>NW_026555258.1:4800000-7590000 GCF_021234165.1 Pteronotus mesoamericanus
ACAAGCGCATCTGGAGAGCTGGTATGTTTTATTTTGCAACTGTTAAGCCGGCTTTTCCAATTAAAGGAGGGAAGATAGAACTGGGCACAGAGGGCCGCTGCTCTCTGGGTCATGGTGCGCGCGCGCAGCCGTAAGGAGGGCGTCCGTTCCACCGTCCCTTTCCTAAGGGATCAGGCAGCGGCGACGGTGTGCGCGCTTGCGCCTGTGTGTGTGTTGTAGCCAAATAAATTCAGGAGGGATTGTGCAATGCAAAAAAGAGGAGGAGGAAAATCACCACCCCCTAGATGTTTTTTCTTGCATCGCACCTGTAGTCTTCGGACCATTGTTTTAGTCTGGCAGAACTGTGCTGAGAGGGCCTTCTTGGGGGAAAGCTCACCAGGAAAACCAAGGTCCACACTGTGCCTGAAACATAAATTCATACTTATTATAAAATAGTTCGATGAAGGAGTGGCAGGAGAAACGCATATGTGGGTTTCCAATGGGGATCATCCCTCATGCTGCCAAAGTAGGACTTTTTTTTTTTTTTTAATTCCTGGGATGACGAAGCCCAGTCCTCCTTTCCTGTGTGACCGACAGTCACTTTTCTGCACGTCCTTCTGCATGTGTTTCCTCGCTCTACCCAGGGAGCCTTTTCTTTTTGGGTTCATCTGCAACTCTCAAGGTAAAATCGGGGGGAATGGTGAGGCTTTTCAGCCAACTGTGTACCACCGCGCTCCTGCTAGAGGAGGGGATCATTCTTGTGGCCGTTTGGGGAAGTGGCATTTCTGCACAGCCAGGGACTCTCAGGACCAGGTCGCCCCCTGAAAGGGCACAGCTGAGCCTCTGCGCCTCCCTGAGCCTGTCCTTCTGCCTCCCCGTTGGCCCAGGTCGCTTTGCCCCTGGGCACTGGCCACTCCTTCCCTCCGTTCTCACTCCTTCCCTCTTTTTTTTTTTTTTTTTTTGTGGCCTCTGGAGAACCTGCTTGCACTTTGTACTTCCTCCAAAGTCTGCAGCTTTCCTAACTCTGCCCTGGGCGCTACTTCTTACTCCCCCGCAGCCTTGACCCTGCCTGCTTGTTTATCCCTTACCCTTAGGCTCTGTCTCTTTTCTGTCGCTTCTCTGTGTCTGTTAGGAGACTTGAGAAAATGAAGCCCCAGGGGGCTCTTTGGGTTCATAGACACCAAAAAATTGCTGGATGGCTAAAACTTGCTATCAAGAGGCACTTAAGACAGTGAAACGTGACCTGAAAAGGAGACAAGTCAATGCTCCCTTATAAAGAAGCACTGTTCTTTGAAAGAGAACCCGACCTCTCTCCTCCCGCCCAGCCTCCCAGGAGTCAGCTGTCTTTTGTGACTCAGCTGAGCCCCAGGTTCTGACCAGGTGAGGCGAAAGTTCTGAAAGTTTGGTGGCTGTGCAGAGGGGCCCTCCTGCTTCCTGCCCCTCCTTCCCCTGCCTTGCCCGTGGAACCACCCCCATGCTGGCTTGTCAGTCGGAAAACAGACCGTACATTCAGCCCCGCTCGCTGAAGGGAGCTCGTTTATTAAAAGAAGCATTTAGGACGTTGTGGAGAGGGTTCAGGAAAAACAACAAGGGGTGCCGAGTGCCCCCGGGCAGGTCGCCGTGGGGAGCTCCTGTGGCCCCAGGTCCCGGGACAGGGGAAGCCTTACAGGAACTTCATAGGTTCACTCTGAGGCGGCTGCAGGACCAGAGCTGCGGCCTTTGGTCGAGGGACCCAGCCAACCTAGAGCATCTTCACTGGGGGGAGGCCTCGAGCTCAGTGCGCTCCCCTTGATAGGCCAGAACCTCTCCATGGCAACCCTAACAGAGCCCCGGGGCCAGTGAGCCTGCCCACATGGTCCAGGCGGGTCAGGACAGCCTCGGAGCCACCCTGACACCTCAGTCTCTCACAGCCCACCAGCACATCCTGGTGGTTTCCTGATCAAAGGACACCGGAATCGGACCCTCTCTCACGGCCTCTCCGCTACCGTGTGGTCCAAGACTCTGTCACCTGCAGAGGTGGAGGGAGCATTCTGCCTGGGCCCTTCCATCAGAACATGATGCTTCTGTACTTAGAGTTATCCGTGGCTCCCAGCTCGCTCAGACAGAAAGCCTGCAAGACCCTACCAGGGGCGTCCAACGTTTGGCATCTCGGGGCCACAGTGGAAGAAGAGTTGTCTTGGGCCACACATTAAATACACAAACACTAACCAAAATACACAAACACTAACCAAAACTGATGAGCAAAAAAAAGGTTTTAAGTAAACTTACGATTTTGTGTTGGGCCGCGTTCATAGCCGCGGTGGGCTGTGGGTTGAGCGCCCCTGCTTCGCAGTCTGCCCGTCTGCTCTGACCCCGTCTCCTAGTTTGTGGGGCTCGCCCTAGTCTAGTCCTGTCGTGTTCTTGCTGGTCAGCACTGGGCACATACCTGCCTCGGGCCTTTGCGGATAGCAGGGAGGTGGATTTATACTAAAGCTTTAAAAGGTCGAAGTAATGGAAACATCCACCTACACAAATGTTTGTAGCAGCATTATTCATAGGAGATCCAAAATGGGAACAGCCCGAAAGTCCATCAGCTGGTGAATGGGTAAACAAGGCGTGGTGTATGTCCACACAGTGGGATGCTATTTGGCTACAGGAAGGAATAAAGTACTGATACGTGTGATGACATGGATGAACCTTGAAAATGTAATTTGCTAAGTGAGCATCGCGGAGTAATGAGAGCATCATGCCAGTCACAGAAGACTTCCTGTTGTAAGGTTTCTTTTTTATGAAACACCTACAAGAGGCACATCTATCAAGACAGAAAGTAGATTGGTGGTTGCCTAGGGCCAGGGGGGATTGGGGACAGGAGGGTGGCAGCTAGGAGGCACAGGGTTTCTCTTTGGGGTGATAGAAATTGATTACAGTGGCGGTTGCATATTTTTGTGACCCTACTAAAAGACCGTTGACCTGCGCAATTTGCGTGAATCGTATGGAACGTGAATTACATCTCAAAGCAATTCAAAAGAAAGATCTAAGTGATCTTTGCCTTAAGACATCCCTGTCACTTTTACATGTGGCATTAGTCTTAGAATTCAGTTTGGCAATATCTCAAGTTTTAAAAGGGTACCCTGTGACTATTCTTGTTTTCATTTCCCCTTTATTTTTTAACCCTTGAATTTCTCGGGAGTGCACATGCTGAGTATTCTGTAGTTAAGTATTGTTTCGGGGGATGGATTTTTTTTCTCATGTCAATATGAGAAAGAGGCTGGGCTGACCACTGGTGTGTTTCTCACTTTCAGCACTTTCACGATGGACGGAAGGCCCAGCAGCACATAGAGACTTGCTGGAAGCAACTTGAATCAGTAAGTGGAAAGCAAACAGCTCTGGAAAAGTCTGGATCGGTTTTCCGATCCGACTTGAACTGAAGCTTAAATCAATCCGTACGTACAAAGCCAATGAAAACACTAAAGGAAATGTCTTTAGAGGTTTTTCTAATTGAAAGGTAGTATATTTCTAGAAACTTTTATCTAAAGTAAAATGTTGAGCCAAAAAAGCTCAAGGGGAGTATTTTTCTTAAAAAAAAACCAAAAACGGAAAGAACAAAGATTGGGTAGCCGGGGTGAACAGAAGTGCAGATTTTAAAATAACTCCCTAAGACTATGACACCCAGCAAATCAGTTCAGAGAAGGGTGCTCCATGGGGGATTTGGGCAAAATGCACATGCTCCCAGAAATCTCACGGCTTCTCCCTAATTACTTGCCCACCGCCCACTTCCTCTGCTTGTAGAGCAAGCGGCGATTTGAGCGAGATTGCAAAGAGGCCGACCGGGCGCAGCAGTACTTTGAGAAAATGGACGCTGACATCAACGTTACCAAAGCAGATGTTGAAAAGGTAAGGTGAAAGTGAGCCCTTCTTTCATTTCCCCTTTTAAATGTTCATCACACATCCTCCCGGGGGTAGGTCCCCAAGTTCTCCTTTCTGATGTGGCCGCAAAAGGCCCCTCGACCTGGGATCACTTTCGGTTTGTGTCAGGCTGTCATGGGGACTAGCAGCTAAAACTAGGGGACTCTTCAGCGTTGAAACTGAGCAGTTTGCTTATTTTTTTCAGTTAGCAGGGTGATGGCACAGAGACAGACCATAAATATGTCATAGGGCATGCTGTCTGGAGGTGGTGGCTTTCACTCGATGGCTTTTCAACAAAAAAGTCAACCTCTTGAAAGCGGGGGCGGACCGCCCAGTGCCATCTGCCAGGGGTTGGCTGCTTCCGAGGCCTCTGGGAGGATGAAGGGGCTCTCGCTGCTGGCCTGGCCTCTGAGGGAGGCGCTCGGGTTGCCCGCGGTCGTCGCTGGAGGCCGGCGTGGGCAGGTCCTCTCAGAAGCTCCTCGTCCGTGCGCTGGTGCCGCAGTTAAGAATGTCTTGGCGCTTGTGCTGTGTCTTCTTGTGTTTTTTCCCTCTCAGCCGAATTTTCTTTTTATGAAAGTCATCAATAGGGTATATCAGGCTGTTAAGTGACAGTATTCATTCGCCACTGCCCAGGGCTGTCTTGGGCCACAGCCACAGGCTTTACACGGGGAAAAGCCCCACCTTTTCCTAACGTTTCTTCCGCCAGAGCAGTTGGAGATGAGATTCGTTGGGAAATCATGTGTGTGAGTTATTTAGTTATTTGCCCAGTTCTGCCCAATTCCTCGCTGAAAGCCTAGGCGTGTATCAGTACGCCTTCCTCTGCGATTATCTAATGCATTAAAATACGCATCCTCGGTATCTACATTTGATCCTGAGGCGGGGCTATTTACCAAAAGATATACTACTACGCTATAAAATTAGTGTAAAGTTGTAATAAGGTCTCATAAAACAGCCAGCGTCCCAAACTCTTCAAAATGTTCTTCGATTAAAATAGATTGCCCCGAAGTTTATTTTTAAAATGTGGGGTTAAATGAGAAACATATCTAGCACAAACATATACATTCTTTTCCAAGTATTTTATTATCCTAAGTGTAAAACTGGGGTGATTTTTGTTTACTTAAAGGCTTTTAGAGGAAATTGCTTCTAGGTCTCTTCTTAGTATAAAAACTATCCACCCTCGTAGAAATATCTGGAAATACAAACATCTAAAGAGGGAAAAAATATTAAAACATCCAACAGTTGGTAATAAAAGGTGCTTTACCTTCAGGGCCTCCTCTTAAAACAGTTATGTAGACCATATACAAGGTGGGGCAAAAATTAGTTTCTGGTTATTCATATGGAAAATAATACAATAATTAATAAATAATAATACAAGAATAAACTCCGTGTTTCACACACTCACAACTGTAAGCCCTACTTTTGCCCTGCCCTGTATGTACAAGGTAATGAATGATAACGAAGAGAACACCTATCTTAAGAAATCAAGTCTTTAGAGTGCCTTTGAAGTCTCCCTCCCTAATTTCACCCTCCGTCCCCCATCCTAGAGGTCCTTAATGTGGTCTTAATTACCTCTTTGCTATTTATAGCTTTACCACGGGTGTGTTATCTCTGAAGAGTATATTTTATAACTGGCCTCTTTTCCACCTTTATGTGAACAGTATCTTACTTTCATTTTAATTTCTTCTGACTTCATTTCTTTTCACTCATTATTATGTTTCCTACTTTATTCACGTGGAGTGTAGAGAGCACACGACTTTCATATGTTAGTATTAGAACCACATGCCTTGCTAAACTCTCTCTTTATTTCTGTTTTGAGTTTTCTGTAGAGACAATCCTATCACCAGCAAATGAGGACGGTTTTAATTCTTTTTCCATCCTCCTGCCTTTTATTTATTTTTCTTATCTCACGCTGCTGGTTGTGACCTCCATTATGCTGGTAGAAGCAGTAAGTGTGGCATGTCTTATCTTCTGCTTGATTGTAAGGGGCGCTTCAAATGTTTCAGCTGAAGGGATTTCCCTTCTTTTCCTATTTTGCCAAGAGGTTTTTTTTTAAGCCTGACTTGATATTGAATATCATCAAATACATTTCCTGCTTTCTTTCATCCATTAATGAGATAGGTTGCATTCATCATTTTTTTAATATAATGAACCAAATTAGCATTCCTGGGGCAATTCCAACTAGGTTATCATGTATTTTTTTTTATATGTAGCTAAATTTGTTTTTTTTAATGTGTTAGTCAAGATATTTTTTATCTAAAGTCATTAACATTAGACTGTAATTGTTCTTATCTGTTCTAGTTTGCTTTACTTACTAGTTTTGGAGTAAACTTGCTCATTTTTCTATTTTTTGAAATAATATGTGAGATGAACAGTTCTCAAATGTCTTGGGATACTGCATCGTGGGAAAGTTTCTAACTACCAATCTGATTCCTTTAATATTTGCTGCTTCAGTTGACCCTGGTGTTATATTTTTCTAAAAATACATCCATTTCATCATAAGGTTTGAAATGCCTTAGCTAAATATTGCCCATAATATTCTCTCACCTTAATTTTTTTCTGCATCTGTTGTTTATTCCTAATATTATATATTTATACTATGTCCCTGCCTTTTGGAGTCACTTTTCTAATATCATTTTTATTACTATTTTCCAAGAACCAAAATGTATCTTGTGGAACTTCTCTTTTCTATTCCTGTTTTCTATTTCATTTAGTTTCTTTTCCTCCT
Organism: Pteronotus mesoamericanus; assembly: GCF_021234165.1. Taxonomy (NCBI): domain Eukaryota; kingdom Metazoa; phylum Chordata; class Mammalia; order Chiroptera; family Mormoopidae; genus Pteronotus; species Pteronotus mesoamericanus. The sequence continues at coordinate 4,806,590 of NW_026555258.1, forward strand.
TCCTTATTTGTTAGTCTTTGGGGTTCTTCTACTGTCCTTTAAAATTTTTCTGTCTTCAGACGCTCACCTCATTTCAACCTTTTCTCATTTTCTATTATGAGCACTTGAGTAACAAAATTCCCATTTAAGCATTGATTTATCTACAACCCACAAATTTTGGCATGTAGTAGTAGTATTGTTTATTTCTAGATCTTTTTCATTTCTTTCACTACTTAGTACCTCCTATGATTTATTTAGAAGCATATGTTAAAATTTCCAATTGTATGACATATTGAAATGTATCTTTTTGTTGTTGATTTCAACTGCACTGTGATTGTAGAAATCCCAAGTTTGAGTCTTTTGTGGTTGTTGAGACTTGTTTTACGATCTAGAGCATGGTCCAGTTTTATAAATGTTCTATAACTAATTGAAAAGAATGTGCGTTCTCCAGTTCTTAGTTGTAGACTCTGCATATTCCATTAGATCAAAGTTGTTGACCATGTTACCGACATCTTCCCACCACTGAGGATATTTTTGTATCTGTTGCAGCCTTTTTGAGAGCGATGCATCCCTTCTTTGTGTCTTACTTTTCTTCTCTGTCCCTGGGGGACCACGGGGCAGGGCTGAGGAGAGTGTTCGCTGAGTGCATGTGTACGAGGCACTCAAAGCCACCCTGGCGGTGGCCAGGGATCTGCAGGTTAGGATGACATATTGACTGTTAGGATGATAACGGTGGAAGAGTTGCCATTTCCTGTCGACCTGATAAAGTTTGGAACTGTAGTAGCTTCAGAGAGATTCAGTCTTTCGCAGTGTAGGGCCATCTTCCTTCCAGTTATGCTTTATGCCTTGAAGTCGCGGTTCCCTGCTGCCAGGGGTTAGCGTGCCCTGGCAGATCTTTCCCGGGCGGTCCGTCTGACTGGCCGTCGTGAGAAGGCGTCCCCGTGACTGCTCCCCAACTGCGAGCACTTGCCGTAGACTAGCAAGTCGTCTCTGTCATGCCCATGTCGTGGCCCTGTATTTCAGGCACATAAGAGGGTATAGGTCACAGCAGACAAGCAGAGGAACAGAGACCCGTCTATGTGTGATCGTGAAGGTACATTCCTTGGACTTGAAGTGCCCATGGCCTGCGTGTTTAGAACCCATGTTTAGCGTGGGTTCTCCAGGCAGTGGGCATGACCTGGGCTCACTACCAAGCCAGGACCACGTCAATCTAGATTTTCCAACTTGGGTTTGGGATCCGCACTGGCTGTGTGAGTTCTGACCCTTTGTGGTTGAAAAACATCCAGGATGACTGTTTCCTTTGTTTTCCTACCGTGGTTGACCCATGATAGTTAAGTTATCAAAAGTACAATTGCTGGATCCAGAGGCGGCTGTGGGACTTGATAGGAACTGTCAATTGGGTTGCGCTCCTCAATTTTGAAATATTTCCAAGGATGCATTGTCCTTCCTTCGACCGAGAGAGTCCTTCTGTTATTTTTACGGAAGTACCACTCACCTCCTCCCCCAGGATATGATGAATTACCTGATTTTGACATCACAAACATTGCAGCTGATGGAGCAAGGTCTACACACTGGAATTCTTAAGCTCCTTTGCTGACGAATGTCACTTGGCGCTTGGAGCACTGTAATTTCCCCAAACTGCGGTTTGACTGTCATATCAGTGTTTTACCTTATCGCCTGTAAAGCCTCCTGTCAGTATCAAGCCGAAAGGATGCAGTGTTTCAGCTCTTATCGTCATTTAATGTAATTTTCCATTTTGACTTTGGAATGTCTTTGAATCTCATATAAATGTCTTTCCCCAGTTTCTGCAAGCTATTAGGTCACCTGCTTGTATAAGAAATTGCTCAGTCTCCTTTTTCTACCTGTCAGCCCCACAGCCCTTGGAAGGACATGCCTGTACTTACAACGATGTAGCTGCTCCCCATTTAAGGAGCAAGGACTTCCGTAAATTGCATTTGTGTTTGACAATACGGTGGTTGTGAACCATGTATGCATGGTCTTCTAAACTAGTTAAGTTTAGTAGGAGCCTGATCTTCTCTTTTAGAAAAAGTTAAGTATCCCACAAGGGGATTGGAACCACGCTTTTCATAAGCACTGTGTCCAAATCACCTAAAATCCGCCTGCATCCATCCAGTGGGACGTCGGTAGGCATTTGCTTTGTGTTTGGTGTCAGTGTGTGACCAGGTGGTCAGTGATTGGCTTATAAGAGGTTTTGTGTTATCCCGGGGGCAGCCAGCTTAACTAAACGTCAATTTATATATGCAAAGTAGACAGAAGAAAAAACTGGAGCTTTATCTCTGGGCCAGTGAATGTATTTGGAAGTCGCTAGGATGCCACATTCCTCTGAGGAATGACGTGGAGAGGAAATAAGCTCAAGGGGACAGTTTTATTAGGGATGGGACGCAAGGACTGTGCAGCCGCTTGTCCTTTGCCCAGACGAAGCTGTCGGGGAGCTGTGACTTTGAAGACTTCAAACGAGTTCTCATGATTTGGCATTTGGTGCGCCTGGGTGTGTCGGAGAACCACGTTGGAATAGGCCATCTCATGGCTCGTGACCCGTGCGCTTAAGTTCAACGTAAACCCGGACTCTTTTTTTTTCCCCTCCCCTTTTATGAGATGGAAGAGATAGTCCCTACTATCTCTTTTATGGTACTAAGAAGTTGAAGGACTGCAAGGAAACATGGGAAAATTTGTCAACTGATGGTCATTGTGCCAATTCAGTACGAGCAGAGCCCCCAATTTGAGGTGCTGTTAAGGAAACTTTATTCAGTGCAAAACAGCTCAAATGTGATACAGTGCGGATGTGAGGCGGCCCTGGGGGCAGACCCCTCTCCAGCTCAGCTCTGCTCCGGCTCTGCGTCCTGCCTTTGGCTTTGTGCTGCACTAGGCTGCTCTGTTGTGCTCTGGGCTGCTCCGTCTGTGCCAGTCTGCTCTGGCCGGTGCCGGGCTACTCTGCAGGTTTGGAGTGTAATGTGCAAAGAAGTGGGCAAGAGAGTATTTCCTAATGAGGTCCATATTTCAAGCTTTATACAGTTTAGAGATTACATTTGAAGAATTAGAATTCTAAGTAACCATTGATTTATATTATAAATCTTTTAGGAACTCTTTTTTCATACAGTGTGCTTCGGTTTGGTACAGCTTCTTATCCAACCTAAATTCTGAATCTGTTTTTTCTAATTTCACATAGCCGCGCCCCGCCCCCTCTCCCCCGCCAAGAATGAGTTAGCCCCTACTTTTATAATATATATATAATTTAAGGGAATTCTAATGAAATCATGATTTCATAGTCTTCTCATTTTTTAAAAGACATTGAGCTCGTTGGCGGAATTCCTAAGTTGTACAGGGTTCCCATTCCTTGCCCCTCATCCCCTCGCTCATCAGTCATTGGCTGTGCCGCCGAGGCGTCGGGGGCAGAGGTACCCCCGTGTGCTCACATCAGCCCTGCCATTAGGGAGCGCGCCTTTCATTTCTCCCCTCATACTTGGTGTGCCGTCTGGTGGATTTTTCCATTCGCGCCCTAAACGGCTCTCTTTGAAGCCAGGTTGTCCCCATCCCTCTGCGGCGGCACAACGGCGTGCTGGGCAGGCCTAGGTGAGAGGCGGCCCCGATCCCTGAATTCTGATGGCGCTGCAGCTGGTCAGTGCGGTGCTGGGATGAAAAAGGAAAAGGTTATCAAAATGAATGGAATGTGAACTAATATTTCCGAACAGAGAGAACAGTGTTTTCTAAATGCATGCATTAAACTGAGTTCATCCATGTCAGGCAGTGAATAATTCCCTTTCTCTAATTCGCCCTTGCCTTGTGACTGTTAGCTCTTACATAGTTTCTCAATGCAAAATAGGGTATTGTTTAACAGAAGCTGCAGTTACTGGTCACAAGAAGCTGCAGAACGTGTCAGTGAGTTCAAGTTATGCTTCTAAAAGTCGAGTATCAATTTCTCCTTTTCTTACAGGTCTAGTTTTATAAAGCTCGAATGACTCTTTCACGGCCAGGGTCTCACTCTTCTGGGCAGCTGTGCCCTGGCTTCTTTATTCTAATTCCCTGCAACTCGGATTGTTGACTAAACAGAAGAATTCCCTGCAGTTTGAGAGCTTTCCTTATTTGGCTTATCATGGGTTTTATTACATAACCTGATTTGAGAAAACGTTTTAAAAGCAAAATTCAATTAAAATCCTGGCCACGAGCACTTGGAACAGTGTATCAGTTTCTGAGGGCATTTATATTCTGTTTTTTTGGGTTTTTTTGTGATATTATGGCTTCTAAAAATGTTTGGCTTTGAATATTATTAGCTTTTAAATTCTATGTAAATGTCCCTTTGGCGAAGGAAAATAGGAAGTCCCGAGTCATGAATTAAGGTAGGATTCTAAGAAGTGATAAAACTTCATGTTTCTGATTACAATCAGATATTCATATGCTGTTTCTTTACGCCATGTATTACCCAATAGAATATTGTAAAGAGAAAAATAAAAGTAGAGTAAAGAAAGTATGCGATTTTAAGCAAGGATAGAGCAATTTACTTTGAGTGATTCTCAGTTTGATAATTATCTTGCTCAAAACGGTGAAACCTAGGAGTTTCGGGCCTCTTTCAGATGGAGTCAGAGCTGCTGGCCCTGTGCAGTGCAGGCCGGATAGGGCTGGTCCTGCTCTAAAGGCAGCTGAGGAGCAGGGCTATTCCATTTTTTTACCATTTGGGGAAACAGTCTCCAGCAAGACGGCTGTCCCAGTTATTGTACGTATAAGGAGTTGTACTATGAGATCTTTTCTCTGCCCTTGCGGTAATGAGGAAGCTGACATCTTCCTTGGACATGTCAGTATCTTTAGTGCTCTCTTCAAATTTGCCTTATGTAAAATGTCTGGAGGAATGGGTCACTGTAACAATTGAGAAAACAATTTTTTTAAAAGAGGAAGTGGTTAGTTTGAACACAGGAAATACATTTTGCAACGACAGCTTGATCTTTTAGTTTAAAATACATTTCATTTACAGGAGAAAAGTATAGAATAAAGAAGACTATCAAAAAGAAACATTGTTGTTGCTGTGACTATAAGCGGATTAATGTTCGAATCAAAGATTCTAGACTAGACACTCTTGTTATTGTTTTGTTTATAGCTGTCCGGTAAGAGGTTATGTCTGTAGGGTTTACATTTTGTTTATTTTTCCTCTCAGCATGTCTGTATTAAATGAACATCCTGAATGGTTTCTATTGTTTCAATTCTCAGCATCTGTCCTGAGTAATAACAGATATGTTTTCTCCCTTTGACACTTCACATGGGAAATACAATTTAATGGAAATTTTCTCCAATTATTTGATGTGGAATAAATGTATTTATATTTGCAAACAGAACACAACTTTGATCTATGTCATAAATGAATATTTGTAGGATTTTTTTTTCTTTAAAGGCTATGACACTAACGTTAGTTTTATCATTAAAAATGAAATTTGTGACAGGAATGTTGAAACATAGATTTACTATGGTCAAATGTTTTACACAAAAGTACTCTTAAAGTTATATTCAGCTCCTAGTTTCAGTTCATACTCTAGCAGTTACTACTATATTGTCAGCCTTAATTTTTCACTTATTCATTTTTGACATAAGTGGTTTTTAACCCTAAAAATGGAGTTTGGGTACATAAGCATCTCAAAAGAAACAGGAAAATCAAAAGTCAAAATCTCAGCATATCAGAAATATTGGGGGTGGAGGTGCTACTAAAATTGAATTTATATAAAGACTAAATACTTCCAAAACCTCTTCAGTGAAATGTTTCCAGTACACATTTCTCTTGCATTAAAATGTTGACACGAGAATCTGTCTTAGCTTCGCTAAGAGATTTTGCATGATCGTTGCAAAACCTCTAAGTTAATGTGCAAAATACCAATAGAGCGAAGTTAGATGATAGGCCATTCTTGTACCTGATCTGACTACATTCCTGACCTGATATATTAGATCTGAAGATAAAAATGAATTAAGTAAAATATAGTATGAATGCAGATACTCATATGACATGAATATAGGCATATGAATGGGAAATTAAAATGAACTAAATTAAATTATATTTACATGTGTGTGTAGCTTCGAACACTTGGCACGTAACTATGTGCCCTTCACTGTTCTATAGGCTTTCATATGGCAACACATTTAGTAACATTTTAATTCTTCCTGATAGTAAGTGATCTAGCTTGGTCCAGAGCTTGTTTTTAATCTTGATCCTACGTAGAAGTGAATTCAGATCTTGTTTCTACCGCTCGCTAACAGTATGGTGTGAGGCAATTTATTTAATCTGAACCTGTTATATATTCTATAAAATAAGGATAATATTAGACACTGCAAGGGCTTATTGTGAGGCTTCAGTGGCACGGGATATGTGTAAAGTAGTGGCCTATTTTTGGACTTCAGTTAATTGATTGAGACTATTAATGTCACCTGAATTTTGCCTGTTTGTAAACTTCTCCCTGGACTACTTCCAGTCCCTCCCTCAATTCTTTCCTCTTCAACCTACTGGGCATCAATTGAGTATCTTTTGAACATTCCAAGCATCTAAGCATTCTGCAGGAATATTTATTGAAAAAATAGTGCACAGCATGAACAAGTTAGAATAGATGCCTTTCATGAGGACCCCAGTTAGCAAATAACGATGAGACGGAGAGACAAGGGAAACTTGGGTCAGCTGGAGAGAAGAGTATCCTGCATTGTGTGCTGAGTCCATGGTGAAGAGAATCAGAGCAATGGCAGTTAAAAAAGTGACCGAGGTCCATCACTTGGTCCCCTGACCAGCAGATACTGAGAGCTCAGAAGGTGTTTGTGGATGCGGCCTCTGACAAAGTTCTATGTGGATGACAGTTTGTTGGGACAGGCCTGAGGGAGGAATTGGGAGCTGAGTATGAAGGATGGGTATAAATTGAAAAGAAGAAGCAGGGAGAGAGCAACTGAGATGGCGAGAACTTCATCTGGGGCTCCGAGGGAAACACGCTGCAGGTGCTGACCTGCCTGACAGAGCAGGGGACCCAGATGGAGAGGTCAGAGGAGAACGGTCGTGATGTTAAAAGCGAAATGGCAGAATAAATGTGACCCTGGTGAGATGTTCTTGACCCTACTTCTCAAAACACCTGCACTGGAAAAATGTCTTATATTTCCTAAAAGGGTTTTAATCCTCTCCATAATTCTTGTATCCCCTTATAGATAAAAAGGGCAAGGCTCTAAAAAGTTAAGTTACCATGAGTTGAAAGTGGCCATGCTGATGTGGTACAGCCAAGACTGAAGCACATTCCCATGCCATGCCTCCAGTTCACTGTTCTTGTGAGTGTACCATGTGACTTTACTCCTGGATTATATTAAATGAGTTATTTCCTGTGAGCCACTGCACTTGCCTACACGAGTAGACAGGTGACAGTGGGTTGGTGTAAGACAAGTAGTGACTGACATGAAGCCTCAGTATCGAGGAACCTAATAAAGAGGTGGGGGCGGTACCAGACTAAGACCTACAGGAACCATCAAAAGGGGGCAGCCATTGTTTCACTGTCTACACAGCTGTAGCCATGTGCTAATGCAGGCCAAGTGTTGTTACTTCTTACATTATATTACTTTCCGGGTTCAATTTCCTCTTTCCTAGATGACAGGTTGGTTTCATTTTTTTTCCCCATGAGGATTTATAAGGATTAAGTTTTCTTTCATTTGTCTGAAATGTCTTTATTTTTGTCCGCATTCTAATGTGCTAGTTTAGCTAGGTATAGAATTCTAAGCTAACAATTATTTTCTCTAAACATTTTCAAATGTCATTCCATTGTCTTTTATCATTGATTTTTTCTCTTTGGAAGTTGTCTGTCTACTTAATTGCATTTCTTTGTAGATATTTGACTTTCCTCCCCAGTGGTTAGATCTTGTCTTTGCCTTTGGTGTTCTGTGGCATAACTATGATGTCTCAAAGTACAGACTTTTTATTTCTTAGTTACTCTGTTTGGGGTTCCCTGGAGGGTTTCTTCCTTTCATAATGTAGGCTAACTCTCAGGTTATAACTCTTCAAATATTGTGTGTTTTTCATTCTCTCAAATTGTTGGTTCTTGGACTTATATTAGGTGTGTATGAAACTTCTCATTCTACTCATGTTTATTATTTTCTTGTGATCTCTTTGTTTAAAAAATATTTATTTATTTATTTTTAGAGAGAGGAGAAGGGAAGGGGAGAGAGAGTGAGAAACATCGATGTGTGGTTGCCTCTCATGCGCCCCCTACTGGGGACCTGGCCTGCAACCCAGGCATGTGCCAGGACTGGGAATGAAACCAGCAACCCCTTTGGTTCACAGGCTGACACCCAGTCCACTGAGCCACACCAGCCAGGGCTCTTGTAATTTCTATTGATTCTTTTATTTCTTTGATCATTTTAAATGTTTTTGTTTTATTTATTTTCTTTCAAATTGTTCTTTTGGTTCACATTCTCAAGGTGATCATTCCCTCTCTATTGTGTAAGCTCTCATGATGGTTTCTTTCCTTGCACATTTATGATTATTATTGTCTCTTTTGAGCATATCTTCAACAGGGATTTTTTTTTCTGTCTTTGAGAATCCTATAAAAGCAGGATTGTGGGAGAATCCCCCCAGCAAGTTTTCATATTTGTTTCTGCCAAACAATCTGGAACTAATTTTTATGTTAATTACTTGGGTTTGGGATTCTTGCACCATCTGTATTATACACACAAGTTTAAGGTTTTGTTTCTCAGATACACCCTTCCCCCACTCCACCTCATAGCGTGGACCTGAACAAGCTTTCTGGCTGTCTTGTCTGGCCATTAGAGAAGTTTTGCTAAGTGTCACCCAGCTTAAAGGAGGGCATGGAAAACTAACACTGAGGCTGAAATAGAGGAAGGGTCTATGATCTTACATCTTAAGCTCATTGACAGTATATTCTGAATAACACATGTAAGATTTCTAGTATGAAACATTACTGCTTAAACATCTGGCGTGACTTGGGTAATGAGGGTGAACAGCTGTTAACCTACCACCAGACACTTCATGTTTCTTCAGAACTGGAAGTACGGTATTTCATTTCTTTCCCTTGGGGTATGTATTGTGAATATATATATATATATATATATATTTTTTTTTTTTTACTCTTCTAGGGAACATACCTTTTTTTAGAACTATATTTACAAAGTGCATTGAGTATTTTTGTTTTTCACGATAACTCCACAGCAGTAGAGAATGGTGATCATATAGACATTAACTTTCTTAAAATCCAGGCTGTTGTCTTCAGCTGTGTTTACATGAAACCTTGGGATTGTCATATTCTGTGGTGAGCTTATTTATGAAGGGGAGAAGGGGAAGAGAAAGCGATCATTTCAAACCTGCCATAACTGAAAACTCAAGCCTCTTGCCAATGACAGCGTGTTAGAAACCCAGGAAGAGGAAGAGTTTTGGAGAGCTCTGAGCTCCTACCGAATTTGTTCTCGCCAGCCCACCTTGGAGCTGTGCCAGCATCAAAATGAACAGTATCAGCATTGGCTTCTCTCTTTTAGCAGGAATTGTCCCTCAACTTGAGTAAACTGATATTTCAAATTCTACTTTTCAAATAAAGCAACCAGAGTATAGGGAAACAGAAGGCCTTTTCTTAAAACTGTTTAGCAAGTGAATGGCCCGTGTGGGATCGAGATGCTGGTCTCATTTGCTGTCTTTCCATTTTCTCTCCCACTTCGGCCGCTGCACCAAAGGAACCTACCAGACGGGGCGAGAAGTTGTAAGACTGTTTTTAAAAAATCAGGAAATTGCTGGAATATTTGAAGCATATTTCTTTGGTTAACTTATTTTGAAGTTTTTCTCTGTTTTGTATTTTAGCTGCCCTTATAATTTATCAAAGACAGGCTCATTGTTTTGGCAAGTTCCTGGCCTGGAAGGCTCCAACAAAAACTCACAGCACTCTGTCTGAATAGGAATTTTTAAATGCATTCTTAGTCTTGAACTTGGAAATGTATTCTAGATGCAATGGTTTGCTGGGAAATTTGAACAATGCTGTTTATCATACAACAACATTGCTGCAGACAGAGAGCTTTTTCATCCCTTCCTTGGGCCTCAAAGGCGAGCCATACCTCTTCAATCTTCCACTGTTTCTGGAATTCAGAATTAAAATTTGCCTCTTTTACTAATTTTTTTTCAAAATAAGATATTCCTCAATCACTCTTACAGCGGTGATCATTATTAATATTTGATTGTTATTTTTTACAATCATGGGATTATGCCGTAAATGCCTTTTTGGAAAACTTAAAAAATTTTAAATTATATACAGCTTTCACCTTCCCTTGTCTTTAAATATTCTTTCACATTATTTTTTTTTTACATGCTACACATTAGTCATTAAGGGTATGACGTATATTTCATCAATCACATTACCGGGCATTTGTTTCAAAGTATTAGCTATTATCATTTGATGGATCTCTTTTATGAACATTTAAAATTCTTTCAGTAGGATAAATTCCCAGAGGTAGAACTGCTGGGTCAAAGACTAGTTTTACTGCTAATCATTGACAAATCCTAGAAAATCCAGTGTACCAATTAGGCTTTTCAGGCCTTCTCAGGAGGTTGCTGTTTTTCGGATCTCAAAACTACCTGGAGACTAGGTCCTGATGCTCAGCGGCCCCCGCCTCCCTTGGGTGCTGTGAAGGCGCGCGTGCTTCTTGTCGACGCGGAATGCGCAGCAGGCAAGGGGTCCACTGCTCAGAGCTGCTTGGTGACTCAGACTCACCAAGTTTGCCAGCTGTTCACTGGGGATCACTGTGATGTCATTTAGCGGTGTCTTTGCAGCTGTACTTCTAGAATTTCCCAGTATCTTGCCCTAGGCTGCTCTGCCTCCCCTCCATGTTTTCTCAGAACCTCTACCCCCGACCAGCCACACACACACCAATTAAGAACTCCAGGTTGTGACTGTTAACAGTGATGATCAGAGGGTAGAAGATGCAGGGCCTTCTTTCTAAACCATGAAGTTATGGCCCCGGCTGGTGTTGCTCAGTGGGGTGAGCACTGGCCTGAGAACCAGAAGGTTGCCAGTTCGGTTCCCAGTCAGGGCACATACCTGGGTTACAGGCCAGGTCCCCAGCTGGGAGCATGTGAGGGCAGCTGATCAATGTTTCCCTTCCTCTCTTTCTCCCTCCCTTCCTCTCTCTCTAAAAATAAATAAATAAATCTTAAAAAAATAAATCATGCAATTCTGTACATTTGAGTTGTAAAAGCAAGCTAATTTTTATAATTGGGTGAAAAAAGAACTGAAGGGGAGAGCAGATAGTCCAGGCGATTACGTTCACCTGTCTAATTTTATCCACAGTGTTAAGTCAGAGGCTCAGGTAGCTTGAAGAGAGGTGGGTCGCGAGCCAAGTGCCAGGTTTTGCGGCCCCAGGGCCAGCCACACACCCTCCTGGCTGGGTTCCGGCCTGGCGGTCAGGCCATCTGCCCTGTGACCGGAGCTGCTGCACGGCCCTGGCTATGGGGTGACAATTGCGGGTAGCCCGGCTGCCGTGCAGAAAGGGGAATTCAGAATAAAATCTCATTTTTGCCTCCTTTTCCCTCCAGCCTAAAATATAATTGGTTTCTGATGATAATGATGAAATAAAATATTGAAAGCACAGCTGCTCTGGAGAAAGACCATTTACTGATATTTGAGCTACCAGGGCTGACTGTAAAATAGTCCTCATTTGCTGTTCCCAAATTTTTGGTAATAAAAAATGGGGTTTATAATTCATTTTATTACATACAGAGGGAAAAAGCGACTTTCCAAAAAACTCTTCAGTGAGTGGTTTATCCCTTAAGGAACGGCAATGTGTCACATTCTGAGATGTCTAAGGTCATGATCAAAAAATTAATGAACCTCATTATTTATCTATAGTAAACATATAAATGTTTGCTCTTCTTGTTAAAAGATCAAAGGCCATCAGCAGCCCTGATTTAAAAAAAACAAGAGGGTCCACCTTGGTGAGCAAATCTGTCATGTCCCCTCTGTGAACGTGAGCGGCTCCTTAGCGCCCCCTCTGTTGTCTGCTTATGACAGTTGAGACCCAACCAGCAGTGTTAGTTTCTCCTTCATATTTGAAATAGGAGGGAAAAGTAGTACCAAATCAAACAGGAAGTCACTACACACGTTGTCCATGCTAATAATCTAAATGGATGACAGTATTTTGTCTCTAATCCCATTAGAATTTAGAAGCATTGGGCTGCAGTTCAGTTTCTAAGATATTATTTTCTTTATTTAGAAACTGCAAGTCTGATCTTTTCCAGTCGGGGCACATGCCTGGGTTGTGGGCCAGGCCCCGGTTGGGGGCGCACAGGAGACAACCTGTCGATGTTTCCTCTGATCGATGTCTCTCTCACACATGGTTGTTTCTCTCCCTCTTTTTCTCCCTCCCTTCCCCTCTCTCTAAAAAATAAATTAAATCTTTAAAAAAAATTAAAGAAATACTCAAGTGATGACTAAAGAAGACTCAACTTTGGGTGGTGAACACACAATGCAGTGTACAGATGACAGATTATGTAATTGTACACCTGAATCCTATATAATTGTATTAACCAATGTCACCCCAGTAAATTCAATTAAAATTTAACAAAAGAGGAGGAACAATCGCCCACCAGTGAACTCGTGCATAAACAGCAGCACATACTTTGGTCTATTTGGATTTATTTGGGGAGGTTCTCAAGGGCCTGTCACAGAAATTCTCAAGTTGAAATCCAGTCTTGCTGATAGACAGTTAAAGTGGTTTAGGTTTTATTCAAAGATGTTCGTGACCTACAGTCTTTGGTAGTTGTGGTCATTCTGGACTTTTAAAAATTATCTCTAAATTCCATGACTCTGACTCATTAAAAAAAAAAAACAACCCAAATCCTCGGAACTTCTCTCTGCCCTACAGTAATGTTGCTATAAGACACAGTATCTTCTGGTATTAGAACGGAAAATTTAATTATAAGAAAAAGCTTATGGTCAGGCTCAGAATGGAACTACTGTACCTCTTTAAGATAATAGTTGCTATTTTTAGACTGACTTCAAAAGAAATGAGAAATTGTGATGCTTTTAATCATCCTGTGGCGTTAGCACAAAGAGGTGCACTTTCTGAAATACCTAACTACTTGCTGGTCCCTCCAGATAGATTTTTGAAAATACTATTAAAGTTATTTTTACAAATATATCTGTTATAATAAGTAACTGATTAAGCCGGTTCTTTCCATTCTTGTAAAATAAACACAACAGCTTACTAAACAAAAATAGATTTTCCATATTAGAATTTGGTCGGAACAATGGCACATTCCTGGGCCCGGGATTCCAAAGTGAGTATTAATTCAAAGCAGATGGGCGCTGGGAGTGGGGCTGAGACAGCGGGAGCTGCCTTCCTGCCGCAGCCTTGCAGCGTGTAATGAACAACAATATTGCTCTGCTTTTAAGTGCTTTTCTCTCCTTTCGTGAGAGGGAGACGGCGGAAATACAGAGACTTGTGCCATCTGGGTCCGAGCCTTTGCACTCAAGACAAACTCCCTGAGAGACCACGCTCCTTGAACGGGAAAAGGAGCCCTCTCTCGAGTGTGCGTCTGTCTGGTTTGGTTTCTTCTACTCAGCTACCTCTCCAGGCTGGGCTTTGTGCACGTTACTGCTTATTTCAGTTGCTTCCACCGTTCCCATCTAGTGGTCCCTAGTTACACGTTAGAATTACGGCAGATAAACAGCGTAAAGGACATCAGGAAACTATTATGAGTTGATGTGCTTACCAAAGGAATCATACGGCCAAAGCATACACATCACGGGGGGTGGGGGGAGCAGAGGAAGCGGGTCACAGCCGCTCCCACCCACTGGTGCGGGGCGCCCCCACTGGGCGCGCCTCCGGTCTCATCAGCGAAGCGCTCCACGGCTGCGTGATCGTGCGTCGCCAGGAAGCGCTTATCTGCTCCTGTGAGTGCGTGCGTGTGCACGCATGAACACACACACATGTGCGTACAATAATGGGGCTCTGACCTCTGGTCCAGAACTAAGCCATTTTCAAAATTCACCAAGGCGGAATCATTTCTCCAAAACTAACACAGGGGCTCTCCGTCTGGTCGCTTGTTCATTCTTGTTTATGAAAGAGATGAGCCCCCCGCCCTGCCCTGGATTTTTGTGAGTGTTCTTCTGAGAAAAGCTTGTGAATGAAATAGAGTTTTTTAGACATTTGAGGTCTACCTGGGACTTTCCCTGTGATTTTTAAAAAATTTTTTCATATCCATAACAAAGTGACAAATGACAAAGCTCCAGGTACCTGAGAGAGTTCAGGGGGTTTTGTGCTGGTCGCAGCAGAGGACCAGATGGGGTGCACGCAGGTGGGGGAGCCACGTAAAGAGAGGAGGGCACGGCCTTCAGGGCGGCGGGGCACCTGGCGGTCGGGGGCCTGGATGACATATTTACAGGTGGACACAGGAGCGGCGGAAGCCAAACAAAGCATATGGTCAGGAAGGGAGCTTGCAGGCAGCCGACAAAGAGGAAGACTGTGGTCCCCGAAGTCACCGAGGGGAGCTGAGAAGTGGACCCAGTGGTTTTGAGGCACCTGAGGGCCTTGAGAAACTAAAACACCTCAACTGATGAGGAAATTTGTTTGGAAATACTGATATGGTTACCTTGGTTTGGGAAGCGTTTACTTGCGAATGCAGAAGAGAATCAAGGAAGGCCTTTTAAGTGACCACCTTGGGCCTTTACCAGAGCTTATGAGTCAGTGACTCAAGGAAGTGAAAACCAGGTTAAGCCTTCAAGTCACGGAGGCAGGAAACCAGCAAAAAACACTGAGATGCTGAAAACCAGTAGGCGATGTTATCAACAATCAGATCGAAAAAGGGATAAGCTACCCCAACGTGTCTTTTTAGGGTTTACATTTGAATGTGTCTGCTTTTGCTTTTTCTTTCCCCCCTTTTTAAAAAACTATTGGGTTCAGTAAAACAGAACAAAAAACAAACAAAAAGTCGCCTTGGTTATGTTGGAACAAGGCCCTTCTCCTGTTGTGTGTTTGGCTCAGCGTGGCAAGTTTGCCAAGTCACCTGCAGGCTGAGCCATCCCGTCACCTGGCAGTGGTGGGCTTGCCTCATGTGGCCCTCAGATGGTCGTAGAGATTCAGGAGATACCATTGATCCAGGAAGCCTCCCAAGTGCTACGTGAACGCAAGGTGGCACTGCCACAACCTCTGGGGTCCACGGGTGACTGGGGAGTTCACAGACGCTCTCGTCAGAGCTCTAAGGTTGATTCTGCACTGTGTCTACAAGTGCCCCTCTCTTGTAGGCATGTGATAAACCGAAACAGGAATGAGAAGAGAGAAACACATTTGTGAATTTTGTAATTATGTAGGAGTAAAGCTATACAGTAAAACACCAAATAGCGCACGCATACACAAATGTAAGAAACACAAGGAGAGTGCCGTGCTTCCTGCTTCTTTAAAGTAGATATTAAAAATAAATGTCGTGGAGAGTTTTAGAAAGGTCCATTTATAGATCAGTGGTTCCTATGCCCTTTTAGTTCATGAACCTCATTGAGAAATGAATTAAAAAATGTATGGATTCCTTCATCTCCTCTTTCTCAAAAAAACAATATATATATGCGGAGGGTTTTTTTAAAAAAAAAAAGATTTTATTTATTTTTAGAGAGGGGAGAAGGGAGGGAGAAAGTGAGGGAGAGAAACATTGTGTGGTTGCCTCTTGTGTGCCCCCTACTGGGACCTGGTCCGCAACCCAGGCATGTGCCCTGACTGGGAATTTAACCAGTGATCCTTTGGTTTGCAGGCCAGTATTCAGTCCACTGAGCCACACCAACCAGGGCAATATGCAGAGGTTCTCACAGGGGCCACCCAGGCACAGAAGTCTGTTGGTCTGACCAAGTGCAGGTGATAAAGAACAGTGACTCACCTCAGTGTCTAACTAGAAAGGGTGCCAAGTTAAGACAATAGAGAATGGCAAGCTTTGGGACAAATGAGGATACACATCCTTACCTAAAGTAAATTCAAATTCTAAACCATTATTTAAAAATAGCACTTGCTATGTTATTAATAGCCAAGATATGGAAGCAACCCAGGTGCCCATCAGTAGGCGAGTAGATAAGGAAGATGCGGTACATATATGCAATGGAATATTACTCAGCCATGAAAAAGAATGTAATTTTACCACTTGCAACAGCATGGATGGACCTAGAGGGTATTATGCTAAGTGAAATAAGTCAGACAGAGAAAGATGAATACCATATGATTTCACTTAAATGTGGAGTCTAAAGAGCAAAATAAAGAACAAACAAAAGAGAAACAGGCTCATAGATAGAACAGAATGATCATTGCCAGCGGGGAGGGGGATTGGGGACAGGCTGTAAAAGTGAAGTGATTGAGATGTACAAATTAGTAGTTACAAAATAGTCATGGGGATGTGAAGTTCAGCGCAGGGAATGCAGTCGATAATACTGTTACCCCAGCACATGCTGCCAGGTGGGTATGAAACACTTGGGGAGGGAGGAACACCTTGGATATGAATATCTAACCATTATGCCGTACACCTGAAACTGATACAAAATAATATTGAATGTAAACTGTAAGTAAAACTAAGGTTAAAAAATAGCTCCTGCTAAATACAACATATCTGAGGTAAATTTGAGACCAGCCCCTCCTGTTTGCAATTCGAGGCTTTTATTTGGTCTCTGTAAACAGGAGGATATTCTCATTTTTTCGTCCTCAGGCACGACAACAAGCTCAACTACGTCACCAAATGGCAGAGGAGAGCAAAGCAGATTACTCATCGATTCTCCAGAAATTCAACCACGAGCAGCGCGAGTATTACTACACTCACATTCCCACCATATTTCAGGTGAGTGCCTCAGTTCCGCCCACCGGCCTTTTTAAGAAACACGTGACTTCGGGATCAGGATTGCTGGACTTACGTCCCAAGTATTCAAATGATTCTACATTTCCTCTAGCTCAAATCACATTGTAAAGCTTTCAGATTAAGGAGCATTGACTAGCAGTACAGTGAAATACACTATCACCCTCATGATTAATCAATAGCCTTTGCAGACTTCCTTGAGTTGCCCCCGTAGACCGAAAACTGTGATTCTTAGATTAACGTTCTCTTTACTAAAAGAACCATTCTGGTTACAAAAAACAAAAACAAATCAAAAAGCCAACTTAACTTTAGGAATCAAAGCAGCATTCATAGTTGTAGGATTTAAACAGGTGGTGGCTCTTTGAATTGTTTTTCTTTGGGCTCCTTTATGTTTTCAAAAATAGTTTGAGAAAAGATATGTACCTGTTCTCCCACTTTGAGAATCTTTTACAACCTCAAGTCCAGTTGTAGGAAAAATAATAAAGCTTTGCCTCAGCGTCTGCACACACAGCTACCAAGGACCTCCGCCTCGTGGCGGGAAGGGGCGCTAGTCGCACCGCAGCCTGGGTTTGGTTGACGGGTAACCAACTACTGTGCCTTTGGTAAAAGGTAAAGGGGCGAGTCACAGATGAAGGGAGTGTTTGTAATCTAATACCAAACGGTGTTACTAATAAACATACTTGAGTGTGGGGTTCTTACTGTAATTGGAGTGGAATTGTGTAAAGTATGCATTTGGCAGCCTAAGTATTTACAAAATGCACATACAGTTAATGTTGGGGCGTAATAAACTCTAACCCTTCTATAGGCCTGGCTCCTTGCTGGACAGTTTATTAAGGGTAGCGATGCTGTTGGAAGGCAGCATCCTTAAATAACAACAGAGGGCCACATTCATTGTGTGTGAAATCAAATGTTCCAGAAAATACAAGAGATGGAGGAGAGGAGGATAGTGAGGCTCGGAGAGTCGATGAAGACCTACGCGGAGGTCGACCGGCAGGTGATTCCGATCATCGGCAAGTGCTTGGATGGCATAGTAAAGGCAGCCGAGTCCATTGACCAGAAGAATGTAAGTGTTGTGGTTTGGACTTAACCGTCTGTGGTCCCGGCCCCTTGCCCCCCTTCCATGGTGGCCTCATTCCATCTCCTCGTGTCAGGTCATTGCTTTCCGTGGTCAGGAGTAATTTCCCATGGTAGCCACGTCCACTCTGTCTGAGGTTTTGTGTGTCAGGGGCCCCTGTCCCATTTCTCAGCGCTGTCGATTGGTCATTTCCATGCATCTCTGTGTCTGCAGTCTGGCCAAAGGCTTGGTGGCCGTATCTGCCTGGCTCACGGGAGGAGATCAAGAAATAGCCTCAGGGAGGCCTTCTCTGGTCACCCTGTCTAGGATTTCAGTCGTCACCAGTAGATCTCTGTGAAGAGGGGTCTTTTCAAGGGAAATAGTATGGTGGGGTTTATGGGTTAAGCCTTCCAAAGGGTCACCTCTCTGTGAATTTTGACTTTCAGCTTCCTTGACTTCAGGCATTGATTAAAATCTGAAACAAGCCAGATTTTAATTTCTTATATGAGAAGCTGGGAAATGTCTTTTCTCTTGAAATTGTACAATTTCTCAAGATTATGTCAGAATGGAGGTTTCCCTTTTATCAGTTTTATCTAAGAAATTGTGTTCCCCCTGGATTTACAAACTATTTCTCCCATCTGGGAGTCTTGTTTTCCATTATATCGCTGTTCATTCTTTTTTACCCATCATCTGTATGTTGCTAAATCCAAGTATTTATTCTAAGTCTTCACTCAAGTTCTTATTCAAGTTCTTCTTGACCTGTTAGCAGCCTGCCTACCTGCTCTTCCTTCGCTTGATTCCTCAGAATCCACACGGTGGTGGCTTTTAGCCTCATCGCTGGTCTCAGTCTTCTTTGCTTTTTTGTCTTCTTATCATTTAACCTTGGGGTCCTCCAGGGCTTTGATCTTGGATCTCTCTGTTCTTCACATTCATTCCCCGAGGGACCTGTGGACTCTTGGAATATTAAGTCCCATCTCAGTACTGACTCACACATTTTACAGTTCAGCCCGGGCATCTCCCCTGCACTCTAGGTTTATATACGCATCTGCCAAGTGGCTTGTCCGCTTGGACGTCTAACAGGTGCCGCACACTTAGCATATCCCAAGCTGAGCTCATGACTGTTCTCGCCAGACCTGTTCCTCCCATGGTCTTCACTGTCCAGCGACCGGCAGGTCCATCCTCCGGGGAGCTGGGAGTCGAACTTGATGTTCCCCTTTTCTCACACCTGTATCAATTTTATCAGCCAATCCTGTTGGCTTTACCTTCAAAATACATTCCGAACCCTAACAGTTCTCACCGCCCATACTGTTACTCTCCCGAGCCACAATCTCTGTCGTCCTGGATTATGCACCAGGCACCCCGTGACTGCAGGAGACAGCTACCCGGCCTCTCCTCCTCTGCCCCGCCCCGGCCGCCAGCCCCACTCCGTTCTTCGCACAGAGCCCGGGGATCCGGTTACCGTTAGACAGATCACGCCCGCCTCCTCTCAGAACCCTCCGCGGGCTTCCCTCTCACTCGAAGGAAGAGTCAAAGTCATCTGGAACCTCCGAGCCCTAAACTGCCCCGCGGTTATCTTCCTGGTGTGCCCTGTTCTCAGCTCTCCCCAGCGCTCCCACCTCGACGGTCTCATTGCTGTTCCTCGAATACTCCCAGCACGCTCCTACCTTGCTGCCCCCGGGGCTGAAATATGCCCCCCACAGACATGTGCATGACTCCCTCACCTCCTTCGCGTGTTTAGCATGGCTGCTTCGTTCTGTTCTGTGTTCTTCAAGAATTCAAAGGCCGGATCTCTCTTAACCCGCATAAGTCAGCTTTGCGTGCACATTCTGTCCCTCTTCCCAAATATCCCTGCTGTATTTTCGATGTGTTTTGCAGGCTTATCTTTTGCAGATTTGGTTCTTGGTAAAGTGTATTCACGGGTCTTGCTGCTTTGATCTTAGGCATTTTTATTTTATTTATTTCATCGTACCCTCTTCATCTCTGCCTACTCGTGTTTAATTACTGTTATATTCCTTTTTAAAATCTTCCTTTTAGAAAAGTTGATGGTGTTTTTATGAAACGGTTCACTGGACAGCCAGCCACTCCATCCTGCGCCGGCCGTCCTCCCCGCGGAGGAAAGCCCTAAACTCAGAGGGGCCGCGGCCCGCCCAGGGCCACGCGGTGGAGGTGCCCCCCGCCAGCTCCAAGGCCTCCCCCACCACCTGCTCTTTTTTATTTCCAGAACAGGCAGAGCTCTGGCACATGTTTGAATCAACTCACTCATTCATAAGTGCCAGACATGGTTCCGAAGAGCGAGCCAGACAACAGCGAAACAAACGAGAACATTATTTAGAGTACTTTGGGAAAAAATAAAGTAGGAAATGGTGATAGGAAGTGATGCCTGGGTGGCTCGGGTGGTATCAGTCCAAGAGGTTCCCCTGGAGCGAAGACTTGAGAGCAAGAGGTGATTTAATAACGATCGAAGCGGGGTGGAGGACAGAAGGCTCCCCGCTGTTACCCGCTCCTCCCCACGCTATGCAGTGTTTTGATCACACGATTACTTGAAAGTTCAAACTGGTTTATTTATGCAGGGTGCGTTCCCACTTGCACCAAATTCTCAGGGTCTCACCAGAACAGATGAAGGCCGTAGCCACTGGCACACTCGGGATCGTGGGAGTTAACCTGCGGGAGGGCAGGTGTAGCTTCATATGACAAGGACAATTGTGTCTGACACAGGCGGTTTAGTTTTCCTCTCATGTAAAATATATCTACAGGCAGGTGGTCTAGCCATGACATGGGCGAGCGGTCCTTAAGTTTTTGCGGACCCAGGTTCCTCCTAGTTCTCAGTTCTTGATGGTATGACCTTCAAACTCAGCATGGCTTCCAGAGCTCCAGCCATCACATCCACATTCCAGAAAGCAGAATACGGAGGCAGGCCGATGCCATCCCTTTAAAGAGGCTCCCTAAAATTGCACACTGTACTTTGGCCTACATCTCAGGGTTCTCAGAAGTCAAAGACAGTGGCCCCTCCTGCTATACAGGAGACTGGCAAGTGGAACCTTTAGCTTGACGGCAATGTGCCAGCTCTAAGTCACGGTTCTCGTTACTGAGAAGGAAGGGCGGTTGGCTCTTGGAAGGCAATGACAGTCTGTGCAAGACCCACAAATTATTAGCTAAAATAACTATGGCTAATTAAAATGTGGGCTTATGTTAAATTGAAATCTTTTCAAATTATCTCCTCTCACTTTTTTTTTGGTCAGATCATTGAATTAGAATGTTATACAGATCACATGCATTTTTGTAATACTTCATCTATATATCAATTTTTTTTTTAAAGATCTTATTTTTAATTTATTTTCAGAGAGAGGGGATGGGAGGGAGAAAGAGAGGGAAAGGAACATCAACATGCGAGAGATACATCAATCAGTTGCCTCTCACACACACCCCGACTGGGGACCTGGCCGGCAACCCAGGCACGTGCCCTGACTGGGAATCAAACAGGTGACCTTTCAGTTCGCCGACCGGCACTCAATCCACGAAGCCACACCAGCCGGGGCAATTTCTTTATTCAGAGCACGATGGTCATAATTTTCTCACACATTTGTCCCCACCACCCGACTCTGGGCGCCCTGAGAACATGTTGAACCCCATGTTCCTACCAGAGGGCGCACTGTAGAATACGCAGGCAGGTCATCGACTTACTCAGCACACATTTACGGCTCACCAGGTGCCATCCAGGTGCAGGGAAAAAGTGGAGGAAGAGTGGGAGAACTCCCATTCTAGCAGAGGAGAGGCTACACAAATATATCCATGAAGTAAAATCATGGAACAAACAAGCATCACAATGAACCGAGAAAGCAGAGAGGTTATCTGCTCCTTGCTTTGATTTTACCTATGCTAAATTGTTTGAAGAACGTGATAGGAAGCAGATTTTTGGATTACTGCACTTTTCCAGGGAATTGCTTAACGATGGTCCAGTTTTTCTGTTTTTAGCCAAGTTGTTCTTAATTAATATTTGTTTCTCCAAATGCAAAGAACTGGTTATTGAAAGTATCTTTAAACTTCAACTCGACGTGTAGCTTTACAAATTATTCTTTCTAATGATAAAACCACTCCCAGGAAAGTATCTGTTATCAATCACTGTGACGTCCCAGAAGTAACATCTGTATGCAGTAAACGCAGTTCACTGTGTGAAAAGCGCTTACGCGTATTTGAACGTGCTTGTGTGTGACGGGTGTCATTTCAGGACTCACAGCTCGTCATAGAAGCTTATAAGTCGGGGTTTGAGCCTCCTGGAGATATCGAATTTGAGGACTACACTCAGCCGATGAAGCGCACCGTGTCAGAAAACAGCCTTTCGAATTCCAGAGGAGAAGGCAAAGCTGAGCCCAAATTTGGTGGCAAATCCAAAGGAAAGTTATGGCCGTTCATCAAGAAAAACAAGGTACTGATGGTTGGTGCCCGGTGTGAAATGAGTTTGATAAAGTGTGCAGATTTTGACTTTATCTTCTAGTCTTAAAAAAACAACAGAAAACAAAACTAGGATTCTAAACGTATAGCTTCCGAATGCAAAAAAAAAAAAAAAAAAAAAAAAAAAAGGTAGTGTGTTATTTTCTTTGAAAACAGTCTTTCTCTTTGGTGGTGGTCCCTTTGCCATGGCCATTTGTCTAATTTCACATGCATTGTCACTCTACCGTGTCACCCACACTAACAGATTCCTGACCTCGGCCACTTCCCATCACGCCTTTCGCTCCTGAGCGTCCCAGACTGCTGGCTTCCTGGGCCGGGACAGGGGACCGTGTGCAGAATTCCTGTAACCACTTACCCGCATATCTAATTGAAATTGTTCCCATGGGTTAATAACTTGGTTTTGAATTCATGCTAACATGTGGGTCCATGAACACTTTTCGTTTGCTTTTTATGGTCCGGTGCGTAGGTGCATGGCGCCATTAACCTGGGCACATAGTACGATGAAGGCAGCGTTACCACTTTCGCCTTAGAATAATTTAGTCTTTAATTTCGAAAAACTGTCTTGCTGTTTGCACAATCTTAGCCTTTAAGGTCTTTCATTTTCTCCCATGAAGCTGTCTAAGTTTAGGTGGTTTCAAAATATTTACCCTTCTGGCTTCAACTGGTTTAGAGTAACTGATTAGAACTATAATTTGCATGGGAACGTCTGCATGAGCCGCTTGTCAAATATTTCCCGCTATTCTTCCGTTGCGTTACTTACTGAAAATCCCACTCTCATCATTCTCTTCATTTTGACATATTCTCCATGTTTTCCTTTGGACCATGGCCTAAATATTTAATTGTTTGTGTTTTACTTGCTTTGGATTTCAAATATGATTTGATGCTTACTTTTGTTTTGTGTCTTATCTTCTTGTTTCTGATTTTTACTGTCACTGCTCCATCTCTTACACGTAGCTTATGTCCCTTTTAACATCCCCCCATCAGCCTCCCCCTCCTCCCCCTGCCTCTGCCTCACCCTCTGCTGTTCCCAACGGCCCCCAGTCTCCCAAGCAGCAAAAGGAACCCCTCTCCCATCGCTTCAACGAGTTCATGACCTCCAAACCCAAAATCCACTGCTTCAGGAGCCTAAAGCGAGGGGTAAGTCCTGCTCCGGAACCCTGTCTCTCGTGCGCTATGGTTGCATGTTTCGTTCTGCATAACTTATTTTGTTTGTGAATGAATTCATTGTGTTTCCCCATAACGCCAACCAACAAGAACCTGTGATTCGCGATATGTGGTTAGAGAAAAGAGGAAGAAAGAGGGGAGGAAGCAGGACGGAGGGAAGGCGAGGGCCAGCCCGCCCAGAGCTCTTTCTGTCCTCAGCACATTCTGGAAGGACTGGGAGATGAGGAATGAGAAGCCACTGTAGAGCGAGACCATTTTGCTTAGTTCTTCCTGGAACAGTGCTCACTCCGTGAAGCCGCCGCTCCCTGAGCTACGCGTTGGGGTTTGAATGGGAAGTAATGGTTCGCGTGGTTTCTTCCGCTGTTCGGGAGGACTTAGAAGATGTTGGTAAAAATTCCGATAAAACTTACGGAATGATTAGCAAAAGCCTAATGCAGCGTGTGTCTTTGAAAGGTGAACCGATGAGAGCAGCTGCTGTTTACTGAGTGCGTATTACCTCCCAGGCTCTGTTCTGTGTGCTCATTTACTTTTTTCAGCCTCCCTAGGAACCAAGGTAACTCGGGCTTCTTCTCTTACTGAAAAATAAGAAAACTGAGGCAGAAAAGGATGAAGTTAGGAAGAGGGACACCTGTCCCTAGGTGGGGATTCCATGGCTCCCACCTTGACGGAGACTCTGGCACAATGCAGGCGACTCATAGCACGCATTGTGGAGACTCAGGTGGACCCTTTGAGTTACAACCGCACGCGCCTAAGTCCCAGGTTTCGTGGAAGTGGCCCAGCAATCCAGAGGAGGTGGCAGTGTGGGAAGAGGTGGGAACGAAGTGATAGGGAGTGTCCCGAATGACTGAATTGTCAGTCTAGTCTAGGCTGTCCCCAAGTATTTTAATGAATAGTGAAGCGAGGCCGTCGAGAGCACACGTTTAGCACTGTAACCCGGCCGGAAAGGACTTCTCGAATCCCGCCCCGCGGGACCAGCCACGCGGCTAGCATGGAGGTGCTCTCCTACGAACCTAATTTCTGCTTTTCCCTTCTCTGTAAAAAGAATGCAGATATATAATGGATACTGAGCTGTTCCCTATAAAATAAGGGACAGAGACCCCCATTACATTACATGCAGTGTTTTTCATGAACATTACAGTCGGTAAAACTGTCTTGTTTGAGGCCCCCCCAGCATACCAGGTGCAGAATCGGATATTCCATTTCCTGGAGGTGCCGGGACCGCCGTTGTGAGAAGTCCGAACGTAGTGTCACGCGGGGACGGCTGCCGTGCTGAGCCCAGGAGCCAGATCCGGGTGCGCTGGCTTTCTGGGCTCCCCAGCCTCCCCCGCTTGCTCCTTGGAGGAGTGCCCACGTCTGACCAGCTGTTTTTGCTGGACTGGACAGTGTTCCATTGACACTGTAGATCAGTTGACCCATAGCTGGCACTACTGAAGCCTTTACAGGGCTCTCAGGCGTTGTGTGTATAGTAAATACTCAGAAGCACGGTCCTCTGGCATCTCGCGATGCAGGGCGCGGACTGGCGGGGACAGTCTGCCCTGCAGCCGTGGCTCCTCTCGCGACATCGCACGGCCTGTTGTTGCACTTGGTTTCTGACTCCGTGTCCCAGTGTCCTCTGAATGTTTAGGAGAAATCCAAAGAATGTGGTCAGTAAGTGTCAGAAAAAGACGGCAAGGGAAAAAATACAGTGACATGGGAAGCTACTTATTTTGATGATTTAAAGGTCCCCTCCCCCCCCTTTTTTTACCATAGCAAAATGAATTTTATTTCTTACTCCTCAAATCTATGTTCAGCAAACCTCTGTTTAAAAAATTTCCTAAATGGTGTGTTTTGTTTCACACACACATACACACACTAAAAACATTAATAAATATATAGAAACTCATTTTTTTCCTTTATGTTAGTTGGGGTCAGAGTTGATGTCCCTTCAGGAAGTAGCAGTGCAAAAAGAAAGAAAGAAAGAAAGAAAGAAAAGGAAATATATCATAGAAGTAAGATCAAGAAGTGCAAAACAAAAACCAAATCAGAAGTTTGGGGAAATAAATTTATTTTAAAGCAATTTCAAAACAGAAGGTACATGGTTTACAGGATCCATGAGTAAGATAATAGAGTCCTTGCTACTATTTTGTCCATTCTGCTTTTTAACTTTAAGACTATTGTGCCAAAGTTAGGGAAAGTATCCCAGGGAGATCACAAGTCTGGGATTTTAATGTGTCTTTTCATTGATCGTGTTTGCAGCTTTCAGATCCAGATTTGAATAATTTGTTCCTATTACCAAAATGTATAAATCTTGGGCAAACACTTCTCAGCTGATTTTGTTTCTAAGTAATTAAACAGGATAAAATATTTTTGGTTGTCAATCGGTGACATTTGTAAGAAAATTTTGTTTCATTGAATATCTTTAAAGATTGGCATGCCACTTGAGCATTATTAACTATTACTTTGTCTTTACCCTAGGTAGTATGTTCTCAATTTGCAACCTACAGTGGGTAATTTTATCTTAAATTAGGATTTCTTTTTCCGGTCTGAGCAAAGGACTTCTAAATCTAAAATATGGACCTGTTTGCCCGATGTTTTAGAGTCAATTGTATGGAAAGATGCCATCAAAGTTGCTCAAATGATGTTGAAAATCCTTCCCAACTGTTTGTCATTTTATTCATGTTCTCTTGTTCTCTTGCTGACTATTGGCAGACTCAGTCTTTCTGTTTTCACAAAGAACTCCCGAAGAGGACGATAGGGAAACCCACGTATGCTTTTGAAGCTAGGGACTATGTTGTAAGTTCACCTGTCACAGCCGGGTCACGCAGTCACGGCACAGGCACTAACCCCGGTGGTACTGCCAAGACTGGGGACCCAGGGGCACCCGCTAACGCTTCCACCGAGAAACGAAATGGTCAGCTCAGAGACCCAGACGCCAGGGGGAAGAGCCTGGTTGTGTAAATTCAACCCCTGGCTGCTTCATCCGGGAAAGTTGCATGGAAAAAGGAACCCAACTTTCCAGGAACAATCAGACTTCCTAAAAATGTCAGTAAGCAGAGCTTGGTTTTATTCCCTTCTCATGGAGGGCGACTGCCATCCTGGATGTCGCTGGGTTGGCTTTTACGGCAGAGCTTTCCCCCTAAAACGCAGCTGCAGGGCGTGGCCACAGGAGGATGACGCTCTTACGGATGGCCCTTGTGCGGCACTGTCCCGGGTGTCCGCGCCGGTAACAGCTGACCCCTAAGGGAGTCACACCAAAGTCCGTGGAGCATGAGCCAGGTCCTAGAGGAGTGACATGATTCCCTTCCACACAGCACTTAGCGGATCATTGTCGCTGTCCCCTTTCTCTGTACTTGAGGTTAGTA
Source organism: Pteronotus mesoamericanus (assembly GCF_021234165.1). Classification (NCBI taxonomy): domain Eukaryota; kingdom Metazoa; phylum Chordata; class Mammalia; order Chiroptera; family Mormoopidae; genus Pteronotus; species Pteronotus mesoamericanus. The sequence continues at coordinate 4,833,408 of NW_026555258.1, forward strand.
CCTGTGACTGCCCAATAACACATGGATGCGCCAGCTCTGTGTTCCCGCCTGTACTGTTGACACTTGTGGCTCCCCAGGTTCCATAACTGTCGCCTGACACTGACAGCTTTTCAGTTCCCCAGGTGTCTCACCGTGCCCCATACGCAGCCTTTAAAATGCCCTCTTAACAGACGATTCGGTTTTTAATCGTCAGTGATCTAACCGGCTGGCTTACAGCGTGAAACCAAGAACCTGTTTACGGCAGGGAAATGGGGCGTGTCCCACAATTCGGTATCCCCTATTTCTCTCGGGATTGATTTTCAGTCCTAACAACTTATTATTATAATGAAGCGCTAACATTCCTAGGCTATTCCTTTTGATGATGGGGTTCTGTGGTTTGGAATGCTTAAGAATATGTAACTTGAAATAAGAGAAAGAGCCAAAGAGAGCAGATAGAGTATCAAGTTCAAACCTCGGTTCTTGGAGCCAGCGACGTTTAGCGGATAACGTGGGGGAAAACGTTTGTCTGTGGCAGTGTGCTTGTGGGGAAGGCGTCTGCAGAGCCGTCCGCTGTGCACCGTAAGTGTTGTCTGGGAAGAGCTCGAACCGCGATGAGCGGGTAGATCTGTGCTAAGCTCACAGGAGGGGTACGAGGAGGTGGCGGCTGCCCGCGGAGCGGCCACACGCGGGGCTGCGCACCTGCGCCCTCGAAAGCTTTGTCTCCCAGCTTTTTCCCTTAAAATCCTCTTTTTCTTCAGGCGGACAGTTTCCCTAAAAGCTCGCTGCCTATTTACTGAGAAGTGTCAGTTCTAAGTTAATCTTAAGAATTGGACTTCCTAAATATGGTTAGGAAGTTTTGGATACCCTCTCTCCTCCTCATTTAAAATGAAAGGGCACTTTCTGTAATACTTTGTCTCCAACATATTTTGGGGTCCTGCTTTCACGACTCACGTTGGCCTGAACTTTTAGGACTGACAACAGCTAAGCCAGCCTGCACTGACCTCTCAGGATACTGCTTTTGTAGCCCCAGGCAGTCTCACTGATTCATGAAGAAGTGTTCCTTTTCCTCATTTTCAGACGCCATTTAATCTGCTTGGGGTCCAGTAATGACTACACACCTTTGCTAATCTTAAGGCCCAACAGGATGGCAGCTGCTGTGTCCAGATGGCTGTCACGGAAGCCACAGCAAGGAGGAGCGCATGGCTGTTGAGGCAGTTGGCTGTCTGGTTCCCAGAGCTCGCTTTCGAGAGTAGCTGCTCCCATGAACTCCCCAAATGCCACGTTACCTCTGTGGCTGGGGCTCAGAGTCCATGGAAAGCCTCTGGCGACCTTTCCGCGTGGTGTGCGTGTGCTCTGGGGGGTGACAGCCTCGTCCCTCTGCCTCCAGCCTGGCGCTCAGGGGCTTCCTGGCTCCTGGAGGTCGTTTCTCAGAGCAGCTTCCACTCCTTGGTTCCCTGTTCACCAGTCGGAGAGTTGGCCCAAGTGCCTGTGAGAAAGGCCAGTGTTCATGTTTATTAGGTTTCCTTCACGTGAAAGTATAACCTGTGTGTTGTGGAAATAATTGCTTTGCAGACCCTTTTAGTCTGTAGCAAGTTTGGTGAACACAAGACCGTGTGATTATTTTTGTCTTTTCTAATCATTACGTGCCCCCAACTCCACAGTTACTTCAGCTCCTATCCAGGCTGATTGGGACCATGGGGAACTATAAACGGAAACTCTCCTTTTTCCATCAGTTCTTTGCTGTTGGCCACGTGGCAGCTAGAGAACGTTTTGGCGGGGATCAGCCCCTCTTGTGAACTTTTGCACAGATCCGCTCCGAGTCATTTTCATGAAGCGCCAGGTGAATTTGTATTATGTTGATGCGGTGAAGCTGACCGAGTTCCCCTTCTTCTGATGCCTTGTTTCTCTCTCTCTCTCTCCCTGCCCCCCTTCAATTTTCACATGAAGCTTTCTCTCAAGCTGGTAAGCACAATGATGTCCTGCATGTCCTGAGTCTAATCAGGTTTCCTGCTGCGCGTTCTGTGGGTGCTCTGCCTACCCGCTGAGTTAACTGTTGACTTGCATTTCTCTTGTATGTGCTGGTGTGGCCCTTTCTTTATTAGACCTTTGAAACACAAAGATTGGGAAGCTAATAGATCTTAATCTTTTCACATTGCTAAGAAAATTAATGCTTAACTCATGATTTGGGTTTTTGGGGTTTTTGGGGTTGGTTTTTGTTTTTTTTTTTTTTACTATGGGGGCCTTAAGAGGGTGGCACATGCCGATGAGCTTTATCTAAATCTGAACATAAATATTAAGTAGTGGGGAGTTTATTTATTGGATCTTTTAGAATAAAGGTAAATTTAATTGTGGTAAGATGCTCCCCCCCAAGAGCCACAGAGCTGATGACAAACGCTGGGAGCCTAGGGGACACGACCAGGGTGACAGCAGTCTCAAAACACGGGCCCAAGGCTGCCTGTGGCAATGAGAAACCATGACATCTTTCAGGTGCTACTTAAATGCGCCTTGTGTGTAGCTGATTCAAGAAGTCATAGGAGGATTTTGCAGACAGCAAAAAAAGCACCCTAGGCCTTTCCATAATGTTTGACTCAGCGTTCTGGGCTCTTGCTGCTTAATTGTATAGCCCTAGTACACCAACTAATCATTACGTGTACTAAAAGAAAACCTTAACCAACAGAACCCCTAACTATGCTTCCGATATGCATAAGTTACATGGGATTCTCAAGCCTCGCAGCTGAGGATATCCTGAAATTACGGGCAACGGTAAATGGTGACAATTCAACCAGGAACAGGAAGAGCAATTTATGCTCTGCTGTTGATAACACAAGCTCCTATTCACGGTTATTCTTACATACACATGTGCGTGTAACTGTGTATGCACCCACATATGTACAGAATTGTTTCGACCTGAGTCAGTATTTGGCAACTGACCCAACCCTAAAGAAAATGAATGTTTTCTTAAACTGAACATTTCTTAGACTGAGATAAAGATCTTGAGACTAGTCCTTGATTAGGGAAAAGAAGAAGAGACCTAGATGTTTACATGAACCACACTCCTTAGCAATATGAATTTGGGAGAAACTGGGTCAATTAACTAGGAACCTCTCGGATACCAGGGGTTCCTTCTTGCCCTTTATTTGCCCGTTTGCTGAGGTGTTAACCAGCAAAAGATGGTGATACCGGGCAGTCTCTGCAATGTGAGACACAAATCGCTTTACCAGCCCGGTGTTGAATTGTCACTGTACACCATTCCTCTGGAGCTGATGACGACGTGCGGTGCCACACAGACATGGCTGGGGTACAAAAACTGTAACCCTCAAAAAGCAGCTTGTTCTTGTGCTCTTTGGGGGGAGCGCCTGGGAAGCAAGCGTTTGATTCCAGTTGCTATAAAACAGCCATTTAAAGGATACACCTGTGTGTGACCCCTACTTCCAAATCCAGTGCTGCCCCATCCTCTGTACCCCGGGGCCCTCCGGGATTTCAGAACATCTCTTCTGACTCAAAGCTATATGTATAAATTCTTTCATGGCAAAATGAATCCTAGGTCAGCGTGTTGTCTAAAGGAATTCAAGCTTCAAAAAGCTAATTGGACAAAATGGCCTGTTCAGGTGTTTCCAGAAACCCTAAGTTTCTTTGGCTCTAGAAGAAGCCATTGACCTGAATCTCCACAGACAACGTGAAGCTTGTGTGAGGCGTGGCTACTGAGATCAGTTTTTAAATAACAACACAGAACACAGACGACATGTGGAAAGGGACCTAACTGGTCCATTAGACTGACTCCTGATCCACTGAAAAGACTTCCTCGATTTACTACGGAGTTATTTTGGTTCTGCAAATAGTCAGGGCTACACCGTCATCGTCGGGGGCATCTACCTGTGAGGCAGCCACAAGTGCAGCGGGTTTCACTCACACAGTTCATTGCGCCCGTTTACCCGCCAGCGCAGATCTTGCACCTGTCGCACCGAGCCCCGGGCTTCCAGCGCGGGAGCCCCTCACCGCCGGTGGCCGGTTCAGCCGGAGCTGGTTAACATTCAAAAGAGATGTAACATTCAGCTCCGCAGTTGCACTAGCCACTTTTCAAGTGCTCAGCAGCCATGTGCGGCCCCTGTAGGGGACAGTGCAAATGTGGGACATTTCCGTCGCTGTAGAAAGAGCTCCGTTGGCCTGGGCTCGCTGTGCGGCTCAGTGAGCCTCAGTGAACTCACAGGCAGCGCCCGCTGCGGTCCCTGACTTCTGAACCAGTGTGCCTCGCGCTGTGTTTTGCCGCATCCCAGCACCAAGGAACAGAACGGAACCGAACCTCGGCTCTAGGCCATGTGCTGCTCTGCTCTAAGGCATCGTGAGAACGAACGGTTGAGTGTTCAGGCTCAGCGGTCGAATTGCGCACATTGAAAAGCACGTAATCCAGGCTTCGAGTATCATAACATAATAGTATATGGGCAAGATTTGTTTTTCTATTGAAGATTAGTTTGCTTCATTTTCATTTTAGAGGCAAATTGAATTGCCTTGGTTTGGCATTAGGGAACAGTCGTTTCCTTTCTGGTTTTACTCCCATCTTATTTCTCCTCTCTCTCTCTCTCACTCAAACACACATACACACATACACACACTCACACACACTCACACACACACACACACACACACATGCACACGCTTTAGAGCATTAGCCAAAAGGTCCTTTGTGGCCCTTGCGCTAAGCTATTTGCTGAATCACACACCTCCGGCACAGCCGCCTGGCATTTTATCATATGCTGCCCAGGGACTTGAGTTGCAGGTCCCCAAGGAAGCTGCTGGGCAGCCTCAGCTTGACTGGGGAGTGATATTCTGCAGGTCCCTTCCTGCCCACCCGCTCCCCACGCCCGCCTTGCCTTCCTTTAATTGGCTCCAGAGAAAAATCTCTTGTCCAAATGCCTTGGCTGGTCCCTGGTTATCAAATAAATTCCTCTTTCTTTATGAAAACTGCCTCATTCAAGTAAAAGCACTTGACAACCGCCACTTAGCTTCTACCAAGAGCACCAGTGTACGTCTTAGCAGCTCACTGTTGGCATGTTCTGCTCAAATCACACGCACAGAGGAAAGAGAGGAATTGTTTTTGAAAGGGAATCAAGATATCAAAATACTCTTCTGACGGGCTGGGAGCAGCTGCGACTGATCTCCTGCGCTGCGGGCGGGCATCTATGAATTTTCTGAGATTACCCTAAAAATGCCAGAAAAAAGTGGCCAGACATGCAGCGGCAGCGGGCCAAAGAGCTCAGTGGGGCGGGGGGATCTATTTTTTTAAATGTCCTTTTCACCCACATCCTCTGAGGAACTAGATGTCCCATCTGTCACTTCACAGGGACGGAAACTTTTGGCCTCGGCCTGTGCGAAGAGACGGGAAGAAATACTCAGACCGGGGGACGGGGCGGGGGTGGCAAGGCAGAACCTGCCGCATGGAACAATTGATGGGGATGCTCACCCCTATTTTATAGGAAGTGAACCAAAAATTTAGGCTTGCTTAAAATTGCAGTGTTGCCACCAACACGGGCAGTGACACGAAGAATGTGTCTCAAAATTTGTGTTTGGATCCTCCCCAGGGTCGGGAGTATTTCTTCCTCTCTCTTCCCTGCAGCATCGCTCCTGCCTTTTGGGAGGCGCCCCTGGGCAGCCTCAGCGGAACCTGCGAGGTCTTGGGACTTGCATGCACTGATTCTGCGTCTGGGCTGGTGCCGTGGGAACGGGCCTGCAGCCCAGGGGTCTGGGGCCTCTTCCTGCAGGCCTGCCCCGCCCCCCCACCCCCCTGCAAGGCTCCTTCTGGCTTATTTCTGTTTGCATCTACAGGGCGCAACGCCAGAGGACTTCAGCAACCTCCCACCCGAGCAGAGAAGGAAAAAGCTCCAACAGAAAGTCGATGAATTAAATAAAGACATTCAGAAGGAGGTGGATCAAAGGTAGAGTGGATCATTAAGAAACTCAAGTGCGGCCCTGGCCCGGTGTGGCTGTTGGTTGGGTGACATCCCGAAAACCAAAGGGTCATAGGTTCGATGCCTGGCCAGGGCACATGCCTGGGTTGCGGGTTCAGTCCCCAGGTGGGGTGCGGGATCACTTTATTACAGCCTGGGAGAATTTTTTACCAGTAGACTCATTCTGAGTTTGGGGAACAGAATACATAGGATAATCTCTTTTATCATGAGCATATAGGTGAGTTTTCTTGTACAAATGAGGAAGAGAAGCGTGACCTGCCTCCCACCCACTCCCCTGCCCCCACACCCTAGCTTTGGGTCCAAAATGCCCTTGCCTGTCTGTTCAGTGGTAAGTGACCACGAGCCTTCCCACAGCCTCTCCGGTCTTCTTGTCTTTCCATGGGGTGCAGTGACGGTGCACAGAGAACAGTCACGGCTTGTCTCTGCACACGCCCCAGCCCCGAGGGGTGTCCGTGGGCCCTTGCTCTGAGGAGGCGCTGCTCGCGGCGCCCGCTGGAGGGCTCCCTGTTTTCTGAGCTGCTCTGTGAGTTTGACGCTAGCGATCGTGGGAGGAAAAACGTAAGACAAGATTTGCTGTCTCTTCCATTGTCACTCCCTCCCCCCGCCCCCCCGCCCCACAGTCATAACCTGCAGCTCTTTCGCATCACTTGGGGGATATTTGTTAATAATCCTGGTTGAAAACCCTTTCATTAATTGTCTTTGGCCTTGTGCTATACATTCTCACTCAGTGAGTCAGGCAAGTCATTCATCTCTCTGAGATTCTGTGCCTATGGAAACGCCACATGCCGATCCCCCGTAAATTGAGTTATATGGAAGCTGGGTTAAAAGTTGGCTATGCCGAAAGCAAACAACAAATGAAGGCAGCACCGCTCCAGTGCATGCAAAAGCAAAGCCGCTTTCTGTTCTTTCCTTTGTTAGAGCGACTCCTGAAAAATGGGTCGTTTTATCCTTTTACAAAGATTGTTACTGCATGTAAGAGATGGAACACGTTTAAGTCACTTTGTTCCAGTTTCGTATTAGACGAATATACTTTGGGAAATGAAAATTTTGTCTCTGTACTTTTTATTACATGTAGGACAAAATACAAAAGGGTTTATAAATATATAAACCAATTAAACCTCTTGCTGTTTGCTAAGTAAACAGTTTTATTTTGTATAGGAGCGAGAAGTTAGGACTCCAGTATCTGAAGTGACATTTTATAGGGTGTTGACAGACTTGCACGGTCTAATGCCGAGGAGAAAAATCTCCCTGTCACTTGGGTCCTGGCCCTGGAACCCGGTTAACCTTTTAACCCCGTAGTAGCCCCTGCTGGTGAGAAGGCAGATGGCTTTCAAGTGCTCACCTAATGACTGTGCATGGAGCCTTCATTCTGCACAAGGAAGCCTCTCCTCTAGGCACTGAGGGAGAAGCAGCGAACAAAACAGACGGAGACCTCTGTCCCTGGGCAACTTGCCTTTTGTGCAGAATAAATGATTTGAGCCGAGAGGACATCATTTGGAAAACTGTTTTGTTTTGTGTTTTTTAATAGTTAATCCAAAAATGCAAAGAAGGAGGGAGAAAAGCGCATAGACTAAGGCAGGGCAGACCAAAAGCACACGTCTGGGTGGCAGGCGGGCAACGCGGAGCGCTCGGGTGCCCAGGCTCCGCACCGGACCCCCGGTTCTCCTGCAGGCTTCGGGCGGGCGCCTCCACCTCCTGGTGCTCAGTTTTCTCACCTTTAAATGGGAGCAAAGGTGCCTGTTGTGAGGACTAAACACGTCAGTGTGCGTGAAGCGCTGAGAACAATGCCTGGCACATATGTGTTTGTCAAATAAAACAAATCAGTGTGTTAAATGTAAAGAGACCTTATGGTTCCAATGTAAAGAGATGTTCAGATTGGACAAAAACCCAGTGTCCACCTGTATGCTGTCTACAAAAGACACGTCTAACTCATGACATATAAAATGGGTGAAAGTTAAAGAATAGAAAGTAGATACCCTGCAAATGCCACCGAAGAAACCTGGTGCAGCGAGGCTGACTCCCAGGCCCCACCCTGTTCCACCCAAGAGGATCAACTCCATAATAATAAGCGATTCCAATAACAAATGGTTCAGTTCACCAAGAAGATACAAAATTTTAAATCCATAGGACCTTAATAGCATAACCTGAAACCACAAAAAAAGTTATGCCATTAACCTTTTGACATTAAGTCCAAGAAACAGAACTACATCATTAGAGTGGGAGATTTTTTGATGCACTTTCCTCAATAATTAATAGAACAGATTACCAGCATCAAGATAGATATCTGAATCATATAATTCATAAAACTCAGCTAATACACACATACCCGGTTGCCGCATGATACACAATGTTTTCAAGCACGCACAGAACACTTCCAAAGATCACACATGTCCTGGTTTCATCATGGAGACCTCAACAGAGATTCAAGGAGAGATGCTGTTCACGGCATGTTCTCTGAGGCCTACAGTGAAACAGATCGGTCATGAAAACTCAGAAATTAAGAAACGTAGCTCTAAACGCACAGACTAAAGAAGGACTCATGCTAGATACTGGGAAAGACATGAGTCAGCGCTGGCCCTTAACACACATCCTCCGAATCAGTTTCTGGGGTATCACTAAAGCTTGAGGACAAAGGGACACTTAGAACTTTCACTACAAAGAGCGCTAAAAATCAGCGGGCACTCTTCAGAGAAGTCTTTGCTGAGAAATTAGGGCAGTGGCTAGAGGTGTAAGCCACGAAGTCAAGAGAGGAATCTTGTAAAGGTGGACGATATTACAGCCGTAAGAACGTTTATGCAACTGACGCCTGTTTGTTGAGCATCTACCGTGTGCCAGACGGTCCTGCCCCCGGGGTTCTATCACGGTTACAAAGGGCTGGAGTCCACCCAGCTTCCTCCAGGGGCTTCCATTCTAAGCACAGTAATAAATGATATAGTGTTGGACATGATACATGCCATTAAGAAGAAAAGGAAACAGTGGCAAGTAAGGGACCTGGGACTTCAGGAGGGTTGGAGGCTCTAGTGGGAAGGCGGCCGTAGGGAGGAGCGGCAGTTCTTCGAAGCCCCCCAGGCCGGCAGGATGTCTGGGCTGATACGCGAGGAAGCAGGTAGAGAGGGGTGGAAATTCTCTTCCTGCCAGTTCTATATTTTTAGTTAAACTATTTCCCAGGACCAAAGTCCGGTGTGGTGTGTGGTCTCGTGTTGCACCACTGGCTTAGATTTTCTTTTGCCCAAGCTCGTTACAATTGGCAGAACCATTTGCTCTAAACTTCGAACAAATCCCGCCCTCCTGAAGCCAGAGTTCAGGCCGGCAGAGCCCTCTGGTGCTGGCGCGGACCCGCGGAGGCCTGCGCCGTTTCCCTGGGGCTCCCTCGCCCAGGCCGCGGGGGGCGGGCTCCCCAGCCGCATGTTCAGGAGGGGCTTGGAGCCTTGCATGTGTGGCTTTGAAGCTCTGTCGCCCGCCCGTCGTGGACACCAACCATGAGGTCCATTTCCTAACAGTTGAAATAGTGTATAATACTGTAAAACTATCAAAGCAGTTAACCGTGCTTCTTCATGAAGCAAACAGGTTGCAGCTCACAAGACCCACGACGCCAGCTGTAGCTTTGGTTTGCGTGGAGAATGTGCATGTGGAAATATTTGCCTTTGGTTCATTTTTTATTATTTGGGGCAAAAGGAGGGGCGGGACTGATACATGTTTCCTACTCACTGAAGACGACAGGGAGACCCCGTTCCAAAAAGCCGTCGAAGCTTTAATATCAGTCTCCGGAGTATCTGGACCTTGGGAGCAGGGTCCTAGAGAGGAGTTCTAGAAGGGACGCCGGCCCCAGTGTTCCCTTCCAGCCCACACTCTCACACAGTCCTCCCACTCATGTGCTTTCCCAGGCGATAGCAGAATTTAAGGGGCCGGTGACAGGGACCTTCCCACATGCGGCTCATCCTTCTCTTTTTTCCTCAGAGATGCTATCACGAAAATGAAAGACGTTTACCTAAAGAACCCGCAGATGGGAGACCCAGCCAGTCTGGACCACAAATTAACAGAAGTCAGCCAAAATATAGAAAAGCTGCGACTAGAGGCCCAGAAATTTGAGGTATGGAGAAGCTGTTGTTAGGGGGAGAAAAAAACAGAAGGCAAGGGTGTCGCGAAGGTCAGCGCGGCCACGGACCACGGGCGTTTCTCTCCTCGGGGCAGGTGCGGCTGGGCGCGCCGGGGGTCACCGCTGCGGCGAGAGGGAGCGTGCGCTGTCACCCCCGAGGGTGCCGCTTCCTCGGAGTCCTGTCAGATGGGCACCACTGACAGGTGCGCTGATGTGGCTCCAGTGTCGAGTTTTAATTTAAGTGTTTGACTTAAGTTTGTCCCGCGACATCTCCTGTTGACAAAGTGTGACTGGGAATGTCAGAGAATCAGAGGACAGTGAAATTGAGATACACTGTCGTTCCTTCAGTGGACCCGTTAGCCAAGGCCCCGGACGTGGAAGCCAGTGGGAAATACAGATGAGCAGAAAACCCTGCTGCCAACCCCTTAATACATGTTTCACAGAGAGAGGAACACTCAGAAGCTGGGGGCAGAGGGCTCCTTCCCCCACCCCCCACCAAAGTCAAAGACTGCAGAGCAGGGAAAAATAAATTAAGAAATGATCGTGCCAATCAGAATAGGTTATTTCTATCAATGAAGGGTCCAATAGGGCTTTTTTTTTAACTGTGTCTAGAATCCGTCAAGAAGTAATGAGCGTTTGGGTCTTGAGAACCTAGAAATGTCCTTTTCTGATCATTTGTAATCCTTTGCCTTTTGAACAGTGTAACTATTCAAGCCGAATAGTGTAACTAGTGGAGATAATTTTGTCTACTTTGATTTCCTACATACAAGTGTCTTCACTATTAAAAAAATGTTACACTCCTTAAAGGAAAGAAATGGAAAAAGGAAGTGTGGCTTTCACATTGAGTCACTGCTCCAGGGTGGCAGTACCGTCATGTTTCCCAGGGTGACCTCATGGTCACAGAATTTGGAGAACCCCAGAAGGAACTAAAAGTGATTTATCTGAAATCACACTGCAGTTTAATGGCCAAGAGGTCGACAGGGCCCGGTGCCCCTCCTGCCCCATCTGGGCAGGTGCGTAAATACATCCACTTCCCCTTCTCCAGCTCGGGAGGGGACGGAAGCAGTGAGTCACCTTTGAGTCCATCTCTACAGTCAAATGCAAAACCCCCAGACCGGCCCCCTGCAGCCCTCGTATCAGCTTCCATGGCCGAGAGCAGCCCCCGCTGGCGGCTCCAGCCTCCGGGGCAGGGCCCTCAGCTGAGCTCAGGCCCGGTGTCTCGGGGCTTCTGTTTGCAGGCCTGGCTGGCAGAGGTGGAAGGCAGGCTCCCGGCTCGCGGCGAGCAGGCCCGCAGACAGAGTGGACTGTACGACGTCCAGACCACCCCGACCGTCAACAACTGCGCCCAGGCCCGGGAGAGGTACAGTATGGGCGCGGCCCTGCTCTCTGGCCAGTGGACAACTCTGCTTTCGCTTCTCGATTCTGGGATCTGGGAACGGGCATAAGGCACGCGTCAGACACCAATGTGTCTGTGATGGCGGACCCGTGATTTTCCCGCGGTGCCGGTTTCTGACGCCCCGCGGGAGATGGGAAGATTGGAGACAGTCTCATTTCCCAGCGCTTGGCGTCCTCACGGGGTCGGTTGCTATAGTTGCTGCGCATTTTGCTTTCTTGAGCAGCCCGGATGGCAGTTACACGGAGGAGCAGAGTCAGGAGAGCGAGGTGAAGGTGCTGGCCGTGGACTTCGACGACGAGTTCGACGACGAGGAGCCGCTGCCGGCCATCGGGACGTGTAAAGCCCTCTACACATTCGACGGTAACGCTGCGCAGCGCCACCGCCCCCGTTTCAAAAGCCGTCCGAGCCGCCTGTGCTCTCTGGGAGCCAACTTCCTTTTAAAGCCCTCTGTCTGCCTCTCATGTCTCTTTCGTTCTGCTGATAGTATTTTTTATTATTAATAATAGTGTCGTCGTTAGGTTGATGGCTGTATATTTTGCCTTCGGTCCATATAATTTAACGACTTTCGGTGAGCTCAATCGCAGCAGGTTGTTTGGAACAGTGATTATTTCGTGCGTTCGTTCCCTATTTATAGAACTCCTGTCCTGAAGAGGCTCTCGAAGGGGTGGGATGCAGGCGGTAGGTAGGGGGCAGCATCCCCCCCTCCACCCCCCGCCGAAGAACAGAGCTGACAGGCTTCTCGGAGAGGCGGCAGCAGTGGGCGGGGGGCACAGACTGTGGGGGAGTCATGGCAGGACGGTGGCCCTTCCGGAAGGGAATTCAGAGAACTCAGCGCCACCAGGGGTCAGGGGCATGGGCACGGCCAAATGCGGGGTTGGCAGCGGAGCTCAGCTGTCCTAGGCGGTGATCGCGCAATAGAGGACTGGGAAGCAGGCGGTGCCCGCGGGGGGGCGGGGTAAGGGACGCATTTGGATTTCCTTTGGCAAGCGTGGTGGAGCCATGAAAGTATTTGAGCAAGGCCTTGATCCGGTCAGGGCTGCACCTTGGGACGCTTGTCTCCTATGAGGAGGAGCAGTGAGAAAACAGGGATAATGGCGAGAAAGGCGAGCCGGGCGCTGCGCGGGCACCGCCACATGGGGCGCCACGGGCTGAGAGTGAGGGCGCCGCGGCCGAGGCAGCCAGACCGCAGATAAGCTGGGGAGGCCCTGGCACAAGTGAATTTTCATGGTGACAAAACAAGAGAGCGAAGGACCAGGTTAAATGTTCCCGGTGTTACAGCATGTCTACCCCATCTCCTCTCCACCAACCCCGACCCCCATGCCCCCTCCGTACCCCCGCTGGCAGCTGCCCAAACCAGTGGCCTTTCAGAATACTGTCAGGCAGTGCTGGCTCGTCCTGTGAAATCACCTTAGCAAATGGCCTTGGGGGCCTCGAGAAAGGGGTGGACACAGACACGCTGCCATTAACACCCTGCTCAGGCTCCCGGTGGCTGCAGGTGGGAGCAAAGAGGGCAGGGAATCAAAGACAGTGCATCCTGGGACAGGGAGATGTCCCTGAGATGGGAGAGGAGGAGGGGCCCTCGGAAGAGGGAGCAGCCAGGAGCCCAGCTCCACCCTTGCTGTGCTTCCCGGGTGAGGAGGACATCCAGGCGGAGGTGCGCCCGGGCAGGCCTGGAAGAGCCAGGGCGGAGAGAGCTGCGGGCGGTGTGATTAAAGCCGCAGGAGCACGCTCACCCCCAGGGAAAGGCAGGGAGAGGACCAAAGGGCCCCGCCCCAGGAATTGCCTGCCTTTCTGGGGAGGGGGGCGGTGAGGGCCGGAAGTCGTCACCCTGTGTGACCGCGGCATCTGAGAACCCACCTCCCCTTTGACTGCGCCTCCTTCACTGCGAAGCTCTCTGTGTGCTCTCGGCCGGATTTCCCCAGAAACCTGACCCGTCCTGTTGTTGCCGTTCCAGGTCAGAATGAAGGAACCATTTCAGTCGTGGAAGGAGAAACGCTGTACGTCATTGAGGAAGACAAAGGGGACGGGTGGACCCGCATCCGGAGAAATGAAGACGAAGAGGGCTATGTTCCCACCTCGTACGTCGAAGTCTATTTGGACAAAAATGCCAAAGGTGCTAAGACTTATATTTAATACAACTTAAAAAAAAAAAAACTTTTTAAAAGCAGTTGGAGTTGTTTCTCCCCACAACTGTGACGGGTGCAGGCCGTTCTTCGACAGACTGGACGGCGGGCGCCGGTAACGGCTTTCCTGGCGTGGACGTTCGGGGTCCCCCACTGAACGGCCTGGCCTGGTTTTGGCTATTACCAAGTTTCACTTGCTGATGACATTTTATGTGGAAAGCGGCCAATGCCAATTTACAACTGTGTCGTTTGAAATCTGATAGACGCTCCCCCTCTGGCAGTATCCGTAGGTACCAACAGAGCGGCCTTCTAGCTTCTGATCCATGTTTCCGATTTTCAAAGTCCACACACATCCCAGGGGTGCAGAAGACTTCCTTTCTCTCATTTATATCTAGTATCTGCCACAAACTGAGCGACCTTAGGAGGTTACAGTCTGTAGCGTAGCTCATTGAATGAACGACGCTGGCTGGTTGAGTTTTACAGGCGCTCACTTCGGAGGAGGTCCTAAATAGAAGCTCCCCCTTCTTGAGTAAGGAAGCGAATAAGATTCTTTTATTGGTACCAAAAATGTGTATTTTTACTTAAACCGGGGTAAGGTCATTGTTAGAGCATATCAATCCTGTTATGTCTAATTGATCCCAAACCACCAGTTGAAATCCAAGGGGGTGTGGTTGGTCACCCAGTCGGTTTTTCCACGGGACTAGCGGTCTCCCCGCCGGCAGCTGACAGGTGACCCCAAGTGCCATGCTGTTTGGACGTGATCCATGAGAACGGCCCACGCCTGCCCGGCCGGAGGTTCTGGGGCAAGAGGAGCTGTATTCAGCTGACCCTCCCGGTGGGGCCGTGAGGACAACAGGCAGCACCTGCGTCCACACACAGACGCGGCCCTAGCCCATCGCTTTGTGAAGCGGGGATTTAAAAAATCATTGCTTCTTTAAGCCTCAAAGTGTGAATTGACTGCAAAAATCATTTTAGAATTGCTAGCTGGTTTCATAGGATTAACTATAGCCAGAGTGAAATAGAATGTGTCACCGTCTTTAAAGGAAACTGGGTTACATGGGGATTTGCATTTTGGAGTTGGCAGGACAGGTAGTGAAATTATCACCTGCGCAGATGGGTACCAAGCCCAGTCCTGGGAACCTGCCCTGAGATCACACAGATCAGCCGTAAACAGGTCAGGGTAAAGGCGTTGGGTGGCCATTCACTTTTTATTTGGCTTTGAAAGTCACTCATGTCCCTCCCACACTGACATGGGACATGAGCTTCTCACCTCGGCACTGTGGCCCCTTTTATACGCTCAAGTCACTATGCAGCTGGTTTTTAAGGCGACAGCAGCACCTCTGGGGACCAGGACCTGGCGGGAGGCATGAGCACTTGTTGACGATTGCCGCAGAAGGTTCGCCCCTGTTTCCCACAAGGGCCACCCGGAAGGAAGCTGGGAAGCTGTAGCGACGGACAGCCGGACACAGAATAATCCCACATCTCAGGAGCTCGCAGAGAGCGAGCGGAGAGGCCCGGGCGCCCTCCCCCGGCTTTCCCCGTGGTCACGGCTGGCCCCGCTGGGCGCGGAGTCAAAAGCAGGAAACCGGTCAGTCGGCCCAATTTTTTAAGTAGAATTTTTAAAATTTGTAGTTCGAATTTCTTCAGGATTACTATACTTTTGCTAACAAAACATCAGTAAAGCCACCCAGCCAGAGCCTAGACCCCTCTTTTTCAAGAAGGGAGGTCAGAAAACCAGCGGACCGCGCACCCCAGGGGCGTGGCTTAATGAGCTGCAGGGGCTCAGCCTGGGGCCTGGCACCCGCCATGCTAAGACCTAACCTTTCTTGCCGGGGCTGAGCTCGTTTCCAGACCACGAGCTCCTGGAGGAAGCGAACTAAACACGACAAAGCCTCCCGCGGGCAGGCCCACATCAGCCTTCTGAAGCACGCCTCGGAAAGCGTGGCGTCCAGGAGGTTTTCTCTTTGTTTCTTGTTTTTCCCTTGGTGCTATATGAAATCGGTTCAGAAAAATAGCTCCGTAGGTTTCCCCAGGCGGTGTGGATGCATAAATTAGGACTCACACCAGGCGGTGTGGATGCATAAATTGTCCCTCAGTATCCATAGCCCATGAATTGTGATATTGACGAAATGGTGATACTTTATGGTTTCATGTCACTGAAACAATCCCCAGGGGATCAGGCCTTTCCCTTGTCTCCAGAAGTACACTCTGTTTTCTTCCCTAGTTATCTCTTCAAATAAGAGCAGCAAAGTCAGCTTGTTTTAGAAAGTTTTCCCTTGTATTTTAGAAATACAATTCTAGGTGACTCATGTGTATGGAGAGGCCTCTTCCGTCCCGTGTTCATAGACCTGCTCAGCACCCCCCCTCCACACACACACACACACACACACACACACACACACACACACACACGCAGTGCCCGCTTCCTGCTCACCCCGGTCACCCCGGCCCATCAGCGGAGTGGCTTGTTCTGTTTCCAGTCTTGCCCGTGCCCTTGTGCGTGTGTGGCGTCTACGATGTGACTCTAAAAATTGCCAAAATGTCAAGACTAGAGTAACTCCCAGCTGGTCAACGGGATCGTGACTGTCTTCTTCTCTGGTTTTGTTTTGTTTTTGAAATTGCTTTCTGTTAAATATGTCCGTAAGCCCTCCCCCAATATATTTGTATATACTGCCATTTAAAAACTAAAAGGATTACTTGAATTCGTTGTTTTAACGTTTTACTCTTTTATCTGTTTGTTTTATTGGTGATTCTGCTGCCTAATGACCTTTTTGTTTGTGTAACCGCTGGGGAAGCCGGAAGGACTGTTTCACGGGTCCCTAGGGCCCTGCCGGCTGCTCCACACTTGAGTTTATTATAGACACTTGGGTTCTGAGTAAGTTTTGTTTGAATACGGCCAACGTGATTGTTTCTCTCTATTCTTACCCTAAAGAAAAGAATCTGTCTGGCACCTTTTAGTTGTACCCTCATATCTGCCTCTCTAATAAACGTTGTATTTTTTTCTCAGTGTTGTTAAGTGATTTTTCACCCTTCTGAGGTGACTCTGTGTATCACGAATGTTTAACTCCTTTGCCTTCAGTAATGGGGAATTTTCTAGCCAAATGCTTCTTAAAAATTCTGCCCTTTCCCTCTTGACCTGATGACACCTCCTGCTTCTCCCCTGTGTGCACCTAAGGGCTTCAAGAGTCTGTCTCTGGTTTCTCTCCCCCCCACCCCCCAAGATGAAGAACTTTCACTGTTTATAGCAAGTAAACGTTGAGTGACATACTTTCCTTTTCACCAAAGGGGGTGGCGCAGGGCCGCGAAAGCACCCACAGTGGAGGGAGCGGCCTGTGAGCCATTGCCTTGTTCTGGGAAGCCGGCCACCTTTCTCTCTCTTAGAACTCAGTCTAGAAAGACGAGTTGGGGTGGGCGGGTGCTGCTCTCTTAGGTGGGCTTCTCTGAAGGAAAGATTGGGGATTAAACCGTGAAAGTTCCTTATCTGTGGTATCTCCCGGTAACTGGTTGTGGTCCTGCTAAAGTTGCCCTCTCCCCCAGCCCTGCCCCCCAGGGCGGCGCTGCCCCTGCGGCAGAAGGCCCGCCCCCGGCCTCGGGCCTTCCTCCCTAACTGCGGTTTTTCTTTCTTTTTGTGTTGTAGATTCCTAGAGGTGGTTTCAGGAGCCTCGGAGCCTCGGGAGCCTTCCTAGGAGAAGCCCTTGTCTCTACAGGCCGGCGCGGAAGGATCGCTCCCTGGCTGGGCTGGAGCCTGGCCTGGTCCTCCCAGCCTGAAGGGGCGTCCACACGCCACGCGGCTGCTTGCATTTTCTTTCTTTTCTTCCTACAGCATGCTCCCCGTGGCCCAGCGCTCCCTCCCACGCACAGTCTGGCCACCTTCGGGGTGAGGGTGGGGGTGGGGGTGGGGGGAGAAACAGGTCTGTCCCCAGCCCGGTCCTCGCCCCACGCAGGACCACGGAAGGCGACTACTCACGGCCTCCCACGCCCCCAGCTCCCGCCTTGGTCCTTGGTCCTCCTGGCCCAGCCCGTCCACGGTTCACACTGTGCCTTCTGTGAAAACTTTGCCACTGGTCCCCTGGGGAGACTAACAGAATCCGGGTCAGGAGTGGAGCACCCCAAGTGACAGAGCACCCACATGTCACTGATGTGGTCCCGTGTCATTTACTCTAGAAACAACTCATCTTCTCCCAAGTCCATCGAGCATTCTGTGGGCCTTTTCTGATGGCAGGTCCTCACCTCGTACTCAACTTTGGCCCTTGAGACACGTCGCAGCCTGAGAGTGCCAGTGGTGGGCACTGGACACACGCGGGCACGCGCGGGCACGCGCATGCCCACGCACGTACACATGTATGCACACGCTTTTGGTTGGGGCCCTGCCTCTGCCCTGGGAGTCAGACTCCAGCTCGTGGCCTGCCCCGCTGTCCTGTGCGTGCCCAGCCCTCGCGGGGCTGAGGACCGACGGCCCGGGCCAGCAGAACCTGTGCTTTAGCTCGTTGCAAAGTGAAAATTCCCCCCCTTCCACCAACTCCACAGTTTGCATCTTAGGATTGTAGCGCTCCCATCACCAAAGACCCTGTGCTTCTGTGGTCCTTTAGTGACCCTGTGGCTCCTGCACCCACATTTACCACGTGCCCTTCAGGCCACGTGGGCTTAACTGAGCTTCCTTTTTGAGCAGCGTTTCCTTCTTACGGACCTCAGAGGAGCGCGTGCGGCCACGGGGCCTGTCTCTGCTCATGCCTTAGAGCAGCGTGGCTTCTCCTGTCTGGTGCAGAGGCCGTGAAGAGAAGCCGTTGGCCTAGGAGAAAATCGGGCCTCTTCTGTCCTTTGTTTGGCTTTTGGTAGCTAGGTGTTCCCCTGCAGCGCCCTTGTTCTCCAGACGGTGGTGAATCCAAGACCAGGAAGCCTTCTAGGGCCCTGAGGGTCAGGGGCGAATGACCCCTGTGCAGTGGCAGGAAGGTGGCTCCTCTGAGCACGCCGGGCTGACCGCAGGCGGCCCTGCCGCCCGGCCCGGCCCGGCCCACTGCGGGGACAGAGCCAGGAGCCAGCGAATGCCTGGGGTGTGCGGACAAGGAGGAAGGGGCTTCAGGTTTAGGGCGAGCGAGGGAGCAGCCAGGGCCCTCTGTCACCTCCTCTCCCCAGACGTGGGGCCAGGCCCAGGGGCTCAGACCACCTGCCCGAGCCCTCCAACCGGGGGTCTCGGGGCCGCTGTCCTGAAGGCAGCCCCCGCCCCCCACGGCAGACAGCCTGTTGTAGCCAGAATCAGTCTTGGGAGAGGACGGGTTTGCAGGTGTCACTGAAGCTGGGGTGCCTGCGTCCCTGCAAACCGCAGGTGCGTGGGTCGTTCAGGCAGGCAGGCCCCGGGGCTCCAACCGGGGGCAGCTCCGCTGCGGGGCAACGCGGTCTCTCTGGGTCCACAGCAGTTCCCCAGGCCCAGCCGGCCACTCTCCGCTCCACAGGCTGTGAATGGTTTCTAGAATCCGATCTCCCAGCCTCAGTAGTGCACGTGTGTTGCATCTCACGGTGGGTCAGGATACGCTGACTCCTGCAACAGAGGGGAGGAGGGCTAGGCCGCGGTAATTCATTCTCTGAAGGTCTGCTGAGTCCAGTATCCGCTTGTGTCCTCTTGTGCCCCCGCGCCATTTTTTCCCTTCTGTACCACCTGCGTCCAAAAAAGAATGGACAAGGCGTGCTTTTCAGTGTTAACCTTGGAGTTTGCTTCTCTGCCGACCTGGGTGGCGCTGTGGAAGGGCGGCACTGTACCAGCTGGGCTCGTTAAAGGAAATGATTGTTCCATGAGCTTGAGACCCCGTGGAGCCTTTACGCTGGGACTCCTGGGACTTGCTGTTGGGGAGCAGCTCGCATAGAGGAGAAACGTGGAATTCCCCGTGCGCCTCTCGGTCACCTTCACACCCACTGCCTGTCATTTCTCCGCCAATGCTAGACCATTGTTTTGTTGAAAGAATGACGAATTTTTACAAAACCTGCCCTGAAAAAAAGGACCCCGAACGGAAGAGAGGAACCCGTCCTGTGCCCCGTGTTTCCTTTGCAGGACAGGAAAACACGGAAAGGCAGGGATCGCTGGAAGGGGTTTTCCTCTGGGGTTTTATCTCAAAGCTTCCAGGCCTTGACCCCTCCGGCGACATAAGCCCGCAGCTCGAGCCCAAAGGCCTCTGGGTAACATCTGTGATTACGGAAGAAAGTTTACTGAACAAGAAAAAGTGTATGTCCAGCTAAATGTTTTTCCAGGAATCTTAGTTTCAGACTTCTTAACAGCTCTGCCTCCTGTCCTCCTGCCATCAAAAACCTTCATTAACAAGCGATCCGAGACTCTCTTAACCCGACGGTGGGGGGGGGCGGGGGCGGTGTGTGTGTGTGTGTGTTGCACTAATTCTGAACTGTGGAGGCACTTCACTGTGGTCTCGTCGTTGCCATTGTCAAGGCTCTGGAATTGCCCGTCTGTCTCTGGAGATAGAATTAAACCAAATAAAGTGTTCCGTTGGAAGGCTTCTATCGACCTTGTAACTATGTGTTAACCCTCTAAATGTTAAATAAAAGTGTGCCGTCCGGCACTGTACCGGGGGAGTGTTGTGCTGCTCGTCACAGAAGCGTCACAAAAGCGGTCAGAGCCCCTAGGGGGTGGGGCAGGGGAACCCAGCGGCTGTCACGTCCTCCCCCCTCCCGTGCCCTCAGGAGAGAGGCCTGGGGCCAGGCCAGCTCTCCCACCCCCGCCCGCTGGGGAAGGAGGGCTGTCTGAGACCTCCGGGAGGCGCGGTGGGTTCGGACGGATTCAGTCCAAGGATCTGGGGGAGGCTTCTGAGGACTAGGAAGTTTTTCCTCACATGCCAATTCAGGGGGCAGCTGCTCCTGGTCTCAAGGACCCTGTTCTGGGGCGGCAGCGGGGGCGTTTCATTGGCATCTGGGCTACAGTGCTCAATCCAGCCCACCCCCTGGGTAGCCTGGCTGAGGAGCATTGGTTCCCGCGCAGCTGCAGGCAGTGTGCAGCTGAAGCGCGGGGCCCGAGGCACCGCACGTGTGCTGCGGGCAGCCGTCTGCTTAGCCAGCCTTGAGAATCTCACCCGGGGGGAGGGGGGAAGTGCAGTAGGTTTGTGTCCACACCTCTTTGTTCCTAAGGGTCTCAGTGTGTGAGCAGAGCTGTCCTGCTAATGCCAAGTGTGGCCCCATTTGCTGAGGGCCGGAGGCGAGGCCAGCCCTCCCCGCCGCCCTAGCCTCCTCCCACCTGGGGCTGTGACCCGCCTGTGCAGCCGGAGCCCTGCCAGCTGCCCCGGGGAGCCTGCTGTCCCAGTGCCAGCAGATGGGCTTGGGGCGCCAAAGCTTCTGAACAGCCCAGAAGTTGTGGTTCCCAGTAAGAGACGGAAAAGGGAACCAGGCAACTTGATTATCCTGAGGCCTCTTGTCTAGCTTGTCCCCAAAAGGTTAATCTAGGAGGAATGTTTCCAGCATGTTCTTTCTGTCATGCTTTGTCATGCTTTGGGAATAGTTGGTCTCTGTGTCAGACCTGTGTCAGAGATGAAAGGCGTCCCTGTCACCCTTCCCTGAAGGACCTGACCGGGCCCCGGAGCGAGGGGGGTGTGCCACCTGAGGGCACGTGTCCCCCTCTGGGCCACAGCTTCTGGGTGGGGGATGGTGAGGACACGCTGGCTGTGGGGAGCTGCTGTGGGAAGTGAGACTTGGTGTCTGTCTCTGATCCGACCCTGCACAGAGCTCTCTGGTCTGAGTCGCGAAAGTGCTGCTCTTACTTGTTTCAAGCATTTGAGGGGTTGGCACCCCTCCCGGCCACACACCTGAGCCTTCTGGTGACTCACTTTTGCCCTCACTGGGGTTGGAAACAGGTGGCAGCCACGCTCCGAGGCACCTCTGTGACGTGAAGAAGCTCCTGACGCAGAGGGGTCTCCACCCCGCAGACCCGCCTGTCAGGTTCGGCAGCGGGTGTGGGGAGCTCCTGGCCCCCAGCGTGGCCAGGCCTCCGGGGCTCCCTACCTGCCCCACCCAGGCCCGGTCGTAGTGCACATGGGGCCGTGGCGCCCCCTAGTGGAAGAGGAGTTGGTGCCAGGAGAAAACGGGGTCCTCGCCAGGGTGACGTGGAAAGAAGTGGAAGTGGGCAGAGGCAGGGGTTGAAGTGTGCCCTCCCATTTTTTTTAAAGCAAAGACATCTCTGGAATCGTGGCATCCAGAAACAGCCTGGAGACCTAACTGAATTGCCGCTGCGACGGAGGTGGACGGAGGTGCGGGTCTGCAGGCAGGAAGGCGCGGGGCTGGCTCAGGCGCCTGAGGGCGCGGGAGTCCAGCCCCTGCGTCCGTTCTGGGGAGACGTGTGGCCGGGGCTGGGACCGCGCCCTGGACTCAGCAGCCCCTCCGTGTGCGTGCATCGCGGATCTTTTCCAGGTTCACCCATCCGCCCTGATTTAAACACTTCCGTCTCTGTCCATCTGGGATAGTGAGTGACATTTACTTAAGTGACCTCCCCTCCGCTGGGGACATCGCTGGGCCACAAAAGGCTCTGAGAAAGCAGGAATGGAGAAAGACGCCACGTGCCTTTGTCCTCAGGGCCACGGCACCGAGGCGGGGCTGGAGGCGGGGCAAGGGGCAGGAAGCGCCTCAGGGTCCTGCAGCTCTGCCCCTGGTGTGCCCACCCTTCCCCGCTCCAGGCCCAGCTCTGCCTCGGTCCTTTAGAGCCCTGTCCCCAGTTCTGACTCTCCAAACAGCCCCCTCACCCGGCTGCTGACAAACCTAGGAGAGGCGACAGCATCCTGACGCATCCCCCGGCAGCTTTCCCAGACACGCGTTCTGCGAAGTGCTGACTGCTTTTAGCTTTTCCAAAGGACATCGGTTCTCTGGCCAGGCCCTCCCTGCTGGGGGTAACGTTGTAGCGGGGAGAGGAGCCGGTGGGAGGAGGCCGGACTCCACACCACCACTCCCTCCCTGGGGCCTCCCCGGGGCTCGACAGGAGGCTGTGTGAGACTCGCAGGACAATTTAGGTTCGCGCTGAACTCAGACCAGAAGGAAGGTGGGAGGTAGCCTGTTCCGGTGGCTGCGCCTTGCAGATGTATTTCTGATGCAGGTTTGCAAGCAGGAGCTCAGGCAGGTGGAAAGGCCTGCGGGCACAGGGGGCCGCAGCCCACAGACCCCCCCACCCCAGTCCACAGCGGGTGGCGCCGCCCTGCCTGTCCGGAAGGAGGGGGACAGTGCGTGGGAGAAAGGAGACGGAGGCCTCCAACGGGCTGCCCAGCGCTTCCTGTCTCCGCCCAGTCTGCGAGGTGAACGACCACAGACTCCTGTTTTGTCTTGGGGCTCCAGAACCTCAGTTCGGCTCAGCCACTTAAAAGCAGGGTATTTCAAGCGAAAATAGAAAGGAAACATTTTAAGGCCGACTGGTACCTATTTCTTGCTCACCTTCCTGTACCGCAAACAGCCATCTCTAACCCTCCAGGATCGCTCGGTGCTCCAAACAAGACATTTCCTGACTCCACCCATGCTACACAGGAGAAGCCAATCGCAGCACACGCGACACGGGGTCCACAGGTGTTCACCCTCACGCGAGTGCACTTCTGCACACTCAGGGCTGCTAGTAAGAATCTGCCTTCTCCCCCAAACCCAGGAAGCATAAACAAAAGCGACCCAAACGGCGGGGACTGTGACACAGTGGCATCACCCAATGTCAGGCGGCGCCAGGCTGCAGGATGGGGGTGTTGGCGAGAAAAGGGGCCCCGGGCAGCGGGGCCCTGTGGCGTCCGGGGAGGGTCACGCCTGCTTGGTGGCACCGAGTCTGTGGCGTGGTGTCAGGAGGGGACCAACCCGTGGACGCGCTGGCCTGTGCCCCAGCCACAGCGGTCCACTCCTTTGCGGCCCGGGCTGGTTCCAGGAAGGGGCCCCTGGGGGCTGCGGGTGTTTAAGGCGGCAGGGCCGCCTCCTCGCTCCTGCACCCCCCACCTGCCCCCATTCTGGTTCCAGAGCCAGGCCAGGCTCCCGCCTGTGCCCAGTCACTTGGAACCTCAGTCAGCGGGATGCTCGCCCCTCCCCGCCACAGCAGGCTTCAGACTTCCCTCCGGTGACAGAGACAACAGTGAGGGCTGTGGGAACGTGTGTGGATTTATTATGCCATCCCGAACCCAGACAGGACCGCACAGCCGTGGGCGAGATTCCAGCCTGCACGGTGGCGTCTCCACGTCACACCCAGGTCACCGCGGCTGCAGCAGTAGCTTTCAAAAGACTGCAGTAAATGTCACAAAATCCCAGCAGTGGCTTGTTCTGCGGTCGCATGCTGCATCAGCGGGGAAGGTACCAGGTCCCGGTAGGCCGAGGTCACAGGCCTGGGCGGCACATTGCCGCAGCTTCGGGGGGGCTCTGCCAGCGCCATCTGCTGGAATTTCTGCAACAGCTGCTTCTCCCAAGACCGAGGGCCACAGCATCTGGGGGTTTTGGTCCCAGGACCCCCTGCCCCAGCCCCACGTTCACTTTGGCCCTGACGAGGGAAGCAGCCCGCCCCGGCCGTCGTCCCGGGGCTTCGGTGCCCGCGGAAGCGGTGCTTGGTGGTCCTGGGGCCCCAGCAGTGGCCTCACTCAGCATCCAGAAGATGCACTTGCAGGCCCTCGGGGTGACGGCTGCCCGGGGCCACACCTCCAGGCGCAGGGCTCTGCAGGCTGGGCCATGTGGGCAGGCGGTGCTTTCCCAGAGGTCAGCCCCCACAGAAGCTGCCGGCGCGCACACACTAGCAACGTGAGGTATTTCTGTCTCGTCGTCGGTTCCCCAGTGGGGGCCAGCGCCACAGCACAGGGTGACAGGAGACCAGCTGCCCCCCGAAACAGCTCCCTCTCCAGTCCCAGTGTCGGATGCGTCTTTAGTCCCCAAAAAACCAGAGCGCCCACTCAGGGTTCAGGAGCCTTTGGGTGACCGCAGGGGGCCAGGGGGAAGCGGGGCCTCAGTGACGCAGCGCTGGGCACCCTGCTGGCCCGTGGGTCTCGGGGGCTGGGCCGGGCCGGGCGCCTGCAGGAGACGCCCAGGAAGCAACAGCTTTTCCCAACCCTCTGTCCCAAGGCCACAGCCCAGCTGAGAGCGTGGGGACAGAAGCTGGGCCTGAGCTAGCAAGAGGACAGAAGTTGGGGGGCGTGATAACCAGACGACAGCAGTGACGTGTGGGCGCTTCCGGGACAAAGACCCAAGTCCAGGCCGTGCAGCCTCGGCCATCGAAGCCGGCCCACGGTCCCCCGGGTGGGCTCGGTCCCCAGCCCGGCGCTGTTGCGGGAGGCTGGCGGCTCTCCTGCCTCATCACAGGCCTGGGCTCCCTGGTGCCGGCCTCCCTCCCAGGGACAGGCGCCTCCTCTGTGGGGAGGGGGGCGGAGGCCGGGGCCGTGGGGACACCGGGTCACCTGGCCCAGTGGGGCCCAACCCAGGTCCTTCCAAACGGCCTCACGGAAGGTGTGTTCGGGGGCCAGCACTCAGGGGACACCAGGGGGTCTCTGCACAGGGAGAAGGGGACTCACAGACCAGCCCAGTGTCAGGCGGCCCGGGTCTCAGCTTCGATCTTCTGCTCCCCATGCAGGCCGTCCGGGTCCTGCAGCTGGGCCACGCTCTGCCGCACGGCGATCTCCGGGCCGCCGCCGTACAGGCTGTGCAGGTAGGCCCAGGTCTCCTCGGAGATCTGCCCGTAGTCCGCGCCTGCAGCACCCGAGAGAGGCCGTCGGTGGGGCCGATGCCACGGCCGACACCGCTCGCAGCCCCTCCCGCCCTCCTCCCCCTATGAAACCACGGTCCTGGCAGCAGGGGGGGCGCCAGGAGGGCCGGGCGCCACGGCGGGGAGGGCGACCACGGACTTCTGTGCACAGCTGCCAACTGGAAATCTCAGGACTTTGCGGTACAGCATCCACCCTCGGAGGACCCCACAGGGCACTTCCCTGGCTGCGCCCCTCGTCTCCCAGGGGTGGGGTTCCCAGGAAGGGCGCACAGGTGAGGCCAGCAGAGGGTAGGGGAAGGGTGGGAGACCCACGCAGAGGCCAGGAGCCTCTGCCCACCTGCTGGGGCCCTGGGCTTGGACGTCAGTGGACACTGACTCAGGCAGGGGCAGGGGCTCCGGGAAGGACCTGCCGGCAGCCTGGGGGCAGACGAGCGCCCGAGACTCACCCTGCCTCAGCTGGACGTGGCCGCTGCCTTTCACCTGCGCGATCCTGCTGTTGTCGATGGGCCCGGGGGGCTCTGGAACAGACGGGCCCGGGCTCGGCGCCTCTGTGCAGCGGGAGCACCCCCGTCCCAGCCTCCCCCATGGCCCTCCGCCCGCAGGCAGAGCTGGTCTCAAGGTGCGACTCCCACCCGTAACCTCGAAGAGGCCGCCCCGAGCCCGAGGCGTCAGTGGGGAGCCTCCTGCGGGGAGGGCCTTGGGGCAGCAAAGGCTCATCTACAGACGCCTGAGGGCCAGAAGGGACTCAAAGCCAAGCAGCCCAGCAGAGGGACTTCCTAGGACCCTCGCACTAGTTTTTGACCCCGGCGTGGGGCGCGGGGCGCAGGGCCACTGCCCAGCGGACATTGCCCTAATCTCTGATGGCGGCCGCCACTCGCTGAGCACCCTTCCCGTGGACCCCAGTATCTGGTAGAATCCCAGGTGGGCAGAGGCAAAGCCAGGACCTGAGGGGGCGTGGCTCCGGGCCAGTTCTCCAGCACAGCTGTGCTGGCCACCCACTGACACTAGGGGGCTGCGGGTGTCCCTGGTACCCTTGCCACCAGGTGGGGCTGGATGTGAGGCCCCTCTCCTTCCTCCCCGCCAGCACCGGCTGCTGCTTACACTCTGAAAGGTGAATGGCTGCTGCGCAGAACCCACTGGCTCTGCCGACCCCTCCGGGCCCCAGGCCCCGATCTGAGAGCCCGCCTATGGGGCTGCAGGGCACTGAGGGTGGTGGCCACACAGGGGCCAGGCCTTGGGCTCTGGCCCTTCCTTCCTGGGACTGTGGGGGACACTGGGAGCTGCCTTGTGAGGGGCCTGTTTCCAGCTCAGTCAGCGGAGGGGTTGGAGGACACAGTGTTCTTTCTTAAGAGTCTGTAGCTACCTGACAACTAAATTCTATTATTTAGGGCCACAGAACCCCCAAAGGAAAGGGCCCGACAGGAGGGGACAGCAGTGTCCTCTGGGCATCAGCTGGAGGGAACAGGAGTGAAGGGCACTGGCGTCCTGGCCCAGGGTGGGGGCAGCGGAAGAGCACCCGCCTTCTCTGCTCACCCGGGAAGCAGGGCGTTCACCGAAAGGGGTGCCACCAAAAACCTGCTGGGCAGGCACAGGCTCTGGGGCCCCTGAGACACTCCCAGCAGATCGGCAGCCCCAAGGCCCTCCTGCCAGGGGTGTTCCAGGCGCGGCGCCCGGACAGAGCCCCTGCGACTCACCATTGTCCTTGCCCTTGACAAAGGCCTCCCACTCGCGAAACCACTGCATGCTGATGCAGAAGATGACACCCGGTGACTCCTCAGCCTGGAACGCCTTGTTCAGCTGGGCGGGCGGTGGCAGGCGGGGCAGGGGAGCAGCGGGAGGGTCAGGGTGAAGGCCCGCCCTCCCCACCCCAGCCCCGCCCACTCTCACACATCACTGGACACTCAGGGCAGATCTAGAGCTCCCAGTCAAGGTCAAAGAAAACAAACGCTTCCCACGACCCGCTGCTCACACGACTGCTGCCAGCATTTTGGGGATCTCTCTTTCATAACTTTTTAAAAACTCAGTTAACTGAGACCACATGTGGGGCTGTCCTTCCCCACTTCACAGAACTGGCTCGCTCACGAACCCTTCTGGCCGTGTCACGTTTCACTGGCCATGGACAGTCCCCGGTCCCTGAGGGGCAGTGGCGGGCAAGCTCACGGCCTCTGTCTTCCCTGCAGCTGCCCCCTCCTAAATGGATTGCGCTGGGTCCAGCTTTGCAACCAGCCCTGCGCACCGAGCGCACCTTTCCAGGTCCGTCTGTTTTCAGTGGGGGACTCTGGCCTCCAGAGAACGCCCGCCCCCGTCCGGGGATACTCTGGGCTGTCGCCAGCACTGATTAGAGAGAGGCCAGGGACGCCGCCGGACCTCCCGGGACGCCCGGGACAGCCGCGCGGTGAAGAAGCGCCCAGCCCCCAAGGCAGCGCCCCTGGCCTGCAACAGCCGCTCAGCAGCACCCAGCAGAGGGCCCCGAGCGCACCGACCCCACCCCGCTGCCAGCTGACATCCCGGGGGCCTGGCCAGGCCTCTGGCCACCCTGAGCTCCCACAGAACACAGCCTCCTAACAGACTGACTCTCTTCCCCCAGTCCCCACGTGTCCCCAGCGGAGGCTGGAGCCCGGCTCCCCCACGCCACCCCCACCTGCGTGCACCTTAATGAAGGTGTCGATCTCAATCCGCCTGCGCTTGGCCAGAGCCTCGATCTCCACCTGGCAGGTGGAGCACACGTACAGGTGGTTCACGGCAGGGCCGCCCCCAAACCTGCATGGGGGGTGGGGGTGGGGCGGAGAGAAACACACGCAGCCCTGAGGGGCGATCGCCGAGGGGCAGGCAGGGAACTGGCGCGAGGTGTGGGCTGCGGCCTGCTTGCCCGGCCCTCCCCGTCCAGCGCGGCTCTCCGACACTGCCCCTTGGGGCGCCCTGCACACGGCCGGTTCACGCGTCTGTCTGCCTCACGAGACTGACAAGGGTGCGGCATGCCGTGGCCCCCGTCCCCCGCAGGGCGCCTGCCCAGGGCTGGTGCGCCACAGTATCTGCTTCATGGCCCAGGGACACGGAAATGCTCTCACTTCCTTTCCTGGCTGCTGGGCAGGGGCTGTGGAGGCTGACAGCCTGCCAGGCTGCAGGGCGACCGGGCCTGGGCAGGTCCGCAGGAGAGCCGCGGGTTCTCGGCCTTGATGAGCCGCAACTGGGAAGGGCCCAGGCAGCCCCAGCCCCAGGCCCAGGCCACCGGAGTCAGGCAGGGGGCCAGGGTGGGGGCGGGGGATGCCGGCCCGCCTCCCTGCAGCCCGCACCCCAGGACTAGCTGTGAGAGGGGCCCACGCGCTTGTTTCCGTCAGGCCAGTTTCTGCCCTGATGCCTGGAAGGGCCCGTTGGGATGCCGCCGATGATGATGGCTGTGTCGATGCCGACATGGCCCAAGGAGACGCTGCCTGGCTCTCTGCTGCCCGACCGCGGCGCGGCCACCCCACCCCCTCCTCCCTGCCCGGCTCAGCGGCCGTGCCTGCAGCGCCCCACCTGTTGTACAGGTGCTCCCACACGTTCTGGGGCAGGACCACCACCAGGTCGTCGATGTAGTGGTACTTGTTGGGCGGGACGCCTGCGGAGGAAGGAGGAAGGCGTGGGAGGGGGTGGGGGCTCGCCCGCCCGCCTTCCCGGGCCCCCCCCTCGCAGAGAAGGCGCCCTCACCCCCGTGGGAGCAGAGGAAGGTGTGGTTGGCGATGGGCCCCGGCTCGGCGAAGGTGTTGAACTTGTTGAGCCATTCCCGGGACACGTAGAACCGCAGCAGGCTGGGCTCCCGCAGGGCGGCCAGGGACACCACCTGCTGCCGCTCCCGCACGGCCTCCTCGCTGCTCTTCCTGGGCAGGGGCGAGGCGGGCAGACGTGGGAGCTGCTGGGCCTGGACCTGGGCTCAACCCCTACCCCCCGAAGGGGCACCAGCCACGCCCTGTCCACGGGTGTGTGCAGAGGCACCCCCCGGACCCAACCTCCTGAATCCAATCCCGTACCCCTTGCTGATCCATCTGCATCTCGGCAGGTCCTACCACCGCTGCCAGAGTCCTGGCCACTGTCACCCCCCACGGGGACCACTAGAGAAGACGCAAACTCAGCATCTTAGGTTTCCCACTTCCCCACAGCCAGAGGGCTCTTAAAAACTTGGACCCTAACCCCCAGGCCCCAACAACGTCCAGGCTCCGCCCCACACACACCCAGACTCAGGCCCTGGGGAGCAGTGGCAGGAGGTCCAGGCCCACGGGCCACCACGCCCAGGCCCCCCACCCGGCCCCTGCCCGGGCCCCCACCTATAGAAGAGGACGTAGGCCTCCGCGCTCTGCACCACCGTCTCGTGGACCTCGGTGACGTACTGGTCATCGAACTCATACCACTGCCCGTTGATGACATTCTGGCAGTAGGCGATGTAGTGGCCACCTGCACCGGGAGAGGCGGCCAGGTTACCGGCGCCCTGGGGAGCGGGCCGGGCCGGGCCGGGCCGGGGCCGGGCTGCTGGACTCACTGCCTGCTGTGCCGTGGTGGCAGATGACCGAGAGGAGGTCGTACGTGGTGATCTGGGATGTGCACTCCTTGGCGAGGAAAGGGCGCAGGTCAAGTCCCTCGAGGGGGAAGGCGACGTGGCTGCTGATTTTGAACGAATACATCACCTCGTGCCGGAAGCGTTTCAGGTGGACACACAGGATCTGGGGGGAAGAGCCCAAGTGTCACTCATCCCAGGGCTGACCAGGGCCCTGTGACCCCGGCTACCCTGACAGGGGCCTCAAGGCAGGGCCTTGGACACCCACTCACCCACTGCTTGACCCGCTCGGGTCCCGTCATCCAAGCGAAAACAAGAGCCGCAGAGGCCGGAGCCTCCCGAGGCCCAGGCCCGTGGATGGGCTCCATCCCCAAAGCCTGAATGCGCAGGAGAGCTCCACCTGGGGGCCGGGCCGGGCTCCTCAAGTCCCACCAGGAAGGCGGTCACGGTGGGGGCTGCAGCACCAGACAGGCTGCTGAGCCGCTGTCCCCCAGAGCCAGGCCGGCTGCACAGGAGGCTAACTGTCACTGGCCTGTCGAGTTTGCCCTCCCCAAACTTTGACAACAGGTTCTGTTGGCACCGCCTGCTGGAAAGCTTCTCCGCAGAGGCTGCGCTCGGCGCTGGCCCGGGCACCCTGGTCTTGGGCCACGCTCCCCTGCGCCCGCCGCCGGGCCGCCCCTGGTCCGGCTGCGCCTGCCGCAGCCGCGGGTTTGCCCACCCGGTCGCACCCTGCCCTCCCCTCCCCCGCCCCCTGCGAGGCCGACACCAGCCCACATCCTCAGGGCTCACAGACACCACCACCTCAGAGGGGCCTTCCCTGACACCCCTCGCAGCTGCCTGACTGCAGGTGGCACCCTCAGCGCCCCTACACCTGCCTCAGGGCGACAGAGGAGCTGAGGCCCCGAGTCACAAGGTGAAAGTGAGTCCTGTCCCTCTGCCGGACCCGCCCAGGAGCCTCTTGGCCACAGCACAGCATCACCACGGGCCCCTCTCACTCAGAGCTCCCGAGTCGGAGGCAGGGAGAGGGGTAGCCTCGCCCGCACGCCCCCACCTGTCGCGTGCGAGGCCCTGGCAGGCGAGGGCCGGCCGCTCCACTCACCTCGGGCAGCCGCAGCACCTTGCAGTACTTCACCCCATTCCGCAGCCTGGAGGAGAGGGCCGGCCGGAGCCGGTGAGTGGCCAGCGCGGTGGCTGCAGGCCGGACGCGCGCCCCTCCCACCCCGGCCCCCTCGGTGAGGTCAGGGTCGGACCTTCTGGGGTAACCCAGGCGGGGTGCATGGAACCCGTAAGGACCCCCGAGGGCGATGCGGGAGATGGGGGGAAGCCCGCACGCACGCACTCACTTTTTACAGCGCTCGCAGCTGTACATGTTGTCGCCTAGGGCAGCAAGAGACGGGCGGCAGTCAGCGGGGGCTAGGGGGCCGTTATGATTTATGCTTAAGAAATACTGGCACAACATCTGCCCACAAGGGACTTACTTTAGCATAAAGGACACACACAGGCTTAAAGTGAAGGGATGGAAAAACCGTGATTGAATGAGTCGGAGAGGCCACGCTGAGACAGGATAAACCATCAGCTCAATCAGTTACAAGAGACCAAGAGGGTCATGCTAGAAAGAGACCGTCACGAGGACGTGACTGTCGTAGACATATATGCCCCCAACCCCCGAGGACCGAAACGTTTAAGACAAATAGCAACACAACTGAAGGGAGAAACAGGCAGCAACACAGGAAGAGCAGGGGGCGGCCGCGCTCCGCCCTGAGCACCGGGCAGCTCGGCCCACAGCCCAGCAGCACCAGCAGCAGACCCCGAACGGCAGCGCCGAGCACACAGGCCCGGCAGGCGCCGCGCGCCGCCGCCGCCGGCAACAGGACCCATGTCACCACACGACCTTCCGGAGACGGGGCCCGTATCTAGCGTCACTTCCCACCACAACGGTGTGAAACTGGAAACCATTAAGAAGAGGAAAACGATAATGAAATATTCACAGCCACCAATGGGATAAAGAAGAAATCAGAAGAGAATTCAGAAAGTGTCTTGAGACACGCAGAAATGAACATTCAACCTGCCAGCACCGACAGGTGCGGCAACGGCCGTCCTGAGAGGGGACGTGATAGCAATCGATGCCTCCGTTAACAGACCAACCAAAAACCCTCAGATACACAACTTAGCCCTAAACCTCGAGGAATTAGAGAAAAAGAAAAAGAAATTAAACCTGAAATTAGCGGCACGCAGGAAATGATAAAGATTAGTGCAGGAACGAATGAAACGCACTAGAGAGACAGCAGGGGGGAAAATCAATAAAACTAAGAGTTTTTTTTTAAAAAAGATAATCAAAACTGACAAACTTTTAGCTGGATTAACCAAGACAAAAGAGAGGGCTCACATAAACAAAATTGTAAATGAAGAGAAGATGTTACAACTGATGCTACAGAAACGCTAAAGGATCAGAAGAGACCACACCAACCAGCTGGCTAACCTAGGAAAAATGGGTAAATGCCTAGAAACATACAACCTACCAAGGCTGAACCAGTAAGAAAGAGAAAATCCGAACCAACCAATAATGACTAAAAGGACTGAAGCAGTAAAAAAACCTCCCAACAAAGAAAAGCCGAGGCGCTTTCACAGGTGAATTCTACCAAACATCTAAAGAAGAACTAACCCTAGCCCTTCTCAAACTCTCCAAAAAAATTAGAGCGGAAGGTGCACTCCCAGACTCATTTTACAAGGCCAGCATTACCCTTGCGCCAAAGCCAGGTAAGGAAACTGCAAGAAAATTACAAGCCAATGTCCCTGATGAATATAGATGGAAAAACTCAAGCCAACCAAATTCAACAGCCCATTAAAATGATCATGCACTGCAACCAAGTGGGATGTATCCCTGGGATGCAAGGATGGTTCAGCATGCAAATCAATAAACACAATAGACTATATTAATAGAAGGATAAAATCATCCTCTCAGTGGGTACAAAAAAATCATTGGACAAATTTCAATACCCATCTTTTCATAATAAAAGATCTCAACAAATCGGGCACAGAAGAAACACGCCTCAGCGTAACGCAGGCCGCACATGACAGGCCCGCAGCGAACCTCAGACGCACCGGGAAAAGCCAAAGGCTTTCCCTCTATGATCCGGAACGGGACGAGGGCGCCCTATCCCGCAGGCACTGACGTCCTAGCCAGGCTCAGCAGAACAACAGGAAAAGGACAGAAACGGGAAATTTCCAAACAGGAAATATGAACAGCCAATACACTTACAAAAGAAATGTTCACGCGAATCAATAATCAAAGACGTGCAACACGGCAGTTATTTCTGTCCACCCAATCGGTAAGAAAAGAACAACAGCGGGGCTCCAGGGGGTGGACCGGGGGAACACGCAGTCGCAGCCGGCCTAGCAACCGCGCCCGCCCGCCCGGCCCACGCACCCTTCAGCTCGTCGGCGGCGAAGAAGGCGGCGAGGCAGTCTTCCAGGGTGATGACGGGCCCCCAAAACCAGCTGGGGGTACAGGATACCACAAACCTATGGAGACAGACGGGGTGGCGGGGGCGCGGCCAGGGCCCGGGGAAGGGTCAGCGCTGGGGCCCAGGGGCGGAGGTCAGGAGCCAGGCGCCTGGGACCACCCGCCAGCAGGCCAGTAGTGTCCTTGAGCCTTGCCGTGCTCAGCTGTGCAGGGGCCTGACCACGCCGGCCGTGTCCCTCCCGCGCGGCGGGCAGAGCAGGCGCTGGGGCACAGTGGGGGCTGCGGGGCCCGGCCTGGGCTCCAGCCGCCGCCCTCCTCTCGCTGCTGCCTGGCCACGCCTGCCGTTCCCTGCCGTCCAGTCCGAGGGCCCACCCCCTCCAGGCCGCCCCAAGGGGATGAGCGGCACCCCCGCCCCACCCAGCTGGCCCCCATGCACCCTTCAGCCAGCAGCTCCCTTCTGGACTCTGCCCTCGTCCCGACAAACGCTGGTGCTTTATTTGCCGTTTCAGGTCTGCCGCCCGCCCAGGTGGCGGGTCCCAGGGGCCTGGGCCAGGGCGCGTGTCTCCGGCGGGCGGAGGAGGGCGTACCGTCGGATGTACTCCATGATGAAGGCCAGCCAGCCCTGGGCCGTGTGGCTGTCCCCACAGGCGCCCGGCTTGGCCGGCACGTTCTGGTAGATGGCCGAGTGGAGCTTGGCCAGGTCCTCTTTGCCAGGAATGGGCAGTGACAGGTCCTGGAATGTCTCCACCGTCGTGGACACCTGTGGGGTTAAAGGTCATCCTGGGGGCCCACCTTCCAGAGTTCTGTCCTGCTCAGACCAAGCAGAGTCTGCACCCCGAGTCCCAGCCACCAGCTGGCCGGTGTGAGGCAGGGGCCAGCTCCCCAGCTCCTGGATGTGGGCCCCCTGCGGCCAGGGCCCCCGCCCTGGGGAAAGGTGGGGCTTCAGGCTGCGCATACGCTCCCCACCCCAATCCCAGCGAGGACCACGGAGGCTGCTGGAGCCGGAACACGCTCCTCACCGCAGGGCACTCACCCGGTCACAGGTGAGACACTGCACCAGGCTGAGGATGGAGCCGTCGAAGATGTCGGAGATGACACTGCGGAAGCGCTGCTCCTTCCGCCGCCGGCTGCCAGCGCTCAGCACCTGGGCTGGGGGCACAGCAGGGAACTAGGTCCAGCCCAGCTGGGCCCAGGGCGGGAGCAGGGGCTCGCTTGGCCAAGACATGGGGTCAAATCTAGGCCCTGTGACCGGGTATGCAATTCCCCTCCCGGTGCCTCAGTCACAGTCTGTAAGACGGGGCTCCCCCACTCAGGTCCCAGTGGTGTTAGGGGGCTCACAGCCGCTGCGTGAGGAGCGCAGCCCGGGCAGGGAGTGGACTTCCGCTCCAGGCCCCAAGCTCCGCGCGGTGCCCCGCTGACCTCCCCTCCCTGCCGAACCCGCCGAACCTTTCTTGAGCACGTATGACGGCGCCATCCTCACGGGGCTCGCGCGAGGAGGGCCGCTGGGTAGCTTGGTGTGGCCCTCGTGGAGGTGGACGGGGCTGCAGGGCCGGGACGTGCTACGCATGTGGGCCTCGTTGTCGGGCTCTGCGGCAGAGCGGGGGCTGTGCTGGGCCGTGGCAGCCAAGCCAGCTGCAGGGCCCGGTCAGAAAGAGGGCCCCCGGCACCTCCTAAAGGGACCAAGGCCTGAGCCCCCGTGTCCCCTGTCTGTGCCCATGCACTTCATGTTTGCAGGGAGGGCTCTGAATCCCACACCAGCTTTATCGGCTCAGTGGGTCTGGACTTGAGTCTATTTCCAGGGACTCTGAGACCCTGGAAGTAGGGTCTTGTGGTAGAAACCCCCCCAGGGTGGCGGGAGGACTGAGCATGTCGGCGCATGGCACCCAGTAGGTGCTGGACCCATGGCTGCGGCTCCCCGAGCAGCTGGCGATACCTGGGGTGCGGCAGGGACTGGCGGACCGCGGCGAGGGCGGCTGCGCCTCCATGGGCTGGCGGTCAAGGGCGGCCATGGCAGTGTCCACGTCCGCGTCCTCATCCACCTGCTCGGAGTTAGTGCGCTGCTGGCCCCAGGAGAACTTGCGGTCCTTCATCCGCTCCTTCTCAGAGATGGCGCGGCCCGCCTCCTCAGCGACCAGCAGCTCTGCCTCGGCCTGCGAGCTGCCCCCGCCCCGGCCCTGCCCGTCGCCCTCGCCCCGGTCGCTGCTCGAGTCGCAGGACAGAAACTCGTCCTCTGATGGGCTCCGGTCGCCCTCCCTCTTCTCATCTGTGTCGCTCAAGTCCGAATCCCGAGCCTCCGCCAGGGTCGCCGCTGCTGCCACCACCGGCTCCTTGAGCTCCTCGTGCAGCTGGTCCATCAGGCAGCGCAGGAACTCCTGGGTGTCCTGGAACCGCGGTGGCGTCAGCGGGCCTCGCCTGGGCCGGGAGGAAGCTGCCGCAAGCCCCCTGCTGCTTCCCAGGGCCCAGCCAGGCACCGAGCAGTCCTTGCAGGAGCCCGGGGCAGACGCACCAATTGGCCCCTCACAGCAGCCTCCACGGCCGTCTGTCCCAACCTCCCGCCCCCCTGCTGGGCACTAGGGTGCAGAGGGGCCCAGGCACCCCCTCCCAGGTCACACGGCAGCTGGCAGGTGGCAGAGCCCTGGTCCCTGCTGCATCCACCTGACTAACCAGCAGATGCCCTGCATTAACTGTGGCCCTGCTTCCGACTCAGCGTGAGAGAGAGCAGAGGTGTCACGTTTAGCCATTAAAGTCACCTTGCTCCCTGAAGGAGGGGACCCTAGAGGCAGGCAGGAGGGAGCCCCAGGAAGAAGGAAGGTAACACCAAAGCAGCGGGCGCCCTGAGGGCTCAGCAGAGTTCCGCAGGGAACAGCGCCACCTGCAGGCCAGGCCACCCGCATCCCGGACCTGCCTCCCACTCTCCAGGCTCTCCCAGTCCTGCCCGTGCCCCAGGGCCACCTTCCCTCGCCAGGGCGACCCGTGGCGGGAGCACAGGGTCTCACCTTCCTGCACACCTGGGCGTGACTTGGACTAAGCTGTCCCTTCAGGTCTCAAGTCGTAATACTGACACTTCTGACTACTCTGCGAGTACGTCGCCAGCCCAGGGGAAGCCAGGGAAACAAGGCCTCGGGCACAGCCTGTCCCTGAGCCCAGCCACCAGCAGGGCCCACACAGGACGCGCTTCCAAAGGCCTGAAGGTGGTGCCGGCAGGGGGCCTCCCAAAACTGGGGGCACCGGGTACCCTGCTGGGCCACTGGGTTCAAAGTCCAGCTCTGTTCCTCGCAGTCCCTGACTCGGGCACCAGAAGCAGCACCCAGCTGCTGACCACAGGAGGCGGGCGTCAGGCCGTGGCTGGACCCAGCCAAGCACCCAACGCCGCATGTCAGACACAGGTAGGGCGGCCTCCTCTCCCCGCTCTAGCAGAGGGAAGGGAGGGCCCGCGTGCAGACTCAGAGCAGAGGGACTAAGCGTGACCTTTGGGGGTGGGGGGAGCAGGGAGGAGACCTGTGTGTGCCATGCCTGGGGCCCTGAGTGGGTCTTTAAGAACTGGGCTCTCCATGCGCCATCGACTGTTCTTCCTGGTACTTCCTTTGAACAAGACTGTGCTGGTCGCTAAAATCTCGAGCCATGGCGGAGCACGGCAGACCGCGTCCTCCGGTCACCGCGGGGCCCTCAGCTGCGTCTGCACTTAGACCCAGCAATGCCCCTGCTGGAGGCAGCTGTGAGGCAGCCGTGAGCGGAGTGGCCCCCTGCGCTGTGTCCTCCGTGTGCCTGGGAAGGGACGGTTCCGCGAGGCCTGACTCCCGCCCCTGCCTCCGTGTGCGGTGTGGCCTGGGCAAGCTGCGAAACCTCTCTGAGCCTCGGCTTCTTGCCTATACCATGGGGGTGAGGGCAGGGCCCCTCGAAGAGGGTCCTGTGGGGATAAGTAGGGCTGTGCCTACGTAGCGGGCAGTGACCCCTTCATAAAGGGTGGACGCTGGATTCTGATCCCTTTGTAGACATGGCCACTCCCCAAGGGTGGTGTTCGGGCCGCGCCAGGCTTCTCAGTCCAGAGCCTGGCACGTGCCCAGCTGAGGGTGTGCGCAGAGGGCCGCCCAGCAGCCTCGGCCCAGGGAGGGACGGGAGGCAGGGCGGAGGGGGCCGAAGGCACCCCGCAGTGGCCGTGCTGGCCCCCACATCCCGGCAGCAGGGGCAGCGACCCAGGCAGGCCCAGCTGCCCTCAAGCCCAGCAGCACGACCCCAGCCGTGACGGTGTGGGGCCGGGGCCGGGGCCGGGACACGTATGTGGCTGTGCTCGGCTTTGTCTTGGTCCATCGTTTCGTGCCATGGGAGATGGCAGTTTCATAAGGGCCCTCCAGGGTTGCAAAACTTGTAACCAAACGCTGACTTGAATCACAGTGGGACTCTGCCTGCAGTTTGGAAAACAAGAGACCACTCGCCGCTCTGGATGCACAGGCTCCGGGGTTAGACGGCCTGTGGTGAAGTTTCTCCCCACTACATACCTGCTGTGTAACCTGGGCGGGTGGCTTGGCCGGGGGGCCTCGGTCTCCCTGTCTGTTAAGTGGGGACAATGCCAGCAGGTGGCCAGGAGGCTCCAGTGTCCTCAACGTGGGGGGCTCAGGCGGTGACAGGACCCGCCTCAGAGCACTCAGCCTCTGCCACCGTTTTCCACGCGGGTCTTGGCTTCACAGCCAGGCCTGGTCGGTAAGGGCCCTGGGTGTCCCGTGAGCAGCTCACACGGCCTACCTGCTGGGCGTAGCCTCGGAACATCGGGTTGACCAACTTGATCCCGTGGGACAGGCTGCTGGGAACCACGTAGCTTGGGCTGTGGGAAGACCAGACCCATTAGCACAGGCAGCTGCTCTGAGCCCTCCATGCCCTGAGGGCCGGCTGGCGGGAGGACAGCCAACAGGAGGGATCGGACTCAGCGAGGGGCTTACCCACCTCCAGGAGGTGGGGACCGGCTGGAGCCCGGGCAGGCTCCCGCGCCTCCGCGGCCCAGAAGGAAAATGGCAAGTGCTGGCGCCTCCAGGCAAAGGGCTCTTGACCAGAGCCACTGTCCCCCATGAGTCCACGACAGGCCTACTCCAAAGCTGTTTTCGTTCTAAAATGTTATTGCGGGTTTTCTAATTTCAAAGGTAACACGTGTTCACTATTGGAAAATCTAGTACAGCATAGGGAATGTAGGCAATATTAGAGTAACTATGTACGGTGCCAGGTGGGTGCTAGATTTATCAGGGGACCACTTCGTGAGTTATATAAATGTCTAACCACCATGCTGTACACCTGAAACTAAGATAGTATTTAATGTCAACTGTCACTGCAAAGGAAAAAAGAAAAATCTAAAATTTCAGAAAAAGCTAACAAAGAAACATTACCATGAACACTGCCACCCAGAGGTAACTACCGTTAAGATTTCTAGACTTTTCTTTGAAAATACAGACACATATACAAGATTACATACAATGGATGTACTTGAACAAACTTGGCTTCTTACGAAACTGGAGTTCTATTGCACTGTACCACTTTAGAATCTGCTTCTGCACTTAATACATCTCTACGCCATCACTTTAAATTATTCCCACATGTGG
Source organism: Pteronotus mesoamericanus (assembly GCF_021234165.1). NCBI lineage: Eukaryota > Metazoa > Chordata > Mammalia > Chiroptera > Mormoopidae > Pteronotus > Pteronotus mesoamericanus. The sequence goes on from NW_026555258.1 coordinate 4,872,224, forward strand.
CTTTTTCTGGAGAAATGGGTGTAATCCAAGCTTCTGGGCTTTAAGTTCCTCTCACACCAAGCGGAAACGCCAGCTACCAGGCAGGAGGTTGCTGCCTACATGCACAGCCCTGGCTGTGACCCACGACAGGTCACGGAGGGTGTCTGGCCCAGCACACACCCATCTGTGAAGTGGCTGCCGGCTCGGATCAGCACCGGGTGCAAATTCTAGCTCTGTCTCTCAGAAGCTGCGACCATGCGCAAGACACCTGAATCTCTCTGAAACACAGTGCCCCAGCTTATAAGACAGGGCTGGCTGCAACCTCCGCAGCGCGGACCTCCGCCTGGCAGGGCCGCCACAAGCAGGAGGGCCGAATGGCTGGGAAGCGCTCGATGGGGCGGCTCAGCGGAAACCCCCGTCCCTACACACCTGCCCAGGGGAGGGGCTGCCGCTCACCGTTTCCTGTGCCAGACCTCAGACACCAGCTTCTGGTAGCTCTTGCACAGGGCAGGCTTCTTGTCTGTGCGCACCAGGCCTCCACACTCCAAGAAGAACTGGGTCAGCGGCGGGCTGGGACGGGGGAGTGAGCCGGGTCAGGAGCAAGAGTGGGGGGAGCGAGGCGTGGGTTAGAAAGCGCTGGGAGGAGAGGCAAGGCTCCCTGGGGCGGGGGGCGGTGCGGAGAGTGCTTGTGTGGGGCCGTACTGCAGCCCCCTGGGGCCAGAGGTGCCCACGGACGACTAGAAGGAGCCGAACTGCATCCCCCACATTTATGTGATGGAGTCCTAACCCCGCCGTGCCTCAGTGTGTGACTATTCGCACATAGGGTCTCCGGGCCCTAATCGAGTGTCACTGGTGTCCGATTATGAGGAAATTTGGACACAGCATGCACGGGGTCGGGGGAGAGACGTGAGGACGCAGGGAGGAGGCCGCCACAGTACGTGGAGCAGGGAGGACTCAGAAGACCCCAGCCCAGCCTCAGAGCGGAGAGAGGCTGCACTTCCGTCCTTTCAGCCACTTGGCTTGTGGGGTGTGTGACGGTCAGCGCCCCACTTCAGGGCCGGTTGTGTGAACATGAGAGGTGCCAGCCCCTGCCCCTCCCATCAGCCCATTCTGTGGGAACCGTCCTGAGCCCCTTTCCTTAAAGGGTTTTTTTTTTTAATGGTTTTTAAATTTATTTTTAGAGGGAGGGGAAGGAAGGGAGAAAGAGAGGGAGAGAAACATTAACGTGTGAGAGAGACATCTATTGGTTGCCTCTCACACGCCCCCCAACTGGGGACCTGGCCCACAACCCAGGCATGTGTCCTGACTGGGAATCGAACCAGCAACCCTTCGGTTCGCAGGCTGGTGCTCAATCCACTGAGCCACACTAGCCAGGGCTCTTTAGGGTTTTAAAACTTATCTCATTAGACAGGAAATAGACATTCATTGTAGAAAAACTATGGATAAGCCAAGTAGCAAAGGGCCTTAATCCGACCAGGTGAAGAAAGCTACTCTAGAGACTTGGGGGTGTGTCCTTCCAGACTCTATGGACCTTTTGACTGTTTCCAGTGAGCCACAGGGTGACGAACACCTACACATGCAACCTCCTCCACAGCTTAGGATGGATTCCGCTAGGAGGGATCGCTGGGTCAAAGGGCACGTGTGTCTTTAGGGGGTTGATGTGTATCCATATACATGTGTCTGTGGGCGCATGCGCCACAGCTTGGGGGCTGCTGCTGCTATTTCCAGGCTCCTGGGGACAGCGCCTGGTCCCGCCTCCCCAATGAGGTGACAACCTACCAGTTGGACAGGGCCTGCAGCGCAGCGTTCATGTAGCAGGAGTTCCCGAGGTTCTTCATGCCCGTGAGGCCTAGGAGACCGGTGCCCACGGGGAGGGCCGGTGAGCGCCCTGCCCAGCCAGAACCCCCTGCCAGTCCACACTTAGAGATGAGCCGTGGCTCTTGAGCCACCAGGACCCAGCCCCAGGAGGACACGCGACACAGGCAGCTGGTGTTCCAGTCCAGAGAGCCAGCAAGTAAGTAAATACGGTTCCCTCTCACCAGCTATGGTCACCGGAATGTACCAAACAGGACAACTGTGCCCCCCACCAGCCCGGCCCACTGTCGACACGGGACAGGCGAGGGGCCAGCCTTCCCGAGGTCACACGGTAGAGACCGGGCAGGAGGACCCGGCGGGGCAGCTGGCACTCCAAGGGGAGCCGCCACCCACCCGACACCCTGTGTGTGCAGCCTCCCTGCCCGGAACTGAGCCCCGCCCACCCAAGCCCCCAGCTCCCCCAGCTCTGATGGCCGTTACCTCGAGGCTTCAGGTCATCATCCTCTGACTCAGACTCCCCTTCATCGGCCACGGCAATGGGGACAGCTTTCAGAGGGTGGGAGGGCAGTGGAGGGTCCTGTGTTCAAGGCCCAGAGTGAGGAAAGCGAGGGGGTGAGGAGGGAGGGGGAGGGGGGGAGGCCCAGGGGTCGCAGGGGTGGGCAGCCCAGCTGCCCAGCCCGGGCCAGCGCCGAGTCAGCCCTGCCGAGTAGGGGACAGCGAGGGAGGAGCCGGCACAATAAATTTGGAAAACAGAATAACAACGTGCAATCCAACTTTCCTGAGACAACCACTGTTAGAGGTCTCAATGTGTCAAAAAAGCCTATATGTATCTGTATAAATTTTTAACTGTTAATACGCACACACCCCCAAAACAGGATATTTTATGCATTGTTTTATAGCCTTTTTTGTAAAAAAAAAAAAAATCACAAACAGCTACTATGTCCGCAAATGTGTTTCATAAACACCACCGAGCACCAACTACGTGAGGGCTGGGCTGCAGAGCACCCTCTGACAGGAGCTCCTCAGAGTCCAGGGAAGGGCGACCAGGGACGGACGCTGTCCGGGACCCACTCACCCTGGGGCTCAGGTCGCACAACCCCGCCCTCCACATGTGTTACCACCAAAGGAGGCAACCCCACTGCACCCCTCACCTGCTCGGAGAATTTGGGAGAGGAGGCGGGCAGGGGGGCCGCCAGCCGCTGCTCCAGGAACACCTCCTTCTCGCAGGCGTAACACCACACCCGGAACGTGGTCAGGTTCACGGTCAGGTTGTGCTTTTTGACCTGGAAGGCAAGATTCAAAACAAGGTCAAGGATGCACTGGCCCAACAGGGCGCCCCAAGCCTGCCTCGGGGCTGCCTCCGCTCTCGGCGCCCGGGGAACGGCCCTATTGGGACGCAGGCCTGGCGGGCAGGGTCTGCTTGCTCCACAGCCAGGAGCGCCAAGGCCGTCATCGTGCCGGCGCGCGCTTGCCCCTGAGTTAGCTCCCGCTGCCGCGCTTATGGCTCTCCCTGTCTCATAGACACGGCCGCGCAGCCCAGAGCGGGAGAGGGGCGCTGGGAGGAGCTGGAGCCGGCTTTGAACTCGGGGCTGCCTGCCTGCGAGCCCAGGCTCCGGCCACCACACTCACCTGCGCGTGAATGGTGCTGTGGTCAGCGAAGGACTCTCCGCAGCCAACGTAGGGGCAGGTGACCTGGGGAGAGAGGGGGGAGTTGGGGCTCGCCAAGGGGACAGTGCCGGCACAGTGAGCCCGTGTCCCCCTCCTCCATCAAGAGGACTCCACGCAACAGGACGGGCCTGCTGCGTGGCAGCAACACAGGTGTCCCCCCTCACAGGCGTGGGAATGGCCCCCAGAGAAGCTGCCCCGGCTCCAAGTGGGATAGGCAGGGTGCCCGGGGCCACCGCTCTCCCGCAGAAAGGCTGGGCAAGGGGTCCGCCTCCGCGTGTCCCCTTCCCACCAAATTCTCGACGGGCCAGTTACTGGGATCCACATTTCTGGTGCGGATGCCTGGGCCTCAGCCATTTCCTAATGGGGGTGCAGAGCGGGCAGAGGCGGGGGGCCCACGCGCACCCGGTGTCCACAGTGCGGCCGGCGGGGCCCCAATGCCCCTGCCTCTGGCCTTGCCCTCTCCTATCCCAAATCTACCCCCCGCAACCAAGACCCAGGATTCCCTCCTGCTGTCCACAGTGCACAGGCTGCTGAGGGCCTTTCCAGGGGCAAAGGAGGCATCCCATTCTACACAAGGCTCTGTGTCTGTCTCCCTGGGGGCTGCCAGGACGCAGGCCCTTGTCTCACACTTCTTGCTGCCCCCCGCCCCCGCCGAGGGCCCGGACAGTGTCTCACGATCCGCTTTATGCTGATGTCAGGGCCAAAGGAAGAGGCCAGCGAGGCCAGACTCCCCGGGGGGGCCCTGTGTTTTCTGCAGCGACAAGATTGAGCTGTCATGTCCTCACCACCCAAAGCTGTTTTTTTCCTACTTCTATTTGTTTTCAATGAAATTTTCAGTAACGGTCATTTTTAGTTTAATTTTAAAATGCTGCAAATATATACATGTAGAAAATTTGAAAAATACTCTGGAATTAGAGAAAAAATAAAAATTACCCACAATCCCACTACCCACTGAAAACTGTCCTATCGGCTAGTCCTTTTTTGTAAACAATAATGGTAATGAAAACACGACCAGATTCTACTGGGCATTGCCTATGGCCACACAGCCCACAGAGCCCGCCACAGGCGGCGTCTCCTCAGACTCTGCCCGGGGCCGGGCCCCACGAGGGCAACCGCCATCCGTGCCGCGGTCCCAGCCCCACGGCTGGGCAGGCTGCTGCTCAGAGTGCCCGGGCCCGAGCGAGACGCCTGCATCAAGGCCCGTGGGCGCGTGAGCGTAGACAGTCCTGCCCTCTGTGCAGATGGGGCCGCTCGTCCAGAATCTTCTCCCACCTGCTTTTTCCTCTTGTCATTCCTCACGGCTGCCAAGGCATCCAGCCAGGGGCTCACTGACTCGGGGGCTCTCTTGTCTGGGGAACCGCGCCTGAGACACCCATGCCCTGTGTCCCCCCCAAGGTTCCCACAGCACCCACGGGGACGCGTGCTCCCAGCCCCGTCTGGGCTGCGCTCCCCGCCCCCGGCAGCCGCAAGGAGCCCTACCTGGAGGCAGGCCCACAGGTTCGGCCCAGAAACGCCACATGACTGGCAGGCTCCCTGCTGGAGGTGAAAGAGAAACAGCCAAGGGTGACAACCTGCGGCAGGTGGGGGGGGGGGGGGGCCCTCCGGAGCCCCGCCTGCTCCGCCCTGCAGACTCTCAGGCCCTAAGTGTCCGGCTTAAAGGCTCCCTTTGCCTCAGAGTGGCCCCTCTCCGGCCCCCACCCCCATCTAAATTCGGTTTCCCGTTCCGCACTTTATCGTTTGAATGTTGTTTCATCGCGTGCCTGCAAAAACATTTTCAATGAAGTCATTGGGAGCTTAGACCCCTTCGTCTGTGACCTCACCTCCCCTTGACCCTGCCCTCTCTCCCCAGCCAGACCGTGGGCTCCGTGAAAAAGAGCCGGTCTGCTCTGTCGACTCCTGTGACTTCACAGGGTCTGGTACGAGTTGGGAGAACAATGTGTCTGTTGACCACAGAAAACACCCAGGTCCCTGGCGGTCGGGGTGACGGAGCTTCATCCCATCCCCCAGCACCTCCCCTTCCCGCTTTAAGGGCAGACAGAGTGCGTGCGCGTTGCGAGCCGCTGCAGGCGGTTTCCCAGCCCCCGCTGTGATCACAGAGCTCAGTTCTACTTCACGGGGTGGATGACAGCGAAAGTGGCATGTGCCACTCGGGAGCTGTGCACGACCGCTCCTCTTCCCTTTCTTCCGAGGCCTGGAATGCGGCTGTGATGGGGGAGCTGAAGCCACTGCCGGGGACTTGGACATGGAAATGGCAGAGGCAGCCCATCAGCCCTAGGAAAACCGGGCAGGGCACAGTTTCCACTCCTGCAACAAAGGACCCTGGAGCACAGCGGCTTGCGGGAGATAGTTCACTTTTCCTCCTGGTGAGCTGCCTGTTCATATCCCTTCCCCCCTCCAGGTATCTTTAAACAACACTGGCTTCACTTTGTCGATTCCCGATGCCCAGAGAGGCGCTGAGGACATGCTCTCAGAAACGCGGGGCTGAGTGTCCCCAAGCGCTCTCGGTCTTTCTGCCACAGAGACGCTAACTCCTCCAAAAGGCTGCCCCCTGCCAGCATCCCTCATCCCACCTGGTTCACCCCCTGCTTCCAGGTCCCCCAGTCCTGCCTCCGCTGGAGGAAAAGTCCTCGTGCCGTGGCTCTCTTACTCCTCTGTGCAGGCTCGGAAAAAACCCGGCCGTGGACAGTGCCCAAGCCTTGCTCGGTCCCTCCTTCACACGACAGGCGGAGCTACTTCCAAAGAAGCCACAGGTCCTTCGAAGAGCTGACTGCTCCCACAGGCCGGGACTGAGCCCGCCCAGGCCAAGGGCCACCCTGGCCCGCTGGTGCAGGGAGGCTGAACCACCGGCATTCGGTGCCTGGAACCAGGAGCCGACCGTACGCCCAGGGACCTGCCCCGGCAGCCCCGCTCCTGGGACGGCGCCCTGCACGGGCTCTCGCCACGCAGCGGTGGCATTTCTGCAAGGCCATCATCGCAGCTCATGTGTTTTGGCGGGCGGTGGCCGAGAGCCCAGGTGCCACCCGCGGAGGGTCTGTCATGGAACCCACACGTGGAATAGGTGGCAACTTCAAGACAAACGACGAAAAAGCTGTCCCTGCAGACCAGTGTCAAAGGCCTCCAAGGCATACTGTCATCTGAATAAAGCCATGAAAGGGCCTGCAGCAGGCTGTCTCTTATGAAACAAAGGGGAAAAGGGAAGATAATCAAAATTGCTTATGTTGGCATAAAGAAACTCTGAATGGGTACAAAAGAAACTAATCTAAGTGGTTACCTGAGGGTGGGCTGGGGCGGGGGGCAGCGACCGGAAGAGGGCTTCTTGACATCTCTATTCTTATAATCTCTCATTTTGTAACCATGCGTAAGTGTTATACAGTCAAGGAATTTTCATTGACAGAGACGATGACGTGCCCTCCCCAGTCACAGCGGCCGCCCCGCGCCCGGGCCTCCCTGGGCCCTTGCGGGCCGCGCAGGTGGAAATGCCCGCGGAGTGCCAGGGTGTTCAGTCCCGGCCCTGCGCACCCGCTCCGGCCGCGGGCGGACAGCGCGGCGGTGCCTCCCAGGGCGCGGGGGAGAGGTGATAGCCGAGGCCGCCAGGACACAGCCCCGCATGCCACCCGAGCAGACGCCAGCTCGGCCCCTTCCACAGAAGGGCCAGCAGAGGGTGACAGGGGCCCATCTGCTGCTGCTTCAGAAACATGTGCCCCCGAAGCGCAGAGGCCCTGAGCGTGCGTCTCGGCCCCGTACCTTAGATTTGAGCAGCAAGTCATCTTTGGTCACCTCCCCTATAGAGTCAAGGTGAGGGCAGAGGTCCCTGGTGTCCCCCATTCTGGCCTGGTCTCACCTGTGGGAAAACACGAGAGTCCTGGGTTAGATGCTGCGGCCACTGCTAAGGGCGGGGGGCTAGCGGTCACGTGCAGGACCATGGCCTCGCGTCCTGGCTCAGCCACATGGCCTGCCGGTGCCCGGGGGAGCTACTGCAGTTCTCTGAGCCGCACACCCCTTGCCTGGGCACTGGGGCGAGAGGACCCCACCCTGGGACTCACACTGGGAGCACGAAGAACTGGTGAAATCAGACCCAGCTCTGGGCGCTCCCAGCGCCACTTTTCCAGCTGTGATACCGTAGTACAGACACACCAAAGACGCGGTGCCCCTGGGGGCACATGGGACCTCCTGGTGCGTTTTGGGCAACTTCCTGTAAATTATAATTCTTTCAAAAGATAACATATAAAAATAAATTACTATGCCCTGGCTGGTGTGGCTTAGTGGATTGAGAACCAGCCTGTGATCCAAGAGGTCGCTGGTTCGATTCCCTGTCAGGGCACAGGCCTGGATTCCAGGCCACGTTCCCTGCTGGGGGTGCGTGAGAGGCAACCAACTGATATTTCTCACATCAACGTTTCTCTCATCGATGTTTCTCTCTCTCCCTTTCTCCCTCCCTTCCCCTCTCTCTGAAAATCAATAAATAAAATCTTAAAAAATAACAATAAATAAATGCTTCCACCACCCAATGTTTTAGCAGAAACCATCCCCGGGAATCTGCTGATTCTAGCTGCAAACTGTTGCCAACAAAGGTCCAAACCAACCAGAGATGTAAGTGGAGTGGGGGCTGCTTTAGTGATAGGCAGAGGCTGTGTCCGCTGGAGGGAGGTGGGTCCCTTGCCCTTCCCGTGAGCCCCTCCCACCCCGAATGGCCCGCCAGCACCCCAGACCCCCAGGCGGAACAGGAGGTACTGGGGCGGATTAGACGCGGGGCATCAGCTCACGAGAGACTCCCCCAGTCATCTCCGAGGCAGTGGAGGTCGCCCTGTTTTTCAGATGAGGACGGGGCGCCTTCTTGTCTGGGTCTCGCTGGCAGAAGCGTAGAGCTAAAGCTGAAACCCAGACTCCTCAGACCCAAAGGCCCTGCTCACGTTCCCTCTCGCTAACTTATCGAGGGTGCAGGGGAGTGGAAAGCGACAGACCGTCCCGTAATGCGCCCCCACGTGCCCATTGCCATGATTAGCTTCCTCAGTGAATCGTGGCCCACTCGGCTTTGCTTCATCTAATGCTCCCACTTGCTCTTTTTTGCAGCGAATCCCAGATATCATATCATTTCATAAGTGTATGTTTCTCTAAGAGAGGTCTTGAAAAAAAAAAATCATGAACACAATTCCCTTGTTTTACCTAAAAAGAAAAACCCGTACTCCCTCTTCGGCCTGCGCCTAAGGGCGGCCCCTGGGTCAGGATGCCGGGGACCCACCTGCAAGCTCCGCGACTCCCCCAGGAAGCAGCCAACACCCGCATTCTCTGTGGACAGCGACGGGGGTGGCGGGGGCCAGCTGGAGTGAGAGGCCTCGGCAGGGACCTGGGGGGACAAACCAGTGTATTTCAGGTAGTTCTGTTGTTTTAAAATCGCGCAGTATTGACCAGTGGGACCAGGGGACCCTTCACTAGTGACTGCTGGGCATTACCTTTGTGATTCCCAAGAAGGGAGGTCACAGGCTTCTCCAGCTATTGCTCCCCGTGGCTGCCCCAGCCTTGTAGCCCTCAGGACAGAAGGCTCGGTCCCTTCCGCACATGCCACTGGGACCCTCAGACCATCTTCTGAGCCCCCCAACGACCCTGTGCTGCTCAGAGTCCCCAGCCCCCAAGTCTTGAGCACCAGCAGGCCACGGGCATAACCGGGGTCATCCACCGCCACCACGGCCCCCCTTCCCTGGTGGGCCACCGTCTCCCAGAAGTGGGCACTTCAAAGGGGAACAGATGATTAGAAGCTGACATTTAAAATGGTCACATGACAATGACAGGGTTCAAGGTTCTAAATTCCAAGCCTCCTCACTTGAAGCCAGATTTTTAGGGATTTTTTCCCCACCTTTTGCACCGTCATCAAGGGCATTGGATTGCCACTTAGCCCCACGCTATTTTGAGCTGCAGTATGTGGTTTCTCTGTTGTTTTTTTAAAGTGTCTTTGGTGTGTGTGCCCTATGTGTCCAGCTACATGGCGGAGCCAGGTCACAAGCTGGATGCCCAGTGCCACGCCCAGTGCCCAGGACAAGCATGACGGTGACAGGTCCACCCCTGAGCCACATGTATAGTCAAGCTACTTTGGTTTCCACAATTTCAGATTTAAAAAAAAAAAAAAGCCCTGTGGCTCCCAACCCTCTCCGACCTCTCACGGCCCCCGGTTTACCGCTGAAGAGGCAGAACTGGAGCCCAAGGAACTGAGGGGCTTGGCCGCGGCCAGTCCTCAGCCAGGAGCGGCGGGCAGGGCCAGGTCCAACCAGACCCTGCCCGGTCCACGACGCCCCGAACCAGGGGTCCACGGCCGTTTCTAAAGGAGCAGGTGGTCCATACCTCAGGCTCTGCTGCCACACTGGTCTGTATCACACTTTCTTATTTCTGTTTCTTTTATTCATAGTCCATTCATTTTTTATTTAGTTTTTTAAATTCTTACGCCCTGACTGGTGTGGCTCAGTGGACTGGGTGTTTTTCAGCAAAGCGAAAAGCTGCTGGTTTGCTCCCCACTTGGGGTGCGGATGGGAGGAACCGATTGATGTTTCTCTCCCCCCTCTCTCCCTTCCTCTCTCTCTCAAAATAAATAAATAAAATCTTTAAAAAACACTTCTTAGCTCAAGAGCCCTACAAAACCACCTCGCTTGCTGCCAGCTTGCTAACCCCTGCCCTCACTCACTATGCTGCTGTGTCTCCCCCAAAGAAGCCGGATCACGGGCACTCCGTTCCCTCTGTGCACAGATCACCGCCAGGTTATTGATTTTAATTGTATCTTTTCCATTACCATTCACCCTTCCCATACCCTCTTCCACCTCCACCCACCCCACCCCCACCCCCGTCCCTGCCAATTTAAATTAAGGCAAATAACAAAGAACAGTCCAGAGGGTTCACTTGGCTCAGAGGCTGTCTAAGCAGGTAATCGAGGGGGCGCGCCAAGACGGAATACAAAGCTCTCTGCTGCAGCGTGTTCATCGCGGGGGCCTGCATGGCCTCTGGGCGAGCACCAGGCAGCGAGGTGAACAACAACATAGCCACGCGCGGCTGCACTACAGAGCCACTGAGAATGAGGCCTATTTACAGCAAGCTCTTTTTGTAAGTGGAAAGAGTAAACTCTAACGAGAAAAAGCACAGCGTAGTCAATACATGAACCAGGAAGTCATTTGCTGCCGTTATCGAGTGCTGTGGCCTGCACATAATTGTACGCACTTTATTTTTTGCACGAGGGACAGCACGGAGGGTTGTTTACACCAGCATCACCGCGAGCACGTGGGTGACGCCTTGCACTACGAAGTCCCAACATCACAATGCTACGACCTCACTAGGCAATAGGAATTTTTTAGCTCCGTTATATTCTTACGGGAGCACCGTCCTATCTGCGGTCCATCATTGCCCAAGTCATTATGCAGTGCATGACCGCAGACAAAAATAATCTTGGGTGATAGAAATTGGACCGGTGGTTGCCTGGGGCAGAGTGGGAGGCTACACTATGAAGAGGCAAGCGGAAAATGTCTGTGGCGTTGGAATGTTCTAGATCTTGACTGGGATGGGATTGAACCAGGTCAAATCTCAAGAAATATATCTTTAAAGTACATGTATTTTGTATGCAAATTACACCTCAATAAAGTTGATTAAAAGCACTTTAAATCCCAACTCATCTGTAGCAACAGACCACCCAATAGCAGCCTGGGGCAAGGATGGGGAGGAAGAAGGTGCCATTCGACAAAACTCTTCAAAAGGGTGCAGTTTATCGGATATAAATTATACCTAAAAAAACCCGGACCTAAAACCCTGAAAAGAATAAAGCCACACTTTAAATACACGACTGAGATCTAAATTATCAATACAGATAAGTCTCAGGGAATGCTGAATAATAAAAACAAGTTGCACCACCTCACATGCATTGGCGTGGCTACTATTAAAAAAACAACCACCAGAAAATAACAAGAGTTAAGACGTGGATAAAGTGGAAGCCTGTGCGCCGTTGGTGGAACGCAGGCACAACTTCTACTACGGAAAACAGTGCGGGAACTCCTTCAAAGGGAAACATAGAACCATCATGGGACGCAGCAAGTGCACTCCTGGGCGCGTGCTTGAAAGGAATGACTTGAGCTGATGTTTGCGCTCCCATGTTTTTAGCAGCATTATTCTCAGGGGCTGAAGGTGGAAGCAACCCAGGTGTCCACTGAAAGAAAAACGGATAGAAAAAATGTGGTCCATACACACGATGGAATATTATTCAGCCTTACAAAGGAGGCTCTGACACGTGCTATAACACAAATGAACCTTGGAAACTTTATGCTCAGTGAATAAGCCAAATGCAAAAGGGCAAATACTGTATGATCCCTTCTATGAACACTGAACAGTACACTTCAAAATTATGATAATTTTGTTGTATGTATTTAACTGGAATGTTTTAAATATTTAGGGGTTTTTTTTGGTTCTTTTTTTTTTAGTTGCAGGATAGCCCTGGCCAGGCGTGTCATTGGTTGGAGCATCATCCCATACACCAAAAGGCTGCGGGCTCGATCCCCGGTTGGGGAGCGTCCAGGAAGTAACTGATTGATGTATCTCTTTTTCTCAAATCAATAAACATATCCTCGGGTGAGGATTTAAAAAAATAAAGTTGCACAAGGATACGTATAATATGACACTATTAAAAAGGTTCGAAAGAGCTGGGCAGGGAGAGAGATTATGAAGTGAAATATTCAACGCCCAGGAAAGTTACCGGTCCCACCAGGTGCGCTGCCGCGCTGCGCGCTTACTCTGCCCTCTCTCATCCTTCAGGTCCCAGCTTCACTGTCCCTGACCAGCGAAGGCGTCTGCCGGCCACCCCGCCGAGCACAATGCCGCCCTTCCCACCACTGCCGCTCCCAAGGAGGGCCCTCTGTCCATCCCGGCCCGCGCGAGCATGCTCTGTCTCCAAGGGATGAGTATCCCTTTGTTGTTGAACGCCTGTCTCCGCTCAAGAATGTAAGCCCCCTGAGGGCAGGCATCTGCTTTGTTCACTGCAGTATCCGAAACACAGGAAACGGCCCCTGAAACACAGTAACTTCCCAGTAAGTATTTAATGAGTGGGTCAGAAGGGCAAAAGTGCTACAAAATACTATTGTAGTAAAATTCCATTTTGGTAAATGATTTTGTTTCTCATTTTGCGTCTACAGAAAGCACGTTATCTCTGGGAGCGGGGAGTCAAGTGATTTTTATTTCCTCCTCTTTTGCTCGTCTGCATTTTCCACGATGACTTTGTATTGCTTCTGGAATACTGCATAATAAATTACTTTTAGTTATTTTTTAAAAGGTTTTATTTATTTACTTTTAGAGAGAGAGGAAGGGAGGGAGAAAGGAAGGGAGAGCAACAGCAATGTGTGGTTGCCTCTCACTTGCCCCCTACTGGGGACCTGGCCCGCAACCCAGGCATGTGCCCTGACCGGGAATCGAACCAGTGACATTTTGGTTCGTAGGCCAGTGCTCAATCCACTGAGCCACACCAGCCAGGGCCAATCTGCTCTTAATACCTGTTTTTGCCTCATTAACTTCCATATTGGATTAAAATTTCTTTAAAAATTTCTTATCGTCTCCTACCTATCGTGAAAGTAGAAACATTTTCATTTGGTTTTAATAAAATGAAGATACATCTCTGTAGAAGCTGGAAAACAGAGACAAACATAAAATGAAATATAAATCACCTGTAATCCTACTACACAGAGAAAAAGATGGTTGCCATGGGGGTTAAGTCTTGTTGCTAGGTATGGGCGCAGAATTGCAAACACTAAACTAGAATGTAAGAGATAGGCTTTTGCATCCTGAATTAGGCTTCATATCACACGCATTTCTCAGGTCACTAAGTTTCTTTGCAAAAACTTCATTTCTAATGCTTGAATAATACTATAACACATCTCATTTAAACTCCACATACCTTACTTAACTGCTTTCCTATTGCTGGACACTTTGGGTATTTGTGTGTATGTTATGCCATCATAAATAAGGCAGCAGGACGAGGAGGGACACCCAAAAACCTGAAATTTATTTATAAAAAATTGTGTATTTATTCTTACATGTTTAAACTTCCGTCACCTTCAAAGTGCTCTCCATGTATGCAATATATCCATCAAGCCTTTTTTCCCACTGTTGAGAACAGTTTTTGAACTCATCGATTTTGATGCCTTTCTGTGCTTCTGCTGTTTTTTGTCTCACCTCTTCGACATCGGCAAAATGTTTCCCTTTGAGGACTTTTTTCACCCGGGGGAACAACAAAAATAGTCACTTAGTGTGAGATCAGGTGAATAGGGAGGGTGGGGCATGGGGGTCATGGTGTTTTTGGTCAAAAACTGGACACTCAGCGCGGTGTGGGCAGGTGCACTCGTAAATCACCCATCGTGAAATGGGCAAATGCGTTGAAAAAGTCTTCCAAAAAATTCACTGAAGCTGAATGCAGCCTCTCACAACAACGCCAGTTTGTACACTGACACAGATGGGTTTCTAGAACACTCACCTAGCGGTGGATGCTTGTACTACAAGGGGCCTACTCTCTAGAAGATAATTCTAGGGTTTTTTGGGGTCCCCGTTGCTTTTTGGAATTTAAATCTTGGAGTAAATCTTCAACCAAAAGAAAAATTACTGGGTTAAAATGATTATTTTAAAGGTTCCAGAAATATATTGACAAATGACCCTCCAGAAAGATTATATAACCTTATCCATCTACTGTCCTGACTGGTGCGGCTCAGTTGGTTGGAGTGTCGTCCATAAACCGAAGGGTCGCAGGTTTGATTCCCGGTCAGGGCGCATGCCTGGGTTGTGGACTCGATCCCTGGTTGGGGTGTGTACGAGAGAAACAACTCATCGATGTTTCTCTCTTGCATTGATGTTTCTCTCCCTCTCTTCCTCCCTCCCTTCCCTTCTCTCTAAATAAATAAACAATTTTTGAAACCGTCAGTTTACATGGAGGGCAGAAGTTGAACGGTGGCATCCAAACCTGTGGGCGTTTAATACTCCCCACACTGGGCCTGAAACTTGAGAAGCGCACGCCCCTGCGAGGACCGCACCTCACCTACCTCAGCTGCCTACAAGCTTTCGCTTCGCTTTATCTGGCGCCCAGCCAACCCCGACAGGCACCTGCTCAGGGCGCTGGCTTGGGGTAGTGGAAACATGCCAGGCATGGGTCTCACCCTCATGGGGCTCGGAGTTCCACATTTCAGCACCAGGCTACCTGCAGGCAGCCACCAGGGATGTTCCCGTTCCAGCAGCCAACGGCAGCCACCTTCCATCGCGTTACCACGTGCCAGTTGTTCCACGCACGTTAATCCTGGAGTGGACGGTGACCACGGAAAGCAGTCACAGAGGCAGCCCTGCGTTCAGCTCCTTGCTCCGGTCGCTTGCAAGCTGCGTGTCTTTAGATAAATCACTCGATCCTCAGTTACCTCACCCAGGAAGTGGGACAAAGCCAGCTCACAGGGTGACTGAGAGGATGGCCAGTGCACAGGAAGGATCAGACCACAATGACTTCTGATCACGTAGACTTTCTGGACGACTCAGTTTGCATTTATTTGCATACCAAGAATGCTCAAAAACTATTGAGGACTGTGCTTTGTGTTGCTGGCCAGGTTTCATAGATCAGGAGCCTGCGAGCGGTAGGAATGTTAAGTCACACGCCAAGGGCACCGTCCATCAGCTTCTCACTCAGGCCGCCATTGCCCAGGGCAGCCAGGCCACCCGCCCAGCCAAGAAAGGCGCAATGTGGCCGAGAGTGACACACAGCAGGTGACTAAGGCATGGCAGTTCTGATTCTTGGTGCTGCTTTCTAAGACCCAAGCCCCCCTCCTGGTGCTTCGGACATCGACACCAGGAAACGGAACCTCAGGGGACGCAGCAAGTCCCTAAGCAGCTTCTCTGCCCCGGGGCAGCCGGCACATCTGCTTCCGGCAACCCGATTCCCTTTCTCAGCGCAGATAAAAGGCATGAAACAGACGTGACAAAATTGGATCCTGGGTTGACGAGGAAAAGGGCATTAGTGGACTGTTGAGAAAGCTGAATATGGACTAGATATTGGATAATAGTGGTTCTTATGGACTGAATTGTGCCCCCCAAATTTATACACTGAAGCCCTGACCTCCAGTACCTCAGGATGTAATCTTACTGGAGACAGGGCTTTTAAAGGGGTAAATTCAAATGAGGGCCTTAGGATGGACCTTAATCCAGTCTCACTGGCGTCCTTATAAGAGGAGGCCATCTGGACGCACAAGGATGCCCACAGACGAAAGGCCACGTGAGGACACAGCGAGGAGGTGGCCAACTGCAAGCCCAGGGAGAGAGGCCTCCAAAAAAACCGAAGCTGTTGATACCTTGATCTTGAACTTCCGGACTCCAGAACTGTGAGAAAATTCATTTCCGTTGTTTAAGTTGCCCAGTCTGTGGTTCTTTACGGCAGCCCTAACAAACTAACATGGTATTATATCAACATTAAACTTTCTGAAGATGGAAATGGTGTCTTTGTTTTTAGATGATTCCCCCTGAAATATTTAGGGGTAAAGAATCATGATACCTGTAACTTACTCTTAAATGGACCTGAATAATAATGATAATAAGACTGAGTATATAGGGAGTAAAGAGGGCTAAAATATTACTAATTCATGAATCTAGATGAAGGGTATCAATGAGATTTCATTATATTATTCTAGTAACTTTTCTGTAAGTCTGATTGTTTTTATCAAAATGGAAAGTTTTTAAAGATTCCTTTTCTCTCATTTAAGGTAGGAGCAGGGAGAGGTCTTTTGGAAAAGGTAACCCACAGGTGACAGCTTTGTCCCACTGGCTCCTCAGCCAAGCACATGTGCCAAATGTCTGAATATGAGATTTGGAAAAGGCAACCCTGAAGCCAACAGCAGGGGCCCCAGGACGCAGCACGCACTCCGAGCCAGGCACCAGGCACCAGGCACCTGGCACAAGAATCGCTTACGCTTTCAAGTAAGCACCTTCCAGGGGATGCACAGAGGTGGGGAGCCCGTCGCACAAGGCCACACAGCGAAGAAGTGACAGCTGGAAGCAGGCCGGGTGTGCCTACCTCCGCAGCCTTTCCTACCAGCCCCTGTGCAAGCAAATGGGGCGCACACAGGAGGCAATGAATACAGAGGGAGAGGGGAAGGAGCCTGCACTACTGAGAGAGCTGGATCCTGGGAACAGGCCCCTGGAGAGCAGCTGGTCGACCAGACTGGGCTGCTGGGAGTCGGGGAGGTGCTTGCCCTGTAGCCCGCACATGCTGGCCAGAGGGGTGGCGCCTTCACCATAGCGACCCCAGAGCGCTTCTCCCTCCTGGCCCACCAGGACTGGCCGCGTCTTTTCCTGGGGATGAGAAAGCAGGAGGAAAGGAGACAGGCCAGCGTGTCTGGCAACGTGCCCACCTGCTCAGGGCCCTGGTGGGGCTTCCAAGACGCTTCATCCTGAATCAGGGCAGGCACTCTGTCCTCCCCCGGGGTCTGCGCTGAGTGAGGGGAAAGCATTTCCCCCGGGACACAGCCATCAGGCGGTGCGTCCAGGCCTGGCACCAGCTGCTGAGACCAGGCCGCAGGTGCCCATTACTCATCACTTTCCTGGAGGTTCTGGCTTCATCCTCCTCCCAGCCGGAGGGAGCCGAGTTCCTCAGGACAGGAATGGTGAGGCTGCCAAGCTCCCCCACCAACACAAGGA
Organism: Pteronotus mesoamericanus; assembly: GCF_021234165.1. NCBI lineage: Eukaryota > Metazoa > Chordata > Mammalia > Chiroptera > Mormoopidae > Pteronotus > Pteronotus mesoamericanus. The sequence goes on from NW_026555258.1 coordinate 4,889,357, forward strand.
CACCCTCTGACCCGGCACTCACACCCGCACCCCTCTGGTACCCTTTCCCTCCCTCCCGCCCTCTTTTCTCCCATCGACTTCCGAGCGATTCTATTTCCCATAAATCCCCAATACATCTCTTCCTTTAACCCACTCTTAATTCCTCTCCAGTCATCCCTTCCTTTAACGCAGTCTTAATTCACTGAGAGCCCACCATCCTTCTGACTCTCAAAGCAGAACTCTCAGCCTCCTCCTGCCTTGGCAAGTCCTGCTTCCCTCGCACCTTCAGTTACCCTTATTGGCCTTACCCACCTTGCCCCCACTCGAACAGCCCCATGGGCTGAGCTGATCCTAACAGATCTCACTAAACCCTCATAACCACCCTGGAGGTTGGCAACATGGGAAGCTAAATCCACCTCCACTTCCATCACTAAAGGAGGAATGACTGGGGCTCCGAGAGGCAGAGTCACTGGCTGGAAGTCACACAGCCACTAAACAGCTTTTGACCGAAGCAAAGAGGCTGTCCTGACAAGTCCGGAGTCTACTTGAGAAGGCCATTTGTCTCAGTCCGGGGGAAAGAACAACAGTCTTAGAGGAAGATGATCCAGAAAGCAGTGAGGCATTCCAGAAATGCTGCCCCACTTCAGAATGGTGTTCCAGAAGAGGGAACCAAAAACAGCCTCCATCAGCACCTCCTCGCAGCCAATGAGCTGTAATAACAGCAGCTGCAGCAAGCGTTTACTGAACTGTTGCTGTGCCAGGAGCTGTGCAAAACGTGCAGCGGGGGTAAGCCTGCAACTGGTACGCTCCACCTTCGGGCTGTGTGACCTAAGGCACGTATTGCCTCACCAGACCCCGGTATTCTCGTTTGCAAAATGAAAAATAACTGAAGCTACTTCAAAGGCTAGTTGGGCGAGTTCAATGAGATCATGCTTAGCCTGGGACCTGCCACCTGGTGAGTGCTAAGTGTGAGGTAGTGCTTTCAAAGGAAAAAGCCGGCCTACAACAAAAAAAGGAAAACTACTATTTAAGGGGTTCCTAAAAGACTTCGCAGACACTATTCATGCATTTAGTTATTTCCTAAGCATTTGTTGATGCCTGGATTTCAAAAAAACTTACTCCTCAGAGCATCCTCGGGGTGGAAGAGGCAAAGGGCAGAGCGACAGTCCTCGTGACAAAGGACGAAAGCAAGGCCCCCAGAACGGTCCAGAAAGGCTGCCGGCAAACACCCGAGGAGGGGCCCTATGGGTTCAAAACATCAGACGCACCTCTCCTCGGGAAGTGGCTGGGCGTCATTTTTAGCTGGGCAGGCGGCGTTGGGACTTTAATTTACCACCACTAATAAGTGGTCATCTTTTGTCCTTAAAGGAAAAAATACACGTCAGGGCCCAGACCCAGGGGAAATAAAAGTCAGCGCCCCGAGACGCGACACGCATGCTTTCAATGATGGATCAGGCCCTGTAGAATAAAAGAGATGGCGGCTCCGGTCCCGGAGAAGCAACGCGTCCCCAGGGGCTCGAAGTGGGGCGACGGGACACCCGAGGACCCCCTGGGCGCTGGCCGGAGGAGGGGTGGGGTGACGGTGCTCGGGGGTTCCCGGGATCCACTCCCCCGGCCGCGGCGCTTAGCGCGCTTGGCAGGGCCAGCCAGGCACCCCGCCGGCCGGAATCAGGGCTGGGGTCGCCCCTGCTCTGAGGCCCGGCCCCCTTAAGCAGCCGGCAGCAGCCTGAAACTCACCTGCCTTCGCTACCGAGCCACCGCTGCCTGTCAGTCAAACGCACCCTCGGCGGCGCCGCGCAGGGTCGTGGGGCCCAGGCGGCCGCGCCCCGCCTCCTCCCCTCGGCGACCCAATCGAGAGAGGCCGACGCCACCGCTGGGGGCGTGGACAGGTGGGCGGTGCGAGAAAGGTGGAGCCAGGCAGGCTTGGGGCGGGGCCCGGAGGGGCCGGCGCTCTGACAGCACTGCGGCGCGCCGGAAGCAGCTGGGCAAGAGCGCTGCGGGGCCGCGGCTGGACCGCGGAGCCGCCGCGACCATGCCGGTCACCGGGAAGACTTTCCGCCGGCGCCGGGTCGACTCGGAGTCGGAGGAAGATGAGCAGAACTCAGAAGAGGTTCGGTGCGTTTGGAGCGGGGTTTCCACTGGGCAGGAAAAGAGCAGCCGGCTTAGCGGCTCAACACAAGCCAGGAGCCCTGTTGACAACATTGGTAGCTGTGCGCCCGTGGTGGTGTCCCGTTCTGCCGACGAAGAAATTGGGGCTTGTAGGGATGAGGCCGCCACTCCCAGGCCGCATAAGAGGAAGAGGTGTCCCAGGGACAGGCAGTGGCGCGGGTTCGTGCCGGCGACTCAGCAGCCGGCTGGGGTACCGGTCGAAGCTGCTGTTTGACTCCGAGCTCCGCAGAGGGTCTCTCAACTTGTGCATTGTCTTTTTTTTTTTTTCTTTTCAGATTAAAACTGGAAGAGACCCGAGAGGTGCAGAACTTGAGGAAGAGGCCCAACGGAGTGAGGTGGGTACCATGGGGGGACCCGGAGGAGGAGATGGGGATGACAGCACGCCCCCGCCCCTGTCGCTGTCACAAAATATCTCCTGAGACTTGGAAAGCCCCTTTTCTTGACACTACCCTGAAAGAGGTCCATTGTTCTTTGAAAACGTTTAACCGGGAGGTACCCTGAGCCGTGTGATCTTAAGGCTCGCTCCAGGAGTGCAGAAACAGATCACTCATTCATGTTTTTATTGCACCCAATTAATTGTGGAAGCACATTGATTGTTAAGAGTTTGAAAAATTTAGAAAAGCCTAATTAAGAAAATAAACAGCAGCCATAATTCTCTCATCCAGAGAAATCCGGTGTTAACATTTAGTGTTCTTTTCTATCTGTATTCTTTTCCCCCTTTTGTAAAGAATAGTGAGAACTTTTATTCTATGCTGTTTTCAACTCGTTATGACCTTGTGGACATTCATTCACATTGTGGATTATTTTTCCAAAAACCTTTCTAATGACTACATAATACTCCGCCACAAGTATGTACCATAATTTAACTAATTCCCTATTCAGGGACCTGTAGGTCAGTTTTGTAAGTTTTCATCAGATAAGGCTGCAGTAATAGTATTTTCCTACATTTGTCTTTAGCTTTATTTTCCCTGAAGGCAAAGTCTTAGAAATGAGATTTCCAAGCCAAAATAATGCTAAAGGGCCTTATAGAAAAGTTTGCCACTTTTCCCACCCTAGATTCTGGAGTGTTTGTTAAGCCCTGTGTTATTCTTGTAGGCTTCCCCAGCTGGCTTTGGCGTCCACCCTGCCTATCTGGCCCCTGCACTAATATTGCAGTTTACAAGCATCCTAAATGTTCTTTCTCATCTCTGAGCGGTGCCATTTCCCCCTCCCCTCCTCCCCTTTCCTTTTTGGTTTTACTCAGTGCTGTGGCCTTGCTGGTGGGAGAGAAGGTACAAGAAGAGGCCACTCTAGTGGTAAGTTGTGGGGTTCTCCCCGCACTGTGGGAAGATGTGGATGCTATTCGGCGGACGATTATTTTCTTGAGAAAAGGAAGTCTGCTGCCAATTACAGAAATGTTTCTGCTCAACCGTGTTTGCTTTCTGCAGGATGATCCCTTTCAGATGAAGACAGGCGGAATGGTGGACATGAAGAAACTGAAGGAAAGGGGCAAAGATAAGTAAGTACAGGACACGCTGAGATACGAATTCACCTGCAGCCCCTGCGGGGGTCTCTGTGTCTCCAGAGAGTTGGGCCTGCAGCAGCAGCTTTAGTAGGGCATCTTCAAGTGTCCTTTCTGCTTTGGAAAGGGTGGGTAGTTTGAAAACACAAGAAAACTAAACCTCTTTAAAAGTGAACTTAGGGAGGTGTGGGTACACCCCTTTTGTAAAGGTGCATTGTTTTCCAATCCATATGGCAGTTTTATTTTTCTTTTTTCAGAAAACATAAAACCACAGTTATAAAGATAATACATTCAAAATTACAAAAGTAAAAAGTAAAAGTATCTGCTGATTCCCTAGAGGAATCTCCAGAGGCCAACGGTTTGCTTGTATATCTTTATTTTATTTACGTATCATGTATTTTTTCCCTAACTATCATGAGGACATTGCGCTTTTTGGTGTGTGCCTATTTCATTTGTATAACATACAACTCAGCCTCACCGAGTTGTGACTTTACGACTCTGCTTTACGGTTCTCTCCTTTTAGGATCAGTGAAGAGGAAGACCTCCACCTGGGGACATCGTTTTCAGCAGAAACCAACCGAAGGGATGAGGACGCCGACATGTAGGTGGCGGTCCGTTTGTCTGTGAGTGGTCAGGGGTGGGCTCCAATCAGACGCAGTCTGGGATATGGAGTCACAGATGGCATGTTTAGAGTTATCCAGAGACATCCGTGTGGGTCCCCCTTGGCCCACTTCCCAGGCCTGAGAACCTGAAAAACTCTGAAAAGTCCCTTAAAAGTGGTTCTTGAGATTTAAGATTCCTTGACTAGTAATACTCCCCCAAACACTGCAGGGATACACATTGGACCGCCCACTCTTGATTTTGCCAACAAGGCTGTGAAACAAACTACTACCATCCCCCATTGTCTTTCTGCTTTCGAAGAATCTCACATAGAACAATACCAATAAGTTGGTAGGACATGATCTCATAATATTGGCTGGCGCTTTCCATTGTACATTGTAGCTTGACAAAAACACTTACTTTTATTTTTCTCACCTCTCCATGGACTGATGAAAACTTCACCTGGACCATGGGCACTCTGTGGGCCCGGGCTGGGGGCCACTAATGTGAAAGCCGCGCACGGTGAGCTTCCTGCCCGCCCTGAGACCGTGGGTTTCTTCCTTCAGGATGAAGTACATTGAGACAGAGCTGAAGAAGAGGAAAGGGATTGTGGAACACGAAGAACAGAAAGTGAAGCCCAAGAATGCAGAGGACTGTCTTTACGAACTTCCAGAAAACATCCGCGTTTCCTCAGCAAAGAAGACGGAGGAGATGCTTTCCAACCAGATGCTGAGCGGCATCCCCGAGGTGGACCTTGGCATCGAGTACGTTTCAGGCCCATGCTCTTGCCGCTCTCCTGCCCGGGGGCTGGCGGAGGGGCTTCCTGCTTTCCAGTTCCAAGTTAAGGGAACATTTCTCCCCTGTCTCCTTGGAAACCCACATAAACTCTGTTCTCTCTGGTTTGCCCGAGGTGGCTGTCCCCAGGAGTTTCTCCAAAGAGTCGGTCAGATAGTTAAAGACACGTAAGGGACCCTGTCTGTTGAAAGTAAAAGCATTCGTTTTTGCTCAGCCCTTGCTCACAGCTCTTCAGCGGTTCCAGTGAGGCCCGCGCATGCCCCTGTCCTGTTCGGTGAGAGCAGTGTCAGAGGCTTCGCCACCCCTTGGTCCTCCTCTTGGTTTTTTTACTACAGAATGCCTGCTCCGCAAGGGGGCGGTCCTGGACGAAATACCGTGGTCAGAGTCATCTTCAAGCGCAGAGAAAGATAGGAGACCTCTGGGTTCTCGCTTCTCTTCTGGCCTTTTAGCTTTGAGCCTTACGTGGGCAGTTCTCTCCATCCTGGAGGCTCAGTTTCCTCTTGATCAGAAGAAAGTAACCCCCACACCTCCCACAGCTGGGAGAGCTGGGAGCATGGCTGTGAGGGAGTTGGCAAACTGGACAGAGCTGTGCCCCGGGAAAGAGGATGTCCTTACGCAGTGGTGGGCTGCCTGCCTCACCGGTCACTTCTGTCTGAGGACCAGAGGCGCGGCGACCTAATGTGTGGCCTGGCTCCTTTCTCCCCTTAGTGCTAAAATTAAAAACATCATTTCCACGGAGGACGCCAAGGCCCGTCTGCTGGCAGAGCAGCAGAACAAGAAAAAAGACAGTGAGACGTCCTTTGTGCCCACCAACATGGCGGTGAACTACGTGCAGCACAACCGATGTAAGCTCCCCTGCCCCTGCCCCTGCCCCTGCCCCTTTGGTTTGAGGCCCTCGGGTTCCCTGTTTGTCTGACACGTCCCCTGGTCTCTTTCGGTTCAGTTTATCATGAGGAGCTCAATGCCCCAATACGGAGAAACAAAGAAGAGCCCAAAGCCCGTCCGCTGAGAGTGGGCGACACGGAGAAGCCAGAGCCTGATCGTGAGTCCAGCGGCGGCTGCAGCTGCCGGCAGTGGTCGCATCACGCGGGCGCCGTGGAGGCGGGTGGGCTTGCGGGCTGGAGCTCTGGCTTTGGGGCCAGCGCCGCCGGGTGTGAGTCTGCGCCCTGGGCCGTGGCCTTGTGCCCTCCTGTTCGTAAGCCTCAGTTCCCTCATCTCCCAGGCGGGGAAAGAAATAGCAAGGCCTGCCACTTGGGGTTGCTCTGAGGGGTCACTGGGCTGTCAGATACAGAGGCTCAAGAACTTAGGAAATTTCAATCAACAAAAGTAAATGAAAAGTTATTCATAATTTTACCACCCAAAGGCAACCACTGTTAACATTGCTGGATAAAACCTTTCAGACTTTTTAAAAAAGATTTTATTTATTGATTTCTAGAGAGAGGGGAAAGGAGGGAGAAAGTGGGGGAAACATTGATGTTTGGGAGATACATTGATCAGTTGCCTCTTGTGCGCCCCCAGCTGGGGACCTGGCCCACAACCCATGTGTTGTGCCCTGACCAGGAATCGAACTGGTGATCTTTCAGTTCACAGGCCAGTGCTCAACCCATCAAGGCACAGCAGCCAGGGCCAGACTTTTTTTTTTAATGTTCACATATAGGAAACTGTGTGTGCACTTACGAGGACCTCATAGTGTTTTACTCAGTCGTCCACCCCGCACACCTCTCCATGTTGGTAAATACATACTTTCTCTTTCAGAGACCATGTCATTTTCCATTGGAAAGACAGACGGTATAGTGTAACTGTTTCCCTCTGACTGGGCACTTAGCTCCTTTCCTGATTTTCCTTGTTCAAGCAGGGCTTTGATGCCCATTCTCGACTACATCGTGTTCTCAGGCTGCTTTCTAGAAGCTGCCAAATGGCCCCCTAGAGGCGTGATGCTCATTGTCCCCTCCCTGCCAGCAGCCTCTGACGGTGCCCCTTCGCACATGTTCACCTGCACCAGGTGTCAGCTTTTCACCAACAGCAGATGACTCTCGGCAAATGTGAACTCTGCGGAGGCTCCTGAATTTCCAGCCTGTTACTCTCACTCTTCTTTCTCACTTGGGAAGTTATTTTAACATCTTGGTTTTGTGGTCTTCGATTCCCAAAGGGTGTTGTGTTAAACGTGTGGTAAGCAAGGCCTTTGGAATCACCAGACTTGGGTTTCACTCTCAGCCTACCTTCACTGTCTGAGTGACCTTGAGCAAGTCACCTAACCTCTCTGAGCAAAGTAACATGCCCCTGCTAGGACTGCCGTGAGGGTTAGGGGAAGTAGGTCGAAAAGGATTTAGCGCCACGCCTGGGGCAGGGTCAAACTCAACGAAGCCCCTACTGGTCCCCTAGTCTAACGCTGATGCCAGCGTATTTTGGCTGGCACCCGACGCCGCCACAGGTCTGTTTGCGTCACTCAGTAACAAGCTCTTACTGAGGCCCTGCCAGGTTTCTGTTCACTAGGGCAGGCACTGGGGCTCCTGTGCAGAATGGTCCCTCCCCAGGGGGACATAAAGCCTGTCGGTGACCTCCGGCCCGGCAAACAGCTTTTCCTCTTTTCCTTCACAGGGTCCCCCCCTAACCGCAAGCGCCCCGCTAATGAGAAGGCCACCGATGACTATCATTATGAGAAGTTCAAGAAGATGAACAGACGGTACTGAGGGTGGCGAAAGGGGAGAAGAGCAGAGTGGGGTGTACACAGCACTGTCCCCCATCCCCCGGGAGGGAAGGCGTCCTGGGCAGAAGCCCGATCGATCGCTGGCCAGCGGGCGGTTCCAAGAACAGACTGTATTGGTCCAGCTGCTAACCTGCTGGATTTTTCAAGCTCTGAATTTGTAACCTTTTGAAACAATATGTGGTTTTTTTACTGGGGCGGGGGGCAAACTATTCTTGTGAGTGTTATTAAATCTTGTTTGTAAATATGTTGCCTTTTTCAAAATTTGAGCTGCCTCAGGAGGAAACAGCTGTGTGATCAGGGGGAGATAATACCCTTTAAATTGTGCTTTTATTATTATATGTGTCATCATATCTTCTACTTCTGATTATCTGGAATGGGGTTTGGAAATGAATCCTTCACTGTTTCCATTGGATCCAGTGAACAGCAGGAAAATCTAGAATGGGATCAAAAGGACACTGGTATTTTCTGATTTTTACAAAGTTACCTGTTTCTTTTCATTAAGAAGGAAAAAAAATCAAATGTCTCTATCACTTCCGCACTTCAGTATTAAATATGAAATGAGTCAGATTTCTTGTTCGTGTTGTGTCTCCTCACACCAATATTAGGCCATGTGTTCAGAGCCTGGGAGATGGGCAGCTCAAATGCAAAGCTGACTTACTGAGCGAGAGCTTCTCATTCGTTCAAGAGACTTAGGCTCTACCGTGTTAGCTGTCAAGTATGGTGCCACTTGTGCCGTCATTTTCCCTGAGGCATTTAAACAGCTTGGAATGAGGAAATAACAGGTCGGGTGACTTCTGGGCTGATTTAGAGCTTGCATTGTGGTTAGGGAAGTTTGGCTTTGGAGTCAGATCTGACCCCTGCTCACAGCTTCTTATTATATCCCTAGACAAATCCCTTTCCCTCTGAGCCTTGGTTTTCTTATCTGTAAAATGAAGATTGTTTTTTAAGTCTGTATTGTTCTGCTCCAATAGAAGGCAAGGTGACGGTGAATGAAAGAGTCATGTGTGCCTGATTTTTCCCCCAAGCCCCAGGGTCTGTCTAGTCTACAACCTGGCACACAGGCAATCCTCTAAACTGAATAAATGAGCACAAGTGACTTCAGTGCGGAAACCTGACAAATACGCTGCCTCACCCAGATGATGAAAGTCAGTGTCAATAGTCATTAATCATGTTGATAGTCTGTACCCCTGATATAATGTTATAGAAATAGCACTTTGTAGAGTATACTCCTTCCCCAAACCCACAACCCCAGTCTAACCATGAGACAAACAGCAGAGAAATTCCGGTGGCGGGGCATCCTACAAAAGATTTGACCAGTCTTCCCCAAGCTGTCAAGGTCACCAAAACCAAGGAAAGTTTGAGAAACAGGCACCGCCAAGAGCCTAAGGAGCATGACAACTAAATGTGGGTTCGTGGATGGGATCCTGGATCAGAAGAGGGGCATTAGTTAACGACTATGAAACTATCTGAACAAATGTATCAACATAGGTTTATATGCAACAAATGTAACATACAGATGTTAATAATGGGGGAAGCTATGCCAGGTGGGAGGGGCACATGCATCCTCTCTGTACTGTCTTCTCGATTTCTCTGTAAATCTAAAGCTGTTTAAAAAAAAAAAAAACCTTAAAAAATAAAAAACGGTGGCCCCCCGCAACGGCTTCCGGCGCGCATCTCCCGGAAGCAAAAATGGGCTCTGCCCCTCACAAAGATGGCGGCGGCGGCATCGCAAAGAGCCCGCCCTATGCACGGATGGCGGCGCCGAAGGGGCGGAGCCGGAAGCGCTGACTGGCGGGAGCGCGGGTCCGCGGAAGGCTCGGGGACGCGCAGGGCGGCGGGGGTCTGGGCATGAAGCTGGGCCGGGCTACACTGGGCCTGCTGCTGCTGGCGCCGCTGACGGTGCGGGCGGTGGAGCCCATCAGCCTGGGACTGGCCCTGGCCGGCGTCCTCACCAGCTACATATCCTACCCGCGACTGTATTGCCTTTTCACCGAGTGCTGCGGCCAGAAGCGGAGACTTAGCCGGGAAGGTGGGGCGCGGCGGCGGCTGGGGGCTGCCTCTAGGACTGAGGCGGGGGGGTGGGAGGCGGGCCTCGGGGCCCGGGGCGCAGGAAGCCCGGGCAGAGCTGAGGCTGGCGCGGCCGGGACCCGGAACCGGAGTGGCCGGGGTGCGGGGTGGGGCCTGGCCCCGGGAACGCCGCCGGAGGCAGCCCGGAATTTGCTCGGACACTTAGGAGGCGAGCTGCAGGTCGGGCTGCTTCCCGCAGAAAGGGGGTGGGAACGGTTGTCAACTTCCTCCCAAGAGAGCTTTGCCCCTTCCCGGCCGGAGACAGAAAGCATGGTGGGGACTCGTCCTGCGCGGCCCCAGGGCTGGAGGAGCAGCCCTGGGGTCAGGGGCACACGCTGGCGGCGGAGGAGCCAAGCACCTTTTCGGGAAGGGAGCCTGGCTCCGGCCGGGGCTGTGGAGGGTAGCGCCGGCAGAGGAAGGGCTCCTGGGCCCCCCGTCCATCCCTGGGCCAGGTGCTCACACCTCAGCGCGTCCCAAGGTGCTTGCAGAGCTTAGCCGGCTTTGCGGGCTTCCACCTGATCCTTCCTGTAAACTTGGCCACATTTTGCCAGCCGAGCGCCCCCGACCCCGCTCCTGACTGGCTTTGTTTTTCCCAGTGCTGCAGAAGGATCTGGACAGCAAGCTCTTTGGACAGCACCTTGCCAAGAAAGTCATCTTAAATGCCTTGACTGCCTTCGTAAGCAACCCGAAGCCTAAGAAACCTCTCACCCTCTCCCTCCACGGGTGGACTGGCACTGGCAAAAACTTCGCCAGCAAGATCATCGCGGAGAACATTTACGAGGGTGGATTGAACAGTGACTATGTGCACCTGTTTGTGGCCACACTGCACTTTCCACACGCCTCCAACATCACTCTGTATAAGGCAAGCACCGGAGTTCGGAATCCTTCCTAGATGGTGTTGGGTTTGGGGTTTCCTGGCTGTGGGATGGGATTTGGGAGTTGCCTGTTGAAATGAGTGAGCCCTGAAAACAGCTACGTGTGTCGGTTTCCCGTTGAGAAACGTGGAAGTTACAGAGGGTTTCAGATGCACGAAGCAGTTACATGATCACATTTTGTGGTTTCCAAAACAGGCCTGGTGTGATACTGGTTTTAGTAAGTGGGGTCAGAGGATTTTACAGATGGACAGGATCAAATCCACCTTAAAGATCATCAAGTCTAGCTCATTTTGTAAAAGTGGCAACTTTTCTAGAGAGCCCGAAGTTTGTTTAACTGCAGTGTTGCGGAATGCTTTTATTTTATATCTCTGGTTTACAGCCTGGATTGGAGTCCTCACTTTCCAGCCTACCAGCTGTGTAATCTTGCAGAGGTCACCTAACGATTCTGAGACTCAGGTTCTTAATGTCCGTAAAACAGAGGTGGTGAGAATTCAGTGAACTCTGTCAAGTATGGGCCAAGGTGCCTGCCTGCCACATGAGCATGCAAATAGGTGTTCACTGTCACCTTTTTAAATCCATGCAACACACCTGCAAGGTGGCAAGACACTCAGCAATACAGCCTCACCCACAGAAACCCATTTTTCCCTTTTGCTCAGTGGACGTGAGATGGCCAACTGTCCTGGGTTCCCAGGATGTGCGATTTTCCGTCCTAACCCTGGGAAAGTGCCAGATAACTTGTGACAAGTTGGTCATCCTAGTTAGCATTCTGACTCTACTACTTAATAGTTGTGTGACTTTGGGCAAGGGACTTAACCTCTCTGGGCCTCGGCTTCCTCAGCTGTAAAATAGGGACTTCAGTAGTGTGCGCGGCTTTGATGGGTCTGGGGAGATCACACTCATACGTTACGGGAACAGCGCTGAGCACAGTGGCTGTACTGAGTGCTCAACACATGCTGTCTGTCCTTCCCTGAAAATTGGGTAGCAGCGGGGGGGGGGGGGGGACCGTGGCAGCTGGAGCCTAGCAGATATGCGTGAATCCTTGTTTAAACACTGACTTGCTTGGTGGGGGGAATCCCCCTGCCCCACCCCCGCCCCCCCGCAAGTCAGTCCAGCTCTCTGGAGGGTCTCCCCTGTGCCTAGAGGCTAGCCTGTGCCCTTAGAGCATAATTACTGCTTAGGTGGGATGAGTGCAAAGGAACATTGTAACCGTGTTCACAAGAGCCAAGCAAGGGTCAAAATCATAAGAAGTCAAGACCTACATTGTAACTTCCAGAGTCCTCTCAGAAAACAGCTCATTTCTCTTCTTCATTTGGGGGTGGGGGGAGCGGGAGGCTTGGTATCTAGGAAGGACCACAGCTCAGATTTCTGATTGAAGGGTCCTTTCTCCTTATCTTGATTGCTTAGTACCTTAAGAAGTGCCTGAATGTGTTCTGAGGGAGTGCTTCTGTGTAGGCAAAAATGCCAGGCATTGTTCCAGAAACTCAGGAGTGTTAGCTCACCACACTCATGCCACAGCCCGGACGCTCTGGAGTCCAGCTGCCTCGCTTAAAGAAGCCCGCGTTTCTTATTTCCCCGTGGGAAACACAGAGCACCTTCTCAAGGCTATTCTAAGGACTGAGTGGCGGAATAAGTCACTTGGTCTCCGCTTCTTTCTAGATGGGCTGGTGCAGACAGGAAACGGGCCGGTGTGCACAGGAAACAGCAACATCACTATTTTAATGACAAAGGGCCAGCAACTCAGTGCCCCAGCACTGGTATCAGGCAGGGTGGGATTCAGGTCCCAGGTCTGCCACATAGTAATTTTATTATTTTACTTATTTTTAAATTTTTAAAAAAATTTTTGATTTGAGAGAGAAATATAGATTTTTGTTGTTCCATTTATTTATGCATTCATCGGTTGCTTGTATGTGACCTACTGGGGATTGAACCTGCAACCTTGGTGTATCGGGACGATGCTCTAGCCAGCCGAGCTACCCAACCAGGGCAATTCAAAGAGTAATTTTATAATCTTATAATCTTGAACAAGGTGAAGAGGCTCTCTGTGTCCGTTTCCTCATCTGTGAAATGGGTATAGTAATGCCCACTAGGTGGGGTTGTGGAGAAGCAGAAAAGCGCTTGTGTGTGTGCCTTTCCTGGCACAGTTCCGAGACCATGCCGAGCACTTGTAAATGCAGCCTGTGTCAAAGCACTTGCCGCGCTCCTGTTGGGCGCTGGGGGTGCGCTGGCTGAGAACTCTGTGTTGGCCTCCCCCTTGCCCTTCAGGATCAGTTACAGCTGTGGATTCGCGGCAATGTGAGTGCCTGTGCGCGGTCCATCTTCATCTTCGACGAGATGGACAAGATGCACGCTGGCCTCATCGACGCCATCAAGCCTTTCCTAGACTACTATGACCACCTGGATGGGGTCTCCTATCAGAAAGCCATCTTCATATTTCTCAGGTACGTCCAGGGCTGGGACACGGGAGAGCAGCCCTGAGCCCGAGCCCGTGGGCTTCGGGAGGAAACCCAGTCCTCATTCCCTGCACTTACCTTGCAGCAACGCGGGAGCGGAAAGGATCACAGACGTGGCTTTAGATTTCTGGAGGAGTGGGAAGCAGAGGGAAGAAATCAAGCTCAGAGACATGGAGCACGCCTTGTCTGTGTCGGCCTTCAATAACAAGAACAGTAAGTCCAGGAGCCTGTCCTACTGAGCTCTAAATCCCCGCGTGCCCACCTCCAGCGCTGGCTGGAAACGCAGATGTCGGGGGGCCCTCTGCAGACCACTTCTGGGCGGGATCCATGTTGCACGCCCCAGGTGGCCTTTGTGGACACCACAGTGTGAGAAGCACTTGTTTTTGTTTTTTAATTGAATGTATTACGGTGACATGGGTTAGTGAAGTATGTAGGTTTCAGGTATACAATTTTATAGTATCTCATCTGTTTATTGTGTTGTGTACTCACTGAGATGCATTTTTTTTTTTCAAAGACTATAGTCTTAGATTTCTTTGTATAGTCTTCACAGTAACCTCCTGGGGTGGAAAGTAGGTATTGCCACCCCCATTTTACAGCCGAGGAAACAGGCTCAGAGCCATAGCAGCTCGCCCAAGCCCATGCAGCCTGTTAGGTGTCCCTGGTTCCAGAGCCCGAGCTTCGGCTACCAAGCTTACTGCTCTTGCAGGGGATCGCACACCTTAGACCTTGACCCCTTGGAGGGGGGAAGCCACCACGGTGGAGGCTGATCTCCAGGGTGAAACCCGTGCGTTGTGTACGATGACCGTTAACCACTGCTCTGCTTGGGTTTGTTCTGGAGATTACGAAGCAAAAGTTCTTTGTAACAGACTTGCCAAGAAATTTGTAGTTCTGTAGAGTTGCGTGAACAGTACGGAGTATTTTATGTCAATGCGTGCAACTGGAATGTTATAGATAAAAGAATACTCTGTAACACGTTCAGTAGTTTCTTGGCACGCCAGAAAGTGTGGGCATGTGCACTGGAGACCTTAGCCTACACCCGCAGCAGGTGAGGCCAGGTGTCTGGAACCCGCGTTACAGGAGGTTCCAGAGGCCGCTGAGCATGCGCTTCAGAACCAGGCAGACCGGGCTCTGCCACCTGTGGACTGTGGCCCTGAGCAGGTGGCCGAGCTTGCACGCCTTCATCCTCCGACAAGTGGCTGTTGAGCAATGACGAGGTGCCTGGCACTGGTCTAAGAACTGGGCGCACGCGGTGAACAAAAACACAGAACTTCTCAGGCTTGCACCCTGATGACCGTGAGTGAGGACATGCATGTGTCGGGCGCTGGGATATGTCGATTAAGCTGCCGTTTTAAGTAGAGAGGTCGGGGAAGGCTCTCTGTGAGGGTGACATCGCGAGCCGTGCGGACCTCAGAGTGCACCTGGGGTCCCTGGAGCCGGCCCAGCCCGAACGAGGGAGAAGAACAGGCTGATGAGATGGAGCTGGGCTGGGGGTGCAGACCGCAGAGGGCCTGGGCCACGGCGAGGCCGGGGGTTTGACTCCATGGAGGGAAAGGAGCCCCCGGAGGGTTTCTGTCAGACAGGGACGCGCTCAGACTTGGCTGTAACAGGGCCGCACTGGCCGCTGGGCGGAGAACAGACTGTGGGTGGCCGGGCCGGGGGGGGGGGGGGGGGGAGAACAGGCCAGGAGCTGCTGCAGCAGCCCAGGGGAGAAATGCCGGGGGCTTGGGGCAGCCGGGTGGGGGTGGTGACCTTGTCGTTAGGAGACATTCTGAAGGTAGAAACAATAAGATTTCATGTAGGAATGATAGATAAGGCTCTGGTTTTGCAATTGCAGGGGTGGCACTGCCATTTAGGGGGACAGACCTGGGAGCCGCGCACGTGTGGGGGAGGGGCGGGAGGTGAAGATGGGCCTGCTCAGTGAGCGAGGGCACGCGGAGGCCTCCAGGCAGAGGGGGGCTGGCGGCTGGGTATTCCAGGGGAGGCTCGGGGGCGTCCGGCTGAGGGGACGAGCTGCGGAGGGTCCGTAGGTGGTTTCCGAGGCCGTCAGAGATCGCCCGTTCCACCAACACACTGTCCCTGGGTGCCTGTGTGCTTGGTTCCTTGCTCACCCTGTGCCTGGAGGTCGCCGCCTCAGCCAGGCCTGGCCTGGCCACCCAGCCAATTACCCGCCAGCCCTCCTTGCCCAGCGGCTGTCTCCGTCTCCCGTTCACAGCCTCCGGCGCTACGCGGCATTGTCCACTTGCTGGCTTGCGGGCGCCCCTGGCTTGTGAGCCACAGGAGGGCAGAGCCCGTGTCTGCCTGGCCCCGGGCTTCACTCCCAGGGCCCGGGGCGTGCCTGGCACAGAGGCAGCCTTCCCACGCGGGGAGTCCCTGTGCGCTGCAGGCCTGGGACCTGTCCCGTTCCAGCGTGGCGCTCAGCTTCATGCTTTCCCACGGCTTCAGACTCCACCCCGTCCTGGCACACAAACCCCGTTGTGATGCTGTGGTTTGTAGTAAGAAATATGTATTTGGTCTTCTCCCCTGTCCCTGGGACAGAGCTCCTAGAACCCTTGGAATTCCCGAAGTGGTAAGAGAGACTTAAAGGTATATTCAGAACAAACTATTTTCGATCACAGCCTGAATTTGTGTTGATGGGGGGACATTAGGAAAGCACCTGAGGGCCGGGGCTGGTTTCCAGGGGAAGCGACCTGCTTGTGATTGGAAGGCTTTCAGTCCCGCCCCCTGCCCTCCCGGGACGGGAGAGCCGCTGCGGGTTGGCTTGGCTTAGCGTAGTGAAGCCTAAGTGAAAACCAAGAAGACCAAGCAGCGTGGGGTGCAGTGAGCCTCCGGCCGTGAGCATGGAGAGGTGCTGGGCTTGTCTGCACATCGGCGGGGAGGCACAGAAGCCCCTGTCCTGTCCCCGTGCCTCAAGCTCTGAGTCTCTCAGTGGCAGTTGTCATTCACTGTTACTTTGTACTGGTCCCAGGTGCACAGCACGGCTGTTAGACAGTCCTGTGCTTTACACAGTGCCCCCCCCCACCCCGCCCCGTATCTTTGGGCCCGCCCGACACCACACCGGGTTATTACAACATTACTATGTTTGAGTCTCTTCCACTGGCTGCTCCCAAGTTACATTATTTTATAATGAACTGGCCGTCTAGTGAGTAAAATGTTTCCGAGTTGTGTGAGCTGCTCTAGCCAATTAATTGAACCCCGTGAGGGGGTCTTTGGAACCGCTAGCCAGCCGGTCAGAAGCGCAGGTGACATCCTGGCCTTGCAGTTGGCTGAAGTGGGGGTGCTGAGCCCTTGGCCGTGGGGTCTGACGCTGTCCCCAGGCGGGCGGTGTCGGACCCGACTTGGATTGCAGGACGCCCAGCCGGTGTCAGAATTGTGTGACAAACTGCAGTGGGCGTCAGACTCGGAGCAGGACGGCGGCACAGGAGGAAAGCAGGGGGCTGAGGGAGCAGCGGAGCAGCCGGGCGCGACCCTGCGGCGCGGTGGCCCCTCCGGACTGGGCATGCGCTGGGTCGGGGGTCCGGGAAGCCGCCGGGAAGTGGGGTGTCGTGCGGCTGGGCGGGTGCAGAGCCGCCCCCATCCCGGGGCCATCCCACGTTCTCGCCCTGAGGGCCCTAGTTTTGGACCCCCAAAAAGCACTGTCCGGTGCGGGCAGGCCAGCAGCAGCTGTGGGTTTCGACCCTGTTGCTAATCCAGCTGCAGAACCTCCAGTGAGTCGCAAGTTTCCAGAATAAAGAAGCGTCTGGTCCCCCTGGGGAATGCCTCACCTTCCCTTTCCTTGAAGCTCTGCCTGTCAGTCGCTCCTGCCCTCTCGGCTCTGCCTGTTCCGGGCCGCGGGCGCACAGCGGCCTGGGCCTCTGTTCCACCTCAGCTCCAGGAGTCACGTCCTGAGTGGTCACGCCAGCGCCCGCTGTGTAAGGAAGGTGTCCCTTTACTGTCGCCTTTGGCTTTTGTAGCAGCAGCTCGAGGGTGTGGCTCCTGCCTCGCTGGACCCTGAGCTCCCTGGGGGCAGGTGCGGGGCCTGGCTCCCCTCTTCGCCCAGGAGACGGGCGCTGGGTGGATGGGTGGGCGGCCGGCCGGTGGGTGAACAGCACCTGTTTCTTCTTCCCAGGTGGCTTCTGGCACAGCAGCTTAATTGACCGAAATCTCATTGACTACTTTGTCCCCTTCCTTCCCCTGGAATACAAACACCTGAAAATGTGCATCCGAGTTGAAATGCAGTCCCGAGGCTATGAAGTTGATGAGGACATTGTGACCAGAGTGGCTGAGGAGATGACATTTTTCCCCAAAGAGGAGAGAGTTTTCTCTGACAAAGGCTGCAAAACTGTTTTCACCAAGTTGGATTATTACTACGACGACTGACGGCGTGGCAGCCGCTGCCTGACACCCGGCCTCTCCGCGCACCTCCCCGCGCTTCCCCGGGACGGGAGTCCAGTGAATTTTCCCCGCTGGAGCGGACCAGCGTTTCCTGGGCGGTGTGCCCATTCGGCCGGGCCTGCAGGCCGTCACCTTGTGGACGTGGCCTCAGAAGGAAGGGCCCCAGGAGCCTTCCTGAAGGAAGTAGCTGCTCTCAGCCCACTGGGATCAGGGCTCATGATTTTTTAAAAATCATGTTTTAATTTCAAGTGTTTCTGTTTCAAGGAAGGATGAAAAAGTTACTGAAAATGTGATAACTTTATTTAAAATGGTTTTTAACATTATGAAAAGCTTTTCAGACTCTTTAGTTCTTGGGTTTGTGTGTTTTTTTTAAAGTTCCCACCATGATAACATACGCTGTGATGTCTTCACTGCAAAAAAATCCCAAGTTGGTAGCACGCGTCCCACAGGGTGGGGACAGAGGCCGCAGCAGTAACCAGGTCTGTCCCAGGGCAACCATCGCAAGGAGCAGTGACGCACTTATTTAGTTTTAATTTTTTATTGACTTTAGAGAGAAACATTGATTTGTTGCACTTACTGATGCATTCATCAGTTGATTTTTGTATGTGCCCTGACCAGGTCTCGAACCCACAACCTTGGCTTTATGGGGATGATGCTCACACAGAGCTACTTGGCCAGGGTGAACTATGTAGACAAAAGGACAAGGATGTAAGAGGACACAGGCAGAAGGTTTAAATGTCCTTCCCAAGGGTTTTAATCTCCGTAACATGGAACACTCGTTAGTGTCTCGGAAAGGAAAGTATTTCCACTCGTCACTTGCTGGCCATCGAGCTTTGCCAGGGAAGGCCGTCCTCTGCCCTCGTTCCTGAAGGAGCCACATGCTATCGGGCAAGTTTTCCCACTTTTTAAAACCTTACTCATTTATTACCACTTCCTACGTTGAATGGGACGCCCAGTCCCTCCTAGGAAGCCCTGACTTCTCCCGTCACCACCCCCCCACCGCTCTGAGGACGCCTGGAACAGTATTTTCATCGATGCCAGTAGCTACCAGTTTACAATAAAACTGTAATTTCTGAACACTTTTAAAAAATCCTCACCCAAGGACATGTGCAATGATTTTAGTGACAGAAGGGAGAAACATCCATGTGAGAAAAAAAGCATCACCTGGTTGCCTCCCACAGGCACCCCAACCGGGGATGGAACCCACGACCTTTGGTGTACAGGGAGATGCTTCAGTTAACTTAGCCACCCGGCCGGGACTGAACACATTTTCAAAGGAGAAAAACCCCTCCCCTGTAGTAGGCCTTTCATGCCTAAGCTACGAAGGAAGACCTATAGCGGGGACAGTGCAGGTCACAGTGACGCAAAGCCAATGCGGAGACTCGGGCCCCTGGGACGAACCCGGCTCCTCGCCCCGCTGCACGGGCGCTGCACACCGTGCTGGGATTCCTGGAGCTCCGGATGCCCGGCCACGGAGGTCAAGTCCAGGGGTGCCGGGCAGATGTGTAAAGCACCGTAGGAGACTAAACACACCTTGTTACGCAGCTCATGTGGGCCCTGCGGACAGACGGGGCTCCTGGTGGTGGGGGTGCCTGAGCCGTTCGCACGGGGGCAGGTTTCAGCAGGCACAGGCACGACGGCAGCCTGGCCACTGGGCCGACGCAGGAGCCCCTTGCCGCACGGCCACCCAGCCTGTACAGAGGCTCTTCAGTGCTGCCCGGGTCCCCTAAACACGGCCCTGTGTTGGGAAGATCTTGATGCGGAGCCGAGGCTGGCCTTTTGTCATGTCCCCAGGAGTCACAGATTAGGGCTGATCCTTCATTTGAAGATGGCAGCCCCAGCACCTGGGGCCCCCTGGTTCGGAAACACAGGTGCCCTGACTAAATGCGGAAAGCCATCTTCGTAGATGAGGCATTGCGGGGTGGAGGAGGAGCAGGCTGGAAGCCAAACCCAGCACGTCAGTCTCCTGGGTCTTGAGCGCCTTCAACTGAGAAACGAGGGGTGTGGGCGCAAGGACAGCGAAGAGGGTTGAACTTGCTAGGAAGTCAGCTCGCTACTCGGGCCTGGGGAGAGGGCTGGTGTTAACAATTCTCTGACGGAGACGAGGCCGGGTGAGGTGCGACTGAGCCGAGCTCTGGTTGACCACTAGGGTTTTATTTCCAGCTCTGGGCGGTGAGACCTGGCAGTTAGGTGTCCTGGCCTGAGCTCAGCTGTGCTCAGGTCCAGAACATGGGCAGTCACTTACCCCACATCACAACGCCCTTCCCCATTAACCTTAGGAGAGTGTATTAGAAGTCCAGCTCTCACCACCTCCATCCAGGAAAACACGGTTGGAGTACAGCCCGCGTCTACTCCAGTTTAACTCTGTTTCTGCCTGTGGACAGCAGACCGTCTCCCCAGGGTGGACACCGATTCCACGTGAGGCAGGCTGCGATGCTCGGGTACTCTGAGCCCAGCACCCAAGCGGTTGAAGAGCCTTTATTCCACGCCCAAACTTTTCAGTTACCAAACACATAAACTATGGAAAAAATGTGCAGGTGACATCTCACAGGATAAAACGTTGGCTTTATTTTATATTCACTAGGTCAATTCAAGCTCCTGTCTGTATCTTGTGGGTTGGGTTGGGGGTGGGGCTGTGCCATGGACAACGTGGACTTTTCAAGCTACAGATCAGTAAGGGCGGTCCAAAGGTGGCCCACGCGCGTGGCGTTTATTGCGTCATTGTAAACAGAAAATCTTGTCTCCTGATCAGACATCCAAAAGGTTATAAAAGAAATGTAACTTAGCTCCAATTGGTGCGTTTGTACTACAAAATGTAAGGCTCATCTTGGCATTTTTTTTATTATTTATTTTAAAAGATTTTATTTACTTAGAGAAAGGAGGAAGGAAGAGAGAAAGAGAAACACATCAGTCAGTCAGTTCCTGCACACCCCTAACCGGGGACCCAACCCACAACCAGGCATGTGCCCTGACTGGGATTGAACCGGTGACCTTTTGGTTTGCAGGCTGGTGCTCAGTCCACTGAGCCACACCAGCCAGGGCTCACCCTGGCATTTTTAAAAGGACTCAGTGTGATCCTCTGTAAGGCTTTCCGTATCATAAAAGTACCCATCCTACCACATCTACGTACAAAGGCCGCATGTTCTCATTGTACCTGTAGTGCCATCGCAACTACGAGAGCGCGAGTCACACTGGCTGGAGTCCCGTCTGCGTTCCGGTGGCCAGGGCAGTCCGGCCTACCACTGCGCAGAGGGCGTCCTCACCAGATGACACCCAGGACCAGCCACGGCTTCCGACTGACCTACTTTGTGCTATAATTGCGAACACACACTACCACACATTTGACAATACATTTTACCATTTATTTTCAGAATTTCTGATAAAATAGACAATTATTCCATCTGTGTCCTTCCCATGTTTTAAAATAAGAAACATCCTGTATTTGTAGTCCCTAAGATTCATACGTAAAAACATTATAAAAATATACACATCCTTGAAAACTCCAGCATTTCTAGTGTATATTTCCACTTGTAAATATAAGTCTACCAGACAGAACCCTGTGATATTTGAGTTGTCACACAATCCAGAAGGCACCTTCATTACCCCGGGACTGCAGTCCCAAACCGGAAATCACGGAGATTCAATCACAAGTGAAGGCAACAGTGAGTGCTGAGAATCGGAGGAGAGGCCCCGACTGAAACCACCTGGCAGCTGCTAGGGAGTCCCCAGATCCACACCCAAGACCCCCCAGTCCAGGCAGCCAAAGGGACTCCCGCCAAATACCCAGACTTACTGGGGAGCGGTGAAGGTGTCCCACCAGGGGTGCCAGAAGGTGAAATCTGGTCTGTTCACGCTGCCAGTCACCACCAAAACCAATGCGCAGACACAGGACCAAATCCTTGTGCGCCCTCAGTCAGGCTGCCAGTGTCTGAGAAGACGGGGCGGGGGGGGTTATGCACCCTCAAAAACCGTCTTAACATCTCACCCCAAACCAACCTTTTTACTTTAAAGATTTTGTTTCTTAATCATCAGAGAGAGGAGAAGGGAAGAAAGAGAGGGAAACGTCTGATTGGATGCTTCTTGCATGCTCCCAACAAGAGACAGGACCTGCAACCCAGGCATGTGCCCTGACTGGGCATTGAACTGGTGACTTCTCAGTTTGCTGCCTGGTGCTCAATCCACTGAGCCACACCAGCCAGGGCAAGCCAACTGTTCTTATAAGGAGAAGAAAGGTTCGGTAAGCGGTTCGGATAAAAGGTTAATCATCAAGAGTTGTGGTCTGGAGGCCATTTTCCTAGTGCTGCTTTGTCTGTTATCAAGAACTCGGACACCAGTTCCAACCCTTGCAGAACCCCTGGGCCACACAGACTAAACTGCTCCGGGTTCTGCATTCCGGCTCCTGGGACAGCAGCTCTCCACGGCGTTGGTCACCGAAGCCCGTCAGCTGAGGCTGAAATCTTTGACGCAAGCTCCCCTATCAAAAGTGATTCTGAAAGGCAAGGCCTCGGCTTGCCGAGCCCCCAGCTGCCTCTTACCCTGGCCGGATGAGAGGTCAGTAAAAACTCAGCCGTGACTGCACGGTCTTGCAGCCCTTGTCTGAGTAGATCTTTTCGTCTTTAGGGTAAAATGTCATTTCATCCGCCACTCTGGTGACAACGTCTTCATCTACAGCAGAGCCACGGGCCCTCATCTCTGCCCGTACACACATCTTCACATGCGTGTACTCCAGGGGCAGAAAGGGAATAAAGTAATCGATGAGGTTTCTGTCTATCAGTCTGCTGTGCCACAGGCCGCCTGCAAAACAAGACAGTGCCATGGCCACCTGGCCTGCTCCTACAGGGCCCGTTTGATCCCAGCCCACAGGACACTCTCCTTGTCTGTACCCTTGAAATTCTTGTCAAGAATGCAACAAGCCTGATGTTTGCATTAGCTGGCTCCCCCTGCTAACTGGCTTCTAGAATATGTCAGCCTAAGAAATGTCCAAAACTACAGAGGATTTTTATAAAAATTTGTTCGAGCCAACAGAGGCTACACCTGGAAGCAAGATCTCAACAGACTGACAAAAATCCTTCCTAGAATGGCAGCTGGCAGTTTCCTTTATGCTTCTGAAACTAAGGAGGGATGCAAGGTGGGGACTGGATTGCAGGAGAGTTAAGATTATGAGCCCCCTTGAGGGGTCTGAAAAAGAGACTTACCCTAGCATTTCAAAGGCGTGTTAACCTAGATGCACAGAAGCAAGGGACAGGGCTTGCTTAAGGCAACAATAAGCCTTTTACTAAAGGAGTTACACGCCTGGGGTAGGACTACCCACCATGACCTGTCCAGTTAGGGATTCACGATGAGACCACCGAGGTTCCTTTTCATGGAAACCCTAAGAAATGCTCTGAGAAAAAGCCCCTGGTTCAGCGAAGCTGCAGAGACGAGCGGATCCTGTGGCTCTGTGGTTGGCTTAAAGGACGAAGCCTTTCTTTCAAACTGCTGCCACCAGGGTAAGGGGCCCGCCCCCCGGTCACCCTGCAAGACTCACTGTGCTTATTATTGAAGACTCCGACAGACAGCACATGTTCCAGGTCACTCAGCTGAATGTCTTCCCTCTTTTTTCCTGCCCGCCAAAACTCAAGGGCCGTCTTGGTTATGAGGTCCCCGCCTGCATTGCTGATTTTGCCCAAGAGACAAGGATTAAAACCATGTATTAAGGCCTCTGTGTCTAACCAGGAAACGTACTTGCTCTAAACTTCATTCTTAACCAAGGAATATTTACTAAGTGCTACCAGACAAAGGAAAAATAGTGTCTGCCTCCAAGGAGCTTAACGCCTGCTTTTCCAGAACTTGCTACATAATCCTATGACTTTTTGTGACCCTCAGAAACAACATGTACAGGTTAACGAAATTGCCTATTTTCAGCAACTTTTTCATTCATTTTCTCCTGTCCTCTTTCTGCCATGCTGACGCTGGCAACCCAAAAGTAGAAGAAATCAGGAAGTCCCTTTTGCCAGGCTGGCACTCTTGTTCCTGCTGGTCACCAGGACTTCCTTCGAGCCCGGGGAGAAGGAAGTGCAGCTGTGTCCCCGGGGAGCCACCCCCACTCACCTGAGAAAGATGAAGACAGCCCGCCTGTAAGACACGCCTCCGACCTGCTCGTAGTAGTCTAGAAACGGCTTGATGGCGTCGATGATCCCGGGGTGCAGCTTGTCCATCTCGTCAAAGATGAACACGGAGCCTGCACAGGCACTCACGTTACCCCGAATCCACTCCTGTAACTGGTCCTGGCCAACCATAAAATAAAGAGGACGTGGAGGCTCGAAGGACGGATCAAGGGGTGAGCAAGTGCCACCCTACCCCTCACACCCCAAGAGGGGAAAATCAGAACACTCCAGGGGTTAACGAAGAATTCTTAGAAACTGCACCCTAGCCAACCTCCATACACTGGTTAACAGCTTTTCCAAAACATTAGCTATTCAAAGTGGGAACTAGCCCAGGCCAGCGTGGCTCAGTTGGTTGAGTGTGGGCCGGCGAACCAAAAATGCCGCTGGTTCGATTCCCAGTCAGGACTCATGCCTGGGTTGCAGACCAGGTCCCCAGTGGGGGGTGTGCAAGAGGCAAATGATTGATGTTTCTCTTCCTCTCTCCCTCCCTTCCCCTGTCTGTAAAAATAAATAAAATCTTTTTTTTAAAAAAAGTGGAAACCAGCAGAGACAGGTGCTAAAATGCAAAGATTTTTCCTATGGCATGCTAAATACCACTTTTTACTACTTATTTTTAAAGATTTTATTTATTCACTTTTAGAGAGGGGGGAGGGAGGAGAGAGAAACATCTATGTGCAAGAGATACTGTATATTGCAGTGTATAACGTGCACTTTTTGCCCAAAATTCTTGAGGGGGAAATAAGGATGTGTGTTATACACAGCAGAATACGGTACATGGACCGGTTGCCTCTCTTACACCCTAACTGGGGACCTAGCCCTCCCAGGCACGTGCCCTGACTGGGAATCAAACCGGTAACCTTTTAGTTCACAGGCCAGCACTTAATCCACTAAGCCACACACCAGCCAGGGCTAAATGTCACTCCAGGAATAAGATACATAAGTGTTTATTTCACTGTTAACCAACCCATAACTTTGTCACTGTGGACTGAAATCTCCATCTTACCAGCCACACTGGGGAATAAGAAACTAGAGGAAGACCTGCAGTGCCAAGGACCAATACCTTTTCCTAGTGCATGAATAAAGGAGCTAGGTAACATTTCACAAAAAGTATTTCTTGCCGTGGCTGGTGTGGCTCAGTGGATTGAATGCCAGCCTGTGAACCAAAGGGTCACGAGTTCCATTCCCAGTCAGGGCACGTGCCTGGGCTGAGGGCCAGACTGCAATTAGGGGGCGCGCAAGAGGCAACCACACATTGATGTCTCTCTCTCTCTTCTCCTTTCTCTAAAAATAAATAAATAAAATCTTTTTAAAAACAAAAACCAAAAAACCACCATTTCTTCCCAGGCTTTTTGAAACAAACAGACACTCAACTAACAAGCTCTCAAGCTGGTCCATATGTGAAAGGCCCTAGAGGCATCCTTGCCTCTTACTATATTTCTAGAGATTTCTGAAAGAACTCAGAAAACAAGAAAATTATTCCTTTTGGCAACTTTCCCTGTCTCACACCTATTTTCACTTCCTTGTTCAGTTCAGTTTCCATTTCATACTTCAGTCCCCACGCACCAGCAGGAATGTCGGCCTTTCTGAGGGTGACAGTCATTCCAATGAGAACCCTACTAGATAATGTGGCATAAATTACATGTGGAAAGAATATCTCAAGGAGAAATCGTCTTCAGGTCCCATTCTCGAGGCTCTCATTTGAAGAAAGAAACCAGCGCCAAGGCTCTGCATGGGGGAGCAACGGAAGTGAAAGCTGCGCAGCAGGGACAGGCTCCCCAGGCTACAGCGCGACACGCGGAGGCAAGGCTGCCGGACAGCGGGGCGCCCTCCAGGAAGCCGCGGCCACGCAAACTGTCTGCTTGTTGATCACTGGAGACCACTCCACCTACCAAGCGCTGTGACGGGAATGCCGGGCATGCGCACTCCCTGCAGAAAGTGGCTACCCTGCGACCTGGCAGTGAGGAGATACGGGTTCAAGTTTCTGATTTGCTGCCGGGTCACGAAGACTAAGGATAAGGAGCAAGTCCCCTCACCACTCTGGCCTCCATCTTTTAATGAGCATGTCATCTACGCCACTGTATTATTTTGGAATCAAGTGAGGACAGAGTTGTAGGAGAGCTGTTCAAATGGCCAGGGGTTACGGGGGTAGGTGCCTTAACTCAGCGGGGCCTGGGGCTTCTGCAGGGGGGAGAAAAGAAGCAGAGACATGGGCGCGCGGGGGTGGGGGGGACCGGATAACAGGGTTCCCTTGCCTGGTACAATTTTATCTGGTGCTCATGAGGGAAGTGCAGGGTCGACACAAACAGGTGGACAAAGTTACTCTTCAGGCCTTTTGAGTGAAGATTTTCAGCCACAATTTGGCTCACAAAATTCTTGCCTGTGCCAGCCCAGCCGTGTAAGGAAAGAGTCAGTGGTTTCTTGGGATTTTCGTTGCTCTTGAAGCCAGTCAGCGCCTTGAGAATCACCTCTGTGGCCAGGTGCTGCCCAAACAGCTTCTCCTCCAACTGCAGCTTGAGGGCTGCAGGAGCCAACCCGAGAATAGAGAGAAAAACTCACATTAAACACGTGCCAGAGAGGCAGCACTTTGCCCAGCTGGCCAAGGAGATGCGCAGAGTGGCAGGAGGTCCGGTGGGGTCTCCGCCAAACCCCAGGGCTGGCAGTGAGGCAGGAGCACAGGCTGTAGGGTCCCACGATGCCACTTGCAAGGAAACGCACTAGATGGATGTCCTAAACACTCAAGGGTCTGACAAAGAGGCTAAACATGTCCGTGCGCCCACACGTTAGCCCTCGCCTTGACGGAGCCGCGTGCTGTTTCCCCAGCCGCCCGGCTGGTGGTAAGAAAGCCAGGGCCACACATGGGCATCCCGGGCAAACTCTGCACATCTGAAAACTTAAAAAGGGTTGGTGTGGCGCAGACAGGCTGGCCGTTCTGCTTTCGGTTTCTTTTTACTGGAATTCCAAGGAGTTCAAACACTTGGACAAGGACCCGGGCAGAGCCTCACGATCTGGAGAATGTCTTGGAAGGGTAGCCAAAAAAGGGCCACAACGCTAACCCTGACTGGCTCAAGGGAGGCCTCCAGGGCGGGCCTTACAAACTCTGAGGCTGAAAGCAGCCACATAGGGAGGTCTGCAATGAAGACTTTCTAACTAAAGCAGGCAGCCGCTCCCAGGCTGGTAGCTTCCTTGACAAAGGTCGATCTTTACTTCCGTGAGCCAGAGCCTGCCTAGAGCCTTCCTGCCTCTAAGGCTGAGGCAGCCATACCTTTGGAAAGGCCGGTAATTCCCTTCTTCCAGGCCCCTCAGCACAAGGACAGCAGCAGAGACCACTGTTATCATGTTACTTGTTCACTGTTAACTGTCGTATACCCACAAATGTCAAAGTATGTGTCTAATTCGTTTTACTCTTTTCCCAACCTCAAAGATTTCCCCTCTCTGCCTTCTCCCACCTCCCTAATCTATCACCAATGGATTACATGTAAGGCATCTCCATCTTCCCCTCTGATTCTGATGTACAAAATAAATGGTAAGGCTGCCATTTTCTGGAGCACTTTCTCAAACCGTTGAGAGTTTGCTTCCTGGCAATTGTCAGTTTGGTTCGGATAAACTCAAAAAAAAAAATTCCTACAGGTTTGGACGTTTCTTACCTAGACAGAAGGCATGGCTCCCAGGGCTGGAATCCAGACGGAGGCCCCATCTGCCCTCTCTCCCTCCCCCCACCTCGGGCGAGCCGTGTGCCAGGCGCGGATGCCCGCTGGGGCCTGTCCCGTGCGTCCCTCGCGCCCCTCCAGGCGACCCGCCGTACCGGACGCGTTCAGGGGCTTCTCGTCGCAGCACTCGGCGAAGCGGCAGTACAGGGTCGGATGCTGGTAGGCTAAGAAGATGGACGTGACCCCGATTACGAGGGCCGTGGAGATGGGCTCGATCGCCGCCACTGCCTCGGCCGCCAGCAGCAGCCACAGCGCTGCGCCGGCCGCGAACCGCCCCGCCGCTGGCATTCTCGGGTCGCGCCGAGCCTCTCCTCTGCGCCCCAGGCGCGGCCGCCGGGGTACCGGGAGGGACTTCCGGGTGCGTCACTTCCACCCTCGGACCCCGCCCACCCTCGGGGCAGCCGGGTTGGAGAGGGGCGTGGCTCTGCGCCGCCGAGTCTGAGAAAGACACAGACGGCGTCGAGCAACTCCTAGCTGCGGTCGAGCCCTATGCCTAGCTAAATCAGTTTTGTTTTCTTACGAGCTTCTCCTGGATCCCGCGCTTTGATTTCTCATCCCCCACCCCCGCCTTCTCCTGGAGCTGTGATGGGCGTTTCTCTGGCCACCCACCTGCCGGCCTTCCTGAAACTGTTGCTGGGCACGCTGAGCAATGGGCACTCACCACGACAGACGCGTCCTGGCGTGCGCACTCAGAGCCAGAAGCCTATTCTTTCATTCAGCTGCACAAGGCAGGCCCCTTGATGGGTGCTGGGCAGACAGCAGTGGAGGATTGGCCTTCGCCCCTGGAGCTTCTAGGCCTTGGGGAAGGCAGCCGATAGGCCGTGGAGCAGGGAAGGCTGTTGTCTAAACTGATAGAGTTCCCCAGGCACAAAGTGAGGAGTAACATGTTCTTTTTTTTTTTTTTTTAATATATTTTATTGATTATGCTATTACAGCTGTCCCATTTTTTTCTCCCCTTTATTTCCCTCCGCCTGCACCCTCCCTCCCACCAGCATTCCTGCCCGCCCCTTAGTTCATGTCCATGGGTGGTACATGTAAGTTCTTTGGCTTCTCCATTTCCTAGACTATTTTTAACCTCCCCCTGTCTATTTCGTACCTACCACTTATGCTTCTTGTTCCCCGTACCTTCCCCCCGCCATAACCCTCCATGTGATCTGCATTTTTGTGACTCTGTTCCTGTTCTAGATGTTTTTTAGGTTCAGTTGTTGATAGTTGTGAGTTTGTTGTCATTTTACTGTTCATAGTTTTGATCTTTTCCTTACATAAATCCCTTTAACATTTCATATAATAAGAGCTTGGTGATGATGACCTCCTTTAACTTCACCTTATCTGGGAAGCACTTTATCTGCCCTTCCATTCTAAATGAGATCTTTGCTGGATAGAGTCCTCTTGGGTGTAGGTCCTTGCCTTTCACGACTTTCAATACTTCTTTCCAGCCCCTTCTTGCCTGCAAGGTTTCTTTTGAGAAATCAGCTGAGAGTCTTACGGGAACTCCTTTGTAGGTAACTGTCTCCTTTTCTCCTGCTGCTTTTCAGATTCTCTCCTCATCTTTACTCTTGGGTAATGTAGTTATGATGTGCCTTGGTGTGTGCTCCTTGGGTCCAACTTCTTTGGGACTCTGAGCTTCCTGGACTTCCTGGAAGTCTATTTCCTTTGCCAGATTGGGGAAGTTTTCCTTCATTATTTTTTCAAATAAATTTTCAATTTCTTATTCTTCCTCTTCTCCTTCTGGCACTCCTATGATTCAGATGTTGGAAAATTTAAAGTTGCCCCAGAGGTTCCTAAGCCTCTCCTCATTTTTTTGAATTCTTGTTTCTTCATTCTGTTCTGGTTGAATGTTTATTTTTTCCTTCACCAAATCATTGACTTGAGTCCCGGTTTCCTTCCCTTCACTGTTGGTTCCCTGTATATTTTTCTTTACTTCACTTTGCATAGCCTTCACTTTTTCCTCTATTTTGCGACCATACTCCACCATTTCTGTGAACATTCTGATTGCCAGTGTTTTGAACTCTGCATCTGATAGTTTGGCTCTCTGTTCATCACCAAGTTCTGTTTTTGGAGCTTTGATCTGTTCTTTCATTTGGGCCACGTTTCTTTGTCTCGGCGCACCTGTTAGGTTGGGAGGGGCGGGGCCTTAGGTGTTCTCCCGGGCAGGGCAACTCAAGTCACTGGGTGGTAAGGCAGTATGTGGGGGAGGGGTCTAGAAGAGACAATGCCACTTGATTGGTCCTCTGAGGAGACAGAGCTTTATCCTGGGGCAGGAGGAGAGGGTGGGAGGCCTGTCAGCGGTGATTGTCCAAATCATTCTGGCTTTGAATTGGGGGGGAGGGGTCAAGTCTATGGGGGCGGTGACTGGGTCCAAGGCCAAGACCCCAGGAGAGAGAAGACTGAGGCCTGAGCGGGAGCAGAGGTGGGGGAGGGAGGGAAGGACTCAGTTATTCTCTCTCCCTCCCTTCCCCACTCTGTACAAAGAGATAAATAAATAAAATCTTTAAAATAATTTTTTGTGACACATCTGCGTTGTTCTGATCAAGCGTATGCTAATACACAATCATCCAAAACAAATGTTTTAACACTTAGAGCTCATCAGGAAATGTTTTCTGTTAAATTTTAATTGGTACTTATACATCTCTCTGTTGCGGAGAAAATAGACAGGATGTTCAATGAAAGACTTCCAGGCCAAAAGCACACTTCACTGGGATGGTATTCAGTGGGGGAACAGAACAGAAATAGGAGTTCAAGTACAAAAGTGATTGTACACATCTGGCTTCTTCGTGCACTTTGCAGACGGGTGATGGCAAGTAAAACTGCAGCTGCATCCCGATTCCACTGCCCATACCCAGGACAGTGTGTAACAACGTTATCTTAAAATGTCCACGCTTATAGCAGACAGAAAGCTGCGCCTTTTGCAACCACTTAAACGGTGACTCAAAGTTTCATTGTCGATGTAAAAATGCTCAAGGGGATGTGTGAGCAGAAAACCGTGTGAAGACCCTGCCCCAAATCAGACCCTGCTTCGTAGGCATTTACCCATCATGCTTCACGTCCGCCCTCCCTTCTGGATTACCAGTGGCTGAGGAAGGGTGGTGTATTGACCGGGAGCTCGGTCCCAGGGCTGGGTGGCCTTTTTCCTCTCCAGTGGCAGCCTCTTCACTTGCCACAACTTCCCTGTCTCCTCCCTGACTCCACTCAGTTCTAGACCCTTGTCTCTCTGTCCTTCCTATCTCTCAATGTCATCTGTTGCATGGGTGACCACAGCCACCTCCAGGGGTCCCCTGCATCCACCTGTGTCCTCTCCGATCCATTCTCCCCAGGACAGAGACAGGTGATCTTTTCACAAGAAACCGCATCGTGCTGTTCCTGCTTTGAACCTGCCGTGGCCTCCAAAAACCCTGAGGAGAAAGTGCACCCTTTTCGCTCTGCCCTCCACGCCCTCTGTGGTGAGGCCCTGCCTTCCCTTCAGATCTATTCCCATCCCCCGTACCCTCACCGTCGGGCCCACAGCCGCATTCTCTTTCCTGCCCAAAAGCCTCTGCGCACCCCCGCCTCCCTCCCTGCCTGGACTCCAGCTGCTGAGCCTCACTGGGCTAAGAGCCTTCAGGCCTCCGCTCAAAGCCCCACCCCGCCTTTCCCTGCCCCCAGCCGCCCTTGCCAGCACCCCTTTGTGTTCCCGTCTATCTGCTCTCTCTCCTGCTGGCTGAGAGCTGCAGGAGGGCGGTGCCCGGAACGTTCTGTTGCTCTAATTCCTAGAACGGAGCCGTGCACACAGTAGGCGCTCAATGCATGTGTCTAATGTTAAAGGATACAACACTTTCCAGGCACCCGAGGAAAGAGACTGGGCGTGGGCTGTGTGGGAATGCTCTGTATCATCTTCACAAGGAGTCTAAAGCTCTTCTTAAAGAAAAGCCTTACGTTAATCGGTCTTCTAGGTGCTACTGTCTGACCATGGATGATACCGTAAAAACCACTCTTACGCGGCCTCTGCTTTGCCTGAACTGAGACTGGTAAAGTGGGTAAATCACACTTGATGCGCAGAAATGCTCAAATGACTCGATGCAATGTGTGTGAAATGGGTAAATTACCTAGTCTATATCCATGAAAATAAATTTTTTGCCTATTGTATGTGTCTACAACAAAAGAAAGAACAGATACTGAAAAGGTACAGTATATGAAAGTTGCTGTAAACATTATACTAAGGAACATAAGCCAGTCGCACGAAGACAAATCCTGTGTGATTCCACTTGTGTGAAGTCCCTACAGCAGTCAAATTCACGAAGACAGAGAGTAGAGCTCTGGTTGCCAGGGGCTGGGGGAGGAGGGGATGGGGAGTTGTTTAGTGGGTGCAGAGTTTTGGTTTTGCAAAATGAAAAGTTTTGTAAATTGGATGTACAGCAATGTGAACACACTTAACACTACTGAACCGTACGCTGAAAAATGGTTCCGAAGGGCACTGGCCGGTGGCTCAGTTGGTTAGAGCATTGTCCCGATATGCCAAGGTTGTGGGTTTGATCTCCAGTCAGGGCACTTATAAGACACAACCAATGAATACATACATCAATGGAACAACAGATTGATGTTTCTCTCACTCTGTCTATCTGTCTTTCTCCCTCTAAAAATCGATTTTAAAAAATGGTTCAGCCAAGGCTGGTGTGGCTCAGTGGATTGAGCACCAGCCTGCGAACCACAAGGTTGCCAGTTCAATTCCTAGCCAGGGCACATACCTGGGTTGCAGGCTTGGCCCCCAGCTGGGAGCATCCGAGAGGCAACCAATCACTGTATCTCTCACACACTGATGTTTCTCTCCCACTGTTTCTCCCTCCCTCCCCCTCTCCCTAAAAGTAAATAAATAAAATCTTTTCTAAAAAATGGTTCTGATGGTAAACTTTGGTATGTGTATTTCACCACAATTAAAATTTAAACTTTAAATATTTATTAAGTTCCTATGACCATGAGCCTCTGAATATGAACTAGACGGAGTCCTCATACACTTATCACTAATTCACAATTTGCCCCAATAGCAAGAATGTGTTTTGAAAGTGTTTGACAGGCAGGTGCTCTGCCTCGTCTCCCAGGAGGGGCCTTGGGTGAAGGAGGCTCTGCCGACACCCTCAGCTTGGCTTCCTGGTCGGCAGTCCCAGCGACTGGTTGAGAACCAGCCCCTCCGCAAAGCGAGAGGAGTGGGTGGGGAAAGGAGGCCGGCTGGCAGAGGAAGCCGAGGGCCGGAAAGGGATTCCCTTTGCATTGTCCCTGCTGTGCTCTGCCCCTGGGAAGTCAGTGGCACCCGGGTCCGCTTCCTGCTTCCTGCAGCGTGGGCCTCCTGCGCCACTTAGGCCCTTCGATGTCGCGTGACAGAGACTGTGTTTGGTCCAGGTGTGCAAAAACCAGCCCCGAAAGCTGCCTGACCCCCGGCCCCCTGGCCTCCCAAGCTGGGCCCTGAATGCAGAGTCTCCTGTGTGACGCCCACAGCCCCCCATTCTGCCTGCCCTCCTTGGTCAGAGAGCCTTCAAAAACTACAGCTTTCATTGCCTCCCCAGAGAGCCTGATTCTGTAGGCTGGTGGGCTCCGTGGCTCCTGCGGGAGCCGACCTTCCTTTCCTACTCAGATCACACCTGTCGCTCCTGTGGCTGTGCTGAGGCGGAATGGGGGGTACAGATGGGCTCAGGCCGGGGGGACGCACAGCTGCAGGGCACTTCCAAGGGCCCGGGGCTCCAGCTCTGCCCAGTGCTCCAGGTGCCCTGCCGTCTTCCATCTAATGGTCCTCACGCCACTTTTTCCCTAGCAAGGACCTGGAAACATCGCATTAAACCGCGATGCGGTTCGGCACCCACTGCGTCTGTCTCTGAGCTTACCTTCCGGAGGCCTCGGCCCCATAGGCACAGTAGGAGGTTTTCCTGACACTTCCTCACAGACAGGCCTGGGGGGTCTGAGGCAAGACGCTGAAATCTGCACACGTTTCTGAACTGGATTCAACTTTCCAGTTTTATTAGGACCCACTGCCTCCCTGGGGGGGCGGGGTAGGGGGTGTCTTGTCCTCAGCTTCTCAGGGCTCATCCCTCGGTGGACACATGGCCCCAAGGAGAGTCCGGTGACATTTGCTTTGCTGCTTTGTCACTCTGAGCTCTGGTACTCTCCTCTCCTGGAAGGTGGAGGGTGGGAAGGGGGGCTCAGTAATCGGTTCCAAGTCCCCATATTTCCCTAAGCTCCTGCGGCCTATCCCCCAGCTCCGTCAGTCACCAATTATGTTACCAGCTGAGGTTCTTTTCTTCAAACAGTGGAAGCCGACACCGGCTGGCTTGGGCTTTTCTAGGGCTTCTTAGCAGAATACAGGCCTCTCAGCCGGTGGTCCATGTCCTCATGCTCACCTCCTGCCACCTGCACACCTAGCCCAGCCTGCTCCCTTCTTTCCCCCGCACCCTGCGCTGCTGGGCTGCCCCCTCCGCTACGCAAACCTGCCCAAGGCCAAGAGCAGCCCAGTATGCCGCCATTTTCGCGGCCATGGGCGCCTCCGCCACCATGGTCTTCAGCGCCCTGGGTGCTGCCTACGGTACAGCCAGGAGTGGCAGCAGCATCACGCCCAGAGCCAATCACGAAGCCCACCGTCCGGCGGCCCTGGCTGGCATCATCGCCGTCTGCGGCCTGGCGCTGCCGTCCGGATCGCCAGCTGCCTGCACGAAGACGTCAGTCTCTACAGGACTGCCCTCCACCCCGGCGCCGGCCTGAGTGTGGGCCGGAGCGGCGGGCCGCCGGCTTTGCCGTTGCCGCGGTGGGGGACGCCAGCGCGCAGGACGCTGCCCAGCAGCCCCGACTCTTCATGGGCGTGATCCCAACCCTCACCCTTGCAGAGGAGCTGGGCCTCCAAGGTCTCCTTGTTGCCTCATCCTGGCCATAGAGCGGCCCACGGGCTGCAGAACGTGATGTAGACCCCACCCCCTCCTCATTCCAGAATGAGCAGCCTGACACACTTGCAGGGGACAGCTTCCCCCGCCCCCCCAAGTAACTGGCCCTGTAAACACAGTGTCCTAGCCCGAGCCCCCACCCGCCCGAGCAGTGGACATCAGCCCGCTCCTCACCAGTCTAGGTGCCCCGCCAGTGAGGCTGCGGGCCTTTGGCTACCCGCTGCCCCCCACCATCTGCTCTGTGTAAGAGGGTGAAACCCATGGTCGTTTTCACCAGATGTTCACTCATAAAGATTTGACCTGTTCACATTCCTGCAAAGCAGCCTCCCGTCTCCCAACTGTATATCCTCAGAGCATCTCCTTGTGGGGTGCCTGTGTGCCCTGAGACTCTTTTGGGTGCAACCACCACCCTTCAGCCCTGGCTGCGGGGGGGCCGTGTGCTCGGCCTGTCAGGCCCGAGCCGTGTTCCAGTAAAATTCTCAGATGTGAAAAGAAGGAGAAAGAAGGAATATTAATAATACAGAGTGGCCCACGAGAATGTAAGAACTGCTGAGTGTGCAGGGAAGGAGGACCCTGGCGGGGGGTGTAGGCCTCAGAGACAGCAGCTTGGCACCCCGTGCCCCCTCCCCGCCCCGGGCAGAGAATCTGATCGGCCCAACCTAGGTCAGGTATCTTGACTTGGGACGGACCAGCCACCAGCACGAATGCGCTGTTGGGCCGGGGATGTTGTGCCGGGAATGCTGTTGCCCCGATTTTGTGCTGTTCTACCTACTTGTATGACACGTTGTCCCCTTAAGAGAGTGACTATTTCCTGATTTGTCATTCGATCATTTACTTTGAAGTCAGCCACTGAAATTCATGGAGGGCGGGGAGACGGCCACAGGGCAAAGGGCCGCAAAGCCCCCCCAAAGGGCTCTCGGGTGACCCAGACACATCTGAGCCCCAGGAGCAGACATAACTGAGCCCCAACAATCGCCACCGCCCCCCACTGCATAATGGCCCTAACGCTGCTTCGTGCCCCCTTGCCCCTCCTTTAAGAAAGTTTTTTAAAATTATAAAACTACGTATATATTTCAAATTGACAAACATTAGTATCGTTTACAATGTAGTAAGAGAAATTGCCTTCGAACGGGGACTTCCTGTTCCTGCACCTGGGAATCCCACCACCGTGGGGCGTGCGGACTACCGAAGGGGGGGCGGGGGGAGCCTGGGGTGCATCTCTTTGTCAATCGCTGTAACGTTGTTGTCCTTCCGGCGGGCAAGGGCGTTTCATATTGTCTTTAGAAATCATTAGACACCAAAGCTCTTGCAGGAAAACCTCGACACTCCTTGGGCTCTGCCATTTTGCCAGCACTCATATGGCTCTCGGGTGACCCTTCCATTACATCTATTAACTCCCCGCATATAAAATTTTGTTACACCTCTCACAAAGGGGAGTGCGTCTGGGTGTTTAGATCCACATTCGGTTTTAAGGCCATATGTTCGGATTTCATAAACTGTTCGAGCCCAGCGTGACTGCCGTCTTGTGTCCCTGGCGCTGGAAGGCTGGTGCCTTCTCCACCCCCCACTGCCCTCTCGTCCTTATGCCCAGAGGCCCCGTTCCCTTCACTCTTTCTAGCATTGCTCTCTTGGAGCACTGCCTGCCGTGTCTAAATTGTTAGTCGGAAACGTTCAGAACCCCCAGCTTGACCCCAGGAGAAACTTGGGAGGGTCGCACTGCTGTAGATAGGGCTGTGCCCTTCGGTTTCGCTGCTGGCTGAGGTTTTCAGGACCAGAGACAGCGCGCCCTGGGCCGCACCCGTTTCCCAGGCAGCTCAGGGTTTGCCTGCGGAGAGGTACCCTCTCGCTGAGGGCCTGGGAAAGTGCCCACGGCTGGCGAGACCGGCTCCCGCC
Source organism: Pteronotus mesoamericanus (assembly GCF_021234165.1). NCBI lineage: Eukaryota > Metazoa > Chordata > Mammalia > Chiroptera > Mormoopidae > Pteronotus > Pteronotus mesoamericanus. Next base: position 4,925,513 of record NW_026555258.1, read on the forward strand.
CGGTGGGGCACAAGGGGGCGCTGGTGAGCTGTTAGTAGGAGGACGCACACATGGGTTCAAAGCCCGACTCTCGCTTAACTGCCTCTGACCTTCAAAAGGTCCCGAAAAATTAATGACAACAGAAAAAATTCAAAAACCTAGCTTATTTTAAATGCCAGCTGTTTACCCGAAGCCCTGTTCTCATCCAAGTCTTATCAGTGTGTATGTTATACAGAGAGGCTCTGTTGCATACAGAGGGGCACATGGTATTTGCTGTTCTTTTCGTGTTACCTTGTAGACAATGATGCAGGGTTTCGTTCTATGAAATCTTAATGGGTGTGAGCTCAAGGGCTGCTGACCTGCGTAATAAGCAAAACACAATGAGGAAAGGAAATCTGACATGCAGAGGTGCCCAGTGGCCAAGGGAGGGACTTGAGTCAGGATCGGAGTGCCCGCCTCGCTCGCTCCTTCTCTCTCACCACTTTCCCCCTGTGGATCTGCCCCATCCTTCTCTGCACAGCACCTGGCTCTGTGTGCGCCGGTCCTGACACCCAGAGGGGCCCCGCACTGGCTTCTCTTCCACCTCACTCTCTCAGCCCCAATCCCAAACTCCCAAGGGGAGGGGTTGGATTGGCCCCGCCTGGATCAGGTGACCCCTTGATCCAATCAGCTGTGGCCTGCGGTGGGGGCCGCACCCCTTGGGGTGAACATGGCTGCGCCCACAGTAACCATGTGAATGAGGAGAGGGCTGTCCCGCAAAGGGAACCGACGCGCACCCGCCTCTCCGGTGTTGGCGTTTGGGTGCCAGAATGCCCCGCTCTGTCAGCGCGGGCAGCTGTGCAGTAAATGCTCAGAACGTAGTAAGCAAGCTTGTCTCTGACTCTCCTCTGATACAAAGTCTCCACGCCGGCCACACCGTTCTCACTCTGCCCAGCAGCGCTGCTCAGCCCTGCTTCCAGCACCTGCGTTTGTTCGTTCATTCGCTCACTCAACCAGTATCCTTTGAGCACTGGCTGTACACCAGACATTGTGTAAGGGTGGCCCAGACCAGGCACCTCCTCCCTGGGGCTGCGCCAGACAAAACAAGGGAACAAACACACTGCTGTGACCACTTCGGATGGTCACGCGTGCTAGTCAGGAAAAACTCCTTTCTGGACCCACTGCCTTCTACTCATGTGGTAGGTTCCTTGGGCACCTAATTTAATTTTTCTGGATCTCAACTTCTTCACCTGTAAAGTTGAGATTTCCACGGCTTGTATCCGTCAGAGTTCTCCAGAAAAACAGGCCCATGGAATATACATTTACTCTAAGGAACTGGCTTTTAACCATCGTCCCCTTCAAAAGAAGCCAAGGATGCAGTGCTTTGCCCATGGCGGGGAAGGGGGTGTCTTGCGAAGAACAGTGAAGGCTCTCCGGGTTTGCCCTGCTTTCAGGCTCACGGGGACCTGCCACAGAGCTGGCAGGGACGTGCCCCTCCTGGGTCAGAGACAGAGACTTCATTTCTCAGGATGCAGCTGATGCCAATACACACTTGTGACATGAATGGACAGCTGGGTGCTCTCCAGTCCTAAGCTGCATAACCAAGAAACAGCAGCCACCCAGATTTTGGGGGAGAGCGACAGCCCCTGAACTCAGCTTAAAGAGGTAAGGGAGCGGACACGAACATTTCGACAAACCTGGCACGGCTGAAGATGTGCGTGCCCAGAACGCCACTCTTTGAGCCTTCACCACTGCACGTGAAGACAAGCCAAGTGTGGGCACGGCCCACTGGGGTTAGTGGAGGGGCTGCTGGACGGGGTTGCTGAGCCTGGGGCTCTGGCTGCCCCCGCCCCGCCCCATCTTCCCACCTGTGTCCCATTCATGGCAAGGAGGGCGCACAGTCCAGCCCTAGAGGGACCCTAATTTTCTGTCACTAGAGAAATGGGTAAACAATTTAGTTCTACAATGGAATATTACATAACAGATAAAAATGGATGCGCTTTGCTCTGGCTGGTGTAACTCAGTGGACTGAGTGCCAGCCTGCTAACCAAAAGGTCACCGGTTTGATTCCCAGTCAGGGTACATGCCCGGGTTGCGGGACAGGTTCCCAGTTGGGGGCCTGCAAGAGGCAACTGATCAATCTCTCTCTCACACATCAACATTTCTCTCCTCTTCCTCCCTTCTCCTCTCTCTAAAAATAAATAAATAAAATCTAAAAATAAAAAAAGATGAAAAGAAAAGGGATGCACTTGAGTTTAGGTCCCTGTTTGGGCACCAAAAAAGAAAAAAGAAAGAAATGGGCGCACTTGAGCTTTGTGTATCAATGTCTATGAAACCCAGGAACCAGAGTTGAGTGCAAAAGAAAAAGTAGGCAAAGAGTATGTACAGTACACCATTTATTTACACATTAAAGTATACAGTGCTGCACGTTGTTGATGGATACATTCATGTGTAGTTAAAGTAAAAACAAAACATGACAAGGAGCTGATACACTCCAGCTTCAAGGTGGAGGCGACTCTAGGAGGGGAAAGCCAAAGGGATGGGGCTTGGAGATTTAGTTTTATTAAAGATACAGAGAGCTGAAAGAAATACAGCAAAATGGAATGTCTATTAAATCTGGGATTTTATGTTATTTCCTTTGATGAAATAGTTTATAATTAAATAGAAGCGTTAACGTGGCCTCCAGAGAGATATCTTGATGCCATCTGGAGAACCTGGCCTCTGGTGACCAAGAGAGTGTTGGTATTTTTGTCCTGAGACAAAGGCTAGAAGGTATTTATTTCCCCAAACCTTGCTCACCTCGATGCATGTCAGAGGGAGGTCAGGGCACTTCCCCAATATGACCACTAGATGGAGCCAGCACGCAGGGTTAGAAATGCGGAGCCTGGCTTGACCCAGCAACTTGAACCGAGGAAAAGGCGATTTTTGCAAGAGAGAAGCAGAGAATTCATTCAAGAACATGAAAGGCAGGTAGAGGTAGAAAACAGCACCCACGTAACAAAAGGACCCTAGCTGAACTAGCAATACCATTCACAGGTGTTGAGAAAGTACCATTTTCTAATCCTTGAACTTACGGAAGATGCAGTCCTTAGGCATTAAATCGATGTCAACAAGGGGTTCAGGGAAACTCCAGTTCCCACGTCTGACTGATACCATTCCACTGAACAGCCGAGACGCGCGCGCACCCTTGGAGGGCGGAACGATTCGTGTTTAGTCTCAAGTGCCGGGACTTTGGCATAAAGGCCCAGAGTCCACATCCTGGCTCTGCTTCTGAGCTGTGCGACCAGCCGCGCCAGGTCCCAGTCTCTCTGGGCCTGAGTTTTCTGACCTGCGAACTAGGAATAACAATGGCGCCCAGTGCAGAGAACTGCTGCACGGCTTGAACGGGAGTGTACGCGATGTCCCTGGCGCACAGGAGGCCTTTGATAAGCGGTAGAAACATTAGGCCCTAAAGCCCAAACCACTCTAAAGCGTGGGGTTCCAGGGAGAAGGTCAAGGCTGCAACGAGGAACCAGGGGGCTGAGTCGGTGGGAGCGCTGTGCTGAACACCAAAAGGCTGCGGGGTCGATCTCCCATCAGAACACCTGCCTAGGTTGCGGGTTCGATCCCAGGGCAGGGTGCATGAGGGAGGCACCTGATTGATGTTTCTCACATAGATGTTGTCTTCTCTCTCTCTCTTTCTTTCTCCCGCTTTTCCTCTCTCTCTAAAATCAATGAATATATTCTAGAGTGAAGATGAAAAAAAAAAAACCAAAAGGAAACAGGAACGTGGTGAACAGAGTTGAGTGCTTTCCTGCAAGGCACTGATGACCGGTACTCAGCCTTGGGAAAGGGAAGCAGCCAGATATTTGATACCATGTAAATGAAGAAGCACTGGAAACATGCCACCCTGGGGTGGGGGGGGGGGGGCGGGGAGAGGTGGAGAGAGTGACACCACTCATTTCTTCCTTCACTCATTAGACAAGTATTTTGAGAGCAGCTTGTGGGGGGGGGGGGGGGGGGGGAGGCAGGGGCCCGAGGACACAGTGGTGAGCCAGAGAGACAGGGCCACTCCCTCCCCTGGGGACATGCCGCCCAGTCAGGGCAGAAATATGTGGTGAGGATTTGAGCAAAGGAGACTTGAGGTCTTGTGGGTGTGGATTATGGGCTGTGTGTTCACTAGACGTGGGTTAGCCTTTCAAACATAAGGCTCTTTGGGGGGGAAAAAATTAGTCAACATGTTCCAGCCCGGTGACTTTCAAAACAACATCACTGAGACACATTTGCATAGCATATTGCTCTCCTTCTAATGTGTGCAATTTAGTGATTTTAAACAAATTTACAGAGTTATGCAACCATTAACAGACATCAGTTTTCAAACGTTTCCTCATCCCAGGATGACCCTGCATGCACGCTCCTCTTACATCCTGTCCTCGCCCCGGACAAGCACTGGTCGACTTTCGGTCTTCAAAGCTTTGCCTCCCCGAACACTCCCTACAAACTGGGCTTCTACAGTGAGGTCTCTTGAGTCCTGCTCCTTTTCCTGATCATATTTTTGCGGGCCAACCATGTCATAGCGTGCATCTGAGATAGTTTCTTTTTACTGTTGAACAGCACGTATTCCACTCCAAGGCTAGCTCACACTTTGCCTATTCGCTGAGGAGTCGACATTCAGGGGGTTCCCCATTTCTGTCTGGCCCATCAAACGCACAGATGGCACAGCTTCCACCAGCTCCCTGATGCAAAATGTGTGCGTGTGTGTTTTATGGGAGAAGCCCCGTCGTTGTAACAGAGTGTCAAAGGGCACTGTGACCATCCCCCCAAATGCTGAGCAGCAGGACTAAACGAAGCTGGTTTGGTGAAGTCAGTCTAGAGGAGGTGGCGCTCTCTCTCCTGCTAGTCAAGGAGTGTGGATGGGCCTTTGCGTGGGGACAGAGCTCAGAGGCTCTGCTGGTGGAGGCTGGAGGTCAGCGGGGAGCAATGGCCAGGCCAACGCGATCCCGAACCCACCCAGCGTGCGCAGCCCAGCAGGGATCCGGGTCGGGGTACTGAGAGTTTGCTGGTGGCAGGCCTCCTGGGAACAGCACTGAGATGCGCCGGGCTCCCAGGCCGGCCCAGGGCATCTGCTTACACAGGACCGCAAACCGTGGTTAGGGGGCCTGAGAGTGAAAAGGGTGGGGGGCGTTCCCAGGACTCCCTTTCTTGGGAAACTGATAGCATTTTATTGTGAGGAGGACAAAAACGTTTCGAACCTTCAGAAAACTAAAAAGAGCGCCGCCCCGAAGGCCCTCCGTGCGATGCGCCAGCTGCCGGCATTTCCCCACGGGGCCGCCTCCTTCTCTCCTTTTTTTTACTGACCGATTTGTAACCCTTTACGAACGTCGTTAAACTTCAACCCCAAACCCTAAGTCATGTATCTCCGAAGGTCAAGGGAACTCGAGTAAAACCACAAAACCACCATCTTACCGAATTTCATTTCAGTACGATAAAAGTACCTATTACGGTGTCCCCATTCAGATTTCTCCAAGCGTCCCAGTGATGTCCTTTCGAGTTGTTTTTCTTTTCATCCAAGAGCCAATCAAGGATGAAGCCTTGCATTTAGTTGTCATGGGAAACGGGACTCAATTGAACCAAAATGAACGAGACTGCTGGTCCGTGTGAGACCTTGAACCGGCTAGATCCCCGAGGGGCACGCCGGGCGCACAGCCCGCGCCTCATTCAGCCCTCGCGCAGCCTGCGGGGGGCTCCTGCCCACATTTCACAGAGGATCGCGTAGCTGACGTTGAGCGCTGAGCCCGGCCAGGTCTGGGAACATGAAACGCTTGGCCCGCGGTCTTGCAACTTCACAGTGGAGGAGCCGGGATTCGAACCCACTCTGCCGCCTCTGAGCGCCAAGGCGCCGAAGCACCGGCTCTAACCACGCCTCGTGTCCCAGGTCGGGCCCTGTCCTGTTGCCCATCGCGCTCCGCTGTGTGGGGAAGTGCCCCGGCAAGCACCGCACTCCCAGCCACCAGAGGCTCCCACAACTTTGCTTCGCGTGGAATCAAGCTGCGCCAGGGGAGTCCAAGGCCGGCAGGTCGTAAGAAGAACCCAGGAGACATGCCAGAGCCAGGAGCAAAGGGCACCCCCTACTGTCCAGCCCCGGCGAAGCCAGGGCACAGGGCTCTGGGGCGCCCCCCTCCGCCCGTGCGTGCCCCCCTTTCCGCCCCCACGGTTCTGTTTTCCGGGGGGGGGTGCACCTCTCCACCGCAGACCTCACAGAGGTTTCGAAGGGCCCTGAGCCACGGCGGGGGGGGGGGGGGGGGGGCCTAACAGAGGGGGCTGGGAGCCTCGGGCTGCCCCCCTCCCCCATCACTTCCTCTGACCTGAGAGCTTTGAAAAGTATCCGTAGTGCATGAATGTATTTTAAAACATTTTTCTTAAAAAAATTACAGAAACAGGATATGTGTATGAAGACATTTAGAAAATAGAAACAAACAAACAAAACAGACAAAAACATCACATCCCCACCACCCAGACATCACCACTGTTCAAAAGGGTCTAAGACTCATCTGGAACTTTACCAGACACGCATGGGCTGACGTCAGCGTTTCGACTTCTGAAATGTACGCCCACAGATGACGTCACTGGATGATGAGATGCTGTGGTTTTATTGGAGAATGTTTATTGTTCCTAGGAGAGGCTGATTTAATTATATGAATGATATTTCATTTGAGGGAAACAAAATGCCCTGTTTTTATGACCTATTTTAATCAACAATTTCCATTTCAGAAAATCCTTATCTCAGCTAAAACAAGATTTTATTAAGACTTCCAGTGCTGAATGGGTATTTACTTTGATTAGAGTGTTGGCCAGATATGTGAACTTTGCAGGTTCGATCCCCAGTCAGGGCACATACAAGAATCGACCAATGAATACATGAATAAGTGGAGAGCAAGTCAATGTTTCTCTCTCTCCTCCCCCACATCCCTTACCTCTCTAAACTCAATTTTAAAAAAATATTTAAAAAAGATTTTTCCAGTGAAGCCTAAGTTGTCCTTTACAGCTGATCTGTGGGCAATACAGGGCCCAGGGTCACATCTGATTGCATGTCCTTGAGGCTCTAAGCTAGTGCACCCCTATTGTAATGGTGACCACGGGAGAGACTGGGCCAGATGTCCTATGGAAAGCCCTATCCTCTAGATTTGTCACTTGCCATCTCCTGGTGTCGTCAACATATCCGTCCACGCCCTGTGTCTCCTCTAAATGGCAAGTTAAAGCAAGGCTGGATGGTGGTCCATATGGAAATTTCCAACAGTCCAGAGATACGTAACCTCAGAAGAGGTGACTTTCTGGTCCTCCTCCCAGACAGGAGCACTGTCCCTGGCTGGGCATTCCACCTTCCAGGCATAAGGACAGTGTGCATATGGCTGTCCCTATGTGGAATATTTGCTTTTGTTTGTAGGAGAGATGGGACTGATACAATAGCAGTAACAAAAAAGTTACCATGTATTTCAGCCATCTCTCTTGAGGGTGAAGCTCCATCAATATAACCTGAGATCACATTGGCTTTGGCTGACCCCAAACCATGCTTCTTTGGTGTATAAGCAGCTGTTAAGCCCCATGTGGCGTGTCTGGGGGATTTACACTCAAATTTCTTGGACGAGAAAAGTAACATCTACCTTACTTAGTGGACTTTCAACCCCTTCCGCACACCCACAATCCCTTCTCCTCTTCTAGAGTGATCTTTCCAAAACCCAGACCTGCAGCTGCTCCGCATCCTCTTGTGGTCCTTGCTGCTCTCGGGATGCAGCTCGGTCCTCTTGCCGGGCACTGCCTCCTGCCCTGTGCAGGGCCTTTGCATATTCTGTTCCCTTTCCTGGGCTGCTTTCCCCACTAGGGCTCTTTCCTCGACAGCACTGTTAGCTCTCGCTCTTGAATGTATCTTTCTCTGGGGAGAAAAGACAAATCACTAAAAGCAGTTGGTTTCTTCTTCTTTTTTTTTTTTTTAAGATTTTATTTATTTGTTTTTAGAGAGAGGGGAAGGGAGCGAGAAAGACAGGGAAAGAAACATCAGTGTATGGTTGCCTCTCATGTGCCCCTCCTAGGGGACCCGGCCTGAGACCCAGGCATGTGTCCCAACTGGGACTCGCACCGGCGTCCCTTTGGTTTGCAGGCCGGCACTCAACCCACTGAGCCACGCCAGCCAGGGCAGAACAGCTGGTTTCAGGCCAAGGTTGGGGGCAGCCGTTTCCTGTCTGTGTGCCAGGGACCTGGGTGCTGGGATTTTATTTTATTTCTTTATTGAGATACAACTTACCTAAGTAAAGTACACAAACCTCAAGCACACAGCTCAATGAATTGTTTTTTTAACCTATGTCGGCATCCCTGTAACTACCACCCAGATGGAGACACAGAAACCCCTCAGCGCCCAGGAAGTTCCCTGGTGTCCTGTCCCAGCCAATGCCCCTCCCCCGCCCCCGGGGAACCACGGCTCTGACTTCTGCCGCATGCTGGCTTCTCCAACACCTAACGGCCAGCCCTTCACTGAGGCCTGTCACCTCTCTGTGCCGTACCTTTCTCACCCCTGCACCTCTTATCTGGACAACAGCCTCAGCCTCCTCACCTGTCCCCTCTCCTCTGACCCCCACCCCCACCCCCAGCAGCTAGAGACCTGACCAGGTCGCCCTCCTGCCTGAGACTCCCCGGCGGCTCCCTAGTGCCCTCAGGGAAGTGCCAGCCCTGTGCGCTGGGCCCCACAGCTGATTGTCACCTTGCCCTGGGCACCCTGGGCACGTTGTCCCCAGAGTCCTCACCACAGCCCAGGTGAGGGACCGGAGGCAGGATGGGAAGTCACTGGTCCACGGTGCCAAGGCAGCGATTGGCGGAGCTGCGACACACCCACAGGTTGTCTGACCCCCGGACCCACGCTCTTAACCACTCTGCCACCTCTCCATGAATGAATGAGTGAGTGAATGAATGAATGAATCAGTAAATGAATGGTCTGTGACCAGGTATTTTTCCAGAAATACAGGTACCCTTTGGAAAAATCCTATGTGCCATCACTAACCAGCTGGACTTATCTACAAGGTCGCTTTCTTGGTTGGAGAAGAGGAAAAGGAGGAGCAGAGGGGGAAGGGCAGGGGAGGAAGCGGGGGAAGAGCGGTGCAGGACCGAGGCGTCACTGGAGAGGGTGCCTGCCGCACTGTCCTGAGGACTGGCCTTGACCCCAGCGGAGGGGAACATCTTTATCCACCCAGGACCTGAACCTTGACCTGAGCAGGGTTGAGAGGCCGCAGAGGGGCCCCCAGCAGGGCCTGTGGTCGGAGTGAAGAAAGCAATTGCATAAAAGTGAAGTCTCACCACAGCCTGCCCCGCTGAGTCACAGCGCAGAGGGAGGAGGAGGACCAGAGGCCCTGGCGACCCTTGGGTTTCAAGCTGCCGAGGCCTCCAGCGCGACTCTGCTGAAGTCATCACTCGTCAGGCAGAGGCGCCTAGGGACCCGGTAAGAGGCGAGAGAGAGGGCCGGGGCTGGCCTGGCAGGGCTCCAGGCTGGGCTGGAGAGAGGTCTGCTTCCCGGAGCGCCCCAAACCACTCCTGACGTCGGGGTGCCTCTGACACAAGCCCTGTGTCCCTGGCACCCAGCACAGCGCCTGGCACTTAGCGCTCGGGGTTCAGGGATTGAAGGGATGAATGGGTGAAGGGCTAGCAAGGCGCCTCTCTGGGCACCCTGGTCTCGCATCGTGATTCTGTGCCCTTCGGAAATGGCTGTCCTGGGGCCTCGCACGCCCTCGGTTCCCATGAAGAGTCGCCTTGGCATGCCGGTTACAGGCCTGTCACTTTCGCCTGCTCCGGGTGGGTGGCCCGATTGTGCAGAGCTGGGGAATGATTAACAGCTGGGTGCAAATTTGGCATCCAGCCAGGAGGGAGAAGCGTTTGTTTTTTTTTTCCCCCTCTTTAGGATAATGTGCAATTCAGAAGCCAAACACTGTGCGGTCCCCAGGGCTGGAGGGGTTGCTGTGATGAGGTAGGAGGGCCAGGGTCTCCCTGGGCAGTCAAACTGGGCTGCCTCGGCCTCTGGCTGCAGCTTGTGCTGGGGATGGCAGGGGACAGCAAGGGACATAGCTGGTCCCTTCCAAGCTCCAAGCCCAGAACTTCCAGAACACCACTCCCAGCCCAGTGCTCTGAGCAGAGCCGTGGATCGTAGAGCCCGTGACGCTTGACAACAGTTTTGAGATGGACCCCCCCGCGGAACGGGAACCGGAGCTCCTGGGAGGTCAGAGCTCCAGCTGGGCACCGCGCCCCAAGATCAGCCCGATGGGTCTGCACACCATGTTCTGGGCCTCGGCCCCTTCGCAGCCAGACCCCCTCCTCACCCGGGCTCCCCGGAGAGCCTCCCGGATATACATGAGCAGCCTGTAGGCATGGCTGTGGTTTAGCACAGAAATTGATTTGAGGCCCTTCACTCCCCTGAACGTCAGTTTCCGTGTGTCTTAGGTGGGGGTAGTAGTAGAGCCACCTCCTAGGACTGGTACAAGAAGACAATGAGCTAATGTTTACAAAGCGCTGGGCACAGTGTCTGGCAGGTAAAGTGAGCTCCTGTGGTCATTAATCTTGTTATATAGTAATTATTATCTTATCACCAATTGTACTGCCCAGCTTGTGTCCCCAGACCCAGCTGAAGCTGTCTCTCAGCTGTCCTGTCCGAGGGTAGGAGGAGGCTGCTTTCTGCTGCCAGGGTTTACTGTTTGCCTGCTCCACCTTGGGGGTCTGCCCCTCCCCCGAGGGCTGCTTGGTCCCTTCTCTCAGGGGCTGCCTCCACCCTGCTCCACAGTGACATACCCATGGCCCTGGTGGCCTTTGATGGCTCCACGTGGCCAGGATCGTGCCCAGAGAAGGCCTAGCAAGAAAAACACAGTGGGGAGGGGGCTGCCAGCTGCAAGGGGCCCCTCTGGGTCAATACCTGGCTTCTGCAGGCCAGGGAGCACCTGCGGGCCAGCGAGCACCTGGCTCCTGGGGCAAGGTGAAAGCAAGGAGGCCTTTGTGGTGGTGGGGCGGGGGAAGGTCGCGTCAGGGACACAGTGAGAGGCTGGCTCAGGAAATGCCTTAGCTATGGTACTACAAAGACAAGCAGGATCGGAAATGGCCTCCAGGGGACCCGGTGCCCAGCAGAGCAGGCAGCAGACCCGCGCTGCCTAGGTCCGGCTAGGGGCTGTTGGTTTGTTTTGCTGCTGCTAAAGCAGAGCTGCACTGAGGATCGCGGGACAGAAGGGCTCGCAGAGAGGATACTCCCGGAACAAGGTGCCGCCTCCTGTGCGGAGCATGGGAGCGCAGGTGGGGGTCCAGGGCGGGCCAGGTCCGAAGTGGATGCACGGAGGGACTTATTTGTCAAAGTCCTTTGCAGTGAGTGCTCCTGCTGCTCACAGGGACCCCTCGGGCCAATGAGCTCAGCCCCCCGCTTCGGTGTGTCTGGGGTCCTGTGCCCTAGACCACCTTTCCATCTCTCCCTGAAGGTCTTCCGTTCACACCTGGGAGCGCAGGTTCCAGCGGAGGTCGTCCCAGCTGTTGTTTTCATTGGCTGTTGGCGGGCCTCTCATTGGCTGCCTGCGGGCAGGTGTTCTCCATTGTCCAATCAGCTGTGGCCGCGGTTGGTGGTCCCAGGAAATGGGGGAGGGGTGCCTACGTGCGAGTTGTGGGGAACCCCCTTACAGGGGCTCAGGTAGGGCTTGTATTCTGGGTTTGTCCCGTTTAAGTTTCCAATTAGCCAATCAGGTTCCTGGGGGACCCAACAAACCCCCCCCCCTTTCTCCTGTATGTTTCTCTCCTCACCTGGTGCACACACGTCATAGTTCTTACCCTGTTGTAAGGTAATTAGTTCTCTTTTTTAAAAAAAATATTTTATATATTTATTTTTCGAGGGAGGGGAAGGGAGGCAGAAAGAGAGAGAAACATCGACTGGTTGCCTCTCATATACGCCCCGACCAGGGACTGAACCCGCAACCAGGCACATGCCCTGACCTGGAGTCAAACCCTCAGCGACCTTTAGGTTTGCAGCACGTCACCCAACCCACCAAGCCACACCAGTCACGGTCAGGGCCGGCTTTTAATTTCAGAACATCTGCTCTTCTTGTTGTTTTGTAACCAGCCGTCCTGAAGCCCCAAGGCACCTTATCCCATCCTCAGCTCAGAATGCCAAAGAATTCTCATTTTAACTCTCTGTCTCTGAACCTCCCGTGTATGTGGGGCTCCCATACGTATGTGTGAATTCAGTCTGGTTATATCTCTTGCTCCTCTCTCTCATGTCGACTTAATTATTAGGCCACTTGGGAAAACCTGGAAGGGTAGAGGAGCCCTTCCCCTCCTCCTTCTGAAGGCTCTGAGAGGCTCTCTCCTCGTGGCTCTCTGCTGAGGGCTGCTCCTGGAAGCTTCTGGCAACCCCTGCAGCCCTGGGCTGTGGCTCCATCAGTCCAGTCTCTGCCTCCGTCTCCACGTGACCTCTTCCTCTGCGTCTCTCTGTCTGACCCTCCCTCCTCTTTCTCCTCTAAGGACACTGATCACTAGATTGAGAATGCACCCTAAATCCAAGATGATCTCATTTCGCAATCCTTAACTAATTACACCTGCAAAGACCCTGTGACGGTTAATGTTTTGTGTTTGTTCGGCTGGCCAGGGGGGCCCATATTAAACATTGTTTCTGGGTGTGTTTGTGAGAGCGTTTCTGGATGAGATTAGTGTTTGACTCTGTGGACTCAACTTGCAAAAGGCAGATCATGGGACTGCTCAGCTTCTGCAATTGCACGAGCCAATTTTCATAATAAATACTTCTGTGTGTGCGCGTACGCCTCTCCGTCTCGATATCTATTGGTTTTGTTTCTCTGGAGAACCTTGACTAATACAGACCCTATTTCCAAATAAGGTCACATTCACAGGTGCTGGGAGTGAGCGGTTAGGATTCAGACATATCTTTGGGGGGGGGGGATGCTATTCAACACCCTACAGGCATGTAACATGGGTCTTCGTTTTTTATTGATTTTAGGGGGGGAGGACATCAATTTTTTTTGTTCCACTTATTTATGCAGCCATTCATTCATTCATTGGTTGACTCTTGCATGTGCCCTGATCGGGGATCGAACCTGCAACATGGGTGTACTGGAACGCCCTCTAACCAACCGCACTACCTGGCCATGGCTGTCTGGGTCTTTGGTAGAGGCTGGACGTCCCGGGGCTCTGGGCTTGGGCTCCGCACCTGTCCGGCTCTGGATGCGAAGCCTCCACTTGTGCTCTCTTTACTATCGTTGTTCTCGCTCCTCTGAGTCTCAGGAACCCTCTCTGAAAACTGGAGGTAATAGTGTTCTGAGGACTTCCCCCAAAGGGCCCCTGTGAGCCCGCTTATTAGCTGTGTGATGGGTAAGTTACTCAACTGCTCCATACCCGAGTTTCTCATCTATGGAATGGGATTGACAGTACCTACCTTAACCAGATGTTATGGAGATGAAATCAGTGAATCTTTCCTGGGCACGTGGTGAACATTATGTAAGTGCTGTTTAAAAAAATATTGCATGATGCCTGGCTCGGGGGAAGTACTCCGAAATGCTAGCTGCTGTTATTGATGTATCATAAATGCTGGCGTCCATTGTATTAGATAGAGGTGACGAAAGGCCCTAGCGAGGGCAGTGTTACCCTTTTCCCGGCTTTGATTGGGGCAGGCCCTCCCTACTCCCCCGGGGTTGAGTCACCCCGAGCTTGGAACCGGGGCAGGTTTCCTGCAGTCTCAGCGGGTCCTATGCTCAGTGTAATGTTCTGCGGTGTCATCTTGAAACTCTTAATAACTTTTAAAAATATTTCATTTCTTTATTTTTAGAGAGAGGGGAAGGAAGGAGACAGAGAAGGAGAGAAACAGTACTATGCGAGAGCAAAACAGTTGCCTCTCACACACACACACACACACACACGCCCACAACCAGGGACCTGGCCCGCAACCCAGGCCTGTGCCCTGATCGGGAATTGAACCAGCGACGTCTCAGATCATAGGCCAGCGCTCAGTCCACTGAGCCGCAGCCGCCAGGGCAATAACTTTTGAACAAGTGGTTTTGTGTTTTCATCTTGCACTGGGCCCACAAATCAGGCAACCAGATCTGCTTAGAGTCACAGTTCTTCCTGTGTTTGTCATAGTGAGGGGTCGCCAGCAAGGGGTGATGGTGCCCCTCCAGTCTGAGCTGGCTCACTGGCACCCCATGCTCTGGCCCCTTTGAGAGGGACCCTTACCGACTGGGCAGTGAGGGCTGGAAAACATGGGCTCCGAGAGTGAGCGGATGGCCTGCCCGCGGTTTTGCCTAGAAGAGGAGGTTTAGGGTGGGCCTGAAGCGTCTTCCAATTTCTGAAGGGCAGCGGGGAGGAGAAGGGAGCTCGTGTCCTTGGGACCCCGAAGGGCGGCTCCAGCTTGGCATAAGGAAGGAATTTTGAACAAGGAGAATTGTGCAAGATGGGAAAGGCTGGTTTGAATTCAAACCTCAGCTCTTCCTGGGGGTTGAGAGCGTGGGCGCTGGCTTGGGACAGCTCCACCTCTGCCCAGATCTGTGACCTTACAGAAGGTCACTCATAGCCCTGAGCCCCCTTTCCCATCTGTCAAGTGGGCCTGGTGATGTTCCATAATACGGGGTGACGCCACCGAAGGTAAAACAAGGCAGGCTCATCCGTGAAGCGTGTGCGGGCACCTGGCTCCTAGTCAGTGCCTAATGAATGACAGCTGCTGCCATTGCTGTTGTCATTGGTATTATTATTGGATGTGGCGAGTTCCCGGGACTGGCAGGGCTCAAGCTGAGAGGGACCATCAGGGAGCCACAGACACGGCCCTGGCGTCGGCGCTGAAGGAGGAAGCACGCACTTGGCCCCCTTGGCAATCGCAGCATCTAACACGTTTGGATGGTTAGCTGAAAAACCCACAGTCATAGGGGAGGGGAGTATAAGGGGACTAAATGGTAATGGGAAAAAAATACAATAAAGATTACATTTTAAAAAATAAATAAAAATTACATTGTTTCCAAAGGGAGGGGTGACCCACAGTCAGAAAGTCGCGGCTCTGGCTCCGTGACTAGGGCCCCAAGGGAAAGAGGGCGGTGCTTCTTGTGGAATTGAGGGCGTTTGGGGATCTGGAGGCTGCTGAAGGGGTGGACGTGTTCCCATCACTCCTGCCTTTGAAAACTCCTGCCAGCGGCTGTCCCCTGAGCCCCTGCTGCCCGAACATGATCCCAGGAATGCAAAGCTCCCCTCCAGGGCCTCCCAGGAAATGGGTTCCTGATGCAGCCGAGGGCTGGACGCTGGAACCGCCCCTGTGAAGGGGGCGGCGGTGGGCGGTGGGCGGTGGGCGTGAGACCCCGCCCGCCTCCTGCTGGGCGGCTCTGGCGGGGGGAGGGCCTTGGCTCTCTACGGAGCCGGCAGCCACTGCGTGAACCCACACTCGGGGCACAGCAGCTTCCCTGGAAATACCTTGGCAGTGGTTCGTGCTGGGACAAACATCTCTCCCCAGCCCGCCCTGCGCCTGCCCTGTCAGCTGTGGCTGGTCCGGCGGCTGCTCTCAGGAAATGCCCTCTGCCTGAGTCCAGCTCTGCGCATCAGGAACGGGATCTGAGGCCAGAGTCCCGGGAGCGACAGATGGGCTCCATCAGGGCCGATCTCGGCCGAAGTGGGATTGGTCACACGTGTCTCTCTCCGCTGGGATGGGGGAGGGGAGGGGAGGGGAGGGGAGGGGAGGGGAGGGGGGGGGGGGGGGGGGGGGGGAGGGGAGGGGAGGGGAAGGGCACCACACGCGGCCCCAGAAATCCACCGGTATATCCTGCGCACCTTCAAGCCCTGTGCCGACACCATGTGGGGCATGGAAACACAGTCGTGAACAAACAGTGGCCCTGGCTTTTCCTTTTTATTTTCAACATAAAACTAATCATTTCAAAATGTGCCATTCAGTGGCATCAAGTACATTCGTCACTGTGCAACCATCACCACTGTCCCGCTCTAGAATTTTCATCTCCCTAAAGAAAAGCCCATCTGCCTTGGGCGGTCACCCCTCTTCCCCCGCACCGCCCCCCCTCCATGGCCGCAATCCGCTTTCTGTCTCTACAGAGTCGCGCTCCTGCAAACACTGCATGTTGGTCAGACCATACTCTCTGTGGCTGGCTGCCTTCACTTAGCAGAATGCTTTTAGGTTGGTGCACATTGAAGCATGTATTACTGCACCATTCCTTTTTTATTTTAAATCTTCACCCAATGATATGTTTTATTGATTTGAGAGAGAGAGAAACATTGATGCGAAAGAGAAACGTCTATTGGTTGCCTCCTGTATGCTTCCCAACCGGGGATCGAACCCACAACCTTTTGGTGCACAGGATGACGCTCCAAGCAACCGAGCCACACAGCCAGGGCTCGTCACTCCTTTTTATGGCTGGATAATATTCCACGTGTGGCTGTTCCGTCTTTTCCTACCCCTGGAAGTTACAGCTGAGCGGCCCTGCTGTTCCTCATTCCCAAGCAAGGATGGGCTCCCAGGGGATTTTCTCACTCAGGGAAACCCAGGGAGATAGGAAGGGCCCTTACATGACTCATTCAAAGTTGCTGACTCTGGAGTGCCGGCCACGTGCCAGCTCCCCGGGCCTGAGCCCACAGCCCCGCAGCTAGAACGGTGCTGCCTCTGTGGCAAGAACATCGACCTTGACCCAAGCCCAGCTGTGAGGCCCATGGCAAGGTCAGCCAAGGTCATGGCAACCTGAGCCCCAGGCCCCGCGTCTCTAAAACAGGTCTAATAGTCACAGCTCCTCAGGGGGGTTCAACACCATGGCACCTGTGATCGGCCCAGAGTCAGGTGTGACGGCAACACCCAGCGACCCTTGGCCATCACCCTGTCTGACCACTGTCCTTAAGGGAGGTAGAATTGTTTCTGAAAGCCATCTTGGTTGTCTCAGAAACGGGCTCCAGGAGCCATGGGCCTGGGGTGGCCCAGCAAGCAGCGGGGTACGTGGCCCTCGCCCGCCTGCTTGGCTCACGGGCAGCCGCCGGCATAGCCAGCCATGCATCCCCGTCAATCAAGGTCGGCCTCCGGGTTCCACCCGGCTGCATGGGTGTTTGAGCTGTCGCCATGCAAATGACTAAATCTAACACCACACCTTTTCTAGTCCTGGGTGGTTATTAAAAGTGAGTGCCCCGGGGCGGTGGCCCAGTTCTCTCATTCTGGTCCCGGCCTGCCCAGCAGCTGGTCCCTATCACAGACACAGCGGCCTTCTCCCCGTCTCTGCCTGTCAGGGGAGGAGGCGAGGCTCCCGGGCAGGCCAAGAAGTAGGGGCTGGGGGAGCGGGGTGCTGACTGGGGACCTAGAACCAAACTCTGGAGCTGTGTACTTCTCTTGGTCTAGAGTCTTCTGGTTATTGAAGAAAAAGAAAAGCAAAAGAAAGAACGCAAGGGAAGGAGGGAAGGAAGGAAGAAAGGAAGGAAGGAGAGACTGAAGGAAGGATGGAAGGAAGGAATCCAAATCAAATTCGGTTAATTCAATTTAGTCCAGCAAATGACAGTGGTGGCTACGTGTCAGGCATGGGACCATACCTGAGGTTCATCAGTGAACAAAACCAAGATGCCCCACCTAGGAAGCCATGTGGTCCACAGTAGGATAATAAAGAAATTATAAGGGGTGTCATTTGTTGAGTGATTGTGCTGTGGAAAAAGAAAATATTAGCGGGGAAGTGGGCGTGGGGACAGGCTGCAGAACTGATGAAGGCAATCAGGGTGGGTCTTCTCAGAGAAGGTGAGATCTGAGCAAACCTGAAGATGAGGCGTCAACCCGGTGGGAGCCTGAGGGAAGAGAACCCCAAGCAGAGGCATCAGCCAGAGCAAAGGCCCAAGGAAAGGACAGTGTCTGGCGTGTTTGAGGACCAGCAAGCAAGGGAGTGTGACTGGCTGTGGGGATGGAGTGCGAGAGGAATTCAGGGAGAACCAGATGGGCCCCAGATGGGATAGGGCCATGAGCCATTGTCCAAACTTTGGCTTTTACTCTGAGTAAGATGCGAGCCACGGCAGAGTTTGGTCAGAGGAGGGACAGGATTTGACTGATGTTTTGTTTAAGCAAAAAAGGAAACTCCTAGATTCATAGACCCAGATGAGTCAGACACTGGGGCCTCGTTGTCTCCTCCAGAATACAGTCCCCTCCATACAGGGAGGGGGAATGGCTGCACACAGCTCAGGAAATTACTGACCGCGGGCCCAGTCCTGCAGCCAAAAGGGCTCTGTCTGTGTCAGAATATAACCTCCCAGGGAAGGTCTCTGATTGGCTAAGCTTGGACCAATCAGCATTTGGATGCCAGTAACACTGTGATTGGTCGGTTTGGGACACATAGTTACCCCATACTAAGAAGATGGAATGCACCCATTGGCTGCCCCACCGGTACTTCAGGCACTAGGGAGACAGGTCCTAAAGGGCAGAGTGTGGTTTCCCCAAAGGAATGTGGTAGAGATGAGCTGGCAGACAAAGATGACAGTCCTCCATTAACTTGCTCCTCTGGAGGGAAGTGAAAGGGTCCCACCTGGTGGGCTTCTGCCCCGAGGGCTGCAGAGCGTCAGAGCTCATTAATCTCCACCTGCTGCTTCTGTAGACCCCAGACCACATGTCACAAGCACTGGTGCCCAGGGGAAGGCTGGCATTGCAGTTGAAACCGAAAAAGCCGGCATGAGTGCTGCCTGTCACCACCAGAACAAAAAAGCAGAGACAGGGGTTGAATCTCTATGGGTGCTTTATTCAGGTGGCCGGCAACCTGAGGAGATGGCGGGTTATGTACCCTAACAGACCGTCTCACGTTTCCTTTCAAACCAGCCTTCTTTATAAGGAAGAAAGCATAGTTAGGGGGTTTGGAATTCAGGAAAGAGGTTAATCAGATAAAAGCTGTACTCCGGCAGTTTCCCTAACATCCTTTCATCCGTGGACTGGTGATTTTCTATCCGGGTCCTGTGTCCTGGACCCTGGGCGATGTTATTTTTTTTTTAAAGTATATTTTATTGATTATGCTATTACAGTTGTCCCAATTTTTCCCCCTTTGCCCCCCCTGCCCAGTACCCGCCTTCCCTCCAGCAATCCCCCCACCCCGTTCATGTCCATGGGGCGTGCATGTAAATTCTTCGGCTTCTTCATTTCCTAGACTATTCTTAACATCCCCCTGTCTATTTTGTACCTACTGATTATGCTTCTTATTCCCTGCACCTTTTCCCTCATTCTCCCCTTTTCCGCTCCCCACTGATAACCCTCCATGTGATCTCCACATCTATGATTCTGTTCCTGCTCTAGTTGTTTGCTTTGTTTTTGTTTTTGTTTTTTAGATTCAGTTGTTGATAGTTGTGAGTTTGTTATCATTTTCATGTTCATAATTTTGATTTTCTTTTTCTTAAATAAGTCCCTTTAACATTTCATATAATAAGGGTTTGGTGATCATGAACTCTTTTAGTTTTTTTCTTGTCTAGGAAGCACTTTATCTGCCCTTCAATTCTAAATGATAGCTTTGCTGGATAGGGTAATCTTGGTTCTAGGTCCTTGTTTTGTATCACTTCGAATACTTCTTGCCAGCCTCTTTTTGCCTGCAAAGTTTCTTTTGAAAAATCTATTGATAGTCTTATGGGAACTCCTTTGTAGGTAACTCTCCTCTTTTCTCTTGCTGCTTTTAAAATTCTCTCTTTGTCTTTAACCTTTGTCATTTTAATTACAATGTGTCTTGGTGTGATCCTCTTTGGGTCCAACTTATTTGGGACTCTCTGTGCTTCCTGGACTTGTATGTCTATTTCCTTCACCAAATGAGGGAAATTTTCTTTCATTATTTTTTCAAATAAGTTTTCAATTGCTTGCTCTTCCTCTTCTCCTTCTGGGATCCCTATGATTTGGATGTTGGTACTTTTAGAGATGTCCTAGAGTCTTCATATTCTTTCCTCTTTTTTTTTTTTTTAATTCTTGTTTCTTCATTCTTTTCTGGTTAATTGTTTATTTCTTCCTTATGTTCCAAATCGTTGATTTGAACCCCAGCTTCCTTCTCTTCACTGTTGGTTCGCTGTGGGTTTTTCTTTATTTCACTTAGTGTAGCCTTCATTTTTCCCCTTATGCTTTTGCCGTACTCAGTGAGTTCTCTGAGCACTCTTATCACCAGTGTTTTGACCTCTGCGTCTGATAGGTTTGCTAACTCTGCTTTGCTTCATTCTTTTTCTTTTTCTGGGGTTTTGTTCTGTTCTTTCATATGGGCTGTATTTCTTTGTCGCCTCGATTTGGTAGCCTCTCTGTGTTTGTTTCTGTGTATTAGGTAGAGCCGCTTTGACTGCCTGCCTTAGGCACCTGTTAAGTTATATGGGGTGGAGCCTTAGCTATTCACCAAGGTGGGGTAACCTGCTTCAGCGCTTTGTGGCTCTGTAGGTGGGAGGGGTGGGAGAGGGGACAGTGCCGCTGTGTGGCTGCTGGAGGCTTGCTCAGTACTCGCCCTGCGTCCAGTCACTTCACCCCCTTCCCGTATGCAACAGGCACCCCTCTAGCTGTTGACCTTGTGGTGGTTCCCAGAGCAGGTGGGTTTGTGTTTGTTCTAGGACCATGCAGGCCCTTTAAACAACCTCTCCTGAGAGATCGGCAGTTTCTTCCGCTGCCCCAACCCCCATTGGTTTTTAAAGCCAGAAGTTATGAGGCTTCATTTTTCTGGCGCTGGAACCCTGGGCTGTATGGTCTGGCCTGGGGCTGGGATCGCTCATTCTCCAGATGCCCTTCCCAATTTTATCCACCACACGTGAATGTGGGACTGTCTGTTCCATCAGCTGCCTCGCAGCCACTGCCTTGCCATGGCCAAACTCTCCACCCTGGCAACTCATCCCCATCCCACATGCCCGTGTGGATGAACATGGCTTCTTTACATCCTTGGTTGTCGGACAGTCATACAGTTCAATTTTCTGGCAGTTCTGGGTGTTTTTCATTTTAAGGTTAGTTGTGATGCTTCTTATGGTTGTACAAGGGAGTGAAGCATGTCTACCTTTGCCGCCATCCTGACCAGAAGTCCCTGGGTGATTTCCTTTATCTGTGTCCTGGGCAGCGGGGTGTCTCTCCCTGGAATACAATGGCTCAGATGCCACCTTGATGGCTTATGGTCTCTTCTGGAGCATAAAGGTCCATTTGCTGGTGGCCTGGTCTCCTAGGGTCATGGCGGGCCATACCTTTAGTATCTGAAACAATAGCTTTTTACATGCATTAACTACTGGGCTTATTAACCATTACCTAAAACTAAAACTTTTCCATTTTGAGTTACCCCATCACAGTGATGACTGCAGTACAAGTCTGACCTAAAAGTTCACTTCAAGGACAGTCCTTTTTTTTTTTTTTTAACCACACATTTCCCATCCTTGGCTGGAGAAAGCCCCAGCAGCACCCCCGCCCCCTCAGGGTCAGGAACTGGCAGTGAGGTGGAGCCGCTTCCTTCTCTGAGCCTCCTCTGAAGTCAGACAATTATACAGCCCGGGTCTCTGCTTCACAGGAAATGCCAGGGAGGGTGCGCTGGGGGTGCCGCGTGGGGCTTCGGACGCAGCAGCTCCTGTTTGCTCAGAGATGTGGAATTGTGACTGTAGAATTTTGAGGCCTTTTAAAAAAGACTCAATAAAAATAAGAGATTAAAAATAGCCGATAAAGGTACAATTGAAGGTAGAGCTGAGTGAATTTTTACATATATCTCTAGCTGTGTATTTATTACCCGGACCAAGATACAAACCATTTCCAATACCCAGGGGCCGCCGCCAGGCCTGAGCCAGTGCCATCTTGTACTCTCAGCTCTGTGCAATCTCCGGGGGCTGCATTTCCCTCAGGCCTTAAGGCCAGGCCTGCAGGCAGCACCTCCCCACCCTCCCAGCCAGCCTCCCTCAGCCCTGCAAGGCAGGGAGCCGCATCCTATTTTACAGGCAATGAATGGAACTGGAGCTCAGGGAAAGCTAACACCCTCCCCCCATCTCTACCACCAGAAACAACAAAGCATGAACACTGGCTGAGCGAGGCTTTGGGGACATCCTTGGCCCAAGGTCTGAGAAGGGTTTTCCCTCCTTGCAGGCCCTGGCTCAGATGGTTGATGTCAGTAGCCAGGGAGGCAAAGATTCCTGCCATGAAGTCACACACATGCAGTCAGAAGGGCTTCCCTAAAACCGCTCTTACTTTGGGCCTCAGGTGCCAGCTGGCAACAAGCCGCTCTTTGCCTGCTCTCGTTTTCCCAGGGTCTGCCGGGGAAGTTTTTATCTTGTTTCCTAAGGCCAAGCAGGGCTGCGCACGCCTCCTAGGCAAAGGAGGGGTCAGCGCCCTGGGTCCCTCTCCGGCCGTCTCTGGTCTGCCATTCTGGGGTGGTACAGTCAGCAGACCCCATAAGTGAGCTTCTTGAGCCACAGACAGCTCCCTCCAGCAGTCCCCCCAAGGTGGGGGCACGGGAGGCT
This sequence comes from Pteronotus mesoamericanus, assembly GCF_021234165.1. Lineage (NCBI taxonomy): Eukaryota > Metazoa > Chordata > Mammalia > Chiroptera > Mormoopidae > Pteronotus > Pteronotus mesoamericanus. The sequence continues at coordinate 4,947,887 of NW_026555258.1, forward strand.
GGTGGCCTCTGTTCCCAGATAGAAGCATCCACGGAGCTCAGTCAGGGATAAACCTGACTGCAGGACAGTCGAGGCTTCTAGCCCTGTCCCTGACAGTGACCTGGCGATATCTCTGGGAGCTGGGACCACCTCGTCTGGCAGCCCCACGCTCCGGAAACATGAGCGTCCATTTGCAAGTGCCACTTTTGTTTCTTATTGTTATTTTGGGGGTTTTTTTGTGTGTGTGTGTGTTCTTTTTTCTTTCTTTTTTGCAAGCAAATCTTTTGCCCAGACAAAGGAAGACTTGGCATATTGCAGATAGACAAGAAGCAGTGAGCGCAGGGGTTTCCAAGCGTCTCCGTCCTCGTAGACCCGCTAGGTGGGAATTACTATCCCCGCTTTGAGGAATCTGAGGCTCAGAGGCTGAAGCTGAGAGAAGGCCTAGGACGTGCCAGGTGCTTCAAATCAGACGTGACTTTCTCCGTTCTCTCAACTGCTCTGGGGAGTGACTGACCGCCAGGTGCATTTTACAGCTGAGAGAACAGGTCCAGAGAGAGAAGCTGCTTGCCCGAAGCCACGCGGCTGCCGCCGAAGGCTGGCTCCGCGCCCCACGCCAGCTGAATCTGGCTCCGGCCCGTAGGGCCAGTGTCTTTGCGCTCTGGCCAGTCCTTGCCTTGGTCTTTGCTGCTTTGGGGCAGAGGCCAGACTGACCCTGCTGTCCCCTCGGGCAATGCCCAAGCTAGATCTTTCCCTCTTCCCTGCTTCCCTGGGGCCCTTCTAGTAAAGCAAGCAGTGTTGGCAAATTAAAGGCACAAGATCCCTGCCTTTGCCCTGGGCCCCCCCCAAACCTGGGGACGGGGCCAAGGGGGAGGCAGACACAGCCAGGTGAGGATTTTGAAACAAGGGCTTCAAAGAATGCCAGGGCACAAACTGTTGATGTGTTCTATGGAGGAGCAGATGGACCTCTGGGGAGGTCCCTGTAACCGACAATTTGCCTGGAGCCTCCCAGGAAGGTAAAACGATGCTCAGGAAAAGTTGGAAGTGTGGGCCTGTCTCCCATGGCTGCTCTAGCGAAGGACCACAAATTCAGCTGCCGAAAGCAACACAAATTTATTGTCTTGGGGCCAGTTCTGGAGGCCGAAAGTCCAAAATCAATTTCAGCGGGCTAAAGTCACGGCATCCTGGAAGCTCTCGGGAGGGATTTGTTCCCCAGTCTTTTCCAGTTACCTGCATTCTTCAAGGGATATCTTCCCTTCATCTTCAAAGAGTAACTTCCTCCTCCCTGACCTTTCCTCTTTCTTTATCTTTTCTCCCTCTCAGTTGCCAACATAAAAGGCATCCAAACCTGTAGAGAATTTTCAGAAGTTTATTTGAGCCAAACTGATGACATTTGCCAGGCAGCAAGATCTCAAATGCTGCAAAGAAGAACAGTTCTGGCAGCTTCTTTTGTGCATTTGGCAGGAAGGAGGGGACCTAAGCAAGATCACTCGGAGGTGGGAGAAAGCAAGGTGGGGGTTGGATTTCAGGAGACTTAGACTGAGATCCGTGGAGGTGCCACTGTTCATTTCAAAGGTGTGTTGACATGCACAGAAAAAAAGGAGCTTGCCTGAGGTAAAGATAAACATTTACTAAAAAGTTATATGCCTGTCCTGGCTGGTGTGGCTCAGTTGGTCGGGCATCATTTTGCAAAGCAAAAAAGGTCGCTGGTTGCTTCCCAGTCAGGGCATATGCCTGGGGCTTGAGTTCAGTTCCTGGTCAGGGCCTGTATAAGGGGCAACTGATCAATCTCTCTCATAGCGATGTCTCTTTCCCTTCCCTTTAAGAATTAGAAGAAGAAAAAAAAGTTATGCCTTGGCTGGTGTGGCTCAGTGGATTGATTGCCGGCCTGTGAACCAAAGGGTCACAGGTTCGATTTCCAGTCGGGGCACATGCCTGGGTTGCGGGCCAGGTACCCAGTAGGGGGTGTGTGGGAGGCAACCGCACATTGATACTTCTCCCCCTTTTCTTCTCCCTCCCTTCCCTTCTCTTAAAAAAAAAAAAAGTTAGATGCCTGAGGTGTGACTACCCACCAGGGCCCACCCAGTCAGGGATTTATGATCAGATCACCCTGTGAGGTTACTATCCATAGAAGCCCTTTTTTGGTCCACAAATTCTACTGCCTCCTTTTGTAGGAAAACTTTATGATTAAAGCATATTCACCCACATAATCTAGGGTGATCTCCGCTCTGCAAAGTCCCTTTTGACATGTCGGATAACACAGTCACAGGCTCTGGGGACTGGGACATGGACATCTTTGGGGGCCTTTATGCAGCCTACTGAAAATAGTGAAGTCACGTCGGTGTAGGTACGGCAGTGGCTCAGTTGTCCAGGCACAGCTGGGGGCTCAGTTCTCATGCCTAACACCTGCCCTGACTCTCGGGGAGGTGGGCGCAGCTCAGCAACGTCTGCCCCCTGTGGAGGTCCCGCCAGGTGCCCCGTTTTGCGGCACCCCCCCCAGCTGGAAGGCGTGGCCACACGTCCCCATTTTACAGACCGGGGCTGTTAAAGAGCAAACCACAGGCCCGATATGGCATCACTTGTGCTAAAAGGTCATGATACCAAACCTGGATTTAATACCGGAAGGAATCGCGGCTTAAGCGTCTCTCTTAATCAACCAGCCAAGAGTGCTCTGGGTGCTCTGGTCGAGCGCCGGCGACATGTCCTGTGGGCCCGCTCCACCCCCCGCGGCCCCCATTAGGAAGAAGAGGCACCATCATGATGAAAATGCTTTCCCCTCCCTTCCCCCCAAAGATTTCTGGGCTTCAAAATCAGCCCTTCTTTTCTTTCACACTTAGTTCCCTTGTCCTTCCCGACCCCCCTTCCTATAAACACCTTCAATTTTGTACGCCCCTTGGAGCACCCTCCTAGTTGCTAGCCAGCCTGATGACCGACCCATGAATCCCTTCATAAAGCCAATTAGAAATTCAGATTTAGCCCTGGCTGGTGTGGCTCAGTGGATTGAGCGCCAGCCTGTGAACCAAAAGGTTGCTGGTTCGACTCCCAGTCGGGACATGCCTGGGTTGCAGGCCAGGTCCCCAGTAGGGGGCATGCGAGAGACAACCATATTAATGTTTCTCTCGCTCTTTTTCCTGTTTAAAAATACATAAAATCTAAAAAAAAAAAAAAATTCACATTGACTCCAGTGAATCTTGTTTTATAAACAGGAAAAGATTAAAAAGTGGGAAGGGTTTGCCGGGGAGGGGTGGACAGGGGACTCCCCCAGGCCGCGAGCTCCCCCAAGCACCTGGGGTGAGAAGCGCCTTCCGCGGCTGGGAGGGGGCGGTGCCGGGCGCAGCCGGGCCTCCTCGCCGCTCTCCCCGCCCCTCTGGCCCCAGAGGCAGCTACAGCACAGCCGCGAGCTCGCCGGCGTCTTCGCAGAGCTCCCGGGCCGTCGCGATGCCTCCGTCCGTCCTGGCGATGGTCAGCGGCCAGGCGCTCCCGGCCTTCCTGCTGTGCGGCACGCTGCTCGTCCTCAAGATGTACGTGCTGGCGGTCATCACCGGCCAAGTGCGGCTGCGGAAGAAGGTACGTGCCGCCCGTGGGCTCCCTGTCCCGCTGCCAATGGGGTCTCAGCGCTGGGATGCGGGGGGGCCGGTGCCTCGCCCAGTCCGCAGGGACAGCTCCTCTGGGCCCCGGGGTTCAGCAGGATCCGCACCGCCCTGTCCTCTGTTTCAAGAACTTTCCTCCCTCGCTCGCTCGCTGTGCCACCAGCTCAGTTGCAGGCACGACGAGACTCGACGAGCGCGCCTGAGCTCCCGAGACACGGGCCCCCGGGGTGGCGCGAGAGAGCAGGAACGCTGCCCCGACCTGGCGGCCTCCCAGCACAGGAGAGCGGGGTTTGGGTGGAGTGGGAACCGGCGAAACAGGACCCAAGAGCTCCCAGTGGAAATTCCCCGCTCGCCGGCCGGGCTGCTTACAAACCCCCCGCGGCCTCCGGAGGCCGGGCCGGCTCTCAGCTGAACTGAGCTGGGGCTTTTAGAGAGGAATTTCGCCCTCCAGTCCGAACCTCCGAGCCCCTGAGTCCCAACAACGAAGTGGCTGAGCTCTGAGCCAGGGCGAGTGGGTGCAAGCGGAAGCCGCTCTCCCGGCCGCCAGAGAGAAGCTGGGGGCCAGGCTCGTTAGAAGCAGAGAGTCCCCGGGGGAACCGGCTGGTTACCCTCCCTGCGATTTCAGCAGAGGAATCATTCAGGAACGTGTGCCCCTTCATCGAGTTCAAAGCAAGGTGGGGCTGGCTCTGGCACACCCCGCCCCACTCCTGGGGTCGCAGGTGGGCACTGGGGAGCCGGGCCCAGCCTCCTGGAGGCACCTCACCCCCTCCCTCCCTCGGCGCACCGCGGCTGCGGGGTGCGGGCGCCCAGCAGGGACAGCTGCTCCCACTCACCCAGGCCGTTCTCAGAGCCCAGCACCAATAACCCCCACCAGGGCCTTGGGGTGGGCGGGAGGAGCTGTATGCACCTGTTTTCCAGGTAAGGCATCTGGACTGGAGGGGAGATGCTCATGAGTCAGAAGGGCGCACAGCTGGGTTTGAACTCAGGTGTCCGGCGGCAGGGCTGGCCCCGGGCTGCAGGGGGATGGGGCCTCGACAGTGAGGAGCAGGGCGGAGTTCTTCCTCTGACCGTGAACTCAGGGAAGGGAGGAGACATATCCATCTGAGTGCCTGTCAGCCTGGTCAGAGGGGAGTGGCAGAAGGAAATGTCCCCTCAGACTGACCTAGTCCACCAATTTCTCTCTCCTCGATGCTTGGGGAGGTGACTGTCGCAGGCGTTGGCTCCGCTGCCCACCGGTCTCGAACCCTGACAGGTCTGGGAGCCCGGTGTCCTGCGCTGCACACGCAGGATGGTGGTCGCAGGGCCAGGTGGATCCAGCGCCTGGTACAGAGTGAATGCTCCCACAGTGCACTCGCTCCTTGTAACTCGATCCCTGCGCGGGTGTGCCCCTGGGGCCTGCTGCGCCCCAGCTTCCATCTGCCCCACGGCTGACCCCTGGCTGGGCTGACTTGTATTCCAGTTGTCTTCCGGGTGACCAACCCCATGAACCACGAACTCTAAAGGCAGCTGCCTGCTGAATGCCGAGACCCCTTACAGGGTGTCACAAGTCACAGGCTGTGCAGAGCCATCAGGGTTGGTGATTCCATGACTTAGGGCCAGTGGAGAGAAGAATTCTGGGTGTGGGGCTCTGATCCCAAGACAGGCGTCAAGCCTGGGCCACATTCACCTCTGGGGGACGGCACAGAGGCAGGCCCACCAGGCAGGGCACACCAGTGCTTGGGGACAGATGCCACAAGGGCTCTTGAGTCAGAAGCAGCAGGGCTGGCCATTGGGTGGACAATCCAGGAAACCTGGTGGTGAGGCCGGGACTGCTGTGAGTGGGCGGGGGGGGGGGCAGGGGAGAAGGGGAGCTGGGTCACCCAGATGCCGGCAGGGAAAGCAGAGCGTGAGGACAGGCATGGGTCTTTGAAGACCCGAGCATGACCTTAAATCTTTGCTTTCCGTTGACGATTTGTTGAATGCTCATCTCGTTCTGATCCCAGGGCCTTTGCACATGCTGTTCCTCTGCCTTGATTGCTGGTGCTCCAGCCCTCCTTTCCTCTGGTTAATGTTGATGCATCCTTCAAGCCTCAGCTTTCCTCTCACTGCCTTGGAGAAGCCTTCTTGATCCCCAGGCTTGGGCGGGTCTTTTGTGAACGTTCTCAAGGCCAACCGTGTTTTCTCTTGCTTAACACGCACCACCTGGTCTTTCCTGGTTTATTAGGCTGTGAGTGTCCCACGAGCAGGGACCAGAGAGCCTTTGCCTCTGTGTGTTCAGCCAGCTATAACAAAATACTATAGGCTGGGCAGTTCACAAACAACAGAAATTCATTTCTGACAGCTCTGCAGCCTGGAAGTCCAAGGTCAGACCCCTGGCAGACGCTGTGTCTGGTGAGGGCCTGCTTTCTGGTTCTTAGATGGCTGTCTTCTCCCTTGTGCTCACCTGTAGGAAGGGCTGGGGAGCTGTCTGGGGTGCTTTTTAAAATAAGGGTACCAATTCCTTTCAGGGGGACCGCACCCTCATGACCTAATTCCCTTCCAAAGGCCCCACCTCCAAATACCGTCCCACCGGGGGTTAGGTTTCAACGCCTGAGTCCACAGCAGGGGCCCCGGACATTCAGCCCATAGCAGCCTTGTTAACCAAGAGTCCCAGCACTTCACACAGAGTAGGAGTTCACGGAGGCTGGGGAATGGGTGTGACCAGGCTGCCCCTTGCACGGACAGTAATTCTCAGCGGCCGCCTTGCAGGCTTTCGCCAACCCCGAGGACGCCCTGAGGCACGGAGGCCTCCAGTACTGCCGGAGCGACCCGGACGTGGACCGCTGCCTCAGGTGAGTGCCGCCGGGCCGTCTGAGCGCCGGGGCGTGGAGGGTCCCGCGGCCCAGGTCTTCTGCCTTCCTGACCCCTCACACTGCTCTACCCTGTTCATTGGTTTGATTTCTAATTGTGGAAAAGTAAGACATGCTGAAGGCCCAGGACTGCAGAGCTAGGAAAGGGTATTTCAGGGAATGGTCTCCCTGGCTGCTCTGACCATCGCGTCCCAGCCTGGCCTGCTCTCCAGGGCGGACGCTGTCACCCGTGTCCCCTGCACTTACAAACACAGGTGTTACGCTTTGTCCTGCGGACCCTCCAAGGGTCAGCCTCCGCTCACCGGTCTGCGCTGTGCGTTTTTCTCACGCAACAGAGACCATTTCCCATCAGCCCCCAGAGGGCCCCTTCAGCACCTCGGGGCTGCAGTGTTGATGTCATCGCCCTGCCGAAGGGACCCTCTTTGATGCGCCTAATTCCTCTCTGATGGGCACTGAGGCTGTTCTTTCTGTTATGGACAGAGCGCGTCAGGCCTCTCATGTGCCCCTGTGAGCGTGTGTGCGTGTGTGTGTGTGTGAGCGAAGCTGCAGGATGCAATCACGTGGCAGAAAGCACCGCCAAACGGAGCTCTGGTGCGGCTGCTCCCCTGGGGACGCATCAGCGCATCCGCTTCTGGGTGGACGCGTTGCCAACGTGACAGGTGGACATTTATGTCACCTCCTGGTTTTATTTTGCATGTCTTTTATTCCAAGAGAAAGTGAACATCTTTTCCTCTGCTTAACATTCCCCCTACTCAATCAAAAGCAATTTTTCTTATACAAAAACCAGAACTACTCATCGCGGACAACGCGCGTGATGTTGACAATACGGAGACAGAAAAAGGAAAACCACTCACGATTCTAATCCCTATTAACAGTTCCTTCTATCTCCTAGGTCTAAATAATTTTTATATTCTCTATAAACTTAAGCATGCATTGTATACCCAGTTTTGGGGGGGAGGTGGTTCTGATTTTTTTCAGTTAACATTATTTCATGAGCATTTTCCATGTCACTAAATATTACTCAAAAATAATTCTTTAAAAATGGCCGTGTAAAAATTCCATCAGAGACTAAGGGTTAATATCACGTCACCAGCCTCAGTGTAGGACTTCTGGGTAGCCTCCTCTCTGCCCTTTTACACCCGGGCCTGGAGAGTGGCGGCTGGCCGTCCCAGGGGCTGGGGGCTGTCCACGGGGTCCGTGGAGAGGTGGGGAGGGTGGGCAGTGGGACAGGAGCGAGGCAGGAGACAGACCCTCCCATGGGGTTCCTGCATCACAGGCCGAAAATGGGGAGATACTGCGCTCTTAGTAGCACAGAGTGTTTCCGTAGAAGAAAGTCTGTTGCTTTTTTTTTCAATTTTCTTGGTTACTGAAAATAACATACACACTTCTAGCTTTTACCTATTACAGAAATGTTTATGTAAGAAATGAAATTCCTGGCTGGTTCACCTTTTCTAATATAACTGCGGTATGTGGTCCTTCATGGGAGGCCCATCCATCTGTCCGTCATCCCGTTAGCATTTAATGAGCACCTACTATGTACAAGACACTTTGCTAAGACTCAGTTGTGCTTCAGTGAACAAAATCCTTACCCACATGCGAATCCATACTGGGGACCCTGTCCCACCCTCACCCTGGGTCAGCTTCCCTCCCTGGACAGTGGTGGACAAGGATAGTCGAGGCAGCAGCTGCCCAAACCGGGCAGCCTGAGCCGGCCCACAGCCGCCACTAGGGTGTTCAGCTTCTCCCAGGGCCACACTTACCTGTGGCACAGGAGTGGTTACGTGGGTTTGCAAACACTTGGTTTATTTTTACTGGCTGTAACCGTGTCCGTGACGGACATATCCGCCACCCAATTCAGTTTTTTAAAAAATCGATAGAGAGAGAGAGAGAGAGAGAAAGACATCGTTTTTTGTTGTTGTTGTTGTTGTTAGTTCTACTTATTTATGCATTCATCGTTTGATTCTTATATGTGCCCTGACCGGGGATGGAACCCGCAACTTTGGTGTATCGGGACAACGCTCTCACCAACTGAGCCACCCGGCCAGGGTCAGTTTTTTCTTCTGATCACAATTACCCACCACCTGCAACAGTAGTGATGTTAAAACGGTCGAGATTCAGTTCAGCACTTTCTGAGCACCTCTTATCTACTAATGTCTTATATCCATTTGGTGAGTATTTATGGAGGACCTTCCATGCCAGACCTGGGGTCCCTGGACCCCGGGCTCCTCCTCCTCCGGGCTTCCCATAACATCACAAACTTGAGGAGGGTGCAGAACTCAGAATCACATCCTGGCGTCCGCTCCTCGAGAGCTGGCTGGAACCGGTTTGGGGGCGGGGAATGCCCTGGAAGTGGAAACTAGTTAAATATTAGACCAGCGCTCACAGGGGGCTGGGCCCCCTTCTGCACAAGCAGGAAAGCCCTCAGGTCTCGGTTCTGGGAGGGTAGATCTGCCTTGCAGAGGAGCGCATGCCGGAGCCCAAACGCGAGCCCCGCTCAGCAGGTCAGGAGCCAGTTCTCAAGGGAAACCGTGAAGGCCACCTTCTAGGCGGCCCACCCAAGTCTCTGGCATCAGGCATTTTGGCCAAACCTGAGTCTGTGTGTATGAACCTGCAGTGAGGGGGAAACCAGAAAAGTCGGCGTGCGTGCTGGCTGTCACCACCAGACCCAGTAGGCAGCAGCAGGGATTGAATCTCGATGGGCACTTTACCCAGGTGGCCGGCAACCTGAGGAGCTGTCAGGTTATGTGCCCTAAGGGACCGTCTCACGTCTCCTTTCAAGCCAGCCTTTTTATAAGGGGGAAAGAGTGGAGGTGAGGGATTTGGAATTCAGGAGAGAGGTTAATCAGATAAAAGCTGCAACCCAGCAATTTCCCTAACATCCTTTCATCTGTTGATGGGTGATCTTCTCTCTGCGTCCTGTGTCCTGGGTGATTTTCTTTACCTGTGTACTGAGTGGTGGGATGCCTCTCCCTGGAACACAATGGTTCAGATACCTTCTTTTCTTAGATTTTATTTTTAGAGAGAGGGGAAGGAGGGAGAGGGGAGAGAGAGAGAAAGAAACAGTGATCGGTTGCCTTTCTTACACACCCCCCAATCAGGGACCTGGCCTGCAACCCAGGCACGTGCCCTGACTGGGAATCGAACCAGCAACCATTCAGTCCTCAGGCCAGTGCTCAGTCCACTGAGCCACACCAGCCAGGGCTCCGGTACTACCTCGATGGCTTTATGGTCTCTCTTGGAACACAAAGGTCAAATTGCTTGTGGTCTCCTGGAGTCAGGGTGGGCCAAACCTTCAGTTCCTGAAACAAGAGCTTTGTCCATGCATTGACCACTATGCTTATTAACTGTTCCCTAAAGCGAGCATTTTCCCACCCTGGAGTTCTCCCATCAAGGGGGCTGTCTGGGTGGTCCCAAAGAAGGGAGACAAATGCTTGACCAGGCCCTGAACTGTTTCTGACCATTTGGAGTGTGTTGACTTTATCTGAGTGACAGGAGATCGGGTCCCCAAATCTCAGCCCTGAGACATCAGCCTCTATTGCTTTTGGGGATGGTGAGTGGAGCCCCCGGAGGGAGGGAGGGAGCCGTGCCCGAGGCCAGGAAGCGAATCAGCGCCCGGGCAGGACGCAGGCTCCTGGCCCAGCCCTGCCTCTCTGCCGCTCCGCCCAGTGGTTTTTATTAATTTCGCCAAGGCGGCTGAGGGCGGTCAGGGGTCTGGCAAAGCCAGGGTGAAATTAGCTTCCACAGGCAGAGCAGGGGATGGTGCTGACGTTGACAGCAAAGAAGGCAACTAAGTGCTCCTACTCAGCGGCAGGTGGCGGTCTAAGCCCTTTTTTTAAGCTTAAATTTTATTTTATTGTATATGCTATTGTAGATGTCCCGTGTCCCCCCTTTGTCCCTCTCCACCCAGCCCCCCTCTTCCATGGAAGTCCCTACACCCATGTCCACGGGCATGGACCCTTCATGTGTGTCCTTGGACTAATCCCTTCGCCTTCTTTCAAGAAGTCCCACCTTCCCCTCCCGTGCAACAGTTCTCAGTCTGTTCCATGTGTCCATGCCTCTTGGTTCTACTTTGCTCATTAGTTTATTTGTTCACTAGATTCTTTTTATTTTTTACATTTTTATTTATTTTTGGAGGGGAAGGGTGGGAGTGAAACGTCAGGGTGTTGTACACCCTGAGCTGGGGACCTGGCCCACAACCCAGGCATGTGCCCTGACTGGGAATCGAACCAATGACCTTTCAGTTCACAGGCCAGCGCTCAGTCCACTGAGCCACACCAGCCGGGGTAAGATTCCCTGTGAAAATCATAGGGTATTTGTCTTTCACTGACTGACTGACTTCACTTAGCATAATAGTCTCCAGTTCCATCTAAGTACTTAATAGGCACCAAGCCCCTGGGCTCCCCCAGGGGCCTTCCCAGGAGGGAACTCTCGCCTACAGAGGGAGAAACAGGTTTGCTGAGTCCAGGAGGCCACCGTCTGCACAAAGGCGATTTTACTCTCTTTTACACCTGCCTGTAAAAGTAGGCAGCCTTCCTGATGTCCCAAACCCGATTTCCAGGGAATCGCCACCGTGTGTGCGGAGAGCAGGCGCGGGGAGAGACCTATGCTGCCTCCAGCTTTGCCTCCGGGGTAGCTAGGTCTCCCTCTCCCACCTCGCCCGATGCTGTAAAATGCTGCTGGTGTGGCAGCGGCTGTTTGCGGGGGATGGAGGACAGGGGGATGCAGGGAGCGGGCCCGAAGCCACAGGAAGCCCGCAGGAAGCCACAGGAAGTCCAGTCTAGCGGGGCCGCTTTGGATGACTCCTACATTAGGACCGTGGTGGTTATCGGAATGACACGTTTTGCCCAAGTGTCTCTCCATCCAGATCTTGGGCGGCGGGGAGGGGGGAATATGTTTTCTTGCATCATCCCTAATTTCCCCACGTCTCGCTGTCCGGGACACCGCTGTGGAGTGACACACAGCAGAGGGGAGGCGGGGCCTGGCCAGACCCCAGGGCCAAGCGCGCGAGCTCCTGGCGCTGCTCAACCCCTGGCCCCCCTCCGTCCTCACCGGTGGCCTCTGAGTCTTCTGCTCCCAAAGGCTGACGCCAAGACCTGGGGCTCTGCTCCCCTGCTTGGTTTCCTGCAGGGTCCCCTCCCACCTCGGGCAGGGCAGGCGCCCAAGCCTGCGGGGACTGTCCCCTCCCTTATCTTCTTCCCCTTACCTGCTCTTTGCGGTTTGGCCAACTAGTCTCTTAACTGTTTCATTTTTCCTGAAAAAGGACTCACTCTAAAACCCAAATAGATACTTGAAGGAAAAGTGAATGAATGGGTTTCCCAGGCTAGTTATGGTTTTCTTGAAGATTTTAGATAAAAATATGTAGCTATGACAAAAATTACATATTTACCTAAAAGCTTCAGGAGACGCGTAACCAGCCTGTGAAAACCATTCATTCATCCATCCATCTACCCATTCATTCATTCATTCATTCACTCACTTTTCCTTAATGTACGTCCCTGTGCCAACAACACCTGAAACCGCTGGAGGCAAAACTGCAGCTACCCTGTCCGAGAAGGCAGGGGACTTTGCAAAGGAGAGTCATGCCGGGGAACTAGAGGCCGCGGGAAAGGAGGGCCGACCGGGAGATGGGCTGACTCCACACACAAGCCACAGGCAGGAGTCTGCAGGCGCCGAGCAGGGCTGCTGAGGATGCTGTGGGTGTCACTCACTCACACGTGTGACACCCACGACAGAAATACTTCTCTCCAGGTGGCTTCACCTCGTGGGAGGGCAGACACATTCTGGAACACACTGACTGAACCTAAAACAGGTTTTCTGAATGCGTCCCTCTAAGAGCAGATGGGGGTGTTGGCACCACAGGTCCGTTCCCACAGGGTGGGGCGGTTTTAGAGGCGCGCTTGCCGCCGCCTCCCTGTAACTCACAGGTGAGGAAGGGACTTGCTTGATTAGAGAACTGGAAAGGTCCTTGTCCTCAGTTTCCCTCTCTACCTCTTCCCTGTGGCCAGGGTCCAGCCAGGGCCTCCTCTCTCTGGTCTGGGAGGCAGCAGCCCCGACCCTACCCCCACTGGGTGACCCCTGCCCAGCTGGAGACCGACTTTCCATGTGGCTGCGTCCCAAGGTTGAGATTCCAGGGAAAAGAAGAAAGGTTTATGTGGGCTCTAAGATACAGGGACAGAGACACCAACTGCTGTGTCCTGAGTCTGACCTAAGAAAGACCCAGGCCCCGCCAGGTTCACGGGAGCTTTCGTACGCTCAGGTTGAATTCCAGGCTCCTCACCTTGCTTCTCAGGCCCCCTCCGCACTCTTCCCCGGCCCTGCTTCCTCCCCTGCACCCTGCTCCAGCCACACGGGCCACTTTCCTAGGCCTCGAATACACTGTGCTCCTCCCACCTCAGAGCCTTTGCTCGGGCCAAACCTGCTCCCCCTGCGGGGATAGCCCCTCCTCGTTCAGGCTTCAGTGCAAACCTCCCCATCCCCGGCCACACCCACCCTGCAGAGACCCCTCTAGCACTGGATTGCCGGGGGCTCCAGGTCCCTTTCCTGCCGCGCCCAGCCCAGTTCCTTTCTGTCTGGCCACATACCACAGCCCTCACCTGAGGCTGTGCGGCGGGTCACCACCCAGGGGTGCTGGGCTGGGGCGTTCCAGCCGCAAGGCCTGGAGAAGGGGCTTCTGCTCCAGCGGAGTCCCTGTGCCTCATGCATGTGGCCTCTCCTGAGGGGGCGTTCCGGCCTGGGCACAGGGCTCCTGAGCTTCCAATGCGCCATCTGTGGCTTCGGTCCCTTGCTCAGTCTCTAATTAATGGGACCAACCTCCGCACCCCCTGTAAAGAAAGCAGCCCATCAGCAGGAGTCATGGAAAATGTGACCCGGCCCTTAGCTGAAGTGGGAGAGTTTGCTTTCTTGGTCATTTGTTTATGGCAGAGTTATACACAGGCCGCCCTGTGCCCCGCCCCCACCCGCCCTGTGCTCACACACTCGATTACTTTAAACAAAACAAAAAAAAACAGGACAGCACCGATGGAACAAAGAGCTTCGCCAGGGTCCGCAGTGGGTGGGTTCCAGTGAAGGGAAGCTGTTTTGTTATTTTCCCCGAAAGCGTGAGGGGATCCGCTTTTGTTTGGAGGCAGACAGAGAAGCAGGCACGGATTCCAGACGCAGGCTCCTACGCTCCAGCCCGCCACACCCAGGAGGGCCCAGAGACCTGCGCTGGGAAAGAGGGCGGCCTCTGGGACGCCGGGCCTTGCTGGTGAAGAGCGTGAACTCGAGGCAGACCCAGTCCACCCGGCTCTCTCTCGGCCCCTCGGAGCCCCGCTCTTCCCACGCAGGGTCCAAGGCCAGAGGACGAGGTTGGGGAGACTGGCAGGGACCCGGTCCCCGTGAGCCCCTGGGCTTGGTAAGACCACCCCAGCCCACCACCCACAGCTCCTCCCCTGGTGGTAGGGCTGCTCCCCCAGCTGCTGGCGGGGCCGCTGGGGAGCTGCCACCCCTCCCACCTCGGGGTACCTCTTGTCCTGTCCACAAAGGGACTTGAGTCTGGAGCCCTTGAGACGACTTCCAGTGATGCAGGGCCTTTCAGGGCAGAGGGCCCCAGCTTCTGTGACATTCTCAGAGCCGCCACCCACTGACTGCCTGCTCTTGCCTCCCCAGAGCCCACCGCAACGACATGGAGAACATCTACCCCTTCCTGTTCCTGGGCTTTGTCTACTCCTTCCTGGAGCCCAACCCTTTCGTGGCCTGGATCCACTTCCTCCTCGTCTTCCTGGGCCGCATGGTGCACACCGTGGCCTACCTGGGGAAGCTGCGGGCGCCCACCCGGTCCCTGGCCTACACGGTGGCCCAGCTCCCCTGCGTCTCCATGGCCCTGCAGATCGTCTGGGAAGCAGCCCGCCACCTGTGACCAGCAGCTGACACCTCGGCCGCCAGACTGCTGGCCACCATCCACGGGGCCGTACTTGGGGAACTGGGTGTCCTCTCGAGATTGGGATAGGCCCGGGGCCTGGTTTCCTAGCAACCTGCAGAGTGTGGGTTCCTGGGCCGGCTGGCCTGTGCACGTGCGCACCCTGGATGCCTGGGTGAAGTGGCCGATGGGAACCGCTCAGAGACGGGTCGTCAGGATTGAGAGACAATCCCTGCACTTGGGTGACAGCACCAAAAACACCACCCCGTCTCTCCTCCTGCCTGAGAACAGGCCGAGCGCGCGGAGACTCACCCAGGTCCCTACACCTACCGGCCGTTGGGGTCCAGAGCTATAATAAACGCAGCCTTCTCAGACCGCCCTGGGGGTTCTGGTTCGGCCAGCCTGGAGGGGAACCTGGGCATCCGCATTTTGAGTAAGCTGCCCCGTGAGTCCCGGCCAGGCTCAGGCCTGGGAGTGACCGCCAGCCCCTGCAGAGGCCCAGGGTCAGCCGGGGTGTGGTTTTGCGGTTTCTCTAAAAGTGGGAGTTTGGCGGGGTGGGGTGGGGTTTCTCACTTTTGTGTCCCAGTGACACCTCCCTGTGCTCCCCATATTTCTTGGCTGGATCCCTCCTCCTCGGAGCAGGTGCTGAAGGGAAGGGCTGAGGTGAGGTTAGCCCCCTCTCCCTGAGGCTTTAGTCGCTCCTAAGGGCTATTGGTCCAGGACCATGGGCTTTGAATGACCCGCCACTTAGACACTCCTGGCTCCTTCAGTCTCTGCAAGGTTTGAAAATCGCCAGTGTGCACCAGGGAATTGTGGGCCTCTCCTAGACTCTCACTGTGGGACACATGTGGCTGCGTCCTAACCACTCCATCCTACTGTCTGGCTCTCCCTACCACCACCCCTCCACCCCGGCCCTGCCCTTTACCCCAGGATCTGGGCAGCCGCCTCTCCCAGCGTTCTGCAGCCTCTGAACTCCTGCCCTCCCCCGGACTGATGGAGTGGGAGGGGGGTCATTGGAAATCCGGATGAGCCCCCTACCCCCCCGGAGCCCGGACCGCGGAGCAGGCGCGGATAGCACTGCCCCCTGGTGGTGAGACAGCCTCCACGCTTAGGCTGCCGCTGCCCGCGAGCAATCGAGCCTGCCTACCCTCTGGGTCTCCTGTCTAGTGCCTGCTGTTTGCCGAACACCTGCTGGGCACGGTCCAAGACTTTTTTCACTCCTTAAACCGGTCCCAGGAGGAAGGGGATGTAGATATGGAAGTAAGGCTCAGAGAAGCAGACGTCGCGTGTGTTTTTATATTTCTATAGTTTTCCTCCTAGGGGAAGGGGCTGAGAGGGCAACATGCCCAGCCTGGACCCAGAGGAGGAGGGCATCGGATGCCACTGGGACCCAGGTGGAGGGGGCGGGGCCACAGGGATGCTGAGCTCCGTGTGCCGCGGCCCATCATTCACTAGTGTGGCACCTTCTCCTATGCTGTGCCCAGCCTGAGGGCAGGGACAGCTGTGGGCAGTGGGACAACAGACAGTGACACCTCATAGTGCTCAGCACCTTAAAGGGGGAGATGGTGCAGCCGGGGTACAGGGAGGGCCCTCCAACCGCTGTTTGCGGGGAGCTTCTCAAGTGAGACGGAAACTCCCCTGAGATGCAGGGTGACTCACACTGGTTTGGGGGGGTGTCCAAAGATGGGCAGAGTCTGGGCCCCTGGGGTCTTGTTGCTGAGAAGCGGAGGGGCGGTGTGGGGGGTGTGGAGGGGCATGAGGCTAAAGGGTCCGTGGGGGCTCACTTGGGGCTTTGGGCTTGCTGGGAGTTCAGAGCCTCGGAGAAGGGTCGAGGAGTCGGGCTGGGACAACGTGCCTGTGTCCTCAGCGGACATCTGAGACGGCAGCGAGGACAGCGGCTACGTGGGGCCAGCAGTGGGCAGTGGGCACGGCGGGTGTGGTACAGCCCTTCTCCCAAGCAGCATGGACAGAGCGCTGGCTGCCTGCCCGGGAGCTGGAGGGCCTGGGGGGAGGCAGGCACGGCCCCGGGCATGAGGGGGTGCGGCCCAGGGGCACTGGCAGGGGGCAGCCGGCAGGAGCTGAGTGCTGTTCCCCCACCATGTCCGAGGCAGACCCAGCCCTCCAGGACGGGGAAGGGCAGGGGACTGCCTCCCAAACGCAGCAGTCCCTATGCCTGGACACTGGACCCAGGAGACACAACGCCTATCTCCCCCAGCAGCCGCAGAGTGAGCACAGCAAGTGACCCCACTCGGATAGGCGGCCTGGAGGTCAGGCCTGCTGACCCGGCCGGAGGCGGCCATCCTCAGCTGCCCTCTGAGGTCACAGCGGGCACTGCCAGCCCTCGGAGCAGCTCCTCCCTGCTGACCCACGGTTAGGGCTGCTGTGATGTAGGGGAGGGTGCTGGGCAGTGGCCTGGGGGCCTTGGGGCCACAGCCCCGGGCAGGAGGCCTGGATTTGCAGGCTGAGCCCGTGCCTGAGACGCTGCAGCCGCCCCTGGTTGGGGCGGTGGGGGGTGCTCATGTCTGGGGAGGCCAGAGACAGGCTGGAGGGTCATGCAGACCCCAGGGTCAGGGCGCTGGGCTGTGAGTGGGGTCCATCTCCCTGACACGCTGCCAGTTTGGTCTAATGCTGTAGACCCTATTGTGCCCACCCTGGTACACATACCCAAGGAGGAAGCCGGAGACAGGTACTGGCTGGTGCGCCCTGTCCACCCCAGCTCCCCAGCCTCCCATTGGGGCCCCTCCGAGGAACCCCTGGGGCTCCCTCCTTTCATGAATTTCTTGGCTTGAGGCTCTCAAGAGCGTCCCTCCTGTGTGAGGGACTGGGAGGCACAGACAGAAGTAAGGGAACAAAGGGGCCCAGTCTGCACAGTCTGGAGGCAGGGACAGAACCTGGGGACTCCCCGGGGAGGCAGAGCCCATTTCCCGCCTAAAATCCGGGGACCCTGGGGCCGCTGCCTGTCTGTCCCCAGGAGGCCACTGCTCTTGGGAGTGGCCTCGCAGACCGGCCAGGGCAGTCACAGGAGAGGGAGTGTCGGTCGGGGCAGGTGGAACTCCAGGCAGGCTTCCCGGGAGAGGCGGGCTGGAGCTGGAACCTGAAAGGTGGGTGGGCTTTTCAAAAATTGTTAATTACATGCGCTCACACATCATGGCCAGTGTCAAAGGGTTAGCACAGACAAGCTCAAAGAAGGAAGTGCAAACCTCCGGGACTCGCTCCATGCAGAGGCTGTCCTGTGTCACACTCTGGGGCTCAGGGACACCTGTTCACACATGAGGTCACAAAGGCTTGTGTCACCGCAGCAGCTTCATGATTAGCTCCCCACTCCATCCCTCCCACGGCCCCCCCCTGCCCCTCCCACCCCTCTCCAGCCAGAGGCGCCACTGCTGGCTGAGCAGGTGGCTTCTCCCCTCAGAGGGAGGCCCCGTGCTCCCTCCCCCACCCAATTCGCTGCCGCTCTCTTCCTCTGGCATGTGCTCCCCCGGGGACAGGGATGTGGGTCTGTTGTTCCCCGTGGTGCCGTGTCCCTGGATCTGGGACAAGCACCTGGCTCCTGGGGTGTTTCTATTCAGTGACTGAATGGCGTGTAACGTGAATGTGCATGTGTGTGTGGTACAGAGATGGGGCCTTGGGGCTGTTTTTCTCCAGGACGGAATTTCACAGCAAAAAATATTGATTGAGGGTTTCTTGGCACTGGGAGACACCGGCGTGTCGCAGACGGCCTCTGGGTTCAGGGCTCTGTCTCGCCTTTCGTCATGGGTTGAGACTTTCCTTAATAATGGTATGTCTGCCCTTTCTCCCAGGGCCCCTTCGGTCAACGTCCTGAATTCGAAGAGCTCCCTGGCCTTCGGTCACCCCGGACACGCTCCTCATTTATATGACCCGCCCTTGTTGTTGGTAATCGACTTCCCAGGCTGCCTCAGCATAGGCCGGGCTTTCTCGGGTGTTTTCGAACACACACCTCCGTGCACACCCACTTCTCTGAGGTACGTTTCTAGAAGGAAACTCGTGGGGCCGCAAGGCATGCCTATCCGTAAAGCTTGTGGTACGTGTCCTCCTCCAAAAAAGATCGCTCTGATTTGGACTGGATTTTTAAAACAATATGGGGGGGGCGGGGCACGAAAGCAGGCTTACAGTTGTTCTTACGGAATATAATACAGGAATTAATAAATAATAACACATGCATAAACTGTTTCATGTACTTGCAGTTATACACCGGCTTTGCCCCGCCCTGCCTTGTCCATTTGTAGCCCCAGCTGGGACATTTACATGGGCCTGTATCAGGAATAGAGACCACCCACAATCCTGCGTTCCTGAGAAAATCGCTGTTCCTGTTAGGGTTTGAGTTTCCAGACTTTTCCACGAGGCGTAGTAAATATATATGCATATTATATGTAATGAGCATAATATATTTATAGACGTGCATATTAAGGATCTATTATTTTGTACTAATTATAGGATAGGGATATATACACCCACAGTGTCTGTGTCTCCAAGGAGAGGGAGGCAGAGGTGGGTCCCGTTTCTCGCCTCTGCCCCCAGGAGACCCTGCCACGCCACCACCTGTGTGAGACCATGGATGCTCCTCTTGGTGCCACACTAGCCAAGGCTTTGAGTAGCTTTGCTTTTTAAAGTTTGAATTAGAAACACAGTAGAATTTTCCTTTCCATTTTCCAAACATAAAATTACCACATTGAATTCCTCTTTCACCTGGACCCATCTCCCCCAACGTGCTGCCGTATCTGCTGACGGCCGGAAGTTCACTTGGTTTGCTCAAAAGCTGACACTATTGTATCCCTGGTTGGAATGGGTTTTCACTGGCAGAGGGGCTGGGTGGGGGCTGCTGGGGGACCGTGGCGGGAGGGAGTGTGATGGGGGGAGGGGGCTGAGAGGTTGTGCTTGTCTGGAGAATCTGGGGCAGGGGACAGGGGGTGTAAGGCTGGGAGAGCAGGGCTGTGCGGCGCCTGGCCTGGGGGAGGGAGCGCTCCTGGGAGGGCCCTGGGGAGCCACCGGAGGCTCTGGGTGCGGGAGGGACATGGTTGAGGCTGTGTTCAGAGCAATTAGGCTGTCGGCTTGTGCAGAGTGGTCTGCAGGGAGTTACGACAGGAGGCCGTTGCTACAGCCTGGCAGGTCATCTGGGGCTCTGGGGGTACCACAGGCAGAGCAAGGCCCACCTCGAGGTGGGATTTCTGAGCTCCGTGTCCACCTGTGTTAGTTTTCTATGCTGTGGGACACGTTGCCTCAAACATAGCTTAAAACACCATTTTTGACCTTACAGTTTCTGTAGGTCAGGAGTCTGGGCACAACTTACCTGGGTCCTCTGCTCGGGGTCTCACAAGGCCGCCGTCAAGGGGTCCCCCAGGCTGAGGTCTCCCTGGAGCTCAGCGTCTCCTTGCACACTCGTTCAGGCTGCAGGCAGAGTTCGGTCCCGTGTGACGGAAGACGAGGCCCCACCGCCACGGGTGGCTCTCAGCACGGCCGCTGGCTCTCCGGGGCCGGCGGGGCAGCTCCTCCTGCTTTGAATATCTTCTTTCAGGAAACACCTGGATCCTCTTTTAAGGGCTCACCTGGTTAGGTCAGGCCCACCCAGGGTAACCTCTTCTTTGATTAAGTCTAAGTCAACTGACTAGGGACTTAATGACATCTGCTCAGACCCTTCGTCTTTACCATGTCCTCTTGCTTGGAAACATGTCAGAGGTTCCACCTCCACTCGGCCCGGGAGCCACTGAGGCGCGGCTGCCTCGGTGGGGACCCCAGGACCGCCGTGGCCTCAGCCGCCACACCACCTCTGCTTTCGGTTCTTCCGATTCCCAGGTGCTCCCTGCTGCCCCCCATACCCCAAGCTCAGCCCCTTCCCACTTCCAAGATGTGGACTAAGACTTGAGGAGCTGTCAGCCCTGGCTGGTGTGGCCCAATGCATTGAGTGCTGGCCTTTAAACCACAAGGTCGCCAGTTCGATTCCCAGCCAGGGCACATACCTGGGTTGCGGGCCAGGTCCCCGGTTGGTGGCGTGTTAGAGACAACCAATCTATGTTTCTTTCACACACTGATGTATCTCTCCATTTCTTTCTCCCTTCCCCTCTCTCTAAAAATAAATAAATCTTTTAAAACAAAACAAGAAAAAAAAGAAGCAGCTCTCAAACCCATTCTTTCCAGCACTTGCAATGTAAAAGTGGGGTTGGGGGGTACTGACCACAAAGCTTCCAGACCAGAGAACTGACTGTGCAGTAAGAGTTGAGCTTGGGACGGGGCTGTTCACTCACCAACAGGTATTGAAAAGATACGTCCAGCTCTGACTGAGGCACCAAGGGGGACAGAAACAGGAAGCCAGTGCATTTTGTCATCTTCAAAGGGCTCCTTATATAGTCGACACGGGTTATTCGTCCCATTGCAGAAAATACGGAGACAAGTGGGTGGTGAACCACTATAAAATTTAAGCGATTTCCCTTTTGGTGTGTGTCTTCCGAGATTTTTGGTGTTGCGTGTGTGAAAGGTGTGATAAACATCTTGGCACACGTTGTCCTCCACCCCCACCCCGTTTTGGAGTATTTCTCCACGTGGGCTTAGAGATGAAATCACTGAGCGAGTGTGCGCACATTTTCATGGTGGTTGGTGCATTTTTCGTTAGGCTCGCGTTGGTTTTCACGCTGGGACCCCTGCTGGTGGTTGGGCATTTGCGGGTTTCTTTGTCTTCCGAGAGCAGGAAGGCTGGTCAGGAGCCTGCTGGAAGCCCCGCGATCTGAGAGGGGAGGGGGCGGTGTCCTCTCGGCTCTGTGCCTGGTAGTGGCCCCACAGCGCCCTCCAGGGGTGGGTGGCGGGAGTGCAGGAGCTGGGGACAACGGTTTGCTTTTGGTTCCATTTGGCGCTCGACGGTTCCAGGGCGCCTGCACGGCATGTGCTGGGTTCCCTGGGCAGGGAAAGTGCCCGTCCCCCCCAGGATGAGGAGGATTCTGATTTCCTCAGCCTCCCCCTTCACTGTGCTCCTTCACCACAAACACCCAAGCACCCATTTCTGGAGGGCGATGTGCCAGCAGCCCTGGGAAGCGGCCTCCGTAATTACCCCCGTTCACAGCAGAGGAAACCGAGGTCCAGAGCAGTGCCTTGCCCAACATAAAACCCTGGGTTTTATTTCTCAGGTTTGGGGGTTCCCAAGAGCCTGACTGCCTTTCTTTCCATTTCTCTCTCAGTTTAAGTTCCTTTATTAAAAAAAAAAAAAAAAAAAAAAAAAAAAGCCGCTACAAAGGGAGACAGAGCGGCTTCGAGCTCTCCCAGCCTGGGATGGGGCCTTGGGTACCTTCCCTCGCGGAAAATTATATCCCGGGACTGGTGCCCAGGAAGCTCCCACGCGGCCCTGTAATTAGGGCCTGCAATACGACAGCAATGTTTGAATGTATTTTCTTTTACAGGGAGGGCCCCTGCGCCCCCTCCCTCAGCGCCCCGGAGCAACATGTGTAAACAATTAAGCCGGTTTGTTTTTTCTAGAGCGCTTGGGAGGAAGTGCCATCGACATACTGCACCCCACCGCAGGGCCAGCGCCTCTGTGGGAACCAGGCTCCGGCTCTTGCCGAAGCTGGCATTTCTGGGACCTGCCTCCCAGGCCCTCAGGCGGCGCCCCTCCCCCAGCCCCGCCCCGCGCCCCGCGCTGCAGGGCACCCTCCCTTCGGATCGCACTCAGCAAGACCAGCGGGCCTGCATCTGAGCTAGCGCCGGCGGCGCCCGGGTGCTGGGCGCCCAGCCCCTTGCTTGCTTCGCTTGCTGCCTGTTCAGCGCTTCCGGGGAGGAAGGAGGCACTCTGGCTGCCTAGGAGCTCGCTGCTCTGGGCCCCTGTGTCAGCCCTTGGCTGGGGCGAATCCCCTGCCCAAGGAGGGAGGGGTCAGCTCCTTGTGAGGGAAGACTCTGCTCACACCAGGACGGCCCCAGCTCTTGTCTGGGTGGAAGGGCAAGCCAGCGTTTTCCAGAGACTTCCAGCAGGCAGGATTCTTTCCCAGGGTTTCTTCCTCCTGGCACTTCCGTGGGCCTAAGCCAGATCCGGGTACCCTGGCCTCCGCCCTCTCCCCGGCCTGTCATCTAGTCATCAGCCTCTGACCCTGCTGTGTCCAGAACACCTCCCCGGCCTGCCCATCTGTCCCCAGCTGGCCCAGGATGCTGTTGCTCCTGCCTGGACCCCAGCCCCGGCCTCCCCGGGGATCTCTCTCCCTCCACACAGGGCCCAGGGTGCAGTTTCCTCCCCCATGCAAATCCCCTCCGTGGCTCCCCAATGCCAGGATGACATCCACATTTTTTGGTCTGGCCACACAAGTCCCGCTTGAGCTGGCTCCTGCTTCTCTTCACCCCACACCAGGGGATCCAGCCCTGGAACCAATGCAAAGAAACAGCTTCTGGCTTTCCCCAGGGCCTTCACATTTGCTGTTTCCTTAGCTAGAAACACTGTTCTCCCTCTCCTCTCTGTTTGGTGAGCTCTTCATCCTGCCAGGACACCTCCTCCAGGAAGTCTGCCTGGGTTAGACTAAGTTTGGGGCCCCACGTGCTAGGTGTGGTCTCTGTAGCCTAGGACCCTATGTCAGTTCTCTGCTCTCTTCTCAGGGCCTGGCACACAGTGAGTGCTTCATAATATTCATTCAGTGATAAATGGCAAATGAAGGCCCAGAAGACACTTCTCTACCCTAGGCAGAGGCCAAACTGAGTGACAAAACACGGCTCTAGCTGCATCCACCATCCCTGTCCAGGTGCAGGTCTCTCCCTTGTTCCGGCCTCGCCCTCACACTCAGGTGGGCCTGAGGCAGCTCAAGGCATCAGCAGCATGTCCCCTCCCACTGCTTCAGCCCGAGCCTGTGCCTTCCTGGCCCCCATTGGTGCCCCACGCTCTCCTGCTGACAGAGCCCCAACCACCCAGACACCACAGCACGCACCCCCACGCACGCCTGCACACGTGAGGAAGGCCAGGCTCCGCTCACAAGGACCGGGAGGAGTTCCAGGTTGAGAACAAGAAAGGCCTTCAAGGCGCGAATGCGGGGACACCCGGGGCGGGGTCCTCACCTCGCTCATGAGTGTAGTCACCATACCGTCTAACACAAAAATGGGGACCCTCCCTCAAGCAAGGCTTGGTCGTGTGGCTTCAACCTGTTCGAGGTCATCTAGATGTCGCTGTGGGTGGTAACGCTCGCACTTTGGGGGTACTCTGAGGCCGTTTGGGCCGGCAGATTAGGGAATATCAGCCCTACCAGGGTGTGGCCACTAGGTCACTGTGAGGGTCACCCGTACAAAGGGGCTGATCACCTTTGCACCCCTGGGGGTCAGGGAGTGCTGCCCTGCCTCCTGGGCACTGGCTGAGGTTTCAGAAGTGACCTTTTCAGTTCCTGGAGGACGTGCCCCTCAAAGCAGCGGCAGAAGGCCAGGTAGAGGGGGCTGGCTTCCGACCACTGCCCTCCCCCAGGTTTCCGCAGCTCCTCATCATTGGTGTCACTGGCTGGTGGCACACACGTCCTCTGTCACCCCCACTTACCACCTGCAAAAGGGTGGCTCGGGGGACCTTGGAGAAGGCCTTCTGGTGGCCTTGGCCATTGGGACCACTCCTCTGTCCTGGGAGCCTGCCTGGGACCTCTACTCTGCACCCATACTTTGTGGGCCATTTGCTCAGGCCCCTCCGCAGCCCAACCCTCAGAGGGGCCCCCCCGCTTTTTGTATGTGCAAAGCAGGGGATTTAATTTCAGCGTCTGCCCCGTACACCCTCTGGCCAGCCCACGGTCACCCACCCTGCCCCCGCCCCTGCCCCCTGCCATAAGGGTCACTTCCTGACCAGACGGGGAGGGCCCTCCTGCCCAGTCGCTCAGACACCTGCGTGTCCGTGGGGTGTGGGCAGGCCTCTGTCCTCCCGTCCCACCCCACCCTGCGGCTCTGTGGGGCGAGGGAGGCCTCCATCCGGAGAAGACAGCTGCAAGGGCGGCTGGCCCGGCCGGCTGTGGGCCCGAGCCGGGCCCGGGCAGCCTCCGGGGGCCCTGGACGGCCGCCCCCCGATTGGGTCGCTGCCCGTATCTGCCCTCCCACAACCTTTTTGGGCTTAAACAATTTTTTATTTCTTAAAGACAAAAGCTATTTGGTTTTAATACACAAAGTAAATGAGGTCCTTGGTTAGCTCCTGCTCCACCTTCCGGCCCGACCGCTCCAAGGGTCACGGGCCGGAGTCTCCAGCCGGGCTCGGGCGTCTCAGCAGCTTCCCCGGCCCAGGAGTCAGGGCTGGAGAGAAGGGCCAGGAGAGCCCCGCCCCCCGCCCCAGCCTCTCCTGGGGACAGGGACAGGAGAAGGTCACTTTCCTGCGTGTCTGCCCTCTTTCCTGTTGTTGTAGGCCAGGGAGGCAGCTGGGTCCCGACGGGGCGGGCTGTCAGTTCACGGTGGGCACCTGGCTGTGGTGCAGGCTGAACTCCTTGGCCTTGAGACGGAGGCTGGCGATGCTGTTGGCCATGTTGACCCCCGGGGTCGCAGGGCTTGAGCCTCCAGGGCTGTAGGGCGGCACCGTACTGGGGGCGACAGAAGACACAGGACATATTTGGCATGGCCGGAGCCCCTCTGGCTGTCAGTCCTGGACCCAGCCTCTGACCGCCCCGCCTCCTCTGCTCAGCTTGCTCTCCTGGGAAGCTTCCCCTGGGGGTGGAGGTGACAGCGGGGGCGGGGGGCTGCAAGATTTGGGGAGGAATCAGAAACACCCACGGCCAGCACAGGGACACGGGGCCTCTCTGGACCAGGAATTCCTGAGAGCAGGGCCTGGGTCCTGTTCACCCCAGCACCCGCGTGGGATACAGGTGAGTGGGCACACACCTGTATGTAAGGGTGCCTCTCAGGGGCGCCCAACCTTTGGGCATCTGTGGGCCACACTAGAAGAAGAAGAGTTGTCTTGCGCCGCACATTAAATACATTGCGACACGTAATCACAAAAAAAGTCTCATAATGTTTTAAGTAAATTTATGATTTTGTGTACAGCCATCCTGGGCTGCATCTGGCCCCAAGGCTGCAGGTCAGACATGTCTAGGTGATTCTCCTGCCCCAGGTAAGGACAGGGCGGGGGAAGCTGGGAGAGACGCCAGGCATCACGAGGACTCCAGTCCCATGAGCTGACCTGCTGGACCTCACCTTCGAGGAGACCAGGGCTCTAGCGGAGCTGCTCACAGACTAAGGAGCGGAGCGCACCCCCTGGAGTTGCGGGGACCAGGAACCCCATCCCTAGCACCCCTCCCTCTTCTGCCTCGCCCTGCAACCTCAGAGCCTTTTCCCCCAGCTTTGGCCAGGGGGAAACTGCCCCAGAACTTGGCTCTGGACCCCTGCCAGGGCCTCAGGACAAGGAGGCCACCCTTTCTGGCCTCCTGGCCTCTGTTTCTGTCCGGGAGGGTGGACACGGGTGCTGGGGCTCTCGCACCAGCCATCCTACAGGTTTCAACCACCTGAGAGTGACGTGGGTCCTCCCCTTCCCGTCCAGACTGGCCTCGCCCTCTCACCCTTCTGCACACTCATGTGCACATGCATGCATGCGCACACGCACACCCCTGTGCATGCACACAGGCCCAGGTGTGCGCGCTCACACTCATGCAACTCGCACGCATACTCCTGCAAGGCCCACGCGGGCACACTCATGAGCACACACTCGCACACTTGCCCACGCACCACCTGGTGGGCCCCAGGTCCCAGGGGCTCATGGGCGCCGTTCACAGGTGTCTCCAGATGCTCAAGAAACCTGTGCCCTAGCAGGCGCCCTGGGATGCCCCGGCTGTGCCCCTCCTGGCCGGAAAGGGTTCTGGCTCTCACCTGTAGGGGGACGAGGCTGTCCAGGAGAGATAATCTGGGCTCAGGGCGGTGGGCCGGGGGGCCACGGGCTGCTCGATGGCGGCCTCCTGGCTGTAGGACTTGAGCAGCGAGGCGGAGCGGTTGGCCAGCATGGCCCGCTCATTGCGGCGGAACTTGGCCCGGCGGTTCTGAAACCAGACCTGAGGGCGGGAGGGTGGGGAGCAGGGTACAGCCAGCTGCAAAGGGGACCCAAGTCCCTCTGAACCCAGGGTGTGCCTGCTGTGCTCTCAGCCCTGGACTGGCAGCTTCACCTCTCTGAGCCCCTTTTCTTGCCCCTGTAAAGTAGGGGTGAGAGAGTGTGCTGGAGAACAGAGGCGTGAATGGATGAACCGCGAATGAATGACCCCTCGCTGCTGTGACGTTATCACCGGGAAGCTGCATGGTGAGCGCTCAGCTCAGGGCTCAAAACTCTCTGTGGCAGGCACGGCTCTAAGCACTTCACAAATATATTAGCTCCTGTAATTCTCAGAAGAACGCTATAAAATAAACCCATGTTATCCTCATTTTACAGGGAGGTCCCTAAGGCACAGAGAGGTTAAGTAACTTGCTGCAAGTCACACAGCTAGTAAGTGGCAGGGCTTGGATTTGAACCTCAGCCCTGCTGGTCTCAGATGTTACTGCTCTTAAACACCTCACGTGGGCCACTCCCTAACCCAGAGCGAATGGTGGTGGCATGGCCCCACGGGTGGCCCACAGACCGGCCGCGCTCACCTGGACGCGTGCCTCGCTGAGGTTGACGCGCCGGGCCAGCTCCTCCCGCACGAAGGCGTCGGGGTAGTGCGTGCGCTCGAACACGCGCTCCAGCGCTTGCAGTTGGCTACTGTTGAACGTGGTGCGATTCCGCCTCTGCTTCTTCTTCCGCTTGGTGGCGCCACCGCGGCCGGGACTGGGACACTCACCTGCGGCGAAAGAACCCGAGGGTCAGCAGGGCGGAGGCCAGTGCGTGGTGGGTGCCCGCAGCGCCCCCACACCGGCCAGGCCGCCCCTGCACCCGGAGGTGCCGACAAAGGCACGCAGCCATCTACCTGCTCAGCAGTTGCCCTGAGCTCTCTACTTGGGTCTCCCTCCACAGATGGATGGCGCGGCCCTGAGAGCAGGAGCGCCTCCTTCCGTTCACTCCTTCAATCCTTCGTCCATTCATTTCATTCTTCAACACATACTCGCCCAGCACCTACTATGTGGCGGACTCAGGACCAGGGCCCTGGAATATGTAATGGTGAACAAGAGCAACCAGGCTCCTATCCTATGGAGCCAGGGGACAGGCACCTGCTGCCATGAGGGACAACAGACCTGGCCAGGGAGGGTCCAGGAGACACGGGGGTGTCCTTAGCACCTGCTCCAGGCCTTAGGGCATGGTAAGCCCTCCATCAATATTTGTTGTTTAATTATAATGATACACAATAAAGAGCAGCAAGAGTGGCAGTTCAAAGGGCCCACCACACCCAGGCTCCTTGGCACCTGCAGACCATCAGGTGCTCAGAGGATCCGACAGACAGGTGCTGTTACCCCATCATTCCCACTCTGCAGAGGGGCAGGAAGGAGGATGTTCAGTTACTATATCCACATTGAAATTTTATCCAGGGGCAGAAATGCTGACCCTTCCTCCCCCAGGGCCGGGCGGCTCACTGCCCCCACCTCCAGGGAGCCCTCCCTGACCAGCTGAAACCCCCGCCCCTTCACTGTGCTTGCCTGGCCCTTAGAACCAACACTGCCCCGTTCAGCACTACCTTCTGGGTCTGATTTCCTTACTACAAATATACATTTTAATAACAAGTAATGTCACTGCTTGTCACAGTAACAGCTTCAAACAACACAGAAGGGTATAAAGCAAAACCAAATACTTTCCTCTCCCTGGCTCCACTCCCTACACTTTATAAGACTACAAATATGCATTTAAAAAATGTACAAGCAACCTTGACCATTTGGCCCAAGGGGTTGGACGTTGTCCCACAAATGGAAGGTCACCAGTTCGATTCCCGGTCAGGACACATGCCTGGGTTCCGGGCCAGGTCCTTAGTTGGGAACATGAGAGAGAGAGGCAACCGATCAATGTTCCTCTTGCACATCACAT
The DNA here is from genome assembly GCF_021234165.1 of Pteronotus mesoamericanus. Taxonomy (NCBI): domain Eukaryota; kingdom Metazoa; phylum Chordata; class Mammalia; order Chiroptera; family Mormoopidae; genus Pteronotus; species Pteronotus mesoamericanus. The sequence goes on from NW_026555258.1 coordinate 4,976,078, forward strand.
AGATGCTTCTCTCCCTCTCCCTCCCTTTCCCTGTCTCTAAAAATAAATAAAATCCTTAAAAAATTATTTTCAAAAAATGTACAAGCATGAGATCATGCTGAACACATGGGTGCTTCAACTGGCCTATTTTTATTTAATAATATTCCAGGTACCATTTCATTCAGGAAAACAAAACTCACGCTTTTCTTTTTTTAAAAAATCACCTTTTAAATTATATTTTATTGGTTATGCTATTACAGTTGTCCCGATTTTTCCCCTTTTGCCCCCCTCCACCAAGCTCCCCCCACTACCTCAGGCAGTCCCCACAGCATTGTTCATGGGTCATATGTACAAGTTCTTTGGCTGCTCCATTTCCTATGCTGTCCTTTACATCCACACGGCTATTCCGTAACTACCTATTTGTGCTTCTTAACTCCCTCAACTCTTCACCCATTTCCCCACAACCCCCTCCCATCTGGCAACCATCAAAACACTCTCCGTATCCATGATTCTGTCTCTGTTCTTTCTGTTTGCTTAGTTTGTTTTTAAGATTCAATTGTTGATAGATGTGTGTTTATCGCTATTTTATTGTTCACAGTTTTGATCTTTTTCTTAAATAAGTCCCTTTGACATTTCATGTACTAATGGTTTGGTGATGATGAACTCCTTTAGTTTTTTTCTTGTCCGGGAAGCTCTCATCTGTCCTCTGACTCTGAATGATATGTTTGATGGGTAGAGCAATCTTGGCTGTAGGTCCCTGCTCTTCATGACTGAGTATTTCTTGCCAATCCCTCTAGGCTGCAAAGTTTCTTTTGAGAAATCGTCTGACAGTCTTATGGGAATTCCACTGTAGGTAACTAACTTCTTTTCTCTTGCTGCTTTTAAGGTTCTCTCTTTATCTTTAACCTTTGGCATTTTAATCAGGCTGTGTCTTAGAGTGGGACTCTGCATCCATCTTGTTTGGGACTCTCTGGGCTTCCTGGACTTGCATGTTTATTTCATTGGCCAAATTAGCAAAGTTTTCTTTCATTATTTTTTCAAATAGATTTCCAATTTCTTGCTTTTTCTCTTTGCCTTTGGGCACCCCTATGATGTGAATGTTGGAATGCTTGAAGTTGTCCCAGAGGCTGCTTACCCTATCCTCATTTTTCTTTTGGATTCTTTTTTCTTCTTGTTGTTCTGATTGGTTGTTTTTTGCTTCCTTATGTTCCAAATCATTGATTTGATCATTGAGTTCATTCACTCTACTGTTGTTTCCCTGTAAATTTTTCTTTTTTTCAATCAGTGTATCCTTCGTTTCTGACTGGATTTTTTTTATGCTACTGAGGTCCTCTAAATTCCCTGAGCATCCTTATAACTAGTGTTTTGAACTCTGCATCTGATACATTGCTTATCTCCATTTTGTTTAGTTCTTTTTCTGGAGTTTTGATCTATTCTTTCATTTGTACCATGTTTCCTTGTCTCCTCGTTTTGGCAGCCTCCCTGTGTTTGTTTCTATGTATTAGGTAGAGCTGCTATGACTCCCTGTCTTGGTTGTGTGGCCTAATGTACTAGGTGTCCTGTAGGGTCCAGTGGCACAGCCTCCCCTGCCACCCAAGCTATACCCTTTTCTTTGGGTTATTTTCCATATTCACTGTCCCTTCTTGTTCTCTTCCTCCACATGTAGGGACCCGGTTTTTAAATCAGTTTGGCTGTATGTTTCTAGCATTGCTTTTTGCAAATAAAATAAACTGCATATGACATTTTCTCCCCGTCTTCTATCAAAAGGCAGCATTCCAGGTACTGTTCTGCACTCACTTTTTCCTCCTTCATGGCCTGTCCCCGGATTCCTCCACCCAGTGCACAGACATTTTTCTGGTTCTTCTTCACAGCTCCGGAGCGCTCGGGTGTGTGACTCACGGCGGGTTATTTACCAGAGCCCTGGGGACAGTCACTCGGTGCGTTTCCAGTCTTTTGCAACCAGAAGAATGCCACAGGGCATCTCTGTACACACATAGTTTTCTGGTTTTGCCAGTGCATATTTGGGACAGAGCCTGAGAAGTGAAAATGTTGGGCCAGTGAGTACGATGCTCGATGTGGCCAAACGCACCGGCCGACGGGAGGCCTGCTCTGTCCAGCTTGGCTAACGGAGCATGGGTCAACCTTTTGGATTTTAATCCATACTTGTATTTTTGCTTCTCCAGTGACATTCCCTTTGTGTCCTATGTTCTTCTCACAGTGCTGTCCATTTGTTCAGCTGAGCCTCTAGAACATTCCAGATCCTGTAATGGACACCACTCAATCTCTGCTCTCAAACAAGCTCCCAGGTCAGCCAGGTTTACTGACTGTTGAGCAACCGGCTGATTCAGTCTGAGGCTAAATTGCTCCATGAGGCGGGTTAGTGCCTGTGGGAGGGAAGCGGGATGGGGGGTGGGGGGCGGTGTTGTCAGACCGGAACCAGGGAGGGCGCCTGGGAAAAGAGGACCTTACAGCTGGGTCTGGACCAGTGGCAATTTTGCCTTTAGGAGCTATTTGGCAATGTCTGGAGACATTTTTTTTTTCTTAAGATGTATTTATTTTTAGAGAGAGGGGAAGGGAGGGAGGAAGAGACGGAGAGAAACTTCAGTGTGAGAAACATCGATCGGTTGCCTCTCATATGGGGACCACACTCGGGACTCCAGGACGTGCCCTGACCGGAAATCAACCCTGCGACCTTTCGCTTTGTGGAATGACACCCAACCCGATGAGTCACACTGGCAAGGGTGAGACATTTTGGATTGTCAGGATTCGGATGGAATGGGTACAGGCTGGATGCTGCTAAATGCCCTTCCAGACGCGGGACAGGCCCCACATCGAAGAATCATCTGGTCCCCCATGTCCACCTCGCTGAGGGCGAGAAGCCCTGGTGGAGACCCATCCCCCGGGGTTCCGCTCAGGGCCTTTTCCCCTGTGGGGAGCCCGTGCTTGCAAACCCATGGACACATGTGGGGGTGGGCAGGCAGTGGCAGGGAGCACGGGGTGGCCCGTGAGCCAGGCTCCCCTCCTGGACTGTCTCCGTCTTCACTCCTCACCCCTTCCCTCCAAGAAAAGGCGAAGATGGATGAGGACGTCTGGTGCCTGTGAATGTCTCTCGGGCGCCCGCCCCCCACCCCCGTGAGCGGGAAGAAACCTTAAACCAAAACAACAAGGGCCCATGTGCTGAAAACTGGGTGGTGATCAATAGCCCCAGCCCGACAGAAGCTTCTGGAACACCAGCCATTGCAGAGTCAAGGTCCGCCCCGCTTCAGGCAATGCTGCTTGGGCACACACCCAACGCAGGAGGCGTTTCAGCCAAAAAAGGAGACTTTTTCGGGAAGTTTCCGAGCAATTCAAAACGGAGGGTGTTTAAATGAAAACCATTCTGCAGCGCTCGCCCCGCCAAGTGGGCGCCGGAAGAAACAGCTCGGCTTTTCTGCCAAACCGTGCAGGGACTTGGAGCCGGAACCTTCCCCCCAAAGCACTGACTGTCCCCCACCCACCCCAGAGCCTCCCACCCGTGACGACAGCAGGCCCCACGCGGTGGGCGCGGCCCTCGCGGGGTTCCCACTGAGGCGGCTAGGACGGGATGCGCCCAGCAGAAGTCGGTTTGGGCAGGAGTGCGGCCCCGCGCGCTTCCGTCCACTCGCGCCTGCCCACTTCACACACAGGGAGACTGAGGCTCCGGGGGGGGGGCGCCCAGGGTCCTGCGGCTGGGGTTGAAATTCACGTCAGCCTGCAAGACTGTGAGCCTCTGTCCGTGGAGGTCTCCTCCCTCATCCACCTTGCAACTAGGGGACGTGCCGAGGGGGTCTGGCACGCTCTCAGTCCCTGCTCTGGGGGACACCGTGGGGAGGGGTCTCCAGGTTCACCTCATCTCGCCGCAGTGCCCCCGAGCCTCCATCCTTGCGGGGGAGCGCCCTGGGCACCTCTTTGTTCCAAGGAAGACCTCACCTCTGGGAGCCAGGAGGGACAGTGGCTCGCCCCAGACCACACGAAGTCCCCTGGGGGGCTGGGTTCAACTGAGCGTCAGGAGCACAGTCTCAGCCGATCACTGCCCGCCGCCCTTAGTTAGCAGTGCCGCTCGTGTGCAAGCAGCCTGGGCGTCAAGACAAGCTCTTCTTCTGTCACCCCAGCCCACAGCACAAAGAGGGTGTCGGTCCCTGCGGCGGGCGGGAGAGAGGCGACGGGCGTGAGGAAATCCAGGCAGCATCTCGGAGGCGACCTAGGACTCGAACCCAGGGCCCGGGACTCAGCACGGACTCCTGGGCAGCCCCCCGCTCCCGGTGGATGTGCTGTCGCTGTGAGTTTCTGAATCCCCTCCTGAGAACTGGACTGCAGAGGGCGAGGACGGCCCCCTGGGGCTGGAAAACAAACAGACTGAGCCTCGGGCCAGGGAGCCTGGGGCCTGCTCCGTCCCTGCCAGGCTGGGCCCCAAGTTCCCTTTCCTTCTGTGAAAGCTCTGCTTTTCTCTAGGATTAAAAACAAAGCTGGAAACCGCCTCCACTTACCCTGGCCATTTAGATACCGTTGTGAGGGGTTGGATCGGGGAAGGGAGGGACAGATTCGGAGGGGGGAGGCCCGCCACACTCTCTCTGCCTTAAAACCAAAATTACTTCGTCCCCGATTATATTACAATGGAAAAAAAATGACTGGTGCGCAGCTCTCTGCCATTAAATTATTTCACACGTACCATTTATTTGGCTGACTGTGGGCCAAAGACATTTAAAAACCCTGCTCTCAGCCAAATGATCAAGTGTTCCTGGCCCCTCTCCCCAGCACCCATGGTTTTTCTTATTCCGTGTAATTTAAGGGCCTAAATAGTCTGGAGGGAATTAACTGCAAATTCTTCCCAAGACAAATAAACCCAGCCTCTTCGTTCCTGCCTTTCTCAAGCTGTCGGGAGACACTCTCTATTTGTTTTTGCTTCAAATAGTCAGTTTGCGCCTGACCCCAGGGCCGCCGTGAGCTCCAACCCAAATAAATAACTTTTATTAATTAGCATTTATTCTGACCGAATCAGCAGCCTCCCCGCCCCCCCCATGTGATCTCTGCCAACACGTTCACAAAAATAAACAACGGGTCCCCAGGACCTTGATGTGGATTTAACAAATTAACACTGGGCCTTGGTCAAAGGAGCTCCGGAGCTGCGGAGCTGCTGCGGAGCGCTTACAGACAGGGAAGCCTGAGGAAGGAAGTGGAGGTGGGGGGCGTGGAGAGGCCAGCAAAGGCTTTGCCTCTCCCCACACCCCCGGCTCTCTCGGGAGAGTTTTGGGTTCCTTTGCAGGGCCGCTGGGAGAAGAGCTCACCCAGGAATTCTGGGAACTGCCTGAGCATCTCTGAGGACGCAGGTGCTACTAGAGGAGACATGAGGGGGGATCTCTCCCAGGAAGTGAGAGGCAAAGCAGCCTCGCGGTTAAGGATGCAGGAGGCCTGGTGCGGGCAGGTGGAGGTGGGAGAACCCTTTAACCTCGCCCAGCCTCAGGGATTCGCTGAAAAAAAAAATGGGAATAATGTGAATCACCTTGTTGAACCCTCTTACCAGCCCTGAATGGGGGGGCTCTTAGCCCTATTTTGCAGGTGAGGAAACCAAGGCCCAGGGTTTGAGCAGCACACTAAGGCCACGTGGCTCCTGGAGGCGGGAGCGGGACTTTGACTCTGTGAATCGGCATGGTGCCCAGGCTCTGGGCGACTGTGGCCCCGCACCCTGGTCCTCATGCACGAACTTCTGAGCATCTCTCCAGCGTCTCAGGGCAGGGGAACAACCGCGAGGAGGGACGCTAAAGGCCACAGAAGCGCAGGAGCGGGGGTATGTGCTGGAGTTCCTAGGCATGCAGGCCAGGGGGACTTCCAGGAGGGGGAGGCGAGCAGGCCACCCAGCCTGTGAGACTTACCAGGGCAGGACCAGTGATATTTAAAGAAAGGAAGGGCCGGCAGAAAGGAGGGGGAGGAAAAGGAACATGGCTCCCAGGGGCCTCTAGAGAAGGGAGCCCGGGCTTCCGGGGGCTTCTCCCGGAGGCCGGCCCCACCCAGCCGGGATCCCTTGCAAGGGGCCCAAGGGCTGGTTTCATCTCCAGCCAAACTGGCCTCAGTCCCGGACACGCAGGGGCTGGGGACGAGTCGCAGAGGAGGGCTCGCTGCCCCGGTGACAGCGCACAGGCCCAGCCTCGCCCCCTGGGAGGTCCCAGCAGGCTCTGGAGGGGCAGGCAGGGCCGCCTCCCCAGGTCACCCCGCGAACTGGGGCCTTCGGCCTGCAAACTCCGGGCCTTTTCTTTTCTTGCCACACGCCTGGTGGCCACTCTGTGGCCAGGGATAACGGGGGGGCCGGGGGCCGGGGCGGGGGTGCTGCCCTGGCCCCCAGCCCAGCCCTGGGCAAAGCGTCAGTGAACGCGACAGGCGGGTGCAGCCCTCCTCCTGAGGGTCTTTCTGGCTCTATTCGTACTCAGGTCGCCCCAGTGGCAGAGGCAGGACCTGGGCCCTTGAGCTGCCTCAGGGCAGCTGTCCAGGGTCACTGCCTCCCTGACATCAGTGCTCACAACTCAACATGCCCACCCTCTTCCCGTGGACCCTGCTCAATCCATTCCCAGGCTGGCAACTTCTCTCCCTCCCTGGCTCACCTTCCGGTCTCACCAGCTGCACCACCTCCTCCAGGAAGCCTTCCCGCCCCCCACCCCCAATCATAGCCCTGTACCTACAGGGTAAGTGTGGGGTCACTTGTCAAGCAGGAACTGGAACTTACTGTTTTCTGTCTCTCTGGGACCTGTCATAAGGCCTGGCCCAAGGTCTTCACAACCATATTTCAAGTGTGACATGAATGAATGAGTGAACGAACGAACGAACGAACGAACAAATGAACGAACAAGGAGGCACTGGAAGGGTGCAGAGAACCAACAGGGCCTGCCCTCTGGCCTGGGCTGTCTCTGGAGTCCAGGGTCCTCCCTGAGGAGCCGTAAAGGCCCGGTGAGCACGGTCACGTGAGATCACCTCCTCAGGGCCTGGGGGTGGGGTCAGCCCCTGCCAGCCACCGCCCCTCCTCCTTCCAAGGATGTTTCACCTCATTAATTTTGAACAAAACCCAAGGTGCTGACACGTTTTTATAGCTACCAGTCTGGAGAAGGAGCCAGCGTTTCAGGAAGGAAGGTGAGGAGGGACGGTGCCGCGGGCGGAGGAGTCAGAGAGCTCCCGGGAACGCCCCCCCCCCCCCCCCCGTCCCCACAGCCTCACCAGCCTCCGTGCAGCGCGTGAGAAGCCAGGGCCTGGCCGCTGCAGCCTGGGAGGGCCGCCCCCCCGCCCCCCCAGCCCCGGGGCCAGTAGCCAGTGTGGCTACGAAGGTCTCGGCAGGCTTGAGCCAACCCTGGAGCCCAGAGGAGGCTGGCAAGGCTCCCACGTGGCCCCTAGAAACCTGGGCAGCACCCCGGAGGCAGATGGGTCTCTTTGGGGGCCAGGGCCTCCCTTACAAAGGACATGGCTTGCCTCCCACACTTCCTCCAGAGGGACTGGTGGGCCAAGGAGATCTGCCTCACCAGATGGCACAGGCGCCCACCTGCCTCAGGGCCTTTGCACGTGCCGCCTGCAGTGCTGCACCCCTTTTGCCTGGCGAATGCTTACCCACCTTTAACCTGAGCCTGACTTTTCTGCCCCGCGAGGCCTTTCCAGCCCCCAGACCAGGACGGGTCTCCTTGTGGGAAGCTCCTGGGCCCTGGCCCGTCCTGAGCGTCTGTAATTAAGCCGTTACCCTGCTGTGGCTGCCTGCCTCCGCCGTCTCTTCCATGCGAGTCTAAACCCCGGCAAGGTGGGGGCTGGCTTTGCCTTGTCGCGGCTGTATCCTCTGGACTGACCAAAAAGTTTGGTTTTGAACATATTTCTGAATGGATGACTATATAAGTAAAGGGAAGCCTCACTCCAGAGAAAGGGCTGAAGTCTCCACTTCCCCTCCAGGGATTTCTGAGGTGCATCACCCAAAGCAGGAGCCACTGAAGACAAAAGAGAAGCCTGACATCATCGAAATCAAAAGCTTCCATGAATGCCATCAAGAAAGTGAAAAGACAAGCCACAGAATGGGAAAAATACTTACAAATCATATATCTGATAACTGTATATAGAGAGCAAAGAACTCAGAGCTCTACAGTAAAAAGGTAAATAATGTAACTTAAAAATGAGCAAAGGAGCGGAATAGCCATTTCTCCAAAGAAAGTGAACAAATGCCCGATAAGCACACGAGAAGATGCTCAGCGTCATTCGCCATCAGGGAAACACAAATCACACTCACAGAGAGATCCCACCAGACCCACCAGGGCGGCTGGTATCTAAAGTCGGACAATGACAAGTGTCGGCAAGAATGTGAGACACTGGAATCCTGCTACGCCGCTGGTGGGGATGGGAAGCCGTGAAACCACTTCGAAAACAGTATGGCAGTTCCTCAAACGTTAAACGCAGAGTTACCCTCTGAGCCAGCAATTCCTCTACCCAAGAGAATCGGAAACATACGTCCGCCCAAACACTTGTACACAAATGTTCACAGCCGCATCGTTCATTAGAGCCGGAAAGTGGAAGCAACCCACACACCCATCAACTGATGAACAGATAAACCAAATGTAGTGTATCCACACAAGGGAATGTTATTCGGCTCTACAAACGGCCAAAGCACTGGTCCACAGAACACCGTGGACAGACTTCGAAGACGTGAAGCTGAGTCGAAGAAGTCGGCGCCACCTACGAGATCACACCTACTGTGCGATTCCACTTACAAGCAACGTCCTGAAGAGGCAAACCCACAGAAACAGAAGGCAGATGAGTGGTTGCCAGGGGCTGGGGAGGGGCCGCAGGGATTGGACGGTGGCAACTAAAGGGTACAGGTTTCTTTGGGGGTGATGAAAATGTCCTAGAGTTGACTGTGGTGATGGTTGTACAAGCAAATGTATTAAAAATCACTGACTTGCACACTTTAAGTGGGTGAATTGTATGGCATGTGCATTATAGCTCAATAAAGTTGTTATTAAAAAAACACAGGAAAGGGGGAGAGAAACATGGAGATCGGCAGAGACTGGCAAGAAAAGGGGATCCCCTGAAAGCCTGAGGAGACATCAGGAGGGAAGTGGCAGGGCGCGGGAGACAAGTGGCCAAGGCCCAGGCGGTGGTGGCTCAGCACTGCTCGGGACCCCGAAGCTGCCCTGGGGGGGCGCTGGGGACACTCCCCATGCAAGAAGTCGCAGGGGGAGGCTGCCACAGCAGGCCCGCGTGGGGAAGCTGGGGGCAGGGCGGGCGAGGGCAGGGCTAAGGCGCCTGAGCCCAGGGGGGGAACAGGCGAGAAGCTACTGAGCAGAGAACACACGTGTCTTATGGTCAGACGCAGAAGAGGACAGGAGGGCAAAGGCCAGAGATATTGACCAGCTCAAAGCCCAGGGATGGAGGAGGGGGTCTCTGGAAGCTTCCACCCTCCAGGCTTGACTGCTTTCTGCCTCCGCGCTCCACGAGCCAGGGGTCGCCTCTCCCGGCTCCCCTGGTCACGTCGGTGGTCAGCCCAGTCGTCTCCGCTCCAGAGGCCCCAAAGCCACACTCCGGAGGGAAGGGTCGCCTGGAGGAGCCGGGTGCAGGGAGGGGGGCCGGGAGCCACTGAGGAGGATGACAGCAACTCTCTGCTCAAAATTTGGTCTAGGAAGGGGGTCAGCGTCTGGTTTTAATCTAAGGTTGGTGGCCAAATGCCAAATTTATTGTAAAACCTACCTTTTAATAAGGGGCTGGTATCTGGAGGGAAGCTGCCCTCATTAACCACTTCCAGACCAGGCGGAGGTCGCCACTCAGGCTCCGTGCGGGTTTCCTCTCCCAGTTAAGAGCCGCCGGGCCCCTCAAAGCCCACAGCCAGCACCTGCGAGCCGGGGAGAGGCCTGGTGGCTGGGAACAGAGACGTTTCACCTCCTGTGGCTGGTTCTGACCCCAACCTGCAAACGGCTCGGGGCTTTCAAGCCCATCACTGTCTTCTCAAGGACTCAGACTCGAAAGGACCTTACAGGTCCTCTGTCAAAGCCCTTCACTTTTGCAGGTGGGGCAGCTGAGGCCCAGGGAGAGGCAATAAGTTGGCCAAGCGCTTGCGGCAAGAAAACACACGTCCCCAGGTCCCTCCACTGAGATTCGAACCTTGAGAACACATATTTTCCTCTTTCCTGCTCCCACTCTGTTCTTGGGTTCCGTGGAGGTGGGGGAAGGGGCTAGGGGAGCATATCCCTGACCCAGCAATTGGCCATGGTTGGGGGGACAACCGGCTGCCCACCCAGAGAATAAGTAATTGTCCCCCAAGCTGCTAAGAATGACGAAAGCATCTCCCCCCACCCCCCGCCCCAACTGTGCAAAAGTCAGGAGAGTTCTGGTCCTGGCCCTCCGCTTCACCCTCTGTGCACTGGGGTAAGAGTGGAATCGGTGCAAACCTCCTCGGGAGGCGCAGAGAGGGCGGGACAGCCCAGAGCTTCCCTCGGGGCCTGTTCCTCACGGCGGGCTACACAGATGATCTTAGCCCCATTACTATTGTGCGCAAGTAAAATTTAGGCCCTGGCTCAGTGGTTCCTCCCTGTTTTGATCATGAACTCCTTAGATATTCTGACAGGTTCTGTGGACCCTTCCCCAGAAAAACACAGGTGCACACAAAAGTTGGCGTGCAACTCGGGGGGGGGGGGTTGGTATAGACTCTGCATCTTGTCCGCTGACGCCACCCTGAAAAGTCAGCTTGATGGAGAGTCAGGCTTTTTAGCCCCAGAAAAATCCACCCGTCAGCCCTGTGCCACCTTGAGGTGCCACCTTGGGGTCCCCTGCCCAGGAAGCAGCCAAGATGAAGGCCATGCCCTCTGGCCCCTCTCTGAGGCTGACAGGCCCCCGTGCCCATGGCTCTGCTCTCGGAGAGCATCTGACCCCCCCAGGCTTCGCTGGAGGTTTTTGTGACCCACCCGCGGGCCCAGGCAGGCTGGAAAATGTGAGCGGCGGGCTCGGCTCTGCGAGGCTCCCAGCGTGTCTAGGGCGTCCTGCCTCTCTCCTGACCGCAGCTCGGGCCTGTGGGCTGGAGAGGTGGGCTCTTCCTTCCCCACCCACACCCCCCTTATTTGTTTGGCTTCAATTTCCCATAACCCAGTGCCAGGCACTGGGTTGCAAAGCCCTGCCTCCTAAAATGTGAAAGGCCCTGCGATGAAGCTTTGTTCTCAGCTGGGGACTGGGCCGGGGTCTGGGGGCGGGGGGCGCGGGGGGAGGTTGGGGGGGGCGGGCGGAGGCGGTTCCTGAGAGGTGAAGCAGCGACCCCTGTCCTACAGCCAGACAAGCTGACACCAGGATTCATGCCCAGGCTGTCTGTCCCCAAAGCGGCTGATATCTGGAGGAAAGCGGCCCTTGTTAACCATTTACCAAAGAAGGTGACGTTGCTGCCCAGGACCCAGGTGGGGCTCCTGTCCCGCCGCAGAGGCCCTGGGCCTCTCGAAGCCGGTAGCCGACCCCTGCTGGGCTCAGGGTGCGCGCTGGCTCTGGGCGCAGAGGCTGCTCCCATTTCGCACAGCTTAGCTGACCGCCCCTCGCTCCTTAAACCAATCAGAGAGCTCTGTCCGCACCCACACATCAGGGGTCCTGGTGCCAAGTCTGCCAGTCCTTTGCTGTGTCCCAGCCTCACCAGCGAGGCACTCCCTCAGAGCCTGGGCTGGAGCCAACCGCGGTGTCCCCAAGGAATCCGGGTCACGCCCTCAAGCTACAACCAACCCTGGCTCTAAAAAATCCCCCATTCCAGCCGGCGGTAATCCCTCTCCCTGGGGGTGCCCCTGCTTGTCCCAGGGTCACATGTGGAGCAGCACGTGGGGACTCTTCCCAGCACCTCCTTCCTAACGTTTGACAGCAGTTTTTCAACAGCTTCAGCCATAACTCTGAGAAGCTGCCCTGTCCCCCTCGCCGCCCGGTGACGCTGGGGGAGGGGCTGACAGAGGTTTTCCAGATCTCTCAAGGGGGAGTCCACTGCCAGCTTCCTTTGGAACTCGCTGGGAAGCTTGTTTGAAAGAGATGGCTGGTGTGGCTCAGTGGGTTGAGCGTCGGCCTGGGAACCGAAACCCCAGTTCGATTCCTGGCCGGGTGTTACGGTGGAATGAGAGGCCAGAGGGGAAATAAAGGCAGGGCCCTCACCATTGCAGTCTAACAAAGAACTTCATCCTGGAGGCTAAAAGCAGGGGGAGACACGTCTCTCCCGTTGGCCCAGGTCCTGAGCCTGGTCCAACAAGGCTGCCAGGCCTTCCGAACAACACAAGTAAACATGATGGTGCAGGGGGGTGGGGGGAGCCCCTGAAAGTCTGTGGGTATCGTCTCCACTAGCTGGGAAATGGGAAAGCTTGAGACTGTGTGTTCATCCCAAGGCCTGGAAGGGAGGCGGGGAGGGGTCCGCAGTGCCCAGAGAAAGGGCTCATAAGCGACTTTGGTTAACTGCCTGGCCTCTGTCCCGAAGGCAAAATGAGCAAACAGAGTCTGCAGCGAGACAAGGGTTCGGGCTAACAGACCCCCGCCCATACCTACTTTGGGTAGCCACACGCCCCCCGCCCCCGACCCGCCCCCGAAAGCTGGCACCACCTTTATCCGTCAGTCAGTAGGTAACTCCCTCACCCCAGTCCCGCCAACTACAGAAGTCAAGTCCTCAGGACAACGGACTCGCTCTCGGCCCTCCTGACCCTTTGTTGGCCGCCCAGCCTCTGGCTACCACCCTTGCTTTTGCTCTCCCATAGAACTTAGCACTAATAAATTTTGCTTGCCGCTAATAGGCTCGCCGACCCGTCATTCTTTACTGCGCGAGAAGAACCCGGCTTTCTCCGGTAACAGGGGCACGTGACTGGGTTGAGGCCACGTCCCCCGTTGTGGGCGTGGGAGAGGCAATCGATAGATGTTTATCTCACACGCGGTGTTTCTCTCCATCTCTTCCTCCTTCCTGCTCCCTCTCTCTAAAAAAAAAATAAAATCTTTTTTAAAAAGAGAGAGATGTTCTGATACGCGCAGTGCGTGTGTTGGGGGCGGGGCACCTGCCCTTCACTGACGCTTCAGGAGAAGCTAGGAAGCCCTGCTGGGTCACAGACTGGACTCACCTCTTTATTCTCAGCACCTGGCACGGGGTCTGACCCATAGTAGATGCTCATCCAGTAAATACTGGATGACTATCTGAATGAATGAATGGAAGGGTCCCAGTGGGGAAATACGCCCAATTACCTGTCTGTGCAAACAGGGGAAGACTCTCATGCACTCTCCATTGGTATAAACTGTTAAAAATCTGCCTGCTTTCCTGACCCTTCCCTCTGCGGAAACGAATTTCTTTATTGGTTTTTTAAATTGAAGGGTCAGGGCATGAGCCAGAGAAATCCCCTCCCAAAGGAGCAGGCTTTGCTCAAGGCCAGGGGAACAGGGGCGTCATCTTCCTGTAGGGGAGGGGAGACAGAAGGAGGCCCTGGGGCCGGTCTGCTGAGCCTGCCCTGCAGGGCAGGGACGGCCGGACTGGCCGGGGGTCAGGCGCTGGCCATCCGATGTCCTCTCCACTGGACCCTTCCTCTACCTCCTAAAGGTTTGGAACAAACGGCCTTGTTCTTTGAGCCTCCAAATGCAAAGGGGGTTTGATCTCAAGCCCCAGGCTGGTTCTCTGGCAGCTGAGCTGGGACCCTTCCTCCTCCTGGAGCCTGTCCCTGCCCCACCCCCCGGCCCTCCGTTTTCTCAGAATGCGACGGTTCCAACAAGATGACCGCGGTGCGAGGGGCAGCAGCCACGCGGCAGTGACACGTGGCCAGAGCCTCGGTCGCACAGTTCTCCCCTTCCCTCCCCACCCCCACCCAGCCTGAGCCCTGGAGACCCTGCAGACTTTGACCCCCGCCACAGGCACCTAAGAGAGGATTCATCTCTCCGTGATGATGCTTATGGAGCCGACACCCCCTGCCCCCCACTCAGCATCCCAGCCCCCCCATTTCCAGAACAGGGAAGGCAGCAAGGCTGGGAAATCCACTCTTTCCACACGTCTTCCAAGGTTTTCCACGAATCTCTCTTGGAGAGCCCGGCGGAAGGGCTGCCAACCCAGGGACCGCCCAACCCCAGAGGCCTCGGTGAGGCCAGCCTCAGGGCAGCCCTGTCTGTGTCCTACCCCTCCTCTCTGCTCTTAACGCGCCTCCATCTTCGTGGGACCAAAGCGTATCCTCCTCACCCACCCCCTCCCCACCTTCCTAACCTCCCCTGCTGGACGGGTCCTGCCAGGGCACCGAGGCCGGGCGGTGAGACCTGGGGGCCTCAGGGGTCAGTCCCCCTCACTGCGCAGGACCCCAGAGGAGGTCCAGAGAGAGAAGCAGCTGGTCCTGAGGAGCGCAGCACCCCAAGGCAGCTGCGGGGGCTGGGGGGCTCTGCTGACCGGCCACCAGGACTGAGGACCATCCTGTGGTTGAAGCAGATTTTGGTGCCAGGCTGGGACAGTCCTCAATGCAATCCTTGTATTTCCCCGGTGGGTGAAAAGTCCCCTTCCGACTCCGTGCGTTTCAAAGCCATCAACTCCTACGTTTCCTTCGCCCAATTTCCTGTGCCCCTCCCCCGTTTCTGGCATTTCTCAGTATGGTCCAAACTCTTCATCTTAGAGGAAGCTCTGACTCAGAACTTTAAAAAATTTTACACACAAACTTAAGAAAACAAACTTGGGGGCGGGGGATTGCGGGAACAGTCCCTAGCCCTTGTAAGGGGACGTCGCAGAGGCTGGGCTTTCTGAGGGGCCACCCTTCCCTCCCCCGGGACGGGGCCTGTGGGCTGGGAGGGCACCACCCGGGGATCCCAGTTTGCCCGGGGTTACATTTACATCTGGGCGGGACTCTGTCGGCCCGCGGTTGGTGGGTGGGGGAAGGGGTCTCTTTAACGCACAAGCGGGTCTAGGGTCGACCCCGAAACCCAGGGGGTGCCCGGCTCGGCGCGCCAGCCGCCGCCCACCCCGCCCGGCCATGTGCGCGCCAGCCCGTGCGTGCGAGCGCGCCGCGCCGGTGGCGGCCAGAGCGGCGCCGCGGCACATCTGGTTCCAGGCGAGCCCCTGGCGCCTGCCTCGCCGCAGACCCGCGGCCCAGACACACAGACGTTAATAGATCGGCGCGCCCAGCCCCGCGCGGCCCGCGCCCGCCGCCGCCCAGCCGCCCAGTGTGAGTGCGGGGTGGGAGAGGCGCGCAGGGTTGGGCGCGCGCGGAGGAGGGGCGCAAGGCACGGCGCCCACCCCCCCTTCCCTGACGCCTGACATCCCCCCCCCCGCCCCACGACACCTCTTTCCCCACCCTTGCTCCCCACTCTCCACTAGGTCCCGAGTTGTAGCTAGGACTGCCCCTTCTCATCCTGGGAAACCAAATTCCCGGAAATCCAACCGCGGTTAGTAACAGGCGGTTCCCACGTGCCCTGCGCGTCCCGCGGGCCAAGGGTTGGGCTGGGCGTGTCACGCGTTCTTCTCCGCACAGAATCACCCTAGGAGTCAGGTACCCTGCTACCCTCGCCCATCCTCATATCCTGGTCGGGGAAACTGAGGCTGGCGGGATCACTGGCTCGAGTCCACACAGCGATAAGGTCGTAGAGCTGGCCTGTAGGACCCCAGGCCCCAGGCAACTCCTCAACTCCTAACGCTCGCACTTGGAACCCAAGGTCACCTGAAGTAGGCCCTAACGCGTGCCCTCACCTGGGGCGACCCTCCCCTCCTCTCCCCCTTTCAGAGAACCTCTCTTCAGCTGCACCCTACCCCCCTGGCTGAGGTCTTTCCACCCGAGCACGGGGCGGGGGGTGGGGGTGGGGGGGAGCGGGCAGTGATGCGCCGTGGGGGACGCTGTGGGGGAATCCTTGTCCTTGGCAAGGTTCCAACAGGGCTGCTCACACAGAACTTCACTCTATATCAAACCTTGAACTTGGAGAGTACATGCTGGGCCCACTCTTGCTCCGAAAGAAATGTTCTGCTTTAGCAGCTCCTTTTTATTATTCAAGGATGTCTGGTGCGTTTTGCTTTGGAGAGGTGGCTGTGAGCTTTAGGAAGAGTCTCCATACTGGAGTTAAGGCACCAATCCGAGCGGGCCAGAGCGGGCCAGAGTGGGCAAGGTTTTACTTTCTCCCTCCTACCCTCTGTCCCTCCTGCTCTCGCTGTATCTCGCCCTCCCTGTCTGCCCCTACCTTAGGTATGTATATGTTATGTATTCATTCATTCATTCATTTCTACTCCGGCCTTCAGCCCCTATGGACAGAGCATGTGTGCTTGCAAATTGCAAGTAATTTGTTGGCTCCAGGTGAAGTTTTTGCTCCCCTCTTAAGTGTTCGCTTCCCCCTCCTCTGAGGGGACTATAAGGAAATGGGCCCACATCAAAATGCCACACTCACCCTTAAACGAGGGGAGAGCATTTTTTCTGAGCTGCTTTAGGACGGGGAAGGAATTCTGTGTAGAACCTTCCCATTAGCGCCCTCTGAATCCACTTGGAGGGCTTATTAACTCTGGCTGTCAGAAACTCGGGGGTTTAGAACAAAACCGCACTTTTAAACAGCTCCCAGCCTGGAGGTAATAAGCTCCGTAATGGCCTCGGTGAACGTGCCCGGGCGCTGGAAACCGACCGGCACAGTCTCTTTTCCTTTCCAGCCAAGTCCCACATGAAAGCTTCCCTGCTGGTGCGGCCCCGTCCCCCACCCCCAAGCATGTGGGGTCTAGAGGGGCACAGAATGGGGCGGGAAGCAGACCAGGGGCTCCTGACCTAGCTCAGCCCCCCACCCAGGGTAAGAGGGGCCTCTTTGCCCGCGGGCTTGGGAGGAGCGAAGGCCAGGCCACGGACCAGGACCAACCCACGCTGGCTCGGGTGTCATAACCAAACCAACGAGCGAGCTGCTCACATGGAACCTGGAGCAAGTGACAGAGCATTTGGAGGGAAGCCGTCCTGACAAGGCATCGGCCACCCCTGCCTCCAGTCTCTCCGCAAAGGCAGTTTCTGCTGGCACCAGACAGAGCCGGTGGCAGTTTCCAGTCCCCTTGCCTCCCCTCTCTCCCCTGTAGCCAGAAGACCCTGCAGGGGAGCTGATTGCAGGCACCTGTCCGCGCTCCAGGGCCCCGGGGTGGGGCGGGGGTCCTGGACCTGCCAGAACAGCCCCGATCTCCAGCCACGGTGGGGTGCCGGGTTTCGCCCTGGCTGGCTGGGTAACCACAAAAGATGAGCAGTGGGCGCTGTGGCCCTGCCTCTAGACTCTGTGACCAGCCAGTAGCGTGCCCCGTTTTCTGTGTAGTGGTCCCCTTTCGTCTGGATCCTGCAGATGGGATGGCGCTCATGAGGGGAGGGGCACTGAACTTCCAGGGCCAGAGGCCCCGCCCAGCCAGGAGGCCTTTGCTTGGCCACCAGGGCCACGTGTAGACACCATGGTGGCTATCATGATCCGGAGAGGGCGCCCCAGCTGCCCTCCGTGGAGCCCCCCGTGTGCCAGGCACGGAGCGCACGGAATCCTCCCACCTGCAGCCGTAGGAAACAGCTGTCATTATCCCCCGTCCTGCAGACAAGGGAAGAGGACCTGGGAGGTCTGGTAACTTCTCTAAGGCCACACAGCCTGTGAGTGGAAGAACGGGGACTCGCCGCCCACCCCGCACGTTGACGCCCCTACCCACTGAGATAACGCCGCCTTCTTACTGAGCCTTGGTGGGTCTGCGCCCAGCTCCTCCCCAGGCAGCGGCCTGCACGGACTGTGCCAGGGGCAGGGAGTTTTCGGGGCGCTCAGGCCAGGGCTGGCTCGCGCCGTCGTCCCTCCGGCACCTCTCCTCACCCGGGAGTAGCTGCTGGGAGCACGGCGTTGGGGAGGATGCCGAGGAGCGCTGGTTGGTCAGCTTTGGGCGCTGCGGACTCAGAAGGGGGTTCTGACAAGGAAGCAAACATTTTCCAGCCCTGAGCCTGGTTCTGTAGGTGCAGAGAGGGCGACTTGCCCGAGGGCACAGGGACAGGTCCGGACAAAGCCAGAGAGGGGACATGGGTGTCACTTCCCGCTCTTTTCATCTCACTACACCTTGGCCGGGGACACGTTCATTAGGAGGTCCCACAAAAGTCCTGGAAGTACATTGGACGGAAGCCATGCTCGGCTCTGGCTCCTTGAAGCAAACAGGTGAGCAGCAGTTGGGCATTCCCAGGTGTAAACCCGTGTCCAGGGCCTCGGCAGTGGTAGGTATTTAAAATAGGCACAATATTCCACTTCTTGCAGAGAAGTGCCACTTTGCTAGGTGACATCAGCAAGTTTGGCCCCAAGAGAACAGTTGTTTTTAACACAATCTACCATGTGAAAACATTTTTACAAAACTTAATTATAAACAACCTGATTTTAAAAATGGACCAAAGACCTTAACAGACATATCACCAAAGCAGCTATACAGATGGTAAGCAGGCATACGAAAAGACACTCCGTGTCACATGTTACATGGGAAACGCCAATCAGGCAACAGCGAGATACCTCCGTGCACCCATTAGAACGGCCGGAACCCAGAACACCGCCACCGCCGAAGGCTGGCAAGGACACAGAGTGACAGAAACCATCTCATTCATTGCTGGTGGGAATGCAAAGTGGCCCCGACACTTTGAAAGGCAATTTGGAGATGTCTCACAAAACTAAATCAACTCTTCCCAGGAACCCCACTTCTTGGTATTCACCCAAGGGAGCCGAAAACTGACGTCCACCCAAAGAGCCACACGTGGGTATTTATAGCAGCTCATTCACCACTGCTCGGCCCCGGACGCAGCCGACCGGTCCTTCGGTAGGTAAGTGGATAAGCAAACTCTGGTCCATCTGGACAATGGAATATTATTCAACAATAAGAAATAAACTATGAAGCCATGGAAAGATACGGAGGAGCTTGAAGTGAAAGGAGCCAGTCAGGTGAGGCTGCACGCGGTGTGATTCAGCTAGGTGACATTCTGGAAAAGGCAGAACTATGCAGACAGTAAAAAGATAAATGGATACCCGGGGCGAGGGGGGGGCCGGGGTGGGATGAACAGGCGCGACAGAGGATCCTTCGGGCAGTGCAACCGCCCTGTGTGATGCTATCATGGTGTATATCTGTCATCACAGATTTGTCCAAACCCTATGGACTTGGGGTGACACGGATGTGTCCGTTCAGGTTTATAGATTGTAACACACGTGCGGCGCTGGGACAAAGGGGAGGGGAATGTGGAAACTCTCTGTGCTCCCTGCTCAGTGAACCTGAGACTTCTCTAAAAAAATAGCATCTATTTGAAAGAGAAAAAATACTGGTTCCCTGGAAGGAGGGACTCTTAATTTATAATGTTTGCCAACGTCTGGGGTGTCAACATTTCCACCAAGGCCGATTTCTAGCTACAATGTGACAGCAACGAAGGCAAAATTGGGACGAGCTGAGCAGCACAGCAGGACACAGTATCTCCACCGCCCGGAAGCCTCAGACGAAACCTCCGGAACATAAACACTGATAGTAACAGTGAAAGGCTGTCACGTGACTGGAAAGAGGGGCGTTCTGAGACTATATTGCCCTTCTTTTAAATGTAATTTTAAATGTAATTACAACTTAAATGCAATACTAAGTTTACATTATACTCTAACTTTTGATAGCATCCATAGACGACAACCAGCTTTCAAAATTCTGACAACTTAACGGTTGCCTGTCTCGAGCCGAGGGAGCAGGGCAAGGACACCGCTACGATGTCTGGCCCATCTAAGGGCGGCGGGCTTGGTGTCACCGCTTCCCTCTTGTCCTTCTCCACAGGCAGGCATGTTTTGTCAGAGCCGGCATCGCGGTGAGCGGCCCACTCTGGATTTGGAAGCCAGGTCCTGTTGTGATGGTGACAGCGGTGTCTGCCCCAGGACCAGCCACCCCTGCCCTCGGGAGGGCCTGTCGGGTCCCCAGATCCTGCCCACCTTGTCACCAGGGTTCAGATTCTTCCCAGCACCTTGATGCAACATGTGTGTCTACAAACATCACCTGCCCTGAGCCCTGGGGGCCTTTCTAAGGTGAGGTGTTCCCTGAAAAGTCCCGCCAGTGAAAACAGGGCTGAAGGTTTCACGCCAACCCTCACGAAAAGGTGAGGCACCCCCCAAACCAGAGGCCAAGGGCAAAGGAGGAGGGGCTGAGGAAGGGGCGAGGGACAGGGGCAGCAGGGTGGAACTGGGGTCCTCAGCTCTGACTGCTCAATGCCGTCACTGGGAGGGGGGGTTGTGTGGGGCAGGCGGAGAGTTTAAAAATCAGATGCCAAGCGCCAGCCCCCTCCTCTCTCAGAGACTGACTCACCAGGTTTGGGGTGGGCTCTGGCCGTTGGTGTTCACGGAGTGCTCTCCAGGCAGTGCGATCACGCCGCCAGGGTGGGAGAGCACTCATGGGCAAGGCCAAGTGCATGGCCTTGGGGATCAGACCAGCTTAGAGCCACGACCACAGGCCATTTACCCCAAATGAGCCGCAGTTTCTTCCTCTGCGAATGGCGATCTCCCTACAGGGTTATCACCGGTGACAACACAGATAAGCAGGCACAGTGCCCGGTGCACGGCGGGAGGATGGGAAGTGAGGAACGTGAGGAGCGATTCCTGTGCGCCCGGCCCTGAGCCGAGCGCACTACCCAGGAGATAACACTGTCCCTCTTCCAGGTGAGGAAGCCAGGACTCAGAGAGACTGAGGGCTTCCCTGAGGTCACCCACCTGGCCAGTGGCAGTGCCAGGGACCAGACAAAAGCGGGCAGTGCATTACGGAAGACACGTGAGCTCCAGGAGCTCAGAGAAGAGCTGGGAGTGGACAGGGCAGGGGAGCTTGAAAGAGGAGATATGGGAGAGGAGGTGGGAGTATATGCTGAGGGCACAGGAGTGTCTCCCTGTGTGGGGACCAGCATCCCTAAGCCACGGGCCTCTTGGAAACCAACAGCATGAACGTCCCTGGCCTTGCATGTGCTTCGCCTTCTTCTGGTGAGACCCTCCGTGCTCACAACTTCTGGAGTCTCAACAGAGCAGACCCTTCGCATTCCATACTATGAATGAGAAGGAGGGTGAGTATGGAAGCCCAAAGCCACACAGGCAGGGGGTAGTACAGCAGGAACTGGTGAACGGTGGGCTCCTACTCATCCTACAAAACCCTGCTTGAAAAGCCCCTCCCCCATGCCCAGAACTCCTTGTGCACATGTCTGCTTCACTCATCACACTGGCTTCCAGGCTTGGTCCCCTGTCTCAAGCCCACTAGGCCGTGAGCTCCCAGGGGCCCCTTTGGACTCAGAGTACTTGAATGGTTCTAGACAGGACAACAGAAGTGTGGACCCAGGGAGCCCCTCCTGGTCTTTTTCCTTCTGTCAACTGGACCTTGTTCTGCCATTGATGGTGCTTCTTGGAAAAACGTGAGATTGATGTGCTCTTGCACATGTTCGGGGTGGCGGAGGGGGTGGACGCAGAGAGAAGGACAAGGACTGAGGGGGCAGCTCACAGTCAGTGCCCACGCCACGGAGCCCAGGGCCAGGGTGGCTCTTTATATGACCCCTCTTTGCACGGTCAGGGGACCCGCGAGTCCTCAAAGCCCTTTCTCCTCTGCCCTCAGTAACGGTGCCGGGGGACTACACTGTCACGTCCGAGCGCTGCTGGGGTCTGCCCGGCATGGCCCGCTGTGGCGCAAGCGGCAGCCTGTCTGCCTGCCCTCACCTCCTGGGCCGCGCCACGTGTCGGTTCCCCGCAGGTGGCAGGTGTATGGAGTACCCGGCCCCGGCATGTTGTCATGATTCCTGGGACTCAGGCACAGTGACCAAAAGGGGCTGTGAGTCGGGCTTCTGGTTCTGTGGCCTTGGCAAGTCATTTTGCCGTGCCGTGCCTCAGTTTCCCTTTCGGCACCGCACATCGCTCACAGGTTGCTATGAGAGTTCCATAGGATGATGTCTGGAAGGAGGTCAAGACATGGGACCCACAGGTGTCCCTGTGGCTGACCAGCACGAATGTGGCTCACCCAAGAAGGTGACCTAGACAGGCCAAGCTCCCTGCCAAGCCACAGGCTCCGTCCTTGTCCCTTCCCTCCCACGAAGTGCCCCTGAAGGCCTGGTGCAGCCCGCCTCACAGGCTCCCAGGGATGAAGAAGCAACCTGCCCCCTGTCACCCCAACCCCACCCCCGTCCCTCACTGCAAGAGACCGCCCCCCGGGGCTGTGCCTCAGCCGGCACCAATCAAATACGGAAAAGAGTCAGCCACGGGGTGGGCGACTCTGCTTCATCCTCCCCTAATGGGTGTCTGGTCCCGACGTGGGCACCTCTCGTTTCACTAACCTTCTGCTGAGGTCCCCCCCACCAGGCCCACCAGGACCCCCCACTCAAAGTATCAGGACATCGAAGGTTTTTTCACTGACGAGGGGAAGGGTGCTGGGGAGAGGAGGGGCAGCTGGCCAATTCCAAGCTGAGCAAGGAGGAGTTAGGGAGGTGCCATCTCAGGCGCGCCCCCGCCCCCCGCACTTGCAGGGCCCTGAGGGCGGCAGTGGCGGGCGCCTGCTTACCCTACGCCTCCCTGGCACCTCGCCCCCTCCCGCTGGCCCTGACCCTTGGCCCCCCGAGCAAGACCCAGAGAGGAGCCAGCGTGCCAGACCAGAGCCCAGATCCCAGCTTCGGGCGGGACCTCTCCCTCCAGCCTCAGCTGGATCCCCTGCCCCCCACGAGTCTCCCCCAGCCACACCGGACGCTTCTTGTCTTCGCACACACTATGCCCTCGGGCTGGAATCCTCCCACTTCATCAGGAAACCCAACCCAGTCTTCACGTCCTACCACTTCCTGTAGGAACCCTCTCCTCACCGCCCCAGAACGGCTTGGGGGCCCATCTGCCCCGCCCCTTCACTATCACTGATGAAACCTGCTTGGCCTGTTTTCCTCTGTCCTTCTCCAGGGCTGTCTGTGTCGATAGTGGAGCCTGGTACAACATAGGTGCTCAGTAAACACTGGGTGGACGGATGGAAGGGCAGATGGACGGGTGGATGACTGGCTCACATTTAGCCTCAGGCCCACAACGCCTAAGGCCCAGGAACGTCATCAAAGGCCCAGGAAAATGGGAGCCATGAAGTACAGCTTTTTACTGCTTCCAACATGCACTGCAGAGGGGCGATTAACAAGTGGCTGATGACACGTCGATTGCACATGTTGCCCATCTCCTGTTGGCTGGAAGCTCCTACGGCCTGATGGGGCGGATGTCTGCCCAGTGTCCGCTCATACTAGGGGCTCAGGAAATACACGCCGAGCGGAGGGGCCCCCGCTGCTCACCTGGGAAATGGGACCGCTGAGAGCCTGGGAGGACGGGGGAGCACAAGGCTTAGGCTGCAGCGGGGGCCCCGTCAGGAGGGACAATTGGCTCCCGTTAGAAAGGGGGTTCCAGCAGGGCCTCCCTGTGGACAGTGACTTCACCCAACGAAGTGACCGTGATAATGGCATGGCAGGCACTGGCACAGCGGGGAGGAGGGCAGGATGGGGACCATAGTCCGAGGCCTCCACGGTGGAGCTGGAAGCCAGGGCCCCTCCCTGGGGGGTCCCGACCCTGCCCTGGTGGCCCGGCTTTTGTCTGCTGTGTCCAAGGCTGAGTAGCACTGAAGACACCCAGGCAGCCCCCCAGATGGACGTGGCCCTGCTGAGAGAGGCATGGGGACACAGCCCGCACCCCCTGCCCCCTCCATTCTCACCCAGATGTGCCAACAGACAGTGGAAATAGACAAGCCCCAGCCCACACTGCCCCGCCCTGGGGTGGGGCCGGGGTAGAGGGAGACTCTTGCCTTAACCTGGAGCTAGTTTGGGCTGGAACCCTTCGCCGTGCGGGGAGAGGAGGGACCTGGGGACCAGCCGCTGCCAGGGTGCGGCCGGGTCTTCCGCCCGCCCGCGCCGAGGAAACTGCCCATGAGCTGCCATAACAGCGACAGCAGCAGTGGGCCAGGCACGGGGACTGTGCCAAGTGCCGCCTCTGTCTGCTTCCTCCCAACCCACGTGTCATGGTCTCCACTTTACAGGTGAAGAAACCGAGACCCAGAAAGGGGAAGCCCCTTGCCCCAGGGAACAAACTAGGGTGAGTCGGACTCACTGGCCCAGCTTGGGCCCTCCTCTCCCTGGGGTCCCTCTGGCCCATGAGGGGGTGCCAGCCCTTGGCCACACTCCCCAGAGCTGCTGCCTTTCTGACCAGGACCGTGCCTCCTCCTCAGGGACTGGCCTGTCCCTGAGGTCCCCACAGGGCAGCCTTGCTCTCCCAACCTTGGCCATTGATCCCGATTTGAAGGAAGCAGCAAATAGTGGCCATGACGCCCCCAGAGCCCGAGAAGCTGCCATGGAACTCTGCGGCGCCCCGGGATCCCCTGCAGGGCCCTGAGCTGCCCCGGGGTGCCGGAGGCGGAGCACGCCGCCTCGGGCCTCTCTGGTCTGGGTGATGGCTTTCCCCTCTCCTCCCTGACTGGGCTTCATCCCACGCGGTCCACAAACTGACATTTCCAGCGGGTCCCAGTTCTGGGCCAGGAGGTGGGGAAGCAGCGAGCTGGCACCCGTGGCGGTGGACCCAATAGGCTTGCTTGTTTCCCTGGCACCTCAAGCTGCATGCACTTCCTTGCCACCTGCCTCCACACACGCTGGGCTACCTGATCTTCCTGGACCCTGCTTCCAGTGGCCGCTTGGACACGGGCGTCCTGGGCAGAGGAAGAAGCCCGCACGGGGCGGGGGAGCCAGCGTCAAGATCAGCTCTCCCGCGAGTGCGGACCCCATGCGGAATGGGCTTTGCTGGAGCCCAGGATCGGCTGAGTTCAAGATGTGTGCATGTTTGTGTGTGCATGAGTGTACTGGTGCATTGTGTGTGTGATGCACATGTAGGCATGTATAAGTGAGCATGTATGTGTGTGCACACATATGTGTGTTGTAGACAGGTGGCGAGAACCCGTCTGTGGTCCCTGAGGGAGCATATCTGAATATCTCAGCCTTCCTCCCTGAGCCATATTATCCATAGACCTCCTAGAAGTTGCAATTAACCACTAATTTGAATTTTTAACCTCAAGTACCACATTATAAAAATAACTGTGTTGTGTTTTATAGGCGGCATTTGTCATGAAATTATGCATGGTTACTATTTGTGCCACAGAAAATAAAGCAAGATGCTCCTCTGTCACGGGAGGGGTCGGCGGTCCCTCCAGGCTGGGCTGCAGTGAGCCAACGCCGGCTGTCCTGAGCATGAGGGGCCGCAGGTCTCCGCACGCAGCTGCGCGGGCACGGGGCTGGGTCTTGCGCGTGCGCGCGGGGTTCGGGGCGGGGCGCGGGGGGGCGGTGCAGATGGCGACCGGGGCTGGAGAGCCTGTCTCTGTTGGGAACGCCTAGGTATCAGCAGAGGCCACTGGGGCCAGCTCCCGGAACCCAGAACCCGTCCCGATCTCAGCTCCGCCTCCCGGGGGGCCTCGGGAAGCTCTCCCGCTGCGGTTTCCCCATCTGTGAAGAGGGCTTCACAGTCTTAACCAGTGCACCTGCCTCTCCCGTTCAAGTGTCAAGGAGAGTGAAACGGAGAACAAACCGGTGCTGAGAGGGCGCCCCCCGGGGCCAGGCGGGTGAAGAGCCGAGCCCCCACTCACGTGATGTCGTCAGCTCCTCTGAACCACCCAGGACCCTGGGTCTCTCACTTACCCACTTTGCAGAGAAGGAATTGAGGCTCAGAGAAGTGAGACCTCTTCTCTTTTCCAAGATCACCCACTAAGTGGAGGTGAGGCCGGAGCCAGGATCCCACAGCTAAGCCAGGCCGCTCCCAGCCACATGACCTGCCGCGAGAAGGCCTGGAGCCCCTGGACCTGACTCTCTGCTTCCATGCCTGAGTCACCCTCCAGCTGCCTGGGGGGCGTGGGGGTGACCCTGTCCCAGCCGGCCTGGGTCGGGGAGACGCCTGGTGTCTGCCCAGCACCTCGGCTCTGCTGGGAGCACATCTCTCCCCCCACCCTTCCTAAACCAGCCTGGAGGGTCGGGGTGAGGTCGGAGTGAGCACAGTGCAGGGTCCAGGCCACCGGGGTGAGAGCCACACAGGGGACGAGGGCCTAAGGCCCAGCGCCCCCACGCCTTCAGTACACAGCCCGTCTTCCTGGGCCTCAGCTGCCTCACCGGGAAAACGGGGCCACAGGCTGCTGACCACCGAGAGTGTCCGAGAGGGATTCCGAGATGATCCCCGCACAGGGCGTAGCACACAGCAGGTGCACAATAAATGGTCTGCCACTTGGTGACAATGCTGACGATGACACTGATGAAGATGAGCATGCCCAAACGCCACTCCCACCCCAGGCTCTCAGCTGCAAGCAGCCCGAACTCCCTCCGTCCCTCCAGGGAAGCGGCCCTGCCGTGGGGCCGCCGGGGCCTGCCGTCCTCATCCTGCAGCGGGTCTGCCAGCGAAGCCCCGTCTCGGGGCTGCTGTGCACCCGTGGAACGAGCCCTAGCGTTGGGCCCGTGACGCCGGCACAGCCGCCCTGCGACAGATTGGCGAGCACGGCACTGGGCACGGGGCCTGCTTGGGCCCTCGTTCTGAGCGGCCCCAGAGCCTCCCCTCCCCGACCTGGAACCCCAGACCTCAGGGCGGCCGGGCTGGGGGCAGCCAGCTGGGGCTGGCGGTCAGCTTCTTTGGAGAGGAAGAAACCCCAGGAGACACCGGGCAGTCGGGACACAACCGCCGTCCCCAGTTAGCCATTCACTTCCCAAGTGACCGGGAACACTTGCTCACCAAGGGCACTGTGGGGAGGGCCTGGGTGCTCCGGGAGCCCCAAACACCCACGGGCACACAGGACGCATTCTCAGTGTTCTCAGTACAGAGTCTGCGAGGCTGGAACCAGCCCTCGGCCCTCGGGCCTCCCCCACCGTGCACCCACCCAGCCCTCCGCTCCTGGGACAGCCAAGTCCTCGCTCCCCTCTGAGCCTCTAAGGCTACTGCTCCCTCCCGCTGGAGCAGCGTCCCAGCCTCTCCCTCTGGCTAACACCACTTATCTTTCCAGTCTCTCTTGAAAGTCTGCTTCCTCCAGGAAGCCTTCCCTGAAGCCCAGGCTAGGTAAGGAGGCCTATTATCTGTTCTCCTAGCAGCCAGGACGTCTTCTTAGCAGGAGCCACACCTCCCTTGCTCCCTGCTGGGCTCCCAGTATTCAGCCCTCAGCCTGGCACTGAGTGGGTGCTTAACAACTACTTGCGGAAGGAAAGAGGAAAGGGCTCATGGGGTGCCACCCCTTTGTTCCTCCCTAGAGGCAGAGGCCAGTCCTTGAAAAGGCAGCCTCCCACCCCCAGCTCTGTTTGGCCTCAGATCTGAAGTCACTGCAATATCAGCGGTTGCCTGTAACCAACAGTCCCGCATTTGGCTGCATTAGACCTTCGCCTTCTCTCTTTTCCTTCCCAGAGAAACCAGAGCAGCCGTTTCTACTTCTTGTCTCCATCAATTTCCCGCTTGCAGCCCTGACACTCTCCTCGCCCGCCCGGTGTGGTGGCCATCGTAGTGGCCGGGCAGCGGACTCTGCCGGAGAGACCGGCCTTCCAATTAAAGTATGAGGTCTCTCGGAAACACGAGACCCCCGAAGGCACGGGCCCCTCCCCGGCCGCCGCCCCAGTCCCTCCGTCCCGGCACAGCCCCCTGCCCTTCTGCTCGGGGTCAAGCTTTGCACAGGGTGTCCCTGGAAACGTGGCACCTTCCTCAGGGCACCGCAGAGGTTTCCAGGTGAGAACCAGGCAGGCAGGAGGCACAGTCCCCCCCCGGCAGGACACAGTGGCTTCTGGCAAGAGGGCACCGAGCAGCGCCTTGAGCATCTGGGGACCCTGCACAGGGTGGCCGGTGTTACCTGGGCTCTGGGGATCATTGCATGTTTCCTGGGTGACCTTGGACAAGTCATTTCGCCTTTCTGAGCCTCAGTTCCCTCATCCGTAAGATGGGGATAATGCTCTTCCTGCTCCGCACCCTGCTTAGGGGCTGGGCCTCACCTGCCCACACCTGGGCACGGAACGGACAAATGAATGAATGAATGAATGGGTGAATGAATGAACCCCATGCAGTTTTCTTGGAATAAAAAAAAAAACAAGACATATGTTGGAAGGGGAGAAGCAGGCAGAATTTCACACGCCGTCTCTTTAGGGAAGACAAAAAGGCCAGTTTTCTGTAGCTTTATCGAAAGAGAGAAACTGGGAACAAAGTACCAGTTGGTCCTTTCCCCCACCTCTGGGGTGTTTTTCTGGACATCCCTCCCTAGTCTGGGATGCCCTTCTTTCTCCCGGCCAGGCCCCCCCGAGCTGTGGGTGGTGGTTCGGGCCCCCCAGGCTCCCAAGCCCGGGGGTAGTGGTGGGGGCTTCCTGGCCCCAGCGAGGGACAGAGCAGCCCGCCCGCCGTCTCTCGAAGGCGAGCTCACCCTCTGCCGCCGGCCAGGGCCGGGCCGTGCAGACCCATTCCTGTGTCCGCCCACTCGGCATGCCGCTGCCCTCTGCTCCTCTCTGCTCTGCTCCTCTCAGGATCAGGAAAGGGGGTTGAATCTGGGGGTTCCCTGCCTGCTGTGCCACCCTGGGCAAGTGCTTAACCTCTCTGAGCCTCAGCTTCCCCATCTCTAATCATAACAGCAGAAACCCTTTCTGAGCACTTCTCATGTGTTCAGCTACTCTGCTCCCGTCACCTCTTACAATCCTTAAAACCGCCCTGCAAGCAGGCACGGGAAATCTTCTCAGGTGACAAACAAGACTCGGAGAGAAGAAACTGTCAAGGTCCCACAGCTGGTCAGGTGGTGGCCGAGATGCCACCGTCCAGGGCACGGTCCCTGCACAAACAGGCGCTAGCTGACTGGATCACGTCCGCGAGAAGAGGGGGCTGAGTGACTCAGAGTGAGTCAGAGGAGGGGGACCCCCAGGTCCCACCGGGTGCCGGGGGAGGCCCAGGAGAGGGGGGGTGCCAGCCTCTCCCGAGGGCCCTGCACCCCCTGGGGTGGGGGCGGGCAAACCCTGAGCCCTGCCTGGCCGGGCTGCCCGCTGGCTGGACCAGCTGCCCACGGCACCATCTTGAGAGCATTAGGGGCTGCTGTGAACAGCTGTTTTCTGTTACGTGTTATTTGTTAGTCTAATGAAAGGAGGTGCACTCGCTTTCAAGACCTCTGCGTTCTGCGGGCTTTTATATGGGAGGCCGGCGCGGAGCTCTGGCGGCCAGAGGAGGCCCGCGGCCCCTGCCAGGCGCGCCCGGCGGCTCGGCTTTGATTCCGAGGTTTGCAGCCATCCGCGTGGTAATTCCAGCTCTGGTTAAATGTCATTTTTAATAACGCCATCCCTGGCGTGTAAACGTCTGTGCCCACGGCAAGAGGGAAGGCCAGGAGGGGAGGCCAGCGGTGGGGGAGGACAGCCGGGGAGGCGTGGGGGGAGGCTGAGGACAATACCTGGGCGAGGTGACCGCCCCCCTGGGGGCCGTGGGCGCCCCACCCCAGGGAACCGCTTCCAGGGGAGCCTGCAGGGTGTGGGGGGCAGGGCGAATGGGAGGGCAGGGCGGGTGAGGGGCCAGAGAGGAGCAGGCAGACAGGATGCTGGGAGGGGGCTTTCCAGTGACAGGAGTGACAGGGAACCTCACCCAGCAGCGAGGCTTCTGACCACCCCCACCGCCGCCACCCTGGCAGCTAGAGGGTGTCAGGATGCTTGGGGGGACAGAGAGAGATCTTCCCTAATGAACACCCACTTCGTTCCAACTCTCTAGGCTCCTGTGGTGTGGCTGGTACTCAGTAGGCACCCAATGAATGCGGGTGGATGGCCAAGAACCATTGCCCTCTCCTAGACCGACCCAGCAGGGCAGCTTCCTGCACGAAGGCAGGCCTCTGGGAACGCTGGCGGGGACACCGAGGCTCGGACCAGTGACTGAGTCACAGTGGCGGGGACACCGAGGCTCGGACCAGTGACTGAGTCACAGGGCAGGACGAGTTGCAGTTTCCTGACTCCACGTGGGAGCCCCTCCCACTGTCTCCTGGGCAGCAACGTCCCGGGAGGTGCCATACTCCCGCCTTGTCAGTTTTCAAGTAATCGAGGCTCTTGCTCAGCTCCGGGACAGAGGGGCCCTCTGCGGAAGCTTCCAGGTCTCCAGTCCCTAGGCCTCCTGCGTTTCATTGCCCCACACCCAGGACCTCCTCCAAAGGCTGCCAGGCAGCCCCCGTGCACCTCTCGGGCCTCGGGGTCCCAGCTCCTTGGCTGCTCTTAACTCGTCGCCCCCGCTCCCTCCCAACCCCTTCCACTGCCCCCCAAACCGGAAGGCCCCCATCCCACGCACAGAAAAGCAGAGCGATCACCAAGAGGGACCAAAAATAATGTCTTCCAGAGCCTGCTTCATTTTTAGGATGCAATAAAAGTTATCATTAGCCCTAAAAGGCCCCCTGTGAACGGTGTCCTCTCATCGTGGTGGCCCCTCGGAGCCAGGCTGGGAACAAGAGCTTCCCAGATGTGGAGGGAACACGGGGCAAAGAGGCAGCAAGAGCACTCGGGCCTTTTTAACGACTTTCATTCCCAGGACATCTTGAGATTCCACTCCGGGTTCTGGCTGGGCAGGCTCTGCCCTGAGCTCTGGGGAGGCCCCGCCTCTTCCTGGCAGCGGCTTTCTCCCTGCTCCTCTCCTCGTGGGCCAGAGAGCGCCCTGCCACAGGCCCCTGCCCTGCGTCCCCTCACCTAGCTTCTGGAGGCTGGCGGGCACCCTGTCTCCTGGCCTGTGCTCAGCATGGGAGCCGGCTGAGACAACTTTCCCCAGCTCCCCCTGTCTAAACAGGAAGCTCCCACGGCGCTCTCCGACTCACCACCTCACCAGAGGCACTTAACCCTTGGCCCCGGCCACCGTGATGTGGCAGCTCATCCAGGCATTAGCTGCCTGCGGCCACTCTGGCCATTAAAAGCTTGGCCTTGATTTTGGGGCCAGGCGGGAGCCCTCATGATGCAGAGTGTGTGTGTGTGTGTGTGTGTGTGGGGGGGGTTGTGTGTGTCTGTGAGCCTGGGAAAGCCAGTCCACCATGTGTTCCCCAAATGCCAGCCCACGACAAGCTCTCACCGACCTACCACGAAATGAGAAAAATCGGGGCGACATGCGAGTTTTGTTTTGTTAAGCTGAATTAAGTCAGTTTTGAGCACCATTCTTGACTCTGAGATGAAGATGCTAAAAGGTTCTTTCTTGCATAAACAGATGGGGCCACAAGATGGTAGCTGTTGTGAGTGAATGCTTTTCTTGGCAACTTTTGTCACTGCCCACTCTCTGCCAGTTCCCCTAAGTGCCGGGGAATTTCACCCGGGCCTGAAATCTGGAAGTGTGGGAAGGAGGTAGGAGCTCAAGGCCTGACACATAGTCGGCTTAAAAAGTGATGGATGAATGAATGAATGGACGGATGGATGAGGGGGGATGGGCTGGGGGGGCTGGGAAAGGGGGCCTGTCCTAGAGATGCCCTTCAGAGTCAGGGACCCTCCACAGGTCTCCCATGTCAGCTTGCAGAGAATGAGAGAGGCCATTCGGATGTTTCTGGGTGGAAGAAGATCAGAACTTGCCTCATACTCATACTTTTCAATGCGCCCAAAGTCTGGCAGTCCCCAGGCCATCCCTCACAGGCCTGTGACCCAGGCAGGGACCTCAAGGAGACCCCTCCCCTGGCTGCCTCATGGTGCCCCGGTGCGGGCGTGGGTATCGCTGGCCAGGCCACCCAGCACGTGGGCGGGGCTTGCAGGGCGGCTTCGGACGGTGCTGGAGAGTGAGCGCTTCAGAGCAGGACGGGCCCGGGAACGTGTGACCCTGGCAAGTGGCTCAACTCTGACCCGTCCTTTCCCTCTTCATAAAATGGGGACAATAAAAGGACCGGCTCCCGTGGTTAGAGGCGGGACAAGGAGGGGTGAGGCCTGGGGCGTCCCGGCCAGCTCGAAGTGAGCGCTTGGCCTGCGAGGGCTGTGGTCACGGTCACCCTGCCGCTTTTCGTCCCCCAAACCAACCTTGGCTCAAGTCAAGTCTCCCAACGAAGTGGAGAGGCTTCCCCCCGCCCCCCACTCCCCCACCTAAATGCGGAGCTGTGCACGAGGAAGCGGCCTGGCCTTGGGAGCCTTCCGTCTTTCCCAGCTGGTGGGACCTTGGGCAAGTTGCTTTGCTTCCCCGGGCCTCCCCAAAAGTAGGGGTGTTAATCCCTAACCCTGCCCGACTGCCAGGGCTGCTGTGAGCACCTCTCTCCAAGAGCTGCCACGAGCACCTGCTGTGTGGTAGGCACGGTCTCCCGCGCCCACTCAAGGCTCGCCACGCCGGTGAGAGACTTCGCTGTGCAGTGGTCCCATTTCATAGAGAGCAACACAGAGCCTTAAGGTGTTTTTCAGGTCTCAAGGGTGGTGTGTAAGCATGGTGTCAGCATGACCACCACTGCTCCAAAGTGACTTTCCCAGAGTCTCCCGGGAGGGATAGTGGCAGCTCCAGCTCTGCTGAGCTCCGGCCCACAGGGAAGGGTGTTGGAGGGGTGCTCGCTCATCCCGGACTCCTGTGCCAGGCCCCCAAGCTCTGCCCAAATGATCCATCGGCTGGAGATGCAAGATCACCCTGGAACCCTGAACAGACAGCAGAGAAGCAGGCCAGTGGCCCCTCTCCCACCAGCCCCGGGAGCCAGCCGTTCTTCGCTAATCAGCTTCTAGGCCCGCTTCCTGGGCCTCTCACTCACCAACCCCCTTGCTCTGCACAGGAGCTGAGGGACACCCAGTCACCTGTCGGAAGGTCCACACCCCCCTCAGGACCCATCACAGGGCATTTTCTGAACCTGGATCAGCTTGTGACGAGGGACAGGAAGCAGCTCCCAAACAGCGGTGCACTGTGTGGCACGGTTTTGGGGGCGGGGGTGGGGTGGGGACTGAGAAGCGATTGACATGCCCAAAGTCACACATAGAGAGGACAGCGAAAGCCAGGACCAGAACTGGGAGGTCCTGATTCCCCATCCGCGGCTCCTTCACTGCAGATGGCTCTGCCCACCCCACTGCTCCCCCACCCCCTGAAAATGGGTAACGGGGAAGGAAGGAGGGAAGAAGGTGGAGGCAAGGAAAGCAGGTGTGTCATTAAAAGGCTCGGTTCTGAAGAAACCCTTTTGTCTTTCCCCCACCAGCCCCGCTCCTGTCTGGCCTGCCAGCCTCCTCCCGTCTGCCTCCCGTCTCCCTCCTCCACAGCCCCGCGGGCGCCCGCCTTAAATCTGAAGTCCGCTATGGAAACCAGTATAGAGGCTCCTTTAAAAATTAAGCAACAGAATTACCATAGGATCCGGCACTTCTGCTTCTGGGTATGTGTGTACCCAAAAGCACCGACAGTGGATCGGACAGATGCCTGTACACCCGTGTGCCCAGCAACAGCATTCACAATCGTCAACGGTGGAAACAACCCAGGCGTCCGCCAACCGGTGATGGGTGAACAAAATGTGGCTGTGCACACAACGGGGTGCCGTTCGTTTTAAAAAGGAAGGCAATCCCGACACCTGCTACCACACGGATGACCCCTGAGGACATGATGCTGTGAAATAAGCCAGAAGGACAAATACTGTGTGAGTCCACATATATGAGGTCCCTAAAGTGTCACCTAGAGCATCAAATTCATAGGGACAGAAAGAAGAATCGGCCGGGGGGGGGGAGTGGGGGCGCCAGGGAGTGGAGGAGGGGAATCAGTGGTTAATGGGGACAGAGTTTAGGGAAATGAAAGTTTTTGGAGATGAATGCTGGTGACGGTAGCGCAACAACGTGAGTGCATTTAAATGCCCCCGAGCTGTACGCTTAAAAAGGATAACTCTTAATTTAACTCTCTTTTACCACTATAAAAAATTTAAAAATTGAAAGCAAGTCTCCCAGTCTTTGGAACTCAGTGGTCCCTTCAGGTCCACTACACAGACACCAAGCCCTGCCCGCCGGCCCCTGGGAGCGGGGGAGGTCTGCACCCCCAAGCGACCCACCCTTGGCTTCCCGTCATCAGGTGGCAGATGTGGCTCAGGGGGCGGGTCCTCCAAGGGACCCCAACCAGCCTCCCGAGCCCACCCCCTGCTCAGCCATGCCCTCGGGCCGCAGGCAGGCTCCCCGCTGTCCTGAGTCTCAGGCAGGCAGGCAGGCAGGCAGGCGGACCTGCTAGGTTTTCTGAAACAGGTACCAGCCCTGCTCTGGGGCGGCCCCTCCGCCTGGGCTGGGGGCTGCTCCCCGCTGGCTCCCCGGCTTTGTTTATTTTCTCAGTGTGTCTGCATCTCTGTTTCCGCCCTGCCCACAGGAGGGAATGCTTTCAAGAAAATCTCCGTTATTAATGTGGTTTCTTTTGTTGTAAGTCATTGCAAAGGCAGCAAACGAGGGTTTATTTTCCTAACGTGCTTGGCATAGCTCAGCGCCCCGGCGCAGACCTCAGCGTTTGACTTGGGAGGAACCCGAGACCCCGGTTTGCTCTGAGTCACCGGCGAAGCCACAGCCTTCCCGGCCAGTGCTGGGGGAGCCTGGTCTGGGAAAACCATTGGTAAGAATACGCTGTATCTACCGTGGGCTTTGTGAAAACAAAAGAGTAAGAAATATGTTTAAAAAATGTTTGGGCCTGCTAACCTGGCAGGTTGAAAATATATCAATTTTCTAACTCATTAGCTTCCCTATTGGTTCTTATTTTTCCAATAGGAGACACCCCTTCTCTTTGGTGGCAGTCTCTTTCTTTAGGCTGGAAATATCTCCAGAAGCCACAAGATATCCCACTTGCAAGCTTGTCCAAATCCCCAGTGAGGGGCCAGGGCTCCCTGAGGGCCCAGGACTCGGGGACAAAGTCACAGCCCAGGGCCCACGCCTTCTGGCCTGGGGTCCAGGGTCCTGGCAGGTGCCCCAGGGGTTGGCTGCCTACTTGGGGTCCAGTGATGCTGGCTGGGCCCATCAGGAAGCGGTCCCTGCTCCCCGGCCATTGGAGGCATCTGGACTGGGAATTCAGTCAATGGCAGGAGAGGGGACAGGGGGCACCTGAGAGGGAAGGACCGCAGGCAGCTGGCGCCTCCCGGCCCACCTTCTGTCTGCAGGCCTGGACCCAGGGGACCAGCCCGGGACTCTCGCAGGCCTGGAACAGCCACGGGGCACCCTGCCCCTGCCCCAGGGTCTCTCTCCTGGCAGCGGGCACCCCTGGAATGCGCCCAGCTGGCCTCTGGAGGTGCTTGACTCTACATTAAACATTTGGGTTTCATGGGCTAGTGATTTGTTTTCAATCTGATGCATGAGTATAGCATTACCTCCTTTTAATTTTGCCAAGGCATTAACATAAAACAATCTGCAGTTATTATCTCCATTTCTTAAAAAGGTGTGTCTTAACACTAACAATGAGTAGGAAAGATAGAACCCTAGTAATGCAACAGTATCCTTTAAACTGGAGTTTTTAGCTTCCTGGACAAGTCCTCATGTTGCCCAGGTTGCTTCAATTTGCAGGGGCTTGGAAAGGCTGCGTCCGCTGCGCGGGGCCGGGCCAGGCCTACAAGGCCAGAGCTGGACGTAAGCGCCTTGCGGACCTGGCTCCGCCTGTGGCCCCCAGGCTCTGACCTCCGGGGCAGGCCGGCTGCTGCCCTGGGGCCCGTCCCACCTGACTGTGTACCCAGCGTGTCCGCTGTCCCCAGCACCTGGGTATTCCCAGTGTGCGCAAGCTCGTCCTCAGGGAAAGGCTGGGAAGCCCCCCAGATGCTCGCAGAGGGTTGCCCAGCCGCAGGGGCTGTAGAGAAGGCCCGCCACCCAACCTGGTACCTGGGCGCTGCTGTGGCCCCGGCCACGCACCTGTGTCCCCAGGCGACATGGGCCGTTCTCCCCAGGAAAACCCTCCATGGGAGACTGCCTGTGATGTGTCCAGGAGAAGCAAAGCCTGGCCCCGTGGCCAGGGGCCGGGGTGGACATGCGCACCGGTCCCCTGGCCAGGCCTCCTTCCAGCCTTCCAATCACTCCCGCGCCCTTCTCTTCTCCTCTCCCCTCCCTTTCCTCCCTTCCTTCTTGGGTTTATCTTCCATTTGCTCTCCTCTTCACTCCCCTGGGGCCCCCCATTCATCAGGGTGAAACCAGTGACCAGCTGCCCTCCAACGAGACCTGCGATCGTGGGACAAACTGAGGATGGCAGCGTGCCCCCTTCCATGCCAGAGGGCACCCCGCTTTACCCCTGGCCCAAACCAGACACCTCCCTTCCACTCTTCCATCAGGGTGCCCTTAGCTCCCAGGGATGGGTCTGTCCGCTTCATGTTTACTCCAGAGGGTGAAGAGAGGGGTCAGCCCGCTGTGGCTGGTGGGCGGCGAATGCCACCGAGAGGGAGCCAGCGGCCGCCGGACACAGCTGGCACCAGCCGGGCACTCCCTGAGCCGCAGGCACGCTCCAGGTGACCCCCACCCCCAACGCGCACACACATGCCCCCAACCAGGGTTCAGAAGAGGCTGCAGGCCCCGCCGCACTCCCCGCACCTCCTGTCATCTGAGGAGCAGGGCATGCTGCCAGCCAGCGGGGCTCCCCTGAGACCTGGAGGCTGGCGCAGGAAGTGGGGGTCCCCGGGAGGCCAGTGGGAGGGCGGCTGGAATCTGGTGGTGGGTGACTCTTAAAGGCCCAGAGCGTCCCACAGGCTAGCCTGTGCTCCAGAGCTGGGGGACGGGACAGGGGTCCCAGCCCGCCCCACCTCCTCTTCAGCGTGTGGGTGAGCGGTGGGGACTTGGGTGCCCCCATTCATGACACTGCCCAGGGCTGGATCTTTGCTTTATCTTCCTTTTCTGCCCTTGCTGCCCCTCCCACTTCTTACCAAGGACTCAGGGCCCTTCCAACCAGTGTGACTTTTTTGAAAAAAGCCACTTGGGTGGGTTGTTTGTTTTTAAAGCCCCTTCCTGATGACCTTTAACCTTATCAGGAAAAAAGAGGCCTAGCTGGCTCTTTAGGGCTGGGACATTCCGCCCAGGGAACTGCTAGTGGGCCAGGCTGGAGGTGGGGGCAGGCCCCCGCACCCCGCCAAGGAACCCGAGTCTTAAGGAGACCTAGGAGCAGCTGGGGTGGCGTCACGGAGGGAGGGGGGCAGAGTCTGAACGCCGATTGTGTGGCTTGGTCTCTTTGCTCCTTGGAAGCCTCAGTTTCCCCAGCTGTTTAATCACATCCACTTTCCCAGGCTGCTTGGGAGTGGGGGACCGCGGGGGCTGCTCCGGGGCTGGGCCCAAAGGCAGCCAACCTCCTCCCCAACCCCCTTGACTTGAGAGGGCTGTGGCCAAAGGGCGGCCCCTCCCGAATGTAAAGCCCTGGTCACCGCAGCCCACCCCATCCCGAAAGACAACCTCCGCTGTGGCCGCGGGGCCGCCAGTCCCACGGCGCCCGCGGGGCGCCCGAACCCCCGGGAGGTCCCGCCACACGCAGCGTCTCCGCCAGTGCCCTGCTCCTTCGCAGCCTGGGATCCGGCAGCCCGCACGCCCCGCATCGCTGCCTGCCGCGTGCGCGCTCCTGGGGCCCCGCGAGCCCCCGGCCTCGGCCCCCGCGGGCCCGGGGCCCCGCGTCCCGCTCCCACGCCCCCGGGCCGCGCCCGCCAGGCCCGCACTCACCGTCCTGCGGCGCCGCCTCGCTGCCGCTGCTGCCCCCGGACGGTTCCCGCGCCGCGCCCTCCCGCGCCTCGGCCCCCGCGGGACGCGCCGCCAGCCGCCCGGCCGCCGCCACCTCCTCCAGGTCCAGGAGGTGGCTCACCGTGAAGTTCTTGCGCGCCTGGGCGCAGTCGCCGGGCCCCAGCGCGGAGGGCGGCGGCGGCCCCGGGCCCAGCGCCGGCTTGTCCACGGCGAAGGCGGCGGCCGCGCTGTCCATGCCCGCGAGCCGCCCCGGGGTCGCCGGCCGGGTCGCCGGCGGGGTCGCAGCCAGCGCGCCCCGCCGCCCCGCGCTCTGCCCGGCTCCGGCCGCCTCCTGGCTCCGTGGCCACCCGGCCCGCCCGGCGCTGACGTCGGGGGAACCAACTTTCCTCCCTCCCCTCCTCTGCCTCCTCGCTCTCTCCCGAGTTGCTAACACACGAGCTGCTCCGGCCACACGCCCCTTCTTGAAGCAAACCTCGCCCGGCCTCTCCTCCTGCCCCTCCCCCCCGCCCCTCGGGCT
Source organism: Pteronotus mesoamericanus (assembly GCF_021234165.1). Classification (NCBI taxonomy): domain Eukaryota; kingdom Metazoa; phylum Chordata; class Mammalia; order Chiroptera; family Mormoopidae; genus Pteronotus; species Pteronotus mesoamericanus. Next base: position 5,014,058 of record NW_026555258.1, read on the forward strand.
GCGGGCAGGGAGGGGGTCCCGCGCGAGTCCGGCTGGCGGCTGGGGGCGGGGAGAGGGGGCAGGAGAAAGGGTGTCGCCCTTCCCACCCACATTTCAAGGAGCGGGAAACTTCAGTGTTGTGTTGTTGTTGTTGTTGTTGTTGTTGTTTTTAACCCCCCAACAAGTGTGGGGGGGCGATAGTGGAGGGGTTAGCAGCCTCCCCCTCCATTTACAGATTCCTCCGCAGGGGTGCGGGGAGCGACTCGGAGAGCGGACAGGGAAGATCCGGACCCCCCAGCTCCACCCTCACCGCCCCACCCCCCGGCGCCCCCACACGGTCCCTGGCTTGACAGAAAGACTCGGAGGCCCGCCGCGCCCGCCTCGCCCGGCACTAGGCGCTCTTCCCCAGAAAGCCCCGCACTCTCAAGCTCCCGGCGCATGCACCGCCCCACCCAACACCCCTCGGAGCCCACCCCCACGAGGCCCCAGGCCCTCCCCAAGGAGAACCAAGCTGGGCACGAAGCGGGTCCCTGCTGAATTCCTAGAGGATAGACAGCCAGACGACAGCCAGACTGACAGATGGGTGACAGGGAGAGAGAGGGGCGGGCTCTGGCCTCTGCTCCTGTTTTTGTTTTTAGAGGGAAGCTCAGAAAAGTGGCCCCTGGTGGCCGAGCTGACTCTGTGCTCTCCGGATGCCACAGGTCTTCCCCCAGGAGGGGGCCGGTGGCCCTGTCCGCCTGCAGAGCCCTAATGTCACCGCATGGAAAAGAAGGCCGCCAGGAGGACTTCAGCATTTCCTTTCTGGGCTCCCGCACAGACACCCGCCCCGCAGGCAAGCCTGAAGTCCTGCAGGCCGGCCGCATGGGGTCAGTTTTCCCCGCACAGGAATACCCCCCGCGGTGAGGCCGAGTGTCCCCCCCCCCGCAAGTGACAGGCCGCAGCAGTCCGTGGGGGCACACGGGTGGGGAGGTTGTGGGTCCTTCGGGGAAAGCTGCCCCAAAGAGCCAGCCTGGGTGCCGGCACCTCCCCAGCGCTCCTGCCCGCGGTTCGTGTGGCCGGACAGCCCCCCGCGGGACTGGGCAGGGTGGGCCCACGACTCGGCCCGGGGACTGTCTGGGGGGGCCTCGCCCCTGGCAGAGCACCCAGCAAGCCCAGAGCAGGGGCTTTTGTCCCGGTGTTCAGGACAGCTTTGGTGCCGGAGACAAGGTTCCGGGCCCCACTCTGTCCTGCATGGCTGGGGGACCCCAAACACGTCACCTTCCCTTTCGGACCCCAGCTTCTCCCTTAGAGAACAGACCAATAAAGTACTATCTCCCGGGCACGTGGGGACTCTGTCCCTGGGGAACCCCTGGGCCCATGGCCGAGCGCATAGAGCGGGTACTGTCAGCATAGGCCTGTGGAGCAGGAAAGGGCCCGAGAGATCCTGTGCGTCCCATTCCCATGGAGGACAGATGGAGAAACTGAGGCCGAAAGGCAGAGGCTCCTTCTAGAGCCGGGGAGGGCCATTGAAAAGGCTTGGCCCAAGCCTTTTCATTGTACAGGCTGGTAAAGCGAGGCCCAGAGCTGGAGAACAGGGTGCCGGGGTCCGTCGCCGAGACTAGCGGCCGCAGCGGCCTCCTCCGTCCATTCAGGCATTCGCTGGTCTGCGTGTGGGATGAGGGGATACCCTGCTCCTCTGTGGGGTGACGGGGCTCTGGCTCCGGCCTCCTGGGTTCCAATCCAGACCTCGCAGCTCCGAGCTGTGGACCGTAGCCACCCACTTAGCTTCTGCCCCTCTCGGTGTCTCCTCTGCACAATGGGCAGGTAGGCGGATGAAGTAAGTTGACACATGCGGGCACTTGGTGCTTAGTGAGCACTCAGTAAGTGTTCGTTAGCATTTTTAAACATCTGTTTCCAAGAAACAGCGCAGGGCAGTGATGGGAAACTTAGACTTCAGAGCTGGTGAGGTGGGTTTGAAGGAGTTCACTGCCATTTCCTAGCTGTGTGGTCCTGGGGGGCTGCGGAGGGGGGCCACTCGCTGGTCACTTCTGAGTCTGACCTATCCTCTGTGCAACGGGATGACAAAGAGACCCACCCAAAAGGATTCCTGCGAATTTGGCTCTGTAATTATTGTTGTTATTATTGAGTTGTTACCATCCTTGCCAGCCCCAGGTTGGGGGCGGGGTGGTGCAGGGATGGCCGGTGGGGACAACAGGCTGAGACCGCGGTACCAAAACTCAGCCCTTGACGAAGAGCCTGGCCCCTCACAGCCTGGAAACGCACCCAGCACAACTCCAGGGAACCCAAGGATGAGAGGACTCGCTACCCCAAAGGGAGGCAGCTAAAAACTGAGTAACTGGCTCTGGGGTTTAGGTAAACCGTACGATGCTAACCCCATGTGGGGAATGAAGGGAAAATAGGGTCCTAGTTTGGAACCTCTCAGTTCAACAAATGTTTATGGGACGGAGTCCCGCTCTAGGTCGGGGGTGGGGGAGTGGAACAGAGGGGGCCGAGAGGGCCCCTGTTCCCCGGAGGGAAGTCCATGCATGGGTGGCCCCGTTGGAGATTGGGCACTGGAAGTGACCGTGGGTGCATATTTGCTCTAGTCTCAAACACAGCCTGCTAAGCAATAAGAGAAAACAAGCAAAATAAGGCAAAAAGTGAACTTTTCTTTTGACAGAAGCAATATGGTTGTTGTGGATTTTAGAAAACATAGTAAAATTACAAAAATAAAACTCACACATCCCACTCCCAGAGATCTCTGACACATAGTAGGTATTCTGTACATTTTTAAAACTTGGTTCAATGCCAGAGATGGAAGAGAATCATCCATTCATTCAATATTGAATTAAAGACCTGAAAAAGCAATAATGCAAGAAAGAGGGCTTTTAGAACATATCGTTCAATTCTGGAGTGTATCTTCCTAGCTTATATCTATATTCTAGAGATACAGATATTAGAATGGAGAGATAGCCACAAGTATTACAAGCTGAAGCATGTTGTACCAACTTTTTAATAATTGCTTCCTGCGTCATTGGTCTTGTCCACCACTGCTTTTAATGAAAGCCTAGTGATACACCACTCCCTATTGCTATTCAGCCATAGTTATTTTCTTGATAATAAATAACTATAAGTAGGGTATCTGGATGCGGTAGGCAAATGAAAGCCTCCCAAAGATGTCCACCACATAAGCCCCAGGACAGGTGAACATGCCAAAGCAGAAGTTGGGTAGCAGATGGAATCAAGGCTGCCTGTCAGGCGCCGCTAAGAGCGGGAGACCGCGCCCTGGCGGGTGTGGCTCAGAGGGTTGAGTGTTGTCTTGCAAACTAAAGGGTCGCCGGGTCGATTTCCGGTCAGGGCACATGCCTCGATTGCGGGCCAGGCCCCTGGTTGGAGGTGTGCAAGAGGCAACCAATTGATGTTTCATTGCCTGTCTTTCCTTGTCCCTCCCTCTCCCTCTCTCTTTAAAAATAAAGCAGAAATAGAGGACCAGTGGGTCTGAGCAACAGAAAGTTAAAAAAGAAAAGAATAGGAGATCATTTTAGATGAACTGGGGGGGTGGCCAGTGTAATCACAAGCGTCCTTAAAAGTGGAAGAGAGAGGGACATCAGGGTGAGAAAGACGTTGCCGGCTTTGAAGGTGGAGGAAGGTGAGAAATGCGGGCAGCCTCGAGAAGCTGGAAAAGGCAAGAAAACAGATTCTTCCCTAGAGCCTCAGACAGAAATGCAGGCTGCCCACGCCCCATTGGAGGAGGGGGGGTGTTCTGATCTCCAGCACCCTGAGATAATGCATTTGTGTTGTTTTGAAACATTAGCTTTGTGATAATTTGTTACAGCAGTAAAAAGACAACAAACACACTGGGTCAAAGATTCTGCAAAAGATTTGAGACTTTTGATGATGTTGTGGTAGAGCCTCCAGAAATGTATCCATTTCTACCTCTGGCAGGGCCTCCGCCAGCTTACTAGTAGGAGCTCCTTTGTTTATGTGTGTATTTCTACTGACAGCATTTTTATGCTTTTATTTAGCACAAATAAAAGAGCACTTGACAGTGCACATGAGCGTCTACAGGCTTTCATCATTAGCCTGGCATTGGGACCGGTGACTGATGGCGGGTGGGCTGCCCTTCAGAGAGCTTTGCAGTTCTTAGAGGATACATTGAGAGCCATCCCACAGCATAAGATTTGTTGCACAGCAGCGACTTTGTTACTTCCTGCTCCTTGACATTGCAATTCTTAGAGGAAACATTGTAGCAACATTGGGAGCAATTGCACAGAGTAAGATTTGTTGCACATCAATGGCATTGTCACTTCCTGCTCCTTGACATTGTGGACCAGGAACTTCCGGAAGGCAATGGGTAGCATGTGTTTTGTTTTCTTATTACTCCCGTCACCACCGTTAGACATGGAGAACAGGCCCTTGAGTCTTCTCGGCACCCTGTTGTCAGTGCCTCTGGGTCTCTGCCAGTTAGGCTTAATTTTGATCTTCTTGGTTCTCTCCGTGACGATCTGAGGCTGCGTGGGGGCTCTAAAGGCGGTGTGACGCCGAGTTGGGGCTGGCTGCTGTCTCCGCAGGCAGCGCAGACGAGGAATGGTAATAACGATTGATTTTTAATTTCAAAAGGCATTTCCTTGTCCTAATCTCCATACCTTGAATTATATCTGAAGGGTTTTTTTTTTTTTTGTATTTCATAGTCACTTGCATTTCTTATTTGTAAAAGTCTATGTACATTCACTACCCATTTCTGTGCTAGAATGGTCCTCTTCTCTTTATTTCTTATGGAGTTATAGTAGCATCGGTCTTTTTTCTTTCTTTCTTTTAATTTTTTGGAGAGAAGGGAACAGAGGGAGAAAAAGAGGGAGAGAAACATTGATTGGTTACCTCTCGCACACGTCCTGACCGGGGGACAAACCCACAACCCAGGCATGCGTCCTGACCAGGAATTGAACCAGCAACCTTCTGCTTTGCAGGACGATGCCCAACCCACAGAGCTACACCTGTCAGGGCTACATTAGTGCCCTTCTTTAGCCATGACAACTTCTGCAAGACACTTGACTGCCAGTCACTCGAGGACCAGGCCCGCTTCACAGATGCAGAGACCGAGACCAAGCGCACCATGGAACCCTGCAGCCGCTCCGGGCCACCCCCGCAGCCACCGTGGCCGCACACCCAAGAGCCCCTATGGAAGGGGACAGGTAAGCAGGGGTAGCAACTGAGGCACACCGGCCAAACTGTGTTCACTACCGCTTGTCTGGGGAATTACGTCTGGGAAACACCGAGACCAAGGCGACTCAGACGTTACCCGGCAAGACCGTGACAGATCACAGGGTTCTGTAAATATTGTGTCAGGCTGCGGTCACAGCGGGGTGCCCCGCTCATCCCAGACCCCGGTCCACCCTGTGGGAAGCAGAGATGGGCCCGACAGGGCAGGGCATCTGTCTCTCTCCCTCAGCTTGCTGCCCCAAAGTGTCCCAGCCTCAGTTTCCTTTCTGAGCATCTCTTGCGGAAGTGACTGGCTCTCAGCTCTTGGCAAGGGGTGAAATATCATACCCCTTTGAAAAATGTTTCAGAGCAGGGGCTCATGTTTAATGAGCCTTACTGTAGGCTAGGCGATGCACGGAACCACATTGTCTCACAGCGTCTTCACAATTACCCTGCGAGACGGAGGAACTGAGACTCGGAGAGCTTAAGCTCTGTGCCCCGGTAAGTTTTCCAGGCTCCTAACCACCACACCAAGCTGTTCCATGAGAATTTAGGGCTGGGAAGTTATTTGTTTCTCCTGAAGAATTACAGTCTCTCCGAAAAAATTAAATAAAGAATGAAATGAGATTTGGGCAACCCATTGCATTTCCCTTTTTGCCTTGGCTACCAGGAAACCCACAGCTAATGTTAAGACATAATCACAGTAACTCTGTATCTGTCCCGGTGGCAAGCCTGTGTGTTAGCTTCTCTTTTCTTCTCCTATCATGTGACTTTTTGTTTTCCTGGGTTTTGTTTTCACTCTTTTTGAGGCCATAGCTCTGCGTTGGCACTTTTCCGGCAGCGACATTGACTGGGTCACTTAACCCAGCTGGGTTTCCCTCTCTGGAAATTGGACATAACAATGGCACCAACCTCGCAGAGTTGTCATGAGACTCAAGCAAAGTGATTCATGTGAACAAAAAGCCTAGCACAAGCTCAGCACATTGGAAATAGTCAATACACATCATCTAGGGGTGTGAAAAAGGCTTCGGTAAAGCCAGAGCAGAGAGAGCCTGTCCCCCGTGGGAAGACTCAGCTGGCTTTGTGGCTGGCCCTGCTGTGGACCTACTGTGGGACTCTGGGCCATGAGCTTCCCTCTCTGAGCCTCGGCTTCCCACCTGTAAGCTGCCTGCTCTGTCCTTTCCCCTCTGTGTCCTAAAGCCTGCACAGGAGGAGAGAAGAGCGGTGAGGCAGGCCCTGCCCTGCGCATAGCAGGGCTCCCTGTACATGCCGAATGGCTGTGATCAGATTCCCCTTTGCTCAGGAAACGCCGAGCCTGCATGGTGACCTGTTCCTGGGCCAGTGCCAGGATGACATGAAGGCAAATCTGGGGTCCTGAAGAGGCAGAAGGGCTGGACAGGCCTGGATCCGCGTCCCAGCCGAACGACAAGCCCCTGTGGAGACCTACTGTGTGCAGGGCTTCCGGCCGGCGGAGCTTGGTGTCCATGGGTATGTTACGTTCTAGACACGTGCTTCCCCGTTGCTGTCCTCAGGGGCTCAGGCTTCGCAGGGAGGCGGTCCTGAACGACTCACTCCACAGCTACCGATTGAGCGCCCGCTGTGTACTGAGGCACCGTGGGTGAGCGCCAGGCCCCAAACCCTGAGAGGACTGTCCGAGGAGAGGCTGTGATCCTGCCACGACAGCCGGGACCCCAGAGTCTAACCTCGAAAGGGCTGCTCCCTCTGGTGCATCAAAGACGTCCAAGCTGTGGGCGTCGGGTTCCCGGGACTGACGTGACTCCCGAGACGACCCTTGTTGAACTGCCTCCTGTGACAGGTGGAGAGACTGAGGCCCAAAGGGAAAAGGACCAGGCCCTCTATAGCTGTCCAGGATTTTCTGGGGAACTGCTCTCTTGTCCTGCCTTCCCCGGGAATCAGAGGGAGGGTCGGCGGGTGAGGGTGCTGGTTGGGCCCAGGGGAGCTTCGCGGCCCTGCCGTAGCCCCTCCAGGCCGGCGGCATCTTCCCCCAGTTCCTCTGCGGTGAGTGGCGGGAGCCGTGCGCCCTCCGAGGCTCTTGCTGTACGCACTGTACGGCACGGGGCACGGGTGATGGGCACAAGGGTGGCTGAGGACCAGGCAGGGCTGAGGGGCGGGGACGAGGCTTTCAGCTCACCGGTTTAATTGGGGATGTAATCGTTATTATTATCTATAACTTGCTCTTGAACCCGTGCCAGGAGAGTGTGTTCACAGCCTGCGCAATCCAGGCAGGCGTTAAATAATTAAACCGAGGTCCTAATCGGCGGCGAAACTCCCCCTGGGCTCCCACTTCCTTAGTTCGCTGATTGCTGATATTTTGGGGGTGAAATATGACCATTTTTACGATCAAAGAGATCAGAGCTCCAAAGGAAAGAAACGGAAAAAAGGAGGGGGGGGGTGGCCTCTTCCAGGTTTCTTTCCCTCTGACTTCGTGGTCTGGTAAAGTTTCTTTAGACACGCAAAGATTTACACACCGACCTGTAGGGAGCCTTAAATTACTCCCGATTCCTCACACGTTCCCCGAGCCCAGGAACAGTAAGTCATTCAGAAACGGGCGGGCTGCCTCGTAATCGCTCCGGCGGCCTTTGAGAGGGAGAATGTCTAATGACTTTTTTTTGAAGTGGAGGTCAAGGTTTTTTAAATAAAACAATCTGTGTTAATGCAATTTCCTTTTTCGCTGTAGCATTGGGTTTTATTTTATTTTATTTTTTTGGAAACAGGAGGCAGAGGTGGGGAGGCGCATCGTTTTTCTGCCGCCAGACAACGCGTCCCTAATGAGATACATTTATTTAAAACTCTGCATATCATCACCCTGTCAGGGCCTCCGAGGGAGACCCCGCGTCTCCCTCTCGGTCTGCTTCGGATGAGCCGGCGTGCGCGCGGCCCTGCAGCCTGGCTGGCTCTCGCTGCCACCGGTCGCCCCGCTGCCGCCCTCGCAGCCACCTGCTCTATGGCGCCCTGTGCCCCCGTCCCTCCCGGGAGCCCAGGTCTTAGCACAGGCCTTCGGCTTCCGTCCTCACCTTCCCGCCCCACCTGCCCCCGGCTCCGTGCATTCCTAGCATCTGCCCAGTCCTGGCCACAGACGCAGACGGCACATCCGCAGACGGCAGTGGCCGTGGTCACTGTCATTACTGCTTCCCCAGACCTAGAGCCAGAGGACAGGACCCGTGCTGTTTCCTCTCCCTTCGCCAGCTCACACGCTGGCTGTCCCCGAATGCAGAGCTCCCCAGTGCTAGGTCCCGGCTGGGGCACTGGGGATCGAGCGGTGACTCAGCCCCGTCCTGCATAGACATCAGCAAGACGAGGGGACCGTGGGGGAATGGGCTAGGGGAGGTGTATCAGGGAGGGCTTCCCTAAGGAAGGGGCATCAAGCTATTCTTGAAGCCGAGCAGGATTTAGCAGGTGACAGAGGGCAGGGTCCCAGGGTGGCCAGGCAAGGGCCACTGCAATATTTAAAGAGCCTCCAAGCCTTATGTGTTCTGAGAGGTGGGGCCTGGCGGTGGCCTCCCTGTTGGCCTCTCTGGGCCTCCCTTTCCCCTCTGGGCCAAGAGCTTGGGCTGCATTTTTAAACTGCTCTGCATGCCCCAAGGCTATGAGACGCCCAGTCCACAAATGTGTGCCTTGCTCCTTCCTGGGCTGGCTCTGGCCGGGCCTGGGACCACCCTGGGGACCAGGTTGGCACTGGCTCCTGCCCTCAGGGCTCCCCGAGGAAGAATGAAAATAGAGGTTCAGCTCAGGCCTGGGCTGCGGCCATGCCAGGCTGGGGGTGTCACGGATGGGCCCCCAGGCTGGGTGGGCAGGAGGAGGGCAGGCGTTGGGGTTTGGAGGACAGGAAATTACCCCAGAGGTTGTGTGCCCAGAGCAGGGACCACAGTCTTCCCTTGGTTTGTGGGCTCTTGGGAGCCTTGCTGGGGACCGGGGGCTCTGGGCCCTGGGTAAGCTTGAAAGCCAGGGCAGGGTTACTCACGTGCAGGGATGACCCGGCCCTGGGGGTTAAGGCTAGGGGGCCGCCTACCCATTCCCAAGCCCATGAGCAAGCACCCGGGGCCTGGAGGGTCCTGCATGGCTGGGCGAAAGCGGCCCCAGTGCCTCGGTCCGCACCTGGGCAGGTGTAGGGCCCACTTTACCCACCGCCGACCGCCTGGCGAGGTCGGCCCGTCCAGCTTGGGCGCCGCTGGGGGCTACCCACCGGCCTTCCACACCCACGCCCCGAGGGCCTAGCTCCGGCACCCGCGGGCACAAAGCAAATGGCTGCCGCGTGACGTGACCGCAACGTCAGTGACCCAGGCAGGCCTGGGACCCGACCCCCGGCACTGCCACTCACGGCTCTGTGACCTTGGGCGAGTCACTTCCCCGCTCCTCTGTCACGGAGCTAACAACAGTATCTGCACCTCAGGGGTGTCAGGAGGGGTCACCCCGTGATGAGCTGGGACTTAACACATGCTGGCGCCCCACGGGGCTCTTGGCCAGGGGCATCCATTTCTGGAACGCTCTGAGGCATCTCTCTGAGTCTGCGAAGTGGGCCTTTCCTGCTTGTCACCACGAAAACCTCCTCAGCCAATTCCCAGAGCACAGCCCGGCCACACCCCCTCCTCCTCCCGGGCTCTCTGTCCATCCGTCTGTCTGTTCGGTCCTCGGGGTTCGCCCATCTCTGCTCTCCCGCCTCTGCCTCCAGCAGGGTGCCAGCGCCCTGGCCCCCCTCCGTCCCGTCTGCCAGTTCTGTCCCTGAGGAGCCGACTCTCCGGGGTCTCCCGGGCTCCCTCTCACAGCAGTGAGATGGGAAGAAGGAGGGAGGGAGGGAGGGGGGAGGAGGGAAAAAAATCAAAGCCCACATATTGGTTCCAGATGTGGTCCTCTCTCACAGCCCTCTCCAGCAATTTAATTAAATTCCCCCAGACAGCCAGGAGGGTTTCTTAATGATCAAATTTCCCGGCTCCCCTCCTCGAACGGCTCACTCTGTCTCCCTGACGGATGGCCGACGGGGTTCTTCCTGCCGTCAGCTTTGCCAAGCAGGGCCCGTGGGGGTGGAGTGGGGGCGGGGGGGGGTGCTTCCCGGGGAGCACAAAGGACCCTGCCCTGTGCCGCCAGCCCTCCCTCCTTCCCTGAGGGGTGTGAGCTCTCCCGAGCCCTCCCTTGCCAGGGCCCACTGGGCCTCGCGGCAGCGGTTGGAAGGGGCCCAGTGGACCCCTCCCCAAGCTCTGCCTCGGGGCTGGCCTGCCAGGGACCCATGCCAGCGGGGGCCAGCGGGGCCCCGGTGGGAAGGACTCTGGGCTCACAGACCAGCCAGAGACGAGGCAGGCTCAGACCTCCTCGGCACCCTCCCCCGCCCATGTGGCAGCCAGATAGGCCAAGGCTCAGAGAGGGCAAGACACGGGCCAAGATCACACAGATCAGCTTGCCAGGAATGGGCCGTGTGAGCACGCAGCGGAGGCGGGCTGGCGGGCGCGGAGGCGGGGAGGGTCTGCGACGGAGGGGCTGGGCATTATTTCCGGAAACAGCTCTCCCACGTGAAGCTGCGGGTCACTCTCTGTAGAGCCCTGGCTTCTGGAGTGGGAAGGAAACTAGGGGAGCCTTGAAATCAACCTCTGCTTGTGTGGCTGGTGCAGTGAGGCTGAGACCAGCTCCACCTCCCTCCCATCTTGGGGTGAAGGGTCAGAGGGTCTCTGTAGGGACTGAATGTTTGTGTCCCCCTCCCGCCAAGTTCACACGTTGAAGCCCTAACTCCTAATGTGATGGTATTAGGAGGAGGGGCCTTTGGGATATGATTACTTTAGATGGGGTCGTGAGGGTGGGGCCCCCAGCATGGGATTAGTGCCCTCATTAGAAGAGGAAGCATCTCTGGAACCCGCCCCCTCTGTGCATGTGCAGGAGGAAGAGGTCACGTGAGCACACAGAGAGATGGCAGTGTCCTGTAAGCCAAGAAAAGGGGCCTCAGAATGAAACCTGCTTTCAAGCACCTTGATCTTGACTTTCCCGCCCCCTAGAACTACGGGGAATAAATGCCTGGTGCTTAAGCCGTCCACCTGTGATAATTTGTGGTAGTGGCCCGAGCTGACTAAGGCGGACGCTCAGCACCGTCTCAGCCTGTTCTCTGGAGCTTCTGGGGGCCCCGAGGACCCACCTCACCTGGAAGAGGCTGGGGGTCAGGTAGGGCCCCTGAGTTGGACACACAGAGATGGTAGAGAAAGAGAGGTCCCTCGGGGACCCATTGGAAGTTCTGGGCGGCCCACCTGGGGCATAGCTGGCTCTCACAGGCCCCACACCATGGCCAGGCACGGGGACTGGCTGGCACGGCCTAGGTGTGCGGTGGGGGGAAGGGGGCGGTGTCAGGGAGGAGGCTGCCCTCAGAGCAGGGGGCTCTGGCCAGCAGGGGCAGTTTTTCTGGAGGGGGCAGATGGCATGGGAGGAGCGGGACAGGCCTCTGGGAGCGCCGAGGCCTGGGGTTTGGTCCCTAAGTGTCAGGATCCCTGAAATGGGGCCGAGAGCTTCTCAGGAGAGCAAGTGGGATGAGGGAGGGGACAGGAAAGTCTGTCCCTGGCCCAGCCGATGTCCTACTGCCGCCCCTGCTCCCAGCTTCCTGGCCACGCAGTCCCCCACTGAGCCCCTGGCAGTGAGCAGTCGGGGCCCTACCCTTCAGTGTGGGGACTGGAGGCCAAACAGGCTGGGTCTCCCAGGCAGCAACACACTGGGGTCATGAGGGTAGGAGGTCAGGGTGGGGTCGGGGTGAGGGGAGGGAAAGGGAAGGAAAGGGAGCTGGCCTGAGGAGGAGGAGTCAGGAGGAAGCCGCAGGGCGATGGGCCGATGACCACCCTTCAGAACTATGCCCAGCCCTGCGCCCTGGGCCCCCGGGCCCCGGGTCCTGCCGGGGCTGAAGCCGCAGGCCCCCAAGAAGGGAAATAATGCCTCTCGTGGCAGGTCACCATGCTTTCCAAAGGTCTCACTTTATGGGGACTGCCAAATCAAAAAAGGAGACATTAAAAGGGGGCTTTTCACCCCGGGAGCCTCCGGGTCTTATAAAGGGCAGACCCGGCCTGGGAAGAGGGGCCCGGGGAGGTGAAGGTGCCGGGATGGGGCCAGCGACACCACCCCTGCCAGGAGCCACCGCCCTGGGCACGTGCGTGAGTGTGTGTGTGAGGGTGTGTATGTGTGTGAGGAGTGTGCAGGGCATGAGGCCCTGCCTCGGGCTGCGTTGCATTTTGAATCTCGTGCAAGAAGATACACTTATTGGTAAAAAGGTAGAAAATATATAAAAGTGCAAAGAAGATAAAAGCACCCAGAAACAACCCCGGTACCACCTCTGCATGGGGTCAGCAAGAACGAACCCTGGTCACATACCCATGCGCACATGCGCTCAAGCACACCCCCCCCCCGCCCACCTTTTCCTGAATGGGATCACACGGTGCCTGCTCTTCTGTAACTTGTTTCACTGAGCTGCTGTAGGGCCTGGTCTAGCAGGTGGTAAGTCCTCTATGTCAGCCATTGTCACCGTTGGTGTTGGGCCACTAGAAAGGCTAAACTTCTCACCTTATGTTTGTTGACGGTTCTCATCCTTTCTGACTCGCCTATGCATGTCCTTTGCCCTTTTTTCTCCTGGTGTTTTTGCCTTCTTGTTGGTTTTTAGCAGTTCTTTACATATTAAGGTTACCATACTCTGGACATTGGATAGTCAGAGTGACTCCCAGCCTCCTTGGAGCATAGAAAACAGGGAGAGACGCTGACAGGGTCTGAGCACTGGGTGGCTGGCCCCAGGACCCCAGCCTGCTGAGGAGCCCTGGGCTCGGGCAGCAGGAAGTGCCTGGGCTGGCAGGGCAGTGAGGGACAGCGGCAAAGAAAGAAACAGAGACGGCTCGGAGTTGAAATCAGAGGCTCTGAGTGACAGAGGTCTAATGGGAGGCAGATGGAGGAAACTAGGTTACCCTTGCTGACAGGAGGGAGGTCAAGGGGCACGGAGCTTGCTAAAGATAGGAGCCCGCGCGACAGGCAGGCGGCAGGGCCTGGCTCCAAACTCTGGTGCCCAAGGGCTGTGACAGAGCAGGGGTCAGCTCCTCCCTCCCGCACGTCTGGACCCCCTTGGGCCCAGAACCCAAGGAACAGCAGGACACCCGCCCCCCAGAAGCCAGACCTGGCCATGCCGCGCTGGACAAGCAGCCAGACCTCTCCGAGCCTCAGTTTCCTCGTTTGTGAAACGGCCTGATGCTCTCCCCTACTTCATAGGATTTCTTGAGATTAGTGTGTCAGGCATTTAGCACAGTGCCTGGCACTTTGAAAGGACTCGGTAGATGAAAGTAAACTCCTGTTGTTACTGTACTGATCACAAGACAATCCCAGTTTTCTTTTTGGCGGAGACCTTTCTTGGCTCCAAGACTGTCCGTGTGGAAGCCTTCCAGCTTGCAGGTGAGGAAACTGAGGCCCAGAGACCCCAAGGCTCATGCTTGGCATCATGCATTCCAATGGCTTCAACTGTGTCCTACAGAGAGATGTAAAGAGCCTTTGCAAATGTAATCAAGTTATGAAGAGGTCATGCTGGATTCGGGTGGGCCCTGAATCCCATGCCTGGTGCCATTCTGAAAGGAGTGGGGGGTTTGGACAGAGACACAGATACAGGGAAGAAGGCAGTGCGGTCAGAGAGGGAGGCTGATATTGGGGTGATGCTGTCTTTGGCCTGGGAGTGCTTGGGACTGCCCAGAGCTGGAACGGCTGAGAAAGGAACCTTTTCCAGACTCTCTAGAGGGAGCATGGCTCCGCCAGGACCTTGATATCAGAATTCTGACCCCAAGAAATGAGAGAGGATGCGTTTCTGTTGTTTTGAGCCACCTTGTTTGTGGTGCTTTGTTCTGATGACCTTAGGAAACTAACGGAGCCAGGGAAGAAGTGGGCGGAGAGGCAGACCAGACTGTCCCCCAGGCTCTGCTCTGGACCCCATACTAGATGGGCCTCCCCCACTTATGTACTGCATCCCTTGGGCAACTCAGGCCCCTCCAGGCACTTCGGTCTTCTCACCTGTGCTGTGGAGCAAGTGACCCTGGACCAAAGGAGAGAAGGGCTGTGTGGCGTCTGGGTCCCCTGTGGGCTGCTGCGCCATTCAGATCTTTGGGATCAGTTGGGGGTGGGTGGACCCTGAAAACAGAGGCAGATGTTCCCGATGCCCCAGGGTGACCCCTGGGGAGACTGAGGCATATCGAGCAAGTGCCCCATCCAGATGCTCGTTGTTACCAGGTGGGAATTTGAGCCCAGGTGACCGATCTTCTGATTTTACAAGACAAGCTGGAAATCTCCATTTCTGTGTTGGCAAAATTTCCCAGTTTCAGTCATGGGGAAGATCCTTCTTTTCTGGAGCAAGAACCAAGGCAGGAGTGTGCTGAGAACTTGCGGTTCCACGCTGGCTCAGCCTAAAGAGGCTTAAACCAGGCTGCCCACCCCACGCTCTGTCTTGCTCTTCTAGGCAATGGAAGGGGAGGCAAAATGAGGCGTTTTGGGTGACAAAGGGGGGTTTTAATAGCTTGTCATTTGATCTGCAAAACAACTTTGTAAACTTAACGGCAATTATCCAGCCCTTGCTGCATACTTGAACCCACTTGGTCCCCAGAGCTGAGCCTGGGTATGTTTTGGATGGGTTTTTCTTGTGAACTATTTTGCTCTTGTTGGAGAAGGCTTATTTTGTCCATTTTTAACGTTTAATGTCTTCACATGTGACTCTAAACTGATTTCCTCCCCTTCACAACTCTTGCCTCTGGCAGGTGCCAAGTGGGAGAGACTCCCAAACCCACATGGCTGGGGCGGTGGGAGGCCAAGACTGGGATCGCACAGCTCTTCATAACGGATTTCCCAGGATCATGAAGCCGTCAGGGTCCCACTCTGGGGCTCGAGGTTGGGGAGGTTCAAACACATGACCCAAAGGAAGATACCGAAAAGTGGTCCTAGGCTTGGGGGCGCCAGGGCTCGAGTCACGGACGGCTTCGGCCGGCCCGTGCAAGGGGCGGAGCTCGGACGGCGCCCAGCGGCCGCGGGCGGGATCGCAGGGCGGAGCAGGGCCAGACCGGGAAGGGGCGAGAGCGCCTCCGGCTGCGATGAAGCTTAGCTGTGGGTCCGCGCCCTTCACTCCCCGGTCGGTCCGCCAGACACCGTGCTCGCGCGCGGGGACGAGACGCGGTCCTCCGAGCCCGCAGGGGCCGCTGTCGCCAGTGCTCGTTTCCGGGGTCGACACGAACCGGAAGTCAGAGTGATTTCCGGCGCGGAGCAGCGGGTGCGGCGGCGGACCTGGTGGGAGTGGGGGGGCTTAGACCAGCACAGTCCCGGCCAGGCCCGCAGCTACTCCTTGCGCCCAGTTGGGGTCCCGGTCTCGGCAGAAAGTGTGGCCGCCCTGCCGCGCCCGGGGCCGCCGCGATGCCGTTCCTGCACGGCTTCCGGAGGATCATCTTCGAGTACCAGCCGCTGGTGGATGCGATCCTGAGCTCCCTCGGGATCCAGGACCCCGAGCGGCAGGAGCCCCTGGATGGGTAACTCGCTTCCTTCCTGCCGGCCGGGGCCGCTCCGACCTGGCACTGCTTCCTGTTAATTGCCACTACAAGCGAGGCGGGGAGCGGGGTATCTGTGTCCCCACGGTACAGATAAAAGACTGAGGTGGGGGTCGGAGTCGCGCCGCTTCGAGTGCGAGCTGCCCTGTGCTGGCTCCTGCCTTGCCCGGTGCAGCGTTCCCGCGCAGGGAGGCCTGGGGGGCGGGTGTCAGCAGGGCCCCTGCCTCAGTGCGCACCCTGTGCCCTACACCCGGAGTTGCAAAGGAGTAAGGTGGCATCGATGAAGGCCTCAATTTTTACCCCAGGGCAGGGCCAAAATGAGCTTTCTGTGGCTGAGTTGGCATTTTATATAGACAGCAGTAGGTCTCTCCGTGAACCCGAGGGGAAGGTGTCAGAAAATGTGTCATTCAGGGCTATGTCCGGGAGCTAAATAAGACCCCTAGCCTTCCTGATGCTCAATCGCCGCCAGAGGAGAGAGACTGACAATCAGGAGAAGTATGAGGATTTCTGAGGACAGGGAGGATCAGGTGTGTGTCAGGGGGGATCAGTTGGAATTTCAAACAGTGGTGGTCACGCCTCTCTCCTGGGACTTCGGTGGAATCACAGGCTTTCATCAGCGCTGTTCACTGAGGCTTGTTCTGAAAATGCAGTGCAAGGTGTTGCCTTAACTCGGAGGCTGTTCTGGGTGGGGCTAGGGCAGCAAAGGATGGCTGTGCGGCCTTATATTTTTATAGTCCTATAATGTTTGCGCCCGTGGGGCACTGGGCACCCTCCAGGGACCTGCCCAGGCAGCAAGGATGGAGCCTTGATCCCAACAATTGGAGGGGTGCAGATGGGTGAAGTGGAGGGGGAGCTGGGAGCGGAGGTAGGGGACGCCTGTGGGAAGGGAAGGTGCAGCAAGAGGAGGCGACAGCGGCCTGTGAAGGAGCTACATGCAAGGTCATGGACTGTCCACGGGCCTGCGCTTCTGGGGAAAGCATGGTGGTTCCTGTGGTCTGTGCTGCTGGGGGAGGTAGCGGGGGCGGGGGCTGGGGAGCGAAGAGCCTTGCACGTACCCGGCCGTCGGAAGGCCGTGGGGCTAACTGTCCTCGTGAGTGTGAGCAGGGAAGGAGGTCGCCCACTGCCTGGGCTGGCCGGCTACCCTCCGCAGCTCAGGGACAGCCAGTATCAGAGGAACACGTGTCCGTGTCTGGCTCTTGCTCCTGGCCGCAGGAATTCCCCTCAGGCCCAACAGCCCAGGTGTGAGACCTTGTCCCCAGATCGGGGACCAGATTCTCTGCAACTTGGAAGGTGGCTGGAGACATCCCCAGTCCTCTCCCAGCAAACCTGAGGCATCTGCTCCAGTTAAAACATCCAGTTTGACCCCATCTCTACTACACATTTTTTTTTTTTTTTAATTTGCACTCAAGGATGTGCTTATTGATTTTAGAGAAAGGGAAAGGGAGGGAGAAAGAGAGGAAAAGACATTGATTGGTTGCCTTTCATATGTGCCCTGACCAGGGACCAAACCCACAACCCAGGCATGTGCCCTGACTGGGAATCGAACCCGTGACCTTCTGGTTTGCGGGACGACACCTAGCCCACTGAGCCACACTGGCAAGGGCACTGCAAATCTTTTCCAAAGAGGCTTTCGACCCACAGACCCAGGGCTCTGCCGGGGCGGGGGGGGGCAGGGATGACGACAGCAGGACACCAGAGGCCCCTCACCCACAGGGCGCCCGGGCCCGCTGGTCCCGCAGCTGTCCTCACACTCAGCTGGTCCGCCCCTCTCTTGTGCCAGGCCCAGTTACGTCCCCAGTGAGGAGAGCCGACTCCTTGTTCTCACCGAACTTCTGGAGAGAAAGGCCCACTCTCCATTCTACCAGGAAGGTGTGAGCAATGCCCTGCTGAAGATGGCTGAGCTGGGGCTGACCCAGGCAGCCGACGTTCTCCTGCGGAACGGGGCCAACCTCAACTTTGAAGGTCAGACAGAGCCCCGGGGGGCTGGAGGGGATGGGTGGCTTCAGTGCAGCCCTGCGCGGGGTGGGCAGCCAGTCCTGTGGGCTCTGCCTGGCTGTTCTCTTAGAAGCTGCTCCCCTCGTTTATTTCATGGGTGATGGCTAGGAAGCCCACACTGGGTGGCCTCCCATCCCTCCCCCACCCACTGGGCTTTAAATGGCCCTCACCACCTCTGGTCCAAGAGCAAATTTGCTGCTGCTTCTGCCAGGGGATTGATTTAGCAAATCTTCCCAGCTCCCAGCTAATTCCCTGCTTCCATTAACGTGAAAATGCAGCTGCTGGCACAATGCCCAGAGCTAAGGGAAGGTAATTTCCTGCCTCTTACTCTGAGCCATCTTGCATTTTTGTTCTTGCCACAGGGTGAAGGGAAAACAGGTCGCACCGGACATAAATCACAGCAGGGGGCGGGGGCGGGAGGCTGTGTTGGCTTTTGGCTTGTAGGTGCAGGCGGAGGGGCGAGGGAGCCATGTTCCCGTCCTTTTTGGCTCTCCCCCGGGCAGGCCAGGGTCAGCGAGGAGACCGCAGGGCCGACTTAGCACCCAGTGGGGTCTGTGTGCCGACCCCGGATGTGGCAGGCGCGTCTCCTCTCCCCCTGTGAGGACAGGCTCTGGGGCTGCCAGGCTCCTGGAGGGTCAAGGAGCTGACACCCACCATTGAGAACACGTTGCCAGGCTTGAGAAGCTGCCCCTCTGGGTATCCCCCCAATAGCACGGGAGGAGATGCCCTGCTGTATGGCCCCATTTTACAGAAGAGGAAACCAAAGCCCAGGCAGACTGAGGACAGCGCCCACGAGAACACCCCAGGACCCGAACGTAGGCCTGACCCCAGAGCCTGTGCTGTAGCATCCGATGAGGACAGCTGTGTGTTGCGACCCCTCAGGGTGACAGAGCCTGGGCCCCCTCCACTGGGAGTGCCAGGCCCAGGCCGCTGGCCAGGTCCTGGGGTCCTGGAGGAATGTGCCGACAGGCAGGACTGATTGAGCTGTGTCTGCGCCCTTAGACCCGGTCACCTACTACACGGCCCTGCACATCGCTGTCCTGCGAAACCAGCCCGACATGGTGGAGCTGCTGGTGCGCCACGGAGCCGACATCAACCGGAGGGACCGGGTGAGAGCCAGGTCCTGCCTACCAGGGGCGGGGGTCCCTGAGAAGCGCCCCTGCGCTAACCTGGCCGTGCTTTCTTTGCTCAGATCCACGAGAGCAGCCCCCTGGACCTGGCCAGCGAGGAGCCCGAGCGCCTGCCCTGCCTGCAGCGCCTCCTGGACCTCGGAGCGGACGTCAATGCAGCCGACAAGCATGGTGGGCATTCTCGGGGGAAAGCAGCACGGGCCCGGGCCCCAGCGCCTTGCAGGGGGAGCAGGGTATCCCAGGACAACAGGTGGGCGGGCACAGCATGGCCCGGGGTGCGCGTCAGTGCACCTCGCTGACTGGCAGAGGCTCTAGGGAGAGCATGGTCATTGGCCCAGTCCAGAAAAACTACCCCTCCTGGCCTCTCTGCCCCGTTGTGTGTGGGTGGAGAGAGGATGGCCAGAAAGCGGTGGCCCCCAGCCCGAGCTGAGGTCAGTCCTGTCCAAGGTCATTTGCTCATCTCCCTCCGCCTCTGGGCGTGCCCCGCCCGGGCTCCCTGGCCTGCCGCCCTCACTGCCTCCCCCTCCCCAGGGAAGACGGCTCTGCTCCACGCTCTGGCCAGCAGCGACGGGGTGCAGATCCACAACACCGAGAACATCCGCCTGCTGCTGGAAGGAGGTGAGCTGCTCCCCGGGCTGTCCCGGGCCTCGCCCTTTCACAGGGCACTTCTGGTCCTGCAGGCTCTCCCCGCCCCCTAAACATTGAGCGTTACTTTAAAGGCGTTAGGCCTTCTCCCACCTTCTTGTTGCTCTCCTGTTGGCTCTTCCAGGGGCAGATGTCAAGGCGACCACCAAAGATGGGGACACCGTGTTCACCTGCATCATCTTCCTGCTCGGTGAGACAGTGGGAGGGGACAAAGAGGAAGCCCAGATGATCAACCGCTTCTGCTTCCAAGTCACGCAGCTGCTGCTGGCTCACGGGGCTGACCCCAGCGAGTGCCCGGCCCACGAGTCCCTCACACACATCTGCCTCAAGAGCTTCAAAGTGCACTTCCCGCTGCTGCGCTTCCTGCTGGAGTCAGGTGCCGCCTACAATTGCTCTCTCCACGGGGCGTCCTGCTGGTCTGGCTTCCACATCGTCTTCGACAGGCTCTGCTCCCACCCAGGCTGCGCCGAAGACGAGAGCCACGTGGACCTCCTGCGCAAAGCTGAGACCGTCCTGGACCTCATGGTGACGAATTCCCAGAAACTCCAGCTGCCTGAAAACTTCGACATCCATCCTGTGGGCAGCCTGGCAGAAAAGATCCAGGCCCTTCACTTCTCCCTGAGGCAGCTGGAGAGCTATCCCCCTTCCCTCAAGCATCTGTGTCGCGTTTACATCCGGCTCTACCTCCAGCCATGGCCTGTGGATGCGAAAGTCAAAGCCCTCCCTCTGCCGGACAGGCTGAAGTGGTACCTCCTCAGTGAGCACAGCAGCTCCATCGAAGGTGACATCTGACCACGCCTGGACTGAAGGGAACAGCGTCCAGGCCCATTGGCGGCCTGCTGGTGGATCTAAGTACCTGTGACAGCCTCAGAGAGAACCTTCGGTCCTGCCCATCAAGATGCCATTGGTAATGAGACTTGAACCTTAGTACAGACAGAGCCCGGCAGCCGCAGTCACTCCAGTGGGTAAAGGCTGCGTGTCTTTCAGGGAGACCACCCCATCCCTTCAGCAGCACCCCCAGGTTCCTGTCTCCCGTTGGAAAACACGACAGGGCGCAGGTTTGGGACATGTTTGAAGGAAGTGGCGGGCGTCCCCAGGAGCAGGGCAGCCCTGAGCCTAGGTCCTCGGCCGGGAGCTGCAGACAGGGCTGAAGCCAGGAGGAAGCTGGGGGCCCGTGGGGGGTGGCCCAGCCAAGGCCCTTTCCTCCACAGAAGTGCATTTGGGGGGCTTGGGGGGGAAGCCGAGTGGCTTCCTGCCGGCGTCTGCAGCTCTGGGGCCAGGTCACCTGCGGCCCCGCTCACCAAGACTCGGGGCTGTCCTCTGGTGCCACTCTGTCCGTGCCAAAACCAGAGTCTTGGGGACTGTACCTTCTGCTAAAAGCAGCAATCATGCATGAGCAGGGACAGCCCTTTCCAAACGGCCCCGTCTGATGGAGACCGCTGCCCACCCGGTACTGAGCCCTGGCAAAGCTGTCACGTCGGTGGGTATGAATTGTGTGGATGCCTCGGAAGTGAGCTGAGGCAACGAAACGACATATTTATATTATCAAATTAAACATATTTCTCTTGGCCTTACAGGTCCTTGACAGCGCTTCCGCCCCCCAGCTCCCCCAGCTCAGGGTGAGGGGCCCCATAGCAGCCTGGAAGGGAGGTGGTCGGCAGGAGCAGGCACTGCCTTAGGCTACAGCACCCGGCGCTCGTCCCAGTGGAAGGGAAGCACCACTCCAGGCTGGCAGGGCCTTCACAGCACGGGGACTCGCCCTTTTTACTTTTAAAGGTTTATTTTGTTCTCATTCAAGGTGGGGGCGGGGGGTGAGAAACACCAATGTGAGACAGAAGCACCAGCAGGCCATCCCCTGCACACGCCCAGACCCGGGATTGGGCCTGCAACATGGGCATGTGCCCTGCCTGAGAATCGAACCAGCAACCTTTCTGTTATGGGTCGACGCTCCAACCAAGCCACACAGGCCAGGGCAGTCACCCTTTCTTGAGAGGAAAACCCTGGCCAAGGAGGAGCCACAAGGCATAGCCAAGATGAGGCTATAGGCCTCTCCCCCCGCAGGCTGCTGTGACCACCACCAGGGCCGGCACCTCAGGCTCGGGCCGTGAACTTCCCGACGGCTGCAGGTGCCGCAGGGCTGCCTGCTCCAGCAGCCCACCCCTCCCCTGAGGTAGTGTCCTCAGCCAAGTCAAGGGGGCTCTTCTCCTCTGAAGGCAGCCGGGCCTGTGCCTAGAAGGTGCGGTGGTGGCGGCAGACATCCGAGGGACTCCACTTCCAATGGGTTGCCGCATCCCCACAGGCTGGCTCTGCCAAGTCCCCGCCTAGGGCACCAGGGCTGGGCTCCTGCCTCACTGCCCAGTCATCTGTTCTCCCTGTTGGGTCCTATTATATTTCATAAGAGCCTGTGTAGTGAGTGGGTGACAGGCAGGTGTATTTAGCGGCTTCATTCAACACTTGGGAACCATCGATGTGGAGCTGCCGGGTGGCACCTGGCCGCCAGCCCCCCGCCCCCACACGGGTCCCTCTTCCTCCTGTCCACCCCGATCATCTCAGGGCGAGGCTGTACACGTGGTAGATCTCGTCCGGGAGGTTCTCCTGCCGCTCCTGGGCCAGGAGGCTGAGGCCCGCGCTGCGGATGATCCTGTGGACAACCTCGAGGTCCCGGCACACACTGCTGTCCACGTCGTCCAGGATCACGCCCTCCTGGGCCATGTTGTCTTTGATGACAATGATGCCGTTGGGGCGCAGGCCCCGCTTGCAGCGCCGCAGGAACTCGGCCAGGTGCTGATCCGTCAGGTGGCCTGGGGAGGGCAGAGGTGGGTGCTGGGGACGGGGCAGGTGCGGACACCCCGCTGGATGCTCCTCTCAGCCACCCCTTCCTGACTTAACTGAGCACTGGCTTTAGGCTTCACGCCAGGGCCTCACTGCTCTCAACAGTCCGGAGGGGTTTACTGAACCCCACTTGCTGGAAGACAAAACTGGCTCAGAAGTCACCTACCCAGGGGCAACCGTGAAGTATGCAGCTGGGATTTCACCCTCACTGGGTGGCTTCCAGGCCATGCCTGACACCTAACAGCACATGGCACCCACCCCTCCTAGGCTGGGACCAGTGAAGGGTACCAGAGTTCCTTCCCGACATTAAAACTCCACACAGCCTTTCTGGGACCACTAAATACGGGGCCAGACCCAGCAGGTCCCCAGCAGGGCAGTGCCGCCCGCCTTGGAGGGGGCGGCCTGCCTCTGGGCCAGCTCCTGCTCCCAGGTCAGTGGCCCAGGAGGAACGCCCCGGATGTGGTGTCAGGCCGAGGGTGCAGGACAGGGCGGCAAGGCCGGGCTCCTCGCTGCCAACAGCAGGCCCGCCAGGGCTTCAGCTCTTCCCCTTGTTAAGAAACCTCTTTTATTGAAACTCCTGTCCATGCTCTTCGTAAGGTAGTTAATGGGTCATTTAAATTTTTTCAACAAAAATCTACCGCCCCGTGGGCTGCTGCAGGTGCTGAGTTAAACGAAACGTGGAAGGGGAGGTGCTTTCGGGAGGCGAGCCCCAGGGTCCTGGGAGCGCAGGGCAGCCCGGAGGAGCCCCCGCTGCCCGCCTGCTGCGGGAGCACCGGCCCGCGGACCTCGGGGGCCTCCGGGCTCTGAGGTGGGAGACGCGCAGGGCCATGGAGGCGGGAAGCGGGACGCTCACCTATCACCCACTGGATCCAGATGACATCGTAGGAGTCGGGCTCGGGGCTGAAGTCCTGGAGGCCACAGCAGAAGTAGTTCCTCACCCTCTGGCCCTCCTCACCCAGGTAGGTCTTCGCTTTAACCAGAAAGTCCTCCGTCACATCCACCATGTCCACCACTCGGAAGAGGGGCAGGAGCAGCCTCTTCGTGATCCTCCCGATACCGGCGCCGCAGTCCAGGGCGCAGGAGGTCCCCGTCTTGTTCGGGCCTTCCTGAAATGCAGGGAAGGGAGGCGGAGACGCCCTCAGGAACGGCAAGAAAACCAGAGGGTCCCGTCACTGCCCAGGGGCCCCTGGGATTACTCAGATCTAAACTGGGCACAGGCTGGTAGCCGGCACCAGCAGGGACGTCAGTGGCTGCGAGCATGACGTGATTTTCCTGGGTCACAGATTTCTAAAATAAAAGCCAATTTCCACTTCAAGGTGCTGACTTGAACAGGGGCATTCATCTCTCTCTCCTGATGCCCCGCTAAAATGTCAGCACAGCAAATAAAAAGAATCCAATCAGTGAAGGAACAGAAGAGGGCAATCAGTGAGCCCAGGGTTTTGGCAAACTCAGGAAGACGGCAAGTGGATGGAGGAGAGACACCGGGTAGATTGGTGGGGGTGGGCGGCAGCCTCCAGTGCTCGCTCAGGGAGACACAAGGGGGCGGGACCAGGGAGACCCCAGCCCCAGAGATGCCCGCCCAGGATGAGGGAAGGTGGGGCCTGCCTTTGGCAGAACAGCCAACATCCACGGCCCAGATGCCCGCAAACGGCCCCAGAACGAAGTTCCGTCCCTGGAAAAACTGGACAACTTAGAGGGAGACTGCTCAGTTCTGGCACCAAGCGCCAGGGCCAGCTCCCGCCCGGTGACCCTGCGGCGCGTCCACAGTCCACCAGCCGCCCCCCGCCCTTCGTCCGAGGCCTGGGTGGCAGACAGCGACAGACAACGGCAGACCCTGCCACAGGACTCAGGAGACATGGCGCCAGCCACACCCTCTCCTCCTGGAGAGCACCCAGACCGGCCTACCCTCAAAAACCTCTGCAGGAACTTCCGGGAGCTGTTGATGTCGATGCTGGAGATGTGGCCATACCCGCCGAGCATGCCGTCCACGGTCGGCGGGACTTCTTTCCAGTACGTCTTGGCCTTCGAATAGAATTGTTTCTCATCTTCTATCACCTCGCTGGTCATGCTGTCCCCAATCACGTCTCTGCTCAGACACAAGCTCAGCGGTGGGCTTCCTGAGTAAACGAGAGAGAATCAGGCCGGTTGAGGGCCCTAGTCTCTCACCCGCTTCACTGGCCACACAGCCCGGGCTAACACACAGGGACGTCCAGTGGCCCCCGATCTGCTGCTTCCCCTTGGAGGATAGTGCCTTCTGTCTCTTGCATTCAGGTCACTTTACGAGGCGATCTTCATGACAGAGCAAGAGACCCAGGGCCCTGGCTTCTAGTGTTTCCTTTACAGGACACCTGGCTCCATGGCTTCTGATCCAGGGGACAGTGAACCCGACCTACACATAAGAGAGAGGACAGCGGGGCCCAAGCCTGCCACAGTGGATGTTCGGGCTGACCCTGGGCGGGGTCTGAGCTGTCCCCACACCTCCTGTCCTTTCACTTGTCAGCAGAGAAGCAGGCTCACTCTGGGGTCCAGTCCTTCGTCAATGCCCCACCAGGACTCTGCCAGGCACCGAGCTGTGAGCAGGGAGACCAAAAACAGCCAGACACAGTCCCAACTGTGAGGGCCACGGGGCCCAGGACACTAGAAGAGCACACCCTGGAGGGAAGAGCTCCGCTGGGGTCAGGGAAGCACCCCTGGGGTGAGGAAGCAACCGAGGATGAGGAAGCGTTTGCTGAGCGAGCAGGGCAAGAAGACAGCAGCTCCAGGAGAAAAGAGGTCCTATGGATACATTCAGTAGTTTACATTTCACCCCAAAGGGCAACGAGCTTGCACTACTTTGCATTACGCAGGGAGTGACAAGAGAAGATGTGTGTTTCTAGAAGGCAGCGTTGGCAACCATGTGAACTGCCAGGGCAAGAGCAAAAGCGGACGCTGATAGGAGCGTTACCAGGTGGACGGAGGGGGACCAGCGAGCAACAGCAGGGCACTGGCAGGGAGCTCAGGCCCCCCATGCCGCCAGAGGATGGTTCAGCAGCTCCACACGCAGCCTGCCAGACCACATCATGTCCCAGAGGGACCCAGGATCCCCTCCCTACGCTGGGGCACTGACACATGCTCCCCCGAGCAGGCGCTGTTCTACTTGCTATGAGGCTTGTCGACTTCAAGTCCAGCCCCCTCCCCATCTCCCCCTCCATCCCGCCCCAGCTTGTAGTCCAGTAAGAGAGACAAGGCAAAAATGAAACCGACTAAAACACGGGGAGAAACCATGAGGCCTCTCACTGAGGCAGAAAGTGCCGTGGAAACTCAACAGATGGAGAAGTCCTTTCAGAACGACTGACAGGGCAGCAGCCGAGAGAGGGTGATGCCGAGAGGTATCACTATTTCTCTGGCACCCCATGTGGGATGTGCGTGTCAACAAAACATTCACTTCCCATCAAATGAACAGAATAAACCTGCAGCCACTCACTCACTCACTGGCTTTACTCTCTCTGCCTACCTGTCTGCCTCGCCTTTCCTCCCCAGATGGAGGCCTCCCGGGGACAGGGACATTACTGTGGACTCCGCTAGCCCAGCACCTGGTACAAGGTGTTTGCTAACTGGTTGTGGAAGGAATCAAAGAATGAGCTTCGTGCAGCTACAGCCAGTTTCCATTTCTCAGAAAATCCCAGATAAAAACCCAACCATTCGAAATTGGTAACACTGGAGCCATTACTGACAAGGTAATTTTTTGCTTTACCAAAAAGCCTTAACACATGATTCCTTTAAATGTCAGGGCCCCCTGAATAATCTAATTTACAAGAATTCTACTTACAGGCAGATTCTAGGAACAAGCCAGGGAGGCACATCTACGCCGGGAAATGGCAAGTATATCTTTGACATTTGTTCTAAGAACTGATTCATTAGTAAACGTGGCTCCCAGAGCCCTGTCTAGACTTTGCTTCTTCTGGTGGGGGGGGGGGGGGGCAGCTGCAGGGTCACCAGCCAAACAGCAGGCAGTCCTCTGCCCGGGTCGCGGTGAGGAGCCACACAGCTGTAGGACCTACGCCGCCCGGGGCGGGGCTGGAGCACAGCCCGGCTGGCATATGCGCTCCCGGCTGGCTCCCAGGGGCGGAGAGAGGGACCCTTTGCTTACAGTAAACTTCTGCTCCTCGGTGGGCAGGCTATGTCTGCCCACCCTTCATGGTCACCTGGCCACCTCCTCCTCCCCCGCCAAGGTGTTTAAGGCAACACCTGGGTAGCTGCCCCAGCTGCTACTCCTTTCCAGGGACCCACGGAAGAGAAGGGTGTTTGTCCCTGTCAGTGCCTGGCAGAGTCATCTCAGTCACTAAGAGAAAGCCTGGAAGCAGCAGGGGGCCAGGACCTGCCTGAAGTTACCTCCTCCTCCTCCTCCTCGCAGTCTGCTGGACGGGGCCTGTTCTCCCTGGCTCTGTGTGTCTGCAGCTGGACATAGGAGAATGGCAGGATGCTCTATGAAAAGGCAAGGGAAGGAGGGAGGGAGGAAGGAAAAAAGTCAGGGGAAAATGTTACAAAACAAACGAAGGCTCTCATGGCATCAGGTGAACCAGGTCTGAATCATGCCTCTGCTTCTCCCCGGCTGTGTAAGCTCAGAAGAGACACTCAACCTCAGGGACAGAAAGTCCTTCATCTATAAAATGGGAGCAGCAAAGCTGACTTTATGGGGAGGCTGTGATGATGAAAGGCATCAAGTGACCCACACAGTGCTGGGCGCCTACTATCTCTGGTTTAGGAATCTGTCAAATGCGAGTCTCATCAATTATCTCTGCCAAGTGTGAAGGTCAAAGAGAAAGACGCACTGAAGTGCCCTGTGCGCTGTAGGGTGTTGGACACACGGGAGTATCGCCCTTGCGCTGGGTGGTGGGTCAGTCCAGCAGCCTCGGACAGCGCTGACCCTGCGCGGGGAGGCCGGTGCGGGGGGCGGTTGGGGGGAGGTTTCTGAGACGCTGTCTTCGTGACTCTGGCTTCTGGTCGCCACCAAAGCATCCCGCATGTACTCTCTGGCCCCCCCACAGCCGCCAGTTTACAGACGGAAGACCCTTTCCACGGAAGGAGCGACGTGCCTCACTCACACACAGGAGACCAGGAACAGAATTAAGGAGGGGGCCCAAATGGCTCAGCGCCCTCAGGGCCCGAGTCCTCCCAGGGGTCACACCGCCCCAGGCAATGATCGGTGCGTCCAGACCGCCGGCACCGCCGCGCCACCCCCCGGCAGCAGGGCCCCGGTCGGCCACCCGCCGTTCCTTTCCACCCCCATCAGACAGCCGGAGCAACGAGGGTCCGGAGCGGGGTCACACGGGGCCGGGTAGCAAAGCCTGGCTTTGCGGTGCCACAGCCTCTCCGCACACAGGCTGACCTTGGCTCCAAGGTCTCCGGCGGCGAATTGTCTTTTGCGCGGCACCTGTGTCGGGCCACCCCGGGGGCTGGGTCCAGGGTGAAACATGAGAGCGACTCCCAGGCCACGGACACTGCCTCGCGCCCGGCTCCGAGGTGAGCAAGCTACTGAACCCTGGCCCCTCCCTCCGAGTGGGTGCCGTCCTTATCTCCGTTTCTCACGGGGACACCGAGGCTGAGAGAAGGGAAGAGACTTGCCGCGGCCCGGGGACCGGCGTGCGGGATGCGCGGCCCAGGCTTTGGTGCCCCGACCTGCCTCCGCTCCCCTCACCCGTGGCCTGCATACCTTCCCCGAGCGCGCACGTGCGGCCTGGGCCATCTAGCGCCGGGTCACGTAACGAGCCGAGGCACCAAGGCAGTTGGGGGTCGGGGCCTCCCCTCACCCGGCGGCCGCCGCCCCTACTCCGCCTAGCGCTACTCACCCCGGGCGGGG
This sequence comes from Pteronotus mesoamericanus, assembly GCF_021234165.1. Taxonomy (NCBI): domain Eukaryota; kingdom Metazoa; phylum Chordata; class Mammalia; order Chiroptera; family Mormoopidae; genus Pteronotus; species Pteronotus mesoamericanus. The sequence goes on from NW_026555258.1 coordinate 5,042,185, forward strand.
GGGCTCCCGGGGCCCGGAAGAAGAGGATGGGGTTAGAGAAAGAGAGGGCGGCGGCAGCAAAGAGCCCCGAAGCCCACAGCCACCTCGGTCAGACCTCGGCCAGACACGACACCTCGCGGCGCGCGCTGCCTTTGTCCTCTCACGTCAGTTCCGGGTGCCGGAGGGGCGGGGGCCAGGCTGGCTCCGCCCCGCGCCGGCTTGCCCCGCCCCTTGGGTTCCTGACCTAACTTGACTTCTGCGTGCTCTTGGGAAGGACGTCCCACAGAGAAGAGCCGCAGCCTGCGCCCACCCTCTCCGGTCTCCAGCACTTGCACCAGTTCACTTGGAGGGCTCAAGGCTGGACTTTTAAGAACGAGGGTTCTGTAAGCTTCCCACTGGGTAAAGTGAGGGGGGGAGCTTTTCCTCTCAAATCCCACCCCTAACAATTAGCATCTTAATACAGATTCAAAAAGGAAAGAAGAAATACCTTGGCATTGCCAAGGGGTTGCTACCTCAATTGAGCAGAACAAGTCCACGAAGATTCCATTCGAAAAAGATTGCCCTTCTTTAGGTTTCTCCCATATAATAGAAATTGTGGAATTTCAGGCAGCCTTGATGGAAATATGAGTTTGCACGTAGCTAGGCCTGGTGAAGCTCCCCTGGCCTCAGTTCCCTCTTCTGCCGGACAGAGGTAAGAATTGCTCACCTGCCAACGCTCGGAGGGTTAAACGTGTGGGACATTACAGTTGCAGCTGTTATAATGACAATATTCATCCTAAGTTCCTTTTTCCTGAACTGACATCCTGATCTTAGATTGTCAGTGTCTGCACACAGGAGGCGCTTAAAGTGTGTTTGCTCTAACGAAGTGAAAACACTGTGGGGGAAGGGGTGCGGAAAAGCCCCACCTGTGGAGTCCCTCAAGCCTGTTTCTGTCCCTGTTATTTGGCATCCGCCCTAGAGCAGTCCGGGTCAGACCGGGATCCCCTTTCAGGCCTCAAGGAAAGGGGATGAGTCCTGGGTAATGTCAATTGCTGGGGATGTCTCTAATCTTATTTTGGGGGCAGGTCTGAGGTTAGCTGTCTTGTAGGTTCCTAAAAATCCACTCCTACCTTTATTTCCTGTCAATAGAAAAGGACATCCCTTTCCGACGCCCTGACTCCAAGGCCTTTCAAGGTCTGGCCAGCCCCCTGACCTGAAAGCCTCTTGCATTTCTGAATTCCCAGATCTTGAACAAAGTAGTTGCTCAAGCAATGTTTACAGCAAGCAGCGGCTGGAGGACTCCTTAGAAGTCATTTAGTCAGCCCTGGCTGGATTGTGCACCAGACTGCAAACCAAAGGGTTGCCAGTTCAATTCCCAGTCATGGCACAAGCCTGGGTTGTGGGCCAGGTCCCCAGTAGGGGGCGTGCAAGAGGCTACCACACATGGATGTTTCCCTCTTTCTCCCTCCCTTCCCCTCTCTCTAAAAATAAAGTATTTTTTTAAAAAGTCATTAGTTAGCCCGATGTCCCTCATTCATTTTTTTAAAAACTCACATATCCTTAAAAGAAATGTAAAACTTTCTCACCTTCCCCACTCAATATTCTAACTTCCCAAGGAGGCATTTCCTTCCATCCCTGGCTAAGCAGTATTTGCAGAAATACAATACACAGTCTGGGATGCCTCCTCCAGGCAGATACCTTCTAAATCGATTTACAAAGTCATTTTCTTTATTTTCAAATTGTAAAATTATACCACGCCAGTGAAATTACTGGTCCCAATTACCCTTGTCCCCTACTCAAATTTCACAATTTAAGCCTTTCCCCAACAGTCTGTTTTCCCATAGAGCCCTGACAAAGGAGAGACTGGTCCAGCATCACGCAGCACACAGAGGCAGAACATGGACCTGAAGTGGATTTTCTGAGGTTCCAGGCCAACTGCCTTGCTGCTGCCCAGCCTCTTGCTGGAAGTTCTCCTCCCAGAGCCGCCAGCCCCAGCATGACCTACCTGGGCCTCCCTGATCAGGGATGGAGGGGGTGGCTGAACCCTGGGCCCTCCCTCCCTGGTACAGGCCTGGCTGCCCTGGTCAGGAGGTCCCCTACCCCTTGTGACTGCAGCCTTGGGATCCCGAACACAACAGCCCCGCCCTCTGCCCCCAGGCCTCAGTGCCCACTGTTCCTCACAGGGCTTTGGGGGAGGGGCAGATCACAATGACCCTGAAGAGCCCCTGAAGGCAGCAGGGAAAGCCCCTCAGAGGGACAGGGCTGGGAAGATGGGCTCGCCCAAGCACCAGCCACCTGTAGGGGGCTCTCAACTCCCTGGGACCTGTTCTGCCTCCATCCTGAAGGCCTGCTAGCGTGAGTGGCACCACTAGGGGCCAGCTCAGAGCTGACAGGCTCTGGGAGCAGAGGGGATGGTGGGCGGGGGGTGCTGAGGAGGGAGCAGGCTCTGAGACCCCCAGTGTCAGAATCTGGGGGCAAGTCTGGGCTTCTGTCTCCTAAAGAGAGAGGTTGTTAAAAATATGTGTCTTGGCCCCACCCAGACCTATTACCATATTTTTCCACATATGTGCACCCCTGTGTATAATGTGCACCTACTTTTTTGGCCCAAACAAAAAAACCTTTCGTTTTAATTTTTTAATTCAATTTTTCATTCATTTATATTGAGGAACAAAACAAATTATGATATTCCAGGGTATGATTTTGCATACAGATCTCATTGCTTCCTAGAGTTACACTTTTAACAATTAAGCATAAATAAAAATATTAAACATTTATATAGATATGGAATTAGTACTACCCATGTATAATGTGTATCCTTATTCTCCTCTCAAAAATTTGGGCCAAAAAATAGTGTGCATTCTACACAGCAAAATATGGTCAGTCAGAATCTGGGGTTTCTGCAGTTCAACTCGCTCCCACGCCGGGGCGGAGGTGAGGGAGGCCCCAGCAGGAGGCAGGTGCTGAGCAGTTCTCTCCTTTCAGGCTGGTTCCAGGTTTCCTCCTTCCTTGCAGGGCGAGAGTTAATAACAGTGACAGCCTCCAGGACTTGACGCTCCCACGTGGCCCGAGACTATTTCACTCACAGAGGGGCAGGTGCTCAGTTACCCGGTTCCACTGAGAGGCCGCTGAGAGTAGAGGAGTCCCTCAGTTGGCTTGCTCCAGGCCACAAAGCCAATAAGTAGTGGAGCTGAGACTAAATTCTAAATAATAATCCTTTTTCCAACATCATCACAATAGCAGCTAGTGTTTGCTGAGCACGGGCGAAGTGCCCGCCACTAGGCTGAGCCATTTACGTCTGCTCGCTTATTTGAACGTCACAGCAACTCAAAAAAAGGTGGGTACTCTTACCGTCGTCATCTTTCAGGTGAGGAAACAGAGGTTGGGCGAGCTCTAGTTTGAAGCCACTCAGTGCCTGGCGAGCCCGCGATGTTACCCGCAAACCACGCTGCCTCGCGCTGGGCACCATGGCCTGGGGGCTGGTCTACGCCCTCCTCCCCACTTCACCCGGCAACCCCCGCCCCACTGGTGTGAGGATGCCCTGAGCTGATTACAGGGCCAGATATGCCTTGGCGTCATTCCTACCCCTGGGCCCAGCAGGTGGCGCCCAAGGGGTTCCCCGGGGAGGGCGCTCGCCGAATGAGAGACCCGCTACTGCCTAATCTGCCTCCGCGTGAGCTCCGATCACGCCCTGGCGCGGGGAGATCGGGGAGCTCGAGGGGCGGCGCCGAGTGGTGGCAGCCCTCCAGCGGCGAGTCCTCGCCCGCAGAGCCGGGGCTGGACTTTTGGAGTCCCCAGCTGCGCCTGCCCCGTCTGCCCAGCAGGGCGCCGCGGGCAGCACGAAGCAGGACAGGGCTTAGGTCGCCGCTGCTGCCGTCCCTGCTTCTGGATGGTGCTTCCCGGACGCCGGCGCCCCCGCACTCCAGGCCTGGAGAGTGCGAGGATTTCTGGAGGGGCTCGGCCAGGAAGCCCCCGCCCTCCTTGGGTGCCCTCCTAGGAGAGTTCCTCCCTAGCAGGTTCCGGGAGTTCCTGCGCCAGCTCGGGGCAGAGTGGGTTTCTCAGCCACAGCCACCGAGTGAGGCCCTGCTGGGTCCCCAGGGGGCTGGGCCACGGGGCTGAGTCTTTTCCAGTGGGGAGGCTGCACCACCTTCCTAGGAATGATGCTCATGCTAGTTGAGTTCCTGGCAGAGCTCTGGCAACCACCCTTAGGGGCGGGTCTCCCATTGCCCATCCTTTAGGAATGAGGAAACTGAGGCCCAAGGCCATAGAACTAGGAAGATCCTTGTAAGGGCGGGTCCCAAGCAAAGGCTCATAACTATTTCCACCTTCTCCTGGCTCCCAGCATCTTCAGAATCGCCACACCAAAGGGGTGTGTCAGAGCGCTGGCAGGGACTTTCTCCTCAGTGTCCCAACTGCTCCTTCCTCCCAGACCTGCGGTAAGTGTCATGGACCTGCTGGGGGGGTGGGGGGCGGTGGGACAGGGTTGCCATCGTTGATACTCCGAGGGTGGGGACCTTGACCACTCATGCCAGGTGTGGGCCATTTGTCTTCAAGGGGCCAGTCATCGAAGAGTCTGAAGAAGATTTTGCTCGATCAGATACCTACTCCAGGGCCACTGAGGAGAGATCCAGAACGATCCGCCAAGGTCAAGAAGGCCAACAAGTGAGCTCTGGCGGGAGCGTGGGGGGAGAGCACTTCTTCCCTTCCTTTCTTTCCTTTGTCTTTCCCCCATGAATTTACCTATCTAGCCATCCATGCATCCACCCGTGTGTGCATCCATGAATCAGGTCTTCTGCCAAAGCATTCATAATCCATCTGTGAGTCCAGCTATCCTCCCAGCCATCCACCCAACCATCCACTCACTCATCATTACATAGGTCTATCCTTGAATCAGGTTTCTCCCAACATATTCAAGAATCTTCTGTCAACATCTCTCCATCTATCCACCCATTAATCAGGTCTTCTACCAACACATTCATAATTCATCCATGAATCCATTCATATATTCATTCTTCCCTTCCCCCATCCATCCTATCTGTGAACTAACTCTTCTACAACCTACTCAGGAATCCATCCATCCATCCATCCATTTGCCCATCTAGTCAGTCAGCCATTTATCTATTCACAAACTCCCACAATTTTATCCATGAACACAATTTGTAGGTCAATCATCTACAAATCCTTCCATCCACTTATAAATCCAGGGTACTATCCATCTCTAATCTAGTTTTGAAGCCATCCACAAGTCAACATACCGATCTACATAATTATTCACCCACCCACCCATATATCCACCCATCCTCCTGAAATCTAGTTCTTCCATTCAGACCTTTTCATGAATTCATCCATCAGTCCGTCCATCCACCTACCCACCCACCAGTCTTCCGTCCTTTCATCCATTCCACTCTTCATTCATCCATTTCTTCCTCTAACATTTATTAGGGTTTATTATGGGTCAAATATTGGATGAAATAAAATAAGAGACGGAGGCAGGAGAAGAAACCATAGCTCTAGTGGAGGGGGAAAAATGCAGGAAAAATTCCTCCAGCTTAAACAGGCTTAAACAGGGGTGAAGGCTGAAGAGTGTTGTACGTGAGTTTAAAGACCAGCGAGAGTGAATACATGACATACGCACCATTCCTTCTAATCCTGGGCCCATGGCAGACAGTACTAGTTGATCACAGCACTTTTCCCCACTGACACCCTGCTCCAGGCAGACACCACCAATGCATCAGGGTAGGTGCCGGAAACGAAACGCATTTGCCAGCCCGGGAACTTTAAAACACGCAGGCCAGATAAACACGCCATTTCTCATAAGACATAGTAAAGAAACACCTGGCACTCAAGGTCTCAAATGTGAGTACAGCAGGGAAGCCCACGCCCACCGTGTTCCGTAGACAAGAGCTAATACTTGAGCACCTTCAGTGTGGAAGATCCCCTGGTGGGCCCTGGAGGTGGGGGGTGGGAATGCTGGGGTGCATTAGAACAGGCTACAGTGGCCTTTGAGAGGAGAAGCGGAGATTCCGGAGTGTGGGCAGAGCTGCGTGTGCAGAGCTGCGTGTGCCTTGGCCTGGCCCCGAGGCCAGCAAGGAGCGGTGCGGATATGCCGACGACTGTCGTCGGAGGAGCAGGTGCAATGCCTGCAGCCAGGCGCTGTCTTGGACGCCTCCTGCCTGCCTGGCTCTTCAGTGGGCTGATGGAGAGCGCCCCTTCTGGGTCCACACAGACGTGAAGACGTGGTCAGATGAGCAGATGCAGATGTAGCGATTCGTCTGTACTTACGGTTGAACATGGCCTTTCTGAATAACAGATCCATGGATGGATCAGGCAGGCCCTCGTGCGGCCTTGGCCTTGAGGACAAAATTATTAACAATACATGTAACAATAACAGGCCCCCTTTATTGAGCACAGAGCCTGGACTAGATGCCTCACATAAGCTATTTGATACTCACCAAACTCTTACAAGGATGCTATCATTATGCCTATAATAGATAATACATCACTGAAAGGGGAAAACTGCAGGGGGAGGCTTGAGGGCTGCCCCGCTAAGAGCATGCAGCTCAGAAGGGGTATATTGAGGCTGGTAGTTACAATAAGAGCGGTTCCCAGTTAGAGGTGGTTGCCTCTGGCGCCGCAGACTGTCGGCAGGGTGCTTTGCCGTTCACTTCACCCCCTCGCAGCCCTGGGCGGTGGGCAGGACCGGGATCCACGGTCCAGATTAAAGAACCAAAACTCAAAGAGTTGGGATTGAAGTCCAGGACTGCCTGACTCCCGAGCTCCTATCCTCGTTCTCTCTGCTGAAATGCCTGATACAAACCGGGATTCAAACCTCGGTGCCATCCCTCACCAGCTGTGCTTCCTTGAGCAAATTGCAAAACATCTCTGTGCCTTAGTTTCCTCATCTGTGAACTGGGAATAGGGGCCGTGTGTCACGGAGTTGCGTGGGCTGGGTAGGGGGCTGCGTGCTGCGTGCCAGGGAGGCTGGCAGCGCTCGGGAAAGGCCGGCAGCCGTGACCAGCAGGATCACACAGCGGACACCAGTTTGGTGGATGTGAGTTGCTGGGGTGAGTGTGGTCCGGGGGGTCGGGCCTCAGCCCTCCCCTCTTGCTCTCGCCTCTCTCTGCAGGCCTCGTGGTCTCCAGGCGCCCAAGCCCAAGGCCAAGTTCACCTGCAGCTCCTCAGAGGAAGGCTCAGGGCACCATAGGCGGTGCCCTCCCTTCCGAGTGCGATTCGCTGACGAGACCCTGTGGGACTCGGTGCTCCGCTACTGGGAGCGCAGATGTGCATGTAAGCAGACGGCACAGGGAGCCCCAAACTCCAGGAAGTGCCAGCCTGGACCTGGGAGAGCGGACGCCATGGCCCTGGGTGCTGGGAGTAAGGCACCGGCCTGAAAAGGCCAAAAGGCTGCTGACGCCACAGAGGAGGCGCCTGAGCTGGCCTCTCGGGAGGATGTCAGGGTGACCTTCAAGAACGAAGTCGAGGGTCCGAGGTCCAGTAGAAGTGTCCCAAAGCAGGTGGCACCCAGCAGCAGCCGCAGTGTGGGCCCAGGAAACAATGGGTGCCCAGGCCTCACCACCGCTGAAGGGCTTCTTGCTGCCAAGGGTTCCCACAGGCCGCAGGTGCCCACTCGGGACCAGAGCCCACAGCCTCCTGACCCATACCTGGCTCACCACATGGCCTGCAGGGGCTGGAGACAGTGGGAAGGTGCCAGAAGCATCTTCTTCCCTTATTTGCAAAAGCAGGGTTGGATGAGGAGGAGCCCAGAAAGGTCCAGAAGGTTGGGAAAGACCGGCACCACCGGGACCGGCAAAGAAGCAGGGAGCCAGCAGGCCCGGGTCCACAGCAGACGTCTGCTCTGGGCCCCCCCAGGATGAAGGGGGCAGTGTCTGTCTGTTGGGACGTGGTTTCCGGTGTTTTCTGGGGTCAAGAGGCCGGCAGGAAGATCACTCATCTTTGCCCGGGTGTAACCATCATCGAAGTCCCCTGTGTCCGTCTGCCTGGCCCCTTCTCAGGGCCCAGCAGCAACCCTGGGGACCATAACCTCCAACCAACAGCCTGCGTCTACTTTTCTGAGCACATACTACTGGGTGCAGTTTCAGGGAATAGCTGCCCCAGAGCCTAGCTGTAGGGAAAGCCCTAAACATCAGGACTGTCCTCAATTTAGGAGGATCCCTGGGGGTCCCAGGAAGTCGCAGATAGAAGCTGTGATTTTGCCCAACTTCTGGTTGTTCGATGGGGAAGCCCAGGGCCTGAGGGCAGATGGCACAGCTGCCAAGAAGAGACGCCAGAGGGGCCCCGGCCACTCCGGGCATCAAGGGGAAGGAGGCGCCTGGGGAAACAGCTTCATGCAAATGGCAGTTGGCTGGTGCAGGAGAGCTTCCTGGTCGGCCACAGGAGCTGTGGTCGCGTCCCAGGGCGCCGGGGTGGGGGGCTCTGTGGGTGTTTCCCAGCCACGTCCATCCTCCGGATCCCTGACCAGTTGGAAGGGCCGCAGTTGGTTGGGCAGGAAGGACTCCCAGCCCCCAGAACCCCCTCCGCCCTCGCGGGAGTGTCAGCGCCCTCTCCTGGACTTCCATGGCGGGGCGGCTGGCCTTCCCACTGTAGAAAAGGGGGGCCATTTGGGGCTGGAGCAGGAGTGGTATGTGGGACGGGGCGCGGATTGGGTAATAAAGGCAGAAACAGTCACACAAGAGAGTTTTAAAACCTGAGCCTTCTCTGGAGGCAGCCAGAAGGCGCTGGGGAGGCTTGGGTTTCCATGGAGACTGGCTCTGCCTGCCTGGCCTGCCAGGGGGAGGAGGCGGGAGCTGGGGGGGAGTGCCCCCTCCCCCGGTAGAGCTCTCACAGTGCTCTGTCTCCTCCAGTCCAGCAGGACATCACCGAGGACAGCCCAGACATGCAGTCGGCTCCATTGGAACGTGTACTTGGGAGCGTTGGGCGATGGCTAGAGAGTGTGCCCAAAGGCCTGGACTCCACATCCAAGGAGGAGGCCCCAGCCAGCTCCGCGTTCAGCTGGGACAGCCCTGGCCTGTGAGGCTTCGGGGAAGGGCTGGGGTTCCCATGCATAGCCAGGGCTCCCCCTCCTTGCCATCCGCCAGCCGCCCAGCAGTGGGCAGGCCAAGGGCCTGGGCCCTTAGAGGGCCCTGCCAGCCATGGATGGACCTGGGACCTGGGCTCCATGCAGCTCACAGGCTACTGCCCCCCTCAGGCCCATCCCAGAGCTGCAAGACTACCTCTCTGAAGACATCTCCGTGAACAGCAGCCTGCCCTACATCCCCAGGGCCACCACCCAGAGGCAGCAAAGAGACTGCAAAACCTTTCTGGGTGCCCACAGCATTCTCGACCAGGTCGACAAATCGCCCTACTCCTGGAGCCAGGAACTGGTGAGTACCTGCGGGCAGCCAGCCACCTGGAGGGCCCTGACTGGTGGGCGGGGCGGCTGGGGTGCTCCAGGTGCTGCCGGGTTCAGAGCTCAGCTCCATACGTGCAGGCTGCCTTGCATCACAGTTTCCTCATCTCTCAAACGGGGCTGAATGCCAGCCCCCTAACGCTGAGGCCCCGGGAGCCCTGTCTCCTGCCCAGGGCCCCCCAGCCCCACCCCCCAGCCCCAAGCTGGTCTTTTCTCACTCTAGGAGTCCTTCTTGCCCCGCCTGGAGCTGCACAGGAAGCGAGGCCGCCCTAAGGGGTACCAGCCCTTCTTCCTTCAGTAATACGGCAGCAGGCTCAGCAGCAAGCAACTTCCGGAGCCCGGGCCCAGGCGTGGACATGGGCCAGGGATGAGGAGAGGCCTTCCTTGCCCCACAAATAAATGAGCATCCCAGGTGCCTGGGGCCCCCACCCTGCAAGACTCTCCCAGTGCCTGGTGTTGCTGGTCTCTTGGGTTCCCGGACCATGGGGAGGGTGGGGGTGGGGTCATAGCTGAGATGAGGCTGATGGGTGGGGGCGAGGCATCCACAGGTTTGTTCCAAGCAAATCCCTGTTCTGGCAGGTGGGAGACCCCACCGCACACCTTACACCTGGGACCCGGCCTCTGGCAATCCGAATCAGCCCCCTCCCTGAAACAGACACCTCGCCTGACCTCTGCGCCCAGCCTCCATCTCGGGTGGAACTGAAGGCTGCTCACGCTCTGTCGTGAGGATGTCCAGACGGAGGCTGAGGGAAAAGAGCCCCGTGTGTGTTCATCTTCTGTGTCCCCCAGGCTAGGCTCACACCATCTGGTCCCTGGTCACGGCATCTGGGTGGGCCTCTGCCAGATGTTCCTCTCCTACTCATGGGGGGCGGGGTGGGTGGTGTTCAGAACCATCTCAGGAGGTGATGAAAGATGAGGTGGCAGGTACTGCCTGGCGTTTATCTGACTGCTGCACTGACTCAGCAGTGCCACCCTCTATGCCTGTCTTCCTGCCATAACTGTGTTCCAAACCCCAAGCGAAGTTCGAGCCCCCTCCGCTCCTTGAAGCCCAGGTTGGACCCCAACCCTCGTCCAGACCCAGGATCCGGGTCTTTATCGCCACCTACTGGCCAGTAAGGAAACTGCTGAGGAATCCACTCCTGAGCACCCTGTTGAATACGAAAAGGGTGGGATTTGGGCTGGACGGGCAGTTGGGATCTTAGGGCCAGGACGGCTTGTGGATGGAGGATCCTTGTTCTGAAGAGGTGCCCTGGCTCCAGAAGAAAGGCGGCAGATCTAGGCACAGTTGGGACAAATCTTGTGGGAGATTGGTTGGGGGCAGTGCTACCACCTCCCTTGGGTGAGGGGTGGGGAGGTGGGACTGGAGTGGGATTTCATCCCTGGGACCAATTCTCCCCTCCACGCCATTTTCTGGACGTTCACGCCCCCCTCCGGCACAGTATTTCTATTTCCTAGAGAGTCTGCGGGTCTCAGAGGAGGCCTGCTTCTACCGCACCTCTTCCCAGGGACCTTGGGAGGCCATGTCGCTGGTTCCCAGCCTCAGTTTCCCCGGCCCGGCCTCCGGCTGCCGCGCCGCGCCGCGTCCACGCGGGGGCAGTGTTGGCCTGGCTTTGGCGCCGCCCGGCGCGGCCGAAACTTCTCCGCCTCTCGCCAGAGGGTCGGAAACTTTTCCCCTCGCGCCGCTCTGCGCCTCCCGCCCCCGCGCCGCCTCCCTCCCCGTGCTACGCTGCGGCCCGAGCGGGCCTCCTGCCACCTGCCCGACTGCGAGAGCTTGGTGGCCGACGGCCCCCGAACTTCTCTTTCTCGCCTTTTGTCGATTAACCAAAAATTGCTAAGCTTGCGACAGCCCTGTCAGCAGTGAGCCCTCGAAATTGAGTCCCGCGTGCAGCGCACAGGGGCGGTGAGGCCCCTGGAAAATCTTTACCGGCGTCCGGGGTGCGGGGGCCGGGGGCCAAAGTCAGGTACTTGCCCCGCAGGCGGCCTGGGGCAGAGGAAAGGAGCACCGGCAGGGACTTGCCCAAGGGGTGGGGGTAGGGGGCACTCTCCGCCTCCCCTTCCCCTCGCCCGCCCCCCCCCGCCGCGCCACAGCCTCGGGCTGGCGGGGCTGAGGATTAGGGGGGCCGCCCCAGGCAAGTGAGGGCCCTCTGCCCCTCCGCGCTTCCCTCCGCCCCCCACTTCCGTCCGCCTTGCGCCCCTTCCCCAGCCTTTCATTCCTTCTTTCCCTCACCCACGACTCTCCCCTCGCCTCCCTTCTCTTCCTCTTTCCTCTTCGACAAACATGGATTCTGTGTCAAGAGGACCTTGAGCATCAGCTCCGAGCCTCACATCCCACTCACAGCGCAAGCAGACACACAGGGACACCCACAGGCACACACACGCGCACCACACACACCAAGACGCCAGACCAACCCACAGATGCCACATGTAGCAGACACACTACACACACACAGACGCCAGACACACATGCACATACTTCAAAGACATCACGCATGGACACACTCATGCATGGACCCACACCACGCATGCTAGCAACACCACAGATGGCACACACACATACCCCCCCCAGTTCGGGTCTCCCAGTGACAACAGCCCCCCATTCTCAGGCCCACCTGCTGACTGGGGGGCCCCAGATGCCCCCCAACCCCTCCCCATCCTCTGTAGCTCTAGTCACCACCCCACTCCCACTTGCCCCCCTCCCCCACTGCCGCAGTGCCGACAGACCCCTCCCCGGCTGTGCCCAGGTCCCCAGCTCTCACCCTTTCCCAGGGCTCCCATCCGGGTCCTTTACCCTGGTACATTTCCACTCAGGCTGGCTGGTGGCCAGCCCCTCCTGGGGCTCCAGAGAGCAGCGTGGCTGGAGGGCCGGCTTGTGGCCTTCCATGGCTGGAGCTGGAGGCCCTGCTCCTGCTCCCCACCACTCCAGAATCTCTGGGGGTCAGGCAGGTGTACCCCCACACAGGTCTCTTCTGCCTTCTCATTCTGAGCAAACCTAGTCCCCACCCCATTCCACTCCCCCCCACCCTAGTCCATGGGAGGACCTGAGACAAGACCATGGGTGAGGGGGCAGGGGGAGCTGGGTCTGGCTGGTGGTGGGGGAGAGGAAAGAATGACCCCCCCCACAGAAAGGAGAGAGGAAAATTGCTGCTCCTCCCCTGAGCCCGCCCTCCTCAAGGGCCCTCCCACCCGCTGGGCTGGCCAGAGCATCTCCTAGTCCCTTTGCAGGTAAGGAAACTGAAGCTCAGAGAAAGTGGGGGGAATGGCCAGGCTACGTCCTATACCAGTGCCCGGCCTTCAGCCGCACACACAGGTGTTCTCAGTACGCCCATTCGCTGCTGGGGAAACTGAGGCCCAGAGAGGTTCGACTTTTTTTTTTTTTTTCTGGTTGCCTCTCGTATGTGCCCCTATCAGGGACCGAACCCGCCACCCAGACAAGTGCAGGATGACGCCCAACCAACTGAGCCACACCAGTCGGGGCAGGTTCACCTCCTTCTTAAGGTCACACAGTTTTGAAGTGTCAGAGTAAGGATTGAAGTTCAGCAGAAAGAGACGCCAACGTACAACGATGCCTCTTAGCAGAGGCCCGCATCTCCCACTGAAAGGCAAGCAAGGCCACCTGGTCCTGCCCTGCCCCGGCCCATTGTCCTGCCCATGGCACCTCCGTGGCAGGGAGGAGCAGGGCCAGGTCAGAGAGGGACAGAGTTATCTGGAGAAAGTGGAATTGGGGGAGGGTGTACAGACTGGAAGCAGAGCGGCAAGAACAAAGGGTCATGAGGGCAGGAGGATTCAAGTTTCCTGGGGGCGTGGGGCCGTGGCGGCTGGACCCCAGGAGGCAGGGCAGCGCTGACTGTAGGTGGGGGCTGGGCGGAGAGGGGCCTGGTGCCCCTTGCCGTGGGGAGCCGCTGAAGATGTGGAACCCGGGAGAAGCCAGCCAGGCAGGGCTCCGGGGACATCGGCTGCCCCACGGGCTCATCTGCTTTCATTCTGCAGGCAGTTCATTGAGCACCTACTGTGTGCTGCATGCACGCTGGGCCCTGGGCACACCGTGGGCACTGGAATGACCAGCCCTGTCCTCAAGCTACAGTCTAATGGGGGACAAGGACTCAAACAGGCAATTCCAGGTCACAGTGACTAGTGCTATGACGGGAGCCTGGGCTTTGGGGGACACAGAGGGGCATCCCACCCATTGCACGGGGCATGGGGCGGACACCTGGGCCTTTCCACGGCCATGAGGTGGGGGCGTGGGCAGGCCTTGACAGAGGAGCAGGAAGTGGCGGGGGGAGGCAGCTGCCACAAGGCTGGTGTGACAGTTCTTATCCTGGGCCTGGGTGAGCAAGGGGTCCAAGAAGGCCATTGACAGGCAGGGGGAACAGATACTGTCCCCATAGCCAACACACACACGCGCGCGTGCCCTGTGCCTCAGCTGCGTGGGCTGCCCACTGCTCAGTCCAGTCCCTCTGCCTTCGGCAGCCACTTTACCTAACTCCCACGCCGGGTCCTCCCCCTCCCCAGCATTTCTGCCTCTTTGTGTCCTGTTGTCACTCCCTCCCAATACGCCCTAAATGGCAGAGGGTCTGCACTGTCCAGGGGCTCTTATTGAAAACCATCAAAGCCCTTTCTATGGCGGCACGGTACACGGCTACCTCCAGGCAGCCTTGCGAGCCTTGACATTTCCTTAGACAGGAGAGGCAGCGGCACTGGAGGTGTTCATTGTGCCATCTGGGCCCCTTGGAGCCAGGAGCAGGGGCTGAACCCACCAGGTTGGGCTCTGGAACCCTCCTGAACGGTGGCACTTTGTCCCCAAGAGCAGCAGCCAGAGCAGCTCATTTGCCATCTCCCGTCACAAGGCCTTGGGGAACCGTTAACTCACCCGCCAGGGTCTCCCTCGTTTATTGTCTGTACCTGGCAGCCCTGGGGACTGCGGTGCCACCCCCCAGCTCCCAGGGAGCCCCCCAGCTGCCCGGGCACCTCGAGGTCCTTGCTGTGTTCTCCAGGGAAGGGCACTTCCCGGCTGGCTCATGAGTCACTTCCAATAGCCTGCAGCCATTCTGGAATGTCAACGAGGGTGGCCAGGAGTCCACTGAGCAAGACGGACCTCAGCCCTGCCCCTCCAGAGCTCGGAGTCCTCTGGAAATCAGAGGAATAATGACCGATGCCAGCACCATGAGCAGAGACATTGGTCTAAAGGCCGCTATGCTTAGAGCAAAACTCTGTGAAGTAGGCACTGCCCCAGCCCCGTATTACAGTTGAAGAAACCAGGGCACAGAGAGGCTAAGTCACTTCCCCGGGGTCACACAGCTGAGCTCCAGATGAAAAGCCATGAGAAGCGCTGTGATGGGAGAACCACAGGGCAGCAGCCTCCGCTGAGGTTGGGGTTCGCTCCTCCAGAAAACTGGCCAGATTTCCCCTCCAGCCCAGACGGCAGGGCTGAGAGAGCGCGGCCACAGCCAGGGTCTACGGGCTCGCTGCTGATGGTAAACCCTGCGCACACCTCTGTTCTGTTCCTCCTCTTTCATTCATTCCCCAAACATGTTTACTGAGCATCTACCGGGTAGCAGGCTGTGCGCTGGGCCCTGTGAACAAGACCAGCAGCGCTCCTGACTGAGGGAGCCATGTCCTGGTGAGGAGGGTAGAGTTGGGACTGGCCTTCAGGTGTGTGGCCGCTGTGGTCTGTCACGCACGGCCCCTCGCCTAGAAGGGCTCTCACTGGGTTTAATGCTCTGCTGTTGTCGTCTTGAAATTCTTCATTGACTGTGAACAAGGGCCCTGTGCTTTCATTTTTCCCTGAGCCCTTGCAAATTGTATAGCTGGTCCTGGACACAGACACTAAACTGTGATCAGCGCTGGGCCGGGCCCTCTGGAAGGCTGGCCGGAGGGCCCAGGGGGGTGCTCAGAGGCAGTACCAGATTGGCCTAGGAGTGGGCTTTGTCCTGACCCCACGTCCTGTCATGGGTCCCCGCATCCCTCAGGGCAGCTCCCTGGGAGCTGGGTCAGTGTTGAGCATGAGGTCAGGACCAGCAGAGCCCCAAAAGGACTTTAAAAATACCCTTGTATGTGTGTATTGACTAGATAATGCACGCGTGCAGCACAGTGTGGGCGGGCACAAGCCGGAAAGCAGGGAGAAGAAGCCCCTCCCAGCCGCCTCCACCAGGCCCGCAGCCCTGATCCCTCCTACTCCGTACCCCTGTTTCTGGGCACCTTCCAGAGATATTGCGTGCACATACAAGGAAGTACGCACATGCGTGCATTTTTGTACTGTAAGATCGATAATGCATGCATTCTGTATTGTACACAGTTCTTCGCACTTAGAGTCCTCATTTCACGATCTAACTGGGGAATCGGAGAAGGCTCCTTCAAGGTCACTTAGGCACGGCGAAAACAGCCACCCATGCATGGCACCTGGCCTTGGCCCAGTATGGTCTACAGCCCCTCTGGGTGTTCGCCATGTACCCAGGCCTCCCTCATAGCCTCTCTCCTGCCCCAACTGCAAAGACTGCTATGGAGGGACCCAAAGTTCTATCCCATGAAGGAGGTACTGTGATGACCCCCGATTCTACACTAGGCTCAGAGAGGTGCAGCTACCATCCTGGGGTCACACAGTGGATCCAAGCTTGGAACATAGGAAGAAGCTGTGCTACCTCTCTGCAGCAGGTTCATGTTCCCCGGGTGGGGTGGGGGGGTTCACTGTCTCTTGCAATATATTCACAGCCTCCCTGATGCCAGATGGGAAAGCAGGTGAGAATTGGGCAAAAAACCTTTCCAGCCTGACAGAGCCACCAGGATGGAGCTGGCAGGAGTCCCAGCAAGGCCTGGAGGGCGGGGCGGGGCCAGGTGGCCTGCTGGGGATGGGGCAGGTGTGGGTGCCTGGGCCACCTAAGCCCCAGCTGCACAGAGGCTCCTGGCACGCCCCTAAGTGGCCTGTTCCTGTCACCAGGGAGGGCTGGCATCAGCTGGTTGAATGTGCCTGGGGCTGTGATTCAGCATTTGGGTTCAGGGCGTTATTTTTATTGGGCTTTGTTTATTCAAAGCTCTGCCTTTGAAATTTGTCTTCACGCCTCCCCATCCCGGAGAAGAGAGTTGGTTTGCGTACCACCAGGCGGTGTCGTCTCAGCCTGAGAAATCATCCCCTGGAATGGGGGCTCATTGTCCCTGAGCACACGTAGCCCCCCACGTGGGGTGTCTGTGGTGGCTCTGCAGGACCGCCGACACCCATCGGCCCTGGCCTGGCCGGGGTGGCACCAAGCAGCACTCCAAGCCCTGGGGCGCCCGCCCCGCTGGCTCAAGGAGGCTTGGCTTTGGGGGTTACGGGGCCCTGTGACAAGAGCTAAGAACCTGCTCTGTTCAGAAAAATTCTCAAAGCGTCTAGGACTTCTGAGGCCCATCACAGACCCTTCCCTCCCATTAGGAGCCCCTTCCTGGAGGAATCCCGCAGACAGCCTTTCTGGAATAATGATCCTCATAGCTAAAATCAAGCCCCTCAATTAACTCTGTTCCAGGGGCTGTAGTGTGGGGTTTCTGGGATTAACTCATCTACTCCTCGTAACTTAGGCGCAGAGAAGTTGGGTCACTCACCCAAGGTCACACAGCTGGGAGGTGGCTACGCCCGGATCTAAGCCCAGCCAGCCAGCTCGGTGGTTGTACTCTTAAGGTGACATAAGCTTATGCACGCGCACGCATACACGCATGTGCACAGTGCCTGGCGCCCGCCCTGTGCAGCTGGGGTGGGGGCCAGGGGGAGGCCCGGGGGGGAGAGACGCACGCAGCAGGTGCATGCTCAGTGCCAGGGGTTGGGGTCTGGCTGAGTGGGATGACAGGGCCCAGTCCTTTGTGAAGGTCGGCTGAGACCCACCTGGGGATTCTCCTGCCCCAAGGCCATCACAGGGCCTCCTCCATAGGGAGCTGATATCCTTGTAGGAGATGGGACAGAGAGCGGGGATTCCCACAGCGCAGACACCCCTGACAGTGACTGCAGTCAGCACAGACAGACGCCTCCTCTTCCTTCTCCCCTTCCTCCTACCCACTCATTTCCCTCTCCTTTCCTTCTTGCCCTTCCTCCTTCCTTTCCTTCCCTCCCTCCTGTCTCTCCTCCTCTTCCATCCTCTCTCTTCTCTTTGCCCTTCTCCCTCCTTCTCCCTCCCGCCACACCGCCCACACACAGACGAGGAGAAGGCCTGCTGAGCCCCGGATGGCGGAGATGCTGTCCACAGCACACGTCTGAGAAGCCCAAACCACACATGGGGACCCACTGATTCCAGCGGCCTCCTGTTTGGCTGCTTGCTGAGCCCACAGTCCGGGCCAGGCAGCCCAGTCCCGGGCCTCTGGCTGCTCGCTCCTTCTCCATCACAGGGAGGACAGGCAATGTTCCCATGGGCCTTCCAGGCTGGGATTTCCAGCATTTGTGGCGTTAAGACCCTTATACTAGTTTCCAGCAGCTTTTGGTGGTTTAATAGAATTGAGGATAAATCTAACTTGCAAATGTTCCCTTTTGATCTCACTCTTTTTTTTTTTTTTTTTTAATTTTAGTAGCTCAACAGGACAGGGTTTAGAACAGGACTGGAGATATCCCCTTCTCTCTCCTGTTTCCAGCCAGGGTCTCCTGAAGTTTGAAGTCCTGGGATGCCTGTGAGGTGGCCTCTGCAGGCTAGATTCCTGATCTGCCCCGTCCCCGCCCCCCCCCAGCCGCTTGCCTCCTTGCCCTCTTCCCAGCACTGACCTGGCCTAGAGAGGCTCTTCCTCTAGGAGCCCCAAGATTCTGTCCCCTCTGCTCCCTCCCTCTATGCTCCCCCTCACTCTGCAACAGGCTTCTGGTTTCTTCCTTAATCTTCTGAGCCAAAGTCCTTCATGCCCCAGGGCCTTTGCACATGCTTTCCCCTCTGCCTGAAATGTGCTTCCCACCAGCTTCAGAGACTCCTACTTAACATCAGGTCTCGGCCTAGATGTCCCCTCCTCCAGGAAGCCCTCCTGAATCAGAATTGAGCGACGGTACCACAGTGGCGCACAGAGGACCCTTCTCAGCAGACCTTGAATTCCAGGTGCACAGGGACTGAACAGATGCTGACACAGGACCTGCCACACAGGAGGCCCTCAATAAATGCTGGGCAAGGGGGCAGGCAGGATGCCGTGTGCAAACCTCCTTGCAGTGTCCTGTGCCTCGGTTTCCCTGCCTGTGAGGCGAGGGGGTGAGTGACACGCCTGCACTTGGCTTGTGATGATCCTCTGATGTTCCCTCTGGGTTTCTGGCAAGGATCACACTCATTTCACGGTATTTGACTTCCTTGATTATCTGATTTTCCAGGGAGGAATGTTAAATCTCTAGGTTGGGGTGGCATCTGCCTGATACCCAGGCACCAGTCCCATCCCACCAGCCTGAGTGCACCTGGCACCCTGGGGGGCCCATTAGAATGGCCCCCTCTTGGCAGACACAGCCCGGCACAGAGAAAGTTTGCACTGCCCATGGTGGTCCCGTCCTCTGCAGCCAAAGCTATCAATCAAGTCGGCCCCTGGGGCTCGGAGCCAGACGGGCTGGGTTCCAACTCTGACTTGGTCACTTTCTGGGAGGCTGAGGCCTGCCATCACTTGCCCGTGCCTCAGTCCTCAGTAGTGCAGGGGGCATAACAAACAACAGCGTTCCCTGCCGGGGCCCCTGGGTGCACTGCGACAGTTCCTTGCCTGGGCTCTGGGGGCCCAGGGCCTGCCCTTCTCATCCCAGGCGCAGTGGCTCAGCCTCAAGTCTCTGGAGCCAAAAATAACCCATGTCAATACCTAGCTCGACGACTTAGCTGGTTGTGTGACCTCCTAGTGCCTCTGTTTTCCCGTCTATAAAATGGGGGTGACAGGGGCACCTGCCTCTTCTGGTGGCTGCCCGCACTCAGTTGCATATCAGTGTCTGCTTTCACTAGTCCCAGCCTGGCCACCCGCCACCCCACCCCACCCCACCCCACCCCACCATTGTCTTCTGATCGATATGGGGGCCGCAGGCATGAACAGCACAGGAAAGAATCCATGGGAACCACGTGCATCCTCTCCCCGGGCTCGCGTCTGGTCCCACTTTTCCAGCCATGTGACTTGGAGTGAGTCCCCTCTCTGAGCCCTAGGCTCTTCGCCTGAGAAAGGAGGGCCAGGTTTGACCACATAGGGCACTGTGAGGCTTTATGCCGACTGATGTGCAGCCATTGTCGTTTTAACTGTTGTATCAGAAAGTGGAGTCAGCTCCCTCCACCTCCACGTTAATTAGGACGGGAAACAGACCTGCAAGAAGGAGTGTTCAGTCTCAGCAGCCGGGAAGGGCGCTCCCTGTCCACCCCCTCAAGCTTCTGAGTAACTGAGTCCCACGGTGGGGAAGGCTGGGCAGTGGGTTACACGGGGCGGGGCCCCGGAGACAAACGGTAGTTCCTGAGACTCCCCCCCCCCGCGCCCCCCCCCCCCGCCCCCCGGGGAAGGATGGTGAGATACGTGCTGCGGGGCTGCATCGAGTGCCCATGGTAAGCCCTGGCTTCCTGCTCGGGTCTCAAGAGCTCAAACGCCCCGGAATTCCCGAATGTCCCTCCCAAGAAGCCCCCCTCCCCACGAAGGCCTGGAGCTAAGGCTTCCAGGGCAATGAGAACAGCCAAGACCCTGAGAAGCGCAAGGCCTGGCCTGAGGTCACACAGCTCAGAAGCGCTGCCTTGTGGCCCCCAAGCCCGTGCCTTCCCGGCAGCTCCGCCCTGCAGGGACGGGCAGCGCCTCTCCGAGGAGGCGGGTGGGGCCGTGGGATGAAAGCGGATCCGCCGAAATCCACCTCCCTGCGGGCCTCTCCCGCCCCTTCCGCCACGGGATCGGGCTGGGGGCGCGGGCTGGGGGCGCGGGCTTTGAAGTCCCACGGTGGCGGCCTGCTCCTCCCTCCTGGCGGCCTACTTGAAAGGGCAGCTGACAACGACGGCCCAGTCTCCCTGGGACCCGCCGCAGGGAGAAGTCCGCAGCACCCGGCCGCGCCCAAGGAGCAAGGAAGCGGGCTGTTCCAGCATCCCAGGCCCTGCACTGGGTGCCCTGCCTCTGCCGCCCACTGCCCCTCAGCCCCTGGGCCAGATGGAATCATTGTGGTTGCCAGGTATGGCCCTTTCTCGGGCCCTAGCACATGCTGTTCCTCCTGCCTGGAACACCCTTCCCATCCTTTTCTCTGGCCCTGAGCCCAGCTCCTTACTTAGCTTCATCTCTTCCTGTGGACCTTCCCGGAAACAGCTCTATCTCTGTTCCCAGGAGCTCTCCGACCTAGCCCTCCGACCTGGAGACAGGTCAACTGGGAGTCTAGAAACCCAGTCCCCCACGGCCTCTGGCTCTGAGCTCCAGGAGGGCCTCCTTGCGCCTCAGTGCGGACAGCTGTGGATGGGTGCGCACGTGGGGGGAATTCAATACTAGCTATCACAGGCCAGTCTAGGAGGGTTCCACACTCCTAGACCCCAGGTTCCTGGGGTGCTACAGCCTCAGATCACAAAGCTGGGTGACCCTTCTCCTCCCAACCCCAGCCCAGGCCTTGCCCTCTATGTGCAGCCCCGCCCCCACTGCCCACTGCTGCCCCAGTGAGGAGAGAGCCTCAGCCTCAGATTCCCTGCTCTGCAGTAGCCTCCTCGAACCCTCTCCTCTGGGGATCAGCTGATTTCCCGGCCTCTCCCAGAGCCCAGGCCAGTAGACTGGGGACAGGGTTTCAGTTCTGAGTTGCAGTCGGGAACACTGAGTTCCAGAGCTAGTGGGACAGAGCTGGCAGTGTTTGGCCTCAGGAAAGAGACGCCCACCCAGGCCAGCTTCCAGCCTAGGACTCTGTTCAACCAAGGCCTCCTGGGAGGGTGAGTGCGCCCAGGCACCGTCCTTAGCGGGGAGGGGCTTCCGTAAATTAAACAAGGGAGCAAATTGGCCACAAGCCTCAAGGTGGGTTCCAATGTCCTGTCTCAGGAACGGATGTTCCGATGCACGCACAGTGCCCTATAAGTGGTGGTACACGCCTCACAATCCAAGAGCAGCCCTGAGCCAGGCCCTTTCCTGTCTCCCGGGGAAGGGAAGAGGCGGGGCTGTAGGCGGGGCGGAGGGGGTGGTATCCAGGCAGAGACGGGCTTGCAGCCGGCAGGAGCTTCACCCTGGGTGGCCAAAGCCAGATGTGAGCTTCAGCCCCACCCCCAGCTCCAGCTTTCTTGCCGCTGCCTCCCCCGGGTACTCTGCCTACCGCCCCCCCCCCAAGCCATTCCTACTGTCCCCACCCCACCCTCTGCCCTGTTGGGTTCAGCAGGCAGGGCAGGGAGGGGAGAGGGAATGGAGGGCTCACCCTGGGACAGCAGGCAGGAGACCTGCCCCCTGGGCCAAGCTTCTCAGCCCGTTTTCTCATCGATCCCGGAGGGCTGGACTAATTTTCCTTCTTCTTTCCTTTAACAAATGTTTACTGGGCACCTGCTATGTGCTGACCCTGTGCTAGAAGGACACTGTGCTAAGCGTGCAGATGCCTCTGTGGACAGAACAGTCATCATTTAGTGAGGGAAAGAGACATAGGTCAAACAGACCCACAAATAGGGTCTATCCTGGTGGAATTCCAGGCAGCTTAGAGAAAAGGCCCTGGCCCAGCTACAGACAGCAGGGAAGGCTTCCTGGAGGAAGTGGCATGGGTGAATTGAAAGCAAAGGCCAGAGTGAGGAGAGTGAGTAGTGGGAGGGGAAGAGGGTGGAGGCAGATGAGCGTGTGGCCCGGACCGAGCGAGTGGGAGAGAGGAGGGAAGAGCAGGCTGGTGGGGCAGAGCCCGGGGACGGCAAGGGGTCTGGTTGAGCAGGGCCTTGCAGGACCTGGGAACCCACAGAATGCAGAGACAGGTTGAGGGAACTCAGTGGGTGGGACCACTGAGGAGCAGGAGAGAAGTTGGGGTTAGGAGAAAATTCCAGCCTGGATTTCAGACCCCACCTGGAATAGACTGGCCAGGGGCTGAGCTGGAGAAAGCGAGCTGGGTCCTGAGAGGGCGGGACGGGTGGGGCTGGCCCACAAGTGGATGGCGGGTAGAAAGGGCCTGCCACCCGCTCTCCTAGAGTACCCTTTGTTCCCACTACCTTGGTCAAACTCCTGTGTCGCTAGGGACCCAATCCCTCTACTTGTGAAGACCTCCCAGATCCCCCCAGGCTCTGTTCCCTTTATGATTTCAAGATCTTTAGAAAGCCCTTCTCAAAGAGCCCTTCATGGAACACCTACTGTGTGTCAGGCACTTGCTGAGCGCTTTGCCTCAGAGACAGAAACAGCTCCCACTGCTGGGAAGGGGCAGGGCCAAGCTAGGAGCCCAGGGCCACCTACTGCACCCCAGCCTCCCTCTGTGGCTCCTGACAGGGCAGGGTCCTCCTTCCTTCCCTGTGGGGACACTCTTCCCTGCTCCTCCACTGTCAGATATCAGCTCCGTGGTCCCCTCCTCCCAGTCCCTCTGCCCCACCTTCCCTGTCACGCTCTCCAGGCCCTCATTTCATTTCCTCCGAGCGCTGCATTTCCTTTTTCATTTACGTGGGTATGGACTCTCCCCCCTGACCCCCCAGTAGACGGAGGTTCCTGGAAGACAGGGCCTGTTCATCTTGCTCACATCTGTGTTCCTGTGTTGAAAAGGGTTTGGTTGTGCTTGAAACAGGGCAGGCTTCACAGGACAGTAGTTTAAACAAGAAAAGGGTTTCTTTCTTGCTGAAGTAAGTGCAGGCAGTCAGGGCTGGTAGGGAGCTCCATGGCTGCTGGGGACCTGAGCTCCTAAGGCCGTCTTCAACAAGCAGCTTCAACCTCACAGTGCACAGTGGCTGCTCCAGCTCCAGCCACTGTGTTCATATTCTGGTCTGTAGAAAGGAGATGAAGGGACAAAGTATCTGGCCCTGTCCTTTAAGGAAACTCCCAGGAAGTGATGTAAACCACTTCTATCAATATCCTATTGGCCAGAACTTGGTCACATGGCCATATCTAGCTGCAAGGGAAGCTGGGAAATGTAGTTTCTAAGCCAAACAGCCATGTGTTCAGCTAAGGATTGATGGTTGCTAGTCTTGTAGAAGAGGAAAAAAGAGGCCTAATAGCCTGTGTCACAATCTCTACCTCCTGGCTCATCATCATCATCATCATAAATAGTAATAATAATAATAATAATAGCTGACACGTATTCAGTACTGTGTAGGCATTCATTTAATCCTCACAATAACCCTAACCCTCAAGGTATGGAAACTGAGGGACAGTATTGGTTGAATTACCTGCCCAAGGCCACCCAGCTGGTAAGTAGCAGAGCTGGGATTTGGATGTAGGGCCACCTGGCTCCAGAGCTGACGAGTCTACATCTCTGCAGAGACCACTAAATTGCTGTGGAATGAATGACCGACTCTACTGCATTTGCTTTTGTCTCCCTATACATGGGCTGTGTGCCCCTCAGTGTGGGCTCCTCGCCTGCTCCTTGGGCTGGCTCAGGGCCTGGGCTGATGCATGGGCACTCAGAGATGCCGCCTCCTGGATGGGGCAAAGGTTTTTTGCCACCGGAGGGGAAGGAGGGGCAGGGGCAGCTGTGACCTGGAGGCAGTCTCGGGTGTGCTTCAAAAACTGTGAAAAGAAGACCTTCCCAGGCAGTATGGAGCTGGGGTGGCTCTACCCAAGTTTCTGGCTGCTGGGGTGACCCGACCCTGGTGGAGGGCAGGCAGGAGAAACGGGGGGCACGGTAGGCTCTTGCCTGGCCCTGCAGGAGCCCAGAGGTGTTGGGTAGCAAGCCAGCATGCTGCTGTCCCTTGGAAGGCGGCTTCCTTCCCCCCGGGTATCTCTGCTAAGGAGCTCTTCCTGGGGACACTTTCTTAGTCAATCCACCCGGATTTGGTGCAAAGAGAGGTGGCCATAAGGACCTTGAAAAGTCCTGGCCTCAACTTTGTGGCAGCTTCCCTCAAGGAGAGGGGCCCAGACAGCCAGAGGGTGACGGTTTCTCCCCGTCCAGGCTCACCTGGACACTGGTCGCCTGCCAGGCCATGGCCTGTGGGCTTCCCAGCTGTCCTCCAGGCCTTGCTTCCCACCCATGTATCCAACGTCCCAACTCCTTCCCCCGGAGTGGGCTGGGGTCATGGTTTTTTCTGTGCCACGGACCACATGGTATTTGGTGACACTTCCATACCCTGTCTTGTTTGTAAATGCATATGAAATACCTAGAGTTACACCGGGAGCCAATTTGAAATACAGCTAACAAGATTTTTCTAAAACCACACTGTGATGTCATAATAAGCGTGCTTCTTTATTAAGCATTAACAAGACCCAGCAGGAGGTCTAAAACGAAGTTGTGATGAGAGAGTTTCTGAGGAATCAGGATCCACTTTGATGTGACCTGCAGCGGTCAGTGCTTTCGGCTGGGAACAGAGCGCAAGTACTGCGGCCCGCAGCGGGTGCTGGGTAGTTCATCCCTGAAGGAAATGCTCAACTGAAGTTAGAGGGCAGGGAAAGTGACGATGTCATTTTTTTCCCCATCCAAGTTCACGAATGCCCTGAATTCTGTCCATGCCACACCCTAGGTTAAGGACCCGTTCTCTGCTCCAATATCTGGGGCACAGGCAGGACACTCACCAAGCAAGGAGTTCTGGGAGGGTAACGAAGGGAGGGTGGGGCACGGCTGTGGGAGGAGCCAGTAGCTAAGGGGCAAGAATCCCTGGACTCTTGGTAGAATCACCCAGCCCCAGTAACCAATGAAATGTGAATATTGAGGAAGGGGGAGGAGCCAGCTTGCTTGCTGTTTTCTTCAGCCCGGGGTTCCGGGCTCTAGGGTCCCTAGGGTCCCGCATGGAAGAGGGCAGTCAGAAAGAGGGCGGAGGATGAGGATATCAGCTGGAATTGGATCCAGCTTGGCGGGGAGAGTGAATCGGTCAGCTCTTGATTGGTTATGCTGTAGTAACAACCTGTCTCCACCTTACGAGTCTCGAAACTGAAAAGATCCATTTCCTGCAAAGGTTGGATGAGGACTGGGCTGCGTGAGGACAGCAGCTCTACTTTCCTGTCACCCTCTCTCCAAATCCAGACCCAGACGTTGCTGCTTTCACGGGAGTGTGAAGGCCCCACGAAGGCCCGTGTCTGGCTCTCTCACAAGCTTGTCCTCAACATCTGGGACCATTTTTAATACCCAGTATGTGCTCAGCATCTTGCACTGAGTCTCCACCCAGCCCAGGAGAGGGATCCATGGATATGCTGCTGAATGAATGAATGAATGAATGAATGCACGAGCAAGGAGGCGCGATCGCGTGCACGTGCATGCTTGCTCAGTGCGGGAGGGGCACGCAGCACACCGTGTTCCCGAAGTTAGTGACGAGGGGACAGGGACTTAGCCACGGCTGTGCCTTGGAGCAGGGCTGGAACAGGGGGAGGCCACAGTGCTCACTTCCCCACCCCAGTCTGCGCTCCTCTGCCCAGACTGTGGACTTCCTGAGGCTGCTTTGTTGTTGGAGGAGGAGGGGAGAGCTGAGAGGGAGGGGGCGGGACTGCGGAGGCCTGCAGCGTGCAGCCTGCAGCCTTTGGTACTGACATACTCGGCTCCTTCCTTCCTCTCTGACCTCCCTGTGACCTCCAGCGCCCAGCCTGGGCCCCTCCATGGAAGGGGGGAAGGGACAGAGACCTCCCAATGTCATCAGGGCATGTCCAGCCCAGCTGGGCTTCTGCCCCTCACCCCCAGTGGGCCATCCCCCCAGCTCCTGCCTGGGCCCCGGGGGGGGAACCTGGCCAGGCCAGAGGAGGCCAGGCCATGGCATGGCTCCCGGGGAATGTGGGACAAGGGCCTGCCCTGTCCCTCACTCCTGCTGGGGGAGACAGGTCACTCTGCCTCTCTGACCCTTCTGCCTGAGGTCTGTGAAATGGCCCCACAGCACTTCCTTGCAGCCGGTGGCAGTTATGAGAGCGTGCTGACAGAAGGCTTGACACCAAGTCCCAAGTCGGGCCATGGAAAATGCTCAGTTAGTGTAATTTTGTCAAACTCGTGGTCATATCTCCCCCCGCCCCCCGTCTGCCCTCTTCCGGTCGGGACCATGCAGGCTTGGCCCCACCCTGCTGGCCCATTGGGGCAGATCTGTCAGCTTGGCTCTAAGCCCCCAGCCTCTGGCCCATCTCCTGGCACCTGCCACCGAGTAGGTGCAACATTTGTCTGTTGAACGAATGAACCAGCAGAGTTACTCATGGGTAAAGTCCTTCCTCTCTCCTCACCTCAGTGTCCTCATGTGTGAAATTATATCCACGAACTAGGAATCTCCGAGGACCCTCCTGTTCTGAAGTCAGGACTGTATGTGATTGTCATTGCTGTGCTGTTTATATATAAAAATGTGTATGTGTGTGTGTGTGTGTAATATTCATGTCGTAACACATCCCCAAGCCCTCTCATCTCATCCAGGCACCAGCCAACCTTTTGCTTTCGTACCTGCTCCTGTGCTTTGACGTTATTCTCCATCACGCAGAGCTAGTGCAGGTGTTTTCAAAACAGATCTCCGCAGCGTGAGACAAGAGTCTTTAACATGGCTCCCAGGGCCCTGCTCAGCCCAACCCTTGGGAGCCTTCCCAGCCTCTTCCAAAAGGCTCCGCCAGCTCCAGTGCGTGGGCCTTCTCTTTGCTCCTTCTTCTTCCTCTGCAGGCCCTTTGCACATGCTGTTCCCTGAAGCTGCAATGCTGCTCCCTCCTTCTTCACCTGGGTAGCTCCTACTCATTCTCCAGAACCCGGCTCTAGGGCCACCCCCTCTGGGAAGGCTTCCCCAACCTCTCCTTACACTGGGTCAAATCGCCCCTGTCACTGCCTGCCGTAGCCCTGTGCCCTCCCCCAGTGTCTGGGCCCTGGGCCTGCGCATGTGAAATGCAGACAATGCTAGTTCCCCTGCAGGGCGTATGAGCCAGCGAGACCGTCTGTGCACAGTTCCCGGCCTGGCGCTCAGCACAGCGCCTTGCTGGAGCGGGGGGTCGCTCGCCTGGGCAACAGGGGCACAGGGGCAGATGGGGCATGGCCTTCAGGGAGCATCCCCAAAGCCACTCTACGGCTGGTCTTCAACAGGCATTAGGGAAGATGGTAGAGCGCCCCAGACTAGCTGTGAAAGGAGGGTGAGGGCTGAGAGAGAGAGAGACAGAGAGAGAGAGAGAGAGAGAGAGAGAGAGTGTGTGTGTGTGTGTGTGTGTGTGTGTGTGTGGAGCCGGCAGGGAGGAGCGTCTAGCAGAGGGGAGGAGAGGAGGGAGGAGGAGGGGAGCAAGCTGAAAGTCCAGCGCAGCAGCAGAGGCAGGACGCGAGAGGGGAGGTGGGCCTGGGTGGGGCTCCCCAGACCTGCGAGAGGAGACTGGGGGATTCTGGACCCTAGGTCTGAAGACTTGCTTGGTCCCCTGGCCTTCCTGGTGTCCTGGTGTCAAGGGCTTGCATGCTGCCACTCCCAGACCCCTGTTTGAATTGGGGCTCTGCTGCTTATGAGCTGCATGACCTGGGTGAGTCCTCTGCCCCTCAAAGCTTCAGTTTCTTTGTTTGTAAGATGGGTATGATAACACGTCAGCCCGCTAGGGCTGCCGTAACAGAGAGCCACCGGCCAAGTGGCTTCAACACGGAAATGTCTTTCCTCACAGTTCTGGAGGCTGGACGTCCAAGATCGAGGTGTGGGCAGGTTTGGTTTCTTCTGAGGCCTCTCTCCTTGGCTTGTACACAGCTGACTTCTCCCTGTGTCTCACAGGCCTCTTCCACTGTGTGTCTGTGTCCTAATTTCCTCTTCCTAAAAGGACGCCAGTTCTATTGGGTTACAGACCACTCTAACGACCTCATTTCACCTTAATCACCTTTTTAAAGACCCTATATCCAAACTTGGTCACATTCTGAGGTACTGAGGGTTAAGACTCCAATATATGAACTGGGGGACACAGTTCGGCCCCTGACACCTGTTTTGCTTTCCCCGAAAAGAGGCTACACTGAAGGCTGATATACATGAAGTTCGTTTGGGAGAGCATCCTCAGGTGCAAGAGTGGGAGATGGAGCAGGGAGGAGAGCAAAACAGGAAAGAGCCAGCGCAAACACGAATTACTGAGTTCACCGCGATGGAAGTCTGGGTGCCCAGGGCCCTGAGATTGTCTGAGATGCCTTGTGAAATGTGTCTCAGGACCCTCCGCTCATGGTTGCTTCTCCCCTGGATCAAGGACTTGGCCAACAGCGTGTTATGGTTGAGTGCAGGTGACTGGCGGGTGAGTTCCTGGGGTGGGGAAGGGTATCTTATACTGGGCATCACAGAAGCCCCAGGGTGGGAGGCGAGATGCCCCGCAGGCCTAGCGCGAGGCTCTATCAGGCTGGGCCTGGAACCAGCTAGAACCTGCAGCTGTTCACGCCGCGGGCCCTGGATGGAGTGCAGGTGAGGTGTCCGGTGCAGCCCGCCCCTTGCGGCACTCCGCCCTGCGCCTACCCTCCTCTGGGCCCATCCCACCAGAGTCCCTTCAAGTCTGGCCGCCTGACGTCACAGGAGATAGTGACGTGCAGTGGTTACCAAGGTGGTTACCCTGTGGCCCCTGCAGCCACATCTGGGGTGGATTACACACCCCTGAACAGGAACCCCTTTCCTTGCCTACTGTTTCCTGCCATAGCGACCCCAAGGAGATCAGATGGATTCCCAGCTTTGAGTTCAGTGGGGTCCAAACTCTCACAGGTAACCAGGGCCCCTTATCTGACAAGACCTAAGGTTGCAGGGACGAGAAACACGATTCACAAGCGGGGCACTGGAAGTGACAGGGAGGGGATCCTATTTCCACAACTTGTTTGTGGGCCTTGTCCCAGCTGCTTGGGACACAGCACCGTTGACTGGCTGGCTGTGAGCTCTGCACACAGGGTGTCAGGACATCAAAGCCCAGAGAGGGCAAAGGACCTGCCTAGCCACTCCGTGCGCCTGTGTCCAGCCTTGACCCCCAATCCAGTGCTCCTTTGACCGTAACCCCAAGAGAACATGTGGGGGTCACGGGGAGAAGAGGACGGGAGAGGCGAGGCTCACTCCCCTCCGGAGTGCCTCGCATACTGTGGGCACTTACTACCAGGTAAGTATTTGCTGAACAGATGTCTGAGTGGGTAGATAGATGGACACATGGACAAACAGGTGGGTAAGACCTAGCTCTGTATCGCTCCAAGTCCCAGCCACCAATCCGGTCCTTCCCTCCTCTTTCTACCTCATTTGGCTGCTCGCAGGCTCGCTCTCATTCCTGCCAAGTCACGGCTCTGAGCCCGTGACGAGGCTGCTGGGTGTGCCAGGAGTCCGGAGCGGGGACGGACTGACAGAGCCTCAGGCCTCCACCACCAGCTCTGTTTTCCAGATGAGAAAACAGACTCAGGGGAGCCCTGAGGTTTGCTCGGCCCCCGATGTCCCTGCTGGGTGCCTGGCTCACTGGCCACCGCGGGCAGATAGATGTTGGTCAATGGTGGGGGGGAGGTCTGGTCAGCAGACTGGATTCCCTGAGGCCCGCCGGTCACTCTGAGCCCCCCTGAAGGTGTGCTAACACAACCCATGAAGCCCCAAGGAAACTCCCGCGGGCCTCTGGGAGGCACAGGGGGGTTCCCCAGCCCCCTGACCCAGGGAGTAGGCTGCCCTAACACCGCTCCCTCTGCCCCAGACTCCCTCCTCTCTGCTCTCTTTCTTTCCTCCCTGGCACGTCTCACCCTTCTCCAAGGTGTGGAAGGAGGACTCAGGATCCCGCCTCTGCCCCCGACATGTCCTGTGGTCTTGGGCAGGTCTCTGCCCCTCTCTAAGCCTCAGTGACCCAGCTGGGGCAGGCCGGCTACCTGAGTCCCTTCTGCCCCTGACCCTCCAGGACTCCTTGACCATCAGAGATCTGCCCTCCCTTCTCCCTGTCTTCACCCCTCCTTTCTCTCTGCACCCCCTCCAGCCTGACTATGGCCGCTCCCTCTGGCCCTCTGTGGATGCCCCCTACCCCACATCTTGCCTTCCCCCTCCTCCTGCTCCCCCTCCTCCTGGCCACCCTCTTCAGAGAATGCCAAGTCTGCAGGTTTCCTGCGACCTTGAACAGCCAGCAGGTTGGAAGCAGACCTGGCAGCTCAGAGCTTTGCGATGCGTTCCTGGGGGCCGCACCATCTCTGCACCCCCTCTTTCCCCACACCCGGCCCCCTTGCCTCCTTTATTTTTCCCCACAGCATCTCTCCTCTTCACACCACTTCTGTCACTTATGTGCTATCTGATTGTCCCCCCCCCCTCATTCGAATGTCCTTTCCACAAGGGTAGGGGTTCCTGCTGTGATCCCTGCTCTGTCCCCAACTCCTGGAACAGTGCCTGGCCTGTAGGTGCTCCGTGAGTCACTGATGGATGAAGATGTCCTTCGCTGTCTAAGGAAGGCCACCATTTACAGCATCTACTTGTGCGCCACTGCAATGTCCCCAGCAACAGGTCTCTTTGGCCATGACTATGCTCCTTCGGGAATATGGGGAAACAGGCTCGGGTAGAGCCCTGAGAGAAGAATGAGTCCAAGGTCACGCATCGGTAGTTGGTGGAGATGGGATTCGAACCAACACGTCCAGACCGTGGCGCCTGTGCTCTCGGCCCTTCCTCCCAGGAGCCAGGGGTGGCCTTGTGCTCCGCAGGGAGAAAATCAAGGGGGCGGGGCCAGCCAGCCCAGGGGCCTTCGGCCACGCCCCAACTAGTGGACTGGAGAAACTGAGGTACCCAGCTTCCTGGGATTCCCTGAAGCCCTCTTACCAGACCCGAGTCAGTCCCGGAACCCGCTCGCACTCCCTTGCTGGCCCCGCCCCCTCCCCAGCTCCGGGCCCGAGGCGGAGCTTCAGCCCGCGCCCACCGGGAGCCGGGGAGGGAGAGAAAAATGAGTTTTCCTGCCGCCCGGTGGCGGTGTCAATTGATCGGGAGCAGGCGGGGGCCGCGCGCCGGGCTGGGGGCTTCGCTCGCAGCTGCCGGCGCACAATTATCGGGAAAAAACTGGGGCGGCTGCTGCGGTGAAATTAGTTATCGATCCCTTGGCGGGGCCGCGGGGCCGCGCTCGGCACAGACAGCTGCAGACCCAGGCCGGCCCCGCTGGGCGGGGGCGCGGGTAGTGGGGAAGGGGGCGCGGAGCCGCCTCCCTCCCCCCACACCCCCGCAGTCCTACGCCTCCTCCCCGCGCCCTCGCTGCCGCTGCTCTCTCTCCATTCAACCCCTCGCGGTATCGACCCGCGGCTGACCCCGCGCGCACCTGCGCCTCCTCCCACTCGTCCTCCTTCTCCCCAGCTCGGGCCCCTGCGCGCTGGTCGCCTCGCCCGCGGGCCTGGCACCGGGCGCCCCGCACGGCGCGGGAGTGCCCCGGGGGAACCCACGAGCTGGTAGGGAGCGACAACCGCGAGGCGGCGGGGCGGCGGGGCGGCGCCCAAGGAGGCGGGGCAGCTGGTGCCGGGGTGGGAGCCAGCCCTGCCCCTAGTAGACAGGGTTTGGAGCCCTGCTGCCTGGGAAGGTGCGTGACCTCTCCCGATCCTCAGTTTCCTCATCTGTAAACGGGGTAGTTCCTACCTCTTGCTTGTGGAAGGGTAAAACGAGAGGGTTCATGAGAAGTGCCTGTTCTTGTCGCTGCCTGGCAGCGTGTTGGGATTACTGCGTGTTTGTATCACCGATTCTTCCCAGCGGTCCTTAGGAGCTGTGCCATATCCCCGTTTTACAGATGAATAAACTAATCGTGGAGAGGGGAGTCACCTTATGCAGGGCCACACAGTGAGGGAGTGGCTTTGCGACTCCAGAAGTCAGCTCTCAGAGGGGACGCTGGAGAGGGTCTTCCCAGTGGGGTGCTGACATACTGCAGGGTCTAGGTTGCTGAGTTGGTCAGGAAGGGAGGTCAGGGCAGCGACCCCCAGCCGGCCTGGCTTAGGGCGGCTTGGCTCTGCAGCTTCCACAGAGGAGTTTGGAAAGAGGCGGGGAAGGGAGGGAGGGAGGGAAAGAGGAGGAATGGCTGGCGGGGCGGGGCTCTCTCCTTTCCCAGCACTAGACTGGGTGAGCCTGGGGGTCCACAGGCCTGAGAGCAGGGGTCACACTCACCAGGGTGTGGCCTTGGGCAAGTCCCTCCCCAGGCCTTTTACAAAGAGGGGTTGGACCTTTGGTCCCTGAGGCTCCTTAAGCCCACCCACCTTCTCTCTGCTGCCCCCACCTGCTGCCAGCCACAGCCTCATTGGTCTCTCCAGCCCCTCTCCATCCAGCGCCGGCTCTGGGCCAGGAACTGTGCTGGGTGCAGAGGACACAGCTGAGAACGAGGCAGCCCCCATGCCTGTCCTTTTGGGGCAAGATGGGTATGGAGCAAACCATTACACACCCATGTAGGAAAACTGGGGTAAGTTCAAGGGACTGTGGCAGGATGTGGCTGAGCCTGGGGGTGGAGTGGTCTGCCAGGAGAAGACCCCCCCAGAGCAGATGACCTGTGAGCTGAAACTGAAGGTAGAGCCTGATGGGTCAGAGTCAGGGAAGGTCAGCCCCTGCAGCGGGGAGAGCATCCGCCAAGGCTGGAGTCCAAAAGAAACTTGGAAGTTAGGGAAACTGGGAAAGGCCAGTGTGCTGGAGGGCGGGGGCAGGGGGCCAGGCCAGGCCCAGGAGGGCTTGGGAGCTGGGACGGAGGGTGGCCTGTGAAGGGCAGCACGCAAGGGCTTCAAGCAGGGAGATGGCAAGGTGCCCTGGGCCTCAGCGCTGGAAGCCTGGCATCCAGAAATCCTGCATTGGAGGCTGGGCTCTGTTCTCAGCCTCCCTGAGCCTCAGTTTCCTCATCTGTAAAATGGAAATAACGATTTCCGTCACCGTAGGTAGGGCTATGGGCTTTGGAGTGAGTCAGTCTTGGGTTTGAGCTTTCCCTTAAAAGTTTGAGGACCTGGGGTGTTGTCAACAACCGCTCAGTCAAAAGGGCGGGCGAGCCCTGGCCGGTGTGGCTCAGTGGACTGAGTGCCAGTCTGCAGACAGAGAGGTCGATGGTTCGAGCCCCAGTCAGGACACAGGCCTGGGTTGTGGGCCAGGTCCCCAGATGGGCGCCTGCGAGAGGCAACCAATTGATGCTTCTTTCGCACATTGATGTTTCCGTCCCTCTCTTCTCTCTAAAAATAAATAAAATCTTTAAAAAAAAAAACAAAACGGGGCAGGCCAGCAAGAACCTCGAGGTATCTGTGTTCCCCCTCCCTGGCTTTTGTGGCTCCCCAAATGGGACCCCAGAGGCTGTGCTCAAGATCCAGAACGCGCTTCGTTAGGCTGTCACAAGCACGCAGGGCCATATGAGAACGTGTATATCCGCACTTACATCTTCGTATGTGTGCATTGTGTGTCCGGGCACAGGAGCATCTGTTGCTGAGTCTGCAGGTACATTGTGTAAGTGCAAGTAGCTCCGTACACGCAGGAATAACTGTGTACATGTTGGTATGCATGTGTGCCTTTATGTCTGTGTGCATCTTTGTGTGTATTTGTTCATTCCCCTTGCACGTGCCTGGGTATATCTGTTTGTACTTGGTTTTCAGTGCACACCTGTATGTGTGGCTGACCGACCATCTCTGTGAATGCTTATAAGCACATGGAACGTGTTAGGCGGTCGGTGACGTGGGCTGTGAAAGAATTCACCGAGAGAAAAAAGTGCAGAGAGTAAGGGTTTATTTTTATTTTCTCAAGGGAGGGAAAGGGCTCGGTGTGGAGAAATGCACCAGCACCAGCACCAGCACCGGCGCTGAGGGGTCGGGGTTGTGAGTTTTCACCGGATAACGCAGTGGTCGCAGAGCAGGATGTTCAGCTGGGCGGCAGCTTGTTTCAATGTTGTCTTTGGGTGCAGGGTCTGGTGGTCGCTGTGGTCTGGTAGGCCCCGTTTCGTGGGTTCCCAGGGCCTCTGCGCCTTCAGAGTATTTCCAGTAATTTTCTGGCCCTGAGGATAAAGGCCCATAAAACAATTAGGGTCAGTCATGCTTTATGGGGTCCAGCCAGCTCTGGGAAAGAGGGCCTGAGAAAGTGGCTTTTGTCCTATTAGAATGGGCCTCTCTGGGTGCAGAGTTGCATGGATATGTACGAAATGGCTGTGTGTGCACATACATCTGATGTATATTTGCATCCTGGTACATAATGTGTGCACACCGACATACCTGGGTATGAGGCGCAGTGTTGCACGCACCTGTCCGAGGGTAACTCCGCGGCGCAGGTGCACTCTGGCGCAGGGAGCTATTCCAAGGGCCCGCCCATTTCTGAGGCTGCTTGTGTTCATGCCTGTGTCGTGTTTGCCTCTACGCACACTCTGAGCATGCACACGGGTGCCCTGGTGTGTGTGGCCCCACGCTCAGGGAGGAAGGCATGCTGCCTGGGGAGGGGGGCGCTTCCCAGGTTGTTTCAGCAGCTCCTGGAAGACGGAGAGCCTGGGCGGGGCCTGGCTGCCGCTGCCCTGGGAGGGGGCTGATGAGGGAGCCAGCTGGGGTCCACGGAAATGGCCTCCTCCCTGCTCCCCCTAGACCTCCTGGGCTGCCTGGGGCAGGGGGGCCGGGACAGCAAGGGGCCTTGCTGGCCAGGCAGAGGCCTCCCCGGGGCCCCTTGCCAAGCAGGCTCTCCTGGAGCTGGGAGCTTACAGAGAGAGGCATGCCACCACCTGCCGCGTCCCTGCGAGGGCCTCACCTCACACCTGCGCCCCGGTGCTCTGCTCAGAGGGTGGGCTCCAGGGGCAGGCTGTGGGGCTTGGCTCCTCGCTGCTCCTTCTCCATCCTGCAGCCCTGGCTTCAGGGCCCAGGGTGGGGCTGGGCCAGGGCTCTCCTCCCCATGGCTGGAGCTGCCTGTGAAGGCAGGATGCGGAGGCGCGTCCATGTCAAGCTGTCCGCTGGGTGGTAGGGGGAGCCCGGGGTGCGGAAAACCAGCCCCTTTTCCTCTGTCTCGCTCCCTTTCTCCGTGATTCCTAACCGAGCCTGCAATGCCCTTCCATCCGCCACAGCTCGCCTCTCCCTGACCCCCACCCTACTCCCTGCGCCCCAGGTGGTTCCGGCACCCAGTTCCTGGGGCCGCCTCCTCAGCCCCGGCACAGCTTTTCTGTTTAGGGCTTCAGGACCTCCAAGAGTCCGCCTCCTCCCATTTAGAGTGTCTCTCCGGGGCACCACGAGGACCCCCTGGCCAACATGCTGCCCTCTTTTCTCCATCCCGGCACCCTCCGGCAGCGACCCTGGCTGGCCCCCGCACCGCCGCCCTAGCGGGGTCATTGCTGGCACGGCCACACCTCTGGGCTCCGAAATGCAGCCATCCCACCCCCACCTTGCTTCCCTCTTCCGAACTCCTGCACAACAATGCCGAGACAGTCCTACACCAGGGACAGGCCGTCCTGACCCGACTTCACCTCGGAGTGACAGCAGTGCCACATTGTGATATTTCGTGTCACAGCCTCTCCACCCAGCACAGCGCTCCTTCAGTCCCCCTGCTTCCTCCCTGTGGCTCCCTTCCCCGGCTCAAACGGGGCTCTCTGGCTCTGCCTCTGCCTCTTGATTAGCCGGTGGCGTGTCTTGGGCCCCCGGCCCTCAGCTCCCCCCACCCCTGGCAGTACCTACCACACCCATGGCCTTCGGTCCATTGCCCTTGAACGCCAGACCTATCACCTTTGCTGCCCTTGGACATCCGTGTCCCCCTGGCCCACACAGGTCCTTCCTACCCCGTTCCACCTGTCCCTTCTCTAGGCCATCCCCTCGGAGAATGGTCCCCAACCATGGTCTCATGGGCCGGAAACTGGGACGTCTCCCTGGTCTGCTGCTTCTGCCTCACCCTCCACCTCCAGTCGGTCACCAAGCATTTGTGCTTGGGGTTCACTGAGCTTCTTGGATACAATTTTCATTATGTTTGAAAAACTTTCAGCCGTTATTTCTTTCCCTAGTTTCTCCATTTCCTTCCTCCTTTCCTCTGGGACTCCAATTATCCGTATGTTATGCTGCTTGGAATTATCTGATAGCTCGCTAGTACTCTTTCCTTTTTTGTAAATTCTTTTTTCTCTACGTTTCATTTTGGACAGTTTTTATTCCTATGCCTTCAAGTTCACTAATCTTTTCTTCAGCCTTGTCTGACCTGCTGTGAGTCCCATTCAGTGTATTTTCATCTCAGGCGTTATGCTTTTCAACTCGAAAAAGTTCATTTTGGACCGTTTTCTTATCTTCCTGTCTCTGGCGTTTTGAAAATATGGAATACAGTTACAAAAAGTGGCTTGGAACTCTTCTCTGCTGATTCTAACATCTGTGTCACTTCCAGGTCAGTTTCCCTTGGTGAGCTGTTCTTTTCTTTACGTGTCGAGTTTTTCTGCCTCTTTGCATGCCTGGTAATTTTAAATGGATGCCAGACAGTATGATTTTTTAGTATTTTTGTATACTTATAAATCTGCTTGAGCTTTATTCTGGGAAGCAGTTTAATTGCTTAGGAACCAATTAATCCTTTCAGGTCTGGGTCTGTGATACGATGGGTGGGTTTCTAGGAATGCTCAGTCTAGGGTTCATTACTCCCCACCTCTGAGGCAGGAGCCCCCTGAGTCCTGTGCCCACTGCCCTGTGAATTATGAGTCTTCCCGTCCGGCTGGTAGGCATAGGCACTATTTTCAGCCCTGTGTGTGTGTGCGCATCAGACACTGTTCCCTCTAATTCTTTCAGATGGTTTTCTCTTGCAAACCACTGCTCTGTGTATTTTTTTTTTCCTGAAATATTTGGTTGTTTCAAGTAGGACGGTAACTCTGGCCTCTTGGCCGGAAGCAGAAGTCAGTCACCACGCTGTGATGATCATGCTTCCTAATAAGTGTTGAAACCCTCAGCCTCTCTCCCACCCCTGCCACCGAGGCAGACCTCATTACCTCTTGCCTGGGTGACATCCATGACCTCTCGGGGCGATGCCTCTGCTCCGTTCGCATCGCTTTGCATGCACAGCCGCCAGGGCGGCCTTTCCAGATTACCCGCTGCCCTGCCCCTCCCCACCTTCCACCCTTCTGCCCCCCATTGTCTGAGTTCATTTTAAACTCCTGTCTGTGGCTCATCAGGTCTTGATGCAGCCAACCAACAACGACTTGCCGTTTTCTCAAGGGGTCCTTCTCTCCGCGGGCCCTTTGCTCGGCTCTTTCCCCTGCCAGGAGCCCCGGCCCCTCCCCTTCTCTCCTGCTCCTCCTGTGGGCCTTGGTGTAAGTGACACCTGTGCTCCGGGAGGGGCAGGTGCCCCTCCCCTCTGCGAACCCGCCCCCCAGCACAGGTTGCTCCTGGCCGTAACTGTGTCCCGGGATTGGGCCTCCCTGAGGGCAGGCCGCTGACCCCGTGCTGAGGCTGCCTCGCGTACCCGCTGAAGAGATGGATGAATGAGAAGAGGGTGGCGGACAGCAGGGAGGGCTGGCCTGAAGGGGCGGGAGGCCGGCCCTGGGGCTCAGGAGACTGCAGCGCCCCGCCAGCCCAGCGCACCTTGCTGTGTGATCGGCCCATCGCAGCATGCGCTGGGGTGGTCGCCGAGGCCTCGTCTGGATCTGACTGTCACGACGCTCGCCATTTCCCCGGCCTCACGGATGGAGCCCAGCCGTGCTGAACCGTCCTGGTTTGACGGATGGGCAGACCAAGGCCCAGTGGCGGGGGAGAGCTGACCCCAGATCGCTCAGCACATCAGTAGCAAAGGCCAGCCGGACGTCCATGTGACAGCTCTCCTTCCTGCAGTTCCAGGCCTTGGCAAAGAGTGTGGAAAACAGCGAGTCCCCCACTCACCATGTCCTTTGCGGGTGATCTCATGGGCGGGCTATGGCCCTCTGGGTTGAGGCCAGGACTCCTCTGTGCCTGAATCCCCGAGATCCAGAACCCAGCGGTAGGGAGAAGGAGGAGAAGGGTCACTCTGAAGTGGCCACACAGCTGAGGAGGGGGAGGACTTGGGGGAGGCTCAAGGTCAGCCCGAGGTCAGACCCTGTCCAGCCTGATTATTCATTAACCAGGCTAGTCTAGGCACTAAGTTAACGACCAGTACAAGGCTGAGGAGGGGGCAAATTCTCCCCCCAAGGGTGGGCATGACCTGCAAGGACAGAGAAGCCTGGAAATGGGCAATTGGAAGAGGTCTTCCTTCCTTCCTTCCTTCCTTCCTTCACTCACAGGAATTCACTTCTCTCTCTGCCTGGTGGAGGGACAGAGCAGTGGGGCAGCACCGTCCGCAGTGGTCAGTGCTGTGGAGGGGCAGCCCCGGGGTCGGGGGGGAGCGCAGAGAAGACCCCCCAGCCGGCTGGGTGAAGTCGATGAAGCTGCCGGAGAGGGTGAGGCCACAGGGCAGACCTGCAGGTCTGGTGTGACTGGCGCATACCCTTCGGTTGCTGTGCGGGGCGGGGCTTGTCAGGCTCTGTGGCATCAACTTCTGTCCCTGCTTTTCTGTCACAGAGTGGCCTCCCCGCTGCCCCCATCCCCAGCACCTGGCCCTCAGGCCATGCTCAAGGGCTGATGTATGAGGAGAGGTCCCTCCCTTCTTAGGGGGCAAGGGGTGCCCAGCTAGGGTGGGGGTCCTACCGGAGGGAGTGCTCTGTGGACAGAGACTTTCCAGGGACCACCTGATGGTCTGGCCCCAGGAGGGCATCGCCGCGGCCTCGGTGGGTCTTGTGTGCTAGGGCCAGGTATGCGTGGAGATTGGAAGGTGGGGGGTTCAGTCGCCAGGGAGCAGGAATGGGGCGCAGGGAGAGGAGGGGGTTGGGAGGCAATGGGTTGGTTCTCAGCGAGGGCAGGGGGGAGACACAGAGGGAAGGGGGACGAGGGAGTGGCCGGGAAGAGCAGGGTGAGGGGCGTGAGGGCGCCAGGCCGGGGTGTCTCCTGGGGATGGGCGGGACACTGTGCGGGGTAGGGGTTCATGGTTGCGACCTACCTGGAAGCTCTCTGGGGGCGCTTGTGTGTGTTCTCACATATGTGTACACATGTGTGTGTCCCTGCATGTGTGTCACGGCACGTGTGTTGCCTGTTCCCCACTGTCATACCTGCCAGATTGTTGGCTTCCCCCAAGGCCCTGACCTCCGAAGGCTCATCCTGTGTCCCTTCCTGCAGAGGTGCACCTATCAGGGACACCCCGCCCCCTTATTCTCTCAGCGGGGTGCTGGGAGGCCTGGGCCCTGCACTGGGCCTGGGCCCGTGCTCACTCCCCTTAGGGGGCTGCCGGAGGCTGTGGGCACAGAGGGCTCTTTTTTGTGGAAACTAAACAAAACCCTTCCGGACACTCACAGTCCAGCCGTCTGGGTTAGAGAACCAGAATCCCAGGCCTCCGCGGGGCGAGCAAGGGAAGCAGTGAGCAGGCGCAGCTCCCCTCAAAGTGGCAGCGGCGCCCCGTGATCTCAGTCTTGGCCTCCCTGGGTGCCTCAACCACTGCGGGGGGGCCCGGGTCCCAGCCTGTGGGGCCCCATCTGTGTTCTGACAGGTGGGCCCCCTGCTGCTGGCGGGGGCAGCTGGGCCTCATGGGTCGCTGGTGGGAGCGGAAACCCCCGCCCAGGGGGCTGCACCCACAGAGGCAGAAGCTGCAGTGGCGCCTCAGGGTGTCTCCCTACACCCCATCCCCACCCCACAAACAGCACAGTAACAACAAAGGCTCAGCCCCCAGAGGAGGGGGCGTGTTTGTTCAGCTCTGGGGGTGGGGGGCCAGGAAGCCGAATTTCAAAGCAGTTTCACCCTTTGTTACCCCTTCCTGGCTCCACCCTCACGCCCCAGACTGCATTCCAGAACCGGAGCGGTCCTGCCCCCTGAGAAATCTGCTGAACCAGGGCTCGGGTTACAGCCTGGCTGCACGGCAGGCTGAGGGGCCGTCCCAGCCTGACAGGGAACATTCTGGAAGGCTGAGCTTTTGGTCCACCCGGTCCCCACCCCGGGCCTCACCCCTCAGGCCCTGGGGCCTCGGCGGGAGGGAGGGGAGAAGGAGCGAGCCCGTGCCCAGCGGATGCTGGGGAGATGGGGCCTGGGTGGTTTCTCGTCAGCAGGGAGCCGGTCCCCAGTGTCCCGCCTGGGGTCTGACCTCAGACCGAGCCAGCAGGGTGACCTTGCTGTGCTGGCTGAGGAGGGAGCTCTCCTTCCAAACAGGGCAAGCTGTATCTATCCCGTGTCCAGTAGTTTCTTCAGGTGCGTTTGACACAATATAAAACACCTAGTCTTTCGTGTGCGACTCCGAGATTCCCTACAGCGGTACCACCGTGTGCCGGCTACTCTGAGTAAGACAAGGGCATCGCCACCGCTCTGGACGCTTCCTCCTGTCCCTTCCCACTCGGGCCCCACCCCGAGGAACCAGGACTCGCCCCCGCCCCCGGGGACAATGGGTCCGCCGCCCCCCCCATACACACAGACTGTCAGCCCTGCTCACAGACACCATCGGAGCCTGCGCTCTTTGGTGCCTGCGTCTTTGAGCATCATATTTCATCCGCGTCATCGTGTGTGTCCCTAGCCGTCCCTGTTCATTGCTCAGTGGTGTTTCTTTGTTTACCCCTCCTGTCATTGGCCACTGAGTCCTTTCTCACCTTGAACTCAGATGAATGAAGCTGCTCTGAACATCCATGTACCTGTCTTGTGTGGAGAGGGAGGGACTGGTTGTGACACTTGGATTTCTTCCTCGATTTGTGACGAGGAACCTACAGGGACACAGGGCCTTTGCGTGTGCTGCTCCCTCTGTGCCGCTGTGCCCCGGTCCTGCGTGACTGGTGCCTTCTCATCGCGGAGGTCGCAGCTTCCACGTCGCTTTCCCAGCGAGCCCCCCCCCCCCCCCCGGTCTAACAATGTCCCCCAGCCCTTCACTCTGGATTTCATTGTTTCCTTTTCATTGTCATCGTGATGTTCACTGCCATCGGCGGCCACCTTATCCCTGTACCTGTACTTGTTTCTTGGGTCCCAGGCCCCTTCCGGAAGGTTCCTGAGCCCTGAAGGCAGCCACTTTGGCCTTGTGTGTCCCGGTGCCTAGCATCCCCGTGGTCAATCAAGCATCTGTGGGTGTGTCTGTAGGCACTGGGAGGTGGGGACTGCGCTGGGCTCAGAAGCCTCCCCTGGGGAGGGGCGCCACCTACAACCATGACCCTTGGCCCGGGAGGCCAGCCGAGGAGCGGTGGGAGCCAAGGAGGGGTGGGAGACCTGCGGGTCACACTCAGCTTTGTTATCTGTGGCTAAAGGTTTGCCAACAGCGTTGCGCTTGGAGGGGTGGGGGAGGGAGCAGCGGGCGCAGAGTCCAGCCTGGCCCCTCACTCCTACCTCCGCCTGAGCTGCTCGGCTGTCAAAGTGGTTTAGAAACAGAGGTAGAGGGAAGTCTCCCTGCTGGAAAGGGAGGCATGGAAACCGCTGCTCTAGGCAATAGGGAGCCATCAGGCGTTTGAGGAGGGACTGATATGCAGGTAGCCAGCAGGGACGATCCCGCCTGAGCTGTAGAAAGAAGCGCTGGCCTCAGTCGCCTTGCCGTCAGCTTTCTGCAGCCTAGGAAACGGCGAGATCTATTGTCAAGGTTGCTTCAGGCCCAGGAGCAGAGTGGGGAGAGACGGCGAGTCCCGGGAACCAGGCTAGTGCAGCAGGTCGGGGTAACGGCCAGGTGCATCTGAACTGGACAGCATGTGTCCCCACGAAAGACATTAGTGCCTTCCAATGGGATACAAGGCCCCTGGGGTTGAGCCCCATTGGATAAAGGGCCAAGGAGCAGGGAAGGAAAACGGGGGTGTCCGTGGTCAGTCCCCGAGCTGGTTAGCGGCAGGAGCAGGGGAGAAGCAGGTATGGAGTTCAAGGTAGAGCTGACTCCCCTTGAACTGCCCTTCCTCAAACCCACCCCTTGCCAGCCCGAGGAGCCAGGCTGGAGTGGGGTTCTCTTTGTGGGCTCTTCCTCTCTTTACCCGCGTCGCTGGGGGGGGCAGTTCCCCGGGCAGGGAGGGTGTAGAGGGCTCCACCTGCATTCCCGCGTGGCATTCAGGAAGGCCATGCTACTCAGGAAGGCCGGCCTGCTTCTGCAGGAAGCGCAGGGAGAGGGCATGGGGCACCCCTGCCCCTACCCCGCTGCCAGAAGCCCTGGGGCGTGCAGAGAGGTCAGCGACATCGTTGGCATGTTCTAGTGTTTACGTGTGCCAGGAATCATGTGACCAGGTGGGGATAATTGGTGGTCGAGATAGGCCTGGGAGAAACTCCAGTGCAGTGTTGTGATGAGGGGCACTACACAGGTGGGCGGGGGCTGACCAAGAAATGAGAGACGGCGGGAGGGGCCAGGAACGGCAGCTGCAAGGCTTCCGGGTTGCGTTGGCCGGTTGGCCGGAGAGCTGGTGAACTCCACAGGCCTGGGTCCGCAAGGCCCCCAAGAGGCTGCCATGAGCCCAGGTGAATTCTTGCCAGTATTTTCTTTCTTTCAAAGATTTTATTTATTTATTTAGACACAGAGGGGAAGGGAGGGAGAGAAACACCAATGTGTGGTTGCCTCTCCTGCGCCCCTACCTGGCCCGCAGCCGAGGCCTCTGTCGAGTGGGAACTGAACCCGCGACCCTTTGGTTTGCAGGCCGGCACTCAATCCACTGAGCCATGCCAGCCAATGTGTTCCAGTGTAGCTCAAGCCAGGGTCACCTTTCTGTCCCAGTGCAGAGCTGCTCACGCTTCACTGTGCAGCAGAGCCGAGCTAGGAGAGGGAGGGGAAGGAAGAGGAAGAGCTGGTTTAAACTGCAGAGTCTCTGGGCTTGCCTGGGCCGGGGGGCTTCTAGATCGCACAGTTTGTGGGTGGAGCCCAGTAATCTGCATTTTAATAACCATCCTTTCTTTGTTCTCAAGGCTGCTGAGACAAATGACCACGAACTGGGTGGCTCAAACCCGCAGAGTTATTCTCTCACAGGGCTGGAGACTTAAATCCAAACTGAGTCTTGCGGGCCTGAAATCAAGCCATTGGTAGGGGTGGTTTCTCCTGGGGGCTGCCATGGAGAACACCTTCTGCCTTCTGGTGGCTGCATCCCTTGGCTCGTGGCCCCATCACTCTAATCTCTGCCTCTGGCTTCCCATCACCTTTCCTCTTCTGTCTCAAATTCCCTCTGCCTTCCTCTCTCAGAACACTTGTGATTACATCCGGGCCCATCCAGGTGATCCAGGAGAATCTCCCCATCTCAAGATTCTTCATTTCAACAATCTGCAACATCCCTTTTGCCATATAAGGTAGCATTCACAGGTTTCAGGGATTAGGACCTGGATATTTTCAGGGGCGTTTATTCAGACCACTCCCTACCCACCTGCCCCTCCAGTGATTCCAATGCAGAGGGTCCAGGTATCCCCCTGAGAAGCCCTAGTTGGAGGACTTGTTTATTTAACGGATGGCCTCTCTCTCCTGATTCTTGGAGCTTGGAGAAACGGGGCACCGTTCAGCAATCGCTTAACGAACCTTGATGGGGTGCCCACTCCGTGCCACACCCCATGCTGGACGCTGCGAACCCCACAGTGAGGCGGACCCAGCCAAAGAGAAGGGGAATTCTGTCTGGGGACAGATCCAAAGATTTCATGAGTTTTTCCAATAAGTCAGTGATTCAGAAAGCTTAAGAATCTGAGACGGAGAGAGGGAGAAATTGGGCTCCTGCCCCTGATCCCAAGGCTGATGGTCTCTATAAAAGACAGAGCCTCCTTTCTGGTGTGTGTGGTGTCCTTTGTCATCCTCCTTACCCTCCCCATTGGGTGGCACCTGCAAGGCCGGCCTTGTCAACTGGTTCTAGAGGTCTGTGATGGAGATCGCGGCTGGCCCAAGCAGTAGGGACGGGGAAACTGAGGTTCAAGAGAGGGTAGGTGAGTCTCCCAAGGTCACCTCTGGGCACAAAGACACAGGATTAGAACTCAGGCCTCCTGGTCCAGACTAGAGTGCTTTCTTATTTATTTATTTATAGAGAGAGGGGGAGGGAGGGAGGAAAAGAGCGAGAGAAACATTGATCGGTTGCCTCTCACACACCCGCAGACGGGAACCTGTTCTGCCCAGTCCTAGAGTACGACGCCAGGCCAGAAGGAATTTCACTTTTCTGAGCCTCAGTTTCCTAACTCATAAAATGGGCACAGTGGTACCCACCTCACAAGGTGGCTGTGAGAATGGCAGAACCTTTTCCGAGACTGTTCCTTCTGCCTGGGACGTTCCTTCTTGGCTCTCCAGGGGACCAGCTC
This sequence comes from Pteronotus mesoamericanus, assembly GCF_021234165.1. Taxonomy (NCBI): domain Eukaryota; kingdom Metazoa; phylum Chordata; class Mammalia; order Chiroptera; family Mormoopidae; genus Pteronotus; species Pteronotus mesoamericanus. The sequence continues at coordinate 5,086,566 of NW_026555258.1, forward strand.
CTTCTCATCCTTTAGTTTTCATCTGGAATGCCCCCTCCTCTGGGATGCCCTCCCTGACCACCCCTCTCTGAAGAAGCTGCCACCCCACCTTGCCCACGGGTGGCTGTCTATCTCATTAGCTTGCTCATTGCATTCTCAGCCCTTGTCACAAGCTGTGCTCAGTTCATTAATTCATTTCTTTGTCTGTCGTCTCTTCTCCACCAGGCTGTGAGCTGCATGAGGGCAAGGAGCCTCCCCGGTGGTCTCTGCCCAGCATGCCCAGCAGTGCCTGGCAAGAGGAAGGGCTCCGTGGACACTTGCGGAAGTGGCAGACAAATGAAAGATGATGTATGTGATATGTTCAGCTCAGCGCCTACCCATAACAGTGGCTCAGGAAGTGCTAGCAAACGTGCTTGCTACCAGACTCTCCGTTTGAGCCTGTCTACATATAACACAGTCACCTTCGGGTCAGCGACTCTTTGAACTCTACTGCCTTGGAGGGAGCACAGGGTGGGGCTCTGGTGGGATCGCCCTCCCCAGGCAGGTTTCAAGTCGTTTCTGCGGTTGTGGGAACAGAATGGGGAGAGGCGGCAGTGCCCTGGCTCTGGCTGGGGCGTGGAGGCTGGGGTGCAGGCTGATCGGGCAACAGGGCACCCATGAGGTGCTCGGAGATACCCCAGCCCAGGGTGGGCTCACCTGTCTGTCATTCCAGCTCATACCTCTTGCCGGTGATGACCTGTTAGTTTGTCTGTCTAATGTGATGGTCGCTGGCTAGAGTTCGTCGTGTGTCCCCCAGACTTAGCACATACCTGGCACACACTAGGTCTCAATAAATATTCGTGGAATAGATTCATTAATAAGATGCATGGGAAGCCTCTCCAGGGCTGTCATTTTTAACCTTTCTGATTCACTGACTTATTTGAAAACCTCATGAAGCCTTTGGATCCGTCCCCAGACGCATGCACCCAAAGTGTGATGTACAATCTCAGGAATCTCATGGACCTGTCCACCCCAGGGCGTCCTCGAAGCTCAGCTGAAGATCTTTCTAGGGGCGTGGGGGCAAGGCCGGAGCTCCCTGGGACACTGTGGGGAATCTGTTCCCGAAGGGCACACGGCGGAGCCCCCAACCTCCCCCAACGGGCTGGCGTGGAATGGGGTGAATGAGCCTCTTTTCTTATACTCTCTGGGCTCCAGGGGAAGGAAAGGAAGCGAGCATGAGGCCATCTGGCGGGAGGGGGGAGAGCGGGAAACACAGAGCCAGGAGGCGAGGGGAAAGAGAAGATGCGAGAATCAGAGAGAAGGGGAGTGACGGAGAGGCTCAGCTCCGCGGAGGGAAGCGCAGCTGGGCAGCTGGGGAACAAAGAGCGAGCGCGCGGCGCAGAGGCGCCGGCAGGGAACGGGGCCGGACCCGCCGGCCGCCCGGGCGTCGGTTTCTCTGTCAGTGCGACTGATGAACGGGCCGCCTTCCAGCTCCGAGCAAGCCGCGCCGCGTTCCTGGCAACCCGGCGAGCGGCTTCCCGGCGGGGGCGGGGCCCGCAGAAAGGTTACATTTGCACAAAGTGCCTGCGCTGCGGCCCGGAGGGGCTGCAGGGAGGGGGCGGGCGGGTAGCCCACGAGCCGGGCGAGGAGAGAGAAAAGGCGGCGGCGGCGGTCCGCGCTGCCTGGGTAATGGAAACATTCCTCTGGGGGCCGCACAGAGAACTATCAGGTTACCCGCCAGTCGCACACGCCGCGGCTTCTCCGAGGGGGCGCCCCTGGCCCTCGCGCCCGAGCCCCTGCGCCTACGCTATGCACCCTGGCTGAAGCGCCCTAGGCTGTATGCCCCAGCTCCTGCAGGCAGCCCGTGCACCCAGGCTGCAGTGCCCTAGCTTGTGCGCTCCAGGCCCGTGCACCCAGCCCATGCACCCCCAGCATGAGCGTCTCGTCCGCGCACCCGAGCCAGCACTCTCTGGGGCGTCGCCTCGCCTCCGCAGTTCCTCTCTCTCAGCCTCCAAAGACCGATGAAAGAGCCCTGCTTTCCCAGATCCTAGCGATCCAGGCCCCGCTTGTGGTTCCCCTTCTTGCAGTGAGGACCGACTAAACAGGCTGAGTTCGCTCTGCCTTGGGAAGGGGGGGCTGCCACTTGAGTCTGTCCCCACCTTCCGTGGTAGCTCGCTGGGGCTGCCCAGCCCTGCAAATGTTGGGCCGTTGCCTCTGGCACCCTGTTTCATGGTGTAAGCCGTGTTCTTCCGCCCCTTTGCCTTGTGCCATTCCCCTGCTTGCAGACCATCTGTGGCTCCCTATTACTGCCTGTGCATTCTAGTGCGCACCCTTGGGTCCTGTCCAGCATAGGGGTGAGGGGTGATGTCAAAACTCTCCAGCACCTGGAGTCTGCCTGTCTGGCTGGGGCTGGGGGTTGAAGGCCTTCTGACTAGAATGCATCGACCCTGTAAGCCTCTCTGCTCTCCCTGTCTATTCATCCCCCGCTCCCCCCACGGAACTGAGCCTGTCAATAAACGCTGTATTCGTTCTGTGCCCACTCGATCTCCACCAACTTCTGGGCCTTGCCCTGGACCTTGGACGAAGCCCGGCTGACCGGGGAGCAGCCCCTGCCCTCAGGAAACTCAGGCTCTGGCAGGCGGAGGGGGCTCAGGGAGGAGGTTGGGAGCTGCCCCCTGGAGGCCAGTCGATTGGGTTTAAACTCTGCTCTTCTACTTCCTGGCTGCCTGTGTCTCGGGGCAAGTTGCTCTCTGACCTTCAGTTTGCCCAGCTGTCAGATGGGGGTAGAATAGCAGTAAGAGGCGCGTCACAGGGCATGGCGGGGCGGATTTAAGGAGACAGTGCCCGTAGCTGTTGGCACAGTACACGGTGGCTCTCACTCCGTGGAACACACAATGGCCGTAGGGTCTAGAAGGAAGCCCACGATACCTGGAGCCCGGAAATGGCAGGAGAGCCTCAGGGTCAAGAGGGCAGGAACCACCTAGGGTGGGACTGGGGGTGGGCCACAGCACTCCAGTTGCACAAACACCTAAAGGCCCAGTGCAGGACTTCCCGGGACACACGCACACTTGAACCAGACAAGGTCAAGGCTGCAGTTCTCCTTTGGCTGGGCCTGGGGGAGCCGGACCACTTGATTCAGAGGCTGTAACGCCAGAGGGCTCCGCCCTCCACTGAGCTGAAATAGGGTGCCCTCTGAACTGGCCAAGAGCAGGCGGGATCTGCTGCTGCCATCCTGGGAGGCCGGACAGGCTGAGCGACAGACAGGCTAGGGGAGGGAGAGAGGCCTGTCCTGTAGGTCCCCTTCAGAAATTAATCAGACCCTCGCAGAAGCTGTGGGCCCATGGTGTCCTAGGCTTCTCAGAACATGGTCCAAGTGCACGTGCGAGAGGGACAGGAGGTCCAGGACATCCTGTGCTTGCGACGGCCTTGATGTCACTCCGCTGAGGCCTCAAGAACTGGCTGGCAATCAAAGGGGGTTCAGGCTCTGTCCCTGAGCGGGTGACTCACTCCAGGCCGGGGTGGCTGCCTTGGCCCCATACCCCTCAGCCAGCCAGCCAGCCAGCCACAAAGTGGCAGTTGGCATTGACTGAGCACTTCGCATGCGCCATGAGCTCGCAGGTATGGTGGGTCTCCCAGCCGTGCTCAGGAAGTAGGTGTATGTTACGCCTGTACTTTATCAATGAGGAGACTGAAGGTCGGAGAACTTAAGCCGAACGTCACGCAGGCAGTCTTGGTGAAGCTGGGACTCACAGCCAGCCCCGCAGAATACCGAGGTCTGCACCCTTCTTAACTAAGTGCCCCGAACCAGCAGCAAGGGGTGTGTTGGGGTGAGAGTTTGCCTCTACGCGACAGGCTGCCTCTGGGAATGTGCCCATTTTATAGATGACTAGCAGGGGCTTTGCTTGGGGGACTTGCCCAAGGTCACTGCTACGGAGTGGGGTCCATAAGAAATAAAAAATAAAAATAAAATCTTAGCATATCGAAGCTGGAAAGGGTCTCAGGGGTCTCCTAGCCCAAGGCTCACAACCCGAATAGGGAAACCTTGGCCCCAGGAGGGTGGGGCCGGCCCCCTCCGCAGCCGGTCTTCCACACAGGCCCCGCCCCAGAGATGACTCCCAAAGGGTGCATGCCGAGGAACACCTGGGAGGAAATGGAGGGTGTGTTGGGGAGGCAGCAATACAAGGGCTCGGTTCTCATCAGAGAGCCCTCGAGAGAACTCCTTTGACCCTGCGCCAGAATTTCCCGCTGGAATTCCCCAAGGGCGGGAGGGGAGGAAGGAGGAGAGGTGGGGGTGGCGGGGAGAATGCAGCTTAGTCAGCCAAGGTCACAGCCTTTCTGCTGGGTGCTCCCAAGTCCCAGAGCGGACTTGCCGTCTGCGGCCCTGTGGAGGGTCAGGGGGGACAGAGCAGGGTCACGGAGGGGTGCCGGGGCCCTGGGAACAGAGGGCTTCCATGCCTGGTGCAGCTACCAGGAGTCCCTTTGACAACAGGGAGAGGAGAAAATGCCTGTGGCTTCCCTCCCCTCTTCCCCTGTCTCCCCCTCCAGGCTGGAGGGGTGCTTGGCAGAAGCCCTTGAAGCTGCAGCTTCTCAGTTTTGCACCTGAAATATGTGGGTGCTGTTCGCCTCTCTAGGTCCTTCAGTCTAAGAAGCTGGGATCTAACAGTCAGCGATCCTGACATTGGGAGACCAGGACCCTAACATTCTGCTTGAGTCTGTCACTCTGCATTTATTCATTCTACCAAGATTTCTAAGGCTCCTCATGGGTGCGGGCAGCCCAATGCTGGGCAGTGGGGTGCAGCTGTGGGCAAGAGAGGCCCTTGGCCACCCTCAGGAGGCTTCCAGTCTGGAGGTCTGGTTCTCAGTCTAAGAGTCAATGTGGTGGGTCCATGAGAGACTTATTCACGCAAGAGTGGTTCCGGGGGGCCCATGTTGTCTCTGGAAGGAGGAAGGAGGACAGAAGGGCCGTGGAGAGGAGCATTTGAGATCTTGCTTCCCTGCAATTGTCATCAGTTTTGGCTCAAATGAATTCCCATAAAAATTCTCTTCAGGTTTGGACATGTCTTACGTCAACAGGGATAACCCTTTCTTCCAGCTGCAGACCCCGGGAGCGAGCGCGCCGGTCCACAGTCCGGCTCCAGGCTTGTAGCAGTGGCCCGTCAACAAGGTGGGGCTCAATGAAGGCGTCCTGTGATTGACGTGGTGCTCCCCAGGCTTGACCAGCTTCGGGAGAACGTTTAAGCAGACTCTTCTTCCAGGGACTGACCCCAGGGAGTTCAGCCTGCACTCTGAATTCAACAGGTGTGCATGGAAATCCTGCCTGGAGAACGAGAGCCCAAGGCGAGAAGGTTCCTGGGCGCTTCCGGGCAGGCCCATGACCCAGCGGGGCCCCTGCCCTGGGGGCCCCAGAGCTTCTGCCTGGGCCTGTCCGCCAGTCTCCCGCCTGGTTAATCGGGGGCGGGGGAGAGGGGGCTGGAAGCTGAGGCTTCCCACAGCTTCAAGGCCCTTGACCAGGCCTCACCTCTACTTACTGCTGTAGACGGGGCATTGTCCCTCCATCGCCATGGCTGTCTTCCTGCTGTCCGTCAAGAATGACCAACAGGAGTGAGGGGGGAGGCACAGGGATTAGGAGATACAAACTGGCAGTTGTGAGATAGTCACAGGATGTCGAGTGCAGCACAGGGAACAGGGCGGGCAGTCCTGGGGACACACTCTGTGAAGTGCATGATTGGCCATTAAGCTGCACACCTGAGTCCAGTACGAAACAGAATTGGGGGGGAAAAAAAGACTGACCAATAAGAGGCTGCAGGCTGAGGTGGGGGAAATGAATACCATCGGCCAGGGTGGGGGCTTCGGTGTCTTCAAAGCCTCAGAGAGCGGACAAGAGAGGACATCGGCTCAGCTCCTGCACGTGCCGGAGTGCCGACCGTTCAAGCTCCAAATCTGGGCCCTCCCCATTGCTCCTTTCTGACATGTGCTCTCTTCTTTTTCTCTTTCACCATCGTTGGAGTGTGGGACGACCACCCGTTCTGAGACTTAACCAAGTTCAAGTGCGATGACCCAGTACTGCGGGTCTCCCAGTATCACCCAACACCCAGTACACAGCATCCTCTAGAAAGCATCCTTGCCAAAAGTAGTTAACCTGAACCTCAACAAGACTTTCGGCCTAACTTCTAGCTTACAAGAAAACCAGAGACCAGGGAAAAGATTGAAACAATGCCTTGAAGGAAAAAATAGGCAAATTCAGAATTTGGGATATTCTTCAAGACACCTGTCGTATCCACAGCGAGCGCCTTAGCTTCAGGAAAGCAATAATGACGGTGAAGGGCTATTCTAGGTGCAAAGAATATAAAGAGATATGCAACGCATGACTCTTGCTTAGAGTGTCATTTTCAAAAATATCGTTTGGATAGGCAAAACCCAGAAATGACAATAATGCATATAACCAGCTGAATGGATATATATATATAAAAATAAAATATTATACAGAATAGACAAATTTGAAGAAGGAGGAGGAGGAGGAGGAGGGGGAGGAAGAGGAGAAGGAGAAGGGGAAGAAGGGCCGTGGAGAGAGACGAGGTCACACAAGGGCACTCATTTTCACGTACACTGTCAGGGAATTTAATCTTCTGGGATCTTTCACATCTATGAACACCAATAGCTTCAAATACCACTGCTAACAGAATAATAACACTTGTCGCTTTCAGCGAGCCATTCACCCAAGCATCTCAAATGCTCTGTGAGCATTAATTAATTAACGAAGCCCTAATTAAATAGTTATCATTGACTGAAAATATCTTTACTGCGCACATTCAACTGACTCCTGGTTTACTGATTGTGACTTCGCCCCTGCTGTCATTGGGCTTGAAATTTATGGCACCAGGGCGTTAGAAAATCATCTTCTTTTCTGGCGAAGGACACAGAGCTGTTGGGGAGAGTGTCTGCTGCGGGTGTCAATTCTAAGGACTCTGGATGGGCCCTCAGGTCTTGTCCGTTCTCGGTCCAATTGATTCGTCTCATGCTGAGAGCTACGGTAGCCCAGGCCTGCCAGATCTCCCAGAAGAGAAGTTCTAGGTCAGCAGCAGCCCAGTTACCCCTCTGGCAGTATAAGGCTCTTTCTTTCCACTTCTCATTTGAAAAGTGAGTGGGTGGCTGAGGTCCCTTCTATCAGACGAAACTTTCTCCTGGTAGAAGCGCCGCTTGGCAGCTACTGTGCTGGCACAGGCTGGGGCATGAAGGACATCGGCCCTATCCTGAGCCAGGGCCTGCTGCGTCTCAGGCAGGGGTTGAGCCATCAGTGGATTGACATTTCTGGTCAATATGTCCCCAGGGCCCTGGGAGGACGGGGACTGGGTGGCTGGCTTGGAGGGCTGAGGTCCCTGGGCCATCCTCAAGCAGAAGAGCAGGCAGGAGCAGAAGCTCACACACCCAGGATTGGGGGGAGGGAATGTGGCACAAAGAAGCGAAGGCCCACCCTGGCTGGTGTGGCTCAGTGGATTGAGCACCAGCCTGCAAAGAAAAAGTCATCGGTTCAGTTCCCAGTCAGGACACATGTTTGGGTTGCAGGCCAGGTCCTCAGTTGGGGGTGTGCGAGAGGCAACTGATTGATGTTTCTCTCACATCGCTATTTCCCTCTCATTCTCCCTCCCTGTCCCTCTCTCCAAAAGTAAACAAATAAAATCTTTTAAAAACATTAAAAAAAAAAAAAAAAAAAAAAGGAAAGACCTAAATAGGACAAACTGGTAAGAGGGACCATATGGTGGCGTTTGAGCAGCAGACAGAAGAAAAGGTTGTTTCCATAGTGGCCGAACTGTGGAATTTTGAAGGGCATACTTGTAAGGGAAGCCCTAGGACTGTGTGAGACACTGGGCTAGACCACATTATTTCTCGAGGCTTCCATTTCTTTGTGCCCTAACTGGGAATCGAATTGGCGACCTTTCGCTTTGCGGGAGGATTCCCAACCCACTGAGCCATGCTGGTCAGGGCGAGAGGTGATTTTTAAAATACTGATTTAGCCCTGGCTGGTGTAGTTCAGTGGATTGAGTGCCAGCCTGTGAACCAAAAGGTCACCAGTTTGATTCCTAGTCAGGTCACATTCCGGGGTTGCAGCCAGGTCCCCAGTTGGGGGCGTGCAAGAGGCAGCCAATCAGTGTATCTCTTGCACACTGATGTTTCTCTCCCTCTCTTTCTCCCTCCCTTCCCCACTCTTTAAAAAGTAAAGTAATAAAACTTAAAAAAAAAAAAAAGTTTAAAATACTGATTTGTTTTCTTTAATGGTCATTGATTTAGTTTCCCCTCCTTCTTGAGCAGACTTTAAACCTATGTTTTTCTAGAAATTATGTCATATGTTTTCATACATAGTAGCATAAAATTGCTCATAACTCTATGACTCTTAAAACTTCTACTGTATCCGTAGTTTCATCCGCCTTTCATTAGATATTTGTGCCTTCATTCCTCTTCACCTTGATTAATCTTGCTAGATGTTCGTCTATTTTATTGTCTTATCCAAGAACCCGCTTTTGGCTTTGTTGATCATTTTTGGGATTGTCGATTTTCTTTTCGTTTATGCTCTTATCTTTATTGTTTACTTCTTTTCACTGTTTTTTTTTAAGCTTATTTAGTTAGTTGAAAGCTTTACTCATGTATGTTTAAGTAGATCCTGTTTTAGAGTGAATGCACTTAAGACTATATATTTCTCTATGTCTTTTTTGTTCCATTCTACACATTTTATTTTGTATTTATCTCTTTTTCCTCAGTGCCAAGTATTTCCTAATTCCCACGGGACGTCTCTGGATGTCTTGGAAGGGGCTCAGTAAGTAACTTCCGTGTCCCCTCCTGGATTCTGGACCGAGAGATAAGACGAAGGGTGAGAGGGTGGGGGTGGGGAAGAATCTTTTTTTTTTTTTTAACTAATAAAGATAAGTTTGAAGATGAAGGTGGATGTGACAGCTAAATGCATTTCTTAACACTGAAAATGGGAATTTGGCAGCCTTCGCCCGTAGTCACTGTGATGCTGTGGGTGCTGGGTGGGGCAGAGAGAACAACCATTTCCAAGGCAGCTCACTTCCAAGAAGAGAAAGGGGGTTGGTAAGTTAAGGAAGCCCATTTTATTTTCCCCATATTGACCAATCAGGGAAGTCGCTCTTCCTCCCAGGGACAGAGAGGCTGGGAGTGTCACACTAATTGGGCTCCCTCCTAACAGAAGGAAACATCAGGAATAGGAAAGAAATGTTCCTACAACCATTTTCTATTGAATTTGGTTGAGATAGTTAGGAGTATGCTTTTTAAGTTTTCAAAGATACAGTTGTTGTTGCTCTTTTTAATCTGCCTTTGTTGTTGTAGGTGACTTCTGATTCTTGCTGCATTGTGGGTAGAGAATGTGGTCTGCTTTATATCCACTCCAAAATTTATTGTATGACCCAACACAAGGTCAGTTTTTATAAATGTTCATGTATGCTTGACAATTGCATGTTGCATTGGTCTGCTAGGGCTGCCGTAAGAAAATCCCATAGCCCTGACCAGCGTGGCTCAGTTGGAGCATCATTCCGCAAGATGAAATGTCACTGGTTCAGTTCCTGGTCAGGACACATGCCTGCGTTGAGGGCAAGGTCCCCGGTTGGGATACATGCACGTGTCAGAGGCAACCGATTGATGTTTCTCTCCCACTCTTTCTCCCTCCCTTCCCCTCTCTCTAAAAATAAATAAATACAGTTTGTTTTTTTTTAAAGAATATATCATAGACTGGATGGAGTAAACAACAAAAATGAATTTTCTCACAGTTCTAGAGGGAGGAGCGCAGGATCAGGGGCAGCACGTCCTGCCGCCATAGACCTCCCCTCTGCGTGTGGCCTTCCTCGTGTCCGCGTCCCACACGCCTCTGTGCAGAGGACATTGGTCGGGTCGGATCAGGGCCCATGGCAAAGGCCTTCACTTAACTTCATCACCTCTGTAAAGGCTCTCCCTCCAAACACATGGCATTTTGAGGTATCGAGGGTTAGGGCCTCAACAATTAAGCCCAAAGCCCGTGTATCCTTTGTCGGTGTGGGTACGTAGGTCCACGCAGGCCTCCCCATGGACTCGCCCCAGGCTTGTTAATTCTGTCCTTTGTGTCTTTCCTAGCTGGTTCACATGTTCTCTGCTCGATCTGTTCATTGCTGGGAACTATTAAAATCCCCCATTTCTCTTGTGGATTTCTCAAATTTTTGAAGTCATTCTTCCAGTTTCTGTTTTACTTCCTTCAAAGCTATGTAGTTGGGTCCAAAAAGCTTTTAATTGTTGGATCTTTTTGGTGAACTGTTACTCTAAGCACCCTATAGTGTTCCTTTTTAGCTCTATGAATATGCCTTGGCCTTAGCTATATTTTGTCTGATGTTAATGTCACTATATCAGCTTTCTTTTGGTTAGCGTTTACCTAGTATAGAGTTTTTCATTATTTTATTTTCAGCCTTTCCCTTTTCTTTTGCTTTAGAGTGTTTCCTAACTAGCATGATATTGTATTTTGGTGTTTTTTTGTTTGTTTGTTTGTTTTGATCCAATATGACATACTCTGTCTTTTGAGAAACAAATGAAATTCATTTACATTTACGATGATTGTTGATCTATTTAGACTCAATACTACCATTTCATTTTGTTGTTCTATTTACCTTACCTTTTAAAATGATTTCTCATGTTCCGTTATCTATTAAATTTATAGATTTATTTATTCTCCTATTTTCTTTGATAGTTTGCAAACTATAGCTGTACTTCTGTTTAAGTGGTTGTCTTTAAATTTTTAATATTAATATCTAGAAATACATTTTCCTAACCATGTATAAAGCAGTGCTGTCCAACAGAAATATACTGTTAGTCATGTGTATTATTTTAAATTTTCTAATACATTATAAAATAAAAAGAAACAGGTGAAGTTAACTTTAATAATGTGTTCTATTTAACATAATACATCAAAAATAGTGTTTTTAAATGTAATCGAAATAAATTGTTAATGACATAGTTTCCATTTTCTGTGCTGAACCTTTATTTTTATGTATTTGGCACAGCATTTGTGGGGCTTCTTTATTTTGAGAACTCACGTCGTTTTTACTTCTTGAAGACACTCAGCTATTATATCTTTGAATGTTGTTCTCTTATCATTCCTTCTATATCACATTTCCGGAAGTTTCTATTAAACATATGTTTGACCTTCTAATGTTATTTTCCATCTCTCTTGACTTCTCGTTCATGTTTTCCACCCCTTTTTCTGTATTGCCTCCTAAATGAATTCTCCGGTGCTGTCTTTCCGTTACCCAGCTCCTTCTCTGTGTCTAGCCAGGAGTTTAGTCCATCTCTTGCAATGTTATGCCAGTGACTATTACTTTACTCCCATTTGTTCTTGAGTCATATCTGCTTGCTTTATATCGTATTTCTTATTACACCTTTTACGATCTCTTTGAGGAGCTTAAGCCATGTTTATTTAAAAGATTTCTTAGAGGGTTGCCTTATTTGAACTTCATCACCTGATTGTTAGGTTTGCTGACTGTTGTGGGGGACAGACTCTAAGATGTCCACCTGCCATGTCCCATTACACCTTAGGACGTTTGTTTGTGCTTTCACGTGACCCACTCTCCTTGAATGTGGGTGGGACCTTCCACTTGCTTCCAGTCAATAGCGTATGGCAAAGGCCAGTACCTCCTGAGATTACGTTACATTATATAAGACTCTGTGTTGCTCTAAACACTCTCCCTGAGTCTTCTGATCCGTGAGCAGAGTGACCTTTATATTTAGGCCATCTTTAATTTGTCCATAATGGCTGGGTATAGAATTCTTAGTTTGAAGTATCTTTTTCTCAGGATTGTGAAGGCATTTGCTCCATTGTGGTCTAATTTCAGTGGCACATTGAGAAGTCTGGTGTCATTCTGATTCTCTATGTTTTGTGATGTAATAGAATTAATAGTGAACTAGAATTTAAAAATCTGTGTGTGTGTGTGTGTGTGTGTGTGTGTGTGTGTTTATCTGGGAGCTTGTATTTTTCATTTGTTCTCAAGCGACCTGAAATTTCAGATTGCTGTATCTTAGTGTGCAAATATTTTCATCCATTTTGTTGGATGCTTGGTGGGCACTTTTTAAACAAGATTGTATTTTCTTTTTATTTATTTTTTTTTAGATAGAGGAGAAGGAAGGGAGAAAGAGAGGGAGAGAAACATTAATGTCTGAGAGAAACATTAGCACGTGCCCTGACTGGGAACTGAATCAGCGACCGTTCGGTTTGCGGGGCGACGCCCAACCTACTGAGCCACACCAGCCAGGGCTTCAGTGGGCACTTTCAATCTGGAAACGTACACATTTAATTCCGAGAAATTTACTTGAAGAACTTTCTTGATGATTCTCTCTCTCTCTCTCTCTCTCTCTCACACACACACACACACACCCCTTTCTGTTTCCTCTGTTCTTTCTGGGACGCCCCTTATTTGGATGTGAAACCTCCTCGGTTGATACTCTAATTCCCATGTAGTTTCCCTCCTGTGCTTTGTCCTTTTGCTCTGTTTTCTGGGATATTTTTTCATCTGCAATCTTATCTCCCACCCGCTCTAAACTTTTAATTTGTATTGTCCAAGGTTATTTTTTTGTTCTCAGAGTGTTCCTTTTTCATAACGTTCTGTACTTGTTCAATATGTGCTATATCTCATGTCTTTGATGATATTAATGTTGGTTGCTTTTTTGTTTTTGGCATTTTCTTCTCCATATCATCATTGTTGGCGTTCCTGCCAAGTTGCTTTTTTATCTATTTGTTATTGTTTGTCGTGAGTTAGGAGCTTCCGTCGTGCGCCTGGCCATCCTGCGTGCGCACAGAGGCTTCTCAGACCTCGGAGCTCGGAGCTCCTGCCCACTGAGGACCCCGCTGGGGCGGCCTCGCTGTGCGCTTTCAATGGATGCCTTGACGCGCTGCCTTTAGGTCTTTCCTCCCGGACTTCCCACCTCCACAGAGCACTACCCTTCCATCTGCTGCCTAGAGGTTCATACGAAGCCTGGCTCCCAGCTGGGAGAATCGCTACTCATTCCATGTGAAGACCTTCAGTTAATTCCTGGTTTTCGGGAGACGCCGCCGTTCCCAGCTGGGCCTGCCCTTCCCTGTGCAGAGACTTGTTTTCACCCACTGCAGGGCATGAACCGTGCGTCTCCTGTTGGGGTGAGGTTGAGGCAGCCACCTTAGGGGGTTGCATTTTGGTTACTCACTGCTCTTTAAACTGTAATTCAATCTGCTTTTTTTCATCAGCTGTCAGAAGTCCCTGCGACTCAAGTCCTGAGCCTTTGGGGGTTCTGTTTGTTCTAGATTCTCCTTACTGCCAGCGTAGGACTCAATTTTTTGCACCAAGTTGGTGTCCACACATTGGCCTGCTTTCCAATTTCAACATGATCCTGTTTTCTTTGCCATTGTAGTGTTTTAAACATTTCTGCCATTTTAAAGGAGTTTCAGGAGGGAGCAGGGATAAACACCTGTGTCTAATTTGCTCTCTCTAACCAGAAACCTTGGTTGGTCTTTTTTTCATTACATTTACTTCTTTTTGATAGTTGCCGAAGCTTCGTAGTCATCTTGAGCATAGCTATGTTGTGGCCTCGATCTGCTGGATCTGTCATTTGTAGTTCTTGGGGAAGGGCATGGGGGAATCCAATCCTACGGGTAGTTTTGCCCCGGACTCTTCTGACTCCTTTTGTTTTGTAGCTTTTCCTTGGTGAGCTCACCGGCAGGGACTTTGTCCGTGGGAACCCTGGGCCGCAGGATCAGCGAGTGTTGCATCTGCTTCTGCCCCGAGCCCGGGGGCTTTTCCAGCCAGGGACCCCTTGTTTCCAGGCCTTGCGGGGCGCACCAGCAAGCAGGGTAGCGGAACTTTAAATCCCGAACCCCTAGAGGCTGAGTCCTTGGTTACAGATTCCCAGGGCAGCCCTGTGCCCTACCCTGCACCCCAGCCATGCAGACGTGCTTCTTGGCGCTCTGTCTGAGCAGAAACTGGGGTGTTTTTGTTTGATTTTTATCTTCCTCCACCTTTTCACTGAAAATGTAACTCTGGAGACTGTGGCTTGGAGATGGGCCTCATTTCTGATTCTTGGCTTTGTGGGGCCCAAAGCTGTATTTCCGCTCCCCGTGGGGGCCGTACAATCCAGTCCCCAGGCCGCTGAGACCCCTAGCCCCCCAGCCCACGCCCGCCCGGCACAGCAGGGTCAGCAGCCCTCCCGATTCTGGTTCTGGCTTTCAGCTCCTTCTTTGTTTTTGTCCCTGGAGAGTTCCCCTCCTTTCCTGCAAGCTCAGCCGCACATTTAAAAGGATGTTTGTTATATATATATTAGCCACCATCTCCAAGTAGGATTTTGTAGCAGGAGGGTTTCTGCTGTGGCGCTTACAGACTGGCGGCCGGCAGTGTGTGTGTGTGTGTGTGCGCGCGCACCAAACGTCTTTTGCATCTCCTGTTCTCTGAAGCTATAGTCCAGGGGCTATAGAATATCGAGTAGAAGGAATCGAAGCGCCACGTTTCCATCTAAGAGGCGGCTTTGCCAAGGGCCACAGCACCGCCAGTCAAGGGCTTCTCTGGCCGCCCTGCTGTCCTGAGCAGGAGCCTCAGAGAACATCCAGGACCCATCCTGGGCTGGGCCCAACCTGCCGTGGGTGGCGGTCGTCTGATGTCCAGCCAGCCCTCCCAGGCCTCCTGCCCTCCAGCCGCGCACCTGATCACAGGCGCGGGCGGTCTCCCCCCTTCTTTGAACTTGCAGTCCCCGCCCCTGCCCACCCTCTGAGTCGGTGTGCTAGCGATCGGGCCTCCTCCCGCCCACTCGCCCTCCCGCGGGCGCGGCCCCTCGCTTTCCTTCCTCTCTGTCTCCAGAATCCGCAGGCGACGAGGGAGTAAACACCGGCCGCGCGATGCCTGCGTCTGACGCGCGGCCCAGCGAGCCGGCACTCCCACAGGCCCGGCTCTGCTGCGGGGTTTACCAGATTGAAGCCGCTGCTGCTGCCAGGTCCCTAAACCCAACCTACCCTTCCGCGCCTGTGGCAGGCACCAGCCCTGCCCCCCGGGGGAGCAGAACCGGCCTCTGGCGTTCTAATAGGGAGGTGGCGGGTCATTTGGGTAAAATGGGCTCTAATTAGCTCTCCCTAGAGTAGCACAGGGGGAGGGGGGAAGGAGGCAGACACTAGGAGAGCGACTCGGTCACTCACTCCTCCTCAGCCCCTCCCTCTCCCCCCCACAACTCTCTGGTGGCGGGGGCGGGGGCGGGGGGACAGCGCGGGGAGGAGAGGTTTCCAGGGCCCAAGTTTGGGGAAGAGAGGTCCCTCTTCTCCCCCAAGGAGAACTGGATGCGGTTCTCCCCAGAGCTATGGCCCCTAGCAACGTTGCCTGCCAGGCCACAGGATGAAGTGAAGGTCGCAGTGACCGAGTTTACAAGGCACTTTCCCTGTGATCACTGGGAAGAGAACTTGACCAAGGCCAGGCGAGGGGTAGGGGCTGGGGGGAGGGAGACGCTAGGGCTGCACTGTCCTGTGCAGCAGCCACGAGCCAGAGCCACGTGTCCTTGCTGAGCAAGCCCCTGAAATGCGGCTGGTGTGAATGCAGGTGTGTCTTAAGTGTAAAATGCATGCCAGGGTGCAAAGACTTGGTATGAAAAAAGTATGTATCTCATCAATAATTTTAAGCATTTGTGACATGTCAAATGATAATATTTTGGCCACATTAGATTAAATACAAATATTAGAATGAATGCCAACAGGTGTTTTTTTGTTGTTGTTTTGTTTTAACTTTATTTTAATGAAGCTACCAGAAAACTTAAAATTACCTACGTGGCTTGCACTTGTGGCTTGTGTCCTATTACCATGGGACAGCACTGGTCTAGCGTGTGGGCCAGGTGACTCCGAAGCAGACCCGCCCCGATTTACCGCCCGTGGCCACCACACGTGGACCAGCCAGCTCCATGACAGGAAGGCCTCGCTGCGGGCTCCAGCCAGATGCTGCGGCTTTAGGCTCAGCTGTGCCACTTACATGCCGCCTGTTTTCTTCATCTGTAAATGACACAGTTGTGCCCACAGGAGAACAGGGTCGTTCTGAGGATTCGAAGAGAACCCTTCTGGTCGCCCAGGCATGCCCTCGTCACAACTGCCACTAGGCTGTGCCCACATGAGGGGGGGATCTGGTCTGCTGTACCCTGTACGGACAGAAGGCCAAGAATTCTGCGCTGAATGAATGAGTGAACGAGGGCTTGTTCAACGCCACTTACTGCTGGCTTAGCAACGAGATAGTCCTCTCTGGCCCTGAAGGCCAGCCTTTCTCAGTCTGTTCTCTGCCTTGGCAGGTGTGCTGTACCCATGAGATGCACAGCTGTGCGCACAAGCCGGTTTTGAGAGGGGCCCTCTTATGGAGTCCCTGGAGAGCAGAACCTGAGTTCAGGTCCTGGGGCGACCTCAGGAGGCAGGAGAGTGAGGCAGGGGAGGAGGAGGAGCAATGGGGGTGGTCTTCCATGCTGGGGATAAGGGAGGGCGGATTCCACCCAGGACCCTAGAAGTCTACAGAGTGCCTCCCAGAATTGTCTTCTGGGCGATGGGACGCGAGAACATATATCCACTGGCTCTTGTCTTCCACTGCTGGAGGGCGTTGCAGAAACCTTTACTTCCCCGCACTCCTGAGCGTGCCTGTGGCTCCAGGGCCCTTTGGGAAAAGCCCTGAGGCAGAAAAGCCCCTGCTAGGGGTGGCCGACTGGTCAGTGTGAGTCAGGACTGTCAGAGGTGGGACTGTCGGGGAGTGTGATGTGGCTCAGAAGTGTCTGTTACAGTCCCTAAAGTTTATAGACACCAAAAGGAAGTCATAATTGCTACAACAGATAGACAGAGATCAGTCGCTGAACCTCAGGGTGGTGCCACAGGCAGAGTGGGCTATGGCTTACGGGAAGTTCTGGAAAGTCAGCTGAAACAGCACCCATTCATTTGTTCCTGCACCCATTCATTCATTCATTCATCAACCAATGTTTGTATAGTGCCGCTGGGTGGGGCTCTGGAAAGGGTGACAGAATGAAGGGGGTGGGGGGGGTAAGGATGTTATGGTATCAACCAAGTGGAACCTTCCCTAATTAATAAACTAGGTGAGTCACTTGAAAACTTCAGTCTTTTAATCTTCATTGGGAACAAAACACTGATGCTGAATGTCTCACAACTGAAAGCTCCCAAGGAGGGGTCAGCCTCTCCCGTGGGTCAAGGGGGACTTGGAAGTAAACTCGCCCACCCATCCGGCCTTCCTGCATTCACTCATCCCGCAGCCCCTCGGTGCCTCCTTGGTGCCAGGCTCTGTGCCAGTTCGGGGGCTGCAGTGGTGAATGAGGGAGCCCGTGCCCTTGGAGCACACGGTCTGGAGGGAGAGAGGTGCCATTCTTGCCGAGAACCTCCGAGCCCTGGGGAGGGGGGCGGGGGCCGCAGCCTGCTGGGGTTTGAAAAACTTTCTGGAGGAGGTGCAATCAAACATTCACCCCAAGGCCTCTGGGCCCCAGATGTGAGCTTCTGGCACAGACCAGACCTGGCTGAACCTCATAACTGGCTGCTTGGCAGAGGACATTGGCAAACCCAGGCTTACTCTGGTCTATTTACATATCATTTGCATCTCTCTGCATATGTGGTGGCACAGCCTGGTCTCTTATGCATTTAAATCGCAAGTTATTTGTCTCTCTTTGAAAGCTCTCATTTTTCTTCCCAAGGGGGGCTGGCTCCATTTCTCCTACTTGGCCTTATAATGCAAGACTGTTGAGTTGGTCCAGCATGGTACAAGGCTATAGATCTTGGGTGCAATGTATGCTTATTATTCTGGTTTTCAGAGTACTTTGTTATTTTTAAGAGCTCCATGACAGCCTAATGCAGAAGTGAGTTTTGGGCATGCGCACACAGTGTTATAGGTGGGGAAACCAAGGCAGAGAGAGTTTTTTTAAAAGTGAGGTGCCCAGCCTTTCTTGCCATGTTGGAGGCAGGACCGGGGCTAGGGGTCAGGGCTCCTGATTTCTGACTGCATGTCGCGAGAGTCTTTCTGTGACGATGCATGGAAGGCGGTCCAGAGAGGGGCGGGGGCTTTCCCCAGGATGCAGTCTGAGCTCTCACAGCTCTGCCTGAGCACAGTGAACCCCTCTGTGAAGGTGCTTGTTTGGACTGCTGTGTCCGGGGCCCCTGCTGCTTCCAACGGTACCCTTTCCATAAATACCACGTGTATAGATTTCTCCTTACATGTGTTTAGCCTCGGTGAGTGTCACCCCACCCTATGCATCCCATTCACATTCACTTGAGACCTGATTTAACTCCGACTCGAGCCGGCAGGAGTCCGGCTCGACTGGGGACCTTGGACTGCCCTGGAGACACAGCCTGGGCCATCTCAGAGGATATAGGTCCCTCCCTGCACTCAGCAGAGGCAACCTGACATGTCTGTGAAAACTTAGCTTGTGGACATCGGTCTGTGTCTTAGAATGTGTCAGCCGAGGAGGAGGGGGACGGACTGAACACCAGCATTAGGTCTAGCTGACCGTCATATCCTTTGGGGATCTTTACTTGTAGGAAGAGAAGCTTGTAGTTCACTACTAGTAACAGCTCCCATTTATTGCGCACTTTCGTGTGGGTTGGTGCTGGGCTTCTGCTCAGGCTACTTCAATCCCTTATACTTCAAGACAGGGATTGTTTTTCCTGTTACAGAAGAGAGGCCACTGAGGCTTAGGCTCCGTGGGATGAAGGACTTTGTTCAAGGTCACACGGCAAAGTACCAGGGCCGAGGCTCAACATCAGGGGTGGCTGACTCCAGACCCCAACAAAAGGACCTGTGCTTTCCACTAAACCACATTATTTCCAATGCCAAGTCTAAAACTACACTGAACAAGAACACTAACTTGTAAAGCTTAGGCAGCATAATATAGCACTTTATAAAGCACAGACTTGCTGGTGAGAGGAGTAGCTTATCTCAGATTAACTTTCTGGTGGGTAGCAATTATAAAATCTGGACAAAATATGTGAAACAAATTTGTTAGGGACTACTGGAGAGTGACCAAAAGCAGGCAGAATCTGGAGAGGATGTGACCCTTGAAACCCAGAAACCATACCGATGAGAGACTCATTTATCTGGCTTCTCCCCTGAAGGCATTCTCTGGTTTATGCAGAGCATGGGGATGGAACTCAAGCAGAAAGCAGAAGCCTTAGTGGCTGACGAGTATGAAATTGGAGCTCAGGGCCTCCAGCGCAGCTGGAAAGTGAGAGAGAAAAATCCCAGAAAAGAGCCACAGAGGGAGAAAACTCCCCTCAAATCCTTGGCCAACTCTGGCGTGGGGCATGACTCCAAGAAGCCCAGGGGAAAACACAGCTGGAAGGCTAAAAACGCTGAGCAGAGGTTTCTGCAGCTGCTTGGCATTGGGGAGACAGATTTTCTTGTTCAAATGTCAACAAGTTAGAGGGGTTTGGTAAACATATCAGGTTTTTCACTAAGATTCCAGGAGACCATGACTTAGAGTAAGAAGCAAAACAAACCTTCCATAACGAAGTCTAACACCAAGCCTCCACAAGACTAAGGCAAGTGGCCAACAATTAAACAATAATATGCTTATTGTTAAATCATCTTCAGAAGATGATAACACAATTCAGAATCTTTGCATTGAATCATCAAAATGTCCAGCATAAAATTAAAAATTACTAGATATGGAAAGAAACAGGAAAATGTGACACATAGATGAGATTTTATAAAAAGTCAGTAAAGCAGTTTCAAAGATAACGCAGAGGTTGGAATTAGAAGACAAATTTTTAAGCCATTATGAAAAATTTGTTAAAGAATCTATAGGAAAAGACAATTACAACAAATAACGACATGGGAAATTTTACAAGTACATTAGTTTCCTAGGGCTGCCAGAACAAAGTACCACAAACTGAGTAGTACACACCAGAAATATTCTTCTGCCATTCCAGAGACTAGAAGGCTGAACTGAAGGTGTTGGCAGGGTTAGTTTCTTCTGAGGGTGTGGAGGAAAAATCTGTTCCATGCCTCTCTTCTAGTTTCTGGCAATGTTTGGCAATCCTTGGCATTCCTTGGCTTGTGTGTGCATCACTCCAGTCTCTGCCCCCATCTTCACAGGTTGTTCTCTGTGTCTCTCTCCTTCTTATAAGGACACCTTTCTTCTCTTCTTATAAGGACACCAGTCATGTTGGATTAAGGACCCACCTTACTTTGGTGTGACCTCATCTTAACTAATTGCACCTGTAATAACCTTATTTCCAAATGAGGTCGTATTCTGAGGAACTGGGCATGAGGACTTCAACTTATCTTTCTGGTGGGACATTTGTCAACCATAACAAGGGGAGATGTGGAAAGTTAAAAAAAAAAATCAGATCAAATCTAAACTGTAAAATACACTATATAAAATCATTCATTGGATTGGATTAAAAGCCATATGAACATCCATTGGATGGGATTAGCTATAATAAAAAAAGGACTAGTGACTTGAAAGCAGATCAATAGTCATTAACCACTATGAGGAACAAAGAGAAAAATGACTGAAAAAAAATGAATGTAGTCTGAGTATCCTGCAGTAAAGGATTAAGCAGTTTTCATACACAAGTAATTGGAATAACAAAGAAGGAAAGAAAGATAATCGGGGAGAAAAAATTTGATGAAACAATGGCTAAGAATGTTCCAAGTTTGATTGAAAAACAATCAAGGAAGTTCGGTGACCCCTAAGGAGTATAAATGCAAAGAAAGGCATACTTAGGCACATCATGGTCAGGCTGCTGAAAACCAAAGATGAAGAGATAACCTGGGAAGCAGCTCAGGTAAAGAAAAGGCAATAATGTATAGAAAAACAATGATGCAAAAGACAACAGACTTCTCGTGAAAACAATGCAAGTCAGAAGGCAATGGAATAACACCTTAAAAGTGGTGGGAAAAAACCTTGTCAACTTAGAATGTTGTCAGTGAGCATGCTTTTCCAAATAGAAAATTTAAAACATTCTTGAATAAATAAAGCAGGAAATTTGTTGCCATAGGCCTGCATTGTACTAGATGCTCAAGAAAGGTCTTTAGGCTTAAGAGAAATGATATCAGAAAGAATTTTAGAGTTACAGGAAAAAGGATAGCACTGATCATGGTATATATGTGAACAGACACAAAAAAATTGTTTTCCCTTTTTCAATTTCCTTAGAACAAAAATAACAGTGCATTCTATAACATATATAAAAGTAAAATATATGACCACAATAGCACAAAGAGAGAATGAAATGGAATTCTATTTTTGTAAAGTTTTTACAGAATCCATGAAGTGGTGTTTTTTTTTTTTGGAAGGTACACTGTGATACCTTAAGAATGCATATTGTAACCCCTACAAGAGCAACCAGAGATCTAGAGATATAGTTAAAAAGCAAACAGAGAACGGAATGTTTTTAAATACTTGATTAACCCAACAGAAAGCAATCAAGGGGGAACAAAGGGTCAAAGAAGAAGAGAGAGGACAAATAGATAACAAACAACAAGACCATAAATGTAAACTCATCCACAGCAATAAATACGTTAAATGTAGATACTCCAACTGAAAGGTAGTTGTTGTCAGATTTGATGTGAAAAACAGTCATGTCTGAGTTCTTGGTCTATAAGTGGCAGAATTAAACGAGGTGTGTCAAAGCTCTGAGCACAGTGCCTGGCCCAGAGTGAGCATTTCTCAAGTGAAAACTCTGAACTTGCCACACAAGTCCCACTTTCCTGGATGATGTCAGTGAACTTTGTGCTTCCTGTGGGGAGGCCGCCATGGGCCATCCGCACAACATCCTGCCTGGCTGAGCATTCATCCAACTGTCCTTTGTTGAGCAGTGTGGGTTATTTATCCACTTTTCAGGAGCAGGGAGCTACCCTTCTCCTTTACCAGCTCCAAAGCAGAAGGGGAAGGAAGATTAAGGCACAAACAATTGGATCCTCAAAGCTGGTGCTAGAACTGAGCTTTCCTGAGGCTGGCTGGGGTCAGCATCTTGTGGCCAGTGTGGTGACCTCATGCTGCCCAGCGTCCTCTTCTTCCCAGTGGCCTGCCCACCAATCCCCAGTGCCGTACCGCTGCGGGCAGGGCCTCTTCCCCCAGAGAAGTGTTGCTCTCTGGTCTGGCAGGTCAGCTCCTTTCTGACCCCTGGCACCCAGCTCCCTCGGGTCAAACTAGGGCACCCAGCCTTTGGTCAGCAGGTTGTGGGTGCAGGACAACAAGGCAGTGTTGAGGGGCTGGAAGAGGAGAGGCTGCACTGGGCTCCATCAGCCCAGGGTGGGCGACAGGCACTAGATTACCTCTTGCTAGTTGGTGGTCTGTGTGCATAAGGAAAAGGGTCCCAGGGGACCCTACCTGGCCCCCATAGATCCTTCCTCTCACCCCACATCTGGCCTCTCAGTTGAATCCAGAGCCTCGAGGGCCAAGGTGCTGTTCTGAGTGGTTTCCCGACTATCCAGCCCATTGGTCTCCCCCTCCTCCACGTCCTCAGCACTAACTCCCCTCCGACAGGAGGGCACCCTCTATCTCGATTTCTAACACTATGGACTATTTTTGTCTGTTTCTGTCCTTCATGTATAATAAACAAGATCTTCAGCACATGGTGTTTGTGTGTTTTTGTCTGTATTGTTGTGTAGGGTTGTAGATCATCCATCCTTAGTGCTGCCCGGTCGTCTGCTGCATAGAGCCTATAACTCATTTATCCACTCCACGGCCGCAGGGTGTGGGGAACATCTCGTTCCACATTCTGGGCTCTGACGAACAGTGCCACTATGAACATTCGGGTCACGTCCTTTGGTGAACACATGGATTCATTGCTGTTGTGTACGTGCCTAAAAGCAAAGTCTTGGGTCAGCGGGGCAGGCACTCACTTTGAGTAGAGCTGACGCCCGCTTCCCACAGGGTTGTATCAGCTTACGTCCCCACCACAGCACATGAGTTCCAGTTGCTCCGCGTACCCCCAAGGCCACGATTTTATCGGTCTTCACTTCAGCTTTCCTGTGTCTGAAGTGGTAGCTCGCTGTGGCCCTGATTTGCACTTCCCTTGCGGAGGCACAAAGCTGAGAACCTTTCAACGCATTTGTTGGTCATTCGGATATTCTCTGATGAAATACTTCATAATTCAAATATTTTCTTCCATTTTTCTTTTGAGTTGTCTGACTTTTTCTTATTGATTTAAAAGGCCAATCTGCTCTATGCCACACTCTCAGAGCCGCAGTGATTGGGCAATATTTGCCCTGTAGCTGGGGGCAGGGTTTCCAAGAGAAGACATAATAGGGAGCATAAAAGTAACCTGATTTGAATTGACTTTGTATTTGACTGATCAATTTGTCCTGCTTTTATTGTTGTATAAGAGCTACAAGGGGCTTATGGCTCACTTTGTGCCTGTGCATGTTTAAGTGACAACACAGTAAAAATCATTTCAGGCAACAATGAGGACCCCTGAGACTGCTTTCTTCTCTTGCGCTTTCTTCGCTTTCTAAACAGGACTTTTCCAAAACACAAAGCCAGTCTAGTAATTCCCCAGCATCATGCTCCTCAAAGGGTCCCTCCATCCGGGACAGAGAGGACGCCCTTAAACCAGGCCGCCTGGCCTCCCGGGCCCGCCCGGCTCCTGCGCCTGCTCCCCGCATTGTACCCTGAAGCCGTTGCCTCTTTCTGGACCAAGGCCTCTCATACCACGTGATCTCTGGGCACTGGCCCTCAGCTCCTGCTGCTCCCTGCTGCGGACCAGCCGCTCCCCGTGGCCACCCCCTTCGTTTAGAGTTAATTCTCGGCCCAGACTCTGCTCAACTGTCCCTTCTCAGGGAGGCCCTCTCCGTGGCCCCAAAACTTGCCGTCTCAGCTGAGCACCTTCCTTCCTCGCATAATCTCAGCTGCAATTTTTAATTTAAATGTGGCCTTTTTCCCTCCTAGATTGTAAGTTCCCTGAAGGCAGGGACGTATTCCCCTCCGCTTCTTTCTCCTACGCCAGTGCTTGGCATTTGGTAAGTGCTCAGAAAAGGTTTGTCGAGTGACTTCGTGGCCTGGGCTCGTCTCACTGTACTTGTGCTGAAAGAGAGGGAGGGCCCAAGGTCACACGTAGGGAGGGGCCAGAGGTAGGCCCGGGCCCGGCTCTCCTTGTCCAGCCACACAGAATGTAAAGGAAAGTCCTCGTTGGCCAGCAGCATAGGGGCCAGGCCCCCCTCTCCTCATGGGCCCGGAAGACCCTAGGATAATGCAGTCCCATTCCTTTGTGCTTCCAAATAGGAACCTAAAAATGGAGGAGAGATACTGGGGTCCCAGCAGGACGCCTGGCGAAGTGCCAGCCTGTGAGTAGAGACACAGATACTGTCAGCATCCACATTCCGGGATTTTACGCTGAGGGGTATCTTCATGAAGTACCCACGTGTTGCGTAGAGATTCAGGGCACTATAGGCTACTTTCTAGAGTTAGCACAGAATTTGAAACACCTAAAGCACCTCCTCCTGCTTCAAGAGAGCCTAACCCTTGCATACGTGACCGCAGAGCAGAGAACGGCGTCGGTGCCTTCCAACAATATGGTCATAAGGTCGGCACAAAGCTGCCCTGAACGGACCCAAGAAAGGGAATGGACCCTCAGAAAAACGGGAGAAAGAGGGTATCGGTGTGACATTATTTTATCATGAAACTAGATCAAAATATAAGTGTGATTTTAAAATTTGTTTTACAAAATTTTATAAAAGAACATTTGCCTCTTTTTCGGTTCTGTTATGAAATGTCATTTGAAGGAAGGAAGAACAAGGAAGGAAGGAAGGGAGGAAGGGAGGGAGGGAGGGAGGGAGGGAAGGAAGGGAAGAGAGGACGGGGGTTGTCTAGAGTCGCATGGTGAGGCAGAAGCTCAGCTGGCCCAGGACCCACGTTGCGTGACACCCAGCATCCTTTGCAGGGACCTGAACCCTTCCCGAGGCAGGAGACGCAGGCGGCGAGCGGCTTGTCTCAGGATGAGAGCCTCTGAGCTAGCGCAGCTGGGATCCCCGGCCCCGTGCAGACCGGAGCCTAATGACAAAGGCCTGCCTTGTCCCCCATCTGTCCTAGAGTCCCATGGGCTGATATGGAGTTCCTGTCTATGGGAATGTGGGAGAGGACGGGAATGTTCTGGAAGAAAGACTGGGGACGCTCAGCGCGAGGCAGGAAGGGTAATTCACAGCTGGGGAAACTCCAACTGCCTGGCGGGTGGCCCTGGGCCCTTGTCCCTGACTTGGGCTGGCAGTTGCAGGGATTCACTTAACCCTTCCTGGGCAGAGGAGGGTGACATTTTTAATCCCCATTTTTATGGAGGGTATTGTAGATTGACATGTTGGTGTGAGAAATAACACAGAGCGATCCCAGGGAACCCCAGCCCAGTTTCTCTCCGTGGAAACGTCCAGCAGGTCTGCAGGACAGCCTCCCAGCGGGGGGCGGGCGTCGACACCCCCTCCCTGCCCCACCTTCCGCAGCTTTCCCCATTTCACTTAGCCTCTTCTCTGTGTGTGTTTGGTTCTACATGCTTTTATCACAGGTTCGCGCTCCCTCCCCTGCCGTCAGGACCCAGAACACCCGGTCACCGCAAGCCGCCCTCCTCTTGACCACACCACTCCTCCCCCCCCACCCCCGTCCAGGCGTCCCTGCTCCATCCTTCTCTGCTAAAGCTGGTTATCCCAAAAATGTTCTCTGAATGAAATGGGTGTGTGTGCCACCTTTTGGGTGAGGCTTTTCCTCTCCGCAGACACCGCTTTCTCGGCCAGTACGAGTCTGCGTGGCTCACAGCATCCGGCAGGGGACGGGGTGTCAGTCAGTCCCATTTTCCTGCTTAGCAAACTGAGCCCCTGAAACTCCAGAGCCAGCCCCCTCCGGGGCCCCAGCTCCCCCCACAGCAGGGAGCATTTTCCCCAGAGGCGGGGCGTGGATGGGGAGGTGGGCGGGGGGCCAGGATGCAATGGGCCCTGGAGCCTTCCTCAGCCCTGCTGTGACCCAGCCTGCCCTCTGCCCGCCAGCCCGCCCCCGCCCCCGGGGCTGTCTCTTCTGTCCACAGCGAGAAGGTGACTGGTGTGTGGGGGTGGGGTGCACTGCTGGGTCCAAATCTGCTGACCTGAGGCCCTGCTTGGACACTGAGAAGCAAGGTGGCCCCATCCTCTGCACCTTAGGCCTCCTCCCCGGGTGAACAGGGGGGAGGATCACACCCTGCAAATCCGTGAAGATGCAACGAGGCAACGTGTGAGGAGCAGTCAGCTAAGTGCCAGGCGCAGAGTGAGCCCCCAGCGCACGGCGCCCGAGGCCCCGTTTGGCAATGAATTATGTATGGCCTTCTGGCAGCCCTGCTCACTGGGGCTGGCGAGCTCCGAGCGCCTCCCGGGCCTCTCTCTGCAGTGAGGGGCGCACGCTCCCCCAGCGGGCGGGCGGGCAGCGTTCTTTGTCTCTCTTGCAGGGAGCTGACCGGCTCCTGGTGGCTGATTTCTCAGTCCCCAGAGTGCCCATTTCACAGGTTGGAGAACCAAGGTCTGGGATCATCTCAAGCACATGATGATGATGATGATGATGATGATGATGATGATGATATAGCAGCAGCATCAATAACAACAATAATGGTGATGGTACCAGCTGGGCTTTATTGTGCCTTTTTGATGGACAAGGCACATTGAATACTGTTAGTCATTCAACAAAAATTCAAGCGCCCACCTGTGCGGGCACTGTCCCAGGTGCTGAAGGCACGGGAGGCAACAGCACAACGTCCTGCCCTCACGGGGCTCAGGTTCTACTGTGGGAAAGCAGGCAATCCATCAATGAGAAATTGATTGCATTGTACATCAGATGGTAGCAGCTGTGAAGGAAGAGCAACGGGGGTGGAGTGGGAGGAGACAAGACAACCGGGCCAAGCCTCACTGAGCAGGTGGCATTTGAGCAGAGCCATAGCACCCTGGAGGAAGTGGGAAAGTGACTTCTTGAGATGTCTGGGGAAGGAATATTCTAGAAAGGAACAGCAAGTGCCAAGGGCTTGGGACAGGACATGCGCCTGTGTCTGAGGCAATGCATGGGAGGCACCGAATTCTCAGGGCAACCCTGTGAGCTGCCTCATTTTAGAGATGAGGAAACTTGAGCCAGACATTTCTGATAGCCTTTGTTCACTCCTATGCTTTGCTGCAGACATATTTATACACTGGATGACAGGGGCTGCCCCACACTTCACTGGCGTACTAGGAAATATGTGGTATGTCTTTCTATAGCTGGGAAAGTTCTGAGTTCTGGAACCATCTGTCCAGGGACTTGGGGTCACAGGTGGGGAACCCATGTGACCCGGGTCTTCACCATTCCTGCTGCGGACCACCCCCACCTGCCTTGTATAGCAAACGGGCCTGCTCCTGTTTCTCTCCCTTCCAGCCCGTAAACCCCCAGCATCAGATCAGCAGTGGGCATTTCACGGACTGCAGAGAGGTGGTGCTTTCTTCGCTTGCCCCCAGCTCCCAGATAGGCCCTGGCTGGCCATTCCAAGTCAAGCCAAGGCCGCAGAGGCCAGAACCCAGGTCCGCAGCTGCATGACTCCGAGGCAGGCGGAGGTGACAGGCACGGAGCTCCCCCACGGATCTGCCGGCGTCGGCCCCCGGTGGCCACAAGCGGTGTTCAGGCCCAGCGGGCTTGCACTGCCTGACATTTGCATCGATGGCGTGGAGGAGGGAATGAACGGCGAGCGTCCTCCTTCCATGTCCAGCCGGGCGTGGAAGGTTCCAGGAAGCCCTGGAAGTAGTTGCAGATTCAGAATGGCTCTGCAGGGGGAGGAGGGGCTGGAGATGAGGGCAAATCTGCAGAGGAAAGAGACGCCCCTCGGCCGTGGCCTCCTCCCAGGGACGGCCTCCTCCCAGCCTCCTGCCTCCAGGTTTCCCTTCTAATCCCTCCTGCCAAGGTTCCAGGCTATACTCCCTAATGAGTCCTCCGGCCCAAGCTCCGAAACCCATGGCTCCCCACCCCCTGCTTCTGAAGGCCGCTCAGTACCAGGGCCAGTCCTTCCTCCAGGGTCACACCGGGCACCCTCGCCCCCAAGCCTTTGTCCACGCCGGTTCCCGTGTCTGTTCCTGAAGGCCAACTTGTAGGCCAGCCCCCAACTCTGGAGGGGGCGATCTTTCCATAACGACAGCTCGGGCCTCTCGGGTGCACGCAGCGGGCCCCGCGCCGCACCCTCCAGTCATCACAGCCCCGCTTGCCCGGACCCCCGCAGCGGACCCCTGCCTGGCCTCCCTGCCACGGGAGAAGCCCCAGCTCCCAGTTGACCTGGCAACCAAAGCCCTTCCTGACCAGCTGAGCAGCAGGGCTCCAGCCTCACTGCTCCCTGCCAGCTCCCTCCCTGCCACCCCCTCCCCGTTCAACCTATCAAGGCTGCTTAGGGTTCTGGGGTCCTCTGAGGTTACCCCCTTACTTTGGGGCCTTCTTCTGTGTGGCTCTCTCTGCCTGGAACGTCTTTCCCTCCCCTCTTGGCCTGGTGGACTCTTACTCATCCTCCAGGACACAGTCTTGATTCCGCTTCCAATGGAAAGACGTCCTGGATTTAGGGCCCCTCCCCTCGACCCCCAGAGGCCCTGGGTCCCCGGCATTATCAGAAACCCCCCCAGATTGAAACTGGCTGACTTGCCCGTCCAATCTAGGCCGTGGTCTCATGAGGACAGGACCCTGCATTGGCCTGTGTCTCTCCCGACCCGGCTGGGGTTGTGCTCCCAGGAGAAGCTCAAGGAAGCCCGGGGTGGCGGGGGGTGGGGGGAGGAGCGGCAAGAGGTATGGCAACATTTATTGAGTTTCGACTCTGAGCTGAACCCTGTGACACCGAGTTAGGTCTCCATCTGGCCACACCCAGCAGCCCTGGGCTATTATTCCCTGTCGATCCATATAATGGGCATAATCCTCGATCCTATCTAACAGCGTTGTGAGGAGAAAGGAAATGGTTCAGGTCAAGTGCTCATCTCAGCCCAGGTATTCAGTAAGCATTTCATTGTTCCTGTCACTGGCAATGACTAGGGTTGTGGAGTGGCCCCAGTGACTTTAAATCTAGGCTCCTCCCCTCACTGGCTCTGACTTTGGGCAAGTTACTTAACCTCTCCAGGCTTCCAGTTTCCTCATCTGTAAAATGGGACAAATCATAGGTTTTCTCTCTCCCTCCTTCCCTCCCAGGGCTGCTGGTCATTGTCACCAGGAAGTTCCTCCCTGTACCTGTCCTAAATTCATCCTGGGCTGATTTCTCTGGGCTCCCACCCAGGCCTGGATGGAAAGAACCCCAGAGCTTCCCAGCTCAGCCCAGAATCCAGAGAGGTGAGCAGTCGCCAGCTCCTGGGGTGGGAGGTTGCTGGGCTCAGTCCCCCAAAAGTCTCCCAGCCAGAGCCAAGCGCAAAAACACCTTTGTCCCCTTGCATTTCAGGCCTGGGGACAGACTGGGGTGAGTATGTGCTTGGAGGGGAGCAGGGCAAAGAGAGGCCAGGAGGGAGGCAGGACCAGGGACCGCGGCCAGGAGGGGAAGGGTTGTGGGAAAGGGAGGGCGTGGGGCAGGGCCGCAGGGCTGGAAAGGGAGCCTGGGGAGGCCGCGAGCACCGGAGAGGGAGGCCTCATACCAGACACTGTCTAGACGCAGCAATTATTGTCCGCTCGGAACACCCAGGCTCTGCCGGCTCAGCTGAAAGGGAGCTTAACAAAGAGCTGAGCGAGGAAGAAAGCAGGGAGAAGAGCGCCCGCGGAGCCGGCTCATGGCCTGGGGGGCTCTTTCTCTGCCCGGCGACTCCCCTTTGTGCTCCACAGAGATGCCCCATCAGGCCAGGGTCTTGTGTGGGTTTGGGGGCGGGAGAGCAGGGTGTCCTGTGGCGAGGGGTGGGTTGGGAGTGGGATACATGTTGTACCTGCGTTTCTTGATTTAGAGGGTAGTAGCTTTGGGGACCAAGCAGAGAGCAGACCTGCGAGCTGGAACCCCAGTCCCCCCTCTGCCTTCCCTGCCGTGTAGCGCTGGCCAGTAATCAACTTCTCTGAGCCTTGGTTCTCTCATCTGCAAAACAGGCACAACAACATCGCCTGGCCCTGGTGGGGCGGTGGCAAGTCTAACTGCTCTTCGGCCCTGGAGGGCTGCCGCGCATGCCCCCATCATAAGGCTGGGGACGCTTCAGGGCCCTGAGTGACCCAGATGGCCACTTCCCTTGCTGTGTCCAGTGCTGGAAAGCACTTTCTGCCATCATGATCGCCATTTTGCAGATAATGAAACTGGGGTGCAAAGAGGCCAGAGACACCTGCCAGAGCTCCCAGCCGACAGCCAGCAGCGGGGTTGGACTCAGGTCTGTCCCTTTCTGTTGTGTACGCAGTCTGGGGGTGGGAGGGCTAATGGTAGGTGGCAAGGCTGATGGGAAAGCCACAGGCCCACGTGATCCCAGAGTCTGCAGGTGGGATCAGAGCCGCAGGTGGCCAGGCCGCGGCCCCAGCTGCTGTCTGGAAACAGGCCTCGGATGGGCCATTGGGCCCTGGTCCTAACGGCAGCTCTGGGCTGAGCAGACCGGCTCTCCCATCCCAGGAGAGGACAGACCGGGCCCAGGAGGGCAGTGGGCATGGGAGGCCCTGGGATGCTGCTACAAGGCCTCCTTGGCGCCCTGTAGCTGTTCCTGGTACAGACATTGCCCTTCAGCCAATACCCCAGCACATCGATCCCAGCTCCTTGGGGAGGCGTCAGATGCTGGCTCCGGGGTCCAGAGTCACAGGTGGGAAGTGAAAGGGGGTGGTGCTGGGTTTCCAGAGCAATGGCCAGGGGCTGTGGGCCTTGTCCAACCACATCCTCTGGCCTGGCCTGGCCAGCCTTCCCTGGTCCTGCAGGGGTTTGATGTGACCCCCTGGGCCCCGCCTCAAGCACAGGGCAGAACGCTCGGTGCAAGGGACACACACATTCACTCTCACACGCTCACGCCTGCCGGGTGCCCCGCAGCTGCGCCCCTGACACACCGCAGTCATACACATCCCGCTCCAGCTCTGGGCGCAGGCGCCGAGATTCAGCTGCGCGGGCTCCAGCCACCCATGCGCTGCGCCTCGTCACTGCCCAGCGCCCCCTGTCCCCACTGCTCTGCAGCTCAGCATCGACTGTAGGTCAAGTTCAGGCCCCTTTGCCTATAATCAAGGCCCAGCCTGACAGGACTTGGCCCCTCTTTCTGGAAGATTCCACAGGCGGTTTCCCTCTGCCCTTCTCAAGCTGTTCCCTCTGCCTGCTCCCCACCTCCATGTGCCAACACAAATGCCTGACCTGTCCACCAGCTCCCCTCGGCTGCCTTCAGCCTCTGGGAACTGCCCCAGACTCCCTGTGGCACCAGCCAGAGTCTGGCACCTCCCTGACACTTACTTGCCTCCCCCCACCCTCGTCCCCATACCGTGACACACAAACTCCTGCCCTCTGCACTTCTCAAGTCGTGTCCAAGGCCAGCCTCTGCTCTAACTCAGAGGCGACACTGCCTTCGCTCCCCTGGGACCTTGGTTCTGCTTCCCTGCATCCACTCCCATGCCCTACAGTCCTGAGGGAGCTTCACACATCCGGTGTCTCCTCTCTCTGCTCTGTAAGCTCTTCCAAAGCTTCCAGCCGCCTCCAGAACAAGGGCCACAGTCTTGGGCCACGCCGATCCTCTCTCAGGCTCTCAGGTCTGTGCCTTGGGGCCCCATCCACACTGTCGCTGTCCCTCCAACAGTCACTCTTCATCTAGTTAGCCATCCTGGTCCTCAGGCACCCCTCCCCAGGGAGCCCTCCTATAAGGAGCCCTCCTATCAGGTCCCAGGGACCAGCCTTCCCCTGCACGGTCGCCTCCCAGCCTGATGCCCCCCTGTAGTTATTTGACACATCACTCATCATGGTTTGTGCGGCCTCTGCCTCCCTTCCCTGCAGGACTGGGAGCCCTGTGTGGGCACGGCAGAGTCTGTCTTGTTTTTTGCTGTGCCCCCGGCACCCTCCCTTAGGCCCCTTCTTGGGGTTTGGTTTTCAGCCTGGCTCCGCCCTACAGCAGAAGACAGGGAGCCCTAGGTCTGTTCTGCCCATCCCTCCAGGAACCTACCGTTACGGGGCCCATGAGGTTTTCAGAACAGCCTGCCTTGTCCTCCCCAGGGTCCCCTCATGGTCAAGGACAGGCCTGTGTGCTGCCTGTTGGCTGCACAGCACCCTGAGGCAGGGCTCTGGCTGCCTGGTGCCCCCCGCCCCCCACTCTCCAAGTCCCAGTGCCTTGCAGGGCCCTGGGTTGGTGGTGCCCCGGCACAGGGAGACCCGGTGGACAGCCTGGGGCAGGGCCAGTAGGAGAGTCCCACAGGGGTGCAGGGAGGGACTGAGGAGGGTGGCAGTGCCCCCCCCACATCCAGCCCCCTCCCAAAGAACCCTGCCAGCTGCCTTCCTCCACTCCAACTGGCCCTGCCTCTGCTTCCCCTCCCCTCCATTGTGCGGGGCCTGCCTCTTTCCTCCCCTCCCTCCCCCTTTCCTCTCCCCACTCCCCTCCCCCTCCTCTCCCTCCCCCCCCACTCCTCTGCTCTCCTTTCCTCCCTTCTCTCCTCTCCTCTTTTCTCTGAGTCCTCCCTCGCCTCCTTCCTTTCTTCTTCCTGGGTTAAAAATAATCAACTTTCTGGGAAGCAGCCGCTCCTGCTGAGCCTCCCGCCCCACACTTGGGAGCCCCTGAGAATAGCTTTCTGCGGTTCTCAGCTCCAGCCCCTCCCCTCCCTGCCGCCCCCTCCCCTCGAGCTGACTAATAAGCTGGTCTCCGCGGCAGAGCCAGCTCGGCTGGAAAGGCATTAAACGGCTTCGTGTCCAGACTGCGGGACCGGCACGCAGGCCCTGCAGGTGGGCCCGCAGGGGCCTGCCTGGGCTCCAGCAGCCCTAGCCCCTTCCAGGCCCCACGCTCTGAGGCCTCTGAGGCGCTCAACTGATACTGATGGCTGGATGAACTTTGCCCTCTGACCACCAAGCCCGCTGCTTATGCAGCTCACTCGGGGCTTAGTGGCAGCAAAGGTGCATCTGGGGAGTGCCAGGCGCACACGCCCAAGGGACACAGAGAAACCGATGGGTCTTGGCCACGTGGAGGGTGTGGTTGGGCCAAGAGGCCTCCCTCCGTTAGGCCAGGAGGACACCTTGCCCACCCCACCCCACCTCCGGGGGCGCTGGGCACCGCCGGAGGAGGGCCAGGGCTGCTCTGTAACAGGAAGATCAAGGGCAGGGAGGGACCCAAACTCTCCTGGGACCCAAGGATGTCCACCACTGGTCTGGCCTTTAGTAATAATCTCCCATCTTGCAAAAAGGGAAACTGAGGTCCAGAGGAGGCAAGATGTCTCCAAGTTCCTGCCTTAGGCCTTAAGAAGAGACCCCCCAAGTCCCGCGCGGGGGTTTCTGCGGGTGTAAGTTGTGTGTGGGGGGGGGCATCAAGGTCAAAGGTGAGGCGTAGATGTGGAGAGAAAGAACCAGAGCACCGCTAGTCCCCGCCGGCTCCGCCCACTTCGATTGGTCCCGGCATTACCTCATTGCAGCGCACGCCCATTGGCTGGCTTCTCCAGAGGCCGGCCCAATGCGGCGGAGCTGTTAACTCTTTCAGCCCCGCGGGCTAGGCCCTGGTGGTGCCCCCTGTCTCTGCCGCCCCACGTGGCCCAAAGGAGAACGAGGAAACGCAGTACGGGGGCAGGTCCGTGACCGGAGAGCCCAGTGGTCTGAGCACTGGATCAATCAGCCTGGTTTGGGCCTCGCCCCCCGTTAACAGTCTCTGTGACCTTGGGTAACCGGCCTCCCCTCGCTGAACCTCCTTCCCTTGTTTTCTCAGCTGTAAAAAGAAGTGAATGATGCAACTCCTGCACTCCCTAATTCATTCCCCGAGCCTCTGCCAAGTGCCCGCACACGTGGGCTCCCGGTCCACATTGCCTCCTCGCTGCAAGAGGTACAGTTATGATTACGGGTTTTCAGAAGAGGAGGCTGGCCCAGACCTGCGAAGCCGCCTCCCAAGGTCACACAGCAAGAAAGTCACAGAGCTGAGATTTAACTCCAAGTCCATGCGCGTTCTGAGCCTGGACTCCTACCCAGTTCAAGATACTGCTTCTGTTGGGAGCTGCTACTTCCAGGAGGTCCTGGTCTCGCAGGAGGGACAGGACTCACATTCCCTGCCAGTCAGACCCACACACACCACTGTAACCAAAGGACATCTGCAACAAGCTGGAGAGACAGGGCCTTCATGGAGGAAACATTTCCTGGAGGAGGAGGGGCTGCAGCTGAACATTCAAAGCAGGAGGGCAGGAGGACCCTCAGACAAAGACAGCAGGGCTGGAGAGGAACAGTGAGGGCGCATGAGTGGGGTCAGCAAGCTGAAGGAAACCTGCAGAGCCCCCCGGTCAGCCTGCTGGGCAAGGGTCAGCCCCGCAAGGGGAGCTGCCCCGGGGGGCTGGAAGGCCGCTCCTCTGCACAGTGCTTGGGGGCGGGAGCCCTCGCACCTCAGGTCTCAATATTGACAAGTTACAAATCAAACAAACAAACTGCTAAATAAAATAGGTTCTGCCCTCGTCCTCGACAGAACGCCTTCCTGAGGACAAACACACCTGGAAGGCTGGGCTTGTATTTAGAAGTCTGGGTTCCAGCAGGAAGTGGCAGGGTGGGGGGGGGGAGAAGGGACCCTGCCTGTGGCTTCCCACTCAGCTGCTCTTTCACCCTCTTCCGGGAGAGGGTTCTGCCTGCTCAGGTGTGGACTCCCCGGCCTGTGGGCATAAACTATCCACTCCCCATGCAAGCAGCCACCTCTTGGCCACCTGCAGGGCCTAAGGGCGCGCAAACAAATGGATGGCTCAGGCCACCCTCAGGGGAAGGACCCAGGAAGTGGACTAAGCAGGGAATCCCAGGGTCCCAGGTATGCACATCATGGATCTAGCTGGGCATGTCCCGTTAGTCGCAAGGATTCCTGGCCTCCCGTGGGAGGACACAGTGAGAGAAGGGCCAGAGTGGGCCATCTAAAGCCTGCGACTCAAGTCCAGGGGTGCTGCTGCGGCCCCAGGTGCTGCTGTAGCTGGGGCAGCTCGAGCTGGAGGCAAGATCTCCTGTCCTTGAACTTGCTCCGGACCATCACTTCCTGCCCTGTGCGCTAACCCAGGCCAAATCCTACGTGTCATCCCAAACTCCTCCTCCCCGGTCCCCAACCCCATACTTACCAAGACCTGAGGAGCATCCCACCCAAAGAAGTCAGCTCCCTTCGCCCTCTGCCCCTCGCCCTGCCGCCGTCCAGGCTGGCTCCCAGATCCCACTCTCTGCCCACCTCCCTGTCCAACCTGCCCTCCACGTTGGCCAACAGATCTTCCTAAATGCAAGCCAGACTACTTCCTCCCCTCTCTAACCGCCCCTGGCTCTCAGGGCTCTTGATGCATCATTCCCAAGCTCCAGATGTCTGGCTCCCCTCAGCCTCTCCACCCATCTCGTCCTCTTAGGTTCTGAGCTCCAGCCCTTTGCACCTTCTCTCCACTCTGGACAGCTGTATGTCCTTTCTGCTCCCGCCCCTGCGTGCACGTTATTCCTTCTGCCTAGGACAGTGCTTTCTGTTCTTCATCTTGCCAACCTCAGTCTAAGCATCCCCTCCCCAGGGGACCCTCAACCCTCCCGGAACCCCTGGGCCAGCAGAAGCCACATGTAATGAACTGATTAGCTCCGGAGTTACCTGTTTCAGGTATTGTCCCGCCTGGACTGGGAGAGCCCAGTGGGCAGGCTCGGTCAGTCCGTTCGCGGCTCCATCTGCAGCGTTGGCAGAGTGCCTGGCCCAGAGTAGGTGGCAGTGGAGGTCCATTGGCCAGGTGGGTCTTCACTGGACTAGAAATCAGGAGGCAGAACGACGCTTAATATCTACTGCACGCTTATGTGGACAGGGCCCTCCGCCTAAGGAGAGCATGTATAGCCTTTCACTTCCTCCTCACAATCACCTTTGAAATAGCAACTGCTATTCTGTCCTTCCCAGGGAACGAAGACACAGACACTTAGGCTCACAGCTGGCAAGCAACAGACAAGATTCGAACCCAGGCAGTTCCAAATGCCACGATGGCAGGGGCAAGGCTAGGGGCAGTGAGCCCAGAGGAGGGGCACGCGTGCAGCCCTGATGAGTGCTGTATGGTCTCTGTGTGAATGTGCGCGCGCGCTGTACGGTCAGGGTACATAAAATGGATATATCGAATGGTGAGTGTGATACAGAAGCGGCAGGTGTGTCTGCAGTCCATGGTACATGGAGTATGTGAGTGTACGCCTGTGCGCGCGCATGTGCCTTCGTGTCAGTGATCCATGTGATGGGGCGCATCCCTGGTGTGTGTTGGTCTGTATGATGGGGGG
Organism: Pteronotus mesoamericanus; assembly: GCF_021234165.1. Classification (NCBI taxonomy): domain Eukaryota; kingdom Metazoa; phylum Chordata; class Mammalia; order Chiroptera; family Mormoopidae; genus Pteronotus; species Pteronotus mesoamericanus. The sequence continues at coordinate 5,122,801 of NW_026555258.1, forward strand.
GGGGCGAGTGTTGGTGTGTGTGTATGTTGTGGGGTGGTGGTAACTGGGACACTCCCCAGGGGAAGAGCTAAGGAGACATGGAGGAAACTAGGAAAATGGGAGAGGAGAGAGCGTGTTCTGGTCCGAGGGGCGGGGGGTGGACAGCCACGGCAAAGGCCTGGAGGCAAGAGAGGCAGCCTGGAGCATTAGGGGACTTGAAAGAATTCCAGGAAGACTGGGGAGAGGCGGGGTGGGGGGGGCATGTGGAGAAGGAGAGGCAGCGATGTGGGGACGTCAGGGCAGGCCTTTCTCCGTTAGCTGGAGGGGGTGCGTAGTGGAGGGCCGAGGGGGAGACTGGCCGAGCCACACTAACCACGTGGGAGGGGCGGCCTGGCCCCGGGGAAGATGCAGGGTGGAGCTCAGCGTGGGGAGGCTGCGGGTCCTGGGACTCCAGACCTGAGCCTCCTCCTCTCTGCTCGGCCCCGAGAGCCGTAGCTGGAAGGTTCTTAGTTTCCCATCTATAATTTGGGTCACGAGATTATGTGCCGAAGGCCCAAAAAAGAGGCTAAGGACTGCAGATGCTTTTTGGCGCATTCTCTGTGGGCCGCTCTGGCGGAGGACCAGGCAGGCATTTGGTAACAAGTTTTCCTAGCACCCCAAGAGGCCAGAGGCTCCAAGGGTGGCAGGCCCTGGCACAGCGCTCAGCTGTTAGCACATTGGCTGGGGGTGGGGTGGGGGCGGGAGCCAGGATTTGAACCCCCGTGATGGGACTCTAATGTGGTAACAGCTGCCCCGTAGTCTTCACACTGCAACACGCCTTTTCTCATTGATCCTCTATCCTCATAGATCCCACATGGTCATTATAGTGGAATATTACTCCTGCTTTAGAGATGGGAAAAGTGGCCCAGTCACCCATGGCCTGGCATGGATGCAAACCCAGGCGGTCCCGCTCTGGAACACCCGCCCCGTGCATGACAGGCTGTGAAGTGCCCTGGGTTTTCCCAGCACACCCCCTGACGGTGTCCTGGCACAGGGGAAACGGGGTGTGGTTCCCAGAAAGAACCTGGAAATGCAGGCCCAGTTCTGCCGCCCACCTGCTGTGCGACCTGGGGCTTGTCCCTTCCCATCTCTGGGCTTCCCGGTTCACCCAGCCCTATGATTCGCTTGCTGGGTCTGGGAAGATTTGTTTTGCTAAGTGGCAGATGACCAGCCTGAAGTTTGGAGAGGTTAAAGGATCTGCCCAAGGGCAAGCAATCTGCATCAGGTGACCCCGGATTTTAACACGGAATCCCAGGGTGCGCCCTTCACCGCGGCCTACTCCCCAGCCCCCAGCAGCCCCGCAGCGCCCGGCTGACGCGCCTCACGCGGTTCCTGGCTCCGCCAGCTTGACGTCAGGCCGGGCCAGCGGGGCCTAGCTCTGCACAAACAGACGGAGCGGGCCGGGCTGGGGGCGGCGATGACTCAGGGCCCCAAGACGGGCCGGGAAGCGGAAAGTTTTGTGCAGATGACATCACCACCGGGCCGCGAGGGCGGGAGGGGGCCGGCTCCGGGAAACGGCGGCCTGGCTGCCGGCCCGGCCTGGGGCAGGGCTCGGAGAGGCGGCTGCGGGGTGGGGGCTGGGACGCCGGACGCCACGCTCTGCCGCGCAGAAAAATACCCCCCGCCCAGCCCCCAGCCCCAGCCCCGGAGCCCGCTCCGCGTTCGCCATGAGGAGCGGGCTCCACCCGCCTGCGAAGACGCCGAGCTCCCCTGCGCTCCGGAGGCGCCGCATCCATCCTGCTGCGTCCCTGCATTTTAATTACCGCCACATTAATATTCATGAGCCGGGACTCGAGGGGACCGCGGGCTGTCATTTCCCTCGCCCGCGCACCCCCCCCCACGACTTTTCCCGGGCTGAGTTGTGGATTTTTTCCCTCCTGCTCCCAACCCCCGCCTCCCCCCGTACCACCAGTTGTTGGTGCACAGCAGATCTGGGGCGCAAGAGTGTGAGCGTGCGAGGGGGTGCCGCGCAACGGCGAAGGCACGAATAGGCCGGACCCAGGGTGGGGGGCTGAGTGTGAGTGTGGCGTGTGCCTGTGCGCACACGTGTGCCCCTGTGTGAGTGTGGGTCTGTGTGCACTCTGCACATGTGTATGTGTGTGCATGCGTGTGCCTGTGTGTCTCTAGGCAACTGTTCGCAAGTCTGGTGGAGGCAGCTGTGTGGCGCACATCCCGCCTGGGCTTGGGGAAGGGTCAAGACTGTCCTGGTTAGCAGGACCCAAGACTGCACAAATGGAACCTGGGGCCTAGAGAGACGCGGGGCCTCGCTCAGTCATCCGGTCAGTCGGTGGCGCCCCCAGGTCAGCGGCACAGCGGTACCCAAGCCCGGGGCTGGCTCGTCCGTATTTCCCCCTCCGTGGGCTCCTGTGCTGTTGTTTATAGCAACGGCAGACAGGATTTCCTGAGCTAGCACCTGACATGTGACCTCCCTGGCAAACCTGTACAGAAAGGGACGCTCTCGGTCCCCTTTGCCGATGGGGAAACTGAGGCAACTTCTCCCATTAGTGAGGGGTGGAGTTGGGGCCCAGCAATACCCGAGTCCAGAGTCCCTGCCTTTAACAACCGCACCTGCTCCCCCCTGGGGACTGTGTGTGTGGTGGGGTCCCCACTGGGTGATCTGAGGGTACCTGAGAGTCCCTCAGGGCCCCAGGCAATGGCCATGCCCAGGCACGGGGCTGGGGGCATGGCGGTTCACCAGAAACATGGCTCCCTGCGGGTTCCTCCCCAAGGGGAGCTTCTTCACTGTGGCTCTTGCCGCTCCCTCCACCAAAGCCTGTCCTCTGCCTCCCTGCACAGCAGGGGGTCCATGGGAGGCCAGAGGTGCTGCTTCACAAAGGAGAAGGCACACAGACTTAAGGCTCCGGGTCCTTCTCCCTGACCCCTCAATCACTCATTCATTCATCCAACACAGGCCGAAGTGCCTGCTATGAGCCAGCCACTGTCCTTGGCACTGGGGATTCTCTGAGTGTACAAAGAGCCCACACCACTGTGTTCCTGGTTCTCCTCAGCCCCATCTGTGGTTCTAAAAGGGTTTTTCCTTTGTCTCCTCTTCATCTCTCTGTGCGCATGCTCCCTAGGGGTGGGGGGTGAGGGGCACCTGCACAGAGGACAGTTCGCCACCCCTGGCTGTGCCACCGAGGTGTCCGTGTGTCTAGGCAGTGGGGGTGGGACAAGGCAGAAAAGCGCATGTCCTCTTCCGATTGGTGGCGAACCAGCCATGCTGGGCTAGACAGCCTGATCTTTGCTCCTATGTCCTTCTGGAACCTGTCCTCCTCTAGTCTCTAAGCCAAGCAATCCCAGGGGCTGGTCGATCCTTCTTCCCCTGGGTTGAGACAAGGCTGTCCTCCCTCTCACGTCCATCCTGCCCCAGGCCTCTCAGCCCAGGTGGGGCTGGGCTGGAACTTACGCCCCAGCCATGCCCCCCTCCCCCAGCCTTCCCCTCCCCACCCAGGGCAGCTCCACAGGAGCCCAGATAAGGGGACAGGAGGTGCGGGCGGAACTCGCTGGAGAGGAATGGTCTCACTGGCCTTCACAGGTAGAGTAGGAGTTAGCCGTGTGGACGGTGGGGAGGGAGGAGAGACATCCAGGCAGAGGGAGTGGCCCAGAGGGGTGGCTGCAGCCCCTCTTCCAGAAACCAGAGGCATGCCATCAGGGACACCGGCGGACTGATTTTCTCTTGCAGAGCCGGAGGCCACACAGCCTCGTGGTAAGGGCTCTTGGCTGTGTCCACCCTGGGCACTAACCCTATCGCTCTCTCAGGGGAAGGGCCCGGGCAGGCCACTGCGTCCTGTCCCCACCTGTTACATGTGGAAGGCAACGCTTTTTTTTTTTTTTTGCTAGATTATATTCAGATTAAGAGACACTGTCCACAGGCACCTTGTACAGTGCCAGGTGCGTCTCCATGGGGCAACAGTCTGTCCTCAAGGACGTAGAGGCTCGTGGGATAACGATCTCCAGACAGTTATTAGCCCGGAATGGGACTTAAAGAGCAGCCTGTGTCCCGCAGCCTGGCCAGTGGGAAGGAGTCTGGGGTCGGGGGAGACAGGCTTCTGGGAGGGGCAGGGATGGCCGGAAACCATCACCTGTCAGAGCTGGTGAAGGCTCCAGGTAAGAGCAGGGTCTCCAAGGCCCCACAATCCCTGGCTGCGAGGTCTCTGGCCACTCAAACACCAGCAGGGGAACCAGCCGAGGGAGAGCACCGGCCCCTCCTGCCCAGGCTCCCTCCTGCCACAGCTCCCTGCCTCCCCAGCTCCCCGCTTTCCTTTGAACATTTCCTTTTTTTTTTTTTTAATGTACAAGGCAAAAAAAAAAAAAATGTTTTTTTGAAAGGAAGCACCATAGAAGTTTATGCAGTGCTTTCTGACCCTGTCCTGCCAGTTGGGTGTATGTGTTTTTAGGCCACTTCTCTGCCTAGAGAACTGTCTTTCTAAACCTCCAATAGGATGATGTCCACCTCTGCTCCAAGACCTTCAATGGCTCCCCGTTTCTATAGAGCAAAGGTAGCTTCCCAAGGCCTTGACAGCCCAGCCCCCGCTGCAGCAAGACCACCCCTGCTTCTCTCCCCACCCCCACCCCCGCCACGCCCTGAGCCCCGGTTCAGCCTCCAGCACAGCCCTGCACCCTCCACTGAAATTCCTCTTCATTGCTCAAGACCAGCCTCCCCAGCTCTCCGGCTCCCAGCTCCTCTCCCAGCCCCTCTTCCCTCCTGGTACCCCCACGTCAGTCACCATGCGGATGTTTGTGATGGTCTAACTTGCATGAGGGTCTCACAGGAGTCTTGTGTTCTCACTTGATTACGAGCTTCTCGAAGGCCCGGCCATGTTGTCCCTATTCTTGTTGCCACCTACCTTGATGTCTTACACATAGTAGGTGTGGCTCAGTTGGTTGGAGCACTGTCCCATAAACCAAACCAAAGGGTCCTGGTTTAAGTCCCGGGCCTTTGGTCCCTGGCTTGGCGCGTGAGAGGAAACCATGTTTCTCTCTCACGTCGTTTTTCTCTCTCTCTCTCTCCCCCCTCTTCTCTCCCTCTCTTCCTTCCTCTCTCTCTAAAAAAAGCAATGAAAAAAATGTCCTTGGTGAGGATTTTTTAAAAAAACTCAACTTGTTTTTTCTTTAGGGATTCAGGCTCTAAGCCAGCAGATCAGGGTTTGAATCCTGACTCTCATTTCCCAGCTATGTGTCCTTAAGAAAGTGATCGGCCTCCCCAAGCCTCAGTTACTTCACCTGGAAGCTAAAGTTAACAATAAAACCCCCCTCCAAGCCCTGACCCGTGCGGCTTATTTGGCTGGGCGTGGGCCCGCAGCGCAGAAGTTCGATTCCCAGTCAGGGCACGTGACGGTTGCGGGTTCGGTCCCGTCGGGGCACCCATGGGACCCATCACTGTTTCTCCCTCACATCAGTGTTTCTCTCCCTCTCCTCCCTCCCTTCCCCTCTTCTCGCTCTCAAAATAAATTTAAAAATTAAAACATTTAAAAATTTAGAAAAACAAAACCTCCCTCCAAGAGTAACACTGAGATAAGTGTACGCGAGCCGCCCAGCACCAGCCTGAAGCAGAGAGCAGCTGACACGTTCTACTCACTCATTGGCATTACTGCTGTGTGTCAGCCTCAGACTTGCCCAAGGCCACCTGTCCGGTTCGGGGCGGTGCTGGGACTTGACCCCCATCTCCTCCCACGCCATGCTCCTTGCCTTCCTCTGATGAGCGAGGGCCACAGGCCCGATGTGCAGCTAGAGCAGAGCAGTCAGCCTGCCTGCCACGTCCCCAGGGGGGCTCTTCAGGCCAGTTAGGAAAGGGACCCCACAGCCCCAGGGAAACCCACTACCTTAACTGGGGCCTCTCCTTCTCTGGGGGCCAAGGAACCAGCTAAGTCGGCCCCTAGGAGGCCTTGTGACCCCTCCCAACTGTGACAGTCACTAAATCAAACAGCTCCCCTTACAGGGCGCAAGAGGCTGTGCTAAGCGCTCACAGTAACCATTATCCCATCTTCCAGGGGTGCTCACTCAGACTCCCAGGGTACAAGCTCACTAAGAGGGGGCAGAGCTGGCAACACTCCGGCCACAACCCCTCCACTGACCACAGGGGACAAGGGCTGAGCTGGACCCATTCCGGGCTGGAGCTGGAGGCAGGCGCTCCCCAGGCTCAGGGTCCCCGCAACATCTGGTGGTACCTCCCCAGCCCTGGCCTCGCGGAGCCTGCCCAACTGCATCTCTGAGCCGCACCCAAACTCTTCCTGGCTTTGCCAGGGAGGCTGGAAATTTCTGCTCAGCAGCTTCTCTGGGGCGATTTCAACACCGCTCAGCGGGGGATGGGGAGGAGGAGCCAGGCTGCTCAGCATTCTGCTTAGGGGGAAACAGGGAGGGGACTCTGCTAAGCTTTCCCGAGTCCCTCAGAAATAATAATAACAACCAGCTCCACCAACGGTGGTGACCTGTATGGAGGGCTTAGTGTGTGCTAGGCCCTGTGCTAAGTCAAGACGAACGTGGCTCATGGAAACTTCCAGCAGGCACTGTTGCTCACGCATCCCACAGCTGAGTGAGAGAGGCTCCAAGTGGTCAAGGCAGCCACCCCAGGTGACACAGTCAGGAGCCAGGCCTGCCGGGTCACTAACCGGCCTGGAGCAGGCAGCGCGGGAAGGGGCCGGGTGGTGGTCCCCGTGGGGAAAGCGCTGGGGGCCTCTAAAAGAAAATGAGGCACTTAGAGATCAACCACAGCCTGACCAGAAATTCTACAGTCCAAGGAAAGGCGTGTTTAGAACTGGGGTCTCTGTGAGAATCTAGAAGTGTCCTCCAGGGGTACGCTGAGTCCCCTTGGAGACCGCAAGGGGTCTGGAAACTTCTTGGTGCCACTCATGCTGGTAAGGCAGTAATTCCAGACACCTCCCACCCCAGCCGGCTCTGGGGCTGGGCTTGTCTGGCACTGCGCGGTCAGACGCGCAGGCACTGCCCTCCCGAGGCTTCTGGCAGAGGGCCCGGGTCAAATTCAGCAGTGGCTAACATGCCCCTGCTGTGTGCCTGGCTCTGAGCTCCAAGGGCTGTCACCAGGCCCGAAGGAACAACTGCGGGAGCAGGGTGCATGGAGAGTCTCAGGCAAAGGCATGGAGGGGGGATCAGACATGCCGGGCAGGAAGCTGAGTGACGCACCACAGAGATGCCCCTCGCTGGGCTCAGGTCCCCCACCTGTTAAACGGGCAGCGCGATCCCTACCCTCCAGGGCAGGTGAGGATTCAGTCAGCATCTGGGGAGCAGCGCAGGGGGATGAGGGGGCCGTCCCAGGGCTCGCTCCCCGGTGTCCCCCCTACCCCAACCCCAGGCGCTGCGCCCCCGCCCGGAGCCCCGCCGCCCGCCGAGGGCGATGCATGCAGGGCGCGGCGGCGGCGCGGGCCCAGGCGCCCAGTTCAGCGGAAAGGAATGTCTTGCTCGGCGGGGGGAGGCAGCAGGGCCCGAAGCCGAGTAAACCCAGTCGCCCTCCCCGGGCCTCATTTATTGCGGCTCTAAAGCCTGCTCGTTCCGCCAGCCCGGCCGCTCGCCGGGTCCACGGCCTGACTCACCCCCGCCCCCCGCTGCCACCTCCCGCCTCCTCCCGCCCGCCACCGTCAGATCCTCTCCAACGTCCGCCCAAAGTTGGGGAGAGTCTCCAAATGGGGGTACGCGCGCCCCTGCCTGCGGATGCCCCTGGCCCAGTCCCCACGCCGCCGCGGAGCGCCCTCCCCGCCTATCCTCTCCCCTCCCCGCGCCGCCCGCCAGCTCCCTCCCCTCCCCCCTCCATAACTCAAAAGCTTGTCAAGCTGGTTCCAGACTCCTGGCGCCGGGCTCCGCTCCAGGAAAGAAAAAAAGGAAAAAGAAAAAGGGAAAAAGCCGGCGCGAGGGAGCGAGAGGGCGAGAGAAAGGCCCACGGAACGAAACTGTGCGCCACTTGCGCGCACGGCACAGTGGTCCCCGTCCCCCGCTCCTGTTCCCCCTAACCTTAATGGGGAACCCCCGCACCCTGGGGGGACACAGGGCGCGCACAGCACAGATCCATTATTTATGGTCGAATCAATTATTCAGCTACCCCGGGAAGAGGCGGGGGCGGGTAAGCCTGGCGAGGGGAAGGCGGCTGCGGAGACCACCCCGCCCGAGGTCGCCGCTCTCCCGCAGGGCCTCAGGGGGTTGGGAGGCGTCCCCACGCCGGGGGGTCCTGTTGTGAGAAAGCTGCCTCGGGGTGGGCTCCGGGAGGAGCGCGAGGGAACCTACGGAAGCAGGAGAGACGGCTCCGAAACCTAATTAGACAGGGGGAAGGGTGTGGGAGGGACAGGAGACTGGGTTGGAGAGAGCTGGCTTGAGTAGGGGGTGGGGGGTGGGGGGGGTGGCGGGCGTGGGAAGTGCCTGGCCTGTGAATTCTTTCGTTCCTTCCTTCATTTCCATGTTTATCGTGAACCCACTACGTGCCACTGTGCCCACAGCAGAGGGGCTGTAGTAAGAGAGGGTTAAGAGCAGGAAAGTGGAGTTAGAGGTGGGTCCAAATCCTGGTTTGTTTTGCATTCTCCCCAGCTGTGCGCTAGTTGGCCACGGATTTGCCTTCCCTAAGCTTCCACTTCCTTCACTGCAGGATGGAGAGGGGCCGAGTGAGGACTTTGTGGAGGTGGAGGTGAGGATTCAGGGAAATGAGGCCTTTGGGCAGGGTCTGGCACAGATGGCAGGAGGCGGGTCCCCTCTTCACCTTGAGGGGAACATGCCCAGGCTCCAGTATCCCCCCTGTCCTTCAAGTGAGGGTCCTGGTTAACCTGTATCCTCCCTAGACTTAGACATTTGAAGGTCATTATCAAACTCAAGTCAACCCTAAGGCATCTGCCCAGAGACCTCACTCCTGGCCGGCTTCCCACCAGCCCGCCCCATTCACAGGCCAGCACACAAAGCAGCCCGAGGGGCCTGCCTGAGGCTCCATCTAATCCTCTAGCTCCCCACCATCCCTCCCTCCTCGGTAGAGCCTGAGGTCATGGGGACCAGGGGCTGTCAGAATAAGAGTGGGGCTCAGCTCTCAGGAGATCCCTGGCCTCCCCAGACAAACGTCACCACTGGCCAGGGTGCCAGTATGTTCCATCAAGGCTCCAAAGCTAAGGAGCTTCTGTTTGCAGACACAGGCTTGTCACGGGGTTCACCGTCTCCTCACCAAATCTCGCAACAGCTGTGTTAGGTGGGCCTTGGCAGATCCAGGTTTCGAGGGAGGTTGCTGAAGCTTTTCCAGTCTTGAGGATCCTCTTTAAAAAAAAATAATGCAAAATTATGAATGCACAATCAAGCCCAGGGCCTTGCCAAGGGAGCTAAGGCTTCTTTCGCTTCTTGGTAAATTACCTCTCTAGGTGGGTGACACAATTGTCCTCCCTCTGCAGAGGTAGAAACAAAGCTTAGGAGCTTAGGGAAGTCCCTGGGCCAACAGTACACAGCTAGAAAGGACAAAGCTAGGATTCGAACCCAAGTCTGACTCCACAGGCAGCACCCTGAACCCAGTGCACATGTCACCTGACTTCTTCATCTGCTCCATACTCATCTCCCCTGCCCCCACTTTGGGCCCAGGCCAGGCAAGGTCAGGAAGAGCAGCCTTTAACTCCAGACCAGCCTGCGCCCCGCTCTCCCAAGGTCTTCATGCCGAAGGCTCCAGCCTATAGCGGTCAGTCTGTCTTGTGACAACAACCACACAGTACCAGGAGGACTGTGTCTTCTGACCTTTTTTTAAATGTTTTTTAAAAAAGATTTCATTTATTTACTTTTTTAGAGAGAGGGGAAAGGAGGGAGAAGGAGAGGGAGAGAAACATCAATGTGTGGTTGCCTCTTGTATGCCCCCAATTGACCTTCAGCCCAGGCATGTGTTCTGAGTAGGAAACGAGCCGATCATCCTTTGGTTTGCAGGCCAGCACTCGATCCACTGTGCCACACCAGCCAGGGCCTCTTCTAGCCTTTTAATTCCCAAGGGCTCATTCCAGATCTCAAGCTCCTCCGCTGCCCCTGAGGGATACCCCCCCATTAGGTGGTGAGCTCCCTGTGGGCAGGGATAGTTTGGTCTTCTCGGGCACAGCATCCCAGCTCTCAGCACAGGGCAGGCACAGAGCAGTCAGCGCATTTAGCAATAACATCTATTCTCGGCTTGGGAGGGGCGTGCCTCAGTAGAGAGGTTGTTAAACTGCAGGTGCCTGGGCCTCTCCAAATCCATTCAGTCAGGCTTTCTGAGCAGAGCGCCTGGGACTCTGCATTTTATAACTCCCTTGGGTGCATCTCAAGCTCAGTGAACTTGAGGCTCACTGACCCAGGAGCCAGAAAGGTCCAGAACTATGTCTAGACCAAGCCCCTCTCACAAAGGGGATGCATTTCCCCATTTCTGGCAGCTATGACCAGTGCACCAAGCTCATCTTCCAGCTGAGAGCTAATTGTTTCTAACGCTTATTAAAGACCTACTGGGTGCCTAGAACTGGATCCAAGGCTTCAGATCGTTCAGACCTCACTGAACACTCACACAAACCCTGGGAAGTAAAGGTAAATATTGTCCCTATTTCACAATGGAGAAACTGAGGCCTGGGGCAGCAAAGTGCTTTGCAGAGCAGCACGGCGCTGGGAATGAGGAAGTTGGAACAGGAACGCGGTCTGCAGGTCCACGGACCTCGGGAGGGTAACTTGCAAGGGTCTTGTGAAAACATCCAGGGGTGAGGACTTAGACACCAGCTTGTGCGTGGCTTGGAGAGATCAAACACTCTACAGTCACGACAGGGACCTCAAGCTGAGATGGGCCTCAAAATCAGGCAACAGACCCCAAAGAAATCTAATCAAGTAGGCCTCTTCTCCCTGGAATCTTTGGAATCAGCTGCCAATGATGTGTTTGGTAGGATTTCATGAATTTGCTTCAGGCGAATCTTTGCCTTTTCCGTGCCCACAGTCCTGGAATGAAGAAAGGGAAGCAGCCAGGCCAGCCAGAGGGTGGCGGGGGGTGGGCGCCCCTGCAGGCCAGCTGGCTCCCTGGGCTCCTCTGCAGGGCTGTGTCACTGTGCTTTTCCTGAGCCAGTGCTCTGTGCAAACGCAGCCTCTTGCCTCGTCCAGGAGGGTGATCAAGGCACATGGCAGATTTCAGGTGGGGAGAAGCTTATTTAGAGGCACTACTCTTGGTGCACGAGGGGCGAGCTGAGACGGAGTGGACCTGTCCTGGAAGGACCCAGAAGGCGGAACCAGGGGAGGCATGTAGAGAGATCAGTCTGGCTTCACAAGATAAATTACCTAATCGTCAGGGTGGCCTAGTAGGTAGTGAGTATCCCACACAGGGAAGTATTCAAGGACCAGGGTGTGTGCGCGCGTGCGTGCGTGTGTGCAGGTACAGAGTCATGACTAAGGCGGAAGACTGGCAGAGACAACTTTGAGAGCATTTTTCAACTTTGAGACAAGAATTTCCATTCCTACCTTAACTGGCCTGCTCCAGTGAGGCGGATGGGAAAAATGAGAGCTAGGGAAAGTGGCAGGGAAGTGCCCAGACTGGGAACCCGCAGACACTGCATGTCCCTCGGGTGCAAACCAAGCCCCTAGCCCTTGGCCTTTCAATAGAGCTGCGATCTCTTGACATTCCAATGTGTTTCTTTCTCTTGCAGTCATCTGTGGATGCCCATTATTCCTCTGTTATGATGATTAATAATTATATTACTGGTAACTGACAATCAATAACCGTAATTCCCATAGCATGAGCTAAGCACTTACTGAGACAGGCTCTATTCTAAGCTCTTTATGCATATAAACAGTATGTAATTAACACAACAGTTCTATGAGCAGTGATCGCACTCTTACCGCCGGTCCCGTTTCACAGATGAGGACACCGAGGCTCCACGAGCAGACCTGCAAAGACCTAGGACCCAGAGCCAGGCTCGGGGAGGGAGCTGGGCGATGCTGGCGGAGGCCCGAGCAGAGGCACACTGCCCTCCGTCGGGGAGAGGGCGGCGTTGCCCCCAACTCCCTCCTTCTACAGCAGGGGAAAGAGGGGGAAAGATGCCGCAAGGTCATGGCTGCTCGGCCTCCCAAGTCCCCTCAGTGGGCTTCCCGTACTGCACTCCTGCATCTCACTCCTCTTTAAAAATAATATTTATGAGTGGTAGCATATCACTGTGAAAACATCCTTAAGGAGCAAAGAGACCCCGTCCCGTGTTGAGAAGTTACCATGTGCCAGACGATGGGTGAAGAGATTGCTTTCTCACCTGTAAAATGGGGATAATAACAATGCCCGCCCCTGCTGACCTCACAGGAAGGGGGCAAGGTTAAGGTGACAGTGGATATGAAGTGGAGCTTTATAAACTGGAAGACGTTGTCAACGTAGTCATCTTTGCATGTGGGGTGTAGGAACCAGAAGTGCGTGCTGCGGCTCCTATAGGAAAAGCAAGTGGCATGTAAGGCCCAGAAGCAGTCAGTTCTTCCGGGGTTAGTGCTTCCCTAGAAAGCACGGGGCTACCATTCCTACATTCACCCATCCGCCTAAAAATCGTGTACTGAGCATCTGCTGTGTATAGTTCAAGTCTTAGCTTTACCACTTCTCAGTGGTCCGTGGACTTCCCTCTTGGAGCCTCAATGTCTCTTTAGGGTTCAGCCCAGCTATGCTAGCAAAACCCAAGGAACGGCAGTCACAGGAGGGAGGGGTGGATGGCCTTCACGTTTCAGTGGGGGCTCTGCTTTGGGAGCCAGTCCCCGGCCTGGGCTCCTTGTGTCTTTCCCATCCCACGGCGGGTTGCCTCCATCCACAAGGTTGCAGATGAACACCACCTCCCCCTGCCCATTCTTTCCCACGTGTCTTGGGGGACCAAGGAGGTGGACACCACTCCTTTCTTTCATAAGGGCAAACTGGTAAACGTGTCAGTTACCTCTCTTGTGGCCCATTGGTCAGAACTGATCACATGGCCTAGCTGCAAGGGAGACTGGGAAATGTAGTATTTAGTCTAGGAGTAGTGTGCCTTATTAAAACTCAGGAGGGGGGTGTTCTGTTACTAAAGGGGAGATGGCGGAATGCATACTGGGCGATAGCCAGCAGCCTTGGCCTCGAAGTATCCAGGGAGCTAGTCCGCAGGGGCGCTCCGCCCAGGGCACGTGGCTGGGGCTCAGGAGGCGGGCGCCATTGTTGTAGGTATCACAAGTGAGTGCTCTACACTTTCCCCCAGGTGAGGCCCTCACCCTGGGGCTACTCGGCTGCTTCCACGGGGCCTCCAGCCCATGCCCTGCATCCTATAGGCAATGAGGAAAGGGAGAGCCAGCAACCGCCAGCCCACCCCTCCGGGCCCACACCGCACGCTGAGGAGCATCTGGGCCTCCTCTTTGCCTCTAGAGAGAAAACAGGCAAGCAGCTTTGTCTTGGGAGCTTGGGGCCCACAAGGAGAAAAGGGTGACTTTGGGGTGGGACTGTCAGCCCACCCCACAGCTGCCTCCATGGAACATGGCAGACACGGCAGCCCCAGGGCAGGAGGCTGGGGTCCCCCGCAGCAGGCTCTCCAGGGCGAGAGGGCAGGTGGCTTTGTTCCTCCTCATGCAGCACCACCTGATTTCGGCTCAGAAATGGCCCCTCCCTAGATAGTCCGTCTGGATCCAAAACCCTTTCCAGACCAAGAAGAGCTGGTGGGTGACACAGGAAGGAAGAACGTGACCTCCAGCAGGCACCATGTCACTGAAGGCCCAGCTCAGCCCCAGCCACTGAGCAGGAGGGTCTGGGTTCAGGGCCAGCAGTTGAGACCCCCAGATCACATAGACCCCTGGCTCTGCCTCTTCGCAGCTGTGAGAGCTGACCTCTCCAATTATAACGGGGATGACAGGGCATCTGCAGTTCCATCTCATTGTAAGGGAGTTACAAACTAATGCGTGCGGGGTGCTTGCGGAGAGAAAGGGCCCGACGAACAGAGCCTGCCCAGATCAGGATTCTGAGCTCTTTCCTTTCATTCATCCTACAGTCCTTGACTGGCTGCCGCCGGTCCACGCCTCCCTGCCGCTGATGCCTGCCTCCCGTCTTGCAGTCTGCACACTAAGCCTTTCCTCAGGTCCCCAGGCTGGGCAGGTCCCCTGCCTATGCTAGTGGTGCCCTCCGGTTTTCTTCTGCCCAGCACTTTCCGTGATGAATTAATTATCTGGGTGGCTGCCCTCCGGATGAGGAGTCCCAAGGCGGCGGTGGCGGCGGCTGCTCTAGTGCCCAGCACAGGCCGTGGCACCGTGAGGATTCTAGCAATTGCTTGCGGAAAGAAGCAATGGCTAAATGAATGGATGGATGGATAAGTGGTAAAGCACCCTGCCATCAGCCTGAGAATGTGTATCGAAGAGCAGAGTTTACAGACTCAAAAGACTCTTGATTTGAATCTCAGCAATGTCATTGACTTGCTGAGTGACCGGGGAGCAAGAACCTTCTCCTTGCCAAGCCTCAGTTTCCTCATCTGTAAAATGAGCCTATTACTACCTTCCTAGAAAGCCGTGAGGAGTCCCTGAGATAATGGACAAATGATGCGGAGACACTGAGCATGCAGCATGGAGTAATTAGTCAGTGCCAGCTAGAATGATAGTCATAGTTATTGTTAATATCCTCTCTGAAACAGCAAGGAAGCTTTCCTCTGCACTTTATGTCAAAGTCTCCTGGACTGACCCACTCCCCTTGACTACTGGGAGGATCAGGGAAGGCTGATGGAAGCCTTCATTCACTCATTCATTCATGCACACAGGGAATCAACACACATTTTCTGAGTGCTGGGTGTTCAGCCCAGCGCTGCATGCTGCTGGGAGGGGCAGAAAGGAGGGTCCCGCGCTGAGGATGAACCCATCAAGTCCATCCCCTGTGCAGAGGAAGTGGCTGAGACCCTCTGCCCGAATCCGGGTCCATCTGCGTCCTCTTCCTGTGCCCCTTTCATCCTGGCCTGGGGGAGGGCTCTGCGCCCCCACCCCACCTGCGGCCATTTCCTGCCCATCTGTCGTCTGCTTCCTTTTGTCAAGAGACCCTTGGAAGTAACTCTGGCAACCTCCTCGGCTGGGCCAGGCCGGGCCTGGCCTCTGACCCTGCTGGAGCTGAGATGCTGCTCTGGGAGGCAGATGGTTTCTGCCTTCGTTCGTTCATTCGTTCGTTCGTTCGTTCATTCATTCATTCAGTCAGTCAGTCAGTCATTCACGATTCCCAGGCCTGTGCTGGGCCTACAAAGTGAACAAGACAGTCTTAGTCCCAGCCCTCATGGAGTTCCCAGACCAAGAGAGGACTCGCGGCGTGGGGGTTCTCCCCAGCAACCACACAGCAGCAGTGGTCGGAGGGCCCCAGCAGGGGCGCTGAGCTAGAAGTCGTGGCCCAGATGGTCGATCGATCGCCTTTACTTCTCAGCCTCAGTTCCACATCTGGTAGGAGGGGCAATGGGAAAGGCTGCTGGACTCTACGCTCTCTAAGGTCTTCCAAGCTTGAAGGCTTTCACAGGTCAAGGGAGCACCCAGGCATTTCTAGAATGGGCTCCCTGACGTAGGAAGAGGTCCCTGGGTTGGGGGCAGGGGTTGTGGAGGAGCATTTCACCTTGCAAGTCTCCACGAGGGCTCAAGGCGGGAGCTTGGTTGATGCTGTCGAGGGGCTGCCGCTTCCGGAGCTCTTGCCGCGTGCCAGGCATGCTACCCCTATGAGGCAGACGATCATTCTCCCCCTCACGCAGGTGAGAACATGGAGGAGGAAGAAGTTCGCACAGGACCCCTCCCCCACCCCTGGCCCGGCTGTAGGCGGCAGAGCTGGGTTGGGAACTCTGCCTGGCTCTGTCCCTTGGTGACAAAGTGGCGGTGGGGCTCTGGCACCAGGACCGTGGTCTCCCCTCCGCTGCCCTTTCTTATTCTGGCCTCAGGTGATCCAGCTGCTGTGGCTGAGGAGGTGGGAAAGAGAGAGCGGAGGCTGTTCTTCCAGGAGACACCCTTCAGAGGACAGCCGCCTCTTTTGTGGGCCACCCCCGCACCGTCCTGGGGCCCCTGGGGACCTTTTCCTCCCAGACACAGCGGCAGCCAACGTCCATCCATGCATTCATTCCCTCACTCGCTCACTCATTCACTCTCCGATTCGGACACAAGGTGCGCAGCAGAACACACAGGTGAGCAAGAGAGGCCCAGAGTCTGCCCTCAGGGAGCTTCTAGAAGGGCAGCTGAAGACACAAGGTAAACTTGGAGATGAGGTAGTGCAGGTCTAACAAGCGCTGTGAAGGCTGTGGGGCTGGAGAGGAAGGCACGGAAGCGAATGGGGTGGAGGCAGGGGGCTTCCCTGAGGAGGTGGCATCTGAGCTGGGACTCTGGGGGTCAATGAGGAGAGCCCCAGGAGGGCTGGGGAGAGGGGCTTCCAAGGGTCAGGAACAGCAAGCGGGAAGGCCCGGAGGAGGGCAAAGGGGAGCCCGTGGGAGAGATGGAGGCGGCGGGGAGGGGAGGTGACTTAGGCAGGGGCTGTGGCGCACTCAGGGCCCAGTGCCCTTCTCGGTGCAACGGGAAGCCATCAGGGTAGACATGGCTGGTCCTGTCTTTAAAAGCTCCCTGGGCTTCCCTGGGGCTGCACTGAGGCGGGCGGGTGGAGGAAGAGGAGGAGGAGGCAGGTGTGTGGTTGGAGCTGGTGGGGCCGGGCTGGGGCGCCTGCGGGGAGGGAGTGGTCCTTCCCCTTTGATATTTTTGGAAAAGTTTACGAATGATAGGTATTAATTTTTCCTTACATATTTGGTAGAATTCACCTGCAAAGCCGCCCGGTCCTGGACTTCTGTTAGATGGGAGTTTTTGATCACTGCTTCAATGTCATTGCTAGTAATTGGCCTATTTTCAGTTTTCTGTTTCTTCCTGGTTCAGTCTTCATTGGTTGTATGCTTCTAGAACTTCCAAGGACAGGGCGGGAGGACCGCTGGGCAACAGGAGTCAGCCTGGCACTGCTCAGGCCCCCTGGCTGTGTGTGCAGGGGAGGCTGGGATGGGGGGGCTCCCGGAGCGACTGTCACAGCAGATGTAACTCCCCCCCCGTCTACAGGGCTCTAACGCAGACCTGTGAGAGGTCTCGGTCCACGCCCACAGCTGAGAGGTCACTGCCCACGGACAACAGTAACAGCGGTGACGATGCCCATGCTCTGGGCCGAGAGCTGCAAGTGCTCGAGCTCACTGTGTACCTTTATCACCTCATCTTGCAGATGAGGAAGCCGAGGTTCCGTGGGGTGGGTGGACCCTCGGAGGCTTGCCTTGACTCTCAGCAGAGCCTGAGAGATGTACGTGATGGGGCTCGCGTGTGCCCCTCTTGCTGCCTCCATTTCAGCCACAGAGACCCTCCCCCTGGATTCTAGGAGAATCCACACTCCTACCAGCCGCAGGACCTTTGCACGTGCACACACCTCTCTCCCTCATGTTACAGTTGTCAGGGTGTACCTGTCTCCCCAGAGTACGTGCATGCCCATGAAGACAGAGTTAGGGCTTGTTTCTCTGTCGCTTACCCAGGAAGTGGGAAGCCTGGCGTGGAGCAGGGGCTCCCTTTCTCACTGGGAAGCCACGAGTGAGTGAGTGGGGACAACCCACAATAAGGCATATCTTGCCCTGAGCTGTGTGGCTCAGGTGGCTAGGCATTGTCCTGCATAGTGAAAGGTCACGGTTCGATTCCCAGTCAGGGCACATGCCTGGGTTGCAGGTTCAGTCCCACTTGTGGGGACGTTCAAGAGGCAACCAATCGATGTTTCTCACATCAAAGTTTCTCTCCCTCTCTTTCTCCCTCCCTTCCCGTCTCTCTAAAAAAGTAAATAACATTAAAACAGGGCACATCTTACAGCCCGCAAGGCCTGGGCAGGTGCCGCCCCTCTGCCCGCGATGGGGCCCCGTGGTTTGCTCAGAATGGAGCCGAGTGATTAATGTTGTATCACTGAACCCTCGTAACCATCCTCTGAGGCTGCCACCATCATGGCTCCATGTCCCCAAGTGAGGCTTGGAGAACGAAGGTGACCCACCCACAGCTACTCAGCCAGGGAGTGGCAGGGCAGCAACTGTTTTCAATGTATTGAGCTAAAATGGACATACAATAACTGCACCTATTTAAACGATGGCTTTTGGCGTAGGTGTACACCCATAAAACCATCACTAGCATCCAGACAGCCAATACAGCCACCATCCTCCAAAAGTTTTCTAGTGCCCCTTTGCGGGACCTCCTGGCCCCCCCATCCCCAGACAACCACTGAGCTGCTTTCTGTCACTATAGGCTAGTTTGCGCTTCCTAGAATGTTCTATAAATGGAGTCACACAGTACTCCTTCTTTGTCGCTGGGCTCCTCTCACTCAGCACCATGACCTGAGAGTCCTCGGGTGCTGGTGTATCAGGGGTTCATTTCTCCTTATCGCTGAGGAGTGTTCCCGTGCAGGGATACCCCGCAACCTGCTGGGGCACATGGGGCTTATTCCCGGCTTTACCTGTTACAGATAAAGCTGCCACAAACATCCGTGTAACAGTCTGCGTGGAGCTAGGTTTTCATTTCTCTGGCATAAATGCCTAGGAGGGGAACGGCTGGCCCCACCCTGTGTGTACACTTCACTTTTTTAAAAGCTGCCCAATTTTTTCAAAATGGCTGACCCACTACATTCTTGCCAGCGGTGGGGGTGGGGGGAGGGTCCCGCAGGAGGGTGGGGACTTGAACCCAGACCCACCAGCTCCACAGCCGTGACCCTCATTGCCAAGCCCCAAGCCCTCACTCCTGGCCAGAGGCTGCCTGGGCCGCTGGCAGAAGGAGCCAACAGACAGCAGGAGGGGCGGCTGCACCCACCCCCACCCATCCCACCCAGAGGAGCAGGGCCTCCGTCCCGCACGCGCCAGTCGCCCCCTCCCCTCTAGGCCTGCCTTCCCACAGGCCCAGCGGCTCTGGAGGGCAGGCCGGCACGCAGTGGGCACAGGCCGAGGCCGGCGTGCCCAGGAGCCAGCTGGCGGACCCTCTGTGCACCCTGGCCTCTGGCTGGGGTCGCCCTGGCCAGGGACAAAGGCTCATGGAGAGGCCGAGGGGCTGAGGGTTTTCCTGGGCTCCTTACCAAGCTGGTGAGCGAGGTGAGTGTGCATGTGTCTGTGTGTCCCTTGGAGCTCAGAGCGCAGAAAGAAAGAAGCCATCAGAACCCTGGCAAAGGGGCAGACACAGAGACAGAGACAGAGACGGAGAACCGGAGAGAGAGAAGCAGCCCAGCCGTGAGGGGCAAACCTCCCCTTCCAGACCCCGGGGAGGTGGGCGGGAGGCGGGGAGGGGTGCGAGAGGGGAGCAGAAATTCTTCATTAAAAATGAACCCCCGGAGCCGGGCCCGCGGCGGCCGAGGGGCCGGGCGGCGGCAGCCGCCCTCTCGCCGGAGCTCAGAGGCCCGCGCTGGCTGCCGCCGCCCGCGGCCGACCTCACGCGTCCTCAAAGCCAGCCTGTCCCACTTCCCCCGCCGGTTGCTACAGCAACTGAGCTCTGAGTAATCAGCTGCACGGTGACCTTTCTTCCCCGGGAGAGGGAGGGAGGGAGAGGGAGGGAGAGGGAGGGAGAGGGAGGGAGGTGAGAGGATGGAGGGGGGCGGAGGAGAGAGGATGGAGAGGGGGAGAACAGAGGGAGGGCGATGAAGGGGAGGGGAGGATGGAGGAGAGAGGATGGGGGGGAAGACAGAGGGGGAGGGGAGGAGGGAGGCTGAGCGGTTGGTCAAAGCTGCAAAAACACTGCAGCTGGGGTCTGGGGGCTTTGCGGGGAGGCGCTGGCAGGCAGAAGGCGAAGAGAGGAGGGGCGGCGGGCTGCGCCGTGCTGTGCGGAGGGAGGAGGTTCAGAGCTGGTGGGGGAACGTGGAGGGTCCTGGCTCGCACAGATCCCCGCCCAGACACCTCTTTCACCTGCCCCCCTCCCGCGCCCTCCAGTGGTGCTGCCCCACCCAAGCCTTCAGGGATTGCAAGAGAAGGACGCGTTAGTTTGTTCACCTGTGTGCACTAGCTCAAAAGATGCCCTCTCTGAGCAGCCTGGATCCCCCCATTCCCCAGATGGGAAGAGTGAGGCCGAGGAGCTTATTGAGTTTCAGGGGTCAGACCCTTGACTTCTGTGACAAACCCCCCCCCCCCCCCGACTCCTTCAGGGGCAAGTCCTGGTCCATTCCCAGCTCACCCACTGCCCTGCTGTCTGGCTTCAGTCCTAAGTTGTAAAGCACAGATGCCCAAGGTCAGGTGTGCACTGTCCAGGGAGGCAGCCCTTCCTAGGGAGTGTTCATGGAGCCTCACACCCAGGTATTGATCTGAAATTCTCAAAACAGCAGAAGCAGGTGGGGGCGACCTAAGAGATCGGGTTGCTGGAGGGACCTGGGGAAGCAGGCCCTGGGCACAGGGGGACCACAGGGCCACAGAGAGAGCCCTAGAGAGGAGGGGCACCACCACAGGAGGGCAAGGAGCCCTCCTGGTACCGGATGTCCTGCTCTCCTCCCCACGGGGCTCCTCCCCAGTCGGCCAGCCCAGAGCCAGCACCAGGCCCATCACCCACCTGGCCCTGGCAACCCCCCAGCCTCTTGTTTACAAGGCAAGCCAGCCCCTGAGTCACAGCCTGGTCATGGGCTGGGGGGGGCAGGCAGAGATGGTGAAGGTGCGTTTCAACATAGCAGTGGGGGAGGGGAGGAAGGAGCCCAGGGCTCGAGGGGACTTTGCATTGTTCCTGCCCTCAGGGTCCCTGAGTCCCTACCCCTCTCCACCTGGCACCTCTCCCAAGCCCAGGTCACTCAGGTCTGAGGGGACACCTGACCCCACAGCCTGGGCTCTTGGGCTGCCAGACCCGAGCAACCCACGGAGTATGTGGGTGCCCCTTGGGTCTGCACAGCATGGCGTTGGGGGTTCCCAGGGGGCAGGACAGCAGGAGCAGCTTCTCAAGGCTTGACTGCCAGGAGAGCCCGGCGACCCCTGGCTATCGCCAGGGCTTCACCAGTGACCAGGACGGGCGGGGAGCTGGCAGGGAGGAGCAGCAGGAGGCGTGGGGCACACTGAGGGCCGCAGAGCCTGCCCTCAGCTCCAGACTTCAGCTGGAGTGCTCTGGGCGGGCTGGGAGCCCAGCGTGGGAGGGTTCTGCGTTTTGATCCTGGCTTCTCACACGGCCACCCCCAGAACCTCCCTGGACCTCCAATAGCAGGGGGAGCGGCAGGCAAAGCAGACTGTTAGCTCTGAGGCCCCAAAGTTTCTTTCCAGTTGAGGAAGCCAAGACTCGGAGGGGAGGTGGCTTGCCCAGGGTCACCCAGCTGGTAGCAGGAAGTGCTCTCAAGCCCAGCGTTGTCCTGGACAAGGTACGTGGGAAACCGCAAAGCAGCCACACGGAGCTGGCTGCCCGGCTGGGAGCCAGCCTGTGCCCTGGCTCTTGGCGCCCTGGGACTTCCGCATTCCAGACTCCTGTGTGCACCCAGACCCTCTTCACACAGACGGGTCTACAACGAGCCCGCGGGCAGCCGTCTGCTCCACCGCGGAAGTGAGAGCAGGAGTCTGTGCCCCCCTGAGCCCAACTCTGGGCTGAGCACCCACCGTGTGTATTTCATCACAGAGCCTCCTGGGTGCCCTGGGAGGTGGGTGCTGCTCTTATCCCAGTTTTCAGATGGGAAAGCGAGGCTCAGAGAGATGGGGTGACTTGCTTCAGGTCCCACTCTCAATGCCAGAGCTCGGGTCGGAACTGCCTTCTTGATCTTGGATATGGCCTCTTCTCCCCAGCCTGTACCAGCCAGGCTGGACCAGACTCAGGCAGGTGGGCGTCCGCCACGGTGGACTTGGCTGTGAACAGAATCCCCCTTGGCCCGGGTGATAGTGTTGACGGAAACTGCACAGGAGGCACAGGAAAGCGGTCCTGTGAGTACAGGAAAGGGGAAGCTTGTCACAGGACAGTCACGTGGGGAGGGTTAGGTAAAGAAGCCGAAGTTCAAGGAGGCCAGATGACTTACAAGTCCTAAAGCATGAAGGTCAGAATTAGGGCAACGGCAAGATTCCCCGATCCCCAACGAGCGCGCTCCTAGCTGTCTGCCGCTGCGCTCTTTGCCCCCCCCCCCCCACCTGCCCCCCCCCCGCACGTCCACCTATGCATCCACTGACCCACCCACCCTGCCACCATCCACACATCCGTTCACTCCCCGACCTATCCACTCACCCACCCATTTCCCATCCCTCCGCCCGTCCGTCCACCCACCCACGTACGCCCCCAGCCATTCACCTGTCTTCCCTTCTACACCTCCGTCCGCTCCTCCGTTCACCGCCCACCCATCCTCTCATCCACCCACCACTCTTCCACCCCCTTCCATTCATCCATTCATCTGCCTGTCCACTCATTCCCCCAGCCATCTTCCCATCCACACACCTTTCTCCTCATCCATTTACCTACTCACTCATCTGTCATCCATCTGTCTGTCCATCCACCCACCCGTCCATCCATCTATCCGTTCATCCATCTACTTACTTATCCACTCATTCAGTCATCTAACCATCACCCATCCAGACACCACCCACACACCCACCCATCCACCCATCCATCCACCCACCCACGTGCCTCTCACCCATCACCCATCACCCATTCATCCATTCGTCCATGGTCTTATTCCTATAACATTCTGAGCCTTGTTCTTACACCTTTTAGTTTTGAAACATATGCTTCCATGAAACATATGATTCTGTCCTCTCTATGGAAGTGCACCAGCTCGCCAGCTCCCAGTTCAGCGCACCGGTTCCAACCGGTCCCCATCAGGACGCTGACACCAGCGTAAGAGGCTCAGGCTGCCCCTGTCCCTGCTTGGCCCCACGCTCATGGGAACTGGACTCTCAGAGCTGCTTCTGCTTTTCTCTTCTGAGTCACTTCACCTTCGCATTTGGGTATTTCAGTCACGAGAGAGGCCTCAAAAAATGTGGAAATAGCCCAGACCACAAGTACGAAGATCCCTTTCGTAACCTTACACTCTGCAAAGGGCACTGATCACCAGGGGCCCGGGACTGGGCCGCGGGCACCAGAGGCTGCCGCGGTGTCAGCTCAGACCCGCAGACCCAGGGACCAAGGACCCACAGGCCCAGGGACCAAGGACGGTAGACAGTCTGGACCAGGAACTGAGTGGCTTCTGCTCCTGCCTCCCACCTACTGTGTGACACGTGGGGTGGGGGGCAATGGAGAACCAAGAACAACTGCCCCTGCCCTGAGGGTGGGAGGCACACAGGGAAGTGTTAGAAAAGTCAGAGTCCCCTCACCAGCTCCCTGGGGAGTTCTTTGAAGGGGTTCACAGGGCCCAGCCTTTGAGGCAGACATTCTGTTATTACGAAAACCTTCCAGAAAGGTCCTTTGATTCTGCTCAAACTAACTATTCTATCTTTCTCTCTCTTTTCCTTCCTTCCTTCCTTCCTTCCTTCCTTCCTTCCTTCCTTCCTTCCTTTTTCTTCTTTCTTCACGATCTGTGTACTGGGACCTGTATAAGACTCCAGGGAGTTATAAATCAATACAGATATTTTTCTACCCTCAAGAAACTTACTGACACTTGGCTTGGAACAGAAATCACAGTCACGTTGCACTGTGCCGCTTCCGGAGCAAACTCAGTCCTGGGGGACGCGGGGGATGTCAGCTGTGCTGGGCTGGGTGGAAGAGGAGGGATCCCAGGGGAGGGGCACGCTCAGGATGTGGAGGGACAAGGAGGAGGAGGTGAAGGGCCTTCGGGGCAGAGCAGAAGGGGTGCGACTCCCTGGAGTGCCTCCCGGGTGTCAGACGCCGCACCCAACGTTCCTAGTTCATTATCTCAGCAGTCTGTCCCACAGCTTGACACGGACAGCGTTGTACTCCCTCGTACGATTCGCTGATGAGAAAGCAGAGGCTCAGGAACAACAGGCAACTTTCCCAAAGTCGCACAGCTCCCTTGTGCGAGATCTGGGACCCAGGCCTGTTGGTGTGACTCCAAAGCCCGGAACCTCAATTCCTCTCCCCTCCCTCCAAGTATCCCCGCTCAAGACGAGGGTAAGGGAGAGAGCAACCCCACCAGCACTTGCCTCTTTCAGGCAACTTAGGAGGCTCTTACAGTCATTCAATGAACAAATATTTATCCACCCCTCCTCTGGGTCACTTGAAGTGCTGGACTCAAGGGTAGAGCAGTGACAAGAGAGGTCCCTCCCTGCTAGCTTGGGGCTCCCTGGTAGGGGGAGACTATGGGGCTATGCCTGGGCTCTGGGCAAGCCTTGTTTAACCCAGGCTTAAAAATAAACCCAGGTGCTGTCCAGGCCTGGGGGGCGGGGGTGGCGACGCAGCCTCCCAGAGCCCCGGCTGGGGAGGCAGCAGGCAGAGCTGTCAGCTCGGAGCAAGCCCCTCTCATCAGCATGGGGCCCAGCCTTCCTGCTTAAAGATCGCCTCGGGCGTTCTCTTAAAGATGCTAACGTTGCAGCTGACATTTGGGAGATCCTGGCAGGCGATCAAACTGGAGCTGAAAATCGGGGCTGCTGGGCGGGGGTGGGCACCAGGCAGCAGGGACCCGGCTGGCTGCGGCCAGGGGCACCGGGGCTCGGGCAGCCTTCCCTGGCTGCGGCTGCCCTTCCAGTCCCGCCCGGCTGGGCATCAGCCTCTCTTCTGGGAGGACTCGGGGGAGGAGGAGGACGCAGAAGGCAAGGAAGGAAGTGGGAAGAGAATGGATGTGGAGAGACCTAAATCTCTTAGTTCATCCCAAACTCCAGGTCATTGTCAATAAGAAAAAAAAAATGCCAAAAAAAAAAAAATCTATCTATCTATCTATCTATCTATCTAGCATAGGGTGGAGGGTTGTGGAAAAGAGGTAAGATAGAAGAAGGCTCCTGGTGCCAGTGGCATCCATGGCTGCAGTGCCCAAGGCTGCGTCCCTCCCAGCGGAGGGAGGAGCGTGCTCCGAGGAAGCTGAGAGCCCAGGGGGAGGGGCCCAGAGAGAAAGAGCCTGCTCCGCCCCAGCCTTGGACGCTCTTGGCATTCCACACGCTTCGGCATGCTTGACGCAACTGTGTCTCCTTTCCCTTCCTTTATATGCAGGCTCCTTTCCACCCACCCACCCACCACTATCCACCTCCCTCCACCCACTTACCCACCCACCCTTTCAACTCTCCTACCTTCTACCTAACTAGTTCACCCCTGCTTACCATCCATCTGGTTAACCAATCGTCTCCCTCATTCATCCATCCATTAATTCGTCTGCTCAGCCATTCATCCCCTATCTGTTCACCCACCTCCCTTCCATTCAACCATCCCCGGTCCATTCACCCATCCCTCATCCACTCACCCATCCCCCTCCCTTACACACCTCATCCCCCCATCCATTCACCCATCCACCCAAAGCCTGTTTCTCCAGCACAGGAAAGGCATACCAGCCCACTTTGAGGAGGCCAAGAAAGGCTTCCAGGAGGAAGACCATCTAAGCAGAGACAGAATGGGTAGGAGGGATCCAGGGATCCACCAAGGTGAAAGGGAGAGTATTCCCCAAAGAGACGGGAGGCAAGAAACGAAGACCTCTGGGCAAGCATCAGATCACGGTCTGGCTATAGCTTCAGAGGGAGTAGTTTGCCAGAGAGCCAGAGAGAGTCCAGCTCAGGCTGGAGCGGGCCCCAGGGCCCAGGCACACGGGATCATGGGAAGAGAAGTGGAAGACACAGAAGGCCAAGCCATGGTCTTGCAGCTGTTTATTGCTGACTCCTCCAAATGAACCCCATCCCATTCAACAGCCCTCCTCCAATTCCCAGCGTGCTCATAGTTAGACCCTTACAGCTCCACTCTTGCAGGCTTTTCCTTGATCTGCATGAATTCTAGCTTCTCTGGGTCAGGGCTGTGCCTTATCCTTCTTGGTGTCCCGTCCATGGTACTTGACCAAAGCAATGAAAAATATGTATCCTTGGCTGCTGTTGCCACGTCTCCCCAGCACCCGCACTAACAACTCTGCCACCATGGACACGAACGACTACAGCAACAGAAGAATTCACAGAGAGATCCAAGATCAATGCCAGCAAGAATCTGCAGAATGACAGTAAAATGTTTGTTGGAGGCTTGAGCTAGGATACACGCAAGAAAGATGTGACTGAATATTTGTCGCGATCTGGAGAAGTTGTAGATTGCAGAATTAAAACAGACTCCGTCCCCCGATCATCAAAAGGATTTGGATTTGTGGTTTTAAAAGACACTGCTAAGCTGCTGAGAAGTTAAAAACAAAGACAGCAGACTTCCGGTCAAGATGGAGGCATAGGTAGACACACTTCGCCCCCTTGCACAATCATAACAAAGATCACAACTAACCTCAAAACAAAAAACACTCAGAACTGCCAGAAAATTGAACTGTATGGAAGTCTGACAATCAAGGATTTAAAGAAGCCATGTTGATCCAGATGGGTAGGAGGGGCGGAGCCAGGGAGCTGGGGCAGGGAAGATGTGGTGGCCGGTGGATCGGGCCGTCCCACATCCACGTGTGGTGGGTAAAACTGGAAGG
Source organism: Pteronotus mesoamericanus (assembly GCF_021234165.1). Taxonomy (NCBI): domain Eukaryota; kingdom Metazoa; phylum Chordata; class Mammalia; order Chiroptera; family Mormoopidae; genus Pteronotus; species Pteronotus mesoamericanus. The sequence goes on from NW_026555258.1 coordinate 5,149,214, forward strand.
GAAGCCTGGGGAAGAGCAATCCCAGCCCCAGGCCAGACCGCAGAGCCCAGGGTTCCAGCACCAGAGAATTTAAGCCTCATAACTTCTGACTGTAAACACCAGTGGGGTTGGGGCAGCGGAAGAAACTGCTGGTTTCTCGGGAGAGTCTGTTTAAAGGGCCTGCATGGTCCTAGAATGCATGCAAACCCACCCACTCTGGGAGCCAACGCCAGGGCAACAGCTAGAGGGGCGCCTGTTGCATACGGGAAGGGGGTGAAGTGACTGGACGCAGGGCAAGTGCTGAGCAAGCCTCCAGCAGCCACACAGCGGCACTGTCCCCTCTCCAACCCCTCCCACCTACAGAGCCACAAAGCAGTGAAGCGGGTTACCCCGCCTTGGTGAATAGCTAAGGCTCCACCCCATATAACTTAACAGGTGCCTAAGGCAGGCAGTCAAAGCGGCTCTACCTAATACAAAGAAACAAACACAGGGAGGCTGCCAAATCGAGGAGACAAAGGAATATGGCCCAAATGAAAGAACAGAGCAAAACCCCAGAAAAAGAACTAAGTGAAACAGAGATAGCCAACCTATCAGATGCAAAATTCAAAACATTGGTGACAAGGATGCTCAGAGAACTCACTGAGTACGGCAAAAGCGTAAGGGGAGAAATGAAGGCTACACTAAGTGAAATAAAGAAAAACCCATAGGGAACCAACAGTGAAGGGAGGGAAGCTGGGGTTCAAATCAATGATCTGGAACATAAGGAAGAAACGAACAGTCAACCAGAACAGAATGAAGAAACAAGAAGTTAAAAAAAGAGAGAGAGAGAGAGAGAATAAGAAGACTCTGGGACATCTCCAAAAGTGCCAACATCTGAATCATAGGGGTGCCAGAGGGAGAAGAGGAAGAGCAAGAAATTGAAATCATATTTGAAAAAATAATGAAAGAAAACATCTCTAATTTGACAAGGGAAATAGATATACAAGTCCAGGATGCACACAGATTCCCAAACAAGTTGGACCCAAAGAGGACCACACCAAGACACATCATAATTAAAATGCCAAAGGTTAAAGATAAAGAGAGAATCTTAAAAGCAAGAGAAAAGCAGAGAGTTACCTACAAAGGAGTTCCCATAAGACTATAAATAGATTTCTCGAAAGAAACTTTGCAAGGAAGAAGAGACTGGCAAGAAGTACTCAAAGTGATGAAAAGCCAAGGACTTACACCCAAGATTACCCTACCCAGCAAAGCTATCATTTAGAATTGAAGGGCAGATAAAGTGCTCCCCAGACAAGAAAAAACTAAAGGAGTTCATTACCAAACCCTTATTATATGAAATGTTAAAGGGACTTATTTAAGAAAAAGATCAAAACTATGAACACTAAAATGACCACAAACTCACAGCTATCAACAACTGAATCTAAAAAACAAAAGCAAACTAAGCTAAGAACCCGAACAGGAACAGAATCACAGATATGGGGATCATTTGGAAGGTTATCAGTGGGGCGGGGGAAGAGGAAGAATGGGGGGAAAGGTACAGGGATTAAGAGGCATAATTGGTAGGCACAAAATAGACAGGGGGGTGTTAAGAATAGTGTAGGAAATGAGAAGCCAAAGGACTTATATGCACAACACATGGACATGAACTAAGGGGGTGGGATTGCTGGAGGGAAGGGGGGTACCAGGCGGAGAGGGCAAAGGGGGAAAACTGGGACAACTGTAAAACATAATCAATGGGATATACTTTCTTAAAAAGACACTGCTAGTGTTGATAAGGTTTTGGAACTGAAGGAACACAAACTGGATGGCAAATTGATAGACTCCCCCAAAGAGCCGAAGCTTTGAAAGGGAAGGACCCCCCCTGAAAAGGTTTTTGTGGGTGGATTGAGCCCAGACACTTCTGAAGAACAAACTAAAGAATACTTTGGAGCTTTTGGAGAGATTGAAAATATTGAACTTCCCATGAATACAAAAACAAACAAAAGAAGGGGTTTTTGTTTTATCGCGTACACAGATGAGGAGCCAGCAGAGAAATTGTTAGAAAGCAGATACCGTCAGATTGGTTCTGCAAAGTGTGAAATCAAAGTTGCCCAACCAACGAGGTAGATGGGCAGCAACAGCAACAACAACAAGGAGTAAGAGGTGCTGCAGCGGGTGGACCAGGTGGTACTGGGGGTCATGGTTGAGGTCAAACCAAGGATTTAATAACTATTAAGAATAAGGATATGGAGACCACAGTAGTGCCCATGGTGGTGTTCAAAGCTATAGCGGCGAGGGCGGCAATGCCTGGGCGGGTGGAAGCGTGGGAACCACACACAGGGCAGGGATGTGCAGGCTACAGCGAGGGTGGCAATCAGCACGACAGTGACCAGCCACGCCGAAGTGGGGGGCGCGCTGGAGAAAACAGGAGGCGATTGCGGCAGGAACGTGCCTTGCAGGACGCCATTGAAGATGGGCTTTCTGTTGCTCTAAGATGATTTGGGAAAAGACTTCCTGGTGTACAAGACACAAGTGTGTCCAGCTGTATGCAGCTGCCCGTTCGTTTTCTTTATTTTTACTTTGTCTTTTGCTGTCCGTGTTATGATTCAGTGTGGATTTGTGTTTATACAATTTTTATTTGTATGATTTCATGTTAAACCTCAGATAAATGCTTCCTTATGTGATTGTTAAAAAAATAGACATTGTCTCCCCACACCCTTCCCTTCTTCCACTGGGAGACCCCTGCCATACACCCCATCACCCTGCTGTGAAACTGGGGTGTCACCTCATCCCCTCCCTCTCTCCCGGGTGGCCCCCCAAGTCTAATCAAACACCGGACCTGCCAGCCCCACTTCCAACATCCCTGGCAGCTGTCAGGCCTCTCCACCTGCCCAGCCAGCAGCCCCCTCGCTGCCCCTCCATCTCCAGGCTTGCTCCCCACGGGCCACGTGCACGGGACGGAGAGACGTCCCCGGATATCAGCTTGACCCCTGTATTCTGTTACTTATACCATTCATGACTCCCCCTGCCTTTAGGATTCAGTCCTAAATCCCTGCCCTTGTGTACAAGACCCTTCCCGAGCTGGCTAATGCTGACTTCTCTGGGCTCCAGATTCATCCCTGTGATATATGTGATCCATCAAGTACATTGCTGTCCTCACTGGATCTCCAGAGCCGTGCTCCTGGCTCCAGCCACCGGCCTGGCCACATGTCAAGAAACATCCTGCGTCTTCCGCTCCCTGCTCGTCCGTACCCCGACTCCTCCTTACACCCCACATTCTGCCCCCGTGAGCCAGGGAGCAGTCCCATATTCTCAACGCCACCGTCAACGCCACAGCCAACGCCTGGCTGTCCCCCAGGTAAAAGGAAACATCACTAAGAGCTACAAGAATATCTGAGTTTACCCCAAACCCTCCCTCCCCAGATCCGACCATTTCCATTTGTTATTTGTGCCTTAAACCAAAGCTTAGCCTCTCTCTGACTATACAACATTGTTACTGATTTCATGGCTACGGAAATGTTCTTCCTGTCTTCACACTCACAGGAAAGAGAGCGCCCTGGCCCTGACTCGGAATTGGATTCTAGCTGGAGGCGTCCTCTCTGTGGCAGGCTCCAGGGAAAGGGATTATCTGTTTGTTCCTTGACCTTGAGCGGGAGCTGAGGCAGCCAGAAAGAGGAGAGACAGAAGCTGGGAGGGGAAGGAGGGGACGAGCCGGAGCTGTGGCCCCGGGACCAGCGCTCTGCCCCAAGGACCAGCCAAGTGACAGGGAATGAGAGGCGTGGGAGGAGACAGGCCGCGCTGCCTGCGCGGCTCATCCAGGTCCGTGGACCACCCGATGAACTTGGTCCCCTGAGGTCCCCAGGCTGCACTGTCTGCCTGTCCCCACCTCTGGTTCCCCTGGAAACTGAACAGAGCAGGTATTCAGAGAGCTGGAAGGAGATGTCAGCCACCCAGGTAGAAACCAAATTGCCATCCACACGGGGGCCAACTGTGGCGGCTGCAGACTCAGCGCTGGGTGGGGGGACCCGGGCCAGCACCTGGCCTTGCCCACGGGGAGCCTGCGGACCAGGGCGGCAGCGCCTACGGGGGCAAGCACTGCGGAAGTAAGGACAAGGAGGCCTTCCAAGAAGGGGTCTTGCTCCTCCTTCTCCCTCATGGTGGGCGAATGAAATTTAACCCATTCATTGAGCACCTTCTACTTGCCAGTGTCCCATTTCTGAATGAGCCAACTGCCTTTTCTCCAACTGAATTGGAGGCAAGCTTAAAGTAGGGGCTGTTTATTTCCTCGCGAATGAGCTCATTCCATTTTTTTTTTAATCCTCACCTGAGGATATGTTTATTGAGTTTACAGAGAGGAAGAGAGAGAGAGAGACAGACAGACAGGCAGGCAGGCAGACAGACAGGCAGACATCGATGTGAGAAACAGATCGGTTGCCTCCCATGCGCGCCGCCCCCAGATACGAACCCGCAGCTTTTTGGTGCACAGAATGACGCTTCCATCCACTGAGCCACCCGGCCAGGGCCCAAATAACCTTTCTTAATACAAAATTAAAACATGCTCATTGTAGATATCGTAGAAACTAAAGATAAGCTCAATGAAGAAAATAAAGGCACTTTTCATTCCTTCACCTCGGACATCGGGTTGATCCCTTCGTGGGCTTCCCATTGCAACCTATTCCCTGAGTCTTGCCCGCAGTGGACATGTAAGAATGGCTTTGGGGCTGATCATTTACCTGTTGATCGATGACCCATTAATGGCAAAGCTATCCCCCTTAAGTAACCACTTGGTGTTTTAGAGTCTTTGAGGGTGCAAAGGCAGGTACAGAAACCCAGGCAATGCCTGCGAAACCCCAATAAAAGCCTAGGGCCCACATTCCACATGGCTCCCTCCGCCCTGCGTGACTGGATAGCCAGCACCCACAAGTAATTTAGATGAGTTTTTTAACTTACTTGTCCAGGGAGTCTAATTCACACCCGCAGCAACGGCTCTCACCGGCCCTTGTCCTGTTGCCCAGCTCTCTCAGTAGAAGCTCTGGAGTTTTGCATGTGGCCAAGTTCTGAACCATTGACACCTGCCTGTGGGGCTTCTCTGTCACTCTCCCTTACTTCCCAGGTTACTCATCCTGAGCCACACTCAGGGGCCAAACCCTGAACTGCCCCTCCTCAGGCAGAGTGAGTCGTCCAGGGCCCAGTCTCTGGGTCCACATCCTGGCCGCGTCACTCGCCAGCTCTGTGGCCATTGGCCAGTTGCTCGACCCCGGGCTACCCAAAGTGTGGCCGGCAAACTGGTGCTGGTCCACGTACTGTTTGTTGACATGGCAAGAGAAGCCTAGAAACAGAGAATAATTAGAAACGTTCGTTTCATTTTGGCACTTCCTGTATCCAACTGTGACTGTGTGCACGACAAAAGCAACGTTCCTGGCAGATCGAAAATGTTCTTCCTAAAAGTTCCTTCAGCACAGATAGTTGGGCAAGCAGAGCCTTGGCTTACTCTGTTGCCTCAGTTTTCTCCTCTGTGAAATGGGAATAATGATGGCCCCTCTCCTCACCAGGTTCCTGGGAAGAAAGAGTAAACGGGCCCATTTATGCAAGACCCTCAGGATGGTGGCTGAGCTTCGCAATCTCTCGTGAAATGTCAATGTTGCTATGATTTTTGTGCATCGTCCCTATTCTGCATTAAAAACACCCACTTCTCCGCTGAGGGTAGGAGAGAAGATGGAAGGGGAAGTGGACCCAGGGCAGCGTGTCCTGCTCTGCCCTCCACCCCCGAGGGCGGGCCAGCCCCGTGATTGCGCTTTGAGCCCGCCCCCACATTCACAGGGCGAAGTCCTCACCCCCAGGACCTCAGAATATAAACGTATGTGGAGATAAGGTCCCACAAGAGATAATTCCATTAAAATAAGACAATTAAGGTGGACCCTAATCCAGTGTGACTGATTCCTTCTAAGAAGAGGGACACGGTGTGTGCACACAGAGGGGGGACCCTGTGAGGACGCAGCGAGAAGGTGGCGTCGGCTGCCAAGGAGAGAGGCCCCCGAAGAAACCTACCCTGCCGACACCTTGATCTTGGACTTCCAGCCTCCACAGCTGCGAAATAAGAGATCCCTGTTGTTGAAGCCACTAGGCCTGTTGTGTTCTGCTATGGTGGCTCTGGCTCCCAGTACTCAGTGGTGGGATGCGAACAGGGTGTCACCTACCCTGTCCTTTAGAAAGGCATTTCGTAGTTGTATTCGTTTCTTCTTCAGTGTAGGATTTCCTTTACTGACTATGTGCGGATCACCCATTTTGAAGAGTCTCTACGGAAAGTTTGAAATTCACAATTAGACTTCTCAGTCATACACTTTGGGGACACAGGAATAGTTAAATTGAAAATGCATGTCTGCTCCAAAAGCGTATCATGCATTCCAAACGCCAATATGTCAGAAGTGTTACTAAAATGTCATTTGTAACAAATTTTGCAGGATCAACTGACTGCCAGAGAGGCGGGGCCTGTGTCTGTTTTGCCCGCTTGTCATGCAAAGAGCGGGCAGTTCCAAAAGTGGCCCTGGGTCCTCCCTCTGAGTGTCTGGAAGACAAACTGCAGGAGTGGAAGTGGGGTTATCACACCTTGTTCCACTCGGGGACTGGGGGCGTGAGCCCCAGCTTAGCTTTCGGCTTCTCTGAGCCCTCCCACAGGCTCCAGCCTTCAGGCGCTGAGCTTGGGGGTCTCTCTTTGTTTCTCTTGTAGTGGATAGAGACGAGAAGTGTTTTCATTTTTTCAGCCCTGCAAATCCAAAATCTCGACTTTCTCTTTTCTTCTCACCCCTGCATTCAGACAGGCTAATTCCCTCTGGCGGTCATCTGTTTGCGGGCGTGTCTTGTGAAATGCAGTGTATGCGTTTGCTAGGGCTGTGGTAACAAAGTGCAACAGAAACATACTGCTTCGCAGGTCTGGAGGCTAGAAGTTCGAAAACCAAGTGTCAGCATGTTGGTCCCTTCCAAGGGACGGCTCTGTCCCAGGCCCCCCTCTGCGGCTTGTAGATTGCTTTCTTCTTCCTATGTCTCCACATGGCCTCCCCTCAACCCTGTTTGTGCGTAAACCTCCTCTTCTGATAAGGACACCAGTCATGTTGGATTAGAACCCACCCTGATGACCTCGTTCTACCTTAATTACCTCTTCAAAACCCCATCTCCCACAACAGTCACATTCTGAGGTCCTGGAGGTTAGGGCTTCAACACAGACATTGGGGGACATGATCCAGCCCAAGACACGCAGTGAATAGCAACCAAGATATGCTAGCCATGTCTACCGCCCAAGCTCTCCAGCAAAGCCAGGAATGCAATGTAGTATCAGCTGTGCTGGTTCTCGTAGGCAAGAATCTTCCTACAGGCTTCCCACTAGATAATGTAGGTCACTATCTCTTCTGTCTTGTCACCTGGTACCTGCTTCTAGAGCCCCTGTTACATATGTGTTGTTGTAGCCACTACCGCTAGGCACTAATTTCTGTACTAGTCAGATTGTGCTCAGTAATGCTGCATAACGAACATCCCCTAGACATCAGGAGATTACCACAGCCCATGTTAATTTTCACTCAGGTCTCATGTTTGCTGCCACTCTGCTTCCCATGCCATCTTCATTCAGGGACCCAGGCTGACGGGACAGCCTCTGTCTAGAATGTGGCAACCAAAGAGGAAAGAGACAGAGAGCTGGATAGCTCTTCACTCTTCTGCTGGGCACTGGGACCTGGTCACTCCTGCTACCATTTCCTTACTCACATGGCCGAGCCAGTCACACGGCTGAGCTGATGTCAGGCAACGTGGGCGTATGCTGTCCATCGGGAGGTGCCATGAGTCCCTGACCATGGGTCAGAGAATTACTAGAAACAATGGCACCGCCGGCCTCAGCTGCTAACACTGGTTGAGACTAACTGTGCGAGGGCTTGGCGCCAGCAGCTTCGCTCCCGCCCTTAGCTCCTTGATTGCTCCTCTCAGCCCTACTTGGTAGGTAAGAAAGCTGAGGCTCTGAGAGGGAGACTTGCTTGTATCCTAAACGAGGTCTAGGAACATCCTTGGAAAAACCCTAAGGGTCTTCAGGCATATCAGGTCTTCCTCCTGGCACATCTCTTCCCAGCGGCTGGGCACGGAAGGGCTGGCTCAGGGACAGGGGCATGGCCCGGAGGTGCAGCGCTCTCTGTGGGGTGGGGGTCATCAGCCAGGCGCACGCTCTGCCAGGGTGTTGGAAGAGTCTGTTCCTTGAGGAGCCCACACCCCACCTTTCAGCTCAGCTCTGCCTCGGCTGCCCCCGCCCTATGAATCTAGGAATTCTGCCAGCGCGGTGCAGGGCTGAGGGAGGGCAGGGAGGAAAAGGAGAGAGAGTCCGTCCCCCTCCAGGAGCCCGGGGTGGGGGGTGGTTTGTCTGCGCTGATCACCACTTGCTGGGCAGAAACTACTCCAGCTCCTAGTGCTTCGGGGGACAGGGCGGGTATTGAGCACTTTCTGGTTTGTTGGTTGGTTGGTTTGAGGGAGAGAAGAAGGAACTTAGACATTTGTGTGCTCTTGTTATTATCCTTGTTGTAGAGATGAGGAAACTGAGGCACAAAGAGGGCAAAGCAACTTCCCACAGACAGCGGTGACGGACACAGGACCCAACCCAGCCGGGATGGTGGCAGTGGCGCCTGAACAGGAGACCCGCGCACCTGCTCCAGGAAGGCCGTGGGGTGGCCGAGGGGGACGTGGTCAGAGAACGGGGTCTTTTCTGCTCCCAGCGTTGTCCCTGGGCCTTCCCAGGCCGTCCAGGTCAGCCAGACTGTCCTTCGGTGCCTGGGAAGACATAGGTGTGACAGTGGTTCTCGGGCAGAGGGACGTAGTCCAGGGACCTGAGACAGCGGGGCTCAGAGGGCTATGCGCAGAGGGGGGTGTGAGGACACCCGACGTACGCGGGACACGCCCACCGTGCGCACCGCACGCACCCTCGTGCCGCACAGGCACACCGCCGACTTTCTCTTGGTTTTGACACGCCAAGACGGTCTTTTTTTTATTACAGATTTTTGAAAACGTCACTATTAGGAATAATAATAAAAATAATGATGAGGACACCAACCTTCACGGGGACCTGGCTGTGTCAGGAAACTTGCTGGGGGCTCCGTGGGGGCTCCCTGACTGAATCCTCACAACCCGCTGCGAAGCAGGAGCTGTGGTTGCTCCCATTTTAATGACTGGGAAGCTGAGGGTCTGAGGACCTGGAACTCGGAGCCAACGTCACTGCTCACAGGTCAGCCTGACTGTACAAGCCACACTGTGAACGTCCCCTTCGAGGCACAAACAACAAAACTGAGGACAAAAGCCCACCTTGCTGCAGACAGAGCCCTAGGCTGCCCACCCCCATGACTCAGGCTCCATGTGTGGACACGAAGCTGAGGATTCCCCTCTGGCTCACAGAGGCACCTGGCAGGGAAGAGCGAGGCAGGCAACTGGGATCAGGGAGGGCGCAGACGGGCGAGAGGACAGAGCTTGCTACTGACAGCCCTTCATCGGCACACAGGCCACGGCCACCTCCTCAGGAAGGGGCGCAGGGAGGACTGGACAGCCCTGACTGGGTCCTGTCCTGGAGGCTCCAACCTCCCTAGACCCCCGGGGGGCCAGGCGACGGGCTTCCCTGTGGGATGAGGGCTGGGACCCTGGGTTCCTGAGGCCATTTCCCAAACCGGTCATGGCCCTAGCATGGCCCCAACCAGCTTTTCCCTATGGAAGGGGATGGAACTTTCCACCTGCTCCCCGTGCAGCGGCCTCTCTGAGAGGGAGGACTGGACACAACCTGGACGCCCGTCCACTGGGGACATGCAGGTAACTGCACACAGGGGAATGCTGTGCAGCCACAAGAAAGAATGAAAGAAGAAAGTCTGACGTATAGATTTGGAAAGGAGATCATAATATGTGGGGAAAATAAGTCACCAACCAGGGTGGCTAGCTTTGCCCAACTTTTATAAAAGACAGTATTTATACGTGCTTGTATTGACAGAAAAACCCCAAAGACTTCATATTATTAAACTCTTGACACTGATTATCTGAGGAATAGAATTGCAAGGTGTTGGGAAGGAAGTAATTTTACTATTTTCTTTCTATCTTCTGCACTGTAAAAACGAAGACGTCTAATTTTTGCAATTAAAAAGATAAGCAGCCCTGGCCAGCGTGGCTCAAGTGGTTGGAGTGACATCCCATCGCCGAAAGGTTGCAGTTTTGATATCAGTCCAGATGCGTATGGGAGGCAACCAATTAATGTTTCTTTCCCTCCTTCCCTCTCTTCCTCTCTCCCTTCCTCTCTCTCTAAAAACAATGCAAAAAAATCCTCAGTTGATGATAAACAAACAAACAAAAATAGCCCTGGTTGGTGGGGCTCAGTGAATTCAGTGCCGTCCTGCAAACTGAAAGGTTGCTGGTTCGATTCCCAGTAAGGGCACATGCCTGGGTTGCAGCCAGATACCCAGCTGGGGGTGTGTGAGAGGCAACCAATCAATGTATCTCCCACACAATTATGTTTCTGTCCCCTTCTCTAAGAATAAATCAATAAAAACCTTTAAAAAAAAGATAAGCAAATGGTGGTGGGGGTAGGGAGTGGACATATTGAGTTTCTACAAAAGCTATCAGCACTTCTCAGCCGTACTTCAGGGGGAAGTGGGCAGCTTTCTCCTAGGGCCAGGGCCTCTTTCTCCTCCCCTGCCTCTGTCTCCCCGGGTTCCCCACAGAGGCAGCCCTGGGGTGGGAAGGGGGGCCGGTGGCAGGGGCAGCCATCGCCCCCGTAGGTCAGGTCCAAGAGGCATCTGAGGTGGTCTGCAGGGGCCCGGCCAGGAGAGGCCTGGCAGCTGTGGAACAGGCGGGCACATAAAGGTAAAAGTCATTCAATGATGGAATACTCAGTTACCAAGGGGGAAACTGAGTCTCAGAGAGAGCTCTTGGGGAGTAGACCTGCCTCATCCTGAGGGTTTACCCCCTAGCCACAGAGTTCCTTCAGGGACAGAATCGTCCAGCTACTGAGCCCAAGTCACCCCAGGAAGCAATATACGCACCAGGCAAGAGAAGTGGACATAGTGACAGATGCCCCCGCCACGTGCCGGCCACAGTGCACAGGTTGATTTTGTGCTCACAGAAGGAACCATGGGCTCCATCTGAAGGTCGGAGAAAGGACAGTGGCCCAGGTCAGCGTGCTGGAAAGTGCCGTGGCCAGCATTTGAGCCCAGGGCCATCTGACAGCAAAGGCCTCCTGGCCCAGCACCAGCCCACTGTCCAGCGCTGTCCAGAGCCCCTCGTCCTTGGTGCCTGCACAGAGCTCAGCGTCAAGCACATGCTTGATAGGGGTGTACAGCCGACCTCCTTGTCCTGATTCGGCCGGGGTGTGACCTTGACTATGGCATCCTCAGTTTCCAGGCCCCATTTCCCTATTGTGCAGGAAGGGGGCGGTCCTGGGGGTGTCCTAGCTCCCCGTGCATGTCCAATGTCCATTGTGGAAACCAGGAAGTGCTGGCAGGGATACCTGGAGCTGGGGCAAATTTAGGGTTTGGGCTCTTTTTGGGGTGATTGAGGAGAGTCCCACAGCTGGCCTCCAGAACCCTCAATCCAGCAGCCCTGGCCAAGCGTGGCTCCCGCCTCCATCCTTCGGCCACCCAGCACCCCGTCGGACCGGACTTGTGCCCCGCCGCGCCCTCTGGAATCACGCAGACACCCTTGCCTCTGGTTGGAGCAGCCCCCACCTCAGCCGGTGCCCCAAGTGCCTCAAAAAATCTCTCTCCGGTATTCCTTCCCAAACACCCTGCCCCGGCTCCCTGCGAGGTGAGCAGGGAGCGAGGGGGAGAGAAGGAGAGAGCAGAGGGAGCCGGCAGGCACAAGAGGGAGAGAAATGCAAATGGTTTTTATCCTCCTTTCTTTTAAATGCTGAAACCAGTCTTGACAGCCTCTGAAAATAAATGGCACTGACTCGCTGGGATTTCAAATTCCGTGATTAAGGGCTGAAGCAAATACTTTTTCCCTGCCTCTCTCCCTCCCCCCTCCGCCCCCGCCCTCCCTCCGTGGGCTGATAGAGCAGCGCGCAGGGCCGGGGACAGCTTTTTGCGAGCCTGCCAGGAGCACTGATACGCAGCCTCCCGCCGCCCGCAGCGCTTCTGCTCCGATTCCTGGGCTGTTTATCAGGAGCGCTCATGCTGCCGTCGCAGCGGAGAAAGCAGCTTTAAATCCCCTCCCAAGTCTCAGCGGGCCCCCTCCTCAGGCCTGCATGCCACACGCACACACATGCGTGGACAAAAATACACATGCATGCATGCATAAAGGCACAGGTGTGCGTGTGTGCCTGATATGCACAAATGCACACTCACAATACACAAACATACATGCACAAAACCCACAATTGCACATATGCACAGAAGCACATGTGCGTGCATGCACATGGCATGATGCCCGCACATGCACACTTGCACACACGTCCACCTAGCCCAGCTGGATCTCTGCCTGTCCTCCAAGCGAAGTTGGGAGAATGAGAGGAAGAGGAGAAAAAAGGTCGACTGCACAGAGGAGGGGGGACGGGGGGACAGGGGGACCAGGACGAGAGAGGCCTCCTCTGGGTTCATAGTTTGCAGGGGCTGCCTTCCAGCTCCAGGGTGTCCTCTCTCCTAAACTGCTAAGTGCTGCCCCGCCCCGACCTCCGGGACGGCAGCCTCAGCCTTCTTCCTGCACAGGTTCCGCTGGCACTGCCGCGGCCCCTGGAGCAGGGACTCCTGGCTGCCCAGGGGCCACACCAGCTGTGGGCTGCATCGTCTCAGGGTTTGTATTCCCTGAACAATGAGGGGCTGACACAAGACAGGCCTCAGCGCGGCCACGAGGCAGAGGTGGGGGGCAGCACCTTGGCTCTCTGGGGAAGGGGCTGCTCCCCTTTTACAGCCCTGCAAGCTGGGGCTCAGCAGGCATGGCGGCTAGAAAGAGGGACAGTCAGGTTCATCGTCTGGCAGTTCTGGAGGCCAGTGGTTCAGAGAACAATCCCCTGATTCTGCAAGGGTCACCTGTGTTCAGAGACAAGGCCCTGAGTGACCCCCCCCCAGCCACCTGGCTGTTGTGCTCACCCCGTGGTCTAGACACTGCTGATGGCCAGGGACAGCAGGTACGCTCAGGTGCCAGCAAGAGGGGGTTCCACTCCCCAGGTGGTCGTTCCTGGGGTGTTGACAACGGGCGTGAGGTGTGAAGCAAGGCCTTCCCTGGGGTGCCCGCTGGCAGTGTTACCAGCTCCCAGCGACAGGAAAGGTGGGCACATCCTTTCCGGCAGCCTCTGGCGGGGCACCGATGGAGGGCTCTGGCACTGCGCGTGGGCGCCAGGCAATACCGGCGGCCTGGCAGAGGAGGAGGCTGCTGGTCCCAGGCCGGCTCTGTGGACGTGGAGCACCGCCCGCCCTCACTCCCCTGCACACACACCTGAAGTCTGTGCCTCCCAGGAGAAGCCTCTGCCAGGAGATAGGCAGGGCAGGCGAGGGTTTACGAAGACCCTGATCCTGCTTGCTGAGCCCGGTGCTGTGCTCCACAAACATGCCTTGCGGACCCACACTGCAAGCATGCCCATTTTACAGATGAGGACAAGCTGAGGCTCAGAAGAGGGGAGGGACTTGCCCAAGGTGTCCCAGCTGGGAAGGGGCAGAGTCAGGATTCCAACCCCACATTTCCTTATCCTGCCCCTCAAGACAGAGACGTCACAGAATCCCATTTATTCTTTATATGCAAAATCATTAGTCTGAACAGCGTGAAAGTGTCAATACTCAGCCATTTTGACTGATAGAATCCTCAAAGTTATGCAGCACTGGTTGAAAGCAAAGCAATGCCAAGGACCTGTTGGGCCATCCTGTTCCTCCTTCATCAGTAGAAGTTCCGTGTCTGTTGTGTGTGCACTCCAATGACCTGGTCCAGCTGGGAGTGGCAGTTTCAAGGGGGCTGGCCTCCAGCCAAAGACAGGGGTCCTGGAACCCAGAGAGGCCACATTCCCAAAGCCACTGAGCAGGGTGGTTTTAGACCTTCCCTGGAATCTCTCCCTTATACCTCCTCTTTATAGAGGCTGAGACTCTGGAACACCCATTTATCTGTATTTTGAATACACAATCAATGACATTTTAGTTTACATATGTCCCATGCAAATACTAATAGTGAAGAATTATTCACTGTTTATCTGGAATTCACGTTTAACTCTCTGTCCTATAGTCCATCCGGCGACTCTATCTGGGGTCCTTCCTCTGAAACAGGCTTTTGAAATCAGGTACTTTTCAATCCAGAAACCCAAAAAGAGGCAAGAACAACATTGGTATCCCCGAAATTGGGACCAGTCTGGATCAATGAAGGAGCCTGAGACCGAGGCTGAACAGGGCTTCCCAGACTGCCGTTTAAGGAATTGGACACTGGGGACCACAGTCAGCCATGAGAGCCCAGGGCTCCACACAGACTGGAGGGTGGGATGAAGGGAAAAGAAAGCTGAGACTTTCCAGAAAACCACCTGCACAGTCTCCCAAACCCCCTTTCCTCTGACCTTCCTCTCACAGAGTCCAGAAGATTAAAATACTCAATTTCTCAGCTTCCCTTGCAGCTATGGTGGGCATGTGACCCAGTTCTGGCCAATGAGATGAAGGCAGGAGATCCTGGGGAAAGTTTCCCTTCCTGAAGGAAAAGGCAAATATTTCAAGGGAAATATACTTCAGCCTGCCTCCCTTCTTTCTGCCTGGAATGTGGATGTGATGGCCAGAGGTGAAACAGCTATCTTAGGACCTTGAGATGTTCCCAAGTATCCCCAGGGCCAGGTGCTCAGCGCTGGCAAACCTTTCCTAGGTCTTACAGCATAAGACACAGCGTGAAGTCTTCAAATGCTCCTTTTGGGGGACAATGTTCCTTCCTTCGTAGATCATGTCCTTCCTACTGTTTGTTTTTTAAAATCTAATTTATTTCATGAAATGAAGTGGTAGTTGGTGATGGGATTTTTAGTGTGCATTTTGTTTTGTTTGTTCTCATTAACACCCTTTGCTAGCAAAATTAAAAATTGGCATCATCCTATCAGTCCCCCAAGTTTTCTTTGGAAATTATATTGGTCTCTTAAACCCAGAAGCTGAGAGAATGTGCCCAGAAATCCCTCTGGTGACTCATACACCCAGGTCCAGCTGGGAGAAGAAACGCAGCGGGGAGGGGCAGCCCCTGAGAGGACCGTGGATGGCTCAGAGCCGCGGCTCCAGGTGCCTGCGCTTCGGGCCAGGCCCTGGGAGCACATTCCAAGCCTGCTCTGTGCCCCCCCGGTGCCCCCACCCCACCCCACCCCACCCCACCCCGCGGAGGCATCCCCAGAGGAGCGGGAACAGCTCATTCTAGCTCCCCAGGAAGGCGCACCCCAGCACGCTGCGTCCTGAGGGCCAGTGAAAGCGTGTTCTCCGCTTGGGCTGGTGGGCCGTGTTTGCGCACCTGTTCCAAGGGCAGGTAGCTTGGCAGGTCCCAGCTGCGGACAGCCACACTCAGCCCAGTGAACCCCGAGGTGGCCAGGGACAGTAGGACCCCTGGGAGAGTCCAGCCCCCACCCCGCCCCCGCTGCACCAGGGGCCCTGCCAAAGGCTCAGGAGACCCTGCCAACCCACCCGTCTTCGGGAGAGAGAGGACCCAGGAGAGAGCGATGGCAGAAGCAGCAGGCCAGGAAACTGCTCAGCCAGGAAGATAAAAGGCAAGCAGCGTGCTACACTCGCTGCATTTTAAACCCTGCAACTCCCACAACTCTGCCCTAAGGAGAAGCAGGAAGAGCTGCAGCAGGCAGGGAAGGGCGGGGGAAGGGGCTGAGAGTTTAGCCTGGTCTCTCTGCCCTGCCGCCCTGGGGACCACCCTGCCCCACACAGACCCCCAGCGGACGTTTCCAACCCCAATGCCTGGGCCGCAGTCCGGGCTCGCTCTAACGGTGCAGACTGGAACGCACGTGGCCATTCGACCGCACGTGGGAAATGCACAGGGACAGCTGTGGGTCCTGCCCACGGGGCCGCGCATCACGGCCAGAGTCCAGGGCTGCTCCGGCAAGACCGGCACGCCCTGTTCCAGCCCCGCAGGTGTGACACCATGCAAGGGCAGCCAGGGCTGGGTGTCACGGCCACCGCCTAATCGGGTCTGCGTCTTCTAGCCCCAACGTCCCCCCGTCGCAGCCCCAGCTCCAGGCCTGGCCAGCTTCTACCAAGGCAGCCAAGAGCGTCATCCAGACCTCCGGCTGGCACCTGACGGTGTTGAGTTCAAACCCTAGCTCTGGTTTGCCCAGCAGAGAAACGGCCTAATGCCTTCCAGAAGTTTCCAACGTTTCCTGCCCACCGGGCAGCTCCCCGGGGAGACACCTCCAGGTCTCACCATGCAGGGAAGCATGGGTCCCACTTGCATGAGAGAGGATTTATCTTATTTTTAAAGTTGAGGCCACTTGGTAATCAGAGCCTCCGTGGTTGGAGCAAAGAAGGTCCCAGGAAGGGGTATTAATCAAGGCGCCTTCAGGACATGCAAATGAGGAGAAAGCTCAAGTGATTGGGGCGAGCTGGGGCCTGGGGTCCAGCCTTTATCCCCGCTGAGAAGAGGGGTCCAGAGGCCTCGCTGGGGGTGGTGGCCCAGGGCCTCCGTGGGGGTTGGGCAAGTGGAGGTCACAGGACAGACACCCATACAAAGGTGGCCAAAGGGCCTGATGGCAGTTCCGGTGACAGGGCGCCCTGCTGGCTTCCTGTCTCCCTGTCAGCTGCAGAGCTTGGGGGCTGCTTTGACAGGCCCCTCTGCCTGGCCCGAATGGGCCCCTCTTCCTAATGAGCAGAGAACATCACTCTGGGTGACACAGGCCCGGGGCAGGGACTAGGGTGTCGGCAATCTGGCAGCATCTACAAGGGGATAGATGGCCCCACCCCACATGGACCCAGGGGTTCCACCTCTGACCTAAGGCAACAGGCCATGTATGCACAAGGGCACCGTCCTGGGGGTGCGTACTTTAATGAACCAGACAGTGTCCACCGAGGGGACTATTCCGACCGCGAGCGGGATGTGTTTATGACGGATTTTCCTTTCCCCCGAAATTCGATGATGTAGATGTGGGAAGAGGGTACAACATACCGTTCAGCGATGGAGGAGAAAGCACGTAGTAAAACACTGAGTAATGAAGGCCATCTTTGGACCAAAAAAAAAGAGAGAGAGAGAGAGAGAGAGATCTAGAAGTATCTGGAAGGAAGGGTAGTTACAGAAATGTCAACAATAGTTACCATGGAGGGGTAGATTTCAGGTTATTTTTATTTCTTCTTTTATATTAGTTTTTTATCACAATGAGTATATACCATACTTAGAATCAGTAAAGCTCTTTTTATTCTCTTTTTAAGAAAACTGCCCTATTGCTTGACCTCAAGCTCCCCAATCCGTGTATTATGAAATAAAATATCCGAGTGGACGCTGAGCGTGCCACCTATGAGCCTCCCCTGGGGTCAGCCCGGCGACCCCCTTTCTACCACCCAAGAAACCAGCAGGCCAGGGACTGGGTCACAGTCAGACCCCACCCTGCCACACGCCATCTTAGAATGATCCAGATCATGGGGCACGAGGCGGTCACCCCGGGCAGGGTGTGGATCCAGATCCTATGTAATTCCAAACCGCTTCCCCTGAACCCCTGGGCCGAAGGCATTCAGGACGTGGAGTTGTTCCTTTAATACAGTGCATATAGTATATGTTAGGTGACACCCAGCAAGGCCTGGCCCCCACAGTCACACACATTAAGGTCTCGGCAATGAAATGCACACGCGTTCACATCCAGGGTGATAAATAAAACGGCACACAGCTTCCCATCCTCTGAGGTCAGGCTTTGCCTTCAAATGAATCTGCCACCATCTCACAAAAGAACTTTGGGTTTCAGACCTTTTATTAATTTCAGAATTCTAGTTAAGGGACAGGAGCCAGGTCAGGACCAGGCCTCGGGCTGGTTGTTTTGGCTCTTCCTGCCTGGCGCCCCGCCGCTCCACCCCGCGGGCAGCAGGGCAGGCTTCGCGGACCGGCAGCCTGTGCCGTCTCTCAGGGCCCGGCCTGGTGTAACGCTCTGTTTTGCCTTCTTGAAACTCTTCATACAATTTGGACAAGGGGTCCCTAGTTAATTTTAGACAATAGGACCCTGCCACTCATGCGGGCAGTGCTGCCAGCATCCAGAACGGGGGCTGGCGCAGGGCATTCACTCAGTAAGCGCTGAGGGAGGGAAAGAATGAATGACTGAGTGAATGAATGAATGAAAGAGATGTCGCCCCTGCCCCACCCTGCGCTGCCCCTCTCTCCTCCCACCAGCTTGGGGAACCAATGTCATCAGCGTCCTGAATGGCCCCCTCGCTGCACAGCTTGAGGTCCATGGAGATTCTTGGGGCATCCAGATCCTCATTCAAAATCTGACGAGGGGCACTTGAGTTTCTAACTTGCAGCCCGAGAGATTCAGACACCCAAGACTCTGAGAACCAGTCGTATGCTTGTTTCGAGGGCAGCCTTGCTCTCTGTCCCTCCGCTTCTAGCTGTGTGACCTGGAGCAGGCTGCCAGGCCTCTCTGAACTTCCTGCAGTGGGCGGGCGGTCTACTCCCCCTCTAAAGCCCTACCACCACCACGTCAATCCTCTGCAAATGAGCCCCTTCCTGCTGATGATCAGGGAGCTCCCTGGGGACAGGCACGCTTGTCTGCTGACTCTGTCTTGTCCCCTGAGCCTCCCTGGCACCCAGCTTGGGGGGCCGGGTGAGTGAGGGGCTCAGGAAAGACTTCCTAGTGTGCCGATGGGAAAGAAGGACAATTACCTGACCTCGAAGGGCCACGAGAGGGTGAGTCGGGCGGGCGGAGGGCTTTGTCAGCTCGGCTGGGCACACAGTAGGTGCCACAGAAACGGGGCTGTTGTTACCGGTCCTGCAGCCCCCTCCTGGGGCCGTGGCAGCCGACGAGCCCCGCCGGGGCCTGCAGGCTGGCAGGCTGGAGGCTGCGGCGGGCGGGGAGGAAGGCAGGGGCCGGAGGACGGAGTCCAGGCACGTCCTGATGCCAATTAAGGCGGCTCTGCGCAGGGGGGCCTCGGACGGCATTTGTCAGCCTGCCGAGGGGGGCTGGCAAGCTGTCCTCCGGCTGACGGATTAGACAGCGGACAATTAGGTTTCAGGCAGGCACTCGCTTTCTCTCTCTCTCTCTCTCTCTCTCTCTCTCACACACACACACACACACACACACACACACACACCCTTTCTCCATCAGTTTGCAAGGCCCATCCACAGAGCCCAGCTGAGTCTCTGCCCGGCTCCCAGTGGTAGGGACAAAACAGACCCAGAGCCCCCACCCCCCTCAAAGAGAACAACCAGGGACCCCCACCTAGCCCTACACCCATCAGGACCATGGCTCAAGACCCCACAGTCTGTACCTCAAGCATCACTTCCAACTGGATCAGGAACGGGGGCATTTTTTTTCCCCTTAAGATTTTGTTTATTTACTTTTTAGTACGGGGGGCTATGGAAGGAGAAAGACAGGGAGAGAAACACCTATGTGCAAGAGATACATCAATTGGTTGTCCCCAACTGGGGACCTGGCCTACAACCCTGGCATGTGCCCTGACTGGGAATTGAACCGGCGACCTTTTGGTTCACAGCCAACGCTCAATCCACTGAGCCACACCAGCCTGGACAAGGAGTGGGGGAATTCTTGAGAAGCCATGTGAAGGCGCTGCCAGCAATGGTGGAGCTTTTTAAAGTGAGTGGGGGAATGAGACTGAGTCACCTGGGGACCCCCTTCCTTCCCATGAAATAGCCTCTCCTTTGACCCAGGGGTCCCCGTGGAAGGAATGTGTGAGCAAAGACAGGGACTTTGAAGGACTTTGTAAACCCAGAGGAAAAGTCTTCAAGATTCTAGAATGTTCTATACTGCAGACGCTCTGGGATGAGTGGAGAAGAGTAGAAGGGAAGCATGAGCTGAGTTCTTTTTTGGAAAAGATGAATCGGGCAGGACCCTGGGACAGCCGCCCGCCCCGCCCGCAGCTGCGGACCACATCCCAGTCCTGGTCTAATGGCGTCCCTGCCCTTTCCCCTGGGTCTTGGATGCTGTGGCCACCGGTGGCAGGAATCTCCTACGAAGATTGTCTCAGGCACCTGACACTCATCAGATCATCAGTGTCCCTGGACTCTCCACACAGGCACGTGGCATCACTGTCACCCCAAGGCCCAGGTCAGAAGTCTGGGTTCGGCCTCATCTCCGCACCTGACTTTACCTCCACAGCCGGAAGCATCCAGCTTGTCCCCGCACCTCCCCGCCGGCTATCCACGCCGGCTCTTCTCAGTCCCAGGGCCTCTACCCTGACCCACGCCACCACCTCCCGCCTGGATACCCCACCGGCCCCCAGTCTTGGCCCTTCCTCCTCCTTTTTGCCCCAGCACAGAGCGGTCGCCCAGAACGCCCTTCTGTCGTGCAGCTCCCTGTTCCAAGAAGCCGCCCCAGCCCCCACCGCCCTGGGGAGCCGGCCTCAGCCTGCTCGCCCTACCGGCCCCCCCGCCCGCCCCCACCCCCCTCCCCGCACACTGCGCCCTCGGGTGATGTCTTCAGTTTACTTGGCGACTTGGTTGATGTTGGCTCCTCTGCCTCTCCTGCTGGAATGTATGTGGGGGGCTCGGGGCGACCCGGCTCCGTTCTCTTGGCTCTCGGCACCTGGCAGCTGGCAAGGACTCCTAGGTGACTGTGGGGGCAGTGAGGACAGATCTGCCTGCTGGCCTGCCCACCCCCACGGGCCATGGCGTCCAGATTCGTCCGGAGACCCCGCAGGCCTCGCTCCGTCCCTGAGCCGGGGATGCGCCTGCTTCCCAGCCGCTGCTGCTCCTCCGGCCTCGGCTTGGAGGCCGCTCGTTCCCCAGGGCTCCTGGCTCCCCGGCTGGGTCAGTCCCCTGCCCTGGGTTGATTCCGGCAGGACAGCCACTGAGTCCAGGAGCCATTGCCCTTGTCTGCCTCTCCCACCCCATGGTGGGCTTCCTGGGGGCGGCTCATTCACAGCACCTAACACACAGGAGGTGCTCAACACAGGCTTCTCACAAATGAATGAGCCCAGAACGCCCACTCTGTCCCCAGCCAAGTCCCTGCCGTCCTCCGGCCCAGTCTGCCCTCTGGCCTGGGGCTCTGAGGGTTCAGAGGCCAGGGTGGACATGACCGGGTCCACCCGGTGACTCCGCACGATCGGGGGAGTGTCACAACGCGTGCTCCCGGGATGCCTGTGAGCGCCCTGTGAAGGGACCAAGGGCTGCCAGGGCAGCTGGGCTTTGAAGGGAAGGGCAGGCTGGGGAGAAAATGGAGAGAATATTGCTTTTATTAATGAGAAATGACCTGCCGGACACTGTGCTGGACACTCACAGGTTCGCGCGCTCATTCCCAGTCACAACCTTTCCCATCCACCGCTTTGCCCCGCCCTTCAGATGAAGAGCGGCCGCAGAAACCTGGAGCCGCGTGCCCAGGGTTGCATGGCTCCATGTGGCAAATCCGAATTCAACCCAGGTGTGGCTGGTGCCCAGGCCATGTGCTCGCTACAGCTAGGGTGCCAGGGACCACCGTGCCACCACCTACCATGCCAGCGTCGGAGGTGGGGGGCAGGGAACCCTGTGAGCAAGGGCTCGGGGTGGGGTGAAGCTGGTGAGTGGAAGGGAAGCCCCTCCGGCGGCTGTGAGAGCTGGCCCCCACGCCCCGGGTCAGCAGCGAAAGCCCGGCGGGGGGGCAGGGAAGGCCGGCCCCTGGTCCTCCCTGTGCCTTCTTCGCCCGTAACATGGCGATGCAACTAACAGCACCAATGCGATGCTGAGGACAAATGTCTCTAATGTGCTTAGAAGAGAGAAAAGCACTGTATAAATGGTTTAAAATAAATAAATGGGGATGTGGTGGGTTGGAGTCCAGACGGAGAGGCTGAGGAGCCCCCGGGTGTCCCTGGACGGGCCGGCCCAGCGGGCCCGAGCGGCAGGAGGCAGCGGGGCAGGACGCTGGGCGCGGGGGGTCATGGCTTCACTTTCCCCAGCCAGTGTCTTAGGCAGGTCCTTGGGGGCCCTGGGGTAGCGGGGTCACCAGACCTGACGGCCGGCCCTGGTCCTTGCAGGCTGAGCTGCTGCCCGCTCTGGATCCAGGCCGGGAGAGGGACTGAGGTCCTGCTCCCCTGCACCCAGATGGGCACGTGCACACCCAGGCTCCTGGTCAGCCCCCGAGGAAAGAAGAGCAGGTCAGGCAGTCCCCCGGGGATGGCCGAGATGGGCAGGGTGAGGGGTGAGTCCACCGCCAGGACTGACCCCAATGAAGGTCGAAAATCGCGAAGCGCCCTGAGGCAGAGGCGCGGCCCCAGGTCTTGACAACGTGTCGCAGGGCTGGTTACTTTTCAGTTCTGACTCCGTAATTCACACATTCGCTCACTCACTCACTCAACAAACACGGGAGGGGCACCCACCAGGCACCAGGCCTGCCCTGGCTCAGGAGTGTAAAGCTGAACACACACAGACTCACGCCTGCGCTCCAGGCACTGACAGGTGGCGCTCCGCACGGGCTCGCTGCCACTGCCGTGAGAACACTGAAGGGGAGGTCCAGGGCGCTGCAGAAGAGGGCCAGGCCCTGAGCGCCCCGGGAGGCCAGGGCAGCCTCCCTGGTGGGGGGCAGCCTTCGTGCAGGGGGCACCCTGGACCCGCCCTGTGCATGCTGGGGGCTGACCGCGAGGCTTAGGCCAACACTGCACGTCTCCGAGCCTCCGCGCGCACATCTGTAAAATGGGAACTCACCGTAGCTGGCGCGCCACACAGGCGCAGGGAACCTTGGTCAATCTGTCAGACCAAAGCGAACCAACCTGGTCTTTTAAGAAATGGGTGCTGATTGATTCTGTTGATTCCTCAAAGTGGGGGCGGGGGGACACTGTTAAGCCCAGAAGGTGGAATAATAACTTGGGGATCAGTGATCTGAACCCAGGACCCCCACACACCAAAATCGAAGGCAGAATTCAAGGCTATTGGACTCCTGCGAGGCCTGTGGCCAAGCCATCTGGGCCTCTGTGGTCCTCTGGCCCCGAGCCTCTCCTGCCAGTGCTTCCTGACTTTGCCCTCAGGGGCGCAGGTCCCTCTCCCTGTCCCTCTCCCTGTCCCTCTCTCAGTACAGCTCCTCTCACTGCCCCGGAGGAGGATCCCAGCCTCGAAGGCCAGAGCTCTGTAGCACCTGAAAGTCCCCTCCTGGGCCGGGGGTGTCATTCTTGCTTAATTACAGCCCCCACCACACACACCACCAACCCCAAGTACAGAGCCTCCACCAAGCCCCTTTATTAAGAAACGGGTCAATCTTCTGCTAATTAAAAGAAGTTCTATGCCACATTAAAGGCCGATTAATTTTCAGAGCTGCCCGGGAAACGTGGCCTGGAAAATGTGCCGCTCCGGCCCCCTCCGCCCACGCGCCCCCCCACCCCCTGCCCAGAAAAGGCAGCCCAGCCACGTCAGCAGCCGGAAGAGCATGGGGATCAACGCTTGCAGCCGGGTGGGGAGGAACGGGTGGCCAGCGGTGACCAGGCTGGCAGGCGGGGCTTCCGGTTCCTAGAGGGACGCTGCTTGCTCGGTCCAAGGGCTCCGGACCCTGTCCCTCCCCAGGACCAAGACCAGGTCTCCCAGGCCAACCCCACAACCAAAGGCAAGCCCTTTCTCAAAAAAGAGTGTCCTTGGTTTGCAGGAAAGTGGGGTTCTAATAGCTTGTCATCGTCAGGCCCTGCGCCCTCAGGCTGCCTCACGGAGCCCCTCAGCAGCCCCTGGGGGGAGGGGCCGTGTCGGGGGAGGGGCCGTGTCCCCATTTTGCAGATGCGCACGCTGAGCCACCAAATCTATCTCCCGCGGCCACAGTTTCTAGAGGAAGGAGGTACCCGCGGTCCCCCTGACTATCCAGCTAAACCTGCAGTGGTTTTTTTCCTGCATTGAGGATTTTTTTAGAACGTAAAAAAGGGGCAGGGAATTGCCATGTCTGCATAAAAACACATTTCATCGGGTGCATTTGTTCAAGGTGAGGCTCACCTGCTCCCTGATCATTAGAAAGCTGCCGTTTACTGAGAGCCTGGTATGTGCCAGGAGTCCAGCTGTGTCCAGACGACAGTTGTCATCGCGCCGAATGTCACTAGCATGGGGCTCAGAGAGGTCAGTTACTATGCTCAAGGTCACACAGCCTGCGCACATCTTAGCCATGGCAATCTCCTGTCCTTAAGGTCCAAGTTTTTCCATTTCCTCAAGGTCAAAGCCAAGGTCTGTGGGTCTTCTCCTCTCCTGGCAGGGCAGTGAGCTCCAGGAAAGAACGTTGGGTTCACTGTGTGACCTCTCCTTCTCTGGGCCTCCACTTTCTCATCTGCAAAATGGGAGGGTTGAACGCAATACCCTCCTACACTCGCCCACCGTGAGCACCCCGCAGGGGCTCACCCAGTTTGGGCCAGGTGGCTGAGCACCCAGCCAGGTGGCGGCAACAGCCGTCGCCCTGCCAGGACAGGGAGGCCTGGGTGTCTCGAAGTGAAAGGCAGGAAGTGGCCTAGCGGCCAGACAGGGACGCAGTGAGAGCCGTGGGGACAAGGGCCCAGCCGAGCTGGCCGCAGAGCACTCCCCCGCTGCCTCTGCACTGTACACAGCTCACAGGACAGTGAGTGGACCGTCCCCTCGGACCCCAGCAGCTGCTGCGGGACCTGGGAGGCTGCCGCCCACCCATCCCCTGTTCTCCACGCCTCCCCAGTCCCCGAGGTGGGTCGTCCTGCCCTGGCCAGGAGTTGAAGCCACTGGAGGTGTGCAGGGGAGGGGCCGAGGGGGTTGCAGGGGAGCCCTCAAGCCTCCCCTTCACACGGAGCTCTAACTTGAAGGCCCCAGCATCTCACAGAAGCTTCTCCGATGGGAATCGGGAAGCGGCCAAAGTCCCAAGGTGTCCTGGTTCTCCTTGACAAGGAAGGGGCCCAGGAGCAGGAATGGGGACTGGTCTGCTATCCTCTGCTGTGCACACTCACTGCTTGGGGCTCCAACCGTTCAACCCACTCTAAAGAGCGCCCACTGTGTGACAGGCATGGCGCTGGGCACCGAGGGCGAGAAAGCGAGCCTGCCGTGGCACTCCCTCATGCCTAAGTCCCACTGACGTAGGAGAATCAGACGGGGTAAACATGAACGCCACACAGGGAGAACTGCCGCTTGTCAGTGTGTGCACAGAACGCCAGATGCACGGAGGAGGCCAAGTGGCCTGCCCGAGGTCCCCCAGAGAGCTTAGCTGAGGGGGGTCCGTGGAGCCCCGTCTCGGGGCCATCAAATCTGGCTCTTCTCCTGGCCTCCCATGCATGCATGTGTGGTTGTTCAGTTAGTGTGCTTTTTAGAATGTGAGGTCCTTGGAGGGAGGGACCCTCGGCACTTCATGTAAGGTTTAACTCAAGATGGGCACTCAATAAACACTGGATGGATGGATGGATGGATGGATGGATGGAAGGATGGATGGAAGGAAGGGAGGGAGGAAGGGAGGAAAGTTGGAAGGGTGGACGGATGGATGGATGAAGGGAAGAATGGGTGGATGGGGTGAATGATGGGTGACTGTCCCCTACACCAGGAGGCCCCCAGTGACTCAGGCAGGGCAGGAGAGAGGACTGACTGACGCACGAGCGAGCGGTTCACCTCACGGCCCCCCTCACCACCGCCCAGCATTTTCATTAGGGCGCATCTGCTGCACCTGGCCCCTCGGCCTCTGCCCCAGGAAGACACGAGCGCCTCCGCCGGCTTTATTAAGGACCTATTAACCCAGTGTCTGTCAGGCCTGGGTTACAGAAGCAGCCCCTGGCTGGGCTAACAGCCCCGGAGGGGCTCCAGCGAGGAGGACCCGGAACCTAGGGTTACAAGGAGGGCTTCGGAGCCGCTCAGGCCTGCCCAGCTCAATCTCCGCTCCTCTGCTAATTGGCCGTGTGGCCTTGGGCAACTCGCTCCCCTACGCTGAGTATGGGCTTCCTCACCTGTAAATCATGGAGGAATAGCGGGCCTCTCTGAGGATCCTTTGCGCTAATGCACTGCATCACCCAACACAGAGAGGGCTCCTGCTATGACCAGTAACAGACAAGGACCCTCTGGGAGGCAGGCAGGGCGGGGAGCTCACACACATCAGCCACCTGATCCTCGTGGGACAGGCAGGTGCTAGGACCATCTGAATTTATGGATGAGGAAACTGAGGAGATTCAGCGCTTGGCCAAAGCCACTGGGCCAGGACGCGATGGGCCATGATTCAAATGGAGGCAGCGGACCTGCAACTAGGCCGTTTCGGCCTGACTACCCAGTGGGAACAAAGCCTGGGGCGGGTGGGCGGGGATGGTGGGGGCCTCTCCCACCAGCGCCTGGAGGGGATGCACAGCAGAGCGGAGGGGGGGCTGGGACAATAACGGAGATTTACGGCTTCCAGCACGATTAACTGCACCATCTGGATGCCACGCGTCCACCTGGGTGTATTAGGGACCCCACCCCTCCCACATGAACAGCGGGGAGGGGGGTGGCGGACGGAGAGGGGGGCAGGAGAACTGTCATGAGCTGCCGCTTGACCAGCAGGGACTGGGCGGGGCTCACTTCGCTCTCCTTCAGCCCCCGACACACCCCTGAGGGTGTCTCCCAGCCCGAGACCTAGGTTCCCTGTCCCTGTCTCAGAAGAGTCCAGAATGGTTGAACCCCAGGGTACTCATGGAGAGGGAGGGCCAAGGTCCAGTCACAGAAGAGGTCAGAAGATGAGCAGGAAGGGTCGGGGGGCCGGGGGGGATAGTAATGCAAACAACGCGACTGTGGCTCTCAGGAGGGTGCGACACTGCAGCCCCCGACCACCTCGCAGCCCGGTTATCCCCAGCAGGGACTCCACATCTGTGACGCTCTGTCCTCCCATCTGCGAAATCGGGCTCACGCGGGCACTCACCTCTCAGGGTCGTGTGGAAGGCCCACCTAGCCAAGGAAACGCACTGACCCCGGTTAGCGCCGGCCGCAGTCGGCCACCAGGGGCTACTGTCATTATCGCCCCTGTTGCCAGATGGCCAAACTGAGGCCCAAAGAAGGTAAGTGACTTGCCTCAGGCCGTCCAGCGGATTGGTGGCAGAGTCTGTGCCAAAGGTGGTAGATCTGCCGTGGGACATGGCCAGACCCAGGGTCTCAGGGCTCCAAGGTGGCAATCCCAGGTCACACCAGCGAGAGTGGTAAACACCGCCCCCCGCTCCAATAAAGGCCACCATATAACGACTACTCTGTGCCAGGCGTCGCACGCAGAGCTTTTAGGCATCCCTTCACGGAACCGTCACAGTTGGGAGGTGGGCACTGCACTGTCCTGGCTTCCCCATGCGCCAGCTTCGGCGGGGCCGAGCGGGGTACCCCACCAGGGCTGTCTGGTTCTGAAGCCGTGGTACTCAGCGCGTGCTACGGTCCTCTGGACAGAGACCGGGGGCTGTGTTTATTGGAACAACCATTCCCTGCTCTCTCCTCCCCAAGGAGAAGAGGCAGAAATAAGATGCCAAGTCGGCCATGGTGGGCCCAAGGTCTTCTAGACCTCAGACAAGCTTCCCCTTGAGAGCCAGAGCACCCCCTCCACATGTCCCAAGGGGAGGGAGGAGGGGACATCACACAAGCCCCTCCCTCTCTCCTTGGCTCTGCGGAGGCAGAGTGGCCAGAACCCTCGTGGCCGCACAAGGCCGCAGTGGGGGCCGGTGGCCGGCGGCCAGGGTGAGTGTGGGAGCAGCATTCCCCCTCCCTCGCACACGTGGTCCGTGCATTCCCATCTGGTCAGCCTGGGCTGAAAGTCTAGGTCTGCCGTACAAAAAAACAAAAGCATCTCGTTTCCATTCTAGAAAACCCCAGAGACTGGGCTGCTCTGCTTGCCTTCTCTCTTGGCCACGGTGGTTAGGGCAGGAGCCCAGGAAATGGCAGCTGTCCTGCCCAGGGGAAAGAGGTCCCGCAGCCGTTGGCCTGGGCCCTCGCTGGGGCCTAAACGCCAGAGCGTGCACCCCCGTGCCTGCCACCAGCCGTGCCAGATGGGGAGGCTCTGGCTCACAGCCTCTGCCCCAGCCCCAGAGGCCCCGTGACCTGCCCTCCTGGGACTTCCTGGCCTGTCCATCTGAGGTGACCCGTCCCCCTTCCCCACAGAAGCCCAGACCTCTGACCCTTATTGCAAATAAACCCAGCAAAATCTGGAGAGCAAGAAATCCTCCACTAACAGCTTCAGAGATGGCTGTGCCCCTCCAACACACACACACACACACACACACACACACTCACACGCAAGCGCGCCTCAGACACGCAAGGCTGCAGCCAGGCTTCCACAGAAACAAGTTGTTGAAGGGTGACTTTTGTTTATGAAACATTTAGAATTCCCTCAACTTTGCGGGGTGGGGGTGGGAGGGGTGGACTGTTTCAGTTTTCTGGTGAACAGGAAGTGGAGAGGGAGCCTGGGGTTTGGCAGGATTTCATTTCTCCCTCTGTGCTCTGTGTAGGCTTGCATCTGGGGAAGGGGCTCGGAGGAGGAAGGGATCAAGAAACCCAGGAGCGGGGACTCCTGGGCATCACCCGGGAGAAGCTGTCCTACGCCTGTGGGAAGGTCAGGCTCAGAGAAGGCTGCAAGCAGCCAAGGTCAGCCCCGGGACCTGGTTAGACAGTCCCAGGCTGGGTCTCCGGAAGGGCAGGGTCGGACGCCCGCATCCCCTCGTCGCCCGGACGCGGCCCTGCACCTGGCGCTCAGAAAACATTGGGGACGGCTGGCAGACATGTCCCTGCCCCCTTGGCTCCCCGCCTTCAGCGCCTAACCAACGAATCCGCCAGGGACAAAGGCGGGGCTGCTTTCCAAAGGCAAACAGCCAACAGTTTTGCTTCTTTTTCTTTTTCCCACCCATTCGGGGGGTCGAGCAGGTATGGGGTCCGGGAGGCGCCAGGTGCCCCCACGACGCCCTCGCGGGGCAGGCCCGGGGCGCATGCGCGGGCGGGGAGGCTGGAGGCCGCGGCCGCCTGCGCAGCCTCGCTCGGGCCGGTCTCCGTGGCAACGGGCTCGCGGGGGGAGGGGGCCGGGAGGCGCGGGCTGCGGCGGCTGCTATTTCTGCTGCTTCCTGTTCCTCGCGGCCACGTCGCCATGGCAACCGTGTTACTCACCGCGGCCGCTTTCCCGGCTCGGCTGGCGCGCGTGACCCTGGCCGCCCGCGCCCCCTTGTCTCTCACTTGCCCTGTTCCCCCTTCCCCTCGGGTCCTCCTCTTCGGGCACCGGACCCCGCCCCTCTCTGCCGGTGCCCGCGACCCGCGAGGAAGGGAGATTGATGGGGGACGCTTATTAAAAAACATTGTAACCGTTTCCGTTTTTATTACGTTGACAAGGGAGCGTTATTTACTGTTATTGTTTGCCGAGCGGGCCGCGCCGAAGCGCCGGTGGCCTCCGGGGGGCTCACCTTTTGGGCGGTCCTGGGGAAGTCGCGGGTGGGAGTGGAGGAGGGGCTCTGCAAGGTCCGGGCCGGAGCGGCGAGAGGTCGCCTGCAGAGCCGGCACCCTGGGATCCTGCTCCTGGCCCCTTCCCACAGCCCGCCCGGTCGACCCCCTGGGGAGAGACTGCCGAAGCGGGTGGCTCGTGTTGAAGGAGAAAGGCAACAACAAATTAAAAAGGACCAGATGACTTCATTCGCGGGGAGGCTCTGTCCTACGTGGACCAATTTCCTGGGACTGTGGTGGAACATACCCGCTGCCGTTGGAAGCATTTAAAATTAAACCAGATAAAGACCAGAACGTTCTCAGCCTTGCCTGAACCAAGCAAGAACAGGCTGGCTGCGCTTGAGCCCTGGGTGCGCAGGGAAAGGGGTCAAATTCCGCCTCCCCCGCTTAGACTCCTGTACCAGGGGAGAGTGGGCAACTGCCCCAAGGTCACACAGCCCGTTTCTATCCTGCTTTAACACCTGCGGGGATGAAACCGGCAGGGAGGCTGGTGAACGAGAGCCAGTGGCTGGGCTAGGAGCCTTGGAAGAGGGTGAGGCTCAGCTGGAGGTCGGTGCACGGGAAATTAACTGGGCAGGTCTAAGCCCGGCCTGGCCTGGGTCCCGCTTACCCCACCGGAGCCCTCAGCTGGGGGCGTGGGGGCAGGTTGTGAGAGGTGTGTCCAGGCGATCAGACGGGCCTAAAGGATGCTCCCACCCAAGCCCCTGCTGGCATGCTAATCTCACCCTGCTAATTAAAGTGGCAATGATGTCGTCCCTAACTCAGCTCCTCACTCCTGAACATGATTAGCTGAAATGCAAACAATTACTGCTTGGGACATAGAAGCTAGAGGAAAAAAAGCCTCTGGAATTCGCAGTATAAAAAGGATTTTTAAAAACTGTTTACACTTATAAACAAAACAATCTGAATGGACAGACCAGTTTGGGGAAACTGAACTTTCGGAGCCTGCCCCGCTCCCCCGCTCCGCCCCCCACCCTTAGCCACTTCTGTGTTGTTTTCCCCCTTCTAAGGGTCGTTTGGTCACTGTGGCCTGTGCCAGTCTCTGGCTCAGATGATCAACAAGGGCTTCACAGCCCCAGAATCATCTCTAGACTTTCTGGAGCCTAGCAGACTGGCCAGTTTCTGGCTAAGACTTTTAGGTCTGGGGCATCACAGCTAGAGAAGATTGTCTTCCACTCTGCTCCCAGCATCTACCAGCTCGCGGCTGCGGAGCCCTCCAGAATGCATGGACCAAAGGCCTTGGGCTCCACGCACGCAGTTGTCCCCAGCCCTTTGCTGCCAGCTCTGTGATATGGGAAGGCACAGGGAAAGGTAGGGAACCAGCAGCGCCCTCCACTCCTCTGTCACCAGCCCTCACGCCACGGGCTGGTCTTCCAAGCAAAGCCCATCCCTGGCAGTAGGTTTAAAGAGTTTAGTTGATGTGACAGCCCCTGGGCAGCATTTGAAGAGGCCTGAGGAGGCAGATGACACTAGCGTGGCAAAACTCCAGAGCTGGGAGGAGCTTGGAGATTATCTACACCAATCACACCTGCTTCCCCATTTCATAGGTTGGCAGACTGAGGCCTGGAGAGGGACGAGACCTGAGATCTGCTACTGGTTGGTTAGTGGCAGAACCGAGACCAAGACCTAGGCACCTTGCTTCCCACCCAGGGGCTCATGGCCACTCTGATTCTTTTGTGGGGTTCTCTCTATGAGCAGAAGTTTAGGAACCGGAGGAGCTGAGATAACTATGGTGAAGCAGACGGCATTGAAGTCAGACAGTCTGGGTTCAAATCCGTACTTCTAATGAGAACTTGGACGAGTGAATTCTTCCTCTGGGCCTCAGTTGTCTTCTGTGCCAAGCGGGAATAATAATAGTTAACTCCTGTAAGATGTCTTAAGGAATAAAGAAGATGGTGTGGGAAAAGCAACTAGACTAATGCCTGGTACATAGTAGCACTTAACCAGGGATGGCAATGATGCTGATGCTGGCGGTGATGTTGGCGGTCACAGTGGGTTGAATGGCGCTGCCCTCCCCCCAAAAAAGATATGTTCATATCCTAATTCTTGGAACCTGTGAATGTGACCTTATTTGGAAAAAGGAGTCCTTGTAGATGTAATTAAGTTAAGGATATTGACATGAGATCATCCACGACCACCCAGGTTGGGACTGAATGCCCCCAGGAGCGTCCTTATAGGAAGGAGACAGGAGAGAAGACAGGGACACAGGAGGAGGCCATGCACAGACTGAGGCCCAGGGGTGAGTGATGCAGCCACAAGCCAAGGAACACCTGGCGCCACCAGAAGCTGGGAAAGGCAGGAAGGAGTCTTCCCGAGTCCGGAGGGAACGCGGCCCTGCTGACACCTTCATTTTGGCCTTCCGGCCTCTAGAACTCTGAGAGAATAATTGTGTTTTAAGCCACCAGGTTTGTGGTAATTTGTTACGCAGCCACAGGAACCAAATACGGTGGCGAGGCTGGTTTGGCTGCCGGGACGATGGTAATGGTGGCGCTGACAGGTGTTGAGGTGCTGGGGAAAACGGTCATGATAATGGTGGTGGCGATGCTGGCAGCATCAGCATCTCTGTGAGTTTCCCAGGGCTGCCCAACAAAGTACCACCAGCCGGTGGCTTAAAACAAAAGCAATGCATTGTCTAGCTCTTCTGGAAGCTGGAAGTCCAAGACAAGGTGTCAGCCGGCGGGGCTGTGCTCCCTTGGAAGCACAAGGGAAAGGACCAACTCCGCCGTCTGTCCTGGCTCCTGGGAGGTGAGGCGGCCCTCGGCTTGGAGGCTCATTGCTCAACCCTCCATCTTCACGCCGCCTTCACTCTGCGTGCGCCTGGCTCTGTGTCTCCAGCGCACCTTTTTTATCAGGACACCAGTCACGACGGATCAGGGCCCTCGCTGGGAACCTCATCTTAACCTGATCCCCTCTGTAAATAACCTATTTCTGACTAAGGTGACATTCTCAGAGGCCGGGGATTCGGACTTCAACATATCTTTGTGTGGGGTTCACCACACAAATTCACCCTGTACCATGGCGATGCTGGAGGTGACGGTGACAGGGGTGACGGGGATGGCGGTGGCGATGACAGCGATGACAGAGACTCTGCAGGAGCCCCTCAGGGAGCAGTGGCCGGTTCCCAAGGCTTTCCGAAGACCAGGAACCTGTCCGCTGCAGGGAAGAGCTGGCGTGCAGTCCCCATTGAGGGATGATGAATGAGAAGGACGTCCGAGGACGTCATTGCTGCGTTAGTGTCATGGAAGTTCTGCCGTTCGCCGGTTGCGAGGCCTCAAGCAAACCCTTTCGCCTCTTTGGCTGTGGGTTGGACCCGCTGCCAAGGACCTGCTCTGCTCCAAGGTGCTGGGAGCCGGGAGTCCCCTTGCGCTGAAGTAGGAGCCTGGCCCGCCTCGGGCCGGGGAAAGAGTGTCAGGGTGACTGGGCAGAGGAAGGAGGGGACAGGCAGGCTGTGACAGCACTCCTGCTGGCTCCCGGGGTGCCTGCCGCAGCCTCACGTGCGAACATGTTCTACTTTTGTCCTCGGCTAAGTCAGTGCTTGTCTCCTGGTCCTTCCCAGCCGCCGGAAGCCTCCCTGAGGGCAGGGACCGTGGTTTGCTCCTCTGCGAGGCCCCTCAGAGCCCGGCCCGGCCCTCCCACGTGCGGATTCACCAGGGACTGTTTCAGAGAAGCAAGCAAGTCCCTCCCTTCTCTTTCCATCTGGGTACAATGGAGATAAGACAAGGTGGGGGTGGGGGTTGGCCACCTGTTTCTGAATGGGATCTTCCTCCGCCAGGCCCTGGGCCCCTCAAGGAAGACACGTGACAGGCTGGGTAGAGCAGCTGAGGCAGCCTGGCTCGCCTGCTTCCGGAGCTTGAAGCATGGCCGGGCCAAGCCCTGACCCCAGAAAGCCCACCGATCTCTGGCAGCAGACAGGCAGGGTCTGGCCCCTGGATTTTTCCTTATTAGACACAATTACATTAACTCCCTCCTCTACCTATCTTTGTCCAGCTCTCACAGACCAAGACTGAGCATAACAGTCCTCATTCATCCACTGGCCCGGGCATGGCCGTCAGTGGGCAGGTGCTCTGCCAGGTGCCGTCCTCTGTGCCGGGGGCAGTGGACAGCAAGACCAAGTTCCCGCATTTGTGCAGCTCCCATTCGAGGGAAGAGAGGGACAGAGAACAAAGAAACAGCTGATACCAGGATCCAGGGAGCAAGACAAATTATAGAGGGAATGAGAGCAGGGGGAGGG
Source organism: Pteronotus mesoamericanus (assembly GCF_021234165.1). Taxonomy (NCBI): domain Eukaryota; kingdom Metazoa; phylum Chordata; class Mammalia; order Chiroptera; family Mormoopidae; genus Pteronotus; species Pteronotus mesoamericanus. Next base: position 5,182,848 of record NW_026555258.1, read on the forward strand.
GCTGCCCTGGAGAACAAGAGGGTTGGGGATTGGAAAGGGAGGCCACTGTGGGGAGGAGGTGACGAAGGGCCAGGACCTGGGTGGAGGGCTGGGAGGAGAGGTCCGGGGCAGTGGGAGCAGGAAGCACCAAGGCCCTGAGGTGCCCTGAGGGCAGCAGGCAGCGCTCCGTGTCCTGTCGAGGTCTCAGGTGTCCTCTAGGTATACCCGAAGCCCAGACCGCGAGGAGCACAAGGGCCGCTACATGGGCCGAAAAGACCTCTGCTTTCTGAGTGGCGCACAGACCGCGGAGGCCAGGGGGCAGCTGGGAGAACAGTTAGAAGGGCACAGGGAGTCCGGGCAAGAGACAGCGGCGGCCTGGTCAGGGATGCCAGCAGTGGGGGAGATTAAAATGGCTGGCTTTCGGGGGTATTTGAAGCAGAGACATCAGGAAAGGACCGGACGTGGGTGTGGAAGAAAGAAAATGCCCAGGACAACTGTGGTGTCAGGAGTGGAGGGGCCCCTCTCTGAGACTAAGAAGACCACAGGAGAAGGAGGTGGGGAGGGGGGCCCAGAGCTGGCATTTGGACACATCATGTCCAAAAAGCCTACTTGATACTCACGTATCGTGCGCTCAGAGCTCTCAGGGACTGTCATTTAATCCACCCTGTGGTGGCTACGCGCCTATGGCAATATCACCACCTCTAATGTAGACCCTACCGTTAGACCCATTTTACAGACGAGGACGCTGAGGCACCGAGTGGCAAGGGCGGAAGCTGGTGAAGATACAAACCGAGGCAGTCTAATTCCAAAGCTCATCCTCTTGTTTGTTCAATCGTTTGCTCCTTTGTTCATTCATTCACTGCTGTGCGCATCACACACCGAGCCTTGCTCTGAGCGCCGGTGACACAGAGACCCCGTCACGACGCTCTGCGCTGTGCAGGCGCTGGGCAGGCAGGGCGAGCGAGCAAGGCCAGGCCCACCCTGCATGCAGCTGACTTTCTAAGGAGGAGAGGGGCAGGTGACGAGCAGAGAGGAACACAGAGACAAGATGCCAACTGCACCATGGGCAATGGAAGAGCATGCGCTGATGGCAGGAAGGGAGAGGGGGCACACGCTGTGGGGTGCTGGGGCCGTCTCCAGGGAGCGGAAACTTCCTAGAAGCAGCCAAGCCGAGAGCAAGAGGAGTGGCGTCCCCAGCAGAGGGGATAGGAAGGGCAGAGGATCTCACGGCAGGGCAGTGGGGAGGAGAGAGGCCACCAGGGCATGGCCAGGGGGCCAAGCGCCCGCGGAAGCCAGCCACAAAGAGGAAGTGCGCAGGGTCAGGGGCACGTGGAATGGGGAGGTAAAGCAAAGCGGGGAGCAGGCGGCCCTCATCCCACAGGCAAGCGGCCCTGGGGCCTCCAAGAAGGACAGGACAGGCGAGCCTGAAGCTTGGGAGCGCAGGCTGCAAGAACGCCCCTCCCCGGCCCTGCCCGCTTCTTCTGCACTCAGTAAGTTGGCACTGGAACCCAGGGCGGACTGCGCAGCTGGGCCCCGGGGCACCAGGCTGTTGTGCCCCAGGCTGGGCTGCCTCTGATCAGGGGCACAGCAGTGTCCGCCCTCCGGCACCAGGGTCTGATCACCTAGAAAGAGCCCGATTGAGCCCCAGACCCCACCAGTCATTCCTTCCCTCGCTCATTCAACAACTATTAGTCCGTCCTCAGTGCGTGTTACTTGGTAGCAGTGAATAAGGCCAAGTCCCTTCCATGGAGGAGCCAAAATGTGAATACGAAAGATGTGAAGTCAGGGAGAGTGAGGCCCAGGTGCAATGAGGATGGGGGTGGGGCTGGGGCTGGGGGCTGGGGACGTGGGGAAGGAGGTGCAGCCAGCCAGGGGAAGACGGGGTTCACAGAGCTGGAATGGTAACTCCAAACTTGGGGACCAAGCCCTGTTGGATGCTCCTGTAGCCTTGGGTTCTTCCACCCGCCACCCCCCCCCCCCCGAGAGACAAGAGGGCTCTCCGGGCCATGGGCAGACCCCCCAATGAAGAGGGAACAGAGCTCCCAGGCTCCAGAACCTTTGTTCCCCTCCCTCCTCCTCTCCAGACCGGCCTGCCTCGGCCCCTCCTTTCCTTGGTCAGCTGCCAATCTGGGGCAAAGCCAGGCTTCTAAGCGGAGCAACCTCCCAATGCCCAGGGGTCTGTGTCCGACTCACAGCACGGCCCCCAGCCTTGCCTCCACTCCTGCAGGCCCCGCCCACCTCTCCCTCTCCCCCCCCCCCCCCCCCCCCCCCGCGCATCTTCTGCCTGGGCCCACGAAGGGTTGAGGGGGACGGGGCCCCTGAGCCAGGCTTCTTGTGGGCAGAAGATACGGCTGAATATTTTTTAAAAACATGCCCAGCAGATAAAACAAAACAGCTACCGATGGCCACTCCCATTTACACCCTCAGCGCTCCCCTGAGCTAAGAGTTTTCCTGGACAGCCTCGGTGCAGCCTCCCACCCGGGAGGGGAGGACTGTCATCAGCCCCATGTTATGGGGAGGAAACAGAGGCTCCATCGGTCTGACGACTTGCTCAGCGGGTAGAGCCAGGACTCCAGCTCGGGGCTGGGGTCGGCAGAGAAGCAGAGAAACCAAGAGGCAGGCGAATGGCTGCTCCCAGCAGCCCGCGCAGGGACCCCAGCCCAGGGTAGACCAGGCGCCTTGCACAGAGCCCGCTGGGTCCTCACAGGGTCCTGAGCACAGACAGCTGCATCATCCAAGGCCCGGGCGGGAGGAAGTCGGTCACCATCAAAGCTACAAAGAGAGGAGGAGGGGTGAGATTCGAACCCAGGCCCGGTGGACTCCTGGGCCCAGGTTTCCATGTACCTAGGAGAACAGGAGGGAACCCTGGTGCCGGAGGCGGACGCTGCTGTGCCCCTGATCAGAGGCAGCTCAGCCTGGGGTGCAACAGCCTGGTGCCCCGGGGCCCAGCTGTGGAGTCCGCCCTGGGTTCCAGTGCCGACTTACTGAGTGGGGGGCCCTCGACGCAGACCCCCAGGACCCCATGATGCTCTGTGACCAGGACATGGAGGGCCAGGCGCCTCCAGGACCCCCAGTGGGCACCCGGCAGGTCCCATCCTCGCAGCAGCCTGCGCCACCATCCCTGCTGCCCGGGGGGCTGCCCTCCGCTGCTCGGTCCCTGCTGAGTGGGGACTCCTGGGAGGGCACTTTGGGGGCCCTGGCCTTCCAGGGGCTTTGTCCTGGTCAGCGGTATTCCTTCCCCACAGCCTCAGAAAATGCACCTTCTATGCCGCAGGAGTCTACCCAGCCGGGGACCCCAGCCCCCACCCAAGCTGTAGCTTAGGGAAGGCCAGGAGGTGCCTCCAGAGCGGGGGACAAAGGGAAGGGCCAAGGGGTCCCCTCCCACGGCCTCCCCCCGGGGCCAGCCCCTGCCCCATCACTGCCGCAGAGTGCCCAAGGTCGGGGTCTGTGTGCGTGACTTCGCGTATCTGTGTGTGTCTCTGCGCGGGTGTGCGTGCCTCTGTGTGTACGCACTGGGGTGGGCAGAAACAACAGGATGGGGAGGGGGAGGGAGTGAGGAAGGAGAAACAGAGCAGAGAGCTGGGGTGGGGGGGGAGAGAGAGAGGGAGAGAGGGAGAGAGAGAGAGACAGCCTGGGAAATACACAGAGAGAAGGAGAAAGCTTGAAATAAACACAGCTGGGGAGAGAGGAGCTCAGAACGGGGAGACAACAGAAGGGAAAGAGGGACAGCAGCGAGGGGCCAGCCCACAGCCGGATCATGAAAGCAGAGCCCTGAAGAGCTGGATGTGGAGAGAAAAGGGGAAGGCGAGGGGAGGAGGGGGGAGCCGAGCCCAGAGTACAGCTGGGGGCCTTGAGAGTGGGGGATGGGGGTCGAGCCTGGGGGGCCTTTGATGGGCGGGTGGACAAAGCCAACGCCTTCTCCACATAACATCCAGGCGTCCCGAGTCAGCCAGAGACAGGAGGGGGCTCCCCCAGCCCCCACCCCACCCCAATTGACCTGCAGAGAGGACTGGCGTGAGGACAGCGCCCAAGAAGGGTGGGAGGGGATCCGCTAAGGCAGCAAGCAGCTGGCCCCGGAGCCCCCAAAACCCTCTTCTCCCAGTGGCAGCCCTGGCAGGGTGACCTTGGGCAGGGACTTGGCCTCTCCGGGTCCACGGCCCCCGAAAGGAGCTGAGCCTGGTGCAGGAGTAGGTGCTCAGGGCTGCAGGGGTGCTGGGCCTCGCTGAGCCGGTGCCCCCTCTGCGGTGAGGGAGATAAAATAGGGTCTGCAGCGCACAGCTGCTGCGGCAGAGACACCGTGAACGGTAAAGCGCTGGGGACAACGGGTTGCTTCTCTTAAACAATCCTTCACGAAGGCCAGATCAGGCTTGTGCTCCAGGGAAGGGGAAGGGTGATGCATGGGGTGGGTCCCCCTGAAGGACACAAACCATCTGGGTTGTGGGGGGTGACTCTAGAGTCTGGCCCTGTCGTGGGGCATCCCAAGAGAAGCAGGGCTGTCCTGGAGGCTCCTGCCTGGGCAGCAGGGCCCACAGGGTCCAGGCTGGCCCCTAGCAAAGTCCCAGTGCCCCTCCCCACAAGGCTAACCTTGGAGGCAGGGGCTACAGGAACCCCCAAGCCCAAGATCCCTGCACCATCCCCCCATCTGGTGGCCCAGGGGGAGGTCGGGCAAGAGGTCTGGGGCCATTCCAGCAGGGGATTCTTTCCATTCCCTGAAGGCAAGGAGGCAGGGTGGGGAGAAGAGAGGGGAGGGCAGGAGAGGAAGAACCCTTGTGAGAAGCAGCCCAAGGAAAGGAGTAAATGAGAGAGAAGAGAGGACAGCCGCGTGGGAGCTCTGGCATCGAGCGGGGCAGGTGCTCTGCGTCTGTATCTTCCGGAGACAAAGGCCCGAGGAGGCCGAGAGCAGGCGCAGAGGAGGGGACTGGCGAGGGGAGGCGGCGGGGCGAAGGGAGGGGAAAGCGCAAAGGCTCAGGCAGCCCGGACAGCCCTGGGCTCCGAAGGGCGGGGACCCCGCCCCCATCCAGCGGAGGCTCTGACCCACAGGAGAGGGGCAAGCTCCAAACTTAAGAGGAAAAGAGTCTGCCAGCTGCCCTTGGGGCTGTCACAACAGATAAAACCTCATCCAGGCTTCAGCAGGAGCACCCCTGCACACTCCTGCTCGGCAGCGAGCTAAAAATACCGGCTCCCGGGGTGGGGGAGGCGGGAGGAGGGAGGAGGACCGAGAGGGAGGAAGAGGATGGGGAGCGGGGCTGCAGGGCTGGGCCCGGGCAGCCCCGGGTTTCCAGGGCGTCCTAATGACCCAGGTGGGCAGCTGCAGGGAGATGACCGCTTTGGGAACTGCAAATCACTGGCCGCGGGGGGGCCCCTCCCGGGACGGGGGAAGGCAGAACTGGAGAGAGAAAGGGGAGAGTGAAAGAAACGGAGAAAGAGGGAGACCTAGGAGAGCAGAGCTCTGAAGGGCAGGGGTGCAGGGGCGGGAGAGGGCAGAGGTGGGGAGGGTGGGGAGGGAGGACAGGAGAGGGGGAGGCAGGAGGAGGAAGGGTGGGGGGGGTGCCCCTGTGTCCCCGGAGCACAGGCCTCCAAGGGACCAAACCCAGAAGCCAGATCCCTGCCCCGCCCCTTGGCCCTGCATATTGGAGAATTCGGCGGGGGTGTCTGGGGTGAGCAGGTGGGCGGCTTCAGGCAGCACCCCCACCGTCTTCGGTTGGGTCATTGGATGGATGGGCCCAGAGCGGGGCCTGGCTCCTGGGAGAAGGCCTGCCTCGGAGAGTTTAATAGTCAGGAAGCCCTGGAGAGAGAGGGACCGCGCTCCCTTCGGATAGATCCACGCATTCGGTCAACATCTCTTCGCCTAGCTTGGGCCTGCCTGTGCTGGATGCTGTGGGGGCAGGGGAAGGCAAGGCAGAAGAGTGCCTGCCCCACATGGACAAAGCCGTCCTTGGACCCCAAACATGTGAGGGGGGGGGGAGAGAGAGAGAGAGAACCCAAGAGGGAGGGAAGGAGGGAGGAGGGAAAGGGAAATTGAGGAAGCCAGCAGGGTAATGGCGGGGGCGGGGGCACGGTTCATGAAGACCTGTCCCAGGAGGTGACAGAGAACCTAGAACCTGAACGATTAGGAACCATGGGAATCCAGAGTCCTGACCCCAAGAGGGAAACTGAGGCTATATGCCTGTGAAACCACTAAGAGTGGTAAGGATCAGTGCAGGGTTCAAAGCCAGGCCCAGCTGACCCCAAGCCAGGCATGTGGCCAGGGAGGTAGCTAGGCAGTGTCCCCTGCGGCTCCTGAGCCAGAGTGAGCCAGGGCGGGGGCGCCCCTGGGGAGGCCCCGGGCCCAGGACTTGTGGGAGGGAGAGCCAGGGCTCCTTGGCCCCTCAGCAGCCTGGGGGGCCTACAGTCCCAACACACGACACCCTGCAGGGCTCTTGGTGGGGGCAGATGAGTCAGCGTCTGGAACAGACACCGCCAGGCCTGGCAGGGCCAGTGACATGGGGGAGACCACCTAACCTCTGCAAAGAAGGGCCTCTTTGTTTTTACTCACCAGTCTTTTTCGTGCTGAGCTGGGAAGGAGCCATGGCCTTGTGAGGCCGGACCGGAACGGGGCTGGGGCAGCAGGGCAGACCGAAGTCTGAGCCCCGAGCCACGCTCCCTGGCCGTGAGAGCTCGGGCCTGACCCTTACCCTCTGTGTGCGTGGGTCCCCTGATCTCTAACGGAGCCCTTGGGGAGAGGCCTGCATGCAAAGCCGGCTGCCCACCCCGAGCGCACACAGCCAGGGGGCCCCAGCTAAGAAGCCCCCTCCCCAGGATGGCCTGCCCTCCCTGTCACCGGGCACTGCCTCGTGTCTCTACAGCAGTTAGCATCCAGGGATAGGCGGCAGTCTCCAGTCCAGCTGCAGAATGTCCGAGCTGGGAGCTTCGCGCAGTGACTTTGCTGTCTGTCTGTGAGCATAGCCTCCCATGCTCATGGGGGCGGCGGTGACCACAGTACTAGCCTTATGGGGCCGTCACAGGGGGCCGTGGCACGCGTGCCCTCCACAGTGACCCCGTTGCCTTCAAGGCTTCCCGACTGGACCACCGCTGGGTGTTCTGAGCAGGGCCCGTCCGGCCGGGCGGTCAGCTCCGCAGTGTGGGGGCGTGTGGACGCCTTCTGGTAGATGCTTCTCCTAAGGCCTCTTTTGCTTTTCTCCACACTGGGATGAAAGAGGGGACCCCATCTGCCCTCCAGCTCCTGCTTGTCACCACCCCGGGCTCTTCCTGTCCCCTTCCCTTCCGTCTCGGCACCTTCCAAGTTCCCCTCTGCCGCTGCCCTTCCTGGGCTTTGCCTCCCCGCATCGGACCACCCTGGGCCCCTAGCGGGACAGTGACCGCCTGAGGCTGGGGTCCCCCCCCACGCAGAGTATGGGTGTGGCCCCAAGGGGAGCAGCAAAGAGATCCAGAAACGGGTAACAGCAGAGCCAGAAGCTGGATTTTAAAGTATAGTTAGAGTATATATCTACCTGGCCTTTCCTTGTATTTTCTTATATGTTTATTCTACTGTCTTGCTAACCACTTAATACAGCCCCTGCACCTCTGCCTGTGTGTGTCGTGTGTGTGTGTGTGTGTGTGTGTGTGTGTGTGAGTGATTGGGGCTGGGGAGTCAGGGCCCTTCTTCTGGGGACAGGGAGGGAAGGAGGCGTTTTCCCCGCAGCTGAGCAGGGCCGGACAGGTCCCAGCACCCAGGGCCCGGCGGCGTTGGGCCAAGGTGACGGGGGCTGGCCAGGCCCCGTGGCTGTGTGTTTGATTTCCCCCTGCCTCCAAACTACTTGAAATGACACACCGAGCATCAGTTTAATTAAGTTCTCCGGTATGTGTCGTAATTAGTAAGACACACGGCCGGCACGGGGTGGGCGGCCGCCTCTGCCCTGGCCTGCTCCAGTTCTTGGCCCTGCGGCCACAAAAAATGGCAGGTTGTAACATGGGGGATGGAGGGGACCGGGCCAGCCCTCGGGGCTGCCGTCTCACGGGCTCCCCGGGCTCGGGCCTGCCTCACAAGGGAACGGCCACGTTCCTGGTACCAGAAAGCTCAGGGAGGTCGTCACCCTCATGTGACCCGCAGAACCGGGCGCTGCGCGTTAGACGGGGGCCTCGTTCTTGCGTCAGGATGAGTGACGTATCTGTCCGTGCGGATTCCTGGGCCTGCCTGCACAGGGCCTGTCCAGCCTGCTGGCCACAGTCTAAGCGCAACGGATAGTCCTGTGGACGTGGGGCCGTGTCGCAGGCGGCCAGACATTCTCCTGTGGAACTGAACACGTTCACGTCTCTCGCAGCAGAGGGCCGGCCCCAGGGAGGACAGGCCTGTGGTCTGGCCGGTGCTTCTTCATCCCGGTCAGGAAGGGCGAACTGCAGCGGTGGGCGCCCCCCTGGCTGAGGCTCGGACTAACAGACCCCGACCCTGGAAGCACCTTTACATCTTCCAGGCCCTGGCACACCTGGGGCAGCTGAGGTCCGGGGAGCTGGGGGCCAGGTCCCGGCTGGTGACTGAGCAAGGCAGATGCTGTTGGAGTAGCGCCCCCCGCCCCCGAAAGCGCCCTGTCCCCTGTGTGAACCGCCATCCTCTGCCTCGCCCCTGCACCTGGTTTTCCTCCTCCTCCACCCTTGGCGCTCTTCCCTTTCACCTGGACATTCGCTGACCCTGTCACGGCCCCAGTGACACAGGTCCCAGGCCCCACCCCTACTCATCGCCCTTCTCTCCACTCCCCTCCTTGTTCCCCCGACTCAGGCCGCTGGGGGCCCCTTCTCTGTCCATCCCAAGAGGCCCCCGCTGAGAGGGGGCGGTCGCCTCGCCCAGAGCTCTGCACCCCTCAGGGCAGCCCCAGCATTTCTTTACCCATCACAGCGTCCCGAGGTCGCATTCAGGGCCACGGCGAAATAAGAGAGGGAGCGTTTACCAAGCGCTTCCTGTGCGCCTGGCTTCCCACGGGCCGCGCCCAGGTCATGCTCCCTCCTCCTCTGCCCTCTCCTGCCCCAGGACATCGAGGCTCGAGGCTTGGAGAGAGTACGAAACCTGCCCAGGTGACACACTGTGAAGTGGAACCCCTGGCATTCGGGTCCCAGCATGTGTCACCAGGGCACACGGGTCTAGCCACCGTGTGAAACAGCCTCTGGCCACCCTTGGTCCCACGGCTCCGTCCCAACCGCCTCCCGCGCCGCCTCCTGTCCTCCGCCCGCGGGCCTCCCTCCAGCTTGCCGCGCATGCTCCCCTCTGTCCCTCATCCACCCCATCCATTCCCACCAGCCTCCTGGCCTCCTGTGCCCCAGGCCTTCGCTCAGGCCGTGTCATGCCTCCGGCCTCGATCTGGGCTGTTCCTTCGGCTGGGCAGGCCCTTTCTGTCCCTCATCGGCCGGGTCACCTACCTACAGCTGCGTGAGGCTTTCCCTGATTCCTCTCGCTCTGCCGCTGGCTGCCCCGCCCCTGGAGGGCTCCCAGCCTCCTCAGGGCCCCACAGGAGCGGCCCAGACCCGGAGCTCAGGGGCCGCTGCTGGCCCGCCCTCTCCGTAGGCCCTGCTACCTACCGCAGAAGGAGCCAGGCCACCTTGGGGGCACACACAGTGGGATGTGCTTTGGTAGGGCGCAACTAATTTTAAGAGCAGCCTTAGGAAAAAAGACAAATCTGTCCCTTTTTCCCCTCCTTGTGGGGGAGGGGGATGTGTCTGTGCGCATGCATAAATGCACACGTGATTCAGAGCGTCAAATGTCAGAAAGCCATGGCTCAGGCGTCACCTCGTGCCATTGGCAGCAGCCCCACGTGCTGACTCCTGGCGCCCAGGGCCCTGTGCTTGCTCAGACAGCCACGCTCCCGGCCCGGCCCGGCCCTGCCACTCCAGTGCCCAGGAAAGGCCTCAGTGAGCCGCAACCCACCTTGAGCAGAGAAAGGAGCCCAAGAGCTACCCGGCTAACCAGGAGCCCTCGGGCCAGTGAGTGACCGCCGTGGCCCTCGGCCACCTTCCCTGTCAACTGGGGAGGCAGACAGGCTGCCAGTGGGAGGAGGCCAGAGCTGGCAGTGAGAGCCCTGGGCACACTGCAGGGGCCCCGGCCCGCGTGTCCACTCCTCTCCAGGGACAGGCCGACTCTCCTGGCCCAGGCCAGCTGGCAGGCCAGACAAACAAGGGCGTGTGATCCAGCGACTCGCCATGGACCCACCTTGGAGTCTGGGGCCCTTGCGGGGTATGAGGCCTTTGGAAACTCTCCCCCGTCCCCCTCACCATCCTCTTCCTTTCCAAGGCAGGATCTGGCCTCTTGAAATTCTGCACACTAATAAAATTGTAACTAATTTACATCTGAGATGGGGAGTGAGTGGCAGCGGTTGTCATGGAGACCATCTCCAGGGCCCAGGCTGCCTCCGCCTCTCTGTGCAGCCGAGAGATCAAGAGATTCTCGCTCCAGCTCTGCAGCTGGGGCCAGTGCTCTTGCCTCCCGGGCACCCTGCCTTCCTCCCCCACCGGGCAGGACGGGAGCAGGCGCCCTCGATCACACAGCAGAGCGTGCAGCCTGGGCTGGGGCTGAGCACGGCCCCGCCCTGCTCCCTTCACCCTGCCGGGCCCTCCGGCTTTCCTCATGTCCGATGGAGGCGCCCACCGAGGGACACGTGGCCCTTCCCCTAAGCACGTCCATAACAACACTCAGAGTGGGAACAGTTTCCAGGGACAGGGCAGAGCAGCAGAGCCCTGAGCTACCCACAAGCCCCACCCCCTGGAGTCCACCCTGGGGGAGATCCCACCCCGAACCCCCAAGTGTCCCAAGCTGATGAGACACTCTCTGGTCTCACACAGCTTGCCCACCCACAGGAAAATGTCAAAAATAACTAAGCCCCGCGCGATGCCATGCACCGTGCTAAGCCTTCCCATGCTTGATCTCATTTAAACATCAAGGTCGCTCAGTGCAGAGGGTAATGTTTTAATCTCCTTTTTGTCAATAATCAAGAGAGGTGGGTGGACAGCGCTCCAGTTCAGATCCCTCGTAAGCGTCCGGGCCAGAGGCAAAGCCAAACCTCCTGATTCCAATACCGTCGTGGTAAAAATGACCAACTGTCTCCAGGAAAGCAACAGAACAGAATAATTATAGCAAAGCAGGGTACAGAGCAGGAGACCTCAGGAATCATGGAGTTTAAATTGGGTTCTGAGGGATGACTAGGAGTTTCCCAGGGGACAAGTGAGAGGAGAGCATCCCAGGCAGAGGGAACGTGTACGAAGGCACAGAGGCCAGAAGCTGCCTGGCGCATCCGAGGACAATCAGCTGGGCACTGGGGGGTGCCGTGGAGAGGAGATGGGGCCAGCAGGAGCCCAGGAGGGAGCCAGGCGCTGCGGGTCTTGGCTCGCCGAGTCAGGGCCCCCGGAGCTTACCCTGCAGATCAGGGAATGAAGAACCAAGCTCCAAGCAAGCCCGGCCTGGCATTTGCGGGGGCTGGGGTAAGTGTACAACTGGGGGTCCATGCCCCAGATGTCTAGATATCAACAAGAGAACAACCCAGCCAGAAAACAGCTTATCGAACCAGTTCTAGCTGCCTTCCCTGACAAACACGCCTTCGCCACACTCTGGAAGGCCAGGTTCACGTTTATGTCCTCTGTCCTCAGCGTTTTGGGCCAGGACGTGAGAATGTGAGTAGAGCCAGGCCCTGGGTTATCTCACCCCAGCCCGGGAAGGGGGCTTGTGAAAGGCAGGTCCCTAGGCCCCGCTCTGGACCCAGGAGATCACGCTTCTGATAGGGCTGCGCGTTCGTGGTCCCCGGTGGCTAACTGTCTAAAATGCTGCAGAAGCCCCCGCTGGAGGTAGCGGAGTCTCTGTTTTGTGTTCTGGAAAGATGTCTCCAGCTATTGAGCGAGAGCCCGGCGAGTGCAGCTTCCAGGTGGGAGACATCAGAGGCTGGGGCCAGGGCAAGGACAAGGACAGGGACAGGGACAGGGACAGGGACAGGGACGGTTGCCAGCGGAGGCTGTTTGAGAGCCAGAGCCTGGAATGGACAGCGCCTGGTGCTGAGAGGTTTGGAGGTGAGCGCGGATCCAGGGAGGCTCCTTTGGGATCATAAAATCTAATCGCGCTGCAGGAGGCCTGGGCAGACTTCATTAGGCAAGGGCCTGCTCCCCTCCGCCTGACCCCGGCCTCCCTGGGGCCCTTCACTGTCACGCTGAGGGTCAACTCAAGGCTAGGAGGGGGGGAAAGAATGAAAAGCTGGTCCCTCTTTCCTCCCCTCCCCCGCCCCCAAAGAGCTGTAGCCCCGCAGTGGAGCAGGCAGGCTAGCGCGCTCCGAGTCAGCCACCAGCAGCGCAAGTGGGCATGGCCCAGGCGCGGTTAGGGGTGGGGGTGGGGTGGGCGGGAGGCAGGCTTCCTGCTTCACGAGACTTTGCTTCCACGCGAGAGCCGTGGGCCCTCTCACTTTCCATACCTGGCTGCAGCACTCCCGAAGGCAGCTTGGGAATAGAAATAATAGCCACAGAAACGACAGTAGCAGCTCTTCCCATGGGCTGGGTATTCATGACACGCCAGGCACTGAGCCACACAGCAAGGAAATGGCAGAGACGGGCCTGGGGGACGGGGAGCCAGTCTCCTCGGTGCCAGGCGGAGAGGCCATTAAGACTCAGCTCCTGTCCTCAGAGTGCTCAGAATCTGTTTGGGACTGAGACTGCTCTGGATGCATCTCTGGGGGCACCGAGAAGGATCTAGAAGGTCCATGCATCTCTAGAAAGCTATGTTGCCAAATGGCAGCTTTTCCGACCATATGGAACCAGACCGTATTTCCCAGCAGCAGGAAGAGGGAGAGTTCGTGGGAGCTGCTGGGGAGGACGGCGTGACAAGCTGAACACTGTCACGGCGGTCATGTGAACACGTGAGAAGAAGCCGGGAGGGCGTGCCAAGGGGGGGTTACAATCTGGACAGAGGCATGGGGTAGGAACGCAGGCGGAACAATGACAAGGTCAATGGCTGGAACGGCCGGTGACGGGAGGCAGGGACCCGAGCGCAGGCAGGGCCGGGATGGACACAGATCAGCCCAGGCTTGGCATGCACCCTCATGCGTATGTGCTGGTGGGAGCGTGGGATCATGGGACACAGAAGCGCCCACCATCACAAGCCTGGGATGGCCCCCCTTGTTCCCAAGGACAAGAACCATGCACTAGGAGGCGTCGTCATGGAGGGGGACTGGGCTGAGGCCCTCTTGAGAGTCCTGGGAGAAAAACTCCCGCTCCCCACACCACCCCAACCGAGGACACGTAACCAGGTGGCAACAACGTAAATCCAGCTACTAGCTTGGCCCCACTGCCTCTTGCCTGCCTCTAGCAGAGGTGGACACCCTGGGCTTAAACCTTGCTCCCCCATTTACTGTGTGACCTTAAGCAAGTTTCTTAGTCTCTCTGAGCTCAGTGTCCCTCCCCATAGGTTGGGCATAAAAACGCCGACCTCTGAAAGTTTATTGATTTGGTGTAGGATTAAATGAGATGATGCAGAGAATACATCTGGAGGAGCACATGGAGCAGAGTTCATGTTTGGTAAACGTTGCCTCCCTTGCTCCTTCCTCAACCTCCGGGCAGTCAGGCGTGGCCACGGCGGGTTCTCACTTGCTTACCCGTTTTGCTTGTGTGACTCTTGCCCCTTCTACGCCCCCTGGCAGTGGAGCCAGGCTGAGGGTCTCATAGGACACAGGTGTGGCTGCTGGTGGCCTTTCATTTCACATTTAAATCTATGATCCGTTGTGTTAACAAAATGAATGACCAAAGGTTCTAACATAGTTTGTTGAAAAAAGTATCCTTTATCCATTGAAGAGCACACAATCTTGACTGCCCCCATTTTCCTAGACTTACTACCCGGTCCTTCATGCCTTCCATTCATTTAGTAAATACTGAGGGACAACTGGACATCCACATGCAAAAGAGAGAGCGAAGCTTGGCCCTTACCTCACACCATATACCAAAAAAAAGAAAAACAAAAAACCTCACAATAGATCACAGACCTAAATGTAAGATCTCTAACATGAAATTTTTAGTAAACAGAAGAAAATCTTTGGGACTTAGGGTTAGGCACACAGTTCTTAGACATGACAGTTAAGCTCAGGCCATAAAAGGAAAAATTGATAAATCATACTTCACAAAATTAAAAATTTTGCTCTGTGAATGAAACTGTTCAGGGAATGAAAAGACCAGCCATAGATTACAAGGAAATATTTGCAAATCTGACAAAGGACTTATGTCCAGAATATATAACAAAATATCAAAATTCAATTTTAAAATGGGCAAAAGAATTGTATAGACACTTGATCAGAGAAGACAGATGAACGACAAATAAGAGCCTGACAAGAAACGCAGCAATATTAGCCATCAAAGACATGAAAATCAAAACTGCAGTGAGCTACCCACTCCACGCCCACAAGGGTGGCTAAAATCAACGTACTGATAACCCCAAGTGCTGGCGGGTGTGCAGAGCAACTGGATCTGTCGTCGCTGCAGATGAGAATGAGAAAGGGTACAGCCGCGCTGGAAGGCAGTTTGACAGGTTCCTAATAAGTTGCTTTTACCCTTGTCATATGATGCAGCCATTCTACTCCTGGGTATTTATCTTAGAAAAATGAAAACTTAGGTCCATGCCATGCCATGTGTGTTCATAGACAGAGAGGCATGAATGTTTACAGTAGCTTTATCTGTAACAGCAGGTAAATGGATAAACAAACTGGTCCACCCTCACCGTGGACTATTACTCAGTGATGGAAAGGAACAAACTATGGATATACACGCACAGCTTGGATGGCGCGTGAAAAAGGCCATTCCCAAATGATCACATTCTGCGTGGTTCCATTTCCTAAAAGACAGAACGGGAGCTGCGGGGAACAGATCAGGGGCTGTCGGGCTAGGAGTGGGGGCAGGAAGCGACTGCAGGGGTACAGGACAAGGGTCCTGGAGGTAACAGAATTGTTTTGCCTCCTGCTTGTGGTGGTGGTTACACAAACTTACACCTACAATAAAATTCATAGAACCGGGCCCCAAAAAGAAGCCAATAAAAATGCAATTGCACAGAAAGACTCCATAGGGCTCGTGTTCTCAGGGAGCCTCTTCCGAAGCTCTCCGCGTCTCGCCTTTGAGGATCAGAAAAGGGCACCCCCCGCCGTGTGACTGCAGCCTGTGCCAAAGCCCTGGCTCCACTGGGCCACTGAGTCGGGGAGGCCCTAGGGGGCCTCCTGCGCCTCGGCGCTCCCACCCTGGGAGGGAGCTTTGACGAGCCGCACCCAGGGAGTGGGGGTGAGGGGTGGGCCGTGCATTAGCCCCGACTGGCCAGGCTGGGGCCTCCCGCTAATGGCTGCGAATGCACTTAGTGCTGAGGCTGCAGGCCGGGGCTTTCGGGGCCTGGGGCTTAATGGCTCGCCTGCCAGGGAGAAAGAAGGATGGCTGGTTAGCCAGACACAGAGCCCGGCCCAGACGGAAGGAGGAGGTGGGGGACTGGCCCCAGGCTGGCAACCTCCCCCCCTCAGACAGTGGCGTACGGGGTGGGCAGGTGCAGGCAGAAGGACCGTGGGCCAGAGGTGGCTTTGGCTGAGCTTGGTCCCAGGCTGGGCCTGTCCCACACGACACCTTCTTCCCTCGTGGGCGGTGGAGGTATCACTCCTCTGGGTGAGTAGGTTTGGGCGGGCCCAGCCACACCGGGTCTGTCCCAGGAGGCTGGGGGTGATGACCCAGACCCCAGCTCTCACTTCCCAGCACCTGCAGATGCCTGGCGCTGTGCTAAGGGGTCTACCAAAGTGGCAATAATAATAAAGGCACCGATGGCAATCATGTGAAAAACAAGTCATGTTTACTGAGCGCATACGGTGGCTGGGCCTTAACCCTTTTCCTAGACCCACAGGCTGGTCTGTAACAGCCTTCATTTCATGGTGAGTAAACTGTCTGCAAAGTGGGAGCTTCAAGAGTGGTCAAAGGGCACTTTGCTTTTGCATATTAAAAAAAAAAAAAGCCCCCTTACAGGCCTTTCTTCAGGATTGGCTCAGGCACCACCTCCTCCAGGAAGTCCTCCCAGCTGCCTCCAGGTAAGGTCAGAACCCCAGTGAGAAACAGGATCTCTCATTCTTCCTTGGGGAGCAATCCTCCTCCTCCTTCAAGAACGAGTTTGCCTTCCCTGACGGTGCAGTGTGAGGATGACATCTGTGACCCCAGCAGCCATCGCTACCTGCCCTGGACCCAGGTGACACCATGAGGTGGGTAGAGGGGAAGTCAGGCCAGAGCCCCGACATCAGGAACCTCTGGATCCTGCCAGGCCTGACACCCGCAACCACTTCTGCATCGTCCTATTACAGGAGCCCACCATACCTATTTTTATTGTTCTGTCTGTTGTAATTGAAAGCATTCAAACAAATAGAAGAACCCACTAAATGTGGACAGTAGCTACTTCCGGGGGGCAAATAATGAGGGCATTTTCATTCTCAAAGTACATGTGTTACATTGTTTGCGGTTTTACAAGGAACATGCAAGAAAATCGGTGCTAATGTTCCCATCTTAAGCAAACAGCTTGGCCGTGAGCTTAGGGCTTGAAGAACTGGGGTGGGGCGGCCGTGTGGCTAATAAACGGGGAGTGAGCTGGGGGAGAGGTGGCAGTTTTGACTGGGAGCGTGGGCCACCTCTGTGGGGCTCCCACGTGGGGACGTTCGGGGGCTGGTGCTTAGGAGGGAGAAACTGCAGTGAAGGCGAATCAAGGTGAGGGACAGGTGGCAGGGCTGAGGAAGGTCACGTGCCACAGCCCACGGCCAAGGCTTTACTCATCAGCAAAATGCAGGATGCTTCCTCCCCACCGCACTCCCTGTGGGAGCTGTCACAGAGCCCCAAGCACCCCCACAGTTGAAACTGATGACTAAGGCCGGCTGTGAGTGGCAGAACCCATCAGGCCACACACTTCTTGGAAGTGGCCTTGCAGCCACCTCCCATTAGCAGAGGTAGCAGGGACCCCTCTGATCGGGATGACAAATTGATTCCTCAAGCCCAAGTCCATCTCCCAGGACGGGTGTGAGTTACAGAAGGCACGTGCTTCCGTCTGCGGCTCTTTGCTGCTGAGAGCAATATCCCACCCGTAATCGGCTTCCTCCTCCCAGGGCCCTGGGAGCGGGTCCAGGCAGCCTCTGCCTCCAGGCCACGGAGAAGGAAGTCCAGGCGCAGAGAGGCCAAGCCACTTGCTCACAACCACACAGCAAGACAGCACCTGCCAGAATTCACACCCTGTTTCCCCGCCTCCAGAACTGGTTCCTTTCTATCGCCGCCTGCTGGTCCTCGCAGCAGGGACTGGACCAGGGAATTGTTGGGTGACTGTCAGCCAATGAGGCCTGAGAAGACCTCAGTAGGAGTTGCAGACATGGGGGGTGAGGAGTCTCCTTGAAGGCACGGGAGGGGACACCAGGCACGGGAAGCTTCTGCCCAACCCCCACAACCTCCCGGGGCGCCACGGACAGGTCCTTCCCTGTGCCCTAAGTGTGCTGTCCTGTGTTCTGTGTCCCTCATCACCTTGCATCCTCAAAATCCTCTTATAAGCCTATTTTACAGGCAAGAAACAAAGGCTCAGAGAAGTTAGGTGACTGGCCCAAAGTCACACAGCTGCTGAAGAATGGGGGTCTCTGGCCCATTGAAGCCCAGTCAGCAACAAGGCCCTGAGGCAGGACCCGGAACGAGGTGCGTTAAAAGAGCTGCACCGAGGCCAGCAGGCTGGGCCAGAGGGCGAGCAGAAGGGGTCCTTCTCAGCCCCGTCCGAATACGACTTTCTCAAGCCGAAGGCTCTGGCCTCCACCGCTCGCGGCTTGCTGCTCAGCAGAACCCCATCCATCCTGGCCTCGGTTTCCTGCTTGGATAGGGCGGTGGGGCGGGGGTAGGAGGGCCTCTGGAGTCTGGAGAAGCAGCAGCAGCAGCTTTTGGGGCACGAGGTTCTTTGCTTGTTTAGACCCAGAAAGTGAGAGAAGGCGGTGGGGGCAGAAGGGGGATGCCTGTCTCCGGACATAGCGCCGAGAACGGGCCTTTCCTCCCGGCTGCTCCACCGAAACCCACCTCTCTCGACGACGCAGGCTGGGGGTGGAACTAGGGTCGAAGGAGCCGCAGGGCTGGGCGCGCCTGCCCGAGCGCGCTTCTCACGCTCCCTCAGGGCACAGGGCAGCCGGGCCACGTCGCGCCTGACGCCAAGCTGCTTGGGCGGTCGAGCCCCAGCCCGAGCGCCTCCCTCCGCGGCCCGGCCACGATCGCCGGCTGAATGCGGGCGCACACACGCGCGCGCGCCCACGGAGCCGGCAGAGGAGCCGAAAGAAGCCAAGAAGTGAAAGTGAGCAACCTCTAGTGAAAGAAAGAGACATGCACAGACAGCTCGGGAATTTACGCCGGTGGGGCCAGCTGGGCACGCCCGGGAGCGCACCCGCGGCGCGGTGCGGGCAGCTGGGCGCGTGCTCGGCAATCGCCGCGGAGGAAGCGCCACCCGGGGCCGGCACGGGGCTGCGACAAGGCTGCCCCTTCCCTGGTTCCTGCCGGCCTTTCGCCTCTCCACGTCCCGCAGGCACAGCGCAGGACACAGCGGGCGCTCTGGCCACACACCGGACGGAATCCCGGCCCCTGGCGCCTAACCAGGTCGTGTTGCTAGGCCTGGTCTTTAACCTAATTCTCTAAGGGCCCGTGTTGTTTGAGAGCGTTTGCGCCCTTTCCTCCCCGCCCCTCTGACCTGCCCCTTCCCAGCAGCTCCCAGGCACGCCCAGCCTTCAGGGGTCGTTGCTCCGGAGGCCTTAACTAGAACCCGGCTACAGAAGGTACCTCCAACTGACACCCCTGGCAGGCCAGGGACAGCTGAGCCCACGTGAACAGCTCCCAGGCGGCGGGCAGCTGCTCGGGGGGCCTCAGAAGCCCCCGCCCCCATCCTCTCCTTTCCAGAACCAGCTTTTCCAGCTCTACAGCGGAGTCAGGTTTCTGGCCGGGGTAGATTGTTTTCTACCCTAGGCTGGGGTGGGAAGAGTGAGGACGGGGACGGGGAAGCTGGTTGTCCCCAGGGTGCTCTGTGCCATTCACAGCCCCTCCTCCCAAGGTGCCCCAGGGACCCTCACACTCAAATAAACACAGAAACCAGGCCCCACCCAACAAAAAAGGCGCCAGTGCCAACGCAGGGGACCCATCAAGCCCCATCTTTGGACAGACATCAGGTAGAAGCAGGCAAGGGCTGGCTGGTGCCCTCGGTGGGTTGTAAACAGCAGGAGAGTGTCTCAAGAGACAGAGGATGGTGTGGTGTCTTCCCCGGCTGAGCCAATTGGTGGGAGAATTGGGAGACCTGTCCCAGACCCTGTCTCAGCAGGGTGAGGTCCCAGACTCCGGCTGGCAGCAGGGTGTCCCCGACTAAGCTAGGATGCAGGAAAAAACAGCTTGTCCCGGTCCTCTCAGAGGTCGTAGTGTAGTGGGAGACAGACAGGCAAACAATCAAGCACGGTGGGCCAGAGCTCGGGCAGAGGCCTGAGCCAGGGGGGCACCCCAGTGGAGGCGACAGGGGAGGTGTTCCTGGCAGAGGCCGGGATGCGGGAGAGCAGGGCGGGCCCCAGAGGCCTCACGCATCCAAGCTCAGCAGGAAGCTGGAGAAGCCATTAAAATAAAGGTGAAGGGCCCTCAGAGATTTGGGCTGCCTTTCCCTCTAAAGATGGAGGAACTGGGGATCAGACAGCTGGGGCGAGCTGTCCAAGGGCACCCAGCCGCTGGCTGGGGTGTGGGCTGGGCCGGGGTGCACACGGTGGCGCTAAATAGACGGACTGTGCGGATTGGAGTCGGGGTACCTGGGTCCATGTCCGCTGTCCGCCCCCCACTCCCCCACCCCTGCCTTCCTGCAGCTCTTTGTTGAGTACCTTCCACGTGGCAATTAAGACACGCACGAGCCCGGCAGACGAAAATGTCGAGCTAATTTTAGCTGTTGCTAAGTGGTGCGGCTGTGAGTGACCGAGGTTACTGAGGGAGCAGAATTGTCAAGGGCCTCTCTGAGGAGGGGGCTTCTGAGCTGAAGGACAAGCAGGGGCCAGAGCCGTGAGTAGATGATTTGGGGGCAGAACAGCCAGGCAGAGGGAATGGCTTGTGCGAAGGTCCTGAGGCAGGAGGACGTCTGGTGCGTAAGAACAGAAAGACGGCTCGTGGGGCTGGAACCGAGGCAGGGGCAGGGCAGGAAGCAGCGTGCAGACTGCGGGGGGAGTTTGGTTTGATTGTGAGCGCCCACCTCCTGTGCGGTGGGCGTGGAGAGGGCAGGGGCTGCCGTCGGGGAGCCCGTGCCCTGACCGCAGCAGGTCGGAGAAGCAGATCAGGATGAGCACATGGGTGAACATCTCTTTCCCCCCCCCACCCCGCTCCTCTGGCTGCAGCATTTTCTCAGAGCGCCATGGCTGGGGGCGGGGAGGGGATTTGTGGAGGGGGGTATACAGTCATCTGCCCCTGGTGGGTGCTGCTTTGGCTCGCCCTCCCAGTGACCCCTAAACCTCTCGGTGTGCCCTCTGGATCACCCTGCTTTGCTGCCACCAACAGAGCATCATCGCCACCCTCTCAACTGGAAACACCGTGGTAACATTTGGGGCCCTCGCTCTGTGCCAGGTGCTGGGCTCGCCCTTAAGTGTGGCTGTAAGCTCGGCGCCCATTTCACAGGTGAGTAGGCCAAGCTGGGCAGAGGTGTCCGGCCAGGATGCATGCGTGGTGTGCCCTGCAGCCAGATCCGAGCTCCCGGAAATGCCCAGATGGCTGGAATGTCAGAGCTGAAGCCCAGATGGAGCTCAAGTCTTTGCTGTGGGCAGGAGAACGGGGGCCTGGGTTGGAGGACGTCAAAAGCAAAAAGCTTTCAGGGAGAGAAAACAAATGTGAGAGAGAGATATGCTGAGTCCTCCAACCTCGAGCAAGAAGTAGTGTGCCCAGTTGGCACAGGTGTGCACACACAGGTAACACATATGCACACATTGGCAAATAAAAATGTGTGCAGCACCCGTGTCCCTGCGCATTCATGCCTGACACACATGCAAGCACCATATGCATTGTGCACAATTGCCCAAAACCATGCACGCACATACCTGCCCATGTACGCAGGAATGCACCCCGCCCATGTGAGCGCATGCACATGTAAGCATACCTCAGCGCACATGCACATGGACACAAATGCAATGCATGCTCACAGAAGCTCAAAACAGACCATCTGCACATTTCTCTCCTTGGCAATTGTCATGGTTCATTCATTCATGCAACAAACATATGTTGAGCCAGCTTCAGTGCCTGGCCAGGGGGCGGGCACTGCACCGTCAGCCAGGAGGACGCAGGATCCCAGCTCAGCTTCCTGGGGGCTCGTGGTCTAAGCCGAGAGAAGATAGGCAGTAAACAGCACTGACGTCTGTATGGGACATTTGTCACTGGGGCCCTGGAGGAGAAGCACAGGGAGCTGTGGGGATCTCGAGAGCTGCCTGTGGCCCTTCCTAGACTCCTCTGATTTGCAGTGTTTCCATAAGCAAGGGGACCAGGGTTTGATCAAATGAGAAGTCAGGCCAGGAAGGGAGAGGCTCACATGGTGGGCAGGAGACGCCCAGGCAGCCCCGGAGGGCATGGGGGAGGGGCTGGGGGTTCGCTGGCCCAGGCTGCCCAGTCTCTGGCTCCGGAGTGCCCACCCGCCCACTCCCCTTTTCACACTGTGAGCTCCCAGGGGTGGGGTCTCCTCTCTGTGCCCCGACTCCCAGCACCCAGCACAGGTGAGTGACCAGCCCCTTGACCAGGGCTCTGGTCTGCAGCTGGGGATGGAGAACCTGAGAGTGGCCATAGCAATGTCTGATGCCCCCCTCCCCTCCCTCTCCCTACCCCTCCCCAGCTCATTATTCCCTCACCCCCCTCCCACTTTCTCTCTCTCCCTCCCTCAGCTTTCTTTTGTTTACACACAGCTCTCAGTTTCCCTGTCTGGACAACGGGTGGGCACCAGCAGCTTCCTCCCAGAGCTGAGAGGTGAGTTGATGGGCGGTTGCTTCCCAGAGCAGGGGCTCCCCAGAGCCGGGGCTCCCCAGAGCGGGGGCTCCGGCCACTCCCCATTCCTCTAGGCAAAGACGGGGATGGTAGGGAAGAGCCTGTGGCCAGCGTGAGGCCAAGCGCCCCCACCCTGCTCCCTCTTGTGCCCCATTCCACAGACCGCATACAGCCACCTTGGGCTGCCCCGCGACCTCCCCCTCCTGCTCAAGTCCCGGGCGGGGCAGTGACGAGCCCAGCGCCCCATGGACTCCCCCTGACCCTGGCTGCAGGGCTCTGCTCATTGATCCAAAGATGCTCTTTCCTTTTCCTCAGGCGCTTCTCTGAAGGATGGAGAAATCGATGTGCACAGCGGAGCGGGTGCAGGGAAGGTGTGGGCGGCGCTGGGGAGAAAACAAGGGCAGGGAAATCAGGGCCTGGGGTGGTGCGTCCCATCTCCCAGGACAAACTCAGAGGCCAGAGGACATGGTCACAGGTGAGTGGTGGAGTTTTGCTTTTTCATATTTTGTGCTGATTCCAAAAGCTACGTATGTTCATTGTAGAAAATGAAAACCACCGAATCGGCCCCCAGAGGTAATCTCTCTGCTAACCCACAGAGTTGAGCCTTCCAGTCATTTTTCCTGTGCACATTGAATGCACTTTTTATCTTTGCAAAATTAGGACGTGCTCAACGGTTTTATTCATCGAACACTCTGCCACCAACATCCTTCTGTCCTTACCTGGAACGGGATCACTGTCCCTAAGGTGGTGGGTGGGCACATGCACAGCACAGGGCTTGGGGTCAGACGCCCGGCCTCTGGGCTGTGCGACCCTGGGCAGGCAGCCCACACCCTCTGACCTCGCTGACCTCCGTGCGCCGGGGCCGCTGACGCCTCCGGCCTTGCCGCCTGGTGGTCAGAATTACATGAGGAAGGAGGCAGGCAGGACACGTAGAGAGCACTCAGTCCATGAGGGCTATTGTTGTTATCATCTTTGTCGTCATACAGTTAAGCTGTCGTCATTTAGCCAACCCTCCATGACTGAACATCGGGGTTGCTGCTTCGGTTTCCCTTAAAGGAGGCCGCAGTGAATATGGTGGCCAAGAAACCTTTGACACGCCCTCGACTATTAATTCTGAGTAATCTCTATGAGGAAGGTCGCGCACGCTAGGCAGTGTGCGTATTTTCTAGATGTTGCCAAACCGCCCTCCAGAGATGTCCTGTTGACACTGTGTGAGTTTCCTAAGGCCACTGTAACACATGACTACATACTTGGTGGCTTAAAATAACAGAAATGTATTCTCTCACCGTTCCGGAGGCTAGAAATCCAGAACCAAGGTGTCGCAGAGCCACGTAGCCCCTGAAGGCTCTAAGGGAGGATCCTTCCTGCGGCTTCTGTCAGGGCCCCCATTCCTTGACTTGTGGCCCCGTCACTCCAGTCTCAGCCTCTGTGGTCACGTTGCCCCCACCTCTGTCTGTCGTGTCCCCTCTGTGTCTCTTACAAGGACGCCGTCTTATAACCCAGAACGACCTCCTCGTCTCAAGACCCTTAATTTATCCCTGGATGGTGTGGATCAGTTGGTTGGCAAGTTTGCCCCTAAACTGAAAGATCACAGGTTCGATTCCTGGTTAGGGCACATGCCTAGGTCACAGGTTCGATCCCCTATCGGATTTGGTCCCCAGTTGGGGTGCATGCAGGAAGCAATGGATCAATGTTCCTCTCTCATACCCATGTTTCTCTCCCTCTCTTTCTTTCTCCTTTCCTCTCTGTCCAGAGTCAATAAAAGAAATTTTAAAAATTGATTTAAAATAAAAGACCCTTAATTTAATTATATTGGCAAAGACCCTTTTTCCAAATAAAGTCACATTCATGGGTTCTGGAGATTAGAATGTGGTCATATCGTTCGGGGGTTGCCATTCAACCCACTGCACACTGCTACCAAGGAAAGAGGGTTTGTGTAGAATTCCTGTTTGCCTCACAATGCAGGTTATTCCCATCTTTTTAAAATGTTTGGCCAGTTCAATAGGGTAAAAAGGATATCTTGTTTCTATGTACATTTCTCTTGCTATTTGTGGAGGACTTTCACAGGCTTGTTGATCACTGATATTTCTTATTTTGTAATTTCTTATTTCATATGCTTGTCGCTCATTTGTATTTATTTTCTTACTGATTCTTGCCTTTTGCCCAATTCCCTATTAGACATTGTCTTCTGGATGCGCGAAGGCCCTTTGTAGATTAAGGATGTTGAGCCTTTATTATATCTTGTAAATATCTTCTTAATTGGTCACTTGCTTTTATGTTTTTTTCATATTTCCTCAACGTACATAACTTTTAAACTTTTCTGTAGTCAAGGCCTCCAGAGGCTTTTATAATCAGTTGAATAATTAAACAGGCTTTTCCCACTCACATTATTTTCACCGAGCACTTTTACAGTTT
Source organism: Pteronotus mesoamericanus (assembly GCF_021234165.1). Taxonomy (NCBI): domain Eukaryota; kingdom Metazoa; phylum Chordata; class Mammalia; order Chiroptera; family Mormoopidae; genus Pteronotus; species Pteronotus mesoamericanus. The sequence goes on from NW_026555258.1 coordinate 5,207,217, forward strand.
CACTTTTACATTTAAGTTTTTGTTCTGCCTGCAATTTATTTTAGTTATGGTGCATGTTAAGGCTAATTGCCTCCTTCCCAATTATTGAACAGTTGTCTTAATATCATTGAATAAATAGTCCATATTTTCCCTACCGATTTTAAATGATCCTTTTGTAGGAGATTTAATTTGAATCCAGGAACCTAGCAGACTGGGCTAATGGGGACACTCCTCCTACCCCTCCCACTAGAGGAGAGCAACAAAATTTAAGAACAACAAAAATAATTATTCTGAAAAGAAAGAGTGGGGAACTCCCAGGTTCTGAGAGTTGGGAGGAGAAAACCAGAGCCAGAGGTTCTTCCAAAAACAGAGGACTCAACAAGAAGGCAAGGCCCGCAGTAAAGAAGCACTCACAGTTCAAAATAGAAACCGCAGGATGAAATGACCTACCACGAGAAAGTTCCACCACCAAGAAACTGAGCTAATAGTACAGTCTGAAAGAGACTATATAAAACAAGTGTGTTTTAAATTATTAGAAGAAAAAAAAAGAAACCATAAAATAAAAAGACATCATGAGCCCTGGCTGGTGTGGCTCAATGGACTGAGTGCCATCTGCAAACCAAAAGGTCACTAGTTCCATTCCCGATCAGGGCACATGGCTGGGTTGCAGGCCAGGTCCCCAGTTGGAGGTGTGCGAGAGACAACCAATCGATGTATCTCTTGCACTTGGATGTTTCTCTCCCTCTCTTTCTCCCTCCTTTCCCCTCTCATTAAAAATAAATAAATAAAATATTTTTTTTTAAAAAAGACATCATGAAAAGAGAGAAGACAGATTTGTAGGAAAATGAAGATCTTCTAAAAATGAAAAAATATAGTCCTTGAAATTAAAATTTCAGTGGGTGGCTTGAAAATCAGATTAGACACATGAAGTGTTCATGAATTGAAAGACAGAACTCAGGAAATTACCCAGAGTGCAGCCTACAAAGACAAAGAGATAGAAAGAATGAAAATAGAAACAAAATAGAGTGAGAAAATCCAAAGTATGTCTTAGAGAAGAATCGGAAGGGGATAGATCATGAAAAGAATGGAAGAGAGGTCATATTCAACGTGATCTCATCTGAGAATATTCCAGAAGTAATGAAAGACACAACTCCCAAGTATATTAATCCTGAGAAATATAAATAACACTGAATCTACACATAGGTATATATATATATACTAAAGACAAAGAAGATCACTTAAAGCAACCAGAATGAAAGAACAGATCACCTAACACTCATTGTAACAGCATAGCATGCTTAGCACTCCACACATTAGTTCTTTAAGTCTTCAAAAGAACTCTCATTGTTATCTCCATTTTAAAGGGGGAAAAAAATCAAGGCATCGAAAGTTTTAAAAAATCGTTACGGCTTCATGTTACTGAAGTAATGTTTGTTACAAAAATGGCCGCTGAAAAATCGCCTTCCCTTAGGTGACAGGACCTCGCTTGTCCACCCTTGAGGAGGACACTCCCTCTGCAAGGGAGAAGCCAAGCCCGCTCCCCCTCCATGGAATCGAGGCTGCCCTTGAGACTTGCTTTGGCCAACGGGACGCAGCAGACACAGCACTGCATGGCTGCCAAAGCCAGGCCTGAAGAAGCCTTGTGGCTTCTACTTTTGCTTAGATCACTTCCGCTGCCAGCGATGAAGTGCTTCTGCCTAGAAATAACACAGAACTGACACACGTTACATCACATGGCCCTGCCTGCCTCCCCTGGACACTGCCATCCCAGCCTGGAAGGAGGTCTGGAAAGGCTGGCAGACGTCACCGTAACATGTTACGGGGGCATCCTCCCATTGCTCACTGTCGACTTGGGACCCCAGAGACCCTAAAAGTCAACGTGAGCCGTCCCTGGGCCTTGGCTGTCTGAGGAGTTAGGAGGAGGCCAGTGTATAGACATGAGGTCACGCATTCAAGAGCCCTGATGACTCTGGCTCCACCAGGGCCTGCTGTTCGTTTCCCCTTAATTTCCACAAAGTCTCTGAACGCATTTAAAGAATCTCCCCTTTTCCTAAGCTCGTTTGTGCAGGTTTCTGTTTCTTGTGACTCAAAGAGTCTGAACAAGGATACTCTGCTGGTGCTTTATTGAGGATTTTTACCTCATTCCTAAGCAAGGCTGGTGTGTAGTTTTGTGCTATCTGCCAACTCTTCGTTTTCAGGCTGTGCTACATTCTTAAGATAGCTGGGGAAGCGCTCCATCTTCCCTGTGTCCTGGAACAGCATGTCTGCAATATTTGAGCACTTGCCCGTGGAAGTCAGGACCCACACTTCCCTAGCAAGTAGTGCTCTCTCTACCGCCAGTTTACTCTGTCGTGATGGGTTTTCTGGTTTCCTCCTCCTGGAATTGGTTTTGGTTCTATGTGTTCTCCTAGGAAAAAAATATCTACTTATTTATATTTTCAAATTTATTATCCTGAGGCTTTACTTCATATGATTTAAGTTTTAAAAGATTTTTTGTTCCTATTCTTGTGCATTCATTTCTCTCTGCCTATTACCTTTGGGTCTGCTAGAAGTTTACCTAATTTATGAGACTTTCCAAAAAACCAAGCCATAGATTTATCTTTTAGTCTTATTGTTTTCTCTTCTCTGATTTTATGAAATTTCGTTTTTTATCTTTATTGACTTGCAACCTCTTTTATTTAAGAAATTCACAAAATTGAGCTATGGATTTTCCTCCTTGTAACACTTTAACCACCTTCCTATAAGTTTAGATGTGTGATGTTTGCAGTGTTCTTGGTTTAATAGTTTGTCATGTAGGTTTTATTTAGAGTTATTTACCAAAGTGGTTTTTAATTTTCAAATGGTTGGCTTTTTCATTTAAACTTTGGTTAATAATTTCTAGCTTAATTGCACTGTGGTTGGAGATCGAGGCTTTCTCTATGTCTGCTTTGGGGAGTGTATCGAATTTTTCTTTATGCCTAATATGTGATCAATTTTTATAAATGTTTGATGGGCTCTGGCACAGAAATGAGCACCTTTTATTTGTAGGGTACCAAGCTCAGTTATTAAATCAACCTTGTTAATTAAATTATTCTGATCCTACAGAGGCGTTGCAGGGAGCGGGGGTTGCTATTTAAATATGTCAAAGACAAGTGTGTTGTCTCCTTTGGTGGCTTTTTGTTTGTTCTTTTACGCACGTCTAAGTTACCTCTCCCCCTGGTTGGGTCAAATGCCGTGTAGGACATAAAAGATCTTGACAATCAGATACTCATTCTGACTTGTAGTCTTTTTTAGTACAAATGACCTTCTGTCTCATCTCATGATTTCTGCCTGTGATTCTTTCTCTGACACAAATACTACCTCTCTTTTCTTTTGACCTGAACTTGCCTCCTACAACTTTGCACAGTTTTTTATTTTTAAATTTTTTGTGCCCCTTGGTTTTAAGTTTATTTCTTATAAGCACCATAGTGTTGGATTTCCACCTGAATTTTTGTTTTATCCAATCTAAGCATCTGTGGATTTTAATAGGAGCACATCATGCATTGACGTTCATTATTAACGTGGGCCTGACAGCTCTCACTTTGGTGAGAAAGCTGGGCTGTTTTTTCAGGTTCAGTCTTATGGCGGCTGCTTCCCTTTCTTGTATAGACTCTGAATTTTTGCTCTCACCTTCTCCAGGCTTTGGCTAGTAGACATTCCATTTCTAACTGCACTAGACGTTAGCTTCCCACTGAAAAAGCCTGACCGTCTGAATGGAATCTGAAATGGCTCCTGAGCCCCTCCTGCCTTTCAAGTGCCGCCTACCTTTTCATCCTGTTGAAGTGGCTTAAAGATGGTTAGATCATTATTTTTCCATTCCACAATTTGCCATTTAAGAATAATTTTTGAGCCCTGGCTGGTGTGGCTCAGTGGATTGAGTGCTGGCCCGAGAACTAAAGGGTCGCTGGTTCGATTCCCATTCAGGGCACATGACTGGGCTGCAGGCCAGGTTCCCAGTAAGGGACACATGAGACGTAACCACACATCGATGTTTCTCTCCCTCTCTTTCTCCCTCCCTTCCTCTCTGTCTGAAAATAAATAGATAATTTCTTTAAAAAAAATAACCACCTCAGTTAAAAAAAAAAAAAAGAATAATGTTTGAAATAACAAAGGAGAACTTCCCCAATCTGGCAAAGGGAATAGACTTCCAGGAAGTCCAGGAAGCTCAGAGAGTCCCAAAGAAGTTGGAGTCAGTTACTTACAAAGGAGTTCCCATAAGACTATCAGCTTATTTCTCAAAAGAAACCTTGCAGGCAAGAAGGGGCTGGAAAGAAGTATTCAAAGTCGTGAAAGGCAAGGACCTACACCCAAGATGACTCTATCCAGCAAAGCTATCATTTAGAATGGAAGGGCAGATAAAGTGCTTCCCAGATAAGGTGAAGTTAAAGGAGGTCATCATCACCAAGCCCTTATTATATGAAATGTTAACGGGACTTACCTAAAGAAAAAAAGGAGATCGAAACTATGAACAGTAAAATGAGAAAAAACTCACAACTATCAACAACTGAACCTAAAAAAACAAAAGCAAAACCAAAGTAAGCAAACACCTAGCACAGGAACAGAATCACAGAAATAGAGATCACATGGAGGGTTATCAGTGGGGAGGGGGGGGCGAGAAAGGGGGAAAAGGTAAGGAGAATAAGCAGCGTAAATGGTAGGCACAAAATAGACAGGGGGAGGTTAAGATAGTATAGGAAATGGGGAAGCCAAAGAACTTACATGTACCACCCATGGACATGAACTAAGGGGCGGGCGGGAATGCCGGTGGAGGGAGGGTGCAGGTGGGAGGGGGGTGCAGGGCAGAGGGGAATAAAGGGGAGACAAAAATGGGATTACTGTAATAGCATAATCAATAAAATATACTTAAAAAAAGAACATTTTTGACTTGTATTCAGTCTGAAAACAATACTTAAAATAATTCTTTGGACTCACTGATTTTTAGCTGGTTTTGGTGCTAATGCCCAGACTTTTTAAGGCTCAGGGTTATCATTCTTGGATTCCCAGCTGACGGGAGCACACCTTTCAGTAATAAATGACTCAGTATTTCCCCCAAACTTTGCAAACATGTGTCCCTTATCATGTCGCACCCGGTATAACACAATCAAAACCAGCCTGGGTTTGTTCTTTTTACAAGTCACTCTGCCTCCTGGAGGCACAGACAACGTTGTCATTATTTGCATAATCCACATTGTTTTCCAGAACATTTCTCCATAGAAGGCTCTACTTATTTTCCCCAGAATGCAGTGAACAAAGCTTTTTCCAATCTGTGTATTCGGATCTTTTTGTTTCGTTTCAGGGTACAAGCAGGTTTCCATTTGTTGTTTTCTAAGGTACCTCTCGTTCCGCCCTTTTCTCCGGGAACCCCGTGACGGGCTTGCTGCTTCGGCATGCCGGTGGCCTTCTCCTGGGTGCTTTCCATCTCTTGGTTTCTGTCACACTTCTTAGAAAGTGTTTCGAGGTTTGGCCGCTCCACCACCGACTGCTTTCTGCGTCACAGTGCCCGCTTTTGCTTCCTTCAGCGGATTCTAATTCTGCTACAATGGTTTTTCCTGTCCTTGCCGTCCTTCCTTGCCCCACCTGTTAGCGTCCTAGGGCTGCTCTCCCAAATGACCACAGCTGGGTGGCTTAAAACAGCAGGACGGTCTTCTCTTGCAGCTCTGGAGGTCAAGAGTCTGCAACCCAGGTGTGGGCAGGGTGGGTCCCTCTGAAGACTCTGAGGGTGCATCTCTCCTGGTGCTGGCTGCAGCCGGCAGCCCCGGCCTTCCTTGGTTTGTAGTCACGTTGTCTCTGCCTCTGCCTTCACATGTCTTCTGGTTTCTCCTTTTGTGCAGGCCTTTCTTTCTTCTATACGGACACTTATCACTGGACTTGGGCCTATCCAGTTAATCCAAAATGACCTCACCTTGAGGTTCCTAATATGTCTGCCAAGACCCTTTCCCCAAACAAGGTCACGTTCACAGGAACCAACAGCTAGAGAAAGTGGGTCTCCTACCTTTTTGGAGACCGCAGTTCAGCCCACTACACCTTCCACGTCCCTTCTCATACTTTTATGCTGCGTTTTCCCACCTGCGGGGCTACCCTGTGCTCTCCAGCTCTGGGTTTCCCCTTCGAGCTGACGCTCAGTTTCCTGCCGTCTTCCTCTGGCTCCTGGAGGAAATCGCTGTCGACGGCCTGCTCTCCAGGGTTTCAGCACACGGTTCCTTTCCCAGGTTCCGCAGCGCTCCTTCACGGCCCTTGCTGTTGGTGCTTTTTCCTCTGTATTGTCCTGCAAACACAGAAATGTCAACCCCAACCACGCCCCACAACTATAAGGAAATGGATGTGTCGCTTGCCTTGGTCCTGTTCTCTTATTGCTTGTTTGATGGTTACATCCCTGTCTCAGTGTTCCACCCGGGCCGCAGAACCAAAGGGGCTCTGCTCAGTCCATTTCCCAGTTTCCCGCAGGCTTCTGCCAACTGCAGCTCGGCCGAGCGGAGGCCGCGTTCGGTCCTGGCCCCTGAGCTGGCCTTTGGGCATTCTCAGCTGAAGAGAGTGGATGAGCAAAAGGCCCAGCATGCACTGCTACCAGGGAGTTCCCTGCTGCTCTCCCCCTGCCCACCCACCCTTACATTCATCATGTGTGCTCCCCAGAATACCGTGCACCACGAAAGCCCCCTGTCCTGCCCACTTTCTCTGACCAGGGGACATCGCTCCAGTCACCGTGCAGACTAGCCTCTGCGGGAGATTAGGCACAGCCCAGTTTTCAGACCGGCAGAGATTCCGGGTCTCTGAGTGGGGACCAGCGGCGCAGGACATTCTGAGCACCTTCCTGCCTCTGTCCCTGGTCTCTGCGTCCGGAGGCTTCTCTCCAGCGCTGTCCCCCACCGTTATCAGCGTGGCTCCTCCCAGATTCTGGCACGAGGTCGCAGCTGTTTCCCACACGGAGCAAGGTTTTGTCCTTCTCTCTGCCCGCGTGGGCATTTCAAGGAAAAATAAGAACGGCTGCAGCGCGGGGTTGTAGTTAGATGCCATTTTATATAGGAATCTGTGGGGTTTTACAGGTTTTTTTTTAAGCCCAGACTCACTTGTTTATTCACATTTATGTATTCCAGAACACAGTAGTGCCTCCGCTGCCTGATTTTTAGAGTACACGTCGGGCTAACTCAGCTAATACACCAGGAGAGCTCTGCAAGGAGGGAGCGGCAGGGGAAGGCCCAGGCCCCCGCCCTTCCCTCCCTCTGCCCTGCAAGGCTCACTTCCCAGGGGTCTCTCTGTCTCAGAGACTTCATTCGTGGGACCCCTCAGGAGCAGTCTGTGAACTCAGACACATTCACTGAACACCTGCTTGGCCCCAGGCGCCGGGCGGTTCTGCGGGACAGGGATTCCGATCCCGATCACATGACTCCGACCCGGTGATTCCTGTGGCTGCCCTCGGGGTGTCTGGCTTCCATCTCCCTGCCTGAGAGCAGGGTTTCCATTTGGCCTCCTGGTTTGGTGGTTATTTGACTAATAATCTCGCCGAACTCCTGTCAGCAGGGAAGGGACAGTGTCTGCATCCTTGGCCGGCAGGGCTGTGGGGGAGAGGCCACCCGAGCCGGGCTTTGGAGGGTGGATAGGAGTTCGGTGGAGATAAGGCGAGTGGGAATAGGAGCAAGGGGTGGAGCCTGCCTCTCTGGGGTCTCCTCAGCCCAAACCTAACAGTCCCTTGGCTTTTTTCTCACTGGTTTCTGCCGCCACGTGGACAAAGTTCCCAGATGGGTCTCTTCAGAGGCTGAACAGCCGGAGGGGCTGGGCGGTGCCCAGAGGAGGATGAGGGGTCTGCAGTGCCTGTCCCCGTGGGAGGTCGCCTCCCGAAAGAAAGGACACCCAGGTCACCTAGGCCTAACAGCTACGCGCAGGAGGAAGGATAGAGGCCCTGCGCCTGCCACCCCGGGGTCCCTGTCTGTGGCTGGCTCCCTCTTTGTTATCTTCTTAACGCGGACACGAGCGGCGCCCGTCCCACAGCGGCTGCCTGGGGTTGCTGCCCCTTCCCAGCGAGCATGTTCGTGGCTGGGTCTCCTGGACGTGAACCAAAAGCCATTTGCTTCAGAGGCAAGATTTGAGTCAGGCCCAGCTGGGTTTTCCCATCCTTTATTTGCCCGATCCTATTAATAATTAACGGTACAGTAATGAGAATTGCTTTTAATAGAATCACTGCCATCACCGCATTCTGCTCCCTGCCAAGGGTTTCCCCCAAAAGGATCCACGTTCACATGGCCGTGTTTACTGCCACAGACACCGGGCACTGCGTGGCAGGAAGGTCCCCTGCCAACGTCCTTCCCAGCCATTCCTCTCTTCTGGGCCTGAGCCCCATGGCCCCCCATCGGGAAACCCCCTTCTCCCTCTATCATTTCTTAACCCTGCCTCAGAGCCCCACCCAGCTCTGCCAAGCGTCGCCCGGTCGTGCCTTGTCCGTCACTGGGGCAAACTGGTCCCAGGGGCAGGGACAGCCCAGGCTGGAAGCTGCCTGGTACCCAGCCTTGTGGGGGCACGACACCGTCCGTGGTGCATCCAGACGCTGGCATCCTGGACGGGGAAGCACGCCTGCATCAAGGCCTGGAGGACAGGGGCGAGGGAAGGGCCTGGTGCAGCTGCGTCCTGGCTGGGCCACGGTTTGTGGGAGGGCGGGAAGTGTGGTCCTTCCCTGCCCCCCCACCCAGCCCCCACCCCCGCCAGCCTCAGTTCACTCATCTGCAGAGCAGGGAGGAAGATGGTTCCTACCTTACCAGAATGTTCTGGGGAGAAGCGGAGCGCGTGTGGGGGAAGCAGAATTAAGGACAGCTCCTTAATACTCGCTCCGGGAAAATGTCTGTGGTGTGCCCAGGGGTCGGCTCCTCGGGAGGCTGTGCCCTGAGGCATTGTTTATGATGTCACAGCTCGGAAACCACCTCCGCGCTCCGTGTTAGAGACCTGGCTCTGTCAGTGCGCACAACCTGCTCCGTGGAGTGTGCCCTGAGCGCCAGGCGAGCAGAAGCTCTGGGGGCTGTAGATGGCTGGGCTCCCCCCGTGGGTGGAAGGATCAGGGTGCAGAATGAAGTGTGGTCTGTGACCCCCTTCTGGGCTCCGGGCGGAGCCACAGAGCTGCGCACATTATGAAGTGGAGACTAGAAGCTCACTTGCTCCAAGTGCTTGTAGATGGATGGGTGATGAATCACAGATAATTTTGAATTTTCTCTTTGGTCTATCTTAATTTCAAAATTATCTGCAATTAACATGTATTACTTTTGTAAACAGAAAAATGTTTTGTTTTGTTTTTTAAAAGAATGCGTGTTCTCTTCATTTTCCTACCACACAATCAGGATAATATTCAGCCTGGAAAGAGGGGAATTCGGAGAGACACGGATCAGTGTGGGTTCTGGCCTTGCTCCAGGGCCTATGTGGGGGGCAGAGGGCTGGACGGACCAGGCCATGAGGCTCCAGCATTCTGCACGGCCCTGACGCCAAGCTAAACCCTCTGCACCATGACCCCCTGTCCCCCTGTCCCCCAAAAGCCCTGGGAGAGGACGAGCACCATAGGGACTGCTCCTGGCTCCACTCTGCAGCTGAGAGGTGAGACACGCCCTGCCAAGAGTCACCCAGCAACCTGGCGGGCAGCTGTCAAGGGGGAGGGGCCGGCCGGGAGGAAGCCCCTGCCCCTGAGGGTCTCCGTTTGGCCGCAAGTCAGGGTAGCCTCCCCGGAAAACCGTGAAGGTCAGGTAATCCAGAGCTCCCTGGATTAGCTGGAGTTGTTTTGTCCTGGGGGAAGGCAGGGGGAGCCACTGAGTCCTGAGGGAAGAGGACGTGGTTCCGGGTGCGGGCAGCGCGGAGCAGAGAGCTGCAGTGACACGACACCCAGACATGCGCCAGGAGCTGATTGATAACCAGAGGCCCCAGCGAGACAATGCGTGACAACAGCAACAACAATGGTTAACATTTACTGAACGCCAGGGACACCCGAGGAGGTGACAAGCACTCTTCACTTAATTCTTACAACCGCCCTGGGATGGTCGTGCCGTGGTGTGTCCCCCACGCCCTCCACCGCGCCCATCTGCAGCTGGGAGCACCGAGGCTCAGCGCCACGGGGCCGCACAGCTGGGGTGGGGATGCAGGTCTGTGTGAATCTGAGGCTGGGTGCTCCTAGCACAGGGCTAGGCTGCAGGGAGGTGAAAGGCCAGTGAGCCCCATGGAAGAGCCGGGGCGCAGGGAGGAGTGGGACGGGGTGGGACTGAGCCGTCCCTCCACCAGCACCGGGGACTGCGCCCCCAAGCCAGACCTTGGGCTGGAGGACTAGAGGCCAAAAAGACACCGCCCCCCAGGACAGCCCAGTCGGGGAACAGACAGGTAAACAGACGGTGGCCGCCAGGGTCACAAGCAGGGAGCGGCCTCAGCTGAATTCTAAGGGATGAACCGCTGACCCGGTGGCAAGAGAAAACACCCCAGGCCTCAGCATGTGCACCTGCTAAGTAACCGGTGTGGCTGGGGCGGGGGTGGGGGGACCAGCAGGAACCAGGTCCCTGGAGCCTTCAAATCCAAGGGAAGGGCGCAGGTTGCATCGGGGCGACGGGAGTTACGGGGTGTCGTGCAACGGGGGTGACCTCATCAGACAGGAGGCCATCCTGGAGGCTGGGGCCCTGCGGGAGACCGACGCGCGGTCCAGGTGGGAGGTGAAGGACTGGGGTGGGGCGGCTGCAGGGAGAAGGGGCAGCTGTGACTCCCTGTGGTGGGGAGCAACTGCGGGCTGTGGGGGTGGGGGAGGAGAGGAAGCAGGGCGGCCTTGGGCATCTGGGCTCAGTGGTTCCCGGGGGCAGGTGAAGCCTGGGGGCTCACTGGCTCTGTGGGGACGTCAGCGGGCCGCTTGGAGGGGCTGGTGTGGAGGACCAGCCCCGGGACCCGCCGCCCTCCTGGGGCCCTGGGTGCCCCACGCCGCAGTTCCTTCCTCTGCCTTGGCTGCTGGGAAAACCTGGACCCTGTGCCTGTGTCTCCAGCCCCCACCCGGGACCCCATGCATGGGGCCCTGGCTAGAATACCTGACAGAGGGGAGGGTGCCAGCCCCGATGATGCTGGAGCTGAGGGACGGGCACCCTTGGGGTCTTTTGCAGAAGGGGAAACGGAGGCTGATGTCATGTGCCCAAGGACACACATCTGGAGAGGGATAAGATCTGTCTGAGAGGCTCAGAGACTGTCCCCAGGGCCGCGGGATCGCTGGTCCAGGCCGGGAGGGAGCACTGAAGAGGGGAGGGCTTCGTGTTTCCCGCTCACCCAGAGTCAGCCCTCGCCTGCCTGCCTCTGCCCAGGGACAGCAAGCAGTGGGCCGTGGGCTCCTGGAGCAGCTGTGGACCAGGACCAGGAGCGTGGGGCGGCCTGGGGAGCAGGGAGGGGTATGTGGCAGGAGCCTCAGTCTCTCTGTCTCTCAGGCTGGGTAGCCCCTCCCAAGATGGAACCCCCTTGGCAGTCAAACCAAAACGGGTTCCCAAAATTCGGCTGGGAAATCCTCCAAGTCTCTTCCCTGTGTTGGAGACCAACCGTCTCCATCAGCGTGTAAAGCCTTGGAGAAGTCCTACAGGAAAGAGCCCTACTCAGATTGGCTTAATCCCACCTTTTCCTTCATTTACTTAACCATGATAGAGGCACTTTTTCCATGAAATGGGTACTAGCACTTGCGGCAGATTTAACATGGCTACAAATGTTTGGCACTCCCACCATGGAGAGGTGGGCTCTAGTCTCCCCTCTTCATTCTGGGTGGGCCACAGGACTGCCTGGGCCAGTAGAGGGGGGCAGGGATGACAGTGGAACAGTTCCAGGGGTGGTCCCTAAGTGGCCCGGCAGCTTCAGCCTCCGCCCCTCTGAGTGTCAAGCTGCAGCCTAATAAGTCCAATCCTGGGCACACGGAGTGCTGGGAAGAGGCCAGCTTGGGCACCGCCCTGGAGCCTTTAGGGACCCCGGCCCCAGCTGCTACCAGACTGCAGCCGCCTGAGGATCCCAAGCATGAACCGCCCTGCTGAGCCCAGCCAACCCCGGCATCACAAGAGCGGGGAATACACTATTGTTTGAAGCCACTGCGTTTGGGCGGTTTGTCACACAGCAGTGGAAAACTGGAACCGCGGCCTGTAGACCCCAGTGGGCACTGACGGGGCATCTCCACCCCATTCTTGCTGCCTGCCACAATGGACCTCTCGGTCATGCCTTTGCGCAGGATGTGCCCTCTCCACCCCCTGCCTGGACTGTCCTCCTGCCTCCTTTTCCCCTTGAGAGATCATTCTAGGCTCACTTTGGAGACTTATCCAACAACCATCAAGTCCCCTGCAGCGTCCCAAGGCTGGGACCCGCCTGGGCTCACACTTGCCTTTTTGGGCCTCTGTTTCTTCCTCTGGAGACAGGATAACAGTGGTAACCGCTGCAGGAGGCTGTTGTGCAGATTAAATAAGATGACAGGGGAAAGCATGTAGTAGGTAGTGAATAGATGGGGATCTTATAAGCTGCTCAACACCTCCACTGGCACATGGCCTAGTGCCGGGGCTGCGCCATTTGCAGCCTGGCCTCCCCAAGATCAGGCACCCATGCCCCGGAGCTCACTGCTCCCACACCCGAGCACAGCCACTGTGAAGCTGCTGGTGTTCAAGACAATCTGGGGAAGCTCAGAGAGCCCTCGTCTGCTCCCCCTGGAAGAATCCTTGGGGATCAGTGAACCGAGACTCCTTATTTTTACCGAGGCCCGTAGAGGTCTAGGTCCTTGCCCAAGGTCATACCGCCAGTTCTGGAACTGGATCCCAGGCCTCAGATTCCCATCCCATGTCTTGTCTGACACAGGGGTCCTTGAGTCTGGGGGACTGGTCCTCTCTGACCCCTCTAATCTGTCTCGTGCCTTCCCTGAGAGCCACCTGAGACACAAGCAACTCCAGAGCCTGATGTCTGGCCCATCTGTGAGACCAGCTCCCTGCGGATAGCAGGTCCTCCCCACCTCTCCTCTCCTCTGTTCCCTCCCATAGATGCCATCAGCCAGGGACTGTGAACTGGACAGCCACAGCCTGCAAGTGCAGACATGTGGGAAAGTCTAGGGCCCCAGAGACTTTGGGTCCAGTCCCAGCCACTCCTCTCATTAGCTGGGGGGTCTTGGGTGGGTCGTCTCTCCCAGCCTCACCTTCCCCATCTGCAGAAGGGGAGTAAGTGCACTTCCTCCGCCAGGGAGGAGCTGCAGCTTGGAGAGCTGGGTCCCCCTGGGCATGCAGACCCACGCCCCTCCCTCAGAGCCTGACCACGCCTCCCCACCTCATCTCCCCCCTTGCTTCCCTGTCAGTTCCTGGGGGCCTGGGTTCTAAGCAGAGCTGGGGGACCCTGAGGCCCTGAAGGTGTGGGGCACAGAATCGAGAACCACAGGGTTCTGCGGAAATGCTTCCCACGAGCAGTGGCCCAGGTGAGCAGGCCAGGCCCCAGGCTAGGGGCTCCCAGGCCTCGCCCACACAGTGCCAGTCCTCGTGGGAGGGCTGGGCATGAGAAGCACAAGCGTGGGTTTGCTGCACAGAAAGGGGTGTGTGCGATGCATTTGCCTGGGGTGGGGGGCTGCGGACAGGGAGCGGGTGGCCCTGCAGCTGTCCCCCACCTTGGGAGAGCTCTGCAGGCCAGGCCCGGCCCTGCCGCTGGAGCAAGCCCAGCACCCTGACGTGGGAGATTGCTACAGCCAGATTAGAGCTGAGAGCTTCAAACGGAGCCCGCCTGGCAACAGGCCTGCTGCCCGGGCACAAAGGGGCCGTCGAATTATAAATAACTGCCATCAGGGTGACTCTCCCGTCCTTCCTGGGGTGAAATGTTCCACCAGCCCCTTCCCCGCCTTGCAGCCCAGACACCAGCAGCCAGCTTCAGGGAGGGAGGGGGCGTCCAGGAGGAGCTGGTGCCTAGGCGAAGCCGTGTATGCAAACAAACAAACAAGGGTCCGCCTATTGAAGGACGCACTTGGTTTTCTGTAGCAGGGATCAGGAATGTTTGCACGAGGCCCTTCCAGCTGGTGACCCTGTGGAAGCTGCTTGAGGAGTCCTCCATTATTAACGACATGCTTCCCTGTCCCAAGCTCTGTTGAACTCACGTGTCAGGCTCAGAAATAGCTTCAGGGGAGGGGCTGGCATCCGGCTTCCAGGTCCAGGCGGCCCCTCTGAGACTGGCTTTCCCCAGGCCTGGAGGAGAGGAGAGACCGGAGCCTAGGACCTGTTCTGGGTCAGGTCCTGTCAAGGGTAGAGTGGCCTCTGCGAGCTCAGGTCCCGGCTCACAAACAGCAGGCCTGAGGAAGCCAGTGTCGCTGAGCTTGTTAAATGGCTGGGGATCGCTCCTCCACGTCCCTTGTGTGCGCACCAGGTGCTTCTCTCAGGACCCCCCTTTTCCGGGTGAATTAAACGGACGGACAGGGTGAGGGGACACCGTGGACGGTGAGCCTTGCAGGCAGTCGCTGCTGCAGCCCCATTGCACAGAGTGGGACCCGAGGCCGCCGAGGTGAGCAAGGACGGACTGGCTCAGGGCCTCGCTGCCAGGAAGACGCCCAAGAGGGATTAGAACTCAGTTCTGTCTCATTCCACACCCGAAGCTCCTAACCTCTCCAGCTCTGTGGGGCTCTAAAGTACTGTCCCACCGATTGACTAACTGATCGACTGACGACCTGCTAGGGCCCCATCACCAGCCCCCACTGCCGGTCCAGGAGCCTCCAAAATCCCAAGCAGGAGCGACCCACCCCGTAGGGGGTGGGGCCGGGGCGGGGCTCTCGAGGCTGTCCGACCCCGCCCGCCCGAGCCGGTTGGTTAATCCGCAGCCCCCCTACCCCCCGGCTCCGCGGCTCGCCGGCCGGTTGCCGGGGAAACGACCTCTCCCCTTCCGGCCTTCAAAGGGGTCCCCCCTCCCCGTGACCGCCCCACCGGGCCCCGCGACCTCCAGCCCCGGGATCGGCGGGCGGGGGCTGACGTCCCGGATAAAAGAGAGTGGGGGGAGGACAGAGACGCGAAGAGACACCCACAGACGGAGAGACAGCGAGAGGCAGAGAGCGAGAGAGACGCGCGCAGGCGGGGAGCGACGCGGGCAGCAGGGAAAGGGGAGGCGGGGAGAGACGCAGGGACTCGAAAACACGCCCCGCCCCCACCCCGGCGCGGGCGCGGGAGACGCAGAGGGCGAGGTTGGAGGTGGGGGGGGGCGCACGCAGCGAGGTGGGGGGAGACCGCAGCACGGAGACGCGGGGAGGCGGAAGGGGCCCCCCAAAGGGGAAAGGCAAGGGCCAGCAAGAGGGCGAGACTTGTGAAAATAAATATTTATCAATTGAGAGTTTCTAAATTCTTTTCGCATTTTCATAGTAAATTATTCATATGTGTATCTCCCTGTCTATCTGCTTAGGGGGCTGCCGGGGTGCTCCTTTTTGTGCTCCCCTTCTCCGTCCTCCTCCTCCTCCCCGTCTCCTCTCCCCCTCCCCCACTCTCGCTCCTTCCCTCCTGCTCCTCCCTCCCTAATCCTCTCCTTCCTGCCCTTTCTTCCCACTCCCTCTTCACCCCCCCCCTCCGGTTTCTATTCCACTAACCCCTCTCCCCCTCCTCCTCCTCCCCACTTTCCTACTGTGCTCCCCCCCCAGGTTGGAGCTGGGCACTGAGGCCGGCCGCCGCCGCCGCCCGGAGGTGACCGGCTGCCACGCTCTCGAATTTCCTCCCCGCCTTAACTAAGAAGAATCGTCCAAGTCAGCGGGGCTGGGATGAAAAAAACACTCGTCGCTGGCAGTCTGGCACCCCCAACCGGGACCGCAGAAATCTTCCTCCGGAGGACTGGGGGCACTGGAGTTGGGGGAAGGTGGGAACTGCGGTCCCAGGAGGGACCTAGATAAGCCCCCAGCTTGCTGAGCCTCAGTTTCCCCTTCCGTAGGATGGGGCCAGAGACTAATTCCCTGTTCTCTGGGGCCAAACCGGCTCTCACCAGCACAAAGGAGGAACAGGGTCCAAGTCAGAAAGGCACGATGTGAATTCCTAGAAACAGGCAAGGATCCAGCCCCCAGCCAGTGCGTGCCAGGTGGAGAGGCCACGTGGCTATCAGTCCGCGGCCTTGAGCACAGGGCCTGCCTCAGTTTCCTCATCTGCAAACTGGGCCAGTGATGCCTCCCTCCCCTGGACCAAGGACTAGGATCCTCCCCCTGAGAATTGCTATTTGCTGCACACACTGCAGTGTCTAAGTGGCATCCGTTCCCTGCTCCACGTCACCCGTGCCCTGCCGCCCCCTGCCCCCAGTCCCCACTAGCTGCAGGAGAGGAGGCCCTGGGAGCTCATCTCTCAGAGCCGGGGGACGGGAGTCAGCACCCCAGAAGCCGGGGAGGTGCTGAATCCAAGCCTCCCTGCCTGGGCACCAGCCTGGGAGCCCCGAGCTAACTCCAAGGGCCTGTACCCTTCCTCCCGTGCGCCGCTGCAGGTGAAGGGCGGCCTCCTCTCAAGGGGCCTCCCCCTGGAGGCTGGGCAAAGAGGCCTGGGTGTCAGGTCCTGGGTTTGCGTCCAGTCCCTTCCCCCTCTGGGGTGGGAGTTCCAAGGTTCCCCTTCAGCCCTCGCTGCCCAGATCCTTGTTATTATTACTGGGAACAACCATAAGCGCTACTGGTCAGGCTCCCGGAGCAGCAGTCGGGAGCCTCACAGCTCCTTTGGTCCTTCCTACATGCCTCTCATCCAATGGCTACTGCCCCATTTTACAGATGGGGAAGCCAAGGCTCCGAGCGGGGACCTGCCCCAGGTCAGGTGGCTGGGCAGCGGCTGATGGGGGCTCTGGCCGGCTCTGGCTTTGGCGCTGTAGAGGGGTGTCCTCACCCAGCTCCCTGTGCTTCCTGCAGGGGCGGGGTGGGCCACGTCAGTGCTGCCCGGAGGGAAGGTGGCTTTTGGGATCGGGGTTGCCCAGGGTGCTCCAGCTTGGTGACCGCAAGCCCTATAGGCTCTTCAGACATGGCTCTGAAGACATCTTTCTTTCTGTGCAAGCACAGCGAGAAATGTGTTGGGAAAAATGTCCTCTCTGGGTATCTATCTGCCCCCTCTCCTTCCTGTGGCTAGTGTCACCTTTGTTGGCCTAAGACAGAGATTCAAGACTAGAGGATATGGGGCGGGGGGGGGGGGCGGCGGGGGGGGGGGGGGGGAAGAGGACCGGTGGGTGGGCTCTCAGCATCAACCATTCAGTATGGACCATTTGGCGAAGAGTTATTTTGAGAAGGAGTAAGGCACAAGGTTGAGAAACAAAGATGGGTGTAAAAAAAAAAAACAGTTTGAAATCCATTGTTGTACAAAAAAATCAGGAACCGTTTAGGACAGAGAATTGTGGCCTCCTGAAGCCCCCCCCCGCAGGTAACTCGGCTCTCCCCAGCTGCCGCCCCAAGGGAAGTGACAAAAACAAAAACTGGGAGGTAATTCCTCTCTGAGGACTCTATGGCCCATAAGGCTTTACAAGGTCATTGCATTCAGTCATTAAAGCAGGCCCACCAGATGGAAGCTGTTGTACCCACAGGTGGATGAGGAAACAGGGCCCATTCGCCCAAGGTCACACAGTGAGTACAAGGCTCACTGTGAGTACACAGTGCGTACAGTGAGTACAGACCCTTCTTGGGTCTGTCAGCCTCCAAAACCCACACCCCGACACTGGCTACCCTCCCCTGAAGAAACAGCTGTCACCCCGCGGTGCCATTGGCTCTTGCCTTTGTCCTGCTCATGGTCAGCGCCAACCCTATCCCTAGAATTTCCGTAGCACCAGGAGGATTCACAGATGCTCAGGAACAGGTCTGAGGCAGCCAGGGTCCCCGGAAGGGCACTGCCGTGCCCTCCCCCCTTTTCCCCAACAACCATGTTTGCCACTCCCAGGGGATGTTGTCCCCAAAGTGTCAGAGCCCTGTGCCTACAAAAGGACACACAGCAGCGCTGCTAGGTCCCCACACTCCCCTTTTCCTCACAGCTCTCTCTCCCCCTTGCGTCGGGCAGGGTTCTGGGGCCTCACTGGAGACACTAGGACCACCCAGGTCCAAGCTGGGGCCTGCTCTGCGTTTAGGAAAAATGCGATGGCTGGTGGGTGGGGGTGGGAGACAGAACAAGCAGCAGAGAGACCAGCCTGCCTCCGGGGCCTCCTGGGCTGTGGCAGGTGAGAGCTGTGGGGTGGGGGACCGCTCTTTGGGAGGGGGTGGGGAATGCATTAGCACGTGCTCAGTGGGGGCCACGCCCTGCAGGGTCTGCTGGCTGGACCCTGAGGAGCAGCTCGGACCCGGACACAGGGGTAGGGCAAGGCTGGGGATGAGGGCGGGGGGCTCGGAGAGGAGGGAACTAGTGGTGATTTTCAGACCCACCCTGGTGGCTCCTACACTAGCCACCCCCCACCCCAGGTGAGAAACGTCGAGATTTTCATTATCATTATCAAGGGCGATTAGAAATGTCTAGAATCAAGTATTAGCCACAGTCATCTCCAGGTGGGGAGTGTGGGTGATGTTTCGCTGTCTTGCTTATAGTTTTCATTGTTTGAGCTTATTTATTTTACAATAAGGGTGCTTTACCCCCCTAAAAAAACAGTAGTGATGATACCCCCCCCAAAAAAGATAGAAAATTTAATAACCAACAAGACTAAACTTTGCAAACGCCAAGATGTAAAGAAGCGAAGCAGCTGTGAAAAACAACAGAGGGGAGAAAGGACCTGGCCGGTTGCACTCCAACCGGACAAGCCAAAGCCCTGGACCCGGTGAGGGAGTGCCCAGGAAGCCAGGATGGGTTCCGGAACCTCGGAGAGGAAGCTCGTGGGGGAACATGAGTGCCTTTGAGAGGAGCCAGTGGAGGAAGGACCCCGGAGGTGTCTGGCCCGGAGCAAGGACTCAACCCAGACCGACCCCGTGGCTCCCATGGTGCCCGCTGGGCGCCGGCGGCAGGCAAGCCGCTCCGGCTGCCTGGAAGTTGGCGTTTGCTGTCGGTGAAACAGGCGGGCACCCGCAGCCTTAGAACTGGGATCACAGAGTCAACGTGGAGAGAGCCTCCCCTCTTCCCGCTCCCCCTCCTCAGTGTCCCATTCGGAAACCCCCGCAACGGAGAACTTGCTGGTCCCTGGAATTCAGTGGGCTCCATTAGCAGCTATTCTTTAAAAAAAAAAATTTTTTTTTTAATTTATTGATTTTAAAGAGAGAGAGAGAGGGGAAGGAACAGAGAAGGAGAAACATCAATTTGTAGTTCCACTTATTTATTCATTCATTAGTTGAACCACTGACTGGGCCCTGACCAGGGATCGAACCTACAGCCTTGGCGTATCAGGATGATGCTCTAACCAGCTGAGCTACCCAGCCAGGGAAGCAACTGTTCATAAAAGCTCCTTGTGACCCTGGAGGCAGCCCCTGCTGCCAGAGGGCTGTCAGATTATTTGATGAACCTACTGAACCTACCCTTTGGCCAAGCGATTCCATTTTTAGGAATTTATACCACAGAAATGCTCACACAAGTGACAAGGGAAAAGGTACGGGGAATTCAGGGCATCACTGTTTATAACAGCAGAACTTTGGGAATTGCCCAGACATCCAGTTGGGGGACTGATTATATAAATGTGAAGGTGCTGCCCAAAGGAAGAGCAAGGGGCTGTGACAAATAACCCGCCCACTCCTTCAAGGAGGGAAAAAGAACCAGAAACTCTCATTTGCATTGTAAGAGGGTCACCTCCATGTACACCTGGTGCCAAACCCAGTGCCGTAACTGGTTGTCCAGGAAGGGAGCTGGGGGTTGGGTAGGATGGGTATTAATTTCAGCTTTATACCCTTTTCCCTTTGACTCAGTTCACTGTGAGTATGTATTCCCTGGGAACAGCCATCGGTGGCCTTCACTCCACTAGGACAGTGAGTGGAAATTTCCAGAGCTCACCCACAGCCAGTTCTCTCTTTTCTTCCCAGGACCCACCACCCTGTGACTCATGCTGGCCGGTGGCTCTTTTCTCTACCTCAGGGCCCTGGAGATGGAGGTGCCACAAGACAGAGACAGTCTGGATCCCTAAGTGTTCACATGGAAAACAATTGCCGTGGAGAATTACCTGGACTCGTACAGACTTTGCTGGATGCAAAACAAACTTTTGCTGCATTGAAACACTTCGATGCAGGGCTTATTTGTTACTGCAGCACAACCCAGTCTTGCTAACCGATACACTCTGGCTCAAGGAATGCCTAGAGACCTCCAACAAGTCCCCTGACTTCCCCAGGCTTCCATTTTCCCATGACTGTGGTGGAGCAAGGGGCCTTTCCTCCTCTCACTAGGGCCTGTGCTGCTCATGTTCCCAAACGCCAAAGGCCCGAGGAACCCCTGTCAGCACGTGGGGCTGCAGGGAACTGAGTGCTCGCACTGGCCACGAGCTGGACCGCCTCAAGGGCACCGTGGACTCTTCCCAGTGGCCCCCGCAGGGAGGCACCATAACCATCCCCACTGCCCCACGAGGAAACCGAGGCTCAGAGAGGTGAGGTCACTTACCCAGGAGCGCCAGCACCTGTGATTCCTATCTGCTCTAATTACAACTGCCATCTGGTACTTTAACTTATTTCTTATAAATGCAATTTCAAGGAAAGCCCACTGTTAACAACCTGAGAGAACTTAGAACAATTTTTTTTTTTTTACACTTTACCATCTTAACCATTTTTAAGTGCACAGTTCTAGGGCATTAAGTATGTCACATGTGCAACAACCATCTCCGCCATCCATTTCCAGGACCCTGTACCTGTCAAATGACAACTCCCAGCCCCCTGCCCCCACCAAGGCCTTGGCAAACGTCCTTCTGTCGTCTCCATGAATTTGCTCATTCTTGGGACCTCATAGGAGCAGGCTCACAAGTATTTGTCCTTCTGTACCTGACTCATTTCACTTAGCACAGTGCCCTCAAGCTTCGCCCCCATGGAAGTGTGTGTCAGGATCCCCTTCCTTTTTAAAGCTGGATGCTTTTTCATACGTGAATCGACCACATTTCGTTTATCCGTGTGAGTGTTGATGGACACTTGGGTTGTTTTCTCCTTCGGCTATTGTAAATAATGCTGCAATGGTGGACATACATATATCTGAGACTCTGCTTCCAATCCTTTTGGGTTTATACCCAGAAGTGGAACCGCTGGATCATCTGGTAATTCTATTTTTAAATTTTGAGGAACTGCCATGCTGTTTTCTGCAGCATCTGCACCATTTTACATTCCCCCCAACAGTGCGTAAGCTTCCACTTGCTCCGCAGCCTCACCGATACTTGCTATTTTCTGCCTTTTGGTAGGAGCCATCCTAAGAGGTGGTCTTGACTTGTGTTTCCCTGATGACCCCTGAGGGAGGAAGGATCTTTAAAAGCCACTGGTGAGTCCATAGTGGTGCAGTCGCCTGGACCTGTTTCCACAAGAAGAGGCAGGGGACCGGATGCCGCCCCACTACTGTGGATACTGTGGCCGCATCTCGTAGTTCTTGACTCCCAAGCAAGCGAGTGGGCGGTGCTCCGGGGCTGCAGTGTAACCTCTGCCCCAGTGACCAGGCTGGGGCCCCCACTTCTCTGGAACTTCAGCCTCCAACGTTGTGATCTTTACTTCCCCTCTGGGTCTGGCAGGAACTGAGCTGAGTCTTTCCAGTCCTGGCCGACCCTGTGACCAAGAGTCCTCACCCAGGCCTGGGACACAGAGCAGAGAGGAGGCAGCTCCACAGCAAGGCAGGACAGGGGTCATCTGCCTGTCCGTTGGCCTTCCACGTCCAGACAAGGGCAGCTTTGCGTGTGGGAGGAGGGTAGGGCCTTTGGAGACAGGCCAGTGCAGTTGGAGTTCCACCTCTGCCACCTGCCCTCCAGGTGGCCTTGAATGAGTCACTGTCCCTCCCAGCTCTTACTTTCTCACCTGTAGATTGGCTGAAATGGTCCCTGCCACCTAGTAAGCACTCTCAAAACACTTCTTATAACTACCAACATCATCATCATCTTCATTATCACCAACATCCAGACGTATGATCAGGCCACGCCTGTGTCCGCAGGTTCGTGGCTCCCCATTGCCAGCAGAAGAAAGCCCCACCCACCCTCTGGACTAGGGGGCACTTCCTGGACTGATCCCTGCCAGCATGTCCAAGCTCCTTCCCCCTTGACTCGCCGCATTCTAGCCACTGGACTGCCCTCCTGTCCCCCAAACGCCCAGCATGCCTTTGTGCCACGGGCCCTTTGCACGTGCTCTTTCTCCCGCCTGAAATGTGCTCCCCCACCCTCCTCCACTCCCATCCCTTCCACGGTGAACTCCTAAAAGGCTCCGTCTCATCGCAGACAATCCTTCTTCAGAGAGTCCTCATGGCTCTGGACACGGCCCGAGCACTTCCCGCGGCTGCTCACAGCGCTGAATTGTGAGATTACGTGAGGGCTCTCAGCCTCCCCACGTGAGGCCTGCGAGGCCAGACTCATGGCTGTTCTGCTCCCCATTACAGTGCCAGCGCCAGGCTCAGGGCGGGCCCCATTGCCCCCAAAATATTAGTTACACTGAGTCATTCATTTCCAGAATCTCCCTGATTTTGGAAACTCAGATTCTTTTCAACAAAGACAATCCATTACCTACATAACTAAAAACATGCTTTAAGTTTCATACCTTTGCAAGATCTTTCCACTCATTAAATGAACAAATCTGACAACATGCGCAGCTACAGCCCGTGTCCTAATTTTTCAGCTCAGAAAAACATGGTCACCACGCTCAGACAGCTGCTCGCCTCCCCGCCGAGCCTCCTCGCAGCCCAGCCTCCGGCCACCCTTCCTGGGAACACGCGCGGGGCTTGGGTCTGCTGCGCGGGTCACCCCTTGCTTGGGGATACATGCCAACCATGACTAATGGCGGGTCGTGAAGGGAGGGGCACTTCCAGCCCCATCAGCGAAATCAGCGCGAGCCACGGTGGCCCCTTGCCCGGGGTCAGGGCCTGACTCAGCTGGTCCACACGGCAGTGCCCCGGCCAGCTGGGAGTGAGAGCGCAGACCCCGGGGCACCACGGGCCAGGAGGCCCACGGACGCTTCGCAGGTCCACACAGTCACCGATTCCTCCATCCTCTCATTTGTCTATTTCAACACATGCTGAGGGACCGGTATGGGCGGCCTGTTTCGGGAGCGCCTAGCGAAGAGCAGGTCCTGCCCTCCTGTAGTGGACGCAGGGCGCTGAATAACAACGGCACAAACACAGCAATTCCTTCCAGGGGGAGACCCAGGGCTCCGCCCCCTTCCCAGGCTCCTCACCCTTATCCCCCGGATTTTCACAATGCTCCAGAGGGGCCTTTCGGAGAGGGGCAGTGTTGGTGTCTACTCTAAGGGGTTCTCAACAAACAAGCTTTCTTGAGGTGCTGATGCAAGCAACCTACAGGGGAGGGTCGCTGTGAGCACCGCGAGTGCTGTGACTGTGGCTGGGACCAGCCCAGGGAAGGTGACCCTCTGAGGAGGGCGGGGAGAAGCGCGGGACTGTCCCAACACATAGGTGAGTTGAGGGGCGGCTCAAAAATTGGGGTCACTGGTTGAGCCGGGGGAGGGGAACGAGCCCCTCCTGCAGTGAGGACCCGCCCCTGGGAGAAGGTGCTTGGCCGGATGGTGGGGGCCCAGAAACTCTCAGGCATGAGAACTTTCCCGGGCCCCCCAACTTCCTGGGTTCTCAGGGGACCCGTCAGATTGAGGACCTCGGATGGACGAGACATACAAGCAGCTGGATGGGCTGTGAGACGTGGCAGGGCACGGGAGGGCAAGGAAGGGCGTGGGCAGGGACAGGGGAGGGGTGGGCAGGCAGGGAGGGCTCCCGGAGGCTAGGGGCGGGCAGCGAGGAGGTCTGGGGAGAACCCCAGGACAGATGGCCCCGGGGACCCCGGGGCTGGTGAGCTTGAGAGAAAGAAGAGTGGGAGAGGGAGGAGGGGTGGGAGCAATGTTGGAGGGGACCTGACGACCAGTGGGTCACCTGGGACCTGCCAGGCCTCCGTGGGGTCTCGGAGGTGCCAGTTTCAGAAGCCACCCCGGCTGCTGGCGAGGGGGTGGGGCGGGCTTCCCAGGCAGAGCAGCAGGCTTTCTGGAGCCATGGGATGGACAGAGGGATGAGAGAAAGGTGGGGTCACGGCCAAGGACAATGACGCAAGGCGGCGGGTGGGGAGGTCCCTGCTGCCATCTCCTGAGCCGGGAGGGAGGGGACACAGGATCCCAGAGGTTCTGCCCAAGTCTGATTCTTCGTGAAGGCAACTCCGAGATGCATGTGGCAGAGCCTCATTCTCCACGTTGCCGTCCACCAGCCTGCCACACGCGGGCACACCCCCTCGCTCACGCACGCGTGCACCCGGCAGTCACACAGGCACACGCACCCTCATGGGTACACGCCCTCGGCCTCACATCTACACCTTCGCTCTCACACAGGCTCTGAGGCGCACACACTCTACACCCGCCCCCCACGCCCCATGTCCCTGGGTCGGTCTCCGTGTGGCTGATGACCCCACGGGCAGACGCTTCCCACTGCTGAGCGGCCAGGAGGGCCGTTTCTGAGACAGCGGGCCCCTGAAGCCCAGACTGCCCCGGGGGAGCTCAGGTCAGACGTAAAGGACCTCCCCTTCGTCCCAAAGATGGGGGTGAGGGGAGCCATTTCCCCATCCGGGTGGACAGCATCGTAAGTGACTGGCCCTATGAAAACCTGAATCGTCACGCCTGTGCCCGCACATGCGCGCGCACACACGGAGAGCTTCCTGAGAAGGTCGTGTGTGCCCCTTGTTTCCTGCCCAGAAACCCCAGGCTTGCGCATCAGGCGGCAGGCTACACACACACCCCGGTAACCCAGTCCTCCTCTGTGCGGAGTTTTCAGGGCGCCTCAGCCTTTGGGGGTCCTCGTGTCCTCCCCCGCTCACAGCTGCCTGAGGGGTGAGCTGAAACAAGGAGGTTTTCGGCGGAAAGGAGAGCAGACCTCAGCTGCGGGGACGGGGAGGCAGCGGGCAGTCGCTGAGAAGGGAGGCCTGACTCTCAGGGAGATGGAAACTCGCAGCCAAGGACGAGAGTCTCAGATGCTGTCACACCAACATGCGTGCGTCCTGAACACGCATACACAAACACACGCCACCCTGCCCTCACCCACCGACACACAGCAACACACGGACGCGCCGCGCAGACCCAGGCACGCGTGTGCGCCCCCGGGGGCCCTGGGTCCCCAGCCCCGCGGAGCCTCCTGCGCCAGCACGGCCCTGTCTTTAGGCAGGAGCCTCCTCTGTGCAGTGTCCCCTCTTCACGTGTCCCCCAGCCGCCATGTTGCCTGAAATCCTGAGCAATGAGGACAAATTCCTTTAGAACTCACACCTCGGATTGCAGGCTCACATAGCATTTTGAGAATTTGGGACTCAGTCCTCGGGCTCAGTCTCACGGGGGCCTGGGTGACGGCCGGTGGGGGCAGGCAGGACCCGGGGGGCGGGGAGGATGGGGCGTATGCAGGTGATGAGGGCCTCACACCCACCCCTCCCTCTGCAGCTGGGAGCAAACTCCATAGAGCAAGAGAGGGCTGAGGGCTGTGGGCGTCGCAGTTGGGGCTCTGGGGACGCGGCTACCCCAACCCTGCCTGCAGCCCAGCCCACCCCCAGGGGTTTTTCTCCCCGGGGGGCCTCAGTTTCGCCTGTATGGTCGGGTGATGCATCTCCTAGGGCTCCGGTGAGAGTTCAGTGACAACAAACCTATAAAGTTATAAGCCCCGGAAGCCCAAGAGAAGAAAGTGGGGCCAGGATGGGGAAACCTGGCAGGCTGCGGCCTCCCCAGCAACCCGGGCTGGAACCCCGCGGCGCGGCTCCCTTCTCTCGGTGTCGCAGCCAAGCTTCCCGTAGGACCGCGCCTGCTCATCAGGAGCAGAGCACTCTCTCCCCCAGGAGGGGACTGGGGGGCTCCAGCCCCCCCCTCCAGCCTCAGCTTGACTCCCACGGAGGAAAATCCTGAGCAAGTCTGCTCCTCCTGCTTCAGGTTTCTACACCCCCCGCCCCCCACCACAAACCCACAAACAATTTTGCATATATTTAAATCTCCTCTGCTGTTTTCAGTCCCGAGCCCCCCTTCCCTCCCCCCCAAAAAAAGAGAGAAAGAAATTACAAAAGCCCGTCATTTGTCTCCGTCCCTGCACCCCATCTATCAGGCCGCCGAGCCCGTCGCCTCGAATGAGGCTCGCGCCCGGACCGCCGCTTTAATGGGGCGCCGCGTGTGACTGTGCGTGCGGCTGGCGAGGCGGGGAGCAGCCGGCCGGCATTTGCATACATATTAAACGGAGCAGTAAAAAATGCAGACATGCAAACCATTTGGACGGGCTCCTCAGCGCAGAGCCGGCCAGGAAATCAATCTTCTGGTTTCTTAAAGGAAACCTGCTCGGGAGGAGGTGGTGAAGCCGAGCAGCCCGCCGGCCCTGGGAGGGGGCAGCCATCATCTGTCCATCTGTCCAACGCGGCCGAGCCAGCTGTGAGGGTCCTTCCCCGCCACAGCCTCGGCAGAGCCACAGAGAGGAAGCCAGGGGACAGGGAGCCATCACCCTGGGCTGGGGCCTTGCTCAGCCTGCCGTGCGGCGCCCTAGAGGGAATGGCTGGACCACCCTGAGCGCCTCTCCCTGGGGGGTGCTAGTGATGCCTTAGCACAGTGCCTCCCCCCAACCCCCGGTGGGCGCTGGAGATTTCCTCCTCACTTCATGGCTTGTCACTAACCCAAGGGGACCCAGCTCCTCTACGCAGAGCCTGGATGCCATGCCAGGTGCAGAGGAGCCTGGCCAAGAGCACAGGCTCTGGTGGCAAGTGGCCTGAGTTCAAAGTCAGACTCTGCTCTGTACAAGCTGTGTGACCTTGAGCAAGTGCATCAACCTCTCTGTTTCCTGAAAAAAACAGATCCCTCCCTCTTAGCCATGTTGGATTCAAGTAGGTCAGTCACTGCCTGGCACATGGTAAGGACTCAATAAACAGTGGCAGAGCAGGCTGTGGGAGGGAAAACTGCTGTGGTCTTCCTGGTTAAAACCCTTCTCTTAGGGCAAGCTGCTCCTCCACACGCCTCCTTACCTGTGAATGGGATGCTGATTGTCACAGGACCAACTAGCTCACAAGGGTCAGCTACACTACCCCCAGGGATGTGGGGTCCCCGGACCAACATGGCTGACTCCCGCAGATGCAACCCAGGCAGCACCTCTGAGCTTCCCAGCCCCTCCCCACTGGGGCTTAAGGCCCAGATGGGGTGACCCCCTGATAAGACCCAAACGGACCAAACATCTGTGGTGCCGCAAAGGCGGGGGACCCAGAGCCTCGGCTAAGCCAGATGGGTGCTGCCAGCTCCACCCACCCTGAGTTCCACCTTCCTGATGGGGAAACTGAGGCCCCGGAAGAGGTGCCACGCCCACAAAGCTTAGGGGCAGTGGAGCAGGGCTTTGAATCAGGTCTCAGTGACTGCAAAGGCCACCTCCCCAGGTGTCACTAGTAAATTCTGTCGGTGGCAGATGGGGCTCATTCTGCAGGGTCTGGGGGCACACTCCCCGCAAGGTGTGCGAGAAAGAAGCCCATTTGGTGCCTGAGCTCAACCGGATATTCATGCCCCCGAAGGGCCTTCCCGAAGGGAACTGGAGGAAGAAAGGAAACAGGGCCTCTGAGAACCAGTGGAGCCTGGCCCCCGCCCCTTACTCTGCGTTCCTAGGGGCGAGGAGTGGAGGTGACCAGTGTGCCCAGGACGGGCTAGGCAGTGGGCAGGGCTGGGGTAGGGGTGCGGAGGGGCGGGAGGGGCACCTCACCTGAGGAGAGCCACCGTGCTCTCTGGACCCCAGGGCGGGAGTGAGGAGGAAGGCCGGAGCTGGGGGCGGGGTTGCCTTCAGCTGGGAGAGGGGCCCTGTGACTCAGAGCTTCCCACCTGAGCGGCAACACAGTCTCCTGGCTGTGTTGACTTGCAGGCTGGTGCCAAGGGAAAAAAAGTTGTGTCCAGGGTGTGTCTCAGTTTGGCGGTGCCTTGCTGTGTGACCTTGGGCAAAGGCCCTGCCCTCTCTGAGCCCTCTCTGAGGTGGCTGAGCAGTGGACTGCACTCTGTCTCTCCTTGAAAACCCCTCCCTGTCAAGTCTCCCCCAGCCTCCAGACTCTCTGAGCCCCTGTCCCTCCGCCTCCCTCTGCAGACTGCCCCCACTGCCTGGCAGGCGAGGGTGGAGGAAGCGGGCAGGGCGGGAAAAGGCAGGAGGGGCAGGAGTTACAGGAACCGGCTGGGCCTGGGCGATTGCTCAACTGGGGAGCTGGCCCGGCCAGCCTCCACAGGCCAGCTCCTAGCGCCCGCCCTCCCTCCTAGCTCTGCATTGCAAACATTCCTGGCCAACCTCGGGGCTGCAGCCCCGGAAGGGGGAACTGCAGCAGACAGAGCACGAGGCTGCCAGAAACACTTAACCCCTTCCCTCCTTCCAGGCAGAGCCTGCAGGCGGGAGGATGGGGCCAGGCGGCGGGCCGGGCTTCCCAGGGGCTGAGTGACCAGGTCTGGTGAACCGCTGGCAGCCCTGGCTGGCCCCAGCTTACCAACCTGGATCGGCAGCGCTGCATGTCGGGCTCACACAGTGTCCAGCCATGGAGCCATTCAGCAGACATCTCCAGAGCTCGCCCTGGGTCCCGCGCACTGCGCCCGCCCGGCAGCAGGCACAAAAATCACACAGGGAGGCCCTCACGAAGCCCATGTTGGGGTGGGGGAATCAGAGAGAGAGGGGTTTCCAGATCATTACAGTGAGGAGTGCCACAATGGAAAAGCACGGGCTGAGCCTCAGCGTGAACTAAAGTGGCTCATTTAGGCAAGGAGAGCTTCCTGGAGGAAATGACATATAGTAAGTCATGATTAGAGAGGGAGAGTGTACCAGGCAGAGGATGTAGCAAGCTTAAGGTTCTAGACAAAAGAGGCTGGTTGATACATTCCAATCTGTGTGTCTGGAGGAGAGAGGGTGAGGGGTGGAGAGTTCCCACGTGGGAGAGCGTGGCCTGTGCCAGGCCCCAGAAGGCTTTGGGGCCACTCCCAAGCTTGGACTGTCTTCTGAGGGCAGTGAGGAGCCACAGGAGGGTTTTCCCGGGGGAGTAACACGCTCAAGGCCAGTTCTAGGCACCGAGATTTCCTCGAGTGAAAAACAGAACCTTGACAGAGGGAAACAGCACGTTTCACGTACAAACCAATATACTTTTAAGGCCGGAACACCTGAACCACGCCAAAGTGCCACCAACAGGAGACATTTCGAATAGCAGCCTGGCAGCTGATCCTGGCACCAGGCTCTCCTGGGGCAGGCGTTGGGGGGTGGCGGGGAGCCCTCTGCACCCTGCCATCCCCAGGCCCTGAGAGGCAGCAGGCTCTGGCTCCTCCTCCCAGGATGGGGTCCGCCCCTCCCACACCCAGACACCACTCTGCGGACAGTTGGAGCTTCACGAATACAGCAATTAGGGTGTTGAACTTGGGAAGGACTGGGAGGCCATTCAGGCCTACAGCCTCCTCACCTCGCAGTTGAAACGGGGGCCCAGGGCAGCAGCGGCTGGCCCAGGCTTCCCCCGGAGGCAGGGGGCCACACTGGAGCAGCCACAGTGCACACGCCTCGAGCACAGGAGGGCTGAGGGGCATGCATCCGAGACGGCCCCCGCACGCGTCCGGAGAGGAGGCCAGCATGCCTGTGATCTTGGCACCCACAGAGGGTACCCCGAAATTTCTGAGGATACTCCCCCAGCCAAAGCCCCCTTCCTCCCCCTACCTCTCGTGAGGCCTCAGGTCTCTTCAGCAGGCAGGGGCTCAAGGAAACAGAGATTCAAGTCCAGAAAGCCAAGGGCCATTTGGAAATGGGCAGTCACGAAACCCAGCTGGCAGAGGGAGTCGATCCCTCTGCTCCCTGAAGGAATGAGCTGGGACAAAGTAAATTGGTGGGAAACTTTCAAGACCATTGTTTTCGCTGTGGACAAGTTTCTTTTCCTTCTTCTTCTTCTTCTTCTTTTTTTTAAAATGAAGTAATACCCAGAATGCCAACATGCCAAAGAGAAGAAAACAAAGCTGCTTACACAGGAGAGGAAGGGGTGGCCTTGTACACCCATGTGGGCCCCATGTCGGCCCGGTCAGCCCCAGGTTTCTCAGAGCAGACTGAGGGCCAGCCGGCAAGCCCACTCGGGATTTAAGGGCTGGGGGACCGAGGCTCCAGGAGACGGAGGCACTTGCCCACAGCCGCGCAGCCCTAAGGGATGGAGCCAGGGTCTCCGAGGTCAGCCTGACCCGGCGACGGCCTCCGTCGGCCCGGGCCGGGCCGCAGGGTCAGGAGCCAGCACCTGTCTCCTGTTTTCTGAGAGGCTCTCTGCCTGGTCGGCTTGTTGGGACAGCACACTGTTAGCCAGAGCGCCCCAAATCCTGCTCTGCGGGTTGAGACTTCCGAGGGGAAACACGCCCAGGATGCGCCTTCTGTTGCAATCGTGCCCCGACAGGACCGGAAGGGGCCGGGCCGCTCCCTGCCTGCACTTGCTCCCGGGAAGGAGAGGCCTTCCAGCCTCCTGGGGTCAGCCCTGCAGGGGGCCCGAGCAGCAGCCGTGTCTCCTGTGTGGCTCTGGGTCCATTCTCGGCTGCAGAACAAGGCTCCTTCCAGGCAACAGAGCATCTGTTAGCATTCTTTGAACCTGGCCACCACCACCTCGGTGACCGGCCATCAGCTTTGCCGTAGTAAAGCATTCCAGAACCCTTAGACTGGGCCAGGGCCTTAGACTGGGCCTTAGGCTGTCCCCCCGAACGCTCATCACAACCAAAGGCGTTTGCCATTATCATTCCATGTTACAGATGGGAAGCTGAGGACCGGAAGTCACCGGCTACTGACCGCCACGGGCAGGCCTGCGGTGCAGGTGTCTCGGGCACGGTCTCACCTTCAGGCCTGTCTGCCTCACAGCCATGAGGCCCCCGTAAAGCAAAGGTTCCCCCTGGCTCGCCCGACTCCTGATTTTGTTAAGGCCCATGACGTAAATATTTGATCTCACCTACTTATTACGTGTTAATCTTTGGCGTTTACCCATCCTACCTGCTCTCCCCTCCAGCCTTCTCCATGTGGGTTCACCCGAGTCACCACTTTTGTCTCTGAACTTCCAGAAGGCAGAGCAGCTGGTGTTGCTATAGCCATCATCACGCGCGCGCACATACACACAGAATCTTTTTATGCATTTCACAGGGTTGAGGGGCCTACCTTGGAAATACTGATGGAACCTACTGCTTGGGGACAGGGACGGCACAGTGTCCTGATGCCCCTGGGGCACCTGGCACAGGCGAGCGTGCAACAAATGGGGCCAGACTATTATTCCTGCTGTTCACCGGAGCTTGGCGTGGTGCATACACTCCTGGTCTCCCCCTCTGCCCTTCACCTCACAGGTTAACAGGTTCATTTCTCAAAGTTACTGATCGGCACTAAACGGTAAGAAACCAACTGGGTGAAAGAGGCAAGTTATCTGTCCTTTTGCAGAAGTAATGGTTGCCACGGTAGTCAGCTTGCAAGCTCGTCTCCAAATGGGTCCTACTTCCTGGTATCCACAGGCCTGTAGGCACCTCCCGCCATGAATAAGGCTGCCCAGTGTGACCAATAGGACAGAGCAGGTACGAGCACTTGTGCAGCACAAGGCTAGGTCATAAAAGACCCTGCGGCTTCAGTCTTGCTCTCCTGCGTCGCCCCTTTGGGGAAGCCAGCCATCACACTCTGAAGAGACTCCAGCCACCCGACAGATGTTCGCATGGTAGGAACCCAGGCCTCGGGCCAGCGGTGCCTTGCCGGCCCCCAAAACGCCCCTTCCTAGAAGTCCATCCTTCAGCCCGAGTCAAGCCGTCAGGTGGCTGCAGCCCAGCTAACATCTTGATGGACACCTCAAAGGAGACCACAGGCTGGAACCGGTCAGCTATGCCATCTCTGAATTCCCTTCCCACGCAAACTGCCATAATCCATGCTTAGTGTTTTAAGCCATTATGTTTGGGGTATTTGTTACGCTGGTAACTAATTACCGATTAGGTAACTCATTAGGAACAGCGAGACCTTCTGATTATGAGGGTTCTTCATTGACTGGGTTCCCAAAGTGTATTCCTTGGAATACTGATCCCAGAATATGCTCAGAAAAGCAACGGTCTGTCAAGAGTGGACGGACTGTGGACGTTAGTCCCTTATTCGCTATTCCCAGTGCTCCTTGGCATGTCCGAGCTGAGCCCTCTGGGCGGGAAACCCAGCACCCCCAACCCAGCCCTTCTCAGCAGTCTCCGTGGAACTTTGGACACGCAGCTTCGGAGCACTCACGGGGAAACACAGCCAGGCCACCTCGGCAGCTGGATCCATGAAAGCACATTGTGGATTGTGCCACACACAAAACCAGAGCCTCTCCCAGCCTGATATTCAGAGTGGGGCCTGTGGCATTTTATCCACAGCAAGATGGCCAGTCAGCCACGACGGACCGTCTCTCTGGGCTCCTTTTCCATGGGGGGGGTGGGCTTGCCCCGGGTCCCCTCTGGCGCTGCCGGTCTTAGAATGGGCGGTATTGGCCAGGGGCCTGGGCTAGTGTCTGACCGAAACGCAGCGTATTTGAGGACCATTTGGGATTCAGAGCTGGGTTCCCAGCTCCACAGCTCCAGTTCTCATCCGCTCCGTAGCCCATGACACGGGGGCTGTGCCCTTGAACTCTCCATCCCTCCTCCTCCGGGCCGCTGCCGCAGAGCTGGGCGCTTCTCGATGGGAATGCAACCACGGTCTTAAACACGAACCGCTGGAAAATAGCATTCGACATAGAAAAATTCATTTCACAGGCAACTCTTTAAGAGCGAATCCACTCCCTTCAGCGAGGGAAGGCTGTGCTGGGAAAACCACATTCTCCCGGGCCCTTGGGGCTGTGTGGGGGTGGAAACGGAGCTCTTTCCGCGCGCTGGAAGGCAGAGGTCTGTTCTTTTGTTGAAAACATAATTTTACCCTCATGTTGCTTCATCTTTTCCGGCTCAGACGCTCTGGGGCTCTCGGGCCAGTCCGTGGCCATCGTGTCCGGACAAGTGGCCTGCTCTCCTCCCTCGGGCCAGGCGTCTGGCTGTGGGCGCCTCACTGCTCCAGGTGTGGCCCGCACTGGCCCAGCATGTGCCTCACCTGAGAGTCTTGCCCAGGTGTCTGCGTCCCAATCTGCATCTGAACAAGATCCTCAGGGGGTTTGAGGCACGTTCAAGGTGGGGGTGCGCCTCAGCACCCCCTCCCCTCCATAAGGGGCTGTCATGCCCGCCCAGGCTCTCTGTCTCACCCCAGACCGCTTCTCAGAGGGGGTACGCCCTACACCTCTGCATCGCCCATTCATCACAGAAATCTGGGAACACGGTCAGGGCACAACAGGGCAGCAAGCCAGGAGACCTGAACGAGAGGTAGTGACAACAGCAGACGCTCAGACTTCACAGAGCACACACAACCCAGGAGGGAGACTACGGGGCCCAGGGATCCAGAGGGGGGATGCCACCGACCCACCCACGGTCACCCAGCAGGCGAATGGCACAGCCAGGCTGACCCCACAGCCACTGAGATCTCCTGGAAACCCTGCTGCGCGAGGACTTCCTGGCGGGGAAGCGGGTGGTCAAGGAGCAGCATCCCCGCCCCAACTGGCTTGACCCAGAGGTGCCCAACCAGGGGTTCCCTGGGGTGCCTCCAAAGCTGCCTGGGCATGCGGCTCCATGCCACATACAGACTCTTGAAATCCCGTGTTCACTGCACCTTTACTGAGGGCCAGGCCTCCGTTGCTCTGGGCAGGATTCTATCAGCCCCCAGCACCTGTTCACTCTCCAGGGCTGAGCTGAGCAAGAATCGCCATTGCCCTGGACCAACCCCAAGTGGGAAAGCTTATACTGCTCAACAGAAGCAGTTTGCTTCTTGGGCAAACATGGGCCTTGAGGTCAATAACAGCAGGAGGGACTTTTCTGGGGGGAATGTGGAGAGGAATTCGCTGGGAAACTTGAGTTCCCAAAGGGAGGGCATTGGTCTCAGTTATTTTTCAGCTGCGGCACCTGCTCTCTTATTTTCTTTGAAACAAAGCGAGTGTTTCCCCATCCCCGCCCAGCCCCACGGGTGCTGGGGGAGGAGAGGCAGCCCGTGGGACACCCCGGGGGGAAGGACACCCCCCAACATCCCAGGTCTTCACCAGGTGCCCTGCCCGCCGTGAAAGCGGACCTGGAAGGAAGGCGTGTAGGCTCTTGTTTGCGGGTTTCTGGGGAACCGGGAGGAAACCAGCCGCAGACAGACTTGAAGTGCTTGTGCAAACCTGCAGCAAGCCGGGCGTGGGACTCTCCGTGCAGCTTCCATTCAGCTCCGCGCCTTCCTTTGCACCTTGGGCGTGTCCGAGTGTGGGGTGGGGGGAGCGGGGGCCGGATGGCAGTTCTCTAAGTCCTTCTAGGCAGAGCCCTCCCCTGCATCCCACCCTTCCCACTTGTACCCACACCCTCAGGAGGTCTGAGGCCTTGGAAATTCTGGTCAGGAGAACTCAGAGGTCAAAGGCCAGGGCTTGGAAGTCTGATGGATGCAGGTTTGGGGGGTGGTTTGAAATCAGCTGACAATTTCAGCTGACATCCCCTTGTCTGGACGTGCGTCCTCCAGCTGGAGACATCTTGGTGGTGGTGGGGCGCCCAGGACTCACGGCCACTGGACAGCATCTTTCATTCCAGGACCTGAAGTCACCTTTGGGCACAGGGTTGAGATGGCAGGGAAAGGACACAATTGCTTCTTTAAAATGGTCTTCATGTGTCTGAGCAGCAGGAGCTGGAGCTCTTGAGCCGGAGGCACCCCAACCATGGGCTGGAACACCGCAGTGCAGGACCAGCCAACGGGGCTTCAAATACAACCCAAAGGAGTCCATTTTGAGGACTAAAAAACGTGCCGTCCATCCATCAGCCACAACAAAGAGCCTAGAACTCTGATGTGGATGCAAAACCTGGGGACTTTTGTAAAGCAAGGTCCTGCGGGGGCTCTTTCCAGCCTTTCTTTACGCGATAAATCAATTACAAGGCTTTGGGTGCCCCTGCTCCGCCATGAGTTTTCAGTGGTGTGTTGGCGTGTCTTCCTCTCCCAGGAGACGTTGCTCCTCCAGGGCGGGACCCCTCTGCTTCGTCTTTGTGCCCTGAGAGCTCACCCAGCGCCCTGCGGCCAGGACTCCGTCCTGATGCTGTGTCTCCCACGCTGAGCTGGGCGCCTGCTCGAAGCAGAGCAGAGCGCCCCGGTCTGGAGCCAGGCGCGGCACTTCGCTGCTGTGGAACCCTGAGCAAATCGCTGCCCTTCTGTGCCTCGGTTTCCTCCCCTGGGAAACAGTGATCCCAGTCACTTGCCCCTTGGGGTTGCTGTGAGGACAACCCAAGCAGGCGAGGAGGTTAGCACAGGACCTGCCTACCAGTGGGGTCTCAAGATCCAAGTTCCAAGGGCCAAATGCCACACTGGGCACCCGGCAAGGGCTCAGGCACTGTTCAGGGTTCAGATTTTTTTTTTTAAACCAACATTTCCTAAAGTATGTAAGATAGCAATAAGAATCATATATGGTTTGTGGAAATAAGATTTTTTAGAAAAGAACGCGTGACCTCTTCCTCCCCACCTGCCAGGCATCAAGTGGGAAGGGGCAGAATCAGTTCAGAAGCCTCCTGGGTGTGGTTACAAGGTCTGAGAATAGTGGGTGGTGGGTGGTTGGGATTCATTTCTGTGGTTTTCTTGAGAGGGGTCTCAGAGACGGTCTCTTAAGCAGCTATGTGAGGTGGTGATTAGGATCCAGGCAGGCTCTAGGGCCATGGCGACCTGGGGTTCCCCCCTGGCAAGCTGCGTGACCTCTCTGACCCTCAGTCTCTTCATCTGAAATGTGTCCAGCAAAGCTTTATTGTCCAGCTGCTCCTCGCGGAGCTCGTGCTGGGTGCCAGGGACTCAGCAATGAATGGGGGAGACCAGACTGGCGCCTTCACCAAGCTCACCGACCAACAAGGGAGACAGCAAATGTGGAGGCTAACAGATTCGGATGCCAGCTGAAGGGAAATAAAGTGGGGATGAGAATAATCCCCATCCAGGCTGGTGGTGAGGGCTCAGAGCACGCATCCTAGTCAAGGCGGAGCCCAGCACCGAGCGCATGGTAAATGCTCAGTCCCTGAGAACTGCTTCCGTTGCTGCCTTTGCTATTATTATTTCTGTAACCCGAATAAAACTGGGCTGCCTTGGGGCCCAGCCTCCTCGCCATGTCACGTTCAAAAGAAACACCATTCTGACATCCCAACATCAGTGGAAAGCAGTTTAAATCTTCCTGATCTCTCAGAAACACCAAAGGGGAGCTCCTTTGCACACCACACACAAAACGTCCTCGAGACTCTGTGCCAATTTATCTGCCTGGAAGGTCTCACGGGAGCTGCTCCAGAAACATCTCCCTTCCCTGTATCTCCCTTTTATCCATCTCAGAGGCAGGGGCTGCTGGCCCCGGCCTTGGGAGGCAGGGGACTGGGTGGATTCAGCCTCCGCCATGTTGCTTAACCACTCTGTGCCTCAGTTTCCTCATCTGCAAAATGTGGATAACAAAAAAAAAAAAGTGAAGGGCAGCAGCACCGCACCCACTTTCGAGGTCCTCCTGCCCAGTGGCAGCTCCACCCACCACCCCACCGAGCACAGGGCAAGGGCTAGGGCTGGGCAGGCAAACTCTGAGGCTTTCTGGGGTAAGGGAGCAGCAAAGGCCAGGGCCGTGGCATTATGGTGGCATTCTCCCTCTTTCACAGGAGGCACACAAAGGGGTAGCTTCCCGAGTGTCATCTCAGTATGTCAGTGCTGACGGCAAGGCCAGGTGTTCCCCAGGCATCCGGCGCCCCCTGAGGTGCTGGGAGAAGGTAGCTCCCCACTACCCAAGGCCGCTGCTTGCCCCAAGCCTGGGCAGCGTAGTTCTACCTCCTTCTGGCTCCCAGGGCCCCACATCCGGGATCTGGATGTCTCACTTCCTGAGGCGCCTGGGCCAGGCAGGTGGTTCTTGTCCTCATGGGGCTCACAGGCCTGTGTGCGAGGCAGGTGATGAGGCTCTGATCATCAGATGAGACCCCTGGAGGCAGCAAGAGAAGACCTGCTGGGGCATCTGGGAGGGCTTCCTGGAGGAAGAGGCACTGAAGGAAAAGGCTGGAATGAGAGGAAGGAAAAGAGTTCCAGGCAGAGGCCACAGCCTGGGCAAAGGCCTGGAAGGGAGACAGTAGTGGGTTCGAGGAGCTGCAAGAAGCCGCCTCCCACGTCCCCCAGGAGGCGGTTTAGGGAGCCCCATCACCTACGCGGGCTCCCTTACTGTTCACTGGCCTCCACCATCATGCAAGAGGACAAGAACGCTCACTCGCAATGCACAGATGAGGAGACCAGTTCTAAGAGAGAAAACGACAAATCCTGACGGGGATCAACGCTGGCTCCTGTGGCCTCGATGCACCCCTGGCGGCTGCGGAGTGGTCAGACCTATTACCGTCTCCCCATTTTACAGATGAAGAAACTGAGGCTTCATGAGACCACAAGGTCCCTCCAGGCCTGCCTTGTTTCCTCTCTCTCTGGGGACCTGGGACAAACCTGAGATGCCAAGATGTCCTCCCCAGGTGGGGCAGCAAACAGCCAGGATGGGGGTGACTCCAAGTCAAGGAAGGGGAGAGGGATGGGTTGGAAAACGGACACCAGGCAGGGAAACGCAGAGGAAAGCGGGTCCGGGTGGGGGCAGGGGTGGGCCTTGCTGGGAGGCCAATCGGGGAGGGGTCCAGGGCCCCAGGCAGCCCCCTCACCTCGCGGGGGGAGACCCCGACTTCCCCGAAGTCACCACCTCCCGCGGGGCGGGGAGAAGGACCACCGCCTCCTGGCCGCCCAATCAGACACCCTCTAGTGTGATGGGGGCGGCCGCCCGGCCGAGGGCTCCCGGGGCCTTCCCGGAGGAGCCCCCTCCGAACTTCCCCGGACTGGGGCCCGCCGCCCGCCGCCCACCCCCCAGCCTCATTAGCACCGACGCCCGTCGTCCTCCCCTCGGCTTCCGGTGGCTCCAGAATTTAAAGGTTAAATCCTAACCTCGTCTCAGCAGTTTCTCCCGGCTTTGCCTACCCAGCGCCAGTGGCTGGTAATTATATGCATCTCCGAGCAGCCAATCAGCTGTCAGACTGACAGATACTGATCTTTTCGTTTTATTTTTAGCTCTGTGCTTCCCCCTCTAGTTGCAAAAAAAAAATTCTGTTTGTTCTGTGTGCTGCTGCTTGGCTCTCATCTCCGCCAGTGAGGCGGGAGCTGCAGCCGGAGGGGCTGGAGCCGCCTGTCCCTCCGGGAAGGGGGGCACCGACCGCGGGCTGCCCCCCAGCTGCGGCCCCCCAGGGTTGCGACGAGGAAGGCAGGAGGCTGGGTGCTACACGCGGAGGCTCCCTGGAGGCTGAGGAGTGGGAGAGGGGCTGTGCTTGGCCTTGCAGCCGCTGCGAGGGAAGCAAGTCCTCACCTGCGGGCTGGAGGCGAGAAGAGAGACACCGAGACAGAGACCGCAGAGCAACAGGGAGACAGGCAGAGGCAGGGGAAGCGAGGCTGGGAGTGAGAACGAGAAAGGGGCGGAAGGAGAAAAGACAAGCTCTGGCCCCTGGAAGTAGACCCCCACAGAACTGAACAGGAGAAGCAGCCGCGGCTGTCAGCCCAGTGAGCACTGGACTGGGAGTCCAGAGGGGACTTTCTAGAAGGCCTGCGAAGATCGAGGGGACCTGGGCCACCCCTCCCAGGCCTGGACGTCCCATCTGTCGTGTGAAGGGCAACTGAAGTGCTCCTCAGAGTCCTTTTGTAGGTCATTCCAGAAGATTCTATGGCCCTCCCTGGAGGTGCCAGGCAGCTGGCAGGTGTCAAGGGCTGACAGGCGGGAGGCTCCTGTTCCCCCAGTGTCTCTGGGAGGCGAGGAGGGAGGAGTCTGAGGCCCAGGCAAGCTCTTGGGTCCCAGAGCACCCAGACAGTTGAAGGAGGGAAATGATTGTGAAGTTTTCCGGCATCAGCAGAGCACTCGACAGTTTGCAAAGCACTTCCCTCTGTTTCTGCCCATAGTGAGCCCCAGGATGAAGCAACACAGGGACGGGGGGTGGGGGGAGGTCTGGCAAGGATCGCCTCTGTTCCGATGGGCCCTGATGGGAAAGGGAGGCAGTGCTGCCTAATGGTCTGGGCTTTGCAGCACAGCTGATGTCGGTTCAAGCCCCAGGGCTGCTGTTCACCAGCTCTGTGAGCCTGAGCCAATGCCCCAAGCTCTCTGGGCCCCAGCGTCCCCACGCGCAAGGTAGGCCCCAGAGCCACCCACTTTGCAGGATTGCTCTGGGGTGTGAGGTCCCCAGCATCCAACGGGGCCCAGCACACTCATGAGCAGGTATTACCACCGTCTGTGTATTGCAGATGGGGAAACTGAGGTTCATGTGACTAGAACCTCCCCCCCCGCCCCTTCTTGGCTTCCTTTTCTCTGACACCACAGATGGTGCGCTGAGAAAAAGGGAAAGGAGGGCGGAGGGAAGGGAATTAGGGGACCGCGTGAGATGGAGGGAGGCAGCAGCACCGTGATCAATTACTTGGGCTATAAATTTCTGCTGTTTTGCACAGTGAACACACAACCTCAGAGAAGCAGCGCTGCTGGGTCTGCTCGGGCAAAACCAAACGGCTGAGCTTCCAGTGGTGGGAACAGGAGAGGGAGAGGGACTGGCTGCGCGGCAGGGTCAAAGCGGCCGGTGGTGCGGGCAGAGGTCAAGGACCCATGGGAAGGCGCAGAGGGGAGGGACCTGCGGAGGTGGGCTTGGGAGCTGCCTGGAGCCCCTGGGAGGGAGCTCTCCCTCCCTGTCTCCTCCCAGTAGCTTTCCTCCCGCCGTCTACTGCGTTGGGAGAGTAAAAGTGGGTGTGAAAGCAGCCCTGGGCAGTTCTGCTTCCATACCCACCTGGCCAGAGTCTTGCCGCTGCCCTCACAGGGGGTCCTGGGGGCTGTGGGATGGCGGGGGGCGCTCCCAGAACTTCGCCTCCCCCACCTGTAAAATGGGAATGATGAAGGGATCAGAAAGACCTAGGACATAAATGGCTTAGCCTGGGGCCTGACACTTGCGTGTGCGTGCGCGCACACACACGTACGCACAGGTAGAGTTAATGTTCTTATTACGTGAAGATAACTGAGGGCTAAAGGGTTTGTAAAGGGCCAAAGGTAGTTTGGAGACCAACTGAATTGTTTAGAAGGTAGGGGGACGCCCTCCCTCGGAGGGACATTGGTGGAAAGGGTTGCCCACACTGGGGATATCATGGGCGTGACCTGTCTCTCAGCCTCCCAGCGTGGAGGGGCCTGGCGCCAGGGCCAGGGAACAAGGTGTGGTTGTGAGTGAGGCTGGGGGAAGGCAGTCCAGGCTCCTCGCCCAGACCTTCTGGAGCCTCACGTTAGCCCATTGTGTAAAAGAGCCACAAGGGCAGAGGCCCACCTACCCCTCGGAAGCCGGGTACCCCAGGAGCACGAGGCTCCTGGGCAGTCCTCCAGGGCCTCCCGCGCTGGGGAATTACAAAGACCGCACCATTGCAGAAGCAACCCCTGTGTGCTCATCCTCTGCTGGCCACGAGGGAACTCAGCGGCGAGCCAGCCCCAGCCCCGGGCTTCCAGGGGCTGTTTGTCAGGGAGGAAAGCACAGATGCAGCTCACCCTGAATCCTGGCCTTCAGACACCAGGCGACGGCCAAAGTAATTGTGGGGCGGTGGCGGGGGGTGCAGGATGGAGCAAGAAAGCCACAAACTACAGACATATGAACCGAGGATATCTGGGGGGAGGGGCCTGAGGGCAAGGGTGAAGCTGTAAATCGGGGTCCTGGAGAAGGTGCCTTGGAGTCAGGTGGGCACCAGGCTCAGCGCCAGAAGTGCACACGTTCCAGCTGGAGGGTCCCAGGCTGAAGGCAGTGGTGGGTTGCTCTTTTGAAAGAAATCTAAGATGGAGTCCTTAAAAAGAAGCCCCTCAGGATGGGGATAATAAAAATGTTATTTTAGTTAGGATGGGTTTACAGCTATAACAAACAGCCCCCAAATAAAAGTTTATTTCTCTCTGGGCCATGTGGCTCAGTTGGTTGAAGCATCGCCCCATAACTAAAAGTTACGGGTTTGATTCCTGGTCAGGGCACAAACCTAGGTTGCAAGTTTGATCCCTGGTCAGGGCACATACAGGAGGCCATGAATCGATGTTTCTTTCTCTCCTGTCCCCTCTCTCTCAAAGCAATGAAAAAGTGGCCTCAGGTGAGGATAATAATAATAACAATAAAGTTTATTTCTTACTCATAGTATAGCCTACTTTGGGCTGGTGGTGGGAGGGGCCAGGGCCCTGCTCCACACAGTCACTCTGGGGCCCACACTCCTTCATCTTGTGGCTCTGTCATTTCTAAGGCCTTATCCTCCTCTGCAATAATCTTCTGGAAGGGAAAATAGAGTGGAGGAAGGCATGGAAGGAATTTATGGACCAGACAAGAAGGAGAGGAGGTGCATCACTTCAGCTCACATTCCATTGGTCAGAGCACAGTCATGTGGCCATGCCTAACTGCAAGGGAGGCTGGGAAATGTAGTCCAGCTGTGTTTCCAAGGGGAAAATAATAGACCAGGGTTTGGTGAAAACATAGCAATCTCTACCACAAATGCTGTCCTCTTTGA
Organism: Pteronotus mesoamericanus; assembly: GCF_021234165.1. Lineage (NCBI taxonomy): Eukaryota > Metazoa > Chordata > Mammalia > Chiroptera > Mormoopidae > Pteronotus > Pteronotus mesoamericanus. The sequence goes on from NW_026555258.1 coordinate 5,248,778, forward strand.
GTGGATGAGCTGATGTTCGCAAAGCACCTGGCGTAGGGTCTGGCCACTGACGTGTGTGCCGAAGCCGGTTATCTGTCCTATAAACCCAGGGGGGGCTCACCTGAAGGGGTACAGGCTATTCTTAGTCCTCCTCCTGAAACTGTACATTAAAGTGTGTGTCTGTGTGTGTGGGGGGGGAGGGGGCGGGGAGAGGAGAGATATGGATGGAGAGGTTTTTTGGCATAGCCAGAGCATCCAAAGCTTTCACCAGATTCTCAAAAACTTGAGGCACTACAGCTTAAAGAGGGGCGGACCACTGTCCCATTAAAGCAGCAGCGTAGCTGTGCAAAGCTGACTTAGCAAGGCCTCGGTCCAGTGTACCTTGATCCTTATGGCCGCCACTACCCACAGCAGGAGGCAGAACTAAGGATTCCCAGCTACCGCCTCCCCTCCCCCACCAAACATGCCCCTAGGTCAGGAGGGAGAAGGGCCCAGCTGATGCACGGCAGTCCCGGTCGCCCCTTGAGCAAAGCAGCCCTGAGGTCCTGAAGCGTCAGCACAGGAGGCCAGCTCAGGCGTGTAGGTGGAGAAGCTGAGGCTCAGTGACGGGCCGCACAGCCACCCTGGGCCCAGCCAGGATTCACATTCCCGTTTAGTCACTCAGGTCTCAGCTACAGAACTGGACTGTTTGACCTAAGCAGAAGAGGGCTTCATCCGCAGACCAAGGGGAAGAGCAGGCCGGCCCTGGCGGGGACACAGCCAGGGCATCTTGGAGAAAGGGGACACTCTGTGACTACCCTTGGGGACTGGCCTCCAGGATGAGGAATGAGTGCCTGTCCTCGGAGGGAGGGAGAGCAGGTGACCCAGCCAGGGCCACTGGCCTCTCTTTTGGCAAGCGAGGACAGCGGCATCTGGACAGACAGCCCACTCCCCAGGCTGCACAAAGAGGGGGAATTCCACATGAGGCAACTGGGGGGCTTTTGCCAGAAATGGGGGGTGGGTGCTGGGCTGGCCAGCACAGCAGATGTCCACGCTGGCCTCATGCACCAGGGTTGTGCAATCGAAACAAAACAGCCACGGGGCTGGTTTCCTGCAGCCCAGAGCCGCTGCCTGGCCGCGGACTCCAGCCCGGAGCCCAGCCACGGGGCCAGGAAAGCAGAGGCGCTAGGCAAATCTGTGTCCTGAGCTCTGCCGCTCCCCCAGGAGGGCAGCGTGCAGCCTGGTGGTCCCACACCAGGCTGCACTCGCACGGGCGGCAGTGTGGGGGAGGCTTGCCAGGTGGGTAAATAGAGGTTTCACAAGCGAGGGACGCAGGAGCCCAGCCAAGAGTCTAGGGGAGAGGATTCATCACAGGAGAGCGGGGGGGCGGGGCTGCCGACCTCACCCTACCCCCAAGCGGGGCCTCTGGCTGAGAGTGGGCGCTCGAGCTGGAAGGAGCGAGAAGCCATAGACAGAGGAGGGCTGGTGTGATGGTCAGTGTCAACTTGGCAAGGCTACAGCCCCTGTTCTTCAATCAAACACTAACCTCGGTGTCGCTGTGAAGTTACCTTGCCGAAGGGATTACAGCCTATAATCGGTGGACTCGAAGTAAGAGGAATTGTCCTCGGTGTCCTGGGCGGGCCTGACTCTGTCACTTGAAAGGCCTTAAGAGCAGAGCTGCGGCTTCCCTGACAGGGAAGAAAGTCCACCTGCGGACAGCAGCCAGCGCGTTGGCCCCTCACGCCCGCCCGCCGGCAGCCCGCCGCGCTGCCCCCCCCGGGCCCCCCCGGCCCGTCGCTTTGCTGATTCCTGGCAATAAATCTCTTCTCCCACCGCCTCTGTTTCTCAGGTGGCAGCCTGACTGAGGTGGGGGAGGGGAGGGGCCGGGCTGTGCCAGGAGGCCCTGGGGCCAGTCCCTGGGCGGGCATCCAGACCCTCACACACAAGTGCTGGCTGGGCTGTGTCCCTGGGCACAGCTGGGGAACAAGGACAGTGCCTCCTGTCGGGGCTGCACAGCCCCTGGGTGTGGGCGTTCGGAAGGGTGGCTCAGAGCTCTGGGGCTGTTCTGGCAGCCCTGTTCCCTGTCCCTTGTCCCTTTGTATAGCAGACACATTATTGAGCTCTGGGCCACAAAGATAGGACACTAATTTCGCAGACTTTCAGAGCGTGGGAACAGGGAGGTAGCACTGTCCCCTTGGGCAAATGAGGAGGCTCAGACCTGACTCACTCACTTTTCTGGGGGCTGAGATGGCCCCTGAGCTCCTTGCACCCCCGCCTCTCTCAGTGTGACCCCTCCAAGCCCACCCCGTGATGCCACCGGGGTGGGCAGAGGCTAAGGTGCCCATGGGACCGGCAGCCCCGCACAGTGGGTCTGACCTAACCTGGTCGCAGGGTTGCTGCCAAAGGGCTTCCGGACAGACGTGCACAGGCAGAACGCCGCCCCCGTCCGGCTAATGGTGCGCAGGGGAGGGCAGGGCCTAATGGGCAGAGGCCCCGTCATGGTCAGCCTCTCCTCAGCACACCAGGTCCCTACTGTCTCTCCTCAACTTGTTAGTAGGGGACCCCAGGCAGAGGCTTGGAGAGCACCCGCCACCCCACCTTCGTGGAGGGACCTTGGGCCACCCCCAGCAGCCAGTGCAGGAGGGCAGCGCCCTGCTCTGCAACCCCTCCCCTGGCACAAGTGGGGAGGCAGGGACAGGACAGAGAGGGGAGAGGCCTGACTTGACCACTGGCCTGCGCCAACTAGTGGCAGGGCCAGCAGGCATTTCAGAGCTCCCCGGCGGGTGGGCGGGCATTTATTTTGTGATCAAATACGAGCAGAGGGCCCAGCACGCCAGGCTCTGCTCCCAGCAGCGAGGGCTGTTCACCGTTTTTATCCCCACGACCACTCTCTGAGAGGTGGAGGGGTGGTTACCTCCATCATCCCCTTTTCTCAGAGCAGGAGACAGAGGCAGAGGGGGGTTAATTTCTTACCGGCAAAGGGCGGGCGAGCCCTCTGGTCCAGCCCCATTCCATCAGCCTCAAAGCCTCGAGCTTCTGCCTTCCTCCAGCTTCAGGCCCCGGAGCAGACCTCCCCCAGGAGGCCTCCCGCCCTTGAGCATCATCTACAAACCCCAAGTCAAGAGGGCTCTCCCTGCCTTCTGCCACACACAGGGCCAAGCCCTGCCCCACCCGCCTCTCTTCTCCCTCCCTGCGCTGTTTGGTCTTTTGGGCTCCGCATGCTCCGCCCCCACCCCGCCATTATCAAAGCAATAAACACTCCTGATGAAAAGTTCGGAAAGCACAGAAACCTCACGCTGTGGTGTAATTAATCTGTTCCCACAGCCTTCGGTCCCCTCCAGACGCCAGGCCCACCGTCACTCTCAGGGCTGCTCCTGGGGGGTGCGGCCCCTCCCAGAGCAGGAGCCACCCACCGCGGCTTTGCAAATCTTGGGTGGTTTGTTAACCCAGGGTGCGGCGACTTCCATCACAGCTGTCATCTGGGGGCATCTGCTGTGTGTCAGCACCAGGCCGTGCATCTGATACGTGCTGTCCTCACCATCCCCCCTTTTCAGATGAGGAAACTGAGTCTCAAGGATGCTGGGCAATTTGTCCAAGGTATTAAATTTGTCTGGGCTCAGCACCAGGGTTTGGTGGCAGCCCTGCTTCTCGTTTCCAGGCCCCTGGTTACTTATCTGCCCAAGACTTCACCATGCTGCACCGAGCGACATTCACTCCCTACGTAAGGCAGTGACGGCGCGAGCGTCCCTGCCGGCATAATGCCCAGGCGGGGCCTGAGGCTAACTGGTGTTGTCCCCTTAGCTGTGTTCCCAGAGGTTCTCATAAACCCGGTTTCCTTAAAGTAAGGGAGTGGGATTAACCGAGTCTAGACAGTTTCCCCGGAGCCCAGACTGCGCCAAGCAACACTAGCCTCTCCTGGAGGTGCAGGGGCCACAGGCTGGGGAGGGAGTCCCCCAGGCCCTCCCCGCTGAGCAGGCACCTGGGAAATCACACATGAAGCAAGGAGGCCATCTCACTGCCAACTGCCAGCATCGGCCAGACATCTGGATCCATGGGCTGTCCCAGCCGGCGACACAGGGGCCCATGGGTACTGTCCACACTTTCTGAGCACTTCCCCCGGCCCAAGAACATGCTTTCCTTCGGCACGTTGGCCCTGCCCTCCCAGGCCTGGCTGCAGCCGCTCCGCGCAGTGCTCCGTCCTCCGGGCTTTCTAGGTCCAGGAGACGCCAAGAAGGCAGAGGTCCACTGTCAAGCAAGGAATATCTCCAAGTCTCCAATGCAATCATTCATTCACTTAGCCAGCCAGCCAGCCTTCGTTCTTTCGTTCCATGTATTCATCACAAAGCCTTTGTTGGATTCTTTCTCATCAGTGCCGAAAGCATCAGGGACAGTCATCCCCCCTTCCACAAATCCCCAAACTGTCGCTGGCCCTCCAAACCCCCAGTCCACTGGGACCGGGCTGATGGCACGAAATGAATCACGTGTCTATGCAACACCTTCTAAGTGGTGTGTCAGATTCAAGCAGACAACATCTTCAGCAGCATCAGGAGCTGGCACAGAGCTCTTACCACGGGCTCGATGTGCTGCACGTTATCCCATTTACAATGGCCCTCCATGGTCGGGGCTATCATTATGAGGTAGCTACTGCATTTACACATTAATCCTTCCAAGTAATTCTTAGTGAGCTCAGACTTCATCCCCCACGCCATGCTGTGCAGGTCCCTGGGGAAACCCCAAGTGAGTAAGGCAGGGCTTGCTCTCACGCAGCTGGAGGGCATGGTGGCCAGTTTCTCAGATGGGGGTGTTCCCGGCCACCCAGCAAAACAGCATGCTTCCCAGCTTCCCCTGTAATTAAGGGTGTCAGTGTGACCAGGTTCTGGCCGGCGGCCTGTGAATGGAAGTGATGCATGCAAGCTCCTGTCCTGCCCTAAAAGGAAGAAGGGTCATTTTTCTCATCTCTCGTTTCTGCTGATTGGAATGAAGATGCGATAGCAGGAACAAGAGCAACCATTCTACATCACGAGGTGGAAGCTGTGTATTGAGGATGGCAGAGCAGCAAGTTAGTAGGAGCCTGGGCCCCTGCCACTATGGAGCCACCGTATCAACTCTGGGCTGTATATGCTAGGGACTGGTTATCATGCGTAGGTCACTGTTGTTTTGGGTTATGTCATAGCAATGGAACCTGTGTCACAGTGTACAGTCATCACAAGGCAGCAAACTTGATTCCAGTTTGGCCTTCACCACACCTTGGCTATCCATTCTCCTGTTAATGGACATTTGGGTTGTTTCCAGTTGGGGGCATTATAAGTAGAGCTGCTAGAAACGTTCCCATACAAAGTTTTCTGGGAACACATGTACTTATTTCTTTTGAGAACATATCTAGAAGTGGGATTACTGAGTTATAGGGTAAATATATGCTTTATAGAAAATCAGTGAAACTTTTTCCAAAGTACTTGAAACATTTTGTGTTCCATCAGCAATTTATGAGCTTTCAAGTTGTTCCACATTTTTACCAACATTTTGTGTTGTCAGTCTTAAAATTTTAATCATAAAATATCGTAATCAAGGACGGAATAAAAAATAAAATAAAATACCTTCATCGTGAGATATTGAGGTAGTACCTCGGGGACTTTAATTGGCACTTCCCAGCTGACTAATGATGTTGAGCACTTTTAAATATGCCCCCTGGCCTCTGCATATGTTCTTTTGGGAAGTGTCCATTCCAGCCTTTCACCGTTTTTAATTATACATGCGCCCCTGACTACTGAGTTGTGGGCTTACCCACCTAATCCAGATACTGGTCCTTGATGTTTTATAGTATTTTCTCCAAGTTTGAGGTTCCCCTTTTCATTTTCTTGACAGTAAGCAGAAGTTTTCAACTTTGGTGAGGTCGAACTGTTGATTTTCTTACAGTTAATGCTTCTGTGTCCCGTCTAAGAAACCTGGGCCTGCTCACAGGTGGTAAAGATTTTCTCCTATGTTTTCTTGTAGAAGCTTCATAGTTTTAGTTTTTACATTTAAATCCACGATCCATTGTGAATGAAATGTGTATAATGTGAAAGGTCAAGGTTCGCTTTCTCAATATGGACATCCAGCAGTTGCAGCACCATTTGTTCAAAAGGCTCCTTTTCCAGTTACAAAGCTGTGGCTCCTCTGTGAAAATTCGGTGCACGGAAGGAGTGTGGGTCTACTGCCGGGCTCTCCACTCAGTATGTTAATCTACTCGCCCCTCCTTGATCTTGAAATTATGTGGTGTAAATTCCCTACCGTAGAGCAAATTTTTTGGCTACCTTAAGTCCTTTGAATTTTCACATCAATATTAGAATTAGCTTGACATTTTGTGTATGTTCACAAGGCTGTTGGGAATTAGCTTGACATTTTGTGTATGTTCACAAGGCTGTTGGGATTATAATTGGGACTGTGCTGAATCCGTAGGTCAATCTGGGAGAACCAACCTCTCAACAGCATGGAGTTTTCTGATCCATGAACGTACTATTTCTTTCCATTCACCTTAGGACTTTCTACATTTCATTTTCTTGTTAAATTTATTACTAAGTATTTTAGGATTTTTGTGCTATTATAAATGGAATTTTTAAAAACTTTCATTTTCACCACTACACACCTGTTAGAAGGACCAAAACCCAGAACCCTGACAACACCAAATGCTGACGAGAATGTGGTCCAACAGAACTCTCGTTCACTGCTGGTGGGACTGCAAAACGGTGCAGCCACTTTGGAAGACGGTTTGGTGGTTTCTTACCAAATTAAACATGCTCTTATCATACAGTCCATACAATCATGATCCTTGGAGTTGAAAAGTTATGTTCATACAAAAATCTGTACACAGATATTTGTAGAAGCTTTATCAATAATTGCCAAAACCTGAAAGCAAACAAGATGTCCTTCAGCAGGCAAATGGATAAACAAACTACGGTACCTCTATACATTAGAACACTATTCAGTGATAAAAAGAAATGAGCTATCAAACCATGAAAAAACACTGAAGAAACTTAAGTTCATATCACTAAATGAAAAAAACCAATCTGAAAAGGCTACACACTGTATGATTCAGATTATATAATGTTCTGGAAAAAGCAAAACTATGAAGACAGTAAAAATATCAGTGGTTTCCAGGGGTTAGGTGGAGGGAGGGAAAAATAGGTGGCGCACAGAGGATTTTTAGGGCAGCGAAATGACTCTGTATGGTACTGTAACGGTAGACATACACCATTATACATTTGTCCAAACCCATAGAATATACAACACTAAGCATGAACCCTAATGTAAGGCAGGAACTTGGGGTGATAATTATGTGTCAAAATAGGTTTATCAATTGTAATAAATGTATCCCTGTGGGGGGGGATGTTGATAATGGAGGAAGTTGTTCATGTGTGAGAACAGGAGCTATGGGGAAAATTTCAATAAATAAAAGGAATGGAAACCAAATAGAGTGTGTTCTCTGGACATAAGGGAATCAAAGTAGAAATCAATAACAGAAAAATCTCCAAACACTTGGAAACTAAACAATGGGCTTTTAAATTATCTATAGATCAAAGAAGAAGTTCCAAAGGAAATAGAAAAATACATAGATCTGAATGAAAACAAAAGCACAACATCTCAAAAGTCATGGGATGTAGCTAAAGCAGTGTGATGAGGGAAATTCATAGCACTAAAACGCTTATGTTAGAAAGTCTCAGGTCATTCAGCTAATCTCCCACCTTTAAAAAACTAGACTTTAGAAATAATTTTATGTGAATGAAATATCCTATCTACAAAGTATGAACTTTAAATCCAGTTTTGATCTGATAACATACTAGTAAGAAAATTTTATTGAATGAAACTAAAAAGAAGAAGAAGAAAACAAACCCAAAACCAACAGGGAGAAATCATAATAAATACAAAAGCAAAAATCCATAAAGTTAAAATCAGAGAAAAATAGAGAAAATAATAGAAACATAAATCTGGTTCTTTGAAATGATCAATAAAATTGAGAAACCTTAGCATGATTGAAAAAGAAAAAAAGAGAGAGAGAAGACACAAATCACCAATATCAGGAATGGAACGGGGGACACTCTACAGATACTGAAGACATCAAAAGGATAATAAAGGAATAATGTGAATATCTATACACATACAGATTTCACAACTTAGATGAAAAGGATCAGGTGCTGGGAAAGCATCATCTATCACAACTCACTCAATCTGAAACAAATAATTTGAATAATACTATAACTATTAAATAAATCGAGTTCATAAGAAGAGAAGGGAACACCTCCAATTCATTCGAATGAGAGCATTCCAAATCATTGGAATGAGAGCAATGGCATGAGACCATTATTACCCTGATACCAAAACCAGATAGACAGTACAAAAAAAGAAAAATACAGACAAGTATCCCTAACAAGTATAGATGCAAAAATCCTTAGCAAAGTACTAGCAAACAAAATTTGGCAATATATAGCAAGAATTATACATTGTGATCAAGCGGGACTTATTCTAGGAATGTAAAAATGGTTCAATATTTGAAATCAATCAGTGTAACTCACCAAATATCGGTCTAAAGAAGAAAAATCACATGATCATATTAATCTGTACAGAAAAATCATTTGACGCAATTCAATAACTAGTCATGAAAAAACGCTTAAGAAAACTAGGAGTACAGGGGAACTTCCTCCACTTGATAAAGAACACCTCCAACAAATCTGTAACTAACATACTTAATGGTGAAAGGCTGAATATCTTCCCTAAGATTGAGGAGAACAAGCTGAGGGTGCCCACTCTCGACAATCTATGCTCAGTGCTGGAAGTTCTAGCAGGATCAATAAGGTAAGAAAAGGAAATGAAAGACACGCAGATCAAAAAGGAAGAAATAAAAATTTCTCTATTTTCAGATTATATGATTGTCTATATAAAAAAAAAATCCTAAGAAAGCTACCAAAAAAAAATCTCCCAAGACTAACAAGTGAGCTCATCTGGGTCAAGGATACAAAAATCAATTGTATATCTATATATTAGCAAAGAACACATGGAAACAAATTTTAAGCATAATACCACTTATCATGGCTTAAAAAAAAATGCTTAGGTATAAATAACAAAACATGTAGGATTTATGTGTTGAAAACTACAAAATACTTTTTAAAAAAATATCTAAATAAAATAAGTGGAGAGAGAAGCCATGTTCATGGATTGGAAGAATCAGCACAGTAAAAATGTCAGTTCCCCCAGAGTCGATATCTAAGTTTAAGGCGATTCCTATCAAAACTGAAGCTAGATATTTTTTAGATATAAATAATATTATTCTAAAATGTACGTGGAAAATCAAAAGAATCAGAATATCTAAAACACATTTGAGAAAGAATAATACAGTAGGAGGAATCACTGCACGCAATTTTAAAACATTAAACAGCTACAGTAATCAAGACTGCATGACATTAGTGGATAGATGCACAGGTCAATGGAACAGATTAGAGAATCAAAAAAAGTCCCATACAAATATATCCAAGTGATTTTTCACAAAGGTGCAAAATAATCCAGTGGAGGAAGGGCAGCTTTTTCAACAAATGGTTCTGGAACAACTGGACATCTATAGACCAAAAAAAAAAAAATTGAATCTGAAACTAAACCTCGTACCTGATACAAAAATTAACTCAGGGTGGATTGCAGACTTCAATATAAAGTTATAAAACTTTTAGAAAAAATTGTAGAGGAAAATCTTCAGTATCTAGGGCTAAGCAAGCTTTCTTAAACTTAACATAAAAGGCATCACACATAATAGAAAAAATTGATAAAGTGGATTTCATCAAAACTTAAAATTTTTCTCTGCTAAAGACTCTGTTAATAAAATGAAAAGACAAGCTATAGACTTTACAAATCACCTATTTAACAAAGAACTTGTATCTAGATTATATAAAGAATTCTTAAAACTGAACAGTAAAAAAAGCACAAGCAATCCAATTAGAAAATGGGCAAAACACATGAAAAGATATTTCACTGAAGATGTATGGGCAGCAAATAGACACCTAAAAAGATATTCAACACCACTAGCCTTTAGGTATATGTAAGTTTAGGCCACAATGAAACACCAGTACACACCTGTTGGAATAGCTAAACATTTTTTAAAATACACTGACAACATCAAATGCTGGCAAGCATGCACAGATATTGGGTCATTCATGCATTTCTGTTAGGAGTAAAAAATAGTATGACCACTGTGCAAAATAGTTCGATAGTTTCTCAGAAATTTAAACATACAGTTACCATATGAGCCAGTAATCAAGCTTCTTGGCATTTGTTCTAGAGACATAAAAACTTATATCCACACTAAAAGCTGTACATAAATGTTCATAGCGGCCTCATTTGGAATAGCCCAAAACCGGAAACAACAAAAATACCCATCAGTAGGCAAACGGTTAAACAGACCACAGAATAGTACTGAGCCATAAAAAGGGGTGGACTCTGATACGCACAACCTTAATGGGTCTCGAAGGTATCACATCGAGTAAAAAGGCCACTCTGAAAACACTACGTGCTGTGATTTCCGTTGCATAGCATTATGTAAGTGGCAGAAGTATAGAGACAGACAATAGGTAGTGGTTCCCAGGGGAGGGTGGGTAGGGGCAGGGATTAAGTGTGACTATAAAGAGGCAGCTGAGGGAGATCTCCGTGGTGGTAGGATGTTCTGTGTCTTGGTTTCTATGGAGCTGCAGGCATCTCCACGTGTGAGAAAGAGCACAGAACTATACACGCGCACCACACCAGTGCTGGTCTCCTGGTGTTGCAGTTTGTGCCGCTGGGTAAGACTCAGCCACTGGGGAAACTAGCTGAGGGGTGCCCAGGTCTCTCCAGACTATACTTTTGGAACTGTCTAAATCTGTAATTATTTCAAAATAAAAAGTGTTGTTTTTTTTTCTTTTAAAGAGGAAGAGAAAAAACCACTTCATCCCAAGAATTTTATATCCAGCCAAGATATCCTTTAGGAATGAAGGTAAGGTAGCTATTTCCAGATTTCACTAATTTGTTTTAAAAATGAAAAGACCTTTTCACTAGGCGACCTGGACTACACGCAATGCTAAAAGGGAAAGGGCTCAAGATGGAGATTCAGATTATCAAGAAGAACATAAATGATAAATATCTGGGTAAATAGAAAAGATCCTTTTTCCCTCTTAATTCCTGTAAAATATATAGGAATACCTAAAGCAAAAATTATATACGTGTCCATATGACAACTTTACCATAAAGGGTGTCGGGGTGGGAGCCACTGGACCTGCGCTATCACAGGGATTCCCCATTTTCCGGGGAGTGGCTCCATATCAACTCTAACTTAACTGAACAGTTACAGATGTAGGGATGTACATTTTAATCCCTTAAGCAACAACAACAACAACAACAACACAGAGAAGGTAGGAAAGGAGGAACAAAATGCAGGGAGGCACTTTAAATAGAAAGACACAGGTTGAAAGTAATCGGATGGACAACGATACACACGCCAACAGCGATGCAAGGGAGCTCGGTCCGACGCTCTCGAGGCCATCTCCCTAACTTCACTCCCGCTCTGCCCGGCGTCCCCTCCCTGGGAGGCCTGCTGTGACACCACATTCAGGTGGGAGCAGCGGGGTGCTGGGTACTGGAGCGGGGGCTGTGTGGCCTGACTCCGCCCGCGGCCAGGCTGGGTCTTCTTGCCGCACATTTCCACCTACCAGGGGATCGTAGCCTTGGTTTGGCACCTACACAGGGTTCTCAGCGAGGAGTGGCAGATTCTGTGGCTTCTTGGGTGGCTTGTTGGTTCCGAAGGCTGCGGCTGCCGTGGTGTCCCAGCTCCTGGCCAGAGCCAGAGGTGCGGAGGGATTCAGGCAGGGGTTTATGGAGCCCATGCTGTGTGCCAGGCCCTGGGGATACATCAGCGGACAAAGGACAAAACAAACCTAGACTCTTGCCTGGAGGAGCTTACACTGAGATGGGTTGGGGAGGGGGGACAGTAAAGAGTAAACATTATAAAATAGAAATGGTAAAGTTTGCCAGAAGGAGGCGAGTGCTTTGGGGAAAGCAAGTGGGGCGAGCAGGGCTGGGGCGTGTGGGGCTGGGGCTGGGGCGGAACAGGCTGCTCTGGGCAGACTTCACAAAAGGGCAAAGTTGGAGCAAGACTTGAAGGAGGGGTGGAAGGGAGCCACGCTGATACCTGGAGGAGAATCCAGGAACAAGGAACAAAGGTGTCCTGGAGGCTCCGGGAGCAGCATGGGGTAGAGGGGGCGTCCTCAGGCCGCAGGGTCTCAGAGGAGGATGAGCATCACTGACATAGGCCTGTCACTTGGCCCCGAAGGCCAGGCCCCAGTTCTGTCCCTTGACCTGCAGAGGTGGGCAATCCAGCGGGCGATCCTACAGGCCAGGCCCCACCAGCTCTGCGGGAGGCTGAGGCCCCAATGGGACAGGACTTGTCTGGGGGAACAGCCTCCGGCTGGCTCCCTGTGGCCGAGTTGTCCGGGCTGCCCCCGGCCCTGCAGTCAGAGCCCGTCCCCAAACCCAGGACCGTTCACCACGCCCACCACGGGGAACAGCCCCTCTAGGCACACCCCCCACAGACTCGGAAAACGTTCACTCCAGGTCTCATCCTTGGACACATCTGCTTCCAAACCCTCCATCTAGGCTTCTCATGGAGCCTTGGCCAGGCCCCCCCACCCATCCCCCCACCCCCCTCTGAGGCTACTCCTCAGCCCTCCTGGAGTCCCCGCCTTGTTGGCCTTGCTCTCTCGCTAATAGACCCGTGTCCCTCCAGAGGCCCCCTCCCCGCACACCTCCAGCACCCGCCTTATCCCCTGTCCCCAAAGCTGGAATTAGCCAGGCCCATTAAGGAGCATTGCCCATAATACAGGTATTTGATATTCCAAATAAAATCTCAGCGGCCCCCGTGAACCATCTTAACTGTCGAAATGCCCACAGGACTTGGGATTAGAAGCTCTACAGCCCACGTGAAATGAGGGGATTTTATTTAGTGTTTAGGATTTGTACATGTATATGTGGTGGGGAGGGGTTGCCCAAATATGTATTTAAATCAAGTAACTTAATCCTCAGAGTTCAAGGCTGAAACCACCCTGGGAAGAGGGTATTTGCATACGCTAATCTCTTAACAGCCACAAGGAGGGACCCGTGGGAGAAAGCGGCGCGACCTGGAACCGGAGGATCCCAGGGAAATCACCAGGTGGTGTGCCTTTCTGTTCTCACCTGTCTCCCACCACCCGGCCCCCCACGCACCTGGCCGGCCGCGCTGACAGGACAGGGCCTGCGACGGCCCCGAGTTTCCCAGTGCCTGTTGTTTTTTTGCTGAAGTAACAAATGGATGAACGTGTGCACCATAGGAATGATGCTTCAGACAAAAATGTGGGTTCAATCACACAGCCCAGTACTCTCCTTTTTCAACAGATACTGGCGGGCAGGATAAGCGGAGACAACGTGGCCTGAAGGAGGTTCTGTCCTGGTTGGGGAGAAACTAACAAGAAGCTGCGAGAACGCGGGGTGCGGTGGGGGGGCAGGGAGGGACGGAGGACGCACAGTGTCCTGGACGCCTGTCAGGGAAACCTCTCTGAGGAGAGGGGACAGAAGGTAGTAGCCGAGGGAGAGGGCGTTCAGTGAGGGCTCATCACAGGCAAAGGCCTGGGAGGCGGGAGAGAGCCCAGGGTGAGTGACAGTGACCACCGGCTGGGGTCCAGGACGGGTGGGCACCAGGAGAGCAGGCAGCTTTCTGGCCTCAGGAGCCTTGGGGAGTTTGCCTTTTTTCTGCACGCGTGCAAGGGACAGTGGTGACAATTTGGGAAAACAGAGCCACCTTTCTGGAGCACCGAGAGCCAGTCTTCTCCAACTAGGTGATACACTGAAAACATGCCAGCCGGCCCCCGCCAGACTGCAGCCCGTGCAGCCTGATCACACGCACGCGCGCAGGCACACACGTGCACGCGCGCACGCACACCCATAGCCTGGAAGGTAGGGGGAGCCTCCAGCCTCAGCAAGGAGGCAGGTCAGCGGCAGCCCAGCCTTTGCTGACCTTGACCGCACGCCCTAGGCCAGGTGGAGAGGCGGTTTCCCTTCGCAGCAGCTCCAGGGAAGGAGCCAGAGTCAAGGCCCACCTGCAAAGGTGCCGAGGGCTCCCCGGGCAGGAGGCTCGTCGGCTTCACTCTAGCAGGTCGCCTGGGGAAGACGTGGCCATGGCCTGTCCTCATCACCCTCAGTGGCAGCAGCAACATCAGCAGCTGGGACTTAGTGGAGACTCGGGGTGGCCAGGTTCATTCAACTCCCTCTTTAGAGATGGTGAAACCTAGAACCAACTGGCCCAAAATCACAGAGCTCAGAAATGGTGGGGGCTGGATGTGAACCTCTGTGCTGTCTTGAGTGCCCAGCGATGCCCCTTCACCAGGTACCTGCCCCCGCCCCCCGCCCCATAGGGAAATGAAGCTCAGCAGTATCCTACTCATTCAAGGCCTCCTCCGTTGGGAATTCCTGGGAGGGGCATTCTCCTCTGCGCGGGGTGTTACTGAATAACAAGCTGCAGAAGCAGGACTGACGGCAGCACAGCTAACCCGGGAGAGGGGGTGGCTCCGAACACTGGGAGCTCCACTCACAGCCAAGTCCCCACCACAGCCGCCGAGCCTCTGCCGCCCCAGCTCGTGCCAGGTGGGGAGCGCTGGGGTGGCGCCGCTGGGCTGGCTGCAGAAAGACCTGCTGTTGTCGGCTCCTGGCTGGCACGCCCCTCTCTGACCTCAGTTTCCCAGTTGAAAGTGTAAAGAACAATGGCTTCCCCGCAGAGCTGTTGTGTACAAAAACACTACAAAGCTCCACTCTCGAATCAAACAGCCCGCATCTCAGTCTTCTCACTAATTCGCACTGGTCTTCACTGAAGTCAACGAGAGTTCCACACACAGTTCTCCCACCTGGCTCAGGGTGGGTTCCCCTTGGCTTGTCCCATCAATGGGTATCTATTTATCCAGCACCTGCGTCAAGTCAGGCTCCCTGCTGGGGGCAGGCCGGCAGCCGGAGGCCTAGACAGACAGGCTCCTGGCCTGCAGGGCTCACAGCCTGGCTGCCAACAGGGCCCGACAAGGGGGCAAAGAGGGGTAGGAGGCGGCCAGATTAAACACAAGATGCCAAGGTAGATTTGCACTTGAGATAACAATACATGTTCTAGTATAAGTATATCCCATTCAATATTTGGGACATATTTACACTCAAGTTATTTCTTACTTATCTGAAATTCACATCTAACTGAGTGTGCTGTATTTTTATTTTATTTTTATTGCTAAATCTGGCAACCCGACAAAGCAGGCTTTTCAGCTTTTAGCAGTACCCCAGCACCTTCCACAAAAATCCTTTTCTGGAACAACCAGACCTATGGGCCCATGGATAAACAGAGGGACAAGCCCACAAGATAAGCACACAGGGTGGTCCGGGAGGCCCCTCGACAAGGTGGCTTTTTGAGACCTGAAGCGTGGAAAGGAAGAGAAAGGCACTACGTTCCAGGAAAAGGAGGAGGGGGTAGGGGGCCTGGAAGAGGCAAGGCAGAGGGACATGGGCTTCAGGGGAGAGAGCACAGGCCAGGAGGGAGTAGCACGGCGGGCTTCTTGGAGGAGGCAGAATTGAGTCTTGAAATATGAGCACAAGGTAGCTGGACAAAGAGGGGCTGCGGAGGGAACCCGGTTTGGGAAGGGACAGTGTCCCCTCCCGGATAACCCAGGTGGTAGATATTGTCTCCCACCTCAGATGCCACCCCTCACAAAGACCTTTGGCACGCGGGAGACACACACGTAGAATGTTGAGTGAAAAGCACAAGACATGACACAGACGGCAAAGGCAGTGTTGCAGGCGGCGACTGGACCACCTGACCGGGCCTATGGTAGGCACTCAGAGAGTGAGGAGTGCCCCATTTGATGCCGCGTTGGCCCAAGGAGACCCCTGCGGAATGGAGTGGGGTGATGGACGTCAGACCTGGCGAAGGCGGGGTCCCTGGGTGCCAGACTCACCCAGTGACCTTGAGTGACTGCCCTTCTAACACCCACATGCTGCCCAGACCCCTGAGTGCCTTTCTGTCCCCAGGCCCCTCCCCGCCGCAACACACTCCCATCTCTCCATGTCCTTCCCCTCCCAAATGACAAGGACTAGGTAACCAAAAGTGACACCACAACCTCTAGACCCCTCACTGGGTAAGGTGAAGTTGGGCCTGTTCCCTGACTCACTAGCTGTGTGACCTTGGGTAGGTCACTTGCCTTCTCTGAGCCTCAGCTTTCTCCTATAAAATAAAGGTCACATCAGCCCCGCATTTGGGGGGCTATGCAAATAGGGCGAGGGTGTTCCCGGAAGATGCTCTCAGCAAAGACCCAGCACGAAGCGCCCACATTTAGATTCAGTGCCACCCTGTGCCAGGCTGCTCTCTGGGCACCGCAGGGGACAGATGGATATTTCCACATTGTGCCCCTTTGTTTATGTCTTGCTTCTTTCCTCCAAGGGCCGGTGGCCCCGCGTCCCAGCCAGCACCGCGGCGGCTCTCACAGCGCGGCCCCGGGGCGCGCAGCGTCAGGGCTGCCCAGGACTCGCCCGGGCCTGGGAACCAGCCCTCTCGCGCGCAGCCAGCACTCTGTGCTTTGACCAGACCCCGGGCGAGTCTGACGCATGTGCAGGTTTGAGGGGCAGTGACACAGACCGTGAGATCCAGGGGGGCGTGAGGCGCCTCTTACCCCCTCCTCCCCCCAACTCCCAGCACAGCACCCGTCTATCCCCCTAAAGTCCCACCACAGCCCCTCCGTGCGAAGCCGGACAGTATCCCCTGAGTACAGCCTCTGTCTGCGGGCCGCAGATCTGGGGCCTGAGGGTCCTCAAAGCCTGGCCCCCAGAGTACCTCGCCAGAACCATGGGGAGCTTAACAGACTGAGAGCCCCGGGGTCTCCACTCAGACCTACTGAGTGACTCCCCAAGGGGCCCAGGGATCTGCACTGATCTCCTCCCTTCCCGCTCCTAAGGCGGCCAGCGGTCCAGTAACGGGGCAGGAAGAAGGTGACGGGAGCAGAGATAGCCAGACCCTGGGGCAGGTCAGGGGGGCAGGAATCAGGCTTCAGCAGTGAATGAGAGGTGCTGGAAGCTTCCCCGACGCACCGCAGACAGCAGCTCCTGGCAGGAGGGGTCCGGGAGTGCCAGCCTTGGCCGTTCATCTGTAGGTGGACACCATTTGAGGGGCCACAAAGACAGCAAGGATAAAATTTTGTGAAAAATGGTAGAAATAGTCCCTGCGCTACGGAAATGTAAAGGGGCCAAGAGTAGCTGCAGTCCGGGAGCTTGAAGCTATGTGATCCCCAGCCCGGGTAACCCGTCCCTCCCCCTCCGCAGACGAGTCCAATGCCTTTCCTTCTGTCAGGGACAGGTTGGCGGGCTTCAGAGACCCCAAGCCTCAAGACTCCTAGGGGCAGGCGGCCGCCGGTGGGTGGCAGCTCCATGGCCCCCTTAGGCGGAAGGTGGGGCGGGCCCTGGCTGAAGCCCACCGTGGCCTGGGAACACAAGAGGGGGAGAACCCCTCACAGCCCCCCACCCTGGGCCCTGCACGTGGCACTCCCGTCCAACAGGCGGGCGGACAGGACACAAGGAGAACCCCAGGCCAATCCCATGTCCTATAGAGGAGGCTGCCCAAGGCCCCCAAGAGGACTGTGGGCTGGGAGCTCAGAGGAAAGCGCTCAGGGGAGGTCTGCCTGCAGAGAGAAAGGTCTAGAACAATGTGGCCCTATAGGCAGCCTTCCTGCTATGAGGTGGAACTTTTAGGGAAAGCTGCCTCAAAAGCCAAAAGCCCAAGGGACCTACTTGGGCTCCAGCTCTCCCCTCGGAGGAGGGGCGGGGCTACAATAGGCATGGCCTCTTCTCACTCGGCCACACCCCACTGGGGGCAGGAGGTGAAGGTGAAGGCCGCATGGGGAGGTAATCAGGACCACATGAGGAGATTCGCAGGGGTTCATGCGGACCTGGGGCACTGTCTGGGCTGAGGGGAGTTGGTCCCTGGAAGGAACGGCTGTTAAGGCTGCACACCTGGTCCAGGCGACGGGGCAGTGGCCTGAGCGCAGGCCAGAGCTGCAAGGTCAGGAGGAGGCTGGGCTGGCTCCAGGGCAGGGCAGGGCAGGGCCTCCCTGGAAAGGTACGGTCACTTGTCACTCACTCATTTATCAAAGTTGTACCCTACGTGGCCTGTTTGGGTCACCGCCATGAACAAATCCACAACCCTGCCCCCGGGGGGCTCAGAAGGGGTCAGCAGAGCAACAGGGGGGGATCGGATCCGCCTGGTGGGCCAGCAAGGACTTTGGGTCTCCCTTGCCCCATGACAAAAGCCACTGGAGGATTCTGAGCCAGCAAGAGATGACTTGCATTTTAAAGGGATGGTTTGGGCTTCAGTGTGGAAAGAGACTGAAGGCGAAGGAGACTGAGGCAGAGTGGAGGCGGTTCATACACGATCAGAGGCAGTGGCTGGCCGGGCGGGGGGGCCCGGGGGACCTGGAGGCGGGCCAGGTTCCAGGTGCGTTTTTGAATTAGATGCTGGTCTGGACGTGGATGTGAGAGGCAGGAGTAAGGCCGACTCCAAGGGTTCGGACCGGAGGAAACGAAAGCACTGCGCTTCGCTTTGCTGCAGGGCAAGCAGGTTTGTGCTTAGCAGATGGGGAGACACGATTTGGGACTGGTTAAGTGTGAGGAGCTACAAGCTGTCCCTTGGGAGGTGTCTGGGGGCCGTGGGTTGTGCCTGGGACGTGCCGTTGGAGAGAGGGCGGGGAGGGGGCGGGGCTGA
The DNA here is from genome assembly GCF_021234165.1 of Pteronotus mesoamericanus. Taxonomy (NCBI): domain Eukaryota; kingdom Metazoa; phylum Chordata; class Mammalia; order Chiroptera; family Mormoopidae; genus Pteronotus; species Pteronotus mesoamericanus. The sequence goes on from NW_026555258.1 coordinate 5,267,529, forward strand.
GAGTGTACACCACGGAGGTTAGGCCCTGCTGTAACCTAAGTGAGAAGAGAAGGAGGGGGCAGGGGAAGACAAAGAAAAGCGGTCAAAGATTGCAGGGGACAAAGAATCAGAGGAGTCAAGACCACGGAGGGAATGCGTGGGAGGGCAAGAGGCAGAACATGCAGGAGTCATGAAAAGGAGGCGGGGGATAGAGGCTACCAAAGCGGGAGGGCGGTCGGGGCTGGCAAAGCCAACCTCCAGGGGTCGTCATGGAAGTGGCGCTGAGGTAGGAGCTGAAGTGTCTTTGGAGGGCGTTCATTTGGGAGGAGAGGGTTTCAGGAAACTGGGGGGCGAGGGCCGGCAACGGGAGGGTGAGGTCAGGGAGGCGCCCAGAGCAGCCCTGCTCACACGCGGTGTGCGCCTAGTCTGCGGTGGGGGTTTGAGGGAGGGGCGAACGGGGAGGGTTGGGAACATTCCACAGGTTGCCACCCGACTCTGTCCCACGAAGTGAGTGCATCCCTTGATGGTGGCTTCTGGCAAAGTCCATCTTCGAAGTCTTGTTTGTTTTTTTAATTGTAAAATGCACATAACACAACATGTACCAGCTAATCCGCTTTTAAGTGTACAGTTGAGCAATGCTGAATACACTCACAGGGGCGCGCAACTGCCACTGTTGTCCCTCTTCGAAACTCTCTTCATCTTCCCAACGGCCTCCATTACACACCAGCCTCCCGTTCACTGCCCCCAGCCCCCGACAGTCGCCATTCTGCTGTCCAGCTCTACGAACTTGACTATTCCAGGGGCCTCGTAGACGTGGACTCATACAATATTTGTACAGTTATGGGTGTGCAAATCTCTCTTCAAGGCCCTGCTTTCAATTCTTCTGGCTACACAGGGTGACATTAGTGTGTCATGTGGTCATTCTACGTTTAGCTTGTGGAGGACCCCGACTGTTTTCCTCAGCAGCCGCCCCATTTTCAGCCCCACCAGCTATCCATGAGGGGTCCCATTTCTCCACATCCTCGCCAAGACTTGTTGCCCCCTCTTATTTGATAGTCGTTCATTTACCATCATGGTCTCATTTGGTAAAGCGGAGGCATCTCGAGGAGAACAAGAAATCTGCCAGCGGGGTCGGGGTGGGGGGGGGGGCCGTGGACAGGGAGGGACTACAAGTGACAAGTGTGGCCGAGGTGCGGGCGGGTACTGAGAGACAGGCTGGAACTGCAGCCCTCGAGCTAGAGCTGGAGAGCCTTGGATGCCCCGCGGGGAGCCTGGATGTCACTCAAGAGGCGGTGGGAGGAGGAGCGGCTCCTGCGAGGCTCTGAGTGGAGAGCAATGGGACCACGGACCAGAACACAGATCCATCCCTGGGTGAGGGTAGCAGGGGGCCAAAGGGAAGAGGTGGGATGGGAAGTCAGATAAGAGAGGCTTAGACCAGGAAGCGAAGAAAGGACACCGCTGAGGGGTGATCACCTCCACCATCAGCTCTAACCGCGGGGGAGCCCCACCCGGGCCAAGCAGGCCCTCCGCCCCCACCCTCCCAGCTAACCCTGTCAGGCGGGTACAGGGCTGCCCCAGTTCATAGACGAGAAGACGGGGGCTCCGAGAGCCTCAGTAACTTGCCCAAGGTCTCAAAGCCAATAAAGAGCAGAGCCATGACTCAGACTCTGATCTGTTTCCCATAACTCCGCAAGCATTTATTGAACACCTGCTGTGTACCAGGCCCCCAGGCTGCCAAATGCATTGCTCCTAAGAGCCTCTCTCCACCCGCTGAAATAGCGGTCACCCTCTGAGCTGCTCTAGGCCGTGATGCATGAAGGTGATGCACCAGGGTGTGAAGGACTTGGAGAACAATGGGAAATTGGAGGAATTGGTTAAACCATGGAAACTATTGTAGCGCACCCATGCAGACTCACCCAGCACAGAATCTGCCGGGCCTGGGAAGGTTTGTTGCCAATGCGATAAAGAAGAGGGGAGTCCCAAGAACCTACAGAGCAGCCGCAGCCTCCCCCCGCCCCGCAGACAAGCTGTTCTCTCCCTAACGCGCCGGCGGCGATCTGCAAAGAAAGAGGGCGGAGGAAGGCACTTGTTATTTTTGTAGGTCAAAGCGGCCAAATTTTGCTGGCAAGTCCCTATGGTCCCACCTCACACAGGACGATCCATCACCTCCGTTTCATCCCTCCGCCCATCATTTGGCGAGTCCCTGCTAAGGGCTTACAGTGGGGACACAGGGACAGAACACTGCAGTGCCTGTCCTCAGGGGCTGCGGCCTGCTGAGGGTCCCAGATGTAAAACACACAGTTTCAAGTGCAGTGGGCGAGGGTGGCCGTGGTGGGGTGGCAGGGACAGCTTCCTTGACGGCCACCGTCCAAGCTGACCCCCAAAGCACGAGTAGGAACTGCCCCAGCAACACGGCAGGAGGGAGGTGTCACAGACAAGAAGACAAGGGACGGAAGGCACGGGGGCGGGGGGCGGGAATGAACAGAGAAGGGCTCAGGAGGGAGGACACAGGCTGGCAGACAAAGGTGAGCCAGAGTTTTCATCTGTTTGGGACTTCAAAGGGCAAGGCAAACAGGGCTTAACGTCAGAAACAGTTCAACAGGCATAGAAGCTTTGAAACTCTTCCTGGTGTGTTTTCCCTTTTGCTGATTCTGTATTTTTGTTGCTGTTGTTTCTCCCTCTCTCCAGCCGCTTCCATGAAATAAACCAGGAGGGTTTCGCCCCACGAAGGACCAGCAGAGAACATCTGTTCCACAGAGTAAGGAAGGAGGAGGGTCCGACGTAAGAATAGTTGCTGCTAGACAGTGATGGGGAGTGGAGGAGGAGAGGGGAGGGTGGGACAGGGGGATGGGGTGGGGCGGGGTGGGCGCAGGAGGTCAGGCTGGAGGGTCCTGGGCAGTAGAGGGATTCAAGCAGGTTTAGGGGATGTGAGGATATTCAAACAGGGGCCTGAGCGCCCAGGATGTGTCCACGTGGGGCCCGATACCGCACCCCACACAGCAAGGCTGCAGCAGAGTGGGAACAGCTGAGGGTCCCCAGGCAGGGGGCACTGAGGACAGCCTCACAGAGACCCCCGCTGTAGCTGAGCAGAGGTAAGCCCAGCAGCCGAGAGGACCCGGGGATGATGTGATGGGTTGAATTGTGTCCCCCAAAATATATGTTCCTGTGAATGTAACCTTACACGGAAACAGAGCTTTTGCAGATGTAATCAAGTTAAGATGAAGTCATGAGGGGACATGTTAATCCACTATGAATCTATCCTTATAGGAAGAGAAGGCCGTGTAAACATACAGGCAGAGGTCCGAGTGACACCGCCACAAACTGGGGGCCACCAGAAGCAGGAAGAGGCAAAGAAGGCTCCTTCGCTAGGGCTGCCAAGGAAACGTGGCCCTGGTGACCCGCTGAGCCCGGCCTTTGGGCCTCCAGAACTGGGAGGCAGTACCTTCCTGTTGCTTTAAGCCACCCGGTTTGGGGCCCTGTGTTATAGCAGCCACAGAAAACTAATACTGATGACAAGAGGCTTGACTCTGAGGTGGGACGTTCAGGCAAAACAAGGTCCACAAGTCAGCATCAGTGAAGGCCAGCACGACGCACAGGGACCAGCGCAAACCAGACCTGCCACACGGAGCAGGTACAGGAAGGAACAGCAGGCGGGACAAGACACGGCCTCCACGACCCCTTTAGGCCCCGTGCCTTCCCCACACACAGCCGGACGCACCTGCGAAAGGAAACAGAAAGGACACACTGCACGTGTAGAGCAACTGCCCTTCCAGGGAGTGAGGGCTTTGAAGGGACCTGGAAAGGCTGTTTTACAAAGAAAGGGATTGACTTCCTGTTCTGTTACCTCCCTGTCCCCCACCGCCAAGACATCAGCCAGAAAGGGGGCACATGAGAAAAATGAGACCACTTACAGAAAATCAAGGTAGTTTGTACCCCTTGGCCCAAGAATGTCCGTTTCATCCTACAGCGCTTGTTTTTATAAACAGTCTCTGTGGAAATGGGCGCCTCTTTAAGGACCAACAGAGGGCCGCTTCAGAGGCAGGAAATCGAGGTGGGGTGGACTGGCGCGTCTCCAGATGGGGGGACCCGATTTTCCACGCAGATGTTCACCAGAGCATGACAGAAAAACAAAATGTTGGAAGCAACCTAAATACTCAACCATATGAGACAGGGTAAATAAATACTGTTAAAACCATGCTGTTGAAAGTGTTTAATAATATGGGGGGAAGGTTATGATAAATGCTATGTAATCATAATAGATCAGCCTAAAAACCCTATCTCCAGTATGACTCCACTTTGTATGTGATGTTACTGTATCAGCCGAACTGCTTCAACAAACTCCCAGAGTTCCATGGCGGCACCACAAAGGTTTATTTCAACTATCCGGGGAAGGCGAGGCCTCTACTCCACAGGGTCATTCGGGAACCCAGGCTCCAGAAGAATGACTTGGCTTCTTCCCAGGGTCATCACTGAGTACCTTACTGAGTCTTTCTCATCCAGTGAGCATCAAGCAAAGAGACAGGCGCATGAAGGATTAGAAGATTTTATGAGCCAGGCCCGGAAGTGGGTGGCATCGCTTCCTCCCACGTTAGGTTGGTCAGAACCCAACCACATGCCACCAACCACAGGGGAAGCTGGGAAATGCAGTCCAGCTGTGTGCCAGACAGAGAAGAGAAACAGGACTTGCTGAACACATCATATCAGCCACAGTTAATATGTATAGAAAAAAATACTGCAAAGAAATCGCATTTTAACAGTAATTACTTCTGGGTGGTGAAAGTATGGATATTCAAAATTTTTTCTTATTTATGTTACTTTGAATTTTCAAACATTCGGTAATAAATATCTAGTACCTTTGCAGAGACCAAAAACTGTAATTTAATCATTGACAGAATATTCTCCAGGCTTCCTTCAGGATTTCGACAGGCTTGTGTGTTGTTAGGCTTTAGGGTCAGACCTACAGGTTATATGATCTAAGGCAAGTTATATCATCACCTTCTTCAGCCTTAAAGTCTCCACATCTGTAAATGGAAAATAAAAATATACTGGTGGCTTCACACAAAAGACATTTATCCTCTCACAGTTAAGGAGACTAAAAGTCTGAAGTCGAGATGTCAGCGGGTCCACGCTTTCTCCAAGTCCGTGAGACAATCCTTCCCTGGCGGTGGCTAGCAGTCCGTGGCTTGCAGCTGCATCACCCTGCCATCACCTGGCGTTCTCCCTGTGTGTCTCTGTCCTCTTCTTAGAAGGACACCAGTCATGTTGGATAAAGGCCCACCCTACTCATGTGTGACTTCATCTTAACAAATTACGTCAGCAACCACCCTCCTACCAAAGAAGGTCACATTCTGTTGTACTGGGGGTAGGACTTCCACATATCTTTAAAATTTTATTTATTAAAAGAAATTAGTGACTATAGTTAATAATACTCTATTGCATATTTGAAAGTTGCTAAGAAAATAGATCTTAGAAGTTCTCATCACAAGAAAACAAAATTCTATAATTATGTATGGCAGGGATGTCCAACCTGTGGACCCACAGGCCACATGCAGCCCAGAATGGCTGTGAATGTGGCCCAACACAACATCGTGAATTTACTTAAAACATTATGAGATTTTTTGTGTGTGTGATGATTACACGTCACAATGTATTTAATATGTGGCCCAAGACAACTCTTCTTCCAATGTGGCACAGAGATGCCAAAAGGTTGGACATCCTTGCATTGTATCGTGACAGATGTTGTCTGTACTTACTGTAGTGATTATTTTACGATGTATACAAATATCAAATCATTATGTTATACACCCAAAACTAATATCATGTTATATATCAATTATACCTCAGAAAAATGAATGACCAAATTATCATCTTTATTTATCCTTCATGCCACCCAAAGTAAACAAAAAGTATAACCAAAAAATTTTTTAGATTATCTTTCTTTTTAATTATGGAAACATATATAAGATATAAAATTTACCATCTTAATCATTTTTTTAAAAGATTATTTATTTATTTTTTGAGAAAGAGAGGAAGAGAAACATCAATGTGTGGTTGCCTCTCATGTGCCCCCAACTGGGGACCTGGCCCGCATCCCAGGCCTGTGCCCTGACCGGGAATCAAACCAGCAGCCCCTTGCTTTGCAGGCTGGTGCTCAGTCCACTGAGCCACACCAGTCAGGGCAAATTCACCGTCATAATCATTTTAAAGTGTTCAGTTCTCTGACATTAAGTACTGTCACATTGTCATGTAACCATCACCACCATCCACTCACAGAGCTCTTTTCTTTTTGCAACATTGAAACTGTACAAGTAAAACACTAACTCCCTATTTCCCATCCCCAAGCCTCTGGTAACCACCCTTGTACATTCTGTCTATGAATTTGACAACTCTAGGTTCCTCAAGTAAGCAGAGTCGTACACTATTTGTCCTTTTGTGACGAGTCTCCTCACCAAATGCAGGCCAAGCCTCTGCACAATCCCATGCAGAGCAGAGTGGTCAAAAAGGTGAGCGAGACCCAGTGCCCACAACAGAGGGCTCTTTGTTGTGGAACACGAGGAGGCAGATGTGAGTGGGGATCTTTTTGAATCCCAGTGGTCAGCTATGATCACATCTGGGTTCGGGGGAAGGACATGAGGGGTCCTTAACTCAACCTAGGGGTCAAGGAAGGCTTTCTGGGAGAGATCAGTACAAGTACAAGTTCAGGCAGAGAGCAGGAACCACACAGGAGAAGCCAGGAGGTGTCAAATGCCCTGGGGAATAAAGAGAACCAGGAGTGATTTGGTATTAACCGTAGCAGAGGAGATGGGGTGGGAGGAGGGAGGAGATGGGGTAGAGAGAGTCAGCAGGCAGGTCGGGGGCCTATGTGCCCAAACACAGGGTTTGGACTTTACCCAGCAGGTAACTAGAGCCATGGACAGAGCGGGGTGAGAAAGAAGAGAACAATGGCCAGGCGGTGACCGTGAGTGCCTTGGGAGTGTCGTGGGCAGCCAAAAAGGGAGGAGAGAGGAGGTGGACTGCGAAGAAATGTTGGAGATAAAACTGTTAGGACCGGTGTGGTGGGCGGAATCATGCCCCCAAAGATGCCACGTCCTCATCCCCAAATACGTGACTGTTATGTTACATGGCAGGAGAGAATTAAGGTTGCAGATGGAATCGAAGTTGCTGATCGGCTGACTTTGAGATGGGGAGATTATTTGGATTCATCTGGGAGGGCCAAGGTAGAATCATAAGGGTTTTCAAATGTGGAAGTGGGAAGAAGAGTTGGTGTCACAGTGAAGAAAAACTTGCCTGGCCACTCCTGGCTTTGAAGATGAAAGGTGTCACCAGCCAGGGGATGCGTGCGGCCTCTACACCTGGAAAAGGCAAAAATGGTTCTCCCCTCAGGGCCTCCAGAAGGACGGAGAGGCTCCCCACACCTGGAATTTAGCCCAGTAAGACCTGTGCAAGAGAATAAATTTGTGTTGTTTTAAGCCACTAAGTTTGTGGTGAGCTGTTTTAGCAGCAATAGGAAACTGATCCAACTATTGGTGGAAATGGGGGGGGAGGGGGTGTTAAGCACATCTGGCTTGGGGATGGGAAGGATGGCAAGGCCACCAACCATGAGAGGCCACAGGATAAATATGTGAGACAGGCAAAATCTGTCCACTGACCTGAACAGCCCAGCCCAGGCCCTCGCTGGGCACAGAGCCCAGGGGCCCCAGTGAGGGGGAATGGCTCTTCCATCATCACATTTGGGGATGCAGTAGCCATTGTCGGATGGATGGATGGAGAGATCCCCCACAACGTCTTGGGTCTCGTTTCTCAAGCATCAAAACAATCACACTTAATAAGCTTTCCTGAACAAGCCAGAGAAAGAGGATTTAAACTTGAAAGACCAGGGTCAAGTTTGGGTTAGAAGCCCAGGACATAAACAAGGACACCGCGGGCTCTCTGGTGGGAAAAGATGCCCGCGTACCAGGCTCTTCCTGGAGGAGGGAGAGCTGGGGGGGCTGGCTGGAAACCTTTCCCACCTTGTTTTCCACAGCAATTCTTCATTGTTGTTCCTTTTCTTCAAAATACAAAAGGCGGGCATGGGGTGGGGGGGAGCGGCTAGCAGGAGGGGCTCAGGGCCCTTCCCCGCCCGGGCTGCGCCGGCCTCTCCTCCGGCTTCGTCCCCCGCCTCCCCCGGCCTTTTGTCTGGCTCCCGCGCTGCGGCGCACATGGTCCCCTGTCAAATTCTGGGCCGCTCCAGGGAACACGTGTCGGGAAGCTGGCAGCTCTACAGTCCCGCGTAACCATGGAAACGGCGGCCAATGGGAAGCCAGAGCTGCCCGCGGGGGCGGAGCCGAGCTCGCCGGAACCGGAGGGCGGGGCGGGGCGGGGCGGAGCCGCGGCGTCGAGGGCGGGGCCAGGTCTCACTCACGGGAGTTCACAGAGCCCAGGGCACTCTCGGTGTTACCTGTACCGCGCAGTTTTGCTAACATCTTGACAGCGTTTACTTGTCACTCCTGGGATTTTCTTTACCTTTAAGGTTAAGATTCTAGAATCCAGCAGGTCTGGGTTCAGATCCTACCAGAAGCACTTGGCTGTGTGCCTTGTACAAGTAGCTGAACCTTTCTCTGCCTCGGTTTCTTCATTTGGGGAATTGGGCACAAGGTCATTGTAAAGCTCCAGCGAGATAATAGCAATTCGCGCAAGCCTGCTGAGTAGGTGCTCAGCAAACAGCAGTGACCCTATGACAAAGGTCCTTCTCCTGACCTTCCAGGAAGGAGGACCCAGATGGGTGTGAAGAATCCACTCTCTCATTTGGAGGTTCCCAGGGTGTTGACCTCTGACTGATTTGCCCAAGGTCTGTTTCAATGCCGACCTCAACGTGCCTGTCAACAAAATGGGAATGTGGGCTTGGAGACTGTCAGTATCCCGAGCTCCTGGAAGCAGACACAGAGCCGAGCACCCCGAGGAGCAGGGGCAGAAAGAAAGGCAGTTTCGATACTAAGAGCTGGGGGCCTGTAAACAGGGTCTGGGCCGGGCGACCACACAGCGTTTTTACCTCTCTGGGCAAAAGCATCTTGTGAAACAGTGAGGACGGTACCTGCTGACCTCCACTCAGTGTGGTGGAGAATGTGAAATGAGGAAATGGAGTCTCAGAAAAACCTGTTTGTTTCCAGGTAAGCGGGAGAGATCAGTGGAAGCAGAAACAGATGGCAAACGGTGCTGGGAGAGACCTGGCTCCTCTTGCCTGGCTTCCCCAGGGCCCAGCATAGGGTCTGGGACAAACGCCCCCGCCAGCCGGGAGCATCAGTTAGCTGACATGTTCCTTTCCCGCATATGAAGAAGTGGAAATGCATTCTCCCCTCATTCATTGGTTCATTCATTCATTTGTCCATTCAACAAAGTTTTCTGTAGGTCTGCTGTGTGCCAGGTACTCTGCTAGGGACTGGGGCTACAGCAGAGAACAAAACACTGTCCCTGCCCTGAATGAAGTCATCTGGCTGGGGAGACAGGCATTAAAGAAATAAACATGCAAACAAACACATGGCCACGAATATCCATGAGTGCCCTGAGGGGCAAGTGCGGGAGCTGTGAGAATGAAGGAAATAAAATACGAGTCTGGGGAAGAGGGCAGGCAGGGCGGGCCTCCCTGAGGAAGTGGTATTTCGGAGGGGCCTACGGATGGAGCCGGAGTCAGCCTGGTGGGAGGAGGGGGGACGAAAGGTATTCCAGGCGAAGCGACCAGTGTGCCTTGAGGCTTCAGGCATTCTCGGAAGAGAGGGCCTGTGTGGCTCAGAGGCCAGCAAGGGGAGGAGGTGCTGGCTGAGGGTCTCGGTTTTAGAAAATGGCCACAAAATAGTTTCATGGAGATTTACAGTGAAACGTACACCCGGTTTTCCAAGGTATCCCCTTGGTTCGGCTCATACTCAATGTGGTCCCACCTGCTTTCTTCCTTTTCCTGTCTGAGGGCACTGGACGATGTGGAGTCGGGTAAGGTTCATCATTGCTCAGCGCGCTCCACTGACAGTGACAGGAAAGGAGAAGCACCCGCATTGAAAGATTTTTGACACCAAGGTTAGAATTAGGCTTGGGTTTGGGTTTGGGGTTAGGGATGGATTTGCAGCTATGGCTGAGCTCTGGGTTAGATGTTGAGTTTTGGTTAGGGCTGGGTTTGGGGCTATAGTTGGGTTTGGCATTAAACGCTGAGTTTTCAGTTCGGGTTGGGTTTTGGTTAGGAGTAGAGTGGTGTTGGGTTTGGGCTACCATAACGTTGAGGTTAGATTAGGATTAGTGTTGGGTTCAAAATTAGGGTTGGCATTGCAGTTAGCGTTGGACTTAGGGTTGGGGCTGGTTGGGGTTTGGACTGTAGACTTAAGCTCCGTAAAATATACACTAGCACCCAACAGACAATCCGGGACATAGTAGGTGCCCAGTGAATATTTTTAATGAATTAATTTGTAGTTTATCGCAAAGCCAAAAGACAAAGTAGCCAGACAGCGTCACTTCCCTGGACATTCTGGTTATTTGTCTGTGTTTTGCTAAGTGTGAACAGACTGGTAAAGCTCACCAGGCACTAATTTTATATTCCTCTTTTTAAGACTGCACTAAAATCATTCCAATGTAGGAGACAAGAGGAAAACAGTCTGCACGTTTGAGCCAGTGATCAAGAGAGGTGAACGGGGAGCCTAGAAGACCCAACACTTGGAAACAGCTGGGGCGTGGGGATGGAGGCGGGTTCGAGCAGAAGTCACAGCAAGGCCAGGGCGGGGGCGGGTGGAACTAGATCAGCCCAGAAGGTGAGGTTTTGATGAGGAATCGGGGAAGAAAAAGGTAAAGAGATGACCAATAAAGCTAAAAAATGTGGGCAGACCACACATGACAGAAGGCCTCGTAAGCCGTGTAAATGCAACCAGAGTGACTCATGGGGCCCGTGAGGCCCCATCCCTTCAGAGTCTCATTAAAAGCAGCTTGGAGCCTGATCACTGTGGCTCAGTCGGTTGGACCATCATCCTGTAAACCAAAAGGTCACGGGTTTGATTCCTGGTCAGGGCACATACCTAGGTCGCCAGTTCATCGGGGCGATGTTTCTCTCTTACATCCATGTTTCTCTCCCCATCCTTCTCCTTCCCTTTCCCTCTCTCTAAAATCAATAAGCATGTCCTTGGGTGAGGATTTAAAAAAAGAAAAAAGAAAAAAAAGAAAATCTTGGGACAGCAATCACAAATTATTTATGGGAATTCCCACAATTTTTTGTCTTGAAAAGAATATTAGGGAGGATCCAACTGCTGACCCCCAGCCACACTTCTCAATGCCCTGACCACTCTCTCCAGAGCTCCGGTCTCCTGTCTACTACAGAAGCCCTCGCCTGCTGCCCCCTCTCTGCTTGCTCAGTTCTTCATTACACAGCCCGAGTCAGCCTCGGGGACTCCAGTTCTTTGTTTCCTCTCTGTTCTCCCCGCACTGCATTGCGTAGCCCCCAGAAGAACAGCCTGGGACTGACCCAGCCAGGGCACGCCCCTGCCCCCCTGCCCCATCCTGCCATCCTGCCGCACCCTGGAACCAGGCTGAGGAGGACGGAGCTCTCCACAGAGGGCAGAAGGGAGAGCCGAACAGGCAAGGCCAAGGTTCTCACTGGGGAAACCTCGGTGAGCGGGGGATGTCCCATGATTTGTCCACTTGGGTCTGTCACAGCATAAAGACTTCACCATCTCCAGTGCGCAGTGGGGAGTGGGGGCGGGGGTTGAAGCAGTCAGATCTTTGAGCTCCTTGGAAGCAGGATTCTGTGCTTGTGGATGATGCCTCGCCAGCGCCTAGGATCCCAGTTAAATATGGGATGAGTGAAGGGCAGCGAGGAGTGAATGGATGGACGGAGGGAAGGTTGGATTACTGAGCTTCGTGAACGTTCTGGGTTTCCATGCAGGCCTCGCGGACCCCGGGACAACTATACACTTACCACAGCCTCTCAGTCCTTGTTGCTCACTTTGGAGCCCACAGGTCACAAACCTGTCAACAGTGACCTCCAGGCTGGGGTGGGGGGCGGCAGGCCCCTCCCCCCACACGCAGAGCAGCTGGCCGGCCTCCACCAGTCTGCTGGGAATGGCCCGTGCTCCCCTGGGCAAGCCCCGCGGCGCACGGGAAACCTCCCAGTGCTCTTGGCTCTGGCAGTAATTTTGGTCTCCAGCAGCACATAAAAATAGCTCCAAGGACATACAGGGGGCAGGAGGGGGGAGGCCCGGCCCCCGCTGCCAGAAGATCTAGATACGAACTACTCCCGTGACTCCCATCTCTCCCTCTCCCAGCGCCAGCGGCCACCCCGACAGCTCCGGATTGGAACCTGGGCCTGTACCTGTGTTGGAGCCACCGGCCTAAACTCAGAGGGCTCCTCAGCCAGTGCACGCCCGCCACGCCCCCCGCCCCCCCGCTTTGGGCAAAGAGGGGAAGATATGGCATTCCTGGGGGGAAATAGCTGAGATCAGCCCACTGCCAGCGACCAGCGCCACTCCTGCAGGGCTGTGGCGTGAAGAAGGACCGGAAGGCTCAGCGGGGACCGCAGCTGGGGAGCCTGCAGGGCAGGGGAGGCCTGGGAGGGGGCTGCCCAACACAGGGTCTCCAGCGCTTTGATTGCCCCAAACAGTGCTGATGCAGATGTGCCCCTCAAACCAGGCCCTGCAGAGCCCAGCCCTGGGGACAGATGAGACCGGGGCGGCAGGAAACACCTCCAGGGCAGGGGTGGGGGAGGAGGAGTAAGAGGAAGAAGCAGTTTAGTAACAGGCTTACTGGGCGCACAGGCCCCGTGCGGGTGCGCATCGCCCGGAATCCTTACACCCCCACGGAGGACTTATCGCCTGTTGTCTGCGTCAGACAGATGAGGGAAGCGAGGCTCAGAGAGGGAAATGACGCAGCCCAAGGCGAGCAGGGCACGCAGCCAGCAGGGGCAGAGCCAGGATTTGAACCCGGGGGCCTTAGGGCCTGTGCTCCCAGCCTCTGCATTGACACGATGGCCTGAAGGTGGGAGCTCAGGGCCCGGGGTCAGTTTTCTTCCCTGCCTCCCAAAGGCCCCAAAATAGACCTGCTTTCCTAATGGAGGTCCCCTCCCCTCAGCTCTGCAAATACCCACGTTCCCAGGCCGAGCCCAGGGCGGGGCCCTCAGGAGCTCCGTGCCCAGCAGGACCTATTTCTGGCGGCAGCCCTGGGCCGGCCACAAGCGGCCTTCTGTGGTGGCCCCGGCCACAGCCCACAGCCCAGGCCGAGGCCCTGGCCCAGCCTCCAAAGAGCCCATTGTCCGGCTGCCTGCGCCCGCCGAGCCTGGCTCCTGGACATCCGGAGTCGGGGCAGAGGGCGACCTCGGGCGGGGCGGGCTGAGGGGCCTATACTCGAGCTGCAGCCGGCTCAAAGCGTGTCCCAGAGTCACCGGCCGCCCGAGAAGGAAAACAGGCTCCACCTCGGCAGGGCCTCCAGCTGGCCTCAGGCCCCAAGGTGACACAAAAACACACGCACGCACTCTGGAGGTGACAAAGGCTGGGGACAGCCACCGCTGGGAAGCAAAGGGGTGAGAGTCGGGGTAGAGAGAGGCTAGGTTGGGATTCTAACGCCGACTCCGTCAGTGCCGGCCGTAAGGCCTGGGCGGTGTGGGCCGCCTCTCTGCGCCCCCGTCTCCTCATCGGCAAAATGGGGCAGAAGCCGCCCCCACTTCACAGACAGCGAACCTAGCTGCAAAGAGGTGGCTTGCCTGAGGCCACGCAGGCAGGATTTTTTTTTTAACATTGAAAAGGTTTATCAGGAATAGTTTCAAACGTACACAAGTAAGTACATGATAATAAATTCCCATCGTCCATCATTCAAATCAATAATCCTGGAGATTTTTTTTTTTGCCATACCTGTTTTATCGACCCCTTTGGATTCCTTTGTTGTCGTTGCCATTGAAGCAAATTTAGAGCCAATCTTGGACATGGCATTTCATCTCCCATATTCCAGCCTCCCTGAGGACCCGGACACGCTCTCTCTATAGAATCACAATGCCAGCCTCACACCTCACACCTGGCACAACTAACAGCAGCCCCGTGCCGTCGCCCACACGCCCAGGGCAGGGGCTGGCTTTCCTGCTGTCCCCCAAGCCGTTTCTGGGACATGCGTTTGAATTGGGATCCAGGTATGACCGCCGCATGGCATTCGGGTGTCCTGTCCCATTACTTTTGAAAGAAATTCATTTTCATGCCACTGACTCATCGGAGAAAAGGAGTCAGTTGTCCTGTCGAGTGTCCCATCCATCCCGGCTTTGTCTATGTGCTTCCTTGTGGTCTCACTGAGCTTGTTTCTCTATCCCTGTATTTCTTGTGAACAAGAAATTGAGTCCCTTCCTTGTAAAATAACTTTAAGATATAATTCACATACCATAAAATTCACCCTTTCCAAGTGTGCGATTCGATGATTTTTAGGATATTCACAGATTTGTGCAACTTTCATCACCATCCAACTGTTCCGTCGCCCCAAAAGGAAACCCTGATTCCATGAGCAGTCGCCCCCATCCGGCCCTGCCCCCCGCCCCTAGCTGCCACCAATCGACTTCCTGTCTCTATGGATTTGCCTATTCTGGACATTTCATATAAATGGAATCATAAAATATGTGGCTTTTTGTCACTGGCTGCTTTTACTTAGCATAGTATTTTTACAGGTCATCCATGTTACAGCATGCAACAGTACTTCGTTCCTTTGGACTGACAAATCATGGTGCATTGTATCAATGCACCATACTGTTTATCCATTCATCAGCTGATGGACATGAAGATTGTTTCCACTTTTTGGCTCTTGTGAATAAGAGCCAAGTGTCCAAGTGTGTGTGTGAATACATGTTTTCAATTCTCTTGGGTAGACTCCTAGGAGTGGAATTGCTGGGTCATATGTAACTCCATATTTAACATTTTGAGGAAGCACCAAAATGTGTTCCAAAGTACACCACTTTACATTCCTACCAGCATTGTATGAGGGTTCCAATTTCTCTACCTTCTTACCAACACTTGTTATTGTCCATCTTTTTTTTGGCCATCCTAGTGGGGGGTGAAATGAGATCTCGCTGTGGTTTTGATTTACATTTCCCTAATGACTGGTGGTGTTCAGCATCTTTTCATATGTTTGTTGCAATTTGTGTGCCTTCTTTGGGAAAATGCCTATTCAAATCCTTTGCCTACTTTTCAATTGGATTATTTGTCTTTCATCATTGAGTTATAAGAGTTCTCTCTATATTTTGGACACCAACCCATTATCAGATATGATTTCCAAGATGTGTCTCCCATTCTGTGGGTTGTCTTTCCACTATCTTAGTGTCCTCTGAAGTACAAAGTTTTAAATTTCGATGAAGCCCCATTTAACTACTTATTCTTTTGTCCCTATGTTTTTAATGTTATATGCCCAATCCAAGGCCACCAAAATTTATTCCTATGTCTTATTCTAAGAGGCCTGTAAGTTTTAGTTCTTATATTTAAGTCAATGAATCTTTTCAAGTTAACTTTTGTATATGGTGTGAGGTAGGGATCCAGCTGCATTCTTTCAATGTGTATATCTTGTCCACTCCATTTACTGAAAAGACTATTCTTCCCCCATTGAATGGTCTTGGCACACTTGTCAAAAGTCAATTTAACCTAAATGTATGGGTTTATTCCTAGATTCCCAATTTTATTCCTTTGATCTAGTTTGTCTTTATGCCAGTCCCACACAGTCTTAATTCCTGTAGTTGTGTAGTAAGTTTTGAAATCAGAAGGTATGAGTTCTCCAGTTTTGTTCTTCTTTTTCAAGATCATTTGGCCATTCAGAAGTCTCTCACATTTCTGTATCAATTTTAGGATTAACGTGTCAATTTCTGCAAAAGCGCCAACTGGAATTTTGATAGGGATGGCATTAAATCTATTGATCACTTTGGTTGGTATTGCTATTGTAACAATATTGTCTTTTAATCCCCGAATATAGATTAGAAATGTTTAGCTATTTGTTTAGGTCTTCTTTTAAGTTCTTTCAACAATATCTTGTAGTTTTCAGTATACAAATCTTGCAGTTGTTTTGCTTATTCTTATTTTTAAGTGTATTTTATTGATTATGCTATTACAGTTGTCCCATTTTTGTCTCCCCTTTATCCCCCTCCACTCTTCACTCCCCCCATCAGCATTCCCCACCCCTGAGTTCAGGTCAATGGGTTGTACATAAGTTTTTTGCCTTCTCCATTTCCTATACTATTCTTAACCTCCCCCTGTCTATTTTGTGCCTACCATTTATGCTGCTTATTCCCTGTACCTTTTCCCCCTTTCTCCCCCCTCCCCTCCCCACTGATAACCCTCCATGTGATCTCTATTTCTTTGATTCTGTTCCTGTTCTAGTTGTTTGCTTAGTTTGTTTTTGTTTTTGTTTTTTAGGTTCAGTTGTTGATGGTTTTAAGTTTGTTCTCATTTTACTGTTCATAGTTTTGATCTTCTTTTTCTTAGATAAGTCCCTTTAACATTTCATATAATAAGGGCTTGGTGATGATGACCTCCTTTAACTTCACCTTATCTGGGAAGCACTTTATCTGCCCTTCCATTCTAAATGATAGCTTTGCTGGACAGAGTAATCTTGGGTGTAGGTCTTCGCCTTTCATGACTTTGTATATTTCTTTCTAGCCCCTTCATACCGGTAAGGTTTCTTTTGAGAAATCAGCTGATAGTCTTATGGGAACTCCTTTGTAGGTACCTCTTTTCTTTTCTCCTGCTGATTTTAAGGTTCTCTCCCTATCTTTAATCTTGGGTAATGTAATTATGATGTCTCTTGATATGTTCCTCCTTGGGTTCAATTTCTTTGGGACTCTCTGAGCTTCCTGGACTTCCTGGAAGTCTGTTTCCTTTGCCAGATTCGGGAAGTTTTCCTTCATTATTCTTTCAAATAAGCCTCCAATTTCTTGCTCTTCTTCTTCTTCTCCTGGCTCCCCTATGACTGGGATGTTAGAACATTTAATGTTGTCCCAGAGGTTCCTAATCCTCTCTTCACTTTTTTTGAATTCTTCTTTCTTCATTTTGTTCCAGTTGAATGTTTATTTCTTCCTTTTGTTCCAAATCATTGATTTGAGTCTCATTTCCTTCCCTTCACTGTTGGTTCCCTGTATATTTTGCTTTATTCTACTTTTCATAGCCTTCACTTTTTTGTTTTGTTAATTTTATTCTTAAGTATTTCATTCTTTGGATGCAAACGTAAATGGAATTATTTCCTTAATTTCATTTTCAGAATGTTCATTGCTAGTGTATCCTGCAATCTTGCTCAATTACACATTCTGTGTCTTAGTGGATCCCTTATAGTTCTCAATATACAAGATCATGTCAGCTGCAAATAGGCAGTTTTACTTTTCCCTTCCTAAATGATTTTTCTTCCTTTTTCTTGCCTAAGTGCCCCGGCTAGAACCTCCAGTACAACACTGAAGAGGAGTGGCGAGCAGCCCTGCCTTGCTCCTGGTCTTAGAGGGAAAGCTTTCAGTCTCCCACCATTAAGTATGATGGTAGCTATGGGCTTTTCATAGATCGAGGGGCCTAGCAGACTTTTCATCCAGACTGAGGGGCTCCATAGCCCTGACTTTCTTGTTAACCTAGGAGGCGAGAGGCAAGGCCCGGTCAGGGAAGCTGCAAGGGGGAGGTTCAGAAAGCTGTCCAAACTCAAGGTGGGCTTGGAAGGTCTGGATGACTTGGGATGGGTTGGTTCCATCAGGACATACCGAGCCCCACCGCTGGCGAGCCCTGGCCGCGCCGGCCCTGTAGCACAGACAGCTCCCCACCAGGCAGAACAAGGGTGAGAAGCTCAGGGTCACAGCCGCCCACGGCCTCACCATTGCTCAGTTCACTCGCCAGCCCCGCCTGACCACCCCCCTTTCACCCTGCCTGGAGGCAGAACGCCCTCGGGAAAGGAAAGTGGACACGACACAGGGAGGAGGGGGGAGATGGACGGAAAGGAGTCAGCCAGGTGAGAGTTCAAGAGCACAGACCTGGGAGCTGGACTTCCGGGTTCAAGCCTGCCCTTCCCCTGCGCTGTGCACCAACAGGATGGCCGCGGGCAAGTCATTCCAGCTCCCTGAGTGTGAGGCTTCTGATTGCAACATAGGGATAATGACAAAGTCCACTGCCGAGGGCCACTGTGAGGATGACGGCAAGTCTCGTAAGGTGCCCGGCACAGCATAAAGCATATTCTTGGTTCTCCATAAAGTCTGGTGATTGTTGCCTTTGTTATTGTCATTGTTACTCTGACTGCCATCTATACCACTGCCGCCAACATGATGGTGGATCTCCCGCATCCCCACGGGAGAAAGAACCTTTCTGGGTGTTTAGGCTTTGTTTGGTGACTCCCAGTGGCCCCTCGGGCTCCTGAGCTCCTGTTCGCACCGCACCCCATGGGGCACCCAGCTTGAGAGAGGGAGCCCCACTGCTTTCTCCACGAGAGTAATTGCTTTATCCTCTCAGAAGGCACCCAAAGACCCCGGGGGGACTGTGCAAGGCGTTCCAGAGGTGTTGCCTCATGAAATGCTCAACACGTTAGGAAAGGACGATCATTCTTGTCCCTCAGAGAAGTGAGATCAGAGAAGTTCTTCAATCATCTAAGGTCCCACTGCTTATAAGAGATGGAGACGGGATTTGAACCTCGGTCATGGCTCTTACCTCCTGGGCTACACCCTGCTCCCCAGCCACCAGCCTAGTTGGAAAATTCAAGAGGTCACCTTGGGACAAGGAGGAGGGGCCCAGGGAGATGTCCAGGAGTGCTTCCGGGGGGCCCCAGGCCAGCAAAGCAGAGCCGTGTTGCAGTAGGAATACTGTATTCGGCCTTAAGGATATGAGTTCTGACCCCAGCACCCCCAGAGACCCTGCCCTGGGTGGCTCTCAGGGGCTCAGGGATCATCTGGGTGCCTCTGGGGGCCCATACTATTCTGTAGCCAACCCGAGCACCCCGGAGCTCCTGAGGACTGTCGACCCCCACCCTCCAGCTGACCTGGAGCCAAAACACGGAAGTTAACATTCCTTATGCTGAACTCTTTTAGCAGGTTGTAGATACCAGGAAAATCTGACATCTTTGCAAACCTTAATTCTGCCCAAACGGAGACCCGGCACCTCCCCCAGGCCTGGGCCCTGCAGAGCTGGCGCCCCGCCCGCCCCCAGCCCCTCCCCCACCGGCGGTGGCGCAGGCTGTCCTCCGGGGCGGTCACTCGCTGCTTGTTTTCCACCCACCAAGTCACTCACCTCGGAGGCTGGGGGTGGCGGTTCCTAGGCAACAAAGACAATGGCTGAGCACAATGACTCTAACCCTATTCCTCTGTCTTGTAAATCTCTTACCGAAGCACGAAGCAGACTGACCGCCTAGCTGTGTGCCGGGCCTGGTGTGGTGAGGACTGCGACTCGGTGGGTGACGCGAGCCACCGTGCGCGCTGCGTGCTTCGGGCTTTAGGGTGCTGTCGCCCTGACAGCTCTGACCGCCACCATGATGTACACTGATCTATCACCGCTGCACAGACAAATGTGTTTCTTTGTCCGAAAAATATGCATCGAGCCTCTGCTGGGGGCCTGGCCAGGCCAAGGGAGCGGATGCGCAACGATGACAAAGATTTCCCAGGTCCCTGCCTCCTGGGAAGACTCCCTCAGTGGGAGAGGCAGATGCTGAAGAAGAGAAGAGAGACAAGGAAGGGAAGACGTGGTCAGAGAGTGCTGTGAACGCTGTGGGTGACAACACAGAAGAGAAATAACAGGAGGGACCCACATTAGGTGCATTGAGCAGGGAGGGAGCCTCAGGGTGGAGGAGCCAGCCACGCAGAACACATGGAAAAGCATTGCGGGGGTGGAACCACCAGCGCGCGGCCCTGAGCTGGGAGCTGGACAACAGGCTGGCGTGGCTGGGGTGCTGTGACCAGGGCCCCGGGTCAGGGCCAGCGAGGCCAGGAGGGCCAGGGTGGGGGGCCCGGGCTGAAGGCCAGAGCGGGCAGGGGCCACTGGGGGTTTAAGCAGAGGCATGACATGCTCTGCTGTCCGTTTAAGACAGTCACTTGGGCCACTGCATAAGGGGTGATCATGATGACCCTCCTAGGTAGTGGCCACAAGGACAGAGAGCGATGTGGGCCAACGTGGACAGAACCCACAGGCTGTGGTTGGAATGTGCAGGGAGAGGAAAGGAGAGGAAGCAGAGATGGCCACAGGTCTGCGACTGAGTGACAGCCGAATCTTAGAACAAACTCCTCGGCTCCAATGGTCTCTCTTTCTCTTTTGAGAGATGCTTCCGAAGCTTTGGGCCACGTGCGCCCCCAACAATGACGATGAGCATGCAAACCCTTCCCCGGGCCGTTCCTGCCCGCTGCCCCACGGGGCGGGGGACGTGGGCAGGAAATGGGCTTCTGGTCCGCCCACGAGCTGCTTGACCTTGAACAGCCACGGTCCTTCTCTGGACGGGGGTCAGTAAAGTGACCCACCCCACCCTGTCTTCCATAAGTGAGACCCCGTGTGAGAATGTAGAGGAAACATTTACTCTACTTCACAGCACTTTACAATGTGCAAGACTGTTCATCGTTCTGCAGACCTGAGCAGAAAACGACTTCTTCGGCACATGGCCGCATCACGTTCTCATCTTCCAGAAGGGAAACTGAGGCACAATCACAACATGGTCAGCCTGAAGTCTCACCAAAATCGGGGTGGGAGTAACCCCCCAAACAGCACTCCCAGGCGCTCGCTGTGCCCGGGTCCGCCCCCAGGGTCCTACATGGATTGTGGCATCTCATCCCCACAAGAGCCCTGCCCTGGAGGGTTCAGAGCCATTAGCTCTGTGCTATGGGAAGGCGGGCCAGGGGCAGCCGTCCACGGAACCTCGGGTCAGACGCGGAAAGAAGCGGACGGCCCACCCTGGGCTTAGACAAACGGGAAGTCATTCGTTCGCTCAGCTCCCACAGCACCAGCCGTGGACCAGGCACGCGCTGGGCACTGCTGAGCCAAACACACACACTCCCGCCCTCGCGGGGCCCCCACCCTAGTGCGGAGATGACAACGAGCGAGGAAAACGTGAGACACCAAGGAGGCCAAGCTCACGGCCCCTCTTGCCCCCAAGCATCGCACCATGGGAACGGGAACAGTCAACACTTCGTGGTTGTTGCAACTAAGAGATCGGGGTCATCTGCATCTACTGCTCCAGCCTCCCTCCCTCTTGCCACGACTGGCTGGGTTCCCAAGACGGGGGAGAAACCGAGGCGGCCTGGAGCTCCGTGGGACTTGACCCAAAACGTTGCCACCGGGTGGGGCAGGCCGCGGGGCCCGCAGGTGGGCCGCGGAGCCCTCCCACCAGCCCAGGGCCGTGCCGCCCTCCTCCTGAGTAAGTGTGTGATTAAGTAATTTTATTATTAAAGTCCCACATGATCCGACACCCGGGCTACACTTTGAGTGAAATTAATTCCAAGGTTCAACCAAGTCCCTGGGTGTTTTCCTTCCTGGGAAGCTGCTGGGGAGGAAATGAGGTCTGTGTGCTCCTGATGCTCCAAGGACCAGGCCCCTGGTCGCAGTGCCAGGGGCTGCGGGGGCTCCACCGGTCACCGCGCACCCCTCAGTCTCAGCCACTGCAGGGACCAGGGATGTCCCCACTTGGATGCCCCAAACACACCTCGACCAAAACCCGATTCCTCGTTGTCTTGCCCTCCTGTGTCCCCCGTTGCACAGGTTCCTCCCCAAGAGCCCCTGCCCTGCCTGTGACTCCACCATCCTCTCTGCTGTCCTCTCGGAGCCTCAAGGCCTCCGTAACCCACAGCACCTCGCGCCCAGCAGTTACCAGGCCCAAGCGACGCCTAGATGCCTCTCAAATGTCTCCCTTTGTCTCCGTGTCCACAGCCTCCTCCTCAACTCCAGCCTCATCAGACGCTGTCCTTTCCTGGCTGCAGACTCTTCCTGGGCTCCGCCCCCGAAACGGTCCCCGCCCACCCAGCTCGCCAGGTCCCAAGCTGGGCACCAGGGAGACCACGTCCAGGGCCTCCAGAAGGGCTGGCTGTGCGCTGCAGCCTCAGGGGAAGGGAAACCCAGGGGAAGGGGCCTGCCAGTCCAGGGGCTCTGCGGAGCAGGGCTCTCCGGCTAGGAAGCCTGGGTCACGTGAAGCCAGCTAGCTGTGTGACCCTGGGCAGTCTCTGTCCCTCTCAGGCCTCGGGTCTCCTTGTTTCTAAGACCATCAGCCTGCCCTGCTGTCTGTAACTGAGATTTGGAACGACAAGGAAAGAGCAGCACTCTCACCTATAGTTTAAAGCACTTTACAATATTCAGGAACGTCACCATCACTCTCACAAATCCCGGCAGGAAACCGCGCTCCTCTGCCACCCTCCCCGGAGAGACAGCCAGGTAGCGGGAGGCGGGAACCGCCGAGACAAGCAGCTTTTATAAGAGCTCTTGTTCTGCTGAGTTTGGGACACCAAGGGACCCCTGAAGTTCTCACCGCTTCGTTCCCAGCCCTGGGCCCTGCACACAGGAGGTGCACAATCAATGCTCCAAATGAATGGTGACGCCCCGCCCACCAGCTGCTCCTCGAACCGCTGAGGGTGATGCCCGCAGAGGCCTGCGCGGACCAGGGCGGTCAGCGCGCACTTCCCTGAGGAGGCAGAGCCTGGCCTTACAGGACAAGAGGGATGTGACGGTTGGTGGGAGGAAAAAGGACGTGCTGGAAGAGGGGCACAGTGTCAGCAAAGGCAGAGGGGCAGGAAGGGACAGGGAGGGCGGGGCAGGGTATTTGGAAAGACAGTAGTTAGACTCTAATCAGAATGTCCCATCCGCCCAGCCCCCACCCAGGCTCTGAAATAAATGACACAGTTTCTCCGATGTTACAGATGGGTAGGCTGAAGCAGTAAATGGTTAAATTGTTTCATCGAAGTCCCACAGTCAGGGGTCTAACCCAAGTCAGAGACCCAAAGCTCTGGGGTGTCACCGCTGGACAGGACACCTCCCCGCCTGGCTGTCTCTTAGCAGCAGGTTTGGGATTTGTGTGCAGAGGAATGAACTTTATATGGAATAGGGATTTCTGGAGTTTGCATTAAAACTGGCCCCTCTGGTACATTCTCCTATGCCTGGGACCTACAGCCCCAGTTCTTGATTTGGGGCCAGGGAGAGGGCATGAGCCTCAGGGAAGAGTGTTCCAGAAGGAGCCTGGAGCTGCTCTGTGCAACGGGCTGGCAGGGGGTGGGGGGATGAGGAAGGGACAGCCCTTCTGGCCAGACACTGCCAGCTCAGTTAGGAAGTAAAGGATGGGTTCCCAAAGGGCCAGGACAGGCGACAATGTCAGCGCAGACGTGAGAAGGGCCATCCATCATCCGCCCATCCACCACCCACCCATCCATCCATTCAGCATCCAACCCCTCACTCAACCAACTCTGACGAGCCCAGAGTCTAATGGGGTTACAGCCAGGGGAGCAGGTAACTTCAGTCCGGCGTGGCCAGTGTTGTCACAGGGGATTTCAGGGCACTGCGGGAGCCCAGAGGAGGCACCCGACTTGACGAGAGGTTGGAATGGGGCAGTCGGGGAAGGCTTCCTGGAAGACGGTGTCTGCCCTGAGCCCTAGAGGGCAAGCAGGACCTCGCCAGGCCAAGAGGAGGAGGAAAGCACCTCAGCCTGAAGGGACCGAACAGCCAGAGGGAGCAGCCTTTAGGGACAAGAGCAGCTCACTGTGGCTGAAGCAGAAGGCATCGGGGGGAGGGAGGGGGTGCATCTGCAGAGGAGGGTGGCTGGTGCCAGATTTGCCAGGGCCTTGAGAGACACCATCGAGAGTGGGATCTCTGTCGGAAGGCGGGGGGAGCTCGCGGAGACTCCTAAATGGAGGGGAGACGCAGCGTCCTGTTTAGAGAGGTAAAGGTGGGCTGGGTTATCCCAAACATGCTTCTAGCTGAAGATAACAGGGTGAAATATCTATGTCTACTATAAAGACAGAGATATATTTGCAAAAGTATTACAAGTTGACAAGAGAGGAAGGGACTTCCAAACAAAACAAAAGGGAAAAGAGGAACTCAGAGAAGGGAGTGCACGTGGAGGGCCCCGCCCCCCGCCCCGTGCCGTAGGAGCTGTGGAAGCTGGGGGGGGGGGGGGTCTGCCCCTGCCAGCCGGGAGGAAGAAAGGGGCAAAGGCGAGAGCACAGGGCTCACTGCCTGACAGGAGACCCTTCCCACAATTAGCGGGGACCCCAAGGGCTACCTCCTCAGGGAGAGGGCGATCAGAGGCAGACCAGCCCTTCTGAGGAATTTGTGTGCAGGGACTGAGTGACTCCAGGCTTTCAGGGACCCTCAGGCTTGGGTGACGGCGGACCTATGCCGACAGTCCGTCCCAGGGGGCGGCCAACGCAGCTGAACTCCGCTCCTGAGGGAAGAGACTTCAGCCATGCCTTCGATTATTCCTGCACTTAACTTTTCAAATATTGTGACCAATGCATGAAGAAAATTAAGCCCACAGGGAAGTAAGACACCATGAGGGAAAAACAACAACAACACCAGAAACATACATGCAGAGGATGTTTCAGATGTTGGAATTAGCATAAAACAACTATGTTTACTGTTTAAAAAAAAAAAAAAAAAGACAAGCATGTAACATCACCGGAGAATATAAAACTATAAACCATAACACAACAAATGGACAGAAGAACCAAACAGAAGCTCTAGGAATGAACATGACAATGAGTGAAATTTAAAATTCAGAGACTTTATTTCTTGACCTGTTGGTGATGGTTTCATCCATGTTTGGTTTTTAATCATTCATTAAACTACATGTGTGGTATATTTCAGAATAATAGTGTGAAAAAGGCACTCAGTGGATGGGTTTAACAATGGATTACATGCAGCCAAAGAATTAGGTCCAAAGAAAACATCCAGAATGCATTGCTGAGAGACACAAAGATGGGAAAAGGGAGAGGGTAAGAGACAGAGAGAGCAGAAAAGAGTTTCACCAGGAGAGACAGAAATGGGCAGAGGCAACATTTAAGAGATGGAAACCAAAAATTTTCCAGAAGTGATCAAAGATACCAACCCATAGCTTCAAGACACTCAGAGAGTCCCCAGAAAGGTAATAAAAAGAATCCACACCTCAATCCATCATAGTGGAGCTTCAACCCAAAGGGAAGGAGAGGACATGCCTAACAGCGGTTTGAAAAAGAGACAGATTTGCGCTCTGGGGAACCCCACTCAGACTGACAGCTGACTTCTTCACGGCAGCAATGGAAGCCACAAGCCGTGGAAACTGCCCACCTGGAGAGCTGTGTGTGCTACTGAGCGGAGAAGGAAGCGCCGGGGCCAGACCAGAGGCCCAGAAAGCAGCCAGAAGCTGAGATGACAGCAGCCCGGCCGGATGAGTGGCAATGGGGACGAGGGGTGGACGAGCATGAGAGACGCTGAGGAGGCAGAACCAGGATGGCCTGGTGGGTGCTGACTGCTTATGATGGGTGAGAGGAGGGAGGCGACAAGGGCGAGGTGTGATCTGGCTCAAAGGGGCCCCACTGAGATGAGATGGAAGACGAGAAGCAGGTCTGGGAAGGAGGTGAGTCTAGTTTTGAACGTGGTCATCAAGAAAATCAAAGCCATTGGTACACAAAGAACAGAGAGTCTCCTGGGCAGAAGACAGGACAGGCTCCCAAAGGAGGAGATAACAGGATCCCCTCCTCCGGGCAGGTGGCAGGAAGGCCACAGATCCGCGGAGCACAGCACCCGGAGCTCCGGGATGCACGCGAGGTGACGGGAGGCCGCGGAGGCCAAGCAGGCAGGCTGCTCCCCTCTGGGCGCCGGGACCAGCAGCGCTTGGCTCATAACACGCACTCAGCCAACACCTGCTGGACGAATATAAGGACTGCCGGTGACCGTGGCTGGCAGTCAGCTGAGGCCAGCACTTCGCCTGGTTTCCCTGGGCCGCCCCGGCACCGGGCACCACACCTGCGATTCCCAAACCCTCACTGTGCCTCCTGCAAACTCCGGCGGGTGCGGCACTGAGTTGGGAAACTGAGGCAGTCAGCAGGGAAGACCGGTAGGTGAAGAAATCAAACACCCAGCCCCTCCTGCCTGACTCCCTGCCACCCCCACCCTGCACCCCGCACCCCATACCCCGCAAAGTGCTTCCACAGAGATTGTGTGCGTGTTCCCATCCTTCCCTGTCACAAACAAGAAAGCCATCCACTCAGCCTCGCTGGCATCCTCAGGGGTCCCACCTCCAGAGCTAAATGCACAGCCATTCAAGGACACAGAAAGCCTCTCCTCCCGGGAGCCAGAGAAGAACCCCCAGGGGTCCCCAAAGCCTGTGAAATCGGGGAACTGAAGCTTCTCAAAGCCCTCCTGCTCCCACCTGCCTGCGGCTGCTCATTTCTACACAATCTGTGGGCTGAGGCTCGGGCGTGTGACTCACCTCCCTCCCTCCCTCCCTTCCTCTCTGAGTAAATGTCAAGTAATATTAGTTATCCCGTTTCCCTCAGCAGCACCCCCCCCATTTTTGGCGGTGCTGTTTACCTCGGCTTGATCAATCAGCATTTGGGGAGAAAATAGAAACCCTTTTAGATCCAATTAATGAAAATTGGGCAGCAGGAAATGAGCCTGTTTAAAATTTCACTACCCAGGCAGGGAAAGGGCTGGAGAGGCAGGGCGGTGGGCTAGAAGCCCCACTATCAAGCCCCAAACCCCTCTAGCACTCAGAAGAGAAACCCCAGTTTCTGAGAGGGAAGGGGCTGAGAAGATCCCCTCAGCCTGGGTCCTGGTCAAACGCTGACCCTGTGGGTACCGGGCTAGAAGCAGCCTCTTTGCTGGCTCCTGGAGGGCGAGCAGGGATATGGTGGACGTGGGGTCGGGTTCCACAGCAGGCTGGAGCCAGGGAAGCGGGATATAGCTGTTGGGAGGACTTGGGGTCCGGCAGCTGCTGAGGCGGCTCGCACACAGGCCTGGCTTTGGGTGGGGCCCCTGGCTTCCCCTTGCCACCGGTACCCTAACCCCAAAGAGGTACCGGTTCACTCATAATCCACTGAGTCCTGGGAACCGTGCTGGGCACTGGGGCCTCCATCACAGGACTTCGTGGTCCATCTGCCCTGGGATGGTCAAGGGCAAACCGACCTGGCTCTCACCCCAGCTCCGCCGCAGCCGCCGGCTGCATGACCTCGGGCAGGTGGCCGATTCTTCTGAGTCTTAACACTTTTCATCTGCAAAATGGGATAATAACGTGCGTGCTTCCTAGGGTGGCTGGAAAGGTGACATGAAAGTGTGAAAAGACCTCAGCATAGGGCCTGCCCTCTCAGCCTGCCGGCCCCCCCCCCCCCCGCATCCTCCCCTCCCCCACCCCCACTGCCAGTCCCAAGACCGCACAGCCTCCAGAAAAGCAGGACCACACACGCATCTCTGAGCGAAGACCCACCAGCGCCTGGGAGTTTCCTTGTTGAATCTGGGGCATCTGTGATCTGGCCCACGGGATCGTCCCCCAGACAGCTGGGGGAGGGGAGGACCATGATGTGCCTGTGTTACCGATGGATCGGATCAGAAAGGCGGAGCCAGCGTCCCACATGGGGCTGCCCAACCCCTGAGCAGGGACGCCTCGGGCTTTGGGAACTATGAGCAATCCCACCCCCGGGCCCAAAGCCGCTGTCGGGCCAGTGTGAGTGCATCTCAGTCATCATATACCCCACGTGCGGCCAAGAGCCCAGAGCCCGCCAGCCGGGATGCTGTACGGAAGGATGGGAGAACGAGGGTTACAGTTTTCCGAGTGTCTCCATTAAGCGACAGGCAGGAAACAGGCAGGTGACAGCCCTCTCTGGGCGTCAGTTAGTCTGAAAGTGGGAATTGAATCAGGTGCCTCTTGGGCCCACGTCACGTCCCTGCGCCTCCTCTCTGCTCCAGGGGAGCCGCCGGGGGTCGGGGGGCAGATGCAGGCAGGCTTAGACTCGCACCTCCGCGCTGCACCGGTGTGCGCCCTCCAGCTCACTTTCTGTGACCCCTCCCACGGGAGCCCTCCAGAAGGCATGCGTCGCGGGAGGGCGGGACCTTCTCACCGCCCCTCCAAGGCTGCCCTCCACCAGTGGGGGCAGGGGGCTCGCGGGGAAGGTGCCCGAGGGGGAGGACGGAGGCCCAGCTGCCCTCAGCAGTGATGAGGCCATGAACCTCCCTCACATGGGCCTCTCTGTCTCCCTCGCCCACCAGCCTCCTGGATCCCTTCCCAACAAACCATGCAACCCAGGCTCAGACAGGGACGAAGTAACAGTGGCCTTCTAAGCATATGCGTTGACCACATAGCTGACTGGCCACATGGAGCCGAGTACAGAGGGTATGCAAGGGGCCAGAACGTAGCAGCTGCTCAATTCACAGGGCAGCACGGGTGTCCACTCACCCACTCCCGCCGGCTGAGAGCGCGTCCATACCTGCCGAGCCAGAGCCCCAGCCATGGCTCTGTGCCAACCCCCAAGGGCTACAGTCTCCTTGGCAGACGGACAGGTCCACTGAGGGGTGTAAAGCCAAGGGACAGGGGCCATATGCAAGTGGCAGAAGTGAGTGGGAAAAGACGGGAGGATGTCCCTGCGCTGCATGGGGGGTGGGGGGCGGTGTCTGGCTGTGGCAGAGGAGGCGTCAGTGCTTCCCAGGCAGACAAGGCGAGACGGGCCCCCAGCCGGGGATGCTGTCAGGCGAGAGAAGCTGGAGGGGACCGGCAGGGAGGAGGCTGCGGAGGGCCAGGGCCCTGAGCTCCCAGCAGACCCAGTCCCTGCCAGCCAGGCCTTCCGTGGCGCAGGGCTGACGTCCGGCTCCTGGGACTGACGGGAGCACCGGGCTAGTGCGGCGCAGACGCCCTCCTGCCAGGCCGGCGGCAGCTGGGCTTTTGCAGAAGGGCCTGGCTCCAGAGGGGCGCTCCCTGGAAGGACCCCGGCTGTGCCCAGGTTCTCTGTGGCTCTGCCAAGTCCAGAAAGGCTCAATGGAGAAGGGATGCTGCCCCGAACCAGCCTCGAGCTGCAGGCCCTGCCGATGTGCCCCGGCAGGGGACAAGAGGCCACATCCGCAAAGGCCGGGGCATCCCGTGCAGGCGGCTCAGCGTCGCGCCGGCCACTCTAGGGAGCGATGGCTGGGTGCCTCCCCCAGCCTCCCTTCAGGCGGGGAGGTGGAACAATGCTCACCTATCCTCTCACCCCTAGGAGTGCAGGGGCCTAGGAGGTGGGGGCGTGTGTTAGTCCCGCAAGGCTATGCTCTGCCATGGGGACAGACAGCCCGGACCTCAGTGGCTCCTTGCAATGGGCCTTCTCTGTTCTGACCGCTGCACGGCCACCGCTCGGCTCCACACGGTCTCTCAGGGCCCCGGGCCAGGCAGGGCTCCCACATGGTGGAGTTCCCCACCTAGAACTACGGCTGCCTAAGGCACCAAAAGATAGGGGAGGAGGCAACAGGGAAGGGAGCACTTCAGCCAGAGGACCGCGCACACAGCGCCATTTCGCAGCCTGCTGGCCGCTGCTAGGTTTGGCAGGTAAAAATGTAGGGTGTCTCGGGACGCCGGAATTTCTGATAAACAACAAACCAAATGTTAGTGCAAGCAGGTCCAGTACAATATGTGGGACATATTTATACTAAAAAAAAGGCTTCATTGTTTATCTGAAACCCACATTGGACTGAGTGTACCGGACTTTGTGTGGCAACCCTAATCCCATTATGTCCTTATGTCAGGTCCTCCCTTAAGATCCCTCCATGGCTCCCCAGGGCCTGAGGCCAACATCCAGCGGCTGAACAGGGGACACAGAGCCTGCATGGTGTGGCTCCTGCCTCTGAGCCAGTCTCAGCAGGAGGCGCCTGGCTGACGTGAAAGACAGTGGAGCGCACCCTCCGTTCACTTCCTGTGACCAAGCCCAGCTCTCTGCCAGGCCCCGCGCTGGGGGCTGGGGACCGGGGATGGCTCGCTGTGGCTGCCCAAGGGCTCCTCCACGAACCTCATCTCCATCACAGGCCTCTGGCCAGAAAGCCATTTCTTTTTGTTTTAAGCCCCTGCCTCCTCCCAACTTCCTTCTCTTCATGGGTGGGAAACCCCTGGTTTCAGATCAAAAGGACCCAAAACTTCACATGGCATTTCAAGTTGAACCAGCAGCTGAACCATTGCCTCAGAGAGTCCCCAAGAGCGTCACTCGGCACAGCGGCCCTGCCTTCACCTCTAGGCCAGGGGAGGAAGCAGGAGAAACACTCGCTGCCCAGAAACGGCGCCACCACAGGCCTCTCTGCCTTCAGGCGGCCCACAGACCAGCTTGGGGGCGACGGGGCGGGTGGGCACTGAGGGATGA
The DNA here is from genome assembly GCF_021234165.1 of Pteronotus mesoamericanus. Classification (NCBI taxonomy): domain Eukaryota; kingdom Metazoa; phylum Chordata; class Mammalia; order Chiroptera; family Mormoopidae; genus Pteronotus; species Pteronotus mesoamericanus. The sequence goes on from NW_026555258.1 coordinate 5,297,728, forward strand.
GGCCCCGAAAGAGGGGACATGGGCAGCAACAAGGAACGTTAAGGGCGGCTATGTGCTCAGTGCCAAGCAGACCTCCACTCGCCACCAACTCAGAACAAGCCAGGCCCCCAGGGGACCCTGAGCACCCTGTGCTTCCGTCCCCTCCCTGGGGCAGCACACAGTTTTCATTTAGTTCCGTGGGGAATGATGGGTTCAAGGTCTGCCCCCCACTTTGCTGAGGGAGGGGCACATGGCCTGTCTTCTCTCCTGCCTTCTCCCCACGCCCCTCCCTCGGGGCACCCCCGCGTGCCTGTCCACTTCTGGCAGGGCTCCAGGCGGTCCAGCTCGGGCCTGGCTTCCGTCAAACGCCACCCGCCCCGAAGGCCACCAGCCGATGGCGAGGACGAAGGGGTCACAGGAGGAGGCGGAATTCTCCAGATTTTCTCCCAGCCTCCGAAGGGCCTCCAGAGAGGCGGTTACATAAGGTTTCTTTTTTTAAAGTGTGGAAAGGAAATTTTTGCAAATATTAAGAAGTGCCACGCAGGGCAAATAACGGGGTGCAGTCCCTGCCCATGGACTGGACAGGGCCTCAGCCGGAGAACTCTGCCCGCCACGTGGCCAGGGGCCAGACAGTATTGTCGCTGCTGGGTGCCCAGGTCAAGCTCGGAGCCGGGCAGGAGGAGGCGCTCAGCAAACATTTGTGGATTTAGCAAAAGAAATCAAGAAGAGCTGAAAGGAGGAGAAATGGGCCAGGACTGGGGGTGGCAGGAGGGAGCCTGAGCGAGGATGGCGGGGCTCCTGCTGGGGAGGGGCTGGGGGGAGGGGGCTCTGAAATCAGGAAAACTGCTGAGTAAAAACTGTCTTTGAAAAGGCCCCAGATTATTCATCTGAGTCCTCTTCTTGCTAAATTTCAGTTCACGCGGCTGCAAATATTTGAAATGAGTAATTTCTCCTGATGAAGAAGGTCTGATTTTGATTCTGCCTAATTTATGTCGCGATTGAGGGGAGCTCCCAGAGGCGAGGGGCTGAGTCTGCTGTCGAGCTGGCTCCCGGGGGCCTGTCTTCCAAGCTGCGTCCTGGTCTGGCCCTGCCCTGCCCCAAAGCTGCGTCCCTGGGGACAGGAGGGCTGGCCAGTGTCCTAGACCAAGGGACAGGCCTGGGCCACCCAGGAGCCCCTGGGCCCAGGCAGCAGAGGGGCCCCATCAGGGGACAGAATTAGAGCCAGGTGGCACCGAGCCTGTGCCAGCTCCTGGCCCTACAGCCTCCACCAGGCCCCCAAGTCTCCGCTCTGCTCTGTCTGTCCTGCCAGCCCTGGGCACCCGGCTGGCCTCCCAGCCCTGCCTCCCCTACGGCCTCCCCGTCCTCCTCTACCCGCCATGGCCAAAGTGTCCCCAGGCCCTGGCACCTTCTTATCACTCAGTCGGGCACCGGCACCAGGCAGGTTCCTGGTCCTCTTATAAGACTTCAGCCCAATGTCACCTCCTTTGTGAAGCCTTCCCTGTCCCCAGGAGAAATGGGAGGCGTCCAGGGCTCCCCGCCCCCGCCTCCCACAGAGCCCCGCTGCCTGTGCAGCCACAGTCTGGGGGCCGCCCCGCCCCACCCACCGGAGCGAGGGCCAGGGTGGGCTCTGCGACCTGGGCGCCCTGAGCCTGGCGCACACGGTGTTCCAGAGAAACAGCGGGGACCAGAATTCACCATAAATGCGCAAGTGAAGACCCGCTGGGTGTTCAGACACCTGCACGAAAGGACCAGGGAATTAACACAGGGTGCACCCTGAGCAGAGAGAGGCCCCCGTGTCCTGTGTGCGCCCTGGTCAGTTCTAGGTCCCTCTCAGGAGTCCACCCACCCGGATGTGGAGCTAAAGGCTTGCCCTAGGCCCTGGAACACAGAAGGCACAGAGGGGGCGTGACTCGCTCAGGGCCATCTGTCCCCACTGGGCAAAAGCACAAAGAAGGTCCTCAATAAACACCTGTTGAATGAATGAATGAACGAACGAATGAACGAACGAACAAACCAGCCAACGAGGAAGCTCCTTCTGAGCCCAGCACTGCAGGAAGAAACACAGGGTCTGGAGAAGCAGACCTGACCTCAAGACCCCGCCAGGCCGCCCAGCCCGGGGTGTGAGGCTTGCAGGGCGCCTGAGGCACCTTCTCTCCCGGGGGCCTGAGGGCCCAGGGCCCTGACAGCCAGAATGAGACCACTCACCATTTGCTCAGCACCCACCGAGTGCCTGGTCTATGCCAAGGCCTTTTCCACCCCATGTGACCCATAAGTGATACCACACTTGTGACCCTGTTTCACACATGAGAAAACTGAGGTGCACAGAGGTAGAGCGACAGGTCCCAGTTTAGAGAGGGAAACGAACACTAAAAACTGAAATCAGGCAGACGCGGAAGGAGCAGCGCAGCCCGAGCCTGAACCTGGGCTAAGCCGCCGCCACGGTGAGGACACCCACAGCCTTTGGCGCACGTGGCCCCCCGTCCTCATCGGGGAGCCCACTGTCCCACCCCCCGCACCCAACAGAGGTGGGGGAAGAAGGCAGGGTGGGATGGAGCAAGCTCAGCCAGAAGATATGAGCGAGTTCTGAGCCCTGGCAGCAGAAGGAGAGGGACAGAAGCAAAGGCACCCACCCAACGCTGAGGGAGGCGAGCGGGCGAGTGTCCGAGGGCAGCTGCGCTGGGAGCTGAGACGAGGCGACACGAGTTGATTGAGAGCCAGGACGCCCCGAGCGAGGCACTCTCACCCCCATTTTTTCCTGTCAAGGAAAAGCAGCACGTCGCGGGGAGGTAGTGGGCATGTCAGAGTCAGAAGGGCAGTTGGTGACAGGTTTTACGCACAGGCCCGAGAGCCTAAACATGCTTCAGTCCAGGCCACTGTGACTTAGGTTCATTTCAGGTGGCCCTGGCGGGGAGTGGGGTTCAGAGTGGGGTAAGGCCAGGGTCCCTGCCCTTGAGGATTCAAAGTGGGAGAAGTGAGCGAAGAAGGGGCCTCCTTCGAGGTGGACGCGGCAGGGGCTGCGTGCCTGGCGGGCGGGGCTGGCAGCCCAGGGAGGAGGGAACCGAGCACCGGAATCAGCTAGGGGATAGAAGGGCAGTGCCAGGCCAACAGACCACCTCGCCTACCCCCCTCCAGAAGCGAAAGGCCCGAGCCGGGTAAGAGGGTGGGTTCCAGAATGTAAACAGGGCGTAGAGTGGGATGAGGGGGTAAGTCCTGGTTTAAATGCCGGTTCCCAGGTCCCACCCCAGAGGCTCTGATTCTATTCGCCTGGGCCCGGGCCCAGGAATCTGCATTTGACCAGCAGCCCGCGTGACTCTGGCACGGCAGGTCGGGCAGGGGGTCACTGCCCAGGGCTGGAGAGGACAGCTCCAGCCTGGAGCCCGGCCGCCCCGAGGGCGAGCCTCACCTCCACGCTGTCCCTGCCAGCGGACTCCGGCCCTCCTTCCGCTCGTGCCTCCTGCGGCCGACAGTGGGTGCCCCGGTGAGGCCACCTGAACTTCCCTCCCTCCTCGGCCGCTGGCTGCTGTGCGACCTTCCGCGGGCGAACTAGCCCCTTCATACCAAAGTCCCTCCATCTGCACGGGGAGGTGACAACAGCCCCTGCCCCCCAGGGCGATCATGGAAAATGAACCCGCCACACACCCAGCGCCCTGGAGCTCTGCGCATGCACCCCCGGCTTCCCAGCGGGCTCCCTGCACCTGTCCCTGCCCCCACAGCAGCCAGGGATCCCGTTAAACCCTATCGGGCCACACCCCGACTGACCACCAGCAGTGGCCCCCTGGCCGGTGGCCGCGTCTCCCACCGTGGCTCCCTGGCCCCTGCCCTCAGCTCCGCCCGCCCCCGGGCCTCTAGCTCGCTGCCCTGGTGTGACTCCTTCTCATTCGGGTCTCTGTCGAAATGTTGGGACCCGCTGTGCACTGACTTCCTCGTTTGAACAGAATATTTCTATCTGCTTGTATCTGCCTAACGAACCTCTGAGAGATTCTTCAGAAACTAACAGCAGGGAGTATGGCGATGGGGAACCAGGTAGAGAGGAGCAGAGGGGAGACAGCAGCTTCCTTCCCCTGGTAGCTTTTTCTCTAGTCTACGTTTTGAACACATGGACGCTCTATATTCACCGGAGACGTACCAAGGAACGGACGGGCGCCCCGCCTGGGCTCCCGCACGCATGCGCGCGGCCTCTTGCCCTCGCGCGCCACCCTCGCCTGCTCTATTTCCATCCGCAACCCTCTCGCCAGCTGCCGTCATCTTCAGTGCGTGTTTGATGGATCAGCGTGTGCTCCTCCCACTGGAATGTCACCTTGTGAGCAGAGGGCCCTGTCCTGCCCCAGCGCCATGGCAGAGGTCCTTAATAGATCCCCAGGAATGAGTGAAAGCAACCATGGCTACTCCCACCTGCCCGCCTGAGGGCGCCTGCCCCCACTGCCCGGGACTCACCGAGGCTGCAGCGGGCGTTCAGCCCGGTGCACCACGGGTGCTCAGTAAATGTTTCAGTAAACAAAGCAGTGGTCTAAAAAGGTCTAAAAACCTTTCAGTAGATGAACTTATACCTTCCAGAGGGACAAGCAAAGCTTTTCAAGATGAAAACAGCCGGCAGATCTGCTGGCGTAAAGTACCTGCTCAATACGTAGTAGCTGCTCTAATTATGACTAAAGTGTAAGTGACTTACCCGGACCTCCTCCTCTGAGCAGGCGGAAGCGAGGCCGCGAGAGCCCTGAGGAGAGAGGGGGAAACGATTTCAGACACACGGAAGTCTTCTTTGGGGTGTTTCTCCAATAATTGGATAATTTCCTTTTTCTATATAAAAAGTCTGGGTCCATGGCCGGAGGCGGCGTCTCTGCTTCACTGTTCCCCCCGCTACAAGTTGCCCCAGACAGTCTGAGGGCCGGAGCCCTCATCAGGCCAGTGGCCAGATAGCCCCCAGCCCCCTAGGGTCCAGCTGGGCCACATCTAGGTCCTGGGGGGCGGGGAGAGCAGGGAGTAACCCCCTCCCGCCCCCACTCAGTGTGGGGCTCCTTTAGGCCCGCCCCGCAGCCCCGAGAGGTCACCAACACAGGATGGAAAGGACTCAGCCTCTGGAATCTGACAGCCCTGGGTCCCAACCTCCCGGCACGTTCTCTGCCGCAGTCACCTTGACACACCTGGTCGTATTTCATCCTCATGACATCTTTGGGAAGCAGTGGTGTTATCGCCCCATCACATGGCTGGGGAGGTTGAGGTCAGAGAGTCACTTGCTCAAGGTAACACTGCAAGAGTGTCCCCAGCCAGGAGTCACGCCTCACCTGCCTGGGCACCCCCCCCCCCACCAGCTCACAGCATAGCCATAGGCCAGGGGCGCCACCCCACGAGCCTCAGTTTCCCTACCTGTGAATTTGAGGGAGCAGAGGCTCCTATTCAAGTTTACTGTGAACACTGATGCCCTTAACAAGTGTTTCACAAGGAAAAAAAAATGGGTCTCCCGGGTTTGACCCAGGAAGGGCTCCTCAAATGTTCCCTGTCCCTCCCTGAGGAAGCCCTGCGTCAGCCCCTCACTGGGATGACAGCCTTGGACGGGTCCTTGCTATGTGTCCCGGTGAGCGGGATGAGGTTGGGGGGAGGCACAGAGGGGGTCGCAGGGCACACCAAGCCAGGCGCAGGGAGGGGCTGGGGCCGGCCAGCAGCAGAGGCTGCGCCGTGCACCCAGGTCGCCACAGCCAGCGCCCCAGAGCGCCTGCCGCTACCAGCTCTCCAGCGGGACAGGGAGGAGCCAGCCTAGGAAGGGTGGGAGCAAAGGGGAAAGCAACCCCTTCCCCTCTTTTGTTTCTTTCTTGTGGTGTTGGTTTTAGGGTTGTTTTTTTTTTAAGCAGCCACTCCGTGGTCCCATCCGGGGCCTCCTGCCTCCTCCTACCGCCTCACTGGTGGCTGTCACACGACAGACATTTTTAGTGGTGACAGCTGGCCTTGTGGAACTCGCTTGAGTACGGGAATGGTTTTTAAAAAAAGAGTGAGCTAAACCACCACCACTTTAAATAGCAAAGCAGCGCGAGAAAAGGCAGCAGAGGCAGCAGAGCGAATGCGGCGGGAGCGCGTGGCGCTGGGTTCCGGCACTCGGCTCTGAGACGGGAAGGCCCGAGCCCAAGCCGGAGGGCCTCCCAGCTCAGCTGCCCCAGCTGTGCAGTGACTGACAGAGAAACTGAGGTGCGGAGAGGGCGGAGGTCACGCCCAAGATCACATGGTTGTGAGCGGCAGGACTGGGGCTCCAAGCTAGGTGTGTGTGGGTCAGTCCAGGCTCTTCAGTGGGTCAGGGCCCTGGCTCCCAATGTCACCTGCCCTGTCCGGACCTTGGAGACAGTCCGCTGTGCTGGGCGTGACTGAGGACCACCTCTGAGACCGCGCTTCCAGGCAGGAGCACCAGCGGGCAGAGGTCCCAGGGCCTGGAACAAGCTGCATCTTTGCAAGAGCTCAGTGAACATTTGCAAAGGAATGGCAGGTTAGGATTCCAAGGGGTCCTCCCCTGTCCCCAGAGCCCTCGGATCTGGAGCCCGTTCAACTCCCTTTAGTCCTGATCAACACCAGGTCCTGTCACTTTTGTCCCCACGACATTTCCTTTGGTAGCCTGAAACTGATCGTTGTGGAAGTACTGACCCCTGTCCCTTCTCTACCCAGGTCTCCCCTCCCTGGACCTATGCCCCTTTATGTCTGTCGTCCCTGTGGGGCAACCGATGCTCATAACACAGCCCCACGCCCCTGAGCAGGGATAGAGGGGAACCCTCTTCCCCTCCTCATTCCCAGACTGCATTTCTCCGAGTGTAACCCAAGGGCAATTCCCCAAGGCTTCCGGCCACCCATTCCCTGCGATGCCCCTTGAGGCTCCCTCTTCTCCTCAGTGCTCCCGTTCAATGCCACGGTGGTGGTTTAATGCCTGTCGCCCTCTCGCCCCGGAGTATGGGCTCCATGAGGACATTGGCTTCGGCATTCAGAGTCTAGACCTGCGCCTGTCCCATCATGATGCCTGACGAACCACCACTGAGGCATGAGCAACATTGGGCGACACGAAAAGGTCAGGACGGGAAACGCGGAGTGGAAGAGGAAGATGCGAGGCACAGGCAGAGCGAAGCTTTGCACCTACGAAGGCTTCATTTAAACACGGACCTCCAACCTCCCTCCTTAGCGGGGAACCCACTGGGCATCCCCTTTGAGCCTCTCAACGCCCTGGGAGGGTGGATCTTTGACCCTCTCCCCTACCTCACTTGACAGAGGGCACTGAGGCTCAGAGAGGGCAGTACACTTGCCCAAGGGCACACAGTACTCAGTGTGGGACCCAGAATTCCAGCCCAGGTCTGGCCCCAGAGCCTGACTCTCACTATTAATAATCAGTTGACAGTCCCCGGCACTGTCCGAGAGACCCATCCTGCACCGGGGCAGAGAGAGAGAGAGGGAAGTTTCCGTCACCGTGGGGAAGATTCCGAAATCAAACAGGCTGGTGTTCGCAGCCAGGAGCTCCACATCACCGGAAATAATCAGGCACAGGCCGCATACCCTCGGGGGGGACAGACTAGCAGGGCTCCTGCACCCTGTCGTCGGGGGGGCTTTTGGCTGACTTTTGCGCCGCACACCTCAGGCTGTGAGCTACGAGTCAGGGCTTCTCTAAGCAACACTATAGCTCTGTTTCACAGCTTAGGGATTAAAAAAAAAGAAAACACCCTAATGAGTTAAATAACTGTATCAACATGTCGTGTGATACATGGAGAAACACTCTTTTTCACATGAGAAAAGCTTAGGTTAATAATATCAACTATTTCATGGAGTTATTACATGCCAGGCTCTAACACAAGTATTTTAATATATGAAATGTATTTTTGAAATATAGTACATTTAATTTGCACAACAATCCTGTGTAGTGGGTACTATTATTATACATGTGGGTTAGTCTGTGTACAATCCTGCTTGTGACAAACAGCCCCACCAATTCAGGGACTTGCCACATTTCTTCTCTTCCTCTCTCGCAGGTCTGTAGGTCAACTGGGGTGATTCCACTTCATTCTGTGGGTCACCCTGACTTAGCTTCAAGCCACAGTAACGATCCAGGTTACTCCCTGAGTGTCTCCTAGAGCCATGAGCCACCTGGAGCACGTTTGCTCGGTAGCACAAGGCAGGAACTCAGACAGCCAGGTCCAAAACCCAACCAAATTTCAAGCCGATGCTTTTTACCAAATCCACTAATGTCCATCGGCCGAAGCGGGTCACTTCCGTGGGCTGGGGAAGCTGTTCTCCCTACCGCAGGGGAAGGCGGCGCAAAGTCACATGGCAAGGAGCATGGATACATATGTAATTCTACTACAGGCGGGAATGAAAACTGGAGAATAATATCCAATCTACCCCCTAGAGGTTTCATAGATGAGAATCGGAGCCTCACAGAGGGACATAAGTGGCCCAAGGTCACATGCTGGTTAATGTGATTCCAGCTGGGGCTCTAACCCCACTGACTGGTCTGATGTCAAAACTGCTCTGCCTCCACAGTGATCCCACAAACTGAAAGGTCGTTAGTTCGATTCCCGGGCAGGGCACATGCCCGGGCTGTGAGCCCAGTCCCAATATGGAGCTCATGGGGCAAGTGTGAGAGGCAACTGATCAGTGTTTCTCTCCTTCTCCCTCCCTCCCCCTCTCTCTAATAAATAAATGAAAAGTTTTTTTTTAATTATCAGTTCATTGTTAAAGTGTACATTTCAAATAGTACGGCTTATTGCATGTCAATTGCATCCCATGAAACTGTTACATTATTTTTAAAAAGGAACTCTAAAGAAAAGAAAAAAATGATCAGTTAATGAATGAAATGTTAGTACCTGGGCAAGACCTGACCTTGAAGAACGTCAGCAGCGGGCTGGAGCTCAGCATCCCAGTGAGAACCGGGACAGCTCCAGGGCCCTCCACGGGGCCTGGTCCCGGGCGGGGAGGCCGGGCCTACATGGTGACACTGCAGAGAGGCCAAGAGGAGGCCCAGTTCTTCTCAAGAACCAAAGGCCGAGAGCCAGCAAGTACAGTTGCCCGGAGCAGCCAGACGTAAGGACAGAAGCAGGTCCGTTGCTTGCTGGGACTGTGCCAACCACCCACACACTGAGGCTAAGAGAGTGACACGTCCCGTAGTGAGGTCAGGCGGGCTGCAGGAGTCACGGTCAAAGCCGCGGCCCAAGGTCAGTTCCACTGTGACGGCTGTCCTTTCATCTCTTGGGTCGCAGAAGTAACCGGTGGAAAACAGTGAGCTTCTAGCCCTTGCTCAGTGGGGCCCTCCGGACCCTCTGCGCTGTGATCCAGAATTCGGATGGCACGTTGGAACCTGAGCTTCCTCACTTCAGTCAAGTGAGTGGGACGCTGGTGAAGAATGGGAAAGGGTGGAGCATTGTCCTGCCTGCCCGAACACCGTGTCACCTGGCGCCCAAGCCTAACGGAGGAACGTCCTGGCTGACAGATGGGGAAGGAGGGCCAGCAGCGCCGTCTGCACCTCCCCGCCCTTGTGAATAAACGTGTCCAGAGATCGGGGCAATCGGCTGCTGACCCCCATATGGGAGACCACCAGAGCAAAAAGCGCCACAGCTGTGAAGTCCGCCCCAGGACAGCGAGGCTGAACCTGGATAAGCCTCAGACCCCAGGCCGACTTCCAGGAAATACAGGGGGTGGAGAAAGAGGCTAGAAACCCACCGGGAGGCGGTGGGCAAAACCCAGGCCGAGGGAGCGTCTCCAGGATGAACATGGACCACATGTCGCAAGGGAAGGACACGGGGCTCAGGCAGCGTGTTGAAGAGGAGATTGTAAACACCTGTCAGTTTCAATGTGCAGCCCTTGGTTATATCCTGGTTCAATGGAAATAATTACGTATGAGAGTGTGTTTTATATATTTTATATATGAATCATATCAAATACACAAATATAATTATAGATTAAGTATCTAGCATATGAATACACTAAATATTGTATTAAATAAAACCATAATAGAGCTATGTATTACATTTATATTACTAGAGCCATATATTATATTAAGAGCTATCTGTTATATATACATTATATACTTATACTAACAAATATAAATTGAGACCATTAGAACTTTGATGACACTACATATGGGTTTCACATATATATAACTGTATGAAGTATATGTATGTATACACTTACACTTATGAGGAATGTAATGACACTGATCTGGCTTTTGTAGGCATTATAGCTTTGTGTTGTTACGTTTTGAAAGGCCCCTATGTTTCAGAGCTGCGGACTGAAGTATTTCCAGATGAAACAGTATGATGTCGGGGATTTGCTTCAAAGCAAATAGGGAGGGGCCGGGGCGGGGACGGAGGTACAGGAGGCTGCTCATGAGCGGTCCTTGGTACAGCGGAGCGATGGGCACATGGGACTGGTTATGCTGTTCTCTCCATTTTTGGTAAATGTTTGAACATTTCCATCGTGAGAAGTTAAAACTAAATAACTCCCATAATTAAAAAAAAAACAAACCTAAAAAGTTTTTTCCTCTATTTTTTTATTTGGTAAAATACACACAACATAAAATCCACGGCCGTGCTGTTCCCGAGCGCGCCGGCCAGCCGCGTCACGTGCGCTCGCGCTGCTGCGCAGCCGCCCCCCCCCCCCCGCACCCCGCCCCGTACACTCCAGAAACCTTGGCATCTTCAGAACCGACATCCGTCCCGTTACACACAACACCCCCTGCCCCCTCCCCCTCCCCCGGGCATCCCCGCGCTCCTTCCTGTCTCTATGGCTATGGAGGCTTTAGGGACCTTGCTTGAGTGGACTCATCCAGTATTTATCCTTCTGCGTCTGGCTTATTTTACTTAGGGTACCATCCTCAAAGTCCACATGTTATCCCATGTGTCCGAATCGCCTCTCTTTTCAAGGATGAACACGTTCCATTGTATGGACGGACCACACTTTGCTCATCCAGCGTCCGCCAACGGGCACCTGGTTCACTTCCACACTTTGATGATTGAGAAGGATGCTGCCATCACCACGGGTGTCCACGCATCTGGGTGTTTTTAAAAATTTCTCCAAGAGAACTACGGTGGCCATCCTTTCCAAATCACCAGTGGAAACTGATAGCCCCACATTCCAGCAACGTTCAAAAGTAACTATGTCGAGCACCTCGAGCAACATGCCTGACACTCTGGATACCTCGATAAGCACGACAGGTGTGCCCTTGGCCTAGAGGGCTGCCTGTCCCGTGGGGCCAGGCCGGTCAGAGGGCCTCTGGGGGACAGGGACAGGGCACGGGGCACTGGGGCTCGGCCCATGCTTTCGGGAGCTCCGGCAGTGCAGCAGGTGTAACAAGCTTGCCAGGCTCACCAGCCAAGCGAAGGACAACAGCAGAGCCATTCTGTGCCACCCCATCAACGTCACCGTCTTGCACCCATCCAGGAAGTGACCCCGTCGTCCCCTCCCTGCGGCCCTCCTCCAAGCCCCAGAGTCGGGCAGCCTCGGCCGCCAGCCCCACCGACCGGCCCAGCAGACTCGGGGCTCACCTCTGCCCTGACGGGAGAACACCCAGTCGGCGAAGGTGTGGCGTGAGCTGGGGTGCCCCCTTCTCTTCATTTGTCTCATCCATGCCCAGGAAACGAGGGTGGTCCTTGCAGTGGGCACAGCTCCTCCTCAGAGCCAAGGCGGCTGGGACGGCATGTTCTACCCGCTCACCGTGAGCTGCGTGTGCCGAGGCCCAAACTGGCCACGTCCTGACTTCTGCTCTCAAGAAGTTCACAGTCTAATGGGAGAGCCAGACACACTCCGACGGCAGCGCAGCAGGGAGCGCCTCGTGGCCCAGGGAGCACCGGCCCAGAACGGGCCCCAAACCCCACTGCAAGGGAGACCTGGGCGGACCTGGGGGACACTGAAGGGCGGTGGGCCCCCGGAAGCTCAGAGCGCGTGGGGGTGGCCATGGGTCAGTGCGAGGCTGAGCTCCAAAACCAGGCTGAGAGGGGGCAGGGCCAGAGAACGGACTCCCTGTCCAAAAAGGGTCTGGATTTTACCCCAGGGCACTAGGGAGCCATTGAAGACTATTCAGCAACAGAGAGACCTGAGCAGGTGTGCCCTAGAAAGTGGGAGGAGGCAGGCTGAAGGAGAGCAGAGGGCCCCACGGCAATCACAGCGAGTGTCTCCGTCCCCATCTTGGGAGCGAGCCCCCTCCCGCCCACCGCCAGCACTGGTAACTTAGAAGTCTCCAGGGCTGCTGCTTTGGCCTCCACACCAACTTTCTGCCAAGACGTTCAGGAAGACATGGCTAAAATCACAGAGCTGCTGCTAAGCCCATGGGGCCTGAGCGGTTAAGAACTTGGGATGGAAGCGAGAGAGCCCGGCTGGGCCACTTGGTGTTTGCAAAGCCTCTCTGGGCCTCAGTTTCCTCCCTGTAAACTGGAGTGAATGCACACGCGTCCCCTGCAGGGGGTGCGGGGAGAAGCAATGAGAAAATGAGCGCCAGGCAGCCCGGTGCTTGCTCAGCAAGCGGTGGTTGCTGGTCACCAGTCGTGGCACCGAGTATCACCAATGCATTTGTCCCCATGGCCCACAAAACCCCCAGCCCTCCACCCAGGCCACAGGGCGCGGGCGTGCCTGGCCTTATCCACCTGCCTTCTCCTTCCTCCTGCCCTGAAAGCTCCCCTTCCTGAGTCTCAAACCTGCGAAACCCTGCCTGTACCGCAAAGCCCAGCCCGGACGACACCTCCTCCACAAAGCCTGCCCGGATTCCCCCTCCCCACAACAGACTCCCCCACCTGCAGCCTCCAGGCTCACATCTGTGGCAGCTCCTAGTTTCCCACGTGCTGAAAGGCTTGTGTCACCTTGTCACCTACCTCTTCAGATTGTGAGGGCTGAGGTCCCAGCAGAGAGGCTGCTGTGGAGCAGGAGCTCAGCCAACGTGGGACGGCGGGTGGACAGACAGACATGTGGGTGAAACGAGCTTTCGGCATTAGGCAGGGCTGGTGGCAAATAAAGACCCCAATTTGAACTGCTGGAGGCCAAGCGGGAGGACTGGCTCAGGCACAGCTAGAGCCAGCTGCTCGGCCCCTCTCTGCTTCCATGTCCCCGCCCCCCAGAGCCGCTCTCCGCTGGGCTGGGGCCTCCCTGGCCCAAGCTGTCCACGTGCTTGACCCAGGCAACTCTGGCCTGACATCCTACCAGCCAAGGCTACAGCCAACGGGAGCTTCATTTCCCGAGTCCCTGAGTCCGAGTCCCAGGTCTGCCTCTCGCTGGCCAGCTTTGGGTCCCGTGATGGCTCCCCCTCAGCCACAGTGAGGCCAGGATCACAAGCTCCACCAAAACGGGGAACAGGGAACCACTGGCACCAAGAAACAGGGTGAGGTGGGGGAAGTAGAAACAACAGCCACACCCCGCTCCTGGGCTCACCCCCAGGGGGGATCCGCAGGCTGGCCCGGGGGAGCGCACCCCGCTGCGGCTGCTGCTAGAGAGGGAAGCGCGGACTGGGGACCCCGGGAGGAGTAAGCATGTCACTGGGAGCCCCATGTGCAGCGTGTGCGGCCAGGTGGCCCGCAGAAGGTGTCTGTGTTGGAAGCCGGCTCCTCCGCCTGGGGGTGGGCGTGGGGGACTGTCCCAAGGAAGAGATGCCAACAGGGTTTGGAGGGCCATTAGGGCATACCCTGTCCCACCCAGCCCCACGGGGCAGGTGTTTCCAGCCACACCCCCGACTCCAGAGAAGGAGGCCTGGACCCTCCAGCTCTGGCCGTCCTGGTTCTGGAGGGTGGCTTCCCTCCACCCACGAGGGGAGGGCGCCGTGCATCCCATAGCACGCACTTGAGGGGAGCTGGAGTCATTTAAGTGGGGATAAATTAGAACACAGCCGCCTCCTCTTCTTCCCTCCCAATAACAGTGACAATAACAACAAGAATAAGTGCCTGGTATTGACCATTATACACACCCTGTGCAACCCTGGGGAGGTCGCTGGCATTATAGTCACTTTGCAGACAAGGACCTGGGGACAGGAGAAGAGATGTCACTGGCCCAATGTCCAACAATAAGAGTTGAGCTGGGCCTGGAACCCAGGTCTGCATGATCCTGAGCTGTGTCCTCCACACTTCGCTGCCCCTTCGCTCTAGGGTGGTGGTCCCCGTCCTCGGACGCCCCCTAACCACTGCCGCAGGACCCGCCTAAAAATCCCCGTCCCGGGGCCCCTCCTCAGACTCTCGGCCCCATGAGCTCAGGGCAGGAAGGGCCAAGTATCTCCATTTAACCAGCCTCCTGGGAGATTCCGCTACAGCCAGAGCAGCGGGCACTGGGGGAAAACCATTTGGTTTCCACAGCATCAGCCCAGCGATCTCACCAAAGGGGTGAGGGTTCAGGTGGAGACAATTCCATCCTCAGACACCTGAGAGTCCCCCTGGGGAAGAGACCCCTGAGGAACAAGGGCCCCCTGATCCTTCCCACCCCTCCTGTGGTTCCACACACCCTGAGTTTACGTTGCAGGGGTGTCCAACCTTTTGGCATCTCCAGGCCAGACTGGAATAAGCGTTGTCTTGGGCCACACATTAAATACATTGCGACACATAATCACACCAAAAAATCTCATAATGTTTTAAGTAAATTCACGATGTTGTGTTGAGCCGCATTCACAGCCATCCTGGGCCGCATGTGGCCCGTGGGCCACAGGTCAGACACTCCTGCTAGATGTTCAGAGTCCCCTCCTTGTTCAAGTACAAACGTGTGGTTCCCACCAGAACGGGGAAGGGGGCTGGGTCACAGGCCAGCACTTGCAGTGTGTTCCCGTCTTTTCTTGAAGAGGCCCCCAAGCTTCGAGATATTTTCCCTACCATGTGAATTGCCTTTTCGAAGGCGTAATTGATTTGCTTCCCCATTTTTTATTAATCAAAGACAAACCACAGACAGCCCGGCCTCTGATCTAGGGGACGAGGCCACACGAGATGCCGCCCTCATCCAGGGCACAGACACCTGATGCTTCTGACGGGGCACGGGGGCTTCGTTTCTGACAGGCTTTCTCAAGCGCCCCGAACACTCCCAGGAAGTCCAGAGGCCCAAGGGGCCAGGTAGGGGGCCTGGGTTCCAGGCAGGGGACATGCAGAGGAGGCTGAGAACTATTTGTCATGTTTCCCATGAAAGCAAAGCCCAGGTGCTGTCGGCCTTGAGGCCCAGGCCTCTTGCCTCTCTCTTCCGATGTAAGCAGAGCCCGAGAGCATGTCCCTTGGGGTCTCCTGGCCATCAGTGCCATGGAAGGGAAATCCAGAGCCTCGACCCAGTTAGGGCTCATTTGAACAGCAGAACTCCAAACGCAGCCGCCACCGCCTCCAGGCAACTCGCTGGGCCTTCGGACCCCCAACATCTGGCCTGAATCCTTTCTGCGTCTGCCACATCTGGGAGAGGGAGGGTGTGAAACTGACCCTCCTGTAATTTCCCAGGGCTGGCTCCTGACAGTTGAACAGTCTGAGGAGGAAAAGGCTTTTCTTGGGTCTCACACAGAAGCTCAGTCAGCAGAAATTTGCCAAGACTCTCAGTTTCCCTCCAAGTAGCCAGGGTGCGGCGCCTTCCCCCACCCCCACTCCCTGCCAGGCTCGCTCCTGGGCCAGCCCCGGGCCAGCGTTTGCCGCAACCCTGGACTGGAACATCCCCTGCTCCTAGGGACAAGCCAAGACCTGGAAATAGGACCCCTGGGCTAAGTCTGGGCTCTGCCACTGACCCCTGGTCAAGCTTGGGCCAGCCATCCTGCCTGAAAAACTGTCACCCATTCATTTGAGATCAAACGGACATTTGTCACTGTGGCTCCAGGTCTCCAGGTCCTTCAGATGTCGGTAATGGACTCACCACCTCTCTCAATGGCCTCCTCTCCACTGCTCTCTGCCCTCCAGCACCCCCGCCTTTTGCTTCTCCAAAAGCCCAAAGTCCTCCTGGCCCCAGAGCCCTCCCTCATGCTGTTCCCTCTGACAGGAACACCTTTCCTGGCTCTCAACCTAGCCAACCCAGGCCCTAACTGTCATGGTCCCCAGGCCTCGTTCAGGGCCCTGCGCTGCCCTCCCCGGGACTCTGGTGGGGTCCTCTGATGTGTTAGTGATGGCTGAATGGCTCAAGCCCTCCCTGAGCGGACGCGCTGTACCCCAAAGGGCTAGACACACAGTTGACAATCGATGCTTAGCCAGCGGCGGCTGGAAAGATTTCACCAAGATCATGGGTTTTAAAGCGCGAGATCGGACTCTGCTGGGGGCTCACGTTCATGGGATCAAGGATGGGGCAGGCACCCGGCCCCGCCCCTTAAAGGGCTCCCAGGAGAACTCCATGGAGCTGTGCAGGGATCTCCGGAGTCTTTGGGGTTAATTCAAAGGGCCTTCCATGGGCAGAGACCCCACAGGGGAGAGAAGCCTTCGTTCCACGCGCCCCCCCCCCCAGGAGCCCCGCAGGCACCCAGCTGCTTCTTAACGGCACCAACAGCAGTGCAAGGGGCGGGGGGAAGCAGGAGGCGGATGTGGGGCGCCGCAGGGCTAAACTACAATTCCCATGATGCCGTGCTCCGCGGCAAGATGGGCGGAGCGAGCTCCGGAGGCACCAGCCTCACGGCCTTCTGGGGATTGTAGTTTTCCCCAGAGAAGCGCGGCCTGAAGACCGGGGAGTCTGGACATTCTCTACGGGGAAAATGGGGAGCCTCTCCAGCCAGCTAGTAGGGAGGACGCTGGATGTCTGCTGCCTAGCGGGAGCTCCTTTCACTCCAGCAGCTGTCTCTCCAAGCAGTATTTGTTATCATCGTCATCATTATCATTTTAACAACAGCTACTCTATTTACTGAGCACCTACTATGTGCCAGGTCCTGAACTAATCTCTTGGAGGACACAAAGAGAAACATGGTCCCCGTCTTCGCTGGCACACAATCCAGGTAGGGAGACAGACATGGGACCTTTAATCGCACAAATACTTAATTACTTGTGCGGCGTCCCAGGCAGGGCAGCACGCAACCATTAACAGCAGGGACAGCAGGGAAGGTGGTGGTGACCACTTTCTGAACCAAAGACAGACCCAAACAAAGAGAAGACAATGTACTGAATCGTTGAAATTCAAAGGGTGAATTTGATGGGTAGAGTGGAAAAATCCCAAACTATCCCTGCCAGCCCTCTCAGTATGTCCAAGAGATTAGCCCAGAGGGACGAGGGTCCTTGCCCGAAGTCACACAGCAACTCAGAAGAAGTTGGTCCAAGGGGGTAGCCCCACATGTTAAACTCCTCAAAGACAGGGCCTCGGCCTTACATATCTTCTAGGGACCCCTCCAACACACACACACACACCCCAGCCTTGCACATGGTGGGTGTGAGGAAGAGCTCCAGGGACAAAGACCTCTAATGCCTGGTGTCCTCCCTCAGTGTGGCAGCACCCAGCCCATACTTGGTGTGGGTTCTCGCCTTCCTGAGCCTGCTTCCAGCCAAAGAAAGGACACTGTACACCCACCACACGGTGTAGCTTTAGCAGAAAAACCAGACAGTGGCTAGGAAACCGGCGTGTTACCAGCAGGAGAGCACTGGTGTGAGTCACCTCCGGTTCTGCACCTCAACGCGGTGCTGCAGGACAGCCAGGAGCCACTACCCGTGGACCGCCGTGGAGCGCCAACAGGGAGGACAGCCACCAGGAAGGGAGGCTCGAAAAGGGAAGAGGCCCTGGGGGCTGGAAGCCTTTCTCTGCAGAGGTGGAGTTTCACCTGAGCCCTGAGGAGTCCCCCCGCTGAGTCTCCAAGGAGAGTGAGGAATGCATTGCCCTCGGAGACACAGCACAGGTGCTGGTTGCGATGACCGACAGGGCAGATCGGACCCTGTCACTCCTCCCGAAGTGCCGGCCAGGGCTCCCTGAAGACCTCCAGGTGCGGCCATGCTCCTCGGCCTTCTCCCTGCCCACTGCTTGACCTTCTGCCCCAGAATTCAGCAAACCCTCCCCCACCCCAGGGGCGTTTGCAAGCTTTCAGTCCAAGCTGTGGATTGGCAACCCAAAAGGCATTCCAATCCCTTCTCCCTTTCCTTCCTCTACTGTAGAGAAAAGCAAAATTTTTAAACTTGAGTTTCCCAGCCTTCCTTGCAGTTTGAGGTGGCCGGGGAACCCAGTTCCGGCCAGGGAGATAGAACAGAGGTCCCTGGGGAGCAATTCCCTTTCTGAACAGAAAAATAGAGTCTGTTGAGAAAAAGGCCTTTCACCTTTTGCTCTTTCGCCTTGTGTTCTTTCCCCTTCTTCCTGCCTGGAACACAAGACATGAGGCCTGGAGGTTCAGCAGCCAAAGTGTGGCCATGAGGAAGCAATGTGTGTTCCAAGTGACCATGCTGAGGATAGTGACAAGGAAGATACGAAGAGCCAGGGCGCATGGTGATGTCATTTGTAAGCCACTACATGGACCGGTGACTATTCATCCCAGACTTGTTGTTGCTAAGTCAAAACTCCCCTGCCTGTTTAAGCTGCTGTAGGAGAGTGACTTTATTGGCAATGAACACAATGCTGACGCCTCATGACCCTGCAGGAGCGGCCCCTGCCGAGCTGCTGATTGCCCTCTTTGGCTCTCACTGTCCTCCAGCCGCTGTACTGGCCTCTTTTGGTCCTTTGGCCCTGCTGAGCTCATTCCTGCCTCAGGGCCTTTGCACTGCCCGCATCTGCTTGTGGCTGGCTCCTTCCATTCCTTGGGTCTCAGCTTAAATGCCACCTCCTCCAAAAGGCCCTCCCTGTCCACAGCACCGTCTGGGGCAGCCTCCCAGGCACCTCTCCCACGGGGACCTGTTCATTCATACCACAATTTCTTATCGCTGTCAGGTACTTCAGAGGCATTTCTTCATTTGCTTATTATACAGAATGTGAGCTTCATAGAGGAGGGTTGGGGTTTTCAGTTGCATCACTTGCCTCTGTATCCCCAGTGCATGGCCCATAATAGACACTCACTAAAGGTTTATTGGATTAATTAATTCATGTGTTAATTAATGCTGCTCTCCTGCCTGATATGCTCTCTCCCCCTCTTTGCTTGGGAACTGGAAATTCCCACCTTGTCCTTCCAGCCGCCCCCTTCCTGGAAAAGCCTTCCCGGGGCTCCGGGCTGTGGGCTGGGACAGGCCTAGTCCCCAAGCCCACGGCTTTCAGTGTCTCTCGTCCTCCCCCCTTCCACACTCATAACTGCAGGGTAGTAGATATCTTCCTCCGTTCAATGTCGTTTCCCCCCAGAACATAAACTCCAGGAGGGCAGGAACTGTCTTCTTTGCTCCCTGTTCCTGGCCAGTGTCTAGCACAGGTAGACATGTTTGTTGAATGAATGAATGAATGAATGAATGAGCGAGCTACTTACTGAACGTGTGCCAAGCACTGAGGCAGGGGCTACTTTGATGTCTTAGTCCACTGCCCCAGCCTAAAAGCTCTCTGTCTCAAGGGCAGGGACCACCCATGTCCCTCCCCCCCGCCCCCACCCCCTGCGACAAGAAAAACAAAATCAAAGCGGCGTGTCGGGTTCAGATCTGAACAAAGGGGCAGCTGGCGCTCCTGCCTAGACAGGCGCCTGCATCAGCAACGCCACGCGAAGCCAGCCTGGCTGCACAGCCCAGGGGGCTCCGTGGCTGTTTCTCAACCAGATTTTTGCCCCTACCCTCCACCTCAGCCTCCCTTCTCACCCTCTCCCCCAAATAACTGCGCGCACCCTCAGCCCTTGCGTGGAATTTCTCGTCTTCAAAGCACTTTGTAAACATTGGCTCATTAGCGGCGCAGCCCCCTGACACCAGCAGGCTGCTCCCTGGGTGTCTTCTGAGTCATAGCGCCAGAGTTTACCGACAAAAACAAGTTTTTCCCATAGAGCGAATGCAGCACCATGGCCAAGATCACTGTCTCAGAAAAAAGGAAGAAGGAAGGAGAGAGACGCTGCCTCCGGCGAGCCCCGCCGAACACCGGCCTGCGTCAGCTCCCCGAACCAGGAGAGACGCGGGGTGCCAGGCTCAGGGAGGTGCCACCAGGAGCTTCTGCCCCCTGCCCAGGCCCTGGGCCCTCCGCGGGGGCGCAGCGCTGAAGTGTGACCCCCAGCAGCCTGGTAGCTCTTCCTGCACCTCCTGCACCTCCCTCCTGACGCCCTGCCTTCCCACCGCCGGGCTGTTCCGCACCCTCCCACCCTCCCTACACCCCCACAGCCACAGCCCAGGGGTCGGGCGACCGCTCCCTCTGAGTAAAGGAGAGGTGGTGTCGGCCACCCCGTACAGTGCAGAGGGACTGGATGACCTGGATTCAGATCCCAGACGTGCCACTTACAAGCTCAGGGACCTTGGGAGAGCGACAGAGACTCTGTCTCCCCTCTGGACAATGGGGTCTCGCTGGCCTCGGCCCTCTGAGGGTGGGCTGTGAGCGGCGTGGGAGATGATGTGTGGAAAGCTCCTAGCACTTGGGAGTTGACATTGTTCTCAGCCAAAGGGGCAGCGGCCAACCTGTCTGGCTTCTGATGCAAAGGTAGGGCACAAGTCTCAATGTAGAGGACTAAGTCCTGTGCGTCACTGAAGCTCCCCACAGGAGGAGGGGGTGGCCGCCATCTCCCAGAGGGAGGGCCTGGTCTTAGCCATCCCCACCTCCGCATCCTACACTGTCTCATTTACAGAGAGGCCTTTAATAAAGCTCCGAACTAAAAGGCCGGGAACAGCAAGTAAACCACTGCAAAAGCCAGCCTGGCTCACAGAACCACCAAAATACTGCTCTCTAGAAACTCCCGCCTTTTGTCCCAACGAATACGGATGGAGCCTCTATTGGGCACAGGATACTGCCTCCAAGGACAGTAAAAGAGACCTGGGGGTCTCTCCAGGGCACATACTGGCTGCTTCCTATTTCCTACCACAGTGAAAAGGTCCAAATCTATGTGGCCCCCAAATGTGGGCTCCCTGAAGACAGAGGCCCTGTTCAGTGGGTAAGAACCCTGTTGGCCAACTGGGTGGCCATTTCACCCCCGTCTTCCTTCTTAACAGAACTTTGGTTTTGCTCACATGGGAAAATATGCTGAGATAAAAGTATACATCTCCTAGGCTCCTTTGCAGCTAGCTGGGCCACCTGACCCAATTTTGGCCAATGAAATGGAATTACGAGTCTCCTACTGGGAATGTCCAAGAAATCCGTTGTTTTTCTGGATCGTAAGAAGAAATCACCCTTTCCTTTTCCCCAATCTTCGTATCAATTTTCCTTCCTGGAATGCTATCACGACACCTGGAGGTAAAGCAGCCATTTTGTGCCATAAGGATGAAAGCCTTGAACCAAAAGGACCTCTGAAGAGGCCGCTGCAGCTCTGACTGCCTTCTGCAGGACCACCTTGTTCTGTGTGTCAGCCACCATGGTCATTTTTCTGTGACTTGCAGAAACCGACTCGTCACCAGGCCACCTCAGAGACCATCCTGGTGCTCAGAAGAGAGCAGCTGCTTCCTAAACAAGAGTGAAGGGCAGAGGGAATGGATGGAGGAGGCGAGCCAGACCTCTAAGGCGCCCTATAAGCCCTGAGACCGCAGGACCTGAACTGCACACTTGACCCCAAAGGAAAAGCAGTAGACAATTCCATCCGAGTTAGGAGACCTGGGTTCCTGGCCCAGCCCTCCCTGGGCCACACCGGGTGACGCTGAGCAAGGGCCTTCCTCTCTCTGGGCCTGCTTTCCTCTCTGAAAAACGAGTCTGTGGCACTGGGGCGCCCTTGGCACGGTCTGCAAGGGGAGCAGCCCGCCTCATGGGCAGTGGCCCCGCGAGTCTTCTTTCTTTTCTTTCTGGTTGTGGAGGGAGGAGCTCCTCTCACTTTCAAATCCAAATTCCAGAGGGGACAGCACAGGGACGAGCGTCTGCGTCGGGGGTTGTCTGGGAAGGGCTGGCCTTGAGGAGCTCACCTCCCGTGCCAAGGGCTGCGCGTCGTCTCCCAGAATCCGCACGCTCCCCGAACTGGCTTGTTCCTATTATCCTATGGGACAAATGAGGAACCTGAGGTGCAGGGTCACAGAGCTCAGCCTAACTACAGGGTGAGCTCAAGGCAAGGAAAGGACCAAGGAGCTGAAGGGATGGAGCCAGGCACGGCCGCAGGCCCCAGGTACAGGGCCCCAGGGAAAAGTTCAACAGGCTGGGCCCTGGGTTCTTCTGCCTCCGAGCACTGCATCCCGTCCCCGAAGGAGCTGGCCACCGATGGGGGAGGAGGACAGGATCGATGGACGCGCACATGAACCCAGCCCGTTGAGTATTTGCTAAGCGGAGATTCTCAGAGACATGGGGACAAAGAGAAGTTAATGGCCCTGGTGGGGACGTCCAGAAAGGCTTCATGGAGGAAGCAGCAGTGGAAGGGAACATGCTGAAGAGATTGCAGTTCACACGCAAAGAACCCACAGAGGGGCTGGGCACTCGCTCCACTGTGTTCTCTGAGTGCGGGGGCAGTGTGCTCGTGACTCGGTTTCCCCATCAGACCACGTGCCCCTCCAGAGTCTTCCTCACAACTTGGCACAGTTCAGGGCTGGTGGGGGGTGGGGTGCGGGGAGGCTGGAGACTGGCTGCTGCAGAGGTAACTGAGGAGGAGGGAGGTCAGGGAGCTAGACGAGACTCGGCCAGGTCCCAGGCACCTCGGGGTGGGCAGGGGATGAGGGCCGGCACTCCGGAAGTACCCCGGCGCGGCACACGAGGCGCTCCCCCCCACCCCCCGCCCCGCGATGGGCCTCCCCCTGGTCCTGCCTCTCCCACCGGAACCCATGACATTCCCACCGGCCCAGGGAATCCCCAGCTGTCCTGGGAGGCAGGAAGTGCCGGCTGGCGGGGGAGGTCAGAGCGGAGTCTGGGAGGGCAGAGCGTGACTCACACTAGAATCCAAGTGACTCTACTCTCCCTCCCAAGACTCTATATGATTAGCAAGCCCCTAGGCAGGTCTGAGGCACAGCCACACTTGAGAACCACTGACTAAACCTAGGCGGGCCTCAGTTCCCCTATCTGGAAATGGGGGAGTAGAAGTCCCATCCCCACAGCATAGCTGCGATGAGGGTGAGAGCCTGTCATGGGGAAGAGCCCTGCAAAGAAATGACGGTGACCATTATGCCGCCCTGGGCCAGTAACCAGCCACAGCAACGAGGCGATGGCCTTGACCTCATCATTGGCCGGGAAATGTTAAGTGACCAACTCTCAGAGGCTTCCTATACAGCAAGCGGCTGGAAGGCCATTTTATTTGTGAACAGCTCATTGTAACCAAGGAGTCATTCAGTGTCTCCTGGGTCATTTTTTAATGCAAATGTTATCAACAAATCGGACAGTAATTAACAGTGGGGAAATCAGAAAAGTGAATAAACCAAAAATCAGCCCCCTCCCCTACAAACATACCCAGCAGGAGTTAAATATTAATTAACCGCTCTTTCCACTTGGACCCCCCATTTGCAGGACTCACTCGTGTTTGTTATAACAAACGCTGCAGGAGCCAACCAACAAAATCCATCTTTTCAGAGGAACCCCAAGTCACCAACAGAGCACACACCTGGCTGCGCTGGACTGTGGGGAGTTTTCTCTTAAAACAAAGCACCCCAATTTTCAGATTTGTATATGATACCAAGGAGCAGAGGTGGGGGGTAAGTGATTAATTTTACCTGGATTGCAAGTATCTGGAGCTGCCTAAAGCTTGCACTCTTGCAAATAATCCCACAGGACATTTTAAAAATGATCATGGTATTCAGGTGCATAGACAATTTCAGCAAATTCCAAAGTAAAACACATTCTCATCACAGTTAAATAAAAGTTTTAAATGAATAGCTAGAGTGTTGTTTTTTTTATATCTAACTTGGTAGAAATTTTAAAAACTTCCAAGTAACTCAAACTGGAGAGGACATTCAAAGGAAATTACACACAACTTAGATATTTTGTACTATTTGGACATTAAATAAAATGAGAGCACTGAATACTAAAACTTAGACGATGCAGCCAAAGCAATACTCCAAGGAAAATTCATGGCCATAAATATTCCTAAAATGTATTAAGTTCCTAACAAAAAGATTCTTTTAACAGAAAACGGGCTTACCCATCAGCCTTCAATAAGGGGAGAAACTTTTGTCTAATTGTCTTGCCAAATTTCCTTAAAGCTCATACAACAGAATGATTGCTAATACATGGTTTTCTTCCCCAAATCTCTCCATCTCCAAACAGGAGATGTACGGTGATGAAATGCCAGCAGTAGCAGAGATGTGTCGATGTACACTAAGTTTACTACCCCCATTAGACAAAGAAAGCAAGCTGGAAAAAGTCTGTGATGCCCTTACACCCTGTTCTGTCCTCGTTACTGGCTGCCTTTACCTGAAGCCTTCAGGACAGCACTGGATAGGGAGTGTGAGGACGCCGAAATTCTTGGCCCTGGTTCTTCCGTTCATTAGCTGCGTGACCTCAATCAAGTCACTTAACACTTCCACAATAGTCAGCATCTGCCATAATGATGCTGTAGAACAAACAGCCTCAAACTCTCAGAGGCTTCCTATACAAATATTTCTTCTCATGCTCACTGCTCTGTAGGTTGACTGCCCTCGCCTGGCCTAGGCGGGACTCAACTAGGTGGTCCTGTTTCCGGCTGTGGGTCAGTCGAACTTGGCTCCAAGCTGTGGCTTGGGTTCAATCCACCCCATGTGTCTCCATTTTCCTTTTGGATCGGAAGCTAAATGGAATATATTTTGCCATGACATGATAAATATGCAAGACATTGGACAGAAACGTAGGCTATCTCCTAGGGCCTCCACTTAAGGAGGATGCTGTCTCTTCTACCCAGAGTCCATTGGCCAAAGCAAGTCACGTGGCCAAGGCCAAAGCGGTGGGACAGGAAAATTTATTCTGCCCCAGGGACATGGGGTGTAAATAATTGCTGAACAGTAATCTGGTCTATCCTACTTTCTTAGCCTCCATTTCCTGGTCTGTAAAATGGGGTTGATGAAAATCCTATCTCACAGGAACAAAAGTCAGCTTTGCCCTAACCTGACCGTCCCCGAACCCTGTGCTGGTTGATTTGGACTTGGGTCAGGTCCCACTGCTGCTCGGTGTGGGATGGAGATGCCAGGCTTAGAGCTGGGGGCGGGCCCTAGGCCACCTGAACCAAGTCCGCTCCAGGATGGAGGAGAGTTGGAACCTGTGTCAGGAACTTCACCACAAGGCCCACTACCAGTATTAAATACGTCGTTAGCCATCAGGTACCACTCCTGAGGTCCCACCAGCCGGGCCTCCCGAGCGCTGCGAGCACGGCTGGCGTCACTGATTTCATCAGCTGCCTTTTCGGCCTCATCAGTATGTTGGGTCCACCTGGGTCAAGACCAGGCTGGTGGGCATCGGCCTCCAGAACCCTGGAGATCGAGGGGCTCAAACAGACTCACTTTCAGGTCTGGGCTCAGGAAAATTCCCCAATCAGTCCAGCCTCATTTTCAAAACCACAGGAAAGCCAAAGGCAAGAGAGCAGAGTCATGGAGCATTTCGGTTTGGGAGAAGAAAAGGCTCGTGGAGCCCCAATCCCAGCTCTGCCACTTTCTGATGCAGGTACGCTCCGTGCCCCGCAGTTCCCCCCTCTGGGCCACGGGGCTGATGTCCGCACCACAGCGGGGGCGTCGGCCATAAGACAGAGCAGCGGGAACCGCAGTGCTTCCAGCAAGCAAGTCTAGAAAAGCTTTGATCTCTTCATCTGTCAATTGCGGTTATACAACGGGCCGTCGGGTGGGGTGTATAAAACGCTGCGCTGTGGACCACCAAGCGCAGCCCCTAGTACTTGCTCAGTGCTCAATAAAAAAAGCTTCCCTTCTCTTCTCTGTGACCCTTAACACACCAAAGAGACTGCCGTCATCACTAAGTGATGGGGACAGAATAAGTCGCTAATGTGGGATGACGGAATATGTTGTATGACGTGCCTTATGTTAATGGTCCAATGAGTAAAATACAGACTTTGTCAAATCTAAGGTGTTATCAGTGGCAAGACACATCCCCATTTCAGAGATGTTAGATATGAGGGCAGGGGTGCCTTAGGTTAAATTCAGTACGTGGCATTACAGGTGAGAAATTAAGATGTACTTCCAGAGAATTGAATGGTGTCTGATTTTACCACCTTCAGAAAGACTTGTCTCCCTGGGTATATTGCATGCCATTGGAGAGCAGACTGTCCTTTCCCCGTCTCTACTGTCCTGTAAGGGGTTTAGCACATAGTAGATGCTCAGTGAGTATCTGTTGAAAGTCACTCAATCTATCTTTCCCCTCATCAAACAATCAATGAATGAGTCAACAATGAACGGCGCTTACTAATTTAAAAATGGTATTCCCCACAAGGGGAAGGGCAAGACTAGTTAAAACATATTTTTCTTTTCAGGAGGGACTTCCATGCTAGACAGACGTTAAAATTCAATTGTGCACGTATCTGATATACACAAAGCTAATACAGTTGTCCGTCAAGACCCTTTCACACATTTTTGTTCATTACACAGATACCAGCTGGGCATCCATTATCTGCTAGGGACAGAGAAGCTGCCAAGCACAGAGACTTACGGCCCTGCCCACAGGGAGCTTAGTTTAGCACGGAAGACAGACAGACATGTTAAAAAAACAAAAACAAAAAAAAACCCATTTTCTTGCTAGCCATAAGATAAGAAGCCCTCCCTACTCCACCACCAGCTACGAGCATTTGAGTCTACTTTTACGATCCAGAATGGGTCAAAGCTCCACTTTTGCTTTCCTCACTGCCTTTGTGTCAGTGGCAAAACTGTATATTCACTGAACCTAACCATCTGCCTCCTGGGAGCACCTGAGGACTACATTTCCCAGCCTCCCTTGCAGCTAGGTGGTGCCATGTGACTCCAATCTGGCCAATGGAAGGGAGGAATGCCCATCCAGCCTTCATCATATAACAACTTGCTGCATCATCCGCTCCCACACCTACAAGACTGGAAGCAAAAAAATTTTGGATGGTGGAACCAACAATGGGAGCAGCCTAGAGGAAAGCTCTCTAACCCACACCTCACCGCAACATGAGAAAAAAGAAACTTTCGTTGGGTCAGCTCTCTAAGATTTCAGGAGTTATTTGTTACTGCAACAGAGCATAGTCTAACTCACATGGATATTTATAAAAGTCACTCCCATTTTTTTAATGGATGAGACTGAAGAGGTCCTCACTGCCAAGGAGGAAAACAAGGCACTGAGAAGAGGTCCTGCCACGAGGCAGGATGACAGCAGCACAAGGGGAGATGAGACCCCAAGGCCCGGCCAAGGCCAGAGGCCACGCCATCCTCCAGGCCCTGAGCGCTAGGGAACAGCGCAGCCAGGCTGAAAAGGCAGCCGGAACAGCATCAAAGGCTCTCGGGTTCCCGGGGATGGAAGTTCACAAGCCTCAGCTCTCAGGCCTGGAGGCCACCTGCTTTCTCCTGCCACCTGCCTCCCCAGGTGTCGGCACTGAAGGAGTAGGAAGATGTAAAAGTCTTCCTGGCAGTCACGTGGCCTCTCTCGGCCTCAGCCTCCTCGTCTGCAACATGGGCATGACAATGAGAGCGCCACAGTCAGAGCTCTGTCACGAGGACTCAACCAGGTGCCTCGTACAAAGAACTTAGTGGCTTGTCCACAGTAAGTGCTCAGTAAACAGGCCAAGGGGAGGGCACTGGGAGCCACCACCAAGGACACAAGGCAGAGATCCCTTTGCTACATTCTGGAGTCAGCTCTGGAGAAAGGCCCCCCCCCACCCCCAGCACAAACTACTAGGTCCCCTCTCTTACCAGCCAGATTAATGCCAGCCCCTGGGAGGTCACAGGCCGGCTCCTTCTCATTTCCATCCCTTCTGGGGCAGAGCTGCCACTCTGGACAACGCGTTTGGCCCTCTGCGTGCATGGCTGTGTGTGTGATGGGGGAGAGGACATGTGGCAGGGGAGAGAGCTGGCATCGAAGTCCTGAGTGTCAACCTTGTCCCCCCAACTCCTCCACCCATTAGTGGGAGGACCCTGCATAGAAGCTTCTGGTTTCTGTGCCTTGGTTGCTTCATCTGTATGACAAAGGTGATAACCCCTGGCTCGCCAAGGGCCTGGGTCAGATCACCGAGGACACGGACATCAAGGGCCCTGCCAGGTGCCCTTTCGCCAGCACGTGGTCCGGAACCAAAATCCTATTTGGCCTCAATGTTTAAAAAATTTAAAAAATAAAAAAGAGCTCAGGAGATAAGTTGAGGACAATCAGTACTCACTGGGCTGCCTCTAGCTCACTCTCTCTTCACACACACACACACACCTAAGGTAACTTTTTCTTTTCTTTTTTCTTTCTTTTTTTTTTTTTTTGAGAAACGCTCTCAAAACAAAAGCAAAAACCCTGCTTTGTTCCACGTAAGCAGCATTAAAAATTCACCAGTTGCAGGGAGCCAGGGACAGCCTGAGCTCAGGACAGACTGTGGGAGAGGCCGGTCCAGTGAAGCAGGAATGGCCACTCTCCCCTCCCCCCAGTCCCCTGGTCACTTCCTTTATCGCCCTCATCACAGTCTTGTTTGTTTATCTGCTTGCTTACTTCTGTTTGGTTCCCATCTGGTCTGGCATGTAACTAAGGTCCATGGTCCCACAAGCTGAAGCAGAGCCTGGTACACAGCAGGCACTCAATACTTGCGAAAGAACACAAGGTTGAGGGAATACGTGAACACTTACATGAATGGACAAAAGAGCAAGGGCAAGGCACAGCTGGTCAAGGATGGATCCCTCCCTCCCTCAGACCGGAGGCCGAGATGCGCAACCCCAGGACTTCCCTCCCCTGGGCCTCAGTTTCCTGAACGGTAACAGAGGAATTATGTTACTGCCCACCAGTTGGATGGTTTTGAGCATTAATGAAAAACCCCTGTTAAACATAATTTCGTGTCTAGCACAATGGTCTGTGGTTTTATTCACTGAATGGGGAGATGGGAGAGGCAGGCGGCGCACGCATCAGCTACGACCACTCAAATGAAGAAAAAAAAATTCTAAGACTCAGTTCCTCAGATCCAAGGAGCTTCTCCTTAGAAACACCCAGCTGAGCCCAGTGTGGGGACAAAGGTCTGTACTAAGTGAGTTATAAAAACAACTCCCAGCCAGGAAGCGCTGGGTTGCCCCCCACCCCCCCACCCCACCCCAGGGCTGGCCCAGGGTTAACTCTGGCCTGACCAGCATGCTCAGCCTCTGGCAGGGTTTTGAGAAAGGAGAAAAGAGGGAGGGGGAAAGTTCCCCATTTCACTTCAATACTAATCCCCTCCACTCTTCAGAACAGTTTCAGGTCATAGGATGCTCACCACGCCTCCTAGAATGTATCAAATGAGGAAACTGAGGCCCACGAGAGGTGATGCATCTAACCCAGGGAAAACAAGACAATCGAGCTGGGGCCCATTTCTCCTGACCCCCAGACCCCACTCCGTCCGCGAGGCCACTCGAGATGCCCAAAGTGCTGAACAGACAGACACTGTATCCTCATCCCAGCCGCAGCTACCCAGCAGGTTCGCCATAAAGGCTCCCAGCTGAGCCCTTGGCAGACATCACTAATCAACTGGGGCTTGTGCCAAATCCCTTCTAGCCCTGGGCTCCAGGCAGACACTACCAATCAATCGGAACTGGCCTCGGAGATTTAAAGGATCCTCAGCCGGGCTGTGGGCAGTGTGAGCTGCCTGGTGTTCTCCCCAGGGCTTAGCATAGCTCCCGCACGTTGGCCAGGCTTCCGTCCAGGGTGACCGGTGAACGAATGAGCGAGTGAACAAAGGGACACCAGCCTGTGCCGGGGGCATGGGCAGAGGCCCCCGGCTGAGAGATCGCATCTGCCCTCCAGGCACATCCCCCCCCCCCGCCCCCCTGCCCCCCGCACCGCACCGTGTAAGTGCAGAACATGGAAGCAGCTGCAAGGCGCAGGGCCTCCATCCCTCTCCTGCTGCTGCCAGTGCTCAGACTTCCCCAGGGCCCTGGGACTGGAGTCGCATCCGCTTCCTGCCGTGTGACCCAGGCAAGTCACTGAAGCTCTCTGTGCCTCAGCTGCCGCATCCCTAAAATGGGAATTACAACCGAACATGCCTCAAAGGTTGACACGGGGTTCAAGGAGGCCACCATGAGAAGCATCCGGCCCAGGGTGTGGTGCAGAGCAAGAGCTCTGAAGAGCCAGCGGCCCTCAGTCTTTCTCACTGCACTGAAGGCCCTTGGAGCCAGGCGCCATGATGTCTTCCTTGGCACTGAGCCTGATGTGCAGAGCCATGCTGGGCTAGCGGAGACGTCGGTGGGTCATGAGCCTCCACCTGGGACGGTGACAGGGTACAGGTTCCGCGGGGCAGGAGGAGGGGGCTGCCAGGGCTCCAGCGCCCCCGCTGAGCTGCCCAGCGCCCACCAGCCGCAGAAGAGTGTTGCAGGGACGCAGTGCGGCTCTGCAGAGCGTCCCAGCGCCACCAGCCCTGGGGCCTCAGAGAGGACTCGACAGCCACGCCCCACCGCGTCCTTTTGTACCCCATCCCCTTCTCTGCCACCCCACCCACCGTCCCAGGTCTCCACAGAGCAACCCCAACTCCAAACCACAGTGAGCCGGGGCAGCCAGAGGCTGAGCCGGGAGGTTCATCTGGGTTCCAGCCCCAGCTCCAGGCCAGCACCCTGGGTGCATCCCTCCCTTTCTCTGGACCTCGGTTTACCCATCTGGAAACAAGGGATGGGGGCAGCCTGATCACTAGGGCCCTTCCCATCCTAGCAGTGGCTTCTGCGTACCTACACACCATTGACTGATTTATTCAACAAGTACTGAGTGCCTACAGTGTACCAGGCCCTGCACTGGGCACCTCCCTGTTCTTTCTGCTGGAAGGCCGCTCCTCCTCCGTGGTCTCCAAGCGGCAGCTTCCCAAGGAAGGGTTCCCAGGCCAGCTCTGGGCCCCTCCCTGGCCCTCCCCCAGCCCCCTGCTCTGTTTCCCCGCTGGGTCATCCGGCTGTTTATCTGCCTGCTTCCCTCTGAATGGGGCCTCCTGAGGGCAGGGTCACGTCTCGTTCCTTCTCCCACTTGCAGGGATTCCAGAGGAAGGTTCTGGAAATATCTCTTGGGCAAATGGCCAAATAAATGAATACATGAATTCCCAACCTCTCCTCCATCCTTCTCCCCCCAACACAACACCCTAATTAAGCTTTTTGCCTCTGTATTCGCTTCCCCAAGCCAATCCCTGGGAGCCCACGGGGGCCAAATCCCACTGCACACCAGCAACCTTCCCAGCCATGCCTCCCTCCCCCAAGAGAGGTGACCAAAAGGTGCCCACAAGGCATATATGGCATTTTTGAGGTGTTAATGGCTCTACTGACACTACCTGGGGTTTCTCCTAGCAGACACTCGTCAATATTTAGGCATCAATTAACGTCCCAGGGGAAGCACTGACTCACTCAGATGTGATCTCACCGCTCCAGGAGAAAGGTGAGCGCCCCAGGCTCTCCCAGGCACCCAGACAAGCAAGGCCAGCCCTTCAGGCCTGGAAACCAAGTCTCACTCAGACGCGCCCCCGGTGCAGGTCTGAAGACGCAGAGCGGGTGCGAAGGCCCCTCTTCCCCACACGTGCGCGCAAGGATCTCATCCACACGTGCGCACTCGCTGCCCCGCGCAGTCCACGGCGCCCTGCTCCGAGTCGCTGTGCATCCAATCAGAGGCTTGTGTGCGACCCGCCCATTCTGTAAATGCTTGTGCATTCCTACTGTGTGTCCCCCAAGCTCCACTGTTCCCGGGGGCACCAAAGAGCTCAGCTGTTCCACTGCCTCCTTCAGCAAGTGCTCCCTACAACAGCTGCGGCAACTCCCCCTCCCAGGCCACCCCCAAAAGAGATCAAGGGGTTTTTATTAAGCTAGACAACTGCTTAGCCCTCCCCACTAGCCCACCTCTTGATTCTTGAGAAGGAGGGGAGATCAACTAAGCCTGGGCCCCAGAAAGACTGGGGCCCCTCACAACGGGCTGACCTCTTGTCAGCTGGCCCCAGGGAGGGAAGGCGCCTTAGCGGAGCTCAAACCCACCTTGGGGCAGAAGTGAAGCTGGTGGCCTGGGAAGTGCCAAGAGGAACCACGCAGGGAGCCAGGGCCTGGCACCCCTGACCCCACCCGTGGCTAGAGAATCCACTTCCATGCCTAGCCCGACTCCCCACCTGGCCCCCAGAGGTGCGGCTGCAGCCCTGAGAATGGCTGGGAATGATGAGCTGAGGCTAGGACAGATGTCGGCTTCTTCCTGGACTCTGGCAGGCCCTGGTCGCAGAGCAGTTGGCGGGCAAGTGGCGAGGTATCAACCAAATCGAGGTTGCATTCACCATGGGCTGAGCCCTGAGAACTGAACTCAAGAATCACCGATGGCAGAAGCAAGTGGCTGATTTTTGAAGAACCTAGAGGGAGTTCCAGTCAGAAGCAGATCTGGGTTCAAATCCTATCTCCACCCTTCCTTGGATGTGTAACCTTGATTGAACAAGACACACAAACTCTAAGTCTGCGTTTCCCCCAACAAGTTCTGGGCAAGAACAGAGTGAAGGCCAAAGTCAGCGTCACTAATACATTCTTGGATTCTTGCAATGAGCCAGACACTGTGGATCCCAGACCAGACTGTCATATGCAGTCCTCACGACTGTAAAGCCAGGTAGGATCTCCTGCTTCCCTCCATCCATGTGCCAACAATGTCTCCAAAGTGAGCCTCAAAAATAAATGACGCCATTGTGTGTTTTTAAGATGGGCTCTAGGGAAGTAAAGGGCCGTCTGTTTTTGTTCCTTCAGGTATGATCACGTGGACACATTCCACGCCTGGGCGTCCCTATCACCAGATCACCCATAGTATGGAATCAAGATGCCCTTCTCCTGCGGTCCCCTTAGTGTCGATCCTGGCTTCCCTGGGTCGGGGTGGGAAGAGGTGCTGCTGGTCAGAAGGGCTCGGACCAGCTTGAGGTTGTCCCCAGACAGTGTGAGCAGAGCGGCCCACGGGACCTGGAGCTGCGAGGCCTTGAGCGAGTCCCGTCCGCTCTCAGGGCCTGTTTCCTCATCTGAAAAATGGAGTGCGTGCTCTGTAACTTTGTGCGAACCCTGATGCCTGGCACTGAGCAGATGCTGCAGAATTGTTAGAGGAATTAAATCTGGAGAATTCTAAAGACTGAAGGAAGACCCAAGAACTGCAGGACGGGCTGGCTGGGACTCTTCACTCCCGCCAACGGACGAAGCTGGTACAGGGGCCATCGGGCCCAAGGAAACAGGAGGCTCCAAAGGAACCCGGAGGAGAGGGCGGACCAACAGGAAGTTTGCTCCTGGACCTCCCCCACCTGACCGCCCCAGGGCCCCCTGACCACTCAGTCCCCGTGAAGCCCCTTCCTCCTTCAAGGGCCAACTCAAGGACCCCTCCTGAAGCCAACCCTTCTGAAGCAAACATCAAGAGACCCCACCCCACGCACCTCTCAGAGCAGCAGCTGCTCCCCTTCCAGCCGCCGCCCCCAATCGAGAGAGCCCCAGAGATCACAACCCTGTCTCTCTGTTCTCCGATCGTCTCAGTCCCACACTGAGAGGAGGTGGCCCATGAATGGTTCAGGACAAGAAGGAAGACTATCCACAGAAGTTAAATCGGCAACGTTCCGTAGCCCTCGGTATTGGCCTCCGGGTCTGGGGTTCACAGTCCCGGCACAAATCCTGCTCTGCCCCCCAGGAGCTGTGGCATTCCCAAGTCGCCCGACTCCCCGGAGACGCTGGTCCGGCTCTGCAAGCAGGCGCAGTGAGGGATTTAGGGCGTTACTGGCAAGGGGCCTGTCCCCTAGGAGAAACAGAATAATGGTCTCTATTGTCATTATTAGTAGTTAGGAAGGAAAGGTTACAGAGCCAGTGATTAGGACCCTCAGCAACTTTGGACCTCAGCGTGCACGCAAGCACTCGTTGGGGCATGCCTCAGAGCCTCCTCCATCAGAGGAGACCAGACTCACGAGGTTTTGTTTTTCCCGTCAGACAAATGGGTAGGATGGCCCTTTCCCGAGTATTCCCTGCGGCACTAGGGCCAAAAGTCAAGGAATCGGGGCCAACATTGCGGTTGAGGGTACGTCCAAACCTTTCTCCTGTGAGGGTCCCTCAGGGTCAAGCCGGCTGCTCCCCCTAGTCTCCTGCAGAGGCCTTGGGTCCCGCGGGTTACCCGGGAGCGACAGAGTGAGAAAGAAACTGTCGTTTGGCCCGGAGCGGGGAGCCATGCGCACCTGCCGCAGGTGGGCCCAGGCTTGCGGAAGGGGGAGGAGCCATTACCGCCGTACGCAGGTGAGCTGACCCCCGGCTCCCGAGGAGCTAGGCCAAAGGCGGCCGTGGGCTCCAACGTGGCTGCTGAGAAGCAACCCACTTTGCAGACAGTGGCCTCAGCGCCTCCGAGTCCCAAGCTACGCGGCGGCCCCAGGAGAACATTCGAGGCAGCAGCGGCGTTAGAAGCCCCGGGTCCGTTCGGTATTTGAATAGCACAAAGGAACCGCCTTGGTCTGATTGGCCAACCGAGTAACCCCGGGGCGGGCAGCGCCTGTCACTCGGGAGCCTCTCGGCACTTTTATTGGCTTATCGGGTGTGGGGCGGAGCCCGAACGCCCAGCTAAATAGCTGGGGCCGGGGCCGGCCGAAGCTCATTGCTTTGGCGCCGTCTGGGGAGCACGGTACTGCGGGTGGCGCGCAGCGCATGGTGGCGGCTCCTCTCGGAGCGCAGCCGACCCGCTGATCCGGGCTCCGTTTCCCCTGCCCAGCGCGCCCCGGCGGCCGGCTGGTGGCCGAAACAGCAGCAGCATTAACAGCAGCAGCGGCCGCGGCTGCTCCGCCGCCGCCGTCTCCGCGGGAGCATGGAGTGCGCCCTGGACGCCCAGAGCCTGATCAGCATCTCCCTGCGCAAGATCCACAGCTCCCGGACCCAGCGCGGCGGCATCAAGCTGCACAAGAACCTCCTGGTATCCTACGTGCTCCGCAACGCACGCCAGCTCTACCTGAGCGAGCGCTACGCTGAGCTCTACAGGCGCCAGCAGCAGCAACAGCAGCAGCCGCCCCACCAACAGCACCAACACCAGCACCTCGCGTACGCGGCGCCGGGCATGCCGGCCAGCGCGGCCGACTTCGGCCCGCTCCAACTTGGTGGCTGCGGAGAAGCGGAGGCGCGCGAGCCGGCCGCGCGGCACCAGCTGCACCAGCTTCACCAGCTCCACCAGCTGCACCTCCAGCAGCAGCTGCACCAGCACCAGCACCCGGCGCCCAGGAGCTGCGCGGCGGCGACGGCCGGGGCGCCAGCGGGCGGCACGGGGGCGCTCTCGGAGCTGCCCGGGTGCGCCGCGCTCCAGCCGCCGCACGGCGCGCCCCACCGCGGGCAGCCCTTGGAGCCGCTGCAGCCTGGTCCTGCGCCGCTGCCGCCGCCCGCGCCAGCCGCGCTCTGCCCGCGGGACCCTCGCGCCTCGGCTGCCTGCTCCGCGCCCTCCGTGCCCCCAGGGGCCGCCCCTCAGGCCGCTGCCGCCGCCTCACCTCCCGCCTCCCCGGCCCCCGCCTCCTCCCCCGGCTTCTACCGGGGCGCGTACCCGGCCCCCTCGGACTTCGGCGTGCACTGCAGCAGCCAGACCACCGTGCTGGATCTGGACACTCACGTGGTGACCACGGTGGAGAACGGCTACTTGCATCAGGACTGCTGCGCCTCCGCCCACTGCCCCTGCTGTGGCCAGGGCGCCCCGGGACCGGGCCTGGCGTCCGCCGCCGGCTGCAAGCGCAAGTATTACCCTGGCCAAGAGGAGGAGGACGACGACGAAGAGGACGCGGGCGACCTGGGAGCCGAGCCCCCCGGGGGTGCCCCGTTCGCTCCCTGCAAGCGCGCCCGCTTCGAGGACTTCTGCCCGGACTCGTCCCCAGACGCGTCCAACATCTCAAACTTGATCTCCATCTTTGGCTCAGGCTTCTCGGGGCTGGTGAGCCGACAGCCGGACTCCTCGGAGCAGCCGCCGCCGCTCAACGGGCAGCTGTGCGCCAAGCAGGCGCTCGCCAGCCTCGGCGCCTGGACTCGAGCCATTGTCGCCTTCTAGGGACCCCCGAGGGCACGGGGACCCGCGGGGCTGGGGCCAGACAAAGACTCGGCCAAGGGGCAAGAGGAGGGAAGGAACGGACGCCCGGCCACTCGGGGCTGAGCTGGGGGCGAGCAGGGGAAGGCGGCTAATGTTTTATAAATTGTAAAATAAAAAAGAGAAATCTAAGATCTTGGACTTTATTTTTACAGAGAGAAAAAGCGCCTATTTAAGTATGCTTTGTGTTTCTCCTACTCTTTTTTTTTTTTCCCCCTCTTTTTATTGTAGTGATTGCAGTGGTGTTTAGCGAGGAGCCAGCCACGTGAGGGAGGGCTGTTGCCCGGAGGAGGTGCGGGGCAGCCGGGGGCGAGACAGGGCGCCGGGGCGCGCCGGGGGCGCAGCGCAGGAGGGCGCGGGGCCGGGGACGCCGATCCCAATCAGTTGTCAGACCCAGGAAGCTCGGCGCTTGGTTCTCCCGAGTCCCTCCATGGGGTGAGGAATGGGTCTTGTGAAATCCTGAGCAAAAACAAAGGCAAACTCTATCTCCGAAAGGGACGTTTGGGTCACATTTCCTCTCTGGGGGCGGCCTCCAAAGTTCGCAAAATGAGAAGGCAGAAATGAAAACACTTCAACTTTTTTTTTTTTTCTTCCCGGGCGGGTGTCTTGAACCCCTCCTCTCCCCGCCCCTCTGGCTCCGCTCTCTTCCCCTCCTCCACCCGTCTCCCGGACTCAGGGGTGGCGCCGGACACCCCGACACTCTCGGACACTGTTTGGGGAAGGGGTGGGGGGCGGGCACCAAGGACTACATTTCCCATCATGCCCAGCACTGCGGTCCTCACTAAACAAAAAAGGAAGTCGATTCCTTCACCTGGATCCCCCGCGGCCCGGAGGGAGGGAGGGGCTGGGACCGCCGACTGCGTCGGAGACTTTTTCACTAAGTTCCTGGTCAGATGTGGTGTTTGTGTGTGTGCTTCTAAGTTGCACTGTCCTGCTTCAGCCTTCGGTTGCATTTCATGAAACCAGCATTGTTCGAGCCTGTGAGAACCCCGTCCTGTGTCCTCAGCCCAATAGATCTTGTTTAATTTAAAGCCTTTTGTTGTAAAAAGGTGGGGTTCTGCAGCCCCTCTGGTTCTCTGCCATCAGCACCATGTGGACTCCAAAACAAGTTGCCAACCCTTCCCTTCCTGGCCCCTCTCCCTCATTCCCCTGTATTTTTGTGCGTACCGAATTGTATGTACATCACCGGGTAAAACTGTTCAGATTATTTGTTTAAATTTATAATCTTAATAAAAAGTCAATTACAGAGGATAGTGGTGCCTTGTTTTCAGCTCGGCCTGGAGGTGGCGGGGAGGATAGAGGGGGGTTGGGGAGAGACCCCTACCTCCGTGCAAATCCCAGTTCTCCTGGGCCCGGACCGACGGGGATCTGCCCACATCTGCAGGGCCGGGAGTGGGAGCGGGATTGGGTGGGGGCTGCTTGTTGCTGGGGTAGAAGCCCGTGCTGCGCCCCTCGAGGGGGGCCCTCCTTCCCAAAAGAGGCTGCCCCCCACGGGCACCGTCCGCTCCAGGGGTCTCCTGCAGAAAGCCCAGCCAGCCTCCAGCACGTTTCCTGCCCAGCCAGGAACGCAGGGCCTGGCTGGCCCCAAGTCTGAGCTCTCTGCGACAGGGACGAGCAGCCGCGGGACGCCGGGGGCTTCTGGGCCACCCACCCTCCCCGCCCCGCGCCTCCGCTCGCACGTCTCGGTCTGCAACTTGGGGAAGTTTTTTCGTTTTCCTTTTTTTTAAGTTGAGTTTGTTATCACTGCTCGGTGCCACTTGGTGGTGTGCTGGCGGCGTCTCCCTCCCTCCTCGCGCCCCTCCCCTCTCCCTCTCCCCTCCCTCCCGCCCGCCTCTCTTCCCTCCCCAGTGGATGGAGGCAGGAAGGCTCCAGGCGCGCTCTCCCCTCTGACCACCTACGGAATGACCTCAGAGTGGGAGAATGTGCCAAGGCCCCGAGGAAGCTCGCGTTCTCCCCACTGGAACCAAATTCACATCTGGAGCCGCTGCTCGGGCCCGGGGGCGCGCGGGGTGGTTTCAGCTTTGCAAACAGGGGATAGAAAAGAAAGAATGAAAAAAAAAAAAAAAAAACCGAGCAAGAAGGAAAAAAGCAAAGTGGCCCTGTTTGATAGTCTCTCTGTCTGCCCAATGCTCTCGCGCTCGCTTTCTCGCCCCTGAGCTCCCCTTTCCTGCCCGCGCCACCCTGCAAGACGATTCACACCCCCCGCCCCTGCCTTCACGCCTCCCGCAGCGAGAGGCGAGTCTGCTGCCGAGAGACCCCTCAACCCCAGACACTGAGAGGCAGACGCGATCCAGTCCCAGGGGCCTGCTCAGCTCTGGGCCCCAGTGCCGCACGAGGCGAAGTTCTTGGGGCACTCCAGAATGCGGGGGGCAGTGAAGATCTGCGATTGGGGGTAGGGGAAGAGTGAGGCTAAGCAGGCGTGAGTTACAGGAAGGAAAGGCACCTTCACCCACCTAACCCCCGGGGGCTGCTTTCTCGGCCTCCCATGGGAAGAGTCGGGAGCTGCCGAGGAGGGGAACGGTGTATCTCCCCCCTCCCCATTTTTTCCCTTCTAGTCCAGAGAATCGCAGTTGGATGGAAGGTTTTGATTCAACCCACCAAGCCAGTTGCCAGAGCTCCCCCTAGTGCCGCTTCGAGGGAGCTGCAGCTACTGAGGCCGGGAGTGGGCGAGGCAAAGCCGGGGGCGGTGGGACTGAGGGGGTGCTGCTTGGCGCCCACTTGGGGCGCAACGCAGAGTCTGGATCCTGCCCCGACTGGCCGCAAGCCTGGGGCCGCGTGCGTTCCCACTCTAGGACCGCGTCGAGGAAGGGCACGTGGTCGGCCGCCTTTGTTGGGAGCGCGGACCTGGGCACGGAAGGGACCAGTGTAGGGGCTTGGGAACTCCACACCCTCTCCGGATCCCAAGGGCAAAGGACTGTGGGTGCGAAATAAGAGCTCTGACCTCGACAGGACCCCGGGCCTGGGTACTCCTCCTTTCTGCCAGGCTTTCTGAGCTTCAGCTGCGCCAAGAGACTCAGGCTCATTGGGAGCTAGTGAAAGGGAGGGGAGGGCTCTGGGAGCACCCAGAAGAGAAGGGCCCTTCCCATGTGTCTTGTCAGGTCCCAGGGACCTTGGGCAGCCACACGAAGGGTTAATGTCCTGAGCGTAATCCACAGGACCCAAAACATGACCCACCGCCCAACTTGCATCTTACTAAGGCGCTGCACACAAAACAGTAACACAAGTACAACCCCGACAGTGCACTGTGTGCCACATGGGGGCCACACCTGCCAAACGCACTGTCCCCAGCACACGCTCTGAGTCACATTCTCACTCCACTCGACGCCCCCTTCCTCCAGTCCTGGCACAGCATGCAGTAAGCCCGCCCAGAATATCCAGAGACTAATACTCCCGGGCATAGCACCACTGAAAGGCTGCAGGGCTGGGGGCGCGGCGGGGGGGGGGGGGGCGGGGGCGGGGTGTCAGTTGACTGGGGAGGGGGCACATACCTGGCCGTGAAGGTCTTCCAAGAAGGAGGGACAGACAGGCTGACAAACCAGGAGTTCACAGATCCAAGGTCCACACATAAAGCCCTTTCCAGTAAAAAAAGCCAAGCCAGACCCCACAAGAGCCCCCAGGTAGGATTTGGAGGTGCTGCCTGGGGAGGTAGGGAGATTGGAAGAGAGTGGGGGACCCAGGGAGTGATGGCGGGGACCTTCCAGAAAACAGCAGTTCTGGAAGCCAGAGCTCAGCAGGCCCCTGCTGCCCCCAGGTTAACCACCCCCTCAACACACACACGCGTGCTCCAGCCCCTAGAACAGCACAGGCCCTGCTGCCCTTGCTACAGGGTGTAGGGCGAAGCCAGCCCCCACACTGTGCTCCCAGCCCCGCCGAGCTGCTGGAATGACAGCCCAGAGCCTGGAAGAGCTGCGGGCTGCCCTCCAGAGAAGCCAGGGGCTGGGGATGCCCCGGACTCCCAGGGGGCCACTGCGCCGGGCGCCAAGACCCTAGTGCTTCTGTCTCCTGGGCACTGGTAGGCATCCCTGCGTGCCACCGGGAGCTCTGCCTTGCTGCGTCTGCGTTCTCCGAGCACGCATTTACAGAGTGCCCACTCGCTGCCTGGCCTGTACGAGCCCGGAGCTGACCACCTTGGAAAATGGCAGCACATAAAAGAACGGTAAACCTCTTTGTATGGATTCACTCAATTTTCCCAGCTACTCTCTGAAACAGATACTATTAGCATCCTTGTCTTAGAAATGAGAAAACTTGCCCCAAGTCACACAACAAAGAAGGGGCCAGCAGGTCTTCCCATTAGGGTTTACAGTCCAGTGGGGGAAGAATTTAAAACGTATTACAGCGTGGGCTGGAGACTGACCGTGATATTGTCTGAACAGCAGTATCGATAAGTTCCCACTGAACCTGAACGAGCAGGCCGGGAGCACTCCCCACCCGTGCTTAATGCTCCAGGTCCCAGGGTCCAGGGGTAAAGAGACACACAGGACAGTGGTAGCTATGTCGCGCCCCACCAGGGCGTGGGCTGACCTTTTCCTGGTACTTGTCAGGACTCTTATTGTAAGAGACAGCGGGCCAACTGGAATCGGCTTGTGGAAATGGTGAGATTTCTGGGCTCCTTGCTCTAAACGGGGCAGGGATGTATCTGGCTTCAGGTGCAACTGGATCCAGGCACAAATCTCCAGATCGCTCTCTCTCTCTCTCTCCTGTGACTTCCTTCTCTGCCCTTGAGCTTCCCACTCTCCCGTTGTGGGCCTCCTTCTTGCTATAGCTCTAGGAGGCCGCTCCTGGCTTCCCATCTCACAGCTTTGCCACCCAGGAGGGACTGGCCTCTGCTCTTATTTTCAACTCAGAAAACCTCAGGGAGCCCTGGCCAGACAACTCATTTGGTTGGCGCATTGTCCTGATGCACCAAGGTTGCGAGTTTGATGCACCTGTCAGGGCACAGACAAGAATCAAACAATGGATGCATAAATAAATGGAACAATACATCGATGTTTCCCCCCTCTTCTCTCCCTCCCTTCTTCTTTCTCTAAAAATCAATCAATAAAATTTCTTTAAAAAAGAAAAGCTCAAGGAAAGACTGTCATGTCCCAAACCTGTGTCGTCCCAAACTTGTGGCCATGGTTGGAAGGTGGCTTGGCTGGTATCCCCCACTGGAAGCTCATTTGCCGAGAAGGGACGTTCTCAGAAAAATGTGGCAGTGGGTGACTGGCCAAAGATGTCCTCCAGAGAGAGGGGCTGCTAACGGAGGCCTTTACGCGGGGGACTTGGGGAGGCCATTGCCAGGCGTGGCCGCTTCAGGGCCTGGGCCATTTAGCGCAGGCAGCGTGGCCCTGGGGGAGGTGCGTCCTCCTTGCTCCTCCCTCCTCGCCAGGACACTGAGGCTCCAGGGTCACTGGTGCCTCCCAGGGTTGCTACTCAGGAACCACCGGGGGAGGGGTGGCAGCAGCCCCTGGGGCAGGGGGCAGGTTCCCCCAGCAGCTTCCATGGCAGGGACAGGGACAAGGGCCACCCTCAGGGGACTTAGGGCAATGATTACCCACAAGGAGGCCAAAGTGGAAGAACTTGGCGGGAGCTCAACGGTGGCTCCTCCCAGATACAATGAAAAGACTTTGAGGAGAGGCAAGGCGCTGACCTGCAGGGCGGAGGGGGAAACCTCGCTGGGGTGAACACGCCCACCTTCACACCCCTGGCTGGTGGGGTCTGGGGACACCCGGCGAACGGGTAACATTACCAATTCACACGTGCGTGTTCAAGGCTGAAGAGTGGCTTGAAAATGTTGAAATGGCTGGGAGATTACAGATGACTTGGGTTTTATCATTCATACCTTTCTGTATTTTCCAAATTTTCTACAATGAGCATGTATCACTTTTATATTTAGAAGAAAAAGTAACACATATTTTTCAGAGAAAAATTGTGACGTGACAGGTGCCGTGATGGATG
The DNA here is from genome assembly GCF_021234165.1 of Pteronotus mesoamericanus. NCBI lineage: Eukaryota > Metazoa > Chordata > Mammalia > Chiroptera > Mormoopidae > Pteronotus > Pteronotus mesoamericanus. The sequence goes on from NW_026555258.1 coordinate 5,339,611, forward strand.
CACAGCGTGCTACAGAGCTGGCGGCGGGGGTGGAGGGCGGGGCAACTATAGTCAACCTGCCTGGGGCTGGCTCAACCCTGGAGAGGCAGAACGCCCCGCCCAAATGCTTTGATTCACCACAATTCACCCTCCCGCACTCTGTCTTTGTTAAAAGAAGCGTAAGACAAACAAGCGCATCTCAGGGACTTTGTAGACTAGACATCCTGGAAGGAGCCTTGTTCACTCTCACCTCTGACCCCTCATCCCAGCTCCGCCCAGTCCTACCCATCAATCATCACAGAATGATTCGCTCAGAGTCCCCAGCTCTCCTGGTGAGGAGGGTAAGAGGCACGTGCGCTCGGGAAACGTTTTCAGCAACATCGGCTGAGACTGATGAGGAGGCGGTCAAGCTTGGCAGAAAGAGCGGTGGATCAGGGGTCCAGAGACCCCGGGGTATGTCCTGGCTCAGCCACAGGCTCACCTTAGGACCTGAGACCAGTCACTTTCCTCATAGGCCCATGTCCCCTCCTCTGAAGAGCTAGGGTGCTAGGAAAGAAGGAAGGTCCTAGACCTGGGTCAATTCTTGAAAAGTCAAAAAGCAACTGTTGCTGCCAGCCTTCTGATGATCGAAGACTTGTGTCCCATCACAGTAAGAAAAATGCAGGTGGTGATGTGACACTCCACATCTGCCTATGAGCATGGTCATCTGCCTGTTTCACTTCTGCAGTAAATGCACGCACTCGCTCATTCATTCAAATCTATACTGAGTACCGGCATATGCCAGGCACTCTACTAGCCATCAAGGGTGCAGCCATGAACAAGACAGACAAGAGCCCTGCCCTCATGAAGCTGACATTCTGGGTGGGAGATGATAAGCAAGCAAACCAATAAATAATTAGATAAATCTTATGGAAAAATTAAAACAAAGCTAGAGAGACTTAGTGATCGGAAAAGGTGATAGTTGAGCTGAGATTGGAATGGGTCAGCTATAGCAGTCAGTATAGCATAGGCTATGCTGCAGTAACAAATTAATTCCCAAATCTCAGAAATTTAAGACAACAAAGATTGTTTTCTTTTTTTTTTCCGACCATGCAAATTCTGACTAACTCGGACAACTCTCCTACGCTACCTTCCTCCACATGGTGACTCAGTGATCCAGAAGCTAGAGAGCCCTGCAAGGGAGGTGATTCTCTTCGCGCTCACTGCCTTGTGGCCAAAAGTAGCCATATGACTCACCCAACTGCAAGGGGCCTGGGAAGGGCAACGTTTCTGGGGGCCTAGGAAGGGGAGTCGAAGCACAAATGCGTGAGCACTAGAAATTTCTACCGTATCAGCTGGACAAACGATGGTGGAGGAGTGTTCCAGGCAGAAGGACTAATGCAGTAACTAATCTGGTGTGTTCAAGACACTGGAAGAAGGCTGCCCGGACTGGCGTGGCTCAGTGGATTGAGTGCCAGCCTGCAAACCACAGGGTTGCCAGTTCGGTTCCCAGTCTGGGCAAATGTTTGGGTTGTGGGACAGGTCCCTTGGTGGGGAGCGCACAAGAGGCAACCACACATTGATGTCTCTCTCCCTTTCTTAAGGAAAAAAAGAAAAAGAAATTGGAAGAAGGCTGATGCAGCTGAGGGCAAGGGGGAGAGTGGCAGGAGAGAGGGCCAGAAAGGAAGACAAGGATTCTACCAGCCTGGTGAAGGGACTTCACGCAGTGCCTGTTCAGTGAGGGGAGGGTGCCTCGGGGCCAGAGGGAGGGGATAAACCAGTACAACCACCTTCCGGAACAGCTGCCCCAACCAGTTTCCCTGGTCCTGTGGGGCGGGCTGAGTCTCTACGCCAATCCAGGCTCTGTCTCTCTTCCCAGTGGACTGATCCCAACAGACTGATCCCCACAGACATGCCACCTAAGGCGCCCTCAGCGAAAAGGGAGGATAGGTGGTCTGTTCTGGGGCTTCATGATGCGACATCCCTCCCTGGAAGTCGTTAATATCAAACAAGTGAATGTGGACCGACAGGCACGAGACCGCACACCAGAGGGCTTCCCGGGGTCACTCTCCCTTGGGACCCCCATCCGAAGCCCAGGCTCATGGTTACAAGCTCAGTCTGCAGAGCCACGCAGGCTTGAGCACAAACCAGCCTCTGCCACTTTCTAGGTGACGATGTGCTCTTCACTTCCCCCCGTGGGATCTTCGGTCCCTTGTCTATAAAGCAAGGACATGTGTGAGTGCCCACTTGGCATACAGTAGGTGCTCAATAAACGAGAGCAGCGATATTGTCACCCGTCAGTGCAGCCCAGAGAATAACTTGTCACTGCAAAATACAGAGCAGTCTTCCTTCTGCCTCTCTGCTGGTAAACAAAATTGGTGACCGAAAAAGTAAACAGGTACACCTTTTCCCAGAGGGACCGATGAGATCTTTTTACTCCGGGGCTAGGGGGAGAGCGGAGGAAGTGCCCTGTGAACTTGGTTGGACTTTTTTGTCTTCCCATAAACTGGCACTTGTGTCTTCAGAATGGTTCATTTTCAGGGCCTAGCTGTGCCTGACAGTCAACATTTATCAGTGCGCACTTCACAATTTCATTCCACACACATGCTAGAAGATTCGGTAAATGAGTGAGTAAATGAATGAATGAGTGAGTGAGTGAGTGAATGAATGAGCGAGTGAGTGAGTGAATGAATGAATGAATGGGTGAATGAATGAATGAATGCGTGAATGAATAGACTATTTGGCCATTCCAGGTGTTGTCTTAAAGGAGAAACAGTTGGTGAGAGACTGTCTGCCCTCCCCTAGTCAGGCCCTTCCCCACCACGTTCCCCCAGATCTCTAACTCCTCCTCCTTCTGCTCCCCAACACAGTCATGTCCTGATGTTTCTTGAACATTTCATGCACCTTCTCACTTTCATTCCCGAGCTCCCTGGACATGCACACACCTACACCCCCACTCTAGGGTGAAACTTGAGGGTCTCCTTTGAAACTCACATCAGCCAGCCGGGGGACGCTGGGAAGGCTAAGGAATAAAGCTTCCCTTTGTTCACAGAAAGCCCTGGAGGCCGAAGATAAAGGACCTGGCTGAGAACAGAACAGGGCCACGTGGGGAGGGGCAGTGAGATCACTAAGTGACCTGCACACACTCTGATTGGACAGACAGTTCCACGATGCTTTAGGTCAAGAAAGGAAGCGGCCGTCCAGGTTCCCAGGCCTGGATCCTCGCGCTTCGGTCCCTCCCTGTTCAGGCCTCAGCTTAAGCAGAGAGGGGTTAACTGGCTTGGGACCTGGGCAGTCCCTGGGTGCTTTAGCCCCGGGCACACTGGGCCCAGAGGCCCACATGATGTCACCAGGGCTTGCTCACTGTCTCTTGGCACTTCCTGTGTTTCCTTGGTTTCTTAGAATTTCTCTGGTGCGACCAGGATGGCCACCAGCCAGGGTCAGCTTCGCAGGCACATGACCACTGCAGCCATGCAGAGCCCACGTCCGAAGGGGGCTGCTACTCTGCCGTCTTGATGGGGTTTACTGCTTAGGCTGCCTTGAAATCCATGATCATTTTGGCTTTGAATCTGTGTTTTGTAAGTGAAGTCTGATGGGACAGTAGAGTTTGTGCCGAGAGCCTGGAGCTTTGACGCCTGGGCCGTCCTGACTCCTGCCACCTCCCCACCTTCCTGGGACAGGCTCTTGACCCCCACTAGTCTGTCCCCTGTGCCCCCCTGACACCCCAGCCCTGCCTGGCCTCCTCTTCCCGATGACCACTGCCCCCTCTACACTGGGCACAAGCACAGGGAGCCCCGGGGTCAGGCGGGCTGGCCCAATAGTGTCACAGGGCATGGTGGCCCTGGACTGGTAGCACCATGGCCGGTCTGGCTGACACAGTCAACCAAAGGCTGTGTGTCGGCAGGGCGAGCCCCTCACCTCCTCCTGACCCGAGGCCTGAGATCCTTGCGGACCACCTGTCCGTTGTAGGCTGAGGCGGGGGCCAGTGGGAAGGGCAGGTGCCTGGTCAACTTCCCTAGGCGCTACCCCTGGGCCAGGGTTCAGGACAGCCCTTCAGACTGCTGCTCGGTGGCAGGAGTAACTTGGCGACTGCCAGGCCCAAGGGAGAGGCAGAGCACGCATGTGGGCACGCGTGGCGGGGCGGAGGGGCGCCTGGGAGGGTCTGCGATGCCCCCAGGCCTGGAAGCAGTGGTGGCGGCCCCACGTGTCTGGGCGCCCTCCCCTCCTCCTCTGACCTTTCCGAGCCTGGCTGTGTTAGTCTTTTCTGGCCAATTCAAAGCAGGAGCAGGGACGAGTCGCAAAATACAAATTGCGTCCCTTCCGTGACGACACACCAATTAGATGCTCTGACATTTGCATTTAAAAGTGGAATTGCACAATATTAAAACAAATAGTAAAGGTCGTGCTAATGATGTAAAATTTTATTATTTTTTACTAAGAATGACATTAAATAGCAAATAAGAAGCACCCTAACAAGTTGAGAGAGAGCCTGTGGAAAGAAGGAAAAATGTTCTCTGCAACTTTTGTGGCTCTTTTTCCTGCTTTCTGAGCGAGGGGCCCTGCATTTCCTTTTTGCACCGGGCTCCACTGTGACGCAGCTGGCCCTGCCACTGGCATCCCTGGGATAACATCTTAAGCTTTAGCAGCCTTGGCATAAGGGCCATCATTCCCAACAGCTCCAACAGGAAGTACCAGGGACAACACTCATTGGTACAGTCTGAGTCACACGCTTATCCCTGAACCAGTCACACCAGAGGAGGAAGCAGGAGCCCTCTGATTGGCCAGGTCTGGGCATGTGTCCATCCCTAAAACTCGGGAGCTAGTCAGCCCACCGCAGCCCCTTCTAATGGGTTCTCCATAGGGAAGGGGGATTCTATTTCCAGAGAAATGGGGGCTGTACAGCCACCAGCCCTCACTGGCCTTCCTCTACACTCCCCTCAGGCTTAGTTTAAAAAATAAAAGCCAAAAAACACCAACGGGGTAGAGAGCAATTCAGTTCCACTCCTGTGGCTCCTGTTTTCTCAGTGTCCTTTCCGGGACCCCCTCCCCTTCCTTAAATGCTGGGGAGGATCCGGACTCGAGCCTTGGTCCCCTTCTCCCGTCCTGTCCCCTCCTCCTGGAGGAGCATGTGCAGTCCCATCACCCACTGACAGTTCCGTCTCCAGCTGGGACCTCTATGCGGAACGAAGCTCAGGGGTCCTAGCCATGTAGCCCTCTCCACTTGAGGTACCAGGCATCTCAGAGCTCACCTGTCTGAGCCCAGACCCCTGAACCCAGGCCCCTGAGAGCCAACCCAGCGCCTGCCCAAGTCTTTCCCATCCACTCAATGGCACCACCATCCAGCAAGTCATTCAGGCCCAAAACCTTGAGAACAACTTCACTCCTCTTTTCATACACCCACATCCAGCCCATTGGCAAATCCTGGCGGCTCCTGCAGCAGAGATTCACGACCTGCCTTCTGCTTGCCATCAACGCTCTTGGTCCCCCGGGCCAGCCCTACAGCCTCTCCACTGGACTACTGCCGCCCACTCTCCTTCTCGCCATTCTTTTACATTGGAAGATGTTGAAGCCAGGTTATCCCACTTCCCAGCTCAGCAGATAACATCTTCCCAGCTTAGCAACCTGACTCACTCCCCAGCAGCGTGAATGTTTAAAACAATTGGGGGCGGAGTTCATTTGCAGCACCTGCCAATTTCTGTGGTGTAAATACTCCCACCGTGGCCAATTTCAAGCTACCAACGTGACAGCACTGAACATGGAGTGGGACAGAGATGTGCACAAGCCACTACCAAAGAGCCAGCTGGAGAGACTCCAGCATACCCCTGCTGCTGTCCCTCCCGGGACAAAATACATAGTTCTCACCATGGCCTACATGGCTCTACTTGGCCCAGCCCGGCTGCCTTTCCACTCTTGCCATCATCCAGTGGCTTCCAGCGACCTCCTTGTCCTCCTACTATCAAGACCATTCCCACCTCAGGGCCTTAGCACGTGCTGTTCCCTCTGCCAACAACATTCTCTCAGCTCGTTCATGGCTCACTCCATCCCTCAGGGCTCTGCACAACTGTCGCCCTGACTACCTCTCTCAAATAATACCCCTCAATCACCTTTGCCCTCATTTTCTTCATCCCTGCCTGATGTCCTACTGCGTATTTACTTGTTCATTTGTCTGTCTTCCTCACCAGCATGTAAACTCCACAAGGGCTCACTGCTCTGTCCCCAGCAGCTGGAGAGAATGGAGCTTCTGACACTCGGTGCTCAATAAACTCGTTGGCTGCACGAACCCACTTTCTGGGGCCAGGCAGGCCCTGGGAAGATGGCTGCGAAGGAGCCCCGGTGCCCGCCGGTGAGACAGAGGCGGCCCAGGGCGAGGCTGCAGATGTGGAGAGGGCCCGGCTGCCCCGGGAGGGCCTCGAGTGCCAGGTGACTCCTGGGACCTTACCCTGCTCTAGCAGGTGCCATCTCTACCAAAAGCAGAGCAGCTCCTGCTTGGTCTCCCTCCTCGCAGCCCTGCCTCTCCGCCCTTGGGGGGTCTCTGGAACCCTGCTTACTCAGAGCCCAGTCCACGCAGTCCACCCTGCCTCCATCGAGGACACTGCCCAAGCCTGGGAGGGACTCACCAAACCTCAGAGCAGCGGGGGCACCGGGAAGCCGCCCTGCCAGTGTGACCCTCCATGGGCCCCAGAGCTCCCGCGTGGGAGCGGTGGGAGGGACAACTTGGCACCAGGGCTCTGTCCACCTTCCGTTGTGCAGCTTTTGCTAGGATAACCCCTGAGACAGGAAGTTTTATTCACTCATTCACTCAGCATTTGTTACTGGGCACCCACCTACGCTGGGGGCAGCTGCCGCTCCGGGACATGGAGATCCAGTGGTGGCCGCAGAGACCTGTTTCGTGCCTTCCACAAGCTTACGTTCTACTGAGAGGAGATGGTCACCGGGGAAACAAACCAGCAGGTAATAAACTTTCTGATTGGGATGCGTGTCTTGAAGGCCACTCGAACAGGGGGCAGGAGGGAGAGGAGCTGGTGTGGCAGAGACTCCCTCAGCAGCAACCCAGCGAAAGCAGGGGGCCCCGTGGAGGCGGTGACCTCTGAGCTGAGCTGAGCCCTAAACAACTAGACTCGCCCTGGGGCCCAGGCAGTCCAAGCAGGGACCAGTGCAGGTGCAAAGGCCCTGGGGCAGCAATGAACTTGGCACCTTACAGGGCCAGGGAGAGAGCGAATGACTGGAGTGCAGGGAGCTGGGGGACAGTGGAAGGGGCCCGGGGGTCAGAGCACAGCGCATTGCTCCATTGGCAGTGAGAAGCTGCCTGAGGAATGTGGTGGGACCCACGATGGGCAGCTCAGTGTGGGGCCCGAGTACAGACGGTGGGGTGGCGCTGGGAGGCCAGAGCGGAGGCTGTGCGATGACCCAGTGAGAGCTGACAGTGGCTGAGACCAAGGTGGCTGCAGTCCAGGTAAGGACGTGACCGTACCTGGGTTATAATTTGGAGGGAGACCCAAAAGGACCTGCTCACGGGTTGGACTTGGGGAATGGGGAATAAAGGAATTTGGGATGATGCCTGGATTGGGGGCCTGACGGCGGCGGTCCGCTGAGTGGGCCGGGAGGCCGGGGGGACCCCCAGTGGCTCACGACCTGTGAGTGATTTCCGCTGCTGCAGGGAAGCCCTCCCCGGCCCGGCTGGCAGTGCCTCGCCCTGTGGAGCCACACAGGACCCAGGCCAGACGCCCCCGATGCCGGGGGACGAGCGGGAGACCCCGGCAGCCACGGAGACCCTCCACGCCCCAGTGTCCTCGTCCCTACAATGGAAAAGTGATGCCGCTTTCTCAGCTCGTGCTGGGGTCTCCACAAGGGCACATGGAAAGTGTGTCTTGCAGGCTGACACACTGCTGTCAGCCAAAATTGTTTACTGTCCCTGCTACCCTGGCTCTTCGTCTTTGCGGGGACTGGCCCTGCCTCCTGAAAGGAAACCAGGCTCCAGTAGGAGGTGCGGCTGAGACAGGGCCCGGGTCTGGGACCAGTCCTGGGCAGGGGGACTCTGAAGCAGGAGGAGCAGCAAGCCTCTCGGGCCACCTCAGAGGGAGCAACACAGGGCAGCCACAGCCACCCCGAGGCTTTAGGTCAGGCCCCAGGGAGGGGCTGCAGGAAGGTGGGCTTCAGCGGGAAAGACTCTCCAGCAAGGACTTGGCCCACCTGGGCCTGTTTCCTCCTGTGTGAAGTGGGCACAGAGCCGGCCCGTGGTATGAGGTGAGGCATGCTTTTAGCCTTCACTCAGGGCCAGGTGCACAGGCTGGGCTCAGGAGCCACCAGCTCTGAGGTCACTGGGGAGCTCCCAAAGGTCGGGGTGCAGGCGGCTTTGGGGGCCTGGAGCAGCAGTGGCAAAGGAGAACACAGGGGCCAGGAACTGGCGAGGACTGGGGGAGGAGCCACTCCTAAAGGAGCTCAGCCAGGAGGACCCGCCAGGCCAGCATGGTGCAGGCTGGGCGGTGGGGGCAGCGGCCGGCAATGGGACCATCACTCTGCAGCCTCCCCAAGGGATCCTGGCTCCCGAAGACCCTCACCCTTGTCCTCCAAGGTGCCCACTGCTCCCTGCAGGCCCTCGCGTGTTCTTCTGAAACCCCCATAAGGAACTAAAGGCCATTTTTTAGCTCAATGATTAGAATGTCCATGTTGGGGCCTGATGGCCCCTTCTTACCAAAAAGTCCTTACCTCTCTGTGCCTCGGTCACTGCACGCCCACCGATAGGGTGAGACAGTGCAGGCAGAGCCATGTGCTGCGTGCTGCCCCTCAAGGGATCATGCCATACCCCCATAAGGTCATGTGTACTCATCCTCCATTTACACGTGAGGAAACTGAGGCTCAAGCTGGTAGTAACTTGCTCCAAGTCACACAGCGGCAAGTGCAAGAGCTGACTGCAGAGCCCACGCGTGCTTGGACCACAGCAGTCCCTGCCCCGGCAGAGGTCTGTCCGGGCGACAGAGCCAACCCAAACGTCCCCAAGTAGAGGACCAAGCAGCTTTGTCCACCTGCGGCCTCCCACCTAGGCTGGATTCTGGTGATCTGGGGATGAGGGGTCTGTACGACAAGGGACACCAGAGGTATCCCTTCTGAAAAGGCCTAGTCCTGAGTAAATTAGCGGGCGAAGGAGATGTGTCAACAGCCAGGGGTTATCGAACAGTCAGTGAAGGTCCATCTGGAGAGGGTGCTAAATGTCCTGCAGCGACAGCCACAGATGTGGGAGCGCTGAGACCGGAACCAGGGACACGTCTTGCTGCCCTGCCAGGAGGAAACATACCGCCCACTTCCTGCTCCTGGGGCTCCAGCTCCGTGCCAGGCACCGTGGACCCTCTAGCTCAGCGTCACAGCTCTGGACTACCACCCATGTGCGCCTTGGAGAGGACGGAGGCTCAAGGAGGTGAAGCCCCTGTCCCAGGTCACATGGGCCTGCCTGATTCCTGGGTCCTTTCCCTGACCACGTTCCCTAGAGACCATGCGCTGTCCCAGGTGGCCCTGGAGCTGGGCCCAGTGCCTTCAACACCCCTTGCCCAGAGGAGGCTGTGGATGATGCAGTTCCCATCAGGGGCCCCGCCCTTTGCTGGGACTTGGGAAACGGCCCCCTGCGTGACTGCAAGCATTGGGGAAATGGAACCACTCGTTCCTTGGTTTGTCACCTCCTGCAATTCAGGCCCTAGGCAGAACCAAGGGCTCCTCACTCTGGGGTTTAATTCTGGACCCAGTCCGTGTCAGCTGGGGTCCGTAAAGCAGGGCCTGGGTCCCAGAGGTCACCACCAGGCCAGGGAGGCTGCCCACGGCCACTACAGAACTGCTGGCTCTCCTCATCGCTGGGTCCCCAGTAGTTCTTACCCTGGGCCACCTGCCCACATCCCTTGCAGGCAGTCAAACCTCCTAGTGAGAACTCACGTCCCTGTCCCAACCTGGTATTATATCTGAGCAAGCCTCCCTGCCAGAGATATGTCAGACTCCATAGGGGGAAATGTGTTTTAATCCGTTTCTTTTTTCTTATTACAAAATGTGGACATAGAAAGATTTAAAAATCAAATATGAACACCACAAACCAAAGTTCAAACTTACCCACAATCACTCTTTCTTCTGTGGCTCAGTAAAGCTTAACACATTTATAACCACCTTTTGGGAACCGGGGAAACAATAAGGGCTTCCCCAAAACCCTCCCACCCGCCAAGAGATAATCACACGGCCACCTGGCAAAACAGCCTTCTGGTCTTTGTGGCTGGCCAGAGAGACAAGACGGATCAGGAATGCAGATTTTTACTTTTTTACAAAAGAGGTTGTACTTTACCTGGTAGCTGCTCCCTCCATTAACAACCGTTCACAAGTGCCTTTGCAGAATACAGAGATAAGCATGTCATCTGATGACCCATCTGATGACCGCTCCATCCGGGCCCTAACAACCCCCACTGTTGGACGCAGAGGGTATTTCTGATGTCTCATCAGGATGTCATACTCGCACAGACTCCGGGAGGGAGGGCACCGTCTTCCTGTTCACTGCTGCACCCCAGTGCCTGCCCGGCTCAGGGCTCAACACAGAGGGCTCCAGCGACGTCGGGCAGACCAGTGATCCCACGCAGGCGAGAGGGTGCGGCCTCCCAGCTCTGTGCCGACCTGGGTCTCTCCAGCCCTCTGTGTCCCGCAAAGAGTCTAGGTCCTCAGCCTGCAGCTGCACCCAGGTTCCCCAAGGCCATGCCAACAGCCCTCCTTGGGCCCTGCTCCTCCCTCCCGCCGCTTTCCTCTCTGCACCCTAACGTTACCCTCATTTCTCCCCAGCCCACTGCACTTCCGCCTCAACCGGAGAGCCCTTGGAACTGCTCTCAGAGGTCCCCTGCACGCCCCAGCTCCAGCGCTGGCCAGCTGGCCCGAGGGCAGCAGTGACACTCCGAGCACCCGTCCACCACACAGCATCTCCCTGCCTTCATCCAGGCTGGGTGCCACTAGCCTCCTCTCCTGCAGGGTTCCTCAGAAGTGGGTGGTGTGGCCTCCTGTGCCCCGTCATCCCACCGGGACAGGGGCCCTGAAGTCTGGCACAGCCATTCACCGCTGTGCCCCAGGCTCCCGCCGTGTGGGGCACACTCCTAGGACAGGTCTGCAGGGAGTGGCAATGGCCCATGCTGCCAGTGGAGGGGCAGGCCTCAGCCCTCCATCAAGCAACCCCCAAGCAGACCCGACTGGTGTGGCTCAGTGGGTTGAGTGTTGTCCTGCAAACCAAAGGATCGCTGGTTCGATCCCTGGCTGGGGCACATGCCTGGGTTGCGGGCCAGGTCCCTGGTTGAGGGTGTGCAAGAGGCAACCAATTCTGTTTCTCTCACACATCGATGTTTCTCTCCCTCTTTTTCCCCCCTCCCTTTCCCCCTCTCTAAAAGTAAAATAGTCTTTAAAAAAAGAGACCCCAAGTAAAGAGAGGTCGTGTCTGCAAAGAGCTCCCACCACCCCCATCTTCCAGCTAGGTGGCTGCCCCTCAACCTCGGTCCTCAAAGATCCTGGAGCCGCCGGTGTCACACAGGCACATGCGGACCGCCCCCCCCGCCCCCCGCGTGTGCTGCGTGCTCGGAGTAGGGACAGAGTGTGGACATACCCAGGATGCCACCCTGACCTAGGGAGCCAGGTGAGAGCTTGCAGAGGAAGCGAGGCTGCGCCCTGAAGAACGACCAAGGGCTCCGGGGGAGTGGGCGAGACCCTAAGTGTTCCGTGGCCCCAGGAGTCTGAGGAACAGAGGAGACCAGAGACCCTGGGGGAAGGCAGGGAGCCTGAGGCCGCAGGCCTGGCAGGACCCAGGGGGCCCTCCCTGTGGCCCAGACCCCTCAACCCCCAGGGTGTGGGCCTCAGAGCTCTGCCAGTCCCACTGCCCACCAGGTCCAAACACTCGCCCAGCAGAGCTCTGGAAACGCAGCGCCTCAGCGGGGCGGAACGTCGCCCCCTCCAGGCCCGCCCCTTCCCCGGGGCCTCCCAAGCACACAGCAGGGAGTCCCCCAGGTGGTCGGGAACTCCTCATCCTCCTTCAGCCCCAGATCCTATCTGGGCCTCCCCCTGCCCTGCACAGGGTCCCTGCTGCCCTGAAGGAGGACTTGTCCTCTTACCTGGGCCAAGGCCCCAGCCCCATCACCCACACCAGCTTCTGGCCCAGCAGCCGGGCAGCAGCCGAGCTTCCGAAATCCCAGGTCTCTCTCACACACACTCACGCTCACGCTCACACAGAAGCCCCCGACAAACATCTTCCCTGGTCCTGATCCAACGTGTCCCGGTGCCCGCTGCATGCCAGTCTCTGCTGACACTGGGACGCGGCAGCAAGGTCCCTGCCCTCTTGCGGCTTGTCTCCTAGCAAACGCCGACAGGAACCACACGCACCGTGCAGGCTGTCACGGGCGGCTGTGTGGCGTGCGGGGGACTGCGTGGTGCAGCGGGACTGGGCTCTCTCTCAGGGGCCACACAGAGCCCCCCACAGGCCAGCCCTGCGGCTGTGGCCCCCACCTCCCACTTGTGCTCACAGCAGGCCTCCTCCGGGACGCCCTGCATCTGCCTCGCATTCAGGGTCCCGCTCAAGTGCTCCCTCCCCCACAGAGCCCGCCCCCAGCTGCCCCTCTGGGCCCCAGTCCCTCATCCCGTCCGCCACAGCTGGTCCACAGGAGGTTGGCAGGTTCTTGAAGACAGGACTGTCACCTATTTCATCTCTGTGTTCCCCCAAATGTCTGGTATGTAACATGTATTTAATCTGCGTTGGCCTCCCCAACCTGGGTGTGGTGTGGGGCACATCAAGCCCTCCTTCCATCTCACCTCCTTTCTGCAGGGTTTCTCCTCTAAGAGGCTTCCCTGCTCTCACCCGCAGGAGCAGGGAGTGGCCTGGCCCCCAGAAGCCAGGAAGGTCAGAAACCGACACCCCTGTCCAGTTCCAGGACCCAGGCCCACTCTCAGGTGTCCTTCGGACCCACCGACGCCCTGGGGGTGACGGGAGCGCAGCCACCCTTCGCAGAGCAGAGCGTGGGCAGGAGGCGCAACGCCCCACAGTGTCACCTCCCAGCTCCTCGGCAGGCTTCCCACCCTGAAGCCCATGCCCACGTCCTCAGGGGTCCCACTGTCCCCTCCGTCCCTCCCCCGCCCTGCACCACAGACGGCACGTGGCCTTGCCACACGCTTCTCTGGAGAAGTAAACCCAGTACAATGCGCCAAATAGGTGCCGAGGGCCTGCCTTCCCTCCCGAATGATGGACAGGCAGCCTGGCACCCTTTCAAGGACTCGCTCCCATCAACTCTCCCCTCCCTCTGCCGCCCGCCTCGCAGCCTTTCCCCACTCTTGGATCACTCCCAGCGCACAGAATGCAGCAGGCAAGCCGGCCTGAATATCGCTCCCTTCAAAAGCCTTCCGGAGCTCGAGCGCGCGCCCGCTCTCCGGGTCTGGGTCTGGTCTCTTCTCCCTTCCCAACAGAACTCCTAAAGGGGAAGTGAGATGTCAAGGCCAAGAGCTCAGCTCTGCAGCCAGACCGCCCAGCTCCACATTCCGGCTTCTGGACTTGGGCGAGGGGCCTCTGCCGCTGCCGTCCCACGCTCCACGCTCGCCCCAGCTGCCCTGCCACTCCGCCCTGCAGCTAGCTCTCTCCGCGGCTCCTCCTCAGGTCTCAGCTCTCATGTCCTTAAAGGTGACTTTCCTGACCCTTGTGGTTCAAGAAACCCCCTTCCCCACCCTAATTGCTGTTCTTTTCTGCATAATACATACTACCTGACAGTCTCATACTGGGGATTTGCTGCTGCCATCCACACCAGAATGAGCAATATGCAGCCACTGTTTGTGAAATTATGCAGCCCCAACCTGTGATCTCAGTATCCTTGAGCCCATTTTTCAGATCAGGAAGCTGAGGCTCAGAGATGAAAGCAACCAGCTAAGGGGCGGGCCGGCGGCTGAGCTCAGGCCGGCCCGACTCCAGAGGCAGGACTCTCGGACAGCAGCTCTCCCGTGGCCTGGGTGAGACCTCTAAGGCCAGGAGAAAAGACCGAGGGTGCTCTTTTCTGAGAAGACTCATTTGAAGACAGGAGCCCAGGAGCAGGAGTGTTTAAAGAAGTGTCCAAGAAGTGTCAGGCACAGGAGCCCCCGAGACTCCTGACTCCAGCACGGCAGAGACCAAGGGGTGAAGAAGGAGGAGCAGACGACAGCCTCCTAAAAACTGTAGGGGCATGTTTCCCAGCCAAGGCCTGTCCGAGAGCTCCCCCAGACCAGTTTGGAGCTGACCCAGGCATCCGAAGGGGCTCTTCTCCAAGGAGGGCCAACAGCAAGCGCTGGGCCCTGGGCTGAGCATCTTCACTCCTGGCACAGAGTCAGTGACCTACTGAAGACCTTACAGCTGGGGCAGGAGACAGCCAGGACCCGAGTCCAGGTCCCTGTGCCCCGTCTGCTCGGGCAACCATGACACATCCAGCAGGGTCAGCCTTCCCACAACCCAGGAGAGGCTCACCCCAGACCCTGGGGAAACAGCTTGGGGCCCTAGACTCCAGGGCCCAAGGCGAAGGGGACTTGGTGGGGGGACAAACAGTCCTGTGGAGATGGAACAAGCACGTGGCATGAAAAGACACAGGTGACAGGTGCAAAACAGAGGCTTTAATCCAAACAGCAATGAAGGCGCAAAGGGGCGCAGCAGGCCTGCAGGGACACGGAAGCGGGGGCCGGGAAGGTGGGGGTCTGGTTCCTGGGAGGGAAGCAGGCCCTGAGGGAGCCTCTCCTCGGGAAAGTCTTTCTGTAACTCTTGTGACTCCTGTCCCAGCCTCTGCCCAGACCATCAGCCCAGATCCAAGGGTCAAACTCCTGAATTGTGCTTCTCGGGGGCTCCCCTTTCCCAAACGGTATGTGGACCCAGACACAAGGAGGGGCTCGTGGAGGAGGGCAGGCCTGGACTTGGGCAGGGGAGTCTGCAAGAGTCAGGCCCAGGAGGAGCCCTAGAAGAAAACTCTGGAACTGACATGCTGCTACCAATGCCCCTCACCCCTTGGGTGGTCCTGCCCATCCTCAGAACCAAAGCCCAGGCTTGGGAGGCCATCACCACCTCATCCTGGACGCCAACAGGCGAGTTCTGGGAGGTGGAAAGATGAGGGAGTGGGCTTTCTGAGCCCTCCTGGGCAGGGCGGGAAGCAGGGCTAAGGGCCTCGGAAAAGCAGCAGCGAGGAGGGGACAGAGGTGGCCGTAAGAGTGTGCCAAGAGGAACCCAGGTTGTCCGCAACCACAATAGGCCCCAAGCCCCTCCCTGGTCTCTGCCCCCTCCCAGCCAGAGACAGCTTTGGAAGGGCAGGCCTCCCCCAGTGAGCCCTGAGCAAGCCCTGCAGGGCCCTCCCAGGAGCCCAGCACCTACCCAAAGGGCAGTTTCCAGAGGCTACTCTCAGGGAGGACAGGTGTGGCTATGGCAGAAAACTCTGAAAAGCCAAGGGCCAGAGAACAAAAAAGCCGGGATGAGGCACTGAACACAGGTGCTCGAAAGCCCAGGGGCAGCTGTGAGGAGGAGCTGGGAGGGTCACCGGACAGCCAGCGCTTCTCCCTGCCTGCCCCCGACCCCAGGCTGGCCACCAGCCTCAGCCTTCAGCCCTCAGAACACCCAGACACCCACCCAAACATGGCTTGGGAAACTGACCCACCTGTCAATTGACCCAATCCCCGGAAAGCAACAAATCAGCAAAATACCTCCCCTCCCCAGAGTGGCACAGAACCCCCTGGGTCTCAGAACTGGACTGGACAGAGGGAGGAAGAGGAAGGCCAGGAGCAGGGGTGGGGCCCAGAGACCCTGTCCCAGCCCCTCTCTTCTTGATCATCTACCATGGCAGAAGTCGGAACTGGCCACACTTTGGTCGCTTCTCCCAACTTGGGTCCTGTAGCCTCACACCCTGAGCCTTCCTTGACCCCACATTCACCACCCACCCCAGTAAACAGCCTCTCATCAAACAGAAAGAATAGAGGGAGGGGGCGGGAGGGGCCGCAGCTGGGGTCAGGAAGGGCAGGCACGGGAACTGCGGCCTGGATGGTGCTGGCCGCTCAGCCCTCCTAGCACAATGAGACGGGCTGGATGGGCAGCAGGCTCCCAAACTTGAAGTGCTGGATCACGGGGAACTTCTCCAGGCACTGTGAGGGAGGAGGGGAAGAGCGGAGAGGTGAGGGCTGCACGGCACCCTGCCAGGGCTGCTCAGGCCTCCGAGGGGCCTCTGGACACCTCTGGAGGCTCAGACCAACGCAATTCAAAAGGTGTCCCAGGACCGAGGAAGAGGTCCAGTCTCAGAGTGAGTGAGCCCCCAGTCTTTGGGGAAGGGCAAGGCTTCCTACCTGTTCCTGACCACCCCCTCCCACCCAAAGACCCCCCACTCCATGAAAATCAGACCCACCAAATGAGAATGAGAGAGACAGAGAGAGAGAGAGGGAGAGAGGGAGAGAGGGAGAGAGAGAAGGCAGCCCGATCCCCCAAATCAGAAGCCAAGAAAAGAGGCAGCCAAGGGAGATCACTTGACTCAGAGGGGGAGTTGGGACCAGAGGCAAAAAGCACCCTCTAGATCGTCGGAGGACCCTCTAGCCCAAGTCCCAGCTCTGGGCAATAGGTGTGAGGACAACGGTACACGAGTCTGAGAAGAGTCCAAGGTCCATTTTCTCCAATTTTCAGTTCTTTGGACTGAAAAAGGCATCTTGGCACTTCGGAGAGAGACAATAAGAACCAGCTGACAGCCCCCCACCCCCGGGGCCATTCCCAGCAGCCCTGTGTGTGGGGCAGAGAACAAGAGCACTGAGCAAGGGGCGGTCTACTCCCCAAACCCAGCCCACCAAGGCCTCAGCCCCAGAACTCTGGCAAAGGAGAGAAGATGGAGAGATCAAATGACCAACCACAAAGCCGGCCTGGTCCCCAGGCCGCCAGATCCCAGGCCCGCTCCGCTCTGCCCTCCGGCTGGGGCACTGCCTCACAACCACAGGGCCGGGGGGGCGGTGCCCAGCGCCCGGCCGCCCTGCACACAGGCCCTGGTCACTTGCCAGCTCTCACCGGCAGCAGCTCCAGGCGCCCTAGGATCTGCCTCCTCTCACAGAAACTACCAGAATTTGTTGGGCACCTCCTCACTGGGGTGAAACAGAACTTACAGCCTCAGAGCGGGTGAGGAACCCATTCTATGACTGTGGTTTCAACTTCCAACTAAGAGCGACAAAGGCATGCCATGCCAGGCCCAGGTCCCCACACCTCGGCAGCCAGCTGCAGAAACGCGGAGGGCCCCTCCAGCTGTGTGTGTGCACCGCGCGTGCGTGTCAAGTGTGGGGGCGGGCCACGAGGACGGAAGGGAGGCTGGGGGGTGAGCAGGAAAAGGGAACTCTTTTGTACAGTGGAAGAAGGCCGGGGAGCCAAGCTCAGTGTGGGAGCAGAACCCTAGGCCACATCCAGGCTCCCAGGCCTGGGGCAGAGAAAGCGGGGAGCAGCTGCTGGGGGTGGCCCCTGGGGGGAGGAGCAGCAGCAGATCCAGGCCAGAGGCAAAGGCAGCTGCCATTGTGCTTAAGTCATGGAGGAAGTGGTGGGAGTTTGTAAGGGGGGGGCAGGGCCCTGGAATTCCAGAAAGGGTCAAAGGTCAACCTGCTTCTCGCTGCAAAGGCTAGAGGCTTGGGGAGGGGGTGGGGCAGAATTCCTGCCACTCTGCCCTCAGGGACCCAGAACAACCTTCCCCAGGCCCCAGAAAACGCAAGGGGCTGGGCTGCAGCAGGGAGCTGCCCTGCCTGGACCATCGATGGTCCAGGGTGACAGCCCAAGAGAGCCCCACGTCGGGCCTTTCTCCCAGCTGAATGTGCCCTGGGCCACCGTGCCCTTCAGAGCAACACCTCAGCCTGTCCCTGGGCGGGCGGGCGGACTTTCCAGCTGGAGGCACCAGCCCGAAGGCCCTTCTGGGCCTGGTGACTCCAGAGGGGAAGATGCCGGCACAGGAAGACAACAGGCCCCCCACCGCAGGCCCCGGAAAGCATTTGGTTCTTCGGTTCAGGAAGGCCAGGACAGGCAGCTTGCAGATGTGGACAGCTGGCCCCAAATCCTGAAGCCACCTAATGTGGGGCCTCTGTGACAGCTCAGGGGACAAAACCCCCTTCAGCAGCCAACTCTGGCTGGCAGCACTGGCCTTGCTAAACCCTTCCTGACTTCAAGACCGGTGGACTTCGCCACACAGACTGAGAACGGGTCTGGGAAAGCAAGTCCTTTCTTTAGACCTCTGGGCAGACAGCATGTGATCCTGTGGACTCTGAGTGACCAAAGACCCCAGGCCGCCTGCCCCAGTGCCAACCACCAGAGACTTGGCGTTCCTGAAGTCGCTGAGTCCCAGGGCTGTCCTACTAAGAAGTCTGGCCTCTGCGCGGCACCTGGCAGGGCTGCAGGCTCACACTGCGCCTGAGTGCACCCAGAGCTGGGACTCCCTGTTTTCAGGAAGGGCGCTTCGTTTTCTGCTCGTGCTCCCTCTAACTGGTCCCAAGCTGCAGGCAGTTTTGGTCCCTGTCCCCCTGTGGACACCCACAGACATACTGACAACTGTCACACAGGACTGTTTGTCTGCACTACACTATCATCATTTTGAATCAACCCAGAGTTCATTCGCCTCTTACGAGGCAGGTGCAGAAGGGTGGCGGGGTCTCCTGTTCTGCCCTTAGGGGCCCAGGTCCAGATAACTTTAGTTACTCAAGGAAAGGCTGCAGGCAGAACAGCATTTTAAGACCCCAAATGGGAGAGGCACTGAAGAGTCCTGCCTGTGATACCAGGGGTCGGGGGTGGGGGGTAGTTGGGGGTGGGAGTGGCTCAGCAGGGTGCCAGAGCTCCCCATCAGCACCCACTGTGAGACTGCTGGGGGGCAGGCATGTCAGGAACAACAGGACACCCAGAGGGCAGTGACCAGGCAGGAGAGCGCGAGGAGAGGGCTGGTGGCTGCCCGGAAGCCTGAGCGGCCCCAGCGAAAGCGCCTCTCAGATTAGAGAGGTATGTGGGCTGGAACCTAAACACAGGATGTGAAGTCCAGAGGAAAAGGACTGGAGGGGGAGGGGCGGAAGGGAAAGAGAGGGCCAGGCCCGGTCAGTTCCAGCATCATTAACCCCTTCAGAGCCACGGAGAACACGCTCAGCCAGCATTCATCCTACCAAACCAACCAATCAGCCAAGCCCAGTCCCCCGTCCCCCACCCCTGCGCCTGGCCTCTGCAGGCGGGACCCGAGGAGCCCTGGGTGCCACGCCACGGACCTGGAGGCCCTTCACACCGAGGGAGACGGAGGGCCGGGTCCACAGGGCGGGCCCCACAGACAGCATCTGAGGCCCTAGGCTGAGGAGAAGAGACTTTGGGGACCCACTGTTCCAGGCGAGGGACTTCACACCCAGGCCCTCCTCTGGCCAAGGTCTAGCAGTTCCAGACTGGTCTGCCCAAGATGTGGAAGGAGCTAGTGGTAAGGATACAGTGGAGAGAAAAGGTCTCCTCCCTACTTGCCAGAGAAAAAGCCACCTCCTTGGCTGGGAGAAGGGTGCCAAGGAGGACAAGGAGAGTGGGCAGGGGACACCCTCAGGAGCTCAGCAGCCACCGCCCAGCAGGGGGCGCTTCAGAAACTGACTGTACGGAGGAGGAGGACCACCTTGAGTGGTCATTCAAAATGCCGGCTCCCACCTGTCCAGCGGTCAGACACCCAAGTTTGAGAAGCACCACTCTGGAAAATGCCTCCAAAGGATAAAGCCCTTTCCCGAGCATGTCTTCCTTTCTGTGCCCCCACAGGGCGGCAGAGCCGCCCAGCACCTCTGGCCATCTGACAAGTGGGAAGGAGATTCCCCCTCTGCCCCCAGCAGTAACAGGAATTTGCCTCCCTCACAGTGCAGAGCTGGGTCTCAGTCCAGGGCTCTTGTGACAGCCCACCCCACAGATGGAGACTCGGAGGCCTCAGCGATCAGAGGGGCTAGCTCAAGATTCAGAGCAAAACAATGGAGCGGGGCCGGGGGAACAGCAGCCCCAGGGCCAAGGGCACGAGCCGTCCCCCACTCACCTCGGCCTTGTACATGCGGATGAGACCCTGGTTCACTTTGGACCAGGTAGGGACAGCACTGATGTTCCACAGCTGGTTGGAGTGCTCTGCAAACGGACCTGTCTTCATCTGGAAGAGAGAGCTCACAGCTAGAGAGGTGGGCCACCGGGGAGCCTGCGCCTGCTCCTCTGCGACAAGGTCAAGTGTGCACGCACATATACCCAGGCACACACGTATACATGCGCACACAGACACACGTGGATGGGGCCAAGCTGCAGCATCTGCTTGCGGGGCACACACACACACAGGCACACCTAAGTACCGGGGACAAGGTCCCTCTTGGCCTGCAAGCCCCACTGGGAAAACATAACCACCAGTCATCCTCTTTCTTCCACAGCGAAAAAAGGAGGGGCTGTGATTCCTACCCTGCCAAATCTAGCCGCCTCAGAAAAAATACTCTCTACCCGAGCTCCTGTGTGCCCCCACCGACCCGCCAGAGCCACGGGGTGCCCTGACAGCACGGGGACCCACTCCCGCTCATGAACAGCAGCGGCAGCCTGCACCTCAACTCTCTCCAGCCTAGCCCCCCACGCAGGGTGGGCTCTGCCACGGGACACTTGGTCTGTACCTGCCACTGGCAGAGCTGGAGGAGCCGAGGGAGGCGCCAGTTTGGAGGAGGGCCAAGGTTGGTAAGACCAAACCCAGGTCCCGACTGCAGACGGAATGGGGGCGCCTGCAGCACATTCAGGATGGAGGTCTGTTTAGAAAGCCCCTGACCTGACCAGGAAGTGTGAAAGGATGGTAACTGCACCAGCAAGGGACAGCCAGGTCCAAGGACAGCTCCATTCCTGGCCCCTCTCTGGCCAAAACTCTGGCCTCCAGGAAGGAAGGAATTCTGCAGCAAGTCCAGTGGGGTTCCCATGACATCAGCGACCACCGCACTGAGAAAGGGAAGTCTGTGCCTGAACGTGCCCCTCAGACAGCACGAGGCCGGCACGTTCACATTGAACAAGCAGTTCACAGTCCCTTCAACACCGCCCGCCTCCCTGGCTGATAAAGCGGGACTGATGCAGGGGGAACAGGGTTCAGCACCCTGAGCCCCAGGCTTCAGAAGAAAGAGCTGGAAAAGTAAAATTAGCTAAGCTGGCAAGGAAGCATAGACTTGGACCCTGAGAGTGTGGAAGGTTCCAGAAGAAGCTGTGCATGGAGGCGGGGCTGAGGGAGACCTATTCCGGAGAGAAAGGAGGGCTCTCTCTGCATACTGGGTATCACAAGAATAAAGGCCCAGGAGCACGTCACCACCACAACCCCCCCACCCCCTCCAGCTGTGGTCTCCACCAGGTGGCCCATTCCCACAGGCCTTCCCACTTCTTCAGTAAGGACAGCTCTTCCGAAGCTGCCCTTTGACTGGTCACCTCCCTCTCCTGGCCCAAGTCCCCCCAAAACCTGTCTAAACCCCCAGGTTCAGTACAACAGGCTCCTTCCTCCAGCAGTAAGGCCACGGCCCAAGGCATTGGACACAGACAAACCCACCCTGGTGCCCTCAGGGCTTCTCCTGGGCCAGTCCCTTCACCCAGAATCTCTCCCCTCCTCTATCCACGGCTCCCTCCTCCAGGAGGGCAGCCAGGTGCCCCAGCCTGCAGGAGCCTGGCCTTCCTGGAGCTCGGCTCCCAGAGGCCCACTCAAGCAGGCTCCACCCCCAACCTCCACCTTCCCACGGGCCCCGCCCCTTCCCCAGGCTCCCTGCCCTAGGGGATGGGGCCTGGCTCCAGCCCTCTCTTGCAGGCTTCAAGGCCCTGAGCTCAGGATCAAGGGAGCTGCGGAACCAGTTTCCCTGTGGTCAGGGCGCCAAGAGCACACCGACACCGCTCAGGAGGGCCTTGCGGGCGCCATCCCACTGCAGCAGCCCCAGGGGCCCGTTCAGCGACGGCGCCCAGCGCACGCGAGGGAACCAGCCGCTCTGCTTCCTGGGCCCCAAAAAGGCCTCTCTGAACTGCTGACGGAGCGAGGGGGAGGCCTGAGCTCCAGAGCCCCAGGGTCCCTGCCCCCACCCATGAAAAAGCCAGAGATGCTCATTCTCTAGAGCAGCTGCCCCACTCCCACCCCCAGGCCTTCAATGTCCCAAGGTCTCCCCAAGTCCTTCCAAAGGAGACTTTGCAACTCTGGGAAAGGAAAACAGATGAAGGGAAAAAAGGAATGGGCAGGAGAAGACAAAAAAAAAAAAATATATATATATATATATATATATATCAGCTCACTCTAGCCACAAAGGGAGAAGAGAAAGAGCGAGAACAAGCGAGCAAGCTGCAGTCCCGCAGTGACCCCAGGGGAATCGAGTGAGTCAGAGCAGCCATGTTGAGCAGGAAATTACTCACAGACGCTGCGTTCCTGCCTCTCCACTCCCAGGAGAATCGGCCTTTTGTAAATGGTTCCTCTGTCAGTAACCGAGGGGGATGGGGCGGGGGTGGGGGAGGCTCTGCACAGCGCCTTCCTGTCAGCTCCTTCCCTTCCAGCTGAAATCTGATCCCTCCCTTCCCAAAACTCCAAATTTAGAAGCCAGATTGAAACTGAAATTCTTTTCCTGCCTGCCTTGGGCTCTTAAAGGCGCCAGGGCTGCATTTCCTGAGGCGGCGGCAGCTCTTCCAGGTGGGTCCCTCTTCTGGCATGCCCAGGGCTACCGGGGCAGGGCCCAGGCTGGTGCTCCAGCCCTGCGAGAGACCGACCAGGCGGAGAAGCTCGGTGCTGTTCCCAGCTTGTTCTGCTTCGTCTGGCCGCACCAGCCCTAGTGGTCACCAGGGCTGCGGGGGCACACCGCCCCCTTCCAGACCACAGGGCGCAGCACTGCACACTGGCCTCCAGGCCCCTGCCGGTGGCCAAGGCCCTGGGCCTCCCTGTGTCAGGGCGGGCCAAGCCAGGGCCCTCGCTCGTCCACTAGGGGCTGCAGAACGCTGACCTCGGGGAAGCGTGCAGGGATTGGGGGTACCCTAGATGCTGCCATCAGCAGCCAGGCCAGGTGGGTGAAAGGGAGCCCTCTCTACAGTCACCTCGGCTCTGAGACACACCCCTCCTAGCAACAAATGTTTACCACCATACCAAACACCTAGACCCAAAGTGAAAACCAGGCCTTGCAGAGAGGGTGTGGAACAACCGTGCGTCTCCCCAACTAAATGGTAACCAAAACCTTCTCCAAGTTCAACGTGCCTTTAGTGCCACCTAGTGGCCAGTGTAGGATTTTATTTTTATTTTTTATTTTTTCCTCTCTAGCAGAGGAACTGGATCCCAAACTTTGGGAAAGCTTCAGGATTTTTATACCAGCATAACCAACCAACCAAACTAAAATACAAAGTTTTAACCAGGAGTCAATTCCCGTGTTCCCCGCGGCCAGGCATGGCCCTCCTCCTCGTCAGTTACTGACAGGGACCCAGGCGACTGGTCTGCCACCAGGGGAAGCCAAAACAATTTAGCCCTTTACCCTCCAAGTGAGCCAAGCCACAGCTCAGCATAACACGTGCACCCTGGCTCCCCTCCCTACCCCTCAGGGCCTCCTGGGACGCCCCGGGGCTCCCCAGACCCCTGCACTCCACTCGGGGGCGAGCAGCGAGGCTGGCTCTCACAGCAGAGAGCCAGGCTGCCCCATAGTCCTGACCACAGGCCCGCTACACTGCCGAAGGCAGCAGCCTCTGCAAAAGAAGCGGTAGCCGCCCACCCATCAGTCCCAGGTCCATTTGCTGACTTGGAAAAAACACGTCATTTCCCTCTGGCCTCTGGAGTTTGGCAGAGGCCTGAGCCAAACGCTGACCAGGATGAGCCTGGAGCTACAGCTGCTTAACCAGGCTTCTCCCTGTCTTCAGGGGGCTCAGAACGGGCAGACACACCAGCTACCTCACAGGCAGAGGTCCGTGGGTATGCCAGGGATGACACTGGGGTCACCAGACAGGCATGCGGGGGTCAGGAAAGAAAACAGGACCCTCTCCAGACAAAGCTTTGGAAGGTCGAGGGGGCGGCTCCCAGGCAAGAAGAATGAAAGGCTGTCCCCTGGAAGAAAAGCCCTGAGAGCGGCGGGTCCCTGACTTCCATGGCAGACACCTGAGAAGTGTGTTTAAATACAGGTTCCTAGCTCTCCAGCCCCAAGATTCTGGTTCAGAAAGCTGAGGTGGGGCCCAGGAACTTGCCTTTAACAAGCTCCCCAGACAACCTTGAGGAACGGCCTGAGGCTGCACAGTGGGAGGCCCGGGCAGGCGGCCCATTCTGGGTGGGCGGGGTCGGACCTGCTTGTTTTCACCTGTGGCTCTTCAGCCGGCCCCTGTCCGCAGACCCAGACAGAAATGTGTCCCATCAGAGAAATCTGTCCTGCCATCCACTCCAGAGTCTGTCCACCCCCTGAAATGGCTTCACCCCACACAGCCACACACACACGCAGCTATACAGGCCTGTGGGCCCCACCTGCAAGATGCTGACACCCACCCATCCTTCAGACCTGCTGCATCAGGCACCAAGTCCACTAGTGAGTGAGCTTAGTCCCTCAGTTCCAGCAGAAACCCCAGACCAACTGATGTGGGGGAGGAGATCCTGGACATCAGAAGTTGACTTCAACTTTCAGAGAGGCCTAGTGGGGCTCCCCTTTCAGTGACCCACCTTCCGGGACTGCCGGGACTGCCAGCCCTGCCATCTTTGGGCAGCAGCCCGGTTCTTCTGTCTGAAGCCGCTGGCCTCAGTTCACTGCAGCCGGGACGCTGCTGTGGGCTCTCCCTTGTCCTTCCCTCTCACCTCGGTGATAAACAGGATGCACTCCAGGAACATGTAGTCCTTGTGGTTCTCATTCACGGCCTTCTCATCCACGAAGTGCCTGGGTTCCAGGTACGGATGATCTGGGGACAGCAGAGGGCCCCGGAGTTCAGAGCCAGGCGCTCGCCCCACAGGGGCGCCTCCACCCGCAGGGTCCGCACCCACCCAGGGCCGCCATCCTGCCTGAGGGCTCTGACACTGGACTTCACGGGGGCAGTAAACAGCCTCAGGGGCGCATACACTCTAGTGCAGTCAGCTTCGAGTCTGCCTCTTTTTAGCCATGTGACTCAGTCCCCTCATCTGTGCAATGGGGATAAGAAGAGCACCTTCCTTGTAGGGCTGTTGAGAACCACCTGACAATCACGACCACAGAAAGACACTCAGCACAGTGCCTGCCGAGGTGTTAGGCGATGATTCCCAGGGTCATTGAGAAGCTTCAAGGAGATAATCTACCCGAAGAACTTAGAGCAGTGCTTGGCATAGAGCACGTGCTCAGCACTGGTCACTTGTTAATATTATCTTGTAGTCAGTTACACCTATGTCGAAACAGAAGCTATCACTGCACCCTCGCCCACTTTGGCCTGCTCGTGGGAAAGCGGGGGACCCACTAGAGTGGGCCCATAGCAAGCGGCCCATGGCCTAGCACTTGGTGGCAGCCCCCGATGGGCCCCTTGCACAAGGCTCTATGATGACAGTAGATGACAGCGGTCCCTGAGTAAAACAGCCCTTGATTTTCAGCATAAAACCCCACAAGCTGCTGCCAGGAGCGGGGGTGCATTTCACGCTGGTCCATGATGAGCCAGGCGAGAGCCCCGCTCCAGCCCGCGTCACTTCCCAGTACCTCGGAGGACCTCTGCCTCTGCCCCCACCCCGCCTGCCACACCGGCAGGTAGCAGAAGGTCGAAAGCAAGCAGGTTGTCGACAGCCAGGACAAGGCCTGCCTCCCAGGCTGTCACTGTCTGGGCAGGGCGGAGCGGGGCCGGGAGGAGGGACATAGAACACACTCTGGCGGGCCGGGAGGTGTGCGCCCCACTTCAGTACCTATCAGCTGCGAGCTGCCCCAGATGAAGGGCAGGAACTGGAAGTCGTCGAGGCCCCACACTCCCTGGCTGCCTGCTGGCTCCATCCTGTATGTTTTCTGAAGTTTCCGCATCACCTCAAGGTACCTGCCCAGGAGGGGGGGAGGAGGGGGTGGGAGCAAAAGCAAAAGAAGAGCCTCAACCCTCTGCCAGTGGGAGTGCAGGGGGCCGGAAGCAACCACCTAAGAGCGTCATGGGTCCCCGTTTCAATGAAGACCTACACACACAAGTTATGGTCAGCTGCTACTCGCCAAATAATGTTGCTTTATTTTTTCTCTCCCACATTCAGCCTTCTTTTAGCCCAGGAAAGAGGCAAAGCAGCTCCTGGGAAAGGGCATCAGTACCACCAACTCCCGACAACGGTAAGGCCCTGGGCAGGAGCCTCAGCTTCTGCTCCCCGGGCTCGCCAGTGTGGCCAGGGGCTGCATCCCAGTCACTACGGAGCCCCGCATCGTGGCATCGTGCGCATGGGGGCCAGGACGGGCACTGTCAACGCTCTGGTGGCTGGAACACACCTGTGCTCCAGGTGGTTTGGGTGCTGAGGGGGCGCAGGTCAGAGCCTGACTACCTGGGTTCACCTGGCAGTGTGACCTCAGTGAACAGACCTCGTTTCTCTGCCTCAGCGTCCTCATCTATAAAATAGAAAGGACAGTTGCTACTTCCTAGGGTGATGGTGAGAATTACAGTCACATGCTGCTACCAGGATATGTTCTGAGGAAGGCACTGTTCAGTTACTCCACTGCCGAGCGAACATCACAGAGCGCGCTTACACAGACCTAGCACGTGAGTTGTGTGCAGAGCGCTGAGCCCGGGCCGCCACATGGTGACCACCACGGAAGCATTAGCAATCACTTCGTAACATTCCTTCCACTGACTATTGCCTGAACTTGAATCTGTTAGAAGCAGCGCTCCCGGGCAGCCCACCCGCAGCTGGATGAGGACAGACATCAGCACCCTGTGCCCAGTCTGACAGTGACAAGGAAAGAGACCCCCGCACTCCTCCTCCTCCCACTGGCAGTCGCCCTCCGCACTCACCGATTGAACACCTTAAAGACAATAGCTATTTGGTCGTCCACCCGGAGCACCCCAATCTTGCAGAGACAGCAGAGGAAAGAAGCAAAGGCTGCTTCGTGTCCTGAGGGAGTGAAAACAGCCAGGGTTGACAGTCTTCCAAAAACAGGAGTGAGATCGCTCTCGGTCTCACCAGTGTCCAAATCACTGAGGCGTGCCCCTCCGAGGCGGCGGCAACATGGAGATTAGGGGCGCTCTGCCCTCCCCAGAGAGACCTTGGCTCTTTTAAGAACGACTACTACTGTAATTCTACTCCTAATGGGCCCACAAATAGGCATTTATGTTTTATTTTGTAGGTTTAACTCACTAATTCCACAGTATTTATTGAACACCTACTACGGGGGCAGTCGCTGTCCATGTCAAGCACCAGAGAGATAGTCCCTGGCCCTGTTTGACAATTTATGACAGACATTAAATACATAATCACGTCCATGATTCTAGCTCTAGAGGAGAATAGGGTGACAACTACAGGATGTCACGGGGGGACCCTGGCATAAAGGCTCAAGAAGGTTTCCCTAAGGAAATACTATTTAATCTGAAACCTGAAATATAAATGAGAATTGGCAAGGCGCAGGAGCGAGAAAAGCAAAGAGAGCATTCTGGCCCGAAGAAACAGCATGTGCAAAGGCCGTGAGGCAGGGAAAGAACCTGCTGTCTGCAGAGCCCTAAGGCCAGTGTGGCTAAAGCAGAGAGCAAGGGAGGAAGTGCAACGAGACGCGGCCGGATGAGACAGCCTTAGCGGCCAGAGTGAAAAGCTGCGCCTTCACCCTCAGAGCAATGGGGAGCCACTGAAGGCTTCCAAGCAGGGCACGGGCTAAGCATGGTCACATTACAGGGGAAAGGCAGGCCTCCTTCATCCTTCCCCACTCGCGTCAAATAGGAATGGTCAGCAGTACAGAAAACACTGACTGGACTTTGGACTGAATCGATGGTTCAGGGTCATAGAAAACATATTTGGAGGGAGGTGGAGAGTATTTTCAGTGACTTCCTGTCCCATTTCTGCAGAAGGAAAGTCCCTCCAGGGGCCTGGAAAGCCTGTGAACTGTTACTGTCCCCTGCACAATTTCCCATCATGACCAGCCAGAATCCAGGCCATCATTCAGGGGTGACCATCACTCTTGCAAACCTGGGAGCAACTGAGGGTGGAAGAAAAACCCGCCCCCGCTAACCTGACCAATCTCCTCTCTAGGGTCTTACCATGGGTCTTCATCAAAGCCCCACCCCTGAAAGTACCAAAACACTCAATAAACTTGTTCCCTAGCAACAAGGGGAGCCTACACAAAGCTTTCCCAAGAGCTGGGTCTAAGGGGCGCTTCTCCAGGCCGCCTCTGTAGCCTGGGCTCCTCTTAAGGATCCCAAGACCCAGGCAAGGGGAGGGCCCAACAGAGCGGCAGCACTTGCATTTGCCTGCTTCAGGGTGGGAAGAAGAGGAAAGGAGGGCCTACCAAAACAGGGGTCCTCCTCAGCCACCCCCTGACCCAGAGAACACTCCCCTGTTAAGGTGCCCACCTTGACAGCTCAAGAGCACAGGGAGTGTGGCTAAGCGCAAGGGGCATAGGGAAAGGGGGGCCATAATGCTGCCAGAGGCCACCAAGCTCTTTTATTTCTCAAGGTTTCTGTGAGCAGTTGCCTTGAGATATAGTAAGTGCTCAGCAAATCATTTTGGTGGTGGTGATGAAAGAATAGAAATCAGCTCTGCTCATTGGGCAGCATGCATGCGGCATCAGCTCCCCCTGGTGGATGAAGCCAGAGCCGCAGGAGCAGCTCCAGGGCTCCTTGCACTCAGCCTTGCTGCTCCCCAGCAGGCCCTGACAGGCTGCTTGCTCAGGGGCGCCCCCCAGAGACAACCTGGAAGCAAGAGGAAGCAGCCCAAGGCAAGGCCGCAGTGAAGCCAAATAAGTGCCGGGAATGGCCGGTACCTGTGCCATAGTCGATGCGCGTGGAGTTCCCCACTGACTCCTTTAGGTAAACAGCCACTTCAGGCACAGCCGCTGCCAGATGGGTGGGGACCACTGAGGCCACCAAGTTTTCTGCTTCCTGATAACACAAGAGACACAAAGTGGTGGCAGCAGATTATGCAGCATCCTGGGAGGCAAGCGCCTAGGGGCAGCATCTGGCTGGGACCCAGGCTGTTAGGCCAAGTGGCCTGGCTCCCTGCTCTGACTGGTCACAGAAGGAAGAGAAGGGAAGGCATTTATTTTTAAACAGAGACTACCCTGGGGTGGCTTTTCATTTGCTGACCCTTCCTCCAGGTGACAAGGTTCTGGGGGCAGGGATCTAAAGCCATTCAACTCTCCCATCTGGTAACTCACTGACATCCCCACATATGCCATCTTTCTTCGCACTCCCAGCAAGGACGCTTGTGCCCTATGCCCACCAAAAGACGTGTGCAAGGACGTTCATAGCAGCGCTACTTACAGTAGCCAAAACGTGGGAAGAAACCACAACTGAAACATCTGTTAACAGCAGAATGGATAAACTATGCTGATTCCATACAATGGAATATTATGCAACAATGAAAAATCCACTGCTACGCACAACCATGTAGATGAATGGCACAGACATAACGTTGAGTAACAGAAGCCAGACATTTATATGAAGTCCAAAAAAAAGGCAAAATCTGTCTATGGGATAGAAATCAAATGAGCTGCAGAGATTTTTGGAGCTGGGAGGTAGAATAGGAGCTTGCTCCGCCCACTCCATGCATCGACCAGGTATGGCAGTACTTCCAGGAACAGCGCACAGAAAAAGTAAAAACAAAAAGAGCTGGGGAGACATCAACTAGGAGGGTACACAAGGGTCCTGCTTAAGTGCTGGAATGTTCTACAGTTTATTATGGGTGGCGGGTACAAGGGGAAAAACACATTAGGCTGTACAGCTACAGTATGTCAGCTTTAAGTTATTACTCAATAAAACCTTTAAAAAAAACAGCTCAAGCCCACGTCCCGTCTTAGAATCCAGAGGCAGCCCAGGCCACTCTGAGGAAAGGAAAGCATTTTGATGGGTCCCTGAACTCCCCTCTGCTGCCTGTGAAACATGAGGCCAGAGAAGTGAGGACCCAAGCTCCTCTAGGTTCAGTCTACGGACACGTGGCCTGAGAATCTTCTGGAGGTCTGGGGAAAATCTGGATGCCCAGACTCCACTCGGGACCTACTGACTCTGCTTTTCTAAGGATGGGGTTGCAATCCTGCATTTTGTTTGTTTGCTTTGTTTTGAACAGGTATTGCCTTCACGTGACTCAAAAACAAACACATTATAAAAGGCATGCATAGTAAAGTCCCACTCTACCCTTGTCCCCACCCATCCTCTTCTTCCCCTGCCCTCAAAAAGAACCACAGCTTTATTTGCCTTTTGTGTATCCTTGCGGTGATGTTTCTCTATACAAATTAAGCAATACAAACATATCTTTTTATTTCTCCCTCTTTTTAACCAAAAGGCAGCTTGCAATGTGCATCATAGGCCTGGCTGCACTTTAACCTGACGGTAAATTGCAGAGGCCTTCCCTGAGCTCCCTAGTCGGACTCCTTATTCCTCCTCGCAGCTGCACAGCGCTCCATGGGAGGACGCACTACAGTGGTTTATTCACCTGACCCCCTGCAGACAGACACCTAGGATGTTTGAATCAGCTGCTAATACTAACAATGACCTACTAAACGGCCCTGTACAGAGGACTATGCACCCACATGGTGATTCCCAGAAGACAGCTAAGTGCACCTGTACTTTTGGAAAACTGACTTGCCATTTTGACACACTCCCAGCGATTCTGAGGTACCTGAAAGCCCCCCCGCAGCCCAGCCACCAGGCTTGTCTACGGCAACCTCACCTCTTCGAGTCTGGCATACCAGGTCCTGTAGGCCTTGTTCCCAAATCGAGATGGCTGGTCCACTGGAGGAGTCTCATCAATCCACCTGTCCAGTGTGTTGAGAAGAGCGACCAGTTTCTCAATGGCCTGTGGAGGCAAAATAGAGGCAGCCAAGCCACAATGACCAGGGGCCCCAAATCAGAGCCACAGAGTTGCTGAACCCGAGGCCTGGAGCTAACTGGCGTCCTCCGTGCTGTCTCCTTTCTTCCCAACCACCCTGAATATGAAAAAGACCAGGGGAGCACGGTGAGCTCCCCAGAAAGGGACCAGCACCAGGCCGAAGGGACAAGTGTGGCTTCAGTGGCAGGGTCCTCCAGCTGGCCTAGAGGAGCTGCTGGACAAGCAGGAACTGCAGCCCTGACCCCCTCCAGGGGAATTGCTGGGCCCTCTGTTTAGTCTACAATGCCTCCTCGCCACAGGAAACAGACAGGTACGGGGGAGAAAACAGAAATGACCCGTGACCCTGCCACCCAGAAATAAATGCTACTGACATTTTAACGTAGTCTTCAATCTCACCTTTCTCTAGTGTTTTCTATTGCTTATCATGGTGACAATTTTGAAGGCAGCTGGACCTGGGCTCAAATCCCAGCGGAAACACCATTTAGTTGCTGCAAGACCTTTAGCCAGTGATTTTAACTCTTTGGGCCTAGTTTGTCATCTCAAAAATGAGCATGACGACAAGCACCTCTCGAGGCTGTCATGAGGACCACCAGCAACCCAGGAAGGATGCCTAGCACAGTGCCTGGCACTGGGTAATGGTGTATGGCTATGCACAGACTCTATACACGGGGCACAGGGCACACGCTGCTTTGCAGCCTGCTGTTCCTTCATGAACCTCGTTCCCATCAACATGCAAACATGATTTTACAACAGGCTCTAATAAGTGACTAAGATTTCATTGTACCCGTGCACTACAGATGTACCAAATCCCTTGCTATTACGTGCTTGGGTTATTTCCGGTTGTTCACCACCATAAACTGCACTGTGAAGAACAACCTGGCAAATCATGTTCTGTGGCAATGCTAGGTCAGATGCATGGACGTGGTGGATGCTTTGTGGGGCCGCCGGTGTTTATGATCCCAACCTTTCCCACAAGAGGCAGGGACTGAGTGGAATCGGTGTCACAGGCCAGGGCAACATTGGCACACAAAATGTTGCTCAATGAGGAAATCAGGTGAGGCTGTCTATCCAAACCAGGGTTCTGTGAGGACAGCAAGAAAAGTGCTCCTTCCAGATGTGGCTCACAGAAAGGGGCCGCGTGAGGGGCACCAAAGGCTCAGGGGGCGTCCGGTGCACGGGACATTTGAAGCCAGATGGCCCTGGGAGGAGGGGCCCTGCCAAGAGACGGATCAGGCCTGTGTCTACGGAGCATAGCTGGTACAAGGAGACGCCTCCAGGAGTTCCTGGCACTGGCAGGAACTAACAGGGTGTTGCCTATAGGAAACATGGTGACAAGGAGGGCAAGACATGGCCGTCTGCCACACGCAGATGCTTCCCAAGAGCTGTGCATGTCCATGGGGGTGGGGGCGGCGGGCCTGAGCGAACAGCACACGTGTTGGCCAGAGCCCCTGCTGCAGAGCTCCAGGGCGCACAAATCCTGCTGCTGTCCTGCGCTTAGTGCCTCCTGCCATTACGCAGCATGACAATGCCCTCGCCTCCCCTCACCTCCCCTCGCCTCCCCGTTCCCTTTGCTGGAGGTCTGGGAGGAGGGGAAAACACGCCTGTAGAGGAGAAAGCTCCTCCATATTCGGCTGAAGCAGAGGGCCAGGGCACAGAAGCCTGCCTTGCCGAAATGTGACAGAGTGCTGCCAGAGCCTGGCTTTGTGGAGAACCAGGCCACCAGGAACACTGCAAGGGCAGAGCCGACCTGCCCCCACACAGCAGTTGGGGCTTAGGAGGGTGGTGCAATACCCCTGGCCCCAGGGAGCACTAGCAACCCTTCCAGAGATACCAGCCTTTGGTGACGTCCTGAGGGGGATCAAGGAGATGCTCCAAGCCCGGAGGAGCCAGGCCCCAGCTGCTAGCTTAGCAGGGCCAATGAATAATTAAAAGGTTCCTAGCTCTTCTTTCTGCAGAGGGATTTTTAAATTGGGGGTGGGGGCTGCCTCCATTGTCTTGGCTAGTTAGGGGACAGGAGTAAGAGGAGAGGGGACACTGGGCTGGAACCCAAAAGCACAAAGAATACTTCGACCTACACTCCTTCTCCCTAGTCCAGTGTTTCCTTTTTGGATTTCATGGACAAGTAAAATTCTCTCCAAAATTTTACCTATCAACTTTTTATTTTGCCCCCATTTTAAAAACCAAACAACAACAATAAAAAATAAGCCTCCTATCTACCATCATCTTTATTCTGCAAAAATTAAAAATTCTAACCCCCAAAGAAGCACAGGCATAACCTCAAAATGAAGGAGACCCTCTAAACATTGGCAGAGTCAAGCTCACCGCATCACCCTTGCTTCTTCCCTTCGCTAGGAGCAGTCTGGAAGCCACCACCCACAGCCACTGTGCCTTTCCCCAGTAGGGGAAATTCCTGCAGTAGAAGGCAGCAGTGAGAAGCAGCAGGAGACCCAAGATGCATCAAGCAGAAGACAGCTCCCATCCGCCACCCGTGGGCTGAAGCCACATGCTGTGAGCCGTGCCTCCTGCTGCCCCTGCCAGCAGTGGGCAGCAGCTGAGAGACCTCTGGAGACTAGATGAGTCCCCTCTGCCCGCCGAGTAAGGCGCAGCCTGCTGCCCCAGTGCTGGGAGGAACCCCAGCTCAGGAAGAGCCCCAGCTGAAGCCACAACACTACTGGACATTAGAACTGCAAAACCGCTCACGTTAACTACAGCTAATAAAGATGGCACGCCTTCTGGTACACACCAGGTACTATGCAAAAACACCCTGCACGTGGGATCTAGCGAATCCTCCCTGGGGCCATGAGTAGGTCTGTGGCTCTTCGCACTCTACAGATGAGGACATAGAGAGTCACAGGGGACAAGGCCACTCAGCACAGAATTGAGAGATTATCAAAACCTGCTCAGCCTGACCCCAGAACCCAAGGACTTAACCACCCTGCGACCCTGCCAACAGAGGAGCTCCTGCGCTGTGACGGGCCGCGTGCACAGTGACCATCATATCCTCAGAGGCAATTAAGGGGCCTGCAAGGGATTTGGCAGCTCAGAATCTCCTGGGGTAATTACAACGTTCCCCTTTAATTAGCCTTCCCTACCACATTCCCCAGCCCGCGGAGCACAGCGAGCATCCCTTGCCACAGGCTCTGGGAGAAGCCCTCTCCTACACCGTCTGCGTCCATGGCCAAGTCCCAGGGCACTGGGTGGGCCTGAGAGGAATTCAGGAAGTCACTGGTGGGCCAGCTCCCAAGAGAAGACTGGCAATCCCCTGCACAGGCCTGGCTCCCCACAAGTGACAGAAGAGGACCTTGCCCACCCACCAACCAGTTAGGGCTAGGGCTCAGGACTACGGAGGCTAATGGAGCAACGCGAGCCTCAGGACAGGTGGAGAGACTGGGCCAGGGCAGGGCTAGGCCTTACCCAACAGGCCAAGGCTATGGCTAGAGAACTGAGTGAGACAGGGCACTGAGAGAGACCCTCAGGCCGTGGCATCTCAGGTAAGAGGCTCAGGGTGGTTCTGGACCAACTGCGAAAGGAATTCAAAAGGCCCCTGGAGGCCTGGGACCCAGCACGGGAAGATGGCACCTCACAGAGCAAACAGCTGGCAGGACCACACCTTCCTGCGGGTATCAGGCTCCCTGCAGCTCTCGCCCTCCTCCACAAACAAGCCGGTTCATGAAATGGAGCCAAAGAGCACCCACCCAGCAGTGTGCCCTTCAGCTCAGTAGCTCCACTTCCAGGGATGAACCCTTAAGAAATAACACCCACAGATCTAGGTGCAAAGATATTCAGGGCAGCAATGTTTAGGGCAACAACCTAAAAGTCTAGTTGGGGGCTGTTTCAACAAATGAGGGCCGGCTCCGCAAGGCAGCCGTTCACAGGGCCGAGCGCAGGAGCTGGCGGGGCAGGGCTGGCGGCACTCCCCAAGCTGCTGGGAACAGTCGGGGACAAGGGGGGACCGAGTGAGAGGGCAGCTTTTTCACTAATGATACACATGTTTCTATCGGTAACTTCTTCAGCGAGCACGTTTACCTCTTTTGTGACCTCTTTTGATTTAAAAACGTACATAAAAATGCCAGTTAGCAAAAATGAATGCTATAAAATGGCATATTTACCTTGACTACAATTTTCTATTCATAGATTACAAAAAAAATTAGAAATACAGACACCGAAATGTCACATGTGTTTGGGTGATCTTCTTTCCGCAGTAGCCCTGCTGTGAGCAATGAGCCCATGTGACTCCGGAGCTCTTTTTGGACAGGCCCTTCCCAGCAG
This sequence comes from Pteronotus mesoamericanus, assembly GCF_021234165.1. NCBI lineage: Eukaryota > Metazoa > Chordata > Mammalia > Chiroptera > Mormoopidae > Pteronotus > Pteronotus mesoamericanus. The sequence goes on from NW_026555258.1 coordinate 5,374,749, forward strand.
GCTCCCAGCCCAGGCCTACCTCAGAGACTTTGTACTCCAAGGTCAGCTTCTTCCCTTTCACACCTTCGTTGAGGGTAAGGATGAATCCAATGTAGTCGGCATATGCCTACCAAACGGGGGGAGGGAAGTGAGACGCGGAGAGGGCTGTCAGACCCCCACCCTTTACACCCCAGCCAGCCCCCAACTCCACCCGTTACCAGACTGTTTCAAGCTGCCCTGACTCCCACCCCAGGAGCAGGAGCCCTGGAAAGATAACGCCAAGCACCCCACCCGGACCTTCACTCAACACAACGGCAAGCCAGTGACACCTGGGCCTCCAGCCAGAGCTTACCGTGTGCTCACTATTGTACCACCGTCTCTTTACACAACACAACAACCCACAAGCCAGACACTATCTCTGTCCCCATTCTGCAGATGAGGAAACCAAGGCTTCAGAAGAAGTAATTTGCCCAACATCTCTTAAGACCAAGATCTCCTTAGCTGTGGAGTAGGACCCAGCCAACCAAACTCCAAAGCAGAGTGGCCGAGTATACTTGACCACCGCACTGTAGCCCCGAGAGTCCAGGGAAGCCTGCAAGGGCCCCTCCGCAGGCAATCTTCCAGGTGTTTCCCCACCACACAAGCCAGGCTGCCTGCCCCCAGTGCAGAGGCCCTGCTCCCCGGGGCGGGGACTGTTCTCTGCCCCTGGCGCGCGGCAATGCAGGGTTGCACCGCTGACCCAGAGGGTCACCCAGAACAACCCTCCAAGCCCAGGGCAAGCCCGAGCCCTCATCCTGACTAGGGCCGCTGTCTGCAGTCACCCTTGCAAATACACTGGGATGCAAGGAGAGGAGGCAGCAAGGGGCAGTGTTACCCTCCACAGTCCCTACTCCCACGTGGCTCTGGGTCTCTTGGGGACTAAAACTGAGGACATTCCTCTGAACATGGCTGTGTGCAAAGTCTCGAGTGATGCCATCACCGTCATCATCGCCACTGTCACAACAGTAAAAGACACACCTAATGCTCACTAAGGCTCCCCATGGCTCACTACATGCCTAGCACTGGGCCAGGTGCTTTTTGGGCTTTAAATCATTTAGGCCTCCAAATAACCCCATTTCATAGTGGAGAAAACCAAGGCTTGGCCAGGTTAGACAACTTGCCTAAGTCACAAGGAGAGAAAACGGTGGCCTGGGTTTCAAGCCCTGCCCCATCTGCCCCCAAGCCCACGCTCATGGCCACAGCACCCTGCTGCCTGGCGAAACACCGTGGGCCACAGCACAGAGCCACTTTTCTGGCCGCAGCAGGTCCACGGACTTCACTGGTGAGCTTCAGAGGGAGTGTCAAAGGCTTGTAGCAAGTATCATCCAACATGCACATCAGAAGAGAAAGTGACCAACGCTTCCCCAAAAGTGCTGGTGCCTAGAGCAGGACTGGCAAACTTGCCTACAATGGGCCAGATGGTAAGTATTTTAGCCTCCACGGACCACACACTCTGGTTCAAATATTCTCAACTCTGCGCTTGTAGCGTGAAAGCAGCCATGGACAACAAATAAACAGAGGCGCATGGCTGTGTTCCAGTAACACTGAATTTACAAAACCAGGCAGAGCCACCTGAGGCCGGCAATCACCTGCAGACCTGTGGCCTAGACCAACGTAAGCACAGCAGACTCCTCGCAGAAAACCTGACACACTTGCCAGGACCCCTGAAGTCCTCCCAGGACTTCTCTACAAGTGACACTCTGCACCCCAGCTGACCAGACCAGGCATAGGCACCTGGCTGAGGCTGGACCCAAGATCTTCCTGGGGAATTTGAAATTGGCTCTCTTTTTCCTGGTCGCAGTCTTTCCACAGCCTGACCACGGCCCAGGGGGACAAGCAGTTATCTTCCGCCCGCCGCGCGGCCTGAGCAGCACAGAAAGCGGGCCTGCCCCACCATGCTCCAGTTCCCAGGGCTTTAAGGCTCAGCCACTTCCCTGGCCTAGGTTTCCATGAGACAACCTCTTCTCCCTTTGATACGCTGGCTCCCCACCTTGCAGTTCCTTGTAACCAAGAATCACAGTGACGCGCTCCACCCTTTAGGGCGCTCGTGCTCGGCCAGTGCAGCGCTCAAGGCGCAACGGTGGACGAGAACCAGGAGCACGACTCTCCAGGGTTACCCTGGCCCCAGCGCCCAGAGCCCTTCCCACTAAAGCATCCCTGAGTGCTGACCCTGACAGGGAGGGACAGTCATCTCTTCTGTCACCTCTCTCCCTAGCTTCTAAGAGCTCCAAGGGCGAGAAGGGTCAGGCACTCTCAACCCATCACGCCTAGAAAACCACTGTCTTTGAAAAAACCTGAGTTTCTCCTCCCAGTTCTGACCCTGCTGTGCAGACACCACTGGTACCTGAGAACGCTTCCATTTGCCCATGTCTGGAACCGTGTGGATCTCCTTTTTTGGAATGATGAAGTTCTGGGTGGCTGGAGGGGTGTCCTCCGAAGAATCTTGACAAAGAAAATGAAAAAGCAAACAGATAAGTAGAATTCCGCTCCTCTCAACACACACACACTTTTAAACCAAGACTCCAACACCCAAGCCCTGTGTAAACCCAACACTGCCTCCCAGGACAGAGTATTGGCTTGTCCAACCAAATCCACCGGGCCTCCTGCCCTTCCTTTCTCTGCAAAAGGGTTAAGGGAGAAGTGACAGGAGACCTGGAGACCTAAGGGGTAAGATAGAGCATCTGAGATAAGAGGCAGGCAAACCTCTAACTCAGAATTCAAACCAAGGCCCGAGAAAGAGACCAGCAACTCTCTTCCTCCTCCTGTCTGTTCTGCAAGCCCCGTTCAGGAACCCAAAACCCCCTACTGTCAGTAAATTGCTACTTTAAGTAAGATGTTAAAATAAAAAGCTTTGCAGGTCAGGCTGGTAACTTAACCGCATTGTTTTTATTGCATTGTTTTTATTGCGAAAACCACTGTTTTCCCAACTTGCAAATATTCTTTGAACACAAGCCTTTTCATGTTGGAGAGAACTGTCCCCCAAGGGGACAGGCCACCTGCCGCTGTTTCACAGAGGAAAACCTCCAGGGCAAAGGTTACCCTACCCTGTCAGCAGCCAACCTCTGATGAAGCACACAGGTCTCCCTAGAACATAAAGTCCTAAATTTAAAAAAGAATTTTTCTTCTAAGCCTTCAAACTCAGGACTGTGATAAATGAAGTCAGACCCAGTCTCTGTAGCATCAGATTCTGCCTCTGACAACGGGACCACCAGACAACTGGATCCCCTGAAACCTCTCAGTATAAGATGGAAACATGCAGAGTTTTAGGCATGTTCCTAAAAAGCCCCAGAGAGTATAAGGTATTGCGTGGAGGAGCAGCCCGAGCAGTTACCTTGTACCCACTTGGGGAAGGATACCAGCTCTCGACCCTGACGGAACTGCCACGTCCCATGCGGGCCCAAGTCGCCTACGCCCCACACGCTGCAGCTCTGTGACAAAGGTCGAGGCGCCCCATTTTAAGAAAGAAAAGAACAGGGTCCCGGAGGCTGTGACTTGCCAGGCAGGGCCAGGTCCGTGTGACTCCAATATCCAAGGCTTTCACCACTTCCCTGTCTGAGCTGAGTAGTTCCCTCCACTTGTCCCAAAATGTCCCACTTCCAACTTCAGAGAAGAAACCCCCACACCAAGGTCTGAGCCCCCACCCCGCCCCCCGCAGGGCCCAGGCTCTCTCCCCACCCTGCGCCCACCACCTGCCATCAGGGTGACACCTCACTGAGGAGGCCGGTGGCCTTCTATCTCCTGACATCATTACCAGACCTCTAAGGGGACACGCACAGAAGTTCTGTATATAATGAAATAAACGTCTGGTTTCGACATTCCAAGGATCACCCCATGTGAGGCAGGGCAGAAAGAATAGCCATTGTTTTCTTTCTTTCCCTTTCTCTCTCTCTCTCTCATGTTTTATTGTTTATGCCATTACAGTTGTCCCAATTTTCCCCCTGAGCCCCCTCCACCCAGCCGGCCCCCCACGCCGACGCTGCCAAAGCACCGGCTGTGTTTTGCCAACCCATGTGCTCCTGACACAATTTTTAAAGTTTTCGTAGTTCAGGGCGGGTGACGGGGCGTCAGCAGCCTTCCTGTTCTCCAGGTTACAGGTCTCTCTGTATGATCCTGTCCCTGGCACCTCCGTCCCAGGCGTTTGGGACGAACTAAAAACAGGCCACGGTGTAAACAAAAGTTACAGAGACGGTGATGCCTGAGGCAGACTCTCTCATCTCCTTGCACAACCGGACTTTTTAAATTAGGGGTTTAGACGACCAAGGGCAGTTTCTCGCAATTAATTCTCAACCACCGAAACTGGAGGGGCTGGCTTCCCGGAGAGGGGGACAGTGCGGGGGGGGGGGCCGGGGGCGGCGGCCAGGGCGCGGAGGCGGCGGGGCTGGGGGCCGGCGGCCGCGCCCCACGTAGCGCCCCTGCACCCTGCGCGGGGTCTAAGGAAGAAGGCGGCCTCAGTCCTCGACACTTTCCTCTTCAGATCATGAGTGGACTTCAGCGCGCGCAGCCCAGACGCGGGCAAGGGCCTCCCGCCTTGAGCTGCCCACCCGACCCTCGGGCGGGCGGGCCGGGCTCCCAAGTCCGGGTGCTGCGCCCCACCCACCAGCCCCGGGTTCTTGCCCTCCCCCCAGACCCCCTTATCGCTAGTTCCTCCTCAAGGTTCAATAGCTCTCTCCCCCTCGAGTTCCTCCATTGCCCGACCCTCCCCTTCCCTGCCCCCACTGCTGGTACCACCCCCGCGACCCCCACCCTGGCCCCGCCGGGCCGGCGCGCCCTACCTGGCGGCGACTGCCGCTCGCCCTCAGCCATCTTCCTCCCGCCAGGAGCCGGTCCCGACGCCTGCAGGCCCCTCACCTTTCACTCCTGCACCCACCCTTCCTTTCCCCGTGCTCAGAGCTTTCTGAAGAGAAATGAGCACCGGCCGGCTATAACCGAAAACCAAGAATTAAAGTCACCCCAGTGGAGACGACCGCCATGTCTGTGCGGGGCACTCAGGGAGCATGCCCAGCAACGGTCGGCTCGCTACAGCAGAGCTCACTGGGAGGCCGCCGCCATGTTGGTGCGGGGCACCCGGCGCCTGCGCACCAACGGTCCGCTCGCCTCCCCACCTGACAACGGCCCCGCTGGGCATTGGGAGCGCAGCCGCCATGCTTTTGCGGGACGAGCGAGGGCTGTTGAGGCAGCCATGCTTTTGCGGGGCGGTTCGCACCTGTCATCTTTGTGCGTGGCTCTGACCCTGTCCTGAGGGATATTAGGAGACATTCTCCTATCAACACAGTTTTGTGTTACTACCACTCTTAAGAGTAGTGTTCAAGAACACCTAACACCAAACGGAGAGGAGCGCACACCAGTGCCTGCAAACCCGTGGACGGCACTTGGAGGTGGGAGAGAGCCAGCTGGACCGCGGCCGCGTGGCGTGCCTGGCCCCTCTTCTCGGGTCCCCTCGCCTCGCGGCGTCCCCGGACTGAAAACTGCGCCCCCGGCCACGCCCCGCGCTGTGGCTCCGCCCCGCGCTCGCGGCTAGCGCTCGCGGCTAGCCCCCTCGGCCTTGCCGCTGCCTGGTGACCGCCGCCAGAGTCCTCCCTGGGCCCCCAGGCCGCCAACCACCCGGCCCGGTGGGTGGGCGCGGGGCCGGTTATATCGGCTGGCGGCGGTGACTCGGCGACCTTGGCTAGGAGGCTCTGGCGGGGATCCACCCACGGTGGCAACGGCGACCCGGACATTGCCCAGCACGGGGTGCAGAGTAAACTGTGTGTCCTCGGGCTGGCCGAAGAGATGTTGGCATTCGCGGTCAGGACAGTGGTAAGTGCGTCCGGGAAACCGACCTGGCGGGCCCTGGACGGGGCGGGCGGGCCGCACGCAACTGCGCCCGAATGGGTCAACAGGCAAACAGGCTATGAGGCTGCAAGGCCGGGAGGCCGCTGTACAGCCTGGACTGAAGCCGCTGGGGTGGGGATGGCAGCTGGGCTTCCCCGGTTTGGCAGAGGAAGAAACCGAGGTTCAAGGTCAGAGGTTGGATAAACCCATGTCCTGTAGCGCTAATCTTCAACGACCAGCAACAAACAGTGGCACCCCGGCTTCAGGCAGCACCACACCCTAGACTCGGAGTCAGGGAGCAGGCAGACGTAGAGTGTCTCACTGTTATTCTCTGACTGACACACCCTTTGCACACTCATCCTGAGCCGTCTCTGCTCAGGCTAGAGCCACTTCTCCAACTCCAACCAGTTGGTCAGCCTCCTTGAACTTATCAAATGGTCCCTGGGGAATTGTGTTTGGCCAGAGAAATTCACGTGGAGGCATCAAGCTGGGCTGTCCAGAAAGTCCAGAGAACTGGCAGGAGGTGGTGACCCTAAGCCTTCCCTCTCCACCAGGCCCTCCCCCAACTGGTCCATAACAGCCACCACCCCTGCCGTCCTCCCCAGAGGACAGCCTGGAGCAAGAGGTGCTGGTACCCTGATTTGGATTCCTTTACTCTCTACTCCAAGCTTTTCTGTTTGTATTTCTCTCTGTCTTTGCCAAGAAAAACATTCAAATAGACATACCAGGCACAGAAATCAGAAGCACCTGTTCTCAGGCTTTTGGTGGATAGGCTCTTCCAGACCTTTCCCGATCCAAAGGCTCCACCTCACTCTTGCCACTGCCACCTGAGCTGTCATCTTCCAGGACCTGCTGGGTGGCCCGGCATCATCACTTTACTGCTGGGGAAGCTGAGGCAAGGACAGACGTGGCCAGAATCTTCTAGATGTGGTCACTCGAATCTAGCCCAATGTCAAAGCCAGCATCATTTGGGTTTTTTTTTTTTTTTTAATGCCTGATGTCCTTCCTTCTTGGCTCCCAGCTGAATGAGCCACAACTTGAGAGAACCACGCTTTGGTGGAAGGGTGGCCTCGAGGGACTCCCAAGAGTTCTAGAGAGAAACAGAGGGAGATCGGGGCTCCTAGTGGCCGCTGTCCACTTCTCTTCTCCCCCAGTGTCTGCTCCCTTGCACCAGCCCCAGTTTTCAAGACCGATCCCCAGGATGTGGTGTACTTGGCAGCTGGGCAGCCTCTGCCCTCCAGCCAAGTTTTCCTTCATTAAACAGACCCACATAAATTCTAACAGGTGGATTTTTTTAATATCTCTTGGCCTTCCTCCCTGGCTCTGGGCCCATCCAGAGGAGAAAGGAGAACATTTTTCAGGTTTCCTCCTACTCCAGTGCCCACCTACTCCCACTCTCTCACCTGTTCCCCATTACCCCACTTCTGGAAGCTAGGGCAGGTGAAGCAGCTTCTCCTGCCACAGCCACAACCCCAGGTGCCACCACAGCCACCGCCACTGCCCCCTCTGCCTCCCCCCTGAATCTTGGCTCTTGTCTTCTCTTTCCAGCCCAGGCAAGTGGCTGCCTCTTGCTAGGCTCTGCTCACCCACTTGGTAGCACAGTTAGGCTTAGAGATCCAGCCCAAGGCAGAGACAGACAGGGCTCAGAACCTCAGTCCTGCCATGGAGGACGGGCAGCAGGAAGAGAAGGTATGGAACGGAGCCTCTGCCACCTGCCTGCCTACTGCTGCCAGTAGCCTCGGACGCTCTCCTGTCTCTCTCTGGCCGCCCTCAGAGTCTCCTGGACTCTCTCTCTCTCTCTGCCGTCTCCTCCTCCTTGCCAGGCCACTCAGCTCTTTCTTGCCTCAGCACTGCCCCTGTGCCGCCCCCATCACCACCCCCATCGCCATCCCATAGACAGGAAAAAAACCTATGGCTTCACCCTCACCCAAAAATGCTGTAATCATCTGGCTCACTCTGATTTTCTCTTCTTCCCTCCTGTTTGTCAACCTGGCCAGGGTGGGAGAAAAGGAGGTGGGGACCTCTGGGAGGGGGCAGTCGCCTCACTGCTGGCGGGCTGGCTCATAGTCCCAGGGTGAGAAAGGTGGGGCCCTGTCCACTGAGACAGGTAAGAGGTCCCTCTCACCTCTGCCGCCCCCGCCGGGTGCCATTTGACCTGACTTGGTTCACCCAAGAGCCCTGCCAAGATCAGTGGCCACACCCCGCCCTGCCTAATCCCTACGTGCATCTCTAGGCCCTGAAGAGGTGGAGACACCTGTTCCCCTAGGGCTGAGAAGCCAGGGCTGGCACCGCCCAAGAGGCCACCTCTGACCCCAGAAATGTACATATAAGTGCCCAGGACTGCACCTTGGGATTGCCAGGGCCTCCCAGAGCCGGTGAGAGAATGAATAGGATGTTCTGGTGCCTGCAGGTGAAGCCCGTGGGCTTCCTCAAGCCCTCATCCTTGACAAAGGCTGTCAGCCGCTTCAAGGCGCACCAGGATGCCCTGCCCCGGCTGCCCGTGCCCTCACTCCAGCAGTCCCTGGACCATTACCTGAAGGCACTGCAGCCCATCGTGAGCGAGGAGGAGTGGACCCACACCAAGCAGCTGGTGGAGGAGTTTCAGGCCTCAGGGGGCGTAGGAGAACGCCTGCAGAAGGGGCTGGAACGCAGGGCCAAGAAGATGGAGAACTGGGTGAGTTAGAACTGGGGGTACACCAATCCCCCAGTTCCCACAGAGGAGGAGGGGGACAGGCGTCCGCCCGGAGGCCGTGGGTCGTTGTGAGCATCCCACAGTGTGGTCCGTCCCTGCCACACACAGGACCTTCCAATGCTGGCTGCTCCGGTGTGTTGTTTGCACAGAGTTCCAGGAGTCCTTCCTCTGGGCTTGGCTCCAGGCAGAGTGCTGGATGAGCGAGAAAGACACAGCTGATGGCTTCGTGGGGCTGATGTTCCAATAGCGCAGGGAGAGGGGAGACAACAGGACACAGTGAGGGGTCGAGGTCACTTCAGGCAGTGAAGTTCCATAGAAATAAGAAAGAGCGATGAGAGAGGGGTGGAGAATGGCAGCATCTTTATGCTGAAGGCTCAGGGAAGGCAGGCAGGAGGTGGCCTTGGATCTGTGACAGACAGAGGGGACAGCCACGGGCCAAGGCGGCAACAGCCTGGTGAGTTCAGGAACAGACAGAGGCGGGAGTGGAGTGCAAGGGTGGAAGGCGGCGTGCAAGGAGAAGGAACCGGGACTTGAGCTCAGCGGGAGGGGGCTGCAGGGTGGCTTCAAGCAGGGAATCTGCGTTCAGTGACAGGTTGCTCCGGTTCTGTGTCTCAGCCTGCCACGCAGATGCGTTCACCTTGTGGCAAGGTATCTACACCAATGCTCCGTGCACTTGTCTGTGTGCGTCTCATACCTCAACGTAAAGTTCAAAATGACCACCCTGGCCGCTGTGGGGGAGGCAAGAGTGGGAGCAAGAGACGGGTGGGAAGGCTGGTACTGTCACCTGAGGGAGACGCTGGCAGGGAGGGGGCGGGGAAGTCATTCAGTCCAGAAGACGTTTTCGGGCCAGTGGTACTTGCTGATGGGGATGCCGGGAGCAGGGACAGTCCTGACCTAAAGCCACTGTGGGGAGGAAGGGAGAGGGGGCTTACGGAGAAGGGGATGACAGAGGGAGAGACAGGTCTGTGAGAGAGAGCCAAAGCCGGGCCTGGCCCCATAGGGCAGGAGGGGCAGCTTGGAGGGGGAGGCCGCACGGAGGAGGCGGGACTCAGCAGTTGGTGGGCAGCTGCGCTGAGCCTGGACGGGTCCAGGCCTTGGACTCCAGAGTCAGGAGCACAAGGATTCTGGGTCTGGCAGTGTTCAGACTTTGTTGAGCCTGCAACTCCATCACACAGGCTATGGGTCAGCAGCCAGCAAGGCACCCACAGGCGTGCTGTGCAGCCTGGGCACACCACATCCCGCACCCCTTGCCAACAGTCCAAGGCCAATGGCCGGTGCCCGCGGTGTCCCAGGGGGACCGACGTGGTGAAAAGGCATGTCCCAGCACCCATTGAGAGGGGATGAGGAAGCACAGCGGGGGCCCGGGTCTCCAGGGATTAAAGGACCTGCCAGAGAGAGGCCTGTTGGGCGTGTGCTTGGAAGCGGTGTAGAGCCGACAATGTTGTAGTCAAACACACAGGCTCAAGGGTGACAGTCACCTCGGAGCCTTCACCATGTCCATGATAGGTCCCCAGAGAGACAATGCTCCCCCGCTGGATCTAGCCCACATCTTGTCACCGATATAATGATTTATCCTCAGCCAGCTCCCCCTAGATCGCCCTGACCTGGAGACCCCAGGGAGTGCCCACTTCCCAGGCTGATACCAACAAAACAGGCCACAGGGGACCAGCATCCCCAGTTCTACGTGGAACCCTGGCTCCTGCTTTCCTGGAGAGGGCTCAGTTGGGATGAGCAAAAACTCATTCAGTGAACTTTCTTTTTCTATATCTTTCTCTACTTTTCCCTACTATCAGGCACACTAAGGGTAGTACAAATCATTGACCGGAATTCGTAAGACAAAGAAACTCGATTCCCATTTCTGCAGTTCCGTCCCACGCCCTAGGCTCCCTGCCAGCCTTCTTTCCCCCACATCTCTGCCATGGTGGCGGCATCTGGTTGCCCTTGCTGAGTGGCTCAGGTTAAGGGAAGATGATGGGGCACTGCGGGTGGGTGTAAGGGGACAGAGGGTCCCCTGGCCCTGTGGGGAAGGGTCACCACATCCCCACCCACCCCTCCTGACAGGCTCTGGTTCTTTCCCCAGCTGTCCGAATGGTGGCTCAAGACGGCCTACCTCCAGTACCGCCAGCCCCTGGTCATCTACTCCAGCCCTGCCCTAGTGCTGCCCAGGCAGGACTTCGTGGATCTGCAGGGACAGCTCCGGTGAGTGGCTGGGGCTGGGCAGGGCCCTGAAGGCCACTTCCTCCTGGAGGCGGACAGGCCCCAACCCTGCTCGTTATGTTTCTTATGAAGTAGGGAGCATCATCCCTATTTTACAGATGGGAAAACTGAGGCTCAGAGCAGCAAGGGGAACTGCCCGAGATCACCTTTCACTGTTGGCCGAGCTGGGGCAGGGAGCAGGGTCTTCCGGGCTCCCGCGCGTCAGAGCTGTCCGCAGACACGCTGTGGACGGGCCCCGCCCTCGGCCTAAGCCTGAGCCAGCCAGCGCCCCCAACGGCAGTCTCGGCACTCCACCCATCCTTCCCTTTCTCCTCTGGCCATAGGGATGACCTTTATACACAGTTCCCTTTTCCACTTTTGTCCATGTCACTTGCCCTGGCTGCTGTTCCAGTCCTACCAGAGATAAAAATACCAGTGACAGAGATCTCCTGCCCAAGCACCAGCCACTCACGGCTACCACCTGCTCCTTTTAAAGGCACCAGGGCACCCTGGGACAGTCTGGGGGTTCAGGCCCAGGAGCTCCAGCTCATGATCCCCATTTTGGGGCCCAGGGGCAGCCCAGGCCTCGGACATGGTCAGTGCAGCCCAGACAGCCTGGGGAGCAAGGCGAGGCGGCAAGAGGGCCTGGGGGAGATGGGCCCAGACACGAGGGCGGGGACCTAGTGCAGGGAACACCCTAAGCCACTGCCCCCCCACATTCACAGCCCGCTCCCCGCGGTCCTGGGTGCCTCCATAACTGGTGACTGAGAGAAGGGCACCCTCTTTCCAGATTCCAGCCCGCGGTTCAGGGGTGCGGGCCCTTGGTGGGTGGCACTGGCCGCACGGACCCGTAATCCGGCCGCAATCATGCCCCCTGCCTTAGCACCGAACTCTGGCCAGGCACTTGGCCGGCAGGTTCTCCCTAACCCCTCCATGTCTTGCCCTGGAGGTTTTGAGAAGGCAGGCTCAGGAGGGCAAGCTGCCAGCAGGGCATGTGAGCAGTGAAGCAATGGCACCCCCTCATCCTGTAGGTGTCTCTGGCCCAGTGCCCTTCCTTGGGGCGTCCACACAGCTTCTGATCTCTCGTTGGTCCCTCCAGGTTTGCTGCCAAATTCATCGAGGGCGTGCTGGATTTCAAGGCCATGGTTGACAAGTGAGCAGTCCAGCCCGCCTCTGCCCTGCCTACCTAGTTAACCCAACCTCTCCGGCCTGGCCCAGCCTGACCCCAAGCCCTGGGTGCTGGGCTGGCCCAGAGCACAGTGCTTTCACTTCCTGTTTGCCTGGCCCCTGTTGGGGTTGGGGAGACAGAGCCTGGGGATTGGGACGCCTACGTTCTCTGCTCCAGCTGTTGGGACTTCCTCCTGGTGACTATCCCGCGAGGCCCCGGGAATTGGCGTCCCAGCCAAAGAGGCCCGCAGAGGTTGACTGCCAGCTCTATCTCCCCCGCACAAACTAAAGCCCAGGGCAGGGAAGGGAGATTCCGGGGTGACTCACGGCAGGCCTCCTGACCCAAGCCCCGCTCTGCCAGGCCCCCTGCTCAGGCTAAGGGGAAGCAGGGACACGAGGGGGTGACAGGCACTGCCTGCGTGAAACCTGACTCGGCCTGGCCCAGCCCCCAGCCATACCCAGCAGCTCCCTCTTCCCTTCTCCCCTGGGACCTGCCCAGTGGCCCCTCACTGTCCCCCTGCCCCACAGTGAGACCCTGCCTGTGGAGTACCTGGGGGGGAAGCCGCTGTGCATGAACCAGTACTATCAGATCCTGTCCTCCTGCCGCGTGCCGGGCCCCAAGCAGGACACGGTCATCAACTTCAGCAAGACCAAGAAGCCGCCCATGCACATCACCGTGGTACACAACTACCAGGTGGGGGCCCGCGCTGCAGCAGGGGAAGGGGATGGCGCCAGGAGTCCGCTGCCCCAGCGCACCGGCCCGTGCACCCCAGGAACCGGCGTGCCCCGGGCGCCACTGTGGGCCGACCCGCTAGACCCCAGCCTCAGGGAGGCCAAGAGGGGCTGTGGGCCTGCCCAGCCTGGGAGAGAAACACAAGGACACCCTCCCCTGCCTCTCCCCGCTGGCCTGACCCTGTCCCCTCAGCTGGGCCCAGGACGGCACTCGCTGTGACCTCTGGGCTGCCGGGGCCAGGAGGAGGCTGGAGTGGGACGTGACTCCGGCTGATCTGAGGTCCTCACCGCCACCTGCCTGCCCCCGCAGTTTTTTGAGCTGGACGTTTACCACAGCGATGGGACGCCGCTCACCTCAGACCAGATCTTCATGCAGCTGGAGAAGATCTGGAACTCGTCGCTGCAAACCAACAAAGAACCTGTGGGCATCCTCACCTCCAACCACCGCAATTCCTGGGCCAAGGCGTACAACACCCTCATCAAAGGTGCCTCCAGAGGGCGGGGCAGGCGAGGCGAGGCCCCCAGCCTGGCCTCTGCCCGCGCTGGTCCCTGGGCTCTCACTGCATCCTCTCAGCTCGTAGCAGGTGTCGTCAGCCCGAGTTCAGGAAACTCAGCTGGGCGAAATCTGTTTCCCTCTGTTAAGTAGCCAGTGGGATGAAAGCCTAAGCCCTCTGGCTGAGGAGCCCACCACAGTCCCCGTGTCAGTCAGTGGCATTGTCCCCGAGTCAGACCCCTGTGTGGGTGGGATCCCTGACTGCCACTGTGGCTGTGAGACCCTGGGCTTCCACATCCTCATTTCTAAACGGGGCCCAGCAAGCCAGGCGTGGGGCGTGCCCTGTGGGGTGTAAGGCCCTAAAGCCTGTCCCAGCCCTTGGCGAATGTTCTGGAGGCCTCCCAGGCCACCCCAGACCTGACACCCCCATTTTGGGCCCCCTCCCCACCATGCCGCCTGCAGACAAGGTGAACCGGGACTCGGTGCGCTCCATCCAGAAGAGCATCTTCACCGTGTGCCTGGACGCAGTCATGCCGCGAGTATCGGAAGACAAGTACCGCAGCCAGGTGGCCGGGCAGATGCTGCACGGGGGCGGCAGCAAGCTCAACAGCGGCAACCGCTGGTTTGACAAGACACTGCAGGTGAGGACCCGCCCCCGCTGCCTCCTCACCCACGCTTGGCCCCCTGCAGCCTCGGGACTTCCTGTCCTTTGCCAGTCACCTCCAGCACCCCAGCTTCTAAAGCAGGTGGAAGCCAGTAGGTGGGAGCGGCTGTAATTACCAGGCAGTCAGCCTGTCATTACTGGGGTCCAGAAACCAGTCACCCCCAACAGCCCTTCAGCACATCAGAGGGAGCCCAGGGCCTGTAAAATAGAGTCCGTGGTAGGACTCCCCACTGGAATAGTTGCAGGGACGCAGCAGGGTATACGAGCATGGGACGTGCTTGGTGTGGCCTGGCATGGGCCCAAGGCCCCCGATGTATGCCAGCTCTTATTAGTAACCGTAAAAAGTCACCTGAGCCCCGAGGTGACTTCAGGCCCTTCCCGAGGGACCCCACCAAAGAGCGGCTCCAGGGAGCTGGGACTGACGCGTCCCCACTCCCCTCCGCAGTTCATCGTGGCAGAGGATGGCTCCTGCGGGCTCATTTATGAGCACGCCGCCGCCGAGGGGCCCCCCATCGTCACCCTTGTGGACCACGTCATTGAGCACACGTGAGTGCGGCACCCCCCGCCCCTGCCCGTTTCCCCAGCTCTTGGAGACAGGCGACAGGCTAGCCTGTGGGGGAAGGGCATTTTCCCTGTGCCCGGGAGTCTGTTTCTTCAAAGGAAGCCTGAAGAGGGGATGGGCTTTAGAGCCAGACAAACCAGGTTTGATCCTGGCCCTGCTGCTTCCCAGCCGCACGACCCTGGTCGAGTCCCGTCCCCTGTCCGGTCCTCCTCCATTTGGTCTTCTGAAAGCTGGAGGTAGTTTCAGAAGAGTAAACACAAGAGTGTCCCTGGGCTGGCCCCCTCCAGCCCCAGGGACCCTTCCTCCTGCCGTCGCCCTGGGGGTGGACCCAGGCTCCCCGGGCACTGGCCTGAGCCCAAGCCCGCCTAACCGTGCAGGAAGAAGGCCGAGCTCGTGCGGTCCCCCATGGTGCCCCTGCCCATGCCCAAGAAGCTGCGGTTCAACATCACCCCGGAAATCAAGAGTGACATCGAGAAGGCCAAGCAGAACCTTAGCATGTGAGTGCCGGGTGCGGGGCAGGGGCCCGGGCCCCTTGAGTCCAGCCGGCTTTTGTTCCAGGTCCGTCCTTGTACCCAGCTGGTTCTGAGACCGCCCTCCCTGGGGGGTTGGCAGGGCCGCCAAGCGCCTGCCCCTCACCCCCTCCTCCCCGCCCCCAGCATGGTCCAGGACCTGGACATGATTGTGGCAGTGTTCCACCACTTCGGGAAGGACTTCCCCAAGTCCGAGAAGCTGAGCCCGGATGCCTTCATCCAGATGGCACTGCAGCTGGCCTACTACAGGTGTGCCCTCCCCCGCCTACCCCTGCGGGGAGCGGGGCCCTGGGGGCAGAGGCGGGGATGGCCCCAGGGCCGGTGCTCAGCCCCGTGTCCCTCCAGGATATACGGGCAGGCCTGTGCCACATACGAAAGCGCCTCCCTGCGCATGTTTCACCTGGGCCGCACTGACACCATCCGTTCAGCCTCCATGGACTCGCTTGCCTTTGTCCAAGCCATGGATGACGCCAACGTGACGGTGAGGGGTGCAGGGTGAGGGTGGGTGAGCTGGGAGTGAGCCGTGTCCCTTCCTGCTCACTCTGTCAGCACACGCTGATTGAGCACCTACTGTATTCCAGCCCTTTGGTGGGCACTGGGAATGTAATAGAAGGTGGAGCCAGGAATTTAGCTCTGAGTTTCCTGGCAGGCCAGGAGAAAGGGGGAATGTTTGTCCATTTTTCACTCAGCAGCAGTGAGCAGCTGCCCTAGAGTGATGGTATTTCCCCTTCCTCCTCACAAATGTAGTACTGAGTAGGGACTGGGCTACTGAGAGGGGTGGCAGGAGCCAGGAAGGGCCAGCGCTTCAGCTCCCTCTTCCTCTCCCCCCACAGGAGCTCCAGAAGGTGGAACTGCTGAGGAAGGCCGTGCAGACCCACCGAGCCTACACCGACCGGGTAAGCGAGGCCTTTCTGTCCCTGCTCGCTTGGCCCTTGGCATCTCCCACTGCCTGTCCACCCTACAGCTAATGGCCGCTCACCCTTAGCTTGAACGAGCCCTCCCCTGAGCCGTGGGGCACCTGGAGCAAGGCTAAACACCCCCATTTTAAAGTTAGAGAGACTGAGGCGGGGCCCAGTGACTGCGCTGGTCCCAGGTCCCAGGTGAGCTGCTGGTCTTGTGTCAGGCCCGCCCCACCCTGCGCCGTAGAGCCCCGGGTGCAGAGGGCACACACAGCGGGCAGACAACAGCGCTCCTGCCACCTGGCAGCTGAGGCTGCTGCCAGCGGCTCAGGGGTCTGGGCCCCCCTTCCTGGCTCCGCATCCGAGCTCCTGTGGACCACGCTCTGCCCGCATTGCACACAGGCACTGTTTAGATCCCCGACCAGGCGAGTCCAGCGACCGTCCCCATTTTACAGATAAAGACACTGAGGTTCCAAGATGTAAATGACCTGCCAGGGGTCCACAGCCAGGATGGGACTAGGCCTCCCAGCTCCAGACCTGCGCTCTTAAATCCTCCACTGCTGCCTCCCTGGGCAGGCCCCGGGTCTCAGTTTCCCCATCTGTGAAGTGGGGGCTCTCCTGCCTGGCTGCTCTAGTCTCATCGGCCCGAGAGGCCCGTGAGGGAAAGATGTGTTGCCTCCACACGGCCCTGAGGAAGGGGGCGGCGGCGGCATGCTGTGGTCTAGCAGCCTCTGCTCCTGACCGCACCTCCTCCCATAGGCCATCCGCGGGGAGGCCTTCGACCGGCACCTGCTCGGCCTGAAGCAGCAGGCCATCGAGGACCTGGTGAGCATGCCCGATCTCTTCATGGACACCTCCTACGCCATCGCCATGCACTTCAACCTCTCCACCAGCCAGGTGGGCCCCTGCCCTCTGGGCCCCTACCCAGGTGCCCCAGGGAAGGACGGAGCAGAACCCCCGGAGCAGGAGCGGGACAAAGGCTGCGCTGACTAGAGCCAAGGTCTAGACACAGTCAGACCTCGGTGGGGCTGTGGCCCACACAGGCCACCGCCAAAGCAGCCGAGTTCTGGCAAAGGGGGTCGGCGGGGGGCTTCACTACAGCGCAGGCAGGTGAGGGCATCAGGGCCCCCCAGGGGAGAATCAGCTTCATTTATGCCCGCTCAGACACAAAGGGACCCCTGGTCCGTGCCGGGCTGTGCTGGGTACTGGGACACAGCAGGGACAGCAGCGTCCCTGCCCCAGGGGCTCACAGTATAGGCCGAAGCACAGGGACTGAGCTAGTGATGGTCCCTGGGAAGTGCTGGGCGGGGGAGGGGTCAGCAGAGTCTCGAGGAAGGAACAGCTAAAGCCCCCAGGAATGTCAACGAGGCTCCATGGAAGGGTGACACCAGAACTGTACCCCAAAGGACCGGAGGGAGTCACCTGTCTGATGGAGAAGAGGAAAGGGCATTTCAGGCAGAGCGCAGCAGGAGCAGAGATGTGGGGAGGCAGGCTGGTGCCCCGAGGGCTGGAGGGGACCCGGTGGGGTAGGGGCGGGAGCCTTAGTCCTATGCCACCCCCAGGTCCCTGCCAAGACAGACTGCGTCATGTCCTTTGGGCCCGTGGTCCCAGACGGCTACGGCATCTGCTATAACCCCATGGAGGCCCACATCAACTTCTCCGTATCAGCCTACAACAGCTGCGCCGAAACCAACGCCGCCCGCCTGGCGCACTACCTGGAGAAGGCGCTCCTGGACATGCGCACCCTGCTGCAGAGCCACCCCCGGGCCAAGCTCTGAGCCCCCAGCTCGGGCCAGCCAGTGCCACCGCCGCACCGCCTTCGGGTGGGTCGCCCGCCAGGGCTCCACACTTTGTCCCTTGTCCCCCTGGGCCCTGCAGATCTGACTGAGCCAGGGCCAGCACCACGCTCTCAGTGGGGCCAGCAGGCCCGAGCCAAGTGCCTTCCGTGGGTTGCCCCCAGCATCTGCTGGGACCGTGTCCTGGGCTCTGTTCAGAGGCTGAGCAGGACGTAGGCCCGGGCGCCCCACGTATCCCCCACAGAGGGCTTCCTCTAGGGAAAGGAACCAGCTGAGTCCCTCCACGTCAGGGTGGGAGATGGGGACATCCTTTTCTCAGTGGTTCACCTCCGGCCAGTCCCCGCCGGCTACGCAGCCTGGCCAGATCTGTACCCCGGCCCTCAAACTCCCACAAACCTCAAGACAGGACTGTCTGGAGCACAGGGACTGTGGGCCACCCCAAGGCTGAGAGGCTGGGGCACGAGGTATACTGGGGAGAGGAAGCCCAGGACTGCCTGTCAGCCACCCGGCGCCACGAGGCCATCTCCCAAGGCACTGCTGTACTCTTTGAAGAATGCGGCTCAAGGGCCCCACTTCACTCGCTTCCACTTGGTTGGCTTCCTGAACCATGTTCCTGATTGTATCATAGTGACATGCGAGGTAATTAATAAAAGGAAAATTTGTTGGTAGAGATGTTCCAGCCGACGAAGCAGGCAGGTGGGGGAGGACAACTGGCCTCCTCCCAGCTTTCCCTGTGTCTGGGAGTTGGTGTCACAGCGGCCAATGGCCCCAGTGGCCAGAGGAGACGAGGAAGAGCCCTCAGGCTTAGGCCAGGGAGCTGTGGGCCAGTCCAGGACAGCTCCCACCTACCCGTGACTTGGGCCTCTTCAGTACCTTGGGCTGCGGATGGGGACGTCTCTCCCAGGGAGCTGTGGGGCCCTGCAGGCCGGGTCTAGTGGGCCGTGTGGCTGACACCCAGGGCCCAAGGCCTCATCCCGCAACCTCCCCACTGAGCCCAACAGCAGTGGCACCCCAGGTTACATAGCCCCCTAATCGGAACCCTAAACCTACCTACCTGTTCCAAACCCCAGGCACCTGGCAGAAATGGTGTCTTGCCAGTCAGGTGAGCTGTATGTGGGGAGAGGAGCCTCTCTCCGAGGGACACTCTGACCCTATGACACCTGAAAACCCAGAGCAGAGAGTGGGGCTGTGGGTGTGAGACCTCATGGAGCCTGTGAGAGGTGACAGTCACGTAAGGATGGGGCCTGTGGGTTTTCTCCTTTTTTCAGATGAGGAAGTGAGGCTCGGAGAAGTTAAGGTCACCAGGCCCCTGAAGAGCAGAGCAGAAATTCCCCGAGGCCATACTTGCCATACTTCAGGCCAGGGTGCGGCAGCCCCTGCAGCCAAGGCACCAGCCCCACGTCACACCCGCCACACCCACCGCGACGCCCCAGGGCAGGGGCGGAGGAAGGGAGGCCTTGGGTGGAGCCAGATTAGGTAGAACTCACCCCTGTTGGTACTGGGGCCTGCTGGGGCCTGCCGGGCCCTGCCGCCTCTCTCCAGAGCCACAAAAGACGGGGGCGGGGCGGGGAACTAAGCGTCCTCGTTCTCCAGTGAAGGAAAGAGAGGATATGCCAGTTGCCCAGAGTCTCGGGGCAAGAAGTGGAGCCCGGACAATGGGGCAAGTGGGCGCTGCCCTGGGCCGGGCGCTCCTCAGGCCCACAGCAAGGCGGGGTGGGGGCCCTGTAATGCCAGAGGCGGGAGGGCGGCCGGTACATGAATGCTGCTTCCTGGGCCACGTGCAAGAGGGCCAGGACAGGCATGCAACACACAGCCTGGTGTCCTCTTCTGTACCGCGGGGGTGATCTGCTCCCTGTGGGAGCCACCAGGAGCCCCAGGAAGCGGGGGCCCCCGGCAGCTGAGCGCTGCCTGAGCAACACTGAGGAGAGGCCACGGGGACGGGAGAGCGAGCAGGCCACGGACACAGCAGTGTCACCCAGGACTCCCAAAACTCGAGTCCTAAAGACCACACAGGCCTGAACATAAGGCAGGGTTCCCCCTCCCCAAAACTCTCCTTTAGGGCCATGAAGTACATCGCGGGAGGTACGTTGAGCTGCTCAAACACCCCCCTGTCAGATGGAGTGCTTAGAGGTCCTGGGGGCGCTGGTGGGGAGGGGGAAAGCAAAGGAGCAGAGCAACTTGGTGATTATTCCTGAGGGTATGGCCTGTGTGCTCACCCTTGGAAGTGGGACAAGCAGGTGCTTTAAAAGTCTTTGGACACACAGGAGGTAAGTGTTGGGGAGACGACGCACATACAGGATCTTTAAATCCACTGTCCGAATGGTATGCCAACAGGCACTTGTGGCTCGAGATATAATTTCCAGTGACAGCATCATGCGTGAAATCCAGAAAATGATGCTGAACCCAGAATTCAGGGAGCTGACCCAGAGGTGGCCCTGGGGCAACCAGACCCTGAGGGCAATGATGCACTTGATTTAAAAAAAAAAATAAGGAACTGCTCTAAATTAATACACTTTGTGCAACGTGTTATTTGAAATGTGAGGTGTAGTGAGTGAAGGAATCGACGATTACTCGGCTGTTACCCAGATCCCCTAAATGACCGTCCAGGTGGGCATGGACTTGGCTTTGGCTCTCTTCACGGGGAAAGTGCAGCGGCCGGCAGGGAGCCAGGCCTGCAGGGGAGCCTGCTGAGGGGGCGAGGGCCAGACGGAGGGGGCCGCACCAAGGCCACGTCCACAGCGCGGCCGACCAGAGCCCCCGAGGAGGGTGTCCGAGGGACTGAAGGAGGCCGACAGTACAGGGGCCCTGCTGCCTCCCGGCGGGGACTGGGGGCTGGGGCCCAGAGGGCCGGGGAGGCAGAGAAAAGTAGATGTTTAAAGGCACTTAGGAGGCAGAGTCAGGAAGACTGTGAGCAACAGGAAAAGAAGTTGATGGCGGTGGTAGGTGGGGGCAGGTATGTTGTTTGGGGTGAAAGCCAAGTCTAGCTGGGACTTGGGACACCCAGGGCTCAGCCCTTCTCTCTCCACGTGCACTCAGGGGTTCTGCCCTGACGTCTGGTTTTTTCCTCTTCAACCGTGTCTTGCCCATGAAACATACCTGTTGAGCTCATTTTTCAGCTATTGGATCTTTCTGTTTTGATTCATTTAAAAATCTTCCACAGTTCAACTTAGTCCCCATGACCTGCACACTTTCAAGGTTGTGTTCTACTTCCTTAAAATATAAAATTTACAGTTTGTGCCCAATCATTCTTGCATCCAAGGGTTTTGCAGGTTTGTTTCCACGACCCGCTTCCTGCTGGTTCTGTCGCAGTCACTTCCTTCTGGCTTTGTCTACGTTCTCTTCACTGGAATTTGAGAACTACTCATACAAATGGCAAGTCTAGGATGTAGGCTCCTTCCTCCCGATATTTATTTGCTTCTGCCTCACATCTCGAGTGAGCTCGCCTGTACTGAATGTCAAGGTTCTATGGGCCACTTAGGAGCACTGACCCACAGCCTTTGAGCTCTTGCGAGGACAGGATTATCTCTGACCCCTTCACCCTAGGGTGTAGCCAGTCTGCATCTCAGCTCAGTGAATCAGAGGATTAGACTCCTCACTGTGGCCAGGTCCGACCTATGTCCACCTCACTCTTCCAAGGCCTCCAAAGCCCTGGCTGTTTGCAGTTATTTCTTCCAAAGCGACATCAACCACACACACGCTCAAGCGATACTGAACTACACAAGGGGCGGAGGTCCTGGCAGCGGCTTAGGAAGAGCGCACCGGGGGCCCCTGCTCCTCCAGGGCTGTCAACGGAGCGGGGGCCAGGCTTACTGCGAGCAAGTCTGGAGCCAGCCAGGGCCACACAGCGGGGTGGACTGGGACCGGGAAAGAGGACACTTCCTAACTATGTGGCAGTGAGGTCTCCTCTGACTCTGGTGGGAAACGTCGCTGGGCCAAACTGTGGCTTTGTGGGCAGGGAGGAACCAGATGTCTCAGAGATGCTTAGGAGTCTATGGTGTTCACCATATCCTTGCTCCTCAGAGTCACGTGTCTCCAGCCGCCTCACAGGAGCTCAAGTCAACATGTTCTCAAGCTGCCAGAGTTCAAGATTTTATTTTAAAACAATAGTAAACAATTTCATTGATTTTTCTTAAACCACCTCACACTTGGCTTGTCTCAGGCAAAACGTACAAAATAAGAAGGAAAGAGGAGGGGAGGAAATGTGGGGACTGACCAACCTTCCCCAGAAACAGGCCCCTGGTCCTGGCACCTGGAATGGCTTTTGGACAGACACTGTCTTCAACAAATGAAAAAAAGAAAGCACCCAAACATTGTGCTTCAGCAGCGGGTTAGGAACCTCCACAAAGAAAAGGAGGGGTAGGGTTTGATCACAGGTCCCATGCAAGCCTGGGTCAGTTCTAGAAACTTCCAAGAGTCTGGAAGCAGGTCCCCTCCACAACCCCATCTCAGAGAGACTTAAGAGATTGAGTCCCTTTAGGAGGGACCCTGCTCTGAGCTGGACAGTGGGGATCTGTGAACCATGCCCCATACACAGGCTGCAGGGTGGCCCCAGGCCAGCTTCCAGCCCCTCAGAGGGGGCCGGGAAGGATAAGGAATGTTCAGAGCGAAGAGGGAAGGGAGGGGAAGGGCGGGGACGTCAGGCACCCGCGCAGCCCCTTCCCCTCAGCCGGCTCCTGGTTCCTTTGCATTTTGTTCTTGTGGAGATGAAAACTAACTGCTCCCAGATGGCAGGACCAAAAAGAGCTGTAAACAGCTTGGGTTTGCTCACCCACATGTGCAGGCTCTTTTGTCAGAAAGGGACCACTGTCTGGGAGACAGGGGACCAGAGAAAGCCCTTGTGGTGCAGGGTCGATACGGGGTAGGACACACGACAGCAGCCGCCAGATGCGTGCTCTCCCTGGGCCCGGCCCCCAGACAAGGGAACACTGAACGAGGCTCTGGAACGGCAGTGGCGGCAGGGCCGGTACAGGGCGCTTCCCGCCTCTGGGAGCCCCAGGCCGCCTTTCAGGCCCAGGAGGAGGCAAAGGGCCTGGGCCCCTCAGCACTTGGGGCAGCCACAGCAGAGCAGGCTCTTCCGGCCCCATCTCCAAAATCCTGCCTGCCGTTAATAAAACCAAAAAATAAATAGTGTGTGTTTTTCACGCCACCTGGATTTCCTGGTCCCGCGAGCACAGGTGCAAGCCTTTCTCCTCTGCCCCACACCCAGCGCCCACACCAAGGGCACGTTCCGCCCGGCCGGGGGCCGGTAGCAGCACAGCGAGGGTCTCTGGCCGTGTGGCCCCTGGCAGCAGGCCTCCAGGGTCCTGGCTGAGGGGCTGACTCAGCCCTTTGGGCCACCTTGTTCATTCAAATTAAAATAAGAAAAAAAAAAAGGCTCCACTCGGTGACTTGGGTCTGTAGAGGTCTCTGCTTCGTCCCTCTGTCGTTCCACCCATCCTGCATGGCGTCGCGCAGGCCAGACCTGGAGGCTGGACCCACCTCTCTCACTGGTCACTGCAGTTTCGTCCCCAGCTTGCGTTGTCTGTTCCTACAAAATGGGGGCGGGGGTCTGAAGTGAGGGTGCCCGGGGGTCAGGTGAGGGGATGCCTGGCGTTCAGCGACCCCCTTAGCTGGCCTCTCCCTACCCCCCGTCCTAGCAAAACAAGTGGAGGCCCACCCCCAGGCACCCCAGTGACCGACTCGGGCCAGGCCAATCAGAGCTCCTGCCCTAGACCTTCGCCCTGAAGACGGTCACTCTCTCTAGCTCGCCTGCATCATCGAGGCCTCGGCTCTGGAGTCCAGGGACAGAGCCAGGAGATGAGGGCCCGGGCCGGACTCCAGCGATTTACGGGGAGCCCCACTTCACAGATAAGCCAGCACAAGCAGGGCTGTCACAGCTGACCGAACAGCCTGTAAGGCGAGCTCTCTGTTGCGAGGCATGTGAGCGACGGCAGAACCGCTGACGGAGGCCACAGAGCGGACGGGAGCGCCTGGTCTGGGGGTGCGGCTATACCCATCATGGGGCCAGGGAACAGGGAAGCAGGGGTAATTCCCCCATTTTCCAGAGGGCCTGGCTGAGGCTTAGAAAGAGGACTGGGGCAGTCTAGAATCCCAGTTCAATTTCAGAAACCTAACTGCACCCACTGGTCCCAAGGGATGTCGCCCAGCTTCGCCTCACGCCCTGCCCCGCCCCGCCCCCTTGATCCCTGGGCTCCAGCCTCCGCCTCTCCTCCCTCGGGTGGACTCGCCACACGTCCTCCTGCCTTGGAAGCTTTGCGCACGCCATTCCCTCTTCTGGGAGCGCTCCCTCCCAAGCCCCACCTTTGCAGCCTCCGCTACCTCCACATTCAGGTCTGTCCCCCCACCCCTACCCCCCAGGGCAGCAGGCCCACCTACCCTGCCTCCACACCTGGTCCCTGCCTCGAGCTCTCAGGCCCAGGGCCCGCATCACATGGGGAGGTGCCTTATTCCCTGACCCTGGGGCTGCCTCACTCTCTGCCTGTCCGCAGCACACAGCCTGGCCCAGGGCCTGTGCACTTTGAAATTTTGGTAAATGAAGGCAGGCATGGCCAGCAGGGTCGGGTGGGGCAGGGCGGGGCCAGGCAGGGCAGGACCACTCCAGAGCCTGAGCCAGCTGGGGCCTCTCACCCAGTAAAGAGATTGCTTGCCCTAACCACCCCAAATCCCCTTTCCTCCTGGATCCGGGGCTTTACCCTTAAGCTCCTTAGGATAATTTGGACCATGATGCACTAGACACATTCCCAGGCTGCTGTGATGCCCTGCCCTGCCCTGCCCTGCCCCATGATCCCTCTCACCAGCTCCCTGGGGAAACCTCGCAGGCCCACTCTGGAGCCTGGCCTCCCTTGGCTCCCTTCTGCGCCCTGGGAGGAGCCAGGCCTTCCCCACCTGGCTGACACTCCACCCAGGACTTGCGGTGAGTGGGAAAGCTCAGTCAGTATGCCCCAAAGCCTGGCTTTGCATCAACTTGCTGTGCAACGTTTGACCCATTTACAGGGAAAGTGTCTGGACTAAACAGTCTAGGGGTCATCCACACAAACGCATCCTGAGAATCCCGGTGGCCCAGCTCCCTGGTCCCAGGCTACAGGGGTTACAAGCAGGCTCTGGGCCAGACGGCCTGCTCCCCCACCCACGATCCCTCAGTCATCTGTGAAGTAACTCCTGGTCTCATCTCTGAGCCTCGGCTTTCTCATCTGCAAAATGGAATCCAGGAGAGGATTCAGTGAGGCGGTGCAAGAAAAGTGCTTAGGCAGGTGCCTGGCTCTTGGGGAGCCCTCCTAAACTGGGGGCAGGGGCTTCCCTGGGGCCATGCCACACCGAACCGGAACCCAGTGACTACTGAACCTTTAACTCACCTGGCTTCGGCCCGGGTTACTGTGTACTCAAACCAGAGCACGTTGGGGATGAGGCTTGTGTCTCGGATTAGGAAGAACTCAGAGATAGGCCTGGAGAGACAGACACCCAGACACCCAGGGCCACATCAGAAATGTCAACAAGCCAGAGTTCCCAATCCGTGCCTGAGGCCAGCCATGCACCTTCCCTTGACTGTTCAGAGAGTCTTTGCCTGGCCAGTGGCCCCAGAGCCACTGAGAGACCCAGATGTGTCACCTGTATGACACTGAGGCAGGGGCAGTCCCTCAGGCACACACAGCTCAGCAGGACTCAGGCTGCTTTCTAAGCCCCTGAGGGCCTAGGCGAGGACAGAGGGTGCCATCTTGGCTTCTGGGCCTGAGGAAACCCCGGGGCAGCAGGCGAGTGGGGCCTGCAGCCTTATGTCCACCAGAGGCCTGGACACGAGGGCTCTCCCAGGGAGACCGAGGCTGGGGTAGGAGCTCCTGGGTCCTCCCGCTGATGGCCCCTTCCACAAGAGGGGGCAGGGACCAAGATGCCTGGGAAGGCGGGAGGGGCAGCAACAGGGGCCGAAAGCAGTTACCAGGATGCTATCCTGGGGAACAGAGGGGTGAGAACCTCCTGGGTGAAGGCAAACCAAGCGATGGCCATGAGGCTTCCAGCGACGCCCCCATAGAGCACCTGGCTCCAGGTGTGGTATAGCAGGTAGACCCTGGGCCAAGGACAGAGAGAAGTTCATGAACAGGCCTGCACGATGCCCCAGGCCCAAGTCCTAGGTTCCCGGGGACTGTGTGCACACAACCCAGGAGGCACACACAGACAGGTATGAACCTCTGTGAACACAGAGCCTCAGGCCGACTTCCGGGAGGAGGCAGGGGGTTGGGCCTTGACAGCTGCTCTCTCAGCTCAAAGTGAGGGGACAGCTCAGCTAAGACTCAACTCCCTTCTCTCTAGCCCTTGAACTCCGAGTTTGTCTGCCAAGGGCTACCCCAGGACGCTGGGAACAGATGGCTGATCTATGGAGGTGGCCTGAACCCTAGGCTCAGCCGGGAGGAGAGAGCAAGGACTAGCTACAAGGGGTAGTGGAGCCCTGCCCCCATAAAACAAGAGGCTGGGACCCCTTTCCCCGCCCTGCCCTATGGGCTCTGGGACCAGGTCTACAGGGAGGTCCAATAGGGACCAAGACCCAGGGGCAGGGTGCGGGGTGGGGGCTCTCCCTCCCTCCTTACCTGCTGTAGGAAACTAGAAGGGCTGCGGTGAGGAGACCCAGGGAGAGCACGTGCCTCCACAGCAAGTCCAGGAACCTGGCGTTGTTCGTTTGATGCATTCTGGGAAGACAGGCCTGTCAGAGGGCCTCAGCCCACAGCCTGGAGCCCAGGCCTCCCAAACCGCACCCCGCCCCATCCACAGGCTCCCTGGGCGCCTGCTGTCCTTGCTGCAGCTCCTCCCACCCCCAGAAGAGGCCAAGCCCCGGGGGGTGTCCAAAGGAACCTGGTCTGGGCCAGGTCAGGGCCAGTCCAGCCAGGGAGAAGCTCACCTTAAATACAGGAAAAGAAAGGAATAGACAGAGAAAAACCACATAAACTGGGAATGACTGGAGGGCATCCCGTACTTGGTGCCCACTGCCGTGTGGGGGCCTGAGGGAGAGAGAACAGGGCATGGAGGGAGGATGTAGGCCTCCCCGTCAGGGCCCGGCCCCGGGGACCACCAGAGCCGCACAGCCTGAGCCCTACCTCCACACGGCCGCGGCTCCTGGATGACGTGTTTGATGAGCCAGTTGACCCCCTCGTTCAATGCCAGGCCCCCGAGGAACGAGATCTGCCGGGAGGATGTGTGGTCAGCTGGGCCTCTGTGCCCCCTGGCCACTGCCCAGCCCCACAGGCCGTGGGGCTGAACTTCCCAGGCCAACTCGTGAACAACCTGGGACCAGCCGGGAGGCTCCAAACACCTCAAGAAAGGTGGAGGCATGGGAGGGGCGGGGGAGCCCCCGGGATGACATGGCGGGAATCCCCCTTCCCGGGGAGAGGGCAGCGGGGGGCACCGACTCACTCACCGTGTGCAGCTCCCGCTTGAATATGATGAGCGTCACAAAACCGACAATGACAAATATGGGGCTGAGGCTCAGGTAGGCAAGGAGGTGGCCAGAGAGATCACCTGGGTGCGACAGGGAGACTGGGATGAGGACAGAGCGTGAGCATCAGAAGAGGGGCCAGCCCTACCTACGAGTTAAGCAGGACCTGAGCCAGAAAGGAGGCCCCAGCGGGGAGGGGCCCAGCACGCAGGGCAGGCAGCTGTGGCCGCCTGTCACAACGAGCAGGGGCTGGACCACAATGCAAGTCTCTGGCCTAGCCCAGATACTACACCCACCACCCTGCCAAGTCAGGAATTTGAACTCCTGACCCCAAGGCTAGCCCTGGGCCAGGGGCAGCCCGGGAGGCACACCGGTGCCTCTGGAACACAGCGCTGGGCTGAGACTGCCCCAGCCGAGCCCTGGGTCTCCAGGGGGACCTGGAACTCTCTGGTCACACACAGAGTTGAGCCTGTGCTGCAGACTCCCACAAGGACCAAGGCCAGGGGTGGGGAGGCGACTGTATTGCCCAATATGGACGCCTGTTGCAGTAACAGCTTCTCATTCCCTCTCTAATGGTCGAGAAACTGGCTACCTACTGACTGCCTGCTTTTTTACCATCCTAACAGGCCAGGGAGGGAGATAGTGTGAGGACTGCCAGCCCCTTTTCAGAGATGACACCGCAGCCAAGAGATGAGAGCCACTTTCCCTGCAGCTCAAGGGCAGAGCTTATGTCAAGTCCAAGACCACTGTTACCATTGAGGGCAGGGCGGCCACGTGGCCACCCTGAGGTCAGTGGGCATGGCTCACTTCCCGGGCCAGCACTTGCTGGCTGCTTGACCTCAGGCAAAGACTCCACCTCCCTGAGTTTCCACTCTCTCATCTGTGAAAAGGGGAAACTAGCACCCACCTCCTATGCCTGTGTGAGACCCAGCAGCTAGGTGAACTCAGCGTGGGAAATGGCCAACAGCCCCAGCCTGGTCTCACACAGGCTGCAGAGAAGGTGCCCACACGGGGCTGAGCCCAGATTCAGGCTGAAGAGATGGGCACACACCTGGCCTCACCCCAACCACCCAGGGTAGGGCTGGCTTGGAGTTGGCCTGGGACAAGAAGCCATCAGGCTCAGTTCAAGAGCTAGTGCTGCCACAGGCCAGCCGCGCGACGCTGGGTGAGGCCTTTCCCTTCTCTGGGCCGTGGCCTAAGACTGAACTTCCCACGGCTCCTCACCCACGCGACAGCCTGGCCTCTTACAGCCCTGAGATTCTGGGTCTTTCAGCTGCCCGGCTGATGCCCAGAGCACCTGACCACGAGGACAGGGAAGAGCTGGTACCCCGAACCTCTGGCCACCTCCATGGCCTGTTGCACACATGGCGCTAACCTGGGACCTCCCTGCAGATGCTGCTGCCTGTGACTCTGGCCTCGCCACTCGGCTCCAAGTCCCTCAGCGGCTCCCTCTGCCAGCTCACTGAACAGGCCCAGCCCTGCTCCCTTCCCACCCTGTGCTCCAGTTAGTTCCAGGGAGCGCACTCTAGTTCCCTGAACATACCGCGCTCTGCCCTACTTCTGGACCCGACCCACACTGTTGCTCCCACCTGGGATGCTGCCTGGGTTAATACAACATAAAGTAAGTGCCCACTACAGTGGCAAAAAAGACACGTTCCTGCCATCGCAGAGCTCTCAGCACGGCAGGGGAATATGCAACCAGGCATCATTGACGATACGCTATTGTTAGCGTGGACGTTGGGCTGTGTCTGTCTCTTCCTCTACACATCCCGTAACAGCAGGGATGGGGGTCTCCTTACACAGCAGTCAATCCCCCAAGCCCAGGACAGCGCCTGGCGCTTAACTGGGCTCCAAAATAATGGTCAGTGAGTGGAGAATGAAAAAGGGCCAAGGGGTACAAAGACACGTAGAAGGCCATAGAAGAGTCAGCAGGGCGCTAGGCATCAGGGATATCCCCAGGCTCAGCCAGGTCCCTCCTCCAGACCCACCATCCCTACAAAAGGGTCCCTCATCACAGCCTGCATCGTACTGCTCACAACCTCCAGGTTCCTGATCCTTGTTAGACTGTGAGCACTCAGAGAAACTACTCTGAGGCCAGGCAAGTGGAGCCATGAGGTGCTGAGGCCTCAGCCAAGTCCTTTCCCTCTCCAGGCTTTGGCTTCCCTCCAGTAAAGTGGGAATGTTTTCCATAGTCCAGGATTTCAGGGACTTATTGGTCTGTTTGACATTCTAAACCCAGAGCTAGCCCAGGGACTAGCACGCAGGAGGTGCTCAACGGATGCTGCCTGAATGAATGGACAGGTGGATGGATGGATGGTGGGCAGACAGGCTGCAGGGCCCAGCACCTGGCAGTGCCACCCCACCCCCAGAATGACCGAGAACACCCAGGGTCAAAGTTCTCTGGCAGCCAGCCTGGGGCCCTCAGCAGGGCCAGGTTCTCCCATCTCCGCCCAAAAGAGCAACATATGATGAGCAGGCCCTTCCCAGGACAACAAGGGTTCCATGAGGGGCTCACTTGATACCCAACAATCCTACCCAGGGAGGGCAGGGTAGGCTTGAGAGGGTCCTGAGAAGGTGGGATATTAACTGCAGTTATTTTTTTAATGCTTCCTGTGCACCAGGCACTGCTCTCAGCATTTCTCACGCCCCCTGTTATTTGATTCTCACACCACTACTACAAGGGAGGCACTGAGATTAGTTTCACTTGAGAGATGAAGTGACTGGGGCACCTACAGGTGAAGTCACCTGTACAAGGCCTAGGCCTGAACTTAAACCCAACCACCGCGGACCCCAAGGCCCACGCTCCGCCACACTCTTAATAGAAGAAAGGTAGCTGAAGAACCTCCCAGTTGGAAAACCCTGAGCTTCTAGAGATATGTCTGATGGGAAGCTCCCGAAGTCAAGATCCTGGGGGCTCCCTGCCCGTCACCAGGTCCTCTCCGTTGTGGACAGTTCCCTGCTCAGGGCGTGGCACACCAGAAGCACTCAAACAACGAATAGAGCTGCCTGGCCTCGGTCTGCACACTTCCAGCAACGAGGAACTCGTTCTCTTATAGGCAACCCAAATAATGCACTGTTTGAAGGAAACAGGCACTCCCTTGCACGCCGGGGAGAGTCTGGCCTCTCTGGCTACGGGGGAGGCGGGGAAGGAGGGCCCAGGTCCAGGCCGGTAATCCTTTCCCGATTCACACAAACCCCCTCCCCATTACAGCCCACCCGTGCCCCAGGACCAGGGGGAGCAGCCCGGTCGCGCAACCGCAGAGTGCGCGAGCGAGTCTCCCAATTTCGCCCAGCTCATCGCCGCACCACCGCGCCTGCGCGGCGCGCGCGCCGGCCGAGCCCCTCCATGGCTCACTATTTGACAGTTCCTACCCCGATGCCCCAGCACCACCTCCGCAGGCTCGCGGGAGCCGGAGCACCCGCGGCTGAAAGGTCGGCCCCGGGAAGGCGTCCTTGGTGCCCGGGCCGCCTCTTACCTGCAGGATATTCGACGTGGGTAAGGCTGACCGGCCGCCATGAAGCGGGGAGCGAGCACTGTCCGTCCGCTGCCATCTTACCCGGAGACCGGGCTTCGCCCAGCAGCCAATAGGGTGCCAGGGGGGCGGTGGTCCTGACCTATCACGCTGGGGAGGCGTCGTGCATCCAATCGGAAGCCTATACAGGTAGCGGCGCAGCCATTTAGCGTGCAGGCCGTAGGGCTGGCCGCAGTGGCCAATCAGAGAGCGAGGTCCCTTGGAGCTGGCGAGCCAGACAAGCCAGCGTCCAATCCAGGGCGAGCGCAGGTAGGTTTCTGGTCAATCAGGGAAGAGGAGGGTTTCAGCCCAGAATAGAGGGCAGAACAGCCAATCAGAATGTGAAGCTGGCGCGCAGCGTAGGCAGGACGGGCCAATCAGGCCGTAGCTTGGGGGGCGTGTTGAACTTTGGTGGGAGCTTTGGTTTGGCTGGGACCTGCGCGGAGTGCAGGCTTCTCCGGTACTCCGAGCCCGCCCTGAGTCGGAGGGAACTGGGCACATACTCGAAGCGGGGAAGCCACCTCGGCACGATGAGGTCTGGGTCCACACACTTTTAATTATGAGTAAACAGAAGTCAAAGACCCAGAGGACACTTATTTTTTCTTACGTGATGCGAAGAGTGGAAGCATAATTGAAATTAAGAAAGACGCCTTCCTTCTTTTATTCAATTAACAAAGACTTATTGATTCAGTCTCATTCATACTGTTTAATGAGGCATCTTGGGAACATTTTAGACAAGAAGCCGGTTTTCCATCTACCTCAGTTTTCCCGAAGCATTCCACTCAGTAGCCAACAAGGCCCTGCATCAAGAGCCACAACTTCCCGCCCATCTGCCCCTCCCGTCCCCCCACTCTCTCAGGCTGGGCTGAATCACGCATAGTCCAGATGAAGTGCTGACCCCCCCCCCTCCCCTTTCCTCCTAGTCTTTGCACATGCCATTCCACTGCCTGGAACGCATCCCCGCTCCCGCCCCTACTTTGCCTTTGAGCAAAGTCTGCCTCAAGTGTCAGTTCTCATTTAGAGGTTTCTGCAGCCCGTTAAGGGGCCTCCACTGGGCCCCTCTCCTACCTCAGCATTGAGCACACTGGACGGTGATCGGCTTCTTGTCTGTCTCTCTCGGTACACAATGGTTCTCCGACTTCGTGAGCACTAAGATCAGCGTGAAGGAAATGCAGATTCCCAGGTCCCTCTAGGGTCTGGGTTGGAGCCTTGGAGTCTGCATTCTTACGCACTCTGGGGTTCCGATGGAAATGGTTCCAGCCATGCCTGGAGAAGCCGAGGGCACCATGAAGACAGGACCTGTTATGCATTTGAGCCTGGCCCAGGCCAGACTTAAAACAAGAACCTGATAAATGCTTATGAGGAGAAGGGAGAATAAGCCCAGGAATCCCACTGACCAGAATGGGTAGCTCTGAGAGGCTACAGGACAGCTGGAGCCAGGACCGAGGGCTCGGCTGAGAGGGCTGGGGGATCCATGCTGACTCAGAGCCCACCAGGGAGCCAGGAGGGCCCCCGGGTCCCCCTCAGCTGTGCTCAGCTCCCCACCCCGCCCAGCCTGGGCTCCTCTGGGTCAGCCGGCCCCATTTCCCTGTCACCTGCCGTCAGCCACCTCAGGCACTGCCATTACTAGCTTCTGAGAAGCAGGAGGTATGAGAAGAGTAGGCTGTGAGTCTCCCAGCATAGTCCCCTGGGACAGGGCAGCCGTCCTGGTCTGGCTGCATTACCGCTCCCTGGGTAATGGCCATTTCACCGATGAGCAAACAGACCTAGAGAGGCAAAGCCCCTGGAACCCAGGCCTGATTCCGGAGTCACCTTGCCTCGGGAAGCTTTCCAAGGGGTGAAGATGGAGAACTATAGGAAGAGAGGGAGTTCTCCAGCGCGGGGTTTTCCTGGCAGAGGGCACAGCATGAGCAAGTGTCCTGAGGCAGGAGTGTGACTGGATGAAGTGGGAGAGAGTGAGGGGTGAGGGGTTGGGGGAGTTGGGAGGTGGCAGGGCCTTGGCCCCCCAAAACTTTGAGGGCCACAATTAGTGGTGAGTTCAGATGGGAGCTGTGAAGGATGGGGGCGTTGTTTGGTTTGGTTGTGCTTTTTAAAAAAATTTAAATACAGCCCTGGCCAGGCAGCTTGCTTGCTTAGAGCGTCGTCTCAATACGCCAAGGTTGCGGGTCCAGGGCACGTACAAGGAGCAACCAATGAATGCAAAAGTGGAACAACAAATTGATGTTTCTTCTTCTCCCTAATAATGCAAAAAAATTAATTAAAACATATCGTTTATACAGGAAATTCCAGAAACTGAATGTGATGAAGTGTCACAAACAAAATACACCTGCGTAAGCAGCCCCTGACACCCCATCTGTTCACCCCAGGGTGCCCACCGTCCCAACATCTATCTCCACACTTTACTTGGTCTGATTTTCTGCTTTCTATAAACAACACCCTACAGCACAGGGCGCGGTAAAAGTAGGTTTACAGTTCTGAGTATGCAAAGCAGTTTATACTTGTACAATATGATTATTAATTATTGTATTGTTTTCTATACGAACTGTAAACCTACCTTTGCCCCATCCTCTATGTACTTCTGGTGTGTGGCTTCACGAGACTGTGTTATGAGATTTATCCATACTGTGGCCTCTAGTTGTAATTTGTTCACTCTCATTGCCATGTGGTATTCCACCGTGTGAACACACCAGTTTATTTTCCACTTGACTCTTTTTAAAGATTTTAGTTACTTTTAGAGAGAGGGGAGGGGAGGGAGAAAAAGGGAGAGAAATCTCAATGTGCAAGACATACGTCAATCACTTGCCTCTCACACGCCCCCTACTGGGGACATGGCCTATAACCCAGGCATGTGCCCTGACTGGGAATGGAACGGGTGACCTTTTCATTCACAGGCCAGCACCCGCTCCACTGAGCCACACCAGCCGGGACTTCCATTTGACTTTTAACAGGCATTTTGGGTGTTTCCAGGTCTGGGGTGTTACAAACAGTACTGCTAGGAACGTCCTTGTGCACACCTTTGGTGTACCTATTCATGCATTTCTGATGGAGATGTGCCTAGGAGCCATTGCAGGGTCCCATGAGAGGGTGGAGGTGACCAGTCAGGCCTGGCGTGTGGACAAGGGGCTCGGCAGTGCAGGTGTGAATGCTGCCCGGAGAGCCACGGGAGGCTGCAGAAGTCACCTGCCTCCTCCGAGCTGGGTTAGGCGAGTGATGCCCCTGGTATCGCTCTGAGCATCCTGGGAGGTGTTCCAGCCTTAGTCACTTGTTATCTTCCCAGCATCCTGCACGGTAGCTCTTAATGATCCCCCTTTATAGGTGAGGACAGTAAGGCCCAGGGTGTCCCACCATGTGCCAGGTCCCCCGGCTAGGACACGGCAGAGGCAGGGTTTAAACCCAGGTCTGCCTAATGGGTGGGCCTTGGTTCTGAACCACACCACATTGCATGAGCCAAACTGCTGGCAGCTGTCCCCCACTGACCTAGATGTCCTCAGACAAGCCCCGAGAGCCAGGCTTCCCAGAGTCCCCAGCTGTCCCAGGTAGGGCTGGTCTTTCACTCTGGCTTCTGCTCTGGCAGAGTTCGGGGGGGCGGCCCTGAAGCTAGAGGCACAAAGCGTAACGCTGGTTTGCGCTCAAACACTTCGGCTCTCTGGGCTTGTTTCCCCGAATGGCATCAGCACCGCCCTCTAAGCCAGAGGATTTTCCCTTCCCTTCAAGAATCTCTGTGTTCGAATTCCTAGGCAGTCCTGTCTGTCACAGAAGTGGGCCAGGGTTCCCCCGGGGCCCTCGCAGCTCTGGTCTCCAGGATTCTGGCTTCTGGGAACATCCTGTTATTCTAGAAAAGATGTGCTCAAACACTGATGGGGATGGGGTGGGGGTTGTCAAAAGGACCCAGGAGCCTGCTCAAAGGGGTTCTCGCTGGCCAGATTTGTGACCATCTGAGCATCAGGAGAGAGATTATAACTGCACGTATCAAATAAAAACCCATGAGTTCACAGCGGTACTCAAAAAAAGGAACTCGTTGTATTGTAGAATGCTAGTCAGCAACAGAGAAATAAATGATTGATACATGCCATAAAATCTCAGAAATGTCACTGGAAGCCGAGCACAAAGGACCACATACTGTAGGATTCCATTTACATAAATGTCTGAAAAGCACAATGAGAGAGTAAGGAGCAGCCTGGGGGCCGAGGGGCTTTCTGTGCTGGTGGGAATGAGCCTGTTGTCCCAACAGCTGCACTCTGTAAATTTACTGAAAGAAAAATCATTAAAACAAATACATTTTATGGCATACAAATGACCTTAATAAAGCTGCTTAAATCAAACAAACCTATTTGCCAGCATTGGAGACTATCAGCTCGCGTCTCTACAATCAGTAAAGGGAAGAGTCAAACATTTTCTTTTTTAGGCGGAATTTAAGTCCATTAGTTGATTGAAAACACTTCTCAGAATCCCAGCAGATGCTAGAGAATGACTGATACATTTCTAAGGTGGGATTATGGTATTTTGGTCATGTCAGAACCCCTTTATTTTTAAGATCTGCTTTTCAGGTGTTTAAGGGTGAAGTACATGCCTTAAAGTTCTCTAAAATATTTTTTAAAAGAAATAGCAAGATGTTAATTACTGTGTTGAGGTGTTGATTTTATGCGTAGATTTTACGTGGTTTTCTTAACTTTTCAGTACATTTGAAAATTTTCCAACTTCTTTTTTAAGCACCTTCAAATGAACCTTGCGGCGACTGCCTGTGTGTGAACACGCTGAAGGTCAGGCAGGGTCAGGTCTGCTGTGCCCACCTGTCTCGGCCACATCTGTGCCCTCAAGCATTTCACTGGCCACGCCCCCTCATGCCCCCACAGGGGCCCTGCCAGGCTAAGGGGCCCCGAAAGGCCTCAAGCCCCCACCAGGCTGCTGCGACCCTTGCTCTCCTGGAACCTCCACCAACTGCACCCCAAAGACTGGGTCCCCAGCCCTGGCCCAGGAAGTAAACGGCCACACGTGTACCCAGCGGCACAGCAACTTGGGAGGAAGTCCTCTGAATCATTTATTTGACTTGAAGTCAATGCACAGACGCTCTACCATACAAAAGTTGGAAGCTGCAACAGATCGAGTGCCAGAGGCAGTGCATGGACTGTAAACAGAGACAAAATGAAAATGCCACTTCTGTGTGATCTGGGAGCAAATCAGAGTGGGCTGGGCCCAGGCCCAAGATTACATTCACAGCGCGGGGTAAGTGCAAATGAACGGAATGTGGGGATGGGGGACGCCGCCCCGGTCCTCCCCTCTCAGGAGGCCGCTGGGTTTGGAGTCAGACCGAGGTCAGTGCCAGCAGCCCCCCAGTCTGGGGGGTGCAGGGCGGTGGGGGGAGATGAGGGGCGCTTGGGAGGGGGATTCCAGGAGGAAGGTGGGCTCACAGAGGATGGGCCACGCCCAGCATCTCCCTCCCCCATCTCCTTCTCCCTCCAGACCCACATGGGCAAGGCTGGCCCCCCTTGGGGCCCCTCTGCCGTTCAGGGGAGAGGGGCCCCGGCCTGAGGAGCCCGTCCCCCACATCCAGAGAGCGGAGAACCAGGAGAAGGGCGTCTCTCACAGGCCCCCCAACCTGGACAGGGGCAGAACCTCAAAATAAAGTGTTAAGGCAATAAATAAAACATCCCAGCTGGGGTGAAGACACCATGCGAGAATTGAGTCTGCCGGGCTGACAGGAGCCCTGTGGTGTGGGGACAGATGACGTGGGGACAAGTGCTGACTGCCTCCCCTGCAGGACCAGCAGGGAGGCGGGCCCTAGGCGGCTGCCCCTCTGGAGAGCGTTTGTGTGTCCAGGGGAAGGCCGAGTGCGGGGCAGTTCCTGGTCCTAGGGAGGGCTGGGGAGCTGGTCCAGGCCTGCACACCCGCTGACCCACCCAAGTGGTCCCTGGGCCCCTCGCTCCTCGGGCCACCGCCAACAGCAGCACAGGTGATAGGCCTGGTCAGAGCCTCCAGTTCTGAGCTGGGCCCCACCCAGGGGGTTTGGGGCTCACAGAGGAAGGCAGGTGGGGCGGGAGGACTAGCCCCACCTCCTGTCTTTGGTGGTGGCAGAAGTGGAAAGAGAAATGACAGGCTTTGGCAGGGAGAGGGAATGTCAGAGGACAATGTCCTGGTTTGCTGCTGCGACCTGTCCCAGGCCAGCTCCCTGCCCAGATGCGAGCACAGGGGGTGGGGGGAGCAGTCCCCAGCAGGGCAGATCTCCCACCTGCTGCCAGCCCAAGCCTACTGCCACCAAGGTGCCCACCACCCCACTCTCCCAGTGAGGCCCCCACCCTCCCTCTCTGGAGCCACAAAATAACAGCGCCCCGGGGCGGATGGGGCTGGCCTGCCCGTCAGGGCCTGGATTCTGAGACCCTTCAGCCCAGGTTCCTTCTGGCTCAGGACATCAGCGACCTTGACCACAGAGCCCTGCCATCCCCACCTTTCACTGCCACCCTCCTCATCGGCAGCCCTGGGGTGGGAGGCGATTTTGGGGTCCCACACCGAGGGCACCCCAGCTCTGCGTGCCCCAGTTCTCCTCACAACACGCGCCTCTCTCTCACTACCTTCTCCCTCAAGCCCCAGTGGCCACTGGCCCAGCCTCCGCTGCCCCAGGCACGGCCGAGGGCAGTCAGGGGCCCCTGGGGGCGCCATCCCTCTCCGGGGAAGTTTGCTCCCCAGGCCTCAGGGATTCCCAGGTGATGGGGGTGGGGCAAGGTCAAGGGCCAATGCCCATCTTCTCCACAGCCGGGGCTCTCTCGCTGCTGACAGCCACAGATGCCCAGGCCCTTGGGTGCCAACCCAAAGGAGGGAGGAGGCACCTTCTCCCTGCCGTCACCCGTGTGGACGAGGCCCCGGCAGCCCCTCCCCAGCCTGCACCCGCCGCTACTGCAGCTCCTCCAGGGGGCCGTTCTCTCGGGGCAGCACCCCGTTCAGGCCAACGCTGCTGGCCGCCGGCGTGCCCAGGTAGCCGAGCAGGATCTCGCTGCGGCGCCGCGACAGCTGCAGGATGTCATGTGCCAGCGCCGGCACTGAGGTGTAGCGCACGTTGTCCAGGTCAAACATGTCCCTCAGGTACTGCACGATCTGGTCCTGGGGTACAGGGCTGGCATGAGACCTGGGCTGAGGCCCCTGCCCCCACGGATGGCCTCCAGGCCTCCAGGTCCCCAGGGCCCTCCCGGGGCTTCCGCAGACCCGCGGGGCCAGGCTCCCCGTGGGAGGGGCAGCACACGCTCTCTGCAGCCACCCCGCTGGCCCTTTCTGGGGAGCAGGCCCAGGTTCTCGCTCTGCTCCTAGCACCTTCCAGGGCTCCGATTCCAGGGGCCATGGCAGGAAGGGCCCAGGAGCGGCAGCAGCCACAGCGCTCCATGCTTACCTTGAAGAAAGCACAGACTTCGGCGAGCTGGGGCTTGGGTCCAAGGAAGCCAAAGGCCAAGACAGGACTAACATGCTCCGATACGGAGTAGAAATGGGAGATGAAGCCATCGGGCACCTGTTCGGGGGCAGAAGGTTGAGGCTGGGACCCTGGGGTCATCCGAAGGGCTGGGCGTTAGAGGGAGACCTGGCGCATTCACATCCTCGCTGGGTGACCCTGGGCAAGAGACCAGGGAAGGCCACATTCTTGCCTCTACAGAATGGGGGTGACCTCAGGGCTGCTGTGAGGGCTGCCCAGGGAGGGCCTGGGGAGGGCTTGGCACAGGAAGTGCCCCGAGTGCGTGGTGGCAGCAGCTGGTATCAGCTGGGCAGCAGAGCCTGGCTGGCCAAGAGGCACTATGGATCGCAGCCCAGACAGTGCAGCCCGCGCTGCCTGGGAGCGCAGGTAACAGCGCCCCGGGGCGGATGGGGTCTGCCCGTCCCCAGGGCACCCTGCCTCCGGCCGGCTGCCGGCTGCCGCACCTGTGCCTGTGCCCTTCCCCCTCTCCTAATTCCCTCAACATTTCCTGATGCCCCACTCCCCTGGGCCCTGCGAGGTGAGATGACGGTGCTCCTGGTCAGGGGAGAGGCACTGGCAAGACAGGCGGCTATGCTGTGACAGAGTCCAGAAGGTGCAGCCAGGCCTGGGAGCTCAGCAAGGCCTCCCTGCACCAGCCCCATCTTCTGCCCACCCTGCCACGCCCAGCCCTGCCCCGTCCCACCCAGGGACCAGCACACCCCTAGGCCGGTGCGACCCCCAGAGCCCCCAAGAGCGCGCGCCTGGGGGCCGTCAGGTCACTCACCATCAGCAGCCTCCTCTTGGCTTTGAGGACAGACCAGCAGGCGGTGGCCAGGGCCTAAATCAAAAGGGCGCAATGGGCGTCAGAAGAGCAGGCCAGGCCGCAGCCCTGCCCATCCCCAGCCCGGGACCAAGGCCTTACTCCCAGCAGGAAGGTGGGGCTTGGTGCCTGAGCTCTGCTGTCTCCCTGCCCGCTATTAGGAATTACACCCCTAAATCTGAATCTCGACTCCAACGCTTACCCCTGCGGGCCCGTGGACTAGGCACTGAACATCTCTGGGTCTGTTTCCTGACCCACAGAATGGCTGTGAGCTGATACCCCATCTTATGCGGGGGCTGTGCAAGCCACAGTGACCGCCTGGATACCGCCTGTGAGGAGCAGCCCAGCCTCCCCAGACCACGCCCTGCCACCCGTCTCGGCTTCCTGAGTGGCATGCCTGCCCTGCAGCGCCCGAGCTCAGTGCTCTCCTGCTGTTCCTCTTCTTTTCCATGTTTTAACATGACTTAATAGGGTGCATTGAAAATTGAATAACACTGACACCAGCACAGGATGAGTAGAGTTAAGTGAAACCATAGCAGAGAAGGAAAACGCACAGGCCACCAGCCTCACAGCGCAGCCGAGGAGAGCATGGGTGCCAGGAAGCTCCTTCAGGGCGGAGGGGCGGGGAGCCTGCCCCACGGGGTGACTGCGGGCTGACGGGGGGAGTCAGCGTCCAGGCCAACACACAGGACTGCGCTGGGAGTGGGGTGGCACCCACCGTCTCCTTGAAGCTGTCCGACAGCCAGCGGTTCCTCAGGACAGCGAGCACTGAGGACGGGGGGTTCTCCAGGTCCTCGAAGGCATCCATGAGGATGAAGTCCAGCACGATGTCAAAGAAGCTCATGCACACCACCTGCGAGAGGCAGGCAGCTCTGTGGCCAGGACCGCTGCCCAGAAGGGAGGCCAGAGGCCAGAGGGGGCCAGGGTGTGTGGGGCCCCATGGGGGAGCAGACACGTCTCTGCTCTGTGACGGGGTGCTGCTGGGGCCATCTCTCTCACGGCCACGGCCTGGGTCTGGGGCGGGGCGGAAACTGGGGGCTTACAGCAGCAATGGTGCCACCTGAGACCCTCAGAACCAGGGCAGAGCTCGGCACAGGCACCCGCCCTGCACAGGGCCTCACACACTAGCACAAACCGACTCACCCCTCGGCCCTCCAGCTCCAGCCGAGTGGTGGCCCAGGTCTCCGGGCGCAGGGCATAGCTCAGCATCTCCTCATAGCTCTCCAGGAAGCCTTTGGGGCTCTGTGGGGAGAAACACAGTCTGTCCTGTTCATGGGAGAAGCCCCGAGACCCAGCTGGACTGGATCTGCGAGGACAGGCTGGCCTGTGGATGGGGACAAGCCAAGGCAGGGCCAGGGCCAATCCCTGAGGAGCAGCCATGGAGAAAACAAAGCAAGAAGAGTCCCCTGCCTGCCTCGATGTACCTCTGCAGAGACCAGGGCGTTTCCACAACAGTTCTAACACCAAGTGCAACATTTCACGCCAGCCCATTCCTGGGCCCCTACTGCCTTCCAGGAGATGTGCACATGCCAGAGTAGGAGCTCACTTTGGAAGGATGGGTGAGAATAGGAGGCTGAGTCAGGCAGCCAAAGATCCAAATCTCTATGACCTTGAGCCTCACTGGCGAAACAGGAGAAGCTCGAGCCAGCCCCACGCTCACAGGGCTTTTCCAGGGGAGTCAATGAGCTCATGCACGTAACACAATCGGCCCAGTGCCTGGACCTTGGCCACGAATAAGGCATGAGCCTGCTGCCGCCAGTCCTCGGGCCACCAGCGCACAGGCCGAGTCCCTCACCCCCTGGCACTGTGAGGTTTAGCGGGGGCACGATTTGCAGGTGTGGATGTGCATTTATGGGCATGGGAAGCTAGAACATGCCAGGGACTGATCTAATGCGGATCCACTCACCTAATTCGTCCCGTCCTATGGGGGACATTCTGGATTATGCCCATTTACAGATAAGAATACTGAGGTTTCTGGAGATCAGTGATGTGTCCAAGAGCCAGGCAGTGTGGAGCTGACCCCCAAGAGCAGGGGCAGGTTGATGCCATTTGTACAGAACCACAGCAGAGATGGCACCAGGGAAACAGTCTCCAAAACGTGAACAGGGCGGGGCCAGAACTCACCGAGCCTCGAGGAGACCGAGGCAGCCCACAGCGGGCTGTGGGGTGAGGGCTGTGCTGGGTTCTCGAGCCCGACGGAAAGAGGCAGGTGCAGCCACGCTAGGGGAAGAGCTGCTAGCAGGGACTCAGAAGACAAATGACCAAGGGAGAAAGAGAGGCAGGCGGATGGGGACCTTCCAGACGCCAGCAACATGCCACTTCCTAACCTAGGTGCCAGATACATGGCGGTTCACCTTTTCAATCATTAAACCCTACAGATGCACTTTTGCGCTCTCATAAGTACACCCCACAGTGACATTGTTAACAACACATATCGAGGAATAGTGTGCCAGGTGTGGACGAACCAGCAGAGGCAAAGGCCCAATCAGGGAGAAAGTTGGTGTGGACCAGAAGCCTGGAACTGCCCAGTGTGGACAGGACGAAGTGCCCAGAGCGGCAGGCCACCGAACGAAGCCCAACCTTTACACCGAGGGCGGCGGGAGTAGGGGAGGGTCTGACACGGCTGGGTGATGAGGCCAGAGCTGCGTTCTGGAACTACCCTGGCTCGGGAGGAGAAGAGACTGAGGGGGAAGAGGCACGTCCAAGAGTTTCATTCAAACCCATCAAAGAGAAGAAACACGTGTGACCAACAGACATGGAAATTTATGCAACCTCGTTAATGATGAAAGGAACATCAAGCACGAATAAAATAAACACTAGAAACATTATTAACATCCAGTATTGGCCAGGATGTAAGGAGACACACTCCTACAGTGCTGCGCGAGGACCTAGGTTAAGGCAGTTCAGGGGGCGCACTGGCCAGGTCTGCCAGCCTTTTCAACATTGAAGCCCACGCCCCAGTGTTGCCACATCTGGGGCTTTGCCCCACAGCAAAGCTCCCAGCACCCAGAGAGATCTGTAAGAGACTGATTACAATGGTGGTGTCTGTGAGCCCTGGCTGGTGTGGCTTAGTGGACTGAGCGCCGGCCTGCGAACCAAAGGGTTGCCAGTTCGATTCCCAGTCAGGGCACATGCCTGGGTTGCAGGCCAGGTCCCCAGTAGGGGGACGCACGAGGGGCAACCACACATTGATGTTTCTGTCCCTTTCTTTCTCCCTCCCTTCCCCTCTGTCTAAATATAAATGAATAAAATCTTAAAAAAAAAAAAAAAAAAAAAAAAGAGCGGTGTCTGTGACCCTGAAAATGAGGCACAAGCCAAATGCCCATCCCTCGGAGAACCGGGTAAGCCACAGGCAGAAACCCTCTGGGATGCAACACAATTGGTCAACATTAACTGCATGGACTGACATGGAAACACGAACAACATACACTCATATACAGCCAAGTAAGGCTGCATAGGGTCTGCAGGGCGCAGCCTGAGCCTTGGAAATTAGCAACAAGTTCAAGGGTTAAAGCCGGCAAAAGTGAACAGGACAGGTATCAGGCTGCAAGTAGCAGTTCCCCCTGGCAGGTGGCCCTCAGGGAGACCCTCTGCGGTGTGCACTTCATAGTCGGTGAATTTTAGAGCTTTATTATATTGTAATCAGAAATACGAAGCTATACAGATCCGTATTTTTCAAAATTAACACAGGAAAAAACTCCACGCCTTTCCCAGCTCCCCCACAGGATAAAGTCCAACTTCCCCAGCTTGATTTCAGGTAGGGTTTTTCTTCTCTCTTTTCTCTTTTTCTCACATAACCAAATGGAAGTTCAAAAATAAAATAGAACAAGGCGACAGGGGAAGAAAACGTGAAAGAAGAGGCCTCGCCCCCAGCTACCTTCTCGGCCTTCGTCATTAGGCCCGTCACCATCTGCCGGCCGACCTCCCCGAAGAAAAGCTGGTTCCGCTGGTCTCCCAGAAGGCCCTACGGCGTGGGGAGGAGGGGCGGGGGGGAGAGTGAGCTGCCCAGCCGGCAGCCCCCACGGCAACCACGAGGGCAGTCCAGTGTATTAACAGGTGACCCATGTGCACTGAGGGGCCAGGTGCGGGGACAGGCCCGGCAGAACCCTGCTGGCCTGGTCCCACCCCTGACCCGGTCATCCCCAGGTGCCCCACGGCACACCCACCTCGAACGCCTGCCGCACACAATGCAGCTTGGCCAGAAAGTCCTGGTCACTGTAGCAGCCCAGCAGCTCTGTCCTGAGGGGAAGCACAGGCAGTCGCGCCACCAGGGCCCCATCCAGCGAAGCCCCCATGGGGTTCTGGGTAGAGCCCCAGGTGGCCCTGGCCTGGCCTGGTGGCGTGACCTTGGGCAGCTGTCTGTCCCATGTACGCCTCGGCCTCTCCCAAGCCGAAGAAAGAGGCTGACTGGACACTCTCTGAGGACAGGCAGCCGCAGTGGTGCTGAGCGCCACCGGCAGGCCTGGCCACCGAGGGTCGAGCCGACCTTGGCCGCCTTTAGGCCCCAGTCAGCAGAGGACGGAAATGCCATCTGCTCCCGGCTGGCAGGATGCCAGGCAGGGGCTGCTGCCCACCGGGTCTGGCTGCCCTTTACCCAGGTCGCCAGAGCTTCAGCTTGGGCTTTCAGCCACTTCAGCCCATGAACTTTAAACACACAGAACTCAAATTTGTAGTCATGACCGAAAGCCAAGTTATGAGTTTCATATTATACAGAAAAATTAATTTAAAATGAGTAAGAGACCTAAATACACCACGGAAAGTGTCGTCTCAGGACATGAGGCCAAGGAACAAAGCCCAGAGTGCTTCTGTGGCTGGACCCCTTTGAGAGCTTGGAACAAGCACGAAATGTTTTATTATTAATTGTATTAATTTGTCATTGTTCATTCCAGACCCGCCTGTCTCGGGACTCAGGGCGTCCGAGGCCCTCCTCGGTGGGGTGGGAGTGGGGCCAGCCCCTCATGGTCCTCAGCGAGCCTGGCTGAGTCCTCACCAAAGAGAAGACTGCTGGCTTCCCCGGCCTCCTCGGGGCGGTGGGGCAGCCCCACACGCTCACCTGAGGGTCCGGCAGAGCACCTTCCCCTCCTTCACCAGCTGCAGGGCCTCCTCGTAGGCGGCGGCCGGCCTGGAGAGCGGGATCGGGTAATCGCCGATCTGCAGGGACTCGAAGAGCTGGGGAGGGAGCAGAGGCAGAGGAAAGGCCCATCAAAGCCCGTGTCACCAGCTCCCGGGGTTAGCGCCTGCGCCTGGCGGACACCCTAGGGGCCAACCTCTCAGAGGCGAGGTCGGAAGGAGCACTGGCCCAGGAGGTGGACGGCCTGGGTTCAAGTCCAGCTCAGGCCCT
The DNA here is from genome assembly GCF_021234165.1 of Pteronotus mesoamericanus. Classification (NCBI taxonomy): domain Eukaryota; kingdom Metazoa; phylum Chordata; class Mammalia; order Chiroptera; family Mormoopidae; genus Pteronotus; species Pteronotus mesoamericanus. The sequence goes on from NW_026555258.1 coordinate 5,418,832, forward strand.
CGGTGTCCCCATCTCCAGGGACTCTTCCTGAAGGAAGCTGAGCCCCCGTCCTCCCGCCCCAGGCAGGACGGCTGGGCCTGACACACATGCCGTGGCAGGGGACCAGCGCCAAGCCACGGGCATGTGGCAGAGTGAGGGAGAGGTCAGTGTGGGCTAGAGCTGGTGGCGGCAGAGACCGCTGCCCTCACCCCAGGACCTGTGACCCCTGGCTTCTCAGGCCTCCCCACCCCCAGCAACTGCCTGGGCTCCCCGGGGAGCAGCCCTCAGCGACCGCCCGATTCCGCTCCCGTCGAGGGAACAGCTGCACTTTCCCACGCCCGTGCTCACACAGGGTCGCACGGAGGCCCGGCCTTAGCTCCACCCATCCCCGTGCCCATCCACCTCCCGCATCACCTCAGTGGCGGAGAAGAAGGAGTCCTCCGAGGTCAGGCTGTCCTCATCGTCTGCCCGCAGGCGCAGCGAGCCCTCAGTCAGGGGCAGCATGAGGGTCCGCTCTGCGAGGAGCGGGGAGAGGAGGGCTGAGCACGACTCCCGAGATCCCCGGGTGGGAGGTGCGCGCTCGGGCCCGAATGCTGGACTCTGGCGGATGACGCCGATCAGCACAACGCTCCTGCTTACTGAGCACTTGTGCGTGAAGACCCTGGGCCTGTCGCCTCAAATGAAGGGCCCCCTTCAATCCTGAGACATCCTGGCAGCAGAGCACAGTTAGGTGTGGGAGCAAGGCTGCTGAGGGGACCGGCCCGCCACCACACAGCTGCATCCTGAGTCCTGGCGGCCCCTGAGCTCCTCAGAGGCAGGCCCCCTTGTGCTGTGTGGCCCTTGGCAAGTCGCTTGCCCTCTCTGACAAGCTGAAACTTAGCCAGTGACACCATGGGCTCAGAGGAGCCCATGGGCCACTCACTCAAGCGTCCTCATCCTCACCCACTCAAGGGCTGAGGGAGCCTGGACCTTCACAGCACCTCAGAAAGGCTTGTGAAACCCACGAGCAGAGTCTGCCCGAGAGCCCACCAGCCTTCTCCTGTGTGGGAGGCCAGAGGACATGGGACCTGTGACAGGCGAAGCCGCTCAGGGAGGGGCTGTGGGAAAGCGTGTCGCCCTGGCCAACCTGTGCTGGGCCTGGGTCGCCACTGGTAGAGCCGGGGAGCTGGACACTCTGGGCTCTGCTGTCCCCCTCAGGGCTGGCAGCACACAGGGAGAGGCCCGGGGGTCGTCACATTCACTGCACAGGGCCTGGCGCCCAGCAGCCACTAGGACACCCTTGGCTGCTGGCGGCATAACGTCATTCTCCCGGCGATGTCACGCCCTTCGCCGCAGTGGGGCAGGGTGGTGGCAAGGCTCGTGTCCTTGGCCCTTTGGCCTGCTCTGGGCTGATATTGGGAGTCATCCTCTCTACCCGCCCAGTGCCCGCAGGGAAAGACTCGAACCAGAGGCCTGAACAGGCCCCGGGCTTACTCCCAGGGGACAGGGCCAGGGGCTCCCCAGGGCCCCGCCGCGGCTCAGGTCCTGCCTGCCACATATCAGGGGACACCTCTATCCCTCCAGGACCGGTTTCCCTACCTGCGCACTAGATCGCAGGTGGCCTGAGGGCCCTGGGGACTCTGGTTTGCCCGTTGCACTGAGGGAGTCATGCTCCGCTTCCCGCCCTGCCTCCCCACCCCCCACGCCCACCGCCGTGCAGGCCGCCGGGGCCGGCTCACCCAGGTCCAGCAGCATGCTATCGGACGGGAAGGTGGATCCAAACTCCTCCTGCAGATGGTAGGCCCGGTGCAGCAGGGATTCCAGCTTCTCTGCAAACTCCCTCCGCTGTGACTCTGGCTGCGGTTAAAACAGTGACCATCAACCTGGGCCCTCCCTGCGTCCATGCCAGCAGCCCCCTCCCTCACCAAGAATGGGGGTCCCAGCCCCCGGGGAGGAGGGGCAGGCTCGGAGACCCTACGAGAGCTCAGGTGTAAACTGAAGCTGCCCCATGCAGGAGCCGCATGTGGCCGGTGAGCTTCGGAAATGTCGTCAGTTGCTCACGTCATGAGATGTGCTCGAGTATGAACACACGCTAGATCTCAAACACTAAGCGCCAAATAAATAAATAAATAATCGATCTCAGCCATTGTTCACGTTGATTACATGTTCAAATGATAATACTATGGATATACTATCTTACATAAACTACCCTGTATTATTAAAATTAACTCATCTGTTTCCTTTTGCTTTTTAACGTGGTCTTCTAGAAACTATTCAGTGAGCTATGTGGCCTCCTACTGGCAGCGCTGTCCTGACCCAAGCTGACCCGGGTTCAGACCGTGGCCCCACCAGTTCCAAGCTGTGTGACCTGAAGCAAAAAGCACCCCCATTCTGAACCTCAGTTTCCCCATCTGTCAACTGAGTTAGGGGTGCCTACCTCCTAGGGTTCTAGGGGAAACAGGAAGGAGAAAGGCCAGCAAGTGTTAGCTGTTAGAATACTCATCGTGCCTGTTGTTACCACTGTACTAGGAGAGCAGTCAGGAGCCCAGGAGCGCTGTGTGCAGCGCCCGGGAAGGCACTGCACTGCGACCGGCTTCCTGCGGCCCCAGCGACCTCCTTGCCGCCCCCACCTCCTCTGACCCCAGGCTCCTCTGTGCCAAGAGGCCAGGCACGGGCAGACCCAACTCCGTTTCCACAGAAGCTGCCAGGTCCTGCACTTGCACGAAACCAGACCCGGGGGGAGGAGACGGCTGACTCGGGCCTGAGGCCACCGGGGAGAAAGGGCCGAAAGAGCTCAGAAGGGACAGTAATGATGTGAATGGGTGCCTTTCACCGAGCGCCTGCCCTGGAGCAGGCGCCTCGCAGTTCAGCCCCCTGGTCTCCCTCAGAGGCACGTACTACTCTGACTCCATTTCACAGAAAAAACGCAAGGCACTTTCAGGGGCCCGGCCTACCACGGAGAGCCGGGAAGAGCTGGGGTGCGACTCCAGACCCACAGGCCACTTCGCTCAGTTCTCCCACAGGGTCAGACGCTGCTCCAAGCAGCGCGAGACTCGTGGCTTTGGCTGCGACCTGCCAGCTCCGTCTCTGTGAAGTGACCTTGTGTTAGGGACTGGTTTCTTAGCTCTGACACCAAAAGCATCAATGACAAAAGAAAGAATAAAGATACTGAATTTCATCATAACTAAGAAACTTTTGTGCTTCACAGGCAAGAAGGTGAAAAGACAACCACTGAATTAGAGGAGGTATTTGCAAAAGCTATCTCTGACATGGATGGGGGCCCAGACTACCTAAAGGACTCTTACAGCTCATGAGGAAAAAGACATATAACTGGATTAAAAGTAAAGCACAGGATCCAAGTAGAGACTTCTCCAAATAAGGTACACAAATGGACAAAAAGCACAAGATGCTCAACCTCATTAGCTATCAGGAAAACGCAGAACAAAACCACAATGAGGTACCATTTCACACCCACTAAGACGGCTGGAATCAAAAAGCCAGGCTATAACAAGAGTGGCAAGGAGGTGGGGACTTAGAGCCTCGTACACTGCTGGTAGGCGCGTAAAACGGCGCAGCTGCTTCGGAAAACAGCCTGGCAGTGGCTCAAAACGTTAGACAGAGAGTCACCATACGACAGTCATTCCGCTCCTGAGTACATACCCGACGGATTTCAAAATACATGTCTACACAAAACCTTATACACAAATATCCACAGCAGTTATTATTCATAAAAGCCACAAAATGGAAACAACACAAACACCCATCCCATGGTGAATGGAGAAATAAAATGTAGCCTATCCATACAACAGAATATCAGTCAGCAGTAAACAGAAACAAAGCAGCGACCTATATTACAACAAGGATGCGCCTGAAAACGCATGTGAAAGGAGCCAGTCACAAAAGGCCACGGGTTATACAGTTGGAAGAAACACCCAGAACAGGCACATCTACAGAGACAGAAAGTAGATTGGCGGTTGCCTAGGGTACGGGGTGCAGCCGGAGGACTGGGAGGGGAGGTGTGACCACGAGCAGCACCGGAGTTCTTGCTGGGGTGATGAAAATGCTCCAAAATTGTGCCTGTGTGATACACTCCTACAACGCTGGGAATATACTACACGCCGCTGAAGTCTGCCATTTAAATTGGGTGAATTTTATGGTAGGAGGATTATATTTCAATAAACTTGTTAAAAAGTGTTTAGCACAGAAAAATGCCTCCAAGACTACGAAGGGGTTCTGCCTGGGCGACAGGTTCTGAGCATCAATAATACCGACGACAAAGATCATTTACTGGGCACCCCCTGCGGGCCAGGATCGCGGGGCGGGCACCGCTGTCCCACTGAGGGCACCGGCTCTCAGAGGCACCAACAGCCCTTGTCCATGTCACACAGATCAGAGCCTGAGCTCTTATTTTTCCCACTCCTTTCTGTTTCTGTAGTTTTCACTATTTCACTAAGGACTGTTTAATTGTTTTCACAATAAGGAAAACAATGAAAGTGCTGTAACATTAAAATGCAGTATTAGCCCTGACTGGTGTGGCTCAATGGGTTGGGCATCGTCCCGCAAAGCGAAAGGTCACCAGTTTGATTCCCGGTCACAGTGCATGCCTGGGTCACGCACCAGGTCCCCAGTTGGGGACATGCAGGAGGCACCTGATAGATGTACCTCTCCCTCTCTTTCTCCTTCCCTTCTCCTCTCTAAAAATCAGTAAATAAAATCTTTTTTCAAAAAAGATGCAGTGTCAGCGATAAACACAATTGTGGTAAAGGCGCCACCCCCCCACCCCCAATGCGCTCCCTTCTGCCCACACGCAGAGGCGGCCTGAAGCAGCTGCGCCCTGGGGTGCTGAAGGCTTTCTTGCATTCAAGGTATTTCCCAACCTTTGCGAAGTCATGCCTGCGTGACAGGCCTCCGAGCTAATAGTGCCCCCAGCTGGGGTGAAGGGCAGTACTCCTTGCCACAGGCTGCGCCAGGCAGTCCTCATCCTGCGCACTGTTACCCAGCCTCCCAGCCCACAGAGGCCCAGGCGGAGGAAAGAAGGGTGTGGGGAAGAAGGTGAAGAGACGTTCCTTCTTGTCCCTGCCTCACACCATGTCCCCACCCTACCCTATCCAAAGTAGGGACAATCCCCGCTGGTCAGCCCCTGCAAGACTCCAGCTTCCAGGTGAGCTATGGACACGCCGCCTCTGGCGCTGGGCGTCTCAGCCCCGCCCTGACCTGTGCGATCATCCCCTGGACGACCCGCCCTCCACTGTCACAGCTGAAATTGTTCCCGTCTCCTGGGAACCCCTGACGGACTCGCCAGATATTGTCAGGCTGCTCCCCAAAGAGATGCCCCCTCGCTGGACCTTGTTCCAGCAGAGCACAGGAGCTCATAACGGCTATGTTTTCCTTGTTTGTTTTTAATTTTAATTTTTATTTATTTTCTTGTTATTAATTTTTATTATTTAAAATTTACATCTTATGATTGTTTTATATTTTTATTTATATGATTTCAGAGAGAGGAAAGCAAGGAGAAAAAAACCTTGATTTGTTGTTTCACTATTTTAAGCGTTCTCTTGCATGGGCTCTGACCGGGGATCAAACCCGTAACCTTGGTGTATTGGGATGACACTATTCCAACTGAGCTACCCAGCCAGGGCCTTGTTTTTTAACAGAGAAGAAGCCCACAGCCCCACCAATTATACAAACCCCACACATACGCATGTGCTCAAAATGAGAAAAGTTAAACAGTAAAGGAGTGCTGAAAAGAACAGGAAAGTACAATAAAAGCCTTTGTCCACCTTTCCCTGCAGACCCTCTCCTCGTAGGTCACTGTGAACCATTTCCAGTGCATCTGTCAGAGGAAAGTAAAAACACACGCACATATCAGCAGTCACCAAGAGGCGCACGGGTGCGTAGCTGTATCTGTTCAAAACACACACATGGGCCATTCTGCACACAGTCCACATCTTGCTCTTTTTACTTGATGTGTTGTGCAGATAGCAGCCAATCAGCCCACGTGACTTCCCGCGGCCTTTTAATGGCTGCATGGTATCCCAGACCCCTGCTGGTGGGAAATTAGATTGTTTCTAGTTTCCAACTCTTACAAAATAATGCCTTACGGGCCATCCATCCTAGGACATACTTTTGGTGTGCTTTTCACAAAAACGTTTTATTTTAGCTTTTTTACTTTATTCCTCATTCCTGATGTTGAAATAAAGGTTCACTGTAGAAAACTTGGATGATGTCCCCCCAAAAAGTACAAAGAAAAGACAAAAGCTGTATAATCCACTCAGCTATGCCCGCAGGCTCTTTTCCCCCGGTCCTGCAGGAGTGCACGGTTGGGGTCTGGGTGTGAGCATCGCTGTGATTTACTGTGTAACTACCATGTGCCAGGCGCATGCTCAGCATATTACAGGGATGTTTTCCTTGGTTGGGCCGACATCCTGGTCAAGGGGAAAACTCCGATCCAAGGGGATGAGTGACTGGTTGGCAGGAGGCGGGGCTGCTGGGCTGCCTCCCAAAGCCTGGCTGCCCATCGATCCTCTCCTTGGCCAGGGCGTGAGGACCACCTACCTCAGACAGTGTCTCTGAAGCAGTCTCGGGGTTCCGGAGGCTGTCCCCCGGTGTGGGGGTGCTGCCGTTGTCCCCCCTCTGCCCCACGCTCAGCGCCTGCTCCCACTTTTGCAGAGCCTCCTCGAACAGCTCCATGCCTGAGCACAGGCCAGAGAGAAGGGAGAGTCAGGGCCCCAGCGAAGAGAAGCAGCTCGGCCCCGCATGGCATCCCTCGAGGGGGCCCCAAAGGACAAGAACGGGCAGGACTTTGTGGGCCAGGTCCTGGTCATTTTTTTCTTTTTTCTAATTCTCACCCAAGGATATGTTTATTGGTTTTAGAGAGAGAGGGCTGCCTCTCGTACGCGCCCTGACTGGGGATTGAACCGGCAAACTAGGCATGTGCCCTGATGGGGAATCCAACCCGCTGCCACCTTTTTTGTGTGCGGGACACGCTCCAACCAACTGAGCCACTCAGCCAGGGCCCTGATCGCTTTTTTGATCAGTTTACAGCCCTTCATTCAGATCAGATTTGCTCTAGAGGCTGTCCCCTGTCCAGAAATGGCTGGAAACCACTGAACGGGGGTTTGGGCATGGGGAGATGGAAGGGGTACAAAGCAGCACCCGGAGCAGTGTCCTGGGCTTGGCCTGGGCTCCCGGAGGCCATGTCCCACCGCCTCGCCCCGGGAGAGCTCGCGGCCGCCGCTGGCCTGTACCTTGCATGTAGAGACTCTCGGCGTTGCCGTCGCTGGCGGTCACAGACTCCTCCATCCCTCTGGCATCCCACGGTCCCGAGCACGCAGCCGTGGGGCTGGATGAGTTCACCACCACCATCTGGGCACCAAGCGGCGCAAAGACCCAAGGGCGAGAGGTGAGGCCTTTCCGGGCCCCCTGCAGGACCTGGGGCTCCCCCACTGCCTGCCCACGTGCCACACACACTCTCTCCAGACACCATCCCTGGAGCTAGTCCCTGAGTGCAGAGGTCACATCCTCAGCAAAACCTGGTCCACCAGGCACCTGACCACACCTCACAGGAAATGCTGAGGCAGGAGGAAACACCGAGGCCCACACCCAACCCAGGACCCTGCAGCCTCGTACAAAACCTGCCCCGGGCCCCTTCCCTGCTCTGGGGCTCCGCTGCTAGCCAGATGGGGAAGAGTGAGGAAGCACCCAGTGCACGCGGGTTGGCCGGGGCCCACTGTCACCCACGCCCTCTCCCACATGAGCGACCACCTGCCCTGACAGGTTGTGGGTCCCTCTGAGACAACAGTTACCTCCTACCCGCCCTAGGTCCCCAGGGCAGGCCCAGCTCGGAGCTGGGGCTTGGTGCTGACTGAATGAATGAATGAATAACTAGACGAGTAAATGAGACAAAGTCATCCCCCAATGAAAATGACCTGTCTGCCTTATTTATCTCTGTGTCCTCGGCACCTAGCAGAGTCCCTGGCACAAAGCAGAAGCCCCCTCAATGTCCAACGAATGAGTGAATGAACTTGCACAGAGAAGTCTCCCCCGAGAGGCCGCAAGCTTCTCCTCGGCACTGATCCACCTTTCCCCACCGATGCCTGGCACGCAGTGACCGGGTCTGACAGCCTGCTGGACTGGGGGGCGAGTGAGTGACTGAATGCATGTGTGTGTGAATGAGTGAACGAATGAATGAATGAGCGCACAGATGAAAGGCTGAATAAAGTCTCTACTCCCATCTTCCTACCAGTCCATAAGCCCCCTGAGAGCAGAGATGGAATCCGACTTGGTAGCTGGGGACTGGGCCCTGAGGCCGCGGCGGGCCCCCCGCCCCCTCCCCTCCTCCCTTGTCCTCACCGAGGCCAAGCTGTGGGAGGAGCCCGAGTGCTTGCTGGGCTCAATGGAGGAGATGCCACTCAAGGTGTCGTTGCTCTTGCTACTGGGGCTCTGTACCCTCCGGCTGGAGTAGCCTGTGAGGAACGGGAGAGCAGGGGACATGCAGGCTTCCCACACAGCCTTGGTCCAGGTCGCCCCCCGCCTCCAGCCCGCCCCCCGCCTCATCTGAAGCCTGTCGTGACCTGCGAGGTCAGGGTGGTGGCAGAGGACCCCGAGCTGGGTGCTTCGCAAGAGTGCTGGGCCAGAGCCGCTACTCACAGCTGTGTCCCTGTCACTGGCACAGGGCCTGAGGTCCAGCTACTTCCTGCCTTTTTTATTTTTTCTTAAATTGATTTGAGAGAGAGAGAGAGAGAGAGAGGAAGGAGGAGGAAAAAAACACCAGCCAGCTGCTCTACCCACCCACCCACTCACTCACAGGTGGACTCCTGCATGTGCCCTGATGGGGACCGAACCCGCGACCCTGGCGTTATCGGGATGACGCTCCGACCACCCAAGCTACCCGGCCAGGGTCTTCCTGGCCTCCTCCTTACTCGACTTGCCCTGTGCTTCTGGCTGAGTGACTGATTTGGAATTCTCCTCCTTCCAAAAAGGATTCAAGGTAACAATTTTTTAAAGATACAGCAAAGATTTTTTTCTTAAAAAAGTAAAAGAAGTACAGAAAGGAAAATCAAGTGGAACCAGAGAGGGAGCTGGTAGAGGGAAGGTGAGCAAGAGGCTGGTGCCAAGGTGGCTCCACGTTTCCCAGGGGCCGATGCAAAATGGAAACCCAGCAAATCAGCATTTCTCAGGTCCTGTTGTTAATGAATCTAAAAATCTCTTTACCATTGTAAAGAGAAAGCATCCCTTTCCTGATGATAATTCACAATGGAAACTCATTTTCACACAAGGACCCAGGTGCTCCCCAGGGTCCTCAGATGATGGGAACAATCACCACCTAGTGGACAGGTGTTGGGCCACATCACCCACCAAACTCTTACAAGGGCGCAGGGAAGGAGGTTCTGCTGTCAACCCTGCTTCCCAGATAACAGGACCTTGTAGACAGGATGCCACTCGCCCCCGATCCCACAGTTAACAGGGGCCCAGCTGGGACCTGACCCCAGGCCAGGTCCTTGCCCCACCTCACACCTACCTTTCTTCACCGATGGGACCTTCCGGGCCATGAGGATGGGGAGCGGCACGGTGCCCAGGCGCTCGCCTCCCATCTCAGGGCTGACCTGCTTCTTTCTCCGCCGTCGCCTCTTCAGCTGGTGGGCGGCCAGGGCCAAGGCCACGGTCCCTAGTGCCGTGGCAAAGAGGACCTTCCGCAGGCCTGGCGTCAGCCGCAGCTGCGAGAATGCAGACTGCAGGAGAAGAGGGAGACAGCCGGTTACTCCTCCCCAGGAGGGCTCCGGGGGCAGTTGCCCAGGGAGCACCAAGGAGCCGGGAGCACGCCATCGGTCACCTGGGGGATATCTGTTGACCAGAAAGTGTAAGGTGGCCACCTCAAAAGGGGGGACCTGGCCAACCCCTCTGAAATGTGGACCACAGAGGTGTAAAGAGGGGGCTGGAGATGGCAAAATGAAGATGCCAAAGAGGTCGCATCTGGGGCCCAGCACGTGCCACTAACAATGGCGGCCACGATTCTAACAGCTGCAGTGACTGGGAGCCCCCTACGCCAGGCGCCGTGCTGTGACTTTACCTGCATCCCCTGTCTGAATGCCCGCCCTCCTCCAGGCGAGGAATCTGAGGCTCACAGAGGTTAGGACACATGCTCAAGGTGACAGAGAAACGGAAATTGAACCCAGGTGCGCCAGCTCCATTTCTCAATGACCTCTGGAAGACGACAGCATTCATTCCACCCAGCTGTCCTGCGTGCGCACATCCCTGCTCCGCCCTCACTCTCTGCCTGCTGGGCTGGGAGTCGCTCCAGTGGGGCCGCGCCCCCCTGGGTAGGGCTGTCGAAAGCAGGAGGCCTGGTGAGCACAGACATTTGAGGACGGCAGGTACAGACCAGGCTCCAGGCCCAGACTCCAAACCCAGTCCGTCTTACTCTGCTCGAAGAGGAGACCCCAGACACCAAGACCGAAGCAGTGAGGACCCAGCTTTCCTGACGCGGGGGACTCAAGTGTTTCAGGGACCAGGGCAGTCAAAGGGCGGGACCACGGCCCACCCAGTCTTCACCTGCCCAAACGTCGTATACAGGAACACAGGGATCTCGGCCACCGTCATGGCCAGGGCCTGGATCACGGACATGCCCTCCGTCCTCCGGAACGCCATGGCAGTCGCAACACCGCAGGCAAGAGCCCTGGGGCGAGTGTTCCCAAGGAGAGCGTCTTCAACTGGTTGCCGGCTGGGTCCCAGGCACCGCCCACGGCCGGGAAAGACAGGAATGCACATACCAGAGGGTCCCTCCGCAGAGCTGGGAGACAGATGACCAAGTCAGATACAAGGCCATGCGCAGAGGAGCAGAGAAACGTACACAAGGGCGCCCCAGGGGATGAGGCAGGAGCAACGCCTCCTTCTGCAATGCCAGGCCTGGAACCCCGGCCTCCTGCGCCTACCAGTGGGAAGGCAGTCAAATGCCCCTCGCCTCACCCGCAGCCCACTACGAGCCCTGGGGGCAGAAGGCAGTGCCTCGGCACGCCGGCCCAAGGGCAGGGGCGGGGCCAGGGCCTGGGAGACGGACAAGTCCCTCTCAAAGCCGATGGCCTTTTTTGCTAAACAAAATTGTCAGGCCTCTAAAAGGTCAGGCCCCAGACTGAGAATCATTACAGTTTTTCACCTCGCACAAAGCCAAGGATGTTTTACTTCCTGTGGCCTGTATTATGAAAAGAGCAGGGTATTTCCTCAAATAATAATGGCCACTACACACCTGTGTATATTTTGCGCTAGGTTCTTCACATATGTTATTTCACTGAATGATTACAGTTCTGTGAAGTGGATGCGCTCTACCTGCGCCCCCAACCCTTGCCAATTTCCAATGAGGAAACCAGGGCTCAGGGAGGCTGTCAGGAGTGCGCAGCTACACAGCTGGTATGAGGTAGAGTCACAACTTGGCCCAAGGTCTCTCAGACTCTAGGCTCTGTGCTCAGTGCAGCCCTTTTGCTGAATGTGACACGGAGCAGGCAGTGGCAAGCCCCAGAGGAGCCACAGGCTGCAATGGCAACTCTCTCAGGGCGAGATCCTTCTGAGACCCTGCCGGGGTGGCCCACGGCCCACCGCCCACCCCACGGCACAGGATAAGTGGCTCAGCCGCAGACAGCCCCGTTCCCACGATCCTGCAGCGTGCTCCTAGCCGCCGCCGCTGCCACGAAGACCGAGGATGCCTCCCAGGTCTCCGGGGAGCTCAAGCAGAAGGAATACACAGGCCGGGACAGGCCCTGTCTACTTGGGATGGTAGCCAAAGTCACTGGACAGTGCAAGAAACAGCTCGTCCCCAGCGAGTGGGAAGGAAGGACACTGCTATCAGTCTAGCTCTAGGGCTGGGCTGTGAGTGAGGGGGTTGGCGGAATGTTCTAGGACGAAGGAAACTGGCATGTCAAGGGTAGGAGACATCCCGTCAGGAAGCTGCAAATTGAGCTACGTGATTGCCAGTGGTCAGGGAGAGGGCTAGTATCACAAGCCACTCCTCTCACCTCCTCCGGCGGCCATTTCCCAAGCACTTCCTACCGGCCAGGCACGGGACCGGATTCCCACAGAGGGCTTTGAGTCTAGTCACTCCCAGAACTCTGACGGCAACCGCTATATAAGATAAGGAAACGGAGCTCCAAGAGGTAAGTGAACCAAATGAGGTCACTGGGTGAAGGGCCAATCTGGATGTGACCTCAGTTCTAGGGGATCTCAAGGCTATGGGTCTCCCCTGAGCTGTCTGCTGCAACTGCCACCTCTCCCTCCATGCCACACCTGAAGGACTTCTGGGTCTCCAAGAAGTCCACATGGAGCAATAAAGATGAGCCCGAACACATGCTCCAGGAGTGGGACGGGGCTGAGAGGCCTGGAGTGTGTCTGCAGGAAAGTCAAGAGCAGCCTCTGCTGCCCCAACTGAGGGAAAGGACGCCAGATACAAGGTGACAACACCCATCCCCAAACCTGCTTCACTCCAGGGATGTATCCAGATCCAGCCCAAACACACCCTATCCAACCTCTGGCACCACCTGGAGAGCAGCCTCCACGATGATAAGCCCATGGCAATGTCCCCAGCCCAGGGACACTTTTAATGCCACCCCCACCTGGGCAGTCACCTCTCCTGCCCTATAACCTTGGACAGAAACCTACTCATTCCGCCCTCACCGTGGCACTTACACCCTCAGGCTGGACGCCCACACTCTCCACCTGGACTCTCCCTTGCCCTGGACGATCCTATCAAGGACTCTGGCCTTAACAGTCCTTTCAGCCTTGACCTCAGCAACGACCCTGACCCAGGCACTCCCTTTTGCCCAGTCTCAGTTCATTCCACCCGGGACACCTCACCAACCCGACCCGACCGGGACCTGGGCACTACCACACCGGACGTCAGCAATATCCCCGTTTTCAGAATCTGCTCATTCCACCCCAGACATCTCCTAAAGCAGCCCTAGTCAAGCTCCCTCCTCGCTTGCCCCGGCACCGGGAATATCCTTGAGGGTCCTCCACGTGCCCACCGGCGCCGCCCACAGCCGGCGCACCTGCTCCTTCCATCCCGGGTACTTTCCCAGGCCTGCTCCGATCCCCACAACGTTCCAGGCCCGGGCATCTCCTCGCTGACCCGGTACCTTTCGTTCGATCTCTCGCGCCGCCCACGACCAGATACCTGCTCATTCCAACCTGGGCCCTTCTAGTCTGGCTGAGCCCGGATACCTGGGCCCCTACCCAGTCCTCCGCGCAGGCTCGGCTCCCGCCCGCGGCAAGCCTCAATCCCGGGCCCGGCCACGCCGCCCGACACCCGGCAGGCTCAGCCCGGGCCACCACTCACCAGGGATCCCATAGCTGCGGAAGGGCAGCGTCTCCTTCCCCGGCGTCCGCGCAACCAACCCCTCAGCCGTTCGGGGGCGTGGCCTTACGTGGGGCCAACTCCCATTTTGGCCAATGAGCGTCCCTGAACCGTTCCGCCCCGCACCGAGGGACTGTGTCACGTGATCTACTTAGCCGCAGCTCTTCCTCTGCCCCGCCCCCCAAGTGCGGTTGAGGCAAGAAAGTGATCTTTCCTTTCCTATGATTGGCCACAGAGATTATATTGACATGGGAGGCTGGTTGAGTGAGGCGGAGCAGCTCTTAAAGGGGCTCATGAAAATCAATGAGGTTTTGAAGGGGCTTCGTTAAAGGAAGCTGCGGCGGTCTGGTCCCCCGTGTTTGGCTCACCGGCCTCTTTGGGGCCCCAGAGACAAGTCCTTCCCGCCCTTCAAACGCCCATTTTCAAATGCCCGCGCCTCCGACTTCCCGCAGCATTCTCTTTCTACCTTCTTCAGGAGTTGTTTGCAAAGTGCTGCGTCTCCCTCACTAAAGAGTGTCTCCTTGAGAGTTGGAGTCAAGTGATTGGATTCTGACCATCCAACTGTGCCTTGTATTAAACCCTCGGTTTGGAATCAGGCCGACCTGAGTTGTACCACTCAGGAATCAAGTTGTACCACTTCATCTTTCCGGAGTTCACTCAGTTTACTCCTCTGTAAAAATGGCAGCGGAATTCCTGCCTTGCCCGAGTCACAGGGCTTGGGTGGGGCTTGGAAGAAAACTGTGTGGCAGCCCTTTTATAACTGTGAAGAGCTGGGCACATCTAAGTTTTTAAACTGTAATTATCAGTAAGGGCACATTCTTTCATTCAACAACTAATATTTCTTTTCTGTGTGCCAGTCTTTTGGCTGGACATGAGAGCTCAGCAGTGGACAAGATACATGTAATTAAGATACTTAAATATAATCTTGTGTAATATTGCTCGAATAGGGGAAACTCAGGAATGTGGGGAACACCAAGGGATACGGGGATCCCTTGGTAGTCCCCCTTCATGCTGCGTTGAGAGGCTCGCTAAAGAAATGGACATCCAAAGGGAGACCTGAAGAATAAGCAGGAATTAACTGGACAGGAAGGGGGGGAAGGAGTTCCAGAAACAGCATGGGATATGCCCCAGAGGCAAGAGGGAATCTGGCATCTTTGATTCAAGGTGGCAGAGAGAACAGCAGCCAATGAGCCAAGGAAGAGGGAGCCAGAGCAAAGGAGAGCAGGCTACACCCCCAGGCTGCCTGGGTTCTGGGCTGAAATCCACCACTTCCTTCCCTGTGACCTTGGGCAAATCACTCAACTTCTCCAAACGTCATCATCCTTGCCCCTAAAATGAGGCGGATGATGGTTCCTGAGCTGGTATGAGAATCTTAGGTGATTATTCACTTAAAAGTTCTTAGTGCTGGGCCTGGCATGGGCTCAGGACACTTTGGCCATTGCTGTTAGAAAAACGGCAACCGTCAGGTGGAGAGCTAGAAGAATAAGTGAAACAGTTAGGCGGGGGCAGCTATAAGACCAGCAATAATCAGCGCCTGCTCTCTCACTCTCTCCCCTTTATTGTGTTTTTCTTCCTAGGACGTGGCCCCTGACGTGTTACAACTTTGTTTGCCCAAGAGGAGAGGGGCACCGTTTTGTTCACTGCTGCATCCCTGTTGTCTAGAACAGTGCCTGGCACATAATAGGTGCTAAAAAATACTTTGTCCTTGACCAAACCTGAGTCAGCTCCTGTGAGCCCACTGCTCAACAAGGCTCAGCCTTGGCCTTCCATCTCCATCCTTGTAGAAACGTTCCAGCAAGAATCCTGCTGAGTCAGTTTAGCAAAAATCCTCCCACCCTTGGTATCTGATCATCCATACTTGATGGAGTTCCACCTTCTCCACCCTCCACATCTTATCACCCTGGCCTGCCTTCAGTAAGATTCCCGCTAGCCTTGATGCTTTCTCTTAGTCATCTTCCATTCGCTGCCCGCACACACCCTGCTCTTTGGCTATAAATCTCCATTTGACCTTCTTGTATTTGGAGTCGAGCCTGATCTATCTCTCCTGTTGCAAACCCTCACTGTGCAAGTCTCTCCTGAATGGTCTTCTTTACCATCTTTAACAAGTATCATGAATACTTTTTTCTTTAACAGTGCTCAGTGTGAGTTATTGCGTGAATGAATATGTAAGTATATGGATAAATGCCTGTTGAAAGATGATATTGAGGCAGGAGATAGCATAAGAAGAACTCTGAGAGTGTGCTGCTCTTACTGGCCAGCATCTAGCCTCCTGGTTGCCATGAAATGCCTTTTAGCACTGAGGCAGAAGGAACAGCAAGCCAAGGCAAGGAGGAGGGAGACATGCCTCACCCACTCAACTCAGCAGTCCTGAGCCTGGTCCGATAATATTACCAGGTGCTCCAACATCACAGGAAACGCTGTGCTAGCACAGGAGGGGGAGGTCCTTGAAATTCTATGTAGCGTTTCCACTATCTAGGAACGAAAGCCTTTGAATCTGTGCTTTCATTCCCAGGCCAGGGTACACAGTGCCCAAAGAAGCTCATAAAACAACTTTGGTCAATTGCCCATCTCGGGCAATTGACCAAATCTGTTTTTACGAGGGAGCTCCTAATGCTTACAGAAAGAACCCACAAATAACTTTGGGTAACTGCCCCAATTGGGACGTGACAGGAGGCAAAAGTAACTGCCTCCTGTCACGTATGTGTTTTACAACAAGATGAACAAAGGGGGTCTGGAGCAAGATAAAGATTCAGGCTAACAGACCCCCACACATACCTGTGTTTGGGTAGTCACATCACCCAGGGAAAGCTGGTACCATCTTTACCTGACAATTGGTATGTAACTTTTTCATCCCCCTTCCGCCAGCTATGTAGGTCCTCAGAACAAAGGACTCCGTCTCTTGGCTCTCTGGCCACCCAGCCTCAGGCCACCTGGCATTTGGCCACCTGGGACTTGCCATCCCAGCCTTGTCAGCCTCTCAGCCACCCTCCCTTTCCCTGCTTTGCCCTGAACCTGTGCCTTTCAGCCCCCTCACCTTAGCTGGGTCCGTTCCCTCACATGGAAACGGATCACTAATAAACCTTGATTGCACGCTAATAGATTTGCTGATCTGGAATTCTTTACATGCGTCAGCAAGAAGAACCAGGTCTCTCCTGTCAACAGTATGGCTCGATGCTGGCTAAATAAATGATATGGTCAACTATAGAGGCAGATGCTGGTAAGTCAGTCAATGACCAATACAGATGAGTAGAAACACATAGTGAACACAGAAATGTACAAAGAAACATATACTGATGATCTGCAAGTGCGTATGAGACAGGAAGTCGATGATGGCTCCACACAGATAATAATTCAGATCAGTGGTTTTGAACCTGGAGTGCACATTTAAATGGCCTGGAAGCTTTTCAAAACTCCACCTGCCTGGGCCCCACCCATCCTGAAAGAACCAGGGCTGGGAGTGCGACAGGGGTCTGTGTTATCAACACACCAGTAGGTGACTCAAGGCTCACCGTGCACAGACAGACTGGGGTAGATGATGGGGAACTGGGGTAAGTGTAGGGAAATAAAGCCAGGCATCCAGGGGACAGAATCAGAGAGGACAGGGTACCAGTTCAGGAACACACTCTCCACAAGTTTAAAAAGATGAATCCTACAGGTTGAGAGCACGGAGAGGTGGAGACAGGTCATTAGCCCCTTCTCAAGCCTCACCAGAACAGGCACGTACTGGTAGACCATCCCCTGGCCCGGCTGGGATTGTGAGGAGCTAGGTTCAAGGTCAGCGCATGTCCATTCTCCACTCCCTCCTCCACCTGGACAGAATGAAAGCGCCCCCCTTCTCTTCTCTTCTCTTCTCTTCTCTTCTCTTCTCTTCTCTTCTCTTCTCTTCTCTTCTCTTCTCTTCTCTTCTCTTCTCTTCCTTCCTGTAACCCCTCTGTACACCCTCCCCGAACTTTGGGGACCTAAAGGGTTGGGGGACAAATAGCCTTTGTCCAGTGGTGGTCCCCAGCCAGCCTGTCCCCTGGCTCAGTTGCTCTTACTGTCACCAAGGTCAAGGGTAGAAGAGGAAAGGGTGCTGGAGAGAGTTCAAGGTGGTGATGGAGGCAGTGAGCGGTGCAAGGAGGTGGAGAAGTAGGGAGACCGAGAGCCAAGGGGCCGAGGGGTTGCAAATGGACAAAGAGAGATGAAGAGGCACCAATGGGTGAGGAGCCAAGAGTCGAAGAAGCGAGAGAAGCCCGCTAGGCGGCGTAAGAAGGCTGCAAGGGGCAGCAGCCAGCAGCGCAAGCCCGGCCGGCCGCCCCGCCCCGCCTCGCCCCGCCCTGCCCCGCCCCGTCAGGAAGGCTCCACCCCCGCACCCCGCGTCCCGCCCTGCGCGCTCCGGCTGGCTCGGCTGCGGCGGCTGCGGGTAGGAGGGCTAGCGGAGGGCGGGCGCACCGGCAGCAGGTGGGCGGGGTGCGGGCCAGCCGGGGCGGGCGGGGGGCGCCTGGCTGCGCTGGGGCCGGGCGCGGCGGGCCGTGCGGTGCGCCATGGACTTCAACATGAAGAAGCTGGCATCGGACGCGGGCATCTTCTTCACTCGGGCAGTGCAGGTGAGGCCGTGCGCCCTGGGCCCCGCGCGCCCGGTTCCCGGGTCCCGGATGTGGGGCGGGCCCGGAGCACCCCTGCAGCAGATCCCGGGGCGCGCAGGAGAAGTCCCTGGAGGCAGCTGCCTCCTTCCCCGCTGCGCAGACACCTTAGCCCTCCGTGTACCCTACTCCTGCAATGCCCAAGAGAGAGAAAGAGCTCAGGCGGCCGGCCACACTGGCCGCACCCTAGGCGTGGCGCGGGTCCGGGGACGGAGCCGGGCCTCGGCCCAGTTGCCTGAGAGAGAAGTATCAGTGTTAGTCATTTCGACCGGCCGGGTTACCCCGCTGCCCTGGCGCCGGCCCAGGGGCCGGTGGGGGCTCCGCTGAGGAGAGGAGAGGAGAAGGCACCAAGCGGTGCCTGCCTCCCTGCCCTTGTCCAGCAGTGACTCTGGCTCCCCGCAGGCCTTGGGAGGCCTGAGATCCAGGCTCGAGTTCTCATGCATCCCCTGCGACCCCTTCTCTGTGCCTCAGTCTCTGCCCTTGTGCAATGGGCTAGTACGAGGATTCCCACAGGTCCCTTTTACACGCTTGGATAGGCAGTCCGGAAGCCAGAGGGCTGGGATAATTTCCTTTCTGCTCCCTGAGAGGCCTGTTTCCTCTTATTTCCCCGGGCATGGGGGATGGGGAGAGGGTTGGGGTCTGGCTGGGTACCTTGGGAAGCTGTCCAGGCCATAAATGCTGTGACTGGAACAAGCCTTCCGCTGGGAGGCAGAGAAAGAAACTGAGGCAGCTGAATATAATGGTGAAGACCTAGGGTCAGCTATGGGCGTGGATGCTCCCGGTTGTGATGCTGAGGAAGGGGCGCTACCTCCCTGGGTGTCAGTTTCTCAGTCTGAAAAATGGGCATCGCAATTCCTCCCTCCCAGGGTGGATGTGAGGGCTTCCTGGCACTTGGCATGTGTGTGCTCTGTGCAGGCAAGCTCACCATTGGTGTTACTGTGGTTTATACTGAACTTGTGCAGCATGTGACCTTAGGCAAGTCACTCCCCCAAATCCCGTGTACACCAGTCTGCCCCCAACCCCAGCCCCGGCGCTTTCTGTCCTCCCAGTGCCCTGGGAACAGGTAGGTCCGGTATTTGTCCTTCCCATGTTTGTTTTCTGGAGGAGCCCAGCCCCAGGCAGTCACCGGGAGGCCCATGTGGCCGTGTTTACTAGAAAGCACAGTGTCCCGATGAGGATTTGCTGCTTGGTGTTCCAAGCCCTGTGGGTAACTCCAGCCCTGGTGAGGATGCTGGGCCCCCAGAACCCCTGGGACAGCCCAGGGCATCTGAAAGGCACGGAATCCTCCCCAGTGTTGGTATAGCAACTGTGTTATCTCACACATCTGGGAAGAAACTGATCTGGTTTCCTGCTCCCGTGGGGCCCCGGCACCTGACCTGGACAGGACCTGTGGAGGCTTGGGCCCTGTGGCCTTGCTTCTCCCGGCGGGGGCAGGCCCGGGGGCTGCCCCTGTCGAAGTGGGAGCCAGCTCCGAGGCCCCAGCCTCCAGGGTGGAGGAGGGAGCTGGGAGCTTTATAAATAGAGGCTTTCTCTGGCTCTGCACGCCCACCCCCTGCTGCTGTCGTGTTGCAAGCAGCAGCCTTGGCCTGCAGGCCTCAGCTTCTAAAGCACCAGGCTCTTCCCCTTGGCAGGGATGGGGCAGGGGTGACAGGTCAGAGGAGAGAGGGGCCTGAAATCAGAAGTGAGCAGGGCAGGACATTCAGGGGGCCTGCCAGAGACCCATCTGCCCCGAGATAGGCGTCGGCCGGGAGGGATGGGAGGGGGTGTCCTAGTCTCAACGCATGGGCAGCTCCTCCATGCTGGGTCAGCGCTCAGCCCTTCCACGTACTAGGGATTCCTTTAAGAGCCTCACCCCACTCCCTCTGGTAGGGAACAGGTCTGCGCTCTTGGGGAGAGAATGGGTAATCTTAGGATGGCTTCCTAGTGCCCGAACTATGCTTGAAGTCAGAAGGGGCTTATGAAGTCGGCGCAGGTGGTGGGAACAGCCCGGCTAAAGGCTCTGGGGCAGGAAACCCTGAGGCATACCCGGGCAAGATGCCAGTGGGGGCAGGAGGGGGCTGTGGAAGTGATAGTACTAACACTATTAGTCGTAACTATAATAATAGTGAGAGCTGTGGTAGGAGTAATAATAATAAAAGTCAGGGAGGCATGGCCTCGTCGTCATCGGAGCCAGGCAGCAGTGGACGTGGCATGGATGCCCCAGAAGCTGGGAAAGCCTGGAAGGACTTTGACCCTGGGTGGACACGCGGTATGAGGGACAGGTGGCCACGGAGCTCGGTGGGCAGGGCTGCTGTTAGCTTTGGCAAGGCATTTGTGTGTCACCTAGACCCAGGTGACTGGCACCGTTGGGGTAAGGAGGTCCCCAGGTGGCTCCTGAGAGCAAGGAGGGACTTGAGGGAGGAGGCCTTTTACCGATGACAATGGCGGCCCCCGCTGACGTTCCTCAGACCTGTACTGCGTGCCGGCCCCAGAGCTTAGCGCCCTCCAAACATTCTGAGTTAGGTCCTGTTATCCCCGTTCTCCAGGTGGGAAACCAAGGCCCACCGGGGTGCCTCTCTGAGCCTCGGTTTCCTCATCTGGAAAATGGGGCTAATGCCACGGCCTCAAAGGGCCAGGCGAGGTAGGCCCGTTCAGGGCCTGGCTGTGGGAGGCCTTAGCTTGGCGAAGGTGAGGAGGATGGGGAGTTGGGGAGGTCGGAGGAGGCCAGGAGCAGCCGGCCCCTGGTGGGGAGCTCAGGCTGTGACCGTGGCCCCGGCCCTGCGGGGAGAAACCCAAGCTCTGTTGCATAATTGATGGCCACGCCAGCCTGATTAGCTGCAGGGCTATTGGTGGCTGCCTCCCGGCCTCTTCAGCTGGAGCTGTCCTTGGTCTCTGGATAATTTATTTTGCTAAATGGTCTGGGAAGGCCCTCCGGGCCGCCCGGACCCGGACTCCAGCACAGTCTGCCCTGTGCTCGGCCTACGGCGGCATCATCTGTGAAATGGGAAGCTTGACCCGACCTGCCTC
Organism: Pteronotus mesoamericanus; assembly: GCF_021234165.1. NCBI lineage: Eukaryota > Metazoa > Chordata > Mammalia > Chiroptera > Mormoopidae > Pteronotus > Pteronotus mesoamericanus. The sequence goes on from NW_026555258.1 coordinate 5,439,757, forward strand.
AAAGGGCCCTCGGAGTTATGAATGGGTCACCAGGGTGAAGCCCTTAGCAGAGGGCTTGGCCGCAGAGACGGTCAGCTGTATCTGCTGTTATTACCGGTCCTGTTCCTGTGATGTTCACCCTTTTGCTGTTTGGCCTTGACGTTGAGCAGGCTCTTTGCCTGTCTGGACAAGGGCTTTGCGTCCCTGTTTGGAAGACTAGAGGCATTTGTCCGAGGGCCCTTGTAGAGCAGAGGGGCCGGGACCTGAGCTGGTTTCTGGTTGTTCCCCGGTGGCCCACCAACAGCTCTCATGGGGGACCCTGGTCCCTGCCTGGCCCTGGCGTGGGGCTGCCGAGCCCTCTGGGCCCTGCGTGTGCTCTGAGCTGGCTCTGATGGGCTGGCAGCGTTCCCCGTCCACCACCCCGGGTGACCGGAGCCCAGCCATTGGTCCTCCTCCCACGCAGTCCTTGCTCCCCAGCCGTCTCTCCTCCCATCAGCTCCTAACAGCAGTGGCGGCACCTTCCGTTGAACACCGACGCCCTGCCAGACTCTGGCCTGTGTGTCTCAGCCACATCTTCCTTCTCCCGTGCTCACAACCTGCGAAGGGGGTGCTGTTACTTACTATCCTCATTTTTCAGCTCAGGAGACTGGTGCTCAGAGAGGCAAAGCCACTTGCCCAAGGTCACACGGCTCATCAGTAGCAGAACTGAGACTTGAATCAGGTCCCTCTGGTTCTGAAACCACTCCCTCCCCTGACAGCCAGCCCCGTCCCCCCGCTCCCCGGCCTCCTGATAACCCCAGAAATTACTTTGTGCCCTGTTTATTCCGTGAGTGCTTTGTACCAAGTTCCTTCCTGCGGAGTCAGGCGCAGAGGACCCTTTGCAGTGGGTTCCCAAGGGTTTCTTACCCCTCTAAGTTGTATACCAGATTTTTTTAAAAAAACTTTTAAAAATCCTTACCCAAGGACATTTTTCATTGCCTTTAGAGAGAGAGGAAGGGTGGGGGGAAAAGCGAGAGAAACATCGATGTGAGAGAGAAACATCGATCGGTTGCCTTCTCACATGCTCCCTCGCTGGGGATCAAACCCGCAGCCTGGGTAGGTGCCCTGACTGAGAATCGAACCCGCAACCTTTTGGTCTATAGGATGATGGTCCAACCAACTGAGCCACACAAGCCAGGGCTGTATGCCAGATTTCGTACAAATGTGCTTTTGGCAGGGAAGGGATTTGTAGCTACAATTGGGTTTTCGAAAGAAGCCATTATCCCCAAACTCTGGTCCAACCACCTCATTTCACAAAAGAGCAAACTGAAGCCCAAAGCAGGGTACTAACTTGAACAGGGTTACAGAGCACTTTTCCTGACCTTGGGACCTGGGTTCCAGCTGGCAGGGAAGGGTAGGTGGGCAGGCAGGGCAGGGGCAGTATTCCCTTCTTCCCACTGAGCCCTTACCCCCGGGACCCTCCTTCCCACCCAGTTCACAGAGGAGAAATTCGGCCAGGCCGAGAAGACTGAGCTCGATGCCCACTTTGAGAACCTTCTGGCCCGGGCGGACAGCACCAAGAACTGGACGGAGAAAATCCTGAGGCAGACGGAGGTGCTTCTGCAGCCCAACCCCAGTGAGTGGACTGGGCTGGTCCTGGGGCGAGGGCTGGAGGCTGGTGGCTGAGGCTTGCAGGTGGGACTGGTCGGTGGGTGAGAGCTGATTGAGACTTTGGGGGCTTATGGCTGCTGTGGGGGAGGGATCCCAGTTTAAGAAACCAGGAGTCAGTGCTGGGCTCTAAGATGGGCTCTCAGGGGCAGTGGAAATGCTAAATTTTGCGCAGAGGACTTGAAGAAATGCCCGGAAACTGAAACGCACTGGGGAGGAGAGGCAGGAAGGATGCCAGCAGGGTCACCTGACGGGGCGGTGGGGCCCGAGATGAGAGAGGGCTTGCCCAGAGGCACGCCGGGCGCGGCGCAGGCTGAGGCAAACTGCAGAGAGCCTGGGTGCAGGGCTGCTGGGCGGAGATGCCGGCTGCCCGCCAGCCCGCCGTGTGCAGGCCCCGGGTGGTTCGGTCGCGTGCCGTGCCGTGCTCTGGAAATCCATAGTGTGATGGAGACGTGGCAGGCCTTGACTACTGGCCGTCACCGCCAGCCGTGGGACCTGGGGCAGGCTCTTTGTGTCTCCGAGCTGAGGCCTCCCCCTCTCTACAGTGAAGGATTCCACGAGGTCGAGGGCCAGTCTCATAGGAGAGGACATCAGCAAGAGAATATTCTGGGAGTCTCCAGGCTGCAGCAGGCAGACCCTGCTCTGGGTCTGTTTCTGTCAGCGTGGCTTTCACCCTCGGGTTGGACCCGAGAGCCCTGTGACTAGGCGTCCGTCTCCCCGCAGGTGCCCGCGTGGAGGAGTTCCTGTATGAGAAGCTGGACAGGAAGGTGCCCTCCAGGGTCACCAACGGGGAGCTGCTGGCTCAGTACATGGCAGAGGCGGCCAGTGAGCTGGGACCCACCACTCCCTATGGTGAGCCAGGCCCCACAGCTGCTGGGCGGTGGGCAGCGGCGGCCCGTCCCTCTCTCTCTAGTTCCCCTCCCTCCCCGCTCCCTTCTCTCTTCTTTTTAATTACACAGATTATACCTGAATTATTCACTCTAATTGTACAAACCTCAAACAGTGGGGATGAAAATAGAGTAAAAAGTGAGGTCTCTCTTAACCAGTTTGGTTCGTGAGCACTTTGCGATGGGATCATGGTGTGTCTGCTCTGCAACTGGTTTTTAAAAAAAATTTTTTTTAAAGCTTTTGTTTTCTTTCTTTATTTTTAGACAGAGGGGAAGGGAGGGAGAAAGAGGGGGAGGGAGAGAAACATCAACGTGTGGTTACCTCTCATGTGCCCCACACTGGGGACCTGGCCCGCAGCTCAGGCATGTGCCCTGCCTGAGAATCGAACCAGTGACCCTTTGGTTCTCAGGCCGGCGCTTGATCCACTGAGCCTCACCAGCCGGGCTGCAACTGACTTTTAAACTTGGCGTTGCGGTACAGACACCTGTTCCCAGCAGCACTTACAGAGCCACCTCTGTTTTGTTCTTTAATTTGTAAAAAGTTTTAGTGAGGTGTCATTTATATACCATAAAATGCACCTGTTTTGAATGTGGGGTTCAATGATTTTTAGTAAATTGAGAGTTGTACATACATCCCCCAATCCAATTTAGAGAGCATTTTCATCATTCGCAAAACAATCCCTGGTGTCTGTTTACAGCCGTTCTCAGCTCCCAGCCCCAGCGAACCACTGATGTGCCTTGTGGCTATCAATTTGCTTGGGCTCATTATTTCATATAAATGGAATCATGCAATATATCGTTTTTTTGTATCTGGCTTCTTCACTTAGCCTAATGTCTTTGAGGTTCATTCCTGTTACAGCTTATTTTAGGATTTCATTTCTTTTTATTGCTGAATAGTATTTCAGTATATGAATATACCACATTTTCTTTATCTGTTCACCGTTTAATAGACTTTTTGGGTTATTTCCCAGTTATTTCCCTATAAACACTTGCATACAAACCTTTGTGAGGACGTATGTTTTCATGTGTCCCAGATACATACCTGGAAATGGAATTGCTGGGTCATATGGTAAATTTAAGTTTTTAAGAAATTACCAAACTCTTACAAAGTGGCTGGGTGATTTTACATTTTCACCAGCAGGGTGGAATTAAATTTCCAGATAATTGTGGATTTTCTAGGTTTCCTTCTATTGTTGATTTCTAATTTAATTACACTTTGGTCAGAGAACATACTGTGTATGATTTTAATCCTTTTAAACTTATTCAGGCTGCTCTCTGAGTGCTGGAGCTCAGGGAGTGAATCTGAGGAAGTTCGCGTGCCATTTCTTTAAGAGGAACTGCTTGGAGCTTCAGCAGTTTCTTTCATTCACTAAGTCCCTGCTGGTTTTTGCAGCCAGAAGTTATGGGGACTTATATTCCGGGCACTGGAACCGTGCACTGGGGGACCTGGTGTGGGGCTGGAAGTCCTCGCTCCCGAGATGTCCCTCCTGAATTTTTATCCACCACATGTGGGTGTGGGACCAGCCCATTCCGCATCTCCCCCTACTACCAGCCTGGATGGATGTGGTTTCTTTAGTTCCATAGTTGTCAGACTTCCATTCAACTTGATTTCTGACAGTTCTGAGTGATGGTTGTTCTATAGTTTAGTTGTTATTTTGATGTGATTGTGCGAGGAGGCGAGCCGTGTTTACCTATGCCTCCATCTTGACTGGAGGTCTCCCTTTTAAACTTACTAAGACTTGTTTATGGCCTACAATATGGTTTGTCCTGGAAAATGTTTCGTGGTCACCTGAGAATATTGTATGTTGTTGTTGAGTACAGTGTTGTAGAGGTGTCAGTGAGGACAAATTGGTTGATAGTGCTGTTCAAGTTTTCCGAATCCTTGCTGATTTCGTCTTGTTGTCCTGTCAGTTAGTTAAAGTATTGGGGTCTCCACCTGTTTCTATTCAGCTGTCTGTTTCTGTCAATTTGTCAGTGTTTGCTTCCTATATTTTGGAGCTCTTTTGTGAGATCTGTATGTTTATATTAGGCATTTTCCTGATGAATTGATTCATTTTTATAACACACTGCTCTTTGTCTCGAGTAATGTTTTTCTTGTTTTGTTTTGTTTTTTGTCTTCAAGTCCATTTTATCTGATAGTAGTATAGCCACTCTTTTTCTCCGTGGTTACTGTTTGCATGGTATACCATTTTCAGCCCTTTTATGTCTTTGAAGTTCAAAGACATAAACAAAGTGTGTCTCTTATATACAACATATATTTGGATCTTTATTAAAAATCCAGTCTGACAGTCTTTGCCTTTTGATTGGAGTATTTAATCCTTTTTTACATTTAATGTTGATGTGGTTGGACTTACATATGCAATTTTGTTATTATTTATGTCTCAGGTCATTTTTAATCTGTTCCTCCGTTACTGCCTTCTTTTGTGTTAAATAGATATTTTCTAATGTAACATTTTTTGTTACTTTCTTTTAACTTAAATTTTTTTTGTTGCTTTTTTTTTAAACTTAAAATTTTTTTCTTAGTGGTTTTACAACATGAATTACAATTTGCATTTTAACTTACGGCAATATGCTTCAGAGTAATACTGTTAACATGAGTAAAGTATAGAAACTTTGCTCCAATATAACTCCATTCCCTCCCTCTTCCTTTGTGCTGTTATTGCATACATGTTACCTCTTCATATCTTATAAGCCCAATAATGCAATTTTACAATTATTGTTTTATGCAATTGTCTTTTAAATCAGTTAAGAAATCAGAAAAATTATATTGTCTTTTATAGTTATCTACATAATTACCTTTAATGGTGTTCTTTATTTCTTTTCTTTTTTTTTAATTGACTAGAGAGAGACATCAATTTGTTTTCCACTTTTTTATGCATTCATTGGTTGATTCTTGTATGTGCCCTGACCTGGGATTGAACCTGCAACCTTGGCATATCAGGGACACTCTTAACCAACTGAGCTATCTGGCCAGGGTCTCCGTCGTTTTCTTTATAATATTTGTAATAGCTGCATAGTCGTCTTTGTCTGCTAAGTCTCACATAGGGGCCTCCTTGAAGACGGTGTCTATTGATTTTTTCCCCCCCTGTGTATTGACACTACTTAACTGTCTCCTTGCATGCTTCCTAATATTTTGTTGAATCTGGACATTTTACATATGTAGCAGCTCTGGATTCTGATCTCCCACGGGGTTGTTCTTGTTGTTGTTTGTGGAGAGATTTGCCTGAACTCATTGTATAGAGCCTGTGTCCCCCGCACTTCGCAGCGGCAGATGTCTCTGCCTCTTTTTTTATGCCTAGCCTCCTGCGGGTTGCTCCTCGGTCAGCACACGTCAGTAATGGTCAGCCAGTGACTGGTCGGAGGTCGGGCCTACCAGGGCACCGTTAAGGCTTTACAGATGCATTTCCCAGTGGGCTGGGGAACGCATTCAGAGCAGTTTACACGTCTGCCCACCGTTCAGTTGGTGGGTGTGCAGAGCGCCCTGCTCAGCCAAGGATGAGTAGACAGCGGGGGTTCCCTCCAGGCTCTGCTGAGTGAGCTGCGTGCGTGCATGGCCTTCCCGGACTCCAGCCGGGGGTTTTACCAGGGCCCACTGGGACGATCTCGTTCAGCTGGTCTGCCGTTACTTTTCTAGTAGTTCTGTTGCTTGTTTCAACCAGCTTTCCAGCTTCACGTTAGCTGGGGTGCTGGCCTTTCCTGATTGTTTGCCACTGAGATGGCTGTGGTTTCCGATAGCACCCGAGGGTTTTTCTGGGCTCCGGCAGCCAAGTTGCCAGCCTCAGGGCTTGTCTCCCTGTCAAGTTACAGCCGCGCAGAGTTTGAGGAGGTGGGAGCGCCCCCCAGGAAAGGAAGGCACAGGCTCCGTATGGTTCTTACCAGGGTCCGATAGTTCTAGCATAAATGCTTCTCAATTTGTGGTTTGCTTTTTGTCAATTTCTGGAACCCAGAAAAGGTTGTTTTTGACAACTGGCTCCAGTTTTATTTATTCTTCGGGGAGAGGGTTTTTTGTGCTTCTTTCTCTGTCATTCCACAAGTCCCCCGCCCCCCATCTTTTTAATGGCAGTGTGATGTCCCATTTTTTGAACATCCCACCATTTATTCATCAGTCCCTGGTAGATGGATATCCAGGTTGTGTCCCGTGTTTCCAGGCCAGCCACTCTGCACTTGGCATCCTTGGGTTTGCCTCTCCAGCGTCTTTTTCCAAGCCCCCCGCCCCCCGCTACTACCTGGGATCAGAACCACCTTAGCCAGACCCTCCTTCTCACCTTCGACTCTGTGTCCTCCTCAGGGAAGACGCTGATCAAGGTGGCAGAAGCCGAAAAGCGCCTGGGGGCCGCAGAGCGGGATTTCATCCACACGGCCTCCATCAACTTCCTCACGCCCCTGCGCAACTTCCTGGAAGGGGACTGGAAGACCATCTCGGTGAGGGACCTGGGCCGCCTGGCCTCCTCATCCCCATGGCGGCCCTGTCCTCAGAGCTGCTGAGCGTGGCTCTCCCCCTATGTTGGGAACTCAGTTTCCCTGGGGCCTCCCCGGCCGTGGCTCTTGTGGACTGAGCTCCTTTAGAGTGAATAAACTTCCTTCCCAGGGCCTCCGTTCCCTGCCTTGACCAGTGGGCCCAGGGTCTCCCAGGGCGGCCCAGCGCCTCACTGTCCCCTGTCCCCTGCTTGCAGAAGGAGAGACGGCTCCTCCAAAACCGGCGTCTAGACTTGGATGCCTGCAAAGCGCGACTGAAGAAGGCCAAGGCCGCAGAAGCCAAAGCCACGGTGGGTGTCCCTGCTGCCCTCCCACCCCCAGCCAGAGGGGGCGCTGCAGGGACCTGGTGTTGGCATGACCTTCCCTGTTTTTGCCTGGAGAGGCCTGGGTGGGAGTACTAGTAGGGGCTGGCCACTTCAGGTCGCACCTCGACGCCCCTGCTCCCAAGGGGACCCTGACAGCCCAGAGTTCTGGGTCCCGGGGCCGACATTGATGGGGCGGGCCAACCAGCCGTGGCCCGAGCTGGGCCCAGGGCACCCTGCAGCCTCTCCGGACAGCCACAGCGGAGCTTCTCGCGTGCCCTTGCCCGCCCTCCCTGGATGCTCGGCTCTGTTCCCGGCTCTGCCAGGGCATGGCTCCCCCTTACTAACTCCCACCCCCACCGCTGCAGCGCTGGTCCCAGGGCGCCCTTGCCCAGGTCCCCTGCGACGGTGTGAGGACTCCAGAGCTGGGCTGCCTGCTTGCTCAGGAGCATGACTGAGGGGCCCCTTCAGTGGCCCCAGTCGCCTGGATAGGGGTGCCCCCTTCACTGTCTGCTCACTGAGGCCTCTTCGGCCTGGATGGGCCTGGGGGTGCAGAGTGGGGCGGTTTGATCAGGGCTAGGCCAGGGCTGGCAGAACTGGGACCGAGGCTGAGCTGCGCTCAGCGGGCCAGGCTGCTCGCAGGGGCGGGGCCTGAAGGCCCCCTCACGCCCCGAGGGCGCATCCCCCTCCAGGACGTGCCAGGACACCTGTGCCTGCTGAGGGAGGCCAGGCCCAGCCCAGGTGCCTGGCAGCTGCTGGTGAGAGTCCTGGCCCCAAACCCTCCATGCGTCCCCCTCGCCCAGGGTAGCCACCTGGGGCCCGGAGCCTGGGCTGCCAGCAGGAGCCATGGACGGGGTCTCAGCTCATCGGGGTGTGCGGGGTCCAGGTTGGAGGCAGGGGCTCAGCCACTGGAGTCTTGTTCGGGCCGGGTAGATGACGTAGAGCTAGTGGGATGACCTGACTAAGCCACCTAGACAGCACGACCTCCCTGTCACCCTGGAATGACCTGACCAGAACAAGGTTTCCCTCCATCAGCCAGGCCTGGGGAACCCTCCCTTGGGCAGTGGAGCGGCACAACCTCTTCAGCTGGTTGGCCTGGGCAGCCTGAGGCCGGCGGGTTAGTCCAGGACACCCACCCTGGAGCAGGGACTTGGGCAGCCCAGGTACAGAGTCCCAGAGGACCCCAGCCCAGCAGTTTGCTGCCTCATCCCTACTGCTAAACACATTCACATCCAGCACACCTTCCAGAGGGCGGGCTGTGTGTGTCCATCTGCCAGTCATTGGACTAGCGTCCCCGCCTGCTGGGGCCCGGGAGGGCCTGCTCCTGCCTGCTCTGCGGACTCACTAACTCTTTGTTTTTGTTCCTTTCCGTTCTGCTTTGGGTAACTTGGCTCAGTGTGAGGGAGATGTGAGTATACCTGTCCCACCTGCCGTGCTGCTTCTGGTTTGCCCGTCTGGCCCGGGGCCCGTCCCCGGCGCCTTTTGCAAGCAGCTGGTCTCCCCGTCAGAGCCTCTACCGTGGGTAGCCTCTGTTCTGGGGGGATGCCAGGCATTGGAGCCTGTGAGTCAGCTTTTTGCAAATGTTGAAAGCCTGTCCCTCTGTCCATCCATGCATCCATCTGTCCACCTTCGTTGTGGGGGAGGGGCCTCGGTCCCTGCTGCAGGAGTGAGAGATGTGCAGCGGTCCTGGGGTGGAGACAGCTGCGGCGGGCAGGGCTCGTTGGGAGGACTGGGTCTGACTGGCGCTTCTCAGTGAGACTGGGGTCCGGGGAGCGGTGGGCCTTTGACCCCTGCGCCAGGGGCTGGATCCAGCCTGTCACGGGCAAGGGGCTGCGACAGCAGCCACAGGCTGTCTCCTTGTGGCATCTCATTTCCTGGCCTCCCCAGCGTGTCCACCACCCCCCACTTTGTCTTTGTCTTCACCCTCCGGGTCTCTAAGCCGCCTCCTCTCCAGGCGGTGGGTGTGGGAAGAGGGTCTGTGCTGTACTTGTCTGTCGTCTCTTGTCCCTGGGGCCAGGGCCTCCTGGTATTGCTCGGTGGGAGGCTCCGGGGCGGCCTCCCGGCCCCAGCCTGCTCTGGCCCACCATGACCCCTCTCCCCCCCATGAACTCTGTTCCCACTAGACGGTGCCTGACTTTCAGGAGACTAGACCTCGTAATTACATTCTCTCGGCCAGCGCCTCCGCGGTAAGCGCCCCCACCCCCCTACCCTGGGCTTCCCTGACCCCTCCCATCCCTCGGGGGCTGCTGCACAACCAACAGGAGCCAGAGGTGTCTGAGGCAGGGGGGCCGCACACCTGGTAGGGCCGGTCCTAGGAGCTCCACCCGCCTGCCCGTCCCTGTGCCCTGTGACCGTGTGGCTGGGCTCCCTTCTCCCTGCAAAACACTGAAGGTAGAGACCGGACCAGCTGCCCTGCGCAGCGTGGTGAACTGAGGCTGGCAGCTGCCCCGTCTCCAGTGGATCTGAGCCTGCATGCCCCCAAGCACAGCCCTGACCGCCCCCTCCCAGAGCAGGCTCTGTCCCCCACCCCCACTCACCATCCATGATTGCCTGGCCTGCCACGCATTCACAGACCCCTAAAGACAGGTGATGAGGAGGGCGTGGGTCATCCAGCTGCGTTGATAGCACCCGTGCCAGGTGTCACAGGAGTGAGGAGGCCTTGAGAATGAGCGGGGAGAGGGCAAGGAGCAGCCTGTGCCAGGGCCCAGGGGTCTGGGACCAGGGCGTGGCCCTGCAAAGGGCTGAAGCTGAGCGTGGGGGCCGGAGGGGTGGGGCGGGGACAGAACTCTGAATGGCTTGGTGTCTCTTCCTTCTCCAGCGTTACTGAGATACTTGACATTTACTGTTCAGTTTGGGAAATAGGCCAATCACACGTATCCCATCAGTCTTGCCTGTCACAACCACTGCTGTGCCTTCCTGTGCCTTTTCTCTGTCCTTCCATTTCCCCCACGGGTGGCGTTGTCCTGCACAGACCCTCTGGCTCTCCTTCACGTCTGTCTCAAGCATGTTGCCGTGTGTACTTGTGTAGTCGTTCAGTGGCTGGGCCATCATCCCTCAGTGGCATCAACCACAGTTTAGTCCACTGGCTCCTATTGCTGGGCACCCTGCCTCTGTCCCGGTGGAGGTGGCTTCCCGCGGTGTGACTCCCTAGCCAGCACTGTGGTGGGACACCTTACCCCCAGGGCAGGTCTTCGTCTCCGGGTAGCATCCCCGCAGTGGGGAGGGCACATGGGTCTCCTCAGTCCTGCGGGGAGGGGGCGTCTTTCTTTTCTCGACTCTGGATCACACTTCCGCCCCGCTTCTGGGGCCAAGTGGGAGGAGGACTGTCCTGAAGAGTGGCGACTGCCCCGTTTCTTCCTTTGCTCTTGAACCCCAGTGTGACTCAGGCACAAGGCCGCCTTCCTCGGCTGAAGGACAGAAGGTTCAGTGACTGACCCAGGGTCACACAGCCCTGCCTGCTCGCCCAGCAGCCTTAGCCCAGTGTCAGGGTGGGCTTGGGGGACTCTCCGTTTCCCTTGAGACCCTCGTCAGGGCCCGGGGGCTTACACAATAGGAGAAACCCAAGCAGGACTTTCCAGCTGGCTGTCCCCCTCCCTGCATGTGGCATGTTGGACTGGACTGTGATTGCAGGTGCCTCTCAACAGGCCTCAGCCCAGCCTCAGCTCTGGGTTGGGGTGGGGGAGGGAAGGGGTGCGGAGAGGTTGGGGGTCCCGAGGAGCTGGGGCAGGGCACAGGCGCTGGGGTTCAGCTGTCCTCCCCTGCCTGCTGTCCCCTGCTGACCGGTGCCCCCTCCCACCCCTGCTCACCGGCCCTGTTGTGGTCCCTGCAGCTCTGGAATGATGAGGTGGACAAGGTGAGTGGGGCCGGGGGGCTGCGGAAGAAGCTCGAAGGGGTGGGAAGCGGGTGGCCGGGCCCAGCTGCTGCCACAGGGCTCCGGTCCATTTATAGTCCTGCCCCCCAGCCCGGCCCGCTGGGGCTGCTGTGGGGGTTGTCACTTCCCTTTTGTGGGGAGACCACCTCCACAGTGGGCCCCCGGAGGGGGTGGCGGGTGGGGTTTTCCCCGTTGGGTGCTGTCAGCCAGGAGCCTGGGCACAGCCCCTGAGGGTCTATCTCCCTGTCTGCTCTTGGGAAACTGGGCCGCAGGGATCACGTGAGGCTATTGCTCCCCTGGGGGCAGGGCCCTAGGTCTGCAGTTGGGTGGGAAGCGCACCCCTGCTCCCCAGGTGTCTGCACCTCTGCGGGGAAGTGACACCTGCCAGGGAGGGGAGGAGCAGGTCCTCCTGGGCGGGCCTTGGCGTAGGAGAGGGTGACAGGAGGGAATCTGGGGGCCCTTGTCACACACTCTCACCCCACTCCTTCCAGTCCGAGCAAGAACTGCGAGTGGCCCAGACAGAGTTTGACCGTCAGGCAGAGGTGACCCGTCTCCTGCTGGAGGGAATCAGTAGCACTCACGTGAGTCCTGTTGCCACTTCTTCCATCCGCTCTCTTGTCACCTCGTGTCCCCACTGCGTGCTCCTCTGTCCCTAATGAGGCGTGAATGAACCTGGATCTGGGAAGCAGAGGGGGAGGGGAGGGCAGGGCTGGAGCTCGTGGTCCCACAGGAGGGTGAGGCGGTCCTGAGAGAGCCTGCTGCAAAGGGCGGGAACCTCTCTCCTCCCCCAAGGCGCTGGAAGTGGTGGCAGAAGCACCGGAAGGCTGCGCTGGGGTGGGAGTGGAGCGGTCACCACGATGCCCCTCCCGGCCGGTCACCACTGGTCTCTCGCCCACACAGGTGAACCACCTCCGCTGCCTCCATGAGTTCGTCGAGTCACAGACAACTTACTATGCGCAGTGCTACCGCCACATGCTGGACCTACAGAAACAGCTGGGCAGGTGCCCACTGGGGTCCCCTGGCTCCCAGGCCCAATGAGCAGCCCAGCCTCCCTCGGGCAAGAACCTCCTCCCGAGCCAGAACGCCCCACTGCGCACAGGGCGGGTCGGAGGGCTGCCCGCCGAGGCCCTGCCCAGAGCCTCTCTGGTGGGCCTCACACCCTGCTCTGGATGACAGTGAGGGTGCTGGTCTTGGGGACCTGAGCGGTTTCTCAAGGGTGCGGGGGAGGCATGAGGGACAGGGCCCGGGGCCTCCCACTTTCCTCACTTCACTTTTCCCTTCATGCTGCCAGCTCCCAGGGAGCCATGTAAGTAGCTGGGGCCTCCCAGCCTCTGGGGGGCCTTCTGGGTGTTCTGGGGGCACATGGGACTGGATGTGCCTCCCGGGTGCTGAGATGTGCCCCCTACTCTCCAGATTTCCGGGCACCTTCGTGGGCACCACAGAGCCTGCCTCCCCACCCCTCAGCAGCACCTCGCCCACCACCACCGCGGCCACCATGCCCATGGAGCCTTCGGTGGCGGGCCTGGCCCCCCCAGGGGAGGCTGCGCTCTGCCTGGAAGAGGTGGCGCCGCCTGCCAGCGGAACCCGCAAGGCCCGGGTCCTCTATGACTACGAGGCAGCTGACAGCAGTGAGCTGGCCCTGCTGGCTGATGAGGTGGGTCCCAGTGCCACAAGGGTGGCGGGAGGGGCTGGGCTTAGGCTCGCCCCGGGACCTGAACTGGGTGCATTGGGCCTGCAGACCCCACACTGCTGTCCTGGTCTCTGAGGGTCTCTGAGGGACCCTGGGGGCAGAACTGAGGCCAGGGGGTTACCTGGGGCCAAAGGGCAGGGCAGGAGGTGAACGCTCACCTCTGGTGAGCAGGTGCCCGAGTATCATGGTGGGATCATGACTGTCCCCGTCTATTGCTGGGCCAGTTCTGCCCTCACCAGCCAGAGTGTGACCGTGCCTTTCTGCCTCCATCTTCAGCTCATCACTGTCTACAGCCTGCCCGGCATGGACCCTGACTGGCTCATTGGCGAGAGGGGCAACAAGAAGGGCAAGGTCCCTGTCACCTACTTGGAACTGCTCAGCTAAGCAGGACCCCTCCCAGGCCTCTGCTTGTTCTGGCCTGGGCAGGAGAGGATGGGTGCAGCCCTGCCATTTGTCTTGTCTGTTGGTGACCTGGCTGCTCAGGGTGGGGAGACCAGCCCCGTCCTGTCCCTGCCCCGGTCCCCAGCTGTGAGGGGCCTCAGAGGCCGACTGTTCCCAGCCCCTCCCCAGCCCTGCTTCTGACCTGGTTCCGGAGCCCCGACCCTGCCTGCGTCCCCTGAGCACCCAGCCCTCCTGACTCCTAAGGAGGGCGGGGCTGGCTGCAGTCTCCGCACCCAGCACCTTGGCCAGCGGGGGTCGGCGTAGAGGCCTGAGGAAGCCCTGGGGTTCACCCTCGGCAAAGAGAGCGCCTGCCTTTCAGTTGCCAAAAGCAGCAAAGGGGGAAGGGCAGGCAGGTCAGTGGCAGGCCCCGGGGACTGGACGCCGCCGCCGCCACTGGCTGAACTGGAGCAGAGGGGAGCCTGGCCAGAGAGGCGGGGCTGGGCCAGCGAGCGGCCTCTCCCCGGTGCTACCCTTCCCCTCGTACCGTAGAGCTCAAGCCAAGTAGGGCGGCTGCAGCCTGCACCTCTCCACACTCACTTTTTAACTGATCTTTTTACTCTGCCTGTCTGCTTTGCTCTCTAGCCAGTGACGAATAAACAACCATCCTTGGTGTGCAGGTTGCCTGGGTGCCTCTCTGGGGTCGTGGGCCTCCTGGGGCTGGCCCTTGAGACCTCACGTTTGCTCCATTCCTCCTCGGTGCGGACCGCTGTACAGGGCTGTTGGCACCCTCCGGAAGCGCTAGGGCAGAGGGACAGGGAAGTTCTATAAAGTGCCGTGCACAGCGCTCCGTCTCCCCCAGGGCCCGAGTGAGCAGTTCCCATGTGCGATGCTGCACAGTTGAGTCATCCCTAGGAGCTTTGCCGATGGAGGGGCAGAGTGAAGTGAACTGTCTGAGCTGATGGTTTAGGCTCGCTGGCAGGCAGTTGCCAGTGTCTGGTGGGCTTGGCTATTCACGTGGATTCTCTTTGTCCTCACAGATGAGGGAAGATCAGAAAGTCACCTCCTCAAAGTTCCATAACTGGCAAGTAGCCATGCAGGGACCCCGACCCAGGAAGGTCTGATTCTAGAAACTTCAAGTGGTGCATTTGGGCCACAAGCCAGGTTTTAGTCAGGGGTGTCCAACCTCTGGACTTCTCTGGGCCACACGCTAAATACATTACAACACGTAATCACAAAAACACAACCCTCAATGTTTTGAGTAAATTTCCGATTTTGTGTTGGCTACAGGTTGGACCCCCGTTGGCCAGGCCCAGCCCATGATTAGGCCCTGAGAAGCCCCAGGGAGGGCAGGACAGGGGCCCAGCTATGAACAGGAAGGAGCAGAGCCTCAAGAAAGGCTACACCGAGTGGTAAACTCAGGGATGGGGAGGGGGACAAGATATGGGCAGGCCATGGAAGGGAAAATCAAGTGTCCACATGGCAAACTGCACCCCCCCAACCCCCCAATTAACGCAGGGATGTCAGCGAGTCAACCGTCAATACACGTCCTGCCTCCAAACCTCCACTCCACCCTGGTCAAACTGGTCCATGCACTGAGACCTCACTAGTCCTTCCTGGGCTTTGAAGACACACATCACACAGTTGTCTATAAACAGTATTTTAATATTTGTATAAATAGACCACAGTATTACCAAAAAAACTGCAGTAACAGCATGGAAAACAGATTTTCAAACCCGTGCATACAGCCTCTCCCGGCTACACATGACATTGGCTTCCCTGTCTCCCCTGGGCCGGGGTCAAGTGCTCTGGGGAATGCTTGAAGAAAAGGAACACACCTCTGGGACATTTGGAAGGTGAAGGGGTGAGCACAGCAGACTTGGGGCTCACTGCCCCTGCTGCTGACCTCTTGATCTACAAAAATAATGCCAGTGTGCAGGTGGTTGGAGATGTGGCTACTCTGGGGAGAGGGCAGGGCGGCCGGAGTTGCTAAGTCCCAGGTGGGCCCGCTGGGCTGCTGTGCAGGCTGGTGGAGGGGCAGGCAGGCAGCACGCCACTGCCCTATCTTTGCACGTGCCGGACGAAGGCCTGCACTAGCTGGATCAGTGGCTCTTGACTCTCCGGGCTGGCCTTAGGGAGAGAGGTGGACTTGCCCTGAGGCGAGAGGAGGATGCCAGCAGCAGGCGAGCTGGGGGCTCCCCTGCGGAAGTAGCGCGAGAGGCTGGAGAGCAGCGTGCTCTAGGAGAAAACAAGCAGCCCGATGAGGCCCAGCACCTGCCCCACCCCGGGCTGCCTTTCCTCCACCGGCCCCAACCCCCCAGTCAGGGCCCTCTGTCCCTGCATACCAATTCTGAGCTGAGCTCCTGCTTCATCCGCTGTTTATCCCGCGGGTGCACAGCCGGGTCCCTAAGGTAACGCATTGCCTGGGAGATGAGCAGGTAGAAGCAGTTCTCCATGGTAAACATCAGGAGGGACCTAGGACAGGCAGGGTTGGCACTGTTGCAGGGGGCCAAGCTAGCAAGGTGCTAGGTGGGCCACTGAGCTACAAGAAGAGCCAGCCCATGTCTACCCCAACCCCAGGCTGAATTCCAGGAGGGCTTTCTTACTTCAGTGTTTTGGTCCCTTCTGCCTGTGTGCTCAACCCCACAGCCTGTGTAAGGGGCTCCTTTTTCTTATCCAGCTGGAGGAAGAGAAATGAATTAAAAACAAACCCAGGTAACATTGACAGCTTTGAGAGCTTCCTACAATGGCAGGTCCTGCCCTCAGCAATTTTATCAGTCACCTCATTTAATCCTCACGGTAATCCCTGACAGAGGCAGGCTCTGTCACCTTTTACGATGAGGAACAAGCTCAAAAGGCTGGGTATTGTGCCAAGGTCATGGTTAGAAGTGGTAAAATGGGAGGACGACTTGGATGAAGGGGTCAGCACCCAACTCACCTCTCCAAGCATGTTTAGGGCCACATTCACTGTGGCCAGAAGGGTCCCAAAGGAAGGGGCCACTTCAGAGTCGAAGGTGGGAGTGGTGAAGCTCAGGGCAAACAGGAAGTTGTATTCAGCAAGGTCCAGGGACTGCAAGGCAAGACCAGAGCATTCTAGGGCCCATCTAGGGCCCCAGATAGCTCTCGAGAAGAGAGCAGGGCACAGCCAAGTCTTCAGGTCACTGTGGAAGGCTGGTGGCGCAGCACAGGTGGTGTTACCTGATCCAGCAGGATCTGGCAGACGTCTGGGGTGAAGTGGCGCAGGGCCGCCAAGGTCCTGCTAAGGATCTTGAGGAGGCCATACTGGACCACGTGTAAGGCTCGCTGCTCCGAAGCCTCTGTGTCAGCAGTGGGCTGCTTAGAGGAGGAGGAGGAAGAGGAGGAAGGGGCAGCAGGGGCAGCTGTGGATGGCCGCTGAACGCGGGGGGCAACAGCCGAGGGGACGCCGTCCCCATTTTTGTTCTGGAGGAGAGAGAAGCAGGGGTGGAGCACAGAGGCGTGCTGGGGCGAGGCATTCCCGGCAGCCATGTGGGGAAGGCCCAGGTACCTGCAGGTAGTGCTGCAGCATCTTCCGGCTGTGCAGGAGGGAGGTGCAGGCCTGGCACAGGTAACCCAAGTTGACCTGCAGCAAACAGGAGGACGGAGGGCTTCTCATGGCAGTGGCCCCAGCCATCTGACTAGACCAACCACAAAGGTCTCTACAGACCACTGCGCTCCTGACTCACCAAGCACTTGCACGCTCTGGGCCAACAGGTGCCTGGATGGCTTCCCAGTGACCTAACTAAAGGTCTATACAGTATCAGTCCTCAGTCAGTAAATAAGATGAGGATTATTTTCCCATTTTACAGAAAAAGGAAAAGGCTTAGCGTAGTGAAGTGACTTGGGTCAGGGTCGCACACCAGCGAAGACTGACTCCACAGCCTGTGTAATTTCCCTGCCCTGCCCTCTGGCTAGGTCCCAGCTTCAGACCTCTTCCTAAAGGATGTGAACCAAGATCTAACCGATAAAGCCCAGGCTTTTAATCTACAAGGCTGCCCTGTGCTGGGGAGGGAAACATTTAGCTCCAGAGAAATCAGCGTGAAACCAAAACTGATGCTCCCTAAGCAAAACTCCTGGACCCTAGAGAGGGCCCACCGCACCCTGTCCCTGAGCATTTCCCCAGACCCCTCCCACGAACTGAGTCAAGCCTCACCTGAACGTCCCGCAGGAGCTGAGGCAAGTGGAAGTGCCACTCCTTCATGAAGCTGGAAAGCTGCAGAATGAAGCCCACGGTGTGGTCTGCCTCCTCCAGGCATGCCAGGCTCTGCACCGTCCTCACTGCGTTGAGGCACTGGGAAGGGAGAGGAGGGGAGGATGGGGTGACACAAGGACCCGACACACCTGTTCCTGCCCTCCTGTGGGGAGGACAGGTCCTGGGCCCACAAACACTGAAGTGGCAGCACAACAGGTGGTTTGGCGTTCCAACCAAGTGGCTCTGTCTGAGCTGATCATGGGCTCTTTGCCTCACTCAGCGGAGCAGCTGCCCCATTTGGCCAGCCAGCCAGCAGTCCTCAGAGCGCCTCAGAAATGGGGGCACTGACACCCCTCAACTACCAAGCCTCAAGCCCTGAATGGCCCAGTCCGCCGTAACCCTCGAGCCCCACCCCTGGCAGCCCCTTACCTGTAAGGTCCTCTCCTGGTGAACACCCACAAAGTCCAGGGCCTCAGTCAGGAAGTTGTAGCGCAGAGTTTTGAGGAGCCGTTCCATCAGTGATATGGACAGACGATAGACCCCTGGCCAAGAGGGGGCATCCAGGGACTTCCGAGAGGTACTAGGTGTCTAAGACACAAATGGCAGACAAATCAGGACACAGCGCCAAGGAACTTGGCTCACGGGTACAGCAGGGCCTCCGTACAGCACAGCAGCCAAGGCAGCTTAGCTGCTCAGAGGAGAAAATATCCTGGAATGGACACAGTCACTATCTGACAACCAGCAGGACCTGAGAGGGTCCAAGGCCAGCAGTAACAAAGAACACTAGGCAGAAATATAAGAATCCTGGGTTCTAGACTCTGATCTAGACTATCTGTGTGAGCTTCTCTTGCTGGAGGTCAGTGTGACAGGGAAAATTCCATTCCATCAGTGCAGTAAATAAGCCACCAAGGAGGGCATTCTGGGGCAAGTAAAGGGGGCTACTGCATTTTTCCACTGGAAGTGCAGTCTGGGCAGTCCAGGCCACCTGGTAGGCCACTGACACTCACCTGCACCGTCCCATTGGTGCTGAGCTGGTACACACTCAGGAGGGGCAAACAAATGCTCTGGGTGATGCCGGCTCCAGCCACTGCTGTGGCTCCCTAGAAGGGAGGGACATGGAATGAGAGGCAACCTGCCCCCAAGGCTGCCCACTTAGGGGAAAGGGGAGCTCTCAGGCTAGACCAGAGCTTCGGGGAGATCACAGGCAGTGCCAGACCCGCCCAGCACAAGCTAGGAGGCTCCCTCCACCCTTGGGCTTGCCTCCTACCTGCTGGGTGCGAGCCAGGGTGAGGAGCAGGTGAAACGCCGCCTCGGTGAAATGCAGGTTCTGCTTCATGCGCAGGCTCACCTCCAGGGTGGTGAAGAGGGTCGGCAGGATGGGAAGCCTACGGGTCACCTGCAGCCACGAGTCACCATCCTCATCCACCTCACACAGCTCCTTGGCCAGGTGCAGGCCCAGGACACACACCTGCTAAGGCCCAGGGGCAAAGACAGGTAGAAGGGAAGAAAGCAGCATGGGGCAGGGAAAGAGGAGGAAGAGGAGGACAGAGAGCCCTGTGCCCAGCTGCCCCAGACTCGGTCACACCGCCCCCCCTAAGCAAGCTGAACTGGAACACTACTTGGAATCTCTCCCAACCCTGCTCTGCGCCCACATCCAACTCTCAGGGACTGGCAACTCCACCCCTGGTCATGAACCCGCCCTACGCCGACAGGACTACCAATCACTTCCCTCCCCCATCACCCAAACTGCCATCAAGTGGTGTCAGTGCTACTTCCTGTCCCACATCTGCTCACTCCACCCAACTCTGCTACCACACGGAGCCAAAGTGGCCTCCCCTCTCTGCACTACCGCAATCACCTCCTAAGTGGCCCTTCTTCACCTTCTCCTGACTCTAGTCAATTCTTTTACCAGTGGCTTTTCAAACATTTTTGACCACAGCGCTCAGTAATAACTACCTTTATGTTGTGCCCTGGCATACACGTATTTATTTATTTTCATTGAGTAGTACCTGCCCTTACGCACTGTAAAGCACACTAATATTATTTTATATTTTACTTCATATAATTTTTTTTAAATGCTCATCTTTGCCAAATGAGCTCATTTCAAGAGCCAGTAACAGGTCATGACCCAGAGTCTGAAAACCACTGTTTGCTACTCCATCCAGAGCAATCTGGTCATTTCTCACGCTTGCTTAAATTGTTTCCCATTTCACTTAGGAAGCAGATCAAAAACCCTGACAAAGCTTCCAGTCACCTAGCCCCCAACTCTCTGGGCTCTCAACAGCCTGCTTGTAGGTCACCGCTGAAAGGGCGCTTTCTCGCTGAGCCTCTAAATTAGGGACAACTCCACGTACGTTCTTCCTGTACTGCTCTCCTGCAGGACTTGCCACAATGGAATTCCAACTCTTCCTTGCATAGCCTGAAATTTAGGAACTCTCTCCATCAGTCTGTGAACTCCGTAAGAGCAGTGACTATCTATCTTGTTCACTAATCACCCCTAGGTCCTGGCATAGGGCAGGCAGGCCATTCATGTTTGTTGGGAGCATGTGGAAAGGACAGCTTCCCAGGTGTGCACTCACCCCATCACGCTGGTCCTTGTGCCGGGGCCGTGAGCAGTCATCAGTATCCATGCTATCCTTGTCTTCTGCAGCACTGCCTGATGCCAAGCCGTGGCGGGTCTGGTCAAAGAGCGCAATCACCTCTTCTTGGAGGGTTTCACAGACATTAAGCACTAGCTGAGAATACTGGGGGATGTCACTCACTGCGGAGCAGACAGGGAGAAAACACTGTCACATCCACCCTGCCATCTCTCACTGCACACCAAGGTTTCCTAAAGACCAGAGTTCCAAGACTGGACACTCAACCCGCACAGGAGGAATGTGTGGCTCTGGGCCAGAGGAAGCCTGGCAGGGCCTGGCCATCAGCAGGGAAAGGGGCGCTCTATCCCCACACCCCTCACCTCTCATCTCCTTCATCTGCAGCACAGTGATGAACGCTGAGAACACCTTGGCCTTGGTCTTTTCCATGAGTTGCTGGTCTGCCTGCAGCACTCCCTCTAGGATCTCTGTCAAGGGTGCAAGGATCTCATCCACAGGACCTAACTCTCTGGAAATAATATGGGGTCAAAAGAGAGGGGAGAACACAGCTCACAAAAAGGCCACAACTGCCTTTGTTCCAACTGAAGATGCCCACTGGGCAGTTGGGTGTCTCAGGCCTGTTGCAGGATGGAAAGCTCGCCCATTTCACACCCATTTCTCCCCTTCCAGAAAGCAAAGGGTCAGTAAAGAGGACTGAGCAGGCCGTCCCGGACAGAGCTCACCTCTTCCACTGCCGCAGGAGGATAAGCAGCAGAGTGCACATCATGGAGCCAAGGCGGAGGCAGTTTACTGAGGCTGGGACCAGGAGCTAAGGTAAGACAGCAGACCAGCTAGATGTCAGGCTTCCTGTGGGCTGGTCCAACCAGGAGATTCCAGCTCCATCCACAGGGCACCTTTGGGCCTCGCCTTTGTTTCCTAGCAGTGAGCTAAAAGGGGTGGGACACAGGGAGAGGCCAGGGGCCAGCCCAGCAGCAGCAGACCTCTGCCTCCCCACTGCAGTCTCAGGCCTCCCAGGCCAGCTGAGCCCTCTGACCTGACCACTTGCGCCATGCAGACTCGTGAGCTGCTATTTGACCTCGGAGACCTTCTCCCGGGGAGAAATGTAAAATCTCCCAGACACACTTACTAACGCTTTGGTCCCATCAAGCACATCAAGAAAGAGCTGGCGACGCACTGCAGAGTCGGTCAGGTGCATTATCTCTGCCTGCAAAGGAACAGAAAAATAGTAGTAGGAAAATTTCCCAGATTAAAGATGCCCCCAAAATGCAGGGTTCTCTGTCAGGCGATCAGTCATTGATAAGTCACTGCCTCCCTGATTATAGTGGGGCTTGAGGGCCCTGCTGTTTCTCTGCCTGCCCTCAGATGTGGTCAGAGTCGAGCCCAGGTTCACCTCCTCCTCCTGACGATGCCCCTCCTCAGCCCAGACCTCAGGCTTCCCAGTGTGCTGGAGATACAAACTCCTCCACGGGGCTCGGGAGGCCCCAGAGGACTTGCTCCCCCTGGTTGTGCCCACGGGTGTTCACACTACCCCAACCCTAAAGCCAACTTCCTCCTCTCTGGACATACCAAGCACTTCTCGACCCTTGCACTTGTGATTCCATCTGCCCAGACTACCCTCTTCCACAGGCGCCCCACCTGGAGGACTCCTTTGCACATTCAGGTCTCAGTTTGGGCATCTCTCCTCAAAGAGATGCCTACTCCCATCCTACTTCAGTGTTCACTACCTTAGCATCCTAATTATTTCCTACACAGTGAATTATCACAATCTGAAACTGTATTTCTTTGTGAGTGTGTTGACAATTTGTCTCCCTCTCATGACGCTCTCCATGAGTTTGCAAAGACCTCGTCTCCTTTGTTCACTGCTGTAGCCCTGGTGCCTGACACATGGCAAGCATTCCATGAACACCCATTCAATGGAAGGATGAATGGTCAATATGCTGGACTTAACTGGGTAGGATTCCGAGCCAGGGCAAAGAGGATGGGGGATCTCTCAATAACAATTCAAGAACCGCCGCCTAGCTAGGGCCTAACAAGCAGTCAACACAGAGGCTATTCCCGGAGGAAAATCAATTATTCCCTAAAGATGGCTGAGCCTCCGGTGTGTCTGCAATCTCAGGGTTCTACAGTCACTGTGCCGCAGCAAAGCCCCAAGGCTGTGGGCAGCACGTCAGAGAAGACGTAAGAGTATGCCTGGAATACGTGGTCCCTATCAAGATGAAGTAATTAATGAAGTTAAGAAATCAACCTGGATTCCCAGGATGAACAGTTCTACACCAAATCCTTACTACACAGCATGATAACATCAAGTCACTAAAAAATAACAAGAAAATATGCAAACTCTTCTCAAATGTTAACTCTCTTTCTAAAAACCAACACTCAGTAGACACACAGTGCTGAGAGAATGGCCTCTATTCTTTTGCTAAGACCAGAAAATGCAGTTTCTAGAACCAATGAAAACAAACAGCTCTCTAGAGAGGGTCCTGCTTCAGTGGTTACAGCTACCTGACTAGTCAAATACAGGGCACACAGCATGAGACAATAACACATGTGCATGAGAGGTAGATGAAGGAAGCCACTAAGACCTATCCAAGGCTGCAAAAGTAGCTATAGGAGGCTTTAATGAATGTCTGAAGGGATTTCACATTACTTCTCTGCACTCCTCTTATCAGTCTCTTTTTGGGCCCCATACCATCAAATACCCTATCTTGGCCTCCATCTGTTGACACAGAACCTGTTATATTTTAGCTCTCAAAGAAACACCCTGAGCCCTGGCTGGTGTGGCTCAGTGGATTGAGCGCCGGCCCGCAAACCAAAGGGTTGCCAGTTCGATTCCCAGTCAGGGCACTTGCCTGGATTGCTGGTCAGGTCCCTAGCAAGGGGCATGCGAGAGGCAACAACACATTGATATTTCTCTCCCTCCCTTCCCATCTGTCTAAAAAATAAATAAATAAAATCTTTAAAAAAACAAACATCCTAACTCATTCATCATCCCAAAAGGCTATAACTGCTAGGCACCCCAGCACATCGTTGCTAGGAAACCAGAGTGAAAACTTGTCCCATGAGCTTCTTACGTGACTGGTGGCAATGATGAGAAGCATCCTCCAGGCAGAGACCAGCATCTGATATTCTACCAAGGAGGTACAGCTGCTGCCCTCTGTGTCGGCTGTGTGAACTGCCAAAGACTTGACGTACCCTGACCAGTAGGCAAAGCGTTTCTCACTGGAAAATTTCTTGAGTGTATCTTTTAATGACTGGTCTAGTGAGCCCCTGGAGTGTCCAAGAAAACACAGAAATCTAACGTTAGGATTTGAAAGCAGATGGCAATGTGATCGGCACAGACCCTGTTGAGGCAGAGAAAGCAGTCTCACAAGGGCTAAAGGCAGACGGGTCTGGGTCCCTCTAATGTGTAGGACTCATATTCCCTGCTCAACCTAATGGGGCTAAGCTGAGGCCTTTTCCAGGCTCCTCCTCCATAAAATCCTGAGCACATGGAGTTCACTTCACAGTAACTCTTTCTGACAATCAGAGATGCCATCGGTGGACTGGGTAGGGACAGAGCTTGGTAGCCCTCCATAAATGGCTCCAAACCAGCTCTCTCCTTTAACTTGGCTTGTACAACCACGCACCCAGTGGTAGGCAACCATGGTCCCCCGCTCCTAAACCTTTAATTAAAATTTTGCCCTGACTGGTGGGGCTCAGTGGGTTGGGCTCAAACCAAAAACTCATCAGTTCAGTCCCTGGTCAGGGCACATGCCTGGGTTGTAGGCTAGATCCCCAGATTGGGGCATGCAAGAGGCAGCCAATCAGTATTTTTCTCGCACTCTGACATTTCTTTCACTCTCCGTCTCCTTCCCTTCCCCTCTCTCTAAAAATTAAAAAAAAAATCTTTAAAGTCTCAAAAGGCCAAAGGACTCACTTGACTACATAGTATATCTCCAAGCATATTATCTTCATGATCAGGGCACAGGTCTCCAGGATGCTGGGCTGTGGAGGAAAGAGCAAAGCAGGCACCAATCACAAGGAGAACCTCGTCCCAGGGTCTCTCCCGACACAGGAACACAGGACCTATTGAGTGTGAGTGGCCCTCTGACTTGCAAGAGCACAAGGGTCAGGGTCTCCAAGCAACTGCAGACAATCACGGAGCCATCAGCACAGAGCAGGGCATGCCACTTTCCTTCCCCATGTAAGACACTGGAGGGCAGGGAAGCAAGCACTTCTCTCAGAAAAAAGTCTCCAGTGACGAAAACATTCTGGCTGCTCACGGAGAGGAGGTATCATTTCCCCCAGCTCAGTCTCACAGCCCAGCCGTGCCTCCCAGGAACTTTCGGTCACTGCCCCCCCCGGCCCCCCGCCACCACCACACACAGCTTACCTCAGATGTTTCTGAGGGAGGAGAAAGCGTTCCAAACAGGGGACTGGTTAAATTCTCCCAAAACTTGGGTCTATAAAGAAAATACATGTTGTAAATCACACTTCCTCTCACATAGTCCTTTCTGTCTCCTTTCTCCACCTCCCTCTGGTGGTTACCTCCTACTTTACCAGTCCCAATCCTAACATGGTCTCAAAGGTCATTTGCTCCTACAGGAAGGTAAAGGGTTCCACAGATTAAGTACATTAATAAGAAACACAACTGTATATTACAGAGTTGACCAATAAACACCCTCAGGATTCACGCCACTGTACACCTGTGACACTCTACAAAGAAGAGAATGAGGAGGCGAACAAGGACACAGGCTCCCATGTTCAGCCATTTTAAAGTTCCTTCCCTCTGTGTAACTAGGGTCCAAGACAATAAGGCCCAAGACAATTCAGTTCAATGGCTGGAGCAAGCCACACTCATCTGAATCCGCTGTTTCTCATGAACAATGGGTTTTGGGGGTTGGCACAAGGCAAAAACACAAAAGGCAGGAAGTCTAAGGTAAACATGTCTTTACCTTAGAGTAAGATGATACCTGCTGGTAACAGCATTAAAAAGAGAACAGCTAAGAATACTTGCACTCAGCGACCCAGGCACTGAGCACTTCTGCACACGCTCAGTGATCCATGACAACAAACCACTAAGATGGAAGCTATTGTTACCCCATCTCACAGACAAGAACATGAGCTCTGGTGAAGTCAGACCTACTTGGTCCTGAGGACGAGCATGGCACTGTCTCGCCGGTCCTGCCACAGGGCATGCAGAAAGGCAATGGCCGCACGGTGCAGCAGGGGTGGGCACCAGTAGCGATCCTGCTGCTGGGAGTCAATCAGATCCAGCACCACATGGAGACAGCTCCACATCCCAAGGCTGAACTCCTGCAGGAGGGGCAGACAAGAGTTCAAGGGCACAGCCATCACCAGCAACTGTGGTAACCTTGCACGCAGAGCCCATAACCCCCCCAGGGAGCCGCCCCCCGGCTCCACCCCAGCGCAGGCTCACCTTGGAGCCGTTGCTGCCGTCCTCCACCTCAAGGTTCAGAAACAGCTCGATGAGGCCTGGCTGGGTCTCCACTGCGACCGTGAGAAATTCCAGGATCATTACTTTGATGCGCATGTCCTCAATCTTGCTCTGCAACCGGGCCAGGAAGGCATCACGAATGGCAGCTGCGTCATTGCCCAAGCAGGCATACACTGACATCGGGGCCACCTGGTGAGACCAAGACACACAGGCTCAGCGCTCTATTTCTAGAAAAACCAACAGGCTCCTGCACATGGGTGCTGGAAAACTGTCAGAAAATGGCCAGAAAGGGAAATATCCAGACATGCACCTCTGGGTCAAAAGGGATATAACCTCAAAATATAGCACAAGATGCCCAACAATTCACAGGAGAAACAGTAATTAATAGAAAAGATGCATGGTTAAATAAATGAAAAGCAAAAAATGAGGTAATACTGATTTGCCTACTAGATTAGCAAAGATTAAGAAACTGATGAAGCCATGTGGCAAGGATAGAAGACGTGGTATTTAGGAGTATAAACTGTTACACTTCTTTCTGGAGGATAACTTGGGAATGTCTAATAAAAATTTAAATGTTCACTGACATCTAATTTTTAGGAACTGTCAATAAAAGTTCAGAGTTCTACAGATAATGTTTACTGCAGCACTGTTTCTAACAATGAAAGATAGAAACTAGCCCAAATAAATTAGGATGCACCCATTCTATGGCATGCCAGGCAAGCATTAGGTGGAATGAAGTAACTCCAAACGCACCCATGTGGAAAGACTGCAATACATGGTGTTAATCGAAGAAAGGTAGTCACAAAACAGTCTGCGGAGAAGAATTCTACTTCTGAAAGGAGCAAAAGCACACACCTACACCCTTTACTATACAAGCACAGACAGACAAATCTGGGGCAGTGTATATCACTCTGTCCATAGGGAACCTGGAATGAGGGGTCAGAGGTACCTAAACTTTCTGTTACATTTATCTGTATCACTTAAATAAATATTTTTAAGTGAGTATGTAAGGCTGTTGTAATCAGAAAAAAAAGATCTTCATAAAACAATTTATGTGTGTGTGTGTGTGCCTGTGGCTATGTCACTTTAAAAGTCCAACAAAAGTTAGCTGCTTCTTTTGGGAGAAGGCAAGAGCGGCCAAAAGCACAAAGTCATTTTTCTGGGCTTTGGCTGGTTAAGCGGGATCCTACCGTGGCCAGGCGTTTCAGCAGCTGGATGGCCAGACGTGGCAAAGCAGGGTCATGTTTGTGGTAGATGTATTTGGCAAGAACAGCAATGAGGTTGTTCCCATGGGCACCTGGAAAAGCACAGGACATAGTTTAGACACCAAGTGTGCCTGATTCAAGCTCTTAAGAGAGGGTGCTGTTCAAAAGGCTCATATATGCCCTGACCGGTCTGGCTCAGCTGGCTGGGCGTCGTCCCACAAAGCGAAAAGGTTGCCGGTTCAATTCCTGGTCAGGGCACATGCCTGACTCACAGGTTTGGTCCCCGGTTGGGGCGTGTACGAGAGGCAACCGATCGATGTTTCTCTCTCACATCGATGTTTCTCTCCCTCTTTTTCTCCGTCCCTTCCCCTCTCTCTAAAAATAAATAAATAAAAATCTTAAAAAAAAAAAGTCTCATATATGTGCGGGAATTTACTCTCAAGTACTTGGAAGGCCAGAGCGAATCCAAGTGACCCTATCATTCTCTTTTTTCAGTAGCCAAGTGTGGACAGGCAGGATTTGGGGAGGAACAGCTCAATGCAATTCATTAATAGCAGAAAAAATACATTTTCAAGAAAATAGGTAGTCTTTTATCAAATAGGTTAGAAAAAGACATCACACTGAAGCACTACACTGAAATGCAAAAATCTCAATCCCAAAACAATACAGCTAGAATAGGTCTGAGACATTATCCAAATAACCTATTTGAGGAAACTGGGTACCAAAGAGATTAAGTGAACAGTTTGAGGTCAAAGAGTAGTAACAGTCAAAACTGAAATAGGAATCTCTGTGTTTTACAGATTGTAATTGAATCTTTATTATAATGTTATAAAGTAGAGACTACTATTATCCCCATTTTATGGATGAGAAACCTGAGGCAGAGATGTTTAATAATGTGCCCAAGGTCACGCACAACTGTTTGGAGCCACAATTTGAACCAAGGCAATCTGACTCTGAACATGTGTTCTAATTATTGTCATCAGTAGGAGGCAGAAATGAAATACAATCCAGTCCTCTTGTTTCTACATCCAGGATGGGAGTTGGTGATCATCCCCAAATTTCAAGGAGTGAATCAGAAAATACTGTTGACCTCTAAAAACACAGCCTAAGGTATGTACTTATGGGCAGTTGCTGATTGGAAGAGAAATACATACCATGTTGTGTGAGGGCCTGTTCCAGGGGAGACACCACATTAGAAGGAGGTTTCAGCCGAATAACATTGTTGGTGACGGAGAATGCCAGTTTCACTGTCTTGATCAGCAGCTGGCCCTGCCCCTGGCCCTCTGCCCCATCACTAGGGTGTCAAATGGAAACCAAAGTTGATTCAGACAACATGACTTCATTCACAACCTATGCACTCTCATGAATTAGATTCCAACCATACCAACCATAATCCCAGAGTTCAACAGCTTCTGTCAGAGGCCCCAGGCCAAACTAGGAGAGAGGGAGAGCCATCTACTCCCTCTGCTATGTATCAGTTTATATAGCTCCACCAGGTTACATAAAGGCTATGTCCAAGGAGGAACAGGGTTATCTTTAAAAAGCTACTGCACGCTAACTTACACCACAGTTCTTAGAACATGTAAGCACAATAAAGATGAACGGGGGAAAGGTGGGGAGGAAGTCCTACCTGCGGGGCTGAGCAGCCATCACCATGTCGATGGTGTCCACACCGATGCCCATGATATTGATAACTGTCTGTCCTGCTTCTGTATAGGCCAGGCTACAGATGCAGAGAGACTGCAGGCTGGGGGTATTGCTAGAAGACAGATACTTCTGAGTTACGAGGGAACTGCCAGGCTTACTACTGGAAGGAAAAGCAATCGTCCAAATCTAACCAACTGGGCATGAGTGATACTGATCTGCTCTTGACCAGACAAAGGCACTCTGATCACTGTCTCTAAAGGGACTTCATCTTAAAAGATCACCCTGAGAAACAATCTAAATATCCAATAATTAATGGATATGTTTACTGAAATGAGTGATGATGATTAACTCACACAATGGAATGCATGGAACCATTAAAACAAGGTAGATCTACATACAGTGGCATGGAAATAAAGTCACAGAGGAGGGAGCATAAGCAGAGAAAGAATACACACTAGATTGGTAACAGTCATCTCTGGAAAACAGGTTACAAAGGGCATGTTGCACTGAGTGTTTTCAAATAAATATGCATAACTTTTGGAAAGATCATAAAACTGATGTGTGCATGTATGCAACAATCTCACTGGGAACAACCTCATTCCCACTTCATTCGCTCTCCTCTCCCCACAGGGAGAAAGGGTAAAACAGTCCAGTGGAAAGCAAATCAGAACCTCAAGAGACAGCTCTGGGTTCAGCCTGCGGAAGGGCGAGATGGCTCTGCACAGCAGAAGCCTGTGCTTCCCCTGCTCAGTGGTGGCATCCGAGAGCACCAAGCGCCAGCAATCTCCCCTCATACCTGCTGTGCAGGTCTGTCTCATGGCACAGGTTCAGTATCGCATGAATCAGCTCCAGGATCAGGCAACCTGGACTCCGGAAAAGACACAGGAATGATGTGGCCTTATGTGATAACACTTAACTCAAAAAGGGAAAGATAGGTCTCCAGGGACCCAGAAACTCCTCAGATCTTCCCTGCCCACACTGTCCTTACCAATTTGCTCTCTCACACCGTGCGAGTTGTAGCGCCACTTGTGGTAGCTGGGAAGCATCTCCTTTAGCACAAACATGACGCAGGGCACCAGCCCTTGGCTCTGGGTACTACCAAGTTGTCCCTACAAGAAACCACAGTGTGAGAGCTTATGCCATTTAATAAAAAATCACTTAGTTATTAGAGATTTAACTTCCATACCACAGGTCCAAAGAAAGTCTGGGTAAACCAGTCTTCAGTGAGAAAGAAAAAGGAAAAGAAACATCAGAACATTCTAATTCAATGAGTCCAAGCTGTAGGGTTTTATAGAGTAAAGGACTAAAAAGACAATGTGACACTGTCACAAAAGACACCTACATGAAGGAGAGAGATAAAGGCTAAATCTGGTCAGAAAGGAGGTACCTTAAACATAAGGCTACAGGACTGTCAATTATGGAGAACGCCCATTCCAGTGTCACCGCCACCAGCCAGCCCCCTTGGCCTCTACCCCGTCCTGTCATTGCAATACCAGGAAGGAGATGTGATAGAATTCTTTGTCCGAACATTACTTGTTAACATCAGCTTCCTTTAGTTTAAAAATGGGGACTCCTAGCCCTGGCTGAGTAGCTCAGGTTGGTTAGAATGTCATTCCAATACACCAAGGTTGCGGGTTTTATCCCTGGTCAGGACATATACATGAATCAACCAATGAATGCATGAATGGGTGGAACAACAAATCAATGTCTCTTTCTCTCTCCTTCTGCTCCCCTCCTCCCAAATAAATAAACGGAAAATAAAATAAATAAAAATGTGGGTTCTTTTTTTTATGTATAAACATCTACATTTACATCCCTGTCTAGAAAGGACTATTGCCCACTTTCAAAGCATTTCTTGATTGGCTGATGCTTGCAGGCAGGAAGCATGCCAAGCGCTTTCCACATACGGCCCTCTCAACATCTCCATGAGCTAGAGACGACCAACCACTCCTATTTTAGAGGTTGAGAAATTCTGCAGGCCCAAGGTCATGCAGCTAGTAAACAGGCAGCATGGAATATAAACCTGACTCTCTCTGACTCCGAAATCCATGCTATAGCAGTATTTTTAAAACTGAGTTTTCATGTTAGTGCAGGATTTTCAGCCATTTTCATCTTGTGGTACAAATAAACTAATTACTAAAATTCTGTGACACACCAAAAAATATATATTTTTGCCGATTTGACAAAAAAAAATAGTTATAATCTTGATTCATTCACACTGGATGACTATTGTTGTGCTGGCTGCTGTCATTTTTTTAAAAATTTGACAATCTAAGGCAAAAGATGTCAGTACCCTTGAGAAAACAGTCAGGTATGGCATATTTTAAAAATTCTTGTGGCATACCATTGAAAATTGCTGCATTACTGGACTGTGAGATCAGCTTCTTAGAAAACATCAAAGTGAATCTTGTGTAGTAAGAGTAGTGTCATATTGTGAAACTATGCTTTAGGCATATACATATACACAGGTATATACTGGAATGTATGTACTGCCTTGGGCTACAGTCAAAATAGCTTGATAACGTATTACATACTGTCTCTGGGTACTAAACAAATAAACATAGACAAAGCACCTACTATAGAATCTGGCACACAGTAAATATGCAATACACACAAACTACAAGGGGGAACCCAAAAACCCCTGGAATTTATTTATAAAAAATTGTGTATTTATTCTCACATACTTAAACTTCAGTCACCTTCCAAGTACTTTATTTTGCCGTGTATAATGTATACTTTTTTGCCCAAATTTTTGAGGGAAAAATAAGGTTGCGCATTATACATGGGCAGAACCAATTCCGTATCTATATAAATTGTTAAATTCTTATTTTACGCTTATGCATTAAAAGTGTAACTCTAGAAAATGTGGGTACACATTATACACAGCAAAATACAGTACTCTCCATCTGATGGAGCGGTTTTTTCCCACTGCTTAGAAAAGTTTTTGAATTCGGTGATTTTGATGCCTTTTAGAGATTCTGCCATTTTTTGTTTTGCCACTTCCACATCAGCAAAACATTTTCCTTTGAGGACTTTTTTCATCCAGGGAAATAAAAAAGGTGAATTGGGACAAGATTGGGTGAATAGGGAGGGTGGGGCATGGGGATTGTGCCATTTTTGGTCAAAAACTGCTGAATAGTCAGCGCAGTGTGGACAGGTACACTTGTAAATCACCCATCATGAAACGGGGAAATTCGTTCAAAGTCTTCAAAAAAATTCACTGAAGCTGAACGCAGCCTCTCACAACAACGCCAGCTGGTACACTGATACAGATGGGTTGCTAGAACGGTCACCTAGCAGGGGAAGCCTACGAGGAGCCTACCCTCCAGAAGATAACTCCCATTTTTGGGGGGTTCCCCCTTAGACTATCATCGTAACTTCAGGAGAACCATTCTGCCTGCGGACAAGATGACACCAGTAGCAGGGGGCAGGAAAACTATTCCAGGTGATTCTATCTGACCAGATTTTACCTTGACAAGAGTGGTGATCAACCGCAGAAAAGCAATAGTGACCCCATACTCGCCCTGGGGCTGTTCACAATTCAT
This sequence comes from Pteronotus mesoamericanus, assembly GCF_021234165.1. Classification (NCBI taxonomy): domain Eukaryota; kingdom Metazoa; phylum Chordata; class Mammalia; order Chiroptera; family Mormoopidae; genus Pteronotus; species Pteronotus mesoamericanus. The sequence continues at coordinate 5,471,628 of NW_026555258.1, forward strand.
CAAGAGTGTTCCATACCCTCCAGCATTCATTCCCTCCGCACTGGGGAAAGACAGAGAGGCAGAGGGAAAAAAAATGGGTTGATTTCAAGGTTGCAAGAAACTAATCACAGAACATTTTTATTATTGTTAGATGGCTTGGGTATAAAATAGGAAAGGTTTGTGAAGGAATTAATTAAATTTAGGCAGTTTTATACGCAGGGTAAACATTAAGAACATGTTTTATTGATATTGGATTGGCCAAAAAGTTCATTTGGTTTTTTTCTGGAAGATGGTTATAGTAGTGCTTAGTTGTCTTTTAATTTCATTCAAAAAAATTTTGTTAGCATCAGCATGCATTAAAAAGAAAACCTTATCAAAATTGGTGAATTTTTGTGTAACCATTTTAATATTGAAGATGGAAGAAAATACACAACATTTTCAGCATATTATGCTTTATTATTTCAAAAAAGGTAAAAACATAACTGAAACACACAAAAAAAGATTTCTGCAGTGTATGGAGAAGCTGCTGTGACAGATCAAACATGTCAAAAGTGGTTCATGAAGTTTCATGCTAAAGATTCATTGACGGACAATGCTCCACAGTGAGGTAGACCAGCTGAACTTGACAGTGATCAAATCACAACATTGAGAACAATCAATGTTATACCATGTGGGAGAGAACCGACATTTTCAAAATACCCAAATCAATAAAGCTATTGGTGAAAATGGAAAGTGTCTTTTATTTTAGGGGAAAAAAATCATACAGATTTTTTGGCCAACCCAATATATAACCTCAACAGGTTTAAAATGAAAAATCAAATAAACATCTGGAAAGCATCATTGTCTTATGTGAGCAAGAGAGGGAGCAAGAAGAGAATGTGCAGGTAGTAAGATGGATCTGTGCTTTAATAACTGGTCTATCAGGAGAGCTGGAGTAGTCACACAATACGGGAAAATACAGAATGATTCTAGCTTAAAAAAAGGAAATCAAGTCTCTGGATCCAGACACCTCTGGATTCTCTAGGGTAAAAAGTTAATTTTATCAGGCACAGAGAAGCTTCTTTGAAAATAACAAAACTGAAATGTCCACAGTGCTCCCAGGGAATATGTATACTCTGCCAACCCTAAGACCTGGCTCACCTAATCATCTGACTCATGTTGGAGACCTGGTGGGCCACGAATGGTAAAAAGCCTGTGTGACGAAGATCAGTCCAAACCTGAGAAAGGAAAAGAAGAGTCAAATGTCCCTGTGTCCTCAGGTATACACCAAAGCGCAACATTTTGGGGTTGTTCTGAAGACTTAGTGTTTCACCTTTGCTGGGTTCCGGGCAGCCAAAACGGTCAAACAATTGACACAAGAAGCAATGACATCCACAGGCGGGGAGATCACTGTCGTTAACCTGGGTGGAGAACAGTGCACTATACTCAGTAAAATGAATAGTGCGATTTGTTCCATCACAAATATTTTCCAGTTCTCTTTTCCCAAGTCCCTCCTCTCAGCAGGGACATTGAAAAAGAACAGCCCTCAGCTGGAGGGCTTACACCAGGGATTCCCACAAATGAATGTGTGTGGACTCGAACCCCATGGGTGTTGTGACCAGACACTCACCGCTGTAGCAGCATGTAAATGCGAGACGTGATGGGCAGGAGACAGTCTGCTATCGACAGATCTGTACTGATGACCTTATGGACCAGATCGATGATGGGTTTGACCCGCTGGCAGTGCTGAATCACATCTAAGGGGAAAGGAAGTCTGTGACCTCATGGAAAACAATTCCTTTAAGATCACTGAATAGTCTCTGACACCCAGATAAACAAGTTACACTAATTATAACCTGGATGCTTCTGAATTTTATTTTGAAATTCTCTGTTATATCCTCCAAATCCTCTAAGAATGTCCATTTTTCTTCCCCATAGTATTGTCTCCCAAAGTTGTCCTCACCTGCAGTGGAAACAACATGAAGCAGCATTTCAATCTCACAGGTAAAGAGAGTCCAGCTGCTATACGAATATTCCCAGCGTACCAAGTAAGCCCTGTCGTCTAGCATTACTTGGCCCACAGTGCCCTGAGGTATGCGAAGATTGGTCTGACCACCTAAGGAAGGGAGGAAGAGAAATTAGTCTAATATCTGAGGACACAACAAGGTGTGTGACTCCTATACCAGACACCAATATTTAATCACACAGAGATACACAGACTCTAATCCTAATATCTAACATTGCCACAACCTTTTCCATTAAAAAGCAAAAAACAAAAAAACGCCAAGTCCTAACTAGTGTGACTCAATTGGTTGGGTGTCATTCTGCAAAGCAAAAGATCACCAGTTCAAATCCCAGTCAGGGCACATGCCTGTGTTGCAGGTTTAGTCCCTAGTTGAGGGTGTGCGAGAGAGGCAACCCATCAATATTTGTTTCTCTCCCTTTTTCTCTCCCCCTTTACCTCTCTCTAATAATGAAGTCTTTTTTAAAAATCCCAAAACAAAAAGAGCCCTCTTTTTTAATTTGGGGAAGTGAGTCTTTCCATGTGTCTGAAAACAGGTGAGGGCAGAGAGTGATATTCCATTCACATGGTGACTATGGGAAGACCACCTTCTGGGACTGCTGGTCACTGGGTAAGTCAGTAGTAGTAACGTGGTTAGAAGAGCAAGGCTGTTTCTTCTATATTTTGCTCCTTGAGCACCTGGACTATACATAAGCTTACAAGTTTTAACTGGTCACTCTTACTCCAGTATGAAAACAAATTGCTACAACTTTTTTCCTACAATTTGACACTATCTACTTTTAAATAAAATTGTGGTAAAATATACATTACATAAAACTTACCATTTTAACCATTTTAAGGGTGCAGCCCAGCGGCAGTAAGTACACTCACGTTGTGTACAACCATCACTAGTGTCTGTCTCCAGAACCTTTCTCATCTTGCAAAACTGAAATTGTCCCCATTACCTAGTAATTCCCTATTCCTCCATCCCTCGGCTCTTTACTCACCATTCTCCTTTGTCTCAATGAATTTGACTTCTCGAAGTACCTTATATGAGTGGAATCATGTAATATTTGTCCTTTTGTGACTGTCCTATTCACTTAGTATGTCTTCTAGATTCACTCATGTTATAGCATGTGTCAGAATTCCCCTTCTAAGGCTGAATAATATTCCACCACACACACACACACACACACACACACACACACACACTCTCTCTCTCTCTCTCTCTCTCTCTCTCTCTCTCTCTCTCTCTCACGCATTTTGTTTAGTTCATATGTCGGTGGACATGCACTTAAAATTTTTATTGCGTATACCCTTTTACCCAACAATCCCACTTTGGGGATCCTATGTACTAAAAATAAAACCACCAATATAGAAAGGTATATGTACCAAGTGTAGCATTGTTTGTAGTGGCAAAAAACTGACACAGCCTTAATGTCCTTTAGATGGAAAAAGGTAAAAAATAATAGAATATCAACAATAACTTTGTAGTTACTAAAAAGAATGAATCAGATCCATGTGTAGTAAGATCAGCTTCTAGAATGAATTTGTGCAAGTATACAGAAACGTGTAAAAGGACAAACAAACTTTTAATATTGATTCTCTAAAGGAGACAGGCCTGGAGAGAGAGAGAAACTTTCTACAATGTACCTGTGCATTGTTTCCCTTGTTACAGTGAATAGGAATTATGTTTTAAAATAAAGCAATCTAATGATGTAAAAAAGCAAGAAACTAATAATTTATCAACAAATCAACAACAGCAGAGAGAAGAGAACTGCTTTAAAGGCAGCTTGCATTGAATAATTAAAAAAGAACTGAGGTCTAAAGAGATGAAATCTAAACAGAAATCAGTGGACAAGAGGCTACTGAACCAAGGTCTCCTTATTTGTCTTACCAAGCGGGTAAAGGAGTTTAGGCGTTTGCCTCCGCCACAGCGTTCCATCTTCATGGGAGATCACATCGTGGGGCTTGTGCTTATAGAGCTCATTGTAGAAAGACATCTTATCCAAGAAACTATACACCTGCCAACATGCAGAAAAAAACCCAGGCATGCATTTACCTAGGGGATTTTCACCTTTATGCTAAAGGGTCCCACACCTGCCATTCTGCTCTTTCAGCCAGACTGTGCATATGCAGACTCTCAAATCTTCACCATTCTTTAATACTTAACTCCAGCCACGACCCCCCCCCGCCCCAAATAGTTGCCTTTCTTGAACATTATGGTCTTTACTACACAAAATGGCATTTACTATACACCACCTGGCTTTATTAATTATTTCTTTCTTATCTCTATTCTTCTCTTCCAATTTGACATTAAGGAACTTTATATTTTGTCGTATTTTGACATTACCTACTGTAGGTACATAATGGAAACATTTTCATTTAATTTTATAGAACTGAGGTACTACCTTTGGCATTTTCATTAAACATCAGACTAATTCTTACCATGGTAGTGGGATTCCAGTGTGGTAAGCAAAAAAGATTCCTAAAAACTATCCCCCACTCTCTTCAGGCATCCAACTGAACCACCCACCTTTTTGGCAGTAGACTTCCCCGACACGAGGGCTCGCAGCAATTGAAGGAGTGGGGAGAGGAGATGGGGAAACATTCCACATACACTGTCCAGAATGATCCCAAGACCAGAGGTTGGCTCCTATCGTGGAAAGGGAGAAATCACTAACCTTCACATTATTTACAAATTAACATATCCCCAAACTGCCCAGCAATCATGAGAAAATCTAAAATTAATCCTTTCCTTTAGGCGGGCTCCCCAGTAATTTAAGACTTCATATTTCCACTGAAAAAGACTATTGACAAATGATTTGATTAGGACCTAAAAAAGGACTGCTACTGCCTCCAATGACCTCTTCCAGCCATCCTCTCTATAGGAAGACAACATTGTTCACCTTTGCGTGACATGTGTTCAATAAGTAAAACACACCCAACCAGTTAACATATACTCTGACATCTCATTGGGATTACAACCTCCAACAGTACCTTCAAGAGTTATAGCAATGGGAGCATTTGAGATCATGTTCCTTAGCATATGTCTTCATTTGTCTCAAATAAACTCAGAAAAATACTCCAAAAAAAAAAAAAAAAAGTTAGAGCAATACTGGTGCTTGAAATTCCCAATGTGAAAAAAGACTTAACAGGTAGAATAGATGACACACTGGTTAATACTGTGGACTACAGAATCAAGTCAGAGCTGGATCCTGATCCTGGCTGCCTGTCTATGCAGGTGACCTTGGACAAGTCACTTGGACAAGTCACTTCACATCGCTGAGCACCACCTTTCCCCATAAGCAAAATGGTGTTGGCAATATTATCTACTTTATAGATTTTTTATTTACTGCAAAGATTAAATAAGAAAATGGATATAAAATGTTTAGTAAAAGATCTTTCACAAAGTAAGTGCTTGATAAATTCTTTTGCTACAGAAAATACAATAGCACGACTCCCTCTGGCATACTTACTGTTCCCCAGAATAGTTCTGGAAGAGAAGGGTCTGCCAAGACCTCACATGCTGCGTCGATTACATCCTGTTGAGGGAGGGGGAAAAAATGGCTTATTTCCCCTAGTTGAACCAGCCTTTTTTTTTTTTTTTTTTTTAACTTTATTCTGTTGAAATAAAAACACCAATGATACCTCATGTAGTATGTCAAAAAGAACTCTGGGTTTAAAAAGTAACAATACAGTCCCATCCAGGGTGTGTATTATATCTGTTACACGATGTGAGGCAAACTAAACTCTCTGAATTTCAAATTCTTTACCTGTAAAATGGTGACAATATTATTTGCTTCACAGTATTACCATATTAAATGCAATAATGTGCAGATGGGGAAGTGAACTGTACATTTTCAAATGCCAGCTAAATGTGAGCTATTACTAGGATCAGCTAAACTGTTCTAGAGGACAAGAATAATGCCTTTAAAATTTTTTTATCCTCAGCATCTAGCACAGAACTAGGCACACACTGAGAATCTAATAAAGTCTTACAAAATGATTTTTTAAAAAAAAATCCAACTACTAGGACTCTTGCAACACCAGTACGCCAATGCCAGTTCTCCAGGGGTATAGTAGGGTCCAAATGTGGCAAAGGATGAAAAACTTGTTCTAAGCTGCCAGTGCTTTGGAAATTGAGTCTTTCAATTAACACCAATTTTCTTCTCTCCAATGATAAAAAATTTTCATCAGCTTCATCAATTTCTGAAAGTTCCTAATTATTAAAAATGAATACAATGACTTAGTTATAAAAAACTCCTCAAACACCATCTCTCACTGAAAGGAACCAGGACTTGGAGAAATGGCAGATTCCAGGCATGGAGCAAGTATTGTGTAAGATAACCTTGCAGCAGTTTGCCATACCAGAATGCAACAGAGTTATCAAAAAATGTGAGGGAAGCGTTACAGAGGTTCAGGAGCTAATCTAAAAAAGCTCCTACAGGCCAAAGATGGGGCAATCTGAGCATAAGAATAGTAACTACAATGGATTAAATTAAAACAAAGATAATAAACTAAAATCATGAGTTCACAATGATATGTAAAAAATTTTAAATCCTCACTAACAACTTTGGAGAACGATAGGGAAAACTGAGAAATACAGGAAAAGAAGCAAAGTACCAAATAGTTAATGACAGCAAACTTGTTTTTTAAAAAAAATTGGGGTATAATTGACATACATTTTATTAGTTTCTTATGTACATAATAATTCTCTATTTGTATATATTGTGAAACAAACTTCTTTTTTATAGCAATGTTCTGACCACTAAACATAAAAGGAAAGATGGAATAGCATTAGATGGAACCTCTAATGAATTAATAGATCTAGACAATGATGTGGCTTGTGGCTACTATAGTGGACAGGATAGTTACAGACGAAAAGAAACTTGACAGGCTTATTAACCAATAATGTGTAGATCTCATTTATTTAGACCCTGACTCAAAGAAACAAACTTATGACAAATGTATGACATTTGTAAGTTGAAATCTGAATCCTAATTTGATAAACATATTGTTTTTAAGATATAATAATGATTGTGAAGTTTTCCTAAAAATATTCACAGTGAGATGAAATAACGTCTAGAATTTGCCTCAAAATAATCAAGGAGGTGAGGGGCCAAAATGCATAGATCAGCTGTGACAATGGTGATAAGATCACGAGAGTTCATTATATAATTCTGTCTACTTTGGTGTAAGTTTGAAATATTTCATTTAAAAAAATACCGCAAAAAATATTTGCACTCATCGATTTTAGGACAGATGCACTAGCGAGTAAAAAAACAAGGTTACAAAATAGTACCTACATTGTGATTTCATTTCTAGAGAAGAATTTAAAAATGCTTTCACATGTACGTGCAGAAAATATTTGGAAGGGAATCCATGAAAATGTTAACAGGTTATCCCGTGTGGTAGGATTACACTTTTTCTTTTTATCAGCACTTCCTGATTTTTGTATGTTTAGTATGTATCATTTGTATAACACAATGAATGAAAACAAACAGCAATAAACAAATTACACCTGAGGTATATGGGTGTATGTTTTATCAGCTCCAGAGCGGTACCTTAGAAATCTGATTGCAAAGCTGGGTAGTGGAGGTAGCCTCACGAAAGCCAGGCACTGACCTGCTGATTGCCCAGTGTATGCAGCTCCAGTGAGGTCAGGGCAAAAGAAAGGAGTCCATAGACACACATGCATGCAGTGCTGGTGGTACACTGTAATAGCAACAGAGTCAGTGAACAATTCTGAATAACACAACTCTTTCCCAGATTCGGTATAACCCTATCGCATTAATACAGTCACTGTGAATAAATGGGAAGGGAATCCAAGGCTTCATAATTTTCCTGATTTAGTCTCAAGATCAGGAAGGCAAAGGGAGAAGAAAAAGTAAGAACCACAAATATTACAAGATAAGAATAAAATCAAAGGGGAATCGTTTTCAAAATGGCCCAAGTTTTAATAAGAAAACCACATCCAGCCTAGAAAAAGAAGAGAATCTCTATGTGCTAATATGAACTATGCAGCTGTCTGAACTGTCATTAAGATAAATCAACCAGTGCCAACAAGTGGGGCCTGTTGGCTGAGGTTTCATTTCAGTATGTCAAAACAACCTGACTAAACTGTGCCATTCAAATTAAGTCCCAAACACAAAACGCAAGAGAATTTCTAGTTCATCCTGTTACAGCTGAATGAGTAAGCACTCCAAAAAGATTTCTCCAGGCAATACATTACCTTCTAGGAGATACATACTGGCAAAGAATCAAGCATAGATAGTGGGCTCAAACATATCCACCACTAAGTGGCAATTATTGTTCCTATGAGCAAATTTCATCTCCCTGAATCTCAATTTCCTAATGCAAAAAAAAGGGCGATAATCCATACTGCAAAGAAGTGATACAAGAATGAAATAAGGTAATATAAACGAAGCACTGAGTATAGTGTCTATAAAGGTCAGTTATAACATTACTATCATTATCCACATCACTATTACTATTACTACTATTATCATGATTCAGTAATGAGCTTCTTCTCTGCTCTTTGCCCATTCTCACGCTCAACACCAAAAGCCTGAGCCTCACATCATTTCCTCCACTGGCCAGTGAGCGGAGCAGTCGGGTCAAGTACTGAAATACGTTCAGCTGGATGGCTGTGCCACCAATTTTCCGGACAACACTGCTTGTCTCTTCCGGATTCAAGGTGTGGCGGAGGAGAGCCCAGGCCAGAAGCACTGGGGCATGATGCGGAATGTCCCCAAAGGTCAACATCAGACGGTCCATATCCTGATGAGAAAAAGAAAACGTTTGTGTCACTAAACAGAAAGGATCAGGACTTCTCTACAAGACCCTTCATCATGCTTCAAGTCTTCCATTCATCCACAGTGGCCCCCCTCTCCCACTGTGGAAGTTTACTCTTCCCAAACCCCCAGCCACTCACTAATAAACCCTTCAACTACTCTTCCCTCTATCCACACTTTTTATTTTTCCTTCTGATTTTAAGTAATCTTAATTCAAGGTTATAAAATACATGTTTAAATGGAGACCCCAGAAAATTTCCCCTGATCCTTCTTGAACTTTCTCTGCTCACTCCCCATTTTCTATCTTTCTAACCATGCCATCTTAAAGTTCCCCTTTCTTCTTCCTTCACAGGCTCCATAAATACAGGCATCCCCCAAAGTTCTGTCCCTGGGCTGCTTCTGTCCTCATATCCTCTCCCTGAGTGACTAAACTCATTATCCCAGTTTCTACTCTCACCTCTGTGCAGACAACCTACAAATCTGAGGTTTCTCCCAGATCCAATTAACTTTGTAACAATGTAGAACCTCAAATTCCACAACAAGAAAAATGTTATGCAACAGTATAGTTGCGCCGTTAAAAACATATTACTAACTATAAAAGGTCTGAAAAAAGAAGAGAGGCTGCTCCACATTCACCTGACAAATAGGCCCACCCTGGGCAAACTGGTGCAGTTCTCTTCTGTCATCCAAGGCGCACTTGTGCAAGGACTCAATATCCATGCCTTCCACCAGGATAAGGGCACTGAAGTAGCTGGAAAGGAGAACAGTGTCATGGGTACTACTCTAGCCGCACTGGAAAACAGGCGAAATGTAAGACACTCGTATTTAAAAAAATTATCATTGAGTTACTTTACATCCTTTTTCACACTAAGGATTCTAAATCCAGTATGTATTTTAAACTTCCAGCACATCTCATTCTCACCTGAGGATATGTTTATTGATTTTAGAGAGACAGAATTGGGACAGGGCGTGGGGGGGCAGGGAGACACTTCCATGCTTGCCCAGACCAAGCATCAAACTTGCAACTTAGGTATGTGCCCTGACCAGTAATCGAACCCACAACTTTTTGGTGTACAGGAAGATGCTCCAACTGAGCCATTTGGCCAGGGCTTGACCAGGGCTTGACCAGCGACAGTCACATGTGGCTTGTGCCTACCAAAGCACAGATCAAGTCCTGAAGGCTTCTACAGCCACCGATTACATCTGACCCTGATTACCTGTCTTACTGCTAAAGTATGTATCTTTGTCCAAAGAGAGAACAGGACTCAAAATGTAAATATATCCATTGCCATAAAATTCAAAGTTCATAAACTGATCTCAAATAGGTCAGGGAACGAATTTGCCTTATTTATCACAGTCTTAGTGACTGCACAGTGCCTGGCCTGCAATAGGGGCTCAACAAATACTTTGTTGAATGAATGGATGAAACTCTTAGATGAGCGAGTAAAGAACAGAATGGAATGCAACACTTATTTTGAAAGAAGATGTCCTCTCAATCCCAGATTTCACTCCCTATATGACCTGGAACATGCCAGCACACCCATCTATTTCCAGACCCATTGACTGAAAAGTACGTCTCCCCTCACCCATTCACGGGTCTATAACATCAACATAATATAACAGAACACTGTACAAATTCTACGACCTCAGTTCATTCAGACTTACCCAATCCGATCCACAAAAGGATCCATGGTTTCATCCACCAGGTGCCTGTTGGTCTGCCTACTACCGAATCCTTGTTCTTTAAACATCTTAGTTAATACCAATAGGTCACTTGGTGCCATTTCAAAATATGCATAATAAAGGAAAATAATTTCTAGCAGCATGGACTGTTCCCGAAGGCACTGGACAAACCAGCGAGACACCTGGCGTTCAGTCTTCACAACCAATGAAGAAAAAAATGGGAGAAAAATAAAATCAGATTTAAAAATGTATTTAAATTTTTAAAGTTATTTTTACTAGTGTGTAGTAGTCCACCTTACCTGCAAAGAATACATTCCAAGACCCTCCGTGGATGCCTAAAACCGTGGATGATACTGAACCCTATATGTACTACGTATTTTCCTTTACATACATAACCTATGATAAAGTTTAATTTATAAATTAGGTACAGCAAGAGATTAACAATAACTAGCACTAAAACAGAACAATTATAACAATACACTAATAAAAATAATGTGGCCCTAGCCGGTGTGGCTCAGTGGACTGAGTGCCAGCCTGCAAACCAAAAGGTCGCTGGTTCGATTACCAGCCAGGGCACATGCCTGGGTTGCAGGCCGGGTCCCCAGTTGGGGGTGCACAGGAAGCAATCACACATTGATGTTTCTCTCCCTCTTTCTCCCTCCCTTCCCTTCTCTCTAAAAATAATTAAATAAAATATTTTTAAAAAATAAAAATAAAAATAATGTGAATGTGGTATAATTATTTAAAGTAAGGGTTATTTGAACACAAGCACTGTAATATCGTGATGGCTGCCTGATAACCGAGGCTACTGAGTGGCTACCTGGACAAAAGGATGATTCACTTTCTGGTGGGACCGAGTAGAACAGCTCAAGACTTCACATCACACTACTTGGAATAGCATGTGATTTAAAACTTATGAATTGTTTATTTCTGGAATTTTCCATTTAATATTTTTGGACCATGGTTGACTATGGGTATAACTGGAACTGCAGAAAGCAGAACCACAGATAAGGGGAAACTAATGTATAAGAATAGGGTAAAAAAAAGTTTCCCTCCCTGCTTCCTATTGGTCATCCAAATCTCTCCCCAGAGGCAACCACTATTAGAGGTTTCTGTCTCTCCTTCCAGTAATATGCCATACACTTAAACCCATTCATTCTAGTCTGTCTGCCTATTTATCCATTCATCCATCCTTTCCTCCTTCCCTCAATCTCTAAACCAAATAATATATTACATAAACTATTCTGTACCCTATTTATTCACTTAACAATGTTGCTTACAGATTATTTGCTCTAACAATGTATTAAGAATTCCCTGATTTTTCATTCCATTTTAGAGCTGCATAGTAATCTATCAACCTGTCCCATTATTATTTTTAATAAATATTACATATTACTCCACTGGATGGAAATACCATAATTTATTTTAACCAGCCCACTTGTAAGGACATTTAGATTATTAGCAATCTTTTGCTATTAAGATGAATACTGTATGACTGACACAACTACACAAAAACCAGCAAAGACACAGGAGATCTAAACAATCTTGAACTGACTGATATTTAGGTAAGGGACCACCACACCCAACTACTGCCAAATACACATTCTTTTCATGTGTACATGGTAAATTCACAAAGATAGATCAGGTGGTGAACCATACACCATGGGATAGTAAATTTAAAACACAGCAATAATATAGATTATGTTCTTTGATTATAAAGGAATCAAATTAAAAATCAGTAACAATCAGATAACTAAAAAAAATCCAAAGTTTGGAAATTAAACAACACACTTCTAAATAATACAAGGATCAAAGAAAAATCAAGAGGGAAATTAGAAACTATTTTGAACTGAATGATAATGAACATAAAACATCCAAATTTGTGGACTAAAGATGGAGGCATAGGTAAACACGGCTCGCCTCCTCAGACAACCATATCAAAATTACAACTAAAATACAGAACAACCATCACTCAGAACTGTCAGAAATCAAGTTGAATGGAAGTCTGACAACTACAGAATTAGAGAAAGTACATCCATCCAGGTCGGTAGGAGGGGCGGAGATGTAGAATGGGCTGGTCCCACATCTACATGTGGTGGATAAAAATTCGGGAGGGATAACTTGGGAGCATGGAGTCCCAGACCCATACCAGTCCCAGACCCAGACCCACACCAGGCTCCCCAGGCCAGGGTTCCAGTGCCTGGAAGATAAGTTCCCACAACTTCTGGCTACAAAAACCAGTGAGCATTGAATCGGTGAGAAGAAACTGCTAAAGTCCCAAGCAGTTCCTCTTAAAGAACCCACACATGGACTTACTCAGACTCACTCCCTTTAAGCTCCAGCACTGGGGTAGCAGCTTGACAGGCACCAGTGGCAAACAGGGAGAAATTACAAGTGTCTGGCATTCAGATGATAGCTGGGGGACAGCTTTCACTCAGACAGAAAAGTGGGCAAAGGTCACTGTTCCTTTTCTGAACCCTATCCCAGCAGAGCTACAGAGCTGGCCTGCCGGTGCCATATCTGAAATTCCATCAACCTGGCTAACACTGTTTGCCCTGCTCTGGAGATCCCCAGAGACTGTCCCACCCAACTCAGGGGCTCAGACAAGCTGCTTTTCCATATGAATGGCTGCTCTTGGCTCATGCTTTACAACTTCCTAAATCCTCTCAAACAAGCAACAGCTCACCTTAGGGAGCCCCCAGCCCCCCATATCTCTTGCTAAGTGGCCCCTGCCTGGCACTACCAACAACCAGCCTAGATTCACAGCTTGATCTGTCTGGGAATCTCCAAGCCCAGCATAAGTAGCAGGCAACTCAGATTGTTTTGTAGCTCAGGCAGGGTGGCCCCAGGCGAAACACGGGTGGGAGCTGACCTTCACCTGCATCACCTGAGAAACCCCCAGAACCTGTGCACCACTGGACAGCTACAGACCACGCTGGAGCATCACTTCCTTGTTCCTGCACAGTTGATCCTCCATGGAGGGTAGAGATTGGTGTTAAGTGGGCACAGCAAGTCTTTGAAACTGACTGGCCTGGGTAAATCCCTCCCATTGACCTGCCAACAGCAATCAAGGCTCAACTACAAGAGGAGCATGTACTCAGCACATACAAAGGGTGCACCTCAAAGTACCCAGCTTGAGTGATAGGGGAGGCTATGTCACTGGACCCTACAGGACACCTACCTACATTAGGCCACACTATCAAGACACGGAGTCATAGCAGCTCTACCTACTACATAGAAACAAACAAAGGGAGGCTGCCAAAATGAGGATACAAAAAAAACATGGCCCAAATGAAAGAACAGATCAAAACTGCAGGAAAAAAACTAAATAAAATGGAGATAAGCAATCTATCAGATGCAGAGTTAGAAACACTGGTTATAAGGATGCTCAAGGAACTTAGTGAGGACCTCAGCAGCATAAAAAAGATCCAATCAGAAATGAAGGATACACTAATTAAAATAAAGAACAATTTACAGGGAAACAACAGCAGAGTGGATGAAGTCGAGAATCTAATCAATGATTTGGAACATAAGGAAGCAAAAAACAAGCAATCAGAACAGGAAGAAAAAAGAATCCACAAAATGAGAATAGTGTAAGCAGCCTCTGGGGCAACTTCAGGCATTCCAGCATTTACATCATAGGGGTGCCAAAAGAAGAGAAAGCAAGAAAATGGAAATCTGTTTGAAAAAATGAAAGAAAACTTCCCTACTTTGGTGAAGGAAATAGACATGTAAGTCCAGGAAGCACAGAGAGTCCCAAACAAGATGGATGCAAAGAAGCCCACTCCAAGACACATCATAATTCAAATGCCAAAAGGTTAAAAATAAAGAAAGAATCTTAAAAGCAGCAGGAGAAAAGAAGTTAGTTACCTACAGGACAGTTCCCATAAGACTGTCAGCTGATTTCGCAAAAGAAACTGCGGGCTAGAAGGAATTGGCAAAAAATATTCAAAGTCATAAAAAAGCTAAAGGAGTTCATCATCACCAAACCATTATTATATGAAATGTTAAAGGGACTTATTAAGAAAAAGATCAAAACTATGACCAATAAAATGGCAATAAATATATACAACAATTGAATCTAAAAAAACTATGCAAACAAGAACAGAGACAAAATCAAGGACACGGAGACTGTTTTGATGGTTGCCAGATGGGAGGGGGTTATGGGGAAATGGGTAAAGAGTTGAGGGAATTAAGAAGTACAAACAGGTAGTTATGGAATAGCCATGGGGATATAAAGTACAGTATAGGCAATGGAGTCGCCAAAGAACTTATACACATGACCCATGGACATGAACAATGGTGTGGGGATTGCCTAAGGGAGTAGGGAGGGTGCTGAGTAGAGGGGGCAAAGGGGTACAACTATAAGAACATAAACAATAAAATATAATTTTTTAAAAATTTGTGAACTGAAGCTAAAAGCAATGCTTAATGCAATATAGTTATTTATTTTAGAAGACCTATGATCTGTTATCTAAGTTTATACCATAAAAAATAAGAAAAAGAACAAACTAAATCAAAAGTGAATAAAGCAAAATAATGCAGCGATCAATAAAATATAAAATGGACAACCAACAGAGAAAACGGATGACAAAGCTACCATTATCAGAAATGAGTCATGAGGTATCACTACAGATCCTACAGAGAATAAAAGAAGAATAAAGTATTAACAACTTTATACAAGTAAATTCCACTACTTAGATGAAATGGACAATTCCCTTTAAAAACACAAATTACCAAAACTGACCCAAGAAGAACAGGAAACTTGAATAGCTATGTATCAACTACAGAAAACGGAACCCAGAATTTAAAACTTTCCCACAAAGAAAACTATAGGCTAAGATGACTTCACTGGTAAATTCCATCACACATATAAGAATGAAATAATACCAATATTATACAAATTCTTTCAGAATATGGAGTAAAATAAATATTTCCCAACTTATTTTATATGGCCAATATATTATCCTAATACCAAAATCAGACAAAGACATTACAGGAAAACTACATACAAATATCCTCCATGAACGTAGGCACAAAATTCCTTAACAAAATGTTAACAAGTCAAATCCAACAATATATAAAAAGCAAAATATATCATGACTAAGTGCAGTTTATTGTAGGAATTCAAGATTGGTTTGACCTCTCAAAACTCCATATATTTCTCTATATTAACAGAGTAAAAGAGAAAAACTATAAGATCATTTCAATGGATGCAAAAGAAAATGGACAGAATTTAACACTCACTCCTAACAAAAACTAAAAACTGCAAACTAAAAACCAGAAGAGTATTTCCTCATTTGATAAAGGATAATTATAAAAGTAATTTACAACAACATAATGGTAAAAGACTGAATGCTTTCTACCTAAGATGAAGAGCAAGGTAATAATGTCAATATTCTTTCCACTTCTATGCAACACTCGACTGGAGGTCCTAATCAGATAATACCACAAGTAAAAGAATTAAAAGATGCAGTTTGTAAAGTCAAACTGTCCTTATTTACAGATGACATTATCATCTATAGATAATCCTTTTAGAATAAAGGAATGTATCAAGGTCACAAGCTATAAGATCAATATACAGAAATCAATTGTATTTCTAAATACTAACAATGAACAATTGAAAAATAATTTTTACAAATATGTATTTACAGCCCTGACCAGTGTGGCTCACAGGGTTGAGCATCATCCCACAAGACAAAAGGCTGCCAGTTCAATTCCCAGTCAGGGCACATACCTGGCGTCAGGGCCAGGTCCCCAGCTCGGGGCGTGCGAAAGGCAACTGATTGATGTTTCTCTTGCACATCGATGTTTCTCCCCCTCTCCTTCTCCCTCCCTTTCCCTCTCTTTGAAAATAAATAAATATTTTTTAAAAAAATATTTACAATAGCATCAAATAATAAAATAAATATTTAAGACTGAATTTAGTGGAAGATGTATACTACTTGAACACTGAAAGCAAAACCTTATTTAGGAAAATTAAAAAGATACATACATGGAAGGATATACTAGAGGTTCATGGACTGGAAGACTTAATAACATTATTAAGATGGCAATTCTCCCCTAATTGATCTACAGATTCAATAAAATTCTAACCAAAATTCTAGCGAGTATTTATTTATTTATGGAAAAGACAAGCTGACTCTAAAGTTGATATGGAGAAGCGAAGAACCTAGAATAATAGCCAGGACTCTTTGAAAAAGAACAGGGTTGAAAGAGACACTACCTGATTTTAAGTCTTGCTACATAGCGCTGTTGCTGGTGTGGCTCAGTGGAATGAGGGCTGGTCTGCAAACCAAAGGGTCTCTGGATTGATTCTCAGTCAGAGCACAGGCTTGTGTTGCAGGCCATGTCCCCAGTAGGGGGCGCTCAAGAGGCAACCGCACATTGATATTTCTTTTCTTCTCTCTCCCTCCCCTCCCCTCTCTCCAAAAATAAATAAAATCTTTTAAAAATAAAAAATAAATATCTTAAAAAAGACTTACTATAAAGCTATAATAATCAAGACAGTGAGATTTTGGCATAAAGACAGTGGACCAGAGATAGGTCCATGCTTACATGTTCAATAGATTTTATTCAAAGGTGCCAAGATAATTCAACAGGAAAAGACAGTCTTTTCATTAAATGGTACTGGAAGAAGATACCTGTATAAGATAAAAATGATTCTTGTTCCTTACCTTATACTATGCACAATAATTAACTAAGAATTAATTATAAATCTAAATAAAAGAGCTAAAATAATAAAACTTCTAGAAGAAAACAAAATCTTTGTGAGATTGGGTTAGACAAAGATCTCTTAAACAAGGCCCAAAAGGGAAGAGTCATAATACAACAAACTGATAAAACAGACATTGTCAAATTTTTAAATTTTGGCTCTTAGATACAGTTAAGGTGAGGAAAAAAACCCAAAACACCTCTCTGTCAAATGGTTTCCAGAACAGAGAACTCTTAAAATTTAGCAATAAGATAAATATCCTAATAAAAATAAATGGATCAAAGATTTGAATAAACACTTCACCAAAGAAGATATAAACAAATAAGCATGTGAAAAGATGCTCAACATCACTAGTCATCAGGGAAACACACAATGAGATACCACTACACACCTATTAGAATGTCTAAAATTTTAAATGGTGACCATGTTAAGTGTTGGTGAGGACATGAAACAGAAAGAATTCTTATAAATTCTGGCAGAAATGAAAAGTGGTACAGCCCACACAAAAAAAAGATTGCCAGCACCTTATAAAGATAAAAATATACCCTTCCAGAATGACCCAACAATCTTAACTCTCAGGTATATATTTATCCAAGAGAAATAAAACCCTATATGCACACAAAGAACTGTATGTTAATGTTCACAGAACATTATTCATAATAGCCAAACATAGAAGCAACCCAACTGATGAATGGCTAAACAAAATGCAGTATACCCATACAATGCAATATTGTTCAACCACAAATAGGAACAAAGTACTGTTACATAACATGGCTGAATCACAAAAACACTATGCTAAGTGAGAAAAGCCACACACAGAAGACTACACACTGTATGGTTCTATTTATGTGAAATTCTAGAATAGGTAAAATTATAGTAATAATTACACTTATAAATGGTTAGAATGGTAAATCTTAGGTTATGTATATCTTATTATAATTTAAAAAACAATAGCACAGGTGCCTTTCCCCATTCTCTCTTTCCTCAGTGTGCAATCTCAAGCTTGCCTAAACCCCTCTCCCTTCTCCCAGGCGCGTATATCCTTGCTTCCTTTCTCCTAAGCTCCAAGGAGAAAGGAGCTTAGCGTCTTTAACTGTTTCCTGAGCCCATGGAATCCAACTGGGTCACTTCTTCCACAGCTCACTTCTACCTCTGTAACTTTCGAAATAAATTCTGGCTTGTAAAAAAAGAAAAAAAACAAACCAAAATAAAAGTAATAATAACTACAGTGACAGAAAGCATGTAAGTGGTTGCTTGGGGCTAGGGAGTAATAGATTGAGAGCGAACTTTCTGGGAAGATGGAAATGTTCGACATATTGATCATGCATGCGGTTACTGCATATAACTATATAATCGCCAAAACTCACACTATACACTTAAAATGAATGAATTTTATTTGCTACATTAGTAATTATACCTGAATGCAGCTGGGGGTTGCAGGGAATACCACGATCTGTCATTTATACAAGTCATTACACAGAAGTATGAAGGTATTTATAGGATACTCAGAATACAACAGATAATATGTGCTTTTCAATTTTTAGATACTCTCATGTTTTCCGTTAAAAAAAAATAACAATTTACAGAGTAATATATGAGTGGGTAACCTTTCCTATCCCTTAGACAAGAGTGTTGGCATGTGAATATGTTCAATACTTTTCCCTGTTTACTTATTGGGTTTTACATAATGATTTATAATTCTTTCTATTTCAAGAACCCTTTCCGACATGAAGTTTATCTTTTGTCTTTGTTTATAGCATTATTTTTGGGTTTTTGTCTTGCAAAAGGTTTTGATTTGACATTGCTGAGTTTACCATTTTTTAATTTTATGGCTTCTGAGTTTTATTTTAGTCTTCTCCACTCAAAAAAAAAAAAAATACACAAAGCTACCTCCCATGTTTTCTTCTAGTACCTTTATAGTTGAATTTTTAAATTTAAATTATTAATCTATTTGATTTTCTTTCCGCCCCCCCCCCCACAGGTGTATGAACTATTTATTAACAGACAAAGCCTACAGATTTATTTCTTCTTGGACACACCCACAGTGCGACCCCGGTGGCCTGTGGTCTTGGTTTGCTGGCCTCAAACACAAAGACCCCAGAAGTGGCGCAGCCCTCTGTGGGCCCATATTTTCTTCAGCTGCTCCAGGTCTTCACGAAGCTTGTTGTCCAGACCATTGGCCAGGACCTGGCTGTACTTCCCATCTTTCGCATCATTCTGTCTGTTCAAGAACCAGTCTGGAATCTTGTATCGGCGCGGGTTCTGCATAATGGTAATCATCCGTTCCACCTCATCCTCTCTGCGTTCTCCTGCTCTCTTGGTGAGGTCGATGTCTGCTTTCCTCAATACCACATGAGCCCCACACCCTTAATTGCAGTGATGGCAAAGGCTATTTCCCATTGCCCATCAATATTGGTGTTGAGTACTCGCAAAATGTGCTAGAACTTCTCAGGAATCACTAGAGACATGGCTGTAGCAGCGTGTAGGCCTCCTGTGGAAGAGCTGATTTTCTTTTGATAGAAGGTATGAGATAGAGACACAGTTTCTCTTCCAAAGGCTGCCTAGTAGTCCCAGGATCATTTATTGAATGAGCCAACATTTCCCCACTGATTTGAAATGCTGTCTTTCTTTATTGTACACTAATTCCCCATCAGTATTTTGGTCTATGGCTAAACTTTCTATCATGTTCTATCAACAGTCTATTTATTCATGTGGTGATGCCATGCTTTAAAGTTACTGCAGTCTTATTATCTAATAAGACTAATTTTCCTTCATTATTTTCCCTTTTCAAAAATTTCCTGGCTATTCTTACTTATGTTTCACATGATTTTTAGAATCGGCTTGTCCAGTTCCAAAATAAAAAGCAAAATAAACATTTGTTAGTATTTTTTCTGGGACTGCACTAAATAGGTACTGGCATTTTTATGGTGTCGCGTCTTTATATTCAAGAATGTGGCATCTTTCCATTTGGTTATGATTTCTTTTATACCCTTTACAGAATTTTAAAGTTGTCTTCATTTAGATTTTGGATTGTGGTATAAGCTTAATTATGCTTTGGTTGCTCTTGCAAATGGGCCCTTTTCTTCTAATAAATACTTTAACTAGCTACTGTCTGTGTTTTGGTTGAATTGTTTTAATAAACACGTATTTTCAAAACAAAAGGTTATAATAATATAATATTAATCTATAAATGAAATTTGTTTTAGATTTAGGATAAAACAACCAGACTAGTGTCACACCTAAATAAATAATGATAATAAAGAAGATAAAATCTTGGGCTTAGAGTTCCATTTACCACTAAGAGAATATTTTAGATAAGAACAGAAAGTAAATTAACTGGATAGACAAAGCCTAGGGAGAAGGTCCAGAATTAAGTACCAGTAGTTAAAGTCATAAATGTTTTGATCCAAATAACATGTTTAAAGTGTTCTGAAGAATGATAATCTATAAATGTTTTAAGTTAATAAATGAATAAATAATTTAACTTGGAGCTCTATAAGAAAGGGTATGTAATTCTCCTAAGAATTAGACAAGGGCTCATTAATCACATACCATGAGGTTGCCATGTGTCTCCCATGTTGGTGCTTCAGTTTTATAAAGCTCTTCAAACTGCTGTCTATATTTTGTAACTAATTCCTTCTCCAATTTATCAACACAGTCTGCATATTCAACCTTAAAAAAATAATCCAAAACAGGTAAATATTCAAGTGAATAAATATGAATAACAAAATGATTTAAGAGTTGAATTTTACAGGGTAACAAGAACCAAGAGGACTAAATGGGCTTACCCTATATGGATGTCTTTCATCTTGGAAATAAGTGAGAAGGTGTAAGACACAACGAAGAATGTATGTTCTTTCTTCATAGTAATAATCTGCAATCTGGGAATAAGCCAAAGATTCAAAATCAGTTACTCACTGTTGCACAGGATACTCAATTATAAATTTACTGATAAAGAAATGACGTAAAGATGTAAACGGAAAAGTTCAATTTGTATAATCAATCACAGAAATGGAAACATAGTGGTAGGCCAAAAGAAAGCAAAAGACCTTCATAAACTGGGATACAGGTAAAGTCATGCAAGATAAAAGCAATTATTTAATAATATAAACAAGTGTTCCTAGTTGTTAGAGCATTCAAGTAACACACAATATAAACTGACAGCCAAATACATGGAAGTAAATATAAAAACACCACTGGTATATGTCCTAATTCCTTATAACTAATGTACTTAGTTTTAATTAAATATCCAATAAGAAACTCCTTCAGAAGCCATGGTCAAATTCCAATTTAAAATGAGATCCCAGGTGAGACGGTTGCTTTTGTGAGGTGAGGGGAGATAAAGATACACAAATTAGCCCTGTTGCATTTAAATTTAGAGGAAAAAAAAATCCATGAACCAGTTCTCATCCCCAATGACTGAAGAATCTCCTTCAGGAAAAGAACTCAACTGGTCCCAATGGATAAAAACCTCTTGCCCTGATTGGTGTGGCTCAGTGGATTGAGCGCCAACCTGCAATCCAAAAGGTCACTGGTTCTATTCCCAGTCAGGGCACATGCTCGGGTTGTGGGCCAGGTCCCCAGTTAGGGGCAGGGGAGAGGCGACCAATGAATGTTTCTCTCACACACTGATGTTTTTCTCCCTTTTGCCCTCCCTTTCTCTAAAAATAAATAAATAAATAAAAATCTTTGGGAAAAAAATAAAAGTAAATAAACAAAACCTTTTTTTCTAAAAAAAGGAAATCACCTCTTGTTTCACAAGTTAATAAGCTTCTTCATTAAGACCTCAACGCTTAACCCCCCGCCCTGCCCAAAAGACACAAAAGCCAGCAATGCTCAAGAGAACAAGGTCAAGAAACCATCACCCAATTTTAAATCAAAGAATAGAAATGATGACTACTACTGACCTTCAAGATTAAGGCCTGACTCTGCCTCTCATCTTGCAGTACCGTCTGAAGCAAAAAAGAAAAGTCAGGAAGCCATCTTGTTAGCAAAACTCAATTCACAAAGAAAAAGGTAAACATCCTCACCTCACCCTTCAAGACTATAACTGCCCATTTATTTCTTCAAACATTTTTTACCTAAGTATATCTAAGTCTGTGCTCAAATTCTTGCCCTCCTCCTCTGGCCTCAATTTTCTCCTATATAAAATGAGGAATTGGACAGGCTAGATGTAGTCGAAGGTCCATTTCAGCCCTGATATCCTGATACTCTGTGATAAAGGTGTCAGTCTCTGACCTCTCCCCATCTCCAAGTCTGAGGACAGACCTCAGCTTAAGCATATGTTTTTTAGGCCTTGAGAACGTTTTTCCTGAAAGCTGCTTTATCTGATCACCTAACTCTGTTAACAAGGAACTGGAACCAAACCCTAATTATCCAAAACCAACAAGGATTAAGGCAAGAGAAGGGAGCTGGACATAACCACAAACCTTTATTGAGTCCCGAGTACCTCTGTAATCCTCTTGAAGGTAACAATGGAGTAACTGCACACTCTGTTCTTCATCAAGACCCTGAAATACAGAGATCATAAGTGAGACACAGCCACCTCAGCTCAGAAACCACACATAGGAGGCAAAGCATTCTAAAGATTTATCCTCTGGAATGGACAGAGAACTTGAGTAAACAAAAATATTTTAAAAGACTTCATACAACATAACAATTTTAACCCAAATAGGAAAAAACAGGAGCAAGTCACTGACATAGTTTACATAATAAATATACCATGCCAGAAACAACTGTGCTTATTCATCAAGAACATTAATACAGCAGCGGACATGATCTAGGTTTCCAAAATGAAAAGGAAACAATTACATATTTAAATCATTAGTCAATTTAAAGAACACCACATATATGCTGAAGAAAACCCTATGATATGTAGTAAACAGGTCAGGCAATTTATTTGTGGCTCTTAAAGTATTGCAATCTGGGTATTCTTGAAATACAATATGCTCAATTGAATCTCCAAAACTGAAATAAACTGAATTTTCACTAGCAATCACTAACAATAAAAGCAGGCACATTTCACATTCCAGGTAATAAACTGAGCCAGTGCTAATTTTTACTCACCAAAAACTTGCTGATTCTTAAACCCAGTTCCTTCAGTGGTGAAACTACATCTTTATTAGCTTTCACTTTTTCAGCTGAATTTGGACTATGAAAAGAACAATGAATCATTTCCTCATTCACAATGACCTTCTGAGGATTTAAAATAAAAATAAAAATATTTTTACTACAGACCTTTTATTGCCTTTTAGGTGACTACAAAATACACACACACACACACACACACACACAAGTTCATTTCTACAGACTTCATAACACAGAACTACTAATGCCTAGGTAATAAATATAGTATATGTCTGTTACAAACAATAGTTATAACAATATTATTTATAAATAAGAGTTACATTAAGTAATTTTGATCTTTGCAACTATCCTGAAAGGTAAATATTACTATCCCCATTTTACAAATGGAATTACCAACACTTAGAAAATAACTTACCAAAAATCCCACAGCTAATGAAAAGTTGAGGTGAAATTTAAAACCAGGTCTGTTAGTACACACATACATATGTTATCTAGCTCTGTCCACTGAGAAGGCCTAGAAGCTATGACAACCCCTCCCCCACAAACAGTGAGCACATCCAGCACCCAGATCTTGGTTTCTAATACCATTTCTCTAATAAAACGTACCAGGAATCCTTAAAAAAATGGTTGATCTAGAGCTGGGGTGGAGAAAAGTCCAGATGAGCCTGGAGCATCTCGTAATGTCAGAAAGTAAAAAAAAAAATACTCAGAAACAAAAGCGGGGGGCGGGGGGGGGGGCGACATGTCAAAAGGTCATAGAAGCCAACCTGAAAAAACTCCCAAAGGCTAAAGCTAGAACAGATGTAAAATAAATATACACAATGCCCTGGCCAGATGGCTCAACTGGTTGGAGCATCATCCTGTACACAAAAAAGATTTCAGGTTCGATCACCGGTCAGGGCACGTATCTAGGTTGCGAGTTCAATTCCCAGTCAAGGCACATACAGAAGACAACCAATTGATGTTTCTCACATTGATGTTTCTTTCTCTTTCTCTCCCTCTCTGACTCTTTCTCTCTCAAATCAACAAAAAACATACCACATATCCTCAGGTGAGGATTTAAAAAATATATATATACACACACATACACACAGGAGTTTCTACTAATATAAACAAACAAACAATTAAATAAATAGGGAAGGGGGGACAAATCTTCCTTACAGAAAAAAATCCAAATAATATACATAGGTACGACCCCCTTTAGAAGGTGAAAGTTAATTCCACTACACCCCTACCTTGAGAGTGGGCTATATTTAGTGACTCACTTCCAAAAAAATAGAAGACAAAGAGAAAAAAGTGACTTTACAGAGAAGACTGGCAAATGATACCTCACCCAAGGGAGCAAGGTTAACATCAACAGTGATTTCATGTGGATAACCCTTTCAATGTGTATTCTCTGTTACAATGGGATAAGAATGGTACTTTACCTCTCTGAATTCTTCCCCAAAACCCACAACCTCAATCTATTGTAATAAGAAAACATCTAACAAATCCAAATTAAGGGCATTTTAGAAAATATTTTACCAGTCCTCCTCAAAACTATTCAAGATCATGAAAATCAAGGGAAGACTGAGATATTGTCACAGCAAAGACCTAAGGAGACATGACAACTAAATACAATGTGGTACCCTGGATTGGATCCTACAACAGAAAGAAGACATTAAAGAAAAAAATATGTTTTGGTTAAATTCAAGTAAAGCCTGCTGTTAAATAAATAAATAAATAAATAAAGGTCAGTCAGACTTCAAATCCTGTGTTACTAAAAAAGGAACTTTTTCTTAGGAAAGAAACTAATGTCCTAAATGTCCATTCTGTGAACTAAAAGCATGTTGTTGTTGTTGGATTTTTATAGACTTTCACATTTCACAGAAAATCCACAACACAAAGGCTAGTATAAGGTTAAACAATAAGTTCTGAAAGAGGCAACATAAAATGATGGTTAAAAACACAGACACTGGAGTAAGACTGCCAGGTTTGAGTCCTGGTTCTACCACTTACTAGCTGTGTGACCTTGGGCAAGTTACTTAACCTCTTTGTGCCTCAGTTTCCCCATCTGTAAAATGGAAACAATAATAAAAGTACCTAAATGTGATAATATAGGGATTATCTTTTGTTAAGTCCATATATTTTCAATACATGATAAAGTATTTACAGATAAAATAACTGTAAAGATGTCTGGGAGTTACTTCAAAATAATTATGGGGGAAGGATTAGTAGATGAACAAAAAAAATTCTTCACTAACCTAAGAGAATGAAGATGGAAAGTGAAGATGTAATAATATCAACAGATGTTCAGAAGCAGAAAGGAAATGAGGGTGGCTTGGGAACTAAGATGCAGAACAGAGTGAGATCTGGACTAAGAATTAAAATAAGAGAGTCTAGTCCTACAACGTATATGCTTCTCTTTTTTTAACTACTTCACATTTCATTTTTTTCACTGCCCAGTAAAAAAACTATACATTCATCCCCGAAATAATAATTGTTCACTGCTATGTCCAAGTGTCCAAGGATTTGGTGATGACAATGCCTCACACAATATGGACCAAAATAAATATTAGAATAATTGAATATTTAATAAATTCTCACCCCTAGACACTACAGTTATCTAATTGGATTCAACAATATTGTAGTTCTAGAATGAATTTCCCTCCCTTTAAAAAGAAGTTTTCCACTGGTTCCCTTTAGAGAGACAATCTGGTTTCCATTGGTAACCAAATTATACTCTTTCTGATCTACCTAATTTAGTAGTACCCTAAAATCATGCATGAAAATGGCTTCATCTATGCTAGCTTCCCCAGGGGAATTACCCTAACCAGACACACAGAGGATAGCCATACCTGGGAGGTTTATAGTAAGAAAGCCCTTCCAAAAGTCGCTGCCAATGTTTATTCAGTTCTGCCTCAATATGATTCTGGAAAAGAACAAGAAAATTATACCAATGCAATTTTAATCAGACTCCCAAGGTCACACTGATGATTACATATTCCCTTGAGTCTTTTTAATATGCATTCTTCCCCACAGTTGAAATTATTTTGAATAGAGAATTCTGGACCCTCCTTTTCTTCACTTAACATTCTAACATAATGATTTAACCTTATTATGAAAATCTTGATAAACATTCTTTACTGGCTGCATATTTTACCAGTAAAGTGGCTAGATTATAATTTATTTACCATTCTTCTGTTAAATACACTTAAGCTGACTGTAATGTCTTATTAACATAAATAATGCTATGGTTAATAACTTTGTACACAAAACTTTTCAGGGTTTCTCTCTTTTAAAAGATACAGTCCTAAAAAAGACTAAATAAATAAATAAAAGATACAGTTCTAGAAGTAAAATTATCAGATGAAGGCATATCAAAAAAAAGTCAAGGCTTTAAAAAAAAGTATAACATTCATATATTAATTATGATAACTACAATAGTAACAATTAAATATCATTTTAACGCTTTACCCTAACAGGGTCAGAATACCCAAGAATCAACATGAAGAACTGTCCTTTATTGATTATATACTTGAAAATGACCTAGCAACCACAGCCTCTGTGACCTAAGGAGTCAGCTAAATGGAAAAGGAAGAAAAGGCAAATTAAGTATGAAACAGAGAAAAGGCCTGAGACTCTTTGTGGTAGCCTGAGGTAGCAGAAAGGTATCTGTACTCCGACCCTCAGCAGCCATCAAGCTGCACTGGTATCTTTTCAGAAAAGGAATCGCTGAGGGACAAAGAAAGGTGGAGATTTAGAAAACTTCAGCAGTTAGGCTATAAAATACACCACATTTCAGCAGAAAAGAAAAAAGAAATTCATAATTCTTATATAAAGTTTTGGAATAAAAAAAATTGTTTTCTACTTTAAAGAGAAGGCCATTTTTAAAAAGAATATAAACTACACAAAGAACCATAGAATCCACTCAAGAACACCACAGCCCTAACAGTGTGGCTCAGTGGTTTGAGCATCAGCCCTCAAAGCGAAAGGTCACCAGTTGGATTTCTGGTCAGGGCACATGCCTGGGTTATGGGTTTGGTCTCCAGTCAGGGCACGTGTAAGAGACATTGATGACTGATAATGTTTCCCTCTCATCAATTTTTCTCTCTTTCTCTTACTCCCTCTCTTCCCTTCTATTAAAAAACAAACAAAAAAAAGACCACCACCACTTACCAGTTCTCTCAGAGCTGATCTTCCAAGCAGAATTGTCCACAGTTCTCTACTGCTCCTGAAAAATGACAGAAAGCAGACTGGACTAAGCCATCTCACAGTTATTTGTCTCTCTAAAGCAAAAAGCTCAAAGTACAAACAATTTAGTAAAATTCTGGAGAGTAATCCTATTATATTCTTAGAAGTCGGATGTTCAAAATATAAGTTAAGAAATAAAATAAAGCTTTTTTCATGCTGATAGAGCTCTTGCAAACATGGTGAACGTTCCTAAAAACTGCTGGACTTGCTGTAAGTGTGGGAAGCATCAACCCCACAAAGTAACATAGTACAAGAAAAGCAAATATTCTCTATATGCACAGGAAAAGCAGCATTATGACAGGAAGCAGAGTGGCTACGGAGGGCAAACTAAGCTGATTTTCCACAAAAAGGCTGAAACTACAAAGAAGATGGTGCTGAGGTCTGAATGCACTGGGTCCAACTGCACATCTAAAAGAATGCTGGCTATTGACAGGCGGGGATACTAACCACTATACTAACGAGGAGCTGTTGAGAATGCTGGCTATTGAGAGATTCCAGCATTTTGAACTGGGAGGGAATGAGAAAGGGTCAAGTGATCCAGTTCTAAGCATCATATTGTGTTTTATTATGTGACAAGAAAATCTTGAGGAAATGCTTGCTTCAAAAAAAAAGAAACTAAAATATAAGATTTCAAT
The DNA here is from genome assembly GCF_021234165.1 of Pteronotus mesoamericanus. Lineage (NCBI taxonomy): Eukaryota > Metazoa > Chordata > Mammalia > Chiroptera > Mormoopidae > Pteronotus > Pteronotus mesoamericanus. The sequence continues at coordinate 5,499,738 of NW_026555258.1, forward strand.
CTAAACCAATAGGTGCTACGTTGAAAATAAGAATGGCCACCATATTTCAACACATGTAAGATGCCATTAATTGCAAGGTACATAATTACTTTCTACAATTCCTCAATAATAAAACACATTCTGATTTTAGAGGTATTAAAAGTGTGAAAAATGTATATTTTAGGATTAATGAAATATAGTAATTAATGAATTAGAGTACATCCCTTATGCTAAGAAGATGCCTCAATTTAGTATTTCTATCCCCTCCTTTCTTATTAAAATGCAGTGACTGATAAGGAAGAAGGATATAGAAAAGAACTATGTATATTCCAAGACCCCTATCACCTCCAGAAGATTTTCTAAATGCACAATATAATTCACCTTCTCAATCACAACAGTCATTATGAATGGTACTATGTTCGTTCGTTTATTAATGAATTCCTATTAGGTGTCACATGCAGTACTAGACACGTGAGATCAAAAAAAGAATTAGATACAGTCCCTACACCCATACTTCCCACCATGTGCTTACCCCAGTTCCTTCCTTTATCCATGACCCTGGAATTTCAGGAAGTATCTTTGGGGGGTTTTTAAGTCTAAAATTTTATTTCAAAATGTAGCCACTAAAAATTCTCTAAAGAAAAGTTTTAAAAAACATAGAGATTATATTTCATAAGAGCCTAAATCAGCCTTAGAATAGTAACCTGAAATAATTAAGACTGCTTAGCACCCTTGCTGGTGTGGCTCAGTGGATTGAGTGCCCACCTGTGAACCACGAGGGTCACCGGTTTGATTCCCAGTCAAGGCAAATGTCTAGGTTGCTGGCCAGGTCCCCAGTGAGGGGCCCATGAGAGGTAACTACATTGATGTTTTCGCTCCTTCTCTTTCTCCCTCCTTTCTCCTCTCTCTAAAAATAAATAAATAAATAAGATATTAAAAAAAAAATTAAAGACTGTTTAGAAAGCCTATCTGCCAAGAGAAGATGAACAGGTCCTAATAAAATATACTAAGCATTTATCAAAAAGAATACAAGCTGTGTTAACTTTGAGGATAAATTGGAAAATGTTTTCTCCATTAAAATTAACACAAAGCAAGCCCTGGCTGGGTAGCTCAGCATGGTCCCGCTACACCAAGGTTGGGGGTTCAGTCCCTGTCAGGGCACATATAAGTATCAACCAAGGAATGCATAAATAAGTGGAACAACAAACTGATGTTTCTCTCTCTCCTTTCCTTTCTTTCTAAAATCAATATATAAACATTTAAAATAAAATTAAAAATAACACAAAGCACTAGCTCTATTTAAAAACTGTTCTCAGGCACTGGCCAGTGTAGCTCAATTTGTTAGCACTGTTCTATAAACTGAAAGGTCATGGGTTTGATTCCCGGTCAGGGCACAAACCTAAATTGCGGGTTTGGTCCCCAGTTGGGGCATATGCAAGAGTCAGCTAATCGATGTTTCTCTCTTCACATTTATGTTTCTCTTCCTCTCTTTCTCCCTCCCTTTCGTCTTCTAAAATCAATTAAAAAAAATTTTTTTAATTGTCTTTCAGGATTTTTCCATTAACAGACTTAAATACACCTAAAAACTATAAACCTCTAAGGGTTAATGCCTTTAAGAAGATAACCTCTATTCTATTATATGATTAGCCACCAACTCCCATAAATGCACTATGGACACACTACTCATTTTTCTATTAACAAGATAGCATTCACTATTCAAAAATGAGATTAGATCCAGTTAATGAAACAAGTATGTCCCTTTATACTGATAATGTATACTAATGTATGAGTAAACCAAGACCATAGTAATTGAAAACGGGGAAGCTTACTATTTACAGAAACTTATAGTAAATTTTGAAAGAATGCCTTTTGTAAAGAAAATAATTATCACCCAATTTATTTGTTTGATAAACATGAATTAGGAAAAAGGGCTTTATTTAAAATAGCTTTACCAAAAATAGCTTCTGGTTTTCACAAAATGGATTAGATAACTATTACATAACACATAGCTAATAACGGGGTTAACAGTACATCAAAATTAATGGAAAGAAATTTATCATTAAATGAAGGCTTTTGTATGCCTGAATTAAATCGCTTTCTTAATCATCCATTTTCTAATTTCAAAAAGCTTGGGCATCAAAAAGCTTTAATGTATCTGCATTTTCTTTCAGAACTTAGATCCCTAACTAGCTAGGTAGCAGTGATTCCCAGAAGCCCACTACCATACTCAGCGGCCAGCTGCCAAGTCCAGGATTCTGTTTTCTCAAATTCAAGCTGTATTTGTTACATCAAAATCTGTGCAGTTTAAAAAAAAAAAAAAGGAAAACAATGTCCTAAAAGAGCGTTTCTCAAAATGTAATTGGTCCTCAGACCACAAACAGCAAAATTACTTGAGAATAACAGCAACACTATAGAATCCTGGTCACCACTTACAGCTACTCTTTCTCAGAGGCTAGGCATGGGAAATCTACATATTAAAATGAATACGCAAGTGAATTCCTAAGTTACCAATATTTTCAGAGAAGGTGAAAGATCTGGTCACTAGAAACCTTTTTTTTTTTTTAATGGGGGAGGGAATGAGGGAGAGGGAGAAAAAGATTCTGCTACTAAACAATATTCAAGATCACTGCCCTAAAGTAAAGCAGTAACTTTTCTACTTCTCAAAAGAAAAAAAACTATTTCTTTAGAAATTAAAATTTTCATTGGCAAAACTATGTCATATTATGGTCTTTTTTTAATAAAATGTCAAAAAATAATGTTTATTGAAAATGAGTCTTTGATCATAACAATAGCCAACATTGAGCAATTAATTGCAGTATGTGGGGCACTGTGGAAGTACTCAACATCTTGTCTTACTGAATACAGACAACTTATGGGAAGATAATTGTTATCATCCCCATTATCTCATCAGGCAACTAAGGTTTAGAAGTGGTTAAGTAACTCGCCTAGGATCACAAAGCCAATGTATAATGGAGCCAGTGCTTGAACCCAGGTTTGCACGACTCCCGAGTTTAATCATTACACTATACTGCCTCAAGTTGCACCCAAGAAGTCATCCTACAAACTAGCAAAGACTGAAGGAGGAGGATGTAAGTCCCTTTTAGACCTGTAATCTAATTAAAAGGGAAAAGTTAGAAAAAACAAATATCTAAAGAAGTGCCAAGGAAAGGCAGAATAAAAGAGAAAGTGGCAAATTTAACGGGAAGGGAACCCCTGTTGAAATGAGCGTCACTGGTTCCTCATTTCCTACATATTTACTGATCTAGGAATAATGGGAATACAAATAAACCTAGGACCTTCATGATACTCATTCACTTAATGTTGGGAATGACAAAAGATGTTAAGCACGCACTGCACAATCAGCAAGAAAGTAAAGAATAATACAGAGCTTAACCCTAACAAACACTTCAAAGGAATATAATCATCTAAGACAAAAAAAAAAAAAAGGTCCAAGAAGAGAGAAATCACTGGAAACAGATCCAAGAGTCAATGAAGACTTCACCTCGCAGAGGGACTTGACGGTTTGAGCAGGGTGATTCGCAAGACAAGACGGGGCTGGAAACGTGACATCCAAGTCAAAAGCCTCAGGGAAACATCCTCTCTACATATTTTCATAAACAAAACATGTGTCTCTCACTTATTTGCACAATAAATAGATAAACTTGAGCTAAGTATTTGGAGGAGAAACTAAGGCACAGAAACCAAGTAACTTGCCTCCAAGGTAAAGTTTTGAACCTTCCCCCAACACGGAACTCCATTCCTGAAGAGCCGGGGTTCCCGGACAGCGGACCCTCCCTCCCAGAGATCCGCGGGGCCGGGCGGCCTCCGGTGGACGCTTCGGGGTGGCCAGGCACGACAGTCTACGCTGAGTCCTTTCGCTAGGAAGCCGAGACGCGGCCAAGCCGCCCTGGGAAACCAGCGTTACTCCGCAGGGAGACCCTAAATGGAGGTGGTCGCTGCCCAGGGGCGCTGACCCCGCAGACGAGTACGTCCCGCCCCCCCGCCTCGCTTGCACTGGGACGGCCTAGCCGCAAGCTTTTCAGATCTTTTTTTTTTAAGCGCAGGTACCCCACTCACACTTCTTCAACACATTAGGCACCCCAAAATGCCAATATTCACCCCCAGTTTCTGCCAAACCCTGCCTGACCTCCCCGAATCCCTGACTGAAGAGCGACTGAAGAGCGTTATTCCATTTCGGGCTCGTGCCCACCCCCGGCCGCACAGGCCCTGACTTTCCTGCGCGCTCCAGGGCCACCCCGGTACGGCCCCGAAGAGGGCTCACGCTGGGGGCCGCAAACGCCACGGCCGAGGCGGCCCGTGGGGAGTCACCCGCGTGCCCGCGTCAGCGGGAACGCAAATCACAGCTCTCAGGTCTGGACCAGCGCGTTTCCAACAGAAGGCGCCGTCGGCGGGGCCGCGACCGGCGGAGGCGTCGTTCTCGCCATCCCGGCGACGAGCACAGCCGCGTCTAGACATCCTCCCGGCAAATGCCATTCCTCCCGTCTTCCCGCACGAGGCTGGCAGGTCTCGGGACGGCCCGAGCACTTCCCGGCCAACCAGTGCTCCTGGCCCCCCGGCCCCTACGGGCACGCCTCACCCGCGGGCAGCGACGCTTGACCCAGGCGCCTCACAGAGCGTGAAACCGCCCTCAGGAAAGGCAGGCGCAGCGACCACGGCGCTGCCCGAGCGGGGCGCTGACGGGGACAGCCGAGGAGGGAACAGCCAGCTGGCCCTCGGCAGGCCCACGCCTGTCCCACGGGAATTCAAAACACGCGTCTCAGTGGAGACGGCCGGCGCCTGCAGCCGTTACCCAGAGCCTATCACATGCTCCTCGGGGGTGAAGGGTACAGCAGCGGACAAGACAGAGAAGCGGGGCGACAGTGCTGGCCCAGGGGACAGTAAGTGACGGGGATGCTTCATCTGAGGAGGGGGGCGGGAAGAATGGCAGCCACCGCCAGCTGCAGCGCGAAAGGCGGAGGTTAAAGCCGCGGGGCTGGCATCCTCCCGTCTGACCGCTGCTGGCTCGGAGCGCATTTGTGAGTCATCTGTAAAACAGAAAGCGCCTCGCGGAGTTACGAGAATTCGGAGATGATGCACAGAAGGCGCTTCCCCGGCGCCCGGCGCCCCGGAGCGCCCCGTCGGTACCAACGGCCTCTTTCTTTCTAATGTTTCATCTCCTCGCCTCCAGAGCCCGGTGCGGTGCGTGGGGCCGCGGCGCGGGTCTGGGCTGTCGCCTGACGGCACCGACGCCTGAGAACGTGAATGGGTGGATGAATGAAGGGCTGCGCGGAGAGAGGGCACCGGCCACGCAGAGGCGCCACGCCAGACACCTCCTTCCTGGCGACAGCACCTGAGGAGTCGGGGAGCGCCGCCAGGGTCGCGGGTGGGAGACTCCCGGGCGACCGCGGACAGCCTCGTCGCGCCTCGAAGGAGCGTCACGCCGGACGAGGAAGCGCGGTCGGGGGTGGGGGGGCCGGCGGGTGGGCGACGGAGGGAAGCGCCCATGGGGAGACGGAAAGGAGGGAAAGAGACTGGGTGAGGAGAACGGAGGCCGGCGCTGACGGAAGGGCTGAGGCACCGGCCCCCTTCCTGGAGAAGTCGCCTCAGATCCCCGCGTGCGAGGACCGTTTGGACGTAACTGCCCCCGTCTCGGCGCCCGTTCGCCTAGCCTGGCTTCGCCCCGCCAACGCCGCCACATCTCGCCCCCAACTCCCGCCCCGTTTCCACTCGGCTTCGACCCCACGCCTCACAGCCACCCCAACAGATTCGGCCCACTCCGCACCTCACACACTGTTCACCGGCGGCAGCCGCCATCTTCGCGCGCGCGCGCGCGCGTCCTAGCCCCGCCCCCAAACGCGGCGCCCACGTGACCGCTAGCATCTAAATGGGTGCGTGGGCCGGCCTTTCGGTCACGTGATGGCGGGGCGGAGCCAAGATGGCGAGCTCCACAGAGGTTAGGATCCTGGATCTAGGGCAGCTGAGGGTGTGATGAAGGCGGAAGAGCGGCGACCTCTGTGCCGTTGGTGGGAGGTGGCGGAGGGTGACTGGGCACCAGCTATCAAGAGTCAGAGAGTGCCCTACAGTGGAGCTTGCGCCCTCGCAGCTGAAGAACAGAGAGAGAAGGTGCTGGCTGGGTGAAGCTGCGGCTGTCTGCCTGGCAGGGCTTGAGGGGCCCAGAATCCAAGGCGTCCCTAGTCACCCCGGTGTGCCCGGGGTCCCAGGTCTAGAGACATGACCCGAGAGCGCGCTTCTCCGGCCCCGGGGATCGGAGCTCCGCTGAGCGGATCGGTGCTGGCAGAGGCGGCAGTGGTGTTTGCAGTGGTGCTGAGCATTCACGCATCCGTGTTGGACCGATACTCGTGGTGCGCTGTGGCCCTCGCAGTGCAGGCCTTCTACGTTCAATACAAGTGGGACCGGCTGTTGCAGCAGGGCAGCGCCGTCTTCCAGTTCCGGACGTCCGCAAACAGTGGGCTCCTGCCCGCTTCGATGGTCATGCCTTTGCTTGGACTGGTCATGAAGGAGCGCTGCCAGGCTGCTGGAAACCCATACTTCGAGCGCTTTGGAATTGTGGTGGCAGCCACCGGCATGGCAGTGGCCCTCTTCTCATCAGTGTTGGCGCTGGGCATCACTCGCCCAGTGCCCACCAATACTTGTGTTATCTCAGGCTTAGCTGGATGTGTCATCACTTATATCATGAAGCACTCATTGAGTGTGGGTGAGGTAATCGAGGTCCTGGAGGTCCTGTTGATCTTCGTTTACCTCAACATGATCCTGCTGTACCTGCTACCCCGTTGCTTCACTCCTGGGGAGGCACTGCTGGTGTTGGGTGGCATCAGCTTCATGCTTAACCAACTCATCAAGCGCTCTCTTACTGTGGTGGAAGGCCAGGGGGACCCAGTGGACTTCCTGCTGCTGGTGGTAGTGATAGGGATGGTACTTGTGGGCATCTTCTTCAGCACCCTCTTTGTCTTCATGGACTCAGGTACCTGGGCCTCTTCCATCTTCTTCCACCTTATGACCTGTGTGCTGGGCCTTGGCGTGGTCCTGCCCTGGCTGCACCGACTCATCCGCAGGAACCCCCTGCTCTGGCTTCTTCAATTCCTCGTCCAAACGGAAACCCGCATCTACCTCCTAGCCTACTGGTCTCTGCTGGCCGCCTTTGCCTGCCTCGTGGTGCTGTATCAGAATGCGAAACGGTCATCTTCTGAATCCAAGAAGCACCAGGCCCCCACCATTGCCCGGAAGTATTTCCACTTCATTGTGGTAGCCACCTACGTCCCAGGTATCATCTTTGACCGACCACTGCTCTATGTGGCCGCCACTGTATGTCTGGCTGTCTTCATCTTCCTGGAGTATGTGCGCTATTTCCGCATTAAACCCCTAGGCCACACTCTGCGGAGCCTCCTCTCCCTCTTCCTGGATGAACGAGACAGCGGACCGCTCATCCTGACGCACATCTACTTGCTCCTGGGGATGTCTCTTCCCATTTGGCTAATCCCTAGGCCCTGTACACAGAAGGGTAGCCTGGGGGGAGCAAGGGCCCTAGTCCCCTATGCTGGAGTCCTGTCTGTGGGTGTGGGCGACACTGTGGCCTCCATCTTTGGCAGCACCATGGGGGAGATCCGCTGGCCTGGAACCAAAAAGACTTTTGAGGGGACCATGACATCTATATTTGCCCAGATCATTTCTGTAGCTCTGATCTTAATCTTTGACAGTGAAGTGGACCTAAACCACAGTTATGCTTGGATTTTGGGGTCCGTCAGCATAGTGTCCCTACTAGAAGCATACACTACACAGATAGACAATCTCCTTTTGCCTCTCTACCTCCTGATATTGCTGATGGCCTAGCTGTTATGCAGCAGCAATGGAGGAAACAGGGACATGGGAAGGATGAATGGTCCCCACAGCAGCCAACCCCTTGGGCATGAAAAGCCAAGCGGTGAGAAGCACATTTGAATTTTTGGTTGATTCATACTCAAAATAAAAAGTAAAGCTCTCTTGGTCTTAGTTTTGCTGATATTAAGACAGAAAAAGGCTTAAAGGATAGTGCAACAACTTAAAGACATTGAGTGTGATATAGGGCACCCCCCCAACTTTGTAATCCTCACAGTGGCCAGAGTGGACACTGGAGACCATGTTGCATAATGGTTAACACTTAAGGTTCTGTGTCAAACTAAACTGGTCAATCCTTGGTTGTACCGCTTAACTGTATGAGTAGCTTAAGCACTGTGGGCTTCAATTCTGCTGTCTGCAAGATGGGAATAATAACAGCCTGCAACCTCACAGTGTGTTGTGAGGATCTGGGGAGGTGAGGCGTGTACGATGTCCAGCCCGCAGCCCACACATCATGACTGATCAGCAAGGGAGAGTGTCATTACTCAAGGCCATTCTCTGAGCAAGCCAACGGCTGTAGATTGCACTTGAAGACCAGAGTTACCTGGGCTTTATTTGGAGGTGAACCCAAGAAGAAGTGCTTGGCTAAGAACTGCTGAAGGGGAGCTGTGGGATTGACTTGTTGCATGTGAGGAATGGCTTGGGGAAGAGGAGCTGGTTTCTCCCTGCTTCTCACCCAGCCTGGCAGGGACAGGCCTAGCAGCAAGAGAAGCTAAACTTTGACCACTAAGGCAGAAGCCAGGGGTGGAGCTCTGGGAGCTTGTGCAAGCACTGCCACATCCTTTGCCTCAGAGGAAAGTATTGAGACATTCCTTTGGGGGCTCCAAGGAGAGGTGACAAACCCCTTCTCTCAGACTCCCCACTGCTGGCTAAAGGAGGTGGCAAAGTGTCGGGGAAGAGCAGCAGTTTTGCCTCGACTCGCTGTGGCCTTGGGAAAGGACTCTGTCCTCTGGGCCTTGGCTTGTCCATGCATGCAGTGGGGACTGGAGATCAAGGCCACAAACTCATATGGCCTCTGAGGCCAGACAGATGAAAAAGATGCAAAAGTGAGATGCAAAGAGCACACGTGCCTCTAAGGAGGCCGCTCCGGCCAGTCAGCAGGCTCGACCATAGGCCCAGTGCTGTTGACCTGTTCTTTCAAGGTAGCTTAGAAATCTGATAGGTGAAATCTCCCCATTTTAAAAAGTTTTTATAGCCCTGGCTGGTGTGGCTCAGTGGACTGAGCACTGGCCTGCTGACACAACTAAAAGGTCAACAGTTCGACTCCCAATCAGGGCACATGCCTTGGTTTTGGGCCAGGTCCCCAGTTGGGGGCATACAAGAGGGAACTGGTTGGACGATGGTTCTCTCCCTCTCTCTCTCCCTCCCTTCCCCTCTCTCTAAACATAAAGAAACAAAATCTTTAAAAAGTTTTTTTTTTTTTTATAAAAACACCAAGGCTCAGACAAAACACATCTGTGGTCTGGAATCAGCTAATAGCCTCTGATTGCAACCTTTGAGCCAGATGCTGGCTACACAGATTCTAGATTTGGTAGTTCTCCCCTGCCCTTTTTATTCAGTTTATTGGGGTGACACTAGTTAACAAAATTTTACAGGTTTCAGGTGCTCAATTCCACAAAGCACCATCTGTACACTGCATTTTGTGTTCCTGCCCAAGAATTTGGTAGTTCTTGTGAAACATCTGGGTGCCTGCCAAGCATGCCCAAGCAGGAGGGGACCTATGGAGCCCCTCGTCAGGTCCAGAGAGTGGAAGGGCCTGGTCTGAGACCAGGAAGCTATTTGGTCACAGAGCCAGGACCAGAATCTGGGACTGGATTCCCAGTCCTGGTCCTATTTCCCCATCCCCAGGGTTAGAAGCTTTGGGTCAGGCTGAGCTTGCTGACAATTGAACAGCTGTGTGACTTGGACAGGTCATGTCGCTTGTAAACACAGATGGTAAGAGCACCTACATCAAAGGTCCATCAGTGTGAGGACTCGGAGAGGTACAAATGGGAAGCTCTTGGCACAATGAGCAAGTGCCTGCTAAGGGTGACTTGCTGTTAGGAAAACCGCGGACCTCACCAGGCCAGGCTGGGTACCTCGGATGATTTTGAGCAGGGCCCTCATTTTGAGAACAAGCGTACTTGGGAAAGAAGGCTCAAGAAGCTGCATTTGGAAGTCATTTTTATTCAGTGTCTTGCACTGTAATAGAGTTCCAAAAGGAAGCTGGCAGAGAAGTAGCCAGAACCCCTCTGTAGCCGAGAGGCTGCCTTTCGGAGCAGCGGTGTCCAGCCCGTTTGCTGCAGAGCACACTGGTGCCCTGCAAGGGGTTTTAAAACACACCCCTATTTAGTCAGGGGCACGGCCCTCTTTTCTCTTAGATTCTCAATTTAAAAAATGACAATGGCCAATACAATAGTAGTCTGGTATGAGCGAATCAAAATTATACCTTTTTTTCCCAGATCCTCAAAAAACCTTTTTTTTTTTTGGTGTGCCTCCAAATTTCAATAACCAGTTTATTTGTGCCATGAGATGAAAAAGGTTGAAAATCACTGCTTTGGAGAGAGGAGGGAGGCATCTTGGGAAAGGCGCCCGGCTGGACTCCCGCTGCCACCACTTGCCTGCCTGTCTGCAGCACTGAGGGGCACAGACACTGGGCAGAAGGAAAGTCCAGGAGGAGCTGTGACTTCCCCATTGCAGCTGGGCGGTCAGGCGAGGTGCTGGTGCTTGCAGCCCGCAGCTTCCTGGAAGGGGACAGTGCCCAGCCCTGCGGGGGCCTTCCTTTAGGTGTACAGCGAGGGGAAGGGCAGCTCGGCTGTGGGCTGGAGCCTGCAGAGGACAGAGGAGATGATCTCGAGGTGGCAGTATCACTGCCCCCGCCCCCCAGCCTCCAGAACCTCTTCAGGAGACTGAGACACACCCTGCCAGCCACCTACCAGTTCTCCGGGCTCCACGTGGTGCCAGACGCCTCCATTAGGTGGAAAGTGTAGGCCTGGCGTGAGCGGTCAGAGAGGTTTTGCTCGCTCTTGTGCACCACTTCTCCATGGATTAGGACAAGGGCCCCTGGCAGGGACACAGCAGGTCAGGAAAGGGCATGGGACCCTCCAAGACTCAAGCACTTTTGTCTATTCATCTCCATCCCCTTCTCTAAAAGCTCAGGGGTCTGCAGCCTTCCCCAAGAGCTGAGGCTGGGCTGCAGGGCATGGGTTCCCCAGGATCCGGTCCCTTCTGCCATGCCGTTGGCAAGCTTCAGCAAGACCATCCTCTTCTGTGGTGTTCGCAGAGCCAGGCGGAAGCTATGCTGGTCAGCTGGGATCTTGCCATTAAATGCTAGGTTGGACCTCAGTTTTCCCTTTCCCAAAAGAAAGAGGGGGCACTAATAGTTGGCATCTGCCACACAGGTTCTGTGTAAACATCTTAGATACGACATCTCACTGACTTCCCCACTTTCCACTTGGGGAAACCGAGGCTCAGAGAGATCCGGTCGTTTGCCCAAAGAGCCCAGAAGTAGCAGAGTCTGGAGTCCAGCCTGATTGGGACACCTTGTTTTTAGTCCCGCTGCTTCCCACTTCCCCCGTGTCCTGTGACTGACCATCTCTCATCCTGTGACTCCACCGCCCTCAGGTGAGCTGGGTGCTCAGAGCAAGCAGAGACCCACAGGCATGGCCGCGGGGCCCTGCCTTCCTGCCCTCTGCATGCCGCCTACCTCTATGCACTGGAGTGGGCACAAAGAGGCTGTCGTCCCGGGCTGGTTCTGACCCCAGGAAGCTGGTGCCAGGTGCCGAGCCAGCTGGGGCCCGGACCATTCTTCTCGACACTCCACCTGCAGGCCACGGGGAAGCATTTAGCCTCTCTCTCTTTTTTTTTTTCTGGGTCCCTCTCCCATGGCGGCTGGGGTGTGCGTGGGCAGGGAGGGACAGGTGTCCTCACTGGTGTGGGAGCCAGGGATGAACCAGAGGCAGCCGTTCTCCAGCGTGGCATCCTCCAGCGCGATCCACATGCCCAGCACCCGGCCCAGGGGCTCCGTGTACAGGAAGGTGGCATCCTGGTGAGGGGAGACTGAGGCAGGCCCACCCGGGCATGAGAGGCCCCGCCCCACTTCCCCGGGGCCTTGTTCCCCACGCCCTCCAGGCCCAGACTGCCCATGATCAGTTAGGATCCACCAGTTCCTGGCCCAGGAACTCGGAACAAGAGATCCCGCTTCTCAAAGCTTCAGTCTCCTAAATGGTAAAGCAGCCCCAACAATCATCTGCCTCATGGTGTTCCTGGAGGATTCCATGAGGCGCGAAAAGTGCCGGCATGGGACGAACATTGAAATTACTTGCCAAAAAGTAGCTGCTGTTGTTTAATTCCAGCCAGGTAACTTAGGCCACTGTCCTACCCAGGGACAAGCACCTCCAGTCACCAGATGATTCACCCAGTGGTGTAAGACTGGGGAGTTGAGTGCAAAATTAGGGGGACAGCCGACCAAGCACCCACAAACACCTCTCTCCATGATGCTAGGGTCCGGCCAGAATGGAGGGCTGCTGACCAAGAGAACTTTGTCTGTTAACAACCAAGTAAAGGGGGTGCTACTGTCACCACCTTCCTTCCAGGGGAACTGTGTGTTTTCTCAGCACCAAACTTTAAAGGGGACATGAGAACACGGACACTGTCCAGAGGGGGATGTCCTAATGGTGGGTGTTTCAAATGCTTGGAGGAGGAGTGGCTGAAGGAAGTGGGGGTGCTGGACTTGGGGAGAAGACAGCCATCCCTTCAGACACCATCCTCTGACTAAATGGGGGGAGGAGGAGGGTGGTCACAAGAAGGCCAGCTTGGGCACATGTGAGGAAGGAAAGGGCCGCGGGGAGGGGATGAGCTCCCTGCCACTGGAGGTATGTGAGCAGAAGTGGAATCGCCCACGAGGGAGGCCATAAAGGATGTCGGTGCCTCCGGTGGGGCTGGAATTAGATCACCAATTTCTATGCTGACTCAATCTTCCAAGGAGCTTGTTAAAATACAGCTTCCCAGGCCCTGGCAGCCTTACTCATGAGCTTGGGGGATGGGGCCCAGGAACCTGTATTTTTAACCAGTTAGGAGTTGCAGCCAGGTTCGGGAACCACTGTGCTGAGGGACCCAGGACGCCCTCCCAATCCATTCTTCCGGAAGGAGCAGAAGGTGACTGCCCCTGCCCAGCCTCCGGACATTGTGGCAGCCCCTTCCCTCCCACCAAAGACCCAACAACCACTAACATCCCAGATCGCCTTTGCTCGGCCTATAGTCTGTCCTGGGCTCACCTTCGCCGCCAAAGTGAGGTTGCTGCAAGAGAGAGGAAGGGCCAGATGAGGCCAGAGGGCAGGATGGGGCTGGGCCCGCTCTGAATCTTGTGGGAAGCTCTGCCCTGGCCACAGGTGTCTATCTCCAAGGATTTCACCTCGGCGCCCATCTACGGGCACCTACTGTGCGCCAGGCCCAGGAGGGCTGCAAAGAGCGAAACCACCCTGCCCTACACGGCACCCCCAGTCTGACCACACACATGCACAAGGCAGAAGTGAAGGGCAGCAGGAGAGGCTAAGACGCAGGCCAGTCCCTTTTTCTAAGGGAGCTGAAAGGCTTCTTGGAAGAGGGTACTGAGTTGGGCCTTGGAAGCTGGAAGCAGAGCATTGTAATAGCCAGTGAAGTGAGGACATAGTCCCTGGGGTTCCCTTTTACCAGCAAATTTTAACTGAGCACCAACTAAGTGCCAGGTGCATTAGGCAGGGAAAACCAGTATCACGTGTTCTTCCCCCAACTTAATAACTCCTTTGGGAAGAGTTTCTGCTCCTTGTAAGGAGGGGCTTGGGCTAAGCACTCTGCCCATTTTACAGAGGATAAACTGAGGCCTGGGGAGGCCAGGGAGCTCACCTTAAAGATGTACATGCTCTGCACCACCACGGGCATCTGGAGGCCCAGGCTTCTGGCCAAGGCCTGGAAGAGGGCAGAGGTCACACTGCTGGCCTAGCCCCACTCCTGCACGGCCCGCCTACCGCCCTTGCCTCCGCCTCGGCTCACCTGCACCTTGGGGGAGTGTGTGACACACTTGAAGACAGGGTCATGGGCGTGCAGAGCTGTGGGACAAAGGTGAGCTGATGGGCTCGCCCCCAGCCCCCACGCATCCCTCCCATGCCTGGCCCTGGGCATCCAGGCTCAGGCCTCTCCATCGCTGATTTTGTGTGCCTTGAGTTTCCCCACAAACACCGTCACCGCATCCCAGGCCCCATCCCCTCCAAGACTTTAGTCTTGACATTGCAGCCATCTGAGAGCCTCCCTCCACTCCTCAGAAGACAAAGCACTCCAAGGGGCCCATCGTTTGGTGGCAATCTCAGTACTGCCACTTACTCTATGGGACACCTCCCCGTCTGCCTAGGACTCGCAGGGCTAACTCATGTGCAACCACAGCTCGGGGTGTGCACTAAAAAGCCACTCTTCTCATTATCTGCTCTGTCGTTACTACACCAAGTGGGAAGGGCAGGGGTGGACGTGTTACATGTTGCTTATAAACCTCAAAAAAAAAAAAGGGAGGATTGAATGTACTTAATACCACTTCAAAATGGGTACAATCGTAAAGTTTATGTTATATGTATTTGACAATAAAATTTTCACAAAGCTACCATAATATAACTTCAAGCTTAAAAAGCTTGCTTACAAAATAAGTTATAATGTAGGGGGGAGGGGGATTTCCTAGCTTGGTGTGGGGCCTCAGAACAGGGACCATGTCAATGTGTTAGGTGTCCTTCAGGAGGCTCCAGGAAGCACCCCCAGGCCAAGGGAGCTGAGGGGTCTGCCTGTGCCCATCTGTGGGGGGGCTCTGTGGACCCCTCTTCCTAGTGCCACATGATAGCATCATAAGATGCGGAGGAGCAGGGCCAGAGAGGACACTGCAGTCAGAAATGCCATTTGTTGGGCCACTAACTCACTGCAGGGTTTGGGTAACACCCCTAAACTCTTCAGGCCTCAGTTTACCCAGTCTCTTTCCACAATGTGCTTGCTTACCGTGGCCAATTTTGTTGATGGATTTCTCTGGAGGGACCAGGAAATTTCCTGTGGCACAAGGAACAGGTAAAGGCTGAAACGTGGAGTCCAGCCTCTCCCAGGGAGCTGACCTCACAGCTCTCCCCCAGCCCTGGGGGCAGATACCCGAGTCCAGTGCACCCCCGCCCCTAGGACCCCAGCTCCAAACCTTTCTCATCAAAAACGCTTTTCTCAAAGAAGAATCGAATCTTGTCGCCGCTACTCAAGAAATAGTCTGTGCTACCCTGTGGAGGGGACATCAGAGGGACTGAGAGAGCGTCACAGGGTCAGAGCTGGGCCTGGCCAAGAGGGAAGAGGACTCAGATGCTCCCACCCACAGGGCTTCAGACCCCTCTGGTGTTTCCCAAACCTGCCCACGGAGGCAGGTGGAACGGGAAACCCAAGGGCCCGGAAGCACAGCCAGAAGCTACAAGCATGAATTTCACGGAATCCTCTTAGTAAATCACACGACTCACACTTGATATGGTGCGGTTCAAAACAGGTGCTAGAATAAAACAGGCCTGGTGCCCAGAGAGCCTTAAGCCACTTGTGTCACCTGTCAGAGCCTCAGCTTCCTCCTCTGCAAAGGGGACTAATAATAGAACTGACCTCCTCAGGCTTGTTGGAGGCTTCAGGTGGAGGCTGAATCTACGAGCAGAGGAGAGAGAGCACAGACCCTGGAGCTAGAATACTTGGGTTTGGATCCCAGCTCTGCCACTGACTTGGCTGTGTGGCCACGACCACATTACTCGACCTATCTGGAGGCTTAATTCCCTCATAGAATATAGAGGCTATTCATGGTACCTGTCTCACAAGGTGTTGTGGGTATATAAAAAAAGCACTAGAACAGTCCTTGGAAAGAGGTTAAGTGACATGTGAATATCTGCTTTTATTATTATTATTATTGCTACTGCTGCTAAATAGAAAACACTCAGCAAGGGCATGGCTAAATGCTTGATAAATATGGGGGTTGGTCAAAAAGTTCATTTGGTTTTTTCTGTAAGATGGCTCTAGTAGCACTTAGTTGTCTTTTACTTCATTTGAATCAATTTTGTTAAATTGCATTGTGACAGTTTTCATATCAGTGGCATTTAAAAAGACATCAAAATTGGTGAATTTTTGTGTAGCCATTTTAATATTGAAATGGATGAAAATAGGCAACATTTTCAGCTTATTATGCTTTATTATTTCAAGAAAGGTGAAAACACAACTGAAATGCAAAAAAAAGATGTGTGCAGTGTATGGAGAAGGTGCTATGACTGACTGAATGTGTCAAAAGTGGTTTTCAAAGTTTCGTGCTGGAGATTTCTTGCTGGACAATGCTCCACAGTCGGGTAGACCAGTTGAAGTGGATAGCGATCAAACAGAGACATTAATTGAGAACAATGAATGTTATATCAGGCAGGAGGTAGCCGACATACTCAAAATATCCAAATCAATAAAGTTATTGGTGAAAATGAAAAATGTGCCTTTTATTTTATGAAAAACTCATACAGACTTTTTGGCCAACCCAATAGAAGCTATTACTAATGTTTTTCTGTTTTTGAATAATCTCTCCTTCTTCATTTTAATATCGTGTTTAAAATTCCTTAGCATCATATAAAAATGATGCTCCAGGAAGATGCCTCACATTTTTCTGTGGCTTTAGCCACCCTTGACCACCATTATATACATCTCCTTACCTTCCTGCGTGGTGTGGAGTAGAGGTGGGTGGCGTTGACCCCCAACCTGGGTTCCCAGGGACACAGCCCCGCCATGCCCCGACCTGTGCCTATAAGGCTCAACTTGGGTGACCTGCCTGACCCCTTCAAAGACATCCCCACTGAAAACTAAAAGTTTATTTTTTCAACATTCTTAACCCTACTTTTAGGATCAAGGGAAGGAAAAACAAGTCAGGGAAGCAAAATCAACATTAATAATATCAAATACAATGATGCTAAATGTGCCAAAGATTTTACTTAACTCATTAATTCACAAGGGAACCAGTAAGATGTTCCCAGGAGAGTTCCATGAACCACACCCATGTGGGCAGCAACGAATGCTAAAACGAATTGACAAATTGGTGCAAAACTCAATTCTCCACAGGGCAATAATAATAACTGCATTCTGAATAACTGTAGCCAGTGCAGGGCACTGAATAATAATTTCATTCTGCTAGCCAGTTCATATCCACTTCTAAAGACAAATATCATGTGTGCATTATTATCTGCTCTATGCAACTTAACTGCATGCTTGAGTTGTAAAATAACTCAAAGATGATGAGATGTGGAGGGAGGTAAGCTGGGTGAATTAGACAGGCCACTCCCTCATCTTTCTATCTTTTAAAGTTAAAGTCTTTCACAAGACCAGCAGTGACTATTGAGGATTTACTGAGTAGCAAGCACTGTGCAGAGTTCTCCTCAAGCATTATGCAGGGTGGGGCAAAATTAGGGTGACAGTTGTTTGTATGGAAAATAATACAATAATTAATAAGTAATAATACAAGAATAAACTGTGTTGTGCATACTCCCAGCTGTAAACTCTTGCCCCATCCTGTAAATCAAGAAACATATTCTTGCTTCTCCCGGGTTCTCCCCCCACCCCCCACTGGTCCCTGCAACATCCTCAGAAAGCAGCTTGGACAGCAGAGGAGCCTTTGAGTCACGCTGGACACAAGACCCCCGTCTCTTCTATCCCCACGTAGAAGGCTGGAGTGCTGACAAATAAAACTATTCAGAGGAAATTATGATTCCGTGTGCCTTTTTCCTTCTGAAGTCCCTGTCCTGTGGGTTGCTCGGCTTCAGTCACTGTGATTCCCTTTATGTCCACCAGATGGCAGGAGCTCCTCAGCGTGAGTGTGAGAACCGTTAGCGGGTTGGGGGATGGCTGAAAAAACTGTGGGAGAATCCCGTCTCAAGGTCCCCATCCCAATCTGCACTGAGCCCTATGAGGTCACTGGAGGGAAGCGAGCAGAGCTTCCAGCCTCATCGGGGAACAAGCCCTACACAGGTAGGTCCACCGCAATCACTGGGCTCATTCCGCGCCGCTGGCCACCAGGCCGCCCTTTTGCGGCTGGAGAACTCCTGAGGAAGAACAGGAGGGCCATGAACAGCATGGATTTGGTCTCACAAAGATCTGGGTTCAAATCCTTGCTCTATCAGTGACTAGCCCTGTGGCCTGGGGCAAGTGAGCCTAGCCCCATTTCCCCCACCTGTCAAATGGAGACAGTAATGCTGACTATATGCATTCATAGTGAAAAATGGAAGAACCAGGCATCTTAAAGCATTTAGCCTGAAGCCTGGCACCCTGAAGGCGAGGGGCCTGACCTGTTATCACAATGAGCCGTGGGCTTCCAGGCTGCTGCTCTGGCTGGGGACTGCCCCCCATCAAAGACCAGAGAGCAACCTCACCTGCCCCCGGCACCCACCTGCGCTCGCAGCTGCTCCTCTTCCTGGGTGGAAAACTCTGTGCGGCAGTGGAGAGGGACGTCCATCTTGGCCACTATCTCCCCAATCCTCTGCTGCATGGCCACACACTCGTCAGCGGACAAGAACCCTTCCAGCACCAGGAATCCATCCTCCCGGAACTGCAGGCGGGAGGGAGGCTCAGGCTCCCCCCAGCCCTCAGACGCTCTCCATGAGAACCGATCTGAGCCCCTCGCCCAAGCCATGTGAAGGCAGGACCAAGTGTCCTGTTCATTGCTCTGTCCCCTGCCCTGGCCACCGTATCTGGCACCCAGTGATGAGTAATCAGTATTGGCCGGAATGACGGAAGGAGGAAGGCAAGGGGTCCTTCCCTTCCCCTCCCCTCCACTGGGCTTGGGTCACAGGGGAATACAACCTCATTCAGTTACTCAGCAAAAATCAACTGAGCATTTACTATCTACCAGACATGGTTTTAGGACCGGGAGATTCAGTAATGAGCGAGCCAGCCAGCCAGGATGCCTGCCTTCCCGGAACCCACCGTCTAACAAAGGAGCAAGACAAGGAGCAACCAACACACAGGGGAGCAAACTGTTACAAACTGCTGAGTGCAAGGCGGGAGAGGGCAGTGCTGGAACTAAAGGAAGGAGAGTCTAATGTGATCCGGATGGGGAGGACAGGAGGTCTCCGGGCGGCAGCCCTGAGGAAGTGACATTTAAGGGGACCAGCAGGACATGTGAAGCCCCTGGGCTCAGGAGAAACACATGAATTAGGACCCGGTGGAGCAGAGCGAGGGTGGGTATGGAAGGAAGGTGGGAGGGTGGCCGACCGGCTGTGCAAGCAGCTGGGCTTCACCCTGGGCGCCAAGGGGGTTAATATCCAAGGCTAACTCTGACTTGCCTCCAGTCCCCTTACTCTGAGGCTGTTAAGATAAGGGAAGAATCAATGCACGTTTGCTTACAGATATAAATAAAGTCTTAACCTGGAAAGGAGCATTGAAGTCGCCCCCTGAACCCTCTGTGAAGTGTCTGATTTCCCATTACTGACACCCCATTCCACCCCCCACGATGTCCATTCTGCCTTGTGTGCACACACGGGACGTTGGGACATTCATGGCCCCCCACCACGGGCGCTTCAGTCTCCCGGCAGCGCTGCACGATGGAAACTTAGTCCTCGTCTCAGTATCAAGCTGAAACTGCCCCCTTGGGAACTGGGTCACCCACAGCTAACTTATGCAAACCCACGGTCCTGTAAACACGCTAAAATTCTTGAGATACAAAGTTAGAGGACTGGCAAATAGGGGAGCAAAGATGAATGTATGAGTGTGTTCCCCAAGGCTTGTTTAACAACAGCAATAAATCAGAAATAACCTGAATGCCTAGCACAAGGGATTTTGTTCAACAAAGTATAGTCTGTCTGGAACACAACAGAGCTGAAAAACATCATGTGGTAGACAAATATTTACTGACATGGAAGTATGTTCCTGATGGGGGGGAAAAAAAAAAAAAGCCAAATAATTAGTAACCTAGCCAAGCACTCAATGAGCTGAAAGCCGTAGCTATTAGGATGGACTTAAAAAAAGATTCTACAGCTGTATACCAAAATACTGTGTCAGCGTAAGAATTGATGGGTGGTTTTAAACTTTCTTCTTCGAGCTTTTCTGTATTTTTCTGCACTCTTCTCTTGTCATCAGGAACCAACAACAAGGGTCATGTTAAAGACTGTCCCTCTGATCCCCGTGAGTCAGTCTTTTGTGTTTGAAAGCACACAGGGCCCCCCAAGCGGGGCTCTGGGAGATCTCCTGAGGGGCCCCGCCCCCGAATCGCAGGCCCGGATCCGGGCAGGGACTGGCGGACCCCGGTGCTTTATTGTGGGTTTTGGTCACAGACACACACATTCCCATCCCACTCTGTCCTGTGGTCTGGACACCCCAGGCTGTGTGTGCAGAAGTTAGAGGCGGTTGGGAACCTACTGCTCAGGCTTCAGTTTCCTTTTCTGAAAAACGGCAGGGGGTGGGGTCGGGGTCGTGGGACGGGGGAGTACTTGCAGTGCCCTCCAGAGGGTTTTCCCACTCTTACCTGACCCTCCCTGCACCCACCATGCAGGCCCCTACCTTCTGGAGCTGCCCCGGGCTCAGGAAGGCCATGAGGACCCGCCGGGGGTGGCTTCTGGTGTTGTGCTCAGGCTGGAGCGGAGAAAGGTCAGAGGGGTGAGTGGGTAGAGTCTGGGAGGCTGGAAGGACTTAACCACTGCCGGTGCAGAGCAAACCCAATCCCCGCCTCACCCCGCCCCTCCCCTGCCCCAGGCCAGCCTGGGCTCCCTCCAGCTGAGCCCATTTGTCCAGGCCCCCTCCACCCCAGCCCTATAGCCTGGGTCCTTCTTCCCAGCTAATCCAGGCTTAGTCCTTCCTGATTCCTTCGTGCTTTCCACTGCTCCTCCCTGCCCAACCCCCACCCTCCAGACTGCGGCTGGCTGCTTACTGGGTACCACCGAGGAGTTGAATTCCAGGAGTATCTGGGCAAAGACGCTGCTCAGGCAAGAGAATACCTGAGCGCCAGCGCGTGTGCCACCACTAATTGTAACCAAAGTCCCAGGGCCACCAGCATCATCTGCTTGCGGGGGGGAATGCAAGGGAGGCCTACACACCACATTGGCTCTGACTGGCTTTGTATTCCAAAGGTAAAAGAAGTCTCCAGGGAAAGTCTCCAGCTCCAAAACTCCAGGTCCTGGCAGGGCGATGGAAGGGAGTGTGCAGGTCAGTCTGCAGCTCACAGGAAGGTAGAAGACAGGGGGGTCTTAGGAGGAGGAAGGGGCTAGGGAGAGGGGGCCTGGGTCTTCAGCATCGAGCGCCACGGTTCCTGTTCCCCACCCCCAGGCCCAAGAGATTTGGTGTCTCAAGTCAGGAGGTGTGGAACAGCCCATGCATGCCGACCCTTCTAGCCAACCCCACTCAGCAGCTGACGGGCCATTCTGGGGGCCATTTCGGGGCCCATTCTGGCTTCAGCTACTGAAAAACTGGCCGCTGGCCTTCCCTGAAATGACGCTGTCTGAATGGCCGAGGGACAGAGTGTCTCAGGAGTGAGCTCCGGAACACAGCTCAGCCCTCAGGAGCCTTGGCCCAGAGTCAAATTGTTTTCTGGGCGACCGCACTGGGAGTAGCTGCTTGGTCCCAGCTTCCCCAGGAGGGCTAGGGGACAAGAGGTTCACAGCATTCGGCTGGGAGAGGAGGGCAGGCAGAAGACAGAACCATGGGAGAAATACAGCCGAGACTCGCTCGCTGTCCTGGCCCCTGCTGGTGCAGCCACCCAGCAAATACAGGCCAGGCGCCAGAGCAGGGGGCGCGTCCAGCATGCTGGGTGGACAGGTCCCCAGGAACCGCACCAAAGGCGGGTAGTGGAGTCCTGATGAGGCAGACTGGGTTCTGTCCCCACCCGGCCTCACCTTCCTGTCTATAACTTGGGGATAACAGAAGTCTCTCTTAGGAAGAGGAAGATGAACACTTTACTTCTAATGAAGAACTTGGCACAGGGCCTGGTACTTAGTGAATGCCCCACCAACTATTCACCAAAGGCTAGCAGAGGCTGTTCTGGGTAGAATAGGAGGGTGTTTTATTTTTTGAACATCCCCAGGTTTTCCAAACTGCTGTTGTAATCAGAGAAGAGACCCCCACTGTGGTTTTAAGTGGCAAATGCTGGGGGGAAGGGGGCCTTCCACAATTTGCTTTTATTTTGCTCTGACTTTGAGAAGTGGGTGGGTGGTGGTTGTTCTTTCCAAAAGCTAACCAGCTCCAGATCAAACACACCTGCTCTGGATCCTGGGCAGCCCCAAGGCTGGGGTGGGGGCAGGCGTGGGACGTGGGAGGGAGCAGCCGGACCAGACATGAGGGGAAGACCTCCACTCCCAATGGAGTGGAGACTCAGGAGGGGCCTTGGAGGGGGGGGTCCAGGCCCAGCTGCTCCCCATCAGAAAGCCCATGTCAGGGGCAGAGAGGAAGAATATCCTGGCTTAGTCCAAGGTCACTTAGAGGGGTCAGAGTCCATGGAGCAAGGACAGGCTCTGCCTGTCCCAGAGGAGGAGCCCCAGCAGCAGGTAAGGCCTCATTGCTACGGCCAAGATCACAGTGCCCTTTCTCCTTCACCAAAAGACGGCTGTCCCGGGCCCCCATGTTGGCCCAGCACAAGCCTCACTGGTCCGGGGGAAAATATCCTTCACTGGGTACTGGGATCGGGCACTCTGCTGAAAACCCCACCTACTTGCACAATTCTCATGAGTCACCCTCAGAGCAACCCTGCCAGGCTGCCAGCACCACCCTGACTTCTACCAGTGAGGACACCCAGGCCACTGAGGCCACACATCAAAACAGCACAGCCTGAGCTGAGGGCAGCTCTGCCCACCTCCCTGAGCCTGTCCTTGGCCCCAGCCCCTTCGAGAGGCTCCCGAAGGGGCTGGGAGCAGGTCAGGCCCTCCCAGGGTCAGGTCAGCGCCACCTCCGCAGAGCCCTGGGGACTGGCTGTTGGAATCAGAGGAACCTATGGGAGCAGAGAGGAGTTCCCATTGTACAGGCCGGGGCATGGAGGCCACGGGAGGGGAAGGATCTGCCCAGCTTCATGCAGGGATGGCCGAGCTGGGACAGCGACCCGAGAGCACTGGCTTCCGCTCCAGGGCCGCCTCCCCTCCCCCATCAGAGCTCACGCGGGCGAAACACAGGCGGCTAGGCCAGCAGAGGATTGGCTGTGGGAGCCCTGGCCGGGCTGGTGCCTCTCACGCACCAGGTGCTCTTTCCAGCTCACGTGCATGGGGCGGTGAGAGGTGCAGTTTGCTACTTGTAGGTGCCCAATAAATGGTTACTCAACAGTCTGGTCCACTGGGCCCGTGGGCCTCGGAGAGCTGAGGGAAGGGTCCCCCCACAGCATGGAGACCTCCAAAGGCTACTTTCTGTGACGGGTTTATTTGATATTTGACCGAGTCTACAAGTTCAGACCCACATGGAACGGACTGCTTCGTGGTTGTCAGAGGCTAGTGTGCGCTATTTCTGAGGATTACATCTAACGACACGACGCAGAAAACACAAATGGACAAACAGACGTAGTCATCGAGACAAGAGACGCTGAAACGTGCCTTAGTGTCCAAGTGGTTGACCTAAGGCGGGGACCCAGGTGACTGATCTAAAGTGAGGTGGCTTCTCACCACCAGGCGCCGAGTGGGCCATGGGTACCAGGCACCTGGGACAGAAACTGGAACCAAAACCTGGGCAGCCTGCTTTTCCAGGGCCAACCTCCCCACCCGCGGCCCCACCTCCACAGCAGGTTCTGAAGGACCAGGTGGTGACGCGGCTGATGGGAGCAGCTGAGACTAGTGGTGGCACTGGGCAAACGCCTGACACATGAGGTGGGAGAGCAGAGTCCGGGCGAGGTAGCTCCTCTGGGCTCCTTTAACACTGTGATGAGGGACAGGGAGGATGGAGCACCGTTCATCCGGGGATTAGCCAACCCGAGTCTCCTCCCCTCTTGGCAGCTCCAGAACATTCCCTTTGGCCAACAGCCACAGAAATGAGCGCCTGCCAAGACACATGGAGGAGAAGGAAAACAAGACACCAAAAACAAAACAGGTCCCCACCCGAGGGGAGGAGAAGAACAAACAGAACTCTGGACCAAGGTCGCACCAGATCCGGAAGACACCCTAGAGGAAGGACACACAACTCAGGGTCCTGCCGCTCTGCGCCCACCCTGAGACTCCATCTCACTGGCCTTTAGTGTCTTTTTTTTTTTTAAGTTTTTTCTTTTTAATACCCAAACCTTCCATTTTCAAAGCTTAAAAAAATTTTTTACTTAAAAAAAAAAATTCCAAAACTGATGAGGCAAGCCCCAGGCCCGGCCATTCCACCTGCGGCCTGCTCTCCCACGGGCTGTGCCAACACACGCCAGCCTGGCCCGCCCCAGCGGGGCGGCGTCCACAGCCGGCTGCCCCCGGGGCCACTCTGCTCAAGGCTGTGTGGGCACTAAATGCTGGCGGCATCGCCACAAAAGGAAAAGCAAAACAGCCCACCCTTCCTTAAACACCCCCATTGGAGCTGAACTTTCTTGGGAATGTGTCAGTTATCAGGAGGGAGGGGGCGGGAGGTGGAGAAAAATAAATACCGAGAGCTGCAGAGACTTCCTGGACCTCTGGCGACTGCTCAGCCTCCGGGGCAGAGCGGGCCTCTGGGGGGAGGCCAACTGTCCAAACACTGCTCTGAGACAGATTACAGGTCTCTGATCTCCCCAGCAGGCGCCTGCCCTGGGGGTTGAGTCTCAGAGGGAGAAAAGGGGCCAGCCCCTCAGGTACTGTCCTGTCACCCTGGCCCAGCTCACGTCCAAGCCCAGGCTCTTGCGCTGGCCGAGAGGCTGGGCTGGTTGTCCCAGGGTTCCTGGGTTCCTGGGCCAGAGGCCCCCTCGGTGACTCCAGCACCGGCCGCTGCAGGCCAGCCCAGCACTCGGCAGCCCGCAGCGGTTCAGGCCTGCTCCTTGTCAGCCCTCCACAGCCGCTCCTTCACCTCGGGGGGCAGCGTGTTGAACAGGTCCTCTTCAACCACCAGGCCGCTGCGCTTGAGCAGCGGACACTCGCCCAGCTCCACGGGCAGGCACTCCAGCCGGTTGCCCCGCAGCTCAATCTGCGTCAGGTTGGTGAGCTCGCCCACCCGCGAGGGCAGCGACTGCAGCACGTTGTTGCCCAGGTGCAGGGCCCGCAGCTTCCGGCACTGGAAGAGCTCTGGGGGCAGTGCCTCGATCTGGAGCAGAAGGAGCAGGAGGGAAAGTGAGGGGGGCAGGCTTCGGCCTGAGGGCCTCGAGGTCTGAGGCCTCCTTTCCCTTCCCTCCCTGTCCCCCTCCCCGGGGCACTGGCACCTTCTCTGAGGTATATTCAGCTCCCTAGGGCCCCAACATGAGCACAATCTGGGCCAGAGCCTGGCTCACTTCCACCTGCATGTTAGGTCTCAGCCCGGTAGTCACATCCTCTGCAAAGCCTTCCCTGACCTCCTGGGTAATCGATGGCACCCACGTGTCCCCAACAGCACTGCTCTCTCGATGGTGAAACTGCTTGATCACCTGCCATGCGGAACTGTGGGCTCTGAGAGGACAGGCCTGGGTCCACCTTGTTCCCCACTGTCTCCCACACATGGCACTAGCCAGCCACTATCAACCGCACCCGCTCCTCCACTGCCCGGAGCTCACTGGGAGCCTGGCTGTTGGTCCTCTCTGGTGTAAGGACATTTTATGGAAGCAGAGCAGCATGCTGAGAAAACCCCAACCCCTAATCGTTGCTGAGAACTGGGAGAGCTTGCCAATAGGAGTGACAATTCAAGCTGTCTCACTTCTCTTTCCTGGAGCCTCAGTTTCCTCATCAGTCAAGTCAGACTGTTCGTGAGGCATGGAGCTCAGTAGTGGCCATTCAGAGTCCCCTTCTTCTGACTTTGCAAAATTAGAAAAATGGGCAACACCCGTTAGTAGCTTACTATACAGGCTGGCTTCAGTTCTGAGCACTGAGACTATGAACTCTTTTAGCTCTTGGAACTACCTAGATATTCTGCAAACACTCGTCCCATTTTTCAGATGGGGTAACTGAGGCCCTAGAAAAGCTAACTTGCCAGTGGTTCACAGCTGGAAAGTGGTAGAGTCAAGATTTGAACCTGGTTCAACACATGCTCTGCTAAGTGCATGCACTGTTGGTGGAACAAGGGGTGAACAGGGGCCCCGGGTGGGGACACGCTGTCTCCCGGCACCCAGGAAGAGCTCTCTAGTGCCAGCTTCTTCCCTGCCCTTCTGCAAGTGTCAGCTACCAACATGAGTTCTTATTGAGTCAATCTGTCCTGAAACGACCTACTTCAGATGTGATGGGCAGGAGGGATCCTGCCAGCTATGAGGTTGCTCTGTCACTGTCCCCATTTTCCCGCTGAGGAGGCCAAGGGCTGGAGAAGTGAAACAGGACATTGCAGAGCCAGAAAGGGGCGAGGGGGGTGTACGCCTGGCTTCCTCTGACGCGGAGCCCACTGGTGTCCCAGTCTGCCAAAGACGGCGCAAGCGGGCAGTGCCACCCCAGGAAAGACCCTTGCCCTCCCTGGGACTCAGCCTCCCCATCTGGAGGATAAAAAGGCTGGACTAGAAAGGCCTCTTGGCGGGGACCTCTGGCAGACCTGGACCTCTGCCTCATGGGCTCCTGCTCTCGCCGGCCATTTTTGGAAGAGGATGCTCATTTCTGGTCAGGAGCTTGTCCTTCCGGACAGAGGAATCAATGAGGCTGTGGCTGGGCAGAGGCCATGCTATGAGGGGCACTGTGGCCAATTTTAAAAAGACTCCTGACATGTGCTTCCAAAACTGCCACTGCTGTGCCCACGGTCAGGTTAGCTGGGCCAAGCAAGTTCAGGGGCATGAAGGTGGGAGCGCAGATGGGACATGGGCTCCAGCCACCCTGAGGGCAAGAGCCTCCCAGACGCCCCATCCTGATGACAGTGGCCCACAAGGGCTCCCTCTGATGACAAAGACAGGGTTGGAGCAGCAGGAAAGGCTGCGGTCAATGAGGGGCAGAGCCGGGCTCACATGCAGAGCTCCCTCCCTGAAATCCCCGCCCCAGCCAGCAAGCTCTCTCTGGAGACAAAAAGGTGCCTTCAGTGGCTCAGGGCCCCACCATGGCCACACCTGTCCTTTGGATGTGTCCTTCTTCCCGAGATGTCACCTGCCCACTGAAGGCTTAAAGTTTGCATCTCCCCCAGTCCTACTCCGTCCCACCTCCTCAGGGACCTCAGTGACTCCCCAGTCAGCACAGAAGTGGCCTCGTCTACCTGATCGTTGGAAAAGACAACCTCCCGGGAGCCTCTGGGGCTACTCCATCATTCTCCAACCTCCCCAACCAATACCTGGAAGGAGGCCATGTCTCTTTAGCCCACTGTGATCCAGCTTCCTCCCCATCCACCCCTGAAACTTCCTGGCCAAAGTCACCAACTGTCACTCCTAATCCACTGGACCCAAGCCGTTCTCCGTTCACCTGACTCCCTCACGCGCCATGAACCCTGCCTGGCCTCGCTCTTCCACAGTCCATCCTGAATCCTCCAGCCAGACTTCTTTCTTTCCCTGTCCGTCCTCTCTCCCTGGTGAGGATCCCCTGCCAAGGATCCCTGTCACCCATGAGCCCTGGGGTGATGACACCTTGAGCTTTAGGCGGATTCAACATGGTCTCTTGGACGTCACAGGGCTCCAGACACCCAACACGGGACATAAAATATCCCCTCTGAAAACCTGTGCCTCCTCCCACGTCCTGTCTCCATGCCCATTCATCTACCCAGGCAGCCAGGTGAGAAACCTTGAGTCACTTGACTGCTCCCTCCTCCCCCCTTCCAACCCAGCCCCCATCCTGTGGGTTCTACCTCCAAGGTCTCGTGGATGCCCCGTGTCTCCCCATCCCTGGCGGCTCTGCCAGTGCAGGCACGCCCCCCCCCCCCCCCCACCTGTGCCTGTACACAGGTTTCCATCAGCTCCTGACGGCTCGCTTTGCCCCCTCCGCCCCCACATGCAGCCAGAGCGATCTCCCTGTCCTGAGAGTTTATGGCCTGGTAAGAAGAATGGACATGAAATAAACAAAGTGTGGTTGTGGAAAGAGAACTGGGAAGACCGGGATGCTCCTGCTAACCCTTCAGGGCAAAGTCCAAATTCCAGGGGTGGCTCACTGCTTCTCCCTCCCGCTTTCAGTTACAGCAGGGACAGACCGCTAAACTTCTCCCTTCCTCTCGCCTGACTAACTCCTCCCCATCCTGCAGGCCAGAGGAAACGTTCTTCCTCCAGGAGGCCCGCCAGCCCTGTGTTAGTCTGTGTTGAGGCCACTCTGTGCTCCAGGAGCCTCAGGCCCCAGCATAGCTCTTGTCACACCACATTTATTTTCTTTCCCCACAGGACAGTGAGCTCAGGATGGGCAGCTATGGGCCTTGTTTGTCCTTGTGTCCCCAGTACCTCCAGGCTAGGAGTACTCAAAAAACATACGCCAAATCAATCAGCGAATGAACGAATAAATGAATGAGTGGACAAAAGAATGCCTGCTCTGTCCAGGTACCCCTTATAATGAGTTTAAACCTGGGAGAACAGCAGTCAAGGGCATGGGCTGGGCCATACCCAGCCCTGCCTTTCGAACTGCAGGCCAAGGGTGGCCCACAAGGAACCACCAGGCCTCTGAGGATGGGGAGGGGCTCCAACTTAAAAGGAGCCTGACCAGGATGGACTCAAGTGAGCTCCCTTCCCTATAAGGCCTCTGGCATTCCAGGGGGCAGGGACAGGACGTGATTAAGCTGTGCAATGAACAGGGTGTCAGAGGGTCTCCTTCCTGGGGACAGCATGCCTGCCTGCCGCCAGCTCCTTTCCTGAGGGGCGACCTCCGCCAACAGACATGACCTCACAAGCATGCCTGGGGTGAGCAGGGGCGGGTGGAGGACAGGACGGGGAGGCGGGCCGGCTGCTGGCCACACCCTCTGCCTGGTGGGAGGGCCCATCAAGCCCCAGTGCCTCCACAGTTCCCTGGGCAGCGCAGGCCGTCCGAAGGGTCACGGGATGACCATGTCTGACCCAGCGCCAGGAGCAATCTGGCCCCGGGCTACACTCTGGAGGAGCCACCTGGTCCCCCTACACATATTAAAGAAGGGGCTGGGTTTTGGGGGGCTCTCCAAATATGGCTTCTCTAAATCCAATTTTCCTGATCAGCGAGCCTGTCCCAGGGTCTGCGGGTAGATTCTCCAGGGTGGAGCAACCTGGTATCTGACTCTTCCTCGTTCATTCTCACGGGTACGCACAGTCCTAACTTGGGGGAGGAAAACAGGATTTGTCATCATCTCTGACATATGGAGACAGGTTGGTTTGCAGTCAGAGGGGCTCAGGGAAGAGAGGAGGGGAGCTGCTCGGTGGCGCGCCTGGACTCTCCAATCTGAGTGACACTGGAGAACGGCAGGGGCATGTCAGTGTCTGGGGCTGCGGGACACTGGGGATTCCAGAAACGCTGTGCCCTGCACAGGGCGGACACACAGCACGTGCTCGCTAACCAGGGGGCTGCTCTAGGCCCCCGCCTTCGAGGAGGGACAGAGGTGGCGGCAGAATCGGCCCCTCTTGGTGTCCCACTCCTGACCACAGAACTCCAACACCGACCTCACTACGAGTCCCCACCCCGAAAGCAGGGACCCAGAAGACCTGTTCTTTTCATTGTCAATCTCCTGCAGGTCCCCAGGAGCGGGAGGCGGGGGAGCCCCCAGGCGCTGTGGATTTGCTTCCACTGCAGAGGCCATACCACAAAGCCGCAGGAGCACCCTGCCCTCAGCCTCACCCACCTACCTCTGTGGAGGGGCCTTGAGTAGGGGCTTCCCAGTTCAGCCAAGGGCCTGGTGCACAGAGGCCACGGCACAGGGCGTGCCAACTGTCTCCAGGGTGTGGCTTCCCACACTACTGGCCCCAAACTGTTTGCACAATTTCCTCTCCAGAGAGGCAGGTGGTGACAAGTCGGCCCTGACCAAGCCCCACTCCGCCCTCCATCACCCCAAATGCAGAGAGGAGAGGGGCGAGGGCAGCAGCCACCGCCACGTGATTCCTGTTCGTGGCAGACCTGGACTGGCGCTTCAGCTCCAAATCTGGTCCAGGGCAACACCGCCAGCTCCAGGCTGAGTACCACCTCCCACGACCCCACTGACAGAGACGGAGAGAGAAAATCACAGGCCTTGGGTCTCCTGCCCATGCACACTCGGCCTATGAGAAACCCACACAAGGGCACCCTGGGGACACACCCCACCTGACCGCACAATCTCTCCTGGCAGGAGAGCTCTGTAGCGTTCTATGGTGGAGACAGGCTCTTAGCCCCAGACATCTGATCTGGCAGGTCTGGAGTAGGGCTAGGGAAAGCTGAATTTTTAAAAGCTCCTCCCAGGCAGTTTTGGGAACCACAGGTGAGGTCCTGAGACACTGGGCTGCCTGAGCACCCCCTCCACGGGCCATGACCAGCCCACCTGCCAGCCCACGTGCGGAGCCAGGACACGGCCACTCACCCGGTTGGCCGTGACAGCCAGATTCTGGAGGTTCTGCAGGAGGCCGATGTCGGCGGGGAGGAAGGTCAGGTTATTGTGGCTGAGGTCCAGGTAACGCAGCTTGCGGCAGTAGAAGAGCTGCGGGGGGATCTTCTCGATCTTGTTGCGGTTCAGGTAGAGGCGCTCGAGGTTGGTGAGGTTGCCAATCTGGATGGGGATGTAGGCGATGTGGTTGTACCACAGCTTAAGGCAGGTGAGGCGGTGCAGGTGTTGGAAGCTGATGATCTCCTCGATGGTCTTGAGGTTGTTGTCCTTGAGGTCGATCTCCTGCAGGTTGTGGAGGCTGAAGATGGAGTGGGGGATGCGCTCCAGGTCACAGCGGATCAGCTCCAGCTCTGTCAGGTTCACCATCTTCTTGAGGCTGTTGAGGACGATGAGCTTGGTGCCCTCGTTGTTGATGGACAACTTCTGCAGGTGCACACCCACGTCCGTGACCACTTGCGGCAGCTTGCTCAGGTTGCTCTTGAGCCGTAGCACCTTGAGGCGCTTGAGCTCACGTAGCCCATCAATGACGATGTAGCGGTTGTTCTCCGCACTCAGGTTGCCTGTCAGGTGCAGCTCCTCCAGCGTCTTCAGGCTGTAGATCCATAGCGGGATCTCCTTGATGTCCGTGAACTTGATGTGCAGTGCCCGCAGGTTCTCGCGCAGGAAGGCCAGGGCAGGCGCCTCAATCTTGGCTGCTGTGTGGTACAGCCACAGCTCCTTGAGGCCTGTGAGCTGGGCGATGCTGGGCGGGATGGTCACGTCTGGGATCAGCTCCAGCTTCAGCACCTCCAGCTCCACCAGGTCAAATACGGTGTCGGGGATGCCGCTGAGCATGAACAGGTGCAGCTCCAGTTTGTCCTGTGCATTTTTGGTGAGCCGCTGCCGCAACTTGTCCAACGTCCACTCGTTGTTGAGGTTCAGCTGCCGCAGCTTGTTCTCACTCACCTCCGACAGGAAGACGGCAAAGCGCTTGGAGTAGAGCGGGTCATACTGGTCGATGAGGTGGAGCATGAAGGCAAAGTCGTTCTTGACGTCGGGGATGTCGCTGTAGCTGCTCTCCTCGCGGATTGACTCAAATGAGTACTTCTTGAGGGAGCGGCGCAGCATCCACCACAGTGTGTACATGCAGATGAGGCCATAGAAGATGACCAGGCTGATGTAAAAGGACGCCAGGATCTTGAAGAGTGTGGCCAGGGGGTGGGCACAGCGGTAGGTGCGGTAGCCTGTCAAGCTCTCGATGTCCACGGTGCAGTCCACGTCGAACTTGATGTTGTGCACATAATAGACGGTGTAGCAGATGATGAGGATGAACTTGATCACCTTGATAATGGTCTGCCGCATGTAGAGGCGGTATACGATGTCCCCCTCCTCCACGTGGGTCCGGAACTTCTTCACTTTCTCAAACAGTGCCTTGGCCTGCTCACCCTCCTTCTTATCCAGCACGCCGGTCTCTGAGCGGTCCACAATGCCCTGCTCGATCCGAGACTTGGTCCGCTGCAGCATGGGCACAGTGGCCTCCACGTCCTCGCTGACAGTTGACGACTTCTTGTCCATGGAGCCATTCATCTTGCTAAAGGTCGGCTTAGGGTCGCTCTCCTCCACCACCGTCTCTGACAGGGCCCGTGTGGTCCAAGGCGAGTCGAAGCATTTGAGCAAGATGGACACAAAGTGCTCCAGCTTCGAGCTGGTGCGCGGGAACTTGAACCAGAAGTTGCTGCAGGCCAGGAAGATAAGCGTGTGCAGCAGCACCAGGTAGGGGAAGTACTTGGCAAACCAGTGCAGACGGTTCTCATAGCACACGGCGTCCACGTAGTTATACTGGTGCCGATCCAAGTCATACTTGATGCCTGTGGGGCCCGTGTCAGGGATCGGAAGGACAGTAGAATTGGGGTAGGAGGGCTCTGAACCAGGGGCCACCCAGCCCCGGAAAGAGTCATTGCAGGAGTCCTTGGTGACCCACTTACAAGGCAGGCAGATCATCTTATCCTGGGTGACCTGCAGTGTGCCCCCAAAGACTGCAATCATCAGCATGACAATGGAGATGTAGTCGGTGAACACGTCCCACCATGGCTTCAGGATCCGGTACGCTGGCTGCGTGTCCGCAAAGTAGCGGAGCTCTGTCACTGGAATCATGGTTCAACCTAAAAGGGATCCACATGAGGGGTTTACTGCAGGTGGCCTGGTTTTCTGGGGCCCAGGGGTCAGGGGAAAGAGACAACGGACCCGTTGTCCAAAATTCCACCTTGAGTCTGGCCGGGAGTCAGAGCCTTGCCGCTCGCGGGGCAGCACACGAGCCTTTCTCCAGAAACCAAGTGGTCACCACATGGCTGAGAAGCCACCGTGGGGGAAGGCAGGCAGCTTCCCCGTTAAACCGAAAGGAAGACTGAGCGCTGAGATCAGGGCGCATGCTGACAGATGGCTCACTTGGCCTCACAAGAACCTCCTGCATCCCAGCAAAAACAGTCTGGAATTTCCAGCTAGATCCCATCCTCTTACTGATCAGGCTGACTGGAGGGGCCTGTTGAAACCCCCCAGTTCACTTGGAACCAATTGCCATGAAGCTGCACCAGTGACCTGAAGAGATTTGTGCAAACTATGAGAAAAGCCAAATGGAGAAAAGGGGGCTTAATAGGAACTCACTTTTGTAAACCAAACAGGGAAGTTCAAAAACTATGTGTGTGCATGTAGCTATGTCTATACAGGATTCTGGGGCACTGGGGGAACTGGAGGACACACCCAGTAGGTGTACCCGAAGAAGAGCTCCTGGGGGCGGGGACAAGAGAACTAGAGTGTTCTCCACCCAAGCAGAATGACACAATGACGAATATGCATTTACATAAAATTATCTCTGGTTGTGTCCATCCACGTGTGTATATAAAGAAACTAGAAGCAGCAGCAGCAGCAGGATCTCTCCCCGAAGAGTCCAATTCGGTAGGTACTGGGTAAAGCCAGGAATCTGATTTTTTAATTCATGACTTTGGTGACACTGATTGGCTAAATTTGGGAAATACTAGGTAAGAAGCCACATTCAGGAACTCCAGCCAGTGACATATAGCAGATGTGCATCAAAATAAGCTTGTGTAAGGAATCTCATCCACGGTCGCTCTGCCAAGGTACGTGGCTCTTGTCACAAGCAACGTAAGACGAACGGAATGAAAAAGGTACTAGACGCTCACGGGACAATGCCTGGGAGAAAACAAAAAGCAGGACAGAAATGAAATACTTTGTAAAAAGACCATCCAGGGTTACCCAATGTTAGCTTTTCTTTAAAATTGATTTTATTTTTTAAATAAAGATTTTATTTATTTTTAGAGAGAGGGGAAGGCAGGGAGAAAGAGGGAAAGAAGCATCCATGTGTGGTTGCCTTTCGCACGCCCCTCACCGGGGACCTGGCCTGCAACCCAGGCATGTGCCCTGACTGGGAATTGAACCGGCGACTCTTTGGTTTGCAAGCTGGCACTCAATCCATTGAGCCATACCAGCCAGGGATCTTTAAAATTGACTTCAGAGGGGTAGAGAAAAAGAGAGAGAGAAACATCAATTTGTTGTTCCACTTATTTATGTATTCATTGGTTGATTCTTGCATGTCCCCTGATGGGAGATCAAACCCACGACTTCGGTGTTATCAGGATGATGCGCTAACCAACCAAGCTACACAGCCAGGGCCTATTAACTTTTCAATGACAAATAACCTTCTTGCTCTTTCTATGTATGCTTTAAAAAATAAAACTGGAGGGAGAGGGCAAGGGAAAGTGGTGGGGGGTAGGCAGAGACAAATGTATTTGAAAAAATAAATTAAAAAAATAAAAATAAAAATAAAACGGATTTTACATTTCATCCTCTTTTTAAATCTAGACTTTACATCAAGGTTTAAATACCTGTGATTTTTTTATTCTAATATTGTATTTATTTTTAGAGAGAGAGAAACATCAATGTGTTAGAGAAACATCCATCGGTTGCCTCTCACATGCCCCAGATCAGTACTAAATACCTGTGTTTTGACAAATGCGTCTGTTTTTCTTGAGAGAGGAATGAGGGTGCCCAGTTTATTGGACAGAGCCACCTTATTTTGGTTACCGATAATATAAATAATGACAACAGTAATGAATGCTTCATAAAACAGGGCCTCTTGTCCTAGGGCACGCTGGGATGGGCGGGGAGGACAGGAGGGAAGCAAAACGGGAGCTGGCGAAGGAACCGGGGTAGAGGTGGCTGTGTGCCAGGCACTAAGCGCACCCCTCCCATGGGGTCCCTCTCAGGGAATCCCTTTGATGCCTGAACGAAGGGCCTGCTTTCAGCCCCATTCCACAGATGGGAAAATTAAGGCCTAGAGAGGTAGTCCCTCCTATAATCCACTCCTCTGCTTGGGGTCCTTACCACTGATGTAAGGCAGCCTTTTCTCCACCTGCCTGCTCAGAGGCCCCACTCGCCAGGGGTAGCAAGCGACTACGCCCAGGGGCACAGATGCCCCAGGTTCCCAGAACTCAGGTCACCACAAGGCCAGCAGACACCAGCACTGCCCTGGGCAGGTGACTCCCACCCAGGGTCAGCCCTCCTGGTGAGGCCGGCAGGCACAGGCTGGGGGAGTGCCCGCCCCACAGGAAGGCCCAGGCCCTCTAATGAACGACCTGCCAGCTCCTCACGCCACCCACACTCCCGGGAAGCAGCGCTCCAGGGGAGGCCTGCTGGATCCAGCAGCTGGCCTCCAGCCGAGAGACACCCAAGCATTCAGGACACCTGGACATTCATCCCTCCCTTCCTGGCTCCCCGAGTCCACATCCAGGGGGACACCCAATCACTGGGGACCAGAAGGAAGGGGGGACCGAGAGGAGGAGGCCTGAGGGCCTGCGACAGCTGCCCTGGGAAATCCAGAGCGAGCGGGCCGTGGCAGGGTGCCAGGTGTTGGGGGGCGGAGGCAGCCTATGACCAGGCAGGATGTGGTCGCAACCTCCCTGCTTCAGAGGAGGAATGGGTGTGTCAGGAGCCTGGGGAACACCCCGCCTCTCGGTGAGGAGGTGTATGGGGGCCCCGCTCCCCGGGGCTCGGCACACACTGCCTTCCTGATCCCTGGTTCTGAGCTGGGAACTGGTCACAGCTCCATGTGCAGCTGAGGGAGCCTACGGCTCAGAGGGGCAGGAAACAGTCCCGCCTGTTCTGTCCCAGCATGCCCACCTCTCCCCCCTCACATACACACCCAACACCCGGTCTCGAAGCACATCCAGAACTCTGCTCAGCCTTTGGCTCGGTCCTGTGG
This sequence comes from Pteronotus mesoamericanus, assembly GCF_021234165.1. Classification (NCBI taxonomy): domain Eukaryota; kingdom Metazoa; phylum Chordata; class Mammalia; order Chiroptera; family Mormoopidae; genus Pteronotus; species Pteronotus mesoamericanus. The sequence goes on from NW_026555258.1 coordinate 5,535,337, forward strand.
GGGCAATAAAAGTGACCCAGGTGTGCCAGGGGCCTCTCGACCCAGTGTGAGAGTGTGGAGAGGGTGCGACAGACAGAGAAGGGCCCGAGTAACTGGGCCCCAAGTGTGGGGAGTGGCGGCCGAGGTTACATCAGGGGAAATGGGTGCCAACTTCGCGGCAGGGCCTCAAGGGGGTGGGGCTCGGGCAAGCCCCTCACCGGACTCCTGGGGAAGGCCACGGACCCCTCACAGGTAGGAGCTCCCGTGCAGCCAGCTTCCTCAGGAGCTGGGCGGCTCTAGGTGACTAAACACCCACACCCCCGCAGCTGGAGCAGCTCCCCGTTCCCGCCTGGCGCCCGAGAGCCGAGCCCAGGAGCTTCACAAGCCCAGGAGGCGCACGTTGTTTTGGTGCCCCCTTTTTTCCTCAAAAATTGTTATTATAGTAAAATACATAGAACATGAGGCTTAGCATCTTCAACATCTTCAGGCGTACAGAGCTGTGGCATCGGGTGCACTCACACTGCTGTGCGACCGTCACCACCCCCCGTCGGCGGAACTCTTGTCATCTTGCAAAACTGAAACTCCGTCCTCATTGTACTCTAAATCCTCCTTTCTCCCTTCCCCTGGTCCCAGGCAACCACCATTCTACTTTCTGTTCCTATCACTTTGACAGCTCTAGAGACAAACAGTGGAATCATACACTATTTGTCATTTTGTGTCTGGCTTCTTTCACTTAACGTGTGAGCCATACCCTCAGGTTCATCCATGTTGTAGCATGTGTCGGCATTTCCTTCCTTTTCAGGCTGAATACTCCTCCTCATGCCCATTTTACAGGTAGGGAGACTGAAGCTCGGGGAGAGAGGTGATGTGCCAGCTTCACGTGCCTGCAAGTGATACCAGATCTCCTCCAGGGGGCCCTTCAGATGGGGCAGACCCCACCTGAGAGCTGCCTTTGGGGCACCCTGGGCCATTGGTCCCCTCCCTGCCCTTAGCCCTCCAGAGCCAGCACTGCCTCCAGCAGAAGTGCAGAAATGGCCTCTCTGCCAGGGCCACAGCTTCCCTGCCTGGAAGGGAGCAGAGTATCTGTCACAGATGTGCCCATGTTTTGCAAAAGGTGGTCAAGGTCCTAAGGGGTTTATGATCACAGAATACAGAGCTCCCAGAAACATAAGAGAAACAATCCAGCAAGAGGAAAAACGCCAACTATATGAATAGACAACTCAAAGGGGAAAAAAACGCAAGTGGAAATTAATGTATGAAGTAATTCTTAATCTCATTACTAATTAGGGAATGCAATTGAGAACAATGAGATGCCATTTCACTTCCCTGCAATTGGCAACAATGTTGAATTCCTAGAGGACGGGTTAAGATGCACAGGTCCTACAATCCAGAAACTTCTCTGGACCTGAGTCACTTTACATACACATGTGAAGCCATGGACAGGGTGCTCACTGAAGAGTTGTTCCTAATAGCAAAAACTCAGCTGAATATCATCAAGGGAAGGAAGGATACACTGCCCCAATCATACCATGGAATAGGAAAGCAAAGACAGTGAATGAACTATAGGTACATGGATAGACCTCAAAAATAATGTTGAACTACACCCTGGCCTGGGAGCTCAGTTGGTTAGAGTACCATCCCATATGCCAAGGTTGCAGGTTTGATCCCCAGTCAGGGCATATATAGGAATCAACCAATGAATGCATTAAGAAGTGGAACAACAAATCAATGTTTCTCTTTCTCTCGCAAATCAATAAATTAAAAAACAATGTTGAACTAAAAACAAGCTATAGAATACTACACACATTATGTAAGGCTTTCTATATTGTATACGAGGGGGGACCCAATAATAAGAATTGTCTCCTGGAGGGCGGGCCCCTTGAGTTCAGGCTTCCCCCGCTGGGTGTGTGTGCTAGGAACCAGTCCGTATCAGTGGACCATCCGGCGTTGTTGTGAGAGGCTGTGTTCAGCTTGACTGAATTTTTCTTTTGAGGACTCTTTCAGCGCATTTGCCCATTTCACGATGGGTGATTTAGGAGTGCACCTGCCCATACCGTTCTGAGTGTTCAGCAGCTTTTGATCAAAAAATGTCATAACCCCTGTGCCCTACCCTGATCTCGCCCCCAAGGAACTTTGTTTTTTGTTTCTCCAGATGAAAAAAGTCCTCAAAGGGAAACGTTTCGCCAATGCGGAAGAGGTGAGACAAAAAAATGGCAGAAGCACTAAAAGGCATCAAAATCTGTAAGTTCAAAAACTGTTTAGAGCAGTGGGAAAAAAATCTCTCAGTAGGTGTATTATATCAAGTGGAGAGTACTTTGAAGGTGACTGAAGTTTAAATATATAAGAATAAATACACAATTTTTTATAAATAAACGCCAGGTTTTTTTGGTCTCCCTTCATATATCCACAAGTAGTGAAGGTATAAAGACAGGCATGGAGGGCTCCAATTCAAGGCAATAATTCCATTTTGTGGGGGAAGCAAATGGGATTGAAAGAGAAACTTCAACTGTGACTGAAATAATTTGGGAGAAAATCTGAAGCAATTACTGCAAAAACTAAAGTCTGACAAAGTGAACCTGGATACAAAGATACTTGCTTAGTTTTATACTTTTCTGTGTGCTTAAATTATTTCATACAAAATTTACCAAAGCAGTCCTCCTGGCTGGCCCTCTCTCTGGCCCTCACACCTGCCAGGCTCAGCTGGAGGCAGTAGCAACTGGACCCGGTTGCCAGGGTAGCAGATGCAGCAACTCCTTCCCACCAGCCTGCTACTCCCCGGCACAGCAGCACCTGTGGTCTCCAAGGTTCCTGCAGGTTCAGCATCACCCCTTCCTGGCCCTGCCCTGCCCCCAGGGAGAAGTGGAAGTGTGGAGGGTGCCACCAGACCCTTCCCACGTGCTGCTCACACAGGTGGGGAGAAGTGGGCCCATATCCCTGCAGCAGGGCTGGGGCATCCCCAGTCCTGGGAGTCAGATAAGCAACCCAGAGGCCCCGGTCCTCCCCTTGGTGGCAGACAGATCTCAGAGGGTGCAAAGAACATGAGCTTTGAGTTGGGGAGACACAGGTTCAAATCCAGCTCTGCCATGAAACAATTCCAAGACCCCAGGCAAATTACTTAGCCCAAGCCTCCCTTTTTACAACTCTAAAATAAGAATAATGCTGCCCTGGCTTGGTCGCTTGGTTGGACCATGTCCTGTACCCCAAAAGGTTGCGGGTTCAACTCCCAATCAGGGCACATGCCTGGTTTGTGGGTTCTGTACCCAGTCAGGACATGTACAGGAGGCAACCAGTCAATGTTTTCCTCTCCAGTCAGTATTTCCCTCTTTCTCTCTCTCTCTAAAACTGGGCTTACAAAGAAAGAAGATTGCTACATACCTCAGAGATCAATATACAGTAACCCAAAAGATGTCCAAGTGATAATAAAGTAATAAAGTAATAAAAAAAGAAATGCTGATGAGTATGAACATTTATGATGAGTAAAAGAAGCCAATCACAAAAGGACAAATACTGTACAATCCCACTGCTATGATGTCCCTAGAGTGGTCAAATTCAGAGAGACAGAAAGGCAAACGGGGGTGCTGGGGGGAGGGATATTGGGGAGCTGGTGTTTAATGGGGGCAGAGTTTCTGTTTGGGAACATGAAAGGAGTTCTGGAATGGATGGTGGTGATGGCTGTATGATGTCAATGTGACTCAATGCCACTGAGCTGTACCCTTAAAAATGGTTAAGATGGTAAATTTCATGATTTATACATACATCTATACCTGTGTGTATATTCTTTAAAAGATTTTATTTATTTGCCCGGGCTTGTGTGGCTCAGCAGATTGAGTGCTGGCCTGCGAACCAGAGTCATCGGTCCGATTCCCCATCAGCACAGGCCTAGGTTGCGGGCCAGGTCCCCAGCGGCGGATGCATGAGATGCAACCACACATTGATGTTTCTCTCCCTCTCTTTCTCCTTCCCTTACCCTCTCTAAAAGTAAATAAATAAAATCTTAAAAAAAAAAAAAATTTTATTTGTTTATTTTTAGAGAGGAGCAAGGAGGGAGAAAGGGAGAGAAACATCAATGTGTGGTTGCCCCTCATATGCCCCACACTGGGGACCTGGCCCGCAATCCAGCATATGCCCCAACTGAGAACTGAACTGGTAACCCTTTGGTTCGCAGGCTGGCACTCAATCCAGTGAGCCACACCAGGGCATGTGTGTGTTTTTTTAATCCTGACCTGAGGATACGTTTTTCTTCCATTGGTATTAGAGAGAGGGAGAGAGAGCAATAGAGAAACATCAATGAGAGAAACATCGACCAGTGGCCTTCCCCATGCACCCCAACCGGGATTTGAACCTGTGACCTAGGTATGTGCTCTGACTAGGAATCAAACCTGCAACCTTCCAGTGCATGGGACGATGCTCCAACCAACTAACCCATCTGACTAGGGCATATGTTATGTATATTTTACCACAATAAAAAAAAAAAATTAGGAAAAAATGTTTAATCCCATTCTTGTTTTAAGGAGTTATATTAGTAACAAACTTATTACTGTATGCATAGAAAAATCTAGAAAGCTATACATAAAACTGTGTATGATTAAATTTAGAGGGTTTTCTACATCACATATTCTTCTATTATTTAAATCTGGTACTTTTATAAGCAGGAAAAAATACTTGGGGGAAAAGCCAAAGGCCTTCCTCATTGTGTGGTTTTTGAGGATTGCTAAGAGTTTACAAAAAGTACCTGTCGTCTCCTATGTCAGAGAAAGGTCAGCCCGCTCCTGCCTGCCCCACCCAGTTACATGGCACAGGCCGCAGTCCTCACGGCAGGGAAGCAGCATCTCAGGGTGGGTGAGCTCAGACCCGAGGCTTTTCCTCTTGAAGCCTCAGTTTCCTCAACTGGCAAAGGGGATTCTTGCATAGCTATCTCAGAGGCTTCCTGTCAGAATTTAAAACAAGACCATGGATATTGTGTCAACCCAGTCCGGCACAGGGGAAGGCACACTCTGGTCACAACCCAGCTGCCATGGCAGAACACCCTCACGGAATTCGGGGGAGACACCCAGGTGAGGGCTGAGCTGAAAGCACAAACCCCTACAGCCCCGAGCAGACACCCAGAGGCCTCCAGAACCTCCAGGACTCACAGAGCCATGAGCTTCTGGAGCCTCCCAGCTCAGGACCCCAGGAAAGGCCCGGGGTGTGGACCCGGCATTCTGCTCCCAACGCCGCCCCTTGGGTTTAGAACCTGGTCCCCATGGTGGATTTCCTCCTGAAGCTTCTTACAGACAAGGAAACGACACGCTGCCTGCTTAGTCCCAGAGGGAGACCACCCAACAAGCTCCAGCCCCACGGCGGCCTACAGTGATTTGGCTGCCACACCTGAGCCGTGGCGGCAGGCGAGGCAGCGGGTAAACAGGGCACAGGCAGCCTTTTGTTGAAACCCAGAAAGAGAGACTGGGAAACCTTCCCAGGCAGGAGGGAAGGGGGAGGCTCGCACCCCTCCTCTGCCATGGTTAGGGAGGCTGTCCCTCCAGCACTCTCCGGGGAAAGGGGGCAGGGCCATTCCCGCAAGGCCCCAGGGACACACTGGATCTCTGGCCTTGTCCCAGGAGGGCTCTGAGCCTGTGAATCTGCTCCTTGGTCAGCACGCATAGGCTTCCTCTGGTCCCAGAGCAGGATGGGAGAGGATATGACCATGTCCCCGGTGCACACAGCCCCCACCCCAGCGGCGCGGCACTGCCCTCCAGGCCCCCACGCCCAGGCCCAGCCAGAGTGAGTCAGTGGCTGAGGGCTGGGGGCGCCGCCTGGCCCAGGCTCTTCCCTCTGAGAAGGGCACACCCTCGCTTCCCAGGAAAAGGAAAAGGGAAGACAGTCTGGGCCAGAGGTGGGAGGGGAGCGAGCTTCAGTTCCCAACTGCTCTCACACTTGGGCCGGGCCTCCCAAACAGGCTTGTCTTCCTGCAAACTTGTAAGGGCTGGCCTGCCTTCGGGGCAAAGGGTGACTGACACGTAAGGGACACCCACCTTGGACTTCCCCCACTGTGAGCCAAGCACACAGAAGCAGAAGGCCCAGCTGGAGGGGCGGGGGGCTTCCCCCCGCCCCTCCAGGCTGGTGTTAGAGTGGCTGGTCACTGACGTCGCACCCAGCACTTCCTTTGCCTCAGTTCCCAATCTCCAGGCAAACCACCAAGACAGCTCCCGTGTGTGACCTCAGGAAAGTGACTCTGTCTCCCAGGGCTCTGGTTTCCTCATCTGCAAAATGGGCTGATCAGTTCATTCCTTGCAGGGTAGTGATGAGACCACAGAGTAAGACCCTGTAATGTTAGCTTCTGTTGTTACTGTGGTAAGTCATATCAGTCCCTTTAAGGGTCTGAAGTCTGAGGCCTAGAGAAGTTAGGTGACCTGCCCAGGGCCACAAAGCTCGATGGTGGGAAACACCACCCCAGGTCTGACTTTCCACTGTGCCAATCGGCCTCAAAGGCAGGTTGGTCTCCTGGGCCTGGCCGGGTTCCCGGGACCCTGGAGGTGCTTTCTGGGACAAGGCCGCCTCTTTCTGAGGGGGACATGCAAACGTCTCTGCAGGAAACCCTACCTAGCAAGCCATACGCAGGTGCTTCTGGGTCTCTCAGGTGCAGTTTTAAGGAAACTTTAGAAGGGAGGCGAGCTCTAGACTCAAGCCCAGAAGCCAGGTGCTGGGTCTGGGCCTGCAGGGCCAGAGAGGCCTCAGAGACAGGTCTGATCTGCTACAAATGCCAGCACTGCTTCCTAGACAGGTTACAAAATGTGTGCAGGAACGCCCGAGGGCGGCTGAGATCCCTGGGGACGGGGACTGGGGGGCCCGGCCGCAGGTGAGATGCCTGCAGCCCACTCCTCGGGCTGGAGGGCGCTGCCCCGGGACGCTGGCCCAGGGCGCCAGCTGGGAGGTGCAAAGGACAGGATTCCCATGAGGCCCCACCCCGGTCGGCGTTGCTGACGACACACGGGCTCTGACAAGAGGGCGGGAGTTTGGCAGCGAACCCTCTGTGAGTGTCCAGGTGGCACGTGAGAGCTGTGGAATTTTACAGCCGCTTTCGCTCGGGTGCAACGTTACTCCAGGCTTGAGGCAGTACTGCCAGGGTCTAGTTAGTTTTGAGGTTCTGGGCCCTCGAGAGACACTAAAATGTAGAACTTGCTACCAGTGCAGTAGAAACGCACCAGGGGAGACAGCAGGGGATGGCATGGCTGGGAGTAAAAGCTGTTCTGGGAACCTCAGCCCCACACAGTCCTGACAAGAGAAGGTTAAACGCCCCCGCCCCTACCTACTGGGAGGTCACCGAGATTCCCAGTAGCGAGCAGAGCTCAGCCAGCTTCCACATTAGGGGCATCGGTCCTGGCGGCAGAGAGCCTCCGTTGCCAGAGGTGGGGACCAAGGCCAAAGAGTCACCCCGGTCAGTTTCCCAGCATGGCCTGCAGACCACTGGCTTCATGACGGCCTGGGGAGCTCCTCTCAAGTGCAGATTCCTGGGCCTAGCCCCAGGCTCTGACTGCAGGTCTGGGGTGGTGGGCTCAGGGGAAACAGCATTTCCAACAAGCCCCCGGGTGACTGTGAAGTACCCCCAAGCCCAAGCACCTAGGAAAAAAGCAAAGTGGGAGGTGGGGTGAAAGCACAGGCTGCCAAGGCAAACGAACCAGGTTTGAACCCTGACTTTTCCACTGAGGCAACTTTGGGCAAGAGCCCTCGTCCCTCTGAGACTTGGTCTGCTGGCCTGTAAAAAGGTGAAACCACCGCACACGGGCGGCTGTGGCAGGTAAGGCAGCAGACATGTGTAACGACCTGGCACAGGGCCCAGCGCTGGGACCGCAGCCACTGAGGATGAGCACGGCCCGAAGGGCCTGCCGCTGGAAGCGGGGAGGAGGCAGAGGCCATCTCCTGGGGCTTAAGTGTCTGCGGGAAGGAAAGAGACTCCGGGGGAAAGAACGAGAGGGGCAAACGGGAGCGGGGCGGGTCAGGCCAGGAGCCTGAGAGCCCGGCCAGGTGAGGGAGACGTCTGGGGCCCAGGCCTCCCCCCAGCTCGGTCCTGCCAAACCACTCTCCTGCTTCCACAAAACCAGGCTGCCAGGCAGGAGTCCCTGCACTGAAACCCACCCTGAGGTCATTTGTGACCCAACAGAGCATCTCCTATCTTCCGACCCAGGCCGTACAGAGGCCCCTCCGCCTTCTTGCCTGCCTGCCCACCCTCAAGGCTAAAAACCCAAAGGAAGCATTGCAAGGCAACGAGGGCCGAAGTTTCTGCTAGGAAACACCAGGGTAACTGAGTCGGGGCCACACTCAGGCACATGCAACAACTCGTGTGTGTCCCCTTCGCCTCCCAACCGGCTCCTGCCCCAGGCAGACAGGGAGGCCAAAACTCCCAGGCCGCCCGCGCCATTCCCCCCAAGCCGTCCCTGGCACGGAGGAGGAATTTTGATCCCGGATAAGTAGGACCTGCTGCTTCCTGCTCATCGTAGGCCAAAGACTTTGGCTCAGGCCTTGCCAATCTGTAGGACAGAGCTCCTCAAAACCAACAGGAAACTCCTACAGGGCAGGGCCTGGAGTTGCTATCCTTGCCCCGATACACAGGAGAGTCAACAAAATCACACAGCAAGCATTTCCCACCCCCCTCTGCTGCCACAAGTGCCCCAACACAATGCTCAACACCCCCCCCCCCCGCCAGAGTGAGGGAAGGGAGCCATGAGGGTGGGAGAGCCAGAGCAGGGATATTCTGATGAGACACACACTCTCAGCTCTCCCCTGGCCTGGAAGAGAGGGCCAGGAGTAACCACCAGCAAAGCAAGAGTGAGGTGGGGGCAGCAGCTGTCACAGGGCTTGCTTCTGCATGAATGAGCAAATAGTTGTAATACGTGTGGAAGAATACACCCTCCCATTCACATCACTGGAAGGAGGATCGGGGGGACGGACTTTCCCTTTCTATATGACATTAAACCCAAAATGTTATAAAAACATAATGAACATGCAAATATGTTGGTAATTACAAAAATAATAATAATAATTTTTTTTTAAATCCACCCTAGGAAGGGCCAGACATCACTTAACAAAAAGCTGAGGTGGGAGGTGAAGGCAGGGAGGCCTTGGGCATGAAGCAAAGGACCTTGGCCCAGGATCCCAGGATCAGGTTCCAGTGCCATGTCCCTGCCTTCCTTCCTTAAGAGTTTGGGTGAATTGCTTCCTCCCTCTCAGCCTCAGTTTCCACGTCTGTAAACAGGGGAGGAAGGCCACTGCTTGAGCTTCCCCAAATGATCAAAGGAGATCACTGATAAAGGTGCGTTTCCCAAATTATAAAGCTGCTATGATTAGGGAACACGCTCTGGGACACACACTCAGCCAAGTGCCTTTCCCTCTATCTGCGTGGAGATGAGGTGCTGATATTACCCGCTTTCTGTCGATGATGAAACTGGGCTCACAGAGGTGCAGTGACCGGTCCGCAGTCACTCACAGGGCCTGAGAGGATAAAGTGTTGGTCCTAACCAGGGCACTTCCTGCCTTTAGGGGCTGTTTTCCAAAGTGCAGGATGACAAACCCCAGTCCCCAAAGAGGTCCATCCGCATGACCAAGTAAGCGTGGGGGAACATGACCTGCCGGCTCCCTCTCAGAGACTCGTCACGCTCGGTCAGTGCGCTCAAGGCCCCGAGAAGGCCTGTAGCAAAGACAGGAAGTTGCCATTTCCCACTGTGGCCAGAGAAAACCGGCGCTCCATGGAACACACCTTGGGAAGTGCGGCCATGAGACAGCACCCACAACCACCCGGCTTGGCAAGGTCTGGGCCGAAGGCGAGAAAACAAAGAGGGCAGCAATGAAACTTCACATTGGCGTTCGAAGCGCACGGCAAACAGATCCTACTGAGCTGGCCACTGAGTCGGGAGGAGCAGGAAGGGTTCTCCCTTCTGCCACCTCTGCCCTAGACCTACAGGGAGAAGAGCAAAGGACTGCAGAGACGGAGGAGACACTGCCCTTTGCTCCCCAGGCTGGGGATGGCACCCAGGCAGAGGCCGTGGCTGGCCTGAGGGAGAGGGCTCAGTCCTTACCCCGGGGACGGCTCTGCTATCTGCGTGCTGGCTGTCGGTGCTGAGGCTGGCCCGCTTCTGTCTGGGCAGGGTCCTGGCATTTCTTTCGTTCCATGGAAGCTGCCTCCCTACGAGGAAGCAAGAGCTACTGTCAGCAGGGATGTGTGTGACTATCAGAGTTACCTGCTGTGCTGCCAACATTTTTTGAGTGCCTGCTTGGTGCCAGGCCCTCAGCTGGGTTCTGGGGTGACAACAGAGAATCAGACAGTCTACTGGGGGAGATGCCAAGCCAACAGTTACAACTGGCTCTTGAGGGCCCAGGGCTCTGCTGCGGGGAACCCAGAAGCTGTGGGACCATGGAAGAGACACCAGACCCACACTGCTGGGGTCAGGGAAGGCTCCCTGGAGAAGGCGTTACCTGAGCTGACTGCTGAGGAAGAAGAGGAGTTGGAGAAAGAGCATTCCAGGCAGAGAGGAACAACACATGTTTGCCTGGAGGGGAGAGAACATGGCATCTAGAGAATGTTCAGTGATTCAACCTGGCTAGATCCAGGGCCGGAGGTGGCTGTGGAGAGAGATGAGCTACTGTGGCCTGAGCTAGGTCCGGGCAAAGACAAATCCTCAGCCTAGACACATAACTTCAACTCAGACTCAAAAGCCAACCATTGTCTATTAGTCAAGAAGCACTTAGGGAGCATCGACTACCTGCCAGCACTCCGCTCAGAAATATCCACAAAAGTGAGCAAGACAAGTTAGTAGCGTGGGGACAGAAGGGCACTCAGACTACAGCAGGGGTAGAGGGAGCATCTAAATCCAGCAGGAGCTGGGAGCATGGCCCAGTCATCAGGGAAGGCCAAAGGATGAGCAGGAGTTAGCGGGCGGGGGTGGGGGGCCCGGGGGCAGGGGTGAATACAAGCAGACAAAGGAACTTGAAAGATTCTAGGCCTGCTTGTGGAGCCTTTAAACCACTTATGCAAAGGGGCACTATCACACCTACTCAGTGCTAGGCACTGTGCTGGAAGGAAAGAAGCAGAAGACAGGCGCCATCTCACAGGGAGACAATCACCTGGCAATCCCACACTAGGTGATGGCAATGACGCAGAAAAGCACCTAGAGCTGTGAAGCCACAGTGCCGCCTAAGCTGGCCTCTACCCCTGCCCTGCCCTCCTCGGCGAGAATGGGGATACCCACTAGGCAATCTAGTCACATGCCTGTGGCAGATCCAGGACCCAAACTCCGGCCTCTGGACTCCTTGTAACGGATTCATCTACTTCTTCTTCTAGGAAACACACAGTGACCAGCCCCTCCATAGTCACTCAGAGCTAACATCTCTTTTCTTGGGGCTGCCTCTGTAATGTTTCTATCACTAAGCCGTATCAGTGCTTTCCTGTCTGCCTCTCCTCCAAGACTGCCGCTCAGGAGGCCAGGAACTGCGTTCCCCGAGCACCATTTCTGAACCAGGCCAGACACTTACTAACGGAAGGCTGAGTGAACACAGGAGCCACGGGGGGAGAGAGAGTGTGCTGGGCTCTAGGGTTCCACATCCACCAGACCTGACACCTCATGAGGCCGTAGACTAATTGCCTGTGCCTCGGAGTCCCCATGTAAAAACCTGGAATCATCTCCACTCTCAAGAGTCAGAAATCAGGCTGATTCCTTCCCTCCAACTCTTACCAGCGATGTCCAGGCCAGGCCAGAAGCCACCCAATGCCCAGCCATGTCCCTGAGTTCTGACCTACTGGGGTAACCCTCAGGAGCCCCACTGTCCAGCAAGGCCTCTCAAAGTCTGCAAAGGAAACCGTTTCCTCCTGGGTGTGCCCATGGGACGGAGCACAAAAGCACCTGATTGAGTTCTGGCGGGGGAGTCATAACATTTCTCAAGCCCCTGCTCTATGTCCAACAGACCCCGGAAGGCACAGGGGCACTAGACCCAACCCCTAAGAATCTCTAAAACTAGGAAGACAGGGAGGCACAGGCCATGTTATTCATGCCCTAGCATCTCTCCAAAACCCAGTCCTCAGCATAAGTCATCTGCCCTTGCCTCCCCGGTGAGCCAGAGGAAGACGTGACCTTCACCAAGGCAATGCCGATGTGAATGAACCACAGCCACTGCCCAGTCTCCCTGAACAAACTCCCACTCCATCCCCTCCACAAGGAAGGGTCACCAACAGCTGACCTCCCCTTTCTGCCTCCAGTCTGTCTGTCTGCCAGTCTGTCTGCTCCAGTGGGCAGGATACAGTTGGGCAGGGGTTACATGGACTCCTCCTAATGGAAAAGGTGGGAGAGGCCCTTGGGAGGCTTTCAGCTTCTTCAAAATCTTCTTCCACAAGTTAAGCCCAAATTCCCTTTCCCCCACCAAGCGCTCTCCCTCCTCATCCTCACAGCTCATCCTCCAAATGCTTCCTGGGGTAGGGCAGGGAAGAGAAAGGGAAGAGGCAGGTCAGGGGAATGTGGTCACCAAAGGACGGCCCCACCCTTTCAGCGAAGTCCCCACCAGGAGGAGGCTGTGGACACTCCCCACCCCACCCCCCGCCCCCCCAGCCATCTCTCCTCCTTTCCAAAAAAGGCAGCAGTTGCATCAGCTGAGAACCAGTCGGATCTTGGTTCACCCCCGTCCAAATCAAGGGGGAAAAGGAGTCAACAAAAGGAGCAGAATCATCATGAACCACAAGGATCCGAGGCACTGTTTCCCCAGCCTGGGAGCCAACTCTGCTGGATCTCCAGCTCACCCGTAGCGGTACCAGCCCGGACCTAATCAGACTTGGCCCTGAGGCCCCAGACCCAGGACCAGTCTTCCCGGGGACCCCAGCCCAGACAGGCCCCAAGAGCCTACCCCGGGACCCTGCCCCCAAGTCGGGGCACTGCTCCCGCCAGATCAATAAGAGGGAGGGGCCCAAAGGGAAAGGAGGGGCCGAGAGCCCAGAAGAAGGGAGCAGGGGGGAACCTTTGAAAATGAAAAAGAGCTGGTAAAGAGAGAGCCCAGAAGTGGAACCTCTACGAAGGGGGCAGTGTGTGCAGGAGTGAGGATCAGGGGGAACCCAGGGGATGACAAGGGGACCTGGGGGAGCCAAAGCGGAAACTCCCAGTAGTGGAGCGCAGGGGAGGCACGGGGTGCCTGGGAGGGGGCTCGCGCGCCGCGGCGCCGGGGACAGGGTGCGATCCCAGAGACCCGAGGGACGGGGGAGACTGGACACAGGCAGAACTGAACTGCCGCGGGAGGCCCCAGGGAGCCGGCCCCAGTGGGCAGGGCCGGAGCTGCAGGAGCGCCCGGAGCCCGGCAGCTGGTCGGGGACGTGTATAAGTGGGTTTCGAGAGGTGACAGCTCGCGCCCCTTTCCCCACCCCACCCACTCACCTGGGCCCGCCGCGTCCGGCCGCCCACCAGGCGGCCCCTGAGCCCCCGCCGCTCAGTCCCGCCACCGGCCGCTGCGCCCCTCCGGCGCCTCCTTTTGTTTGTCCCTCACTGCACCACTCAGCCTTCTCCGCCCCGGAAGTGACGTCACCCTAAGGCGCGAAGGCGGTGGCCTGGGCGTCGCCATCTTTTTGAGAGGAACTGTCTTACCACTCTCAACCCCTCCTCTCCCTGCTGACGCCATGTTGTTTGGGGGCGGAAGTAGCGGAGCCCGGGCTTGGCCCCTTTAAAGGGACAGGACCGGTTCTAACCTTCGGGAAGACCTTGGTGACAGTGTGAAGCGGCGGAGGCAGAGGTGAGTAATCGAGCGGCCGAGCGTTGCTGCCCCGAGGTTTTAAGTGCCGAGGTTTGGTAACCGGTTCTGAGCTGGATTGTGCCAAAATACTTGCACCATTTGGTGGTGGTGTGATAGCAGAAGGGATGCCGGAAAGGTTCTCCCAGCTAGAAGCCGCCCGCGAAAATAAGTAGCGCGCGCCTCTCGCTGACCCACGGTCTAACACTGGTCCCCGTCTGGCTGGTCCTACCTGCACCCACATCCCCGCTCAATCCACCCGAATACCACTGTAGTACCTGTAGGGATGATGGAGCCCAAGGTAGTTCGGTAAATTCTGGTTAGAGCCGGGGCTGGAACCGGGTCCCGGACTCCATCTCCTCAGCCGTGAGGATCTCGAGTCCTCGGAGTTCCCAGACTGCTCATGGTAACGGCAGCCACGTTAAACAGTAATCTGTACAGTGGCATAATGTGCAGCCACTAAAACGAAAAATGTTCACTATGCACTAATACGGGACGACTTGTAAGATACCTTAAATGAAAAAAGGAATGGATAAAAAGAGCAGCGTTGGTCTGAGCTAGTTTGCATAAAACAAGTGAGGGGCTGGGATTGTCTGTGAGTGTGTGCACCAGCCACCTGGTAAGATGCATAAGTTGTCGACTGTGGTGGCCTCGTACAGAAGAACTGGAGCCCTGGGTACTGGGACAAGGGGGCAGAATTTACTACCATGTGCACAGGTTGGTTATTTTAAAAATAGGATGGTGAAGATCCAGAGATTCCACTTCTGGGAATATATCCAAAGAAACCAGAAGTGCAAATATGAAAGAACATATTCTTATGTTCATTGCAGTTTTATTTATAATAGCCAAGATTTGGAAGCAACCCAAGTGCCATCAGTAGATAAGTAAATAAAAAAGCTCTAGTATATTTGCACAATGGAATACTACTCAGCTGTAAAAGAAGAAGAAGAAGAAGAAGAAGAAGAAGAAGAAGAAGAAGAAGAAGAAGAAGAAGAAGAAGAAGAAGCGTACGAACAGATGGATGGACCTGGAGAGGATTATGCAAGAGAAGAAGCAAGAGAAAGAGAAGTACATATGATGTTCCACTTATATATGGAATTTTTTAAGTTGCTGCTTTAGAGGAAGAGAGAGAAACATAGATTTGTTGTTCCACTTATTTATGCATTCCTTGGTTGCTGCTTGTATGTGCCAGATCAAACCAGACACCTTGACATATCCTGAGGACACTAACCAACTGAGCTACCTGGCCAGTGCCTATATGTATTAAACAAAATAAACCAACAAACAAAATAAAAACAGACAGAAAGATACAAAGAACAAACTGACAGCTGTCAGAGGGGAGCTGGGCTTGGGAACCTGGGTGAAAAAGGTGAAGGAATTAAGAAGAAAACTCAGACAGACAACAGTATGGTGATTACCAGAGGGAAAGGGGGGTGGGGGGAGGTAGGAGAGGGTAAAGGGGGAATAAATGGTGATGGGAGGAGACTTGACTTGGGGTGGTGAACACATAATACAATATACAGATGATGTGTTATAGAATTGCACATCTAAAACCTACATAATTTTGTTAACGCAAGTCACCCCAGTAAATTCAATAAAAACTTAAACATTTAGGGCCTTAAAATACAAAAAATAAATAAATGAACAGAAATAAGATGGTGAAGATAATAAAATAAGAGCCCTCATGGGTCAGGTGCTGAGCCAGTGCTTGGTTTCAGCTCTCCTGCTAGGAGGTCTTACTTTCCCCTGTTGCTAGAGGAGGAAACAGGCCAAGAGGTTGGGGACCTTAGCAGTATCTCACGGCCCACAAGTGGGGAGGTTGGAATTTGAGCCCTGGAGGATTTAACACTAAGGCCCACAGTTCTGGCTGAGAAGCTTTTTGGTTAACCATACAGCAGCCAGCGTGAGACCTGGCACCCAGCAGATGTCCAGTAACTGTTTACGGGCTGTTAACTGACTAAACAAATGAAACAAACAGGATGAGAGGCAAACTTTGGAGCTCACATTCCAGACTGGAGTCCAAGACTTGCCCCTTTCCAGCCTTGACACTGTGGACCTGGCAGGTCCCTTTCTGAGCCTCCATGTCCCCACCTATAAAAATGACAACCACGACCATAGTGGCTGACAGAGTGCTCCCACCTGCCCTGCTCCGTGTTTTACATGCAGATTAGTTAGCCCCATTTTATAGATCAATGAGCAGAGCACAGAGAAGTTAAGAAAGCTGCCTCCAAAGGGTCCGCCCACAAAACCTCATTAGTCTGGTGAGGGTGACAAATCCAGCAGTTGACATCTGTGACGAGTGTCGTAGTGGGTCAGGCCTTGGGAGCACCTGGCTCAACCCTGGGTGAGTCAAAAAGGCTCTCAAAGGAGGTCCCGTTTAATCTGTGACTGAGGATCCATAGGTGTCTGGGAGGAGAAATGACAGGGCCATTTTCTGAAACATGAAACAGCAGTTTTGGGATGGTATTCTGCAAGAGGCACGGTGGTGTGGCACAGGAGCCCCTAAAACATGCAATACCTGACTATTCAGTCAGCGCGCTGATCTTTTTTCCTTTGATTGTCAAATAAAAATAAAACAACAGCCAACACAATAGCCATTTGGTATGAATGAATTGAAAGTATACCTATTTTTTGGTCAGATCAGCAAAAACTGTTTTTTGGAGTGCAGCGAAATGTTACTAATCAGTTTATCTGTGCCAGGAGACGATAATCGCTGGGCTAGAAGCTCAAGCAGAGACTTACTCATACCTGCAGGTAAATGGCACGATAGGAGACCATGCCGGTTAGAAACGTTCAGTCTGGCTCCTGTGTCAATTGCTCTTTCCTCCTGGAGAATTACTTCACATGGTAAAGTCTGTGGTTTCTCACCCCCCACCCCACACTTAACCTTCCATATCCCGAGGAGTAGAATGCCCTGATTTTATAGTCCGGGTGGGGCTAACAAAGGAACACAGGAAAGTTAAGAGCAATGAGGAAGCCCTTCACACTGATGGCCCCCCCACCCCATTCATTCGGCCCCCAGAAGGGCAGTCCAGTTGCTGGCACTCTGCCCAGGGGAATGAAGATGGCCGCACAGGAGGCCCCTGGCTGTGTATGCTCACCTGGGTTCTTAGGTTGCCAGTGTGCCTGGATGTCCGGCTGGGTATGGCTCCTCTCTTTTGGAGCCAGCAGGCCAGAGCCACGCCAGCTGCAGTGGGAAAGGAGCTCTTGGGGCACTGCCAGCTCCCGAGGAAATTTCCCCAACGCTCATCCTACTTCCTCATTCTAGGACAGTGGTCCAAGCATTAAATTCACCAACGGCGTCCTTCTGTGCTTTTCTAGGGACTCTGATTCCATAAGTCATTTCCCTGCATTGGGCCTCAGTTTCTCCATCTGTAAAATGGATATGACTCTCTCTAATGTTCCAGGCACTAAACATATATACATATGTTGTTCCTTATGTGTAAAACTGCCCTAAAGGGTGAGATTTCAGTTTTGGATCTGGGTTCCATGCAAGGAGGAGTAAGGAGGGGGGTACTTGCTTTGTGTCTCACTTAGAGTCCCCATCCACAAACCCCGCTTACAGGCCTGGGAGCCTGCAGCCTGGGCTCCAGAAGTCACTTCCCCTTTGCCAATTCCAAACCCAGGGAGACCTGAGTAGAACCATTAACAAGTTTTTACCTTACATGTCTTATAGGGGCTCTGTTTTTAGATTCTCCCCTTGCCACCCCCCCCCCAAAGAAAAAACAAACCAGGACTCATTTTCTAACAAGAGATTTTGTTGTCCTGCTTGGTGTACTACTTTTTACGGAAAGCCTTATAAGTTTAACTATTCCAGCATATTGTTAGTACAGGTTACCGTGGGCCAGGACCTGTGCTAAATGCTTTCTGTGAATGATTACCTTGTTATTGTCCCCGCTGTACAAGTGAGGAAACTGAGCCTAGAGAGGACCAAAGTCCTGTAGCTACTTCACGGTGGAGCTGGGATCATTTTATCCAAGTCCAAGTCAGAGTCCAAGCTTTCATCATCTGTGATTGTTCAAGTAACAGACCGGCCTTGCCGAACCCGGTCCTGCCCCCCAGACCCTTCTCCAAAGGTGCCGAGGTTGGTGTTTTCTCAGCTACTGGGAAGTGCCTGGCATTTTGAGCCCAGGGTCACTATACCTCCTAGGCACTGGACAGAGAGGCCCGATACAGAACTGACTCGCTGCAAACACGCAGGGTGCTTCTATGAGAAATAGTAAAATCAAATGTTCTTATTGCATTGAGTTGGCTTTGGTGATGTGGAGCCAGCCTGCAAAGCCAAAATCACCTTGCCTGTCCTTGCAAACTGCCATGCAGAAAGGAAGGTGGATGAGACATGGTTGCTGTCCCCAAGGGCTGATGGTTTCCCGCAGGCTGGTGAGCAGGTAGAGGCAGCAGCACCCACCTCCTGAAAGAGGGACTTTTGGGGAGTTTGGACTTTGGAAACAGGCAGACCAGGGCCTGAATCCCAGCTCAGGCTCTTGCAGCTGAATGAGCTTTGTTTAGCCTCCTCTTGGGAGATACTAGGGATAACGTCTTCCTAGTAGACTGTCGTGAAGATTAGAGAATTTAGCACAGAGGTCAGGCACATAGTAAGTTCTCTCTGAGTTCCGAGAAGGGCCCAGGTGGACACAGAGGGCTGCAGAGAGGAGGCAGAGCTGGGGCTAGAGCCTGCCGGGGGAGTGGATTAGGGGGCATGGCTGGCAGGGGTACAGCCTGAACAAAGGTGGGCGACGTCTGTTCAAAAGCAAAGGATTTGTGTGTTCAGACAAGGAGAGAACATGGAAACTGCAGAGTCTGGATCCAGGCCTGTTCCAAACCCCAGGCTGAGGAGGCTGTTGCTTTTATCTGGTATCAATTCAGGGACGTGGCAAGGCCTGTCCAACTGCGGGGAGGCATAGTTCACATCAGAGTGTCAGTCACTGAGGCATTTGCCTGGAAGTCTTGCACCTCTTGGTCACCAGTCATGGTGCCTTCTGGCCAAGAAGGTGGCCAGTAGCTGGTCAGGCTGATGGAGGCATGTGTTGGGGGAGGACATTGACCATTGGCCACCAGCCCCTGGCCTGACAGCAAGGAGGCGTGGGCCCTTAGGCGCTTGGGAAGCTGCCCTAGAAGGGGTCCAAAGGGCCCTCTGGTGCCGTCCAGGAGGTTTGGCCTCCTGAGTGCCACCACAGCCCCTGAGCCGCCTGCGTGGCTGCACTTCTCCATGGACTAGTGTTTAACAATAATAACGAGAGCATTTGTTGAACCCTGACTCTGCCAGGCACCAGGTTAAGTGATTTCATGTGTTACCTCACTGACTTCTCGCTACAGCCCTGTGCGGCAGATACTCATTAATCTCATTTCAGAAATTATTCTCAGAAAGGTTCAGTAATTTGCCAGGTGTCACACAGCCAGTAAATGGCTTTGACCTGAGGTCTGTTTTATTCCAGAGCTTCACATCCTCTTGTTTTTTTTTTAATAAAACTCTATAGCCCTGACTGGTGTGGCTTGGTTGATTGAACGCTGGCCTGCAAACCAAACGGTTGCCAGTTCAGTTCCCTGTCAGGGCACATGCCTGGGTTGTGGGCCAGCTTCCCAGTAGGGGGCGCATAAGAGGCACCCACACACTGATGCTTCTCTCCCTCTCTTTCTTCTTTCCATCCTCTCTGTCTGAAAATAAATAAAATCTTAAAGAAAAAAAAAAACTATAGAAGTTTATATGACCTCATCCCCAAAGAACGCCACAGTTAATAATTTAGTGGTGTCCCTGAAAACATCCTTATGCACAAACATATATATATAATTAAGCGGTCCTTGCTTTGCATGGTTCTGATATGGATAAGTTTCAGGTACCACCATTTAAAAATAAATTGTAACTTTAGTTAATTTTTAGTTAAAAATTTTTTTTGCATTAAAGCACACCAGTCCCTCAACAACAGTGTTTGAATTTCAGCCTCCATGTTTTTTATATATGTGTATATATATATATATATATATATAGTTTTGAAGTTTTTATTTATTCTAGAGGTGGAGAAGGGAGGGAGAAAGAGAGGGAGAGAAACATTGATGTGAGAGAGGAACATAGATTGGTTGCCACCTGTATGCGCCCCAACCAGAGACCAAACCCACAACCCAGGCACATGCCCTGACCAGGAATCAAATCAGCAATCTTTTGCTTCGCAGGACCACGCCCAACTGACTGAGCCACACTGGTCAGGGCCCTTGTTACATTAACCATGAGTAATTGCATCAAGTGTGGATTTTGCTGCTAGCTCTTCAGTCCACAAATCGCTATGGAATAACATGCGCATGATGGTCACATCACTTCTTTTGCCATCTGTCATTGATTGGTCACCATGCATGTTATTTAGTTCCTATTCAGACAGCAAAGCACGCAGTTGTGCTGCCGCCTGTCTTCCAGAGATAAATGCAGGTGACATTTACAAAAACAGATCATCAGAAGCGGAGGTTGGCCAACAGAGATGGAAGCACAACAGGAAAATGCAGAGTGGCAGCCCTGAGCATGAAACTGGAGTTGAACGTAAAGGAAACGAAAAAAGAAACAGCCAACAGTGGGCACGTGGAGACCGCAGCTGTTCACTGACCTAGGGGCTGTAGCTGTCCAGCCAGAGAAACTTCATGAAGGCAAATTTATCGACATAAATGACGAGAGTGGTCCTGACGAGAAGGATGCAGTGTACAAACCAGTGGCATTTAATGGATGCACAATGTTGTGTGACCACCGCCTCTCTCTAGTTTCAAAACTTTTTCATTACCTTAGAAAAACAACCCATACTCAATAAATAAGCATTCCACACTCTCCCCCCCCGCCCCCCTGCCAACCCCTGGTCGCCACTAACCTGCTTTGTGACTCTATGAATTTGCCTATTCTGAATATACCGTGTGAAGGTAATCCTCCAATACGTGACCTTTTGGGACTGGCTTCTTTCACTTAGTATAATGTTTTTGGGGTTCATCCATGGTGTAGCATGGATGGTGGTAGCATGTTCCTTTTTATGGCTAAGTAATATTGCATCATATGGCTGTACGACAGTTTAGCCATTTATCTATTGAAGGACGTTTGGATTGCTTTCATCTTTTCACTATTATGAATAATGCATTTACTAAGTTTCTGCATGAACATATGTCTTCATTCTTTTTCCAGTATATACCTAGGAATGGAATTGCTAGGTCATAAGGTAAATCCTGTGTTTGGGCTTCATAAAAATTTAAAACTTTTGTGCATCAAAAGACCTTATGGAGAGAGAGAGAGGAAGAGAAACATCGATGTGAGAGAGAAACATCAGTTAGTTGCCTCTTGTATGTGTCACAAATGGGAACCAAACCTACAACCCAGGCATGTGCCCTGACCAGGAATTGAACTGGCTACCTTTTGCTTTGTGGGACGACACCCAAGCAACTGAGCCACACTGGTCAGGGCTGTTGATTTATTTTGAATTAATTTTTGTAGATGGATTGAGGCAGAGGTCTAACTTCATTCTTTTGCATGTGACTGTCCACTTGTCCTGGCTCTGTTTGTTGAAGAGATTATTTTCCCCCATTGAATAGGTTTGGCACCCTTGTCAAAAATCAGTTGGCCAGAGATGTCTGGGCTTATTTCTGGTCTCTCAATATTATTCTGTTCTATATGTCTGTCCTCAAGCCAGTGCCACACTGTTTTCATTACTGTGGCTTTGTAGTAAGTTTTGAAATTAACATGCATTTTTCATGTAACCTGAATATCTCTTCATGTTAGGGCCTGTCTCATTCCTTTGTGTGGCTGCACAATATTGCATTGTATAGATAAATCAGAACACACTGAACACCCCAGTTGATAACATCAGATTGCCTCCAGTTTTTTCCTCTCACACACAATTAAGTTTTGCTCTGAAAGTGATTCCAGTGAACACCCTAATCTGGTATTTTCTAAATTATGGACTGTGTAGTGCATTGTAGTATCAATTTGATGACTCTCAATCTTCTTATTCTCTGCCTATCTGAAAGAAAGTAGTGTTTCATTTTAGTTTGCATTTTATTATGATAGGATTCATAAGATTATCATGAGATTCATCTTTTCAAGTTGTTTTCTTTTTGTGTAAATTTATATATTTTTTCCTACCTTTTTTCCTGTTGAGATATTGGTCTTTTGATTTGTGAGAATCTCTTGTATGTTAATGCTCACACTTACCTGGATGGGTAGCTCAGTAGGTTAGAGCATCATCCTGATACTCCAAGACTGCATGTTTGATCCCTGGTCAGGGTACATATAAGAATCAACCAATGAATGCTTAAATAAATGGAGTAACAAGTTGATCTCTCTCTCTCTCTGTCTTTCTTTCAAATCAATTTTTTAAACAAAGGTTCACACCTTATTAAAATGGCCTGGACACTTGTTTGTCCCCCTCCTTAGATTGTGTGCTCCTCAAAGGAGAGAAGGCTGTATCCTGTTTATCCCCGTATGCCCGCTGGCTGGCATAGGGCATAGCACATAATAGAAGTTCAATAAATAGGTGCTGAAGTGATGAAAAGGTGTGCACCTACTATGTGGCAGGCCCTGTGCCAGGTATTGATGACAAAAAGATGAACAGAGAGAGAGCCCTTGCTCTACTGGAACTCACAGCCTGGTGGGAGAGACAGACGCTCATTCTCTCATTCCACAAAAGTTTACTGAGCAGCTTACTCTGTACCAGGTGCATAGTGTCCACTGGGAGAGCCAGCCTG
This sequence comes from Pteronotus mesoamericanus, assembly GCF_021234165.1. NCBI lineage: Eukaryota > Metazoa > Chordata > Mammalia > Chiroptera > Mormoopidae > Pteronotus > Pteronotus mesoamericanus. The sequence continues at coordinate 5,557,753 of NW_026555258.1, forward strand.
CTAGGATGATAAAAATGCCAGGACTATGACTCAGGTGACCTGGTGCCAGTGGAATCGGTTCCCTGCCCTGGTCATCAGTATCCCCATCCATAAAATGTGAGTGACTGAGCCAAATTCCCTCATTTCCCATTGAGCATCAGTCAGTCTACGCCTCTTTGGCTCTTTCTGGAAGTGGAGTCACTGGCCCAGGGAGCCACCCTGTCACTGATCAGAGCCTCCCCTTGTCTCACAGTGGCAGTGAGGGCAGGCTTTGAAGTCAAGAGTCCTAGGTTCAAACTCCAGCTCTGCAACTTGCTGTGGCCTTGGGTGTGTGGCTTAGCCTCTGGATGGAACCCTTCTGTAGGGATGCAACTTACCTGTAAGGTGCACAGCAGGCTGCCTAGCACAGCAGAAGTTTACAGTAAACAAAAGTCCATTGTCACTACCCTTTGGACAGACCTCGGGGCTATAGAAAAGTTGGCCAAGGAAGACCTGCTTCCTAGAAGAGGAAGGATGAGGCACAAGGACTTGGAGGAGGTGAGGCCTGGGAAAGACTGCTCTCCATGGCCCCTAGGTGCCCCTGAATAGGTCCCCCCTGGAGGTCCCTGGGTCATCCCCGGTCACTGGGAGAACCCTGGACTGGGAGGCGAGCCATCCCGCCTCCAGGTGGGTCTGGACCCGCACGATCCCCACCGTGGGCCTCCTCTATGAAGTGAGGCCATAGTGCCCTCCTGTGCCGCCGTGAAAGTCTTCCTGTGCCTGAGTGTTTGGGACTCCAGGGCCGGCTGTCCCAACCCAAAGTCTAGGGCTGGTTCTGCGTGGCCCCTGCTGGCAGCTTCAGGAACAACAAGCCTGCAACGATGAGTCCCTTGCCTGTTAATGAGGGTGTCCGAGACCTGGTGGCATTGCCGGGTAAGGGCAGCCCACATGGCCACCTGTGCCCTTCCTGCTCTTTGCTGGGACTCCCGTGGTTTCTTCCTCCTCTTCGAATTCCTGGAAACTGCCCCCACCACATCCACATGTTCCCAGACACAGACCGATGTGTGCGCATGCTCAAGTGCAAACACTCACGTTCCCACATGAAACCTCAACCACACGTGGATTTACTCCTGTCCAAGGTCACATTAAGACTTTCATGGGCCCCTTTCTCCATTAGAAAGTTAAATATATATATATATATATATATATATATATTTTACAACTCTGTTGGTAGATAAAAAATGAATATCACCCAAGCTGAATTTTATCATTATTATATACTCATTATCATTGTATCCTCTCTTTTTTCTTACTTTAAACTAAATTAAGATTGAAACATTTTCGTAGGCCCCTCAAAGTATGGCAGGCGGTTGGCGCACACCTTCGGAGGAGGCCTGACGGAGAAGTCAGGCCTGCCAGCCGGCAGGAACAAATTCACACACATCAAGCCCACGAGCCGTATTACATTAACTCAGTGAGTGTTCATAAAGTATCCACTCTATTATTAATACTCGTCGTTTCCTTGGCACCTTTTCTGTGCCAGGCACTAAGTGAAGTGCTTTCCATGAATTATCTTATTTTTATTTCTAATTTATAGGTAGGGAAAGTGACTTGCCTCTGGTGAGAGAGCCAAGGTCTGCATGACATCAAAGCCTGTGTTGTAATCATCTCCCCAGGGGTCTGTTCAGGGCCTGGGCCTGGGTGGCACCAAAGGTTCTGTGTCATGCTCACTCCCGTGCACGCGCACATGCCCCGGCATGCACGCCCCACCCCCACCCCGGCCCTGGCAGTCAGTTTCCTGCCGCAAAAGCCTAAACAGTTTCAATCCCCAGCCCCAGGGCAGTGAGGCTAATTAAGCATATCCTTGTCCTGCACAGGCTCTCCTCGCCCTCTGTGGACCCAGGTTGCCCACGCCACCTCCAGCCCCAAGAACTGGCAGTGCCCGAAGAGGGTGAGGCGCTGAGGTTGTGGCTGGGGAGGAGAGAGGGCCATGAGCTGGGTGGGGTCTTCTCCAGTGTGCGTGTGCTGCCCTGTGCTGGGCACCGGCTGCTGTAGGCCCTCCTCCGACCTCTGGGAGCTCAGTGTGACATTAGTCATTATTTTATCATTGTTACCACTGTCCTTGCCTGTTAAAACGGATGAGGACAGCACCTGCTTTCCTGGGCTGTTAAAAGGGTCCAGTGACGTATGTACAGTCCTTACCACAGTACCTGGTGTGGAGTGAGCACTCAGCAAATTAGAGCTGAATGTTTTCAAATAATTCCTACAACTGTAATCCAGAGAGATGATAAAGGCAAGATTTAGAGCAGAGGAAGTGTAGTCACTTTAGCAGAAAGGACAGAATCTATCGACATGGAGGGATGTGGTCAGAAAGAGCATCAGCCTATTGGACATGGGCAGATTTTGAACCAGTTGGTTAGGAGGCGGCCAAAGAGGGTCCCTGTAGGGTTGAGTACATTGGAAAGAGTCAGTGGGACATCAGACCCAGGACGAGAGTGGCCCACCCTGCATTCTCCCAGTCTAAGGGAACCAGCTGGCCCCATTTGCCCAGGATGGTCCCCGTCTTAGCACTAGAAATCTCACGTCCTGAGAAACCCCTCCATTCTGGGCAAGTGGGCCCATTGGTCACCTAGAACACATGGTAGGCACAGGGTACCAGCTGTGCCCAGCATGGGGCTCAGACCTGGCCTTGGGCCCCAAGTCCCCTGGCTGAGAGAAGCCGAAGCACGCCAGTGGCACCGCCTGACATGACACACTGTGGAATGTCCCTCCTGATAACCATCACACCACCCTTTGTTACTCCAAGCTCTAGTGCTTAGCTGCAGGGATCAGGGACTGCTTTCTGCCGGATGTCCCTGAGAACTGACTCAGTTCTGAGAATTGGGAGGGTGAACTCTGGCCACACTGACCTCAGAATCTCCTAGCAGCTTCCGCTCCGGGGCCTTTGCACCGTCCTCTCTGCCTGACACGCTTTCCTCTCCTGGACTCAGCTTGAAGATAAGAGTCTCCTAATCTTGCTGGTGGAAGTGGGTTCTTTTCGCGGGATCACAAGGAAAGCATTCCAAGAGTCCCACGTATGGGAGATTATGGCGTGGTGAGATTTATTTGGGTGAAAACAGAAGACTGTCCCCATATTCTCAATGTCTCACCTCCATCCGTCCCCCAGGGGAAAAAGTCCAACTTTGTCTTCATAAGGCCCAGAAATAGGGTCAATGTCCAAAGATTGTGTGCCATGCCGAAATTTAGTCCCTATCAAAGCTTAGTCCACTTCCTGGCCATGCTCCGCCAGCGGGCCACTGCGGTGTCCATCACCCAGGCTTGCCTCGGAGCCCACAGAGAGCTGGGAGCAGGCTTCTGTGGTCACCCTCCTGGCTCCTAATGCCCATGTGCTTATCTTCCCCCATAGTCTGAGAGAAGCCAGTCCTTCCTCCACCCAGTCCTACAGGGGAGGAAGGGGTGGTAGTCCTCTTTGTGAGGCAATGCTGTGATCCCCTGGGGTATCTATGAATGGTGCAACTTCCTAGCAAAGCAGACTTATGCTTCCTATTGATTATGCTTAATTCTGATTTCCTTTGCTCCCTTCCTTTGTTAATATTTAGTTACCTACACTAATACTTGGACTGGGCGGGTGCCCACAGTACCCTCTAGAGCAGCCCCCAACCCTCTACACCCACTTCTTTTATAAGGCTTGTCCTGACCGTGGAGGAAAGAGGAAGGAAGGAAGGCTGAAGGAAAAGTCTCAGACTGCAGGGCAGTTCTCAGAAAGTTCCAGCAAAGCCAATGGAACACTTGAGAGTGCATGTCTCCCAGCTGCAGCCTGCCTCACTGTCCCTCAGGTGCCGCTCGGGAGCAGCCATGGAGTCTTGGCCTAAGGTCACAGCTGTCCCCTCAGTCAGGCCCCTGGACTCAGAGGGACACATTCCCATGGCAACTATAAGGGCACTGCCTTTTTTTTAAAACCGCGGCAATTTTTAAAAACATCTTTATTGAGATATAACAATCCATGCACCATATAATTCAGCCATTTAAAATGTACTATTTGGTGGTTAGTATATTCACACTTGTGCAATCGTGAGCACCAATTTTACATTTCATCAGACCAAAAAGATACCCCGGACCCATTAGCAGTCATTCCTCACTCCCACTCCACTCCCAGCCCAAGGCAATCGCTTATCTACTCTCTGTCTCCGTAGATCTGTCTCTTTCTTATAAATAGAATCATGTAATTTGTGGTCCTCTGCGGCTGGCTTCCGCCGGCACAGCGGTGCAGGGTCCATCCATGCTGTAGCGCGCCCTCCACTCCCTCTTGCTGTCAATTGATATTCCAGCACATGGATTTGCCACATTTTGTTCATCAACTGATGAGCATTTCAGTTTTTTCCACTTTTTGGCTATTATGAATAATGCTGCTTATGTATATATGTGTACAAATTTTTGTGTGGACATGTTTTCATTTCTCATGGATAGATACCTAGTAGTGGAATTGCTGGGTCTAATGGAAACTGCGTTTAACATTTTGAGGAACTTCTAGGGTATTTTCCATTTTACATGCCTAGGAGCAGTGTATAAGGGTTCTGATTTCTCAGCATCTTCAAAACACTTATAATTATCCATCTTCTTTGTTATAGCAACCATCCTAGTGGGTTTGTAGTTGTATCTGAATGTGACTTTTCCCTAATGACTAATGATGTTGATCATATTTTCCTGTGCTTATTAGCCATTTATATGTCTTTGGAGAAGGTCAAATCTATGATTTGCAAATATTTTCTCCCATACTATGGGTTGTCTTTTCACATTCTTCATGGCATCCTTTGAAACAAATCTTTTAATTTTGATGAAGTCCAGTTTATCTATTTCTCCTTCTGTTGCTTGTACTTTGGGTGTTGTATATGAAACCATCTTCTAACTCAAGGTCACAAAGATTTACTCCTGTTTTCTTCTTAGAGTTTTATAATTTTCGTTTTTACATTTAGGTTTATGACCCACTTTGAGTTCATTTGTGTGTGCGCTGTGAGGGTCCAAATTTATACTTCTACGTGGGGAGACCCAGTTGTCCTGGCACACTTTGTTGAAAAGACAGTTCTTCTTGTATTGAGTTTTCATGGCACCTTATTGAATAACAATTGACCATGAATGTAAGAGTTTTTTCTGGACTCTGAGTTCTATTCCATTGATTATATGTCTGTCCTTGTGCCAGTACCTGTACTGGTTCCTGTAGCTTTTTTAGTAAATTATGTGCAGTGAGTCCTCCAATGTTTTTCAAGACATTCATCTTTTAAATGTCGGTCTGTTTAGACTCTTTTGGTCTATAGTGACCCAGACACTTTTTCTCCCTGCATTTTATTTGTTGAAGGAACAGGGTCAATTGTTCTAAAGAGGTCCATCAGTCCACATCTGTTAAACTGCATCTCTGTGGTGTCCCTTGTATTTTAGTGATCAGAGGCCTTACTTGATTTGGATTTCATTTAGCATGAGAATAATATACAGGTGATGTGTGTATTTCCAGAGTCAAAACATAATGTAGGGTTGACTGTGATATTAGGGGCTATTCATGATCTTTACCTGGATTGTTTTTTTGTGGGGGGTTTTTCCCCCATTAAGGGGGGTTTACATTTTATTTATTTATTTACTTATTTATTTATTTATAGAGTGGAAAGAGGGAGAATGAGAGGGAGAAAAACATCGATGTGTGAGAGATGGGTCGCCTCTTGCACCAACTGGGGACCTGGCCTGCAACCCAGGCATGTGCCCTGACTGGGACTCGAACCAGCGACTTTTTGGTTTGCAGGCCAGAGCTCAGTCCACTGAGCTACACCAGCCAGGGCTGATTTACATTTAAAAGAGTCGCCCTGGTTGCTGGGGTGAGAGGGGGTGATAGGGTAGTTTTGAGGACCGGGGGATAATCTTGCAACAAAGCACTTACTGCCATGCCTGATGCACAGTGGCCACTCAATAAATATTAGCCCTTGTTGCTATTGTCGTTGTTATTAGAGCTGTGTGTTGGGAACTCAAGCCCTGGGCTCGGAGCCATTTTCTGGCAGGGTGTTCTACTCCCTTCTCCTCTGCCCTGGGAGAAGTCATCAGTGCCCCATGGCTTTGGGAGGCATGTTCAGGAATTCGGCAGCCACCTCTTTTTACCTGGTTGGGCTCCTCCAGAGAAAGAAGGCTGGAGCTTCACTCAGCCGATGCTTGCACCAGACTGTAAGTGCATCCTGCCGCCTCCGTGACCCAGGGCCCCTGGCATCTGGCTTGGTCTTGGCTTCAAACCTGCGCATGAGCCTCCTCTTTCGGGAAGCCTTCCCTGACTGCACCCTGAATGTGTCCCCCTCCCCACCCTTGCCTTTAATCTAGAACTTATAGCTCTGCATCTGAATTGCTGCTTGGTGCTGTGGCCTCCCCATCCCCCACTGTGTCCTGCCCATGTTCGTTCGGTACACAGTCCATACTCAGTGAACGTTTGGTGAATAAGCAAACCAAGTTTTGTGTTTATGCACAAAAACCAATGTGATTATGCACATTGTGCATAAGCCCAAGAACAGCACTGCTGCCTCACTTATCCAAGTGTTGTGTGACGTACTTGAAGGTCACTCCTTTGAGCACCCCAAGTTTCTGTGGTACCCCCGTTGCTTTTATCTCCTTCCTAAACGCATTCACCTCTTTCTTTTCTCTTCCTCTGTGCCCCTGTACCCCTCTCTACTCTTTCCCTCCCTAACCCTCCACATTTTTAATCATAAAAATAAAACAGTTTAGAAAATTTGGTCCTGGTGGTGTGGCTCAGCCGGTTGGGATGCCGCCCGGATACACCAAGGCTGCTGGCAGCCCCCCGGCAGGGCACGCGCACACATCGCCAGTGAGTGCAGGGGGTGGGGGGCAACGAGCCGATGCTTCTCACTCTCTTTCTCGCGGAAATGAATAACTAAAATTTAAAAAGGAAAAGAAAATTTGGAAAATAAGAAAATTGTAAGGAAGAAAATAAAAAATATCTCTTAACCAACCAGCCAACCAAAGATAATCACTGCTAATTCACATTTTGGTGATAACATGATTTTCCCTGGAAGGGATCACCCTCATTTTAAACTTTTTTAAAAAAGATTCTATTTATTTAATTTTAGAGAGAAGGAAGGGAGGAAGAGAGGGAGAGAAACATTGATATGCAAGAGAAACAGCGATTGGTTGCCTCTCCCCTGACCCCAACTAGAGACCTGACCTGGAAACCAGGGATGTGCCCTGACCGGGAATCGAACCAGCAGCCTCCTACACCAGGCAGGGCTCATTTTAGTTTTGGTCCCAGCTGGGGAGCTCAGTTGGTTAGAGAGTTGTCCTGATGCACCAAAGTTGCAGGTTCGATCCCTGGTCAGAGCACATACAAGAATCAATCAATGAATGCATCAGTAAGTGGAACAACAAATCAATGCATCGTTTTCTCCCCCTCTCTCCCTCTTTCTCTCTCTAAAATCAATACATTTTTTAAAAACTAAACTCTTCATGTATAGTGAGTGCCAGCGTGGTGATAGGTGTCAGGGATTCAGTGAAGGGAGGGCACTGCCAATGTCGGCAAAGCTCCCCCTAGGTGCCTGTCCCCACACCGGGCTCTCTTTGAACCACTTACATTGGCAGGACCCCCAGGCTATGGAAAAACCTGGCCCATATACAGATGGTCCTCAGGCCCTTGGGGACACGGCCTTGGTGCTAGCAACACTGCTGTTGCTGCCACCCTGGACAGGGTCCTGTCCGGCTCCTCCTGTGGCCTTGGGCAGGTCCCTAACCCTCCCTGAACCTCAGGTCTTCGTCTTCAGAGGGAGGTTATCATAGCCACCTCTGATAGGGACGCTGTGGGGACAGAGAAAGACCGTGAGAAGCAGGGCTCACTGTCAGCCACTGCAGGTGGCTGAGGAGAACATTAGAGACCTGCCAGCCATGAGGCTCACAAAGCTGCTCAGGACCTCAAAACCCATGCTCCCGCTATACCAACGCAGAGACTGAGGCCAGGAGGAGCTAAGTCTCCTGTCCGGTGTCACCCAGCCAGGGTGGACTCAGGACCTGTTTGTGGCCCTCAGCCGGGCCAGTATCTGCGGATAAGGGGGCAGCTGCCCTGGAAGGAACACAGGGGAGGGAAGAGGTGGCTGGAGGAGGGCCCCCGAGCCCCCCAGAATTGAGCAAGTTCATCTGGGTCAGCACATGGCCTCATCTCAGACAGGCCTGAGTCGGAGTGTGTTTGTCGTGTGACCTTGAACACAGCACCCCCACCCTGTTTTCTCATCTATAAAATGGGCCCCGAGAAGCGAACGGAAGAGCTTAGCAGGTCCTCTGCACACGGAAGCTGCCACCGCCACTGTGGCCGTGATCCTTCCCCTGCTCCCTACCGCCCCCCGCCTCCTGCTCCCCCTCTTTGGCCTCCCAGCCCGTCCTGAGTCAGACTGTACCCTGATTGTATCCAGTCTGTGTCTCAGGAGCCCAGGACCCAGGCTGGCGGGTGGCAAGACCCAGCCTGGGAGTGGATGGGAGGGGCTGCGTCGGGTGCGGGGAGGTTGCTGCCTCTCTTCCTCGGGGCCCAGGCTGGGGCACCTCCTCCCCTCTGACCCTCCCGTTTGCTCTTTCTCCAGCTCACCATGGCCAAAAGGCTGCATGCTCGAAGGCTGGATGGGATCGATCACAACCCGTGGTGAGCCGGGCAGGGCCGGGAGGTGCGGGGGTGTCCCCTCGGGCATGGGGGGCAGAACACGGCTGGTGGTCCCTGGGTCTGCAGGAACTCAGTAGTACCCAGGATGGTCAGATCAGCAGCCACAGCCCACGAGAGGCAAGACCCGAAGCAGCAGGCTTGGGTTCAAGCTCAGCCTCACCCCACTTGACCCTGGCCCCGGGGCCAGTGACACCTGCCCCGAGCCCCAGCTCCCCAGCCGCAAAATGGAGATAATTCTATTTCCCTCTAACGGCCTTGGCGGGGGGAGATAAGACAAAATACTGATGATAGCAATAGCCATTCCCAGCCACAGGCTTCCCAGGGCCTCTTATTTCACGCTCAGTACAGAGTGAGCCGAGCTAAGCCGAGAAGGTGAGACGCAGGCGGCTCTTCACTGGGCATTGGCCGAGGTGCACTTCTTTTCTTCACTGACTTACGCTCAATACGGAAGGATATGTGCCCCGCATCACAGAAGATGGGATGGATGCCGTGGGAAGATGTGCGACGAAGGTTGCGCAATCTTCCAGTCCACACCTGACCTTGGCCTGTGGCCGAGTGGATGAAATAGCTGTTGTACTTTTACACAACGGAATACTCCTCAGCTGTAAAAAAAAAAAGGAAAAGAAAATCTTACCCTTTGGGCCAGCATGGATGGACCTGGAGAGCATTATACTGAGTGAACTAAGCCAGTCAGAGAAAGACAAGAACCATATGATTTCACTCATGTAGAATCTAATGAATAAACGGAACTAACAAGGAAAATACAGACAGACTCATAGAGAGAGGACAGGATGACAGCTCTCACAGGTGGGGAGCTAGAGAGGAAGGATTGAGCCAAAAAGTTAAAAAAAAAAAACCTCATGGACACGCACAGCAGTGTGGGGATCGCGGTGGGTGGGTGGGGAGAAGGGGTGGAGGCGGAAGGGAGTGTTGGGGGATAAATGGCGGTGGGAAAAAAATAATAAATAAATAAAATCATTGGCTGTTTTTACAAAACATGGGATGATTATTTCTTTTAAACTCCCCTCATGCACAGTGCTTTGTGTTTTGCGAATATCTCCCTCCCATACCGTCTTCAACGCTCCACGGTGTTAGGGATGGAGGGGTCAGGCCCAAATGCCCTGTAGAGTCTGACTGAGGTCCACATTGGGGCTCCGGGGTCCTGATCCTCAGGCTGCCACCCTCTGTCCTCTCTGTGAGGCAGGCTGGGCAGCCTGGTGGCCCAATTTACAGATAAGGCAAAGTGCCACTCAGAATGGGGAGTGAACGAGGAGGTAGGCTGGGAGAGGCGGCAAGAGTACTTCCTGACGCAGGCTTGGTGGGCTCTCGAACTTAACCACCCCCCCTGTACAGGGGGGCAGAGGCCAGGAGAGGCGAAGCCAAGAGCAGCACAGGGCGGAGCAGCTGGGGGCCCGGGGAGAATGCGCGGAACAGGAGGGCCGTGTTTGGGATCGAGGTTATGAGAGTCGGGGGGAAGATGGGCCCCAGATTCCTCTGACCCTATGAGCCCAGCCTGGAGGGCAGCCAGTCTCTGTAGAATGTTTGGGCCTGGTCCCCTGTCCTGATCACCACCCACCCCTGGACTTTGTCTCTCAGCACTGCCGTGAGCTGCTCTGTGAATCCAGGCAGGTCACTGGCTTCTCTGAGCCTCAGCAGCTCCCTGTGTCTTCAGGGGCCTTGTGGAGCTCTGGGGAGAGAGTGACTGAACGATAGTTACTGTTATGCAAATTTAACTCAGCCAACCTGGAACCCCGTACCAGCCTCATCCAGCCTCCCAGCCTCTCTCCCAGTTCCCCTGAAGAGATGGCCACCAGGCAGGCGCACGAGAAAGGTGGTCAAGGGTCAGAGATGGCAGGTGGCAGAGCTGGTGGGGCCCCGGCTGTCCAGGGTAATGATCAAGAGCATCAGCTTCGCTCCAGCAGACAGACGTGGAATCGCACTAACTGGACAGGTCCCTCCAGACTTCAGCCTCTCCATTCCCACTGTGATTCAGGAATAAGATGTGCCTCATAGACGTCGGGAGGGTTATGGGAGCAAGCCTTTCAAGATGGCGTTGACAAATGCACAAATCGCTCATGAAAGCCACCCTGGAGTGGGGGGTGTTGCTCAACAAGTATTTCTAGGGAACTGAACCGGATTGGATAGGATAGGAAAGGAACAGTATGGAAGGGAAGTAGATCACACCAGAAGGATAATGTTATTGCCTTGTGTGCTCTGCAGGGTTTGTGAGGTAAAAGATGATTTCTTACTACAGATCATGGTTGAAGAAAAGTTTCAAAGTTTGAAAGCAGTGTTTGGCATAGTGCCTGGCCCACCTAATTGAAAGGCATGGGACTAGTTATGAGCCTGACACAGATCTTCAGGCCAGGGCAGATGCTCGTTGCCCAGTTTTTCTAGAAAGGTCCATTTCTATGGTAATGATCTCATTGCTCACCTGCCCTGGAAACAGGCAGAAGTCCAGGGTGGGGTGGAGGGATAGGCTGGTGCTAACTCTCCATTTGTTGCCCAGGGTGGAGTACACCAAATTGGCCACAGAGTATGATGCTGTGAACTTGGGACAAGGCTTCCCCGACTTCCCGCCTCCAGACTTCGCCGTGGAAGCCTTTCAGGATGCTGTCAGCAAGGACTTCATGCTCAACCAGTATACCAAGGCATTTGTGAGTTTCCCAGCCGCGCCAGGGCCCCTGGACACAGGCCTCTGAGGAGGCCCTGGGGGAGGAAGGGGCAGAGCCCAGGGAATTCAGGCCAGCCATAGTCCAGTGTTCACTGAGTATGTCCCCAGTTTCAGGCCCTGGGGCAGCTCATAGTCTAGGGAAAGGAAAAAAACAAAAACAGAAGCAAAACTGAAAACAAAGGCAGTTGATATGCTGTGAAGGAAGAGAATGGGGCAGGAAGGAGAGGAGATCAGGGAAGGCTTCCTGGAGGGGGTGACATGTAAGCCGAAGCCTGAAAGACAAGCTACTGATTGAGACATGCAATTGATGTCGTTTGACTAAATTCAAACTCTTTCTGTAAAGGGTCACAGAGTAAACATCTGCCAAGCCTTGGAGTAGACCAATGGTTCCTAAATGTTGGTTTGCATCAGAATTGCCAGGAAGAATGCTCCCTCTGATTCCATCGTCCATAGATGACTCCTGCTAACAGTTTGCTACTTTTCTTAGAGTGTTCAGACTTTTAAACTTTTAAGTTTACACACACACATTTATATAATGCTTATATAAAAACACACACACAAACACACGCATGTCTACCTACCTGAGATTTGTGCTTAACACAAATGGACTCATACTATAAATAACATTCTGTACCTTGTTTATTTCACTAAACAGCATGTCAGGGACAACTTTCCTTGTCAGAATAGCTCGTTCTTTTTCATGGCTGCATAGTATTCAGTTGCCTAGATTGAATAATTTACTTAACCAGCCCTGCTCTGCTCGACTGGCTTGGGTCATTTACTGTTATAAACAGTGTCACAGTGAATAGCTCTGTGTGTACATCTTTGCTCCTGTGTTGTGAGTGCTTCCCTCAGATAAATCCCTAGGAGTAAAACTAGAGAATCAAAGCGGATGAGCATTTAAGCATGTGATAGATGTTGTCAAATCGCCCTCCAGTAAGGTTTACTTACATTCCTACCAGACCAGTCTCAGAGCTGGCAGGAAAGTTCACTCTTTGGGTGAAAGAGAGGACTCATTTGTCTCACTCTCGCCAACCGTGGGCTGTGTCAATATTTTTCATATCTGCTAATAGTGTCATTTCTTATTGCACTATTTCAATGTTACTTTGCTTTGCTTTTCTTCAATTATTATTCTTCCACATGCCCATTGGGCATCAGCACTTTCTCTTTCATGACCTACCTCCTTTTTTCCTTTGGGCGTGTATCTTTGTCTTGTTGCTTTATCAGAGCTCTTTCTATATTAAACATCTCACCTGCTTTTCTTACATTGCAATGTTTTTTCTCTTTGTCTTTTAACTTTGCTCATGGTATATTTCGCTGTACAGACATTTTTAGTGTTTATGCGGTCAAATCTGGCTTAGTGAATCATTTAGTTAAATTCTTAATCTTCAGTTTCAGTCGCTGAGCTTAGCCTGTGACACGGGCTTAGAGTGTTTAGTAAGTGTCCTCAGCAAACAAGCGTGCAGACCCAGTCCTCTCCAAGCGGGGCCTTTCCAGAGCTGCGGCATAAAATCCTATCCCTGCACCTCAGCTGTGCATGACCAGGGCAAGCCACTTCCTTCCCTCTGGCCTATCTTTTTCTACCTGCCAAATGATGGGGATCAAATAATGCCTGCCTTGCAAGGCTGCTGGGAGAGTCAGGTGGCACGAATGTGCTCCTCAAACTTAAAAGGAGGCATTTTGGGTGTAGAGTTGCCACCGCGTTGGGGCTGTGTTGGGCTGTGTCCCGTGACGGCGTGCATTCTGCCTCGTTCCCCACCATATCCCAGCCCTGGGCACAGAACAGGTCTATGACAAGTGTTGCCAGGCAGATTAAAGAACTCAGCCCACAGGAGCTGACTTTGCCCCAGGCCTGCGGCTGGAAGGTGCTAGAATTGCCTGGGTGCTGCTGAGCAGGAGGGTGGGCCCAGGCTGAGCGGGGTGGCTGACCCCAGCTCTCCTGGCAGGGCTACCCACCACTGACAAAGATCCTGGCAAGTTTCTTCGGGAAGCTGCTGGGACAGGAGATCGACCCTCTCAAGAATGTGCTGGTGACTGTGGGTGCGTACGGGGCCTTGTTCACAGCCTTCCAGGCCCTGGTGGATGAAGGAGACGAGGTGAGTGGGGTCAGGTGAGTGGGTGGGGGTCAGGGGTCGGGGCGATACCGACCCCAGCTAATCTGACCCTTGTACCAGGTCATCATCATCGAGCCCTTTTTTGACTGTTACGAGCCCATGACCTTGATGGCAGGGGGGCGCCCTGTGTTTGTGACCCTGAAGCCGGTGAGAATGCGGGCGGGGTGTGGCTAGGAGGAGGGGTCCAGGGAGTGTGCTGCACTGGGCCCTAGGGGCGGGGGCGCCGGGGAGGAAGGATGTGATGGAGGCCAGTTTCTCCAGGGTGGGGAGAGGGTGGACTGGACAGATGCCTGGGGGAGGAGGGCTACACCGCTAGCACTGAATGTCAGGTAAGTAAGCACTGCCCCGCCTCTTGCAGACCCCCACCCAGAATGGGGAACTGGCTTCCAGCAGCACCTGGCAGCTGGACCCCGAGGAGCTGGCCAGCAAGTTCACATCTCGCACCAAAGCTCTAGTCCTCAACACACCCAACAACCCCCTGGGCAAGGTACCTGGCAGACCTCCTTCTGGGGACCCTTCCAGACTGGGGTCACGTCCCCACCCGGCCACTGATTTGCTGCCTTGGGGACTCAGTTTCTTCCTCGGTGAAGGGGGAGGGCTCCCTGCAGCGAGCTGCGAGGATGAGGCTCCCAGAGGCCCCCAGGGCAGGGGCAACAGTCACGGGGAAGGAGCGAGGGCCGGTGGTGGGGTGGCCGGGCGCCTCCCTGCTCACTTCTCCATGACCGAGACCCTGAGACAGCGACTTCACATCTCGGAGTGTTTTCTCATCTGTATAATGGGAACATGACAAACCCACAGGAAGGACAGTCTAGCCTTCCCCCGTGTGTCTGCCACACTGTTGCACAGCTGCAACCCTCACAACACTTCTGACACCAGGAAGATGGGCTTTCTCCCCACGCCAGGCAATTCTGTGATGGCAACTGGGGGTCCAGCAATTTCACTTCCAACCCTGTCTTCCTGGAGGTAGCATCCAATCCCACAGATTAAGGGCTCAGTCCCACAGGACTGTCCCCACCCCATTTCAGATGCCAGTCGCAAGTCCAGGTTGTCACCTGTACTCCTGGCCAATCAGCTAGGAATCTCAGCTTCCCGCGACAACCTCCTCGGGTTCCATGAATTGGCTAGAGCAACTCCCAGAACTTGGAAACTGTCGCGTTTACCACTGTATTAAAGAGTATGAGAGAGGGGGCGGGCGGAGGTCCACTGGGCCAGGTCTGGGCGTGCCTCAAGCACAGGGGCTTCCGTCCATGGAGCTAGGGTGCGTCACCCTGGTGGGTATGCTCACCAACCTGAACCCCATAGTATGGGATTTTATGGAGGCTTCCCCACATAGCAAGATCAGTCGTCAACTCCATTTCCAGCCCCCTCCCCTTCCTAGAAAAGTGGGGTTGAAAACCCCAGGCTTCTAATTCCAGCTTGGTCTTCCTGGTGACCAGCCCGTTCAGGAGCCCACCAAGTTGCCTTGTTAGAACAAAAGGTGTCCCTGGCGTTCTTATCACTTAGGGATTTATAAGGGTTTCAGGAGCTCTGCGCTGGGAACCATGGGCCAAGACCAAAGTATATATATTTCTTATTACCTCACAACCGACCGCAGTGGGTCAGCGAGGTGGGGATTCGGGAGGGCGGGGCAGAAAAGCCCTTGGTGCTGGGTTTATCTGAGCAGGCCTATCTGTTTGGGGGCGGTCCCTGCAGGTGTTCTCCAAGGCAGAACTGGAGCTGGTGGCCCGCCTGTGCCAGCAGCATGACGTGCTATGCATCAGCGACGAGGTCTACCAGTGGGTGGTCTTCGATGGGTACCAGCACATCAGCATCGGTGAGCCCAGCTGGGCGGGGTGCCCCCATTCCCCTGGACACTTAGGCCAGGGCCTTGGGCCCAATCTGGGAGTCAGCACAGGCTGAAGGGTGTGGAGCCACACAGTCCATGGGACCTGGAGCAGCGACTCACTCTCTCTGAAAAGAAGGGAGCACAGTGGCACCTACCCCCAGGGTTGTCAGGAGGATGATGTGGAACAGATCCTGTAAATAGCTTAGCACAAATCAGAGCTCCGAGTGGGCAGAGCTGGAGCACCCACGGGGGTTTGGCCACCACCCCTCCCCCGCCCCTCATCGCTGTTTCAGCAGCTCCTCTCTTTGGCCTTGGGCAGCCAGCCTCCCTGGCATGTGGGAACGCACCCTGACCATTGGCAGCGCTGGCAAGACCTTTAGCGTGACTGGCTGGAAGGTGAGTCCACAGGGTCCGGGGGATCACCTTTCCTTGGCAGGAAAGGTGGCCTGGGAATGAAGGCAGCCTTTGGCCAGGCCCTGAAAGGCCTCACCCCATACCTGTGTTTCTGGTCTAGGTGGGCTGGGTCCTAGGCCCGGAGAGTCTCCTGAAGCACCTGAACACCGTGCACCAGAATTCCATCTTTCATTGTCCCACGCAGGCCCAGGTGCAGAGGGGCAGGGGGCCATGCCAGGGGGGCGGGGGAGGGCCCGGACCCAGGCTGGCTCCAGAGTCAGGTTAGCCTGACCTGCCTGTCCATCCCGTCCCCTGCAGGCCGCAGTAGCCCAAAGCCTGGAGCGGGAGCAGCTGCACTTCGGCCAGCCCAGCAGCTACTTCGTGCATTTCCCACAAGCCATGCAGCGCACCCGTGACCACATGATGCGCAGTGTGCAGTCTGTGGGCCTGAGGCCCGTGATCCCCCAGGGCAGCTACTTCTTCGTCACAGACATCTCAGACTTCAGTGCGTGGGCCTGGCCAGGCTGGGCTGGTTAAGCGGGGCAGGGGTGGCAGTCTGCTCAGGGCTCAGCATGGTGTCTGTCCTCCAGAGCGCAAGATGCCTGACTTGCCTGGTGCTGTGGACGAGCCCTATGACAGACGCTTCGTCAAGTGGATGATCAAGAACAAGGTGGGCTGGGCCCCGGCCTGGCCCCTGCATGTGGTTTTGTAGGTTGTACACTGCTCAAGGGCACTGGTGGGCCGAAATACAGCCTGGCCTCTGCCACACGCCCTGGTACGGGGTGGCGTCCATGTCGAGGAACGGGGAGCCTGTTTAAGTTGCACAGAGGCGCCATGTGGGCTGGCAGGAAAGGACTCCTGGCCTCTCAAGGCCTCAATCTTGCCATCTGTACAGGGAGGAGTTGGCCCATTAATTCTGAGGTCATACAGCTCAGAGCTATGATTCTAAGGCTTATTTCTTCTCTGGCTCCGCCCTGACCCCTCTCTTGGCCTCCATGCCTTGTCTATACACAGGAGGGACTTGGAATGACATTCTGGGATTCCTTCCCTCTGACCTTGACATAGCACTGGGAGGTGCCGCATCAAAGCTAACTCTCCTCCTCCCACGCCATAGTGGAACCTCTGTGCCCCCCGGGAGCCAAGGCCTGCTGGGCTATGAGGCCCTGTTGAAACATGGGCTTCTTCCTCAGGGCTTGGTGGCCATCCCGGTCTCCATCTTCTACAGCGTGCCACACCAGAAGCACTTTGACCACTACATCCGCTTCTGTTTTGTGAAGGTAAAAGACGGGGCCGGGGGAGGGAAAGCCTCCCAGGGCTTCCCCAGGCCTGCCGTGGGTATGGGAGGAGAGCGGACCGTCTGTGTCGGTGCAGGGTGAGTCCACGCTCCAGGCCATGGACGAGAAGCTGCGCAAGTGGAAGGATGAGCTCGGGGCCTAAGGGCGCCCCCTCGGCCCCGCCTCCCCGGTGGGTCCTGCAGGCTCTGTAGGGCTCTTCGGCCAGGGTTTAGTTATTCCCAGGCTAGGGGTAGATGGTACTGGCGAACCCCTCCTCTGCAACATAGAATGTCCCAGGGCAGAGCCCCGTCTTGGTCTTGGGGGAGTCAGGAGCACCTCCCCATGGTGCCTGCCATCCTGTTGCGGAGGTAATGGAGGTCTGGCCTGGGCCCCTCCCTCGGTCAGGCTGCAGAGTTTTGGGTCCCTTCTGGCCTCACCAGACTTGGCTGGGACTCAGTGGGAAGAGTCCAACAATGTCCTGGCCTGGGTTCCCAGCTCTGACCCCAGCCCTGCACTGGCCCCGACCAAGGCTGCGGCAACCCTCCCTTTCCTTACCTAAACTTGACATTGGGATGTAACCCGTGCTTTCTGCCCATAATAAAATTTTAAGTTATTCAAACTTCCGTTGGCCTCGCTGTGCTTCACACGGGTGCTGGTTGCTAATGGGGACTTAGTCACATTGGAAGGCCCCTCGGTGAACCTCAGATCCGAGCCCCTCTTCATACGCCTGTGTTTTGGGGAGTAGAGTAAAACTGAGGCCCAGGGAAAGGCGGGGACTTGGGGCTCATTTAGAGTCACACACTTAGGTACTGGTAAAACCTCAAAGCCGGGGCTCAGATGGTACGTGTTTCTGGTGTGTGGATGTAGGAGATGGGCCGCATTTGAGTGTCTGACGGGGAAGACACAGACAGTCCTGTCCCACAGGGGTCCGAGGCCGCACCGGGGGGCCGGGGCTCACCCAGTCAGACAGAAGGAGCGGGAAGCAGCCAGTCCTCAAGGCACGCCCTCAATCATCTCATCCAACAGCCCACTGAGACAGAAATCACTTCTCCATTTTACCAGTGAGGAGACCGCTTCGGAGGCGAGGTGGCGTGCCCAAGGCCATCCAGTGGGCTGAGGTGGAGTGCGCTTTGATCTAGGGGCCGGGCATCCTAGTGGCAGGCAATGACAGCTCCTGATTGGTTTGGAAGGTGGCGCTGGAGACTTGCCTTGAAGTTGTATTTGTATAGCAAGCCTATGGGTTTTGTTAGGTATTTATTAGGGGAGCGGATTGGCACACAGAGTATATAATAAAATGCATTAGGTCTTTTTGTTACTGGTTCCTGGCACAGAGCTCCTAAAATCCTTGGAGTTTACTGGGTGATAGGAGTGTCTTTTGCTGTCGTTTTACGATTTTATTTATTTATTTTTAGAGAAGGGAAGAGAGAGAGAGAAACATCGATATGTGAGAGAAACAGGATCAGTTGCCTCTCGCACACCCCAAACCGGGGACCTGGCCTGCATCCCAGGCATGTGCCCTGTCGGGGAATTGAACTGGCAACCCTTTAGTTGCAGGCCAACATTCAATCCACTGAGCCACACTAGCCAGGGCAGGAATGTCTTTTGTTATTCATAACAAGTCCATTTGAACATGAGATGAGGGGTCAGAACTTTTAGCCCCAACCCCCGGCCCCCAAGGAGGGGAGAGGGACTGGACACTGAGTTCAGTCATCACATGGCCAATGGTTAAATTGATCATGCATCTGTAATAAAATCCCACGTAATCTGTGAGTCTTAAGGAGCTTCTGGGTTGGTGCGCACATCAACGTGCTGGGAGGGTGGCACATCCGTTGAGGGCGCGAAAGCCCGGCACACTCCTCTTGCCCCCAGGACCTCACTCTCTGTGTTACTAGTCCAAACTCCAGGTGCCCAGCGCCCTGAAATGCAAAAACTCAGAACATCAGAGTCCAGAGCAAGGAAAGGCTTATTGATCAAGAAGGTACAATTCAAGAAGCTGGGGGCCCTACTAGTTCCCCAAATCCATCTTTAAAAAGTACAAAATGCAGTCTTCTTTTATGTCAGGGGAAGGAAAAATAGGAGGGGTTGTTTTTATTAAAAAACAAAACAAAACACTAGCCCACACAGAATTCCTCTAATGATTAGCATGTCTAGGGAAGGAGCTATTAGCCTGGGGGCCGTGGGAACCACAGAGGCCAGAACAAGTTGGAGTCAGAGAGACCCAGCATTGACTCTCTTACAGTCCCTCCCCCTTTTTGTTCTTTTCTCAGTCTCTACAGAAACAGGGCACCTGGGTCCAGGTTCAATCAAGAGGGAGGATTAGCCCTGGCCAGGTAGTGCAGTTGGTTAGAGCATTGTTCCAATATGCTACGGTTGTGCGTTTGATCCCTGGTCAAGGCACATGCAAGAATTAACCAATGAACGTATAAATAAGTAGAACAACAAATCGACGTTTCTCTCTCTCTAAAAATCAATAAATGAAGCTTTAAAGAGGGAAGATTCGCTTGTAAGATGGAGATTTGTCTGTTCATTGTGCCCCTCTTACAATCTCACACACCCACTTCTTCCGCAATGGTTCCTGAGCCTCAGAGAGGGCCTCCTGGGGGTTCAGTTTACAAGCAGAGACTACAGCAACTGTAGAAGCAGCAGCAGGTCAGGGTACCCGCTCCCTAATGTGAGAGAAAGGATAAAGAGTAACTTTTGTTATTATGTCCCCCAGGACCCAAACCATGATGAGTTGGCCACAGTACATACATTTCCTTGTTCCCCTAACAAGTAATCTAAAACAATCCTATTGTCTAAGAACCTGCGTGCCAAGGGCTCTAAGGTGGTCTGTTGGAGTCTTAGAACTTGAGCAGTAGAATGAACCAAATGACTGACTATACAGGTTAAATTCCCTAACATCAGCATTTGACTAGATTTATGAAAACAAAGGTCAATGATCAGAGCAATTCACCAACTAGTCTCTGAGGCTGCCAGTTGAGAAGAGCTCCAGACGCAAGGCTCAAAGCTTAACTTCTGCTGCAGTGAAAGGCAGTGACCATCCAGCAAATTGTCCCGGTCTGAAGTTCACATGTCTCTGATGATGTCCTCAGGCACTCAGGCCAACTCTCTGTGTGGCTTGCACAGCATCAGTTACCAAGACCACCTAAGCAGGAGCTATTGTGACAATTTCTCCAAAGTTGACAGTTGACATCATGTTGTCTAGCTGCAGTCCCCAAGTGCAAAGCTGGGGGGGGGGGGGCGCGGGCCTGGCGGGGCGGGGAAGCAGTCTTTGTTCTCAATAATTCCAAGGCAAAGGATGGGAGAGAGATGAAACACCAGTTCAGTGGGTTGCAACCAGACACTTTCACTGGAAAAAATTCAGGATCCACTTCAGTCCACAGTGAAACATGGAACTTTAAGAAACAACCCAACATCTGCCCATAACTCAAGTCTGTGACTCTACAGAGGTTCCAAATCTTAGACTGAGTAACCTCAGCCAACCTGAGATGGCAGGCCTTCCCAAGACCTTCTCGTAGGGGCGAATGGTGAGATAACACGACCCATGTAATGTTAACACACGAATTGACATAGACATGAATCTCCCCTCTCCTAGAGAGATCAGTATCTGCTCCAGATCAGTATCTACTTTCCTTACCATGGTGTCCCTGGTGGTTAGCATAGGGAATTCTTGCCTCAAAATAAACCCTGCCTCAAAATACTGATTGAATGAATATTGACTCAAATTTACTAATTTTAGAAAGAAAACATATCTCATTCATTGCTGACAGGAATGCAGAATGGTACAGCCATTTTGGAAGACAGTTTGGAAGTTTCTTACCAAGTTAAACATGGTCTTCCTGTAGGATCCAGCACTCAGTCTTCTAGCTATTTGCCAAAACGAGCTGAAAGTTCATGTCACACAGAAACCTGCACATGAATGTTTATAGCAGCAGCATTCATAATTACCCAGAACTGGAAGCAACAAAATATCCTTCAAAAGGTGAATGGATAAGCAAACTGTGACATATCCATACAACAGAAGAGCATTTAGCAATAAAAAGAAATTTGCTCACAAGTCTTGAGACATGGAGGACACTTAATGCTTAATGGAGGAAGGAAGTCTGGAAAGGCTGCATGCCGTCTGATTCCAACTATATGACGGTATGGAAAAGGCAGAACTTCGGGGCCAGTGAGAAAGATCGGTGTTTGCCAGGGGCTTGGAAGGGGGTTGGTGGAGCACAGAGGATTTTTAGGACAGTGAAACTATTCTTTATAGTACTGAAAGGGCAGGTATATGACATTATGCACTTGTCAAAACCTATACAATGCACAACTCGAAGTGACCCCTAATGTAAACAATGAACTTAATAATGCATCAATATTCATTTAACTATAACAATATGTACACATTAAGGCAAGGTGTTAACTGGGAGATACAGGTAAATGGGAACTCTCTGCTCAACTTTCGGTAAGCCTAAATTTCTTTTTAAAAGTCTATTAATTAAAAGAGAGTAAATGAACGAATTTATAAAAGAATTGGATCAAATGATCTCCAAGGTCATTTCCAGTTTTGACTCACTATCCAGTTCTGGGCCTGGGCCGTAGGGTCCCTATGTATAAAACCGAGCTGAGGTTTGAGTGTCGCGCTCGACTGGAGCCGCAGGGCGGCTAGAGTGGTCCACGGAGCCGGAACAGCACACGAACTGCTGCCCACCTGGACAGCGGCCGGCAACGAGAACCTCCAACCTTTGTGCACTTTCTCGCAACCTGCGGAACGCGACCAGGCCCCCACTCTCCCGACGCCCCTCGGAACCTAGGCCACGCCCCCTCGCGCCTTGCTTCTCCGATTCGACGACTTGGGGAAGGTGTGGCCGGAAGGAGTGAGTCTGATTGGCGGGGCGGGGCTGAAAGCGTCTGGCGAACATGGCGGAGCGCGGGAGGAAGCGACCCTGCGGCCCGGTAGGTACCTGGAGATGGGACTCCTAGTGCAGGACACAGGGTGGAGGCGTGAGGACGAACCGCGTGGGGCCTGTGGCTGGGTCCGGCTGTGCCTCCTGCTCCTTGCTTGTCGATCGTCTTGAGGCCGGAAGCCCCAGGGTGTCGCATGCGTGTGGCCGCACGCGCGCCTGCCGGGATGAGAACTAGAGGTGGGAGCCGGGGTCTGAGCCAGAGGAGGGACAGCGTCAGGTAACCCATTACCCGAGCCCCTTGCCCAGATTCAGGAGGTGGAACCCTGCTCTCAATCCCGAGCATTTTTGTGGCTTATCTCTTTTAACTACTACCTGAGCTTCAGTTTCCTCTTCTCTCCAGTGGGAACTCATTCAGCTATTTACTGAGTGCTTACTACGTGCTAGGTCTGATCCCAGGCCCTGGGGTACAGCAGGTCCCTGCCCTCCTGACGCTCTCTTGGGACAGCATTGTGCGTGGATTCCCTGCAGCAAGTAGGACCCCCCTTGCAAGTGTGACCATTCAGCCTCACTCCTATACCTCTTCCTATTCCTCTAGGGTGAACACGGCCAAAGGGTCGAATGGCGAAAATGGAAGCAACAGAGTAAGTAAGGGGCTGGGGGTTACTGGGAGTGTCTGTGCTCACCCTTCCCCAGGCCGCCCCAGGCCACTCCAGCAGTGCACGATTAAGCTTTAGGGAAAGCCACCAGGTTTGTCCACTGTGGGCCCCACAAGATGGGAGGAAGGGGTCAGAAGCCCTGGGAGGCTCCCAGGCCGGCCTGGCCTGAGTGGGAGCCCTGACCCTGCCGAGAGGGCGTCATCTCCTGCACTGCTCCGAGGCCCTCCCCCCAGAGTCTCTCTCATCTCCACCAACTGGGATGTCTTCTTATGCAGAGAAGGAGGAGAAAAAGAAGTGGAAGGATCTTAAGCTGATGAAAAAACTGGAGCGGCAGCAGGCGCAGGAGGAACAGACGAAGCGCCAGCAGGAGGAGGAGGCGGCTGCACAGAGGGAGGACCAGGGTGAGCTGGTGCGGTCCTGGGCAGGGCGGAGAGCGTCATGTCTAGAAGGGGCCTCAGAGACCAGTGGGTCTAGACATCTTGTCTGGATGGAAAAACTGCAGCCCAGAGAGTGGGAGAGGCCCAGAAAACTGAGTCCTAACCTCCTGCTTAGGTAGATGTCAAGTCTGTGGGTGGTAAGCATCAGATATCATAACTTTATGCCTCCAGAACCTCATCATCATAGGGATAATTAATTTTTTTTTATTGAGCACTGTCTGTGTGTTTTAATGCCATTCTTCATTGAATTACTTTGAGTGCTCTTTTTTTCTCAGTAAATTATCTGTGTTCAAAACAAAACCACCCAAACAATACAGAAAACTATAAAGAAGAAAGGAAAAAGCCAGCAAACACTGCAGCGAAAGTTTCTCCAGATGTTATGTTACACCCACTTAAATACATGTAGAGAGATGTAAAGATACAGTTTTCAAAAAATGAGGCCACTTTATCCATGTACATGTGGACTTGGTTTTTCTCACCTTGCATGTCCTGCATGTTCTTCCACATTAGTGCATGTGGAGCTACCCTAACAAATTGTATCTTTTCCTTCAGCCAGACCTGAAGCTCTGGAGGGTCAGGGGCCCTTATCACATACCCTGAACGCCCAGTGGTTAACAGTAATGGTGGTGACACCATTTCAGACACCAGGGAAGCCCTTTATAGACGTTATTGCATGTGGCTCCCTTTGGACAACTCCGAAGGGGAGTGTGGTGGCCACTCTGGAGCCAGACGACCTGAACCCATATCTCAGCTGTCCTGCTTTTTGTGTGGCCTTGCGCCCTGTATATGACCTCGGGGCTGCAGGTTCCCCCCTCTTGATGGTGATCATGGTTTCCTAGGGTTATGAGGTAAATGTGCACATGTGAGAGGCACTAATAATAGATAATAACTTGCATTATTATCCCCATTTGACAGCTGGGGAACTGAGACAGTAAAGGGTAGAGGCGGGATGTAAACTTAGACCAGTGCCGCTGGCCACTCCCCGGCCTTGCCCAGTGGCCTGCCCTGTCCGTGGGAGCCTTCCCAAACACTGGGCCGTTTTGCATCTTGGGGAGATTGAGGCCTAGAGAACGGAGTTGGATCTATTTTGCTAATCTCAAAATTCCTCCCAGTAGAAAGATTCTCTAACTTTGGGCCTTGGGGACAGAGGAAGGAGGGGAGAGCATGGGCCTGGCCACTCAGACTGACCGGGAACACCCCTCCCTTGCCCAGGGCGGCACTACACTCTGAGCGTGGCCTTGCCTGGCTCCATTCTCGACAATGCCCAGTCGCCGGAGCTTCGCACCTACCTGGCTGGCCAGATTGCCAGAGCCTGCACCATCTTCTGCGTGGATGAGATTGTGGTATTCGATGAAGATGGCCAGGACGCCAAGTAAGAGGGCCATCCTCAGGGTCCTGGGGCCCAGGGAGAAGGGAGGGGCTACCGGAAATGACGTGGGCTGAGAGCCCTGCCCGAATTGCGCCCTTTGTAGCCCTGCTGGGTAGAGCTGCAAAGCCGGGCTCTGCAGAGGTCAGACTAGGCAGATGGGCTCTCGGAGGGAACGCAGTAGGCTTCTGAGCCCTGTCTTTCTCTCTCCAGGACTGTGGAAGGGGAATTCAAGGGAATCGGCAAGAAGGGGCAGGCGTGCGTGCAGCTGGCCCGGATCCTGCAGTACCTGGAGTGTCCGCAGTAAGGGGGTGAAGGGCGGACTTCCTGAGCATGAGGGAGGGGGTCGAGGTGCAGGGCAGGCAGGAGGTGGCCTTTCTGGGAACTTCCTGAGATCTGTGTCCTTTACTAGGTACCTAAGAAAGGCATTCTTTCCCAAGCACCAGGATCTGCAGTTTGCAGGTAAGGCTTGGGGGGGTCTGACCCCCATTTCCCATGGGTCATCCCCAGGCCCTGAGAAATTGCTGTACAGTCGGGAAAACAGGCCCAGGCAGAGCAGGCCTGTGTCTGGTGGCTAGCAGCAGGTCTGTGGCAGAGCGGGAACCTGGGCCAGGGTTCCCTGCCATACCCTCATGTGCTTTTGCACCTCGCAGAATCCTCCTGTCCCCTCCTCACCCACAGGGCTCCTGAACCCTTTGGACAGCCCTCACCATGTGCGTCAGGATGAGGAATCTGAGTTCCGGGAGGGCGTTGTGGTGAACCGGCCCACCCGGCCGGGCCGCGGCTCCTTCGTGAACTGTGGCATGAAGAAGGTAGGAATTGGAGTGGGGGTCGGACCACTTCCCAGACACAGCCTGGCAATGGAGGGCGGTTGGGGCGTGAGAGTGGGGAGCCCAGGACCCAGGCATCTTTGCCCACCAGTTCCCCACTGATGGGACTCAGTAGATAAAGCCAGGAGTGAAGTTACTGTTTCTTATTCTTTAAAAAGGAGATCAACAGAAAATGGTCCTTGGGCTACGAGCAGAACAAAACCCTGCAAACACAAGGGCAAAGTCACTCTGGAGCTGCTCCAGTGTGACGCAGAGCATTCGGTTGCCACCTGTTTACTTTCATCTCTTAGAGTAAGAGGTGGAGACATGTAAAGTTGCAGGGTCCCCTCCCCTCAAATAACCAGAAAGAACTGGTTAAAGG
Source organism: Pteronotus mesoamericanus (assembly GCF_021234165.1). Taxonomy (NCBI): domain Eukaryota; kingdom Metazoa; phylum Chordata; class Mammalia; order Chiroptera; family Mormoopidae; genus Pteronotus; species Pteronotus mesoamericanus. The sequence continues at coordinate 5,583,213 of NW_026555258.1, forward strand.
CAGACCAGGATGACCCAGAAACGGATGAACAGAGAAAAGCGTAAGCGCCCCTCGACGGAGATGAAGCGCCCTGTCCTGAATTCAGAATTGGCACAAAACAGACATCCCGGTTATTCATCACAGCTCCCACGTAGTCAGCATTCACTTCGTGCCAGGCCTTGGGCAGCATAACAATAGCTGTTGTTTGTGGAATGTTTTCTGTTTGACAGATGAGGAAACTGAGGCTCAGAGAGGTTAAGTGGGCCACTCCAACTCCTTTGGCTAGCAAGTGGCACAGCTACCAAAATGTAGAAAACTGGGTTTTGTCTACTCACGACACAGTTTCTTCCAGCCCTGCCAGGCCCAGAGCGTTCATTTTTTACCAGAGTATTGTGATAGTCATTTTGCAGGAATGTGGTCTCGAAAGCAGGTCTGGCCCAAGGGCAGGGGCAAAGGTTGACCTGCCTGGATCCCTTGTGCTCCTTGCCAGCCACAGATTCCGCACAACTGGGAGCGTGGTGACCCCTGCTGGCTCTATGGGGAACTACACCGTTTCTGGCTTCTCCCTAGGAGGTGCAGATTGACAAGAACTTGGAACCTGGGCTTCGAGTGACTGTGCGACTAAACCAGAAGCAGCTCCCAGGTACCTGAGGGCTCAGAGCCCCCTCTTTCCACCTCCTTGTCCCCTCACCCCATCTTCACAGCCTTTCTGCTCCCCTCCAGAAAGCAAGACCCACCGTGGAAAAGTCGTGTCGTCCCAGGACCCTCGCACCAAAGCTGGTCTCTACTGGGGCTACACGGTCCGACTGGCCTCCTGCCTTAGTAAGGACAGCGCTTCCTTCTGTGAATCTCCTCTGTGTGGCAGGCCACAGAGAGCCTTGCTTGGCCCAAAACTCAGACCAGAGTCCTTGTCCTGCCAACTTGTTCTGTGTCCTTGGGCCGCTGCCTTTCCTGCTCCGGCCCTCAGTCTCCCCGAGTGCTCGGCCTGCATGCCGTTAAAGGCTTCTGAGGGGAAGTATTGTATCACGGTCAATTGATAACATCTGCTGTGGGGTTGGGACTGGGGGCGAAAGGGCCAGATAGATCAGAGGTGCGGTACGTGTTCTCAAAGCTCTTTGCGACCACCCGCCCTCTGCTTGGCGTCCGCAGCCTAGCCCAGGTGTGAGCTCTCCCTGATCAGTGCCTGGCTTCCCAGGAACAGTGGCGGGCCTGGTGGCTCGCTCCCTGAGCCCCCTTCTCCGCACCCCGCCCCGCCCCGCCCCGCCCACATGCACATGGCCAAGCCGCTGTGGCTGGGGGAAAGCAGGGCGCCACTGAGCTGGCCTCGCCCCCAGGTGCTGTGTTTGCCGAGGCCCCCTTCCAAGACGGGTATGACCTGACTATCGGGACATCAGAGCGAGGCTCAGATGTGGCCTCGGCCCAGCTACCCAGCTTCAGGTGGGTACAACCTGGGCAGGAGCTGGGGGAGAAGGAACAGAACAGAGGGCCAGTCTGGTGAGGGCAGAACTGTGGACGGGCCCCCACCGTGTGCGGAAGGCTGCTCTCTGTGCGGCCTTGATGAGCAGCCAGCCGACTCCCCCTCCTGTGGGTGCCAGGCACGCTCTCGTGGTGTTCGGGGGCCTCCAGGGACTGGAGGCCGGAGTGGATGCTGATCCCAACCTGGAGGTGGCTGAACCCAGCGTCCTCTTCGATCTCTATTTGAACACCTGCCCAGGCCAGGGCAGCCGCACTATCCGCACAGAGGTGAGCCTGCCTGTCGCCCCCCTGCCCTGCCTCCAGCCCTAGGCTGTTCTCAAGGTTCAGCCACCAGCTGGGGCTTTGGGGTCTGTCCAAGGGCGGGACGCGACTCTCTCTGTGGCCTACCCTGCCAAGGCTACCCTGAGCCAGCCTTCCCCGGAGATGGGCTTCTCCCCCATCGGCCTCCCACACCGCAGACTTGTGGCGGGGGCTGGACACAGGTGAGCTGGGAGTGTGAGGTTCCCGGGTGAGGGTGCCTCCCTAGCTCAGTACCTGGGAGACCCCTCCCACCCCTGCTCCGGGCCTCCATTTCCTTCGCTGTATGATCAGTGGTCCACTTTCTCGAGTGTGACCACGGTGGACAGGGCAGCGTCCCCGTGGGGGGCAGGATGCGCTGGCTGAGAGCCTGAGCCGGTGTGTCCACAGCACCTGCAGCCCCACTCCTAAGCTGAGCACAGGAGGCCGTGCCTGGAATCTGCTGGGGACCAGTCTCACAGGGTGTGTCTGAACAGGTGGCCTGCCTCAGTCCACTTGTCCCCGAGGGCCCTGCTGGGACCAGGCGCTGCAAGCCTACTAGCCACACCTTCCCAGCAGAAACCCTGCTCCCATCCTTGCAGTGCCTGTACCAACTGAGGGCTTCCTGTCAGGGACCCTGAGCCTAGGAGGCCGGTGTTACGGCCATCCCCCTTTCACAGAGGGGGGACTGAGGAGCAGGGAGGTGAGGCCCCTCCGTGGCAGGGCGCTCAGCCAGCCAGTGGCAGGTCGGCAGGATGACACTGGGCCTGTCCCCGGGCCCCGAGGAGGGCCGCGGGCCCAGCCCCACGCCGTGCTTCTCCCACAGGAAGCCATTCTCATCTCCCTGGCTGCCCTGCAGCCGGGCCTCACCCAGGCAGGCGCCCAGCACAGCTGAAGGCTCCATCAGGCCCAAGACAGTGAAGAAGCAAGTGGCGAAGCCAGAGGTTCCTGAGGGTCACCTGGGACAAACACAGCCAAGATTTTCTCCAAAAATAACTACCTTTAATGCGACCCAGCCCCACACCCTCACAGTCTGGCTGGGCGGCTGTCCTCACTTGCTGCCTGCAGTGATGGCCTTCAGGCTGCCGGCCCTCGCCAGGATGTTCGGCACGAAGAGCAGGCCCGAGGCCCGCTCAATGCTCTCGATTGGCACCAGGAAGCGCTCCAGCGGGGTGGCCTCATCCACGGGTGCATTGGGCATCACATAGGAGCGGAGTTCGATTTGCCCACCTGCTGCCTCCAGGATCAACACCTTGAAGAAGTGGGTGGGCACTGCCACGTGGTTCTTGCCGATTACCTGGTACTTCACGTAGGACTTCCCGTCAGCCTCTGTCCTGCAGGCAAACCCAGGCACACGTGGCCATTCAGGGCTCCCAGGGAGTCTGCTTAGGCCCAAGGCCTCCGCTTCCAGGAAGCATTCCTTGACCTGACCCCCAACTTGGGTCAGTCTGTAGAAACACCCCCTCTTGAAGCTTCTGTGCCCTCCTTGGCTGCCCAGCAGACTGGGAGCTTCCTGCAAGGTAGACTCACTCTTGTCCCGTTTTCCTCATGCCCAACACTGGGTCAGGCAGAGCAAGTGGTGGTGACAATAAATTCTGCTGAACTAACCCAGCCTTCTAAACATCCACATTCATCCATGCAGACACCTGACATGCCTGTCTCTCCCTGTAGAGGGGGCCCGGCATGCAGCTGGATTTCCAGCGCCAGCACAGGGCCAGGTGAATGGCAGGTGCCCTGTGGGGCGACCTCGGGGCTGACCCCTAGCAGAGCGGGCTCCACCAGTGCAGGCCTGAGGGGGCGCTCGCCCATTCAGGGTTACCAGTGCCTCGGCCAGCCTATGCCGAGCCCTTGCTCTGGTGACCATCATCCCACTTTGTCCCCTACACAACCACGAGGTAGGTAACATGCTGTCCCCATTTCATGGGGGATGTTGAGGTCATTTGCCCACGGCACCCAGAGAATGGGTGACAGGGCCTGGATGCCCTCCCAGCCTGTGGGTTCCAGAGCCAGGTGCATCGCCGCAACCTGTCATCGCTCATCCGGTCTTCAGTGGGCCAGAAAAGTCACCGAGCATGCCCAGAGCATGTCCATCCCTTGTACCTGGGAGGCAGGGCTGCAGAGGGACAAGAGTGAAGTCTTGGGGGCAGGAGCAGGGTGCAGGAGGGCTGCTCCAGAGGAGACCAGGGGCAAGAGCCTGGTAAACGGTTTCTGTTTGGCCAAGACGGGTGGGTGTGGTGTGAGGTGATGCAGGGGAGGGGAGCACGAGCAGATGTGGGGCCTGGGGCCCACAGACAAAGGAGACACGGTCTCGGTGGGTGTCCTGAAGGTCTCTGGCTGCAGAAGTGAATTCAGGAGTCAGGCACAGAGTGGACAGGGGTGTTAAGAAGAAGCCAGAAGAGTCCTGGCTGATGTGGCACAGCGGACTGAGTGACAGCCTGCAAAGCAAAGGGTCCCTGGTTTGATTCCCAGTCAGGAGCCATGCCTGGGTTGTGGGCCAGGTCCCCGGTAGGGGGCACACGAGTGTCAACCACACATTAATGTTTCTCTTCCTCTCTCTCTAAAAATAAAACTTTTTTTAAAAAGCCAAAGATTGACCTGGGACAAACCTGGACAGGGTGAATAGGAAACCCTGGTGTCCCTAGGGCCCCCAGTTCTAACCTTACCTGGGCAGGAAGAGCGGCCCTGTGCAGACATAGACATTTTGGTAACTGCGGGTCAAGCTCCGGCTGTACTTCTCCAGGTTGTTCCAGGCATTCTGGTTGAGGTGGGGCACCTGGCAGGAGAGCAGGGGCTCAGAGATGCTGGCTGGGACCTTTCCCCCTGTCAGAGGGGCTACCCTGGGCTCCCAGCCTGGAGACTCCAGTTGGGTGATGGGACAAGCATGCAATGGAAACTGGTTCAAGGAATGAAAGTGATTCCTTCAGGGCATCTGGCTGTAAGGGTGGAGCCTAGACAGAGCTCAAGAGGGTGCCAGCCACCAACCATGCCCCCACCACTTCCTCCATATAGAATAGAAGGACAAGCATCCCAGATCTGAAAGCCCTTCCTCAGCTCCAAAAAACCACACTGAGGAAAGCGAGCTCTCCCAGTCTGTCCTTTTCCCCCCTTAACCACATGCAGAGCCCAGCTGGGACCATCATGAATCTGGTCCCAGTTCCATCTCTAGAGTGCTCCAGTCCTCAGCACAATATCCGGTCAAATGGATAGGAGACTGTATCGCTGGGAGAGCAGAAGTCAGGTCAGAGGCTCAGACCCCACGGGGTTCACGCTGGGCCCCACATCAGTCTTCATCCACTGGGGGCCAGGCTCTTGTGGGACCAGGGCTAAGGTAGGGCGGCTTGCTACTAACAGCTGACTGCCAGCGGATATCTTTCCATTTACTCCTGGAAAGTAGGCGGGGTAGGACTGGCTGAAAGCTCAGGGTCCACTAGACAAACTGCCGGGGTCTGTTCCCACACGTGTGACACTGGGCCGATCGATCACTTTGTCTCTTGAGCCTCAGTTCCCTCATTATACCTTATATTTATTGAATGGTTGTCATGGGCCAGAAGGGTTCTCAGTACTTTTATGTGCGCCGAGTCTACTGTAAAAAGTACGTAAGTAACAGTAATATCCCTTTTACAGAAGAGGAAACGAAGCCCAGGGGCTCTCGGGGTCAAACTGCAGAGGGTGCTCGGCGCCCAGTGCTCCGTTCCTCCAGCTTACAGCGCGCGGCGTGATTAGTAAGCACCTGACCAGCTCGCGCACTCGGCAGCTTCTCCGAACTTCCCCGGTTGCAGAGGGGCAAACCGAGGGTCCGCGGGATGAGGGGCTGGCCCCGCTTTCCGCCCCCGGGCCAGGGGCGCTACCTGGGGCGCGACGTTGCTCAGGTAGAAGGTGTCGTCCATGGCTTTCTGGCTCCAGCGGTGGTTGGCAGCGGCGGCCAAGTGGCCGCGGTCGAAGCCGCTGCCGCGGTAGTCGGCGTTGGTGGCGCGGTGGTACACATGCACCGACTCATCCTCGCGGAAGTCGCACGAGCGGCGGTCGCCATCGCCGCGAAGCCGCTCAGGCCGCAGCTGTTCCACCACCCAGAGCGCGTTGCGAGTGCGCGGATCGTAGCACAACACGTATGACTCGCGGCTCTTGAGCTGCGCCAGCCCGGGGAGCCCGTACTTAGCCAGCTCGCCGGGGCTGCCGCCCGCTGGGGTCCCAGGTACGGCAGGCACGACGGGCAGCTGGGCCGCCGCCGCCACAGGCAGCACGGGCAGCCGGCCCAGCAACCCAGGCGCCGGCCGCGCATCTGCTCGCCGTCGTCGCCAGCCCTCGGCAGCTGCGCCCAGCCCCGCGCCCAGCACCAGGGTCAGGCCAGCCCGCAGTGCACGCATGGCTCGGGAGGGCGACAGCAGCATAAACGTAGGGAGGCCCGTGGCGCCGGGAGAACGCCGCGACCTCCGGCGTCCGATCTGCGAGGCTCTTAAAGGGGCCGGGCAGGTCTGCTGGGCCCACCGCGGAGATGGGGCCGGCTGGGACGGCAGGCGGGTGCAACGTCAGTCCCTGCCTCTCACAGAGACTCGGAACGGCTTAGGCCTCTAACGAAGGGGGGCCGAGACCAGCCGGGAAAAGACGCCTTTTCTGTATCCTTTAAGATACGGACCTGGGATGGAGGAAGCGGGGCATGGCACTGGCGTTTTGGTTTGTGATTGGCCGCCTCCAGGCCTAGCTCCACCCCCGCCCCGCCTCTCTACGGGTCTCCACGGAGACGCCCCCTTCTGCGCCTGCGTGGAGCACCTACTTTATGAGTGCTAAGTGTGTGTGCTGGAGATCTTCCATCGCTACTTAATTTAACCGTCAAAAGAGCCTAGAGAAGGAACTTCTCGTTGGCAGAACAAGGACAAGACACCGGAGTCTATCCTCCTAACCATTACACCATAAGCCAAAAGTTCTAGAAGCTTGGCCAAGATTTCCTTACCTAGGGTGAGAACGCGGATGCAGGTGGCCGATCCTAATTGCTGGTCGTAACAGAAACTAGTACCATTCAGCTTGGCAGCATGGATGAAAAGCCTTAGAAAGATCTATACCTTTAAACCCACTTAGAGGACTTAGCTGGGGAAATAAATCGGGAATGCAAGTACGTATTTCAAACAGAAACTTCCTCACAATATTCAGAAATAGACCGGTTTCCAGCATTGTCAGCATATTAGATAGAATTGTATATATCCTATGGGTCATACAGCAACTTGCCCCCCACCTAATGTGAGGGGAGTGACAATACACAAAACTGTTTTATCAAGACGACAGTGACGCAGTTCAGGGGATTCTGGGGAAGGACTGGACTGTCTGCAGTGGACCCTAAAATGGGGAGGGACTAGGGATCTTTAAGTTTCATAAATTGTCCAGCTATAACTTCATTTGAGTAGCAGACCTGACCTCAGGTACTTGAGGTAAAAAACCCTACTGTGCCCTAAAAAAATAAAAAATTTACCATGTTAATAAAAGTATTCATTTGCTTTGGGGGGGAAAAGTAAACAATCATGAAAAAAAATCACATCTGCAAAGAAAAGACTAACATATTACCAGTGATCTTCTCCAGGCTGTGGAGTATGAATGACTTGTTTCATTTACATGTCTTTGAATTTTCAGTTTTTCAATCTAAAAAATACCTTGCAGTAAAATCATGGTGCAACACCATTTCCCCCAGTCCACTTCCTCCTCCCCCCAGCTGCAAATTGCAGGCCTGCATGAGAAGAGTTAAATACACCCTTCCTACAGGAACGTCCTGGCTCTTTGCTTAGACAATTCTGAGAGCCTCCTGACTCCTTCCTTGCTCAAACTATTTTTTCCTACTCTGAGGTCTCAAAGGTTTCAGCCCATTACAGCACCAATGCCCACTGTAAAGAACACATTATTTTTTATTAAAGACAACTTGTCATCAAACAGCATTGACTCAAGAAACAAAACCAATTTAAAAAAAAAAAAAAGGGGGGCAGACTAACATTCTGACCCTCCGGAGTGTGCACAACCTGCTGAACTCACACAGCCCGACCTGTAAGTGTTCAAATTCCTGGGGCAGCGACTTCCCAGGCAGGAAGCTTGGGTGCTCTGGCTGGCTGGGAACCTCCTGAGTTTGGGGAGGGGGTATTGCCAAGGGGGAGGTCCTTTCCCCATCCAAACCTGGACATGGTCTCTGTGCTCTTGACCTTCATCCCAAAGTCAAAGGGCACCAGTCTCAGGCCTGCCACTGAGGCAAGTTAAGATGCAGTGATTCAAGTAGTATGGCCCCAGAAGGGAAGGCAAGGGGACAGGCAAGAGGGAATGCATCAGGTGTCCTGGGCAGTGTCTGCTGGGTCCCCGGCTGTGGCCCAAGCCTCAGGTTGTAAAAGGGTCAAAGTTGGAACTGAACCACCAGCCCCCAAGCTCTGGGAAGGTGGGCTGGGCTGGTGGGAAGCAGTGTGTCTCCACCCCACACTCTAAGGACGTCTTAGAGCCTCCCTTACACTCAGTTCCAGCACCAAGCTCAGAGCACTCCCAGCCAGGATGTGCTGGAGAACCTGGAAGGTTCCAGAGGCAGGGGGAGGGGATACAGAGCCTGACCTCAGAAAGTCAGGAAGCTCGTGCTTCGAAATTCTTTCAACCTTTCCGGCCCCCACCCCCATCCCCAAACCAAGCACTCGACAATCCACAATAAATAACCTGGAGTCTGAATAAATAGTAAAGTCTTCCAAAAAAACTTTTGCCTCCAGCAAAAAGGCAAGTGCAGAAAAGTTCCAGCAGCGTCCAAGGGAAGCCCAGTAAAGCAGCCCTCTGGGAGAAGCTGTCCCTGGCCCACAGCCTGGCCCCTGAGGGCAGCGAAGTCCCTCCTGCTGGAATCAGGAAGGCTTAGCGGGCAACAGGGCACCTGCCAGCCAGACTGAGGAGAGGATGACGACCTTTGCTACATTACCCAGCCTTCCAGACCCAAACTACCTGCTTCCTTACAAAAGGAGGGCGGGGATTGGTCAGAATAAGCCCACTCCACCCACTGCCCAGCACTGGGAGTAGCCACCAGCTCCTGCTCCAAGTGTGCCTGCCCTGAACCCTGGGCACAGCCCAAGCAGGTGACCAGAGAAGGGCCAGCACCTCCTTCAGCCTGTTTGGGAGCCACACAGCTCCCTGGGCCCTGACAGGATCCAGGGCCTCAGCTCAGCCCTGTCCGGCCTGCAGAGGCTCCCTTTGGTCCAATTTGCCCTTCATGGGACTCGCCCTCCCTGGGACAGGCCCTCGAAGCCATTGGGAACGACTACTCTTCTGAAGCACTTGGATTCCAACCCCTGCTACTGGATCCCCCTAATGCCCTGCTCCTTTGGGGATATCTTGGGAAGACTCAGCTCTCCTCCCTCCTCCACCCCAGGCAGAAAGGAGGGTAAGAGGCTCAAAGCTTCGTGAGCCATCACTCCTCAGCAGCTTTTGGTTTCCAAGATCTCTGTCAGGGGAAGCAGGTTCAGGGCCTTCCACTGAGGCGCTGTGGGCTCCCTCCCAGCCTGAGGGAGCTGGGAGCCTGGGGCTGGGCTGGGAACTGGGTACAAAGGCCCTGGTGGACCTCCAGGGGCTTTGCTGAGCCCAACTCCTCATTCTGTCTCCGGGTTTCACAGACGTGGAGGGGAGGAGTGAGGGGAAGAGGCTGGGGATAAGGCACCCCAAGAGAGAAGGGCGGGGGGGCGCAACGGGCAGGAGCACACACAGAGATGCACACGGCCTCCGGCCTGCGGCCTCCGTGAGACGTGGAGGGAGAAGTGAGGGAGACGGCGCAGACAGAGGAAGGAGAAGCAGAGACCTAGAGGGGATTCAGAGACACCCTCGCCTCCCTCATATCCACACAGACAGACACACAGAGGAGACAAGACGCCTGGAGGACGAAGAGACACATACACGCCAACCCACAACTTCATACACACACACACTCAGCGAGAGAGGGGCAGAGGGTGTGACCTGGGCCTGGCAGCTTCTTAGCTCCCTCACAGTGTCACTTTCCCCAGGGAGAAGCCTAAGCACCAACCCCCAGAAGAAGTGGTTTCTGGCTCGTTGGCCAAGCACCTCCCCCAGAGCAGGAGAGGGGGCAGCAGAGCAGAGGCTGGCGGGGCCCGCGAGCCCCAGGGCCCACGCCTGCCCCAGCTCCAGGACACAACTTCGGGAGCGCCAGCCTTGCTCGGCAGCCTGGGAGAGGGTCCCGGTGTTAAAGAGCGGAGACAGAGCCAGGGCTTGGTGGTCAGGAAGGAGCATGGCACAGTGAGCCCCCACTGGGAGTGGCCTGGGGGACGGAGCCAGGTGAGGAGGCCTGGAGCCAGCCAGTCCTGGAGCTTCCCCTCGGGCTGGGGTCCCACACGCGTCTTCGTGTCCCAGCAGCCAGGGCACAGGGACCTTCTCTCCCAAACCTGGGCCTCTCACTGTCAGGCTACTTCGAGTCTTGGAGTTCCTTGGCTTTCTGTAGGATCTGGCAGACATCTGTGATGGGGTAATCCTGGGCACAGGAAAGGCCAACAAGGCGCGTCTGAAGTCAGCTCACCCTTCGCCACCTCTGCCACACCTGTGTCCTTCCCACTGGGGCCTGTCACCGTGCTGGACCACAGGTTATCAGACACCCCCTCTGCCCTAACCCCACAGGTAGCACAAACGTAAGCAACCCGACCGGCACCCCCCGCAGGGTCTCAGAGCCCTTCCTCAGGACCAGGCCCGCCTACCTCATGCCCCGCTGCCAGCCCTGAGCCAAGGGCCATGCGTTAGCTGCCCGGGGCACCCCAGAACCTCCTCATTGGATGTTACGGCGATTATGCCAATTTTATAGATTTACTCAATGAAGTCATTGAAAACCAACCTCAGACCAGGTGTTGGTGAAAAAACTGAGGCCTGGAGAGCCTGTTACTGGGCTCAGGTCATGCGACGAGCGGAGCCAAACAAGGACGTAAACCTAACGCCGCCTGACCCTTGGGCCCATGTTCTTTACCACTGAGCCCTACGCTGTCCTGCTCTGGGTCTGAGCGCGACTGCCAATGAGCGCTCCCACCTACTGGGCGCCACTGCGTCCCAGGAGCCATTAATTTGGGTAGAACACTTAGTTCAGAGAGGCCCAGTCATTCACTCAAGGCCACACCACACTCCAGGTCAGTGGCAAAGCCGGGATTCCAACCCATCCAAAGCCCGATCTGCCTCGGGGGTCTAGGCTCACCCCCGCGGCCCCCAGGCTGTCACAGCAGCGGGCGTGGGGCGGCTGCCCGGAAAGGAACTGCCTCATGGCTAAGACTGAGCTTGCCGCCCGAACCCCATTACCTGAAGGAGCCGCATGTTTACAGTGAAGTCCCCTTCCAGCAACTGCTCCCGGATCAATCTGAGGACAACAAGCAGCAAGGTGCTGGGACGCTGGGCTGCTCTGGGCGCAGGCCCAGCCGGGCACCTTCCCGCTCCTTCCTCACCACCCCCAGCAAGTCTGCTGTGACCCTCACCCAAGGATCCCAGAGGCTCCCTCCAGCCTGGGCCCCCACACGCCCCCGCCCATGGCCACACCCACATGAGCATGGCGCAGCAGACGAGGAGGAGGAAGTCAAAGCGGTTGTCATCAGCGAAGAGGGAGTCCCAGATACGAATGACGTCAGGCAGCAAGAACTCTTGGGACAGCAGCAGCGTCAGCCAGCGGAAGGCAAAGAACTGGGGCTTGATGTTCTGCTCTTGCTGGGGGGAGAGAGGCACGAGAATCCGAGCTGCCTGGATGCCAGGTGACACCGCGCAGTTCTCAGAGGTGAACTCAGATCAGCAGTGGCGCCCAGGACCTAACCACACCGGGGGGGCGGGGGGCACTGGGCCCCTAGAAGGCCTCGCTGGGTTGAGGGGGTGGCCGCTGCCTGCGGCCAGCCAATGCTGTCGGGTCTTCTGATTTTTTGTAAAAAGAAGGCAAAAACCCAAACTTTTATATCAGCTCTCTAGATTTATAAATGGTTGCTTGGGTTCTTTTCAAACACTGTGCGGACTATAGACAGACAGAGAGACCACTAACCGGGCGCTTACTGCACGCCCGGCCCTGGGCCCAGCACGTTAAGTATGGCATCTCACTCCTTTATTCCGCACAACAACCCTTCGGGCCAGTTACTCCCCGCAGACCCGAGGCCTCTGGTCAGCCACGGTGAGTATTATTAACTGAAAAGGCGTATTACAAAACAGCAAAAACATAATTCCATATTTGTTTCAAAAACTCTTTATATATTTCCTTATTCCCAAAACTCTTTGTGTTTATATATAACTTATTTTTACTGAAATGTTTTCTGAAATAAGCATGGAATACCACTACAATAATTTTTTTAAAGGTTTTTTATTTATTTATTTTTAGAGAGAGAGGAAAGGAGGGAGAGAGGGAGAGAAACATCAATGTGTGGTTCCCTCTTGTGCGCCCCCTACTGGGGACCTGGCCCACAACCCAGGCCTGTGTCCTGACTGGGAATCAAACCAATGACCCTTTGGTTCACAAGCTGGCGCTCAATCCACTGAGCCACACCAGCCAGGACCACCAGTACAATAATTTTTAAAAATTATTCTTAAGTTAGCCTTGGCCATGCTCAGTGGGTTAGAACATCGTCCCCGTACACCAAGGTTGCGAGTTCAATCCCAGTCAGCACACATACAAGAATCGATTAATGAATGCATAAATAAGGAGAACAACAAATTGATGTTTCTCTCTCCTGCCCCCCTTCTCTCCCTAAAATCAATTTTTCAAAAAATTATTAACTTTTAAAAGTGAATTTACCCTTCTTTTCTCAGGGGACAAACAGGCTGAACTCAGGAAGTGCATGGCAAAGGCCTGGCCCGGTGCCTGGCACTCAGTGGGCCCTGTACGCACTCCCCGCCACCGCCAGCCTGCCGGGACACCCAGCATCTGCTGCCTGGTCTCGCAGCAGTGGCTAAGCGCTCCCTGAGCAGCCGCAGCCACTTGCCATCCCAGACTCAAGCCAGAGCTCGCCCCGGACCAGGGGTGCTCAGGAAGTCTGCGGTCCTCTGCCCCTTTCCCTCCGGTCCTGGGGGTCCTCACCAGTTTCAGGTAGAGTTCCACATCCTTGTCCTTCAAGGTGGAGTACACCTTTTCCATCTTGTAGGTGATGCCACACTGCGAGTCGTCCAGGCTCTTGATGAAGTTGTCCCGGATCTCAGCCATGAGGTTGGTGAAGCAAAAGAAGGTGTCTGCCTCGGCGTGCTCTGGACGAGACGGGCAGGGTGAAGGCTGCTGAAAGAGAGCTGGAGCCCTCCCGAGCCCCACCCCAAATCTCACCTATGGGAGGGAGACCCCTTCCTTCACCTCAGAGTCACCGAGTCACCGCCCTGCCATGGTCAGGCTCCATACCTTCTCTATCCTTGACCTCTCTCCACCCCCGACTAAGGATATCACTTCTTTCTTCCTGTGTCTTCTGGCAACACTGTACGCTCCTTATCAATTCATTACACGCTCTTCTGATGACATTTTTCAAATCATTATTTATTTAAATTCTTTCTAACCACTCAACTTCCTGTATATACAACTCATCTCTTCTATCAGAAATTCCATTAAAATATCAAGAGCTCAGCAAACTTCCAACAATCTAGAAAGTCTGAGCCGGATTAGATCTGAGAGAGGATCCAGGCCAACCCCCTTGAGAGGGCAAATGGAGGCCCAGAGATCAGATGTGAGCTGCACGGCCTGAAAAAGCCCGTTAGCCTGGCTTTCCGTGGTCCCATTTTCCAGGGCACCAGCAACCAGACACGAGCCCTGGTTCACCCAGAGTCCTTTTACCTTTCCACTCGTGGTTGGGGTCGGTGGCAAAGGTATAGTAGAGGGGCCCCACGATCTCATTCATGCCCTGCACGTAAGCGATGCCAGGGTTGAGCTTGGCGTAGATGAACAGGATCCGCTCCACCACCTCCCAGTGGGCCTCGCAGCCGTTGGGCAGCACCTGGTACTCATTCAGGGACGCTGGCGTCGAGCTCTTGTGTGGGGAGCTCATCTGGGGGAGGAGAGGAGGAGCCCATGAAGATGACAGGTGGCATTTTGAACAATATGTTCTCACCAGCAATGTCTACCATGAAGCCTAAACCTAATTTCCAGCTCATGGGAAATCCAGGATGTAGAGGAACATGTCATACGCCACCAGAAGGAAACAAGTGGATCAGCCCAGGATGGGGGACACTCTAACAAGACAGCTGGACTAAGTTCTAATTTACGGTGAAAAAAGAACAAACAGAGCTTCCCTCTGCAGAGAGGGCTACCGGCTGGGCGGGGGCACTTTCTGGGCGATAGAAATGCTCTGTGTCTTGTTCTGGTTGGCATTTACACAGGTGGGCACAGAAAAAACGTCCATCTAGTTGCATCTGTGACATTTGTGCATTTTACTGCATGTAAGTTATACTGTACTTCAATTTAGAAAACAAAATTTAAATATATGAAAAACAGACAATTGGCTAAGTGTCTTCAAAAGTGAAATGCTGGGGGGCTGGGGGGCAAGGGGGGGCCTGCTTCCGATAGAGACTAGAGGAACATAGCATCCCAACGCAACACGCAAACCTGCGCTGGTCCTTGTTTGGAAGTAAAAAACCAAAAATATTCTCAGCACAACCAAGGACACGGAATCGTGGATTGGATGACAGGTGTTATCATGCAATTACTGATAATTTCCTAGAGGTGCTGGTAAGGGGGAGGATGTCCTTATGCCCAAGAGACGCCTGCTGACGTTCTCGGGGTTGAAGGTATGACCTGCCACTCACTCTCTGTCATACACAAAGATGGCAAAATGTTAACTGTTAAATTTAAGCGGAAAGTGTATGGGTGTGCACTGTACTTTTTCAGCTTTTCTGAACATTTCAAAATTTTCTTAAGAAAAAACTGGGAGGTAAATAGAGATGATAATCCCTGCTCAAAATTTGTGCAACAGAGCCGGGGTGCCCATCGCTGCCCCCTAGCAGGGTCCTCGGGAGCTCCATAACGCATCTGGTGCCTGGGGCACCCCTGCATGAGCGAGTCCCAGGCAAGCCCAGGCCAGGACGGAGCAGGAAGCCATCCTGGAAGTGTAGGGCCCTGGGGACATTCAACTCTCGTTCCCATTTTACATACATGTGCACACATGCACACACCACCACCACCATTTACCGTGAGCTCTCTATGTGCAAGACAGTGCTCTGCAAGTATGTGTCCATGTAATGCTCTAACCACCTAGAATATTCTCTCAACTTCACTTTCGAGATGAGGAAACTGAGGCTCAGAAAAGTTAGGTCACTCCGCAGGTCTCGCATTAAGTGGCAGCACTGGGATTTGATCCCAGACTAGCTGACTCCCGAACCTGAGGTCCAGGCCTGCGAATGCACAGTGCTTTCCAGCTTTCCAAGAATCTGCACAGACATGACCTCATGGCCTCATTACATCTTCCTGGCAATTCTAAAGCCAGGCAGGGCAGAAAGGATTATGCCCCCATTTCCAGAGGCAGCAGTGGAAGCCTAGGAAGGTAAGCCCAGTACGGCGTGCCCAGAGTCAAACACATGGTCGGCTTTAACTCTAACTGCTCCACCACGGGGCCAGACATCTAGTAGTGAGGCTTTCCGGTCTGGTGCTCTGCCCTCAGGACAAGGTCCAAACCTAAAATGGGCAAGAGCTTGGCTCCCAGTCTCCAATGACTTCAGTGAAGCCAATGACAGAAGCCAAGTCCTGCCACCAGGACGTCGGCAGCCGAGTAAGAGGGTGGCCCACACAGCAAGCCCCGTGGTCGCTTTGCCGAGCACGCTGCACCTCCCAGCGCACCCTCCCCTGTCGCAGGCATGAGGAAGCCTGGGGCCAGCTGTAGCTGCCCGTCACCTCCGCAGCAGGAAGTGGCTGCTCTCCTAGGGACACAGAGCCTTAATCGGTCATTGCACTTATCTGTCCCTAGCTTTTTGCAGGTTACAGAGGACTGTTCCATTGCTGGAGGACAGCAAAAAATTTTGAGCAAGTCGGAGCTCCAGGTACCAAAGCAGTAGACACGAGTTAACAAATAAGATCACATGCTTGTTTGGCCAATAACAGGAGCCTGTGGAAGGCTGGGATTCAAACACTCAGCGTGACCTGGCCAGCGCAAGCCCTCTCAATTCCACCTCCTAAGTCTCTGAGATCCATCCCCCCTCCACCCCAGCCCAACTCCCCGCTCCCCCAGTCACCCTCCCCATCTCTATTCCTGCCCCTTCCAATCAAACGCCCCACAGCGCCAGCAGCAGTCGTCTAGGAGGGCAGACCGGAACCACATCACCGTCCTGAGAATGCTACAAGGGCCCGCCAGCCTTCGCGATAAAGGCCCGTGTGGCCTCACCGCCAACCGCCTCTCCAGCGCCCTCCAGCAACCCTCCTGTTTTCTCCGCGGCCTCTCGCCACGACGGACTCCTCCAACCCGTGAACACCCTACACCCTCTCCCGCCTGAGGACTTCCACATGCCCTCCTCCCCGCCTGGAAGGGTCTTTCCTCCTGGCTCTTCGAGCCTCAGCCTCAACGTCACTTCCTCAGGGAAGTCCTCCCTGATGGCCCGACCAGGTCAGCTCCCCTCCCCGCATCGCTCCCATCACACTTGTCCTTCCTGTGGAGAGAGCCACCTCCGCCGCCACAGCAGCGCAGCTCCTTCACTGCGCCGCAGGGACCTCTCCCAGCAGCCATCACACCCAGCCTCCATCCTGATCCCTGACTTTCCCGAAGAGGCCTGGCAGAATCAAAGTTGCCTTGAGTAACCACCAGAGAAGACGGCCATGGGCACAGGGGACAGTGGCCAAAGGGAAGCAAAAGGAAAGGCTGCCGTGGGGAGTCCCTGGGGCCCCTAGGCTGCCTCTCACATTTGTGACCCCGCTCCGGTTCCGGGCCACCGTCTGAGATTTCAGTGTCGTCTGTTCCACCCGCTTACGAAGGGTCTCAAACTCATTCTGGGGGTCCAGGATGAGGAGGCACGGGTACTCAGTGGCCCGCTGGAAGAAGGATATGTCTGGGCACAACCTCCTGTCAAGAGGGAACAGGGGAGAGTGCCGTTACTCAGGACAGAGGTTTTAGACATTCCAACATCCCAAACGACATTTTTTTAAAAAAATAATAACGCTGCCCTGGCTGGTGTGGCACAGTGGATTGAGCGCTGGCTTGTGAAAGGTCGCTGGTTCAATTCCCTGTCAGGGCACATGCCTGGGTTGCAAGCCGGGTCCTCTCACACACATTGATGTTTCTCTCCCTCTTCTTCCCCCTCCCTACCTCTGTCTCTAAAAATAAATAAAATCTTAAAAAAAAATGACATTATATTTTTTAAAAAATCTAGTTTTCAAGAGGCAATATAGTCATTATAATATCTATACCCATCTTATGTGTATTTGCAAATAGATCCACGAGCGTATATATGTCCTTATGCTCTTACGATCCAACTCCCTTAGACCACAGACATCTTTCCATGTCAAAAATATCTAACATGTACAAGAGCATTAACTGTAGTGTGGTTTAAAATGGTTAAAGAGGTCTGGTTAAATTACACATTGTACAGTAGAATATTACACAGCTAACACAGGAAATAAATGTTCAAGACAAAGTTGAGCCCTGGCTGGGTAACTCAGTTGGTTAGAGCATTGTCCCAATACACCAAGGTTGCAGGTTCGATCCCCAGAGAGGGCACATACAAGAAGCAACCAATGAATACATAAGTAGATAGAACAACAAATTGATGTCCGTTTATCTGTCTCTGTCTCTCTCTCCCACCCCCCACCTAAATAATCAAATATAAAAAAAGCAGGTTGAAAACAGTCTCAGGAACATGATCCAGTGTTTAACATACATGCCCTGCAGGATACACACAGTTTGCAGACTGCTTATACACAGCACATTGCAAACGTGGCCTCTGGAAACACTGAACAACACGCTACCATCAGCACCAGTGTAAGACAGAACCTGTTCCTCCAGAACCGGGTTCAAGACACAGTTCTTGATTTACACAGGACCATTAAAACCCTTTGTGAACAGAGGCTGCCCCAACACCAGCCTGAAAACGAAGGCGAGAGCCCCCCTCTGCATCCTGGCTGGGCTGCCCTGGGCAGGGGTCCCACCTGAGGCCGCCTGCAGGTGGACCTAGGCACAACAAGCACCAGCCGAGGAGCAGCACCCAGGGGCAGCGGCTGGAAACGCAACTGACACCTGGGGAAGGTGGAGCCCACAGCAGGAGGCTGGACTCCAGAGGCCAAGCCTGAAGGGCTCAGCCCCCCGCCCCCCCACAGCCCCACGGCAGACCAGGCCTTCCTTCAGCTCCACCCCAGCCCGCGGGGGAGTCTACCCACGGTCACTCCCCAACCCGACAGGATGGCACAGCCAGCATTTCCTCAGTTCTATACCAAGTGGAAAAGCACACTCATGCCCACACTGTAGCTCACAGTTAAGGGGGGAAATAAATAAATAAACACTTGTCTGACGCTGTTATTCCTGTGCCGAAAACCTTATATGACTGCCCCACATCCTTGGATCAAGTCCACCCATGTGTCCCTCCAGTGTGGCTTCAACCACACTGCCCTTCACACTGCTTGTGAACACGCCCAGCTCCGCCCGCTCCCAGGCCCCCCCCCCCCCCCCAGGCAGGCAGATGCCACCCACCACGGCCGCTCCCTCCCTCTTCCCCCAGGCCCCCGACTCCCCAGGCCCCGGCTGGAACACTGCTTCTGCAGGCTCAGAAGGCGTCCCGCACGCCGGCAAACACCCTGACTCTTCCTCCAGAGCATCTACCGTGAATGCTCATCCCCCGGAAGACCTGACCTGCGGAGCACCTGTCTTCCCCTCCTCCCCCTAAGGTTCTAGGTTCCTCTGCGGGAGGGACCGTGACTGTCTATTCAGCCTCAACCCTGAGCTCGGCCCTGGGGCTGCCACAGGGCAGGGGCTCCGTGTCCACCTGATGAAGGAATGATCGGCTGAATCCACGAATGCCGAGGAGAACTGACACTAAGGCAGGGAGAAAAGAGAGCCAGGCGCAGGCAAGCACAGGACACCGCCGCCCCATACACTCTCACTGCTCTTGCCAGCCCCATTCTCAGGCCCCCATCGCTGGGGCCTGGACCTGACTACCCAGATCGCCCACCAATGGGCTTCTCACACCGCTGCCCGACCCCAGGGGCCTGGGCTGGAAAGGGAAAGGGCGGAGCTGGGAATCCCCTGAAGCCCCCTGGGCCCGCCCCCAGCCCCCGCGTACCGGACGTCTTTGTCGATCTGCAGCAGCACCTCATTGTCCTTGAAGTACGTGTTCCACCGGCTGTCGGGGTTGGGGTTGAGTGGCTGTGGGGTGAAAATCAGCTGCTGTCCTAGGCTAGAGAGGGCCCCAGAGGCAGGCACCAGTTTGGAGGCCTGAGCAGTGGCCTCACACCCACGACCCCATCGGGGGCCCAGCTGCGCCCCTGGCACAGCCTTGGAGGAGCGCATCGGCCTCCGGCAGCCTCGCAAATCCCACTCACACTCCACAGCTACAAGCCAAGCCCTGCTCTCTGCTCTGAGCGGATCCCTGCTTGGCAGGCCTCTTCTGTCTGTCTGCTGCTCTGGCTCTAGGATGCTGCATGTAACAGGTGCTCACTAAGGGCTTGTTGCCTGAATGAATGGATGAATGAATGTCGTATCACGGAGCCTCTTCAAATCTAACTCATCAATGCTTGGAGTCGCCAACTGCAATCCTTGGAGGAGGGGCCTGGGTCTGATGCATCTCCACTTCCTACATTGCAAAGCACACAGGGCGAGGCTCAGTCCTGGAGGATGGAACGAGGCTCCCACCAGGCCACAGAAAGGCCGTTTACCCTCACCCCCACTCCCTCAGACTTTCTTCAACTGCCAAAGGAGACCGTGTCTGCGGAGGGCCTGGCTCAGCGCTGCTCACACAGCACTCCCCGAGTGCCGGCTATCACCTATGTGCCTGAATGGGCCCCGGGAGAAAGGGGAGAGGCAACAGCCTGCAGGGGCTGAGCAGCCAAATGAAGAAAGAAGGTACTGGAAGGGCCAGGCGGCACTAAGACCAGCTGCACCTATCCTCTGAGGTGGGGGGCGCCTTGCCCACTCCAAAGCCCACACCCCTCCGCACTCTGCAGCCTCAGTCCCCGCTGATGACTCCTACTCACATGGTCCTCAAAGGTCACATCCTCCCTGGACACACCCAAGTTGGCCTTGGCAATGCCAGGCTGGATGATCATTTCCCTCAGGAACTGAGAATATAGCTCCCTGCAGGAGACAAGAGAAGGGAGAGATGATTCCTAAAGGTCCTGCCCAGGGAGCCCAGAAGAGAGAGGCACCGACAGGAGGCAGGCCAGGTTCAGCCTCACGTGTTCTGATACAGAGACCCTCCCATCAGCCCCCGTACCCGGGGTCTTACCTCTGCTTGGCCAGGATGGAGGTCCATGAGGCTCTCTCCAAAGGGAGGTAGTTCAAGAGAATCTGCACAGAGGGGAAGGAGCAAAGCTCTGGGACTCGCCCAGCCCAGCCCTGGACAGGCGGCGGAGGCTGACAGGCCCCAAGGAAAAGGCCTGATAATGCCCAGAGAGGACAGGAAGGGCTGAAGGCTAGAACACAGGCATGGGCCGGGGGCGCCTGCCCTTTATCCCAAACCAAGCCTTTCCTCTTCTTTTCCTCACACAGACTCTTCCAAATGATAATAAGACCTTGTGCCCAAAGGAGCTGGAAACGAGGATACTGGGCTTCCACTCCCATATCAGCTAAGAGCTTTGGACAGAGCACAGCCTCTTCTGTCCCAATACACGTCACTGCCACTGCTCTGTCTAGACCAGGAAGCAAAGGGCTTCACTGACATTACAAAGTATTCCATCCCCAGAGGAATCCTGGAAGGGAACCAAGAGAGACCGAAAACCCAGGGCTTCCCAGGGAAGTTTCCCCAAAGTCAGCAAAGGGGCAGAACAGAAAGAAGGGGCCCGGGGTGGGGGCAGCCCATGCAGGAACCCAGGGACTTTCAGCAGAGCAGGAGCCCTGCCCAGGCACACCCACCTTCCAACAGAGGCACCGCAGTCCGCCCTCACAGGGGATGCCTGTGGACACAGCAGGCAAAGGTCACGCCCTTAGGCCGGAGTCCCACAATCCCCCCGGCCCTCCACCTCGGAGCCAGCTGGCAGGGAGCAGAGTGAGCGAGAAGTACTTCTCCAAGAATCATTTTCTGCCACAAAGGCTACTAGACTAGATGCTAATCCTGTCCATATGCATCTCTCTCCATGACCCCTGACCCCGACCCTTTCCCCCAGGCCAGAGCTCCCTCTGTCTGGGCTGTTCTTTTGAGGATAACACCTTCTTTTACTGGATATTTCTTCCTCAGAGTGGCCTATACCAACCACCATCTCTTCCCGATCAGTCATGTTACCCATTATAAATAGTGACTCCACGACTTCCTCGGAGCATCTGTCACTTCTTGGATTACGTAACATAATTTGTGTACTTATTTAATATCTATAACCTTAACTACCAGGTAAGCCCCAGAAAGACAAGAAGCATATTTGTCTTACATTCCCAGTACCTAGCACAGGGCATGGCACACAGAAGGTATTCTGTAAGTACGTGTGGAGTATAAGCTAAGCTACGAATGCTAAGTGTTTTGTGCTCTATGGGCCTAACTGTACTGAATCCTCATTATAACCCTAGTAAGTAGGGAAGATCAGCATCATTGCCCCCATCTTAGAGATAAAAAACCTCATCTGCCCTGGCTGGTGTGGCTCAGTGGATTGAATGCCAGCCTGCGAACCGAAAGGCTGCCCTTTCAATTCCCAGTCAGGGCCTTGGATTGCGGGCCAAGTCCCCAGTAAGGGGGCGCACGAGAGGCAACCGATGCAAGTACCTCTGGCACATCAATGTTTCTCTCCCTTTCTTCTCCATCCTTTCCCCTCTCTCTGAGAATAAATAAATAAAATCTTAAAGAAAAGAAACTCATATATAAGGAAAGAGCAATCAAGGACTCCAACACAGGTCTGACTCTAGAGCCCAAGCTCTTCACAAGGCCGCAGGCTGCCACCCCTGAGGCCTGGCAGATTTTTCAACTCAGTCCAGTGCCCGGACCCCTCACAAGACCTTGAGAGCCTAACTATCACTCTAGAAGAGAAAAAACCCTGCAATTCCATCAGACACCTTGATAAGCAGCTGTTGTATTATGAATAGGAGGTAATGCCCCCATCTCGGAATCCACATGGGGATGCGGGAAGCTACTCAAGAATTCCTCGCTGACAAAGTTACAAAGGCAGAGCAGCGACAAGACACTATACAGAATACCCTGGGGGTTTTTTAAAGATGAACCAAAATCTCTTGCCGGAAGGTTAACCGTGCCAGCGAGGGCAAAGTCAAACACCGCTGAGGTGCAGCTCCTTCAAGCCAGTGTCTCAAGGCTGGAATCTCACCATTAACCAAAGTTCACTGTCGCCTGAGTAGGCTTTGATCCCAAGCCAGGGAGAGAATCAGGAACTACTCTGCAGCTCACCAAATTCTACAGCCCAGGAAGCTTGCTGGAATGAGGGAAGACCCGGCCTCAGCTCAAGAAGTCTCCCCACTCTCTTCTTCTCATCTTCAGTCCTTTCCAGTTACTCCAAGGAAGCAACCAGCATCATTCAGATGCCAATTAAGCACCCTAAGGCCCACAGGCAAGCTAACTGTGGCCACTAGGAGTGGCTGCCACTCCTCTGGGCACTCCCTCCAAGCTCAGGAGAGTCCCTGCTCGTTCAGCTCCACAGGACCTGAACCAAGAGGCAGGCTGGCCCCCAGGACGGAGCAGGCATGGCCTTGGACATGTCCCCCTCCACCCTAGCTGCAACATTGCTCTAGGAAAACCCTGAAAATGAAGAGCTGCCTCTTACCACTAAAACTGAGTTCTCGAAGCTTTTCCAAGGCGATTGTGGGCTCCTTCAGCACATCCTGGAAATCTGCAATCCTAGAAGACACGAAGAGGCAAATGAAGTTCACTTAAACTGAAAGATGACGGGCTTAGTAACCACTCCTCAACCCACAGTTCCATTACGCCACCAATCTCCAACCTGTTCCTCGCTTCCCTTTAGGACCTAAAGATGGCAGTCAGTCAAGGTCCTAATCAAAGTCCACATTAGGGAGCTACAGAACTATTGATCATGCCTTCCTCTAAGCCCAGAAACAGAAATGTTCTCGCCCAGACATTCTCAAACAAGCACCGTGAAATTAGATACATTCTGTCATTTAGTGAGCTGGCACTTATTGGGCACTTCCTGCTGGCCAGGCCCAGCCCACAGCTCCACTATCTGAACTCCATGAACCCTAGGAACCAGGAGTAATTTGATCCGTAGACAACGGAACTGTGGAACCTGCATGCAGCTCTCCAGGCTCAAAAATATAACCATTAGAAGTCCTTTGGGCCTGCAGGCAGGCAAGGACAAAAGGATTTAAAAAACAAGTCCTGGAAGAAAACTGAAGACGGAGCAAAATTTAGCCAACGCGGCAGGATCTGGCCTGGGAGAGGGGACGGACGGGAGAATCCAGGTTTTCTAGAATCTCTAGTAAAAACAAGCACGGGGAACGGGGAGCATTTGGAAAGAGGAGGGTACTGAGACAGAGAGTTGACAAGGGAGACAACAAGGATGGGGTGGTGGGGCGTGGGGAACTGGTCATTGAGGCCCTGAATCAGGAAGACGCCAGGGAAGGGGGAAGCCAGGGGTTCTACGTAAGGGCGAAACAGAAAAGCGGTGACACTGGGGAGAAACGGAGGCAGAAGTGCCTCCATTCCGAGCTCTGTCAGGCCCACAGGCAATGAGAAGTAGGAACCCGGGCCCCCCTGCCCGGGGACGGCTGGTGCCTGGCCGCATCTGCGCGCCCCCTCCGCTGGGCAGAGGTAGCGGACTGGCCAGGACTGGCCTGGCCGGGTTGGCCTAAGGGCCCTTACCGGCTCTTGTGCAGACTCGACATGGTGTTGACTTCCGGATCCCCCTGCTGCCTCGGTCGCCTCCGCCGCCGCCCCCCAGGGACCCGGGGAGCTCAGCAGAGGCCTCCGACCGGAAACGCAGCCGCCCGCGTGCACGTTCCGCCCCGCCCCGCCCCGCTCACGTGCCGCCCCCTTTCCCAGTGGCCGGTTGGGTGGGCGGGATAGCGGGGGCTAAGACCACGCCCCCACCCCGCCCCTACCCAGCCAGTAGGGCCTCTGGCCAAGTTTGAGGATGCGCTAGCGACCCGGTAGATGGTGTGTTGTAGGGCTCGCTCTTCCTCGCTCTTTCCTGGGCCTCCCTTTCTCTCTGCCTGTCACCGTGTCTCCCTCCTTGTACGTTCCTCACCCGCAATAAACTATTGCGTCATTGTTTCAGGAATGTGCTTTCTCTGCCACACTATACAGGTTTTTTTCACTGCGAAATCTTCAACCCCCTGTAGTAGTGATCGCAGAGAAGGTGATTCAATAAATATGGATGGAAAGCTGGACTACAGTTCAGTGTTTCCGTTACTTTTGGATTTTATAAACAGGAAATTTACTATAACATAACCCTGGCAGGGTAACCCAGATGGTTAGAGCGTCATCCCCATATGCCAATTTGCAGGTTGGATCCCGGTGAGGGCACCCAGAAGAAGCAACCAAGGACAAAATAGACAGGGGGAGGTTACGAATAGTACAGGAAGTGGAGAAACCGAACTTATACGTACGACCCATGGACATGAACTAAGTTGGGGGGGCATGCTGGTGGGAGGGGGGTGCAGAGGGGAGGGGAATAAAGGGGAGAAAAAATGGGACAACTGTAATAGCATAATCAATAAAATATACTTAAAAATAAAATAATTAAAAAATGAGAAGCAACCAAGGAATGCATAAATAAATGGAACAACAAATTGGCATTTATCTCCCTCTCTAAAAATCAATAAATATTTTTCAAAAAAGGAATTTAATACAGAAAAAGAAAGCCAAGATTTCTATACCCTTTCCGAGAAAAGGCAGCTGGCAGCCGTACAGTGATTTTCTCTACATATATGTGCTTGTGTGCATAACTGTCCTTATTTTTTAAATTTCTTGAAATCCCCTCCAGCTCTCATGTGCATGCCCAGCAAGGACCTCACTGCCCACTGGGGCAGGCACACAGATCTCTGTTCCTCTGTCCACTCCTCCCACAGTTTCTGCTGCCACTGTGTGCTAGGTACTGTGCTAAATGTTTCTGCAGAACACAAGGATCAAGTTCCTTTATACTAAATATAAGAAATGAACAAATGTTGACTTAATTGTACAACAGGAAAGGAATTTTTTCCAGAAAAAAAAAAAAGAATACTAGCCAGGCCTCGAAAATCTTGGTTAAGAATACAGGGTAAAATACAAATGGTATGCTAAGAAAAATACAGATTGTTGGCTATCCTTTGGAAAAAGTTAAGTTCTATTCCTACATTACATCTGACAAAAATTAATTCTAGATGAATTAAATCTCTTCAAGGGAAAAATCTATGGGACTAGAAGAAAAATATACAGAAAAGTGTTTATAATCTTGCAGAAGGAAGACACAGGTCCAGAAGACATGAAAGATAAGACATATATAGCTAAATAGACAATTAAATTTCTATATGATAAAGTAAAAGGCAAATATCAATAGGGGAAAATATATACATCCTTGTGAAAAAAGATAAATATCCCTAACATACAGAATTCTTAAATCAAAAGAAAAGACAAATACCCCCATAAAAAAATTAACACTCATTCATTCAAGACTTATCGAATGCCTATGATGTGCCAGGTATGCTCTACGTATTGGGAACTTAGTAATAAACAAAACAGACAAAAACCTCTGCCCTTGAAACATTGACATTTTGGTGTGGGGAGACATGTTAAGTAAGATCAATAAGTAAACTCAACAGTGTGCCAGATGGTGATAAATCCTACAGAGGAAACTAAAGCAGGAGCAGGTACTGGGTGGTACTATGATTTTAAACAGCGAGGTCAGGAAAGTTGCTTGGAGGTGACATCTAAGTAAGGTTCTGAAGGAGGTAAGACAGAGAAGACATAAAAACATCCCACGGAAACATAAAGTGACATTAAATTGGACTAATACTCAAAGGACTATGAATTGAAAAACCTCTTGGATTAGTAAAAAATTTATTTTTAGCTCTGGCTGGTATGGCTCAGTGGATTGAGGGCCGGCCTGCGAACCAAAGGGTGGCCAGTTCTATTCCCCGTCACGGCACCTCCCTGGGTTGCGGGCCAGGTTCAACAGGGGGAACGCGAGACGCAATCTCACATCCATGTTTCTGTCCTTCTCTTTCACTATCCCTTCCCCTCTCTCTGAAAATGAATTTATTTTTTTAAAGATTTTATTTATTTATTTTTAGAGAGAGGGAAAGGGAGGGAGAAAGAGAGGGAGAGAAACATTAATAAGAGAGCACATGCCCCACCAGGGCTGAACCCGCAACCCACGCATGTGCCCTGACCTGACTAGGAATCCAACCAGCGAACTTTTGCTTTGCACGATGACACCCAAGCAACTGAGCTACGCTGGTCAGGGCTGTAAAAGTAATTTTTATTTACTACACCCACCATCACTAAGTTGCAGAGAAACAGACCTCTCTCAAACAGCTTTAAAGAGAGTTTAACTGGTATAACTTCTATTTGACAAGCACTAATACAATTTTTTAAAATTTGTATATCTTTGCTTTTTTTTACTTTTCAAACTTTTTGTTTTGAAATATTATAGGTTCACAGGAAGTTACAAAGGTAGTACAGGTAAGTCCTTCGTATTCTTCACCCAGTTTTCCTCAGTGGTTTTATTTTAATGCAATTTTACCAGCTTCAGGATAAAACTGGTGTTCCATAAACTTCACATGTTTAAAGGGCACCCTGTGATAAGTTTAGATGTATATATACACATACCTGTGAAACCATCTTCACAATTAAAATAATAAACACACCCATTGCCCCCCCAAAACATCCCTTCTGCCTTTTTGTATCTCCTCCCTTCTTATCCTTTTTGTTCGCACTGCTCCCCCGACTCCAGATAACCACTGATCTGCTTTCTGTCACTGTAGGAGGGGGGGGCCTCCCTAAAAAAACAGAATTCATTTATTTAAAAAATGTATGTTTATTCTTACACATTTAAACTTCAGCCACCTTCAAGGTACACACCTCTTGAGACTTTTTTCCACTGCTCAAAACAGATTTTGAACTCTTTGATTTTATGCCTTTTAGTGCTTCTGCTATTCTTTTGTTTCACTTCTTCCACATCGGCAAAATGTTCCCTTTGAGGACTTTTTTTATCCAGGGAAACAAAGAAGGTTGCTTGAGGTGAGATCAGGTGAATAGGGAGGGTGGGGCACAGGCGTCAGGCCCATTTTGGTCAAAAACTGCTGAGGAGTAAGCACAGTGTGGGCAGGTGCAGTCGCAAATCACCCATCATGAAATGGGCAAATGCATTGAAAGAGTCTTCAAAAAAAATTCACTGAAGCTGAACGCAGCCTCTCACAACACCACCAGCTGGTGCACTGATCCAGATGGGTTCCTAGAACACTCACCTAGCAGAGGAAGTCTGTACCACAAAGGGCCCACCCTCCAGAAGACAATTCTGGCATTTTTGGGTCCCTCCCTGTAGATTAGTTTGCATCTTCAAGAATTGTACATAAAGGGAAACATACACTGTGTGCTTGGTTTTTATCTGTTCTAACATGCATTTCCTTAAAGACTAAGGATACTGAGCAACTTTTCATGTGTTTGCCACCTATATATCTTCTTGGGGAAAATTATTTTTCAAAGCTATTTCCTAATTTAATTAAATTACTTGTTTTCTCACTGAAACTGACTTCTGAGAATTCTTTAGATTTTCTGGATACATGTCCTTTTTTATTTGTATGTTTTAAAATTATATGTTATTGATTATGCTGTTACAGTTGGCCTGATTTTTTCCCCCTTTGCTCCCCTCCACCCACCATCCTCTCCCCTGACCCTTGTTCATGTCTATGGGTCATACATGAAAGTTCTTTGGCTACTTCCTTTCCTATATTGTATTGTACATCCCCATGGCTATTCTGTAACTACCTATTTGTACTTCTTAATCCGCTCACTTCTCACCCATTCTCCCATACACCCCTCCCATCTCTCCATCTTTAACCTTTGGCATTTTAATTATGACATGTCTTGGGGTGAGCTTCTTTGTTTCCATCTTGTTTAGGACTCTGTGTGCTTCCTGGACTTGCATGTTTATTTCCTTCACCAAATTAGGGAAGTTTTCTTTCATTAATAGATTCCTAATTTCTTGTTCTTTCCTCTTCTCCTTCTGGTACCCCATGAAGCAAACGTTGGATTCTGAAAGTTGACCCACAGGCTGTTTACACTGTCCTTGTTTGTTTGGATTCTCTTTTCTTATTGTTGTTCTGATTGGTTGTTTTTTGCTTCCTTATGTTCCAAATCATTGATTTGATTCTCAGCTTCATTCACTCTACTGTTTTTCCCTGTAAATTGTTCTCTAGTTCACTTAGTGTATCCTTTGTTCCTGACTGGATCCTTTTTATGCTGTTGAGGTCCTCACTAAGTTCCCCGAGCATCCTTATAACCAGTGTTTTGAACTCTCCATCTGACAGACTGCTTATCCCCGTTTCATTTAGCTCTTTTCCTGAAGTTTTCATGTGCCCTTTCATTTGGGCCATGGTTTTGTTGTTATTTTTTTCTCCTTGTCTTGGCAGCCACCCCATGTTTGTTTCTATGTATTAGGTAGAACTGCTTGGACTATGTGTCTTGGTAGTGTGGCCTAAGGTAGAAGGGGTCCTGTAGGGTCCAGTGGCACAGCCTCTCCTATCACCCAAGCTGGGTACTCGAGGTGCCCACCCTTCGTGTGGGCTGAGTATATCCTCCTCTTGTAGTTGAGCTTTGGTTGCTGTTGGCAGATCAATGGGAGGGATTTACCCAGGCCAGTCAGCGGCAACGATTGGCTGTGACCACTGGCCACCAACTTTCACGCTCCATGGGGGATCAGCTGTGCAGGGGCAGGGTGGTGGTGCTCTGATGTGGTTGGTAGCTGCCCACTGGGTATGCTGGCCCTGGGGTTTCCTGGGTGGTGCTGGCCAAAGTCAGCCCCACCTGTGTTTTGCCAGGGGCCTGAGTTATAAAGCAATCTGAGCCCTAGCTTATGCCGTTTAGTGGATTGAGTGCCAGCCTATGAACCACAAGGTTGCCAGTTCAATTCCCAGTCTAGGGCACATGCCTGGGTTACGGGCCAGGTCCCCAGTAGGGGGCACACGAGAGGCAACAACATGTAGATGTGCCTCTCCCTCTCTCCTTCCCTTCCCCTTTCTAAAAATAAATAAATAAAATCTTAAAGCAATCCAAGGTGGTTTCTACTTGTGCTGGGCTAGATTTCCAGGTGAAGCCAAGCTGTGACTCTAGGTTGCTAGTTCTAGGCCTCGGGCTCACTGAGACCAGCTGCTGCTTGTTTGATAGGATTTAGGAAGTTGTGAAGCAGGAGCCAAGGCCAGCCATTCATATGGAAAAGCAGCTTGGGTGGGCACCTAAGTTGGGTGGGGCAGAGTCTCTGAGGACCTCCAAGGCAGATCAAACAGCGTTAGCCAGGTTGATGGACTCTTAGATAGGCACCAGTCTCCCGGCTCTGTGGGGGAAGGGCCCCCACAAGGGACAATGGCCTCTGCGGGCAGTGATGCCAGACACCTCAGCCTCACCCTGCACGCCACTGGTGCCCCTCAGGCCACCTCCCTGGTGCCAGAGCCCAGAGAGAATGAGTCTAAGTAGGTGATTCTATGTGTGGTTTTTTAAAGAGGAACTGCTTTGGGCTTCAGAAGTTTCTTTCACTGACTCAATCCCTGATGGTTCTTGCAGCCAGAAGTTGTGGGGACTTACCTTCCTGGCAGGGAACCCTGGGATGGGGGGCCTGGTGTGGGGCTGGGAGTCCTCACTCCCAAAATGTCCCTTCCAAATTTTTATCCACCACACATGGGTGTGGGACCAGCCTGTTCCATGTCTGTGCCCCTCCTACCAGCCTGGATGGATGTGGTTTCTTTAATTCCATAGTTGTCAGACTTCCACTCAATTTGATTTCTGTTGGTTCTGAGTGATAGTTGTTCTATATTTTAGTTTTAGTTTTGTTGTGGTTTTGCGAAGAGGGGAGCCATGTCTGCCTACACCACCATCTTGGCTGGAATTCTTTATTTTTATTTTTAATTGTGGTAAAATACACATAAAATTTCCCATCTTAATCATTTTTAAGTGCACAGTTCAGCAGTGTTAAGTACATTTACATTGTACTGTAATCTGCAGAACTCTTCTCATCTAGCAAAACTGAAACTCTCTACCCGCACTAAACAACTCCCCATGCTCCCTCCCCCAGCCCCTGGCAACCGGCATTCTACTTTGTTTTGATGTATTCGACTACTCTAGGTGCCTCATATAAGTGCAATCATACAGTATTTTATCTTTGTGACTGGTTTATTTCACTTAGTATAATGTCCTCAAGTTCATCCATGTTGTAGAATGAATTCCTTTTTTTAAAAAATTTTATTTATTAATTTTTAGAGGGGAGTAGGGAGGGAGATAGAGAGGAAGAGAAACATCAATGTGTAGTTGCCTCTCGCACAGCCCCTACTGGGGACTTGGCCCACAACCCAGGCGTGTGCCCTGGACTGGGAATTGAACCAGTGACCCTTTGGTTTACAGGCCAGCACTCAGTCCATTGAGCCACACCAGCCAGGGGAGGATTCCCTTCCTTTTTAAGGCTGAATAACATTTCATTTTGCTTAGCCATTCATCCATCAATAGCCATAGTGTGCTTCTACTTTTTGGCTATTGCTAATAATGCTGCTCTGAACATGGGTACAAATATCTCTTTGAGACCCTATTTTTCAAAGGTGAATTGCTGGACCTTATCATAATTCTATTTTTAATTTTTTGAGGAACTGCCATACTGTTTTCCATAATGGCCACAGACATTTACGTTTTCACCAACGGTACACAAGTTTCCAATTTTTCCATATCCTTGGCAACACCTGTTATTTTCTGGGTTTTGTTGTTGTTTTTATTTTCTGTTTTTATGGTCATAGCCATAATAATGGGTATGAGGTGGTACAAGTCTTTTTAAAATATTTGACTTGTAGGTATTTTCTCCCAGTCTGTGGCTTGCCTTTATATTCTCTTATCAGTGCAGAAGTTCTTAATTTTCATAACGTCTGCAATTCCTTTATGTCATAGCCAACAAACTTTTGCATAACCAATATCACAAAGATTTTCTCCTATACACTTTTTTCATTTTAGGTTATACATTTAGGTCTATGATCCATATTGTAAAATTTACAATTCATTTTGAGTTAATTTTTGTAAATGGTGTGAGATATGGATCAAAATTCATTTATTTCCATTTGAGTATCCATAGGTCCCAAGACCATCTGTAGAAAAAAAAAAATTATCCTTTCTCCAACTGAACTGCCTTTGCACCTTTGGCAAAAATCAGTTATCACATATGTACAGGATCTATTCCTGGACTCTGCTGCATTTCATTAATTTCCTTGTCCATTTTTTTGGCCGCACAACAGTCTATTAGTAGCTCTATCAAAAGCCTTGAAGCGTCATACAATAGGCCTATAATTATGTAGCTCTAAAATAAGTCAAAGTTATGTAGTGTAAGTCCATCTACTCTGTTTCTCTGTTTCAAAGTTGTTTTGGCCATTGCATTTGGTCCTCTGCATTGTTTATGACCCTTAGAATCAATTTGTCAGTTTCTAGAAAAAAAGTTGCTGGGGCCCTGGCTGGTGTGGCTCACTCAGTTGGAGCAGCCTCCCACAGATGGAAGAATCACAGGTTCAAATCTCAGTCTGGGCGCATGCCTGGGTTGTAGGTTCAGTCCCAGCTGGGGCATGAAGGAGAGGTCCCCGAGTCCAAAGGTCCCTAGTCAGCTGCATATGGAAGGCAATCAATCGTTTCTCTTTTGCATGTTTCTCCCTGCTCCCTCCTTTCCCCTCTATAAGCGTGTTCTCCAGTGAGGATGAAAAAAAAACCCAAATTTCTGGGATTTTGGTTGAGGCTATACTGAATCTATAGATCAATTCGAAAGGAATTGATACTTAACATTACTGAATCATGTGATCCATGAATATATTATAGGTCCCCATTTCTTTAGGTCTTTCTCTTAGAAAAAATTTTTGTAATTTTCAGTGTATAAGCCTTGCTCATAATCGGTCAGATTTATCCCTAAGTATCTCATATTTTTTGATAGTATCATAAATGGTATTTTTTAATTTCAATTTCCAAGTGTTTATTACTGGCATACAGAAGAAAATTGCTTATTTGCTTTTATTACTTATAATAAAATTAATTTATAACAATTTATTTAATAATAAAACTTGTTTTACTAATCACTATTTTTATAATAAAATTTATACTGTCTTTATTCATTTTAAATTGCTTTTATTGATCTTGTATCCTGAAATCTTGCTAAACTGACTCATTAGATTGAGCTTTTTTGTGGAGTCCATAGAACTTTTTTTAAAATTATATTTTATTGATTATGCTATTACAGTTGTCCCAATTTTCCCCCTTTGCCCTCCTTTACCCAGGACCCCCCAACTCCCTCAGACAATCCCCACACCATTGTTCCTGTCTGTGGGTCATGGTATAAGTTCTTTGGCTGCTCCATTTCCTACACTGTACTTTACATCCCCATGGCTGTTCAGTAACTACCTATTTGCACTTCTTAATCCCCTCACGTCTTTACCCACTCCCCCACACCCCGCTCCCATCTGGCAACCATGAAAATGCTCTTTGTATCCATGATTCTGTCTCTGTTCTCCTTGTTTGCTTAGTTTTTTTAGATTTAACTGTTGATAGCTATATATTTATTGCTGTTTTATTGATCATAGTTTTGAACTTCTTTTCCTTAAATAAGTCCCTTTAACATTTCATATAATAATGGCTTGGTGATGATGAACTTCAGTTTTTCCTTGTCTGGGAAGCTCTTTATCTGCTCTGCAGTACATTTGATTGTGAAGCTTTTTTGTAGATTCTGCGGAACATTCTTATGTTTTCAATATATTTTTAAAATATTTTATTTATTTATTTTAGACAGAGGGGAAGGAAGAGAGGGAGAGAAGCAGCAATGTGCGGGTGCCTCTCACCCGCCCCCTACTGGGGACCTGGGCATGCGCCCTGATTGGGAATTGAACCATTGGCCCTTTGGTTCTCAGGCCAGCACTCAGTCCACTGAGCTGCACAAGCCAGGGATTTTTTTTTTCTAAGCATCATTTTTATTTAATAATTTTTGCACATGCACAGAAACACTTTTTTTTTTTTTTACAAGATTTTATTTTTTAGAGAGAGGGGAAGGGAGGGAGAACGAGGGAGAGAAACATCCATTGCTTGCCTCCTGCAGGCCCCCAAATGGGGACCTGGCTTGCAACCCAGGCCTGTGCCTGGACAGATGTGAATAGAACCGGCAACCTTTTGGTTTGAAGGCCAGCAGCGCTCAACCCACTGAGCCATACCAGCCAGGGCTCCATAGAACTTTCTATATAGACTATTGTTTATATTAGTTTCCTAGGACTTCTGGTAACAAATTACCACAAACAGTGTGGCAGTTTATTCTGCTAAGAATTCAGTTTATTCTGCAATGTACTTATTCTGTTAAAAATGCTGTTAAGAATTTTTGCATAGCCCTGGCTGGTGTGGCTCAATGGACTGAGCCCCCGCCTGTGAATCGAAGGGTCGCGGGTTGGATTCCCCGCCAGGGGACATGCTTAGGTGGCACACTAGGTCTCCAGTTGGGAGCGTGCGAGAGGCAACCAGTGGATGTATCTCTCACACGTCACTGGTCCTCTCCCTCTCTTTCTCCTTCCTTTCCCTCTCACTAAAAATAAATAAATAAAATCTTTAAAAAAAAATAGTGAAATCTTAAAAAAAAAGAATTTTTGCATCTATATTCACAAAGGATATCAGTCTGTAGTTTTATCTTCTTGTCATGTCTTTGTCTGATATTGGTATCAGCATATTGATGGCCTCATAAAATGAGTTGGAAAGTCTCCCCTCCTCTTCAGTTTTATGGAAGAGTTGTGTAGAACTGGTATTACTTATTTCTTAAATATTTGGTAGAATTGATGAATGAATTTTTTTTGGTCAACCAAATTCCACCAGTAAGAAAATCGTGAAATTTTCAAAAAAATTAAACAAACTATATAATCTAACATAAAAAGTGGTAGCAATGCCACAGAACAATTTGTATAGTTACTTTATTAATATTTTTAAATCCATCTTGCATTATAAATTTAGGAGTACACATATGGTTATAAATGCATTTTAAAAGCTTTATTGGAATATAATTCAATACTATACATTTAGAGCATATATCTAAAGTGAACCGGGCAGTGGTTTTTAGAATATTCACAGTTGGACATGGACAACTACCATCCATCAACTATGCTACCATCATCATCAAATTTTGGCCATTTCATCGCCCCTAAAAAATCTTGTACACATCGTTTTCTCCACCTCTTCAGCCATAGGCAACCACTAACCTACTTTCTGTCTATAGATTTGCCTTTCCTCAACATGTGAATAGAATCATACAAAGTATGGTCCTTGTGACTGGATTCTTTCATTCACCGTAAGGTTTCAACATCCTTCCATGTTGTAGTATGTATCAGTACTTCATTCCTTTTTTTATACATATAATCTTTTTTTAAAAAATGTAAAGATTTTATTTATTTTTAGAGAGAGGGGGAAGGGAGAAAGAGAGGAAGGGAAATATTAATGTATGGTTGCCTCTCACGTGCCCCCCACTGGGGACCTGGCCCGCAACCCGGGCATGTGCCTTAAACTAATAATCAAACCAGCCACCCTTTGGTTCACGGGCCGGCATTCAATCCACTGAGCCACTCCAGCCAGCGCTATACATATATATATATATATATATATAATCTTTATTATATTTTTCACTACTATTTCTTCATTCCTTTTATTGCTGAATAATATTCTATTTTTTGAAAATACTATTCCATGTCATATCCCTTCACCAATTGATGAACACTGAGTTATTTCCCTTCTTGAGGATTATGAATAATGCTGCTATGGACATTGTCTCCTGAGTATATACTTAGGAGTAGAGTTTCTAGGTCATATGGCCATCTAGGTCATATTAACTTTTTAATGAGGAATTGCCAAACTGCTTTCCAAAGCAGCTGCACCATTTTATTTTCCCACAAGCAATGTAGGAGTGTTCCCATCTCTCCACTTCCTTGACAATACTTGTTATTGTCTATGTTTTTGATATCCATCCTAAGCATTTGAAGGTATATCTCATTGTGATTTTGATTTGCATTTCCCTTATGACTAACGACGCTGAATCTCTTTTCACGTGCATCTTGGCCGTTTGTATATCATCTTTGGAGAAATGTCTAGTCAGCTCTTTTGCCTATTTTACATTAGGTTATTTGCCTTTTTATTATTCACTTCTATACATATCATGGATTACTGTTCTTTATCAGCTATATGATTTGCAAATATCTTCTCCTGTTCTGTGGGTTGCCTTTTCACTTTCTTGATGGTGCCCTTTGAAGCACAGTTTTTAATTTTGATGAAATCCTATTTGTCTATATTTTTCTCTTGTGTTTGGTTTTATATCAAAGAAACCATTGCTGCTCTGGCCGAATAGCTCAGTAGGTTAGAGTGTCATCCCCATATAACAAGTTTGCAGGTTCAATCTCCAGTCAGGGCACATGCAAGAATCAATCAATGATGGCATAAGTACGTGGAACAACAAAAATCTGTTTTTCCCTCTCTTTCTTTCTCTCCTTCCCCTGACTCTAAAATCAATAAATTAGACAAAACAAAACAAAAAAACACTGCCTAACCCAAAGTCAAAAAGACTTACTCCTATGTATTGTCCTAAGAGCTTTATGGTTTTAGTTCTTACATATACATGTATATTTTTAAAAGACTAAGGGAATACTCACCAAATTGTTTAGACTGGTCATTTCTGAGGAAAGGCATAAAATTGGAGTTTGATTAGGTTTTGATGGGAATTTGCATTTTTTCCTGCCATATATTTCTGTATTGTTTGGATTTTTTTTTTTTTTAACAAGAGTGGCTAACTCTGGTAACTTAAAATCAATAGACTTGAAATGATTCAAAATTGTATTGATACATAGTTACACATGGTCAAAAAGTAAAATATGCTATGCAGAAGTAAAAAAAATGCACAAAGCTAGTTATTAGAATTGGAGTGAGGGTTGGGTCAAGATAGAATTCCTGGAGGAAGTAACATCTAAACTGAGACCAGAAGGTGGAAGACTATTCTGGATGTGGATGGAAGCAAGAAAAGTATGTATTTGGGAAGATACTGTTTGAGCCTACGGGAGAGAAAAAGTTCATTAAAAAAAAAACAACAAAATAATGTTTTAAACTCTCTAGATTGGAGAGTGGACGTGGGAAAGTAAGCGAAGGGGACAGGAAGCTGGAAAAGGAGACAGGGGACAGTTATCCTTGTCTTCCACAGCGAGGGTTGCAAGCAGGGGAGAGCCCAGGTCAGATTTAAGTTTTGGAAAAGCCACCCAGGGGCTGCGGAGAGAATGAGGGGAAGGACCAGGGAGTTCCATTAGGAGGCCGTTACGGAACCCCAGAGTAGAAGTGATGGTGGAGAGTCCGGCACTACCGGGTCAGGAGAGAAGGGACTGGGTTTGAGAGACCCTTAGCACTTGGCGACTGCACCAGGAGGTGAGGAAAACACAGGGGCCAAGGCCCACTACCAACTTCCTACGTGACAGCCGAGTTGCCCGGTGGCTCATTAACTAGCTGGGGAAGCAGCAGGGCGTTCGGGAGGAAGACGGTCACTGCGTTTGGACGAGTGGGTGTGAGTTACCTGTGAAACCAAAGGGGAAGTTCAATAGGGCGCCGGGTGTAGGGGCTGGCGCTCCGACAGACGTCGCTGCTGACAGGGGAAGGTGGAGTCAGTCCCTCCCTGAACCACTGCCTGGGATCTGGTGGGCCTCAAGGCAGAGCGGGACCCGAACCCAGGAGTCACACGAGCGGGCCCCCGGAGGCCAAGGGGAGCCCTTGAGGCACGTGCTCAGCACCAGGGCGCGAGCCCCATCCACTCCCTCCTCCCCCGGCACACGGCTCCGGGGTCCCGAAGAGAAGCCCCGTCGGAGTCCCGGAACCTTCTGCCGCCACCGCCCTCGTTCGCCGCGGGACCCTTCGGGGACACCGGTCCGCTGTTGCTAAGGGGCGGCCCCGGAAGTGACGCGCCCGTGGTTTGTTGACAGCGGAGGCGGTGGCGGCTGCAGGCTCCGAGCCGTAGGAGCCGAATCGGGGGAGGGGCCGGGCCCCGGAGCCAGCACCCGGCGGCCTGCAGCCCTAAGGGCAAGGTAAAGGCCAAGGGTCTCCCTGGCGCGACCCCCTCCCGCCCGGGGCTCCCGCCCCCGGGATCCCAAGTTCCGCCTCGTCGACCCCGATCTCCCCCAGACCCCGGCCCTAGCCTGTCGACATCCCCTGCCGGCCCGGGCCGCATCCTCCGCTCCTCCTCGGCTGAGGAAGCATCCTGTCCGTTCCCGGAGCCAAGGGATGTATCTGCGTTCCACCCCTTCCCCTCCTGCCTCCGGCGCCTCGGCATCGCCTCAGCATCGCAGCTGCGACCGCTTGCACAGGTCCATCTCGGCCAATGGTGGGAGGGCTTCTTCCTCCTCTACCCCTGCTACCGGGTCTGAGAAACGTACCTTTTCAAACGGAACTCCCTTCCTCCAGAGAGAAAATGACTCCCTGTTGGATGCTCCTACAAAATGGGGGTTCGGTGGGGGACCGAAAGAGCCAGCCCCTGCCCTCCTACCTGTTGGAGGAGCTTAAGTTCCCCCAAAGCAGTGCTTAAACGCTCAGGGACGGCTCGGATCCTGGATCAGGTTCTCAAAGGGATGACAAGGTGCAGAAAATCCAACAACCCCACAGGGTGGGAAAGGGGTGGAGTGGGGTTGCAAACCTGAGGAGCAAGGAGCCAGGAAGGTGAGTTGGAACTGAAACTGACTGCGCTGGCCACTGTAGCTCTGTGGGTGGAATTTGACTTGGCTGCTCTGGCTCAAGGTGTTCCGGATTTCCAGTCTCTGCCTGTGCCTGCCGCACGTTTGGGTTTGTTTTTTGTTTTCTGTTTTGTTTTGTTTTTTTTCCCAAGGGGAGAGGGCTGCCCGATGCCTCCATGGGAAAATCACCCCATATGATCTTTCCCATGGAATGTTTCTCTTCAGGGTTCAAACTGGTTAGAGCGGGCACTGAAAGCAGCTTTGAAAAGGGTCACAAGCTACCCTTAGAGCAGGAGGTGGGCGCCAGGAGTGAGCGGCCTCTCTGTTTTGTTTCATTTGTTCATTCAGCACATTGTAAATGTGACATGCAGGGTGGCCACAGAGGGGGAAAAGCAGGAAGGGCCACGGAAAGAGCCAGAGAGTACGGTCGTATTTTTATAGAGGGTGGTCAGAGAACATGTTGAATGCATTGATATCTGATCAGGGACCTGAGGGGAGTGAAGGAGCAAAGGCATGCCGCTCTCTGAAGGCAGAGCATTCAACAGAAGGTGCAAAGGGCCTGAGCTCATGTGCCTGATGATTTTAAGAAACAGCATGGGGACAACAGGGCTGAAGCAGAATGGAGGAGGGAGGAGGAGTGGTTGATGAAGTCAGAGAAGAGTAGGGACCAGATAACGTTGGGCACGATATCAGGGACTATGCCTGATGCCAGGCCATGGGATGTCTAATGGGGCACCCTTTCAGAACTGTACTAACTTGAAGTGTCTGGTGCTTGGAGAAAATACAGATTTGTTTTAGATGACAGATGGCCATTGTGCTCTGGCCTTGAGTTGCAAGTACGCTTTTTCCATCTTTGTAATGACCATTGATTGAATAAACACAAAAGGACAGCCATAGAGCGCTGTGGTTAGATCAGGTCATGGCCCTGCTTCCTGGTTGTGAGGACTTGGGCAAGGGACCTTTTTCTTCACCTCAGCTTCCTCATCTGTAAAATAGTTCTTCGGTTAAATGAGATCACACTGAAGTGCTTAGCACACTAATTTGCACATATTAAGGACTCGAGCGATGACGATGACAATGATGAGGAACTGTTTGTGTGTACCTGAACACCTTTCTTTTTAGCACCAGCTGGTGGTGTCATCCCTGAGTTCGTGGAATTTGGGGGAACAGTGGGCGAGAGAAGGTGGAAATTTCCTGTCACCCATCAGCGGGAACACTGGTTGCGTATCCTCCAAGGGAGGATGGTAGCTTGGTCCTGGCTTTTTGACAGTGGAAGGTGATGGGGACTTTTTTCTTTTTTTAAAGATTTTTCTTTATTTTTAGACAGAGGGGAAGGGAGGGAGAAAGAGAGGGAGAGAAACATTAACGTGTGGTTGCCTCTCGTGCGCCCTCGACTGGGGACCTGACCCACAACCCAAGCATGTGCCCTGACTGGGAATCAAACCAGCGACTCTTTGGTTCACAGGCCGGCGCTCAATCCACTGAGCCACACCAGCCAGGGCTCGGGGACTTTTTTTAAAGAGCTCAGCAAAACCCCATTCTGCTACATAACATAGGCAAAATTACAGTGTTGAAATAAATATGACATGAAGGCAGGCTGAGAAGGGCAGTATGTGTTGGCCTTAGATGTATGGCTGGGGTGTGTGTGTGTGCCTGATCTTGTGATGGAGACTGCCCATCCCAGAAGAGCCCCACAGAGGCTGAGATTTTTGCAGGTTGGTCTGATAAGCTGAGTGGGGCATCTGGGCCAGAGGATTTGAAAATGAAAAGTCGGAGCACGTAGATGCTAAAAGCCAGCGCGCGTGTCGGAGCAGGCTGTTGTGGCTGGCTTGTCGGACTAGCAACCTATGGACCTGGTTCAAGCCCCAGCTCTGCTGCTGGCGTGCGTGTGAACTTGGGCAGCCTCATCCCATCTGGGCCTCAGTTTTTCTGTCTGTATACTAACTCTGAAGGCTGTTGGGAGGAGGAAATGAAATGAGGTTCTGAAAGAATCTGATGCACCCTAAAGCTCTCTACAAAGGTAAAGAGCCATTCTTGTTAGTGCCACCAAGATTCTGCAGCCGTATTCGCTCCCCTGGCTCGCCACCGCAGGCAGAGGGCTTCAATACCTCAGCTCTTCTTGACTCTGAAATGTAAGTTCAGAGTCTCCCCTTTGGTCATCTATTTTGGGATCACAAAGTTTCAGAAATGAGCAGGTTTTCCAGCTTCAAAAAGGAGCAGAAGGGTCTCTCCAAACATCATTCGTAGGAAATTTCTCCAATAATTATTGGTTTCCACCTTCTTTCTATCATTGGGTCACATGTCCTCAGCAACCCCATGAGGCAGTGACGTTGACAGGTAAGGGTCCTGATGAATAGTGAGGCTGTAAATATTGCCTGGGTGCCTCGTGGAGCTATGTCTCCTTCACCCGTAATCAACCACTCCCTCACTGTGTCATGGAGACCCTAAGGATCACATAGGGTCCCTGCCTTAGGAAGCTTCTAGTCCTGTGGCAAACAAATGCTGTATGTCCACAGGATGGGTACCAGCGATTTCCAATCATGTGTGCTCAGTGTCCAAGGACACTCAGAGTTGTAAGGAGGCAGTGAAGGCTCAGGCCACGGAAGGGAGAGCTGAGGCCTGGAGAACCTGTTCCTGCCTATAGCATAATGGTAGAGAGGGCCAGGTACTTAATGGGAGACCTTGGGCAAGTCATTGCACTTCTTTGAACCACAGTTCATCTGGAAAACAAAATTATAAAATACATGTACTTCAAGTTATTTGTGGCTTCAACAAGAACAGGCGTGAGAAGCTCAAACCACTGGATCTTGAACAAATGAATACATGTATACACATCAGTGTGTACTTCTATGTTGTCCGTGGCAAATCACTTCACTCCTCAGAGCCTCAGCTGCCTCATCTGTAAGTTGTTAGATTACAATAACTCCTGCCTTGTGTGCTTGTTGAATTCATGGAGCTTAGGGTGGGCGTGATCGTTACGTTTCAGTAGAACCGGGTATCCCCCGAGGCCCCTCTGCCTCCAGGTAGCTGCAATGCACATTCCTCCCTCCATATCCACACCTTCCTAGCGCACCCACCCTACAGAGTCAGACTCGGCAGGCTGGCTGCTCCCCGGGATGCCCTCGGATCCTCACCTGCGCCCCCGCTCCCCGGAGCCCCCTGGCGCTTGCCCTGACTCCCCTCACAGCAGCCTCCTGCCTCCCATGCCTGGCCCGCGGTCTGTTCTCTCCTGGAAAGCTTCCAGCCTCTGTCACCAGGGCATTTGTTTGGGTTCCCCCCATCCCCAGCCCCTGGGTTAATATTTCACAGGGTGGGCACTGCTCCAAGGCTCAGAGTTTCTGGCTCCCCCAGCCCCAGTCGGCTGGGTGTCAGGGTGCTGACGGGGTCCCATGCTCCCCACTCGGGACCTCACTTTGTCTTCCCTCTGTTGGATGGACGGAAGACTGGTTTGGTGAGCAGTTCAGATGTGGTTTAGGGCTGCGTCCCATTCGCGTTCGTTGTGTGATTCCCAACAAACCCCAGTGTCTTCATTAGGAGATAGCGACAGTGCCTTGTGTGCTTTGGTGAGGTTACGCAGGCAGAAGCCAACCTTTACGCTGCTGGTGCCAGGCGCTGGCTGGACACCAAAGACCCAGGAGTGTGCGAGTGACCGGGATTCCTGTCCTCCCAGAGCTCGCAGGCCAGGGGACTGGTTGTTAGACAAATTGTGACACAACTGACGAATGAGCTGCAAGTACAGAGTCCTAAGGAATGCTGCTTTGTTAGATAGGAGGCCATATGAAACAAACAGTTAAATAGGAGACCGTATGAAATAAGTCCGGAAGCCACAGTGAGGAGGTGGCGGCTGCCGCTGCCCTCTCCCATCTCTCCCCACTGTCCCCTGTACTCCCAGGATATCATGGGCTCGTCATGGATCCAGTTTTAGGGAACCTGCAAGAGAACGGATGGAGAAAGACACAGAGTTCTCCTCACCATGTGGTGTTCCCTCATGAGCAGCGTTCCTTCTGTCCCCGGTTGCCAGAGCCCCCGCGTGACCGAGCCTGCCTTGAGGCCACAGAGCTCTTCGTGGGGGGAGGATGGGGGGGTAGAAATGGCTGCATCTGGCAGGTGCCAGGCCTGCAGCTGGACGCGCGCAGGGGGCCGGCATCGCAGCCCCCAGGCCTCTCGGCCCCGGTGCCAG
This sequence comes from Pteronotus mesoamericanus, assembly GCF_021234165.1. Classification (NCBI taxonomy): domain Eukaryota; kingdom Metazoa; phylum Chordata; class Mammalia; order Chiroptera; family Mormoopidae; genus Pteronotus; species Pteronotus mesoamericanus. The sequence goes on from NW_026555258.1 coordinate 5,625,045, forward strand.
CACCAGGACAGCCCCTCCCTCCCCCAGCTCAGCCAGCTCCCAGCAGCAGCAGCGTCGACACCGCCAAGGGCAGTTAGCGGGGGGCGCCCTCTGCCTGGTTTGTCTTTTGGAGCTTTTGGTGACTTTGGCGACTGACAGGATGGTGCCTCTTCCTCCTGAGGAACAGGCTCAGGGCAGAGCAGCAACCTGGGTGACTGGGCTCAGACCTGCAGAAAAGGCAAAGCGCTCTCTCAGGTACAGTCACGAGGGTGCCTCTGCCGCCACGGGGTGCCCGGCACTGTCCTGCACACCGGGGGGTGTGGGGGGCGCGGGGGAGGGTACGGGAGCGTGCCCTGCTTCCTGCCTTCCAGGGGGGCACGGTCTGCAAGTCCCCCATGGTCCCTTTCACAGGCATATGTTGACGCCCTACTATTTGTCAGGCCCTCACAGGCGTCCAGCCCTTCTTTTGTCCAGCAAGGAGTCGTGGCCAGGGCTGCGGTGCCAGCGCCCCCCGCTGTCTGGCCCCTCAGCCGGTGCACAGCCTTTCCTCCTCTCGGGAACGCCTTTCCCTTCTCTGCCCACCACCAGAATTCACTATGACTCATCTTTTGGGTTGCAGCTGAAATGTCACTTCCAGGGAGGCCTGCCCAGGCCAAAGCTTCTTAGGTGGCTGGCTGTCCTGCTCTGGAGCCGGTGTGCTCCGTGAGGACAAAGCCCTTGTCTGCTGTCGCGCACTGTGGGATGGACGGATGGACAGTGTTCACTAGACAGGTACCGAGTGAACAGTTAAACGACCTGGGCTATGGCTGGTGAGAGATACCAGGCAAGACGACCTGCTGCCTGCCCTCGTGGAGCTGGCCGCTGGGCTGGGAGGCCAGGGAGTTAAACTAGCCTCAGTACAAAGTGGCCCTTGGGGCCCATGGCAGGTGCACCTTGGTGGGTCAGGGAAGGCTTCTCAGAGGAGATGACGTTGACACTGAGACTTGAGGGTGCTTAGGCATCGGTTAAGCAAGGAGGAGAGTTGAAAGGTGACGTGGGCTGGAGTGGTCACTGACACTCCCTGGGGGAGGGACATATATATTTGGGGGTGGGAGCGGTATTTGGTAGAAAGTGGAATAGTTTGTTGAATTTGGATGGTTCCAGTTGACAGAGAACTGACTGAACAAAGGCCTGAAGGTGACCCTCTGTTTCTGGCTTATTGCCAGCACAGCGACAGAGGCCAAGCTGGCTAGGGTAGGGGCCCGTGGGCTCTGGGCTGGCTAGAAGGCTGGTTCTAATCCTGGAGGCCTTGAGAGAGGGCTAGAAGAGACTCGTCGGTTTCCAGCAGGGACTGCCTGCCTGCCAGCAGCGTACACTCTGGCTCCAGTTCCCAGGCAAGAGCGGCCACTGGGCTCTTGAGGGTCTGAAAGTGAGTAAAGACAAAGGAAGGCCGTGCCCGGAGCCCAGGCCGCCTCTTTGTTGTGCTCTCCCTCAAGGTTGTCACATAGCTAGTGAGACAGCTGCCACAATGGGCCTTGAGGCAGGAGACTCAGGCCTGGGGAAGCTGGCAGGGACAGACCCTTGCTCTACTTAGGGACCAGGGCAGATGAGATAGGTGGTGATGATGATGAATATGATAAGGACAGTAATAATAGTTGCTATTACTACGTGCCAGGCACCATGCCGAGCCTGTTCTGTATCATTCCATGTTGTCTTCACAAAGCACTCCCTAGTTTAGAATAGAAACCGAGGCACAGAGAGGTGAAGACACTTGTCCAAGTTCACCTGTTCTTAAGCAGCAGGAATGGGACTTGAAACTGAGTTCTTACATCCAGCTCACCAGTAAGTGGTGGCACCAGAACTTAGAACTGGTGGTTCCAAAGGGTGCAGTGCTCTGTGGCCACCCGCCGGATTTCCTGAGCATCCTGTTAAGAGTCAAATATGGATACAGAGGTTCCCAGTAGCCAGGGGCAGTCCTGGTGGGCTCTAAATTTTAAAACCCTCCAGGAGGCGAGGTAATGGAGTCCAAGAAACCAGGCTCAAATCCCGATTTGGACCAAGTAGCCTCTCTCTGAGCTCAAGTCCCCTCATCTGTAAGATGGGATCGTAGCCACCTTATGCCGTGCACTCAGTCATGTCAAACCTGACACTGAGCATTTCCCCAACATCTCATTGACTCCAGCAGCCCTGTGAAGTGGGGGTGATTATCCCCATTTTCCAGTTGAGGAAATGGAGGACCACAGAGGTTAAGTAATTTACTAGTGAATTGTGGAATTGGGTTGAAACATAGATCTGTCTGACTACAGAGCCTGCACTTTTATAGATAGATAGATAGATAGATAGATAGATAGATTATGCTATTACAGTTGTCCCATTTTTTTCTCTTTATTCCCCTCCACCCTTCACCCCCCCCCACCAGCACTCTTCCCAACTTAGTTCATGCCCATGGGTTGTACGTATAAGTTCTTTGGCTTCTCCATTTCCTATACTATTTTTAACCTCCCCCTGTCTATTTTGTGCCTACCATTTATGCTGCTTATTCCCTGTACCTTTTCCCCTTTTCTCCCCCTTCCCCCTCCTCTCTGATCTTCATTTCTGTGATTCCTTTCCTGTTCTTGTTGTTTGCTTAGTTTGTGTTTGTTTTGTTTTTTTTAGGTTCAGTTGTTGATAGTTGTGAGTTTTTTGTCATTTTGCTCTTCATAATTTTTTAAAATTTTCTTCTTTTTCTTAGATAAGCCCCTTTAACATTTCATATAATAAGGGCTTGGTGATGATGAACTCCTTTAATTTTACCTTATCTGGGAAGCACTTTATCTGCCTTTCCATTCTAAGTGATAGCTTTGCCGAATAGAGTAATCTTGGGTGTAGGTCCTTGCCTTTCATGAATACTTCTTTCCAGCCCCTTCTTGCCTGCAAGGTTTCTTTTGAGAAATCAGCTGAGAGTCTTATGGGAACTCCTTTGTAGGTAACTGTCTCCTTTTCTCCTGCTGCTTTTCAGATTCTCTCCTTATCTTTATTCTTGGGTAATGTAGTTATGATGTGCCTTGGCGTGTGCTCCTTGCATCCAACTTCTTTGGGACTCTCTGCGCTTCCTGGATCTCCTCAAAGTCTATTTCATTGGCCAGATTGGGGAAGTTTTCCTTCATTATTTTTTCCAGTAAGTTTTCAATTTCTGGCCCTGGCTGGTGCGGCTCAGTGAATTGAGTGCCTGCCTGCGAACCAAAGAGTAACTGGTTCAATTCCCAGTCAGGGCACATGCCTAGGTTGTGGACCAGGTCCCCAGTTGGGGCATGTGAGAAGCAACCACACATTGATGTTCCTCTCTCTCTCTTTCTCCCTCTCTTCCCCTCTTTCTAAAAATAAATCTTTTTTTTTTTTTTTAAGTTTTCAATTTCTTGCTCTTCCTCTTCTCCTTCTGGCACCCCTATGATTTGGATGTTGAAAAGTATAAAGTTGTTCCAGAGGTTCCTAAGCTTCTCCTCATTTTTTTTGAATGCTTGTTTCTTCATTCTGTTCTAGTTGAATGTTTATCTCTTCCTTATGTTCCAAATCATTGATTTGAGACCCAGTTTCCTTCCCTTCACTGTTGGTTCCCCTGTGTATTTTTCTTTATTTCATTTTGCGCAGCCTTCACTTTTCCTCCATTTTGCAACCATACTCCACCACTTCAGTGAGCATCCTGATTACCAGAGTTTTGAACTATGCACCTGCTGGGTTGGCTCTCTCCTCCTCACTTAGTTCTATTTGTGAAGCTTTGATTTGTTCTTTCATTTGGGCCATATTTCTTTGTGTCGGCGCACTTGTTATGTTGAAGGGACGGAGCCATAGGTATTCGCCGGGGTGGGGCAACCCAGGTCGCTGTATTATGACGCTGCGTGGGAGGGAGGGGTCCAAGAGGGAACAGTACTGCTTGATTGGCTCTCGCTCGCTTTCAGTCACTTCCCCCGCTGCCCACAAGCAAATTGGGCTCTTCTAGTGCTGATTCCGGGGTGGATGGGTTTGTGTAGTTCTGGGATCCTGTGGGCCTCTCCAGCGGACTCTCCTGTGAGGCTGGCGTTTCTCCTACTGCCACAACCCCCACAGGTTTTTACCTCCAGAGGTTTTGGGGCTTTGTTTTCCGTCTCTAGAACCCTGGGTTGAATGGTCTGTCTCGCTCCCCAGCTGTTCCTCCTGGCTTATCCTCACGCGTATGTGGGACCATCCGGTCTGCCAGCCACCGCCTTGCGCACCCTGTCCTCCAGCCACTGCCTTGCCTCACGTCCTCTCCGCTCCAGCTGCCAGTCTCCGCCACTCCTACCAGTCTGGATGAATGTTTGTTCTTTAGCTCCTTGGTTGTCGGACTTCCATACAGTTTGATTTTCTGGCAGTTCTGGTTATTTTTTTGTTTTTAAATGTGTCGCCCTTTTGGTTGTGTGAGGAGGCAAAGTGTATCTACCTACGTCGCCATCTTGGCCAGAAGTCACTCTTAATTCTTAGTTTTTAATCCTTACCCAACAGTATTTTCTATCATTGATTTTAGAGAAAGAGGAAAGGGGAGAGAGAGATGGGTTACCTTCCATATGCACCCCAACTGGGGATAGAATCCACAACCTTAGTATGTACCCTGACCAGGAATCAAACCTGCAACCTTTTGGTATATGGAACGATACCCCAACCAACCTACCCACCCAGCCAGGGCCACATTGCTGTCTTTTTTTTTTTTTCTTTTTTTAAAATTTTTAGACGGGAAGGGAGGGAGGAAGAGAGGGAGAGCAACAATAATGTGTGGTTGCCTCTCCCTGCTCTCCCTGCACCAGGACCTGGCCTGCAACCCAGGCATACGCCCTGACTGGGAATCAAACCAGCAACCTTTAGGTTCACAAGCCAGTGCTCAATCCACTGAGCCATGCCGGGTAGGGCTTGTTGCTGTTGTTTTCAATAAATTCATTCTGGTGGGTGGGCAGTGGCACCTCATTGTGGTTTTACTGATACTGATGAAGCTGAGCACCTTTCCATATGCTACTCTCCATTTCCCTGTCTTTCAGGAAATGCCATTCAAGTCTTTTGTCCATTTTTTATTCGATGCTGTGTCCTGTTTTAGAAAACTGATTTGTAGGAATTGTTTATATATTCTGAATACAAATCTTTTGTTGAAGATATCTTTCACTCTGTGGCTTACCCTTTCTCTTCGTTTTAAAAAAATTTTTATTAATTGATTTGAGAGGGAGGGCGGGAGTAAGGGAGGGAGAAAGACATGGATTTTGTTGTTCCACTTATTTAAACATTCGTTGGTTGCTTCTTGCATGTGCCCTGACCAGGGATCGAGCCCGCAAGCTTGGTGTATTGGGACAGCACTCTACCCAGCTGAGCTACCCAGCCAATGCTCTCTTTTTTATTATTTTTTTTTTCATCCTCACCTGAGGACATTTTTTCATTGCTTTTAGAGAAAAAGGATGGGAGAAGGGAAGGGAGAGAGAGAAACATTGATTGTTTGCCTCCCACATGTGCCCTGATGGAGGATTGTACACCCAGACCGGACACTGAACCTGCAACCTAGGTATGTGCCCCAACTGGGAATCCAGCCCACAACCCTTTGGCTGCAGGATGTTGCTCCAACTGAGCCATACTGGCCAGGGCCAGGGCCCTTTCTTAATGACATCTTTTGATGAGAACAGTCTTAAATTTTAAGGCTGTTCAGTTTATCAGTTTTTCTTTCTCACTTGTGTTTTTTATGACCTATTTAAGAAATTATTGCCTATAGTAAAGCTATAAAGATAGTCTATGTTTTCTTCTAGAAACCTTGTTGTTTTACCTTCACATATAGGTCTAAAGTCCAACTCATATTAATTTTGGGGTATGAAGAAACAGAAGTTTCTTCACTTCAGTGCAGATCAACTTACCATTTTTCCCTTATAAATCTTATTTAAGAAATCTTCACCTACCTCAGTGTCATGAAGATAGTAGAGGACTTCAATTTTTTAATAACTTTTATTGAGCCATAGTTCCTGTATCATACAACTCACCTCTTTAAAGGAGATAATTTGGTGGGTTTTAGTATTTTCACAGAGTCGTGCCATCCTTGCCACAGTCAACTTTAGAACATTTCATCACCCCCCCCCAAAAAAAAAATCACAAACCCATGAGCAGTCACACCTCCTTCCCCCCAGCTTCCCAGCCCCAGGCAACCGCTTATCTACCCCTGTCCCTATCGGTTTCCCTAGGCTGGCCAGACATTTTATATAAACAGAATCACAGAATTGTACATGGGCATGGCGCCTTTTGTGACTAGTTTCTTACACTTAGTGTGATGTTTTCAAGGTCCAGTGTTGTGGTATCTATCTGTACTTCATTCCTTTTATGCCTGAATGATATTCCATTGTATGTATAGACCAGCTTTGTTTGCCCATTCATCAGTTATTGGGCATTGTGTTGTTTCCATTTTGGGGCTATTATGAATAATACCTCTGTGAACAGTAACATACATCTTTTTATGTGGATGTATATTTTCATTTCAATTAGGAGGAGCCTGGATTCTTAATTATATATGATGTCTATAAAGCCCTGGCACGTAGTAAGTGTTCAAACACTGACACCTATATACAAGTTAAATTATACAACAAGGGTGCCGGCCAGGTAGCTTGGTTGGAGCTTTGTCCCAATGCACCAAGTTTGCAGGTTCAACCCCGGCTCAGGGCACATAAAGGAATCAACAAATGAATGCATGAGTCGGGGTGGAGCAACAAATCAATGTTTTCTCTCTCTCTCTCTCCCTCCCTTCCCCCATCTCCCTCTCTCCCTCCTTCCCTCTCCTTTCCCCTCTCTCTCTTAAATCAATATGTTTTTTGAAAAATGTAAAAAACATTACATAGCAAGGAACACCCCAGTGTAGCTGTTAATGAAAGCTCTGGTTATCCCCACCCAAGCACTGGGTCCCTAACACACATGCCTGCCCACAGACACTGTGAAAGCATAGAAACACTTGGACAAGGCCCCCCGCTCTTGGCAGGTCAAATCACGCTTAGATGGTGGCACGGTAGAGAGGGAGTCAGGAGTGGTGGAGCCTGGCCTGCTAAGCTGCTAATCCGAGTGCGACATCCGGGGCCTCGGTTTCCCTACTGAGAGAGTAGACACAGGGCAGCTGGTGGTTCTGGCCCTTATGTGGCTCACTCTGCTTCTCTCCCATTCTCTAGGCCGGGGCCCTGCCAATGATCCTGTGAGTGTTGAGGAGTCACTGCCGCCCCTGGAGGCCCCTGCCCTGGAGTGGCCCACCTTCCTACCCCAGCATGGCGTCCGATACCCCTGAGTCCCTAATGGCCCTCTGCACCGATTTCTGCCTGCGCAACCTGGACGGCACCTTGGGCTACCTACTTGATAAGGAGACTCTGAGGCTGCATCCAGACATCTTCCTGCCCAGCGAGATCTGTGACCGGCTCGTCAATGAGTGAGCAGGCCTGGAGCTGGGGGGCAGGAGGGAGTCTTAGAATGAGCACATGTGTGTCTTAGATTGGGACCACTGCGTGTGTACCATGTGGTGGTGTGGCTGTGGGTATGTATGTGTGACGGCGTGTGTGCATGCACATGCGCGTCCACGGGTGCTCAATACTGGTGTAACCCTAACCTCAGAGTCACACGTGTGCACGTTTGGTATGTGTTTGGATGGGTGTGCATGTGAAGGAATGGGTCAGCGTGCACATGGGCTTCTGCAGCACAAGGTATGTTTGAATGTGAAGCTATAGGTGTGCACTGCACCTGTGGGAGGGTACAGAAACTTGCACATAAATGAAGAAGTTACTTGCTGTCCTGTATGTGTGTGCACACCTGTGTCTGTGAACACATGTCTGTGTGTGAACATACAGGTTTACACATCAATGCCCAAATAAGGGATCTGTGACGAGGGATAGAATCATTCAGAAAATCCTTATGTGGCTCCCCTCCAAGGGACTCCTGCTAGTAGAAGCTCCTAGAAGCATGATATGTGTTCACTGACCTCTGAGAATTCAGTCAAGATGCCCAGGAGGGATATTGTTAGATGGGACGGTTGCATATAGAAGTGGGAACCTGTGTGTCCTGAGCATTTGATGTGGATCAGGCAGCACTGGGTTGAACACCCTGTAGACCAGAGTTATGATCATTTTACAGATGAAGAAATTGAGGCCTGGAGGAGTTCAGTTATTCGTAGGATGGGGCCCATGTAGTGAACAGCCAAGCAGGATCTAGGGGCCAGAGTGCTTGACTCCCAAGCCCTCGCCACCAAGACCAGGATTCTTGCACGAGCCAGTACCTCAACAGGGCTTTATTGCATGCAGCTGTACTCAGCTGGGAACACCAAGCCCCTCGACTTCCTCTTCCTGTTGGAAAGGGTCCTGGGAGGGGCTGCTCGAGGAGCCAGGCACTGGATTAGAAAAGATGAGGAAAGGAGACGTGTGTTTGTTCTACATGTGTCTGTGGTGTGGGAGGAAGAGCTAGGGGTTTGATGTTGATAAGAGGTCTACCTTTGGACCGCTGGTTCCTGGGGACACCCTTAATCTCACCTGTGGTAGAGGGTAGTCAGGGTCCAACCAGGTACTATTAGGAAGAGGAGGAAGAGCCGAAGGAGGAGGCAGAGGATGCTACCGGAGAGGTCAGAGAGGGCTCCAGGGAGGCTTACGCGGGGTCTTGAAGGGGCCAGGGGTCACCACCTCACGCCCATGAGCCAGGCTTTCCTCCGTACCAGGTACGTGGAACTGGTCAACGCCGCCTGCAACTTTGAGCCACATGAGAGCTTCTTCAGCCTCTTCTCAGACCCACGCAGCACCCGCCTCACCCGCATCCACCTCCGTGAGGACCTGGTGCAAGACCAGGACCTGGAAGCCATTCGCAAGCAGGTGAGACCTGCCTCGCTGGGCATGAGGTGGCCATGAGAGGCCACCACGAGACAGTCGAACGGTGAGTCAGGAGCAGGGCAGGAAGTCCGGGGCCCCTCCAGGGCTCTTTGATCTCGTGCAGCCCCCTCCCCAAGCCCACCTGTAGCCCAGGGCCAGGCCGAGGGCAGGGGCTGGGCCATGGCACTGATGGAGCCGTGCGTCCCCCAGGACCTGGTGGAGCTCTACCTGACCAACTGCGAGAAGCTGTCCGCCAAGAGCCTGCAGACCCTGAGGAGCTTTAGCCACACCCTGGTGTCCTTGAGCCTCTTCGGCTGCGCGAACATTTTCTACGAGGAGGAGAACCCAGGGGGCTGTGAGGACGAGTGCCTCGTCAACCCCACCTGCCAGGTGCTGGTCAAGGACTTCACCTTCGAGGGCTTTAGCCGCCTGCGCTTCCTCAACTTGGGCCGCATGATCGACGGGGTCCCTGTGGAGTCCCTACTGCGGCCGCTCAATTCGCTGGCCGCCTTAGACCTCTCAGGCATTCAGACCAGCGATGCGGTCTTCCTGACCCAATGGAAAGACAGCCTGGTGTCCCTCGTGCTCTACAACATGGACCTGTCGGATGACCACATTCGGGTCATTGTCCAGCTGCACAAGCTGCGGTGAGCAGCCGCCCTGAGCTTGCCGGGGGGGGGGCGGGGGGGCGACATTCGTGTTGTCAGTCCCAGAAGGTTCATGAGCCCCTGGCTAGGTCGAAGGTGGGCGTGGAAGAGACAGCCCATTCCCTAAATGCAATGTGTCAGCTGGATCAGGGCTGTTCAGGGCACCAAGGTCCCGGCAGGATTTTTCCCAGAATGCCCCATGGCAGTTGTGGGCTCTCCCCTGCCATGGACCGAAGGAACAGGGGTCTACAAGGCAGCCCCAGCCTGCATCCAGCTCCTGATCTGCACCCCCACCCCAATCTCCAGACACTTGGACATCTCCCGAGACCGCCTCTCCAGCTACTACAAGTTCAAGCTGACCCGCAAGGTGCTGAGCCTCTTTGTGCAGAAGCTGGGGAACCTCATGTCCCTGGATATCTCTGGCCACATGATCCTGGAGAACTGCAGCATCTCCAAGATGGACGAGGAAGCAGGGCAGACCAGGTGGGGACCCAGCCACGTGGTTGCCGTAGGGTATCATTCAACAAGCATTTACCAAACATCCCTTTGGGTGCTAGAGATTAAGACAGGAATCAGGCCCTGCCCTCTCCAGGCTGTGTGACAGGTCATTACAAGCACTGCAGAAGGGGAAGCCCAGGGTTGCCCTGAGGATCGGGAAGGAGGGAGGAGGAAGAACGGTATCCAAGCTGTCTTTTTTTTTTTAAGGTTTTTTTTTTTTTTTTAAGATTTTATTTATTTTTGGAGAGGTGGGAAGGAAGGGAGAAAGAGAAGGAGAGAAACATTGATGTGCAAGAAATACATCTACTGGTTGCCTCTCTCACACCCCCAAATGGGGACCTGGCCCACAACCCAGGCATGTACCCTGACTGGGAATTGAACCAGCGACCCTTTGGTTTGCAGGCCGGCACTCAATCCACTGAGCCACACCAGCTGGGGCCATCCAAACTATTGAAAGTTCATTCTGGGTTTGCCAGAGGAAGGGGGTTCTAGCAGAGGGAATAGCACGTGCAAAGGCTAGAAGGAACAAGCACAAGGAATGACCGGGAAATGATGACACTCAGACTGGCCACAGGCAGTGTCGTGGTGTTAGAGAGGCTGGCAGAATCTGCCACTTGTTAGGCGTTGCAGCAAATAGGTTAATTTTTTAATTAACCTATTAATAGGTTGGTTGAAAGATCTCATTCAATCCCATCCGGCTATAATTGGCCATAGCCCTATCTATCCCCAGCCATCCTCTAGCGGGGTGTGGTTGATGGGCATGTCCCTTCATGATTGCTGGCACCTAAAGATGATGTATTCTCATTAATATGGCAGATACTATTTTCCGAAGATGGCTGCAACTGTATCTCCCATCCCACATGTCCTTTTACAATGTGACCTTGCCCCTCAAGAAGTGGGGTCTAGCCCCGGCTGGTGTGGCTCAGTGGACTGAGCGCCGGCTTGAGAACCAAAGGGTTGCTGGTGTGATTCCCAATCAGGGCTCAGGCCTGGGTTGCGGGCCAGGTCCCCCGTAGGGGTGCGTGAGAGGCAACCACACATAGATATTTCTGTCCCTCTCTTTTTCCCCTCCCTCTGTCTAAAAATAAATAAATAAAATCTTTAAAAAGGAGAGAGAGAAGCAGGGTCTATGTTAAAAAGAAAAAAAAAAAAAAAAGCTGAAGGGCCTAGAATAGAGTCCGCAGTGAACCCCCGACCGCCCCCAGGGAGAGGCTCACCTGTGTGCTGAGCCTGGGGCAGCCCTGGCCCAGGCCACTGACACCAGCACCCTCTTCCCTCAGCATCGAGCCTTCCAAGAGCAGCATCATGCCTTTCCGGGCCCTGAAGAGGCCGCTGCAGTTCCTTGGGCTCTTCGAGACCTCCCTGTGCCGCCTCACACATATTCCGGCCTACAAAGTGAGGGGGGAGTGGAGGGGGCAGGGAGCAGGGAGCCCTGGGAGAAGGGAAGGGCATGGGCTGGGGGCCCCAAGGTGTTTGCTTTGGGGCTAGAGATGGAGCTGAGGATCCCAGAACGTGGCCTCTTTCGGGTGGTTTCTGAGCATGCTTCGTCTACAGGTAAGCGGCGACAAGAACGAGGAGCAGGTGCTGAACGCCATCGAGGCCTACACGGAGCACAGACCGGAGATCACCTCACGGGCCATCAACTTGCTTTTTGACATCGCACGCATCGAGCGCTGCAACCAGCTCCTGCGGGCTCTGAAGGTCAGCCCCGTCCCTGGAAGCAGGAGGGCACTCTCAGGTCCCCATCCCTCCCCACGTGGAGGATGCTGGATGTGGCTGAACCATGTGCCCAGAGTCCCTGTCCCTCCTCCACATCCCCTCATCCCCAGGACACAGGTAGTCCTACCTCCCAACCACACAGTGCCTCACATGCCCCTGCCCTGGCCTTGTCCCAGAACATGGCCCTGCCCTCATCTCTGCCCCTCAAGCCCCCAGACTTGTCCCTGCACAGCTTTAACAGGACTTGCCAACTTGGTCCCCATACCCTGTCTTCATACAGCTGGTCATCACAGCCCTCAAGTGCCACAAGTATGACAAGAACATTCAAGTGACAGGCAGCGCTGCCCTCTTCTACCTGACGAATTCCGAGTACCGCTCAGAGCAGAGCGTCAAGCTGCGCCGGCAGGTCATCCAGGTGGTGCTGAATGGCATGGAATCCTACCAGGAGGTGACGGTGAGCCCCTTCCTGCCGCGGCCCAGCATGCTCTCACCCAGGCCCGCGTTCCCTGCTCCCCCTGCGGCCCAGCCTCGCCAGCCTGCTCGTGGATCCCTCGGGCGCTGTGCTTGCTCCCTCCCCTTCTCACCTGGCTCTGCACTGCCCTCTCCCCACACCCCTTCCCTGCAGCATCATGCCCAGACCCTGGGGCCTAGCATTCGGGGCCCCCTAGCCTGGCCCCACCACCCTGGGCCTCTGCGTGTGCTGACTCCTCAGCCTTCCTGCCTAGTAACACTCTGTTGGGGGCTACTTTTTTCAATGACTGTTTCTTATAAGAGTCATAAAGATTTTAAAACCCATCCATAACCCCACCACCAGAGAGAGCCACCGTTACCACTGGGTATCCATCGTTCTGGATTTCAGTCTACGTGTATTTAGTTAGTGAATGGCCTCACTCTGAGCATGATGCATGTGTAACGAGGGGTTTTATTTCAACAGTGTCTCATGAATGTGAACCTCTCCCATGTCAACAAACACTTGGCAACAAAATTTTTAAAATAATGTTTGTTTTGTGTAAGACACTGAATGCTTAGAAAACAAAGTCAAGTAATATGAAAACGTATTAACCAGAAAGTAGAAGTTGTTCACAGCCCCACCTCTCCTCCCTGGACAACTGGATGTGATGGTTCGGTTTCATAGTTGTTGGTGTCAGCCTCGTGTCCGGCGTCCTCCACGGAGAGGCCTATCTGGTGCTGACTGACTCCGGGCTGGAGCTCAGAGGCAGTCGCCAAGCCCTGTCCTCCGGAGGGGACCAGAAAGGGGCTCCTCTGAGTGCGGGGGCTGCAGTTATGGAATCGGCCCCCGTAGGTGAACATTTAGGCTGCTTTTTTAGTTTTTTCTGTTTCAGTAAGGCTTTGCTGACTGTACTGAATAGGCTACCATTACACTGCCTGTTGAAAAGTGGAAGTGCCGGGGCAGTGGACGTGTGCATTTGTAAAGCACTTGGTGTGTGTGAATCGTCCTCAGCGAGGCTGCGGTGGGGACGCTGCCGCAGCAGGAAGGCGGAGGCCTGCTGTCTGCCAGCTCCAGACCAGAACAACTGTTTTTTCCACTGTGAGGTCAATGTTAGAATCAGGTAAAGGGGGCATCTTTGTTTTTAATGAAAAAAGATGCTACTTGAAGACTCTCAAACAAATTAATAAACTCTATCAAAGCAATGGAAATTAAAATAACAAGATGTCACTCTTCTCAAGAGACTGACAGTGCCCAGCAGTAACAAAGGGTAGGGAATGGGCACTCGCGCACTCTCCGCCGGTGAGGTGGGGGTCAGACAGCTTTTCTAGAGGGCAGCTGTCAGAACCTGCTAGAACTATAAATGCCCTTACCTTTCAGCCTATGTTTTCCATAGTTAAGAATGTTCTTTCTTACAGGGAAAAGATGCACACACATCCACCCTTTTTGATTACACAGAAATCAGAGACAAGCAAAATGGTTTAGTAATAGGGGTCAGGAAATGTAATGCACGACCCACCCACCCAGTGGGATATTACAGTGCATCTGTCTGTCCTTACATGGGAGGGGCCCACTGCATATTGGCAAGTGAAGAGAAATCTGGAACCAGCAGCTACATTACCTTTTTTGCCTCTCCTCTCCCCCAAATATATATTTGTATTTACATAGCAGAAAAATCTAGAACAATTGTAATAGCATAATCAATATACTTTGAAAGAAAAATCTAGAAGAATGTACACCAAACTTTTTTTTTTTTTTTTTTTAACAAGAGAACAAATCCACTTTTAGTTTTCACTTTTCAGTACCTTTATAGCCTTGGCGGTGCAGCCTTACACGGATTCTGGCTCCAGTGGCCTGAGCAGGAAGGCTGCCCTGGAACTTGGCGCGAATCCCCCACTGCTCCCACGAGCCCTGGTTCCCGTTCCCCAGACAACCCTGATTTTATTGGACTGGCCACCAGGAGTCACCATGCTGCTCTTCGCTGTGTGCACTTGCTCCTGCCGAGAGAGAGTTTAGTTACACCTTGAGCACAGGCACCTTTGATTTTAAGGAGAGCTGCACGCTCCCTCTGGTTCTGGAGACCCCGCTTACATCCAGCAGAAACAGCCCTGGCCCACAGGCTTCTGGATGGACTTGTCGTTGTAGAGCCCTGCTCCCCAAAGGCCCCCCCACCCCTACCCCCGGCTCCAGGAGGGCGGAGCAAGGAAGGCCTGTGCACCAACCCGTTGACAGAGTACTGAGGGGAATGAAATGGGGGGCTTTAACTTTTTGCTCAGATAGCAGTATTTGAACTTTTTACAGTAAGTATTTTATAACTTAAATTTGTTCTCAAATTTAAAAAATATATATACATTGGCGGGGAGAAAACCAAGAGTTAACCAAGGGTGCTATCCTCTCATTTACATAATAAATAAAGTAGCGTGAACTTCCAGTATCTAATAAGCAGGGATGGAAAGAAATTAAATTGAGAAAAATGTCCTGAGAACTCAAAAAAAATAAGCCTGCAGACAAGACAAAGAGCCCCTGATGCTGGCGCCACGAGCCCTCCTGCACTGCTGGGCGCTGGCAGCAGAAACTGCGAAACAGCCTGGGGCTCCCTGGTGGAGTTGAAGACACGCACGCCTTGTGACCCAGAAGCTCCCCGCGACGTGGGTCTGCTTTGGAGGGGCTCATGGGCATGGCCAGCGGGATGCGTGAAGTAGTCAAGCGCTGAAGCCCACCTGCAGCAGAATGGACGCGTGCATCGGAATACTATACTGCAGTGAAGAGCGAGTGCACAGCGGCCCCTGATAACAGCATGGCTGATCTTGCAAACCTGTGCTGAACAAAATGAAGCAAGATGCTAGAAAATCTTTCAAACAATCAGAGGTAGCGGGTATCTCTAGTGGAAAGAAGCATTTATAATGAGAAAGGGACATGTGACATGGGGACTTCTGGGTGCTGGCAGTGTTGTTCTTTCCCCAGATGGTGGCTACATTGTTGAAAGGCTTGTTTGCTTTGTAATTATAAAACTATACATTTGTTATTTCATACGCTCTTCTGTATGACTATTTCACGCAAAAAAAAAAATGCATTTTAAGAAAGCCTTATAGTCTCCTCTTCCAGAAAAGCCTTCCTGGAGCAGCACAGCTCTGGAGGACCTCCCCTCTAGAGAGCCCCTCCAGCGCAGCTCCCGAGTCTGCCTCTGACTGTGCTCTGCTTGCCTCTGTCCCTGCCCAGGTCCAGCGGAACTGCTGCCTGACCCTCTGCAACTTCAGCATCCCCGAGGAGCTGGAGTTCCAGTACCGCCGGGTCAACGAGCTCCTGCTTAGCATCCTCAACCCCACGCGGCAGGACGAGTCGATCCAGCGCATCGCCGTGCACCTGTGCAACGCCCTGGTCTGCCAGGTGGACAACGACCACAAGGAGGCCGTGGGCAAGATGGGCTTCGTTGTGGTGCGTGCAGGCGGGCTGCCCTGCCCTCCCCCCCCCCCCCCTGTCTGTAGCCCCGCTGCCCTGTGACGAAGTCAGGCTAGACCAAAGGGTTTCCTAACCGTGAATGTTACTTGTGACCCGCGTAGATTTTTCTCCACCTAGAACGTTCTGTCATCCTCTCCCAGCCCCTCCATTCGCCTGTTGGGTCCCAGTGTACAAGTCCTTTCTGCCTCCTTGGACTAGGTGCCTTGACACGTCTTCCCAGTGGGGACTAAATAAGTAGATGGACTTTCCGGGAGCTCCAAGCGGAGGACGTTATGCTTGCTCCTTCCGTCATTAGGTCCACAGCCCTTCCCAGCATAAAGCCTGGTGCATGTTAGCGAGAAAATAAATACAGGACGCGGCATAAATAGTGCCCCTCTTTTCTCACACACTCATAAGCATGTAATTCTGTAACGTAGCAGCACCCCACTCAAGCACACCCTATGACATTTTAGGTGAAATGCTCAAATCGCTGTCCATCTTGTGTGAGACATTCACATACCCCACCAACCACACTCAAGCAGGTGTTACTTCTGCCGGCCCTGTATTTGCTGAAGGAAGCAAGCAAAGAATGAGGAACATCCAGTGTCCTTTCGTTTTCTCGCTGGGGAGGCTGAACTCCTCAGGGGGGTGGGCCACGCCCAAAGCCACACCGTCAGTCAGGGTTGAGCGAGGACTGGCACCCAGGCCCCCTGACGCCAAGCGCCAAGTCTGTGGATTGCCCTTCTTCAAACAGCCTCCCGAATAGACAGGCAGGTTTGGCCTTGTCAGGACATACTAGCCAGGAATGGAAATGCTGTCGCCCCTGGGAGCGACAGCGGGGGCACGGGAGCTCTTGAGGCCTGGAGCCCTGCAGGTTCTCTTCTCTGCCCACAGACCATGCTGAAGCTGATTCAGAAGAAGCTGCTGGACAAGATAGTAAGTCACGTCCTCACAGAGCCACTCCGCCCTCCCACAGCCCAAGAGGGTCCTGGTTTGTCCCGAGGACGTCCGTATTTTGTCCAGGGACCCCGCCTGCCCCCCCCAACCCCGCCACTGGGTGCCAGGAGCCCGCAGGCCCGTCCAGGTGAGCCTGTGCTGAGCCCTCTCCTACCCCCAGTGTGACCAGGTCATGGAGTTCTCCTGGAGCGCACTGTGGAATATCACGGACGAGACGCCTGACAACTGTGAGATGTTCCTCAACTTCAACGGCATGAAGCTCTTCCTGGACTGCCTGAAGGTAGTGTCTCCCTGCAGCAGCCTCCAGACCGTGCACACGGCCACTCTCCTGTCCCCGGCTCCCCACCGACCAAATCTGCCAGCACCCCCACTCCCTGCGGTTCTGGCCAAAGGGCAGCGGGCGGGCGGGCAGGCAGGGGCGGTGGGGGGTGTCTTCACAGACCCATCAGCCCAGGATTTGCTGCAAACAGAAGCTCCAGAGACCCTCCTGGACCCACGGGGCCTGGCCGGGCTCTCCCCGGGAGCCCTCTCTTCTCCTTCCCAGCAGCGCCTTCTCAGGTGGTCCAGTCTAACTGGTCTGTCAGGATAGCAGCTGGACAGAATTCTGTCCAGCAGAACCATCTGTTCATCCTAAAACTCATCCTTTGTTTTCCTGCTCTAGTTTCTAAGAGGGTTCCGTTAAACTAGTATTTTGAGCTTTGGTAAACAGAACCGTGTTTGTCCCAGTCACAATTTTATAGGTCCTGTTCCCACTCAGCCTCTGATTTTGTGACAAGGAGCCCCTACTATTTTAACCCCTTGCAGTGTGTACCCAGCACCGTCCTGGGTGCACTGGCAGGTAGCAGGGCTGCATGTTGCGCCTCCCCTTTGTCCAGTTGAAATAGCCAAACAGATGCTCATAAAGCATCTAGATTAAGAATACGAGACAGTAATTAAGTGCTAATCTATAAGGCCCCGATGGCTGTCATTTGGCCAGGAATTCCCAGAGAAGCAGGAGCTGCATCGGAATATGCTGGGACTCTTGGGGAACGTGGCAGAGGTGAAGGAGCTGCGGCCCCAGCTAATGACTTCCCAGTTCATCAGCGTCTTCAGGTTGGTACTTCTCGCCTTCGCCTTTTTGCCTTGGCTGCCAGGGTGCTCAGAGCTCTGGTCTGTGCTTAGTAGCAGCAATTGCTCTTAGCCTAGGTTTTTGTTGTAAATGTCTCCTTCCCCTGTAGTGTGGATTTTTATTCTTTCAGCCTTCCATAAATGGTCCTCTTGTGGCTTTGTCTTACGTTAGTGACCTCCCATCGCTTTTAAAAGCCACCTGGATATGAATAAATGATAAAGAAATCAGTAGTTCCTCTGGCATCTGGTTTGTAAGTTTGGGTCCAGCACCTGGTTTCTGAAGAGGGGCTTGAGGGGAATTAGACTGCATTCTTCTCCATTTTGGCAGCAACCTCCTGGAGAGCAAGGCTGATGGGATTGAGGTTTCCTACAACGCCTGCGGCGTCCTCTCCCACATCATGTTTGACGGGCCTGAGGCCTGGGGCATTTGTGAACCCCAGAGGGAGGAGGTGGAGGAGCGCATGTGGGCAGCCATCCAGAGCTGGGACATCAACTCGCGGAGAAATATCAATTACAGGTGCGCGGTGGGGAGGGTGGCCTGAGCGCTGGGACAGGGCCTGGTCTGGCTTCTCGCCTCTCTCCTGGTCCTCCTCGGGCCTTGCTTAATGAGGCAGAGTCCACAGACAGGACAGAGCAGGCAGGTTCACAGCTTGGCTGTACAGCATGGTGGACGTTCATGCACGTCAACACCTGCGTGTGCCCAAAGCCTCCTGTTTACAAACACCTGGTACATGTTTATTCATGGGGGGAAATACCCACCTGCACTAGGAGACAAAACAGAAACTGTTAATAAGTAAGCTCACCCCGGAAAGAGAGTCCCTGCTAACATGCCCGTGTCTCCCCTCCTCACTGAGGTGCCCGTGGCCCCCTTCCTCCAGTGGTTCTCCGCACAGATTTAGTTCCTTTCAGTCCAGCTTCAAGACTGAAGCGTCGAGACATACAATCTTGTGACTCAATTTGCAGCCATAGGTTGGGTCTCCCTTATGTATGACTGGGTCACTTTCTAAGTGCTGATGGCCCATCTGATTGACATTAAATTGAAAACCCGTATTGAGAGGAAGGGGCTCATGCTTGTGGCTTTGCCAACACTCCACTTATGTCGTTCCCGAGGAGAGATGAAGTGGAATCACTGGCTCAGGGGGTTTGCATGTCCATTTTGGGGGCTTTGGGACAGGGCAGCAGGTAGCCTGTAGAAGGCCATGATTAGAAGTACAGTCACAGTTCCTTCTGCTTCCCAGGACACACCCATCCCCACAGGCCAGGTCTCTCTTTCTTGCTGAGGCCCCCAGTTTCTGTACCACCTAATCCGTGTCCCTTCTGCCTCCCTCTGTGTGTCCATGCCCTTGACCTCTCACACAAGGGAGCTCCTGCGCAGGGCCTGAGCTGGGCTGAGGGGTCAGATGCCCCGTATCCCCTGCGTGCCCCTGGCCTGCTCAGTTTGTCTGTGGGACCCTTCAGGGAGAAGAAATTCCAAGGAGCACACCCCTGAGCCTCAGCACCAGAAGTGATCTTGATTTCTCTTCCTACAGGTCGTTTGAGCCAATTCTTCGCCTCCTTCCCCAGGGAATCTCCCCTGTCAGCCAGCATTGGGCCACCTGGGCCTTGTACAACCTTGTTTCTGTCTACCGTGAGTACCCACTCGCCCCATGTTCAGACACAGGGACACACGCGGCTGAGGGCTGAGTTGCCCTCAGAAGCTTCCGGCCCGGGCGGGGAGCATTGAGAGAGCCGATGTCGTTGGGGCCCACCTTAGAGCACAGCCCTCTGCTCTCCAGCACTCGTGGGGCGCACGGCATTATGGCTGCCCCCGCCCCACCGCCAGAACATGCCTGGCAGGCCAGACGGCCATCCGGAGCTCCCAGACAGCTTTCTCAATGGTTCCTGCTTCCATGTGAGTGAACAGTCAAAAATCTCCGTGCCTTCTATAAAGCAGAGTAAGATCCACCCAAACAGAGAACCAACCCCTGAGGAAACGGACATCCAAGAGAACTTTAAAACAACTCTAACTTATTTCTTCAAAGAGAGCCCACCCTCCCTGCCCATAGAAGAGTCTAGACAGTCCTGTGCTCGGTGGCTTTGGGGGAGCGGAGAAAGAGGGGGCCACACAGACCAGGTGTGGCCCCTAGTCCCCTCCCTTACTGGTTACGTGACCTCGTGCAGGTTCTCTAACCTCTCTGAGCCTCAGCTACCTCCTGTGAAACGGGGATAATGGGAACACCCACCTCATAAGATTGATGTGACAAGAGAACCACCAGAAAGTGCTGAGCCCGGGGCCTGGGTGCTGCTCAGCCCTGTTAACCAGAAGAGGGGGTCAGCCCGTGGGCTCTGGGCCCAGGCAGCCTAGGTTTGCAACCTGGCTCTACCTCTTGCTCTGTTACTTTGAGCAGGTTTCTCAACCTCTCTGTGCCTCAAATTCCTCATCTTTAAGATGGGATAATAATAGCACTTACCTTGTAAGATTGCTGTGAAGTAAGACATATAAAGTACTTAGAACATACCGCATACCAACCACATGCATATATAGACTGTTCAGTACAGTAGCCTTTTTTTTTATTATTTGAGGTTAGTCTTATTAAAAAGTAGCCCCTTACCTCAGAGAGGCAGCGTAGTACAGAGGAAAGCCCTGAGCTGAGACTCCCTCGGACAAGCCTCTGGAGTGACTTTGGGCGAAGTACTTCAACTCTCTGAACCTCAGTTCTTTCATCTGTAAAATGGAAATGATAAAAATAGCTCCTACCACATAGACCTGCTGAAGGTCCACTGAAATGCCCGTGTTCTCCATGGGGTGGAAGCCCTGGATCGCTCTTTATTGGCATGAACCATGAACCTCCCACCAGAAAGGCATGGGGGTCCACCCTGGCTGGTCACCAGAATCACCTGGTGGTATTTCGTTACAAACACAATTAAACACAGGTTCCTGGGTCTGTGGAATCAGAAAATCCAAGGGCAGGGCTTGGGAATCTATATTTTTACAAAACTCCTCAGAGAGTAGAAGCCATTGGTTTGGTTGATATTTTCCATAGGATGAGCTCTGGGGAAAAAACGCTGCTGCACACCAAAGTGGGGAAGAGCCCTCCCCCAGATTCAGCCCCTGCTCCCCCAGGTGGACAAGCAGGGCTCCTCCCAGGTCACAGCAGTGCCCTTGTCCAGGCCTGCGCCTTCCTCCTGCCCCTCTGCCCCTCTGGAAGGGTCGTCCTGGCAGCGGGGGGGGGCAGTTCTGGTCCGAAGGCTGAGACCCGCCCTGATCCCCTGCTCTCTGCCCCTACCTCCCCCTCAGCGGACAAGTACTGCCCCCTGCTGATCAAAGAAGGCGGGATGCCCCTTCTGAAGGACATGATTAAGATGGCCACAGCGCGGCAGGAAACCAAGGAGATGGCGCGGTAAGTGGCTGGTCGTGTTTCTGCTGGGAAGCCTTGGTTTGGGGACGGAAGGACACAGTGGGGCCCTCGGGAGTCAGGACTGGCTGAGATCCCCCGGGCAACGCTGGGTTGAGTGTGGAGGTGGACAGCATGCTGACGTCCAGCTGGGGCCTCCCCGAACGTCATTTTGGCCCCAGTGCAGTCAGACACCAGGCAGCCACACCCTGCGTGGAGGATCCCTGCCCTTGTTTGTAAGCCTCGTTTTTTTTCCCCCCCCAACAAATTCCATCCTCTCATCACTGGGCATCAGCAAGTCAGGTCAGAACTTTTTAATTATTTCTGGCTAAAAACACTCCAACTAAAGAGAGGAGACAGTACAGAAAAACGCGTTTGGCGCACGAGTGTCCGCGTGTGAAGGTCCCACGCAGAGCCGGCTGGACTGTCACCACTGCGCGGCTTTCACTACAGAGGCTGAAGTGTCACCCGCTCTGACCTCACAGGGGTCAGTTCACAAGAGACTCGGGGCTGCTGCGTGTCAGTCACCACTAATGACCTTGCTTTCTCTAGGGCCAGTTCTAGAAAGGAGCACAACTACGTTTGCCCCAGTTCTAAACACAGCGTAGAGTAGGGTGTCATGGAGGAGGGGCCTGGAGCTCAGGGGCTTCCAAGATGCCGCTGCGCTGGGAGTGTCGGCTGTTTCTGCAGTTATTTTTGGCAAAAGGCATTGCTTAAACATTAATGGGCAGATTTGTCTGAGTTTGAGAATGCTAAAATGACTGGTTCTCACACTTAATCTCCCTAAAGAATCATCTGGAAAGACAGTTAAAATTGGACAGGCCCCACCCTAGATTTTCTCTCCCAGCGGGTGTGGAAGGTGGGTCTGGGAACATTCATGGTCAACAGGAGTCCCAGGAGGATTGAGAAGCAGAGGGTTAAGACGGGCCCATAACCTTCCCCCATCACTGAGCCTCTCTGTGAGACTGAGGCATGCCTCTGAATGACACAGGGCACTTAAGAGAGGTCACTCCACCTCGTCACAACTCCTATCCCACTCCAGCATCCTTTCCTGAAATGCCTTGGGCACCTCCTCGGCACAGAGCAGCTGCAGTGACCACCAGCACCCACCCGCCCACCACACAGGCTTAGTGTTGAGTGGGAAGGCCACCCAGGGTCTAGGGCGCCGCCTGACAGCAGTGGGTCAGCCGTTCCCAAGGGCCAGCTGGAGTGGGTGAAGGACGCAAGATCTGAACCCGGATGGTGGTTCCCAGACATCGCAGGGTGTCTGGCGCCCCATGTGGTCTGGTGCACGGTCAGCATGGCGACCATCAGCAGACACCAGGGAAGGAAGAGGCTTAGGTGTGCAGGAAAAGGTGGAGAGTGAAGACAGTGCTAAAGAAAGGGTCAGGGGGTTCTGGCGGTGAGACCGAGCGGATTCAGGGGAGCCACTAACCACGGAGGACCTGAGGCCAAGAGGCGGGGAGGGCGGGGCACGGGGAGGAAGGCAGGGATGGCGGGATGTTCATGGAATTCACGGCCGCAGGCACCGTTTCATGGGTGCTCTGCACGTGCCGGCCACTCCGGACACATTCTCTCAGTCCGCAACGTTGTTAACGTTTGCTAACAATTTCAGCGACTCATCAGCCAGGAGGGACATGGCCCACCTGCCCTGAGCCCGCCTTCCAACTCTCCCTCCCCCATTGTCTCCAGAAAGGTGATCGAGCACTGCAGTAACTTTAAGGAGGAGAACATGGACACGTCCAGATAGAGGCCTCTGTCCCCGTCCAACTGCTCTGGACCATGCGGCCGGCAGGCAGCGCTCTGCAGCCGCCCAGCGGGCAGACCCCCCCCCGGGAGCCTCCCACCGGATGAAGGGACACAGGGGAACTTTTGCACAACTGACGCTTTTCCTTAATTAGTGAGATATATATATATATTATATATATATATTATTTTTTTTTTTTGGTTAGGAAGTGTGAAGTTTTGTGTATATGATTTCTGTACAAAAACAAAAACACTCCCTGAGTCCTCGCAGCTTCCTTGGCCATTCTCAAGCCCCAACGCGAAGCCGCCAGCGCTGCCACACTCTACCCCCAGCAGACTGAACGCCTGCAACGTTGTGAGTGTCTGGTCCTCTCCCAGCTATCTCAGACCCTGGCCTCGCTTCCTGTTAGGAGAGGCAGCAGGCTTTTAACAGCCCACTCCAGCACCCTCACCCACCCACCAAGCCTGAGAACCCCATCTGGGTTCCTGGGGGGCGGCTGATGGGGTTGGGGATTAGAACTAACCCCAGAGTCTTCTGAGGGCCTTGGTGCTCCCAGCTGTGGGCCATCTGGGACAAGGAAGGGAGCCGCGCCTAGGCCTCGGCAGCCCCGGCCCCGGAGGCCCCTCGAGGAGTGGGGCTCACGGTGGCCCTGCCGCTCTTTGGCCAGGCCTGCCTGAGGCCACGCTGCTATGGAGGCTGCCTCCTAGTCTCCCACCAGGTCCCAGGCTGTTGAAGGCCCCAGTCCCGGGCTCATCCACTGCCCCTCCTGCCAAACATACCGGAACCTGCCCCAGTCCCGGAAGCCAGCACCTTCCAGGACTGGGGGCTTGCTCACCCCCCAACCCTTCATCTGCCCGCAGCACCCAAGGTGCCCAGGCACCCCACCAGCAGAACTGAGCCTGTGTCACTCACCCCTGTGTGCCCTGTGCCACACGACCCCACAGCTCTCAGGCAGACGCCCCCCCACGCCAGCCTTTCCCGCAGCAGCGGCAGGCGGAGGCCTCCTGTCCAGCACTCTGCACGGCCTGCTGTGGGCGCCCTCCCGCCCTGCCCGCGGCTTTACCTGGGAAACTTCTGGCCTGAGTTTCAGAGAAGTGTGAGCCGCAGGTGTATCAGCTATCTGTGCTCCCTGACGTAGCCCGAACTGCTTCTCTTGGGGAACAGATGGGGTGAGCAGGCCCCTTGGGAACCAGGGGCCTGGGGACAGGCCTGACGCTGCAAGCAGCCTTGGGGCACGGCTTTTCTCTCTCCTCCTGCCCGGGCTTGTTTTTGGATTCTCCTAGCGTTTCTGCCTCCACGCAGAGCAGGCCGGGGGAGCAGCCCGTGGGGAGGCACCTGGCCGCTGCGTGCTGGAGTCTTTCCCTCCCAGCCCCGGGAAGAGGCAGCTGCCTTGCATTCCCCCAGCTCGGCAGATGGGCTGCAGCTGGCCTTGCCTCCCGTGCTCAGGTGGCCTGAGCCAGCCACCGCCCCCGCCCCCAATCCCCCAGGCAGAGCTCACATCGCATTGCTTTACCACCTGGGGTCTGGGTAAATGTCTGTACTTTGGGGTGTCACAGAAATACATTTTTGTGCAAAGTGGAGAAGAGCAGAGTGTCTTCTTTTGTGGAAGGGATGGGGTCAGGAGAGGGCTACATTCTCTCTCTACCCTTGTGCCCAGTCAGAGGGTATGGCTGCCAGCAGACCAACCCGGTCCCTGCCTTGGTCTGATGGCAGAGGAATGTCCTGCACAAGGTGATGACCCAGTGTGCAACGGGCGGGGAGAAGGGAACACAGAATCGCCTGTGGGCTGGAGCGAGTGTGCAGGCGGTCAGGGAGGACAAGTCAGCTGGGCCACGGTGCCTCAGAGGGCAGGGAGAGCCCTCGGGGACGGCAGGGGCGGCCTGGTGTTGCCGGCGCAGCAGGGAAGGCCTCTCCCAGAGGAGAGATGTGGGAGCGGAGTCCAGTGAACAGATGGCGCTGTGCAGGGCCCACGGAAAGGGCGTCCCAGACAGGGCCCCGGCTAGAAGGGCCTCGCAGAGAGGACCGTGAAGCAGCCTGTGAGGAACGAGGGCATGAGCAGAAGTCGCTGTGACCAGACCATGAGGTGACCAGGCTCAGGCTGTGCCCAGGACAGTCCTGGCTTACACCTGTTGTCCTGGTGTGACTGTCAACAGTGTCCGGGTGCCCCTGAGGTCCTGCAGTTGCACCCAACTTGGGAGGACTCTTCCCCAAAGAACAGTCTGGGTGCGGGTGTGTCCCCAGTGCCCAGAGAAAAATGCTCTCCTCGCCCTGGCTTGTGTGGCTCAGCAGGTTGGGCCTTGCCCCACAAAGGTTACCAGTTCAGTTCCTGGTCAGGGCACAGGCCTGGGTTGCGCCCGGAGCTGGGGTGTGTGCAAGGGGCAACCGATTGATGTTTCTCTCCCTCCCTTCCCCTTCCTCTAAAAATAAGTAAATAAAAATCTTTAAAAAAAAAAAAAAAAGATTCTCTCCTCAACCAGTTTTTAGCCAGGTTCCTCTGAGCCCTCTTCTCAACTAGGCCTCCGCCTTGACCTATAAAAACTACTGCAGACTCTCAGCTTGCGATTTTGTCCATTCCCGCCTCCCCACATTAAAGGAGGTAAACAAACAATAACCTAATCTCTCAGAGTTCAAGGTTGCATCCCAAGGGTGACCCCAGCCCCCCTTAAAGCAGCCGAGAAAGCTCAAGGCTGCTAAAAGAAGTGCCTGTTTGTTTTCGCCACCACCTGAGGACAGGCCCCCCACACCACCCTGTCACAGCATTTACTAAAAAGGGCTCATAATTGTCACTCCTTCCTCTGTCCTTTTGAATTGTATTGGTGTCTTTTGCTACTGAGGAATGTCTTCCTGAAGGACCTGAAAGCCACTCCTTTGAAATGCAATCCTCAGGAAGGAGGGCCTTGCCTCCCAGTCTCGGTGGGAGGACAGAAGCCTAACTTCACCCACTGCCAGCGACAGACACAGCGGAGGGTCTGAGAGCAGTGACGCTCCCCACCCTTGGTAACATCCCACTTCCCGAGTCTGTTCCAGCCCCTCCCAGTTCCCTCCGTTTAAATTGCCAGTCACCAATCGCTTCTGGCCTTTTGGCTAAAATCAAGTGTAGTGTCCTTTTTTTTTTTTCTTTAAACTGTGTGCCCACCACCTATAGTCAAATCACCTTCTGTCACCATATATTAGGCCCCTTTTTCCCTTTACTACCACCCCTCTCCGACGTCTGTGCTCCTCAGTGTAAAATGCCCAGTCACCTCTATACAAACTGAAGTGGCATTCAGTTCACTCTGGACCCTCTTCCCTACCACAACAGTATATTGCTGATTAAAATCTGTCCTAACCCCTTTACCTAGTGTCTGACTTTGTTTCTCTTTGACACCCGCACAGTCACTGAGTCACGGGAGCTTCAGGATTTTTCAAGTGGATCATGAGCTACAGCTTCCCCCACTCATCTAAGTCATACCCCATCGTAGTAATTAAGACTGAGTTGCACCCTGACCAGTGTGGTTCATTTCTTTGGGTTTCATCCTGCAAAGCAAAAGGTTGCTGGTTTGATTCCCAGTCAGGACACTTGCCTGGGTTGCAGGTTCAGTCTCTGGGTTGGGGTGCACACAAAAGGCAACTGATCGCTGTTTCTCACATCGATGTTTCTCTCCCTCTCTTTCTCCTCCCCTTCTCCTTTCTCTAAATATAAATAACTAAAACCTTAAAAAAAAAAAAAAAGATGAAATAGTAAGTGGCAGACACCCAACTCAAACGTCTACGCAGATTACTCAAAAGGGGGAGGGAATTCATTGACGGATGAGGCTAGAGAACGTAGAGCTAGTATAGCTCCGGGCATAGCTGGAGCTAGGGGCCCAGATGACGTTAAGACTGTTAGACCCCCTTTCAGTGCTGCTTATGTCTGTCTCTTCATAAAATGTCTTCATCTTCTGCCACAGTCTCTCTCCAATTTGCCCTTATACCCCATTCCTGCTTGAAATCCAAAAGAACGCCCCTTTCTCTCTCAGCAGCTATACCGTATTCTCGTAAAATTTTGGCTCTGCCAATTCACACACCCTCCAACGAGGACTAGTCACTGGGGACAATGATACAGGGAACTGGTTTGGCCTTCTAGTCACATGCTCAAAATGACTTCCCACCACCCTGTGGAGTGAGGGGTCAGTTCCTTCAGAGTCACATGAGTTGGGGAAGAGTCAGTTCCCCAATAGAAAAAGGAAGGTCGAGCTGATAAAAATAACGTCCAAAGAGGATTACCAGAGGAGCTGGGGGCGGCGGGGGGGAGGGCGGGGGGTGCGATCTGATGGAGAAAGACGGTGGACATTGTACTACTGGGAGGCGTGAGTGCAAAGGCAGAGCTGAGAAGGAAGGCCCTAGGGGCAGAGTTGGAGTATGAGCCTTGAATGATGAAGCCTCAGGTGGGGCAAGTCAGTCTGGCAGCGTGTGGGTGGTCGCTTAGGCAGTCCCGTGCTAGACACTGTATTTCCATTACTCAGCCACCTTAGGAGGATACTATTATCATCTCTATTATATAAACAGAGAACAGCTCAGAGTAAGTAGTTCAGTAATTTGTCCACGCTCACACAGATAGGAAGGGGCAGTCAGCGATGGCATTTCCGACCCTCACCCAAGTGGATCCCCTCATAGCCAGAATCTACACCACGGACCACTTTGCTCTCATCCCGTTTGCAATATCTGATAATGAATAAGAGCA
This sequence comes from Pteronotus mesoamericanus, assembly GCF_021234165.1. NCBI lineage: Eukaryota > Metazoa > Chordata > Mammalia > Chiroptera > Mormoopidae > Pteronotus > Pteronotus mesoamericanus. Next base: position 5,652,480 of record NW_026555258.1, read on the forward strand.
AGGAGGTAAGAATGCCGCCATGGAGCAACCCTGGGCGAGTGCTGTCCCTCTCAGACATCAATCGCATCCTAGAACCGCGCATAATTCTGCAACATGGAGTCAAAACAAACACCTGGATCTTTGAGGCGCCCACGGAGCGGCACGCATGCGCGAGACTGTGGGGCTGCGGCGAGGGGTGGAAGCTCAGCGGGCGGGATGGAGTCTAGCAACTGCTCCAGCTTCCGAAAGTTACCTGGCTGGTGCGGACTGGGGGTGGGGGAGTTACCGGCTGCGCGCGCGCGCCGGCCACGCCCTCAGCCTCTTCAGGCACCTGTTGGCTCGAGGGCCTACTCGGCCGCAGCTGCCACCCAATAGGGAGCCTTTCTGGCTCAACATGGCCCCGCCCACATCAAGAACTCGCCAATCCCCGGCCACCCGCGGTCCCCCCCACTCGAGGGCCCGCCCCTTTAGGCGCTTCTTCCGGGTGGGGCCCCGGGCCGAGGCTATGGCGCCCTGGGCGCTCCTCAGCCCTGGGGTCCTGGTACGGACCGGGCACACTGTACTGACCTGGGGGATCACGCTGGTGCTCTTCCTGCACAATACCGGTGAGCCGGACCCCGCGCCACCCCGGACCCACCCGATCCCCCGTGGGTTCCCCAGACCTTGGAGTCTCACTGGGTCTCCTACCAAAGCGCCAGAGACCCTGGGATTCAACCCATCGCCGCCAGCTCCTGAAGCCTCTTCCCCATTTGTTATTCCAAGAGCTTTCCGCCTAATACCCAGCCCATCCCTAATTAATCCCAGCATCTTCCTGATCCCTGCCAGACGCCCTGTCCATCCCAGGACCCATGCGATCCTTCCCAGGAATTGACTCCCAACCTTCCCTCCATAAGATCAACCAGATCAAGGACTGGCATCACGCCCAGCCCTGGGGCCACTAGCTGCCCAAGTCCAGGCTCCCCACCCCAGGCAAGAGAACACCTAATAGGGGAGTGGCCGGTCCTCCAGGTCCCCATCCTTAGTTCTTGCCCTAGTAATCCTCATTCACCCCGCCGACCCACCCCCACGTCCATCCCCCTTTTAGTTGCCACGGCTGCTTCCAGCAAAAGGTCTCACCCTCGCTCACTCCCACCCCTGGCAGCCCCCACACCTCCCTCCTTGCTTCAGCCTCAGACCGCGGACTGGGGGTGTTCTCATTTTACTCCTAAGACCTCAAGTCTCCTCCATGGTCTTTGCCCTTTAGCCTAAAAACCTGTTCAGTCTCCCCATCAGAAAGGACCCCCCAACCCCCTTCTCTGCTCCCCTTACAATCAAGGGGCACCACAGTTGTTCACTCTGCTGTCTCACACCCCTCATGCCTTAGCCTCCCTGCCCGGCCCCAGTCCTCAGTCATCTCCACGGGCTGGACCCTCCTGGCCTGGGCCGCCTTTGTGGCCCTCTTTGCGGCATCTGAGCATCCAAGCCTGCGGGCCCCGCCCTCGTCTGTCTCTGTCTCATGGGCATCTCAGGCCTGGTGGAGCCAGAGGCAGGGACCCCTCCTTCCTCTCCCCCACATCCTATCAGGCCTGGTCCCTTCACCCCCATACCCCCATCTGTCCATCCCCTCTCCACTCTTCCTACCTGTGCCCTTGCCCAGCCATCTTCCTCTCCCTCCTGGACAGCTCTCTGTGCCTCGAGGCTTCCCCTCCGATCCACCTTCTCTCCACTGGGAAGGTTTCCAGAAACAGATCTGACCCTATAACCTTCCATGATTCCCTGTTGCCCTCCAGAGAGTACAGATGAACTGTCTTTTTTTTTCTTTCTTGGTCCTGAACTTTTATGCAGCAGGCACATCTGACCACTCATCAAAACCTATGTCCAGGCCTCCGCTCAGCCAGGGACATACTCCCCACCAGCAGCTGTACCTGCGCACATGCACCCCCGCCCCCCACCCCCGGTTTCCCACAGCCCGGCCTCACTCTCCTCCTCTGGCCTCCAGCACTGCGGCAGTGGGAAGAACAGGGGGAGCTGCTCCTGCCCCTCACCTTCCTGCTCCTCGTGCTGGGCTCCCTGCTGCTCTACCTGGCTGTGTCACTCATGGACCCAGGCTATGTGAACATCCAGCCGCAGCCCCAGGTAAGCAGGGGGCCTCTGGGGACCTGAACTCCTCCTTCTACCAGCATGGGGCCCAAGGACCAGCAACAGCTGCATTCCAGGCTCTGTGTGGAGGGCTTTTCTGGGGCATCGCAGCGAATCCCCTTGCCAGCCCTAGAACCCCATCGAACAATGAGGAAATCGCCAAGGCCCAGAGAGGAAAAGCAGCTGACAAAGGTCACAGCCTGGCTTGGTCCAGGGCACTGTGCTCCTCCCTACCACCTCCACTACACACAGAATGGGCCCCAAGATGTGCCCACCAGTAACATTTGCCTCCCAGGTGGCCCCCTCTTATGCTCTGTCTTGCATTTTCAGGAAGAGGCCAAGGAGGAGCAGACAGCCATGGTTCCTCAGGCCATCCCCCTTCGGCGCTGCAGATACTGCATGGTGCTGGTGGGTGATGCAGGGACTTCCTGGGAGGGTCGGGGCAAGGTTGAGATTGTCAGACCCCCTCCTGCCCCAGTGCCTTGGCCTCACCCCTCCAGGAGGGCCTCCCAGATTCAGGCCCCAACCGCCTCCCCTCATCCCTTCCCTTGCTGTTGGGTCCAGAGAAGAGCCAGTGTTGAGCCCGCCTCCCTCCGTACCCACAGCAGCCCCTGCGGGCCCGACACTGCAGGGAGTGCCGTCGCTGTGTCCGCCGCTATGACCACCACTGCCCCTGGATGGAGAACTGTGTGGGGGAGCGCAACCACCCGCTCTTCGTGGCCTACCTGGCGCTGCAACTGGTGGTGCTGCTATGGGGCACGTACCTGGCATGGTGGGTTCTACCACTGCCCCGTGTGTGTGTTGGGGGGGACAGGCAGCATGTGCCCACAAGGCGGTACAGCCAGGGCTCCCTCATCGAGGGCCTCAGACCCTCTCCCAAGCGGCCTGCCCGCCTGGGCCCCCCAGGCCCTGGGCCCCCATCACTATGCTGCCCTGCAGGTCTGGCCTCCGGTTCTTCCAGCCCTGGGGACTCTGGCTGCGGTCCAACGGGCTCCTGTTCGCCACGTTCCTGCTGCTCTCCCTCTTCTCCATGGTGGCCGGCCTGCTCCTGGCCTCACACCTCTACCTGGTGGCCAGCAACACTACCACCTGGGAGTTCGTCTCCTCGCACCGCATTGCCTACCTCCGCCAGCGCCCCGGCAACCCCTTCGACCACGGCCTGACCCGCAACCTGGCCCACTTCTTCTGTGGATGGCCCTCAGGGTCCTGGGAGACCCTCTGGGCTGAGGAGGAGGAGGAGGAGGAAGGCGAGGGCAGCAGCCAGGCTGTTTAGGGCCGCAGGAGGCAGAGCCACCATCTTGTGCCTGAAAACCAAAGCGCCCACCCGAGGGCCTGGGGCTCCTCACTTCCGCCCACGCCTCCCAGCCTCAGAGCAGAGTGAACAACAAAACCCCTGCCCATGGGCATCTCTGCCTCCAAAGGAAGAAGGGAAGGAAGAGGGCCTGTGTGGGTCCAGGGCGTCAAGATCCAGGCTTCTGAGACCTCCACCCCGCCCCTAAGCCAGAATGTCTCCAGTGCACAGTTTTATAAATTTAATAATCCATAAAGCAAGTCAAGTATTAAAAAACAAAACAAACCACTCCTTACTGTGCTGCCCTTTCTGGTCCAGGTCTGGCTGGGAGGCAGAGGATGGGGAGGTGGGGGGAGGGGAGCACCCTGCCCAGTGACAGGCTGGAGCGCGACACAGCTCCATCGCCCCCAGCTCGAGTCGAGGGCTGGTGAATACTAGGCAAGGCCTGGGCCTCCAGGGCGGGGTGCGCAGCTGGGCAGACAGGTGGGCAAGTGGGGGCTCTATCAGTCAGGGCGGCAGGGGACAGGGAGGCGGGGAGAGGCTCTTAGGGCTCCAGGAACCGCTCTGATACAAAGTCAAAGTCCCGGAAGGCGGCCTGTTGGCGGGCAGTGAGGGGGCTGCGGGGGTCAGGCGGGGTCAGGGCAGGCGGCAACCCCGTGAACTCGCCCTCGAAGTAGCGCAGGTCTGTGGGGCCGCAGAGAGTGGGCGCAAAGGGGGGCTGTACAGCACGGGCGAGCAGAGCCTGCCAGTCGGTGGTCTGGGGATAAGGGCAGAGATGCCTGAGACCACAAAAATGGCTGCCCACATGGTCTCTCAACACCTCCCGCCAGGTCACTGCCAGTGCCAGGCCACTGGGACCGCTGTGGTTGTGGCCACTCACCCTGAAGAAGGGCTGGGTCTTGATCTCCTCAGCGTCCTGCTCGCCCGCCCCCAGGCGCTTCTCCGGGCACTTCTGGAGGAGCTGGGCAGGAGGGCAGGGCTCACTGAGGGCGCTCGGCCAGGCGTGGCTGCCCCGCGTACCCCCAGTGAGCCAGGCTGCGGGGCCCCACAGACAGGCGGCGATGGGCCAGCCTGTGGGCCGGGAACAGCTGTCCGGCCCAGCTCTGGACCCTGCGGTGGTTATCTTCTTTTTCAAAATAAAGTTTTTTTAAATCCTCATCAAAGAATATGTTCAATGGCTTTCAGAGGAAGAGAGAGAAACGTCGATCCGCCACCTCCTGTACCCACCCAGACCGGGATCAGACCCAACACCTAGCTATGCACCCTGACCGGGGATCAAACCCGCGGCCTGCTGGTGTACGGGACGGGACGGCGCTCCAACCCATGGAGCCCCCTGGCCAGGGACAGTGGTTACCTTCTGAATGAGCTCGAGCCCTTGCACCGACAGGAAGTGGGGATACGGGGCATCGGCGTTGACGATGCAGTCAAACACCTCCTCCTCGGTGTCCCCTGGGAACGGGCACTGCGGGGATGGGGGCTCAGCAGGGTGCTGGGCCACCCCCTCCTCACCCCGACCTGGAGGCCCCTGCAGCCCGGGTTCAGCACTCACCTCGCCCACCAGCATCTCGTACAGCAGCACGCCCAGCCCCCACCAGTCCACGGCCCGTGTGTAGGCCTCCTGGGTCAGCACCTCGGGGGCCAGGAACTCAGGGGTGCCGCAGAAGGTGCTGGTCCGATCCCCAAAGCCGATCCCTGTAAACCAACGGCCACACCAACGCCGGTTCAGTATGTCTGGTCCACAGTAACCTCTGTGGTTATAAGAACCAACAGCCAACCCTTATGTCCCCATGCACCAAATCGGTGCCAAGCCCTGCCCCCTACTCTTGGAGGTGGGAATGGTTTTTATGCCATCTGAGGGAGGAGGGAGCAGAGTCTCAGCCAAGCTCACATGTCAAGGTCATGAGGAAAGCAGAACCCAGTGCCTTCTCCCAGCCCTGAGCACAGGCTCCCCCTTGGGCCAAGGGCGAGCTATGGCTCCTTCAGAGCTTGCAGGGCTGGGAAGGAAGCACCAATGCGTCCAGGGGGTCCCTGGAAGGAAGACAGTGGCGGGGAGATTTCCCAGGAGATGCCACTCGCCCACCACCCCCGGCCCGGACTGGGAGGGGATGGCTGGAGGACGTGGGATCCGGGACGGGAGACACCCACCTTCCTTACACAGCCCGAAGTCCGCGATCTTCAGGAAGCCCTGGGCATCCAGCAGCAGGTTATCCAGCTTAAGGTCCCTGAGGGCGAGGGAGGCAGATGAAGGGGGCCCCTGGGGTGGCAGCCTGGGAGGGGGGCAGCGCTGCTCCCTCGCCACTCCCTGGCATCTCGGGGACAAGTTACCTGTAAATGATCTTCTTCTCGTGTAGGAACTGCAGCCCCAGGACCACACAGGCCAGGTAGAACCTGGAGGAGACGTAGGGGGAGTTCAGGCTCAGGCCTGCGGGGGGAGGGCAGGGAGGCACAAGCATGGCGGCGGCCTGGGGGCTCGGATTTCCCAGCCAGAGCCAGACGTGGGGCGAGCCTCCTGCCGGGGCTCGGTGTCCTGCAGAGAACAGCCCCAAGGTTGTCCCAAGGTCGCGGCCGGCCAACAGTACTCCCTTCCTGGGAACTTAGACTGTGCCAGGGACGAGGCCGAATTCTCACGCCTTTTTCTCCCAGCAAAAAGCTCCCAGCAGTCTGCATGCCTGTCTTTCAACTGAGGATCTGAGACTGCAGGTAAGTGACGTGCATGGGGTCACACAGCTGGTGGCAGAGCTGATGAGCCCAGACCCCAGAGCTTACACTCATGGTCGAGAAATAACTCCAGCTGCCAGTGACTTCCTAGTCCCTGGTCCCAGGGCTCCGTAATTCATAAATATTATGCTCACGTCTGTAACAAATCTGTGACACAGTTATCACTACACCAATTCCTAGCTACATAAACTGAGACCCAAGGTCACAAATGCTGTGAGCGTTGATAAGAATTTGAACCAAGGCCTCCCTGACTCCCTGCTCCTCTGCCGAGGGGCGCCTGGGGGAAGCAGGGTGGGGGGCCCGGGTACACGGAACCGTGAAGGCTTATTGGAAGGGGCAGACACGAGGGATGGAAACCCACCGGGCCTGGGGCTCCGGGAAAACGTCCTCATGGATCTGCATCATGAGGTCACCACCCGGCGCAAACTCAGTCACGAAGCAGGCGTGGCTGGCGGTCTGGAAGCAGGCAAGGAGGGACAGCAGGAAGGGGTGGCCCGTGCGGCCCACGGCCTCCAGGATCCGCTTCTCGCAGTACAGGCTGCAGGGGGTGTGGGTGTCAGAGGGAAGGAAAACCTTGCCCTGCTGTGCCCTGCCACCCCCCGGTCACCCAAGCTCAGTGCGTCTTCAGTCCAAATGCCAGGCAGCTGGGCAGAGCGATGGTTTCTATGTGTCAGGGGCTCACATGGGTCGTGTAACCTGCACAACCACCACTGCTCCATTTTACAGATGAAGAAACAGGCGCAGAGATAAGAGGAGACCCTCCCAGGGACCATTCACTGCAGGCGCTAAGAAGAGAACCCAGGCGTGGCTGGCCCCAGAGAGCCACCACTTCAAAGCCCCAGGAGCCTTCTGGTGCCCAGAGCACAGGCCGGCCATCCGGGGCCCCCTCCAGGCCAGGCGCCCCGTGGCATCAGCACACACCTCTCCATCTCGTCCCGGCTCAGCACCTCCTGCTTCTTCAGTGCTTTGATGGCGTAGTATTTCCCCGTCCCCTTGAACTGCACCAGGAGGACCTGGGGACCACAGGGAGGCTGGGCTGCAGGTGGGCAGCACAGAGGAGCCTTCACATCCCCCACCCACTGCCTAGCGATCGCAGGGTCCTCCCAGCTAATGTGCTGAGGCTGCCCACCCCCTCCACTGCACCCTCCTCAGTCACTACCTTCCCGAAGTGTCCCCGGCCCAGCACAGCCAAGCAGCGGAAGTCCTGAAGCCGGGGGGGTTTCCTGCAAGAGAGAGGGCACAGGAAGCCCCCTGGGACGAGGGCTGGGCGTCCACCAAGAGCTGGTCCAGACCCTCCCCGGCCCCTGGCCGGTCCTGGTCTGTCCCCATGTACAGGGCTGGAGCGCCCGCGTGGAGCTCCCAGGACAGCAGCCGCCTAGAGTCTGGCATACAGCTGGAGTCCAGTAACATCGGCTCAGCCCTGGCCGGGTCGCTCAGCTGCTTAGAGCCTCATCCTGATACACCCAAGTTGCGGATTCAATCCCTGATCTGGGCATATGCAGGAATCAACCAATGAGGGCATGAATAAGTGGAATGACAAATCAATGTTTCTCTCTCTCTCTCAAATCAATAAATTAAGATCTTTAATAATAATAATAATAACAATAATAGTACTGTTGGTTCAGAGAGTCAGAACCCGAGAGTGAGCCAATGAATATGCCCAGGGGCTGTGGGGTGATATTTGAACAGATACACAAACCCTCAAGGGAGCGGACAACGACCTAAACATGACAGGGAGCCTGGCGAGGGTACCTGGAGGCTGAGGCTGAGGCTGGCGCAGACGGCCCGAGTCGAGTCCTGGGCTCCATGTGGGGGCGTTTGGTGCGCTGTGGGGGCGGAGGGGCTCAGGGCGGAGCAGGGCTTCCTTCCTCTCTCTCTCCAGCTCAGCCACCCCCCTGCCCAGCACCTCCAGGGCTACCATTCCCTCTCACCGGCGTCTCCTCGAGGGTTGGCTCCCGGGGCAGGTAGAGGCGTGGGGGCTTGGGTGGGGGCCTCGTCTCATCTCCCAAGGGGGTCTTCTTGGGTGGGACGTCGCTGTGGGGAGGAAGCAGACGCACGGTGGGCACAGGCAGACGGAATAGCTGGGGGGCTGGACACACAGCCATGCTGAGAGACAGACGGGTCAGAGGGTGAGCAACAGGGACAGAAAGACAGACGCTGACAGAGCCTGGAGAGGTGGATGCCACAGCGAAGCAGGCAGTCTTGGGGGAGGTGGTTCCTCACCTGGGTGAGGCTGGGGCGGCAGCCCCCCGAGGCGTGGCCGGCGTCCGGGGGCACCCTTTGGGAGGGCTCACGGTGCTTGGGGAGCTGCAGGGGGGCAGCAGGTTCATGACCAAGCGCCCCCAGGCTGCCATGCTGAGGTTCATCTGGGAGGCCCTCAGGAAGTCCTGACCTGGAGCAAGAGGGAGCTTCGGTCCCGGGGCCGCCGGGGCCCCTGCCCGGTTCCCCCTGCGCTCGGCCCTCTGCCGTCCTTACCCCTGCGCTTAGAGAAGATGCGCTTCTGCCTCTGCAGCCGGGGCCTCCTCTCAATGACGGGGTCACAGAAGGTCACCTGTGGGGACAGAGGGCAGGGCTGACGACCAGTCCCCTCCATCCCCACCTGCCATGGGCGCCTCTGCAGCCTCCAGGGTCCCGGCCTGAGCCCCCAGTGTCAACAGTGCAAGAGCCAGAAGGGCCCAGAGAGATGGATTCAACATTCTCATTGGAACCAATGGGGAAATGGAGGACCGGAGAAACAAGGCACTTGTCCCGGGTCCCACATGAAGCAGAACAGTCAAGACAAGGACACAGGCTTCTCGACTCCCGTGAGGTTCTCAGAGGTGGCCTGGGAATCGAGTCTCGGGGACCTCCTCCCTCCGGGCCTCCGTTTCCACTCCTCTGTTTGGGTGCGTCACAGTCTCCAAGGCCCTCCAACTCCGATGGAGCCCCACAAAATCAGAAGGCTGGGGTCTGCGGGCACCTGGGCAAAGAGCAGCCCCTGTGGCACCAGGCTGAGGGTGAGCTGGTGACAGGCATTGTCCAGGAAGTCCTCCAGCCGCAGGAAGGCCACGCCACACAGCTGTCGCCAGTCCCGCCAGCGCACCCCGATCTCCAGCTCCCGGGCCTGTGTCAGAAAGGTCAGGTTGAAGATGGGGCGCAACACCAGCCTCTAGCTGGCTGGCCTTCCACCACGTGGCCCGAGGTCACCCCTGGCCTCACCCGCTCCAGGGGGATGTCAAAGGTCTGGTCCCAGCACTGCTTGGCCACAGGGCCCCAGCCCGTCTGGCCCACAACACGATTGTCCACCTTTAGCACGGCCAGCACTTCACCTGCAGGGCCAGAACCAGGGCTCAGGGCGGGCCGGGTGTGGGGGTCCTCTGCTCCCCCCCACAACTCCTTGCAGCCCCCTACTCACTGGCCAGCTCGCCTCCGCCACGCTGCTGCCTGGCCCTGCCCCGAAGCCAGCCCGGCGAGGCGCTCCCGGCCAGCGCAGCCACAGGGGAACGGCCAGGCACAGCTGTCAGCAGCTGCTCACAGCCCAGGAGGTGGACCTGCAGTGTCCCTGTGGGGAGCGTGGGGGAGGGGGGGTGGAGGTCGTCAGGTGCCATCCTCCCATGGCCACCACCAGTGGGCCCCCGGAGCCTCAGGAATGCGCCCTTCTCTAGGAGATGGCTAAACCCAGGGCCTCCTCACAGGCCCTCCTCACAGCCCTCTGCCTCCCCATGCGCACCGGCTGGCCCCCCCTCTTGAGCACCGTCCGTGTGGTGGGGACAGCAGGGACACAGAGGCAGAAGAGTGAGACTCAGGCCGCAGCCAGGCTGCATGGAGCCACAGTGTGCGACATGCTGCCCGGGAACGGGAGCTGGGGAGCAGGGAGCCTGGCCACCTGAGCCGCCCGCCCCTCCTCCATGGGCCTCCGTCTCCTCATCTGTACAGAGGAGACGAGTCCCAGTCCTGTCCTACCTCCCACGAAGGGTACGAAGAGGGTTTTGCCAACCAAGTGGACTCATTTTGAGGGTCACTAGACTTTTGTTCCTCAAAGGGTAGGAGAAACAGTAGGACTCTAGCCATTTCTGAGGAAATAAACTGGCTCAAAGAGCACCAAAGAGTCCAGGCCTGGGGATTGCACTCCGAGGGACCTTATAAAAAAGGCGGTGGCTGGCGTTGGAAGGTTATCTTGGGAAGGACAGGGAACGAAGGTGTTTAGCCAAGACACGGGATACGAGTGGCCGCAACGGCTCCCTCCGAGGCCGTTGACAAGCCATTTCCCCCGCCTTTTCCAGATTGTCTGTTTGGCCAAATCCCATAAGCCCTTCAAGGCCAAGCTCATACACCATCTCCTCCAGGAAGCATTCCTGGGTCCCCAAGGCCAAGCAAGGGGTCCATGCAGCCCCTGTACTTCCCCTTCTCAGCTCTGCTCACACTGGAATTGACCTGTGTACCCGTGCACCAGCAGAAAAGCGCTAGGCCCTCCAGTTGGTGCTGTGTCCCAAGTGGGAAGCTCAGGACTTCCGAAGTCTGCACCCCGAGATTATTCACTGATTGCAATGCAGCTGCCACTATAAGGAGACAGATCCAACTTGGGATGAGAAAGAACTCTGTAATAGTCCATGCTGCCCAGGGCTGTGCACTCCCTAACACTGGCACTTTAAGCATTACCATGGTTACTCAAATAATCGCTCCACAGACAAGAGTGCTAACTGTGCCCACAGAGTGCACGCCACATGCGACAAACAACTCACTGAATTTCCACAGCGACCCCACAAAGTAGGTGCTGCTATCACCCCCATTTTACAGATGGATAAACTGAGGTTGGAGGAAGGATGTCAACTGCCCAAGGCCACACAGCTAAGGGGTGGTGGGGCCAGGAGTGGACCCCTTCTCCAAAGCTCTTCCCCACTGTATTTCACAGTCCTTTCCGGAAGGAAAGGAGAGCCCTGAGGAACGAGGGACCCCCAGCTACCTGTCATGGCGATGGGCTTCACAAGTGTCCCTGAAGGCAGGGGGCTCCCCGACACGGCTGTCCGCAGCTCCCGGGCCACTCGGCCACGCAGAGGGTGGGCAGGGGGCAGCCCCTCCAGCAGCTGCTCCAAGGCCAGCCGTAGGAGGTCCAGTTTCTGGGAGGACTCCTGGAGCTGGGCCTGAGCCTGCAGAGTGGACACAGGCCCGTGGGGTGTGGGGGCGGTGCCTCGGGCTGCCTGTGGACACCCCCCGTGGGGTCTAGATGGAACGAGCCTCCTGTTTCCTCCCTGCCATCCCGCACGGCCAGTCCACAGGGCTTCCCACCACTGCCGAGGGCAGGATGGGAGCAAGGAGACACTCAGAGGGGTGACGACGGGAGGGGACGATGGTCTGACCTCGGCCAGTGCCTTGCGGTCTTGCGTTCGCCGGCTACCCAGCAGCTTCACCACATTCTTGGCACCCTTGGCCACGGCAGCCTCAATGCGCAGTCGGTGCCTCAGCTCCTCTGCCAACAGCTCAGGACCTGGCGGGGGGTCAGCCCTCAGGCCCGTGCCCGGCTCTGCCCCGCCCATCCCCACTTCCCAAGGCCTCACCTGGCTGAGGGGACCCACTGGCCTCCAGACTGCTAATCTTCATCCGCAGCAGGGCCACCTTCAGCTGGCTGTCCCGCAGCATCTGCTGGGCAGCTGCCAGGAGCTTCCTCCCCTAGGGGGTCATGACATATGCTGGCCCAGGGCCTCCCTGGTCAGACCAGAGACTGGAGCCAAGCCTCCCCCATCAGACCAGGGACTGGAGCCAAGCCTCCCCCATCAGACCAGGGACTGGAGCCAAGTCTCCCTCAGTAGGCCAGATAAAGGGCCAAGCCTCGCTTGTTAGACAAGGTCTGGGGCAGAGCCTCCCCCTTGAGACCAGATAAGGACCGAGGTCAAGCCTTCTCCAACCTATCAGTACTGAGCTCCCCACATCATGCTGGGAGGCAGGGCTGGGGCTGGGCCTTCCCTACTAGACTGGGAACTTGTGCCTTTTCTGTTAGACTAGGGGTTCGAGCCATGTCTTTCCCGACCAAGCTGGGATCTGGGACTATGCCTCCCCCATCAGGCTAAGGGTTCGAACTGTGTCTCCCTTATAGGGTCAATGGCTGGGCTGCATTTCCCTTTCAGAACAGAGGCTGGAACAGCCAGTTCTCCCCTAACAATCTGAGAGCCAAATCTCTCCGCATCAGAGCCCAGGAGCCTTACCTTGGGCGTGCCACTGGCATACGTGTGGGTCATGTTCTCAGCCCCCTGCTTCACCTTCAGCTCCACCTGCAGCTGCCGCTGCAGAGCCTCCAGGTGCCGGGCCCTTGGCTGCTCTGCTGGAGGCTGGGGTCCTGGGGCCACAGGTTCTGTGGGCGCAGAGTATGGGGCACGTGAACCCTCACCCACAGACCAGTTCTCTCCTCCCTCCCCTCCTGGACAGGGGCTCCCTGAGGGGGGTCTGAGAGCAGTCAGGGCCAAGGTCCGAGGAGCTGGGTTGGCCTGGGGCCTCCTGTCCCCAGTGGCCCCCCAGACTCCCTCACTCACCAGCCGCGGGGCCGGGCAGCAGGATGCGGGCATGGAGCTCCTGAAGTTCCCCATGCAGCTGCTCCAGACGGCGGTTGGAGGACCTGAGCAGCTGCTGCACATGGCCCAGGTGGCGGCGGTCTGTGGCCACCCGCCGCAGGTTCTCCACACCCTCCTTGATTTTTAGCTCCTTCTGGATGGCCCGGCGGATCACCTCTTTCTCATCCTCTGGCGGCCGCTGGCCTGCCCCAGGCTGTGAAGGGCAGAGGGGCATGCCACTCAGTGCCCGCTGCCACCGGCCTCGGCTCACCACCGGCAGCGGAGGAGGGCGGCACACACGGCACCCAGGACCCACGCGCAGGGTGTGGGAAGCACCTCGGACTGCCGAGCTGGCATCCCTAAGCCAGGTGGAAACCCCAGGGCTCTGTATCCCTCCCAGGCTCCTTCCCTCTACATTAGAGAGAAGGTGAGGGAGGAAACCTTTCATGTGTATGTGGCGCTACTGGGTGTCAGGGTCTGAGAGCTTTGTGTACGTGAACTTGCCTATCCTGACAACAGCCCCATGAGGTAGGCGCAGCTACGTCCCCACAGCATAGGTGAGAACACAGATACAGAGAGATGTTGAGGGATCTGCCCGAGGCCACAGCACAGGAAGATTCCACCCCTCTGGGGCCCCACCCCTCCCTCCCTGCCAGCCACACTTCATCGGGCTGCTGCTGTAAGGCCGGGGTTCAGACTCAGATTTGGGGCCAGAAAAGAGGCTAGGGATTCACTCAAGGTCAGGGGCGGCTGGAGGCCCGAGTAAGGATCAGGACTGTTCCCCTGATGCCTCAGGTGGCAAAACAGAGACACACAGAAGGGCTAGGACAGTCACGGGGAAAACCCCCCCCCACCCCACGGCTCCTGGGAGGAAGTAGAAGGCTTTCTCATGACTTCACCCCAGGTTAGAGCAAGGAAGAGGAAAACCTTCTTCCCAGAGGCCGTTTCATACCTACAAAGCCAAAGCTGACCTCCGCCCAGAGTAACCCATGACACCTCCCGGGGACCCTTGCAGGGCCTCCACCTTACCTCTCGGCTCTCCATCTCCCGAGCCCAGTGGAAGGGTGGCCACCCCAGCCTCAGGGTCCCCCCACCACCCCAGGACTCGGTGCCCCGCTGGCCAGGCGGTCAGAGGGGAGGGGTGGGGCTCAGGAAATCCTTTGCCGGCTCTAGAGGAGAAGGCCAGAGCCAAAAGCCTGAGCAAACAAAGATCCCATGGAGCTGGGGGCCCGGCCACCGGGGTCCTGAGTCACCCAGCCTGCCACTGCTGGGCGGGGGTTCACAGGAAATAGGAAAATGTGTACAAGTCACTGCTGGAACAGGCGGAGGGACCTCCGGAGGAAGGGAGTGGGCGGGGGCAAAGCAGCTCCGAAGGCTGCCTAAGCTCTTGGTCGGGAGGAGCACTCAAGGAGCCTGGCCGGGCCACCTCACCCTTGAGCATGGCCCAGACTCAGTCTGCTGTGGGCTGGACTCCAGCCCTGTGCACACACACCTCCCCCATTCGCTCGGGACTAGAACGGCATCTCTCCCTCCCCAGCAGCAGATGTGCACACAGCCTCGACCCCTGTGCCTGCGCGCACCTATTGTCAAGCTCTGCCAGGAGCCCGATCCCCTCCCTCACCTCAGGGCTGGAACCCGCTGTGTGCTCGCGGGTTCCCGCCCAGGCGCGGAGCGGGGCGCCTCAGCCTGGAGACCACACTCCTCACGTGCCGCGTTCTTTGGGAACTGGCTCCTCAAAGGCCCCTTCTCCCGACCCCACGCATTTTTCTCCCCCAAGGTCGCTCCCCAATGTGCCCGCATGAACCCCACTTTGCTTTCCTCACCGATTCCCATTGGCCTTAGAGTCCTACCTGGAAGAATCGATTTTAGGAAACTTTGGGGCCCACCCTGGTGGCTCTGACTGAGGATTCAGACGTGCTCATAGGCTGGCCTGACTGGCGGTTCTGAGTCACTTGGAAGTGATTTGGGGACGTTTCCAGGGGGCATCAACGACTTACCCCCAGTGCGCAGTTATGCCCTGCGAAGGGGTAGGGGGCCCCGGGGCAGGAGCTGGGAAGGGACACAGGACGAGGCTGGGCACACCGCCGGAGGCTTCCCCCGCCCCCCTCGGCCCGCGCCCGCAGCCCGGCCTCTCCCGGAGCCGTTCACCTGCCGCGGCGCCCCCTCCTCCATGGCGCCACTCCGACCGCTCGGCCCCTCCTTCCACCAGTCCGGTTCCGGAAGCCCCAGCCCCTCGGCCGAGACTTTCAAAACTTGAAACTTCCCGGGAAGCGGCGCCGGAGCCGCGGGATCGGGCGCCCCCTCCCGAGGTCCGCTGGCCCTCCGTGTACCTGGGATCAGCGCCGCCACTCGGCCGCGCCAGGTCGGCTCTCAGCACTCCATCCTGATCCCGAGGCCACAGCGCCTCCCCCGGATCCGACGTTTCGTGGGATTTCGGACCGGCACCCCCTCTTCTGAGGCCGCAGTTCCCTCTCGGTGACACTGACCCCGGTCCCGGGATAGAAGGGCAAGAAGGGGCATTTCCCGCGCTGGGGTTCTCTGGCTGCCCTACCGCGTGCTTAGAGGGGCGGGTACGAGTGGAGGCAGCGCCGCCTGCCGGCAGCGGGGCTCCGCCGGTGTGACCGATCCACTCCCGGCCGGCTCTGCCTCCTCTTCCTCGGAACCCCACTATGACCTGGCTCCGCCCCTCGATGTCTCTTCCTCGCAGATGTCGTTGGTGTAAAAAGGGCTAATTCCAAACCTGTCGCCCCCACGAAATCTTGTCCCTATCTAGAGTCACTATAAAAACGTAAACTTCTGAAAAAACTGAAGCCTCACCCAAGCTATGCCGAATTACGGGTCACAGATGAATAAACCAAAACGGCTCTCATGCCCCCACGGGAGGCCTCTGGTTGCCAGAGCCTCCGTTCCACCTTTGCCCTGAAGAGCCCTACTAAAGTGAAGCCCGAACCCTAACCTGAGTGGCTGAGGCGTCGTCCTTGAAACCTAAAGGCCGCCGGTTGGATTCCCGGTCCAGGCACACGCCTGGGTTACCTCCTTCGTGGGGGGCAGGCCGGGTGGCAACTGATGGATGTTTCTCCCCCTCTTTCTCCCTCCCTGTCCCTCTCTCTAAAAATAAATGAGATATTTCATTAAATGTTTTTCAAAAAGTGAAGATATATTTACACCCTGTGAAAGTCACTATCTCAGGAAAGTAACCAGCCTGCACTGGACATCTAGGCAATGGCTTGCCTATGTAGGAAGCCCTGGTCCAGCCACTTGTGATCCTGTGCTCCCTTGCACCTTGTGCCAGGGCTTCATTGAAAGTAGCCATGTCCCAGAGATCAGAAGGGTCAATGATTGAAGGTAGCCTATTGGCTGACTTGGAATTAGGTGCCCTCCAATGTTTCTTATGGAGGAAAGCGTACCTTGAAATTGGCACATGGTGGGCAATCCCAGGTTGTTGCCCTGCCATGGGAAATCAGCCATGAGGCACTCAAATGCAAAGGCAACTTGGTCCAGTTGTGAACACGCCTACCCTTCAAGCCAGGACACTTACGGATACTTGTATCATAGTTGTTGAGGGAGAGATACTAACACAGAGTAGGCTCTTAATATTTTTTTTTAGAAAGATTTGAGGAAACATCAATTTGTTGTTCCACTTATTTAATGCTTTAATTGGTTGTTTCTTGTACATGCTCTGACCAAAGACCAAACCCACAAATCTTTGTGTATGGGGACACACGAAAACCAACTGAGCTACCTGGCCAGGGCCAGAGTAGGTTTTCAACTGGTACCTATAGCATCAAGCTGCCCTGATCTGGATGTAATTAACCGTAATTTAGAAGTAAAGACTCTCAGCTTCTGACTGCAGGTCATAGGCTCGGGTAAAAACTAGCAAAGCCCCCCACACTTCAGGAGGGTGGTCTGTTTCCCATTGGGAGGACCACTTATCCACTCCTGCAGCCAGAAAGCTGAACTACATTGAAGAACCGCAATTTCCGAATTTGCTGAGAAGTGTTTTACTGTTTCACTTGTCAAGAAGGAAAAGTTCAGAAGTAAAACTCATCCTTTTTAATGAACCCCAGGCTGGACAAATTACAGGGAAACCTGATGGAAATCTGACCAGATAGGTGTGCTGTATGTTTAACAGTGATGTCAATTAATGAAATTTTAATTCCTAGCAAAATTAAAGTTTACATTCAAAATCCATTGT
Source organism: Pteronotus mesoamericanus (assembly GCF_021234165.1). NCBI lineage: Eukaryota > Metazoa > Chordata > Mammalia > Chiroptera > Mormoopidae > Pteronotus > Pteronotus mesoamericanus. Next base: position 5,669,302 of record NW_026555258.1, read on the forward strand.
ATAGTGGACAGTACAAACCACCTCTCCAGCTATCCAACCATACAACTATCAAACTGAAAGGAACCTAGATTTCCTAGCAGGATACATAAACACTTTTCCCTTTCTATACTCGTTTTTCTCAGTATTGCAAACATCTACATTTAGATTGGCCTCCCTCAGGTACTTGCGTACCCATCGTCACCAACTAATCAAGCTGACACACACTCTCCTTTAAAAAATCCCTTCTTGTTCTAATCACAGAACTGCAGTCCTTTCCTTCAGATGTTAAAAAATTTTAAAGTCTTCAATAAGCACAGTCATATATACGATCACAGCTCGGGTCGAGGATAGATTTTTCAAATAAGGTGTCCTCTTCAAACCACCAGAAAGGCTACTCATTCATGTCCTTAAAAACTTCTTGCCCTGACTGGTGTAGCTCAGTGAATTGAGTACAGACCTGCAAACCAAAGGGTCTCCAGTTCAATTCTCAGTCTAGGGCACATGCCTAGGTTGCGGCCTGCATCCCCAGTTGGGGGTGCGCGAGAGGCAACCACACATTGATGTTTCTCCCTGCTTTCCCCTCTCTAAAAATAAAATCTAAAAAAAAAAAAAAAAAAAAAAATTCTCAATCTTCAGGAAGCCTAGTCTTCACTCTTTGCATCCGAATTCCATTCTTGTAGAAGACAGGGGTTTACAGGAAAATTTAACTGAAGTCAGAAAAACAGTCTGTTTCTGGGACCGAGTGAAACTGTGAAACCACTCATGTTATCCTGCAGTAATGATATAAGACTGCCAGGTCAATTCAGAACACAATTGTCCAGGAATCCTCTGAAGACGAAAAGGTCCCCCAAATTCGGAGTCAAAAACCCATTGCTTGTATAAGCCAAACAGCTAACCCAAGTGCATGCCCAGTGATACAAAGCAAGTCTATCAGCCCTTCAGGACATCCAGGTACTCTGAACATCGTTTAAACTCCCTTTTAGAGCTAGAGTTGGGTGAAAACCGTCAGGGCCTGCTAGGAAGGTCAGAAAGTAGTTAAATCTTTTATAAACCAGGACACCATTGAAGAAACCAATATTAACCTCAACTGCCAGGATGGATTAAAATAGAATACTCCTTAAGGTTTTGAAATTAACATAAAGACACATTACAAACTACTGTCTTCAATGCCCCAATTTGTTATTCGAGTTCCCCTCATAAGCTGAGCATAGCACAGCTTGCGAAAATGTCTTCCCAGAGAAAACTAAACAGCCATTTGCCTTTTTCTTTTTAAATGTCTTTGTACCCAAGGAGCTTTGAGCCTTTCATCTAGCACTTTCCAATACATACTTGCCTAAGGCCCACTAGCTACTCTGTAGCCGTTTTCCAGTAGAGGTGCCACTTTGTTTTCTCACAGCCTCCTCACACTCTGCAAGGTCTGCAAACTGGGGGCACCGGGAGCCTGAAGGGTGATCTCAATAGTTAGAAGGAAATTACCTTTAGTGACTCCTTTATTTTTACTGTATTTCCAGAATAAAATGGCATTATAAAATACTTCATGTGACCTATAACCCAAAAGTTCCGTGATCGCACTAGCATAAACGTTTCATTAAGCTGCAACTTTGTTTACAAACATCACAGGCTTCCGTATTAATTTGACTTTTCTCCTCAGAACTTACATTTCAAGTAACACTATCTTGTCCATGTGTCTCATACATACCTTTTCATGTACATGTTACCTATGCTAAGAATTTCCCCGCTTCACGTCTCTATGAACACAAGACAAACTTATTGCCTAGATCCAAAAGCAAGAAACAGTTCTCTACAAAACAAGGAGAATGACCCGTCAAAAAAAAATCTTTATGTTCCTTTATTGGAGCAAGATTCCTGACCAGTATACAGTGATGTATTTACTAAACAGAGACCTGTGCAGAAATTACATACTATCCATCTAGATAGGTTTTTCATTACACTTTGCCTATTGATGGAATAGTTCCATTTATAAAGTTTTATACACCAAAAAGCTTTGATTTTGACCAGGCTGTCCATTAATCTCTGAAAAAGTGGCATTTATTTTAGCTATTATATTTTACAGCGTTAAAAAGCGTAGGCATTAGGTAGCTTCTCAAAATGTTATTCTTTGCACAGTGGCATTTAGCAGACGAGAGTCCACCATCTCACCCAGACTCACGGAGACAGGTCTCATTGGAGGGATATGCTAAATAGCTGGTCCTTAGAAACGAAAGTACTCCTGACCTGAGTTTAACCACCAATACGGACTTCTTACTGAAGGCCTGTCTTCTTGGCCACATTTTATAGTCCCAATAAAGACACGCCAGCAATAGCCCCACGTGTGACTCAGCTTTAGAGCACCAGGTCTGTCTGATGGTGGTGGCAGGCACTATTATGATATCCAAGTAAATAGAGATCCATTTTTTTAAATGCCAATTTGAAAATACAAAATTAAGTGTACAACATACTCAGAACTGAGTTTTGAGGAATCTGGTATTCCAAGTCATTTGAAGATTTTCAAAAACTGATAGCAAATTGTATTCATGATGTTTCCCAACTACAGAGACATTAATACATTGATTCGAATCCTTTTACTCAGTCCACATCGCCCTGGGGTCAGCCTGCGACATGCATATCGGAAAAAAACAGAGTTACGTTGACAAAGTTTGACAATGTTATACAAGTCGATCCTGAAATCTGCACTGAGAGAAAAGCATCAAATTCTTTGTGTACACATTTAGTTTTATTGTAACAAAGCAACTTGTACACTTTTAACGTTTAAAACTGAGCATCTTTCCTTTCCAGTGAAACAAAAGAAAATTTAAAAATAAACAGAACAAAATTACAATAGAGAAATGTCAATTCCGAATAAGATCCTACAGGTTCTGCTGATTCTCCCACTGAGTGGCAGGGCTCAAGTCATCATCAGGAGATTATTTTATTTTAAAAGTGTCATTTTAAATTGCAAGGATGTCCGTTAAACATCACAATTAAACATGCCAAAGGAGAAGCCATGTTGTCAAAATGCCCACTTAACCCACCCAACATCTCAAACCCACCCTTTGCTGACCTTCTATAACCCCCTTTTTTTTAGTTTTTTTTTTCTTTTTTTAAACAAGAGAAAGTAGACAGATACATGTTGGTAAATGCTAACTGTCCATATTCACATAGAGACACAGTGTAATCTCTGAGCCCAATATACAGAGAAAGGAGGAAAAAAGCTAGAATTCTATGCACTACTACACAGGGGCCTAGCACCCTCCAGCTTCCAGCAGAGCTAAGGAAGCAGAAGGTTTTCTTTTTTCCCACAGAGCACGGTGGTGTTGATTCCATAAAGTTTTTGTCAAGAGAGGAAGGGCTAAAAAATAAATTTGGAACAGAAAGGGGCAGAGATTCTTTTCCCACTGTATTCTGCTCAAGGTACATCCCCCCCAAATAAGGTGAGAACCATGGTGTAAAGGAGAGAAAAGAGACCTCAAAAACAGGGAGACTGAGCACAAGAGGGGGGGGGAAAAAAAAAGGCTGCAACTTGCTCCCAGGGACTGGAGAAAATTAAAAAAGAAGATTGGAATCCATCAGTGTTCCATTAGTCATCTTCTCCTTCATCTTCCTATAAGAAAAAAAGTGGGAGTTAATCTTTATGGTTAATTCTAGAGTCATTCCCCAACATTCACCGGGACCATGGACTCCACAGCTCATAACATGCTATGAGGACATCTCATTTTATGAACCTATCCATCCCAACCTATGCATTAAATCTCAGCTCAAAGACCCAGTTATATTATTTCAGCCACATGCGGATCTGTTATTTGGAAGATTTCTCAGAGTTTGTCCAACTGCACTATCCATATCACATTTAGTAAGTACTGGTAAGGGAAGGACAGGATTTGAGTAGTCATAAAAAACTAACCACAAAAGCAGAACTAGTTAAAAATCACGGATACAGGGAGCTTATCAAAATTTCTTTTAATCTTGGAAAACAAAATAGCTTTTCTACAAATTCTCCCATAATTAGTTGAATCAGTTCCATTTTATAATAATGTATCTTCCAAAGTAGCAGAGTGAGTTTTTTGAGGACTATCTTTCTGGACTTATCCAAATTCTCTTTTTTTACCTCTCCTTCCTCCCCCTCATCATCATCTTCATCTTCTTCACCTTCATCCTCATCCCCTTCTTCATCAATATCTTCCAACCCTTCTTCTTCTTCATCATCATCATCATCTTCTTCTCCTTCCCCTTCTTCATCATCCATATCAGGGACCTTAAAAAAGAACAAAAACAAGAGTTGTATTAAGAACTCATTTTCAAACAAATGAAACAATCGCACCTTGAATTAAAAAAAAAAAAATTCTCAACTCACCAAGTAGTACTGTAATGGATTTGGCCAGATATCATCTTTGATGACTTCTCCTAACTCATCTGCACCTGCATCAGAATGGTCAGTAAACCAGGTAAAAAAGCTCTCTGGTTCCTCATGCTGCCTCTTCCTGCTGGCTTTATTCTGCGTTTGACTCGAACGTTTCGTCAAATCCTAAATGAAGATGGGAGAACTGTTGACACAGGCTCTCTATAAGACCTAGATTCCCTATAATTTAAACAATGAGAGTCTCATCCCAAAGGAGAACAAAAACTGAACATCAGTTTTTTATCAACACTATTAGTCTTATCCAGAAAAAATTGCAATATATAAAGAGAATTCTAGGTCTACACAGACTATCGCCAAATTTCTATGACAAGCTTTTCCTGAAAAAAATACCATCTAAATTTGGCTTTTACGTAAGATTAGTTCCACAAGCAATCTAACACAGTGTAATTTAAAATATATTTACTGGGGGGATGGGAGTGGGTGGATGTGGAATAGGGTATGGGGGGGGGTAAATGGTAACGGGAAAAAATAAACTATAATGTACACATCTCAAAAAATATATAAAAATATATTTACTAATTAAATGCGGGCATAAATGGATTTTGGGAAGTAGTATGCCATTTGAAGAGCTAGGTCACTAATTAAGAAACTAAAAACCCTAGTCCATTTCTTTAAAAACTTGCACTGTAATGTATGAGAGCTCCTAGCTATTATGTTTGACTGAAGGGTTTTTTAAAAAAAATATTAAGGATTTGCATATAACACATTACCAAAGCACAAGTATTGATGAATGATTCAACTAAACCAAAATATACAAAATATTTTTGCCCAACAATTCTTCAAATACCTTTCCAGATTTCCATTTGATTTCAGTGGACTTTGACGATGGATCACCACTCTCATTCAGATGAAATTCTTTGGAGAGAACTTTATTTTCGAAGTAAGGATTTTCATCAAAATACTGTAATAAATGATTAGAAGATTAAAAACCAATACAAACAGCTCATCTAGCCAAAGTTCAAGTTAATTTCTACAGTGGCAAACCATAGTTAGTGATACTCACAAAATCTATTCTGTAACCTGATTTAATATCTTCAAATTCTGTCACTTCAACTCTTGTCAAATAATGCAGTGCCTCTTCATCTTCTTCCCCAAGCAGTGCAGACACTAGGTCAACAAATTATAGGTCAAATGAGTATTAGACAGCAAGCACTAAGTAGGATTTCAAATGCTTGTTAAAGCACTGTACAAATTTTCCAAACTTAATGAGCATCTTTGGTTTCATAAATCCATTATAAACCAAACACCAAATGGCTCAAAGTGTCTGAACTATCACTCTCTTTTTATCAATAAAGGAAATCCTGAGTTAGAATACACTCTTCTAAATAGAAAACATTAATTACAACACAGAGTGTTTTAACCTCTGTATGTAAACCAACATGATGGACCAAGTCCTCAACCAAAGTTCCTCTACTGACTAACAAGCGGACACCCCACACTCCAATAATAATGCTCTGCCATAACATACCTTGTGGATGGTTGACAAATGTTGTTACCCAAAAATTTGGGATTTTGGCGATCAATTCTGACCTCTTCTGAAAAAATGGTTGGCGGAGTTTGTTATATTTCTGTTCTACTTTCAAAATCTCCTCACTGGCTTGTTCATTAAGTCTGAATCAAATGAAAAGACATGTTGACAATGATGGTATTTAACAAATACAAAAATTGCTGAAACTACAAAATATTTGTTAGCTTTAGAACAGCACAAAGTACCTGTTTATAATGACCAAGTCATCTTGATTTTTGTACCTATCAAGTCTAAATTAAGATGACAACTTAATCTGCGTCAGGCACTCAGTAATTGGCAGTGCTTAAACTTTAAGTACCCAGAAGCAAGAATTTTGGTAACATTGTATATTTACTTCAAGTTCTCTAAAACCAGGCTAACTTCAATTCTGTCTCCCTCCAGATCAAGGGGAATAAAGACTGCTAACCAAGTAACAAAGTTATATGGTAAGACAGGGCAACACTGATGCCATAATGATAAACTATCAGAAGTCCATGCAATGCAATTCAGACAATTTGTAGCCTTTGAAAGAAAACCCAGTCTTTACAAGGGCAATGTACTTCCATCAAAACCTTTCTGGTGATTACAAATATTGTACAGAGAAATATCACTGACTTCATATTTCCAACTAAGTTGTAACCATCTGCACTTAGCGAGTGGATACAGAGTTGACCATAGTTTCAAAAATCACCAGACCTTAAGATGTATTTCAGAAAACTTTAGCAAAGTGAATTAAAAACTTTTACCTGTCTATTTCATTTTGTACTTCATCAATATGTTCAATTGCTTCTTGCTGTTCTTTTTCTGCAAGAAAAAGGTACATAAAACTCAATACTAATTAAAAGATACATTTAACTGGCTTTCCTAATGTTAACACTGTCTTTGGTGACCTGTTATCAATAAAGCTGTTTGCAAAAAGAGAAACTGCCTATAAGGCATGCCCTCCACGTGTTCATGCAAGTAGTTAACTAATCACTTTTTAATTCAAAGATTATTCCCAAACCATGCTATCTGCTAGGCTCTTCACAATGTCTGTAGCACTTTTAGGAGTTACATTACAAGAAAAAGGATTGTTAAAGTTTCTATTATGAAAGAGAGAGAATAAAACCTTATTCAGAAACTCATTGTTCATTTTATCACATTATGTACCTACAATACACTAGTACCAGCTGTTAACCAAAATAAGGGAAGTAACCCATGACATTAACAAAAATCAGGACACCATCTATCTCAATGGAAGAATCACTCTTTATGGAAAGCTGAAAATAACCCAGTATCTACAAGTAAAACACAAGACACGCCTACAAAGACAGGGAAGGGTCGCAGAACTACCCCGCCATCGTCAACGGTCTACCTCCTTAGAATATGAGCCCCAAGACTCTCATCAGACCTTTCTCACCCCTCCAACCCAATTTCATGCGAGCTGATCTCAAATGCGGCCCAACACGATCTTGGAGCACACTTACAGGGAACCAACAGCGAAGTCGGACAACTAGGAGCCACACAAGGGAGAAGAAAAAGAGCTGTGCTATGGAAAAGGTGCCCTTTTGTCCGGTGAAGGCTGCAAAACCTACAAGCTAAGTGGGCGTGAAGGGGCCTGCACGCGCGGTTCATTTCCGGTAACCATCCCGGCTTTTGCAGCCCCCCTGCCGAGAAAACCTTAACGTAAAAGGCAGGAGATTTCCTAACAGCCATTATAAAGACCCTCCGACACCCTGGTCGCCACGCCAGGTTTCTCGGCGCCCGGCCGCGACGGGGTGGCCACCCCACGTGGGGAGTGCCCGGGGCCGACCGGAGCATCCTCCGGGGCGTCCCAGGCCCAACGCGCCGCTGGCCGCGTGCTTCCCCGCGCCCCCACCCTGACCCAGCTCAAGGCAGAGAGCCGCGCGGGGGCCGGCCTCCGGGTGGGGATACGGGGGTGCCGTCCGCGGGCCGGGCGCAAAGGGGGAGCCGCGTGGAGGCCCCGGCGCGGGGCCGCGTCCGGCCGCACCATGTGGCGGCGGCGGCGGCTGATGGGAGCGAGGCATCATGGCGGAGCACAATAAAGAGAGGCTTCTCGGGAGGGAGGGAGGGGGAGGAGAGCGAGGGAGGAGGGAGAGGAAGGGGGGGTCTCCTCCGCCCGCGCCGAACAGGCCGCAGCGCCCCCGCCTCGCAGCGCCGTCCGCCACCGCGGCGCCAGCCCGGCCCCGGCCCCGCGCGCACAAAAAAGGGCGCCGAGACGCGCGCCGGCCCGTCCGCCCAGCGCCTCCAGCACGCCTCGAGCCCCGCCGGCGGCCTGCGAGCCGGGCGGGCGGCGAAGATGGCGGCGCGGGCCGGCCCCCGCCTCGCCTGCTCCTCACCTGAGGTCTCGTCGGCCCCGTCGTGGTTGGAGTTGAGCTCCTTTTTACTGACTTTGGCCGCCGGCGCCGACATGGTGCTGCTCCGCGGTCGGGGGGGGGAACGGGGAGGGGGAGAGGAGAGATGGGAAGGCGAAGGGGGCGGGCAGCGGCTTCCCCTCACGCCACACGCGCGGGCGCTCGCTCGGTCCGGCCGCCTCCTCCCGGCGCCCGCTCGCTCTCCCTCCCCCTGGCTCGCGCGCGCTGCCCTCGCGGCCTGAAGAGGAGGGAGGGGCTGGGGCAACGTGCCGGGCCCCGGCCCGGGGCTCCTGCTTACGAAGGGGAGGCGGCGGCGGGCAGGCAAGCGGCTGGGCTCCTTCACTCACGCTCCCCGCTCCAGCTCGCTGCTCGTTCTCCCTGAGCCGCCTCCTCCTCCACCTCCTCCTCTCGGCTAGGGGCGGGCAGCAGGGCGCAGGCGCGCCAGGCCCCGCGTTCAAGCCCCGCCCCAGGCCGGAGAGGCTCGCGCCGCCTCGCCATTGGCTAGAGAGCCGGGACGAGGGGGAGGAGCCTCGGCGAGGAGACACAGGGCCTGGAGGAGAGGCGGGAGGAAGGAACGCGGCGACGTACGGGGCCGCCCCCCGCGCCGCGTACCCCCTCCCCCGCTTTCCCCTTCTCAAGCCCGACCCGGGACATTTGCGCGCTACTGCGCGCGGCGGCCGGAGAGGCGGGGCCTTGCTGGGCTGCACGCAGGCCCCCCAGCGGGCGCATCACGTGGTGTCGGAGCTGCTTCCCTCCTCTGTGAGAGAGCGGGGTATTCGCAGCCCCCCGTAAGGGCAGGCCTCCTAGTAGCATTGGGACCGAGAAATACATTCGCCCCTCCCCTTCCGCCTCCTGGGACACTGCTGGAGCATCCCCCTTCGAGGGAGAAGGAAGGCGACACTTCCCATCCTATTTTCTATATAGGGGAGACTGCTAGCCCTACTCACTAGGGCTAGTTTGCAAAGCCTGAAGCTGTCCAGCCCACTCACAGGGCCCTTTTCTGGCTTTCTGTCCAAGTTCTGCCCAGAAGGCAGTGTGCCCTTGGGCAAGTCACTTTTCCATTCTCTACCTATTAATATAAAATTATAAAATGTGAAACAGGCTGACAAATGCAAAATTATAGACTGCAGGAAAAGGCCGAACTTAAGTGGAAGTCCTCTGAAGATAGGAAGGCCGGTCCTTTTGACCCAACTCAGTGCCTAGCGCTTGCAAGAAACCCTACCTAGTGCTAATGCGCAGCGTGCCCCACACTGAGGCCACACAACTGAGGAGAGGGTAGGTGTTAAAATCATTTTGCCATGTAAGAGATAATAGGCCTGCTTTAGAGGCCATGTCTTGAACCATTAAGTAGGGCCGAGGCATTTGTTTAATGCTTTTCAGGTAATGCAATGTACCTCACTCTCCTCCTGACTCCAGGGCCCTAAGACATGGTCCTCCAAAGCTTCTCTCGTGTGTGTAACCAGAATTTGATATAGGATAATTTGCCTTCCAGCAAGCACATTTTACAGTGTCTTTATTGTTCAAGACAGTCCACCATGGTGAGTGATCGATAACTGTTAGTTAGCATCCAGTCCACCAGTACAGAATACAAATACCTTCTTGGGACTTGGCAAAAAAAAAAAAAAAAAAAAAAGATTTTCATCTCTTCCTTCCCCCTCCAAACCTGATTTTCTGTTGGGTCCAGCTCAATCCATACCTATGCGAATTGCAGACTTAAAGGAAGAATTCCTAGTATATGTTTGATAACCAGCTCCCAGAAGAGGGAAAAACCACCCGAAACCCTGATTTGCAGCATTTGCTGATTCCAGTGATGTATACTCTCACCGTGGTCAGTTTCCTGCTACCACTGTGATGTCCCTGAAGAGCTGGAAAGAAAATACCAGGCTCTAGGGCACTGCTGAAGACAGTAGCATGTGCCACAGGCTGTGATAAGCACGAGCATTTTCTAATTTAATTCTCATGAAATACAAGGTAGGCATTAATATCCTCACCTCACAGATAAACTCAACTTTTTTTTTTTTTTTTTGGATACGAGTGGCAGAGCCAAGGTTCTAAACCAGGTTAGTGTACAGCAAAGGCCCTGCCCTACCTAAGAGGTCTTCTAGTTTCTGACATGACCTACAGTTACATTTGACATCAAGACCTGGTGCACAATACACACAAAACAACGCTTCACCGTTACTAAGTGTGATGTGACCCTTAATCTTCTATTTTCTTTAAATGCAACGCACTCCACTAAAATGATTTCGTGACCCACAAAGGTGATGAAACATTCTGAAAAAAGCCATGCTGAGGGCTGCTTGCGGCACAAAGCCTGCTCACAGGTAGGTCCCAGTGGCCTGCAGCATCCCCGAACTGCCTGATCTACCTGTGTTCCCCAGCCATCTGCAGAGGCTCCAGAGCGCCCTTCCACAACCCCAGGCCTTAGGCCGTCCAGCTCCCTCTCCTGACCTTTCCCACAGCACTCAAGATGAACGCAAGGAGCACACACTAGGAAGTAGAAGAGAAAGAGAAAGCAAAAGGGCAAGAGTTTCGGCAAACAAGGGAGTGGCATGGACACACCAAGAGATAATTCACCCACTGTGCCATTATTCACTGCGGTCTCTCCTTGGCCTCTTACCTCACTCAGAATTCGTCCTCTCCTCCCCTCTCCAGCTGACTTTTGAAGGAGAAGAACTCCACAGCTTAAATAATGGAACAGGGAGGTGCCGGTGTTCCCTACAGTGCAGCAGTGTCCCTGGATGACCATGAGATCTTCACCAAGGCGGCCTTCAATACAATACACGTATACACACCCACCCCATCTCGCCCAGCCTCCGTTATCTGATCTGTAAGATGGGCACATCACCCACAGCACGCTGCTGTTGTGTGGGCTGGTGGATACAGAAGTGCATAGCACAGTGCCTAACAGATCAGTGCCCAGTGAATGGCATGAGCTGCAGTCTGCGTTTGGATGAACCACCCAGGAAGGACTGTGGCGCACCTTCTTGTCCCGCTAATTCTCCCAGGAAGCTAAATGGAAGAAGACCAGGAAGATTCATCCACATTTTGCTGCTCTCAAGTGGGAATGAATTTACTACCCATCTCAAGAACACAGATTAGGTGCCGATTGCTGCCTGAAGTGTTTTACTTCTATCGAAGCCTCAGAGATAGGTACCACTGAGCCCATTTTACAGAAGAGGAAAGAAACACACGTTACACCCCTTGTCCAACAAGGTCACACAGCCAGACAGAGCTGGGTTTCAGCTTGACCCCAGTGGGCCATCAGCTGGGCGGGCGCATGCATCCCACTGGACAAAGGCCCAGTGAGGTCAGGCTTGCCGCGTCGCCCAGCACATCCCTACGAGCATTGACATGCGGACCCATTGCTTCTTCCAGCTCAGCCGAGCCCGCAAATTCGGGAGATTCCCAGACCCCCACGGCCTCCGCACTGAGACAGCCGACCTGCTGCCACGTTCTCCTGGGGCAGTGCCATCCTGCCCCGCACCTATCCATGCCCAGCTCTCGTGAATGCCCCACCACATCCCCACTCTAGCAGGGAGGCCTGGTCACCAGAACAGCCCACTTCGTGCTGGCTTGAAGCTGTGTCTGCAAAAGGTAGCCCTCACCTCCAAGTTAAGGGTTGATGGGGCAGGCACAGCCGTGAAACTGACAATTACAAAGTAATGATGTAAGGGCTGCTCTGGGGTCGCTCTGGGCACTGCAACGCCAGAAGGGAGCTCCTAATGCCCAGCAGCTCAAAGGAAAATGCATGCATGTTAAGTAAGAAGTGGCTTTTCAGCAGAGAGCTGAAGAATAAGGGCACATGCACAGGTAAGGAGAGTGATCAGGCAGAGAACAAGTGGATGTCCGGGTCCCAGATGAGAGAACAGAGCCCCAAGAGGTGAAGAGAGTTGTAAAAGGTGCTGGAGAGAGCATGAACTTGGACAGGTTGGCAGGGACCAGGTGGGCAGAGCCGGGGACCTCCTGTCTCTATCTAAGGGCAAGGGCACAGCAAGGCAGGGGAAGGATTTTAAGCCCAGGAGTCACGTGATTGGCTTTGCTCCTGTGGGATGGGAGGAGGAAGCTGGAGGCAGGAGGAGGAGGAGGAGGAGGTGACCAGAATTGTGGGCCGGCAGCAGCAGCAGCAGGAAAGAGAGGTGGAGGGGATGAGAGACTGAGGAAGCAGGATCACCACGACTTAGGGATCTGACGGGACGGGGGAACGTAAAAGAGAGGAAAGGGGTCCCATGTCTGGCTGACGGTGCCCCATACCAAGACAGGGAACGAACAAGGAGTGTCCCGGGGCTGGGAGGCAAGCTCAGTGTAGGTATGGGGGCGGGGATGAGCTCCCACGTGCCCTAAGTCTCCCAGTTTTCCCCCTTCGTTTTTTTCTTCAAATCGACCTCACCCACTCACCCTATGCTTAAAACTCATCAGGGCAGTTGGGTTCACATCTCAAAACTTTCAAAACAGACTAGGTAAAAAAAAAATTTTTTTTAAGACACTTCAAAGTCAATCTTTGTGAATCCCTTAACTATCCAATAAAACGTACTATAGGGACATACCTTCCTTTGGCAAGTCCTGAGAGGCTGGCTTCTTCTCTGGCTTGGGGGCAGGAGGAGGTCTCGGTTTCTTCGCGAGGGGTGGGAGCGAAGACGGGCGTTTGGGAGCCATGCTGCGAGATAAGCCGGAGAATCTGACCGCCTGAAAGCGGCGGGGCTGGAAGCAGCGCTGAGAAATGAGAGCGCCTCAGGTGCGGGAGCTTTAAATCAGCCCTGGAGCCGCCCTGCCTGGAGGGGACATTTACATGACAGTGGGACACACACCTCATTCCCCCTCCCCCAGCCTCATCCCTTTCACCCACCCTCCAATCAAGATCTACTTCTTTTAGCGGCTCCCTCCACTTCTCCCGGGCCCTTCTAGGCCCGGAGTGGGCGGGGGAGGTATTTCCTCCGGGGAGTGGCCAGGGCTCTCCAGGACCCTCTGGGTCTGGACTTGAAACTCGGCAGCCAAATCCCCTAGGTAGGCTGTGCTGACTTCTCCTCTTCTTTTTTTTCCCCTTTGGCCTCCAGAAAACTTAAATGTGACCTTGCTCCACCTCAGCCTGGAACATTCTCTTGCCCTTCCACCCCCACCGCCTCCATGTTGGCGAACTCACTCATTCCCAGCCTCCAGGTCTCAGCTTGGAGGGATAAATGAACATTGAAATAAGGGCTTCCCAATCAAGAATTACAAAGGAAGAGGGAAAAGCAGGTACCCTAGAAAGCAGCCATTCATTCTTCCCTCATTTCAGAAAAGGATGCAAGGGTCAGGAGTTCGAAGATCATGTTGAAGGCCTCTTGTCTGGGGGTCACAAGCCCCATTGTCTTTTGGGCCTGTCACGTAGTAGCTCTGAGAAAGGCAAGTGAGTGGAACTTACGTGGAATTCGCGACAGCTAGCAGACTGTAAGTTGGCACCACCGCTCAGGAAAACTGGCAGCTCTGCAGGAGCTGAACTCCATGCTGACTTACTCTGTCACCCAGGAACTCTGCTCCAGGCTGTAGCCCCAACAGAAACGCCTGCCTCTGTGCCCCCACATAGGGTGGGGCAAAAGTAGGTTTCCAGTTGTTCCTATGGAAAATAGTACAATAATGAATAAATAATAATACAAGAATTGGGCCCTGACCAGTGTGGCTCAGTGGGTTGAACCCCAGCCTGGGAACCAGAGGGGTCACGGTTCGATTCCCAGTCAGGGCACAGGCCTGGGTTGCCAGCCAGGTCCCCAGTGGGGGCCTCGTGAGAGGCAACCACACTTGCTGTTTCTGTCCCTCCCTCCCTCCCTCCCTTCCCCCTCTCTGAAAATAAATAAATAAAATCTTAAATTTAAAAAAAAGAGTTGGCCCTGGCCAGGTAGCTCAGTTGGTTAGAGCGTCATTCCCGTGTGCCACAGTGGCAGTTTGATCCCCAGAGAGGCCATATACAAGAATGAACCAACGAATGCATAAATAAGTGAAACAACAACTCTCTCTCTCTCTCAAATAAATTTTAAAAATTAATAAAAATACAAGCATAAGCTTTGCATACTTATAACCGTAAACCTACTTTTGCCCCACCCTGTATGTGTGAGCAGCGTGTGCTGGAATGCGCATAGCCATTCATAAAAGCCAAAACCTGGAAACAATACAAATGTCTATCAATGGTCAAATGAATATGTTGTAAGGCTTTGACGCAAGGGAATGTGATAGAACAATGAAACAAGTGAACTGCAGCTATCTGCCATGATGTGCGTGCAGTCTTTACATTTCATGTTGAGTGAAAGATGCAAGACACAAAATACCACAGGCAGTGTGATTTTGTTTGTATGATGTACAAAAACAGGCGGTGCCGGCCTATGCTGTCGGAAGTCCTGAGTGTGGCTGCCCTTGCCTTGGGGCAGGACGTTGCTGGAGGGGGCGCCTTCGGGGCCTCCGGAGCCCTGGGGATGCTTGGTTTCTGGATCTGGGGCTGGGGCTTGCTGTACCTGTGTGATGTGTGAACGCTGTGTTGCCAAAGCTTTGATTTTTCTTTCTAAAGTGAAGCCAAAGATACACATTTTTATGTGAAATCTCTGGATTTTTAAAAGTTAGCGTTAGCGATAATTAGCCCTGGCTGGTGTGGCTCAGAGGGTTGAGTGCCGTCCTACAAACCAAAGGGTCGCTGGATCAATTCCCAGTCAGGGCACGTGCCTGGGTTGCGGGGAGGGGGGGGGGATGGCGCTCGAGAGGCAACCATACATTGATGCTTCTCTCCCTCCCCATCACTCTAAAAATAAATAAATAAAATATTTTTTAAAAGAAAATATTCTTAAAAAAAAGTTAGCAATAATTAAACATTTTAAAAACATACTTTGTGAGCCGTGGCCAGGTATATCAGTTGGTTAGAGCATCATCCTGATACACCAGGGCTGCAGGTTCAATCCCTGGTCAGGGCACATACAAGAATCAACCAATGAATGCATAAATAAGTAGAATAATAAGTCAATGCCTCTCTCTCTCTCCCTCCCTTCCCCCTTCCCCCTCTCTAAAATCAATAAATAAAAATTTAAAAAGTACATTATTTGTGGATTAAATGAAATACATGGTCCGGTCACTTTCAGCCTATGGGCCATGAGTTTGCAACATCTGAAATAGTACAGTTTCCTTTTCTTTTTTCTGTTTTGTTTTTCTCATTGATTACTCTCTTAACAAAATAAATCTTAGGCATAAGTAAACAAGGTCAATACCAGGAAGAAGCTTTTCCAGATGGACAAGCTGAGACCTGAGAGAGCTGATTTGCCTCAGGTCAGGAGGAAAGTATCTTTGTTAACAGCTGGAACCAGGACTGTGGGATCACTTTCTCACACGGGTGACCAGCCTAAGTCTCAGCGTTTACATCTGTAACATGGGTGTTAACAATACTGGCCTCTTTGTTTTAGGATTTTTAATTTGAGGGCAAAAGGGTCATCTGTTCCCTGTTTTTACCTCCACAAGTTGTCCAAAAACAGTTTGGGTAAACAAAAATGAAAATTCTCTGTAATTTTCTCTGTAATAAAATTGGGAGTCTAAACCACAGAAGGACCAGGGGACTGGACAGCCAATGGGAAGGAACAGGATGTGTGCGGGAAGAGAGAGGGCTGATGCCTGGCTACAGATTTCTGGGAGTATCAACAAAGGACGCTTCTGGAAGCAGAGGGGCAAACCCAAAATCCCCCGCCAGAACCTAGTGCTCTGATGTGATGCTGCACCAGGTGTGCTGAGTTCCTAGAATCAAAGAAGGGACAAAATGGGGAGTGGCCTGGAGGAGCTTCATGAAACAAACAGATTAGAACTACATGGAGCCCTGGCTGGTGTGGCTCAGTTGGTTGAGTGTTGTCCTGCAAAGCCAAGGGTCACCGGTTGGACAACCCCCTGTTGAACCCGGTCAGGGCACATGCCTGGGTCGCAGGTTACATGTGAAGTGGCCTATTGGTGTTTCTCACATGGATGTTTCCTGTTTCTCTCCTTCTCTTTTTCTCTCCCTTTCCCTCTCTAAAAATAAGTAAATTCTAAAACAAAAAAAAAAAACAACTTTGAGATACCATTTTTTTCCCCCACCGGCCTAAGATCCAGAAGTTTGGAAACACTTTTCCTGGGAAAAGTTGTGAGGAGAGGTCCCTGCAGCTTAAACAGATACAGCCTCTTGCAGCTTAAATGGATACAACCTTGTTGGGGGCAATTTAGCCTAAAGGGTATCTATCAAAACCACAAAAACCACTCCAGCTGGTGTGGACTGAGCACAGTCAGGCAGACTGAAAGGTGGCAGTTTGCTGGGGTGATGGGCCAGTTCCCCCGGTGGTGAATATGCTTGATGTTTCTGCCCTCTCTTTCTCTCTCCTTTCCCCTCTCTCTAAAAATAAGTAAATAAAAATATTTTTTTAAGTGCAAAAACACATAGCTTTGATCCAGAAATTCCCTTTCTAGGAATTTATCCTACAGATTGATCGCTGTGCTGTGAGTTTCCTGTACAAGGCAATTCATTGCAACATAAAAGCCAAGGTTAGGAACAGTCTAACTTCTTTAGGCTTCTGGAATGCTCTGCAACTAACAAAACATTTCCATGCACACCTAGAACACAAGGGCTTAACAGAAGGACCCCTGGGAAGGTGGTAACTTGGCCGTCCCTGAGGAGAGGACTGGGCCATGAGACATGAGAGGACAGTGGTATGAGGGGGAGCTTTCACTCTTTATCCTGCTGTGTATTTCGAACTTTGAGCCTTATGACTATATTACATTTTTTTTAATTACCTGAGTTCCATTATTTAGATCTAGGTACAGACCTGCTTGGCACATGTCAGCTTAAATTCAAAATACCAGACCCCACCTTTCCTTTCCTGTATAGCTTCCAAAATTTTCACTTCCTGGATTCCCAGAGGTGTTACTAGGCAACTGTGCAAATCTGCTCCGTTCCAGAACGGGCTGCCGACAAGGTGGAGGCAAGGCAAATGGGCTCCCTCCACCCCACCCAAAAGTTGACAGGCTCAGGATGTTCCGTAACCCGGAGGCCAGGCTCCCTGCTGGAACCAGAAGTTTCCAACACAGTCAAAACACCGTATGTATTGTTTAGTTATCTGTGCGCTGTAAGTATAGCTATAAATAGCTACCATTTATTGAGCATTAGCGGTATGAGAGGCATTCATTAAGCATCATCTTTTCGAACCCTCCCAGATTAGTATGATGTCCTAATTTTACAGTTAAAATCAAACTAAGTGAAGAATCCATAGTCAACGAGTCTTGCCCTCAAATCGAAAGGACAGAAGAGTCAGGATTTGAACCTGTGTTTTTCTGACTGCCTCGCACCACCTTTGATTTTAATACGATACAGAAGGACTGCTCCACAGAGCTCAATTGCCAGGTGAGCTCAGAACACATCAACATCTTTCTCTGAGTCTCCTGGGTGGCTCCCGGTGACCTCCCTCCCTCTGTGCTGCTCGCCAAAGAGGAGCCACTAGGGGTAAGACAGCCTTTGTCTTAATTGGGTGCCAGGTTCCAAAGGTTCTTGGGTTCCCTTTTCATTGTCCCCACACTGTGCTCTAGCTCCTAGGAGGATTAAATAGTTACAGCCTTGACCAGGGGGCTCAGTTGGTTGGAGTGTTGTCCTTTACCCCAAAATGTTGCCGGCTCCATTCCTGGTCAGGGCACATAAAAGAATCAACCAATGAATGCATATTAAGGGACAACAAATCAGTAGTGTTCTCTCTCTGTCTCTCTCTCTCTGTGTCTCTCTGTCTCTCCCTCCGTCTCCCCCTCTCCCTTATTTTCTAAAATTTAAAATAAAATATTTTCCTATTTCATGCTTCCATGAATATTTTTTTAATTTTTAAATTAAAATAAACCCCTCACCTGAATATATGCTTATTGATTTGAGAGAGAGAGAGGAAGGAAGGCAGGCAGGCAGGCAAGTAGCAAGGAAAGAAAATCGATGTGAGAGGAAAACGTTTATTGGTTGCTTCCTGTATGCTCTCTGACCAGGGATCACACATGCACCCTAGGAATGTGCCCTGACGAGGAATCCAACCCACAACCTTTTGGTTATGGGACAGTGCTCCACCAACGGAGCCGTCCTGCCAGAGCACCATGACCACGTAAACAAGAAATAATAACCGTGGAGGTCACAGCACAGAACTGGTTTTGAGTCTAGTGTTTCCCACCAACAATTTTCCTTTAACATCTTTTCAGGCTCCTGGATATTCTCCTGTAACATTTTTGACGGCTGCATTGTTTTCTGTTGGATAAATGTGCTATAATTTATTTACCTAAACCAGGACAATGGCAATATAAGATGTTCCTACTATTTTGACATCATAAGCGAACTTGTGAGGACCCTGCTGGCAACGAGACCTCGGCTCGCGCACGTGGCCATTTTCCTACGATGCGCTCCTTGAACTGCGACTGAGGGGTGAAAAAGCGTGTAGGGTCATGAGGCTTTTTAACGTGTTGCCCCCTTGCTCAGGTGCAATCCTGCAGCGTTTGCCTGTCACCGAATCCTGCCTCGTTCTCGGAACTGCCTCCTTGGCAGGTGGAAAATTTTGTCTTGGACTTAGTATTATTAATGAGATGTAACAGGTTTTCAGATGCTTCTTTTTGAAACAACTTTATTTTTGAATTTTTTTATTTATATTTATATATATTTTTCAGATGCTTCTTGCTTGATGGTATTTATTCTTTCGTCAGTTGCCCGTTTGTGTCCATTGACCCCGCCCCCCCCTTTTTTTTCAGTCCACAATGTGTTCAGCGAGAGGGCCCCCGCGCGCCTTCCCCGGGGCGCTTCCGCGCCGCTCCCCGCTGCGGGCGGGCGCAGCGCCGTGGGGCGGCAGCGCCCGAAGCGGCCGTCCGCGCGCGGCTCGGCCCGGCGCGGCGGAGCGGGCGCGGCGTCCCGGGCGTTTCCCATCCGTGAGGAAGGACCCGGGGCTCGGCACCAGGCACCTCTTCTGTGACTCCTCTCTTAGCGAGAGGCCTGCGCTCCCGGGGAGGTCGTCACCTCCGGAAAAAGGCAACTTGCCCAGTTTCTTACGGAGAGGTTTCTCTTTGCTTTCTAAGTGTATTTTACATATTAAGCACATAAGCCTTCTCTCTTCTGTGTTGCAAAATATTTCCCCCTAGGTTGTTATATGCTCCTCATTGTCTTCTAAGTGATATTTCAATTTTTTTTTGGGGGGGGGAGACTCACTAGTATATTTTTATTTTTATGGAGTCAAGGCCCTTGTTTTGTTTTGTTTCCCTTTTTTTTTCTGTTTGTGTTTTCTGCCATTGGTGATGCTTAGTGAGAACGCCTCCATCCCAAGCTGATGTCAATAATCACCTTGTGTTTTCTTCTAATATTGGTGTATCTTCCTTTTTAACATTACAAGATATACCCCATCTGAATTCATTCTGGAGTGTGATGTGAGGCAGGAATATAGTTAGACTTTTTTTCCCAAATGATTAGTCAGTTGATCCAACATATTTTTAAAAATGTAATACATATTGATTGTCTTTTTTAAAGATTTTATTTATCTATTTTTAAAGAGAGGGGAAGGGAGAAAGAGAAGGGGGAACACATTGATGTGCAAGAGATACCAGGATCGGTTGCCTCACACAACCTCAACCGGGCACCCGGCCCGCAACCCAGGCATGTGCCCTGACTGGGAATGGAAGGGGCGACCTTTGGGCTCGCAGGCCTGCACTCAATACGCTGAGCCACACCAGCCGGGGCCATATTGGTTAAGTCTTGATGTGAAGGCTCCAGTTAAAAATGATGACAAATGCTGGAGTGGGTGGCACATGAGCCATCTTTCATTTTAGCTGCTGCTGGAGTTCATAATGTTGACAAAAGAAATACCAGAATTGACATATTTAGAAGACAATCCACTGACATAGAACCATATTCAGTCAGTCAATATTTATTGTCTAATACATACCAGATAACAATGATTAGGACATGTTCTTGAGCCAAATACAGGTCATAAGACAAGGCCTCTCTAGTAAGTTGGCATTTGGGCAGAACCCCAAGGAAATGGGGTAAAGATCTTGTGACCATCAGGGAAAGCACATTCTAGACAGAGAAAGAAGGTTGATGCCCTAAGGCTAGAGCATGTTTCAGGAGGAGCAAGGAGGTCAGGTCCTTGGAACGGGGCCAATGAAGGGAGACGAGCTCAGCAGCTGTTAGAGCCTCAGGTCTCGCAGGATTTGATATCCTGCGGGCTATATGATAAGGTCTCTGGATTTTTTTTTTATACTGAGGATACAAAATTTAAAACTGATTAAGACATGCCTGTGCCCTGAATGAGATTATAGTCCATATCAAAATCTGTAATAGATATGGACAAAGTTCAATAGGACTAGAGAAAATAGAACAAGTAAATCCACTGACAGAAATCAGAGAAGGTAAAATTTAACTTGAGTTAGTAAAAATGGACAGGGCCCTGGCTGGTGTGACTCTGGATTTAGCAGTGGCCTGTGGATACAAAGTTTGCAGGTTTGATTCCCTGTCAGGGCACATGCCTGGATTGCGGACCAGGTCCCCAGCTGGGGGCGTGACAGAGACAACCGATCATTGTTTCTCTCACACATCAAATTTCTCTACCTCTCTTTCTCCCTCCTTTCCCCTCACTCTAAAAATAAGTTAATAAATAATCTTTAAAAAAAAAATGGGTAGGTCCTGTCTGGGTAGCCTGAGTTGGTTAGCACATTGTCCCAATACACCAAGGTTGTGGGTATGATCCCTGGTTAGGGTACATACAGGAATCAACCAATAAATGCATCAATGGGTAGAGCAATAAATTGGTGTTTCTTTCTCTTTGGTGCTCCTTCTCTAAAAAAAAATCAATAAGTAAATCTCCATATTTCTTTAAAGAAAAGAATGAACAGGTGGTATGAGATTTCTTTTCTTTTTTTTATTTAAAAAAAGTTGGGTTTTTTTTTGGCCTGGCTGGTGTGGCTCAGTGGATTGAGCGCTGGCCCGCCAACCAAAAGGTCGCCAGTTGGATTCCTAGTTAGGAACATGCCTGGGTTGCAGGCTGGGTCCCCATGTGGGAGTGTGCAAGAAGTAACCACATTGATGTTTCTTTTTTCCTCCTTCCCTTCGCCTCTCTGAAAATAAATAAAATCTTAACAAAATTTTTTTTTAATTTTAGAGAGAGAGGAAGGGGAAGGAGGGGAAGAGAGAGAAAGAGACATCAATTTGTTGTTCTACTTATCTATGCACTCACTGGTTGCTCTTCTATGTGCCCAGACTGGGGATCCAGCCCCCAGCCTTGGGGTATGGGGATGAAGCTCTAAGCAACTCAGCTAGCGGACCAGGGCTCTTAAAAAAAAAAAAAAAAAAAAGTTTATTTGAGCCAATTGATGATGAGCAAGGTTCCAAATGCTCCCTGGGATGTCTTTTGAAGGTGATGAAATGTTCTAAAATTGATTGGGGTGATGATTGCACAGTTCTTTGAAAATAATAAAAATTGAATTATATATTTTAAACAGTTGAATTGTACAGTATATGAGATATATTTCAATTAAGTTTTTAGAGTTAACCAAAAAAGAGAGAGACAATGAGTTGGATTTCCAAGAAGAATGGATATACATTTTAGATCCAAGGAAGTGTTGGTTTGGAGAGAGGGTTTGTAAGGAATTTTCTCTTTTAAGAGAGAATTCCCCTGTTTTAAGACTTTGAAAATTTCAAGGAATTGACAGCTCAGCTTCTTAAAAACCAAAACAAAACCATATACTTAAGTCTGTTTCTAGACTTGCTATGCAGTTGAATTGATGTCTAGGATTATTCTAGTATCGACTCGACATTCTTTAGCCCTGGATGGGAAGCTCAGGTGGTCAGAACATCACCCCTACACACCAAGGGTTCAGGTTTGATCCTGGGCCAGGGCGCATGCAAGAATCAACCAATGACCGCACAAAGAAACAGAACGACAGATCCATGTTTCTCTCTCTCCCTCTCCCTTCCTCTTTCTCTAAGATCGATTAAAAAACATTGTTTACATTATTCTACTCGGACTACTACTCTTTTATAAAAGATTTTATTTATTTATTTTTTAGAGAGAGGGGGAGGGAGAAAGAGAGGAGGACAAACATTGATGGATGAGAAAAACATCAGTTGGTTGCCTCTCTCATGCCCGCAACTGGGGACCAAACCCTTAACCCAGCCATGTGCCCTGACCAGGAATCGAATCGATAACGCCCAACCCACTGAGCCACACCAGTCAGGGCAACTACTACTTTTTTTTTTTTTTAACAGCTTCTTTTAGGTATAATTTACACGTCATATATTTCACTCATTTAAAGCATACAATTCAGTGGTTGTTAATAAATTTACCAAGCTGTACAATCATCACTATAATCTGATTTTACAACATTTCCATCACCCCAAAAAGAACCTCATGCCCATTGCTGCTACCAGCCCCAGGCAACCACTGATCTATCCTTTGTCTCTATAAATTTGCCTTTTCTGGACATTTCATATAAATGAAACCATATGTGTCATCTTTTACGTCTGGCTTTACTTTATGTCTTAATATGTGGTGAAACTTGGCTTTATTATTATTATTCTTTAATTTCAGGAATTTTATTGGGCATAATTATAGCTTTATTCTTCTCAATGAACTGGAACAAGAGTCATATTCACAACACATTTTATAGATTGAAAGAGACCACCCCACTAAGTCCCAACATAATCATTTATAGTCATGTGCTGCCTAACAACAGATACGTTCTGAGAAATGGATCATTAGGCAGTTTTGTTGCGCAAACGTCATAGAGCCCGCTTACACAAAACTAGACGGTCTAGCCTACTACACACCTAGGCTATGTGTATAGCCTACTGTTTCCAGGCTAGAAGCCTGTATTGCATGTTACTATATTGAATACTGTAGGCAACTGTAACACAGTGGTAAGTACTTGTGTCTCTAAAGATAGAAAACGTATAGCAAAAATACGCAGAAAGGATAAAGAATGGTATACCTACCTGTATAGGGCACTTGCCATGAATGGAGCTTACTGGACTGGAAGTTGCTCTGGGTGAGTCAGTGACTGAGCGGTGAGTGAATGTAACATTATTGTCCCCGACTGTGGACTTCATAAACACTGCACACTTAGGCTACACCAAATTTATACAACAGGAGATTAAATCAGGCACGGGAGAAACTGTTGCAATCAGGAGACGTGGTAACCATGAAATGCTTGAGGCTGCTGCCACCATAGCAGGGTGTAATGTTTCACAGCCAGCTTCTTTTATAAGTAGAAAGAATACACTCTAAAATAACAATAAAAAGTACAGTAAATACATAAACCAGTAACATAGTTGTTTATTATGGTTATCAAGTCTTATATACTCTACACAGTTGTGTGTACTACATTTTTACAGGACTGGCAGCACCGTAGATTTACTTAGAGGAATGCATTGTAGTCTATTGCTGACTGAAATGTCGTTATGTGGTGCAAGACTGTATTTTCTCTCTGAATAAATCTTGATTCTAAAAGTCATATTCATCTTACATGCCCGGACTGGTGTGGCTCAGTGGACTGAGTGCCAGCCTGCAAACTGAAATGTTGCTGGTTCGATTCCCAGTCGGGACACATGCCTGGGTTGCAGATCAGGTTGCCAGTTGGGGGCTTGTGAGAGGCAAATGATATGTTTCTCTCTTTCTCTTCCTCCTCCCCCCCGCTAAAAATAAATAAATGAAATCTTTAAAAAATATGTAAATCAAATCCATCTTACAAATGACAAGTGTTGGTGAGCATGTGGAGAAAAGAAGAAACGGGAACGCTTGCGCACCGTTGCTGGGGATGCAGATTGGTGCAGCCACTGTGGAGAACAGTATGGAGGGTCCCGAGAAAACTTAAAAATGGGACTGCCTTATGACCGAGTACTCCCACTTGTGGGAATATATCTGAAGAAACCCAAAACACTAATTTGAAAGAATATATGTACCCCTATGTTCATGGCAGCATTATTTACAATAGCCAAGCTGCCCATAAGTAGAAGAGTGAATAAAGAGGATGTGGTACCCATGTGTGATGGAATACTACTCAGCCATGAAAAAAACAAAAAACAAAATGTTATCGTTTGCAACAGCATGGATAGACCTAGAGGGTATTACGCTAAGCGAAATAAGTCGGTCAGAGAAAGACAAGTACCAAATGATTTCACTTATGGGACGTTTTTAAAAAGAGATTTCACATAGATACAGAGTGCAGACTAATGGTTGCCAGAGGGGAAGGAGGCTGAGGGGCTGGGTGAAAAAGGGGAAGGGACTGAGAGGTGCAGATTGCAGTTACAAAATAGTCACGGGGCTATAAAGACAGCACAGGGGGTTTAGTCAACGATAACGTAAGAACTCTGTATGCGCCATGGGGTGCAGGGAATACCAGGGGGACACTCCGTAAAGTACATGATTGTCTAACTGCTAAGCTGTATGTCTGAAGCCAATACAAAATAATATCAAATATAAACCATAATTAAATAAATACAGAATTTAAAAATATTAAATCAAAACCATCTTCAAGGGACAGAGGAATTTTTAGTTTTTAGGGCTCTAAGACTACAAAGATAATTCCGGCCTTGACCTGCGTGGCTCAGTGGGTTGGGCGTTGCCCCCCAGAGCAAAAGGTCGCTGTTTCAATTCCCAGTCAGGGTTCACTCCTGCGCCTGGGGTTTCGTTCCTGGTCACGGCACATCTGAGAGACATCCGATCAATGTTTCTCTCTCACATCGATGTTTCTCGCCTTCTTGTTCTCCCTCCTTTCCCCTCTCTCGAAAAATACATAAATAATCTCTTTTAAAAAATGGTAATTCCAGAACTTTTTGTAACATTGAGTTAAGGTGTAGCCCCAGAATAAAACACATCATAACCTTACAGGGTAACTGATTGAAGGGCCCTTCACGTATAAGTTCTGATTTGCTTCCTCAAAACAAAACAAAGCTCTATACTCAGCTGCAAGGCAAATCAGCCTTTCTTTCTGAGCTGTGACTGTTATCTGTGTAATGGGGACCGAAACCTATGCCTTGGAATCATGAACAACCACTTACTTTACCTCCACTACCCACCTGGAAGGTCGCCCCAGCCCCAAGCACAAAGAACTTGTGCAGAACAGGTGCTTTAATTATGGCTCTTCTTTATTAGGCTCTTTCAGGTGTCAGGTGCACTTAATGTTCACAATGACCAGGTGTGACAAGTATTGTTATCACCCCACATTCTGTGCATTCATTCCCGGTGGGTACAGTTGAGGCCAAGGAGACAACGGTCCAGCACATGGCAGAGGGGAACACACACACCACAAGCAGGAGGTAAACAGTAGAGGCATAACACCCAGTTCAGAAGGACAAGACGGCAGCCAACTGGGGCTGCACTGGAGCACGATGAGGAAGGCCCCTTTCAGTTAGTCTGCAGAGGCTGGTCTGAGAAGACTCAATCTCAGACTTAAGAAACCAAAAGGAGCCCTGGCCAGGTGGTTCAGTTGTTTGGAACATCTTGTCAATACACCAAGGCTTCAGGTTCAACCCCCATCAGGGTACGTAAGTGGGTGGAGCAGCAAATCTGAATCCTTTCTCCCTTCCTCTCTCTCTCCAATCAATTAAAATAAAAGAGAAAAAGTTTTTATCCTCACCCGAGGGCATTTATTTTCATTGCTTTGAGAGAGGGAGGGAGCATAGATGTGAGAGAGGAACATCAGTTGGTTGCTGTCTCATACGTGCCCTCACCAGGGATTGAACCTGAGACTTTTTGGTTTATGGGATGATTCTCCAGCCAACACCAGCCAGGGCAAAAAAAAAAGCAAAATGGAGCCAATGCATCACAGAGCTGGAGAAAAGTATGTTTTAGGCAGAAGAAACAGGCACAGAAACAGGAAAGGCACGAGGTCACACGGCGAATGCACGGAAGAGGCAAGATGTGAAACTATTTCCAGAGGCCCAACTCCACTCCATGAATGACATTCTAATAAACTAGTCGTTTAAAAAATTATTTATTTACTTTTGGGCAGAAGGGAAAGGAGGAAGAAAGAGAGGGAGAAAAACATCAGTGTGTGGTTGCCTCTCACATACCCCACACTGGGGACCTGGCCCACAACCCAGGCATGTGCCCTGGCTGGGAGTCAAACTGGAGACCTTGTGGTTTACAGGCCAGTACTCAATCCACTGAGCCACACCAGCCAGCGATAATAAATTGGTCATTAACTGGGCTAATGTGAGGCTCACACATAGCAGGGCCTAAGAAAAATCGCCCTTGCTTGATCCTGGGTGGAGGGATGGTTGCTCAGGGGTAGGGCTCACACAACAGGCAGGCTCGTGAGCGCTGGAGAAGGATTTAAAAAGAGTATCTTCCTGGGCTGCCGCTGGGAGAGGGGCAGGGGTTTCATCCCATTGTCCTTCTCTTCCTTCCCTGTCTAACTCCAGCAGGGACAAAGCTGTTTTAATGAGTTTATTAAGGCTCCTTTGTCTTCAGTCTACCTCTGAACCCAGGCGTTTCCGGTTGGGAGGTGGGTTGGGGCCTGAGCTGGCGGAGGCCAAGTCTGCGGGGCAGAGAGAGTGGGGCGGGCAGGGAAGCTGGGGGCCTGGCGGGGCCGAAGAATTTGCCTCTTGAATGTTACCTCTTCCTGGAGTGCTCCCTTCGCTTGCTTTATTTTCCCTGTGGTCCTTGGGTCATAATAGGCATTCAATTGGTATTTGTTGAATGAACAGTTATTTGTGTCTTCCGCATGCGCATGCGAGGCATGGGGCTGGGCCTGTTCACACCACTTCCTTTCCACCCCACTGTCGATCTCGGAGTGGTGACTCCATCCTCACCGCAATGACCAAGAATCTTCGAAGCGCTTTTCACTGTAATTATGGGGACAGCGTCCAATGCTGAGTGCAAGTCCCAAGAAAGCAGGACTGCTTCCTGGTGTCATCTGCCCCCAAGCACAGCGTCTGACCCACAGGAGGTGGAGGAAATCCTTTGCTGGGTAGGTGAATGAATGAATAAGTGGTAAGGGCATTCCAGGGCTGAGCTGGGAAGCCTGCCGGTGTGCCTTGGAGGTAATGCCTCCTGGCCAGGACGGCAAGGGGTTTTCCCTTCTAAGCTGCTCTCATTTCACTGATACTGCCTTTACTCTAAACAGTTCTGGAATTCTTGAGTCAAGGGGTTTTAAACTTCAGAGCACAAAGAGATGGCCAGGGAAATTCCAGAACGTACCTTAGGGATAATGACTGAGCGGGGCTGTCCTGGACGAGGGGGATCTCCTTAGTCACAATCCACTTCCAGCTCAGCAGCCAGGCTTTTCCTACAGTCCGTAAATCCAGTGGGATCAGTCCCCAGCTGCAAACCCATCAGTGGTTTCCTGGCACCCAGGGATGAGAGTCCAAACTCGTTGTCTCTCTGTGAGATCTGGCCCTGGCCACCCGCCACATCAAGGCACCGAGTTCTCTCACGGTGCTGTTTCCTCTACTTGGAAGACTCTCCCCCTCTTCCCACTCCTACCTTTGCCTTAAAGTTATCCCTGCCAAGCTGATTTTCTTCAGACCTCAGCCTAGAAGCACCCCCCCCACGCCCCCTCCTGATCCCCAGCTGCCATGAGGGCCCTCTGCTGGCCCCGCATCCCAGCCCACCCCCGAGAGCTGCGTCTGCGGGCATCGTGGCTGTCTCTCGTGCCGCTGGAAGCTCACTGAAGGCAGAAACCGCCACAGTGCCTGGCTCATAATTAGTGGAGCTTAGGGAAAGGCAGCACTGACTCGCAGGCCTGATTGTGTGGGCGTGTGGGCGGGGAGAGCCCACCCTGTGGCCTGGTGTCACTCAGGACCCATCTTTCCCATCTTCTCAGGCCCAGTCCCCCTTGGTGTGGTCTCCCTGATCCCCGATGGCTTGGTGTTAATAATAATGTTAGTAATTAAGAGATCTGGGAGCTTGCTCTCCGAGTGTTAGCTCATTCACTTTCAACTGGATGAGATAGGCCTTCGTGTCCCAATTGTGCGGACAAGACCATGGAGGCGCAGAGTCACATAAAGAAAGGAGCATAAGCTTGTGATGGAGGCAGCTGTGGGTTTTAATCTGACCTCTGCCGCTCGGCGGCTTTGCACAAACTTGAGAAGAAACTAAAGGTCTCTGAGCCTTCATTCTTTCCTGTTTCTGTGAAAGGTGAGTCGCGAGAATGCCTGACCTTTCAGGATGCTGTGGGGATTCATGTAAGGTGCTTAGCACACGGTGAAAACTCTAGGAGGTGTGTGTGAGAGGCAACCGAACTACGTTTCTCTCTGCACTGATGTTTCTCTCCATCTCTCTCTCCTCCCTCTCTTCCCCTCTCTCTAAAATTACAAAAAAGAAAGTTAAAAAAACAAAGAAGTAGAGGTAGGAAGCAGAAGCCTTCCCGGAAGGCCCTGTTGAGATTTACAAGGCGCTCTGCCCTGCCTCTAAGGCAGGAAACTGAACTTGCTGATGGCTAGGTGTTTATTCAATTAGTCTTTACTGTGTGTGCCAGGCACAGTGCTGCATGGGCTCTGGGGACAGCTGTGGTGCCCACGCTGGTGGCGCTGACCCACTGGGGCCAAGACAGGCATTACCACCTTGTTACTGAATTACGATTTTGAGGAATGATCCTGAGGAGAGAAACTCAGTCCCTTGAGAGCCATCAACAGGGGCTTGGGATCCCGTCCTTTGAGGAAGTAACACTTCCAAGGGGGCCTGAAGATCAGGAGGGCAGGGAGGAGCGGCCCAGGGGGAGGAAGGGTGCCCGGAGGCCCGAGACGGGTGGAGTTTGAGTTGCTGGCAGAGTGATCCGGGATGAGCCGGAGGGCCTGTTGCTTTGCATTGGGTCTGGCGCTACACCGCAGGGCCGCTCGCTGCCCCGCTGCCCCTCCCTCTCCTCTCCTCGCCCCGCCCCCTCCGCCGGTGAGCCTGAGTCTCCGTTTCGGCCTCCACGTTTCCCGCGCACGGGTGGCTCAAGGCTTTCCCATCTTACCCTGGCTGGTGTGTCTCGGTGGGTTGGGCGCCTGCCTGCGAACTGAAAGGTTGCTGACTTGGTTCCCAGTAAGGGCGCATGCCGGGGTTGTGAGCCAGGTCCCCAGTTGGAGGCCAGCGTCACAGACAACCAGTGGTTCTCTCCCTCTCCCCCTCGCTTCCCCTCTCTCTAAAAATAAATAAAATCTTAAAAAAAAAAAAAGATTTTTCCGTCTTAGAAATGTTTCCCCAGTTGTCTTGCCCACCCAAAGTATGTATAATATGCCCTCCAGCACAGCTAAGCATTTGTCCATCCATTCCCTCCTTCCTTTCCACATACAAGCCACATGAAACTTGAACACTAAAAAGAGAGAAAAATTACACTTGTTACCCACGGGCGACAACAATCAATATTTTGGATTTGTACTTCTAGGTTTTGTTAGAAACATACCTTGTTGGAGAGGGCATCACATTCCTTACTTCCTCCGGGAGAAAGTAAGAATGTTTCTACCAAATGATGGTTGTCCTGACTCAGAAGTCAAAGGCCACTAACACGTTAATAATCCCACTGTAACACCCAAAACTAATATAAAAGAATGTTGAAAGTAACTGTAATTGAAAAATAAAATTAGGAAAAAGAAACATTGTTATAAAAACAGGGTATATTGGTCCTGGCTGGCGTGGCTCAGTGGAGTGAGTGACCCCTTGTGAACCAAAGGGTCAGTGGGTGGTTGAATTTCCAGTCAGGGCCCAGTTGGGGGTGTACTAGAGGCAACCACACACTGCTGTTTCTCTCCCTCTCTTTCTCCCTCCCCCTCTCTCTAAAAATAAATAAATGAAAAAATCTTTAAAAAATAAAAACAGGATATACTGTATGTAAATTGCTTTTTGTTTTTAGATTTTATTTGTTTATTTTCAGAGAGGGGGAAGGGAGGGAGAAAGAGGAGGAGAAACATCAATGTGTAAGAGAAGCATCAATCAGTTGCCTCTTACACACCCCCAATCAGGGACCTGGCCCACAACCCAGGCATGTGCTCTGACTGGGAGTCAAACCCACGACCCTTCAGGTCACAGGCCAGCACTCAATCCATTGAGCCACACCCGCCAGGGCAACATTTTATTAAAACTTTAATATGCTGAAAAGATTGTGTTGCATTTAAACATCCATAAAACAATAGTGTTAATGGCCACCTGAGATTCTATACATGTGTCAGAAATACTAAACCAAGGACCTAGTATCCATTCTTTTTCAAACATTTAGTGAACACCTGTTGTGTGCCACAGCTTTGATTGGAATTTACACTAACTGTAGAATCAGTCACTCTTATCATAGTAACACTATTATAAATGATGTGCTGCTGAATATCCTAGGTGCTCAACATGTGTATGAACCTGTAATTGTTAACTCAGGAAAAAGTTCCCAGAAATGGGATATCTAGATTAAAGAGGAGGTATACTCTATGGTCAAATTACCTTCCAATTAAGATTTAACAATTTACACTCATACCTACTTCCTGCGTTTAGCTTCCCAATAACGCTCATTACTTTCTGTGCTTCCTCATTTTGTTCCTAAACCCTCTGCAGGCTGTTTTTTGTCCCCACTACTCCACTGATATTGCTAAGGGCACCAGATAGCAAAAAATGCCAATTGCAGTAACTGATCTATTTTCTGGCCTTATTTTTATGGACCTGTTTAGGGTATTTAATACTTTGGGCCTTACTGACACCCTTCTCTTCCTGAAACATTTTCTTCCTTTGGTTGGGTTAAGCAGGTCCAGTCTTACTAGCCTTATTTCACAGCTAGGAACCCACGGCCCGGAGAGGTACCAAGGCTAAGAGGACATATAGCACTGTTGGTCTGCAAATCCAGGCCTCACCCCAGCTGTGAGCTTCTTTTTGAGTGTGATTTTTGAAATCCTTGGTGATGGTTGCAAATTCTTCTAGCGTTAAGAGAGCCTCCCAGGGCGAATTTTGTCTGGTTCTTTTTTTGCAGAAAGAAATTTTTGTAGCATTTCATTTTTAGCACCCTTGTTTATCTAACCGGTCCTCAAGGCCGTGGCTGGAACAGGGTTCTAATGAGGACTCAGCCATGGAGGTGCAGAGGGGCCCCTAATTGGGTAGGTTTTCATTCCTGAAATTAGGGGTAGGAGGAAGGCAGCCCAGTGGACCTGGCCGTTGGACTCCTGCCAAGAGACTCAGATCAGGGCTTTGGGGTCAAGCAGCCGACTGTCGGCGTCATGGTCAAATGCGGACTTTACTGGGTAACTTGGCGCAGTCACTCTGACCATCAGCGCCCTCGTGCGAAGATCTATGCGTATCTATGAAGATAGCATTTGCTTCTTCATAGTGTGGTTTTGAGGGTTTAATAAAATCAACATGCAAAGTTCCGGTCTTTGCCTGACACGCAGTGCATGTGTAGCGAATAACTAGGTCTTCAGTTTCGATTTAATGACGCTGTTTCTGTAGACAACCTCGTTTGGGCCTTCCAGCTATTCAATCATACTCTGGATCCACATATGGATATTTTATTTATTGCTTTAAAAATATTTTATTTATTTTTAGAGAGATGGAAAGGGAAGGAGAGAGGGAGAGAAACATCAATGTGTGGTTGCCTCTCGGGCGCCCCCGACTGGGGACCTGGCCGGTACCCAAGGCGTCTGCCCTGACCGGGAATCAAGCCACGGACCCTTTGGTTCACAGGCTGGCGCTCAATCCACTGAGCCACACCAGCCAGGGCGGGTATTTTATTTATTCTTATTTATTGATTTATTTTTTTAGAGAGATAGGGAGAGAGAGAGAAACACTGATTTGTTGTTCCACTTATTTATGCATTCACTGCTCTGACACTTGTGGTACCCAGATGAGTAGCTGGCCAGGGCCGAATATGGATGTTTTAAATTACCATTCTATTACAGCAGAAACTGAGGATCGGAGGAAGAGCACTTGACTTCGAAGTGGCCGCCAACTGGAGCAGTGCGGTTCTTGGCGCCCCTGGGAGGACCTGGCTTACCTGGTGGTCCCAGGCCTGCAGATCTTAAAACGCGCCAGCCTGCCCGGGCCGCAGCCTCCTCTCCGGGCCTCTGCGAATGTCGCTCAGCGCCATCTTTGAGCCTGGCGCGGGTGACTCACTTCCGCATTCCCGCTCCACCCCGCCATGGGGACAGCCGCACAAGCACTAAGCGTTCCCCTTATGGGCATAGTGTATTTAAAGCTGGTCATGCTTGTAGCACCGGCTAAAAAAGAATATTTATCTCCTCTTCCCGGGTCATGCAGAAAGAGTTCTGACCAATTCAAAAATGGCATCGATAGCCTCACTCCCCCAGCCTTGCGTTCTGGAGGCGCGAGGGCGAAGGTCGCGCTGGAGTGCGCCGAAGCAGGCCCGTCTCCATGGCAACCCGTGCGCAGCCCAGGCAGCTCTGCCTGGCGGGAAGCGCGGGTCCCGCGGCGCTGGCGACCGGCAGGGCTGCGAGCGCTGAGGGGAACGGGCGGTCGGGGCCGCTGCAGGACGAGACCCTGGGCGTGGTGTCCGTGCCTTCGCAGTGGAGGGGCGTCCAGGGCACCCGCGGGGAGACGGTGAGGGCGCGGGCCTGGCTCTGGGCGACGCGGGCGGCAGGGCGAGGGGCCACGCGAGGCAGCCGGGCCAGGTTCTGGCGTCCCACCGATTTTTTTTATACTTTAATAAACAGGAACTGACCTTTGGGATACTCTCTCCCAGTTTCCTCAGTTTTTGAACAGCAACATAAAAATAATTTTTTTAAGAAACCTCTGAAGACCCTCAGCGCCATCTTTGAGTTTGGAAGGATTTTGTGTGAACTGAAGTTTTTAGGCATTTCAAACCACCTTTCGTTTTTAAAAAATGACCAGACTGCATCTTAAGATCTAGATAAGCCGGTTTTTGTGTTTTAATCGGAAGCACACAAAAAAGAGGTGCTTGGGCGAGCTGAGGGGCCGCGCTCCCGGCCCGCTCACGAGGCGCCGAGTGCAGACGGACTTGGAACTCGGGCTGCGCGCCGCCCGGAGCGGTTCCGGCGGTGCAGGGGGCCCGTCTGGGCAGTGGTTTTCAGGGGATAGAAAATGGACAAAGCATGGAATAAGTATATTACGCAATGTGTTAAAAGGTGAATGGTGGCCTGGACAAGAGAAGCAGGGGGGAGGGATTCGAAGTATGGATTGGGGAGCGAGAGGGTGAGTTGCTGGGTGGGCCGCATTGACGGGGGGACATTTAAAGAAAGACTCGGCGTGAGAGCGTTAGCCGAGTGAGTCCCGGAGCTAGAAGGGTCCAGGCAGAGCGTAGGGCAGGTGTCTCCCTTGAGGTCCGAGCAAACCTGGTGTTGTAGGAGGTGGGCGGGGCTGGAGGGGAACGCGGGCCGGGGGAGGAGGGTGCCAGGCGAGAGCAGAGGGTAAGCGGAGGCAGGTCGGGCAGGGGGGTAGCGTTTCCCAGAAGAGAAAACCGCGGCTTAGGTTGCCACGCAGGCGTGCCCGATCTGCGGCGCTCACGTTCTCACCAACACCGGTGCGGTTTCCGTGAAGTCAGGCTCTAGAGGACACGCGGTGTCTTGCCTCCAGCCAACAGTCTGTAGGTCTCAAAGCCAGGGTTTGAACTGGCTTCAAAGCGTTCCCGCTTCCCCGCGCTGCGTGGGAACCACCATTCCAGTGAAAAGTAAAGGCAGTGGATATTTGAGTTATAGGTCCTTAACAGGTAAATGTATATAATTCACTGGCCTTGAAGAAAAGTACTTGAAATACCTCCCGCTTGCTGAAGATTCAGATTTTAGAAGACTCCAGGCTGGGAACTACTGCTTCCGTGTAATATTTATTTTTTAAGAATGAGATTGAGGCTTGTCAATTTTCTTGTAGTTTTAACCTGTAGGAAAAGCTGATTTTAGGCTTTCATCTGTGAGGAGGATTCACTTGAATCAGGGTCCTAACTTACTGAGGGAGATTTTTTTAAGTTGTAAGAATGTTGCAAGGGTTGGAAGGAAGTGGTCAAGTGTTTTTCCAAAGTAACTTTTTTTTTTCTTTTTAAAAGTTATCTATGTCTCCCTGGTCAGTACACATACAAAGGCTTAACCGATGAATGCATAAACAACTGGAACAACAAATAGATGTTTCTGTCTCAAATCAATAAAAAAAACTTAAAAGTTACCTATGTCTAAAATTTAGGAAAAAATTGGATAAACAAAAAAGTGGAAATAAAAATCACCCCACAATCTCATTCCCCAGCCATTTGGTTTGTACCTGTCCCCTTTCTGTTTTTTCTCTTCTCCACATTTCTTTTTAAAAATTATATTTTATTGATGCTATTACAGTTATCCTGATTTTCCCCCTTTGTCCCCCTCTTTTTTATAAAAGTGGAATTGCATTGTGCATAACGCTTTCTCACTTAATACAGCCAAACATTCCTGCATGTCGACATGTTTTTATAATTTTATTATTTAACTAGTCCCGTATTTTTGCTGTAAAATTTTTTTTGATTTAATCTTACTGTATTTTTTCCAGTACCATTTAGTTCT
Organism: Pteronotus mesoamericanus; assembly: GCF_021234165.1. Classification (NCBI taxonomy): domain Eukaryota; kingdom Metazoa; phylum Chordata; class Mammalia; order Chiroptera; family Mormoopidae; genus Pteronotus; species Pteronotus mesoamericanus. The sequence continues at coordinate 5,703,978 of NW_026555258.1, forward strand.
TTTATACCTCCCTACCCCCTTAACCAGTCCCTTTTATGGGCTTTTAGATTTTTCCCAATTTTTCTTTTATCAATAAGCCCTAGGAGTGTTTTAGGTAAGTTTTTATGCAGTCTCTTAATTTTTTTGGAAATGTCTTTGGAAAAGTCAAACGGGGGTCTTTGCTTGGCTCGTGTAGCGGTGCGATACTGCAACGTGAGTATACGTTCCGGTGATGGTTTTTCAAATTGTATTTTAGTATTTACTGTCTTTGGCCTGACTTGGCTTTTCTTGTCATATCCCAATCTGCAGGGAGGGACAGGGCCCTGGACTTTGGTTTGAGACCCAGGTGCACAGACTCTCTAAGGGTTTGGCCCTGGACCACTCATGGGATCTCTTCTGCAAAATGTCTTGTTAGAATACTTCCTGTGGGGTGGAGAGATCGCTGCTCAAGTGTGAGAGCCCAGTGCTGTTCAGGCGGAGGGGAGTGTGGGGCTCAGTGACTAGCCCAACGGCCTCAGATAAATGCCGCCCCCCCGCTGCTGTGTCTCAAACTTGGCGGACGCCGGAATGGCCTGGAGGTTGGAAAATGTGGATGTCTGGGGCTTACTTTGAGCGATTTGTGCTTAATTAGCGCGTGGTTACAGCTGGGATTCTGGTTTCATTAAAGCTACCCAGACCATTCTAATACATAGCAAAATTTGAATACTACTGATTTAATCCACCTGCTTTCCAGCAGCGTTACCTTTCTGAAGCCCACGTCTGAACATAGTGTGGCTCTGCCCCTTTGGGACCCTCTTTCCTGCAGCTCTCCACTTGGCCAGCTCCTTGTCCTTCCCATCGCAGCTCAAATGCCATCTCCCTGAGAGGCCGCCTTTGCCATCCCACCGCAGTGGCCTCTCTAGCCGTTCCCTTCCCTTCTCCCACACCTCTGCTGCACTTAGTGCCACTGGATTTCAATGGGGTTGTGTTTGTTTGTTTACTTGTCTACCCCCAAGTCCCAGGTATGCTCCTTTGGCACAGGAATCTTGCACGTTTTGTTTTCTGCTATATCCATCGTACCCAGACAGTGCCTGGCAAGGAGATGCTTAGTAAGTGTATGTGCGCATGTATGTGTCCATACACACACACGTGTGTATAATATAAATAAACTTGTACTAGGTGCCAAATACCTTGCAAAACGCTTGGGACATAAAGATAGGACAGACAGCATTCTTATGCTGGAGGAACTCACAATTCAGTGGGAGATGGACGAGCGGAGAGTTGAATGGAATGTGAAGGGGAACACGGGGACGAGCGCTGAGCGTGTGCGCCGTGTTCTAAGGAGAGCGGCCCCTGTATGGTCCTAGTCCCTGCTCTCCCGGCTCACTGGCTGTGGCCTGGTGCCTAGCCCTGCCCCCAAGGCTTAGTAGGGGCGCATGGGGGCAGGTCTTGCCACTGCCCTGAAGGGCAGGTGTCTGATGAGTGGCTATGGGAGGAGAGCCTCTTGCAAATGACAGTAATTTCAGGGATATAGGGCCCCTCGTTTGGAAAAGATTCGTCATGATAGTAAGAAAGGCAGGTTGGCAGTTCCTCCCCTGATCTGATGTCTGTCCCTGTGCGTAGCTGAACAAGGGACAAGGAACTTGAGACAGATGGCAGGGTGGAGAAAAGGGCAGCTGGGAAGTAACCTGCTTTATACCAGTTAACTAACAGCCACAAGTGCTTCCTTTGCGCCGCTAGGGGGTGACTTGAAAGGTACGCTATGGGAGAGGGCTGTGTGCGGAGGGAGGGAGAAGCTGGGGGGTGATCTGCTGGAGGCCACAAGGTCTAAGGTGTGCGGACCAAGGTTGATGTGCTGTAGGAACTTATGTTAATTAACATGTGATAAAATTGGTTTCCTTATAGTCTTTTGTTTAAAATGGTTACATGACTCATAGCTGTCATTGTCTTCAAAAAGGGCACTCCTGAGTCCTCACCAAACCATGTCACCCTAAGTCCTGGGGCTCTGACTGGGTCACGTGGTCCTTATGATCCAATCACTGAGGCTGGGGAGCAACCCAGTGCTGTGATTGGCTAGCCAAGGTCCTGTCTTCCCCCCAACCTCATTGAAGCAGGGAAGGGCTGAGGGGTCACCTCCACCTGTGTACCACACAGATCGGGGTCCTCCAAAGAAAAATGGGCTAGTTCACGGAGGGAAGGGACAGACTGAACAAACAGAATAAGTAGCCTGAGGATAAACAGCCGCACGGTAAGCGAGCTGCCCCTGGCCGGCGATGCTGGAAGCTGGGAGCAGTCACAAGCTGGCTGGTGACCGCGACCTTTTCCTCTTCTCCAGAAGAGTTGCCAGACGGCCAGCGTTGCCACTGCCGAGGCGTCCGCGCAGACCCGGAGGCATGCAGATGCCGAGGTGCAGACCGAGGCCGCAGTGCCGGTGGACTCTCTGCCTGCGCCCGCGCACGACGGCCCTCAGCTTGCGGCCTTTCTTCGGAGGGTAGAGGCCATGGTTATCCGAGAGCTGAACAAGAACTGGCAGAGTCACGCGTTTGATGGCTTCGAGGTGAACTGGACGGAGCAGCAGGAGACGGTAGGGAGCAGGCAGGCCTGGGGTACCGCCCTCCTCTGCCTCAGGTCAAGCCTCTATCCCATTTTCAGTCCATCTTTTGCACCGCTCAAATAATACCAGTCAGAGTACCAGCCTTCACTGGGCTCTCACTCTCAAGTCAGGTGCTGAGGGCTGTTTTGCAAGAACAAGTCAGTGGGCCATCGCTGCCGGGCTTGCGGTAGCGCCGCCGTCATCTCCGGCCACAGTTGTGGCCGCGCAGACTCAGGGCTGTAGCAACTGCCAGAACAGCAGGGAGCTAGTAAGCAGCAGGGGCGGAGTTTGAACCTGGGCTGTCTGCCTCTGTCGTTCCTGCCGCCGCTGGGCTGTGTCTCCCCAGGTGCTGTGGGTGAGGACTTCCTCCGCACTGTCTCCTTTACTCGCCAGGACACCTGTATCAGTGCTGTTATGATCTCCACTTTATAGAAAAGACTCAGGGAGGTCAAGTGGCTGAGCTGGAATTTGAGCCCTGGTCTGTCTGGTTTCAGGTGACTTTAGTGCCTCCAGGTCTGTCTTTTCTCCAGGCACAGCTCAGAGCCGTCACCTCTAAACTCAGCTGTCCTGCTGGACAGACAGTGTAGCCTGTGGGATCGGGGAGCCTCTGAATGAATGAAGGGCTCTTGGCTTTTGCGCTACACTGGGCTGAGCCTCACTCTCCTCAGCTGGTTGCCTGTGGACAGGCTGCTCGCTCAGTGCTGAGTGCCTCAGACTGCAGTTATTTGTGCTCTGGTTCATACCTTTGTTTTGTTTTACTTTTTAAAAGTTTTTGGCTTATTTTTAAAGAGAGGGAAAAGGAGGGAGAATGAGGGAGAGAAACATGATATGGGAGAGAATCGGTGAATCTGTTGCCTCTCTCACCCCCAACCGAGGACCTGGCCCACAACCCAGGCACGTGCCATGACTGGGAATCGAACCATGACCTTTTGGTCCACAGGCCGGCTCCCAACCCACTGAGCCACACCAGCCAGGGATAGCCCCCTTTTAAAAATATCCTTTTTTGACTAAAAAAGCAGTACATGTTTATTACAATAAATTCAGTCATCATAGAAATACAGAACGTAAGACATGCAGTGAGGGGCACTGGTCCACAGGCCTACTGTAAAGTTTTTCCAGTGCTAGGTTGGCACAGTAGGTTCATCGCTGTGTTGTCCTTAACATGTTAAACAAAAGAAGAAAGCGCTGTTTGTGACCTTTCTGACTTACCAGAGCTTCCCGCGTCAGTTCCCATAAAGGTGCTCCGGTCTTCCCAGCACTTGCGTCGTGTCCCTCTGTACCAGCGCCATCCTTTATCGGCGTCCCAGCTGGTGGAGATGCAGGAAGCAACCGCACTTCTAGAAGTGTAGCCGCCTCCCACGGGCGAGCAGGCGGGAGGCTGGGCAGCTCTGTGGGCTGGCCATACGCCGTGCACGCCCTGACGGCCCCATGGTTTCTAGCTGATCCCAAATGTCAGGCAGAGGAGCACTTTCAAACTTTGCTGTTACATAACAGAACTGCAGTGACTCCCTGTCTTTCTTTTTCTTCTTTTGCATCAATTTCTGGTTTATTCCCCCTGTAGTGGAATTACTGTTTTGGCCCATGTGGGGTTTTTCTGTCTCCTGTTGTCAGGGCTGTGGCCTTGACACTTCCCCACTGTCCTTGGCGTTGCTGCAGTAGCCCCTGAAAGGCTGAGATGTCGCTCTTACTGAAAAGCCGCAATTTCAAAATTTTGTAAACAGCTGTGGCCCGGTGGCTCGGTTCATTGGAGCATTATCCTGAAACGCCCAGTTGGGGCACATGTGGGAGTCAACGGGTGAATGCCTGGATGGGTGGGGTGGTGGGGCGAGCTCTCTCTTTCTCTTTCACCCCCCTAAAAATCAATAACTTTAAAAAAATCTACAAACAACCTGACAACATTGCCAAGCACTCAGAAATTAGAGATAAGGAAGAGATCCCTGGTGGACCTGCCCCTGGAACTTTTGATCTCTCTGCTGTGTCATTTCCTTCCCGTTATTTTCCACATGCGTGTTGTTGACAGCTGAGTCACCGTGACCAATCTTAGGGTCTTTTCTGGTCAGAGGCAAAGCCTGGTCTGTGCCGGCAAACACACACCTACACAGCGAAGGCGTAGGGTAGCCCCGTTATCCCCTAATTCTCTCCCTTTGTACTGTCACTTAGATTGGTTGTATAATCATTGCAGTTATAGTGTTGTGATAAATGACTTACTGTGTATACAGTAGTCCCCCTTATCCTTGCGGGATATGTTCTAAGACCCCCCAGTGGGTGCCTGAAACTGTAGATAGTATTGAACCCTATGCAGCAGGTCCTGGAATAACATTTTACTCAAGTCATTTCATTACAACGTCGATGAGATGCCTAGGAACTCAACTCTTGTTTATGTCAATTAGTCTGTGATAAAGTTGCAGAACCTATTGATGACATTAGGTTACTGTATATACTGTTTTTTTCTATATACACATTCCAATGATAAAGTTTAGTGTATAAATTAGGCACAATAAGGAATCAGCAGTAACAATAATAAAATGGAATAATTCTAGCAATCCACTGTAGTAAAAGCTATGCCAACGTGGCATTGTTAAGTAAAACAAGGGTTGCTGGAACACCAGCACTATGGTCCGGTGACGGTCCATCTGATAGGATGGCCACCGAGTGGCTGACAGGTGCGGAGTGTGCACAGTGTGGAGAAGCTGGACAAGGGACAGTCCACGTCCCGGGCAGCACGGAGCGGGTTGGCAAGAGAGTCCATCACGCTGCTTAGATCAGCATGCAACTTAAAGCTTAGAAATTGTTTATTTCTGGAATTTTCCATTTAATATTTTTCAGTCCATGGTTGATCATGGGTAACAAACTGTGGAAAGTGAAACCGCAGATAAGGGGGGGACTCCTGTAGTTTTATTTTTAACGTAAACTTTTATTAACTATAACATAAGAACATGCATAAATCACCAGTGTTCAAGTCCATGACTTTTATTTTTTTAAAAATCCTTATCCAAGGACATGTTTACTGATTTTAGAGAGAGAGGAAGGGAGAGAAAGAAACATCAATGTGAGAGAGAAACATTGAGAGGTTGCCTCGTGTATGCGCCCTGATTGGGGACCGAACCCACAGCTTAGGCATGTGCCCTTTCGGGGGTCAGTCCCTTAAGCTTCTGGCATACGGGATGGTGCTCCAGCCAACTGAGCCACCTGGCTAGGGCAGGTCCATGACTCTTCGCAAAGTGAAAACATTGGTGGAACCAGAACTCAGATCAAGAAACTGAATTTTACCGAACCGCAAACATTTTCTTATGCCCTGTCTGCTTCCTACTTCACTGTATAGTTTTGTTTCAAAATAACAGACTTATTGAGCTATCATTTATATTCCATATAATTCACCCATGTAAAGTGTACAGTTCAGTGGGTTCTAATATATTCCCAGGCTTGTATAACCATTGCCACTGTCATTTTTAGAACACTTTCATGACCTCCAGGAAACCCCATACCCACTAAGCAGTCACTCCTCATTTCTGCCTGATCCCTGGCAACTACTAATCTATTTCCTCTCTCTGTCGATTCTTCTATTCTGAACATTTCATATACATGGAATTCAGGAGAAGCGGTCTTTTGTGATTGGCCTCTGCTGCTGACCAGAATGTTGTCAAAGGTCATCGTGGTGCAGTGCCTGCTGGTGCTGCATTCCTTGTCTGGCCAAATGACAGTCACCATAGGGATAGATTTCCTTTGTCCAGCAGCTGATGGATATTTTGGCTGTAATGAATAATGCTGTGGACATTTGTGTGTAAGTTTTTGTGTAAACACGTTTTCAGTTTTCTTTGGTAGCCACCTAGGATTGCAACTTCTGGGGCATATGTAGCTCCATGCTAACATTTTGATGAAGCGCCAGATGGCTCGCCTCAGCGGCTTCCTCGCTCTGCGTTCCCATAGCAGTGTGTAAGGCTCCTGCCGCGTGGCGCTTCCAGATCCTGGAGTCTTTCCATCGGACAATTTCTTTATATGGGGCCTTGAAGTCAAGAATTGTGAAACTTTTCATAGGAGTTTGCTCCGTGGTGCAGATCCCACTCCGGGCAGTTCTTGCCAAGTCCTCTCTGTGGCCGGCATCACCAGCCCTCCCCTTTGCTCTCCTGCTATGGGCTGAGAGGCAAGAAGCCAGAGCTTTAAAAAAAACTTACCATTTTAACCATTTTTAGGTGTCCAGTCCTGTGGCATTGAGTACATTCACTTCGTTGTGCAAACATCGCCACCATCCAGCTCCAGAAGCCAAAGCTTTTGAAATTGTGTGTAGAACAGACGTGAGAACAGTGTCCAGCTCTGATCCTGGGCCTGGCGTCGGTCTCAGTTGGCCAGGCCCTCCCTCCGGGGTCCTGGAAGTGTCATGTTAGGAGAGCTGTCAAGATGAAGGCCCACGCTGCACAGTGTGCGGGGGCCTCAGACAGCTTTGAGAGCTTGCCGAGGCCCATGCCCATGAGTGGTTTTTGTTAGGTTGCATTAAGGCCATCTGCTGGGTGGCCTTCAGCATCAGGGTTGGGGATGCTCTGTCTCTTGCAGGTGACCTGCCTGCACACCCTGGGCTACCCCCCTGCCCAAGGGCAGGGACTGCATGTGACCAGTGTCTCCTGGAACAGCACGGGCTCTGTGGTGGCCTGTGCCTACGGCCGGTGAGTGGCAGCAAGGGCGGCTGAGGGGCAGTGGGAGGCCCTCGGGCTCACACGTGAGCCTCTGTCTGCCTGTCTGCAGAGGGATGGCTCAGGGCTCGGTCATCCTGGGAGTCTTCTCCAGGCTGCGCGGGCAGCGGGCTGGCAGGGGAGGGAGGGGCCAAGAGCCCAGGACTCACAGTGCCCACCGGCCAGGCCTGCGCAGTGAGCCGTGGGCCTGCCTCGCCTTCTCCTTGAGTGCTTTCCTCCACGCCACCATTGTGTGCACCCACCCTGGGTTCCTGGGAACCATTTTCCAGAGAAGGCCATGTCCTCGGGGTGCCATGGAGGAGCCTGTGCCACTTTGATACTAAGTACAGTGTCTGGGTATGATGGGGACACAGGCCAGTCTGTTTGCGGGTAATGAGGGGCGGGGGCAGGGTGCGGTGGGATGAAGCGCCGGCCTAGGGGCAGAGCCAGCTCAGGCGTGCCCGTGTGCAGGCTGGACGATGGGGACTGGAGCACACTGAAGTCCTTCGTGTGTGCCTGGAACCTGGACCGGCGAGGCCTGAACCCCCAGCAGCCGTCAGTGGTGGTGGAGGTGCCCAGTGCCGTCATGTGCCTGGCCTTCCACCCCACGCAGCCCTCCCACATTGCCGGTGAGCGACCCAGCCTGCCTCGCGTCTGCTTCCTGCCCTGCAGAGGGTGGCCAAAGGGGAGCTCTCCATCGGGCCCCCAGTCCCTGGGCATGGCCTGGGCAGAACCAGCGGGGGACAGAGACCACAGGGGACCCTGTGCTCAGGCGAGGATGCTGAGTGGGCCTGTGCCGGGCGCGCAGCTCAGGAGGCGGCCGCCAGCCCTCAGCCAAGCCCTGAGGGCGTGTGGGCTGTGCAGGGGTGCAGCCTGGTCAGGACAAGGGCAGGGCGGAGCTGCACCTTGGGGGGCTATCATTGGTGATAGGAGCCACACATCGGGAAAGAGGTCGTCCTGTAGGGCATGGCGCTGCTGGGCAGCAGGAGGGGCTTCTTGGGGCGGAGCAGGGCTTGTCCTCCTCAGGACCATTTTCGGGGCAGTGGCTCCACATCCTCGCTCAGCGGGCAGGAGGGGTGGGTGCCTGGCCAGGAAGCTGGGCGGCTGGGCACCGGTCAGCTCCAGCCTGGCCGGCTTGGCCCCGCAGGTGGGCTGTACAGTGGCGAGGTGCTGGTGTGGGACACGAGCCGTCCTGAGGACCCACTGCTCTGGCGTACGGGCCTGACGGACGACACACACACGGACCCCGTGTACCAGGTCAGAGCAGCGGGCTTTCGGGAGGGTCATGGAACACCGGCCCCTTCTCTCTGAGCGGGGCCTTGCTGCCGTGGGCCTGCTTCTCAAGGCAGAGCAGGAGAGAGGGTGCCCGCTTGGCACAACCACAGGAGGTCACCAGGGAGCTGGCAGCTGGACAGCTGCCTTCGGCATTCCTGGAGCTCCCAGGGCATGAGTCACGCCCCCGTCCCTGGGAGGAGCCACCCCAAGGGCCATTCCCAGCCTCCCAGCTGTCCTGGCTTTCTGCTAGGACTAGGGGACGGACCTCGGAACCCCGTGCCTGCCCCTGGCTGGGGAGGGAGGTGGGGATGCCGAAGGGTGGGGGCAGGCATCCTTTTCTTGACCTCGTTCCCACACTCTGTCGACCCAGGTGGTCTGGCTGCCCGAGCCCCGCCACAGCCACCGCTTCCGGGTGCTGAGCGTGGCCACCGACGGGAAGGTGCTGCTCTGGCAGGGGGCCGGGCCGGGCCGGCTGCAGCTCACAGACGGCTTCGCCCTGGTCGTGCAGCAGCTGCCACGGAACACCAAGCTGAAGAAGGTACCGGGGGGCTGAGGCTGCCACCCCTGGGAATGGCCCCAAAGGCAGCTCTGGCCTGTGGGACCTCCTGAGCCGGTGGCACTGGGGGCAGTTTGGGGCGGGCACTGGCACCAGTGCCACCCGCTGCGCTGAGATGTGCTGCATGGCCTCTGTGGGCCTAGGCTCCTTTGGGACACTCACCGGCTTCCCTCAGCTCTGCCCTGCCGTCCGTTCCTCTGCAGCCGCACCGGGGGGAGACCGAGGTGGGAACCACGGCGGTGGCTTTCTCCAGCTTTGACCCCAGCCTTTTCGTTCTGGGCACGGAAGGTGGCTTCCCACTCAAATGTTCCCTGGCAGCAGAAGACGCCGCTCTCACGCGAACACCCAGCTCTGTGCCCCTGCGGGCACCGGCCCAGTTCACCTTCTCTCCCCATGGTGGTCCCATCTACTCTCTGAGCTGTTCCCCCTTCCACAGGTAGGCAACACCTGGCCTGGGGATCGTCCTACATCTGCCACAGGGCCTCTAGCACAGGGCGGGTGAGGGAGTCCCGCCAGGCTTCTCTGAAGAGCTGCTTAAAGGACCAGGAGTCCTGCCTGGGCCTGGGCCTGCCGCGTTTGAGCTCTGGGGGTTGGCTGCAGGGTATCAGACCCTCTCTAACGAGGACTGCCAGTCTGTGGGGTTCAGGGAGGACTTCCAGGAGCCTGAGGGCCTAGGAGTCCAGCAGGAAGGCTCCAGCCATGCTTGGACATCCAGCACTCAGCCCGGCTTGGCTTTCTGCCCTTCCTTCTGTGCAGGAACCTCTTCCTGAGCGCAGGGACCGATGGGCATGTGCACCTGCACTCCATGCTGCAGGCCCAGCCCCTGACCTCCCTGCAGCTGTCTCACAAGTACCTGTTTGCTGTGCGCTGGTCCCCTGTGCGTCCCTTGGTGTTTGCAGCAGCTTCTGGTGAAGGTAGGAAGTGGGGTGCCAGGCTTAGCTCCATTTGGGTGACATGGGCCCAGCCTGTCCTGCACTTCAGCGATGGGGATAAACTGCACGTGGGCAACACCTCCCCTTATGTGGGACGGAGCTGAACTGGGCTGCATTCTTCTTTTGAGCTGTAGCCTCTGGAGTTTGCCTTCCAGGGTGTGCAGGGAACTTCTGATGCAGCTCCAGGCCTCTCACCCCACCAATCTCTCCATGAAGGTGATGTGCAGCTGTTTGATCTCCAGAAAAGCTCCCAGAAACCCACAGTTTCAGTCAGGCAAACCCAGGATGAGAGCCCCGTCTACTGTCTTGAATTTAATCACCACCAAACTCAGCTGCTGGCTGCTGGCGACGCCAAGGGCACGGTGAAGGTTTGGCAGCTGAGCACCGAGTTCACTGAACAAGGGCCCCGGGAAACAGAGGACTTGGAGCAGCTGGCAGTGGACGTGGCCACCTGAGGACGACAAAACCGCGGCAGGGAGTGTCGCTAAATACAGAGGCAGGTGGGGTGAGGCTGGACCTGTGCCGTGTACTTCTGGTGGAGCTCAATGAAGACAAGTTTTTGGAGGAGTTGAGTCATTTATTTCTTTTACATGAAAACAAAATTTGGGGGGCGGGGGAGGGGTGGGGAGAACAAGAGGAAACTAGCCAACTGCTTAGATTTTTCTGAAGTCGGAATGGAGCAGCTGGCTTCAGGACAGGAAGCTGGGTCCCCATGGCGACTGACTGGGCCAGAAGCAGTTTATTGAAGCACCATTTTCTACTAAGTTTTATCCCAAGCTAAGCAGATTTAAGGTTACATTGGAAAGTAACACTGTCTGGAATATTTTTCTTAAGAGCACAGAGATGAGTTGACATGCAGCAAGGCAACGGCAGGGCAAGCAGCGCGGGCCAGGCTAACCTAGGAGCAGGGATCAATTCACAAAGAGTGAGCGGGTAAACTCAACATAATCGAAAGCTGTGGGGAGTTCGCGGCCCTTGCCGTCCACGTAGGGCTTCATGTGGGAGACGCAGTAGTCGGCTTGTTCCCGAGTCAGGTTCTAGAGGGAAGACACCACCTGTCAGCCATGCTGAAGCCGCGGGTTGGACAGACTTCAAAAATGTTAATGCCCGAGCTTCAGGAAGACCTATGCCCAGAGCCCAAAGCCAGTTCAGCGGGCTGATAGACTCTGGCCTGGACTGAGATCCCCTGGTAAGTGGGGGTGAAACACCTGTTCCGGCAGCCCTCGGCTTTACTTTCACAGGGCCCCTCAATCCCCTCCTCCCCAGGGCAGGGGCGGGGAGTCCCAGACCTGGTACAGCTCCTCCTTGGTCACGTAAGGCTTCCCCTCAGAGCTCAGGGCACGGAAGGCGCTCTCGATCTCCTCGCTGGACTTGACGTTCTCCGTCTCACGGCTGATCATAAAAGCCATGTATTCTTGCAGGGAGACATGGCCGTCCCTGGGGAGGGACAAGTGCAGTGAGCAGGAGCAGGCAGCACATGCCTTGGGCAGAGCCGTGCCCACTACCTGCCCCCAGGCTCACCGGTTTGGATCCACAGTGTCCAGAATCGCCTCGAACTCAGGGTCGGGTTCTCCTTCCTCCACCATGGGCAGATCATAGCCCAGGGAACGGAGGCAGGATTTGAACTCCTGGTGGTTCAGGCGGCCAGATTTGTCCTTGTCAAAGTGTCTGCAGCACAAAGGGGAGGGCAGCTCAGCACACAGGCCCTGCCACTGAGCCTGTCCCTACCCCCACCTAGGGAAGGCGCGCGGTGTACTCACTTAAACATCATGCTGAACTCTTTGAGGGCCTCCTCGGTCACCCCTGTTGTATTCCTGTAAGAAAGGAAATTAGGGACTGAGTCCCCCACCCCACACAGCAGCAACCTAACTGCCAGACGCCGGGTGACCTATGGTCTGGTGGTGAGACTGTCCTTCCCACAGCCCTCGGTACCGGTTGCAGGTACCTGGCTTGGATCTGCTGCTCCAGGTTGTGCTGCATGCGCATGCCCAGCTGGTCGAGCTGGTCCCACTGCTGGGCCAGGCCCACCGTGCTGTGCTCTGTGTACTTGTTGTCCAGGATCAGGGCTTCCTCCATGGCTGCCCCTAGGTCCTCAATCTTCTTCAGCTGACTTCTCATGGCTCGAATCTCCTGGTGCTTGCGCTGCAGTGGCGGGGGAGCAAAGATGTATGGGACGGGCTCTCGCCTAGGTCACCAGGCCCAAGAGGCCTGACTAACAGCCCTGGCCCTCCCAGCCTGAGACCAGCAGGGCTGTCTGCAATGGGAAAGGTGGGCTGGGGTGAGGCTAGAATCCCACAGCCTCAGAAAAGGGAAAGACTTCAAGGGGAGTGTCACAAGGAAGTGGGCAGATCTGCCTGGGTAACCGCTGGGTTGGCCAAAAAGTATTCAGTTTTTTTCTGAAAAGTAAAAGGCACGTTTTTCATTTTCACCAATTTTATTGATTTTGGTATTGTAAGTACGTTGGCTACCGCCTGCGTAGTATAACACTGATGGTTCTCAAATAATGTCTCAGTTTGATCGTTATCAACTTCAACTGTTCTACCCAACTATGGAGCATTATCCAGCAAGACACCTCAAGCATGAAATTTCGCAAACCACTTTTGACACATTTGATCAGTTACAGCACCTTCTCGATATACTGCACGCGACTTTTTTGCATTTCAGTTGCATTTCTACCTCTTGATATAAGAAAGCATAATGCTGAAAACATTGCATATTTTCTTCCCTCTTCAATGTTAAAATGGCTACACAAAAATTCACCAATTTTGATTTTTTTTAAAAAAGGCACACTGATAGGACAACTATCATAATACAATCTAACAAAATTGTCTCAAATGAAATTAAAGACAACTACGCGCTACTAGAGCCAGTGTACGTAAAAAGCCAAACCTTTTGGCCAACCCAATACATATGAAGGACAAGAAAAGCCTTTTCCTCTTTAAGCGGGGCTCAAGGTAGCAATCGTCAAAGCATGTCCTTAGTATGATAGGGACCCAGGCTACTTTAAGCCCAGGGGAAAAGGAGTATCCAGCCCACCTCACGCCTGGCTTTGAGCCAGGCAGGCCTGCTGGGGTGGACGGGTGGAGAGTCTCAGCTGGGCCAGGAGCCCAGGGGGCACTTACTTTGGTAGCTTCAAGCTGGGATTCGAGGGTCCCGGATTCTTCCACCATGCAGGACCTAAACACAAAACACGGAAGCATGGTGAGCAAGGGGGACCTGGGAGCTGGAAGTGAACTGTCCTTAGAGAAAACAGTGCCTGCAGTCTCCAGTTCCTTGTACGAGGGAAATTAAACCTGTCGACTACTGGCCAACGTTTCCTAAGCGGCCCAGGGAGCAGGGTCGGTGGCCATTTCCTGTCCAGAGATGGGAAGCAGCCGCTCCACGGGGCGGGCCGCCTTCCTGGGCTGACCGATGGGCCAGGGCTGAGCCCCGACCAGCCTGCTCCCAGGCCAGGGCCCTTCGTCAGGTGGCCCCTCAGGCCCGGCCCGGCGGTGACATGGTGACTGACCCAAGTTAGGCCCTTGAGGGGCACCTTGGGAACCGACTTTAAAGGAGCAGAGAAGGGCTGCAGGCCTGCCTGACAGTGCACCCCTGTGCCGCCATGGGTCAGGGGGTGGGCTGACAAGCTGACAGCCTCCCCCAGAAACCTCTGGAGCCTCATGCAGGTTCCTGAGGAGGGGAGCCCCATTTTAGGGGGATCAGACCCCTGAGATACGGAGACTGGGTAGCTAAGAGATGACGACCAGACCTGAGGTTTAAAATGGTTCTAGTTCTGCCTAAAGGAGGGAGGTGGCCGTGACTAAGCCTCAGATTCAGCTCCCAAGACCTAGACACAGCACCAGAAGCTCCTTCCAAGCCTTGTTCTGAAAAGCAAGGGGCTGAGGAGCCTCCGTCTTCCCATTAACACAGTGCAAGGTCCCAGGAGGCTTCCAGTGAACAAAGACGACAATCGTGTTGGGGGGACGTGCAGGGGCAAGTCACACTGTGCGCATGTCCTTGGTGGGGTTTTAGCTCCGCCTCCCCAGTACCCACATTTGACCCAACCTACCCTTTTAACACCCAGCGACCAGAGTTAGCTCTGAAATCTCCCCAAGTCCAAAGTGTCTAGCAAAAAGCAAGGCACCAGGCTTCCTCCTACCCCAGCAGCTCAGACTTGCGGTCATGCCATGTTCCCCCGGGCAAAGCACACCCCCGGGGCCTGGGGGCGGGAGGCTGGGTGCTGCTGCAGGGGGAGGAGGACAGACCCCTCTGTCCCAAGCGGCCGAGGGCAGTGGGTTAGTCAGAAAGCAGAGCCGCCTGGGGTGGTGCATTGGTAAAACCAGTGAGATAAGGAGAGAAATAAGAGGAGAAAAACCTTCCAGACAGATCATCCCCAACTTCATACTGATAGACACGAATGACCCGACGATAGGCTATGCTATTCAAAGAGAAGAAACCAAATGAATACACCGAAGGAAGGGGGAGGAGAGGCATACCGAGACAGACACGCCACAGGCCCGAGCAGCAGCGCACAGGCAGGGCGACCTGGCGCCCAGGCGGGACCCAGGGGAGGGCGGGCTGAGGGCCAGCCTGGGAGGGCAGGCAGCCGTGGGGCAGTGCACATGGGCTGGGCAGGACAGGACAGGGCAGGAGGAGCCACACGGTAAGGGGAGCATGGCACCTTACAGAGACAGGACCGAGACCAGCAGACACAGCCACGGGGCCCAGGGGCACGGCAGACACCCGGGTGGCTCACAAGCTGGAAACCGGGATCCCTTGATCCTGACCCATCCTGCCGCCAGCATGTGGGGACGGACCCGTATGTGCTTCTCTCCCGCTCTGCTCGACTCACCTGCGGCAGACCCTCGGGAGGACTAGTCTAAAACACTGTGGTCCTACCAGTCGTGGCCCCGAGAATGGGCCTGGAGGAGAATGTAAAGGTGGCCAACCAGGCAGAAGAAGGGGGAGCAACGGGGGAGGGGTCCCTGCTAGGACTGGGTGGGATGACCCTGTTCCTCTTGGGCTCCTCCCAGGCCCTATCACTTAGAAACACTGGGCACTTATGCCTCCATTAGGGTAAGTGACGCCTGTCCCTCCCCCGACCCTGAGGAAACGGGGGTTGCTGGGGAAGGGGTCAGTGCACTGCTGGGGCCTTACTGAACCAGCCTGAGGCCCTAAACACTGTTAACTTGCTTTATGCTCACGGCCTCCTAAGGATTAAATACAGTCCCACCGGCCACATGAGGAGGAGAGGCATAAGAGGCGGCCAGTGCCGTCCTGTGGCTGACCCAGCGTGGGGGTTCCCAGAGGCTTGGCTTTAGCTCTGACCTCCCAGCTTGGTCACATTCCCCACCTGAGCACCCCTGGGGTCAGAACAGGACAGGAGTACCTCTCCTCCCCAGACCGCAAGCTGTCAGGGCGGGGCTGTGGGGCAAGGCACACCCTCCTTGTAAGGTGACAGGGACAGGGCGGGGGCAGTGGAGCCTGCCCTGGGCTGGGAGGGGCAGGAAGGCCCATCCTGGGATCCTCTGCAAGCCAGGCCACATGGGGGCAGGGGGCAGAGGGACAAGCACACGGGACAGCACCACACCACAAGCCCAGAGAAAGAAGAAGACAATATTAACCCATCGAGGAGGTACGTTCTGCGGAGGTGGAATCCAAGCAGCCACAAGACAAGGTGGTGTCCGGACAGCGGTGGTCAGGAGGTGGGGAACAGAGAGAGCCACGAGGAAGAAAAGAAAAACCAACAACATCAGTGCCCACCCTGCACTCAACCCACCATGGTCTGCCACTGAGTCGGTGCTCAGCGCTGACCAGGGGCCATGCATGTTCCCACCCAACTGGGCAAAGTCCCTCCAGGAACAGTTCTAACGCTGTGCAGCCCTCCAGCTCCCGTGCTCCTACTCTCTTCCTGAGTGCCCGGGATGCCTCCTGCTTTCATGCAAAGTTCCCCAAGCCCTGGGGCCAGAGGCCTGGGCACGCAGCCTCAGGCCCAGAGCGCTCCCAGGGCCAAGCGGGCCGCAGGGCTGCACCTGGTCTCCTGGATCCACTGGTGGAAGGCGTTGGCGTGCTGCGCAAACTCCTGCCGCAGCTTGTCATTCTCCTCCTGCCGGCGCTGCTCCTTCTGCAGCTCCAGCTCCCTCTCCTAAGGACCAAAGGGGAGCAAAGGCCTCGTCACCCCGGCTCCTCCTGAACAGACAGGCCCAGGACGGAAAGACTGCCCCCAGGAATGGATGGACCAGCTGCCTTAACGTTTGAGAGGAGTAGGAAGTTGTTTTCTAAATGCTGAACACAAACTACTGCTGTGGGGGTCAGGGAGACTGGGTGTCAACCTCAACCCAAAGGCAGCAGGGAGGAGTCGGGGAGACGTTCAGGGAGCTCAGAGCACTCAGCCACCTCTGGCTGCTCGAGCCCCCCGGCCTGGGAACTCTGGCAAGACGTGCACAGAAGTGACTGATGACAGGCAACGGGGGCTGCCTGACTGACACACACCGTCACTTCTGAGAACGAAGCCCCGCTTCCTCCGCCCGAGCCTCACTGCTTTCCTGCCGGAAGGGGTTTCTCTGACCAGGTCCCGGGACACAGCCCGGCAGGCGAGCAGAGAGCAGTGGGAAGGGCACCTTGATGATCTTCTGCAGGTTCCTCCAGGTCTCCTCCAAGGCCTCCATGGTGAACCAGGTGTAGGGGTTGGAGGCCACGCGGAAGCTCTTGATCTGGCGGTCCAGCTCGGCCAGCTGGTTGAAGTCAGCCTGGGCTGAGCTGAGGGAGGAGCGGAAGGCGTCGTGGGCCTCACGCAAGGCTTTGATTTCTTCCAGGGAGTTGCAGCGCACAGGGTCTGTCAAATCCTCCTCTGCGTTTTCAAACCAGCTGTTGAAGGCAGAAGCCTTTTTGGCAAAGGTCAGGAAGAGGTCCTCCACCTGGAAGCAGAGGAGACAGAGCTGTGACAGCTCCCAGGCGGGACGCGCTGGGCAGGGCGAGCAGCGGGTGCTGGGCAGGAAAGGCTCCGCGGCACCAGGGCTGAGATGGCCGTGGCCGGCTTGGCTCCCCTCTCCCACCTCCTCCACCAGGAAGTCCTCCGTCTGTCTTCCTTGCCACCCTTCCCCCTGGGTATGTGTGAATTCAGTCTGTCCTGGGGGTTTCTGAATGGCAATCTCATGAAAGCAAGGGTGCCACTGCCCTGGAGGAAGGCGACCCCACACTCCTGTGCAGGAGCCATGGGCCAGGCTGACGGCGCGGAGCAGCACACAGGAGGTGGGCTCGCCTGCCCCAGCCACTGGGCCAGTTGAGCTTCGCCTGGCACGGCCTGCCTTTACCTTGCGGAAGTGACTCTGAGCCTCCAGCAGCTTCTTTTTCCGGGTGGCCGAGTTGGCCAAAAGCTGGCTCCATCTCTTCATGAGGGAGGCGTGTCGGGCCTCGATGGCCTTTGACTGGATGTGCTTTGCGGCCAGCAGCTGGTCTTTGAGGGCGGTGATGTTGGCGATGCCCTCCTGCTGGAAGGCCTGCAGGCCAGCGTCAAAGGTTTCCTGGAACGGGAGCCATGAATTACTCTGCAGTGACTGCGACAAGACTCGAACTTGCTGGTTCTGGTGCCTCGGCCAGACAGCCTGACATCCCCATCCTGTCCTGCCACTAGGTCACACCTGCCCTTGTCCCTGCGACTGCAGACCACAACAGCAGCATCGTCCCAGTGCCCCCCCGCCCCCGGCAGCCTGAGGTCAGACAGGGGGGTAGGCCGACGGCGTGTCCTACAGAGCACAGCCCTGCTCGCACACGGGGCCGCCACAAGCACGCCGAGCGTGGAAGCGCCCCGAGGACCGGGCTCGCATCGTGTGCGCTGCTGAGTCCCTGGGGCCCAACGCAAGAGTCAGACGTCTCCATGAAAGGTGCTGAGCACCGCGCATCCACCAGGAACTGCTATTTGAGCACATTTCAGATACCCAGCCAAGGGGCCGCAACTGACCTGTTTGGTAAGGAGAGTCTGGACAGAGGACAGATCTCGGCCGTAGTCATCAGTCTTCAAACTGTTCTCCTTTTCACCTAGAAAACCAAGCATGGGAAATATACCTCTCCCTCTCAGTGGAGTGAGATTAAAAGAAAAAAATACTCAAACACACTATTACCTTTTTATATTTCAATTTCACTACCACCAACAGCAGCCTGTGATTCCACATTAACTGGCTACTCCCTGCACCTCAGACCCCCATTCCCCATCTGTGCCATGAAGACACGTGATTCAGTCTCCTCTTATGTGACAGCAACTACCAAGGTCACGTGGTCTTGAAATCAGTCTAGTTCCTGCTCTCAGGAAGGGTGAGCGCACCCTGGGCCCAAGTGGCTGGGGGCCGTGCCGACGCAGCCTGGTGCCAGCTGCCGTGCTGTGTCCCTGCTGTGACCTTCACTGCTCCTTTCATTGGCCAAGGGCTTTCCTGTGTGTGTGAGAACCCGTGTGTTGGCCCAGTGCCAGGCCCCGTGAGGCCCTGGTTCTCTGCGTCAGGACACGGGCCCTAGGCCCACCCTGGCGGCGGGTTTTCTGACACGCTCACGTTTGATTAGTTTCTTCTCTGCAGAAGATCTGCTGCAAAGGGAATAGATGAGCAGGGGTCTGAACAGTCCTGCTGGGCAGGGGGCGAGAACCGGGCTGCCCGAGACCACGCTTACCGATCCAGGACTCCACCACGTCCGCCTTCCAGTTGAACTGAAGGAAGGCCGAGTTCTCGTCCAGCTTCGCCTTCCTCTGGGCGGCAGCCTTCTCCAGGTCGGACACTTTCCCATTCAAGCCCTTCATCTTGGAGGAGATGTTCTCCTCATGGTGATTGTTCTGGGCCACAAAGAGAAGGCACGCTCCCGTCAGTCCCCTGCCCCCCACGGTGGTTACCTGCCCCGGGCCTCCCTGCCTGGGGGGCTTTGCTCTCTGGAAGGGTCCTGTGCGCCGGGGGAAAGAGTGGGTAAGGATTCCAACAGCAACACAGAGTAAAAGCCTTAAACAGACGAGTACTGGCAATTCCACATCAAGGAATAAATTCTAAAGGAATAATTGGGAATATACTGAAATGTTAAATCACAATCACGTGTCTCCATCAGCATTAGCTTTGACAGCAAAAAAACTGGAAAAAGCCTAAATAACAGTCTCTAGAAAAAATACTATATACCCAAAAATGGCTGTTTTATGTATTCCATAACAATAGAAAAATGGTTCAGGAAAATGTTTGGATACTGTGGAGACTGAGCTTACGAAGCCTCAGGCCCTTTTGTTCCCTCTTGGTTCAAAATGTACTGGAACGTCCTGTATAGTGGCCCCGTTACAGCCAGAGCGACGCACCCCGATGAGGCAGGCGCCTGTTTCATCGGGGGCAGCGGTGTGGAAAAGGTCACACCGGTGTTCTCAGGTGGTGGCGGAGGGTGATGGTTACGACTTGCTTCCCTGCATTTCCCACTGTTTCTACAAAGGGCTTTAACACTTGAGAAATAAGTGGCGACCACCACAAGGGAGGGGGTGCTAGAGTCACAGAACATGCAGCGGGATGCCTCTCCGCTCAGCTGACGCAGAGAAAGCGTGCGCTGCGCCGTTCCTTACTGACTGGCTTCCGAAGGGGAAACCAGCAACCAATCATGGGGTCTCCTGCTTCTTTATGAAACACAGGAGAGGCACTGCTACTGGCCTTGCGTAGAACTTTGGTGACTATCCTGGGGACGAGCATTGTGGGCAACAGATGCCTGCATGCGTCCCGGCGCTAGAAACCAGGGTCTCACAGGCTCACCTTCTTAACGAGGTCTTGTCCATTAGTGCAGACGTCATTCACACGGTCCTTGTGGACAGTGAAGTCTGTCTCGAAAGCTTCGTGCTTCTTCAGCAGGCCCTGCAAGGGAGGCAGCGAGACCGGCACTGAGCGCCTGGCACGCACCAATGTGCCGCGTCGGGGCAGAGGGTAACACGCCCTCCCAGCATCCATCTAGCTGGGCACTAAGGCGGCAAACAGGTGCCAAAATAAGCGGGGGATCCTGAAGGCAATACACCCCAGGTGCAGCGCGAGGACCGGCGGGGGCGGGCCTCGGGAGCGGCGCCAGGACGGTCTTCCTGGCTGGGCATGCTCTGAGCGGTCAGTCAGCAGTGTCCCTCCTCCCCTCTGGGGGACCCGGAGTGGACAGAAAGTGTGCGGAGAGAGCGATGACACCCCCGAGCCCATCTCCTCAGGGACCTTCCCAGTCCTGCCCTCAGCACAACGGGAGCGCTGGAGACAACGCTCCCAGGGCCCAAACTGCACAGAGGCGGGAGCGCCCTCACCCATTTCGGTTCGCGCTCCGCCACCCCCATGAAACTGCACAGGGTCCCCACTGTGAGGGGCATGGCTCAGGACTACCCCCATTCTTAGGAATGCAGACTCTGGGTCTGCAGCTGGTGACACACATTCAGGAACATTCTAGCATAATGTGCAGCTCCTCCTATCAAGAGGGGAGTCCACTCATCCACCCGACCCCGGGCTGCTTTGTGGCTGCTCTGACCAACAGAAGGCAGTGAGGACAATGCCGTGTCCCGTCTGAGACGAGGCCCACAGACCCCCGGCGGACTCCGCCTGTGCCTGGGAGAAGCCGCCTGAGCGAGGCGGCCCAGCCTGCTGGGAGAGGAGAGGTCGCGTGGCGCGGACCGGCTGCCGGCGGCCTCAGTGACGCTCAGGGATCTCAGCCCGGCCGCCCTCTGCCTCAGGGCGGCGGTGAGGGAGCCCAAGGGAGAACAGCAGAGGGACTGTCCCCCCATTCACAGAACTGGGGGACACAAGAGTCTGTTTTTAGGGTTGTTACAGTGTGACAGTGAACCAACAGCACGTAGGACGCATGTGTGCTGAACTGTGTGCCTGCGAAAGGCACGAAGCGGCCCTAACCCCGGCACCTGTGGGTGTGCGCCTGTGGCCTCTGCAGGTGACCCGATGAAGATGGGGTCACCAGGCTGGGCCCGAACCCCGTGACTGTGTCCTTAGAAGCAAAGGGAAACCTGGACACAGACACACCAGAGCACTGCCGCAAGAAGACAGACGCAGAGGGAAGATGGCTGCGGAGGACAGACAGAGCCTGGAGTGACGAAGCCACAGCCAAGGACCCCCTGGGGCCACCGGGAGCTGGGAGAGCTGAGGGAGGACCCTCCCCGAGAAGTTTCAGGGGGCGAGGACCTGTCCACCCTCCTTGCTCTCAGACTTCTGGCCTCCAGAACTGGAAGACAATGAAGCCACCCGTGCGGCAGCCCTTGATGGCAGCCACAGCAAAGCGACAGAGCACTGGGCTCACAGTCAGGTCCGCTTTATCTGCAGAGGGACGACTCCTGCAGCCCAAGACCTTGAGGACAAAAACCAGCCAACGCGACCTTGGCCCCTGGCTCGGTAACCCCCTGGTAAGAGCACAGCCACTCAACAAACCAGCAGGGAAGGGCGACCAGAGGCGGGGGCTGGGAGAGGAGGCGGGCGGCGCCTCCGGGCCTGCTGACCTGGATGGCAGCCAGAGTGTCTCCATAATCTTCACTGGCCACCAGGGTCATTTTCTCATTGATCCAGGCTTCTTCCTCTTCCACGTTGGCTACGAACTGCTGATATTCCAAGGATTCTTCTAGCCGTTGGCCCCTATTTACAGGAGACAGGAAAAAAAAAATCAGCTATGGCCCCTTCAGACATTGTTCTGACAGTTAACACGCTTAAAAACGCCGACAAGTGTGGGGCGTAAACGGCTCAGTCAGGCCCTCCGCACGCTGCGGACAGTGTTGGCGGGATGAGAGATTCTAGGACCGCACGCTGGGTCCAGAGTCTCGTAATGGGACCAGCTCGCCAGGGGCGGTCAGAGGTGGCTCTGGAGCAGGCCAGCTGCAGCCCCTGTACACACAGGGACAGGGTCCAGGAGGCGGCGGGAGGCCCCGAGCCCCGCGCAGGCCTCCCGGCTGTGGCCGAGCAGGCCGCGCCGCACTGCGCCCCGCCGCTCACCGGGCCGCGGCCAGCTGCTTCAGCTCCTGCCAGTGCTCCACAAACTGCGCCAGGCGCTGCTGGATCTCCTCCTTCCCGATGGTGTTGTCGTCTGACAGCTTCTTCCCAGTGTCTAGGACACCCTGGCGGGCAAGGAGGAGCAGGTTAATGGCCACCTCCAATCCAGAACTTCTTCCCAGTTTGGGGAGAGGGGGTCGTGAACACTGGCGACACCTCAGTGACGCGAACCAGAGCAAAGGATTTCCCAGTGGTCACTGGGGCTCATCCAACCCTGCTGCCCTCTCAGCCCGAAGGGGCTCCTCACCTGAATGGCAGGCTCGTGAGCAGCCAGCTCCGCCTCCAGCCGCTTGTGCTTCTTCCTCAGGTTCTGCACGCCTGTTAGGTCGCGGCCGTAGTCCTCGGAGCTCACCAGCAGCTTCTTCTCTCTGGGCAACACAGGCAGGCGGTCAGCACCCGCACCGCCATGCTTTCAGCTGGAGGTGTCGGCGCGGAACTGCTGTGAAATTCACAGCCCTCATGATGTCCTTCACCGACCCAGCTCCCCAGGAAAACCCTGTCAGCCTTCTGCAAAACAGAAGTCTTTATTTCCCAAATGAACAGTGTCTGTGTATGCGCGTGGGAGCACGCACTATGTCTGCCTCTGCGCAGGGCTGGGGGTGCCTGTGGAACTGCCCTTCAACCCACTTTATCAAAAAGACACAGAATCAGAGAGAAACTGACCATTTTTTTTTGGTGAGGAATTAAGAGATTCCCCCTATTTTAAATTGGTTTGTGTATGTGCTACACGGGCTAGAAAAAGTAGCCTGAAATTGTGGGGAGAGGATTAAAAACAAACTCCTCTCCTTCCTTCAAGAATCGACCTCCCCCAGGAAGTCGGACTATCTTTCCCAGGTGGGAACTCACTAATTTCCCCAGGGACCTCAGGGCAGGGTCTAGCGCAGCCTAGCGCGGCCATCACGCATCGATCACTACCGTTTGGAGGCTGCCGCTGACCATGGACGGCACACCTGGCCCTCCGGAAACGGATGCGGGCCACGGCGAGTGTGGTGGGTGCAGCCGGGACCCAGCACAGCGTGGCTGCCGAGGCCATGCCCTTCCTGCCACACCTCCCTGTCCCACCGCCACAGACCAGGAGAGAGCTGGGCCTCCTGACCCTCACTCGGCCTCACAGTTCCGACTGCCATTGAAGGATTAAGGGACGTCCTGGTGGCCCAGAGCATGACGTCCCAGGAGCACATACTTGATCCAGGACTCCTCGTCATCCATGTCCCGGAAGAACTGGTGCAGGCGATGGGATTCGTTCAGCTTGGCTCGCCGGGAGGCTGCCATGCTCTTGATCTTCTGGAAACGACTGTTGATGGTGTCTCTCTTGTCCTTTACTTGGGATGTGTCGAAGGCACTGCTGGTCATCAGGCTGTCTGCCTGGCTGTTCAGGTCCTTCAGGCGGTCCTGGGTATGGAACAGAATGGAAGGGGTCAGAAGTCTGGGTCTCCATGAACTACTTGCTTGTAAATACGAGCTCAGGAAGTGCTCCTCCCTGATAAATTGGTTTAGGATATATTGGGTGTGGAGTGTTGATACACTCAATGTGTGGTATGCAGACCCCTGAGCTTCTACAAGGTCAAGACTATTTTTGCATCGATGGTGCAACAATGGGCGTGTGAGCGCTGAAGCCTTGGCTCAGGGCAGGGCAGACCGCATAGAGAAATCGCCTCTTCACTGCTCTGCGCTCCCAGTAAAAATGCAGCCTCACAAACTCCCTTTAAAAAGCAGTAAGATCCCTGGCTGGTGTGGTTCAGTGGACTGAGCACTGGCCTGCAAACCAAAAGGTCATCGGTTCAATCCCCAGTCAGGGCATGTGTCTGAGCTGCGGGCCGGGTTCCCCAGCTCAGGGCGTGCGAGAGGCAACTCATCAGCATACCTCTCACACACAGATGTTTCTCTCTCCCTTTCCTCTTCCCTTCTACTGGTAAATAAAGTCTTTTTAAAAAAGCCCAGTGACTGTCTTGAGGAAAAGCATGTGGTACAAGTTCAATGAGCCACCTTTTTCATGCAACCACCATTTTTACTTGAAAGGACAACCGACAAACTCGTCATTCAGACTTCAGGATCTGACAAATGCTGTGTTGGGTATAAAAAAAAGGAAACCTATCATTTCAAGGAAAACTGAGTTTGTTGTTAAGGATAAAACTCAAATTTCCTGAGAAAATCAGAATTCTGGAAAATTTCTGTCTCCCTCCATGAGCCTAACAACGTTCCAACAGGTAACAATTTCTGCGTGAAGACTGGTTGTGACTTTAACTAATGCGATGATATAATGAAACATGTCTACATTTAGAAGGTCTACATAACTCAGTGAACCAGTATTTTCCAAATAGTCCTATAACCTCACACATGGGTAAAGAGCAACATGGACCAGTGGATTTTAAGAGAACATGGTATAAAAACATTTCGCGACTAACCTTTAATAAACTACCACCTACTGACCTTGGTGTGGCATCAAATATTCACATTAATTATCTGACTTAAAACACTACTCCCTTCTCAAGCTACTGTGCATGGCTGTAGTGTGAGGCGACATCCCGCAAGAAACTGCACTCAGAAGCAGCTATGAGAAGTCAGCTGTCTCCCGTTAAGCTGGACGCTGAAGAGATTTGCAAAAATAGAGCCAAAGCCAGTCCTGCTTTATTTTTGTTTTCGGAAAAATTTAGTTATAATTCATCAGAATGTTACTTATGTTAATTTCTAATGGGTTTATTTCTATCTTAAATGAATCGATAAATCTTTAGATGCATAAGAAGCTGCAAAAACAGCGCAGGTTCGTGTGTTCTCCCACCAGGTCCCCCAACTGTCACGCCTTCCATGGCACAGGATCAAAACCAGCAACCCCGCTGACGTTGCTATGACCGATCCACAGGCCTCATGCAGAGCCCACCCTACTCTACATGCATTCACTTGCGTGTGCCTCTGGGGACGGGCTGCGTGGCCCCGCATGGATTTACCCTGCGAGTGGATCTGGGGAAATCACCATCGAAATCGAGGCACAGCCACTGCTCTGTTAGCACAAAGGCACTTCCTGGACCTTGGTAGCCACATACCCGCCCCGACCCCAACCCCCGGCAACCACTTATTTGTTCTCTGCCTCTGTGAATCTGTCATTTCGAGAATGTTACAGAAATGAAGCCACATAGCATGTAACATGTTGATACTGATTTATAAAATTTAACTTCTAAAATTTGTTTACTTTTAATAACGGTGAATATTGATAAATACAGCCCCCACACTCCTCGGGGCCCCTCAGTGATAGTATAAAGTGGTCCCGGGACCACAACGTGTGAGACCCTCGACTTTGAGTGAAGGACACCCCTCCCCTTTCCCAAATGCACAGCCGTGTCCAGACACGGGCCTGGCCACCCCTCTGCTCACCTCATGGGCTGATATATCCGCCTCCAGCAGTTGATGTTTTTTTAGCAAGTTGTTCACAGAAGCCAGATCTTTGCCATAATCCTCAGATGCCAGAAGGGCCTCCACCTGGCGGCGAAAAAGCAAGAGGCTACTGCACAGTGCACATGGAGAGTTGTGGAACATCCAGGCCGCCCCACTGCTGTCCCCGGTCTTAGAAGGCCTGCACACTTCTGACCGCAAGTTACTGCTGTGCCTGCTCGGCCTGGACCAGCCTGTGCGGCCTGAGGCGCCCTGCCTTCCTGTCAATCAAAAACCCAGCACCGGGCAGTTGAAACGCTACAGCTAAAGGCAGGGTCACTGAGCCTTCAAGGAGGTTTGATGCAAAATGCAATGCCACTTCACGGAAACTCCACTCGGGGAAGAACTGGCACATTCCCCTCAGCACAGCGTAGAGTGCCAATCGGAAGACCTGAGTGTCCGACCCCGTGGGACCGGTTCTGTGATGGCACAACTCACTCTATATGGACCCGGGCAGCTATTCAAACTACTGGGAGGAATTTCTGGGGACTTGGCGATAACACTCCCAATATATACTAACAATAATTACACTGTGAGTCCAACTGTATGTGAAAAATACAGCTACAGAGACATTCACGTAAACATGCACAGACAGGACACGGAGAGCGGTGGCTCTAAACGTTTCTGCGCCGCACCCTTCCTGCACCCTCCCACTCGCCTACGCAGCGTGCACGGCTGCCCTACTCTCTGCTCTCTCAGTTTCTACCTGCACTGCCTCTGGAGGAGTGAGCTACAGCCTAAGGCCACCAAAAATAAACTCACTCTTCTCTAAACAGTCCTTCCCTCTACTCCTGAGTCCCATAGAGCACACGGCTCACAGACAATAACGAAGATTTCTGCTAAAAGGGATGTCAGGAGAGCCCTGACTTTTAATGGTTTTGGGCTCACTGGCAGACCTGTTACCATCCTAAGTGACCAGACATCCTCTGACGCTGGGAAGGGAAAACCTCCTGGCATTACCTCGGACAGCCAGAAGTCAAAGTCCTTGATTCCAGTGTTGAAGTTCTGCTGCTTGTTGGCTTCTTTCAGTTTCTGGCTCTTTTCAGCGGACTTCTGCACCAGGAACTGCCACTGGTCAGCTAAGGCTGCCAGCCGCGCCTGGGCCACAGAAAAGAGCCGTTAGAGATGGTGAAAGCCAGAAAACCCGTTGTGCTACAGCTGACTTGACACACTCCCGGGGGGAGAACGGAAGATGTTCAGAGCAGCCCCTCCCACCCGCGTGCACGCCTCTCTGCGTGCAGCCGTGCCGGAGCCGGCCTCGTGTCCCCGGGCCAGTGCGGAGTAGGGCCCACCTTCACAGCGTCCTCGCTGCCGGCACAGGCCCCGCGCTCAATCAGAGAGTTGCCTGTGTCGATGACACCACGGATGCGGTCAGCGTTGGCGTGCAGCTCTGCTTCAAAGGCCTGGTGCTTCTGGTGCTTGCTCTAAGGACAGCAAAAAGCCACCTTTCAAAACCTAGTCCTGCACTTGACAGCTTCCTGGGGAAAAGGGATTCTCAGAAGGGAGTGCTAGCAAACTTAAAGACCCGGGGCAAGGGCCAGTGTGTTTGCAGAGAACACCACATGGTATCTGTGACTACTGTGGGGGTCAGGCTGTTGGGGCTGCGGCAGAAGGGCTGGGCCACCAGAAAGGAAATGCACCAGCTCAGGAATAGGTAAACTGAGTCAACTCTTAAGTCAGCAGGACTGGCTATCTGGGAGTGAGATCCTGGAATTAAACACTTTCTAACACCGTTCAGAAGACCGCAATGGCCAGTTGCAGTTCTGAACCTATGAGTACATCACTCTCCATCCACGGCTTTCTCCTCAACGGACAGAGGCTCTAACAATAACACACGTACGCATCTCTCATCATCTGAGGCAGCGATCACTATGGCGCAATGCCTCTGTGGCCAGGCTAGCAGGCTGGCTGGCCGGCCCGCTGCACCAGAGGAGAAATCTACAGCGGCTGCGGGCTGGGGCTCAGCCGGCCTCTCGTTTGGTGGCTGTCATTATCAAAACTCCTGGATATTGTCAAAATCCAGGCTTCCGTCCCAGTAGGAGCTTCTTTTCGCTAAGAAGAGAGAGGGCTGGGAGGGCGATGGGCTCCTGATGCTGGGGCCTAAGAGTGTTTTCAAGGATCCACAAAGGAACAGGAGGCGCGGGGACACAAGACACAAGTGCAAGGACGTGGCTATGGCACAATTCTGGGTGAGAAATGCAGGGTCTTGGGGGAGAATGTTATTTGGGGGAAAAAGAAGAGAAAAAAAAAAGCAGTATAGCTGAGGAAGAATTCTGCATCAAATATTTCATTTAAGGAGCAGCAACTGTCCAAGGACGGAGCCACCTGGCTGGCAGACCGCAGCACTGACACCGTGTCCCTGCTGGGTACCCTGGCGCCTGCGCTCCAGAACAAGAACAAAAGGTCTCGAACGCCCACAAACCCTGACGAAGCCCGATTCACTCTTCCTCTTGCTCTGATTGCTCTCTGGTTTGAGTCCCATCTATTCTATTACTTCATTGCTTCTCTCCATTTAGGCAACTTCTGAACTGCATTAGGACAAAAAGTCCCTTTCACTACCCCTTGGGTAACGTCCTGTTTTCCCTCAGCCCTTTGCCCCTGGCTCCTCTTAGATTTGGGAGCAGGTCGCCTGCTTTCTCTGTGGATCTCTCGCTGGTCCTCTCCTGTGACCAGCATGAAATTCCCACACTCTGCTAGACCCCCTGCTCTAGGCCACCAAGGGCCAAGGGCCTATGTCTACACGGAAAAAGGTGACTTTCATTTTTTTTTTTTTTTTAAAGAAGCACCTCTCCCTGGCTGGTGTGGCTCAGTGGACTGAGTGCTGGCCTGCGAACCAAAAGGTCGCCGGTTCTACTCCCGGCGCGTGTCAGGGCACGTGCCTGGGTTGCAGGCCGGGTCCCCAGTTGGAGGCGCCTGAGAGGCAACCGATCAATGTCTCTCACATACTGATAACTCTCTTTTCTCCCTCCCCTCTTCTCTAAAAATAAATTTAAAAAAATCTTCGGAAGCAGCACCTCTGGAAAGAAAGCAGCCAATTACTGCCCCTCAAATCAAACACCGCGCAGAACTCGCCGGTGTGATGAACTGGAGCGGGAACGGGGAATGAAGGGGTGCAGGCTAACGACAACAGAGACAGCCACAACCCGCAGGGACACGTGGGTGGGGGCGATGGGGGGTTAGAAATGAAAAGATGGATGAAGAGACACCAGCAGGCTGCGCGTGGCCACGATCACAAGAGTCTATACAGAGGAACACAGGTACCGGAGCTCATTTAACTAAAGCTTTTAAAGAACAAAAAACTTACCAGCAGCTTGGAAAGCTACAAAAACAGATTGAAATAACAAGAGTTCAGTACACTGATGTGAACACACAAGTCAGCTATTAAACAGAGACTCATTTTGCCGTCCTCCTTTCCCCTGGGAAGCTCTGCAGCTGGGGAGAGCGAACAGAAGGGCGCTCTACAGCCTTTTTGGAGCAGGGACCGACGGTGCCAACAGAGACGAAGCAGCCCTGAAAGGGCTCTGGCAATTCATTGGGACCTTCCCACCAGGCTCAACGTCTTATGAAAATTTTCACTGGCCTCACCTTGGGCACCAGGAATTGTCTGACAGGTATACCTTCCTTTTAAAAGATGCCATGCTTAATACAACTACTCAGGACACCAGCTACTTGGGAGGTAACAGCCAAGCCATTCAGCTCACCTGGATGTTGGTGGGATCCTTATAGGACTCGTCACTCGCCGTCTGTAGTTTTTCACTGATCCAAGCCTCGATCTCATCCACGTCCCGGCTGAACTGCTGGAGGGTCTGTGATTCTCCCAGCTTGGACCTCTTCTCAATCATCTGGGCTTTAAGACGTCGCCACCTGAACAAGTGAAACGGAGACCGATGTGCACGAACGCCCCTCCAATGGGACTGGCCAGCGCGCTCTCACAAGTGTGGCGGGATCGGTCAGCGCCGCAGAACACCCACCTGTCCAAAACCTCATTGCGCCGGCTAGCGATGTCGCCTTTGGCATAGTGGCCGGCCGCGATGAGCTGGTCGGCGAAGGACTGCAGAGCAGCGATCTTCTCCTCCTGTGGGCAAGCAGAGGCGTGAGGGCGAGGTGGGCAAGGCGGCACCGCCTGCCCTATACTGCAGGTCTCGCGTAGAGAGCGGTTATTTTGGGTGACTGAGAACTAGCCGGGGGCAGGATCGGAATACACCGACACTTTAGAAGCAGGAGCACAAAAAGCCAAAAGCTTGATTTCAATCATTACTAGAGTAGAGTTTAACTCAAGAAGACTCCAGGTCACGCTGGGGCGGGGCAGGGGCTAGGACACCCGTAAACGTCACATACAAAACTAGGCTAACAGGAGGAGGTGGTCAGGTTTGCTACACAGCGGTTTATAAACCAAAGCATTTTACATCTTTCTGATCTCTGTTAACGTGTCCCCTCACCTACCCCCAGCTTTGTTTCTCTTCCATTTCACAACAAACGTTCCCCCTGTGGCGCCCCCATGGTCAAACCCTCAGGACTGATGTGTAAAGTTAACAAAATGACTTCTGTAGCTCGTTTTTCTGGACTGCACGGGTGTCCCCGGGGGCCGCAAGACGGACTGCGCTGCTTCCTTTCTGGACTCAGAGTCGCGCACTGCGCGTCAAGGACGCTGCCAGCACGCCCTAGCTGGCTTAGACAAGTCAACAACTATTTTTGACCGTATTTGTCGACAAAGAAAAGGAGAGAAACCCAACAAAGACGATGTCCATCAGGAAAAAAACTGTTCAGACTCTCAGGTACAAAGGCCTCACCTGGACATTAATGGCTTTGTCAAAGTCCTCGTGTTTTTTGATCAGGGCCTCCACACTGTCCAGCGAGTCCCCTTTGTCTTCCGTATTCAGGAAGGCCTCCCGGGCAGCCATCCAGTTCTCTGCCTGCTCACAGTCCCGATGAAACAGCTAAAGGAAGCGAGACAGGTGAGAAGACGGAGCCTTTGGCAATGAAATGCCAGGTCAGAAACTCTGCGGAAGCTGCTGTCCAGCACACATACCTGCAGTTCAAGGCACTGGTCCAACATCATCCTGCGCTGCACCCAGGCCTTCTCCAGATCTGCACGCTCCTGATCTAGAATATCTAGTTTCTCCTTGATCTCTGGGCTGGCATAGTGCCCATGGGCCAACAGCTGCTGCCCAAACTGCTCAAATGCCTGGAAAGTGCCAGCCCTGGCATCAATTTCTGTCCGGTGTTCCTGCCAAGAGGAGGAAAGGGATTAGGTAACCGGCAGAAGATGCCCACTCTGATGTCAGCCACCAACTCACAACAAAGGGGGCCAGGGGAAGGGGACGACGAGGTCTGCCCGGCCCGGCGGAGCAACCGGGCTCCCGTGGCTCAGCAGGCCGGCCTCACCCACCTGGTGTCGTTCCAGCAAAGCCTCGGCCCCGGTGACGTCCTTGGCTAGCTCATCTGAGGACACCAACCCGCGTATTCCATTGATCCAAGACATCAGGTCCCTGGAAACCAGATCCACAGAGGAACGGCCATTATGCTATCTGGCAAGCAGGCTTCCTGCCCAGGAAAAGGAGGAACTACAGGGTTTTTGTCTCAGAAGGCTATTTGGGATGAGTACAGTCAATCTAACGAATGGGGCTAGATGTCTGGGCAGTTATTTCAAAGCCCCTTGTTTACCTTATTGATGTGTTTAAAAAAATCAAGAATTCCTTAGAGAAAAAAATGAACAGGTTTATAATGAAGACCTTTCCATCCTACAGAGCAGCAGGTTCTAAAAGAGACAACAGCTGTGGTTAAGTTCCGCAGCTTCAAATGCAAACACCTTCTTTTAGCGTTCGGCCTGCCAAGTCCTAGGCCAATGCATGTATTCAGTCCAGCTTCTCACAGACACGCACATACAACGGCATAAAAATCAAAGTGTAAGGCCGCACATCGCATGCTTCCTTTTACACAACACACCCAGAACAGGCAAACGCACAGACAGAAAGCAGAATCGGTGGGGAGCGGAGAACAGGGAGTGACTGCTTATGGGGTACACGGCGTTCTGCTAGGGTGACGATGAGTTTTCAAAACCAGGCAGGGGATGGTCGTACGACTCTGTGAATCCACTGAATGCCATTGAACTCTCCACTTTAAAATGACTGTTTTGTGACCTTCACCTCAAACAAACAGATAAACAAAAACAAAAACACAACCGGACCTCCTGCTGGGGGCCTGTGAAGGCAAGGAGCACGCCTTGCTGCTCCCACCCCAGCAGAGGCCGGGCCCCAGGCAGATGCACGGACACACGGCAGGAGCACGAGACAGCGCTCTTAGCACCACCGAGAAAAGAAAGGTCTGGCCTGCACGGCAGCACTAAACAAGCCACACATCGCCCACTTGGTGGGATACTACGCAGCTTTAAAAAGACCCTGGTCCTTGACCCCGGGACATTCTAGCAGAGAGCTGGCCGGGGCGCTCATAAAGCGTCGGCGTCACGGCACTGAAGGCAGCGGCCTGTTCTAGGCTGAGGAGACCGGAGCGCCAGAGGCAGATGGTAGTCCTCGCCTGGCTCATGTCCGAAAAGCAAGCCTTGCCTTATAATAACCACTTCACACAACTGGGAAACAACTAAATAGGAACCAAAAACCAAATACTGTTGTATCAGTGCTAGATTTCCGAGGCGTGGAGGTGGAAACGCAGTTATTTAGGAGAAGGACCTTGTCCGCAGGAGCTGCACACTGACAGGCTGGAGGTAAAGCACCAGGAATCAGCAACCTGCTTCCACGTGGTCCAGAGAAACAAAAGCATGGGTTTACAGATAAAGCAAATGCCACAGAAGTTAACTAGGGGACTATATGTGAATGGTGAAGGGTTTCAGGGGAGATCACTGTTTCATCTTTCCATTTCTCTGTAGACTTAAAAATTTTTAAATAAAAAATGTGTGTGAAAAGACTGAGGTACATCTACATCAGTGAAAAATATGTCCAAGGAAGAAATTGCGCTTGGCAGGGGCGAAGAGCTGCGTGTGAGCATGCGTGTGCACAAACACGGCTGAGGAGGCAACTTCTGTCTTTCAGGCCTTCAGTAATTTGAATGAAAATGACCAACGACAGGTCCTCGCCCTCAGAGCTGAGTGCTGGGTGGCGGGGGTTTTACCGGAAGTCACTCAGGAAGCGCTGCAGGTCGTGGGAGTCGCCCAGCTTGGCCTTGCGCTGGTCCGCGCGCTTCCCCAGGCTGCTCCATGCCTGGTTTAACTCGGTGCATTTTTCCTTCAGGTCCTCTGCTGACTCCGGGTGGGACTGGATCAGGCGCTCGGCTGTGTCCCCGAGGGAATTTACCTGGGGGAAGAAAGTGGTGAGAAAGCAAGAAGTAAAGGAGCTCTGCTCCGTGGAACCCAAGACCTGGCTCTGCCCTGGGCAAAAATGGAGGAGGACAGCACGTGCCCACCTTGTCACCCAGAGCCGCCAGGTCCCTCTCAAAGCCCTCGTGCTTGCGCTGCAGCGCCTGGACACTGGCCAGATCGTGACCATAATTGTCTGTATTCAGAGCCTGATTCTTCTCTTCAATCCACTCCTTGGTTTCATCAGCATCTCTGCGGGTGAGACACGTTCTCGTTAATAAATGCTGAGAGCAGCTGCCTTCCTAACAGGACACACAGGGACCTTTCTCACTGGCATCTGTGCATCTGCCAGGGATACCACCAACAGCTCCAAGCCACACATGTGCGTCCACTCACCCAGCATCTGCCTGTCACACACGGTCCCAGGTGCCACAAAGCGCAAACATACCCAGCTCCAGCTGTTACCCTGGCGTGCCAGCAGGTTTGGGACACTTGCAGCGCAGCGTGCTGTCTCCCAGCCCGGTGCTGGCCCTCACCTGTGGAACCTCTGCACCTCGTGGGCGCTGCCCAAGAGCTGGCTCCGCTCCTCAGCCAGCTGCTGCAGGGACCGCCACCGCTCGTTCAGCTCCTGCGGGAGGACGCACAGCGTCAGCCCTCAGCGGCCCCCTCCGTCAGGCCCACCCCCGGCTCTGGGAACCGGGCCAGTGGGCTGCTGGTTTCCCTTGGAAGGACAGGCCGGGCACAGACACTGCTCTCTCCAGCCCCCTGAGGGGAACACATTCGCACACAACCACAGCACACGTCCGGACGGTCAGGCCTCGCCGGAGCTAGAGGCACGTCCGATGGCGTGCACACGCCACGCCTGACCTGGGGTCACCCTGGAAGCAACAGGAGACGCAGCGGACTCATCCTTACTGTTGGCTCCTAGCCTGGCGCCCACCACAGAGCAAGTACTTCATAAATGGCCGCCTAGCAGACAAACCCGAGTCCACGGCCTCGGAGCCCAGAACCCGCTGTTCCCCCACCAGGCCCTGGCAGGCCCGGGGAGCGCGGGAGGGCTGAGGACCTTGCACGCCAGGGAGGAGCCACCACAGCTCCAGAAACAGAGGCCCAGCCTCCCCTGGGAGGAGGCAAGAGGGGCGGCTGCTGCCTTCCTCGCAGCTGCCAGCCCTGCCGGAACCTATGGGAAGGTGAAGGCTAACTCTGGCAAGACCTGGCGGGTATGTGGCCGGAGATGTCAACCCTGGTGCACAAAGAGAGCCAGTTGTTTGCCCAGGACACCCTCAGACCCAGGAGAGTGACACAAGCTCCAGCTCATGCGCTGCTTAGGACGAGAGCCCTGGGCGGCAGGGAAGGGAGCCGGTGAAGCGGGCGGGGAGGCAGGGCCGCTGGCCATGCCCTCTTACCTTGATGGAATTAAAGGTGGCCACGGTGTGAACCATCAGGCGAGCAGACTAAGGTGGAGGAGGAAAGCAGAAGAGCAAAACTAATCAAGGGTCTGCCAATTAAGGGACAGAAACCTTACGTGCCACTCATCAGTTCCCAATTGTCAACCAAAATTATCTTGAAGGGATACTGTCAAAATGCCGAGCAGATAAATTAATAAAAGTATCAATGACTAGAAAGTCACGAAAAACCCCAAGTGCACAATTAGAACCAACTCAATGATTCATTTTCCTTGATGAACAGTGAAAAGAAAATGGTGAAAACCACGATTAACTAGTTGGAAGAGAAACAGCCTAAAGGCTGGTGTCTTTTTTCTTATCCCTATTACAGGAGAATGGTTCAGAAAACATATTCAAGTTAAGAAATGCTGGCAGCTGAAACCGTTTAACAGTTAAGCAGACCAACAATTTCTAATTGTGATTACTGGGTTGCTGTCCTTTTTAAGAGTGTCCCCTTGAGCTAAGGGTGACAGCCTTACCAGATGGAAA
Organism: Pteronotus mesoamericanus; assembly: GCF_021234165.1. NCBI lineage: Eukaryota > Metazoa > Chordata > Mammalia > Chiroptera > Mormoopidae > Pteronotus > Pteronotus mesoamericanus. Next base: position 5,738,621 of record NW_026555258.1, read on the forward strand.
AGAAAGTAAACCAACGACCGAGCTTTCTCCTAGCCAAGGCACTAGCTTGTCTCTCGGGATCTCAAGAGCCCAGCGAGGTTCATCGCCCCGGCATTCTGTAACGCCCATAACCTTAGAGGACGTGAGACCAGGGGGCGGGAGGCGAGTGCCAGCCTGGGGGAGGGACGTCAGGCTACCAAATGCTCCTGCAACATGCCCAGGTGGCACTGTCAACCAGCGTGGGGCACACAGGATTCAAAGGCGACGTCTGCTGTCTCCAGCCCTTTTCAGAAACCAGAGGTAGCGCTGCTTGTGAAGCTGTCTGGAATACGCTTCTGAAAGAACACTCATCGCCAGGAAAACTGCCAGGGCAGACAGATGAGGTCAATGCCCACTCATGTCACCCATGATCAAATTCTGCCATATAAGGATTAAGACTGAAAAAAGGGGAAAGTGGAACTAAAGGAAAAATGCCACCGCCCCCCAGTTAGGAACCTACTGAATGAACGGAACAGGCAGAGCCAGGAGGGAGAGAAGGCCGGGGAAGCAACCCCTTCACCGAGGCCCTCAGAAAAGATGCCTGAGGGTGACAGGCACCCGCCTCGAGGGCAAGTGGCGGGAGGCTTTTGGGTTTTAGGCCTTTGCGTCTTCGTCACATCTCAGCAAGATGCAGTCGTATAAAGTAGTGACCTGCTCTATCTACCCTGCCTGCCTGTAACTCGGTGCCACGCTCCTGAAGGGCGGGGTCCGGAGGAAAAAAGCTAAGCACCTACGAATTGGTTTCCTAGTTCCACAGTCACAGCTATAAACACCTCACACCAAACAGCTTCTCCCCTGCTCTCCTGGTCCAGCGCCACCCTGGGCGTGCGGGCCCACATCCGCTCTTCCTCTCACTCCTGCCTTCACGCTGCCCCTCAAGACTCCCTCCTGTGCGGCCTGAGGGCGCAGGAACGAGCGGTCAGGCGGACGAGGGATGTAAGCGTCTTCTCTGTATCCTCAGTCCTTGTCTTTTTCACCTCATGTCCTTCTGGACAGTGATCCTACTGGTGGGACCAAGTCTGACCACACGTTGCCACCTCTGCAAAGTATATTCTGGCAGCGACACGGCTAATAAGTGCAATCTAAGTGAACTCGTCCTGAGCATCTGCAGGGGGACACTTTCCATCTGTCTATTGGGCATCACATTTCAAGACAGAACAGATTCAAAGGGTATAATGCCAGGATCGGAACGAATCCAGCCCAAATAGTCCAGAAATGAGCAAAGGCTCACGACAAGCCTGAATACTCAGAAACAGCCACACCTTCTAAAAAAGGACATAAAATATTTGTTTCCACGAAAACCCTGGAAACCATTATTTGCAAAGGAGCCCTTACCTTCCAGGGGGAGGCTGTCTTGGAATCAGTATCATCCTGTTGAAAGAAGAAGCAAGCGTTTAGGGGCGGCGACACAGCTGGCACAACGCCCGCCCCCCCCCCGCTCCCTTTGACCCCACAGCACTGTCTCTGTGACTCAGCTTATCGCCGGCTGCTGGTAAACTGCAAAGCCACGTGGGGAGTATGAAGCAAACACACACAAAAATTCTAATTTCTTATGCAGGAGAAGAAATGAGAAAACTTAATATGAAAACAATTAACTTTTCTTTCATAGGATTTTTTTGAAAAGGGGTATAAACTTAAAATTACTTTTAAAATGGTTTTTGAGAACTGAAGAGATAAACAGTTTTTTGGTTTTTTGGAGAATGGCAAATGAAAACCAAGGTCTGCTATTTCTTTACCAGAGTTTTACACACACACGACATCTCTGAGGTTCAGAAACAGAAATCCTTCAGAGGGTTTTGACTTTATATTCTTCCTAAGGTCTGTTCCTTCTCAGGGTCAAGTTCTACACGGAACAAATGGGACTTACCCTGGGCATCATGCCATACACCTCCTGTAAGGAAAAAGGGAAGGCGGCGTCATGAGGGGGTACACACCCCACTCGGTGGTGCTCAGTCCTGCCAAACCCACAGAGAGTTACAAAAAGATGGAAGGACTCAGTCTCTTAGAGAGACCCAGTGTTTATATGTAAAGCCCTTTATTTAAGGAATGCAGGAGTTTACTATTAGTCACGCGTTATACAAATGTTGAACTTTCCCGACACAGAATGGGTAAAGGGGGAGACGGGCCATCTCCCCTGCGGAGTGAAGGCAAGGGCTGCTGGCCACGGCGGTTAAACAAGACGGCGCAGGTCACGCAGAGACCAGACCTGCACCCTGGCCACAACGCGGCTTGCTGGGCTACGCAAACGGTGGCCGGGACCAAGTCGCTTCCTTGGGGCAGTGGAGCCTCGCTCCGCGCAGGGCCCACACACCCACCTGCTGCTGCACGGCCTGCACCTCCTCGGCCATCAGACCTTCGGACTCCAGGTCTTCAGCCACCTTGTTAATGTCCTTCAGCCGTGACTCGTTGGCCTTCAGATCCTTTAACGCAAAAGCCATAATAACCAAGACCCATAAGAGCAGCTCAAAGGATGGCAACAGAGATTCACAAGCTACAATCTGCATCTGTAAGTGTCTGTCCAACCCTATGAACGGGCTTTCCTCAACTGTGACAGGGATCAGGAAATCCTGTCACTGGCACGGAGGTGAGAAAGTAACTGCAAACAGCCTGTCTCAGATTTACCTAATCAACCGTAGTTGACGACCCATTGTTCTGACTGGACGGAGATTTTTAAAAACTTTCTTTGGGGGAGAGGACACAGTGTTTTAAAAACGTGATTAAACTTTAATGCCAACCATTATGGGAGAAAAAGCCCCTGCTTTTTCTGATGGGTCATAAGAACACTTTCAGATGGAAGAATGAATAAACAAAACGTGGTATGTGGCTACAATGGAATGTATTTGGCCCTAAGAAGTGGTAGAATCTCGATACAGGCCCTAAGGACAAGCCCTGAAAATGTTATGCTCTGGGAAAACAGTCAGTCACCAAAAGTAACGGAACATACGATTCCATTTATATGGGGTGTCCCAAATGTGAAAACCCAAAGACAAAAAGCGCATGTGTGGGCGGCCAGGAACCGGGCAGTGATGGGGAACGCCTGCTGAAATGGAGCGTGGTTTCCTTTTGAGGTGACACAAATGCCTTGGAACTAGACGGAGGTGATGGCTGTACAACAACTGTGAATGTGTTGTGCCAAGTACTTCTAAATTGCGCATGTTACAGTTTGCGTCAAAGGCATTTAAAAACAGCTACACAGATGGTGTAACATAACGTGTCATTTTCATTCTAATAATCTGCAGTCAAAAATCTAGAGCCCCGAGTCTTTGAACAATTTCCAGCTCAGCGGCAAGACCTGCCGTACCTTCTGGAAGTCATCAAACTTCTTCTGCAGCACCTCGACCTGCTCCAGGTCTGCGCCGACCTCCTCGCTGGTCAGGGCCGCCTCCTTCTCGTTGATCCACTGCTGCAGTTCGTTCGCTTCACGGAACAACATAAACTTCTTACAGCTCTTCTCCAGCATGCCTTTCCGCTTCTCGCCCAGTTCCAGCAGAGAGTGGTATCTGATGTAGTTCAAGAGGGTGACAAGAGGGGACAAGGAAGGCAGTTAGCTTCCTACAGAGGCTGTGCTCCTTGCATCAAGGAAACCACTGGTTGTCTCCAAGACGTAGGTCCAAGGCTATGGGTTTGGAATGAAGATGCCCTGGTGACAAAATACCAGAATGCAGATGAAGATGAAGAGCCTAGAGACCCCACTACAGCCTCCGGGATCAGCACACGTGTCATGGACACCACTGGGCGGCCAGAACAGCCAGGCACACTCATCCCAGGGCCAATCGAGCACTGACGACATCACAACCACAAATGAGGGAAAACCAGCGTTCGGCACAGTAACACACAGTTCATGCAACTACAGCTGAGGGCGCGATGAGTTTGCTGGTGGAATGTATACAGAGTTGTCTCCTCTCTTACAATGAACTCTCTGAGCAGCCCCCAGGCAGTGGGGCTTTAAATAGTCTCATACAGAACGTTAGTGCCTCTGGGACAGTAGGAAATTTCTAAAATGATATACAATATTCATTTCTCAGAAAGTTTTGGCAACTTCAGAAGGAAAATCAGGTTCAGGTAGAGTACAGAGTACCTGTACTATTTCATTAGCTGGAAGATTTCTTAAGATGAACCCAAGAATACTCTAGCTCTTGGGAATCAACATATAAAAGGCTGAACTCCTATATCTTTGAACACATGAAGTGATAAAAATTAGACTATCTAATTTAGACTATCAAATCTAAGCTTCCAAAGTGCAATAAAAAAAGCAACAAGTTACCAAGAACCAGAGAGCACTTTAACGAGGGACACTTTCATTCCCTGCTTCCTACCGAGAGCACTACAGAACCGGCCTTCCGGGGCGCTGCCGGTCCGCCCCAGAGGCCGACAGGAGGCGGAACCAACAACACTCTGAACACATAGCGGCACATGGAAGCCACCAAGGCGCGAAGCGGCCATCAACTGACAGCTTCACCGACACCTCGACCCGTGCGAGCGGAAGCTGGGGCACAGAGACGGTCCCGCCGCCACCTGGTCTCTCTGGATGAACGAGTGCCCTCAGGAGAAGCGGCAGGGGACGGGCAGGCATAGCCATGGACACAGGCGCTCAGCAAGGCTTCGCCTACTCACAGTTCTTCCACCTGTTTCATACGCAGGGATACACTGCCGGCCTCCTTAGTTATGCGCGTCCTGCACAGAGGGGCACAGCAAAAGCATGCACAGATTAGTGGGGCTCGCCCCCGGGGCGAGAAGCGGCAGCTCTGCTGGGCACCACAACAGCGGATGCGCCGAGTGGGGGAACCGGGGAATCATTCAAAAGCTCTCGGAAGCAGGCCAGGCCATGAGGAGAACCACATACAGAAAGAGCGGGAAAACGCCACCGGTGGGTCAGTTCACCTTCGCTGTCCTGGCAAGATTGCCGTGCTTAAGGCAGTCACGTTTCCTGGGCTGACACCTGGTGGCTTCACAGAGCAGAGCCAGGGTGTAAAACGATGGCTCCAAGGACAAATGTTACTGAGAGCCAAACACACAGCTTTAGTCATTTTTTGGTCCAGGCCAAAACCTGTCACTCTTGTCTTAAAAGCCACAGTCTGCAAGTGTGCAGATAACTGACCTCCTCCGGGACCACTGGGTCAGGAAAGCTCTATGATTCTCAGCTTGAGTGCGAGCGTAATTTCTGAATTATTCCTCAAGTGTCCAAAGCTGTCGATTTCATTAGTGGGGTCAGGTATGCCCTGGAGGAGGGACCCAGGTGCCCCTGGGGGCTGAGCTCTGGGAAAGGGGACAGAGCCAATACTAAATCAACTCCGCTCTCAGAACCGAGCCCACGGCAGAGAGAGTGGCTCTGTAACAGTCTCTGAACAGGGGCGGAGCTATAGGACATCTGAAAACGCAGTTTCAGAGAGCAGCTCCTGAACCAGATGATAATGCTCAGAAAAATGCTGTTTAGGAAAGGAAACCATGCAGGGAGGAATCAAACCAAGGAAAATAAAAGTATCAGTCAAGGATCTGCAGTTCAAACGGGTGGGTGAGAGGGACGCAGGGAAGCAGGAGAGGAGCACATCCTTGCAAGTGACAGGCGCCAGGACACTCGCCCTGGAACCCGCAGGACACGGCCTACACCTCGGCCCTGGGTGGTACCTATTAAGCCCTGAGCGCCGCCGGGATCTTTGTGACTGACTGTGTGGCCCTTACTGATTGTCAATCTGCTCCTGCCGCAATGCGATGCTGCCTTGCTCCTCCAGAAGATTCTCCCGGGAGGCTGACTGGGCAGGGTCCAGTTTCTTCACGTAGGCAGCCGGCACAAAACCCTGGCGGTCATTCACTTCTACTTTCCACCAGTCCTGAGGAAACAGAGGCGGTGTGCTGAGAGCGGTGTCCTGGGGAGGGGGAGCCAACCTAGCGGGCCTGTGTGTGTGTGTGCACGTGTGCTCACACACGCTCACAGGCGAGCTCAGACCTCAGTAAGAGGATCTTGTGACTGTCCAAGTCACTTGGCACAAAGACTGGAATTTCAGGCCCCTTGTGACCTGCTGAGCATGGACAAGGTCACGGGTGAAACTGCAGTGACAGACACCCAGCATGACGGCAACCCTTCTCTCCACTTAGACCCTAGGGGTGTGCCGTTCCACGCTGCAGCCGCCAGCCACGTGTGGCTAGGTCAATTTCAACAAATAACAATTAAATAAAAAACTTCAGTTGCACTTGTCACACTTAAGTGCTTAATAATCCCATGCGGCTAGCAGCTGCCGGAGGGCCAGCAGAGAGAATCCCCAGCACCATGGAAAGTTCTATTGGAAAAAGCTGCTGCTGAGGAAACCAGGGGAAGACTAGAGGACGGGCTTAGGTTTAAATTAGCATCAACAGAAACGAATCCCAGGTCTTCTCAAACTCCTGACCAGGGTACGCTGGGAGTGCAGGCATAAGGAGATTCTTAGCAACGGCGGCGCACGTTTGTCCACCGTAACCAAGGTGGCAGATATATCCCTCGGGAAAAGTCAGATAAGAATGGAGGAGTGTCATGAACTTCATTTCAAGGTCACTGTCAAACGGAATGTCAGAGAAAGAAGGCTAAGGAGCCAGGAAGCATTAATTTGGAAAATACAGAGCCTAGGGGGTGACGTCACAGCCGTCTTCAACTATCTGCTGCAGCCATGTAGTCAGGATTGTGAACCGAGAGGTACAAGGGGTAGACTTGCGGTTACATACAAGCAAACTCTGGCTCGTAAGGAAGAATTCCCCGTGGAACTGTGCGACTGAGAGAGAACCCTGTCAATGAGTGTGTGAGCCATTATACCACTTGCAGTTACTCAAGACGACAGACTGATTCACCTTCTTGATCATATGCAATAGAGGTAGGACAAACCTATGTTAAAGCAGGAGACTGACTAGGAAACTCTAGTATGTCTTCAAATTCTAAACCAGCCTCATCTTACGAAGACACAAGGACCCAAACACACCCAACCTGGGCAGAACTGGTGGTGCTGATGGAAACAAACACGCAATCACTGTCCAAGCCTTGCCTTGTTGGTGCTGTTGAGCAAGGTGAGAATGTCCCCTTTCTTCATGGTGACCTCTCGAGGACTCTTCTCCTGGTAGTCATAGAGAGCCAAGACCAGCTCCTTCCCAGTCTCGTCGTCCATGGGTGCCACTTGTTGCTAACAGCCCAAAACAAAAGCAATTCGTTAGACTAAGGATGTTCATGACGTATCATGGAAGCACAAGACAGTCCAAATTCAACATCTATACCAAATTCACTACATGTTTATGTACCTTCTTTCCAAAGCTACTAATAAAATCTGATTCAGGACCTTTAGCTCTCTGGTGTCTTTTAAAATCTTGTTTCAAACCGTCTCTAAACCTTTTGTGTCATAAGATTTAACAGTAAGGTCACAAGACTGTTGCCCACGACCATAACACCTGCTGCCAGACTCTGGGTCCTGCCACGTTCCCCGCCTCCCCCGAGTATCTTGTACCCCCGAAGGCAACGCCGCGCTCACCCGGCACGACTGGGCCTGCTCCCGGAGCGCCTGGATGCTGCTGCCGTAGGCGCTGAGATCCGACATCAAAGCTTCGTGCTTCTTCAGGAGAGCCTGCAACCAAAACCGCACTGTGACCCCGTGTGCGTGGCCGCAGCCTCCACCCCGGCCATGTCGCCAGCAAGCCACCTCCTCTGGAATCTTGTTTAGTTATGTGATGGATGATCTGAATGCCTCCTGCTCTACCATTTCTCTCCCTTCTTAATAAACATTTAACTTGGAGGAAATATTAACTGTTGACATAGTATTTTTTCACTTTTTTGCATACTTAATTATACAACACTTGCATGCATAAAGCAAAGGAGGACAGTTATCAACGTATCAGTGAGCCCATCACCATCCTGGGAAATAAACTCCCTGTCAGTCGGAGCTGGTTATGGACACGCCCTCCCGGAATGTCTGCCCAGCCCCCGCCGCATCTGGCGTTTCTTTCTTCACTACCATTTCCAAAGCTTTTCAGTTCTCCCATCTTTGGGGAGATTCAAATATAGTTCATGTCAACATTCAACTCATTCTGGTTTTTGTAATGATTGGCAAGAAATAGGTAATAGGCATAGAGACTACACCCACACATTTCAGTGAAACGTAAGACTTTCAGTCAAATAAAACAGAGGACCATCAGGACAGGTGTTAATGCACGTATATGGTGGAGAGAGGAGATGCGACAACAGCAAAATGTGAACGGTGAAGGAAGGTGACAGGTAGTTATGACCGAATTTCCATTATAAAAAGCAAAACAGACACTCAAAGACGCCTTAAAAACAGTCAGTCACAATACTGCACCTTCCGCACTTAGTAACTTCCCAGCCGGCCTCCCCGCCCGAGCCCCTGGACAGGCTCCCCAGCCAGCGCGACGCGCCCCAAGCCCAGTCACCTCGGCCGAGTCCTCGTCCTTCCCATAGTCGGTGCTGCCCACGATGGGCTCCTTCTCCCGCATCCAGGACTCGGCCTCGTTGGCGTCGGCAAAGTACTGCTGGGCCTGCAGCGAGTCCTCCAGGTCCTGTCGCCGCTGGGAGGCTTTGGATTTGAGCGACTCCCACTTCTGGTTCAGTTCATTGAGCTTGGCCTTCACATCCTCCGCAGCAAAGTGGCCTGGGAGGTAGGCGGGGAGGGGGGCAGGTTAGGGAGGACAGGGGAAAGCATGTTGACATGCGGCAGGACAAAACTGTACTTTCACTTCCATCCCTACGTGTTGCTGAGCCAGGCCCCTTCTTATTTCCAAGTCTTACGAGCAGCTCGGATCCCAACCCTCTAACAGGCTGCCTCTTCAAACCACGAGCTCCACCTAGACTCTAAGAATCAGACGTCCCAAGTTGGCAGTAGTGAGGTTACCATGAAGAAACAGAAACAGCAGCACTCCCACAGTCCTCAGTCACTGGCCCCTCCACCATCGGGTGCTGTGATCCCCGTGTCCCAGTGAGGCAACCAGGCCCAGAGGGATAAGGTCTAATCAAGGCCACAGAGCCAGAGAAGAACTCATGCCCTTAACCACGGAAGCGGGGAGACACAAGGAAGAGAAGCCAAGCCGCCTTCCTGGGGACAGCGGCTCACCTTCCTCCACCATGGCATTCCCCTTCTGTGTAACGGCTTTGATGCGGGGTTCGTGTCCGGCAATTTCCGCTTGGAGGGCTTGGTGTTTCTTTAGCAGATTCTGGACTCCAATCAAATCTTTGCCTGGAAGCAGAAGACACCGCCCCCAGTCACCCAAGCCATCCAGAGATAAGGCAGAGCTGCCGCCCACGGCTTCCACTGTAATTCCAGTTTAACTTAAATTTGACTTTGCTCATTCTGACGTGTGCCCCTTTAGACCAGGGGGTAGAGCCTTGCCCCCGCCTGACTCCCATCTGATGAGGTGGACCGACCTCTGTTGGTGGACGCAGCAATGGGCTCTTTCTCACGAATCCACGTCTCCTCATCCTCGACATCACGGAAGAGCTGCTGCAAACGCAGAGAATCGGCCAGCTTCTGCTTCCGGGCGATCATGGGCTCCTTGAGCGCCTCATAGCGAGCCACGAGGGCTTCCTGCTTCTTCTTGATGTTTTCAGCGTCAAAATGGCCAGCGTCCTGGAACTGGCGGGCCTGAATGGTGATGCCATCGATCCGATCCTGGCGACGGAAAAGGACGGACAGTCTTGAAAGCTGGGACCTGACTGAGCAACCTGTCCACTAGGCGGACTTTGTTCCTTCAGGGGTGGTTTGAGCGATACAGGGAAGAACTCACATGGCTCCTTTCCGCCCCCGGCCATCCCTTTCCCTCACGCCGGGCTCCCAGAAAGCTGAGGGGACAGCTGAGGCGGAGCAGGAGCACACACAGCACCGGGGCGAGGTAAGCAATCAACATGTTTGACCCCTCCCCAAACCAGCCTGGGCCTGGATTGCTCACCGCCCCTCCCCCCTCAGGACCCTGCGCCTGTCCGCGCGCTACCTGGTGGGCGGCCACGTCAGCCTCCAGCAGGGCGTGCTTCTTCTGCAGGTTCTGGACGTTCGTCAAGTCTTTGCCGTAATCGTCAGAAGCCAAGTGGCCTTCCACTTCGTACAGCCACAGCTCGATATCCTCAACGTTGCGGTTAAACTGCTGCTGTTGGTTGGCCTCACGGAGCTTTATTCCTAGTTGGAGAAGCAAGTGGATTTTCTGTTAACATTACTTCCGCCTAGACACACACGGGCAAGAGTAGGTTTACAGTTATAAGTACGCGAAACAGCTTATTCTTGTATTATTTACTGTGTTGTTTTACTGCCATTGCTATTATTTCATATCTCTTGGGTAACAATGGCTGGAAATTTACCCTCCGGCTGCCCACCCATCCCGCTCACAGGCGATGGCCTCTCAGTGCAGGACCACGCGGCAGGATTGTAGTTCCTGCTTCACTTCTATCACAAAGGTGAAGAAAACAAGTTGCAAGCTCTTCTCTACCTTCTAGATGCCGACTTGGATTGTTTAAAAAGCGTTCTAACCCCCATGAGATAAGGGGCGCTGAGCAGTATTAGGACTGAATGTTAATCAACACCCTGGGCCACAGTTGAACTCTGATTTTTACTGCTGAGGCCCTGTTCGGTGAGGACCGGTTGGCCACAACAAGGTCCCCTCCTCACTTCGGCTCCCCGCCAGCCGGCACGCCCAACCTCGTTTACCAAGTCAGCAAAGCTTCGGAGCCCAGGCGGCAACTCCTACACGGAGGTGAATCCCAGTGCCTGGGCCATCCGTCTTGCCCCCCTGGGCGGTCTACGTCCCTAAGACTCTTAACCAGGAGGGGACAGTAACTTTCCCGAACATTCCTATAGAGATCCTGTGAAGCACTGTCTCTCACCTTTCAGCTCGGTGGCCTCTAGCAGTTTCTTCCACAAACTGATGACCTCATTCATTCGAGCCGCCACTTCCTCCTTGGCGTAGTGGTTGACATCGATCAGCTTCTGCCCTGCTTTCTCCAGGGCATCAATGCGGCTCTGGTTTGCTGAGAGCTCAGCCTCAAAGGCCTGATGCTTCTGGACTTTTCCTTGTAGGTTTGATGGGTCCTGACCATACAAGAAAGAAAGGGGTTCTGTCTTGAGCCTGAGCACGTTGCCTCGCATTAGCCTCACATTTATCTTTATAAAGGGATATATATATACATTGACATAGTGTGGGTTTTAGAATTCCGGTTGTTTTTCAGTTGTTATTTACTTGCGGAACTGCATTTAGCTTACTGACCACGTGCTACCTGGCAATGCTAACAGTACATTACTTTGTAAGCTTCATCTGTGGCAGTTTTCATCTTCTCGTTGACCCAACTCTTGAGCTCGTCAGAATCACGGAAAAACTGCTGCAAGTGGAAGGAATCGGCCAGCTGGGCCCGGCGATACATGGCTCTCTCGTGAAGGGCATTGCGGCGGCTCAGCAGCTGGAAAACAAGGATCACACGATTCTCTGGTTCTTACTGCCCCAGGGGCTGCCAGCTCGAGAGGCTCCCCTGCAACATCTGTCTCAGAAGGGACATCCGTGCAGGGACAGGAGGCACCTAAGGAACCTGGAACTTACTGCATCTCGGCGGGTAGCCACGTCGTCCATGGCATAGTGGTTGTTTTGAATGAGCTTGGTTGCAAATTCATCCAGTGCCTAGGAAGGAGGAAGGAAGAAGAGCTCTTCAGTGGGCAGGGGCCGATTACAGAGCTCGGCCTCCAGAGAAAGGTCACTGCTGAACAGGTCACAGGACACGCTACCCCTTCCCACAGGCTGAGGTTTTCCCAGACAACACTGATCCCTGAAATCTGAGTTGCTGCGTGATGGCACTGGTCAGACAGAACAACGCAGGCTGGCTCCACGCAAGGCTGCAGAGGTCTGCTGCGTGATCTGACCAGCAGCAGATGCAGGTTATAAGCCTTCTGGGCCCTACTTCTAAAATCTGCTAATGGCAAAGACACCCCCCCCCCCGCCCCCGATATGAATTCTTAACTACTTTCAATAAAAGGTAAATCTCAACTTGGAGGCTTACGTCAGGAAAGCGCTCTCACTCCATAAATCACACTGCCTCCTCCCTGCCGGAGTATCTCCCCCACCCTGAGGTGTCCAGCGCCCACCAGAGGGCCTTTCGCACAGACCCTTAATGAAGCCTGTTCAGAAACCTTTTGAGAAAGAGGAGACCCCAGGCTTACTCCGAAGATCCTCGCATGGCCCTGGCAACAACGAGGGGTCTTACTGTGATCTTTTCCTCCTGGGCACTCAGGGACTTCTCAAAGTCCTCATGCTTCTTGAGAAGCGCTTCCACGCTATCCAAGGAATCCCCCAAGTCTTCGTTCAGCAGGAAAGCCTGGCAACAGCAAACACAGTGTTCAGAAGGCTGCCCTGTTCCTTTCACCTCTTAAGGCTGGAAAGCAAAGGACACTTTCCCCAAAACACAAAAAGAAGGAAAGCAAGTTAAACTCTGAGCTCTCTTTGGAAAGCTGAGTCCCTCTAGCCTGATCCAACAGCAACATGAAATCCTTGTTGCACATTCTACGGACAGTTTTTTCAAATAGCTTTTGATGCATTTGCTAGATTTAGATTACACATAATCTTAAGATTTAAGGAGGAAAATGTCTCCCCCTTAATAAAAAAACTTCATACCACCACACTCATCTGAAAAACTGGGGCCTTTCCTGAGGTCCTGAGGCGACAGAAGCTGCTCGGCCTCCCCTCTTCCCTGTGTTTGCAACTGAAATGGTAGTGACCTCCTCCATGAAATAAGCTAACCATGTGAGGAGGGTAGGGGATGGGCAAGAAACGCAATCATCCACAGAAAGCATTTCGCACCAGGCCTGGCCTCAGCCACCTATACAACGACGGTAAGCTATCAACGCTTAAACCCTGAACAGCAGCAGACCGGGGACACAGCGTGCTGCAGCTCACTGAGCCGGCCGCCGCCTCCGCCGCCGCCGCTTGCGCATTACCTCCTGCTTGCTCATCCAGTTGTCCACCTGCTCGGTGTCCCGGTAGAAGAGCTGCAGGTCCATGCACTGCTCGTACTGCTGCCTGCGTAGCTCCCACAGCTCCAGCAGGGCGGCGCGCTCCTCCGAGAGGATAGCCAGCTGCCGGGAGAGCACCCAAGAGGGGACCCGTCAGGCCACTCACACAAAAGGCCGCACGGGAACGTGCGGTCCTCGTGCTCATCTCCAGGCCCGCACCAGAGCCACTCGTGGGTGCCAGCACCTCCTGGCCTGCGTCACACCCGCCTGTGGGTGCCAGCTGAGTCACAAGAAGTCACATGACTCCTGAGCAGCTTGTACGTTTGTGCTGAACGTGAGAGGGGTGGCCCTGTTCTAACTAATCTACAATTAATTTATTGTCACATTTTCACAAATGATCTCCAGTAAGAACGCTAAGGAAACTCCTAGGCAGCAGCAAAAAGTGAGGCGGGGGCATTTGCGATCTTGCTCCCCAGCATGTGTCATCAGCGACTCAAACTCCTAGCAATTTTCAAAAGATCAAGATAAACGACAATAAAAGGCAGTATAAATGGGGTAGGGACTCTCACTTGAGAAATGTCATTTAAGTGGGGACTCCATAAAATGTTAGGTAATTCAAGAACGCCCTAGGCACAATTTTTAGGCTTCAAAATTAATGACACAACAAAGTGTGTTTGAAATATCTCCTCTTCGTCTACACATAGTATTTTGTAAAGTAACTTTATCTGTTGTTCCTCAGGCAGCTTTATGCTCCAAGGTACTCTGAAATTAAACGCATCCATTAACATGATAAAAATTGGTTTCTCCTCGGCTCCAGCTGCCAACGCAGGGCTCAACTTTCTGCAGACCCCTCCGTCCCAAACAAACTTCCTCTGTTCAACCCCATGCTGCACACACATCTTTTTACATGAAGAAGCTCCTCCTGAATTTCCAGGTGAATCCCTGTCTGAGCTTTCTCAAGCCCCACCGTGAATGCCATGTCTGGATACCTGAGGGTGGGTAACAGCTTTCAGAGACTTTTGGTAGAAGAACCCTTCTCCTCTCTCACCTTCTCCCTCACTTCGTCGGAGGCATAATGGCCTGCAGCAAGCAGGGCCTGTCCGGATTCATCTGCAGCTTTGAAGCTGTCTTCATGGGCATCAATTTCACCCTGCGAGGGGAAAAAGGCACAATCTATGCCCAGATCTTGCAAAAGGAAAGTAACTTGTGGAATTTCAACTAATCGTTACGAACCAGGATATCCCGTCTACAATGAGGAAGAGATGAAGGATAAGGGCAGGTTCCCTAACACCAGCCGAGGCCGTCAAACGGGAGAGCACCGCTCATTAAGGGGTCCTTTTCCCACTGATGCTTCCTGCCATCCCTGGCTAGGTTCCACGTTCACGGGCTCCGAGCCCTCTGTGTTCTGTCCCGCTGGTCTATTTGTCTTCCTTGTGCTAAATGGATTTGTTTACTATGATTTTGGCACCTGGGAGGGGAGCTACCCGTGGACAAAGCTTCAATTACTCCGACTCTTAAGTGCTACACCCGTGCACTGTAAGCCCATCCATGTCTTTGGTTCTGGAAAATCCTGAGACATTACCTTGTGCTCCTGATGCCTATCCAGAAGGGCTTCGGCCCCTGCCACGTCGTTAGCAAGTTCATCTGCATTGATGAGGGCTTTCATCTCCGTCACCCAGCTGGTGAGGTCCCGGAAGTCGGCAAGGAAGCGCTGAAGCCTGGGGAAAACCGCACACAGGTCATGGGATGTTTCCAGTGGTGCGCTGGGACGGAAAACAAAGCTCCGCAGTCTATGTTCTCAAAACCTAACCAACCATACACATCCCAGTCCTAGGAAAGAGGGATTCTTCTGATCCAAAGGGAAGCAAGAGGGGGAAAGGAGGCACAAGGGGACTAAAAAGCAGTATTTAAAAAAAGAAAAAAAAAAAAAAACCACAATAAAGACTGAATTTAAAAAACAAACCAAGGAAAGCAACAGAAGGCTAAAGTCAATCCCTCATGCTTAGGCTCTGTCCACCACCACAATTCCTCCATCTTGTCCTTTCTTTCAATTTCCTTGTTATTCCCAAGTTCGACCCCTGGGTGGTAAGTCAGACACATTCCTTCCCTTTTCAACCCTGGATTTACTCAATTTTAACAGGGCATTTCACAAGGTGCTCACATTGCTAAAGACTACTGGTCAAAACAGTGACACAGGATGAAAGACATTTACGAAGTTATAAATATTACGTGTACACACACACACTCGGTAAAAGTGCCAGTCTCCACAATACAATACACAAAACCACCACCATACACGGAGGACAAAGTGATGTGCATTTCTTAGCAGAGGACACGGCAGGGCATCCAGAAACTCTCTCAGCCTACAGAACTGACCCTTAACCCTGCCTTCCTCCCTTCTCTAAAAATAGTCCCACGATTCGGGCTGCTGAGGGCGGGGGGCTACCCCCACCTGTACGAGTCGTTGAGCCGCGCGTGTCTCTCCGCCGCCAGGGTGCGGATCTGCTCCCAGTTTGTGATCAGCTCCTCACGCTTCACTTGAATCTGAGTGGCGCTCAGCGGGTGGGCCTGCTGCAGGCGGTCAGCCTCGGCGCACAGGGCTTTGACCTAGGAACACACTCCATCAGAGCTGCCTGCGTGACCCTGGGCGACATATTTATAGAATCGGCTGCTTTCAAAACCCACCTTGTCCTCTAACGCGGCGAGATCTCTCTCCAAACCCTCGTGCTTGCGAAGCAGAGCCTGAACACTGGCCAGGTCTCGGCCGAAATCATCGGAGGCCATCAACTGCTCCTTTTCCTTAATCCAGCTGATAGTCTCGTCCACGTCCCTACAGAACAAAGGCGGTGGCTAACCCAGAGGCGGGACGACTGTCTAGAGCTGGGCACCACACTGGGCCAAGGCCCAGTCAGCTTCCACCCCCTGTGGGCACATGCCATATACCTGACTCCTCCCGGCAGAGGCCCGTCCCCAAAGTGGTCCCCCTCTGGCGTGGTACCTGTTAAAGCGCTGAACCTCCGCTGCCCCAAAGAGCTTCCCCTGTCGCTGAAGAGCCAGTCCCTTCAACCGCTGCCAGGCTGCGTTCACTTCATCCTGCTTGGTCTTGATCAGCTCCTCCTCCGGGTGCTGCTCCTGAACAAGGACGAGAACACGGAGAAGCCTTGGCCCACCGCCTCTGCGCCTCAACTAGTCCCCTGGGGTCGGCTCCCTGCGGCATCTGCTTCAGCGAGCCTTCAGCGTCCTGAAGAAACGCTGCTTTTCTGTGTGGAATGCAGTAAGGCTCATTCGAAAAAAGCTGCTATTTCCCCATATATAAAGAGGGGAGAACCGCTCTCCCCCCTGGAGTGGGGCGCTGAGCGCGTGAGGCGGCTGTGCGCCTCAGCACCAGCGCCTGCCTGTGAACACACACGGGGGCTCCAACTTCGGGGGACCTTCATCAGTGCACCTGTTTCTGCCCCACCCTGGTCAAAATGCGGCAGTTCAAACGTTCACAAAGCTGTTCAGCATTCCTGCCCATAAACATGGTTTTCACGGTTCATTCCTGACTTTAGACTGGAAATATTTCTTTAAAAGCACCCTTCCCCACCAACCAAATTTTTCTGTTGTTTTGTTTTAATAAATATGACATGTCAAGCACAAAGGCGAAGCATTTCAGGGTTTGGCGTCCATTTGTGAGACCCTGGGCTTGGCCTGCTGGCGCCTCTGAGCAGCCCCGTGGGCTGGGCCGGGATCGGGGGCAGCGCACCTGTCCCTGGAAGGGCGGGTATCTCTGAGGAACGGTGGCTCTTCTCGCCCTTCACCACGGACCAGGACACAAAGCGCAAGCCCGACACGATCCATACATTTAAAATTTGCCCCCAAAATCAAATTTCCTAAAAGCAAAAGTTGCCAGCCCCTGCTACTTGACGCCCTCGGCGCGCTCTAACCCCTGCAGTGACGGGAGGACAAGGAGGCGCCCACAGAGCTGCGCACGCAGGCAATGGGGACGTACCACCTCCCCCAAGGGTGTCGCAGCTCCCAGTGGAGAGCCCATTCATTACAAGGTCCCCAGGCTCCCAGGAGAGCCCGGGGAGGAGCAACCAGGCAGCGGTGGACACCTGCCAATCCGAGCAGCATTCACCACACCCTCGTCTGAGAAACCCCGACGCCCAGCTTCGGCAGCCCAATAAAAGCTCCCCAAGCCCTCTGTGAACGTGGGTGGAGGGAGGAGAGCAAATGAACTCTGCCCTTGCAGCCCTCGGCCACAAGTTAGAAAGCATTTTCTAAATTAGAAGAAGTCAGTGTTGCTGCCTCACCCCGATCTAAACAAAACTTAGACATGCTTACCAGAGCTCACTCCCTCAGAAAGCAGGGACCCGATCATCAAAACGTTTTGAAAACACTAGACGGTTAATATGAGGATGCTGTGAGAAGCACTTTGCTATTTACCTGAATGAGTTTGGCAGCAAATTGGTTCACTTCATTGACTCTTTCTTCATGGGCAGCCATATCTGTTTGAAACTCTTCAAATTTCTTCTGCAAAACCTCCACGTGCTCTAGGTCCTGGCCTAGCTCCTCGGAAGTCACAATTGCTTCCTATTCGGGGACCGGAAGAGAGCCGCAGTCACTGACCAATTCTTAGAAACCACGGCCCCAGAGCTTGTGAACTAGGCACCCGGGGCCCTGTCAGCTGCAGCGGGTGCAGTTCCATGTGGTCTGTGATTTCAGCTCCTCTCCTAGTTAAGACATTGAGCCAAGACCATTTCGGTCTCAGGGACTCCAGGTGTCCGTTACAGATGAGGACACACGGACAACAGCCAGAGCTAGAGCCGCGCCACTGCCACCCCCGGCCCTCCGATGCAGATCTGGGGCGCCTCTTCCCTGCCCGTCCACAAACCTCTCTTCTCAAAACACACCTTGTCATTGATCCAGTCCATCACGTCCTCACACTCTCGCAGGTACTGCACCAGCTTCTGGGCCTGCAGCAGCTTGACGCCCTTCTCCCGCATCTTCTCCAGCAGCAAGTCCCACTGGCGGTGCAGCTCCAGCAAGCGAGTCTGCAGGGCAAAGGCCAGCCCTACCCATCACAACCGGCGCTCCGCGCTCTGGCCCACCCAGAGAGCTCCAACCAGCCAGAAACCCCACAGAGCTCCGAACAAGTCTTTTAGAAAGATAATCCGGGAAGTTGAGACAAAATCATTAATTCAGCTGAGAACAGGAAAGAGCACACACTCGACAGGGGTTTGGTGAGTCGTAAAGCACTGACCTTTCACAGGTGTCCTTGTTCTAGTTTACTTCAAGGAGACTGTTAATTATTATCAATTATTGAGTTCACATTATTTATAGGTATTCAATGTTATTAGTTATTATTACTATGTTATCCAAGTAGATTCTTAGGTCAGAAAACTATAGGGGAACGAAAGATGAGGAATTAACATGGAACCTCAGCAGAAATTACTGAAGGGCGCACCCTAAATTCATGGAGGGAAAGGGAAAAACAAGAGGTCCAGCAGACATCACAACTGTAAACCGGGAATTCTGAGGTCCCGGCGAACAGGACCACCGTAGTGTAAAAGCGGAAAGACAGGGTCCTGAAATGCCACCACCTATCAAAAGGGCTCTTAGCAGAAAAAGCTTCGGAGCTCCTGTGAGGAGACCGTTTGAGGTCCAGCACAGCTCAGGGTCGGTTCTTTCAAATGTCACCCCAGTGGCAGCCACAGGCCCCAACACAGTCACTTCCCAGCATCTTGGGGTTCTCACAGGACAGTCCTGGTAGAGACTTGTCAAGGACTGGGGTAAGCTGATCACCAGTCCAAGCTTAGGTGTTGCATTCTCACACTCTAACCCAATCGCAGTGCGCTGATGGCGCCTACCCAAGATACTGGGAGTCTCCGTGTAACCCCGACAGACACAAGTGAACACCGCAAAACGTGGAGACGCTAACAGGAGAGAAGTTCGGGATCCACCCATCGTTGAGATGCCACTCCCAGCAAAGTAAAAGCTTGAAAGTCATGGGAGAGTCAACATGGGTGGATTCGCTTAGAAACGAGTTATGTTTCATCTGAAAGGAGAAAGCAGTGGGGAAAAGAATACTGTTCACACAATCCACTTCCAGCACTGCAATCACTTCCAGCGCGGACGGCTGAAACCGAACCCACCACTGGGAAGGAAGTGAGAGGCATTCCAGGGCAAGGGGAAAGGCAACCCACAGCAACTCCACACTCCACCTACTCGGATGTGCGACCCAATGTGGGTGGCGGTGACTATGGGGCGCCACGCCGTCCGGTACGGTGTGAAAGTCTAAACCAGTGACAGACAGGTTATCCAGGACACATACAGCCTCCGCTCTCCACCCACCTCCTCTATGTCACACCGCCTGCCAAGCTAAGTTACTGAGTTATGGGACCAGGTAAACTACCAAGCCAGGGTCAACATGGGAGCTGTGGGCATGAAAGTAAAGACAAAAGAGAAAATGAGAGCCCTTTACTCAAATCAAAAATAAGTCCACGTAAGAAGTTAAAGAAAACCTCGGGTCAATCGTCAGTTTGTAACAAGTTCCATTCTCACACCCTCAGTGAGGAACGGGGGCCAGGCCTGCCCCGGGCCTGGAACAACCTGCCCGTCCTGCGGTGCCTGACCTCGCAGATACTGCAGGTCAGAGAGAGCGCAGCTTCCTGAGCGCATGACTCTTTGAGAGCGTGAGCGGGCAGAGAGGCAGGGGTGCTTCAGGAACACCCCGGGAGCTGACAGCACAGAGGCGGCACCCTGGCTCTGACTCAGGAAGATTTCTCAACAGGGGCGTGAGCAAGCAGCCGGCGCTTCCCCGGGAGCAGCGGACGGAGGCTGCTCCCCCGAGTGATGGCGCTGCTCTGCGGCGGCATGGCCGGTTGGCAGAGGGGACACACACTGATCAGGAGAAAAACCAGGGAAAGGCTCTGCGAATGAAACGCAGGTGGGAAAAATAAAGCAAATACTTGTGATAGAGAAAGAGGATGGACAGAAATTCCAGTTCTGTCACCTACGAGCTGTGTGACTATGGGCAACTCAAACTTGCCCACGCCCGCGTTTCTGCCGGCCTTGCTGGCTTGCAGGGAAGATCAGAGAAGATCAGAAAGTCGGTAAACCCCCAGGAGGGTGCTGGCACATGTACAGCTACCCATAGCTGTAACAATCAGTAGCTAATAGCGCTTGGAAATGTTGCTCTAGTAAGATCCCTAAACAGGGAAGAGGTTACTTACTAACACATGGGAATGAAGTGAGGTTGGGTGGGGTCTCCCCTGCCCCCTGGTTAATTATTAAGGCCAGCACTTGGATTGATTTCTCCTGGGTGTTACCACTGCAGAGCAGCCCCTTTCATTCTGGGCAAACGTTTATCAAGAAAACAGGAGTGCTGATTTCATTTAGTACAAGATGGATACAAAATAGTAGGAAAATGGCTGATAAACATTTGTATTTATAGAGACATACACTAACCAAACAGGTTAAACTAATTAAATAACTGGTCACATAGCATTTAAAATTTACTTTTATTTCCTATCTACAATCAATACTAGTAATAGTTAACTATTAATAAGCTTAGGGCTAACTTCAAGTCTTCGATGTGAGTCTGTAGAGACTATCAGAGAAGGAGAGACAAGTATTTATTGTTGAAAACCCTGAGACCAGAACCAAAGGGAAGGAAACCTCCGCAGTGGGCATCAGGGGATAGTGGGCGATGACATAGTTCTAGCTGGGGCTCAGGCTGTGGCTTTCATCTAAATCTTCAGGTCTCCACAGGAAAAGGACTAAAAAGGTCCCTCAGTGGAATGGGACTTTGGGTGACAAAGAACAAAACATGAAGATAGACATGAAGTAAATCAAACTAAGTGTACAAACCTCATCCTAAAGAGGCTTGTTAGACAAAGCAGAGAATGATCAATTATTGCCCCAACTCCAATGAACCGGCGCCGAAATGAGCCAGACCAAAGAGTCCGAGGACTGCAGCTTCAAAGTCAGCTGTACCTCTTGGTCACTGACCAACAGGTGCCACTACTCATTCCTGACAGCTGGCCCTTTAACTGGCTTGCTGACTAGGCCTCCACAACCCCCCAAGATCCGAAGAGCAAGCTTGTCAATGGAGAACTTTCTTTCTAGCGTCTGTGCTTAATCCTATTTACCTTTGTGTCCCGACCCCTAAATTCACCAGTTTCACTAATATGCGCTCCCATCTAATTACCAACTGTAAATGCTAATAATAGCTTACTTTACACAAACATCTTTGAAGTACAATCACACTCTAATTTGTTTTATAGAAAGAATATTTCCTCATTCTCTTATATTCATAATGAATCATCATATTACAGAGGCAGGATGTGGGTAACTCCTTTAGGGAACTTCAGAAAGTTCTTTAAAAACCTAGAAAAGCCTGTCTTTTTAGGAACCCAAATTTACAGGTAAGCATTAATCCACATTCCTCTACCAACCAGACACATGAAAGCCATCCATCCACACTAGGAACTGCTCTTACCCTTATGGTTTCAGATGCAAAATGCCCTTCTGAGATCATCAGGTTTCCAGTTTCATCCAGCTTAACGATGGCTCCTGAGTTGGCCTGCACTTCAGCTTCAAAGGCTTGATGCTTCTGAAGCTTGCCCTGTTGGTAGACCACCACGTGAGCCGTAGGTTCAGCCTCTCCGAAGCATTCTGCTGGCCGCTGCCCTCCAGTTATGGACACGTCACCAGCATTGCACCCACCCCCTGCCTGCTCACTCAACACTCTGCCTGCGTCTATACTGGCCCTCTGAGAGCTTGGCCACTGGGGACCACCCACTTCACAGATAGTACCATGCTACAAAATATCCTAATGTAATCGTCTCTCAGGAAATTAGCATTCATGTGGACATCCAATCCCTTCCAGAAATATAGAATATACTGACAGTCTTCTTAGTCTATAGTGTTTACCCTTGAATAAGGCACCCACATTCACGCATGATCTAATATTTTTAGCTTGTTTTAGAAGCCACGCTCTTTGATAAATTTGATACATTCCATTTCTCAATTTTTTTTTTTTTTAATCAACTACTGAGTTGCAAAGGGCCTGCCAGGCACCTAAACAAGCCGTCACCACTTCCTCCTCTTACATGACTTTGACACATGCAGTGAAACAGCCATCAGCCCAACTACTGGTCCACTTGCTAAAAAAGACCTTCATCCAAAAAAATCAAGGAGAAGAAAGGCTCTTTTTCTTTTTTTAAAACAGCTTCACTGAGGTGCAACTTACACCATAAAATTAACTTGTCTTATGTACAATTCAGTGATTTCTAAAGGTTTTGTCTTTGATAGTTAGTCCTTTCTTATGTCTGATCTACATTCCTCTTGCAGCCTAATCTCCCAAGGTCATAATTAAATGACTTTCTTGGTACAATTTTTAGGCAAAAACATTTGAGCTCTTGAATCCTGGCACAAATCTCAGGGAGACCAGACGCACCTGCAAATTGGTTGGGTCTTTGTAATTCTCATCGGACGCGATCTGAAGTTTCTCCTGAATCCATTTCTCCAGCTCCTCGGCATCTCTTTGGAAAAACTGGAATCGATAGGAATCTTCAAGCTTCTGGCGCCTCAGGGTCGAGAGCTCCTTGAAGCGGTGGTACCTGTCCAGGACTTGCTGCCGCCTCTCCTGGATGTCCTCTGCTGTTTCCAGCACTTTGACCCCACTCGGGTCCATTTTCTGAAAAGAAAAAACACGCTGAGATAAGCAGAAGACACCACAGAGATTCAGTGGCATTCACCTCTTCACAGGAAAGAAAAAAATGACCCAACAGCCCCAGCAGACAAGTGCAAGAGGAGGGAGCCCCTTCTCAGGATAACAGTGAAACTTGATCATTCCTTTGTAAAAAACAGCTGGCCACGCCCTGCACCGCCTGCCTCCTCCGGTCCCTCAGAGGATGCCTAACCGACTTGGCTATGAAACCAGGTGAAAAATATGAACAGGACTATATGGTTTATCCTGTCAATTCTGTAAGGGCTTTGAGAATTCAAAGGAAATGCTGTCTGTGGTACTCTGAGAGTTACTGAGAAATCCATTCAAAAGTCCTTTGATCTGGTCCGTGTACTTCATTATGTAGAGATTAGGTACAATCTATTCTTATTTAAGTCAGCTTTTCTACCTTTCTAGATTTCAGCCCGTTAGTCAGCGATAAAAAGGAAATGATTATGAAGTAATGGAGTCCGTAACATCAATAACCAACGGGATTTTCCCAGTCGATTTCTCAGTTATGCAAAAATGTCAGTCCTACAGGTCACCTTCAGGCTACCTGGGCAATGAACAAGCTTAGTTTCATCTGAATTTGCACAATTAAAAGAAAATCACAGTGTAACTTTAAAAAAAAAATGTGCTGCTTAAATATTTATCCTACTTTAGTCCTCCCTGTTCATGTGGAAAGCAAAGAAACCAGGTTCAGTTCAGCGTCAATTTCAAGGCCACCACAAATGCAGGCTAACTGGGTAGGTGGTACTTCCCCATAGCCCTCCATCTGCCACAACTCTAAACCCTCAGATTTCTGGACAATTTCACCAAATTTTGTCAAAAAGAAAATCTAATCGGAATTTTCAGGAATTCAGGGGAGAAGCCCAGAATATGCTACCTGCTCTTATCAAGAATAAGCCATTTTATCCTCTAATCAAGGAAGCATCACAGAAAGAAACAGGTACAGATTAATGACAAAGAGCCTCTAAACTGGTCACACATGACCTTGCAAGAGCCACCTTCCCCTCTCTGTGCCTCAGTTTCCTAGAATGGCTAACAACGGCAAGGGAAAAGGACACAATCCCCAGACCTTCCAATTTTAGCATTACATTCCACAGAGAAGAGTCTGAAACCTGGTAAAGAAGCCGACCAGAAAAGCTTGACGGTCTCTCCAGCTCCCATCCGCAACTTATTTATACAAGATATGAAACTTGTTACCCTGCAAACATTTGTGAGCTCTTCCCAGCTGGCCTGGCCCAGCTTCTGGGAGAGGATAAGCAGGCTAAAGACTGGGCGCAGAGGCTGGTGAAAGCGCCCCCGACCCCCCACCCAGCTCGAGGTACACAACGCTGGGGAGACGGGGCCAGGTCCCTGTGTCCGGCTCTTTGAGGACGAAAGCAGCCCCGGAGGTCTGCGCCCATCAGCCGAGGCTCGCCTTTCTACAAGGAGACTGCCTTCCAAGGAAGGAGACCACAAGGCCATTTTAGCCGTCACTGTTCCGTCTGAATGATTCTCCACATATTAACCAGTTATTTTTGGTGTATTGTTTTTCTCCCACAAAGTCCTATTTATTTATTTATTTAACTATAAAAAGGAACATATTCTTTGCCATGTCACGCCTGTGCTTTAAAATGCTTTTTAATGGCTCCCTTCTGAGAGAAGCGAGAAGCCACCCATTTTGGCAAGCTCTTCGATCTGGCCCAGCACGCCTGACTGGTATCTCTCCCCGTGCCCTCTACCTTCTTAGCATGCAGAAATATTCCTTCTCCTCCTAAACACGATTCTCTTCAACGACTCCAAGCCATCGGCACAGGCTTCTTTTGTCTAGAATGTTCCCTGTCCTGTCTGGAAAACTCCTATTTATACCTCAACACCCAGCTGGAGTGATTAAGCTGCAGGGTCTTGCCTCCTTACTGAGCTGTACACACTGCTCCTTCCTTCCCCCATCCTCCGATTTAATCACACCTTTCTAAAGCGCCTGTATATACTTCCCACGATATAATCAGACTGCACGATCTAATATTTGTATCCCGATTTCTAGCACACGAAGGTCATTGAGAAATATTTGTTAAGCCCTGCCTGGTGTGGCTCAGTGGCTTGAGCACTGGCCTGCGAACCAAAGGGTCACCGGTTCAATTCCATGTCAGGGCACAAGCCTGGGTTGCGGGCCAGGTTCCCGTTGGGGGCACACGAGAGGCAACCACACATTGATGTTTCTCTTCCTTCCTTTCGCCCTCCCTTCCCCTTTCTCTAAAAATGAATAAAATCTTTAAAAAAAAAAAAAGGAACTATCTGTTGAATAATGATCAGGAGCATGTGCAGCCCCCAATTTATCTGTAAAGAGCAGGAAGGAGCTCAATAGCCTACCCGAGTTTCATTTTTCCATAGAGTGTAACTGGAATTCTATCCAGGTAAAAGCCAGGTTCGTGCCAAGAACCGCCAGCGAGGAACAGGCTGACTGAAGCTACACAACCAGGAGGCGCCCTGAGGAGCAAGCCTCGGCTACTGACCCTGGACTGACCGCCTGGCAATTCCTTCTGAGAAGTTAGCTGCTCTTCTCGCTCTGGTAGGGTGGGGCCTCAGGGAAACAAAGCCCAGGAAGGCAAGTTTTGTATCATCAATAGGTAGCTGTGCCTGAAAGAAATATTCTCTCTTCTTAAAACAGCCTTCAGGAGAGTCCTTAAAACCAAAAGCTGGGGGTAACCTTGTAAGACTAAAGTGTCTGCTCGGAATGAAGTTTCTGTAATCATAAGGAATTACACCCTGGCTGGTATGGCTCAGTGGATTGAGCACCGGCCTGTGAACCAAGAGATCGTCAATTCGATTCCCAGTCAAGGCGCACACTTTGTGGGCCAGGTCCCCAGCTGAAGGTGTGAGAGAGGCAACAGATCGCTGTTTCTCTTGCACATCATGGTTCCCTTCTTCTCTTTCTCCCTCCTTTCCCCTCTCTCTAAAAATAAATAAACAAAATCTTTTTAAAAAAAAACAGGGAATTACAATAAGGCAGTTCTGGTTTACACTGCGGCCTGAAGTCAATCAGCCTGCGCTGGCTGAAGGCGGCCGATGCCTGCCTGGCAAGGCCACCACCACTACCAGTCGCGTCTACTAGAAAGGAAACACGACTCCTCTCATTGACCTGTACTGTCTGTTCCAGTTGCATCTCACATCAAACCCCCGCAGCAACCCCAAGCCCCGGCCCTGGGCAGGGGCCCCTTCCCGGCTCACAGGGCTCCCTTTGCAGGGCTACTCCCCCCTCCCCGCAACCACTACTGAATGCCGTGCAAGGCCCTCCCCGCGCGCAGCAGCTCCCTCGTCCCCTCCGGAGTCTGGAGTCAGACGTCCTCACTCCGTGGTGCTGCTTCTTGAGCACCATCATGTTCTGCCATGTAGTTACGGCTTCCTCCCTGCCGTTTTTATAAGTCTTTTAGGGAATTTAGGGTTCCCAAGGGACTATAAAAAAGGCCTTGTCTTACTCTCTGACCACAGAACTTGGTGTATATTAGCGTCAATGACATTCTAAACTTAGAGATCGAAAAACACTGTCAGTTAAGCATACAGGACACAAGGTTACCTACTGAGCATGTTGTAGAGCCTAGGGTGACCCAGGATGTTCTGGTTCCCAGACTAGCACACTAGGTATAACCAGTGATCCTGAACATGACTGGAGGCGACAAAATCTTTACTGATGGCTGTTTGGTTATTTATTAATTCCTTTTACTACCTCTTATCTTTTATACCCTTACTTTGGAGGGGAAAGCGGGGAGGAAGATATATTACTCAATTAATCATTAAAATACCTAAATTAGTTGTTTTTTAAAAGATTGAGTATTTCACCTGGGTGTAGCTTAGGTGGTTGGAGCGTCGTTCCATAAACCAAAAGGTCACGGGTTCGATTCTCGATCAGGGCACATGCTTGGATTGTGGGTTGTCCCTGGTTGGGGCACATGCAAGAGGCAACCAATCAAAGTTTCTCTCCCTTTCTTTCTCCCTCCTTTCCCTTCTTTCTAAAATCAGTAAGAATGTCTGCCGGTGAGGATTAAAAAAAAAAAGACTGAATCTTCCTAAATTAGTAAACAATTAAGATTAAGAATAGCTTATAAATTTCCCTTGTTCTCATCCCTTGGGAAACAGTTAAGATGGAAAAATAGCGGGCAATTGTGTCTAATTTGCATGCTTCCAGAAATTTCTTGTAAAGAAACTTTCCAAGGGAGGTATAGTTACGTCTGGGACAGTAACTACCTGTGTGTGAGCTCCTGTGACGTGTCTAAGTCTTTAGATTAATGTTATGGTATTTGCCCTGCCTCCTCATATCCCAGGATTCACTGCATTTCTGAAGTCCTTTAGCTGCTATGGAAATTTCCATGAAATCACACTGGGGAGCAGCCCTTCATAATGGAAACAAGAATCCCCAACCCAACACTGCAAAGGCTCCACCTGAGCAGCGCCCCTGCTTGGGTCCGGCTTGATGACTTGGCCCTACCAATCCAGGGAGACAGTCCAGCGAGGCCCTGCTGAAATTAACCAACCTAAAAGGCCCTCTTTGTCACCCCAGTGAAGTAGAACGAGTCAATTCTATACCAAGTGCTTTGGTCAGGCAATAATGGACTTTTCTTTCCTGCAGTGATCAGCTGACGTCAGGAGGTGGGCGCTCTGCCAAGCCACAACTGGCCTTCTCTGGGGAGCTGGGCATCTGCAAGTCATCAGAACTCTCCCACTGCCGCCGGTGTTCCCAACGTGCATTACAGGAGCCTCCGCTTATAGGCTTATAGGTTAGTAAGAGCTTCCCTCACCCTAAACCTGAGAGGGAGCTGTCTCTATCTCTACAAGCTCCCCGTTTCTTTTTGCTCCTATAAGGGTGTTTCCACAGACTATATTAAACACAGGAAAATTTTCATATGCCCAAGAACTCCTGCCACCCAAAGGTGCGAGGTAACCTCTCACCCAAAACTATGTGAACAGTGGGTGGAACTCCTCGGGTCCCCTGGGTGTACACCACGTTCCCTTCCGGGCCACGAACTCCAAACTCCACCCCTGCCCCGAAATATGAGGCTGACTGATAAGGCAAATTCCACACAGAACATTCCAGGCTGTTCCCAGCCTTAACAGGATTAATGCCTCTGAAGAGCTAGAAGGGAAGACTTTGGGAAAAGTGCCGTTAAAAACCAATCTCAGCCACACAAGCCTACCTCTCCGTTCCCCAGACTGCCCGGCAGAACTGCAGTGAACTGACTGCTTATCTCAAAGCGGCAGATCCGCCCTGATTTTGCCAGTCAGGTCCCTGCACTGGGAGAACGTGGGAGGGGAAATGCAGTGCTGAATGTATTCTCTGTATGTTTAAGGACAGCTTCCCATCTAAGGGAACCGAAGGAAAAGGTCGTGTTTTTGCAAATACTCTTAGGCAATGCTGAAGATGCAGGCTAATGGTAAGTGCTGCAATGCAGCAGCCAGAACGCTGGCTGCATCATTCAGCAAGTCATGTGAATTGATCTCAGGGGATAAAACAGGAATTACAAACATGTCCTCTACTGGAATCAATAAAAGAGCCTGTCAGCATTCTTAAGATACTGTTAGATCTCCGGGAAGAAAAAGAGGGTTCTAGCGATATGAAATCTGGGCTAGAAAGTTCTAGTTTAATCCAAAAATATAACATGTGTAAGAATGACTCCTCATATCAAAACAAATGTATACACGTTGCTAACTGAAAACGGAGTCCTGCTAAAACTGGCCATTAATTAATATCTTTGTCTTAACAAATGCCAAGAGACAGCTGTTTGAGACAGTTCTTGGTACTTAGGGAACTTTTAAACACCTTAACCTACTCTACAGAAGCTATTTTCCCCACGGTGGCGGTGCCGGGGGATGTATCTGTCACATCTTTGGAGGGTGCGGAGAGGCAGTGGGTGGGGAAGACCCTGGGTTAAGCAACAGAAAAGACTGCGTTACAAACATTTCAAAGCAAAGGCCAAATGCTTTGGTCTCTGCAAACTTGGCACCTGTAGCGAGTGGTTTAGGACACCCTTGCCCCGGCCTGGGTGAGCGGGAGAAGTCAGCTGCCAGTTTCTCTACGGAACCTCAGAGGAGAACACCACGGTGGAGAGAAAGGAGCTCCTCTTTAAAACAAAGCCCTGGGGCTGCCGGCATTTCAACAGGCTCAGCGGGCCGGACGTAGGCGACCTCTGGAACACTACAAAATGAATCCCGGTGGCAGGCAGGACACCAGGTACGTGGTTTTGCAAGGAAAGGGATTTTAGGAACTAACAGGATGAGGAGATCATTTGGCTCCCTGGAAAATTCATCAACATCACCCAAAGTAAAAGGTCACAGAAACCATTTGTCAGCTTTGTTTTTCTTGCTTAGTCAGAACCCAAAGGTGCAGAACCGACAATGTCCTTTCTCTGTGGCTTATACAGCTTCTCTATTACCAAATTTTACACTTCCAAAGCAAGGGAACTCTACACCCAGGGATGCAGAAAGGCTCCCTAACAAACCACCAAAGAACTGGTTAGCACCCGTAACGATTTTATACAATTGATTCTCAGATCAAATGAATTAACTCAAAAAACACAGCTCAGCTGCAGATTTTAGTGGTGATCTGCTGATAAGCAGAGAGGTAAAAAAATTACATGAATTGAGTTCTAACGATGAAAAAAATATCTTTGTTTAAACCACATTCCAATCAGGATTGTGGATCTGCACGTCAGCCTTCGAACCGATGCATCCATCCCAGCTTAGCCGGGTTCTGCAGAGGTACGCAGGGACTTGGCTTTGGGAAGCAAAAATCTCCTGCTGCATTGCATCGGCACCCAGAAATGAAGAGCAGTGTTGGGAAAACTCACTTCTGCATGCCCCCCGATTACTACCTTGCTGCTACTTACCTGTTAACCTGTAAAATTCAGATGAAAGATATTTAAGTGCAAAATATCGTTACCAAGATTCAAAACAGGAGAGTTAAAATGTGGCCCATTATTATAAACCTTGTTTAAATAATTAGCCAATCTGATTTATAAAAGGGCCTGACTTAGATTTATCACCCATAAGCACTAGGCAATTACAAAGTTTCTGTTTCTCTTTGTGGAATATCAAGACATTAATGTTAAGCATTTTTCTTTTTGAAAAAGCCCAATTTAGCAAACACTCAAAAACTGTACATAGATACAATAGATATATAGTGAACTTTTTAAAAAAATAAAATAAAAAATGCAAGTTCCATTTCATTACAAGGATTGTGGCAGAAAAAAAAAGTCAATGGAAACAGGAAACAAAAACAAGTTTACAATACTTGCCAAATTTTAAAATACTATTTTTACTACATGTTTTCAGATTACTTTTTCCAAACGTCCGAGATAATCTGTTTAGTCTCTTGGTTCTTAAGAACCAAGTAATCATCAATAAAAAGTAACCCAGCAAACATTACATGCAAACGCCAGTAGGGTGATAAATAACAGATTCATGCCTTAAAGAGAGGAAGGTAAAAACAGGAGGCTTTGAAAATTTTAGAATAAATTTACTAAGACTTCTGTTCATGTAACGCCAAAACCAAACAAACAAAAAAAAAACCAACCCCTAACAGAAACCTTAACGGAAAAGTCATGCAGGCCGAGTTTCCCCCCTCTCTTTGGATCATTCAACCTCTTTGACACAAAAGTGTCTTCTTCACTGCAAACCAGGCAAAAGCGAAAAGGCAACGCATTTCCTGCATGCTGGTCAAATACCTGGACTCTGCGCTTACGAAACGATGACAACATGATGGAGGAATGTGCAGTCTAAAAGGGCGGGGGAAGAGCAAGATAACAAGCTTCTGAGGGCAAACGGAACAAAATCATTTCAGAACGAAGAAAACAGATCCTTAAAAATACACGCATACAGATAAAATTGACTTTCAGATATTTCCCCAGCACCTTCTAGTAATAAATCCCACCAGGGGTTTACCATGTGGAAAGGGACCCAAGGTTTTCTGGCCTTAGCGGTTCCTGTCTATCGAAACGTGCTGCTGCGGCCAAGTCATAGCCCCTTGTGGGCATCAGTTTCCCTACTTTTCAAATAAAGTAATATACTGACTTTGCTTTTTAACACTAAGAGTTCCAATGGACTGAAATTTCTAGGACTAGGTGATCCCTAAATTCCCTTCCTTTCAGTAATAAAATAGCATAATTTCAAGAAAACATCAGAAACGAGAATTCAAGCTACAAAGATCTGACTTGGGCCTAATTTACAGGTCCAGGTCGACTTCCTCTACAAAATACTATTTCCTGTTTAAAACAGGTGCAAGAGGAATATGCAAAAAAAGGTGGAAGGGAGGTACGGGAGCAGCTGCCGCGGCCCAGTGGCCTGGAGCGCGTTCCCCCTGAATTCCGGGAGCCAGCATTTGCCACCGGGGCGCCGAATTCTGAATTCTTTTACCTACTCCAACCACAGCTGATGGACCACAGCTGAGAAGCTGCGGCAGACCCAGCTGTGGAACGAGCGGTGTCCTGGAATAGCCCAGAGGACTGATCACAGACAGGCGTCCTGCTGACTGTCCTCAGTGCCGGTTCAGCAATGACAGCACTGTGGGCTATTCTTGACATCCGCTTCTCAGGATCTGCAGTGGGCCCCTCCCTTTGGGATGCAGGCAGGTAAGGAAACATGGACACGGGGAGAGAATTCTAACCCAGGGAACCACCTCAACCTGTTCATCAGACTGCTCGACGAGGACGAGATCGTGTTAGAGCCAGGGGCAGATCAGATGTCTCCAATTATTAGATTACCACAAAACGGCGCCTAGACCCAAAGCATACAGGAGAGCGCTCCTGCACCATGGCTAACGCTGAGAACGGCTTCACACCTGTCCTGTCCAGAGCAAATCCTCCTTTCCAGGCGCGTCCCTCCATCCAGGTCCCTGGGTAACAGCTAACACACTTTGAGGGTCCTCTGAGTAATTAACTGGCCCAGTTACTAAAAAGGGCTTATTGTTAATTTCCTGCACAGAGGCCCTCACTGCAGCACATTTTTTAAACTTTGACTTCATTGTGACCTTTCAAAATCTCAGACAGAGCGGCAACAAAAGGGAAAATAAATGACTGGTTTGCAGAGTTGGAACCTCGGCTCAACGGCTTCACACAGTTGAGTGTTCCCGCTGCTGTTCCTCAGATTTTCTTCCCTGCCTGCCAGACTCCCCCACCCTTCCATCTTTGATACATTCTGTTTTAGTAAAATCCAATCGCTATGACGACGCAATTTTTCAACACATTATGAAAATACTTCATACAGTCTCTCTTCTACTCTTTCCTAACAGCCATGATGGTAAGTTTTTCTAAAATATCACGATGAAGACAGAACAAAGGGCCTTCAGATTTCAGGGTCTATTATATAAAAGAGATGTGATAAGGTGTTGCAGCGGTTCAGCATCCTCTCAGCCCAGTTTTCTGATCTATTCAGGCTTTTAATTTAAAACATATTCAACCCTTAACCTTAACAAGCCCTTTATTTAAAATACGTTTTTCCCCAGTACATCAAAGAGACTTTGAAAAGAAATTTTCTTTGGGAAACACCTAATCAGATTCAAGGACGGCTTTCAAACAAAAGGCTGCTCTATCATTCAACACCGGCATAGCTGTAGAATTTCTGACAAATAATACACCGCCCTCGACTCGAAAAACCCGGTCTCAGGGGAAAAAAAAATAACAACTCCAAGCTGTTAAGTTATTTGATTTGAGTCTCACACAAAGCAAGAGCCGTAGCAATCTGTTATTTACAGCAAATCACAACTGGGTAAGAAAAAAATGTTTATTATAAGGAAAGAAAAAGAGAGGGCAGCCTCGAACCTTTCTGCAGCGAGAAAGAAGGCCAAGAGTCGCTGAACAGGACGAAATTAACATCAAAGAGACCTTCACCTTAAGCTCTCGGCTCTTTCTTCTCCACGGGGTGGGCCCGCATTGCTTGCAGGGATTTGGGAAAAGAAGCTGCAAAAGTCGCTCCCCACCAAGGGACGAAACTGGGTGCAGTGGGGGAAGCGCTCTGCAGGAAGGAGTATGGGGACCATCCCGACCAGGGAGCCCCCGCCCCACCTGCCGCAACCGGATGGGGCAGGGCGCGGCCGCGGCAAGGCTGGAGCTGGGGGCGGGGAGGGACCCGGCGGCCTCGCCACCCCCTCCGCTCAGTCAATGACATTCCAGCTGCCGACACCGGGACTCGGCCAGGCGGCTCCTCCGCAGCCCACGTACCACAAGCCCGCCGCGACCGGCTCGCCCGGCTCCCCCGGCTCCCCGGCTCCCCGCCCGCCTGAGGAAGCTGCAAGGCCGGCCCGGCTCACCTGTCCGCGCGCTAGCCCCGCCCCTCCTCGGGGGCGACCCGGCTCCCCGCCCAGGGGTCGGCTGCCCTCCGGCCCCGCTTCCGCCCGCGCTCCCTCGCTCCCGGTCTCACCAGTTCCTGCGGGTGAGCGCGGTGGGTGCGTGGGACTCGGCGTTGCTGAGGGACCAACGATCCTCCGTGGCCTCCACTCCTAGCCGTTCGCTCCGCAGCGGGTAGTGGCGGCGACGCGCGCGCCCCGCCTCTTTTATACGCGGCCACGCGCGTTCCAGTGGCTGGCGGGCGCGAGCGCGAGGGAAGCGCCCCGGCTAGGCACGAGGGGCGGGGGCGAGCGCCGGCAGAGCAGGGGGGGCGGAGCTTCCACCAGCTCGCCTCCCGATCGTCCGACGGAAAGGGCCGAGCGCTCCCGGAAGGCGCCGAAGCGGCGGTGCAGGAGAAAAGACGATTGCGGGTGCGACGCGGAGAATGAGAAAGGAGGGCGCGCGCCAGGGATGGGGGTCGGTCGTGCAGTCGAGTCTCTGCCTCCGCCCGGGCGGGCCGTGATGCTCCAGCCGCCCCACCCACCCCGCAGCTTGGATCCTCCAATCCTGCCCCTCCCTGCGCTGCAGACAGTCTTCTGAACCCCACCCGTCCACCCCTGGGAGCCCTTCCAGGACTGCAGCGAAAGGCGGGGCAGGGGTCAGCGCTGCAGTGTGGCTGGGGATGCTGCGCGCCCCGGCCGGAAAAACACCCAGTCCCAAAGGATGAGATCACCGTGTGCTTCTCTTCCTCCTGCCTACTTTCCCGAGGAGACGTCTGGGGCCGGGGACGCAAGTCGGCCTATGCTGGTGGGGTGTGGGATCAGAAACCGAGAATGGCTTGGGGGCGCCGGGTTTGAGGAGGCGGTAAGAAAAGGCCAAATCCGATCCTAAAAAACAAAGTCGACTAATTTAGAATTGAAGTCTGTCATTCCGGGATTTGGAGAGTTAGTAATTCCTTATAAACTCACAGCAGAAGCTTTCTCAGAGGTCACCGTGGAATAGGGTGCACTAATTGTATTTTCTAAAGGAGACATTAAGATTCTGCTTGCCACAATTAATTGAACTTTCCTCATGTACCCGGCACTATGCTCAGCATTTCATGTGTTACTTTTTTTTCTTTTTAAGTCTTTGATGTGATTTTATGAGGCGGGTGTTATTTCCCCATTTTGCAAACGAGCACCCTGACATGGAAGCTGGGAGTCTTGCCCTCCATCAGGCAGCTCGCAAGAGGAAAGGCTGAACCCAATCCAGGAGCCAGGCCCTTCTATTACACAGGATGCGATACTGCCTTCCCATAGGAAAGGGAGGCATTATGATGGTGGATGCTGGGGTGCCGAGAAAAGAAAAATGAGATTTCTGGAGTTTCTGTTCCTTACAGTCTTGGCAGTTTGAGCCCTGGGTTAGGATGCCCTTTTCCCACCCCCACCCTCCCTGGGGCCACAGCTGGGCGTCAGCCGTTGGGAGTAACACTGGGATC
Source organism: Pteronotus mesoamericanus (assembly GCF_021234165.1). NCBI lineage: Eukaryota > Metazoa > Chordata > Mammalia > Chiroptera > Mormoopidae > Pteronotus > Pteronotus mesoamericanus. The sequence goes on from NW_026555258.1 coordinate 5,773,067, forward strand.
ATTCCTGTGCAAGTCAGGCAGACCTGGAGCTCTACTGCTCAGGAAGCCTCGGCCTCGCGGTTACCAAGCAGCCCTCCTCTTTAAATAAATATAAAGACGCTGGGCACAACACCAGAACTTGGGCCCGGGCCCAGCCCCGAGCTTCCTGATCCTCCGCAGTCTGGCTGCTTCCCCTGTGCCTGGGACCTGCAATCCGGTTTCTAAGCCACCCTGGCTGTAGCCATGATAGTGAGGAAAAATTCTGTTCCCACAGTCATCAGAGTCCATAGAAAAGAAAAGGATTGGCCACACCCAAGCAGCTTGACAGAATCTGGAGGAAAAACGTAGGAGCTAGAAGGCATTTCCTGCGATCTACAATGTAGAGAAAATAGAGCCCCCTAACTCCTCCCTGGGGTGTGCTCTTCTGGGAACAGCTGGTGGCGTCCACAGCCTCTTCCTCAGTGGGCAACAGCAAAATAATAATAATAATAATAATAATAATAATAATACTCAGCTCTGGGTGCAAAAGAGCTAACACAATCATAGCTCTCCAAAACTTCTAAGTCCCACTCCAGCAAAAGAATGGGTCTGAAGACTGTGGGCAGGAGCTATAAAAAGGAGGATTTTTCTTTAAAATCACTCTGGCCTCATAATGAAATGGAGATGTTGCTGCCTCTGCCAGACGCAAAACAGATTGGATACCTTAGAAGGAGCTTCTGTACTGATATAGAAACTAAAATCTTATTCGTTGATCCTTTGATCTGAGACAAGGCCAAAAACAGTATCTCCAGCCCTCTCTACCTCCCACTCACCCACCCACCCCATTCAGCATTTGGCACTGGAGATGAGACTTTTTTTTTTTAAAGCCTGTCTTCACGTGTTCTATTGTCTGCCTACTTCACCTCCCATCCATTTCACAGCATACCTAACCCTCTGCTAGGTGTGGGAAGAGGGAGATGACAAAGCAGATAATGACACTCTTTGTTGTCTGACACTCATTCAGAAAAAAATGTAAAACAAAAAAACCCCAAACACTGGACAGTTGCTCCCATAACCAACCAACTCCTTGTCCTCAATCACATTGTTCCTGGCCTGAAAAGCAGGAGGTAGGGCTGAATTCTAAGTTCCTTTTGCTATTCCAGCTGTTCTGTGAAGGTTTGATGTGTGCCCTAAGATTAGGCATCTCAGTAGTCCCACTACCTTTTAAAGTTGTTCAAGAGGTCAACCACTGGGAAATACACTAAGTGTGATAATGTTTTCCCATGTCCCAGCCATGGAAAGTTACCTGCCCTCTCTCCCTGGGAGTGTCAAGTGTCTCTCTCTCTCCCTCTCCTTCTCTCCCTCCCTCTCCCTCTCTCACGCGCGCGCACACATGCACACACAGACACAGCAAAGCAAACAAGCAAACACCAGCATTTCCATTATTTTTCAACCCAATGAGAGAGTCTGGCTGGCAAGTGGCGGCACTTCTTCCCAGATGACGGCCTGGGCTGGCAAGGAACAGCACGGAGCTTCCAAACAGTGACTGGAAAGACCTTGAAGACATGCTAAGTGAAATAAACCAGACCCAGACAGGCAATTATTGTGGATTCCATTTACATGAGGTCCCTAGAATAGTCAAATCCGTAGAGACAGAAAGTAGAGCAGGGGTTGCCGGAGGCTGTGGGAGGGGAAATCAGGAGTCTGTGTTTAATGGGGACAGTTTCAGTTTGGGAAGATGACAGAGTGGACGGTGGTGATGGCTACACAACAGCAAGAGTGTAACGGCCATGGCCAGAGAGCTGCAGTTGTCAAGTGTCGTCCCATAGGCCAAGGCTGTGGGTTTGATCCCTCCCTGTTCAGGGCACATACAAGAATCAACAAATGAATGCATAAAGAAGTGAAACAAATCCATGTTTCTCCGTCTCTCTCCCTTCCTCTATTTCTAAAATCAATTAAAATAGTGTCAGGCCTCCTAAAAAAAACTTTTTAAAATTTTTATTTATTGATTTGAGAGAGAGGAAGGGAGATAGAAACATCAATTTGTTGTTGCTCCACTTACTTATGCATTCATCGATCGACTCTTATATGTGCCCTGACCAGAGACTGGCAACCTTGGTGTATTGGGATGATACTCTAACCAACTGGGCTACCCACCCTGGGTCTCAAAAAAACTTCAGTATCTTTTCATTGCCTAGAGTCACCCAAACTAAGGAGAGATTCCAGAGGGTCCACAAATTCACTCCTTCTTTCCAGAGCCATTTTTTTTTTTTTAAAGATTTTATTTTTATTTTTAGAGAGAGGGAGAGAAACATCAATGTGTTTGCCACTCACATGCCCCTCACCAGGGACCTGGCCCACAACCCAGGCCTGTGCCCTGACTGGGAATCAAACTGGCGACCGTTTGGTTCGCAGGCCAGCGCTCAATCCACTGATCCACACCAGCCAGGGAAATAAATAAAATCTAGAAAAAAAAAAAAAAAGAATATTCCCAGAAATACTAGGCCCAAGAGAAGCTCTGGATATATGGAATTTCATGTTCAGTTTGGAGATTAACAACTCAAAGCAACAAAGGCACCAAAAGTTCCCGCAAGAAAAAGTCCTTTTTTTCTTTGATTTAGAATTGAAACATTGTATCATGGAAGGTTTCAAAGATAAACCTAGTAAACAGAGCATTGCAAGGAACCTCCGCACACACATCGCCACCTGGAATCACCAACACTGCCATTCTCGCTGCACCTATTACTTCACTTCGTGGACTTTGAACCCAGTACATAGTTCCCAAACTTTTTTGACCACTGAGTTTTGTTTTGTTTTGTTTTGTTTTGTTTTTTTTAGGATCTGCAGAAAAATTCTCTGGGAGAAGCTGCCCTAAGCAAAATGGATCTATCTTCTCAGCTCCCCTAACTTTCAGCTCAAATCACCAAGCCTTCCAAGTCCATAAGTCACATGTCTCCATTGAATTAAAATTCCACTCTCCAAGCACCTGTTTCACTTTAAGTAGGAGGCATCTTGTAAAACCTGTTTGGAATCAAATCTCCACTCCTACCACAGGCTGATGACAGCTTCAATGTAGCCTTCACTGTAGGTTCTAGAGCTTGATTTTGTCACCTCATTAGACTGTTAACGTTTTTTTTGGTGGGGGGAAGAGGATTATCTTTTAGTTTTGAAATACTTTCAAATTTACAGAAAAGAACAGGAATAGAATGAAATCCCATACACCCTACACCCAGATCCCCCCATTTGTTGACATTTGGCCACATTTGCTTTATTGTCTATGTATTATACACTTATTTATGTACACACACACGTATGTGTAAACATATATTCACCCGCACCGAATCATAAGCGTTAGAGATATCATGCCCACTCACCCCAAGTACTTCATGTGTATTTCTGAAGAATAAAAACGTTCATTTTTATAAGCACAGTATAGTATTCAAAGCTGGAATTAATACTGACACAACACTACAGGGTCCAGCACAAATAACAACCCCTTTTTATTACAAAATTCTTTATTACAAAATCATAAGCATGCAATTCTGTAACATAACAATATCACACTCAAGCACGCCATATGAGTTTAGGTGAAATGTTCAAATTAAAACTAAATTATTACACCCATATTATTACCTTACCAACGCCACTCGACCAGGCCTTCTGCCAGGCCCTGTGTTCTCTAACATACAGACCTTATTCAAGTTTTGCCATTGTCCCAAGGTCCTTTATAACACAAACACACAAAAAGACACTTTTCTGATCCAGGGTCACATAACACGCTTAGCGTAATCATCCAGAAGGCACTGAAAGAAATGTTTCTCTTGAATATGTCATCCGTATAAAGTAACATTTAAAAAAACACAACAAAGCCTGGCTGCAGAGGACAAACCCCTTTAAAACGGGAGTTTCTGTAAATGCATCATCACACAGCTGGGAGACCACAGCTCTCTGCTTTGTGCGTGTCCACAGAAAATCAATTTCAGGAATTCGTCAGGTGGAAGAGACAAAAGGGCATGGATTCCCAGGCCTGATGAGGCATCTGTGTAAAGCTCTGGGGCTCTTTTGGTTGTCGTGGCACTGAGAGCAGACACCCCAACCTAGTTATGTTACTGCTCTCATCACAGGAAGCTTGAGAGGCGTGGGGAGGCTCCCAGGGCCTGCGCGGAAATCCCCGGAACTCCACTCTTCAAGGGACATGCAGGATTTCTCTATGGGAATTTTCAATTCATCGTCAAATTTGCTTAAAAATGATGTAGGACAATGATATGACAAAAAATATGGGCACTCTGCCAGAGAAATGAGGTCAAGCCCGAAAGGAAGCCAGCAGGCGAGCACTTGAATTTAAAAGCAGGCTGCAGTCCTCCGTGCTCTACCCTAAGGAATCTGACGCTGCTACCCAGCGGGAGTTGCATCTATCAGCTAGCAGTCACTATCTCCGAAGGTGACACCGGTGGGTATCAAAAACCCGGCCTCCCCAACACCCTCTTCTTGGCTGATAATCAGGAACCCATTCGGAGTACCAGGCATTGAATGGCATGTGCATGACTTGTTCAACGGGTCTAGAGACAGAACATTCAAACGTTGGGAGAAGCGGTAGTGACATAAATTAAAAGTAGGAGAGACCTTGAGGATCTGTCTTGTCCAGGGACTTTTCCCATTTCGTTTCTGGCAGAGGAACTTCTTCGTGCATCACCTTACACGGAACCCCAACACACAGAGCACGGGAAGCAGAAGTGCTGCGGCAGAGAGGACCCCAGGGCTCCATTCGGGCCCCACGAAGCGGTGCGAGTCGTGAGCTGCATGCTGGTAGCTGGCCCCGTTCACCGCTAGTATCCCACATCTTCCGTTAGGAATAGGACAAGTTCCCAGCAGAGGTATCTCGAAGAAAGGGGCGCCTTATGAAAATACGCATAAAGCCTCCGTGCGATGACTGACTCCAGCGTTGAGCCCCACTGTCAGCGCATCCCCCGTGATGGTACAGAGATGACGATGCCATTTGTAAAGCACAGATGAGGGGGGGACAGTCAAATGGCAACCGGCCCTGGGGCCTGCAGGCGGGCAGGGCACAGCAGCGCGCATGGTGACACACAAGCTGGGAGGCTCTGCTGAGACTCGGCTGCGGAGCAGGGCCTGAAGCCTGCCGATCTACTGACTCGTCCAGCTCTTGTGTTTTGCAGGCGCGGCTCCTGAGGCTCCTGAGGACAGGGTGAACCACCTACCCAAGCCACAAAACCTAAAAGCGAACCGAGCCGGGGTCTCCGTGTTCATTCCATTGTGTCCACGTTGCAAGACTTTAGTATTTTCCCGTCTGTGCTAGATAAAACAAGACCGGTGACTGGTGCCTAATTCCGAAAAGGGATGATTAAAAAAAACAAAACTCAGCAATTTTCCTAAGGCGAAGGTACAAAAGACAAAAAAGGAAAAAAATCGATAGACTTGGGCACTACCATGCCCCCAGTGACTGACAGAGCTCAAGGCACAGGAAATTGACTATATTGACCCAACTGGATACCAGCAATAGAGTTTTAAAATTCAAGCTTTATTGCTTATTTTTTGGCACCACAGTAAATAATTCATAGAAAGGGTCACTTCAACAGAACCAGAGAATCCCCGCTCTCCCTGAAAATACCCACCTCCCCACACGCGGCAGTTAGGAGGAACAGACTCCGTGGCACAAAAGGCAGTGTATCTTTCCATAAACAAATCTCGACTTTGTCTGAGAAGCCAAGCTCTGGATTCTTGTAATGGGTTTAGTCAGACAAATCTGTCATCAGTTATTAGTCAGAACAAGTCAAAAAACATTTATGTAGCAGTTCTCAATTCCTTCTGAACATCTTTAGGAAACGCCTAACTCATTGCTTGTGGATGCACAGCTCGCGTGTACTGTGGCCAGCCCCACCGCAGCCCATCTTAATTCAAACTGAAAAACAAACAGAAGGCATCTGCCCTGCTGCTTGTATCGCTCGCCATCCAGGCACTGAACTCCAATTCGGAGGGCAAACAGGGCTTCCTGGTTCACTGGGAGACGTGGTAAATCCTAATCCCAGACACTAAGCTATCCCTGATGCCACTGAGGACTAAGTGCATGTCTCTCTACATCAGGCATCTCCTCTGAATTCCTACTTACTTCACAAGCTGAGAAAGGCGAAGCAACCATAACCCAAGCTTGCATGTAAGGATTCATGCAACTGCTAAATGACACTTTAAAGTGGTGGGCTCACTTCAGCTCACAGTAAAACACTAAGGTATTACCTTACTTCTGACAGATACCAGAGGCAAAGGAAATAAAAGATGGTATCCAAGGCTAAACACCTCTTCTCATTTTTGCAAAAGTGAGACAGGCCAAATCCATGTATTCTGTCATGTGGATCCTTTAAGGAGTCATCGGACCTCCTTGGTTTTTTGACCCGTGAAAATCTCCTTTTCTAGTCCTAAGGTATAAATGTATAAAAATACATATTGATAGATGTCTAAATCTGACATGACTCTCCCAAATATAGCTATGTTTAGTTGCTTTATTGCCCCTCTGCAATGAAAAGGTGACAGCGGGTGACGTAGTGGCATCAGGAACGCCAGAAGAAGGCAGTCAGAAAGCCCTTGGGGACAGGAATCTCCTTGCACTGCAAACATTTCTGGTCAGGGAGAGATGAAAAAAACAGAGTGATTTTCTGATAACACTGCTTCCAACACTTAACAACTGAAAGAAGCTTTAGCAGGAGTGTCCAACCGTTTGGCGTCTCTGGGCCACACTGGAAGAAGAGCTGTCTTGGGCCATGCGTTAAATACACAAACAGCCCTGGCTGGTGTGGCTCAGCAGACTGAGCCTCAGCCTGCGAACCAAAGGGCTGCCAGTTCGATTCCGAGTCAGGGCACATGCCTGGGTTGTGGGCCAGGTCCCCAGTGGGGGGCTCTCAAGAGGAAACTACACACTGATGTTTCTCTCCCTCTCTTTCTCCCTCCCGTCCCCTCTCTAAAAATAAAAATAAGAACTTTAAACATACACACACACACGCGCGTGCGCGAAAACTGATGAGCAAAAAAGTGTTTTATGTAAATTTATGGTTCTGTGTTGGGCCACATTGATAGCCCGCGGATTGGACACCCCTGCAAGGGACTGCAAGCTTAAGTCCCACAGAGTGGTGGTCAAAAAAGGGAAGACGTGGTAGGACTAACGGTTGTGTATAAGATGTCTGCTTCCGCATGAACTGCAACAGAGGACAAATGTTATGTTATTACTACGCCTGTTCCCCTCTCATCTCCCATAGCCTGGCCTCATCTTTCAATATTGATGGTTTCCCAACTGGGCTACTGGAAACTGGAAGTCAGTGGGCTGTGCTGGCAGACCTACCACCACAGAGTTTTAAGTTGTCTGTCAAAATAAACTTCTTAAAAATGTTGGCTCTTGGTCCTCCCCAGTGTGGCTTGGTTGGTTGGGGCATCATCCCATAGACCAAATGGTCAAGGGTTCGATTCCTCGTCAGGGCATATACCCAAATTGTGGGTTCAGTCCCTGGCTGGGGCTCGTGTGAGAAGGCAACCAATTGATGTTTCTCTCTCAAAAAAAATAAAGAAAAAGAGAGGAAAAAAAAGCCCTGATTGGTGTGGCTCAGTTGGTTGGGTGTCACCCTGCAAAGTGAGGGGTCACCAGTTCGATTCCCAGTTGGGGTGCATGCCTGAGTTGTGGGTTTGGTCCCCAGTAGGGATGCATGGAAGAGGCAGCTGACTGATGATTCTCTCTCACATTGATGTTTCTCTCCCTCTCTGTCTCCTTCCTTTCCCCTCTCTCTAAAAAAAAAAAAAAAATTAAAAAAAAAAAGCAATGAAAAATAATGTCCTCGGGGAAGGATCAACTAAAAATGTTGGCACTTGGAAATACGAGAGGAGTCTGGCTGAACGTGCAGTCTGTTCTCACGGAGAAGCGAGCACACTCACCAGCTCTCCAGGCCCAAGACTAAGAACAGAACCATGGCCTACATGTCAAAAATGTGGCGGTGAGACAAGTCTCATTGAATGGTGTTTATTCATCCCTTAGGGCGGCTTCCCCAGGGGCAGTGTGGGCAACGACACGTAGAAAGGAGAAACGGCAGCCCTTCAGGTTCAGGGGAAATCATGGGCAAACAACTGGGGTTCGGGAAACATCGAGAGGAAGAGACAGCAATCAGAGAGCCTCGACGTCCAAGACCCATCAGGCCCAAACACACCCGAGGCCAAGAGCAACGTGGGACGTGTCGGCCTAAGGGTATCTTACCTCCAAGAACTGCTTGAGGCGTATGAAGGACCCCATCTGTCCCGAGCTTGTGATGGCTTCAATCCTGTGGGGATGAAAGAGGACACGTGGTGAGGGACGCCTGTCTTTTGGAGAGGAGCTGGGGAAGGAGCAGAGCAGGTGGCTCACAGGGAGGCCTTCTGGACTAAGAATGCCGCTGCTCTTCCACATGGTCTCAAACAAGGGGTGCGGGACAGAGGGCGCTCTTCCTCCCCCACATCTGTGTGAGCCGGTGGGATGGGAGGGTGCCAAGGCCTTCCTCCCCTTTTAAGGCCAGAAAGGGGAAAGGAGAGAGACAGGCACTTAAAGGTGAAAGCCACACCAGAGTCAGGGAAACTGGCTGATAAGTCCGTTTCTTCAACTGATTTATTGAGGAGGTTTGACTCCTTGGTTTAAATCAAAACTGCGTGTAATCACAGATTATCTGGGGGCCTTTGGAAAAGAGTTTTAAAAAAATGCCAGGTATTTGAATCCAATATCTTCCTAATTTGGGGTTCTCTTTTTTTTTTTTTTTTTCATTTAGCCACCAATATTTAAGAGAGACTCTTATTAGAGCTCAAAACTGTTTATTCAGATGTCAAAGAGAAGGACGGAAGTATAAGATGTCACACTTAATACAGGTGGTTTTAACAGCATCGAAGCGTATCTGATGCCATGAGTTTCACCTCCCAAATCTGTGCTGTCTGCTCAACAAGGCTAATACCTGGGGAAGTAGTCCTCCTTGATGAGAAGCATCATCTTCCAGAACTGGGCCTGATACTGCTTCATGAGGGCATTCCCACACACCTGCAGGGAAAATCAGAGCAGACAATGAAAATTCATGCGCATACGTGAGAGATCTGGAAACCACAATCGGCCCCTTGCCTTTCACTCCCGTCAAGCAATTCAGCCACAAAATGCCACTTAGCTAGCAAGCAAGGGGATAAATGGAAAAATCCAACTTTCTTCTGAGGCATTTCTCTGCATATGGCAATACCTCCACTTATTCAGCCTGCCAAGTACATGCACCAAATTTAATTAACTATTCTTCTTTGATTTTACTGAAAGAAGCCTTTCCAAAGGTCTGGTATAGCTGCAACCTTAGCAGCAGAGGATACAGAATTCCACTTGTATTCTCAGTGATTCAGGATCACCGTTCACATACTGTGACCTCAGAAGCTTTAAGGTGACTCTAACTATTGGCATCATAAGGCAAATGTCCCCGGATTTATGGCATGTGCCTTCTTTAAGAAGTGTCTCCTTTCCTCAGAAACCCTTACCCTAACACTATAGCGGTGGCCCCTTCTAAGCGGATGGGATTGTACAGAACCTTCTGGATGAGGGAAACACCTGACCCAAGCTGGTTAATCAAATTTTCCGTTCTGGGAATTAGGAATTGCAATGATCGGACACCAGTCCCACCAGACTGGGTGACCACACCAAGACTTAGGGAACAGCCCCAGATGGACATCTTCTCCACTGTGCACAGAGGACTAGAGAAAGTTGGCCTGTGGCACAAGAATGAGGCAACTGGCAGGCATATGAAAGGCTGTGTGGCCCAGGGAGAGACTCCTGGTACCCGGTAACGGCCCAGTTCCTGGTTCCAGGCCCTCATGAGGTTCAACGATCCATCCTCCCCTGGGTCCTGGGAGTCACTCTCTATCCCTAAAACAAAGGCCCCTTTTCACTTGGGCTAGGGTGTACAGTTTTCGGTTCTTTACAAGGAGAAGACATCCACACCGAGAAGGGGAGTGCAGTGGAAAGAAAAATCAAAAAGCGAGTGTATCTTATGTCTCAAGAGAAGCATCTGACCCTGGACCCTAATACACGCTGTTCACCATCATCCTCTCTTTCTTCTTCTTCTTCTTCTTTTTTTTGTGCTACATTCTCACCTGGGTTTTTTTTATTATTTGTTTTGTTTTTAAATTATTTTAGAGAGAAGGAGAGAGAGAGAAACACTGGTTTGTAGCATCACCCTGTTTCTATGTTGCTTCCCCACCCATGCCACACAGCGGCCCCAGGCTGTTTCAACCACTGGCTCTCTTGTGCAGTAAGTGTATTACGTACCTCCAAGAAGTCAAAGAGGAGGGTGGCTGTCACATCTGACAGGGGCTCCATGTTTAGTATCTGTGCCAACCAGCGCCAGCCGTGGTTTAAGCCATGAGGGTGAACCTGGGAGGAGACAAGCCTGGTCATGACTTGATCTCATTTCATCTGAGAGCTCAACTCCCAGCGCTGCCGCCCAGCTGCCACCAAGCGGGCGTGAACCCCAGACCATGGAACCCAGAGCAGCCCACGGGGCAGAAACAGCACACGCCGAACGAATGCTGCTCTCGAATGTTCCAGCACCCCGTAAACCACACATTCTTTACAGGATCCCCTCAAAGCACATCTCTCAGCTTCGGCTTCAGGGATTCCGCAGGCCAACAGTGACCCTGACAGACGTTTATTATCATGGTACCTTAGCACAGGACCTGGGACACAACAGGTGCACAATAAAAACTTCTTGGATTCAACGAATCAACTTAGACTGCTCTCTCTTCAGGTATCCAAGTCCATTTACTTCTCCACTTTGCTAATCTGTATCACTTGAGAAAAGAACTAGACTGGCAGGTCAAACCCTGGACCCCAGCAGCGGCTCGGTCATTGCCAAGCGTGTACCACCGCAGCTTGCTAAGCCTCCACCTGTCCATTTGTGAGTAGTGCGTGTGACCTAGATGGCTCCGAAGGCACCCCAGGTCTACTACAACAATTTCTCGCTCAGTCCTCTGCTAATAAAATCTTCTAACCTTAACGATGGATTTACAACAGACTCCCGTCTGCCAGACCCTTTTACAAACTGAATTAATGCCTCAGCTGAGTCAGTTATTGAACTAGCGGCCCTGATGATCCAAAAGCCTCCTAATAATCAACATCAACTTCTCTAAAGAATCCCCACGGAGCAGCACGTAACTGGAGGCCCCTCTGAAAGAAGTCGGTGTTTCCCGCAGGCAGCAGGCAGAACGCGACCGAGGGCCGCCTCTCATCACGGGCAGTGTGGCCCCCGCACCTGCTGTCGGGGTCCGTACGGCCACCGGAGCTGGATGATGGCAGCATAGAGACGGATCATCCCGGACATGCGCTTCAGGAAGTTGTCCTGCTGCTCCACCTTGGAATCCTTCACCTGGTAGCCGAGCATCCTACCGGAGAAAAAATGAACCGTGACAAGGCCAAAATAAGGGTGACAAATCAGAGATTAGTTTTTATGGCTAAAAGTAACAATATGGTATTAACACGCCATTCCATATTATTACATTTGTAGAATACTCTGCTTACAAAGCACTCACATCCATCATCAATTCTGTGCATCATATAAGCCCTGCGAGGTAAACTCACAGGCCATGTAGGTTATTTACAAATAAGGAAAATGATGCTCACAGAGGTAAAATGATTTCCCCATTTTGCAAAGCTATTAAATGACAAAGCAGCCCTGACGGCTGCGGCTCAGTGGGTTGGGCGTAGTTGCACAGAGCAAAAGGCCGCCCAGCTCGATTCCTGGCTGGGGCACACGCCTGGGTTACAGGCAGGGTCCCTGGCTGCGGGTGTGCAACAGGCAACTGACCGAGTTTCTCTTGCACATCGATGTTTCTCTCCCTCTCTTTCCCTCTCCCTTCCCCCTCTCTAAAAATAAATAAAATTTCGGGAAAAAAATGACAAAGCAGGGATAAAATTCCAAGACTCCTTGATTCTAGTTCCATTACCCTTTCCACTAAGCTATATTGATTACTGGTACCTAAATCCACAAGTGCCAAAAGCTGCCGAGTTTGCGTGAAAGACATTGTATTTTCTGATAGGACATTCAAGGTACATAAAAACTGTGTATATAAATTCTATTTCTATTTCACAAATCACCCCAGGGCTAGTAGAAAGAACCATGACCTCACCTCTGATAGTCTTCCAAAGCCATTCCCTCCTTGAAAGCGGGATAGAAAGGGACTGAGTACGGGCAATTCTTGTGCAGATGAGCAAGAATGAGGTCCCCCACTCTCGGGTGGAGCTCCCAGATCCCGGATGCCACAACCGCGATGGGGAACGCGGCTTCATGGTGAGAGGCCACTTCCTCCTCTCCTTGTTTCTGGGGGCACAGAGATGGGGACAGAGTTAATACTTGAGAACGGCTTAAGCACTGTGCACCAGCTTCTTCTGCCCATACCTCTGGCAACAAGGTTTCTCACCACAAATTTCTCTGCCAGTTTGTACTGGACAAAGTCCAGGCCCTGAGGGTTCATGGTGACGGACACAGAACGCCCACCACACTGAACGTGCTTCCCAGAGAGCAGGCTGTGGATCCTATCGAAGATCTCCTTCAGCTTCGAGCCTGGGTGCAGAAGAGTTAGAGTAAGTTCAAACATACAGCTGCAGAGCAATCCATTTTTCACCACTGTAACAAACACGGAAGCCAGGTGTGCAGCGGCCCAGCAGAGGCTCCGATCCTCAGTACAAAACAGTGACGCAGAAAAACGCGTGACAATCAAATACACATTGTGGGGACTGCAAAAAGTACATAGGACATACTACATACTATTTCAAAGGAATTCCTTATTTGGGAATGAACTAATTCTGAAAATACACATCAAACAGGGAAAAACAGAATGGAAATGAGCGTCAAATTGTTACAGATCCCATGGACTGTGGTTGATGTGCCCAAAGGAGTCATTTGCATTTTGAGGGGGGGAAAACCTCGTAGAGGATGTCCCCCGCTCGTTGTCATTCTCCCCGCTTCTCTGAGACCTGCCTTCTTCCATCCTCGGAGACACAGAAGTGGGTTCTGGTAGCTGCATGTGTATGAAAGAGCCTGTGGGTCCTAACCCCCACGCTGGCTGCACTTAGTGTCTAGTTGAGCCAATCAGCCAACTGACAGAGTCCGGGCCTTGGAGTGCCCGGCCCTGCACCACGCACTCTTGTGAGCAGCGGGACCTTGTGCCTGCCGCGTGGAACAGTCCGTGAAATACAAACAGAGGTGTACAGGGGAGACAACATGAGAGAGAAGAGGCCCTAAGCTTCTTGCTCCTGAGCTCCAGCCTCATTCCTCCCTCGGGTTCTGTGAAACAGCTCGTCATCTTTGGGACGAAAGGCTTTATTTGTTTATTTATTTATGGATGTATGTACTTATTTGCATAAGCAGATCTGAATTTGTTTCTATGACTTGCAATCGAAGTTTTAATCAGCGCAGATCCTCCAGCTTAGAAATGCCCTGCCCAGCTCCTCATTACCGTAACTAACGTCACCCTAATTAGATGTGGAGGATGAAATAGACGAGGCCATCAGGGGGATGGCTCCCAGGTTTCCAATGAAGGCGACTGAGCAGATAAAGACGCTACTGATTACTTAGTGCAAACGAGAGGGGAAGCAGGGGTAAGGAAGACGACAAGTTTAGACCCGGACACGTTACACCTGAGGTACCTGGGGGCCATCCTTGCAAAGATGTTCCTCACAGAGCTGGTCCTAGAGAACCTGAAGCTCAGAGGAAATGAACGAATTGGAGGCAGATCTGGGAGTCATCTGCACCCACGTGATGTCTGAAGCCACGGGGGCGCAGAGAATGAGAAAAGCTGACAGTGGGCGCGTCCCTAAGGAAACACGGACACCTGAGGTGGGGCTAGCGGACCAAGGAGTGCCCTCCCGAGGGAGAGGGAGCCAGGAGGAGAGCCCGGAAACGAATGACCCATGGAAGCCAAAGGAGTGGAGTTTCATAAAGAAGGCAAAGTCAGCCCTGGCTGATGTGGCTCAGTGGACGGAGAGCCAGCCTGCGAGCTGTAGAGGTCGCCGGTTCGATTCCCAGTCAGGGCACATGCCTGGGTTGCAGGCCAGGTCCCCAGTAGAGGTTGCGTGAGTAGCAACCACAAAATGATGTTTCTCTCCCTCTTTCCCCCTCATTTCCCCTCTGTCTAAAAGTAAGTAAATAAAAATCTAAAAATAAAAAGGCAGCAAAATCAGCAGCACCAATGGAAACGTGAGGAAGACCAGAAAATCCTCAGAAGATGCAGACTCAAAAGAAACATATTTTAGGATTTAAGAGACTCATGCGTGTCTAAAGGGAAAGGGACCTGTATAAGGGAGCGGTTTTGCAGAAAACAGGAGACAAAGGCCACTGACAAGGAGGCCAAGTGTTGAAGGCGATGGGAGGGGACGGGGATAAAGGCGGAGGCAGGAGGGGAAGACGGGCAGGAGGATGTCACATCTTTGAAACAGGAGACTGAGAGGTAAATACAGCGGGTACAGGCGAGGGGCACCCACGGGGGCTCTCACCCCAGCGCCTGGATTTCCTGACGAGGAGCAGGCAGGGCGCGGCTGCGGGCAACGGAGGGGGAAAGGCTGAAGAGAAGTCTGGGCAGGGGGGAGGTGTGGGGCGGCTGTCAAGTCCCCTCTGCCCTGCTGCCTCCGCTATCAAAGGAAAGGCACTTCAAATTCCAGAAAGTGATACGTGTTTATTTATTTATACCTTGCCCTGCTCCAGAAAGAATTTCAGGCGGCCAAGTGATATGTAAGTTCTGTCGTACAGCCTCGCAGGGGCAGAGGGTGCAACCCTCCTACGCTGGGAGGGCGGCGAGCTAATCGGGGGAACCGGGCCCCCAGTGGCACACCCCCCCCCCCGCTGCCGGGCGGCCGGCCTGTCCTGCAGGTCCCACACCCAGAGCTCCGTAAGAAACAGACCTGCTTCTACAGAAAAGGAGGAAGAAGGGTCTCTCACCTGCCTGGTTCCTACTCTCTAAATCTTAGTCCCTGGAGAGAAAAAGGAGGAGTCGTAAAGCATTAACAGCGCAGGCTTTGAGTTTGGAAAAGCTAACGCAGAACAAAAGCAAAGTCTACAAGGCATGCCCTAGGTTCCCTTCAAGATGTTTCCCATAGTAACTTTCAATTTTAGGTAGGAGCCACCGTAAATACATTACTACTAATATACAACTCATTTTTAAAAATGAGTCAACAAATTCATACTGATTACCTTCCATGTGCTGACAAGGAAACACAGGAAAGTAAACAGGACGCGTAGAACTTACACACACCTGACCCCAGGGCCCACCTTCGGTCAGCATACCGTCTCTAGGGACCTTACAGATGAGCAGCTCTGGAGGCTGCCCCCCCGACCCACCTGAAATCGTGGAGATCTGGCTCACTGGGATGGTGGCAGCCTTCTGGAGGTCCATCCTGACCTTTTTGACCTGCCGGAGGAGCACAGTGAGGCGGCAGAGAGCTTTCTGAAGTGCTGAGCAGACGCCATTAGGATGGGGGAAATGTGACGCCCTAGCTACACACCTCGTTTGGGACACGGGTCTATTCAGAGCACTCTGACGCCCAGAGAAGCCGGCCGGCCCCCCGTCCTACCTGGCTGTCCTTGCTGCTGGCCAGCCCCTCGAAGGCCTGCACGCACTGACGGGAGGCCTCCTGCAGCCGCTGGTACCACTGCACCGTGCTGTCCTGCACCTTCACCTGGAGGTCTGCGGGCGAGAGAGACGCTCTCCCAGCAGCTGGCAGCCACCGAGTGCTTACTGGGACCCAGGCACTGTTCCAATCACCGTATGCAAACAGTAACTGCTTTTACTGTTGCACTAACCCCATAAAGGAGACGTTATTGTTACCTTTGTTTTATAGGAAAAGAAACAGACATGGAAAGGTTAACTAGTTTGCCAAGGTCACACTGCTAGGAAGCTGCAAACTAGATTCCCACGGACGCGGCTCCAACGCCAGCATTCTGAACCATGCTGCCGGACTGCTTCTCCTGTGTTTTAACCAACGTGTATTTCGAATGTATTTACTTCAAATACTCATTAGCAGCGATACTTGGAATAACATGTCTACTTAAATTATACAGAATTTCAAGTCTTCAATGGAAGGTGTTGTAATGGAAGGAATGAAATCCACACGAACCAAAACGAAATGTAATTCAGTAAAAGTATTCAATTTTACATTATGTACGAGTTCTGGCAAATTCTCCTGTAGCTTAATATTTAAAATACATTCTTGTTCCTTTTCGCATGGTGAAACTTCCAAGTTAAAGGACCTTACCCACACCAAGGCTCACCTTCATTCTGCTTCACCCCTGGGCCCTGGCTGGGAGCAGGGGACTCTTTGTGGACCTCTGGTCCCTGCTGCACCTGTGACTCTTGCTGCTTCCGCTGGGCCTCCTTTTCCTCCTGCTTCCTCTTGTCTTCACAGGCCCGGACGTCCGCACAGAGGTCCCGCATTTCTTGCAGCGCTCTCTCGGCCACCGCTTGGTCCTCTGCTGTGGGAAAGCTGTCCTGCCGGGTGACAGAGGCAGGGCTTTGTGGTTATGCCCCAGGCAGCCTGTGGGGCTGAACCACACCTCACACATCAGTCCATTTCTAGAACTGGAACTGTCGCATTAACGTCGTACCATTCATCAACACGCTGATGCCTACTGCTTTCCTGTTCTCGCAAAGTCAACAGCGATTTGCTGTCATCACCCGCTCCCCAACACTTCTGTGAGGTTTTAATTTTTGCCCTTAGTAGGGGTTCAGTATATGTCACTGAGTGAACTGAAGTATTTTGCAATCAGAAGACACACACATTTTTTAAACCTACGATACAATACTCTGTATCTGTATGAGTCCAATTTGGGATGGGGATCACACCCCCCGCCCCGAAGACAGAAGGCAGAGACCCCTGCCGCCCCTTCACCTCGGAAGTGGCCCGAATCATGCCAGAGACGAGGCCGCACAGCTGGTTGCCGCGGGTCCGGAAGGCCGACAGGTCCACCTTCAGCGGGTCACCGCGCTGGTCCGCAGCGTCCAGCTGCTGGTTGAGGTGCAGCAGCTCCTCCTGCAGCGCATACAGGCCCCGCAGGCGGCCCTGGCCTTCCTCCCTCCGGAGCCGCTCCTGCTCCACCTGCTTCAGGCGCTGCTGCTCTGCCTCCCGCAGCTTCAGGTTGAGAATCTACAGAGGGGACTGTCCAGTTACCTCTCTCGGAGGGGCTCTTGGGTTTTCTCTTTCCACAGGCTCAAGTCCTATGTGGGCTGCATACTTTCCCACGTGGGCCCAGGGCAGGAAAAGGACTGCCCAGGGTCAGTCACACCGAGGCATGAAAGGGGCCAGGTCCTCCAGGACCGTCCGCCAGGGCCTGGCTCTTTGGGCCGCGTACAGCCAGACCCGTGACACACCCACAGGTTTCTCCCAGGCTCTGACCTTCGCCCTGTGACGATGCTCAGCTTTTAGCTTCTCTTGCTGCCCCAGGGCTTCTCTGGAGCTGAATGAGAAAGGGCAGGGAGCACCAGTCAGGGGCGCTTGCTGAGGTTTTCTCGCTCCTCCACGCCTCCCTCTCTTTGTGAGACACTGGTCGCGTTTCCAAGGTTGGTCGTTTTTCTGGGTTGTACGCTTCTCTGGCTATTTCATTCTGATACTTAAGGACTCAGAAGTTGTTCAACTCTTTCCCTTTGGGTTTCCTGCTGAGAAAGAGTCCCAGCTGACCACCCCGACACTTCCAGCCATAATCCAGGGAGGCTCACCTCTTCTCCATCATCTCCCGCAAGTCCTGGAATTCTTTATGGTGCTTCAGCTCCTTCCGTTCATCAAACCGCTTCAGTTGCTCAGACGCCATCTCAGAGAGGGCGCGCACCTTCCTCTCCTGCTCCTCCTGCCACTGCCTCAGGCCCTCCTGAAAAGGGTCAACCGGCACCTGCTCCCTGGAGCTCCCACCGCCCGCTCACTGACCTCTGCGGGATTTCCCTGCCGTCAGCCCTGGGCTCTGTCAGAGACACCCAGGGCCACGGGATCACCTACGTAGTGGTCAGGTGCGCCTCGGCTAGGGGTCAAACCCGCAACCTTGGTGCAGCAGGACAATGCTCTAACCAGCCGAGCTACCTGGCCAGGGCCTTCTTTGGGGTGATCTTTAAACTCAGCGGTTTTGCAAAGCTCTTCCAACGTGCCCCATGTGGTTTATGGCACTCCAGTATAACCCGGGTAGGGACAAGTATTTACCGTAAGAGTATCAAACAGCCCCGCACTTCTAAGCTTCCATCCTGTGTATGCTCATGAGGATTTCAGGATTATCTCCCAAAACCCTTATTTCAGTTCCATACGCTCGCTGTGCACATTTCTACCTCACTCCTTTCTGGTGTGATTATCTCTGCCTAGATTCTGCCCCCTCCCCCACTGCCACTTAGGAAAGTCCCTTTCCTTTATGCCTAAGGGCATCAGGCACTTAATTTGTTATTCCTGAGAGAATTCTTTTTATCATTTTTAAGGGCAATTTGACATTTTAACTATCAAAATTTGAAGCATATGTATATATATATTTCCATTTTAGGAATCTGTCCTGAAGAAATAGTTGCAAATGTGTGCAAAGATGTGCAAGGAAGCTCGCTACAGCCCTGCTGACTATGGCAATAGATTTAAAACAATTTATGCCCTGGCTGGTGTGGCTCAGTAGATTGAGCACTGGCCTCAGAACCAAAGGGCCACCAGTTCGATTCCTGGCCAGGGCACTCCTCCCCGCCAAAAATTAACTGGGGAAAAGAATAACTATAATACAGTAGGTCATACTAGAGAATACTCTGCAGCCTTTACGGAAGATGAGAGGACAAGATGCTATGTGTACTGGCGTGGAGATGTGTCAAAACATTGTTAAGACATTATCTCATTCTATTTCAAAAGTTATTTTAAAGCTTCCAGTGCAAGGCAGCAAATTTAACACAAGTATATACATCCTCTTCTCTGAGACTCTGTTTAAATAAGGGTTGGAAAGGTAAAAAAAGAAAAAGACTCAACAATAGTTAACCTCTCCTAGCACACGAGGGAGATTATCAGCCGGGAAAAGTCTCTACATGCTTCTGGAAGACCGAACATCCGTGCAGGAGCGGCGACTGGGAGAGCAGGGCTGGGAAAACCCTCGGAGAGAGACAGACACACAGACACACTCGTTCCTTCTCATTCTCCCTCTCTCTCACCTCCCTGCTATAGCCCTCATCTAAGCAACCGTCATCTTTTATTTCAGGGCCAAAGTGAGCGCTCTAATGAGTTTTGCTGTCTTTCACTCAGATGGTACTTGCCTTCTATATTTAACTTCTGTGTCTTGCTTACTTTTGTCTCTCCCTACCAGCACATAAGCTCTCCGGGGACACGGGTGTGTGTCTGCTCTGTCCACTGTTTTATCCAGACCTAGAACGGCATCTGGCGTGGAAGTGCTCCATAACTATTTGTTGACTCAGTGAGTGACTGAGGGCTGCCAGAAGACTGTCACTTTATGAACTCATGTACTTTCTAAAAGCTTTTACAAAATCATTCATTGTTTTTAAAAAAAAAAAGGCCAAATACATTAATTAAAATAAGTGCTATTCTTTTCTCAAGAGGCTGTTAAGGCCCATCCTCTCAGTATACCCTTATCTGACAATCCCAAGTCATCTTCAAATTTGGGAGAAGTAAATGGAAGCCAGGGACACATATGTGATTTTGCTGAAGTCACAAGTGAAATAGAAGGGCGAGGCCAGGCGACCAGATTAGACTTCAGAGGGCTCACTCCTGGCTGCTCCACTGTCCTACCTCCACGAAGCGATGGGGAGCTGCTGGCAGTGAGCTGGGCACGATGCTCAGCGTGCAGTGGACACGCATAACCCTAAGGAAGCGCGTCTAAGTGTGGCTCCCCCGGGCAGGTCGGCCTGGCTGCGCAGGTCACTCACCATTCCTTTCATCCTGTGCACCTGCTCATACATTCGGATGCAGCCTTCCACCTTGGTGCCCCTGGAGGACTGCAGTGCCATAGGCTCCTCTGTATGCTGGGACTCATCTTTGCCCTACACAGACAGGAGATGGAGAAATCAAGCTTTTAGCATAGTACAGGCGGTGTTATCCCTTCTAAACAAAAACCACATCCCTATTTATAAAGAACAACAAAAACAAATGAAGTGAGAACTAGTGTGTTTTTCATGATACTGACTTTGTTCTAACTGTTTTTCTTAAAAATAAGAAATGCCCAAAGCACAACAAACATCGATTTCTTTTCTGCTTGCTTGTTTGTTTTGATCTGCCCAGCAAATTTTCCCTCTTTCTTCCGATTAAGTGTCCCTTTGTGCTCGGATGGTTTGCGTGGAGCAGCCCCAATCCACATCCCCAAAACTTTCACCTTTGGGGCTTCCAAAGTAAGCATGTGACAGCTAGCACAGTCCTCTAGCCTCCTGTGGCCAGTATCTGCTTTGGCAATGAGGCTATGGGCCAGGCTAGGCCAGAGTCCACCTCTGAGTTTCTCCAATGGAGCTCTCTAGGAAGGCTTTCTCTGGAAGTGCTAACCATCCCTAACAACTCACTGTTTTTAAGTGAGAGAAACAAACTAAAGCAGGGACAAAACACAGCAAAAACAGGGTAAAAACTCATACAGAACCAGTGATAAGGTATGTAAATTTTAAGATTGGGTATAAATTTTACTTATACTTCTGGCAGCCAGCACAAAAAGAGAGAGTTTACCAGTTAAACAGATACAAGGTTCATGTGAAAAACAATCTAATTGCTCATCACATTACTGTTCTTGGTACTAAGATTAGAGGAAACTTTCAGCCCTAGCTGGTATGGCTCAATGGACTGAGTTCCAGCCTGCAAACCAAAGGCTCGCCGGTTCAATTCCCAGTCAGGGCACATGCCTGGGTTGTGGGCCAGGTCCCCAGAAGGGAGTGCATGAGAGGCAACTACACTGATGTTTCTTTCCTCTCTCTCCCTTTCCCTCTCTAAAAATAAATAAATATTTTTTAAAAAAAGATTAGAGGAAAAATTTTCTCAGTCTCCATAAAGAAAGCACTGAGTGATGTGGTCAACACTGTTGCTACAAGAAGCAATCATTTTCTCCAGGGTAAGGTCGTTGCTATATGACAATGTTACATAATTCAGCTTTGCAACCACCCTCGACTTTTGTCCTCAGCTGATGAAAAAAACTTTACCTTGGCCCTGGCTGGTGTAGCTCAATGGGTTGAGTGTTGTTCCCACAAATGAAAAGGTCCCTGGTTCGATTCCTGGTCAGGG
This sequence comes from Pteronotus mesoamericanus, assembly GCF_021234165.1. NCBI lineage: Eukaryota > Metazoa > Chordata > Mammalia > Chiroptera > Mormoopidae > Pteronotus > Pteronotus mesoamericanus. The sequence continues at coordinate 5,794,269 of NW_026555258.1, forward strand.
CACATGCCTGGGTTATGGGGCCAGGTTTTCGGTTGGGGGCGTTCAAGAGGCAAGCAATCAATACTTCTCTCGCACATCAATGTTTCTCTTCCTCTCTTTCTCCCTCCCTTTCCCTCTCTCTAAAAAAAATAAAATAAAAAAAAACTTTTTAAAAATAAAAATAAATACCTTACCTTGCTTCCATTTGGTGTTGCTGGCGTTCCCGAGGAGGTTGGTGAGAAGGCAAGGCTTCTGACGGGAGATTTGGGAGCAAATGCCAGCTGGTCTAGGCCTGAAGTAGACGTGGAAGATGCCGAGGTCTCAGAAGACAGATTCTCTTGTGTATGGGGTAGGACATGATCTACCACCCATCCAGCATAAGAAGATAGTTTGGGAATAGACGTATATTCTTCCAAAACATCCTAGAGAGAAAAAGAGGAGAAACTCCTCTTGCACATCAACTTATCTAAGCAATCAAAGAGAACCCTCTACATGTCTTACTGAAAATCTAAGAAGGCATACGCACATATACACATAACATACATACCAAAGACCGAAAATAACTGTGTAACAATCAGCAATGAAGAGAAAGTAGTTTCCTGTTAATTATCCTGACTACTATCCTTTTAGAGGATCAGACTAAATCACTCTACCTATAGAAAAAGGACCAAAGCACAGAGATGGTCATTGAAATATACGCAAAAGAAACCTAAAAAGCTGGGACAGAAAAGACCACAGGATGGACTGTGAAGCGTAGTACAGCGCACACAGTGGAATACCAGTCGTTAAAAATGCTGACTGTGAATCCTATGTAATGACATCTCAAGGTTCAATTTTAAGTGAAAAAACAAGAGAGTAAATACAGTACAACTACAATTACACTTTTAAAAATGCTGCTACACTAAAAAAAAAAGAAATGAAAGAAATAACCAGAAATTACACTGGGGTCATAAGTGAAATATTTCTTCTTGTTTGAATTTTGTATATTAAATTTTTAAAGGAACATGTTATAAGTTTTCAAATGAAAATAACAGGCACTGAAAAGTAGTTACTAATGTAAAAGCCAATGAAATAAAAATGAAATTTATAATAGAAAGTCTATAAGTCTTAGACACTCTCCAATGTGTGTGTGGACAACTCATTCAGTTGTACCAGTTAACTATTTTATTATCGCTATATGTTTAGTGTACAGTAATGGTACCAGAAAAGCTTATACCATTAAACTGTATTAAAGTACACAGCAAATTTTGACTGGGAATTTACTCTGTGTCAGGAAAATATTACCAGGAAATATGGAGAAAACAGTACATTAGTGATTATGAACACTAAGTGTACAATCAGCCTTTCTTGGTTTGAATTCCATCTCTGCATTCCCCTTACCCGTGTAACCTCGGGCAAGTTACCTAACCTCTTTGTGCCTCAGCTCCATCACTCTGAAATGAAATAAAGAAGGCCCTGGTTCAGTAGCTCAGTTGGTTAGAGCATCATCCAGATATGCCCAGGTTGTGGGTTCGATTCCCAGTTAGGGCATATACAAGAAGCAAACAAGGAATGCATAGATAAATGGACCAACAAACAGATACATATCTTTTCTCTCTCTCCCCGTTCTTCTTCTCTCTCTTAAAAAAAAATTAATGGGATAAAGGATCTGCCTCAAAAGATTTGGAAGTGGGATTTAAATGAATAATAATAGACTTAGAACAGTACCTGGCACATAATTACTCAGAAATTGCAAGCTATTTTATCTAGATCACTGGTCCTCAAACAGGGCCAATTTTACCCCCCAGGGGACATCTGGCAATATCTGGAGACAACTGGGAAGGTGCTCCTGGCATCCAGTGGGTAGGGGCCAGGGACGCTGCTAATCCTCCTACAACACATAAGACAGCAATAGCAGCCCAGCCCCAAATGCCAACAGTGCTGTGGTTAAGAAATCCTGACCGAGCCCTGGCCAGTGTGGCTCAGTTGGTTGGAGCATCATCCCGTAAACTGAAAGGCTGTGGATTCGATTCCCAGTCAGGGCACATGCCTGGGTTGTGAGTTCATTCCTGGTCTGGGCAGGTACAAGAGGCAAGTAACTGATGTTTCTCTTGCAGGGATGTTTCTCTCCCTCTCTCTCTTCTCTTTCCTTCTTTCTAAAAATCAGTAAGTATGTCCTTAGGTGAGGATAAATAAATTAATTAATTACACCGAGACCTTATGCTTACCTATTAGATAAGCAAAATTTAAAAGTATAATAATATATTCTGTTGACAATGCTGTGGGCAAATGGGCACAATCATTCATTGCTGATTGGAAGGCAAACTGAAACACCCACTTCTGGGGGAAATTTGGCAATATATGACAAAACTACAATTATATTTACTTTTTTTTTAAAGATTTTATTTATTTATTTTTAGAGAGGGGAAGGGAACAAGAAAGAGAAGGAGAGAAACATCAATGTGCAGTTGCCACTCACTTACCTCCTACTGGGGACCTGGTCCACAACCTAGGCACATGCCTTAAACTGGGAATTGAACCAGCGACCCTTTGGTCCACAGTCCGGCACTCAATCCACTAAGCTACACCAGCCAGGGTTATGTTCATTTTTTGACCCAGCAATCTCACTTCTAGAAGCTTATCCTGAAGATACACTTCCCACAAAATGAAAATACACATCATAAGATTTAAAGTAGTGAATTACAACTCAATGAATAAGAACCTATGAATCCATATTGATGTAATTAATTAAACAAGGAAGAAGAGAAAGCCCTCCCTTATGGCAGAATGCCAACTAACAAAGGTGGAAGGAATGGTGGACACCAAGAAAACAGCATTTGACTACATCACAGAGGCAAATGTTTCAGGCAGAAATCATTAATGAATGCTAAGGGTGGAGTTCTGCTGAGGAAAAGGAGGCCCATTGGTGTAATCTTGGAATACCTCTCCACACAATACTAATTAGTTATAAAGGGAAAATGATGAATTCTAAGTGGAGGTATCTAGCAGATACCACCAATATGACCAGGTGATCAAGGTTAGCATCACTAGTGGTACTGGGTTGGGCTGAAGCATCTGTGTGCTTTCTGATGTGTCTTACTGAGAACACAGCATTATTTCCGCGGTACTCCTGTTAAGAATGCATAGCCTGCCCTGGCTGCTGTGGTTCAGTGGACTGAGTGCTGGACTGTGAACCAAAGGGTTGCTGGTTTGATTCCCAGTCAGGGCACATGCCTAGGTTTTGGGCTGGGTCCCCAGGAAGGGGTGCATGAGAGGCAACCACACACTGATGTTTCTCTCCCTCTGTCTTTTCTTTCCTCTCTCAAAAATAAATAAATAAATAGAATCTTAAAAAAAAAAAAAGAAAAAAGAATGCATAACCAGAATACACACCAGAGAAAGCCATGCTGGGACTCGTCCTATAAAATGTAAGGTATGTATTCTTTAAAACTGTCAAAGATATAAAAGACAGGAAAATGCCTGAGAATTGTTTTACATAAACGTCTGAGGAGTCAGCACAGTGTCTAGATTACCAGCAACTTGGGAACAGGAGCTATGCCCTGTTTCTACATGCCCCCCAACCCAGAGATCTAGCACAGGGTTTTGCAAATACAGTGATCACGCCCCCATTAAACTTTACAGGTCCAACGAATGTTCTCTAAAAATTTGCTTTTCTCACTTGAAACAACAGGTCATATCATTTGTTCACTGCTAAATTTAGATTTCCTAGGACATTCTCCTGCACAGTAAATTAACTGACCCGGAGGGGCCTGGGCTGCTTTGGCAACAAAGCGGAGGCGCCTATTCTGGTGCTAAAAATGAAGCCCTCAGAAAGAAGAGCTCCGAAGAAAGGGGAAGTTCCCAAATGGCTAGAAGAGTCTGGAGGTGGCAGGAACCCGAGGACAGGGTGATGCACATACAAGAATTGAAAAACAAATGTGGACAGTTAGAAAGGACGTAGAGGTTCCCGGCGCAGCGGCCGTAAGGATCCATTGCTCACCTCGCCCCGAAGTAGCCAGTCACGGTGGTAGCAGAGGCGACCTTTGTCGGAACTGCGCAGCGCCTGCAAGGTCTCCCAGCAGCGACCCTCAGACGGCATGGCCGTAGCTGCTGCAGCTTTGCAGAGAAGCCGCTTATGAAAAAACAAGTCCTCCAATCAGCCTCCCACAAACAAGAGCTCGCTTCCGCTTCCGGTGCGCGCACTCAGTTGCTCAGTGCTACGCAGCCTCAGATGGCTGCTCGCCTCACTTCCGGTGCCGAGCTGACCGAAAGCGCGCCTGCGCACACGGTTTAGATGCGCGCTTTGGGTTCTGCAGCGCTTCAGTCGCGGGCTCTTCTGAAGCCTGGGTCCTCCTTGTTGCCGAAAGTGGGATATGTAGGTGTTGATGTGGGTGTGAAGAAGAAATTGGAACCACCCCCACAGTGCTGGTGGGCCTCTAAAGTGGGGCAACTGCTCTGGAAGACAGTCTTGCAGTTCTTCAAAAATGTTTGTTACCGTTTGACCCAGCGATTCTTCTAGGTATACGCGTACACCCGAGAGATTAAATATGCGTCCACACAAAAACTTGTTGAATGTTCCTAGCAGCATACTCAGAATAGCCAAATAGTGGAAACCCAGATATACATCAACTGATGGGAAAATAAAATACGGTGTTTCGTGAAAACGAAGTAGAAATACGCGCTACAACAGGGATGAACCTTGAAACGTGATGCTAAGTGAAAGACGCCAGTCACAAAAGATTCTATATTGTGTAATTCCAGTTCTGTGAAATGTCCAGAGTGGTAAATTCATGGAGACATTTAGACTTTGTTAGTGGTTGCCAGGGGCTGGGGTGAGGGCAATGAAAAGTGAATACTAAAGAGTAAGAGTTTCTTTTTAGGGTGATGAAAATGTAAAATTAGCACAACTTTGTGAATACATAAAAAAACACTAAATTTCTACACTTTAAAAAGGTTCATTTTATGGTGAATTATAGCTCAAGAACTTAAAAAAATCAAATGCGGTTCACCATCACCCAGCGCAAGCTTTAATGAGGACTCTTGGACTTTTTCAAATTAAAAAGAAAAAATTTATTGATTTTAAAATCACGTCGATTTGTTGATTCTTGAGTGCGCCCTGACCTGCAATTAAACCCACAACCCTGGTGTACGGGGACAACGTGCTAACCGAGCTACCCAGCCAAGGCTTGACTCTTCTTTTGCCTGTTTTATAGGATCGGTTTCAGGTAGAAAGGCTTGTCTCTGGAGTTTGAAGCAATATAAACATTTCTCATTATTTTGAGGTTTTCTTTTTTAATAAACTGGACAAAATAAAACAATGTTGTTGGGAGAGTCCCAGCAATGGACTCCGAGAGAGGAGTTTCCCACACCAGCATTATACATACCAGTGGCCTGCATTGAGGTCTTCATTAGTTTGATGAAAATCAGAATGAGTTATATAAATCGGTATAGACATTGGTGTAAGTTTGCCAACTGTCCTTTCTAGGGAAAATTTTTATATTGTTGCGTTCAGGTCCATTTATGTTAAGGGTATGAAAACAGGCGTGGTTGTGGGGAAGTGGTAGCTTGAGGTTGGTTTGTTTTTTTTCCCCCAGAACTTCTCGGCCAAACTAACAGCTAGAAATCACAGTTGACACCAAAATTGAGTGGTCATGAAATCCAGATGCCTGGGTAGGCCCCACTGCCCTTGAGGACATAGGGGAATCCTCTGGAATTTTGGACTTGGGTTAGAGTGGCTGAGAGAGTTCAAGACTGGATCACCCACAAGGCCAATACCAGCTAGAATGAAAAGGTTAGGGTTCAGCCCAGTTCCAAATTTGATCTCTGTAAAGGAATTGTTGCTTTCAGTTTTCTTGGAGGAGGCTTTGGTGCAACTTTCTTCGGTCGTCCTAAATCCAGGTGCACCCAACACCAGCCGCCTCCGCCATGCGGCTGAAGTTCATTCTCAAGGAGATCAAAATCGTCTTCCTGAGATGCACCGGTGGAGAAGTTGGTGCTACATTTGCCTTGCCCCCCAACAACAGTCCTCCGGGACCGACATCGCCAAAGCCACCAGTGATTAGAAGAAGGGCCCGAGGATTACAGTGAAACTGACCAGAACAGACAGGCCCAGGTTGAGGAGGTGCCTCCTGCCTCTGCCCTGATCATCAAAGCCCTCAAAGAGCCACAAAAAAACATTGAGCACAGTGGAAAAGAGCACTTTTGATGAAATTGTCAACATTGCCTGACAGATACAGCCCTGGTTTGAGATTCTGGGGACAGCCCAATGTGTGGGCTGCAATGTTGATGGCTGTCACCCTCATGACATCACAGATGATATCAACAGTGGTGCAACAGAATGCCTGGCTTAGATAAGAACTACAAAGGAACATCCTTCAGCTAACGCTCATCTGACAGCCAATGGAAAAAAATTTTCTTCTTGTTCTTTCTTTTAAATAAAGGGAAAATGTGAACACATTCAGAAACAAATTAACATTTTAAAAACACTAATATATACACATCTCATCTTCTTCCTAACAGCTAAAGTGATCTGCCCCCAATAATGAGCAATGCATCCAGTCATCTCTTGGAAAGCCCACAGAGAAGAAACTGTCTGGGCCAAAATAAAATGAAAAGCTTCACGGTCCATGCACCAAGTACTTTATAAAAATATTTACTGGCTCTCTTGCAGCATTTTACTTCATCATTTTTAGAAGGGGGTTGGGAGTGGGTAGAGAAAATCATCCATGGAGTCTTCAACATTGACTATAAAAACTTTTTGTAAAACAACACAAATATTTCAAAGATATAAGTGCATTCCTCAGATACAAACCTGGTAAATAGAAACAAAAATCAACGATCTTGGGATTACACTTTTAAAAGGCCAAGTGGACATGAGACTTTGAGTGTCTACTGCGAAGTGCATGGGAGCAAGTGGCCTCAAGGAGACTCGGGTAAGAGAGGTTTCACCTGGGCTTAGGGGAAACGCCACACCCGATAAATAAGGAAAAGAGGAAGTGAACATGCTCACAGCCCAGGGTGGGTGGCCAGGACCTCCACAGCTCCTGCTGGTTCAGGTCCAAGAACACTTAGGAAAGAGATTCCTAGAAAGAGGGCTATAATGGGACTGGAGGAAAAAGTCCAGTCCAAACATTCTGGAAAGGAGTGAGCAAAGTTATGGTGAGTTAAAATCTGGTTCCCTCATAGCAGCGGATTTACGAGTAAGGCCTGGCAAGGTAATTGAAAACTTCCATCAGGCAACTCTGGCAGAGAGGAGAGACTAAGTGGTTCCTGCTTCTTCATCCTCTGCTGCTTTAGGGACTTCCATGGAGCCAGGAGCTAAGGACAAGGTCCTGAACATACTTCATCACTGGAAGAGACAGGAAAACCAACAGGTTTTCCAGGTATGGCTTGGCAACTCATCAGTGCCCATGGCATCAACCCGGCGCCTGGCCCAAGACGGGCAGCCTCAGGCAGGAGGAGACCTGGAGCGGATGGGAGAGCTGGTCAGGTAGGTAGTGTAAGGGCTATCCCCGAACACATTGGCATAGGACGACTTAAGGAACTGGACATAGTTCTGCATGCTGCGGTTGGTGCTCTCCGACTGCTCCAGGCGATCTTTCAGGTCTTGCAGCCGACTCTGGTAGCGGCGGTCAGCCTACGAGGAGAGAGACAGAGCATGGGTCAAGTGCGTGAAATGTCCAGAATAGAGAAGGCCATAGTGACAGAGATTTTATTAGTGGTTGGCAGGGCCTGACAGGGAGGGGAATGGGGAATGACTACAAATGGGTATAGGGTCTCTTTCTGAAAATATCCTAAACTTAGATCCAGGTGATGATTGCACAACTCTCTGAATATACTAAAACCACTCAATTATACAATTTAAATGAGTGAATTTCATGGTATGTAAATGATATCTTAACAAAGCCATTAAAAACAAAAGTGGGGGGGGCCGGGCTGGTGTGGCTCAGTGGATTGAGTGCTGGCCTGCAAACCAAAGGGTTGCCAATTTGATTCCCATTCTGGGAACATGCTTGGATTGAGAGCCAGCTCCCCAGTAGGGGGCGTGTGAGAGGCAACCTCCCATTGATGCTGCCTTCTCTTCCTCCCTTCCCCTCTCTAAAGATAAATAAATACATCTTTAAAAAAGAAAAACAAAAAACACACAGGAGCTGCCTGGGATATCTTCAGGGATGAGAAAATGATTAGATGAAAATTAAACCGTGTCATGTTCATAGAACAACAAAACACCTCGCCCTGCAGACCCCAGGAAGCCAACATCTCCATCCATTCCCTTCTCTCTGCCCCTGCCCTCGAGCCCAACTCACATCGTCACGGCTCCGCCGCAGCTGGCTGAGTTCAGTTTTGGTCCTGCTCAGCTGGGTCTCAAGGTCCAGGATTTTGTTCTGGGCTGCTCGTTCCTTGGAAGCCGCGTGCTCCTTAGTTTGCTCCACCTACCCAGAAGGAACAGAGGTGGAGGTGCCTACCTGACAGGGTGAACACCTGGCAGGAAGGCTGGGCCGTTCCCATTGTCAGGTCCCAAGGACCGCGCCTGCACACCACCCTGGGGAGTTCTTTGGAGCCTCAGAGTGCGTGCTAACTGTGGGGACAACCCCAGCAACCGCCTTTACCTGCCCTTTCCCAACACCCCATGAGTCATCACCTAAAAAATGGCTAACCCGTCTGAGTCCCATGCACGCAACGATTAAGTGAGCGATCATGAATTAAGAGCCAAGCCTTCTGCTCATTCACTCCTTATGGTGAATTCATGAGGCAGGTACTACTACTCTGTGCCCAGATGGGAAACTAGGCTCAGAGAGATTAGGTGATTTGCCCAAGGTCACAGAGCCAGTGAGTAATGGAGTCGAGACTGACCTGCCTCCTAGTGTCTTCAATGGCGCTCTCCAACTGCCTTGCCAGGGCCCCACATTCTCGTGTTTTCTCCTCCAGCCGCAGCTGGGACTGGTGGATTGCCTCCTCTCTCTTGGCAATCACCTGTAGGAACTCGATATTCTGGGCACTGGTCGCCTCCAGTTTCCTAGGTGAAAGCAGTCAGTCAGTCCTGCTCATCCCCATACCTGTCCTGGTCCATCCCGTCAGGGCGCTGCCAGGCGCCCCTGGACCAGGGCTCTCCTCACGCAGGGGATCTCCAAGGAGCCACAGGAATAAACCAAAGGAATCTGCTGATCAGCCAGGCGGCAAGGAATTGCAACTGGAGCAGCTGGTTGGCGAACTGTATGAAGAGTGGGAAAAGCAAGCACAGACTGACCGCACGTCCTCCCATGTAATACGGCAACGGGCAGCTCGGAAAGGCAGGTTCCCTTATCATCCCCCCTTTACAGATGAAGAAATTCGGCCTCAGAGACGCGAAGTCCAGTGTCAGCACAGCTGACAGGCCTGTCGCCAAAGCTCACGCCCTCAACTTCTTCTGTTCACTGCTGCCTCTTTCAGCAAAGGGGCTTCAGCTTGGCCCCTCAGTATCTTGTGTGATCTGCCACAGAGCACCAGTGACCATCCCAATGTGCACGCGCAGTCCCCACTGCACTTCTGGAACATTCCAATTTAAGGAGACCTGCAAGACCTGCTGAATCCTGCTGCAGGTGGGAGGGAGCAGAACAGAGCAGAGGTGGAGCCCAGGAAACCACCTCCTTCAAGCTACCTGGGCGCTGCATGAGTAGCCGCAGCCTCCTAGGACCTCAGCCTTCCGCCTCTCCAACCAAGGCCCTAGCCCTGGTTTTACAGATGCTAGAAGCTCTGGAGGAAGACGGTTGGGGGTGGGGGGCTAAGTGGCAGCTTTGCCAGCTGCCAAGTGTGCGAGTTACTTAACCTCTCCCCAAGCTCAGTTTCCTCGTATTTAAATTGGGATAATACCAACTACGCACTAACTATACTGCACATTTGTATGCCAAGTAATGTGCTGAGCCCTTTGAAGATTATCTCACTGAAGACTCACGATAACCCCATGAGTTACACTCTTTTCCCTACCTGGATCCCTTTCTCAAGATTAATGATCAGAGGTTCAAAAGGATTAAATAATGGGACCCAAGGCCAGGGCTTCTGACTCCTGCAGGTGTAGTCTTCACCTCTGCCTGCCTCCAACAGTCCGTAAGTAACAGAGTGGTCTTGGGAGGGATGATCAGGAGCACAGAGCAGATGGAAACGCCCCCACTGCCGCGTACAGGCCCAGCTGGTTTGCCTGGACACAGCCTGCCCCATAGGTGGCGCCTGTGGGTGGGCTGATGTTGATCACACTGCTTTGGAGCCTCCCCCCAGCCCGCCGGAGACTGCTTCCTCTCTCCCACTGTGCTTACCACTGCCCTGGAAGCGGCTTTTCCTCTGAGGTCTGCCTAGTACCTTCCAGGGCCTCGAGTCCCTCAAACACTTCCGCACACTAAGCCCAAAGCAGCTAAGTGGCCGAAAGTCTCAGGTCCTAGGAAGAGGACAGAGATGGGACCAGGTGCCTCTAACCTCTCCAGTTCATCCACCTTCAGACTCAGCTGTTTATTTTCCTTCTGGGAAGCCTGGTGTTTCTCTCTCGCCATCTCCAGCTTGTCCCCCTGATGTTCGATCTAAAATGACAGGAACACAGACTGGTTTACGAAAGAACTTCCCAGTATGGACCGCCCTCCTCTGTTGACCTGTAGTCCACACCCGGGAGAGAGGCACGCGGCCCCCAGCAGCCGTCCAAGCTTTAACACACAACCTGGAGGAGACACAGCAGGGACAGGTTAGGCCCAACTCCCACGGCTGTAGGCTTTCCTGCCCCGAGAGAAGCCAAGTTTGATCCTGAAGAACTGAGACGACGCTTTCTTGATGAGGAGAGGCCACTCAATGGGATCCGGGGCAGACAGGAGGAGGCAGAAGCCGATGGCGGGCCCACACGACACACCGGGGAGCTTTTTACCAGTTTTGTTGGTACTGGTGATTTCAGTCTTTCCTTAACCAGGGACGGGGGCAGGCAAGGCAACAGGAAAACTATCGCATCTTTCAAGCTGGCAAGTTTGAGTAGTTATCTCGAGGGATGCTTTACAAGAAGCCTGGTATCTGGGCTCGAGAGGCCCCGAGAGTGCTCAGGTCCCAGAAAGGGGAGGGCGCTGAAGAGTGCTGAGGACATGGGCCTGGGGACCAGGCAGCTGGCTGGGCGCCAGTCCTCGTTGACTAAGTATCAGCTCCATGACTTCAGGAAATAACTTCTCCCCTCTGTGCCCGGGGCTGCTTTCTTCTGTAAAATGGGGAAAATAGCACACCTCACAAAGTTCCTGGGAGAATTAAATGAGAGAATGGTGGAGCACAGGGGGACCACTCAAAAATGGCAGCTACTTTTATTAGTCGTACAAGAGGGCAGGTCAAGAGAGGGAAAGGACCTTGCCCGAGGTCACCCGGCACAGGACAGGCAGACGCTGCCTTAGGCACCGCAGGCGCTGTGCCTCCAGTAACCCAGAGGCAGGCTGCTTCCCGGAGAGAGGGAGCCCTCTCTCAGGATAGAATCTCAGGCAACGGATCTGCTGTTGCGTAGGGAAGGCCGCTAAAGCAGGAGAACAGTGGGAAGAACCACCCATGGCCTGGTGCCTAGGGGTGCATGGCTGAGGGCCGCGGGGGAGCAGGAAGCGGAGGCCGAGGGAGACAAGGAGCCTGCGGGGCAGGGAAACAGCGGGTGGGCCCAGCGGCTCGGAGGAGTGACGGCACCTATAACTAGAATCACTCGGTGCAAACAAGAGGCATTTGGCACACCAGACTTTTATTTCACAGCACTGATGATAGCTCACTCCTTTCAGAACCGGCAGCCAAGAAAAAGGAAGTAGTCCGCCCTCGGGGTGGGGCGTGCAGCTCATCTTGGTAAGCGGGCCCCTCCTCGGACCAGTTCATGGGACCCTTTCTGCCAGTCCCTTACCCGGCTGCGCAGATCTGATATGATGGCTGTGAGGTCGATGTTCTTCCTCTCGTAGCCCTGCAGCTGGTCTTGGCACTCTGCCAGCTTAGCCTCGGTGATCTTGAGGATGTCAGGCAGCTGCTGCAGGTCAGCCAGCTGGGACTGGAACTGCCTCCGTGCCTGGAGTCGGGGGGAAAAGCCCACTGTTGGGAAGCGCCCAGCTGCTGATGGGGCGAGGCAGAGCGCTTGGGAGTTAGGGCAGGGCTGCCCTCCGTCCCCAGAAGAGGATCCTTGCAAGATCCACAGGGAAAAGGGCAGCTTGCCCTCCTGCGGGCCACTGAGGGTGCCCAGCTGTTCATCAAACAGCACCCCCAGGCCCCAGGCACTGTGCTAAGGGCTCTCTGAATTACTCATTTAATTCATACAACAACCTGAAAAGTAGGTGCTCTTCTCCCCACCTGAGGACACTGAAGCTCAAAGGCTCATTTACCCAAAGTCACTCAGCTAGAGCAGAAAGTTTAAGTCTACTCTAACTCCCAATGCCCTAGAAAGGAAAGGTAAGATCTAGCGGGTCTTGCCCTGGCTGGTGTGGCTCAGTGGACTGAGTGCCAACCTGCAAACCAAAAAGTCGCTAGTTCAATTCCCAGTCAAGGCACATGCCTGGGTAGTGGACTGGACCCCCAGCTGGGGTGTGTGAGAGGCAGCCAGTCAATGTATCTCTCACACGTCGATGTTTCTCTCCCTCTTTCTCCCTCCCTTCCCCTCTCTCTAAAAATAAATAAAATTTTTTAAAAATAAAATCTAGTCTTTGTCCCCCTCTTGTATTAACAAGGAGACTGGGGACTAGAGAGGGGCAGTGACTTGCCCAAGGTTAGGCAGCAAGTCAGTGGCTGAGCCTGGAATCAGCCCCTCTGCAGTCACTATTAGGATGATTCCCTTTGCTTCCAGACAGCCACGCCACCTCTGGGGAATAAGGCTCTTTGGGGAGCTGGCTGGGAGGCACATTTTTCAGATGGTACAACATAAAAGACACCAAATGGAATGAAATAGCTTTGGGGTTACCTGTGGATTTGGGGTTACCTGAGTGCCACTTGGGCACTCCAAGAAGGAGAGGTTTTGTTTTGTTTTGTTTTTTAAGGAAATTGGAGAAAGAAGAAAAAAACAAACAAGCCAGGAGGGAAAAGCAGATAAAAAAGCACAAGCAAGAGGAGGTGAGAAAAGAGGGAGCACACAGGTAGTAGAGTGGGGCAGCCCAGAAACAAGAAAATGTGTTCATCTCTGCTGTCCACACCGGGGGGGTCAAAGGCTAACGAGAGGGACAGACTGATGGCCAGAGATTGGGAAGCAAGGAAGGGGAGCCGTACCGCTTCAATCTCTTTGTTCATCTCATCTTTAAGCATCTTGTTTTCCTTGTCACAGCGTTCCAGCTGGGCAGCCACTTCATCAGCCTCCAATCTGGTCTTCATCACCTGGGGGCCCACAAAGCATCCGGCTGTCTTGGGCAGAGCCAGTGGTTGGGGGAAAAACACCTTCCACACCCAACCCTTCCCCAGAGAGGCCTCGTGGTTATTAACCCCCCGGCCTGCTGAGAGATGCTGCCCTGGCCGGGCAGGGGCACCCGAGAGCCTACCTGACTCTTATAGTTGTCAATCAACCCTTCGTAATTCTTAACCGACGCCTTCAGCTGCTGGACCTCGAGGTGTGCCTGATTGAGCCTGTCCTCCATTGGAGCGAAACTAGCCTGGAAGAGGTGGCCCGTGAGTAACCAACAAGAAGGTTCGAGGGCAGGTCATCGCCCCACCCTCAGTTCCTATCCCAGGGGCCAGCAAGGGGAAGCCCCACCTATTCAAACCCATGCCAGTGGTTCCCTCAGAGGCGCATCAGGGCAAGACTCCGAACGTGACTAGCTCCGGTGACTACAGATACAAATAAGGGACACGTGTTTTGTTGTTCTCATACAAAAGCAATAATAATCAGTAAAGAAAATGGAGATGAGACCAATAAAAATGGCTCTGGCTGGTGTAGCTCAGCAGATTGCACACTGGTCTGTGAACCGAAAGGTCACTGCTTTGTTTCCCTGTCAGGGCACATGCCTCAGTTGCTGGCCAGGTTCCCAGTTGGGGTGTGGGAGAGGCAAATGATCAATGTATCGCTTGCAAGTTGATGTTTCTCTTCCTCCCTCCCTTCCCCTCTCTCTAAAAGTAAATGAATAAAATCTTTAAGAAAAAAAAAAAAAAAGACCGATAAAAATGTATCAGGATGCATGATACCTTAGTTTATGGTTACATATTAACAGTTGTGTAGTGGTTTTGTCCTTCAGCAAGGATAGGATAATACCATACTTACAGCTTTGCAACATACTTTATCAACAATTATGTTATGAACTACTTCTGAGGTCAATAAATGTCCTCCTACAACACAAATGCTCACCTTAGCAGAGGGGACAAAATAAACCATGTTATCTCAATACAATAAAATAAGCAGTCATTTATAAGAGATATAGCTTCACAAAAAACACCCAAAAAACAAAAAACTGACCTAAAAACATTCATGAAATATTGCTGAATGAGGAAAGCAAGCTACAGAATAATGAATGAATGGGTGTGTATGTGTTTGAATAGGGAGGGGACTGGAAAAATACACATCCACAGTTAACAGGGACCTTCACTTCTGGATCACATTTCTGTAATGTTTTACATTTTTACTATGAGCAGATTCTACCTTTGTAATTATAATACCTAAGAAAATACACTTGGACAGACTTCCCTGAATAGCCACATGGGCACACTACACAGATATACATCGTCCTGTAACTAACCCAACTACCTGTTTGCCTTGGAGGCCGGCTTTCACTCGCACAACACCACCAGCACCACGACAAAGGACATGCCACTACACTCCCAGCGGAGTGGCTAAAATGAAAAAGGCCGCCAGTGCTGAGTGCTGACACGGTGCTGAGTGAATCTCTTGCGCGCCCCTGTGGGGGTGTGAATCCGGACGACTACTGTACTGGACGGTATCTGCCAAAGCCAAACCTATGTGCACCACCAGGTGACCTGGCAATTCTACTTCAAGGAACAAAACCTGTAAAAATACACCAAATAGGCACACCAAAAGATGTACAAAGATGTTCTACAGCCCAGCCCTGACTGGTGTGGCTCAGTGGACTGAGCACCGGCCTGCGAACCAAAAGGTTGCCGGTTCCATTCCCTTTCAAGGCACATGCCTGGGTTGCAGGCCAGTCCCCAGATTGGGGCGTGTGAGAGGCAACTGATCAATGTATCTCACACATTGATGTCTCTCTCCCTCTCTTCCTCCTCTCTCTAAAAGTAAACAAATAAAGTTTTAAAAAAAGATGTTCTACAACCCAAATGTCCATCTCCAGTGGAACATATTATAGTGCAGTCATGCTGTGTAGCATTGAGAATGAATAAACTGCCACACACCACATAGATAACTTGCACAAATGTAACACCGAGTAAAAGCTAGGCACAAAGTTCAGCAAAAAAATAAATAAATAAGCCCAGTCATCCATTTCTCCATCAGGAAGGATGCTGGTGTCGAGGAGAATACAACTGTCACGTCTACCAGTGCTCTGACAGAACCTCCGATGTGCGGTCTTCTGGCCAGGCACCTCCAATTTCGAGTCATTGGAGCCATCCTGTATCCCTGGGGGTGGCAGCTTCCTGCAAGTGTGCTATGCATGAACCAAGAAAGCAGGCGCATGCAGATTTCTACAGAAATTTGGAATCCAGGAAAGGTTCTGAGGAGATGAGGAAGGCCGCTATGTTTCGGAGGGCAAAGTGACCTTAGAACGGAAAGAATTTCTTTGGGTTGAATTCCATGGCACTAACCTGTGTTCCTGAACAATGAAACATGAATATATGAGCTAAGGAATCATTTCTCTTGATAAACAATTAAGAAATACCAAACAAACAAACCCTATCAGAGGTGCCCAACCTTTTGGCATCCCTGGGCCACACTGGAAGAAGAGTTGTCCGGGGCCACACGTTAAATACACAGACACTAACGAAAGCCGATGAGCAAAAGAAAGGTTTTAAGTAAATTTACAATTTTGTGTAGGGCTGCATTCATAGCCACTCTGGGCAGCACGTGACCCGCGGGCCGCGGGTTGGACAGCCTTGCTAGCTGTTACTGCCAGATCAACTGAAAACCAAGATCAAACCGGGCTCTGAAACGTCAACCTCTATCAGGTGCACATTAGGAGACTGTACAGCCAGCGGTAAAGAGCTACAACTCTACACTCAGATTCAGGTTCAAATCCCAACCCCCAAACTTCCAAGGGCAAAAATTTTGGCAAGAAACTTGACCTTTCTGTAAGTCTGAGTTTCCTTATTCTATAAAATTGAGATAATAATCACATGATTGGGAGGTTACAGGGAGAATTAATTCTTGCAAAGGGGCCCAGCAAGTCCCCTGAGAGAGTCAAGGTTATTAACCTCCAAGACAGGTTACAAGGCAGTGACAAAGGGCAAGATTTCTCGCCCAGGCGCTTTAGCCAGTCAGAGGCAGAGGCTGGCCTTGAATCCGGGTCTGTCTCGCTCCTGAGCCTCTTAATCACGTTGTTCCCTCCAGGCGCTCCGAAGACCCCCCCCAGTCCTCTCTGGGGCCAGCCACCAGCCTCTGTGCCATCCCCCACATGTCCCGGCCCCAGCTCTCACTACAGACCTTCAGCCTCTCATTCTCCAGTTTGAACGCGGAATACTCGGCGGTCTGCCGGTGTAGCCGCTCCACCAGGCTGTCCCGGTCTTCCCGCATCTTCTCCTCCAAGGTTTGCTGTTGGTTTACGAGATCTGTCACTCGGCTGGAAGGTGACGAAGTGAAAGAAGATAGGGAGAATCAATTACACAGGTTCTGAGGAGCCCAGGTCTGCAGAGTTGGTCAAGCCTCCCCAGGTCACGTCCCACCTCGTGGCCCCCTGCCTGCTCCCCAGCCTCCACCCTGGGAAGCAGCTGCCCTGTCCTGCCGTTGCTGTGTGCGGCATTCCCACGGAGCCCATCTTTGATAACCACCTTTGAGATTTGTCTCCCGTACCAACCCCTCTAATAGCCTCCTCTCCATTCTGATCCTCCTGTGAGGCCACTTCCTGAAGACAAGAACTAGAGACTCGACCGCTTCCCCGCTCCCCGCAGCACCGCCTGGGTCTCTTGGCTAATCGGGTCTTGAAGTTAGGACAGAGCTCCAGGCTGGGCATCAGGGATACCATGCCCCAGGCATCCCTCTCCCTCGGGGACACCGCACACTGGGGCTCCGTGTCTCCTGGCAAGGGCAGGTGTCACGAATGGCTTGTTCACGTGTGTGAGCTCTCACCTAGCTCAGGCAGGCATTGCAAAGAATGTAAATGAAACAACAGGAGAGAAGTCACCTTGGCAGTTGGGTCCCACCAGCCCTGCGGTCCCCGTCTCCTCCCCCTCGGTCGCTTAGCAGGGAAATCGCCCAGGAGCAGAGACCACAGCCTCCAAGGGGCGCTGGCGCTCAGACATGCCCCCTGTCTCCCGTGACCACAGACCCGCACAGGGCCTTTCCGCAGTGTGCATCCTGCGTCGATCAAGTGCGGTCCAGTCAGCAAGCATTCCTGCGCACTGACCGTGCCCCAGGAAGCGCGTCAGGCTGTTTCACCCAGCAAACACCTACATGCCCTTCAAAGCCCAGCTCGGGCTTCCTTTCTCAGAGTATCTCGCCCCCAACCCCTTTCATCTGTGCTATCTACCCTTCTATCCTAATTATCCATTATCTCGCATGAGATGGAGAACCTTCCGAGAGGAGCACTTGGCACAGGGCCCAGCACGTAGCAGGTTCTTAGGATACTGTTTGCTAAACTGAGTTGAACACAGCAAAAGGCATTTCCTCGGGGAAGACCTGCCTGACCTGGAGACTAGGTGGTCCCGTGGCCTGCCCTCGGCCCAGCGAGTCCAGGCTCTGTTGCCCCAGCTCCTCCGGTTGAGTTCAATGTTACCTCCACAAAGGCAGAGAATGCTTTTTTTTAAAAAAACTGCTGTAACCCTGAAGGGCGGCACATGGCCTAGTATATAGCAGATGCTCAGTAAATGTTTTTAAATGAGTGAACATGTGAACATAGCTGACACTGAGAATGTGTGAATAGTCACTATAGAGCACATAGCGAGGCCACTTCTGTCCTCTGCTCCCAGGTCACGCCTCTGACCTACCGACTGGTTGGCAGAACAGCAGAGAGATACAGGGGTTACCAGCCGTCCTATCTCCCAAGGACAGGAATGAGGTGACCAGTGTTCCTCTGCCCATGTCCTGTGCTGTGCAGATCAGGACCCAGAGTGGGCCCAGGAGCTGGAGTCAGGGACCTGGGGTCCAACCAGAAAGCCCTCCTCAGGGCTGCCCACGCCTCAGTCCACTGCGGCCCTTGCCCGGGAGCCCAAGAGGCTGCTGTGTGAGAGAGGTTGCCCGCCTCAGGCCGCCAGCCTCCTTCCACCTGCACCCCCACTTCCCTCCGTCGGCCCATGCTCCCTCTCCCAACACAGACGTACTCATTCAGGACGATAATTTCCAGCTCGAGGTCCCCCTTGTCCTTCACAACTTGGTTGTAGCGGCTCCTCCATGATTCCAGAGTGGATAAAGCTTCCGCAACATAAAGATCCTGGGAACACAGGATGACAGGGCCTGTCAGCCTGGTGTCAGTGCTGGGCGAGCCCCTGCCCCTCATTCCCGCCGTCCCGCTGTAGAGAGCACCGGGAGGGACGGCGGGGGCCAGGGCTGGCTTCCAGACTCCCAGCAATCACATGCACAGCACGCAAACCCCACCTTACCCATCGTCCCTACGTACAATATTGATGTGGCCAAACTGTCCTACAAACCCTCCAGTCACCTCAGCCAGCCACCCACCCCCGGTATCACCCTCTTACCCATTCAACCCCCCCACCCCTCCCCCTCCCCCCAGCCATCCACCCTACCAGCTCCTCCACCGTCTCCCCTGCCATTCTCCCTCCACACACCCACCCGGCCACCTGTATCCAGGTTTTGTGCTCCCCCACCCCCGCTACCCACCTAGCACCCACCCCACCCCTGCCCCGGAGCAGCCCCGCTCAGGGAAGGCTGCTACCTTGTCAGCAAGTTGCACGTGCAGCTGCTCAGCGTACTCCTCGCTCTTCTCGGCTCGTTCCTTCTGGGCTCGGATGGCCTTCTTTAAGGATTCTTTGTCTCGGTCTCCCTTTTGCTTCAGTTCCTTCAGCTGCTCCATGATGGCCTCCACTTCCGCCTTGTGTTGGTTCCCACTGCGCTCCAGGTTCTGGGCGCGCAGAGCCAGGGAGCAGATTGGGGGAGAAGAATGGGGTGAGGGAGAGAGACGGGGAAGGCAAGGCGGAGAGTCAAGAGGATTGAGGGAGCAAAGGGGACCATTGAAAAGAGGGAATGAGGGAGAGGGAGAAAGAACCGGTCATAAACTGCAGGGAGTTAGGTCTCCCCAAACGCAGACTAGAGACTAGGGGTCCTTCCCTGGACCGCTGAGCCCATCAGGTCTCAGCGTGGGAACTCTCCTGGAACGCTTCCTTGAGCTCCCAGCATAGTAGTTAGAGATATCCCTGTCACTCAGCAGAGCTGTGACTTCAGAGGGTCCCTGCAACCAGCATTTGAGACCGTCCCTCCTCCCGATGGGTCCCTAGGAGAACTGAGGGCCTAAGGGATAAAGTGACGGGCTCAGGGCCCATGCCCTTCACTGCTGGGAAGGGCACCCAAGACCTCCAGGTCCACCATTGTCGCCAATGTCCCAGAGTCTCTCTGAAGCACAAGCACTTTGGCAGCAGCTGCCCCACAGTCCTTCTGGGCAAAGCCCTCCTGAGTGTGACAGCCTTGGCCAGCCCACCACCCCTGGACTGCCAGGCCCCTGCCCCACTTTCCCCACCAATGGGGCCAGCAAGCACCTTGATCTGCATGCACAGGCGACTGTTCTCTGCCTCTTTGCACCGAAGCTGTGCCTGAAGATGCCCACGCATGGTCTCCATAGACTTAGAGAGCTCGGATGCTGTCTTTGCTTGAGCCTTTGGAGAGATGGAGAGAGTGACAGAGGCAGGATTTGAACCCAGGTCTCCAGTTCCAGACTGCACTCCACCCATGGTGCTCTACTGGCCCGTAAGAAGGAACAACTGCTGGGGACGGTACCTTCTCACACTGTATTTCCTGGAGGAGCTCTTCCAACTCCTTGTCCTTATCTTGCAGCAGTAGCAGCAGCCGCTGCAGAGAACACACATGGTCATGAGCTCTCTGGGAGGGGCTCGGAGCCCGCCCAGAGAGGAGACACAGTCCCGTGAGGGCCTGGCCACCAGGGCACCCAAGGGGCCAAATACATTGGTCCATGTCACAGAGACCTTGGCGGGAAGCATCTAACATCTGAATTAAATATTTAAGACAATAAACATGTATTTATTTTGCAATTTAAAATAAGATAGCATTGTCCTGGCTGGTATGGCTCAGTGGACTGAGCATTGAATAGTTCTATTCCGGGTCAGGGCACATGCCCGGGTTGCAGGCCAGGTCCCATTAGGGGCGTGCGAGATGCAATCTCACACAACGATGTTCCTCTACCCTTCTGTCTCCCTCTCTTCCCCTCTCTCTAAAACTAAGTAAATAAAATATTTTTAAAAATAAAATAACAAATAAAAAATAAAATAAGGTAACATTAATTGTGGGAAACACTGAAAAACACACAAAAATATGCTAAAGAATTCTCACTATCCCCAACCCAGAGATAACACACAGTAAGAAGTCACATGCTTATTTGGTTCTATAACCTACACTCCCACATTTGCCACAATGTGATTAGATCTTCCACAGCTTTTGAAACAGCTGCTTCATGTTTCAATGTGCTGATGTATCACAGTTTGACAAGGCCTCCCAAGCTGGGAACGCAGGTTTGGGCATCATCACCGGAGCTGCTGAATTTTCACAGAGGTGCAGAGACTCACTGAGGGTCAGGGGCCAAACCTTGGGAAGCAGGCGGGGCACTAACACACCAGAGGCTCCAAGAGGCCCTGGAGTTAGGAAACCCACTGAGCCTTTTGTTCAGGCCACCCAGTAGGTTCCCAAATTTATCTGGCCATGGATCCCTCCTCCCTTTTGTTTTGGACCCATTCACATCTTGAGGAACTTAGGGTTCCATGGAGTAAATTTTGGAACATATTGCCTTGGGAAGCATTCCTGGAATGGGAATTGTTGAGTCAAAAATCTATACCTTTTGATGGTTTTTGATCCATAATCCAAATACGGAAATTCAGGTGACAGATGGCGGTGATTTGTAAATCCATCGTCATCACCACCATCTCTCAGGCTGGTGTCCGGCTTGGGGGCTCAAGCTCTCAGCTGATCAACTAGACAAGCCCAGTGGAGCAGGGTGGACAGGGGACACCGGCCCGTTTTACAGATCATGAAACTGAGACTCAGGAAAGTGAGAGCGGGTACCCAGGCAGCCCTCCTGCCTCCATCCGGCGCCTGTGGCTTTTTCGAGGTGACCCCCGAGAGCAGGCAGGGGCGCCTGACCTACCGCTTTCTCAGAGTCTGCCTCCGCCAGCCGTTTCAGAAGGGTTCCCTGTTGCTCCATCAGCCTTCCGGAATCCTTCCAGGGAAAGCAAAGGGAAAACCAAGTCAATCATTAAGCAATAAATCCAGGTGGCTACAGCCTATTGATTCTCTTCCTCTTGGGAAGCATTCCTGGAATTGGAATTGTTGAGTCAAAATCTATACCTTTAGACGGTTTTTGACACGTCCAATGACACGTCTAATTATGAAAGTAATAAAATTACACTCTCATTTAAAAATATTTAGAGAACACTGGTAAAGCTCAAGGGCCCCTCGTCCCCGCTCTACTGTTATTGGCTTGGTGAGTGTCCCGCCCATCCTTCCTCCACGCATTTATAGAGCGACACGCAGGGAAATAGCATCTTTTGGGTGGTAGACAGGGATTCACGTGTAATTTTACCAAAATGTTATCTATCACACTGTATTTTTGTGTTGGAACTTGATATTTTTAAAAATAGCTTTAATGTCAGATACCATACAAGTCACCCATTTAAAATGTATGATTCAACTGTCTTGGGTACATTTCATGATTAGTTTTTTAAAATTGCGGGAAAATACTTCTACCATAAACTTTGCCTTTTAACTATAAAGCGTAAAATTCTGAGGCCGATAGTACGTTTACAATCCTGCACAACCCTCACTGCTATCTAGCTCCGGGACGCCTTCATCGCCCCAAAAGGAACCCTGCACCCACTGAGCAGGCAGTCTCCATTCTCTGCCTCCCCCGGCCGCCACGCGTCGGCTTCCTGTCCCTAACGCGCCCCTGCACTTTCTCAACCCTCCTCCTAACCTCTGGGCAGCACGGTTCGGCCCAGGTTCTGTAACTGAATAGACATCGCTGGGCATGTCCCAAGTGTCTCTTTAGGGTTCATACCAAGAGGGGCTTTCTGCAGGGCGTTTCAGCTGCCACAAATAAGAGAGGTACAAATCCCCCACCCGAAAACACTGAGCCAGAAATAAAACAGTAATTACAATTGTAAGAGAGTAATTTTGCTATAACTAGTAAAATCCATAGAAATATATTCCAGAAACTCTCAAGCCCCCAGGTCAGTGTACATGAGTGCTCACAATAACACTACTTGTAATAGCGAACAGCTGAAACAAGGTCTCCATCGACAGAAGAATGGGTACACAAATTGTGGGATTGTCATAAAATGGCAATTAATTATTTTAAGCCAAAAGAATAAAAACAGATGAATCTCAGAGGGAGGGGCTGTGGGTGGAGAAGGAGGAAGGTATGGGGGGGATAAAGAGTAACGGGAAAAAAATGTTAAAAAAGAACGTGCCCCAGCTGGGTGTGGCTCAGTGGATTGAGTGCCAGCCTGTGAACCAGAAGGTTGCTGGTTCGATTCCCAGTCAGGGCACGTGCCTGGGCTGCAGGCCAGGTCCCCAGTAGGGGAAGCGCAAGAGGCAACCACACATTGATGTTTCTCTCCCTCTTTCTCCCTCCCTTCCCCTCTCTCTAAAAAATAAATAAATGAAATCTAAAAAGAAAGGTAAAAACATTAAAAAATGAAACTTAAAAAATAACCGAAACAAAAATGGATAAATCTTATAAAAATATTGAGTAAAAAAAGCAAATTCAACAGAATACATGTGGAATGAGGCCGTTTATGTAAAGTTTGAAAACATACTCTGCAATACTACATATTGCTTAGAGATGCCTACGTAAGTGATGAAACTATCGGATTGGAGACCAGGGTCCCCTTTGAGGGCAGGGAGACGAGGAGTCATCGCCAAAGGAGACACAAGAGGGATTTAACTATGGGGACGAGGTTTTGTTTGGAAAGCTGGACAGTGCATGTACCACGTTACTTTACTCATTTTAAATACTAGTTTTCAAAAGTAAAAATAAGTTGACAATGTTGGGGGAAAAACACCCACTGAACTAAAAAAAAAATTGCCATCATTTCATCAGCACAGGATTTTGAGACTCTTGGTTATTATCCCTTTGGTTTGAATCAAAAGGGACACAGCTACTTATACAGTCAGCCTTTTCAGAATTATTTGCTAACATAGAATATATGTCAGAGGCCACCTTTTCAGAAAATGATGTGACGCCCTACAATTCGTGTCTGCCAGCCCTTAGTCTCTTTCCTGCGTCGCCGAAGCGCAGGCCCAGTGGTCCCCCGTTTAGCTGCACGAGCCATGGAACAGGCTGAACCCCCCTTGCCTGCCTCCCGACTGCCCTTCTCCTGATCCTGACTCCAAGGGTCCCTCCCGCGCCACCGCGCCCAGCTCCCACGTCTACCAGGTGCCAGCACTCTGCGTGAGTGATCGCATCACACCTTTCTACAGCCCCCTCCAGTCACGCGCCATTTTCCAGAGGGGGAGACTGAGGCTCAGCGGGGACGGCCTGTCACGGAGGGGAGGGGCCAGGGCTCACCTCTTTGCAGTGCTGCTCCCTCAGCAGGTCTCGGAGGGTGCGGTTGGTCTCCTCGAACGTGCTCAGCTTCTGCAGGAGAAGTTCCTTCTGCCTTGTCAGGGTGTTGATGTCCGAGCAGGTCATTTGTTTCTCCTGGAAGACAGCAAGCAGTCTCACAGGGCACGGGGGAGAAGGGGGGGGAGAGCAGCGGCAGGCCACGCGGGGTGCCCCAGAGGAGCTGGTGCCCGGAAGTCCAGGCAAGATGAGCTGGGCTGTGTACAGGGCCAGGGCGGTGAGGGCAGGCTCCCCGGACGTGGTGGGCCTGGAGCGATGGGTGGGGCCCGAGCCTACTGCCAGCGACAAGTGGGGAAAGGGGCTGGGGAGCCCGTTGCGGGTAAGTGCAGTCGGGGTGGGCTTCCTGGAGAAAGCACGGGGGCAAGAGAGACAATACCTGGTGGTTGATACTATACTTATAGGAATCAGATGGTTGAGTGATCCTAGGAGACCCATGATGAGGTCTCCCCTCAGAGGCCCTGGCCACCAGAAGTCATCCTGGAGGGTCAGGCCTCGGGCGTGAGAGTGGGGGGTGGGGCTAAGGAGTTACATGGGCCCTCCCCCAGCCTGGAGATGTCACAAAGCCAGCCTGATGACTGCATAAAGTGTCCCCACAGCCAGCGGCCGCCTCCTCTCTGTACCCAGTCCCAGGGCTAGGTCAGCCTGCCGCCACCCACCGTCTTCAGCTTTCCGATGGTGTCCTTCAGGGCCATGACTTGCTTGGCGGCGGCGGCCCCATCCATTTCAGCCTCTACCAGCTTGGACATGAGGCACTCCTTCTCCTGCTGGAGGTGTTTCTTCTGAAGCCTGGGGCCAGGAAGAATACGGCGCTTTGAGCCCTCTCAGGCCCCTGCCTGCCCGGAGCTCTGAGGCCCGCCTCACAATGCCCTGTGACCCTGTGAGGCTTGCCTCCCGGTGAGGGGACAGGGGCGGGGGGGGCAGACCCCCTGGACCAAATGGCCTTCTAGAAAGACCCCTGGGCACCAAAGCAGGACTTCCACACCAGGTCACATTATGTCACCTATAGTCCTGCTTATCTCTCAGCCACTAGCATCGCCACTGCCATGGCCTCCTAACCAGCTTCAGATCAGCCCCGGAGCCCTCCCACCCACTCTCCACACTGGAGCCGAGTGTGCTCACCCAAGGCTCTCCCTGCTCTGAAAACCCAAGGCTCCCAACTGCCCTCCATGCAAACTCCTCAAAGTGGTCGCTAGGAACCGGCCCCGCCAAACTCCGCAGCACCCCTTGCCCTCTGCCCACCCTCTCTTTTCTCTCTGGCCTGCTTTCCACTTCTCCGTCACACAATCCTCCCATCTTGGGGCCTTCACATAAGATGTTCCCCAGCACCCACCTGCCTAACCATCTACAGGACTCCCCTTAAATGTCGCTTCTTCCAGAGAGGCTTCCCTGACCCCGACCCCAGCACTGTGGGGGTTCCTCTTCCCTCATACCAAGAATCAGGTGGCTAAGGAGGGACTGGGCTCCAGGGCAGGGCCGACTCACATGGTGTAGTCCTTCTCCTCCTTGATGCGCTCGATGTTGTGCCTCAGCACCGTGTTCTCGTGCTCGGTCTCAGCCAGCTCTTGGGCCACCTCCTCTAGCTCCTCCTTGCGCTCCTCCAGGAACCTTTTGGCCATCTGGCGCTCACCCTTCTGCATCTTGACCTGTGCAGGGGCACGCAGGCAGGAGCCACTGAGCGGCAGCCCCTGGTCTCCGCCACATCGCTAGGCCCATTGCTTTGGATCAAATTAAGGGCACCTCCACGTGAGAACCGCATAAGCACTTGCTGCTTCTGGGTACAATCTAAGTTAATTGTCGCAAAGACCCTGGACAAGTACTAGTCCTCTCATTTCCTCCTCGTTGAGGCCTCCAGGCAGAGAGCCTGAGTGGCTTGCCGGTCGGGGACAGAACTGGGACACAAACTGGTGGTTCAACTGGAGGAGAGATGTGACAAAAGAGCCCCGTGCTGTGGGCTGCAGCGGACGGAGGGGCTGCGGCCGGGCAGCCCGCCCCAGGCCCTCCAGGAGGGCCCGTGGGCCCCGTTAAAGACACAGGCCACTTAGCCAGCAAGATCTGGATTTCATGCTGGAGACACCAACTTCCTAGTTGGGGCGGTGGCCTTCCAGGCTGTTTCTGATCCCATTGCCATATCCCAGCCAAAGACATAGTCCAGCAACTGAGGACAAACGTCCT
Source organism: Pteronotus mesoamericanus (assembly GCF_021234165.1). Classification (NCBI taxonomy): domain Eukaryota; kingdom Metazoa; phylum Chordata; class Mammalia; order Chiroptera; family Mormoopidae; genus Pteronotus; species Pteronotus mesoamericanus. Next base: position 5,820,248 of record NW_026555258.1, read on the forward strand.
TCACCCCTTTGGACTTTTTTTTTTTTTTAATCTTTTGTATAAAATGGAAAGCAGGGGCCCCAGTGTTCCAGTCACTTCATTTCCAAAATGGGGACAATACTACCACCAGGATCATTTACCGTTACAAAAAATTAAAACAGGCCATCCATACAGAGCACCAGGCAAGGCCAGCGCCAGGCGCGGGCTGAGTGCTCCATGGAGAGGGACACCAGCTTGGCCCAGCTCGCTCTCCAGGGGCATCCAAAGTCCTGGAGGCCTGCTGAGGAGCGAGGGAGGCCTGCAGAGAGGCAGCCGCAAGGAAGCGCCCACCAGCAATGCGCCTGGGCAGCCCCACACATCCTCAGGCACCCGCTGTCTCAGCCCCCTCACACCCCTCACCTCCGATTTGAGACAACCAACTGCGTTCATCAGACTGTCAATCTTCTTATCATAACGATTCATTTTGCAGTGACCTGAGTCGTCATCTTCTGTAGAGAGGTCGCTTAACCGCATCACTGAGACCAGCTTTTCTGACGATGGTGGCGTGATCTCCAGGCAATGAGGTGGATTCTGATACGGAGGAGGGAGAACACGTGAACTCACAAGGCAAAAAGGAGACCCCACAGCCACCAGCGCCACCACACCTGGCTGTCCACTGGAGGCAGGAAGGACCAAAACTGCTGGAGGGCCAGCCCCGGGAACCCCGGGGACCGCGCGAGGATGATCCTGCTGTACCTTCTTGATGCAATGTCACCTACCCCAGTTTAAATGTTTTTGAAGTTTTTCTAACACAGAAATGAAGCTTAAAATAAAGACTATAACAAAAATGGCAAAACTAGTAATTCCTAAATCAACACAAAAGTTGCCTCAGTTGGCAAAAGTTTGGGGCAAGAGATGTTTTGATATGGCTAGGGTAGAAGTGAAAGATGTCAAAAGTCTTTTAAATGAATAGGAATGCCTCATAGTAGAGAGTTGCAAAGGTAACCAATCTTCTATAAAAGGTAGTTTGAAGGACAAGTAAAGAATGTGCACCAGATAATATATGATATTTAGAAATAAAGATTTTAGGTGTAATCATCATCATTTGGTCATAGAGAAAAATGTTATTAGAAATGAATACTGAATAATTGAGTATGGTGTGATGTCTGGAAAATATTTCAATACATCAACATAAAACTTTTAAATGCATGAGCCCCTCAGAAGTTTATGCACAGCTGTATACTACTTTGCTTTTAAGACTTCAGAAAGAGCGCTGGCCGGCAGCTCAGCCGGTGAGAGTGGCTTCCCCGCACATCAGGTGGGTGCGGTACGGTCCCCAGTCAAGGCAGATACAAGAATCCACCAGTGAATGCATAAGTGGAACGACAAACCAATGTTTCTCTCTCTCTAAAATCAATAAATAAAAATTTAAAAAAAAAAAAGACCAAAAAGAATAGTATAATCTGGGGGTCCAAGCTTTCCATAGGTTTTTGACAGATTGAACTTGACTCATTACATAAATTTATTCTGATGTACTAAGCAGTTGCTATTGCTCTTTATTTATACAGTTCTTTGCTCCTCTTAGGCAGACGTCAGCTGACCTTCTGTGTCAATTTCCAGGGGAAGATGATGGCTATTAGGAATAAAAGGAAGTGTTCAGTAAGGGTGTAACTGTAGGCCAAATAAGGAGGACTTGGGGTACAATTTAAAAAATGCACGTGCCTTTGGAATTTATCAAGAATCTGAATCAGTACTGAAAGTCAAGGCAAGGATATAGATAAATGTATGACAAAACAGTATTGGTTAAATACATAATAGTACAAATATACACACTATGGAATACTGCCTTAAAAAAAATAACATGCCATGCAAACATAGTCAAAGTATGTTTTTAAAAAAGGATGTTCTTACAATAATGAAAATACGATCCCACTGTTACAAAACTCAAAAATGAATCTGTTCATAAGAAAAGATCAGGAAGACTTCTCAGGCTGGTAGGATCACAGTTGTTTTTTATTTTCTTCCTTAATTTGGATTTTCTTTTTCTTTTTCTTCTTAAAGATTTTATTTATTTATTTTTAGAGAGAGGGGAAGGGAGGGAGAAAGAGAGGGAGAGAAACATCAATATGCCAGAGAGACAGCGACTGGTTGCCTCTCACATGCCCCCAGCCAGGGATCTGGCCCCGCACCCAGGCGTGTGCCCTGACCCGAATCTAACAGGCGACCTTTTTTGGATTTGCAGGCCAATGCCCAACTGAGCCACACCAGTCTGGGGCGGATTTTCTAATGTGCCAACAATGACTACTCACTGCTTTTATAAGAAAAAAGTAATTTTTAATATTTAAAAAAAGGATAATAGGAAAATATATAGACAGGGTCATTATAATCAATAAAAAACAAAACAAAGGAAGAAAATGCTGCACAGGGAAAAATGATAGTAAAAGTACTAAAATATTAGTTTTGGGACAGTGATTATTCTTGGGGGACTTAGTGACAAAAACAGCAGCAGAGGGGAGGCTCCAGGGAAGCTGGTGATGTTTCATGGACTAGGTGATGGTTACACAAGTGTTTGCTAAGAATTCATCAACTAACACACTTCTAATGTGTCCTTTCTGTGTTTTTCAACAAAAAGCTTTTAAAACTTAATAGGAGACACGTTAGAGTAAGGGGTTTACAGGTAACTTTCTACTTTTCTGTATTTTCAACTTTCCATGATTGAAAGAGGTCACTTTAATAACAGAAGAAAAACCCAGACCTCCTTTCTGCCAAAGCTAATCCTATGTATCAGAAGGGGGATTTTTTAAACCAAACTAGCCCTGGCCAGAAACTTAGGTTGCAAGTTCAATCCCTGGTCAGGGCACCTATAGGAAACACCCAGTGAAGCCATGGATAAATGGCATAACAAACCGATGTTCTCTCTCTCTCTCTCGCTCTGAAATCAAGAAATAAAAAGTAAAAAATAATAAACAAACCACTTTAATGTGTCTTTAAAAAAATAAAAATCAAACTAGAATCTCCCAATGCACACAGCAGCTTCTGAGGGGGCCACTTTTCACTGCACCGAAGTTTCCTCCTGGCGGCTTTTCTCTCTTGTCCCAAATAGCAAGGGCCAGGCTGGGGTCTCCCAGGAATGTGGGAGGCCCCTGGAAATTCAAAACGGGTGGCCCAAACAGCATGAAAGACAGCTACTGTTTCAGAGATGACAAGATGACTAGATTCTGTAGCCCCAGGACTAGAAGGGACACTGAGCTTTCCACATCACAGTTCCTAGCGACCCATATCAACAGGCAGTCAATTTCTACTGCGGCATAACTTTAATGTGTGCTTCAAAAGCTACCAAGTCTTCTCAGTTTCTTGAAAAGCATTTTAAGCTATAAAATATAGTATGCTTGTTATAAAGAAATTCAAGCAGCCACTGGAAAAAAAAAAACAATAAACCATTAAAGGCTCCCACACTCCAGGGGTTAATCACTGCTTAACACTTCCTGTATAATCTCCCATAAAATGTTATGTGCATACAAACATATCCACAACACAGGAATGCACAGATGCCCTTTTCTGCACAAATTGGGCCAAATTCTATATACTCTGTGGCTCTATGATTCTTTATCGCGTATAAATACTACCTCAATCTCCGTCGTGTTTGCATGGTATTCCATTGTATAAATGTACCATAATTTAACCAATACCCTCCTGATTGATATTTAGGTTGCTTCCAATTTTTCTCTATCACAAACAGTGCTATAGCAAACATCTTTATACACAGATCCCTGTGATCTTCTGTGACTTCTTAAGGATAAATTCCTAAGTGGAAAACTATAGAATCAATGTTCAGAGGCTGCCAAGCTGCCTCCAGAACAACTGAGTCAGTTTCAGGATCCTCTCAAAACTGTCCAAAACGATTCACTGATACCCCGTATGCATGCCAATACAAGACATTTGTAATCTTTTCCACTTTTTCTACTCAATAAATGATAGCTATCTGTTTTCAAAATAGAGTTGTTTTTAGCCTTGGCTGGTGTGGCTCACTGGATTGATCACTGGCCTGCAAACCCAAAGGTCACCAATTCGATTCCTAGTCCAGGCACATGCCTGGGTTGTGGGCCAGGCCCCCAACTGGGGGCGAACAAGAGACAACCAATCAATGTTTCTCTCCCTCTCTTCTCCTCTGTCTGAAAATAAATAAAATCATTAAAATATATATATATATATAGTTTTAAATTTATATTTCACTGATTATTAGTGGGGTCCTCATAGTAAAAAAAAAATGATATCATTTGAATTCCATTCTTTCCTGTATTTTAAATACACAGTAGTCAGAACACATTTCATTTATTCCCTAACATACTCCACACTCCCTTAATCTCAGAGAAAAACTGGTAAACCAGGAAGTTAAAACCATGAGTATGATTATAAACTTTAGAGTAATTACTTTTATTTTCTTCTCATTTTTAAAGTAATAAAGCTATCAGAAAAAGACTGAATCTTTCAAAATAGATCAGGTATCGTCATTTTAAAGTAGTCTCAAGTCCTGTATTTGTCCCAATCATGAGATCAATGTCTAAAACGTGCCCAAAAGGCCTTGTCTCATCATGGGGTTTTTTCACTGCAATTGACTAGAATGGAAGCAGAAGGTGGTCACATCTGCCATGGTGCAGGTATAACCCCAGGGCCCAGCGGAGCCTGGCACAAGGCTCAATAGACACATGTAGCATAAAGTACTGCAGGGAGGAATGGACAGGCAAAACATGTTGAGGTGTGGCTAAAAAAAAGATAACAGTTCTCTTGGCATCTTGACAACTAAATTTGAAGTCAATTATGCCCTGGGAGATTGTTCCAAAGTGGCTTTGATGACATTTGTGGAATACGTGTGTGGTGTTACGGTGACGACCTCAGGAGAGGCGATGCTTTCCTGGATATGTACATTCTGGTGTATATGCACATGTAGCTATGCCTCAGATACTCTCTCAGTTACGTGGGAAAAGACACGTGGCTCCTCACACACAAAGCTGAGCGGTCAGAAGTGTCCTGGCCAGGGAGCTCAGTTGGTTAGAGCGCAGTCCCAATACACCAAAGCTGCAGGTGTGATCCCCGGTCAGGGCACACACAAGAATCAACCAGTGAATGCCTCAATAATTGGGAAGACAAATTGATGTCTCTCTCTCTCTCAAAATCAATTTAAAAAAAAAGTACAGCCTCTAGAATGAGAACCCCCCTTGAGTCCTACTCCAGCTCAGCTACTTTCTCTGTGAGCCTTCACCTCTCCGGGCCTTGGTTTCCTCATCTGTACGCCAGGAGAGCAGGACCTACCGCACTGTGGTGCGTTGAGGACTCGAGAAGACTCACGTACTTTCAGGGCTGAGCAAGGCCGGGGAAACAGCCCCCACTGGGACGTCTCTAACAGCTACAGCCGACCCTGAATCAGACCGCGTTTGATGCCCGCTAGACAGACCCTGACCAGGCCGAGAGGAAAAGCCTGAACAAGAGTGAGCCTACCTCCCACTTGCATCCCACATGCCGGGTGGATGATTTTCCAGGGGGCATCCAAGGTACCTTGGTTTTCACCCGGACACTCCGCCGCACATTCACGGTGTCCCCTTTCATTCCGCGCTTATGAGATTTCTGTGGAAAGGGACAAACCCAGGGTCACTTCCCCACAGCTGGTATGGCGTCACGCTGGTGGCATCCATCTTCAACTCTGTGCGGGAGCCTCTCCTGACTCCTACCGCCATTTCTGGATGGCAGTCCTGCCTACCGTCTAACCAGGCGACAGGGCTCCGAAAGCAAGTGCATGCGTCTGTCAAACCTTTGGAGTCAGCAGTGCAAGGCGGCTGAGCTGAGAGGAGCCACCCTGCTCCACAGCCTGCACCTCGCCCCGCTGGCAGGCTCCTACCTGGCTGCTGGTCGCTGACGGTTTCGGGAGTTTTTTTATGTGGACGTGGACAGGGGTGTTCTCATCCACGTGAACATGTAAGGGGGGAGTTGAAGAGCGGTCCTTCATGGTTTGCTTCTGGCAGGCCGGGGAGGGCAACACAAAAAAGGTTGATCTGTGGATGAGCAAACTGGGCATAAAAAACAGAGCTGGCAGCCTCTGGGGGCCACTGAAAGCCTAGCCACCAAGCAAGCAGGACAGCCACTAACTACTGGCATGCAGGCAGGAACCAAGGCGGCAGTGCCATTCAGCAGGCTCCTGGAGAGATCTCAGCGGACGACCACTAGAGAGATTCGGGTCCAGCCGAGAGAAGGGTCTGCAAGACCCACACGTTCTACAAAAGAGCCCAAACCCAGGCCCCAGGGTCCTCCGAGCTGGACCTCCGTCCCAGCCTGCTGGGACACAGAGCTCTTCTCGGACTTAGCGGAGCACAGCTGTGAAGCAGGTGAATCCTCCTACACTGTCACCTGAACTGGACATGCGCGTTAGCAGGGCAGACACACAGAATGATTAGGGGGCACGATAAATCAGGCGGCGGGCAGGGAAGGGGTGATGCGAACAGAGAGCTGGAGGGCACGCCAAGATGAGAAGGTTGTAGAGATTCTAAAACACGTACAAGCAAGGCAAAATGCCAACTGCATACCCCTCGCTCACTGTCAGCTCCTCTCCCCGTCCCCAATCTTATTATTATTATTATTATTAAAGACTTTTGGAATTTGTTTGGAAGGATTAAGACAACCTCCTTGCCCCTGGCAGCCCTACAACAAGCAAAAAAAAAAAAAACCCCCAAAAAACCCAACCCAATCCACCAGCAGGACATGCATGAAGGCATCTAGCAGAGCGTCAGGCCACAGTGGTATCAGCAGGGGAAGGCAGCTCCTGGAAAAGGGGTGCCGAGGCGTTTTTGGCAGGGCTGCTCCCTGTGCATGTCACCTACCGTCACAGTCACACTGGGTGCGCCACAAGGTGTCCTCAAGACCTTTTTCTGCGTGAGACTTGTTACTCCGTTCTTCCCACACGATGGAAACCTGCACCCAGGCACAAGGACCAGATTATAAGCAGAAAATTAGGGTTCTTCTATTTCTTAGAGCTCTCAAAATTATATACTACATGTGGTGCGTTACAAGTTGACAGCAGAGAGAACCGGTCTGGAATCACTCGGCTCTCCTTACATGGGCACCGAACATGCATGGTGTGCCCTGCGGTGGGATGGAAACAGGGGTGGTGGGCGCTCACAAGGCTGGCCTTTTAACCTGCCATCGCATCACACGGATTGTGACCTTTTGCTGAAAAGCTCAGATGTCATCCTGTCAGGTGACAAAAAGCAGGCAGCACTACTAGTTCAGCCAAGGGTGAAAGTGCCCAGGACAGTGCCTGGCGCAGAGGTGGCTCTGGAGAAATGCTCAGTGAATGACTGACATAAAGAGCTACAAGCCCCAGAACAAAGTCCCTGTGACTCGAGTCCATAAAACGGTCAACTAACAGGATGAAATGTTAAGTGTTTCCCAAAATATCCCACTTGCTACTTGTTAAGCTCTTAAGAAGCAGGGTTATTTTTGTTTTGGGTTTTAAAAAAAACACCATGGGTAGCCCTGGTTCATGTGGCTCAGTGGATTGAGTGCCTGACTGCAAAGCAAAGGGTCGCCTGTTCAATTCCCAGTCAGGGCACAGGCCTGGGTTGTGGGTCGGTCCCCGTAAGGGATGCTCAAGAGGCAACCTCCCTTCCCCTCTCTCTTAAAATAAGTAAATAAATAAAATCTTTAAAAAAAAATACCACGGGTAATTCATCTTGCTTATACATAAACAACCCCACCACCAGATCTGCAAATGGAGCCGATATTTAATCTCCAAAATTTGGCAGCAATACACGCAAGCATTCCAGGATGGGAAGGTCCTTGAAAAGTTCATTTGCTCCGTCCCGCGGGCCTTCTGACAGCCCCGAAATATGACTTCACCCTCCCCACAAACACCTGGGGAAAATAACGCAACATAAAAATGCAATAGAAAAATCTTTGAGCCACTCAGCATGCCTTTTGCTGTCTTATATCACACCTTGATAAAGAGAAAAATTATTTACTGAGCTCTACTCAACGTTTAGCCAAAGAATACCAAATCTGAGTAGATACTTGTTTCCCGCCCCGCCCACCGCCCCCATCACTTAGAACATTCCTATTCACTTGAAGCCAGAAGATTTGGGTCATGTCTCCCCCTCAGCGGACTTCCCATCAAACAACTTGGGTTCCATCAACACCTTGCTAACTGCCACATCCATCTCCTATATCACTGTCCTTTACTCACACCTGGCCTCCTCTCGGAGGGACCTGAGCCTTGCGCTCCATTGAGACAACACTAGTGACCCTATTTTGCTACCAGGAACTGGGACAACTGGGAAGAGAGGGAGAAAGGGAGGGAGGGAGCAGAGCTGGGACTGTGTGCCCGCATTTTTCTTTTCCTCCTTCCCTTTAAAAATGACTTCCACATATTTTGGTGCAGGCTTTCAATACACCGGACAGAGAAGCTGAAAGGAGAAGCCTCCAGCAAGCCTGGCCCGGGGGCCCCTGACCACCTTTCCCTGCCCTCGGGCGGAGGCGCCCCCCACACTGGCAGTACCTGGGGGAGCCGCCTGAGGATGAGGCAGACATGACTAGGCATCAAAGCCGCAAAGGTGGGCTCTGCTCAGGGGGACCCAGAGGGGCTTGTCAATGAGACTCTCAGGGGCCCGGCATCAAACGTCCTCTCTGAGGGGAGGAGGGTGGAAGCTTTGGGGGTAGCAGTTGGATGAAAACTTGGGAGGCGCTCCTCTCTACTGTCCAAGTCGCACAGCAACTGTCCTGCCAAAGTGGGGGGAGAGAGGAGAGGCTGAGCGACCTGAGGGGCGGCGGGTGGGCGCCGGTGGGGGGCCGCGGGGGCGGGGGCCGCTCCCCTCTCCGGGGAGAACGGAAAGCGGAACTTCGAGGGAAAGGACCACGGTGCCCAGGCCCCGGGAGGGACGGTGGGTGGGGGCCCACCAAGTGGGAAACCTGAGGTGCTAGCTGACGTGCGCGGAGGGCGGGAGAGAACCGCTAGGCCCCAAGTGGGCCCGAAAGGGCCGGAACCGGCGCAGGGAGCGAGGGTTGTGGGGGCTATTCGTGGCGGGGCCAGGGCAACTGTCTCCTAGGAGAAGGGGCGTTCCCGGCTGAATAGACACTCGGAGAGGACCAATAGTATTTGAAGGAGGGAAAAGCGGAAGCAACCGGGGAAAAAGGGACGCTAGGCCACGAGTAGGTATCCCCGACGGCGGAGGGATAATCCCCCCGGTCACAGCAGCGGCCGCTGGGATCTAGTCTCCAAGGTAGAACGGATAAGACGCCTGGTTGTGCAGGGAGCGGAGCGGGACCCCCGGCGGGTGAACTCGCTCCCGCGGGGTCGGGGGATCCGGAGGCGGCCCCCAGGGGACAGCGCTGAGTACGAAGATAGGGCAACTAACTGTCATGATGAGGCCCCCAGAGAGGGAAGGGCGAACCAGGTGACGCCCATCGGCAGACAAGAGGGCGCGGGGCCAGTCTCCGTCGGCGGAGAAGAGGGAAGACTACCCACCGGCGGGCAGCTGGGGACCAGTTTATGCCCATAGAGAGAAGGGCGAAGCCCTGCCGGAGGGCAGCAGAGGGGCGAGCCGAGCCCCGCCGGTCGCCAAGTGAGGCGGGAGGCGGCCGGCGGCCAGTTAGCGGGAGGAGAAGGCCCGCGCCGATGGGCGGGGCGGGGGGGGGTCCAGATTCTGACGGGAGCGGGACAAATGCACCAGAGGGCTGCAGGCGGGGGGCGACCCGGCGGGGGCAGGAGCGGCGGCAAACGGCGACCCCGGCGGGACCACCCAGCCCATGGGGACCGGCCCCGGCGGCGGCCGCGGGGCGCCCCCGAGCGCCCTGGGTCCCGCCTGCTGGCGGCCTCTCACCAGGAACGACACGGCTGAGCCCAGAAACGCCTCCTTATGAAGTCGTTGAAATCGGTGGCCAGGGTCGTGCCATGGAGACGCCGCGGCGGATGTAGTCCAGCTCCAGCGGCGACTCCTCCCCGCTTCCGCCTCCTTCTCCGACACACGGTCGGGAGCTCGCCCATTGGCCAGTTCAAACCCCCCGGTGAGCCTTTCGGGTTTCGCCATTTAGGCCCAGCCCCTGGCGTCACAGAGATGCCCCCGCCCGTCCTAAGCTCCGCCCACTCCTGGGCCACGCGGCTCGTCGCCATGGAGACGCGCGACGCCACCAGACGGCCTTGCCCGGGCAGGCCCCACGGTTCTGGCCCTGCTACCCCGTCCGCCATTTTTGCCCTGCCTTCGGTCCTCCTCGAGTCCCAGAACTCAGAAGAGCGCCACAACCCTAACCCGTTCCATTTGCTACGTTTTAGGAAACTAGGCACAGAGACAGAGCACAGAGTAAGTTGGTGGCCGGAGCTGCGCCCTGCTTCTGGGAATCCAGCCCTGTCCCTACCCTGCTGTTGGTGCAGAGATGGAGCTGGCCTCTGCACACCACCCACGCTCTCCCTGCGCTTGTGTCTGTCCAGACAGGAGGAAGGGTCCGAGTTCCCCTCGCTCCTCACCGCCATCCTGCGCACTGAATGCAACTGTGTGTACAGACCTACTTTGATGAGGTTCGCGCTGAGCCGCTTCTTCTCAACCAAGCTTCGCTGTCAGCCGGTCGTGGGGTGGGGGGGGTGTCCCGTGGCTCACAGCGCCGCCCTGGATTCTGGGAGACTTGCACATCCCCAGGGCCAATCTGGCTTCCAGTTCCTTGACAGACCCATTTCCCTGACCTTCCCCCGCCCCTCGCAGCTCAGCTGTGCCCCCACAGGACCACACAACAGATCCGCCCGAAATTGTAAATTCCAGCTCCCCCTCTCCGAACAGAACCCGCTTTTCTCCCTTGCTCTCCCACTCTAATGCCTACTCTATCAATTTTTTTCAGTGTTACGGAGCATTTCACTCCCTTTGGCCCGTTCATTTTCTCCCCGTTGACTAAATGATGGATCCCCAATCTCTGCAACCCAACCATCTGAGACTCTGCACAGTCCAAACCCACACCCTCAGCTGCCTCCACCCTCAGCTGAGCCCTAGGCACTACGCCGCAATTGCTCTGTCTGCCCCCAGACCCCTCCCCTTACCCAGGGTGGCTTTTATAAGCCTTTGCCCCTTCCCCATCCCATACTGCAACTCTTCTTTCTTCATAGAGAAAAATAAAGCCATCAGATAGGATTCCCTCTGCCTTCTCCCCGCCCCCCCTTTTAAGTTCCCCACCTTCAGAGGAAGAGATGTCCTTGCTGCCCAATATAAACTTCTTGCTTCCTGGCATAGGTCAAACATCTCTGTAAAATGTCTTGCTACCCCCAAGACAGGATTTTCAGTGCTCCCAGCTTCACTGAAGAAACATTAAGTCCCTACTATGCGCTAAACCCAGTACAAGGAACAGTAGGCCAGCACATCCCAGCAGCCTTCAAGGAGCCCACAGCTGACCACTCTAATGAGACCAGATAATAGGAGTAAAGTTTTTCCCTCGCCACCCACCGGAGGATTTTGCATGAGTGGTTTTGTCCCCTCCCACAATAGGAGAAGGGCCCCTCCATGTTGGTGCATTTCCTTGGGGCTTTTGTGATGCAGACAGGATTGAGAGGAAACACACGCACACTAGAGCTGGGTAGGAAGGAGGATGGAAAGACCTAGAACAATGAGATGTCCGAGGAGGATGCTGAAGACAGGGCACAGGGAGCCCTGTAGTGTGTCAAGGGTGTGGGATGGGGAAGAAGAAAGGACTTTTAAAAGCAGAGCTGTGGACTGGGTGTGTGCTCGGTGGCGTTTGAGAGATGCAAGAACTTGAGTTACTCTGCGATTACTTTGGATTGCTGGACCATGTGTTCTGGACGCACACCAAACCACTGAGACTGGTCGGCAATGGCCGCTCTTTTTATTTATGTTTTTATTTTATTTTCTTAAATACTTTTTCTTTACTTGATATTTCTTTTTATTTTTTTTAGAGATTTTATTTATTTATTTCCAGGGAGAGGAGAAGGGAGGGAGAGAAGCATCCATGTGGGAGAGAAACGTGGATCAGTTGCCTCTTGCACGTCCCCAGCTGTGGACCTGGCCCACGTCACAGGCACGAGCCCTGACCGGGGAATCCAGACACTGAGTCACACCAGCCAGGGGTCCATGTAATTTTGAATTGACCCTTCCTGACCTTCCCAAGGGGATGAGAGACTTAGGGAAAAGACAGAAAGGAGACTTCTAAAGGTTGTCTGAGGGCCAGGCAAAAAGAAACCTCCACATGATCCAGACCTATGGACCAGAAAACTGAAGAGTTTGGAGCAAAAGCCAATATGTATTTTGTTGTCAGTACACGCCCTGTGCATATGAGTTCTCTCGGGAATCTGGTGCAAGGATATGCTGTGGTGCAATTAATACAGAGTAGTTAAAAAATAAAAATAAAACACATAGAGCATAGTTAGGGTGGGGCGGCGGGAAACCATCATCTGAGGCCTCATTAAAATGACTAAGATTTGTGGAAGGATGAAAAATCAGCCCTGACTGGTGTGACTCGGTTGGACATTGTCCTGCAATGCAAAAGGTCGCCAGTTCAATTCCCAGCCATGGCACATGCCTGAGTTAAGGGTTCAGTCCCCGGCTTGGATGAAAGCAAAGGCAACCAATCAATGTTTCTCTCTCACATCAGCGTCGGCTCCTTGCTAAAAAAAAAAAGAGAGAGAGAAAAATTGGTTCAGCTGCTTGATAAGTTATGTTACATATATTCAAGGAGTTTTGTTACATATATTCAAGGGAATACTACAGAACCATTAAAAGACATCTATTGTTCAGACAGGGAAAGATCTCTAAAGTCTAGCTAAGAAAAGTTAAAGTCAAGGCTGTTAGTCACATAACACCGTAAATTGACCAGTCGACGATGATGCTATTTCTGCATGAATATATAACCTGTGTGTGAGTATCTGCATGTAAAAAAAAAATCTGGAGGTCGGGGAGATTTTCACTTATAAATTGTAAATTTCTGTCATGTTTAAGCATTTTTGCAAAGGAATATGTTTCTAGTCAGAACACCAACAGATTAAAGACTCGGAGAAGATAATCATGACATATTGGTTGGAAAAATGGGTTGTGGGGTGGGGTGTTCAGTAAAGTCTATGTAGGAGTTGGGGGGCAGGGGGATGGGCTGCTATAAATTCATACAGAAAAAGACTGCAAATTTTGGCAGAAGGTACAAGAGTGTTGCTTCTGCTATTATATATTCTTTTTGATACTTAAAAAATTTTTATCGTGAACTATGTATTTGAAAGAGAGTATGCAATGTGCATTATTAGTTTGCTAGGGCTGCCAAAACGCGGTACCACAGACTGAACTCTGGGGCCCGGAAGTCTGAGTTCCAAGTGTCAGTAGGGCCGGCTCCCTCTGAAGTTCTTAGAAGGAGAACTTTGGTCTACACACATTGTATTGTCCCGTTTTTACTAAAGATTTTATTTATTTTTTTATTTATTTTTAGAGAGAGGGGAAGGAAGAGAGAGAAACATTGATCGGTTGCCTCTCACACATACCCTGCTGGGACCTGGCCCACAACCCGGGCCTGTGCCCTGACTGGCAATTGAACTGGTGACCTTTCTGTTCATCGGCTGGCACTCTATCCACTGAGCCACCCCAGCCAGCGTGATGTTCCCTTTTTATAAGGACACCAATTATACTGCATTAGGGGCCCACACTATTCCAATATGCCCTCATCTTAAGTCCAGTGACCCTATTTCCAAATACGGTCCCATTCTGAGGTTCTGGGGGTAAGGACTTCAACATCTGAACTGTGGGGGGACACAGTTCAGCCCACAACATAGCGAAGATATTCAGTTTAAAGATGCAAAATAAAATAGACACACACGGGGCCGCCGTCCTGCTTAAGAAATGAAGGAGGTTGACGTTGTTAAACCAGGAGACACTATCTCAAAGTGCTAACTCTGGCAGTTTGCTTTTTCTCCTGTTTTTCTAAATTTCAACAATGAACAGAGGTTCCCAGTGTTGGTTAGAAGCACCCTCAGGAGAAGGGGGAGCTGCGGGCCCAGCCCCGGTGCTGCTGGCAGCCCCTGGGTCCTCCAGGCCACTCCAGCCTTTCCATTTGCTCCAGGGCCTGATTACCAGTTATTTCCAGCCAGGAGCAGCTCCTCCAGGGACCTGATGCAACTACACCGCCCTGGGGAGAAGGAATCTGTGCTCCAGACTGGGCTGGATTTTTCTTTCAGGAGACGAAAGATTTCAACACCTGCCTGCTGTTGGAAGAGAAAATTCTCATAGGTCCAATCGCGGGCTCTTTGAGCAGCCACTCACTGGCCTTGCCTCTGAGGTTGCACGGACGCTGAGCTCAGCTGAAGGTCCTGGTTCTCTGGTTACCCAAACCAGCAGTTTCTCAGCTGTGGTCCTGCACCACCAGCATCTGCATCACCAGGGAACTTGCTAGAAAAGCAAATTCTTAGACCTCACCACAGACCTGCTGAATCAGGATCGCTGGGGGCGGGGCCCAGCCACCTGTGTTTTAATAAGTTCTCCAGGTGCTTCAGATCCTCTCTAAAGTTTGAGAACCACTTCCTGGAGCACTGAGAGGCATCTTGGAGGCCAAATCTTGCTGCGCCCCTTCATTTTGCAGAGGGGGACACTGAGGCATTTTACAGAGAGGAGAAGGACCTGGCTCAAGAGACTCAGATCATGAAGTGGCAATTAAGGTGGAATTTAAAGGTCATCTGTTTCCGGAGTCCCCACCCTTTGTTCTGACTCAGGCAGACCTCTCAAGTCCGTCCCAACTCGCTGTCACTGTCTGGAAGGCCACCACAATGCCAGCGACCATCGGCACAACTCTCCCTCTGTGCCAGGCACACGCCACCTGCATTAGCTCACGAATCCTCACGATATCCATTGAGATGGGGGCAAAAGGTCAGGACACTTGCCCAAGGTCACAGAGCTAGAGAGGACAGAGACAGAGCCCAAACCAGCTTCCTCTGCCCCCAGGGCTCCTGCCGTAGCTAAAAAGCCCACCACAAGCTTTGCAGAACCACCACATCTGGGAGGGGCTTCCTCCTGTATCTGCAGTTCCACCCAGAAACCAGAAGGGAGGTCAAAATCTCACCGATCAGGCAAAACAATTGGCAGACAGCCAAAGCCAAAAAGCTACCGCCATTTACTCATACCGCCTTTGTCCCTTGGTTTGCACACAATTGTGTCAACCTGGGGGGAGGGGGAGACCAAATTAGAAGCAGTCCCGCATGACTGACCGCGCCCCCACTCTCCCTGTCACCGCTGCTGCCTCCAAGCAGCAGGTGTGCCTCAGGACAAGGCTTCCCAACCTTCACAGCGAGCACACGCAGAAAACCAAAATATTTGCACAGCTTCTGAGTAGTCTGGAGGGTGCTGGGGGGTATTTGGAAGTCTTGATGAAAATTTCGTAATACATTCTTCATAATATACATTCGGATTAGAAACTCTAGTATAAAGCATTAGGGAAGTGATTAGAGCTCAGTTTTGTATAAAACTTCCAAATAAAACATGATGCTGGATAAAAAAGAAAACAGCACAAAAGGCCACATGCTGCCTGATTCCATTCGTACGACAGTTTGGAAGAGGCAAAACCATAGGGACAGAAAACAGTGGCGGTTTCCAGGGGCAGGAAAGGGAGGGGAGCGCTGACCGCAGAGCGGCGTAGGGGAAATGCGGGGAAGATGTGTTATGTAATTATACAGCTCCCGTGTCTGCATTGTACCGGTGGCGGTGGGGACACAACTGTTTACCTTGTCAAAAATCATTGAAGTGCATGTTACTTTGTAGAGTCACCTGGTGGTTCCCAGACCTGTCAGCTCCTCAGGATGACTGGGGGTTCTGATTCAAAAACAGTCAGGCTCCACCCACGACCTACCGAATCAGAACCTTGCAGGGGGGAGACGAATGGCGGGGGAGGCAGGAATCTGCCTTTGAACAAGATCCTCAAGTAACCGGTGGTAGAAGGCGTGACTTGGGGCCAGGACTGCTGGGTCAGGACGGTTTCCGAGCTCCTAGCTCCAGCCCAGGCTTGAACCCTGAATTCCAGACTCGCGTATCCAACTGCTACCTGACATCTGTACCTGGATCTCAATTTTAGCGCATCTAAAACTGACCTCGTGACCTGCCCCCAAACTAGCCCCAGCCACAGCCTTCCCCATTCTTCCAGAAATTCTGCCAGAAGCTTTGGCATCATCCTCAATTCCTCTCCTCTTTCTCCCCGTCTCTCTGTTTTTGTTGTTTAGTTTTTATTTCATAATTATCAAGTTAACTCTTCAGTCCAGCTGGACTTGGAAGGGGATAAAGACAACACGGGACCCAAACAGCTGCAGCGAGAGCACAAAGATGACCGGATGTCATGAGCAGTAGGAGCCGGGGCACCCTCCTGAGCTACGGATGGTCTGGTGGTTAAGATAAAATGCAAGTCAATGTCAGCACCATCCACAGCCGCAGAGCCAGCAGCGGCAACCCGCCACTGGTCCTGTCATCCCTGGGACCCCAGGGGGCTCCGCGGCCCCACAGTCCTCAGGCCCTTTCTCACCTTGCCAAAGGCCACATGCTCACCGTCCAACCGCTTGGTCTTGGCAGCGCAAAGAAAAACTGGAACCGTCTGTGCTGGTCCAGCTTTTGCCATGGACAAGATGCCAGGACCCATGTGCTTCAGGATGAAATTCTCATCATTTTCTTTCTCGCTGAAGATGGACTTGCGCCAGTGCCGCTATGGTGTGTGAGGTCACCTCCCTGGCACGTGCACCCCAGTAGAACTCTGTGAAAGCAGGAGTCTTCGTAGCCAAATTATCTCTCCCCACTGCTCAGAGCGGGAAAGGTTTCTGCTGTCTTTGGAACTCGGTCTGCGAAGAGCTTGAATGTCGAAGAACATGTGGTGGGGTTGACCCTGGCTAGGGCGGCCCCGGGGGCGGCGGCTTGGTGTCCGGAAAGCCGCCTCCTCTCTTGAAATTCTGGGGGCTTTGCCTCCTCATCCCCGCTACAAGGAGTCGCCAGCAGAGTGTTTCCCCTGGATTATTTTAATGGGTTCCTAACTGGTGTCCCTGTTTTTACCGTGGACCGCCCTACAGTTCATTCTCAGTGCAGTAGCCAGGGGGCTCCTGTTAAAACATAAGTCATTTCCCTGCCTCAAATCTTCCGGGGGCCCCTTATCTCATAGTAGAAGCTCAGGCGGCCGCCCGGGTCATCTCTGTTCTGGCCCTGACCTTGGACCCGTCATCTCCAGATCTTGGCTCCTCCTGGCTCACTCGGCTCCAGCCTCACCTGCCCTCTTGCTGTCTTTTGAACCTGCCAGTCCTGTCCTGCTCCTGCTGCAGGAGCTGTGCATATGCTGCTCCCTCGGCCTGGAAGGCCTGGAATGGTCTTCCTTCAGGGGTGGCCTTAGCTTGCCTCTTCCGCTCCTTCAAGTCTTCATTCAGATGTTAACTTCTTAGATCATCCTTGATGTCTCCTCCCTTATTTTTCTATATAGCTCTTATCCTCTCATTGTTACTTGTCTTCACCTGCCTCCCTCACTAGACTGTCAGCTCCCCAAGGTCCAGGATTTTTCTTTTCTTTTCTTTTCTTTTTTTTGGTCTGTTTTATTTCCTGCTGTATCTCTTGTACCTAAACCTCACCCATAAGAGGTGCTTGATAAATGTTTAAAGAATGAAGACACCTGAAGCCTGGAGAGAAGCGACTTGCTCAAGGTCATGGCCATCTAGAATCAGTGGCTTTCACTCTTGCAACACACAAATCACCATCCCACAGTTCCGGCCCAAAGTCCTTCTCACAGCCATGCCAGGGCCTGGAACCAAAGCCCGGCCAGCTGGACCTCATCCCCAGAACAAAAGGAAGATGGCCTAGCCTCTCCGGGTACCTGTCCGACCAGTCTGCCAGGACCCAGGTGCTTACAAGACCAACTCAAGGGGCTGCCACGGGAGAGAGGCTCCTCAGGAGAGGGAACTGTAGAGCTGTCTGTACCTGGGTCCAGTGCTGGTGGAGACCCAGGCAGCCACCGCCGCACCCCTGCGGCTGCCTGAGTGCAGGCACTGGAGACAGTTGCTAGGCCCAGAGGCTTGACTCTGAGGGGTGAGGGGCGGGGCAGGTGGAGCAAGGCCTGCCATTCCCAAGCAGAAGAGCAGAAGCTCGCTGAGCTGCTGCTGCTCACCCACGGCAAGCACAGGGTCAGATTGCGATGCCCCAGGCTGCCTTCCTCACGTTGGTCTCAGACAAGGGCCCACAAGGTCCGGGCTCTGCCACCTAGCGCCCTCTGGCGGCCACACTGCCTCAGGCCAGAGGGGAGCCCTGGATCTCCCCCAGTGACTTCAGCGAGAAGGGTTCCAGCTACACAGCAAAGGTCCAAAGGCAGGAGGCATCAGCAATCCTGGCTCTGGCCTGGGTCTGCCTTGGCCAGCAGGGTGAGGCCCGTGATGACCAGCACAGTCCCAAGGGGTGAGCACTGACTGTGGGCTGGCCTTCTCTTCCCACCACTTTACCAACCAGTAGACAAAGCAGCCGGGGGGGCCTGACCCTGCCGCCAGGCTGCCCTCCCCTCCCTGTCTCTCCAACTGCTCATCCATAGATTCCAGACCTTGTAACAAGCAAAGAGGCTCGGCCATGAGTTCAAAAATATAAAGTGCAAACACGAGCTGGATTTTATTGAGGACTGCACGCTGGGTCCTCTGCCAACCCCCTTGTACTTCCCACGGGCCAGGGAAAGGGTGGGCCCTGGCAGGTGAGACCCAGGCTCTGAGCTGGGGGTGGGGGGTGGGTTGAGGACGAGGTAGAAGGGGGTGGAGGGACCCCAGCAGCTGGGTCCCCGGGGAGGGCAGGGCCCAGTTTGAGCCCCCCCCTTCCCTCCACCCCAGGCCATAAGGCAGGCAGCCAGGACGGTTAAGAGGGCTTGTGAGCCCTGCCCTTCCACTACAAGACCTTGGAGAAGGGGACCCATCTCTGGTTTCTCCCAATGAAAGATGGCACCAGAGCGCAAAGTGGCCATGCCTCAGGTGGCAGCCAGGTCTCTAATGGCTCTATGGTTCCTGGTGGTGGCTCCTGCTACCAGTCTTCAACTCTGCTCCCGGGACAGCTTTGGCCTCCTCCTAGGTACTCCTTTGGAGTCACCACCGGGACCTGGTAGGACAGGAGAGGCCAGAGGGGAGAATGGAACCGGAGTCGGACATGAGAGGCAGAGACAGAAACAGACGCAGATATAGTCAGAAACACGGAGTGAGAGGTGAGCAGAGAGACATCAACGGATGCAGAGAAACAAAGAGAGCCAGGGACAGACAGAGAGAGAAGGAGCTAGAGGAGGAGAGAGAACTACGGAGACAGCCAAAGACACAAAACAGACTGAGACAGGGTCAGAGGCGGGGTGGGGGAGGAGCCAGAGGAGGGAGAGGGAGAGGAGGAGGGAGAGGGGGAGAGAAGAGAGGCTAAGAAGGGGAAAACAGACCGGACAGACGCAGAGTTGGCGGTGAAAGCAGAAAGAAAACCAGGGCCCACACAGCTGGCGCTTCTTCCGAGCCCCTCCCTCACCTACAGCTCATCCCTGGGGTGGGGACGGAGGCTGTGCCCTCTGCTGCCGGCCAGGTCCAGGCGGGGGCCTCGAAGGGTCTTGTGAGAGCCGCTCCAGCTGATGAGGCGGCCACTGTCGTCGTCCCAGGGTGAGGATGTCTCCGTGTCACTGAGCCACTCGGTGTCCCCCGCGTAGTGAGTGGGCTCGGCAAGCAGGGGCTGGGCGGAGAAGGCCCGCAGGTCCCGAGGCCAGAAGTGCGCTTTGTACTGCTCGCTGTGGGGCAGGGGGGCGGCTTAGGAGGCTGAGGTGAGCCCCCCGACCCAGACGGCACGCTGGCCACAGCGGCTCACTGCCCTCCCCATCCAGGCCTCACTGCAAACGTGAGAGGCGTGCTTTCTCTCTCTCTTTTTTTCATTTCTTTGAGAGAGAGAGAGAGAGAGAGAGAAGTGTGAAAGAAAAACATCGATTCGTTGCCTTTTTGTATGTGCCCTGACTAGGGATCAAACACACGACCTTTCGGACTACAGACGATGGTCCAACCCGCTGAGCGACACCGGGCAGGGAAAGGCATGGTTTCTCTTAGCCCCACTTTCTAGATGAGGAAACTGAGGTCCACAACAGGGAAGTCGCTTCATCAAAACCACATGGCCACCAGAGAATTCACACCTAGGTTGGCCTGAGTCCAGGGCGAAGCTGGGCTCCTCAACTACTCCTTGGTGACCCGGAAGAAGTGACTCTGCCTTGCCAACCTCACCCTCGCCACCTGCCCAGCCTGGGGCACTTGCTGCTGCGGTGGGCCCGCCCTGCCCCCACCTGAGACTCACTTGGGGTGCTGGTCAAACATGATGGGCAGGAACTCGTCCACGGGCAGCATCCGGTGCAGGGGCTGGGAGGCCAGCAGCTTGCGGGCGCCCGCCAGGCTCAGGACATAGGCCAGTGTCCAGTAGGAGTAGCCGGCCACAACCAGGCCTGGCAGCCCCTCCACGGCCACCTCCTCCTCAGGGTTCACCTGCTTCCGGCCGAGGTAGCTGCAGGTGATATCAAGGGTCCCAGGACTTCTCGCAGGTCCTGGCGTGTCCCAGGACCCCCTCCCCAACCCCATCCTCCAGGACCAGGATGCGGGAAGGAAGGCTCCACACAGGCGGGGCAGACCCCAGAGCCCTGCCCCCTTCCCTTGCCCTGGGGCGGGGGATGGTGCGCGCTGCCTACATCAGGTCCCATGGAAGTTTCTCTGCCTCCACATCCTCCATCAGCCTCTCCAAACGCCCCTTAAAGTTGCTCTTGAAGCGCACGTCGTCCTCGAACACCACGACATGGGCCAGGCCCCTGGCAACCACCTGCGGTAAAAGGTAGGGTGGGGGTAGTTCTTTAGAATCGAGCTGTCCCCTTCCACCCGGCTACCACTGACACTCTCCCTCGTCTGAGCTCCGTGTCACGGGCTCAGTCCTGGCCACATCCCTCAGCTGCTCCAGAGCCTGCTGGGACTGCCACTGCCTGGAGACTGAAATCCCAAGGCCTCGCTCGCTCTGGCATTCAAGGCCCTCCAAGTTAGACTCATGATGGTGATCAGAACCCACACTGCACTCAGTGAGCGCTACTACATCCCAGGGCCACAGTGCCACTGCCCGTCTCCAGGGACCCTGAGGGCAGCACATGTGGTGGCCCTGTACTGCAGTCAGGAGACAGAGACTCAGGGAGGGAAAGCCCCTCGTCCAAGGACGCGCAGGCGGGAAGCGGCAGAGCCAGGATCTGACCTGCACCTGCCGCGCTCCAGGGCCCGGGGCCTTACTTCCGCCTCCTGATCTTTCCTAAAGGAAGCAGGGCTGGGAGGGGATGGGGAGACCCTAGCCCCCCACACCCCTAAGAAAAAGCACTTTCTGCAGCTTTTGGAAATGTGGAAAGAACATGGAATCAGCTCAGTGAGCGGTGAAGTGTGCATCATCCGTCCGTCTGTTCGGAGACTGTGGAAAACAAACGGAACTACAAGCTCTCCCACATCCATTGTGGCTACAGCAGAAAATAAAAAACAAAGAGTGTGTCCATGCGCAGCCTCCTGGAGGGAGCTCCCTCGGGGGCCAGCGCCCAAGCGGTGGCCTCTCGGTGTCACTCGTGCCCGGGCCCTGGTTTGAGGTGTGATGAGGCCTCTCCTTCTCAGCCCTGAACTCAGTCAACCCCCTCCTGCCTCAGGGCCGTGGCTCCTACTGCTTCCTTCTGCTGAGGAGGCTCTTCTCATGGCCTGTCAAGGGCGAGGCCATGCTGCCCCCGGGCCAGGCCAGAAGTCCAGGCCAGTCCACACTCTAGAGCAGCCAGGGACCAGCCCTTCCGTGGCAAGTGGGTTCTTTCTTGATTTCCATGGCCCCCTCTGGTCCCTGAGCCCCAGGAGGGCCAGGCTGCATTTTTCATGTTCAGCTCTATGATCTCTGAGAGAATACCTCCTAGCACACAGTAGGTGCTCAACAGGGACGATAGAACGACTAAGAGGTAGGTTGGACACACAGAGCCACTGGTCACCTTTGTTAATGTATTCATTCACCCGCCAGGGCTGGGCACAGGGC
Organism: Pteronotus mesoamericanus; assembly: GCF_021234165.1. Taxonomy (NCBI): domain Eukaryota; kingdom Metazoa; phylum Chordata; class Mammalia; order Chiroptera; family Mormoopidae; genus Pteronotus; species Pteronotus mesoamericanus. The sequence continues at coordinate 5,842,234 of NW_026555258.1, forward strand.
CGTGAATACAGTTCGGGGGTGGGGGCCTGCTCTCCCGGAGGGCGAGGGCCGCGGGGCGGGTCCTCACCTCCTCCCAAATGGAGTAGTGGCTCAGGAAGCAGCCCACCTCGCCCTTGGTCAGCGTGCGGCCTGAGTAGGGGTCCTGGTAGCCAGGAAGCAGGTCCACGCCGAGGCTCCTCATGATACTGCTGTTGAGTGTCCTGAGGGAGACAGGAGTCACGGGGTGAGGGGTGGCCACCAGGAACCCATCCGGGGGCGCCTGGCTGGTGCATGTTGCGTCAGTCACACTGGAGTCTGGTTTGAATGAAGTTTCAGCCTTGTCACCGCTTCATGTGGCCTGAAGCCATCAGGGGTTGGATCGGAGGAACCGTAGCCGCCTCCGGCAGGCGTGTCCCACAGGGGAGGGGGCAGCAGCCTAAGGGGGCACACCCCAGGATGAACATGGGGAACATGGCAGAGGCCCAAGCAAAGGATGGGTGTCCTGCGATCGGAAGGGCTGGGGGCCCATGCGGCGACAGCAGTGGACACGTGGGGCCGAGCAGCCCTGGGCTCCCCTGGGAGTGGGGCTGGCCTGCTGCCACCCCACCATCAGGCACCTAAGTCCAGGATGGGAGAGAAGAACCTGGATAATTATCACGAAGACACCTAAGCCTGGAATACCTACCGCATCAGGCCCCGCAGCCTCCCAAGCCCCCAGAAGGAAGACATCACGGTTCACCACGTACACAACCGGGCGCTTACCAAAATCCCAGAGCTGTTAAGTGGTGGAGCCAGAGCCCAAGCTCAGGAGCTCCAGGCCCTGGGCCTCGACCGCTGCACCTCCCACCTCCAGTGGGCTGGGGACGGGCGTCCTGCCCGGTTCTGTCTGCCCTGGGCCGCCCCAAGCCAGGGTTACTCAGGGTTACCTGTGTGAATACCTCCCAGAACAGGGAGCTCTCTCAACTCCTCCACCTGCTTTTCCCTCGCCGCCCTGGCAGCTCCAGTGGACCTCGCCGCCCCCCAGCTTCCCTGAGCTCCCCCCGGGAGCCTCACCGGCCATCCACAGCGTCCACCACCCGCCCGGAGACCTCCATTTCCCAGAGCGAGCTCAGCATGCGCTCCCGGCGGTCGGGCCTGCGGGCCAGGCTGATGACGAAGACCTGGAGGAGGCAGGGGAGGTGGAAGTGGAGAGTGGGTGCAAGGGACGGAGGCCCTGGGGTGGGGGAGCCCACCTGCTTCCTGACCCCAGCCCTGCAGGCTGAGCGAACTCACCTCATCAAACCCCATCTTGGTGGGCCTCTTCGGGGGCCGGGTCACGTGAGCTGAAGCCCACATAGGGGGCCCATCCACTGCAGAGGAAAGGACCCCCAATCATGAGTTCCTGCGGCTCTTGTCAGCAGTGACCCTGGAGTCCTAGCCCCCCATGCCCCCAGTTCCTGCCCCTTCAGCAGAATGCCCAGCAGGCAGGGCCCTGAGAGATCACGGAATCCACCCGCCTCCACTGCACAGATGGGGAGACTGAGGCCCCGTGGGGAACGGAACTTGCCGAGTCAGGAATCAGTTAAGGGTGAGGCTGGGGCCCCAAGCCCAGCACCCAGCCATGTCTGGAGCCTCGGGGAAGGAGCACATGGCAGCAGGCGGCTACCCCAGCTCCCAGCCCTCACCTAGCGCTTCCAGGATCAGGTGGATGAAGTTGACCCTCTCGTCCTCCAGGTCCTGGTGGGATTTCACAGGCACGTTCATGTACCCATAGCGGTGCTCATTGCACACGTGTACTGAGACCCCTGCAGAGACAGGCTGGGTGAGGGCGGGGTAGCGGGTTTTTGGGACCCAGCGGAGAGGTCGTGGGCCCTGTCCTGCCGTGTCCCAGTGCCAGTCCTCTCTGGCACTCGAGTCCCTACCTGTGGGATGGAGGAAGGGCTGGACTCAGAAAACATATGTAAGGGGGCTTTCTGCTGAAGCGGTTTACTCATTTAACAGACGTTCCCAGAGCATCTGCTGGATGCCAGGGCAACAATGGCGAGCCAGACAGACAGGGTCCCCGCCCTGGGGGGCCAGGGCCAAGCAGGAGCAGGCAAACGCCCTGGGACTACAGCCAGTGACTGTGGCCACGGGAGGCCACCGGGTGGAGCCACTGCCTCGCGGCTAAGTCTCCCCCACCTCTGCCCAGGTCCAGCCCTGGCGCCTACACTTATCCCCATACCCTCTCGTGCCCCCTCCATGCTGTCCTCCCCGACAGCCTTCTTATCTCTTCCAGATCTGTCACCTTTACTACGATTATTGATTTACTCTTTATCTCCTGTAGACTGTGAACTCCTCGGGGGCAGGCGCACGGTGTCTGTACGCAAGGTAACCACACGCCCAGTGTGGAGCGGAGCCTGGCCCGGAGCAGGGGCGCCATCCATTGCTGGGTGACGGAAGCTCAAAGGATGGCGACAAAGCCACCGCTCGCTAAACTCCTCCAAACCGCTGGCAAATTCACTGTGGCTCTCAAGCCAAGTAGCAGGAGCAATGAAAAAAGACTTTTGCTTCTTCTCGTTCTTTCTCCATGCATTTGTTTCATTCACTTTTCACACGTGATTTTTTTCCCCTCTTCGTGTCTGCACCACAGACATGGTTCACATCTCGTGCTGAAACCATGACAACACTCCGCCCTCCGGCCACTCCTCACACGCTGCTGGCGCCGGCGCAGCGCTTCTGGGAGACGCTGGCACTTCTCATTCACCCTGACCACCAGCAGCGGCCTTCAGCCCTCCCGTCCCCCCTGCCCTGCCCCCTCAGTCTACGCCCTGGATTGAATTCTGTGGAACCTTCTCCGGAGCCTTCCTCCAACATTTGTGTCTGTCTTGGTCTCATCCACGACTCTTCCTCCAAACTGGATTCACCCCATCCAAACCCAAACACTGTCCGGTAACGTTCACCTTAAAATAACGACCGACAACCAGAGCGACCTCTTCAGGGCTCAGATCCAGTCCCGTGACCCTCTGACAGCCGCCCGGTGCTCTCAGGCTAAAGCGCAGAGGCTGGACAGTCAGGTCCACCCCGGCTGACCCTGCCCGCCTTTCCTGCCTCGGCCTGCACCGCCCCACACCCCCCTTACTGTGCTCAGCCACTTGTCTTCTTGTGTCTCCTGCCCCATGGGCTATTTTTTTTTCAATGGAGAGGAGAAGGGAGGGATAAAGAGAGGGAGAGAAACATCAATGTGAGAGAAAAGCTTCGATTGGTTGCCTCTCATATGCACCCTGACCAGGGATCGAACCCACAACCCAGGCATATGCCCTGACCAGGAATCAAACTGGTGACCCTTCACTTTGCAGGGTAACACGCAAGCAACTGAGCCACACTGGTCAGGGCTTAAAATTTATTTTAGAGAGAGAGGAAGGGAGAGAGAGAGAGAGACACGATGTTTCTCACAACAAGTTTCATGAAACATCACTTGTTCCTGCATTCATTCATTGATGCTTCTATGTGCCCTCACTGGGGATCGAACCCATAGCTGTCACATATCAGGACAACGCTCTAACCTACTGAGCTACCAAGCTGGGGCAATCCTGCCCATACTTTAGATCTCAGCCCCAAAGTGTACATCCTCCAGGAAGCCTTCCCTGATTAGACCAACTCTAATCTAAGCCCCCAGAGCACCTACAATCAAGAAGCTCTCTGTCCTGTCACAGCTGTGATTGGACTTTGCTTTGTGTGCCCCTTTGAATGACGGGGAGGGAGGCTCCAGGAGGGCAGGGGCCATCTGCCTTTACTCACCACTCTCTCCCCAGTGTCTGGCACATGGTAGGTACTCTACAAATATTTGCCTAAAAGCAGAATCCACGCAAGTGCCACAAGGGGGACAGCCAGAAGAAGGATCTAACCCACTGCAGCAGTGGGCTCAAGAAAGGCTACAAAGGACTCAAAGACAAAAAGGGCTTAATGAGATGAGGTGTGGAGCGGGGAAAGGCGTGCAAAGCAGAAGGAACAGCATGTGCGAAGGCCTAGAGGCTTCCAAGGAATGACTGAGGAGAGCTGTCCTTACCAGCAGCCTGACAGGAGTAGGCGAAGACAATGATGTCATCAAAAGGCCAGGTGTAGTTGGGGTGAGGGGGGTAGAAGGCGAGCTGGGCTGCCCCCTCCGCCTGCAGGGACACCAGGAAGGTGGAGTGGACCATGGGGACCCGGAAGCAGCCCCGGCGCTGGCGGTTCTTGGTGGGGAAGTACTCGGCTGTGCGGCGGTAGTAGCCCTGGGGAAGACGGAGCTCTGGGCAGTGAGCGGGCCCCTCCGTCCCAAGAACACTGCTCCCTGCCATGGCACACAGACCCTGAGGCCTTCAGGCTCTCAGCTCTCCGCACCCCTCCTTCCCAGAACCGCCAGCTTCCTGGGGTCCCCATCCCCAGCTTCACCTGTGGCGTAATCCCACACCAGAAGTTGGAGTAGTAGGTCTGAGAGTCCAGCATCGGGGCCACCACGGGCAGCCCCTGCTCTATCAGAAGCCGCAGTGTCTGGTTGTTGGTCAGAATGTTGTCTGTATCTGCAAACTTGGAAGAGGGGGAGGTCACAGACCCCAGCTTCGCCTGGGCTGCAGCCCGCAGGGATTCATGAGTGAGTGGCATCCCTCCAGGTTGCCAGAGACCCACAGAGGCTCCCGGAATCCAATGGGGCTCCCCAAGAGAGGGCAAGCATACAAACTAGTAGATGTGTTTCCGGACCGAGGGTCTAGCCTGCGGCCCTGGCTCAGGAGCGGGTCCAGAGAGAAGACCGGAGCTGCTGATCTAGGAATGCTATCTGAGGACCGACTGAGTGAGTAGACCCGAAGGCCTCTCCTGGGCTCCGGTTCAGGGAACTCAGCTCAGTGTGTATCCTGCGATCTGTCCCAGGGACCCAAGCTTGGCATCTAGCCTGAGCTCAAGCATAACGATCAAAGCTCCATATCTGGTCTGGTTTCTGACGCAGGCTGCCAGCCTAAGGGAGGCTCTCACACTGAAACTTCGGTCGTCAGGGACAGATCCCAGAACATACAGGAAGCCCTGTCCTAGGGAGGCTGTCTTACCAAGATATAGTCGGCCCTCAAGCCCCTGGCAAAGGTCAGGGCTTCCTGCTTCAGCTCCATCAGAAACTGGTGCCTCTCTTTAGTCCAGTGCTTGGGGCCTCCTTCGTCTGGGTAGGGCCTGAGGGGCAGAGATAAGATGTCCCCACGGCATAGGTGCCCCTCCCTGTCTGCAGGGCAGTGGACAGAGCCCTGGCCCAGAGGCTGTGGCCTGGGCTGTGTCCCTTGTCCTCTCTGGGTTGCAGCTGTCGCCCATCTTCCCCCCGGATGACCACCTGGGCTCCCCCTCGGGCCTCCAGAGCACGGCTGCGTAGTCGTCACCCACAGCGGCCAGCCACTCCTGCAGCATCTCCATGGTGCTGTCCATGTTGTGGTCCGTGGCACACCTGGGGACACAGGAGGAAGGAGGGTAAGGGGGCGCAGACACAGAAGGACCAGGCCCGAGGCAGCCTTGACCCCCAGAGCAGCAACGCCTGCGAGGCTGGCCGATTCTCCCCGGAGCGGTGGTGGCGGGCATGCCACCGAGGGGAGTATGAAAGCAGGCAGCCTAGTCCCCATCACAGGTCTGTGACCTGAGACAAGTCCCTGTCCCTCTCTGGGCTTCAGTTTCTTCCTCTATAACTGGAAGATGACCTGCTGAGGCCGGAACCAGCCCAGCGGGCTGAGATAACAGAACTCGAGTGCGTTTCGAAAGACGTCAAGCACCTCAGCTTTGAAGAACACACCTGCCGCGTGGCCTGGACCCCTTCCTTCCTTGTTGTGTGACCACAGGTCAGCCCCTTCCCCGGAGTCAGGACTAGACAGGAGAGCTGATGCTTCTCTCCGCCTGAAAGTTGTCATAAAGACCAAACCACAGTCCGAGTGTCCCTGAGAAGTGCTGATGTGCACACAGAACATATGCCACAAAACAGAGCCTCTCCTCTCCTCTCCCATGACTGAGTGGGGGTAGGGGGCTTAGTCGAGGGCCCAGGTTTTAGGTGACACTGTCCCTTTAAGCCAATTCCCCAGAAATGAAGACTAACTACGTGTCAAGTCCCGTAGGGGTGGGAACTAACAGCTCCCAAACTGTGGTAACTGTGGGCAGCCTCCCCAGGCCATGGCTCCACCCCAGCCCAAGTTTGGTGTGTTGTGAGGAGCAGTTTGTCATTTCTCTCAGTTGATCCTCAACCTTAGCTTGGGGGTCCTCCTTGTCCTCTGGAGTCAGGGACTGTGGCCACTGACTCCAGTGCCCCGTGGGGGTGCCTGCAGGGGGGATACCAGAGAGGGGGCACTGCCATCAGCTGGCAGGACCAACCCTCTAAAGAGAGTCTGGAACCAGCACAGTGGGAGGGGGTGGGCCTGACTCCCTTGCAGAGCAGCCTGGAGCCCAGGGCTGAGAGCACCCCCACTGCTACCCAGGACCCCCCAGTCCTGCTGGTCCCTGCCACCGCGGGCCCCAGGGGACGCCAGCTGTTCCTGGCTGCTCCACTCCAAGTCAAGCCAACCGCGGGTCCGCGGGGTTGAGTTTGGGCGCTGACAGCAAGAGGGGCTAGGCCCACCTTACACGCAGAGAGATCCCAAGAGGAGGAGGAGGGGCCAGGGTGGGCGTCCTAGGGCCAGTCAAAGGTCTCGGGCAGAGGTCAGGCTGCCAGGCCAAGGTGTACGGGTGCTGCTTGGGGCTGGGGGCTGTGCAGGGCGGTCTGCCAGGGGAGGAGCCTGCCTGGGTGGTGTGTGGGCAGGGAGCAGACGACCTCATGAGCCTGGGGGGCAGGTGCCCAGTGGGTGCCAATGCCCGGGTCTCTCACCAGAGGGCCAGCCTGGCCCGGGGGTAGTCCAGCCGCTCCAGAGCTCCCAGGTAGTGGGGCAGCGAGTGCTCGGCATTGCGCGCCAGGATGGCAATGACCACGACGGGCGGCGGCGGCTCAGCGACGCCCCTGACCTGGAGCCGCGGCTCCAGCAGGAGCAGCAGCTGGAGCAGCAGGGTGGCGCGGGCAGCGCGCATGGCGGGCGCTCGGGCGGCGGCGGCGGCCCCCGGGGCTCCCGGCCCGGCCGAGGGGAGTGGGCGGCGCGGCCAGGGCGGGGCGGGGCCCGGGGACGGGGTGGGGCCGAGGCGGCCCTGAGGGGGGTAGGGGAGCGTAGCCCCCCCAAAGTGGGCTCCCACTCCCCACTCTTATACGGGGATGTTCAAGTGTCCTCTCCTCGGCCAAAGGCACCGAAGGGCCAGGACCCGGGGACCCGCCCCAGACGCGATCCCGGGAGCGGCCCCCTCCCGGCGGCACGCCGGAGGGGGGGAAAGAGGGGAGGGTCTGGGGTGACGGCATTCAAGCCGTCCCGGCGTCTGCGAACGCTCTACTCCAAGTCCCTGAGCGTGCAGTCCCCGGAAACCGGCTTCACCGAGCTCCCGAGGCCCCAGAGGCCGGCTTCCCCGGGCCTCCGTCTGACTCCCGGACCTCAGCCGCCCACCCCGCGGGACAGGACTCCCCGCGGCCGGGCCCCGGTTCCCGGCCCCGCCCCCGCCGCCGCCGCCGGCGGGCGCCCTCTGGCGGGCCCAGACGGAACTCCCCAGAGCCGCGGGCGACTCGTGGGCCTGAAAGCAAAACCGGCTTCCGGGGCGCGGAGGGGGTCCTCCCGACCTGGGCGCGCCGTCCCTCAGCAGTCCGAGCCTGGCGCCCCCCGCGCGTCATCGTCCTCGCCTCTGTCGCCGGTCCCGGTACTCCTTCGACCCTTTAAGAGAGCAAAGTCCACTCTTAGACTGAGTGCAGAACTAGGAGGCACCACACAGCCCCACAGACGCGTCCCAGCCCCTTTTCAAAGCAGGGGGTACAACCTTCCCCTGCAGCAGAGTTGGGGTCCTAGGCCCCGCTGAGATGAAAGGGGTCTCCAGCCTCTCTTAGGAGAAGACAGTAAAGCGAGGGGCCTGGAGGCACGAACGTTGGGTTCCAGCTGACATCTGCCACCCACCTGAGGAAGGCCACTCTCCCGGAACCTCGGGCCTCCTCTGGACCGGGTTGCAAGGATACCTTGAAGCCTTTATCTGCATAGAGCCTGCCCCCAGGAAGAATTCCCGGGGCTGGAAGACAGGACTGGAGAGGAAGCCAGGCTCCCCTTCATTTACCACCGCCACCCACCCACTCACCCACCAGAAGAGCCTACTTTCCTACGACACCCTTGAGTCCCCCTTCAGCCTCTTCCCAGGGTCAGAGAGGAGAGCTAAGCCTGTGCACACTACCTCCACCGGGAGGGGAAGGGGCGGCGCCCAACTAGGAATGGACTTGCCTAGTGATGGGGCAGGATGCCAGGGGGCCTTGAACCCTGGCGTCCAGGTCTCCCGCCTGGTTCCAACGCTTCAACCAGGCGCAGTCGAAGCTTCCCTCCACGGGGGACACTTCCCGGCCAATGGCCCTGCAATGGAAGGCCTCGGGTCTCTCCCTGCTACCTTTTGAAGAAAAGAGAAGCCATCACCTGGGAATTCTCATGTCCAAACGTTCCACCTCCTGCCCCCAAGCCAGTCTTTGGTCTCACCGTGTGGTACAATGGAAGAGACACCCCTCCCCCACAAAACCACACACCGCTTCAAGACCGAATTACCCCGGGCTCCAAATGCCATCCCCTTGCCCTTCCTGGATGGCTAACCTCCCTCTCTTCTGGATCCTTCCTTTGACATTACAAAGAATTTAAATCTCCCGCAATTTGCCCTGGCTGGTGTGGCTCAGTGGATTGAGCACCGGCCTGTGAACCAAAGGGTCACTGGTTCAATTCGCGATCAGGGCACCTTACGGGGTTGCGGGCCAAGTCCCCAGTAGGGGGCGTGAGAGAGTCAACCACACACTGATGTTTCCCTCCCTTCCCCTCTCTAAAAATAAAATCTTAAAAAAGAAAAAAAAGCCTTCCCCAACTTAAAATACAAAGCACCGAGCTGCAGCTCTCCGTCTAAGCCTCTAGGAGGAGATTCTGTGCTTTCCTCGCTGACTTGCTTCCTGGTCTCTGGACCAGAGCTTGACACAGGCTGAGACTGCTCCAGCCAAACTGCTCCTGCCAAGACCAGCATCCTCCTGGCCACTCCCCCCAATGGATGCTTCCAATATGGGCCACTTCTTCCCAGTTTCTGGACAACTGACATGCATCTCTACTGTCCACCCAGATCCACATCCCATTGGTCCAAAACAGAGCCTCCGTCTTTTCCCCAAAACTGCTCCCACTCTGGTGGCCTCTCAACTCAAGCGAACGGCACCTCTGCCAACCCAGTCCCTCAAGCTGGAGACCTGGGTGCCACGGATAACAAGCCCAGTCCACCACGCCCCCCCCCCCGCCCCCGCCAATGACTCCCACTCGTGGCCACCTCTCCACTCAGGCATTGTCTCTTGCCCAGCTCAGGGCGTCAGCACCGCTCACCTGGGCGCCTGCACCGCCCAGCTGCCCTGCCCTCTGGGAACCATTCCGCACTCAGTGGCCCTTTCCAAAATGCCTGACATTAACGCTCTTAACGGGGTGTTGGGGGGACTGCCCATGGCTCTCAGCAAAGAGCTCAAACCCCTCAAGGGGCAACGAGGCCCTGCACAACCGGCCCGACTCTTCAGCTCCTCTAACCCCTCCTCCCACCCAATCTTCTGCTCCAGCCACATCGGACTATGTGCAGCTTCCAGAACATTCCATGCTTTAGGACCTTCCCACATCCTTTTTTCTTGTTGTTCCTCTGCTTGATCTGGTCTTTCTGGCCAACTCCTACAGGCCCTCCAGCCTCAGCTTAAACCTCCTCTGGCAAGCCTTCCCCAATGTCACGTCTCATGGACATGCCCCTACACAGCATCCTATGTAACCCCATTCACTCAGCAGTTATGCACGCGACACCTGCTAGGTGCAAGCAGAACTCTAGGTAATAAGGTACACAAAGCAGACCATCTCTGTTCCTTGGGAGCTCACATTCTGAGAGGAGACAGGCAGGAAACAGCAGGTGATAAATTAATAGTTTCAAAGAAAGTAAATGCTATGAACAAAATACAACAAATTAATAAAAACAGAGAGCAGCTGGGGGTGGGAGGTAACGTTGAGTTGAGAAGTCAGTGAAGATATTGCAGAGCATAACGGGAGCCAGCCATGGAACATTCTGGGGGAACGGCATGCCATGCGGAGGGAGCAGGTGGGGCCAGTGCTGTGCGGAGGGAACAAGCCAGGAGGTCTGGGCGGTTGGAGCGAAGTGAACCAGGGGAGAGTGGTAAGAGGCGAGGACCACCTAGGGCCTTGAAGCCACAACAGGATACTGAATTTTTTAAAAGTGTAATGAAAAGCTCTGGCTGGGTATTTCAGCTATCCTGATATACCAAGGTCGTGGGTTCGATCCCCGGTCATGGCACATATAAAAATCAACCAATGAATGCGTAAATAAGTGGAACAACAAATCGACTTCTCTCTCTCTCAAATCAATTTAGAATAACATTTTTTGCCCTGGCTGGTGTGGCTCAGTGGATTGAGTGTCAGCCTACAAACTGAAAGGCGGCTGGTTTGATTCCTGGTCAGGGCACATGCCTGGGTTGCAGGCCAGGTCTCGGTTGGGGGGCGTGCAAGAAGCAACCAGCCAATGTTTCTCTTACACGTCGTTGTTTTTCTCCCTCTCTTTCTCCCTCCTCTCTCTAAAAATAAATAAATACAATCTTAAACAAAACAAAACTTTTTAAAGTGCAATGAAAGACATTGGAGGAGATAACCAGAGGAGTGAAATGCTTTGTCTTTAAAAGGCTGCTCTGGCTGCAGCTCAGAGCGGGGACCACGGGGGCAAGGATGGAAGGCGGCAGGCCCTCGTACAGGGAGAGACAGCAGGTGGGGTAGAATATATAACGGGGTTAGATGCGGGAGCTGGAGAGAGGAACCTGGGTGACCCCCAGCGTCTGCCAGGGGCTGGATGGTGGGCTAATCACTGAATGGGGAAGGCCCAAGAAGGTGGAATATAATTTGGGTTCTGTTTTGGGCCTTATTTTGAGCTGCATTTTAGACTCCCAGGTGGAGAGGTCACACGCCAGACCTGCCTGGCTGTGAGTTCTGAGGCGGGGACCTGTCCCCCTCCATTATCATTTTATCCCTAGCCGTGGGGCAGGGCCCGGCGGCCCACAGAAAGGTGATGAGCTCACTGTGTAGGTGGGCCAATCCAGCACCTGTACTCCACTTGCACTCATTTTTGCCCCAAAATAGAGTAATAAGACATACTCTACACAGATACTATCGGGCCAAATTCACAGCAATTCTAAAGCAGTGCTTCTCAAAGTATGGTCCCTGGATCAGCCAGCATCAGTGTTACCTGGAAACTGCTAGAAATACCTCTTTCTAGGCCCTCCCCATCTGTACTGGGTCAGAAACTCTGGGAGTGTTAAATCAATAAGCCTTCCTGGTGATCTGGAATCGGGCCAATGTTTGAAGCTTCTCTTTTATGGGGCCTAAGGCCTTGTTCTCCAGGTCATGTAGGACACATGCCTGGGGAAAAAATTGGGCCCATCTGCCTGAATAGGACACAGAGCATCCTGGACCAACATCTAGCTGAGCGCTGGCTGTCTCCCTGCACAGCGTCTTCACTCCCCTCCCTCAGACCCTGTAGTTCTGACCAAGGCCAGGTGGTGGCGCCAGCGTCCTAAGCTTCACTCTGGCATCAGAAAAGAGAGACCCCCGAAGAACTGTCCCCCTCCCCAGGACCCTCCCACCGGGAGGCCTGCCCACTGGCCAAGGTTCTGCAGGGTGGCCTTCACAGGAAGAGGGGAGCTGAGGTTGGCACACTCAAGCGGGGTCCAACCCCCTCTTCCTGGAGATTAGGAAGGTAGGCTAAAGGCCACCCTTGGTCACGGAGATATTGGGGTGCCTGTCCTATAGGACTTGGGGGTCAAGAGCCCGGGCAGGGGGCTCTGGTCCAGTGGACTCTGGCCACACTCCCATTAACCCTCTGGCTACCCTGCCCAACCTCATGTGAGGTCTCAGGTGCACTTCCCTGCCAGTGGGTGGGGGCAGCCTGGAGGTACCCCAGAATCCTGACAGGGCCCCAGGATTGGGGGTCCCAAGCAGGCTGGGAACGGGGCCCATGGCTGAGAGGATGCTTGGGTGGAGCTCTTGCTTACCAGCCGCCAGCTTCACATCGCCTGGGTTGGGGGCTCTGTGGGCCCCTGTCCTGCTTTGTGGCCAAGGGAGCCCCAGATCCTGGCCAGAGGACGGGCCCACACCCCACTTCTGGTCCTGGGTGCAGCTCGGCAGATAGGAGTCTAGGAGCCCCGGCTGGACTCCCTCCCACCTCCAGCTCCAAGCCCGGTCCGCCAAGGACCCAGGGCTGAGCGCAGGCTTGCCCCCCATCTGCTCCCCTGCCTCTCATCTTTCCTATTTGAGGGGAGACAGAGCCCCCCAAGCCCCACTGGAGTCACCCTGCCCACTCCGCTCAGACCTAGCTAGCGTACCTTGGCCTCTCCTCCGGGAATCTGCCCACGCGCCCTCATCTCCCGCGGTCCCACCCCACGCCCACACCCACTGCCGAGGACTCCCTCTTGGCCAGGCCTTCCTCTCCGGGACCCAAGAAGTGGAGCTGTCCTCTGAGGCTCTGCCTCCGTTCTCCTGCAGGGGGCTGGGGCCGGGCCAGCTGTTTTCCACGGGCAGCCAGCTGTTTTGCCCATCAGGAAGCAGCCCTGGCTCCTCGGCTAAAACCGTTGCTGTGGCTGGGCTGCAGCGTGGCAGCCGCTGGGCCAGGGCCCCGGAGCTGTTAACTCCTCTGGGCCCAGGCAGCCCCTTCCCCTCCCCCACCACCCTGCAGCCCATCCCTTCTGCCTCCCCCACTCCCAGCCCCGTAGGGGTATCTTCTCACAAGATTCCTAGAGACCCCAAGAAGACCAAGCATTGCTATCCTCGTCTCCATCAACAGCTGCTAACGTTCCCCCCTCCCCTCAACAGAGCTTTGTCCTCAGGTGACCCCAGGTGAGAGGAAGGTTCAAAGGGATACATGTTACCCCGTTTGGAACAATAATAATAACAGCTGTCGCTAAATGACTGCTGTGTGCCAGGCATGGTGCTAAGTGCTTTAGGTGTATGATTTGACTTAATTTTCACAACAGCCCTGGGAAGTAGGGAATATTTTCTTTTCTTTTCTTTTTTTTAATCCTCACCCAAGATCATTTTCTCATTGCTTTTAGAAAGAGAGAGAGGAAGGAACAGAGAGAGACAGAGACAGAGAAACATCTATTGGTCACCTTCTCGTACACACCCTGACCAGGGACCGAATCTGCACCCTGGTTATGTGTTCTAACTGGGAATCGAACCCGCGACCTTTTAGTCTATGGGATGGTGCTCCAGCCAACTGAGCCATGCTGGCCAGGGTAGTAGGGAATATTTTCATTTTATAGATGAAGACACCAAGGTGTGGGATTCCACGTCAGTTAGCCAAACTCACACAGAGTTGGGGTTTGAAACTGGACTTCCTGCCTCTCTCTGGCCAGCCCCGGTGGCTCCAGAATCACTGTTGGCGTTGATATTTAGGTGTCCCCAAGTTCCTAACCCTAGGCTTTCCTTCCCTGGTCTGGGCCTCAGCACCACCATCCATGAAATGGGAAAGCCGGTGGGTGGAATCGTCACCACCACCAACTCCTGCAGGCTGAGTCCGGAGCTGCGCCAGGCAACACCTTCCAAGTATTTATTAGCAGATCATTCCTCTTGGTGGCGGCAGTCAGCCTGGGCTCGGATCCCGGCTCTGCTGCTTCCTGGCAGCCTGACTTTGGGCAAGAGACTTTACCTCGCAGAGTCTCGGTGTCCAAAGTTGGAAAATGGACCTAAGAACGTAGCTACTGTGTCCTCAGTTTTGTTGGGAAGAGGACGAGATAACGCAGCTAAAGTGGTCAGCAAGGCACCCAACATGGAGAAAGTGGGTGGGAACGGTGCCCCTTATTATTATAACCGTTAACCACAAGCAGGAAGCATTGGTGTGGCCCGCCTACCTCGGTGCAGCCCTGTGCCCGGCACAGAGCTGGCACACGGGAGGGCTCTGCGGTTACTTTGTGAATGAGTGAACCCTGACACAGTGGGACCTACGGGGGACAGCAGGCTGGGAGAGGGGCACAACCCACCCAAGAGCACAGTCACCAGGTAGAGCTACAGGAGCTATGCCCTGCTCCTAACTTCTGCACCCCTGGGGCCTTCCTTCCTGAGGCTGGACCCTGCTCTGGTGGACGGTGAGGAGGGACAAGGGAACAGGGACAATCCCCAGGCTGAGACAGCCCAGAAGGTGACTGGGCCATGGCTGGGTGGGATCTCAGGGTCTGGGAACGACCCCTCAGGATGCAGTGACCCGTGCTCTCCCCCTTTGTCCCCTCCCCCCTGCCCACCATGGGTCAGCTCCCTGGTCCCAGCCTAGACATCTGGAACTGGGGCAGACAAAGGACTGCAAGGAGGGACAATAACCTTCTGTCCATTTTCAGATGCCGGGCCGGGCCTGGCCAGGGCTGGGGGCCGGAGCCCCGGCGAGGCGGTGCCAGGCCCCCTGTGGGCAGCGGACAATGTTGGCAGTGATGGAGAGGAGGCATTTCAAAGCGTTTTGTTCCCGCTGACCCCCTCCCCACCACATCTCGACCCAGCTCGGGGTGAGGCCCCAGCCCCACCCCCAGCCACCTAGGCCCCTGCTCCAGGCGGCTTGGGGACTGGCCACATTCTTGACCTCAGGGGAAAAGTTTAGACTCTTCGCGCCCTGGGCAACAATAACAGTGTCACAGAACTGATTTAGGAGCAGCACTTACCATCACAAAGCGGCAGACAAAGAGCCAGGGCTGAGAAGGCGCAGGGGCTCCAGGCCCACTGCTCCACGCTCTGCTCGCTTCTCTCCTGGGCTCTGCCTGGGGGACAGGGTGCCAGGCCTGACCGCGGGGAAGCCGGCTGAGGACTGGAGGGGAAACGGGAGAAGAAGAGACAGAGATCCTCATGGGGGGGAGGGGCGGGGAGGCCGAGAGCAGCTTCCTCTCCACCACCCATTTGCTATGTGACCCTAACAAGTCCCCCACTCTGGGTCTCAGTGTTCCTATCCGTAATAAGGAGGCTGAACTCTAAGGCCACAGGCTGGAGGCTCAGCCCTTGCAGGCAGAAGCATGTACATGATGATGATGATGATGGTGATAAGTATTCTCCATTCTGAGCACGTCACAGGAGCCAGGCGCTGCAATCACTAACGGTTTCCTGGCCTTCGTCCTTTTTTTAACTCAGATGACATCTTCTCCCTCTACTCTCCCAAAGGAAGAGAAGGACGATAGATTATCAATGGCAAATGAGAGCAGCAGAAGCAGCACCCAGAGCCAGCTTCACGCTCAGGAGAGAATGCCGTGCCTCCTCCCTGTGGTGGCCGGCGCTCTGCACGTTCAGAGACACTTCTCCAGTAACAAACTGTACGGAAATGACCCCTAAAAGTATTGTCTCTTCACCCTCTTTCAACAGTCAATCTCATCAACCTCACAGAGCAGCAGGCGTATGATTAACCCCAGTTGCAGCTGATACCTGAAGCTCAGAGAGGTTGGGTCAGCTGTCCAGGCCCACACCGCAGGCGGGCAGGGGCGCTGAGAGGCGAGCAGGGTGGTTCCCGTCTGATTGATGGCACCGCAGTGGGAAGGAGAGGGAGGCCAGGAGGCAGCTGGACTCGGGTGACTTCTGGGTGGGAGGGTCTCTTCTCCCAGCCAGAAGGCTATGAATAAATAAATGTCTGATTACCCCCAGGGGGAATTCCACCCTTGGAGCAGGTGCCTTTAAAAACGAGATTGATTCTCGCCTGTGAGCAGAGGTTGGCCGGGGCAGACACCCAGATGCAGGGGATTGGATGCGATGACCTCTAGCGGAGACCTCTTAGGAATCAGAGGCAGGACAAGGGACATTTAAGGACCCAGGGCTCTGGAGTCAGGCTATGGGTTCGAAAGCCAACTAGGTTTTTCCCAGCAGTGTGTCCGTGGACAGGTTATCTCGACATTCTGTGCTTCGGTTTTCCAATCTGAGCAATTGAACCCGCCTTAGAGGAGTGTGGGGACCGTTCGGCGAACAGGGAAGGCCTTAGAACAGCCCCGACTCCAAGTGCTGCCTGTTGTTATTCGGCAAGGTCCTCCCCGCCAGGTCCTGTGGCCAGGACGCCTCAAGGTGGGCACTGCAGGGCGCTGTGGCATACAGTCAGCTGTTGACCCTGCTTTCCAGGCAGGGGATGGGCTTCGACTGCAGCACGTGGGGGACTCTGGTTAGACGCTGAGAGCCAAGGGGCCCTGTTCTTTGGGATCCGTAGGCAAAGGCCAACTGCGGCTTCCTAGACACAGTTAGAGGAGCTCGTAGCTTCTCTGGGGCCTGAGCAGGGTTGCCCAGCTCTAGGTGTGGTGCCGAGAGGGCAGAAGGAGGCAGCGGTCCCAGGAGGCACTGCCCAGTGTCTGCCCCTGGCCCTTAAATCCGAGGGACCAAACTGTACGCGGAGAGGGAAGGAGAGGTGGCCAAGCGTGGTGTCCAGAGCACAAACCGCACAGCCCTCGGCGTCTTAAGGTGGTTTGAGTCCCTGTTCTGCCAGCTTGCTGTGTCACCCAGGATGAGTCGCTAACCCTCTTGAGCTCCTTCCAGAAGTCCTTTAGAATCCAAAGGGCTCAAAGGAGACCGTCACAGGCATCTCTAGGTTCCCTCAAGTCTAGTCCAAACGCCGGCTTGGAATCCCAGAGTCCTGCTCCCGACTCCAGCTCCTCCTGTCTCCCCCCACGCAACGCGCCCTCCCTGCCGACTCTGCCTCCAGGTTCTTGAACCATCCCTTCGGCTTCCTCGCCCAACTGCCTGTGTCACATGCGCCCTGGACAGAGGGCAGGACAGCCCAATGGAAAATGTCTCAGGTTCTCAGGGACTCACGGAGGGTGCAGGGAGTCCCACTAAAGGCCAGTGTCACCCCCCCTCACTGCCTGCCTGCCGGACAGAGTAGCGCTCACCTGGGCAGAGCACACTGGGGTCCCCCTCGGCCCGGGAAGGCGGACGGCGCGGCTGGGCCCGTCTCTGGCACAAGCTGACTCCCCACCCAGTTCCTGCTGCTGAGAAGGGCTGGGCAGGCAGGCCCGCAGGTGCCAGGCGGCCCTTCCTGGGCACAGACTTTCCTGGCATCTGCTGGGCAAGAAGGCTGGGGGCGGGCCGGTGGGACAGGAAATGGTTCCTGGGAAAGGGTGAAGGTGTTTCTTACAGAATTTGTCCCCAGCCCTTAAACCCATTCCCCTTCTGGGCACTGTGGGGCAAAGGTCCAGGAAGCCATGGGCCCTGAGGGGCCAGGAGAGGGTTGATGGAGGGAGGCTGAGATGAGCCCAGGCCCCTGCCCCATCCTGCCCACGGAGCCCCCGCCCCCGCCCCAACAGGCCGGCGTGGCCCAGGCTGCGGTGTTTGCTTTTCCTGTCTCTACACTGACTCCATTCAGAGCGGCCTTTCTCCACCCCCAGCCAGTGGCCAGTGAGCCAGGGCACCAGGGGGAGAGATCACCACTCACCCCCCTTCACAGCCCCTCCTGTCACTCTGGGGACTGTTATCTTTAAGGGCTTCCTAGTTTTTCTTGGCGGGGGGGATGGTGGGGAACCACAGAAGGGGAGGACAGAAGCAGAGGGAGCCCACCCCAGAGGAGGAGAGGGACAGAGAGCAAGCAAACGGAGAAGGCGGGGGTGGGAGAAGAGGGCATGAAGTGAGGTGGGGAAAGCGAGAACAGTGGGGTGTAGAAGGGACTCGGGGAGAACAGGGCTGCTATTGGAGGAGGCCCCAGGCAGAGGTGGGCAGGGGACACGGGGCACAGCACGGGACCCACGGGGCAGATGCTGGCACCGGAGGCGGGGAGCGCCCTTCCGGGCTGGCCCAGGGCCCCCTCCGCCGCCCCACGCCTGGCTCTGTGCCATCGAAGCAGGCAGGGCCCGAGGTGGACCCCGAGGCTGGGGCCCCTGGCTCCCACCTGAACACCAGCCGCCTCCTCATCCCTGGGACAGGGGCCAGGCAGGGCCGTGACCTGGTCTGGGACCAGGGGGAGGAGGAGGGCGAAAAGTTTCCCCGAGTCAGAAGGCCATGGGGGAGGCATCTCAGGGGGTCCTGCTCTTTGCTCTCTCTGACTGTCACGTTGGTACATAAAGGGGGTAGAAAGGTCAGATGTGGCCTTTCAGGCCCGTGGGAAAAACTCTGCCCATTTCCCTAATCCATATTTATTGGTGTGAGACACTGGGGTGGGAGGAAGCCCCCCGCCCCCACCCACCATCCCAGGCAGGCCAGGTTAGCAGTAAGAACAGGCTCCATGTCACCCAAATCCTACTCTTTGTCTCCAGATTGGCTCCAGAGTCCTCTCCCTCCCCTCCTCCCCTTTGCTCCCCCCACCCCCCTTTGGGGTTGCCAAGCAACTGTGGAAGGGTAGCTGAAATATTTTCTTTATTACAAGCAAAAGCAAGACAGCATCGTGGCCCCTGGAGGGAAGCAGGGTGGGGGCTGGGGAGAGGACATCCTGCGCTCTGGGGGAATCTGGACGCCTTGGTGTGCCCGCCAGGCATGGCCAGTGGGGCGACGGGGCCTCAGGACCCAGGAGGAGGAGGAGGATGGCCCGGAGCGGTGGAGGCGGTGGCAGCGAGTGGGCGCACAGACCCTGGCCCCATGCACAGAATGCTCAAAGCAGCAGCAGTGCCAGGAGACCCAGGCCACAGCCCTTTGCCTGTCACCCTGCAGCGTGCATCCTGGGCCGAGTCGCTGCCCTTCTCTGGGCCTAAGTTTCCTCCTTAATAAAATGGGGATAATGGCATATACTGTCTCACTTAATGCTCACACGTACCCCAGGAGACATTTATTTTTCCCATTTTACTGCTTGGAAAGCTGAGTCTGAGAGACGCGACGTGATTTGCCTAGCAGGTAAGTGGCAGGGGTGAGATTCCTGAGCCCAAACACTTTTTTCAATAACAGGTTTATTGCGATGTCATTCACATACCATGCAGTTTGCCCATTTAAAATGGACAATTTAATGTTTTAGTATATCCACAGAGTTGTGCAACCATTGCCACGATCAATTTTTGAACATTTCCATCACCCCCCAAAGAAACTCTGTAGTCGTTAGCGTTCACTCATTTTCCCCAACTTTCCCTGCCTCCAGCCTTACAGGCAACCAGTAATCTGCTTTCTGCCTCTATAGAGTTCCCTATTCTGGATTTTTGGGGAAGGGAGAGAGAAGTAAAAGGAGAGAAACATTGATATGAGAGAGATACCTTGATCGTTGCCTCTCACACATCCCCAGTTGGGGACCAGGCCCACCGCCCAGGCATGTGCCCTGATCAAGAATCGAACCGGTGACCTTTCAGTTTGCAGGCCAGCACTCAATCCACTGAGCCACACCAGCCCAGGCACCATTCTGGATATTTTTATAAATGGAATCAATATGTCTGAGTCTCAACTCTTCCCTTCCAATGGCTTCAACCTCTCTGTGGTAATAGAGGGAGGTGTCAGCTGGTGGCATGGTTAAGGACGTAGGTTTGGCTGTCTAACACCTGGCTCTGTCGCTCAGTAGCTCCGTACCTGGGGGCGGTGGCTTCCTCTCTCCAAGCCTCGGGTCCCTGGTCTGCAAAATCAGGAGGGTAATGGCATTTCTGCCAAAGCAGTCATGATCTACCAAAGTGCCAGCCCAGCGCCCAGTGCTTACTTAGCACACGACATTGGTAACTGGGTTACACTTACCCACGCATCTGTCTGCCGTTTTATCCCTTCACCCAGGACTGTAATGAAAACCAGCACCTCCTAAGGGTGAGGCATTGTTCTAGGTGCTGCAGACACAGCAGTGAACAGGACCGGCTCCCTGTCCACACGGGGCCGACATCCCGGTGGACAGACAAGTAAAACAGCCAGTCGGTCAGGGGCTCTCAGCAAGCGCTGCCTGCAGCGAAGACAACAGCTCAGAATCCTGGGATAAAGCCGCCCAGGTGGGTGGAGGTGGCTGCTGCACTTTGAAAGGCTGCCCTGCCCTGCCCGCGCCTATCTCAGGGGGAGGAACATCTTTTATAAACTGAAACACGCTATGCAGGGCAGAGGGTTCTTAGGATCCTCTCTGAGTGAAGGCAGTCTGAGACTGGGGACATGCCAGATTGTCAATTTATTTCTTTAAAAAAATTATTTATTTGTTTATTTATTTTTAGAGAGGGGAGAGGTAGAAAGAGAGGGAGAGAAACATCGATATGAGAAACATCAACTGGATGCCTCTTACATGCGCCCAGATCAGGGATTGAACCTGCAACTGACCAGGAATCAAACGCCCAACCCACTGAGCCCGACTGGTCAGGGCTCTGTTCATTTCTGCAGGCAGACCCCTCAGCTGGTCGCCACGTAAGAGCACTGGCTACTCTTGGAGAACCCTCTCAGTACCCGCGGGGCAATGGGAGCCCAGAGCAGGCAGGCTGCCCCGGGGGTGTCCTGAGTAGAGGCGGAGGGCAGAGCTCTTTTCTGAATCACACTGCAAGGCCAGGCTTCAGGGAAACCTGGATGGCCAGGAACATCCCGGGACAGGGTCAGAAATGCCTGGCACATAGGTGCAGCCTGACTGACCTGCCACCACCCGGCTGCTCCCTGGGCACCTGTCTGCCGAGCTCTGGGCGTTGGGCCTGCCTCTGAAGCACAGAACCGAAGCCACAGTACGAAGGCAGCCCCCTTTCAGCCCCCTTCAATGAGCCCCACCCGCAGCAATGCCGCCGGCTCCACACCTGGAACCTCAGTGGGCGGGCTGCATCCGGGCACCCAGTTAAGTCTTCGTTCATCTTTCACTCAACTGTCTCATCATGTTTTTTCATTCACTTATCTGTCTGTTCATCTACCCATTCATGTAGCTATTACTCCAATAAGGCAGTCATTCGTTCATTCTTATTCATTGTTTCAGCGGACGTTTACTGAGCAGGTCCTTTGTGCTGGGCACAGTATTTGGTGAGATGCCAGTTCTGGGAGGAAGGACATGCTTAACCGGCAGTGTGGGCATGTTGGCTACCTTCTCTCTTGGGATCAGCGTTAAAAAGGGAGAATGGAGAGCACAGAGGCTCAGAACAGCTGAGCGCATGCAGGAACCTGAACATGTCTCCTCTGTGTGTGGGTGTACATAGCCATACAACTTTCCTGCAAGCAAAAAATGCAAGGTGCGTTTGCATCCTCTAGCACCACAGCTGCCTCTGGGGAGGCAGGACCAGCGTTAACGGGCCCATTTCACAGAGGCAGGAACTAAGAGCCAGTCCATCGGAATTCGCTTACCCTGGAAGCCCAAGGCCACATTGCCTCCTCCCGACGTTTTTCCCACAGCCTCCCTGTTGCGAGGAATCATGGATCTTCTGTAATCCCTGAAGAGCTGTGGTAATGCTTCAACTACAGGGTTGTCCTGCGGCTCTGCTTCTTGCATTAGGACTGGCTGGGTGCCTGCGCGTCTGCCTATCCACTGGATGGATACTTCTAGAGAGGCAGTATTAGACTGTCTTTCTCTTTCCTCTCCCCTTAGCTTCCAAACTACAGAGTGCACCTCAGGTGCTCACTAAATGTTACTCATTGCCATGTGACCTACCTGAGGCCACTAGGACTGTTGAGAACACAGTTTGGAACCCTGCTCTGCCATCACCTAAGTCCAGGCTTCCATCAGTTCTCACCTGCAAACCAGCAGTAGCTGAATAGGTCCCCTCAGGTCCAGCTTGCCCCAATTCCCCTCCCCCATTCCCCTCTCCGCCCTTCCCTAGACATCAGCCCTAGCAAACCTTTGCAAATGTAAATCTGAACTTGGCAGACCTTTAAGGATCCCCGCTGCGGTCAGGATAAGATCACAAAGGCTCCTAGTGTCCCATAGGGTTGGGCAGGGTCACCCCAGGTTTATCTCAAACTTCCTCCCTCTCTCTGTGCCCCAGCCATGCCAGATTTTTCTTCCCCAGGACTCCTCACGCTCTTTTTTGCTTGCCAGCTTTGCAGCGCTGTTCCCTCAGCCTGGAACAGGGTCAGCACCAGCGCCCCGCCCACCTTCACCTACCTCCCCACTGCCCAGGGCGGCTCCTCCGGCCCCGCCCTGCACCTGACCTGCCTCCCCTGTGCATCTCCTTTGGGGACTTCGGCTCACTGCTCAGTCCCCACTAGCACACAGCAGGCATTCTATAAGCATGTTTAATGACTAGTGGTAGAGTCTTTCTCGTCTCATTTTCCCTGAGGCTGCAGGTGAGGCAAATCAGCCCTTTCCTGCCCAGGACTGATGGCTTTCAAGGGCCCTGGCATTCCGCAGAGGCTGATGAGCCCCCTCCTGGGATGCAGCTGCCCCATGGGGCTTGAGAGCTCTGCCACCCTGCAGGGACCCACTGGCCATTCCCTTGAGGCTGAGTTCCTGTCAGGCCGGGGTGGGGCCGGGACAAGATTCTAGTTTATATGGAGACACTGGGTGTTCTGGGTTTGGAGTTGTTGGTTGTTTCTTTTTCTTTTTTCCCTGTTTTCTTTTTGGCGGGGGGGATGAGTCTGGAGTTTGAAGTGTGCATTTATGTCAGTCCGCTTCATTATCTGTGGAGTGAAAGCTGGGAAGCTGCAGGGTGCAGCAGGTTCCACAGCTTTGGGTTCCCACCGTGGCTCCTGCCAGCTGGAGACTAGGGACTAAACTGCCACCAATCTCAGCTTCTCCATCTGCAAAATGAGACTGATAATAGTACCTACTTCCCAGAGTTGTTGAGAGGAGTCAACACGCTACCACAACCTTTGAAGCGCACGGTGCTTGGCACATAAAGCACTTGTGGGTATTGCTACTATTACTTTCATCCGATGGATCGTTCCCAGGAGCGAGGACCCGGGTGTTAGCAGGACTCACTCTCTATAAAACACCCTCACTCCTAGTATTACTGCCCAGAAGCCGTATTTCTTCAGCTTTTGTAAGAAACTCCTAGAGGTTCCTGTGGTTCGTTTTTAAGTCATCAACGGATATTCAAGGATTGATTGGAGAGCACCATACTAGGTCCTGGAGGCACAGTGATCAGTAGGACCCACTTCCTGTCCCAGTGAGAATACACACGCGGTAACGACAATTCAGTAGGGGCACGTGGCAAGGCAGCCCACAGTTGTGAGGAGACGCTGGGGGCCTGGGGAACCCTGGGGCCGAGGGAGCGCAGGACGTGTGGGAAGAACGGCCACACACCCACAGTGTGACATTCACTGGGAAGGCCAGGCTGAGCTCTGCGGGAGAGAAGCTGGGCTCGCATTGCCCCAGGAGACTGAGAGCCTCCTCCTGGCAGAGGTGGGGGTGGGGAGCACCTCTGAGCTAGGCAGGGCCCCTGCCCTGCTGGACTGGCGGGCCGTCCAGTGAAAGAGACAAGACAGCATCGCTAGACTCCACGCCCCTCTCCCACCCGCTCCCCACCCCGTAACCCCTGCTAGAGCTGAGGTACCTAAGAGCCTACAGGAGGTGTCCTGGGAATCAAGCCCTCCTCCTTGGTCCCTGCTGTCTGCAGATTCCTAGGGGAGGTGTGGTCACTGGGGACGGCAGCTACGGCCTGGGGGTCGGGACTGCATCCCCTCCCTTACGCTTCAGCAAAGCTTTTTAAGGGGGTGACCCTCTGACCTCCAAACTGTTCCCCTTCACCCCCCAGCTAGAAGCCCCTGGGGCAGGAGCTTCATTCAGGAAGGAGGGCCCCAGACGCCTCAGTTTAGATGCAGATAGGAAGCCAGGAGTCCCCTGGGAACGCGAGCGAAGCTCAGCCAAGGCCAGGAGCCTGAGTCAGGTCCATGGGAGTGCAGGGCCGAGATGCGGGTGCCTGGCCCAGGAGAAGGGAGGGGGCGATGGGCAAAGGGTTCAGCGGAGGGAGCAGGCGGGACACTGGGAGTCTAGGACGCAGGGTGGGGGTAGGAGGGCGAGGGGTCCGGCCAGTGCAGGGGGGGCGCCCCCGGGGAGGGGCACGCTATGTCTTTAAGAGCTGCCTGAGCGCAGGTTGCAGCTGCCTGGCCGGCCCGGGAGACAGCGGAGATTCATTACCCGCCGACACAATGACCATTGATGGCCCCGTGGCGTTATTCAAATCCAGTACCAATTGCAGCCGAGCCCCTTTCTCCGCGCCAGGCCCGTATTGTTGGAGCGGCCCACTAAAAGCCCGCCCCGGCCCCGAGCCGCCAGAGGCGCCCGCTGGGGTTCAGCCCTGCGCCTCGCCAGCCCGCCGGCTCCCAGCCCGGCTCACCGGGCACGGCAGGTGACCCGGCGGTGCATTCCAGCGCTCCCTGCCGCGCCCCGGCCACCGCCACCACTACTACAGGCGCCCCAGCCAAGATTCAGCCACAGGGAAGCGGAGAGCACCGGAGCCGGTGCGTGCGCGGGGACAGCGGGGGCGGGGACCCACGAGTCCAGCAGTCCGGACCTGGGCTCGGAAATGCCACCCGGCCTCGGGCCCCTGCTTTCCGGATTCCTGGCGAGCCCGGGAAGCCCAGGCTGGGGGCGGGGAGAGGGGTCGGGGTTCCCCAGGCCTGATGGTGGAGACTCCCCCGACCTTGGGCTGCGCAGAGAGCCAACGCGGCTTACTTTGGGGACCCCGGGCTGTGACTGAAGGAGACACGCGCAGGGGTGACGGGGATTCCCCAAGCAGGGTCGGGACCCGCGTGTTTGCTCCTCCGGCTTACCGCGGTATGGGCCGCAACCGCTGGGCATCTGCGAGGTGGTTTGTCGTGCAGCTCCGGGGAACTCCTGGTCCCTTGCTTTTAAGGAGCGAAGGGGCACCCCGCAGGAGACCGGGGCCCTGAACTCAGGGGCTTCGCCACTGATTGTCCAAACGCAATTCTTGTACGAGTCTGCGGCCAACCGAGAATTGTGGCTGGACATCTGTGGCTGAGCTCCGGGCGCAGCAGGGCGGGAGCCGCAGGGACCCAGCTCACGAAGGCGAGACCCCTCACTCGGAGCGGCGGCTGGCTGGCCCCCACGCCAGGATCGCAGCTGGCCCGGCCCACAAACGAGACACGCCGGTCCCTGCCACCAGCGTCGCCATCCTCATCCTTATCGGCATCCTCCTTCTTCTCTGCGGGCGACCACTCCCGGCCGAGGGGGTCCTCCAGTTGATCGCGTCGTTTCCCCTTTTTCAAATTTCGGCCGAAGCGAAGCTGGCACGCGGCAGCAGGGCCCAAAAGCGGTCCCAGGAGCCCGCCCTCGGGCGAGCCGCAGGAAGTCGGGAGCGAAAGAAGATGCCGGCAGAAAGCGCTGGCTCACTCATTTTGAATTGGTTCTCACCTATCCCCCCACCAGTAACCCTGCCACAAAAAAGCCAAAGCCGACCCCTAAATTCCCTTTAAACTGACCCCGTCAGCCAGCCCTTCTAGAGGGACGGATGGGCAGAGCCTCCGCCAGCCGCTGCCACCGGAGTCGGAGAAGCGTGGGGAATGATGCGATCCAGCGGGGCAAGCGCCTCGGCTTTGGAAACCGAACTTGGATAAACGAATCCTTTTCATTAAAGACAAATCTCCGGAGATAGTGGGACTTATTCGTTTATTTCCTCACAAGCTGGGGGTCAGGCGGTGCCTGGGGGGAAGGCGCAGTCGGGCATGGCTGGGGCTGAGGTCAGGTCACCTGTCCCTGACCCCTCTCAGACTCGGGGCTGAAAATGACCTGAGATGCCGTGGACCGTGGCTTGGCGCTGGCACCCCTTGCTGCCTTGGAGAATGTGGTTTTCCCACCGCGTCCTTCTGCCCTACTGCTCAGTAGTCATTGGGGTGCAGTGAGGAAGGGATATCCCGTATCTACCCCCCTTGCCCCAGTACAGGTGAGAAAGAAATCCCCCGGCCCAGATTCCAGGACTTGGAGTCCAGGGTGGGACAACGGGCCACTTCAGCGGGGCTGGAGGCAGAGAGAAATGTCCAGGTTAGAGGGGTGAGGACAGGCTGCAGGGGGCCATTTCAAGTCCTCTGCTCTGCTCCCTACCATGGGGACCTGACCTCAGCTCCTACTGCCAGCTGGTCAAACAGCATCTCTCGACAGCATTTTGGATTCCAACAAGGGCCTTAATTTGCACCCAGACCAACTCCTACCAATAACTCCAACATGGCTGCCTCCACCCACAGGCACCCAGAAGGCCTCCACCTGCAGGGTGCTGGAGAGCACACCAGCCAGGGTGTGGCCGGCCCTTGCGCCTTGAGAATGACAGGCGCGCACCCCCTACCCCTTAGCACACTACTGGGACAACCCCACTGGCATTTCATCCCCACAGCGTGAGGGAAATTCCACCTTCGATTACTGATATTCAGTGAAAAGCAATGTTTTGGGCAGGATGATGTTAATGCCCTATTTTTTTTTTCCCGAGGTCTCCCTCCAGCAAACAAAGCTTTTCTCCAGGTCATGGGAAGGAGGGGCGCGGCAGTCTTATCTATGTCACCCCCGTTGTGGGTTCTGGGGCTGCTGGCTGCAGCTGGTGGGACAAAGCCTGGCCTCGGACAGACGTGTGAGGAAGTGTGTGTCCTGGGCCCAGACTGCTCAGCAGCAGAGACAGGCTCTGCCAGCCCCTTCCCCAGACGCCCAGTCACACCTCCCCCTCCCGGACGGGCTGGGCAGGTTGGGTGTCAACTCCTGCCCTCTTTCTGGGTGAAGGGCGTCTCTGAAAGCTCTGGGTGGAGGCAGGGAGAGTGGACCAGAGACCATGGCTGAGGGGTGTGGGTGCCACTGGCTTCTAGGGATAAGGCTCCAGGCAAGGCTAGTAAACCACCTAGTCTTTTATTGCCCAAGGCCAGCTGTTGCAGGCACTGAGGCCCCAAGACTTCCAGAAGGGAAGGAGGGAGGAGGGTGAACCACGCTGCCTGCCTAGGGGCTGCCTGCCCCAATCCTGCTTCCTGCAGGAGGTAGGAAGGGAGATAAAGTCTACATTTGTGATGTCAGCATCACCCCCGTTTTCGGATACTATAATTTATCAGTTGTTGAGTAGGAAACTGAGGCACACTGACTGCCCCCCAACCCCCGGCCACTCTTTGACAGTCCAAGGTTAAGCCTGCTCCTTCCTCTCCAGAATGAGTGCAGGCAGCCTTGTGCTGGGGGAAGGTCTCAGGAGCCCATCTGGTGGCCTGTGGGGGGGGGAGGGGGAAGGCCAGCCAGGGTCAAGGGCTGGGGGTGGGGGGAGCAGGAGGAGGGGTGTGGTTGGAAGAGCAGCTGCTGGGTGGGGGGGAGGGGGTCAGCACTGAATAGGGGACCCCAGCTGGGGTTCCATAATGACATCGGTGGGGGACAGAGCCCTCTACTGTCCATATGGGGAAACTGAGGCGGGGTCTCCTCCAATGTTTGAGGAGGGAGGGGCCTCCCATCAGCTCTTGAGGACCATTCATCTTTCCCACGAAGACACTGTGACCTGGAGCTGAAGCGCCTTGTAAGTGGTCACTCAACGTGTAGACTGAGACATAGAAATGAAGGCAACTGGGTCACCTGGCTCCAGAGCCCCCTCTACTCTCGACAAACCAGAGGGGCACCCCCCACCTCAGCTGCTGGGAGAGGGAGTGCTGGGCTCTGGCGCCTGCCTGCCTGCCTGCCTCCCTGCCCGCCCGCCCCTGCTCACGTGCTGGGGAAAGGCTCATTTTAGCACCTGGCCTCTTTTCCCTGCCTGGAGGGAGCTCAGGGGACGGAGCAGGGAAGAAAGCAGCCAAGGGGGACAGGGAGCTCTGGAAGCAGGGCCCAAGGGGACGTCTGGTTGCTTTTCCCACCCCAAGGCGGGCCGGGGCACAGAGAGGGGCCCTTAGCCTCCGTGCAGCGTGGATATGAAGAGGACGCTGTCCTGGTCCTGAAGCTGGTAGTCCAGCTCCCCCTGGTCCAGGAGAGAAAAGAGGAGGTTTTTCCAGTTTCACCCCCAAGTGTTGGGGGAGGGGCGCACCTGGCTGCTTTGGGAGAGAGAGACTCTACCAGAGAACCAGGCCCCTGTACTTTAACTTGCAAATGCCGGGGATGAAGGACAGCTCACCCCTTCCCCACCCGCCCGCGTTTCCTCCTCCCTCGGGATGGACAGCAGGCCTGAGCAGCCTCAGCATGGAGGCTGGAGTGGGACAGAGGATTCTTCAGTCACCCCGTTGGGGCCTCAGGAGAAGCCCAAGGCTTTTCAACTCAAGCAGAGAGGGGAGGGGTGTCCCAGGTACTGACCAGCAGTTCCCAGTCGGCATCGTTAATCAGCACCAGAATTCCTGGCCGCCTGTGGGAAAGAGGCGGTGAGTAGCAGGTAGTGAGGGCAGGGGGCAGTCAGCAGCAAGGGCGGAGAGGCTGGGACATCTGGGCTGCAGGAGAGTGAGACAAGTCTTTCCTCCTGAGGTTCCAATTAAATATGTCCCAGAAGTGGAGGTGGCAGTCTGAATCTAAAGGAAACCTGGTCCAACAGCCACTGTCTTGGGGCCAGGTGGAAACTCCAGCACCACCTCCCGGACCTCAGGCAGGTCATTTTGTTTCTCTGAGCACCAGCTTCCTGCATGGAACATGGGCCAGTTACAGGGCCTGCCTCACAAGGCCTGTGTGAGGGCGAACCGGGATGACGAGCGAGGTGCCTGCTTGCCAGAGTGTGAGGTGGCTCCCGCCGGTAGCAGAGCGTTTTCCCAAGGGCCGACCTCAGCTCTTCCAGATCAGGGAAGGCCGACGTGGCTCCAGGCAGCTAAAGGCCACGAGCAGCCCTGCTCGGTGGAAGGCAGGGCAGGCTGGCACCTCGGCCCGGCTCCGCTGTCAGTGGCCCAGTGAGCACTGCTGTCCTTGGGGGTGGCCTCCGTGACTGCGGAACCATGACCTGAGCCAGGGTCCGGGGGGCAGCCTTAGCCCCCAGGACCTGCCGGTGACCTCTGTCTCAGGGCAGATGAACAAGTCCCACAAGGGTCCTGCCCGCCGTTTTCACACATTAGGCCGGCCTTGTTGTACAAGTAAAGTGACTTCTTGCACATAGAGCCTGGCTCCTTGCTGAGGAGGCTGAACTGGGCCTGGGACAGGTAAAGAAGCTGTGGGCTGAGGACAGGGGTGTCTCCCGCGAGCACAAAGTGTGTATGTGTGTGCGCACAGTGACTCCCTGGAATCCCAGGCCTCTGCTGTCCAATGTGGCAGGGGTCCCCAACCCCAGGGGTGCAGACAGGTACCGGCCCGAGGCCTGTCAGGAACCGGGCTGCACAGCAGGAGGCGAACTGGCCAGCCTTTGCTGGAACTACGGCCTGAGTTCCACCTCCTGCCCCCACCCTGATCCATGGAGAAATCATCTTTTGGGAGACTGGTCCCTGGTGCCAGAAAAGTTGGGGACCGCAGCAATATGGTATCTGTTAGCCATATTTAAATTTAAATTACCACTAAGTGAAACTGAATGTTTAGTTCTTCATTCACACTAGCCATGTTTCCAGGGCTCAACAGCCTCACGTGCCCAGCAGCTACCATATGGACAGCACAGACGCAGAACCCTTCCATCATTGCAGAAAGTTCCAGGCTGTCAAGGAATGAAAGGGACCTCGGGCAGCATCTTGCCCTTAGTGCTTTTGAACAGAGAGTGTAGCTGAGACCCAAAGAAGTAACTTGCCTAAGGTTCCACAGCAAGTTTGTGGCAACCAGAAAGAGGAATCTGAGTTTCTTGAGCATTTTACCAGTCGCCTGACCTGGGTGTTTAAAAAATTCCCAATGATCCAGCGTGGTAACAAGAAAACTGAAAGCTCTTTCTTCGGAGCTCAGGAGATGATAAAGGAGACCACAGGGCATGGGGAAGGCTGTGGCTGCACACGGGGACAGCGGCTCCACCTGCTCGCCCTCCGCCCGCCCCCCTCAGGGAAGGGAAGGGGGACTCACACGCTGTCTCCCTGGATGAACAGCTCTGGCCGCTCTTTCAGCAAATTCTTCTTGATCCAGACAAGGAGGTTCCGGATGTCCCCTGGAGAGGAAGGCACAGAACAAACTGCTGTGAAACCCTGATCACTCCTGACCCCCAGAGCCCCGCCTGCACCAGGAGGACGTGCACATGCGGCTCAGGGGGCCTCTTTCAGACCAAGCTGTCATGGCCCCTAACTCTGGGGACTCCAGGTGAGGAAGTAGGTTAGCAAGGGTGGTGACCTGCTAGGAGGGTCTTCAGAGAAAGTGTCACCCTACACTACTGAAGGCCTGGGAAGGCAATGGGGACTCCAGGCAGATAGGAAATGCCGTCACATCTGGAGGGGTTTAGTGACAGACCCTATCTCCAGTCCTGGAAGACGGCCTGAAACTGCCAGGCAGGATTCTGAGAGGCCCCTGAAGAGCCCCGTCTACCTTTCCCTCTGCACCCAGTCCCAGGGCGGGAGGGTTCCTGCTCTTGGAGGGGTCTGCATACATTTCCCTTTGTGAAGGAAGAAAAACAATCACTGAGCTGATAACATCAGTTAATTTCCTCCAGCAGAGGGAAAGCTGGATCCTTCACCAGCCAGAGCTGACAAATCTCCACCCCATGAGCCCCGCCTACCCTGGGGCTGTGGGGCACCACCCTGAAGGGGCAAGAGGTTCAGGGTTGAAGGGCCTCTCCTGCTCCCCTGGACACTGATACCTGCCACTTTGTGGGTGTGGGACAGCCACCGGGCTCTCTGTGGAGGCTTGGGGCCACCCACCCCCAGGGCCACCTCTCCTTTCCTAGGAGCAGGGTCCCAGGGCATAGCACACCGACATCTGGCTCAATGAACTCCTCCAATGCTGTGGCTCTCAAGGAGGCGCCCCTTCTCTCCCCGAGGTGACCAGAGGACAGAAGGCCCCGGGGACTAGTTTCTGGGAAGCCATCAGGGAAGCTGGGACTAGCAACCCCCGCCCGTCAGTGTCTCAGGCACAGCTGGGCAAGGGCCCACGCAGTGCCTTGGTTTCGCCACCCGGAGTCAGGGTCCTGCCAGTAGGTGAGAGGAAGGCAGTTGAGCCAAGAGAGCACTCGTTCTTCCCGGCCCAGGCACAGCAGCGTGTCACGTGCACAGGACCAGCCGTGGACAGGGCTGTAAGACACTCCCAGAGGCCTGCATACCACCCTCCTGGAAGGCAGGCAGGCTGCACCCTGGATGGAATGGCTCCCTCTGCTCTACGCCAGCTTCATTGGGTCATATGCCAGAAGAGAACAGGGCCATGGGCAAGTGTCTGTGGACAGAGGCGCCCCCTTTCCGTTTTAATTCCTACTTTTAAACAGAGCAGATTGGAATCCTCGTGGTCCCTGGAGTGGCCAGGGCACAGGGCGTGCTGCCTCCCGAGAGCTGCAGTCCATTTGGACTCTGGGCCGCGCTCCTCCTGAGGCCTGGGTTTCAAAGGGTCCCCTTTGGCCTCCATCTTGGCGCTGTCTGGTGGGCCGCCAGCCCATACATCTTGTGGCCGCTCGATAGAGCCGCCAGAGTCTGACACATCCATCAGCCGGCCCTGGCGGGCCGGGCTCTGCCTGTGTGTGCAGAGGCACTGAGAGGGACTGGGCAGTGCCTGGCCTGAGGGCCACCAGCTGCACCTCCCCAGCCCTGGCCACCCTGTACAGAGCCAGACCCAGCTGCGTTAGAGGAGGGGCTTCTATTCCACTCTGGATAGGCTGGGGGTGGGGTGGCTAGTGGTCATGTTGGGGTCATCCGAGAGATGGCACCATCGTGGAGTCCCGGGGGGCGGGCTGGGGGCGAGGTTGCTGCCTTCGCTGGCTCATTTATCATGATGCTCCTCTTTGCTGAGGTCATTCCCTCCCTCCTCTGCATGCCCCCCCGCCCTGCCCACATTCTCGATAACCTGTTACCATGGTGAGGCCACCACATCACCATTCTTATTGTTCCCCATGCCTGGATTTGGGGGTGGGGAGAGATGGGACTCATGGCAGGCGGCAAGGGCTCCTAGGCCTGGCCTGAAACACACCCCCAGGGACGTCTTGCTGGGCTTGCTGAGGCCCAGACAATATGCAAATGGCCTCCAAGCCAGATGGTCGGCTTCCAAAGGCACCCAGGGGAGGAGGAAGGTTAAGCAGAGTCAGAGGCTGGTGGCTTGAGGATGGCTCTGGGGAGTGTCACTTTCACCTTGCCCCATGTCCTCCTGTCCTCCTGCCTCCCCACCACCACAGAGGGCTGTTTTCTTCCTGGGGTCCCATGCGGTCGCTCATAAGATAAATATTTACTGAGCAACTACTATGTGCCAGGTGCTAGGGAAATGGCGGTGAGCAAGAGACACAGAGGCCACCCTCGTGGAGCTGACAGGCCAGCAGGGGAGCTGGATATTATGTATTTAATTAGTTGTGATACACGTTATTTCCTTTGTGTGGGATCGGAAAAAGCTTCTTGGAGGATGTTAACATTGACGCTGAGACCTGAAGGATGAATAAGGTAGGATGGGGGAGCATTCTGGGCAGAAGGGAGAACATACGGGAAGACTTGAGGCAGGAAGGAATCAGCAGGTTCAAGGTAACAGAACAGAGAAGGCAAGGAGACTGGTATGAACAGCAGCGGGGGCCAGGTCCTACGGGGCATGTGTGGGCCTTGAGAAGGGGCCTGCTCCGGAAGAGACGTTACCTGCCATCCCATTCCCCAGGGGTATTCACCAAATCTCCAAATCTGTGCTCGGAGGGCGCAGAACCCACGCTGCAGGCTGTGCTCATGTTTCTCTGCCCTGAAGTACGTACCAAGATCCAGCTCCAATGCACAGCGTCGCCAGTGCTGGAGTGAGCTCTGAGGCCCCAGCACTGGCCACTGCACACAGCAGAGCCTCGTGCATGGCACCTCCACCCCGCCACATCCTAGTGTTAGGAAGACATTCCAGCCCTTCCTTAGGTAAGGCATTCCATGAGCCTCAGCTTTCTTCTTTGCAAAATGGAACCAGTAAGAATGTCTCATAGGGCGGCTGTGAGAGTCTAATAAGATGATTCATATAAAGCTCTTGGCACTGTGCCCGATGTATCAACGCTGTAACTTGTCTATGCTCCAGAGGAAGAACCTGTACCTTCTGCCCTCTCTTGATGCCCTGAGCTTCCACACTCTGCCCGGGGGCCCGGCACCCTATGCTTAGACCGCTTTGGAGAGCAGGGTACCACCAGTCAACCATCAATCAGACAGTGCTGAGACTGGCTGGGGTTTCTGTGGGATTCACTTCCTTTCCATCAGAAGCTGGAGAGGGACTGGGAGTGTTGAGGGGGCCCCAGACACTGGCCTTCCCTCCATTTTATTGATTGATGACTGGATTTGTGTAAGAGTTCATTTGAACCAAACTGATGACATTTGCCAGGGAGCAAAATCCCAAACCCTCCTTTCACTCCATCTGAGATGATCAAGACCCTTCCAATGCAGGCGGAACAACCCAGCTGGAAGGAATCGCATTCTGAGGCTGAGGCTGCTGGAGGCCAGGCTGCCCCTGGGCATGCAGCCCTGGGGGGGGGGGGCACTCTGGCACAAGGTGTCCAGAGCAGGAAGCCTTGGGACCTGGCCACGGGGGAAAAGCAAGTGATGGGAGCTGCTTGCCACTCTGGTGGAGAGTCAGGGGTTTGGTGTCTGGAGCCAGGAGCTGGGCGCTAGATGGCCTTGGGTAGGAAGTTGCTTCACCTTTCTAAGTCTCGGGGTCGTCCTCTGATGAATGGGGATAAAAACCCAACCACCAAAGGGTTGCTGTGAGGATTCAGGCATAATGCTAGCAGCAGGCCCACCCAGCACAGCTCAAATACACAGGACAAACGCACGCTTGTCCAGTGACTTAGGGCTCCTTATCCCCTGGGCAGCCAGAACCTAGAGCTGCTGGCAACGGGGCACCGCGCATGCCCCTGGGAGAGAACCTAAAAAGGCTCCCACCAGAAGCCCTCACCCCAGTGGACTTGTCCTTGTCTGGGAACACCGGCCACCCACGGTGGCAGGGCCCCCCAACAGTGTCAATCCTAGTTTCTCAGGCTGAAAGAGCAACCTCAAGGTCTTGTCTGACTCCAAATCCTGGCTGCGACAGACTCTTGCCCAGCCTCTCTTTGAACGCTCCAGGGGAAGCTTTTCTTTCAACCACAAACCTATCTTCCTGTCGTTCTCACCAAGCCTGGTTATCCCCTGGGGACCTCGCCAACAAACGTGGCCCCTCTTCCTCAAGCCTGCCCTGCAGATTTGGGAGGGATGGATCCCGCATCCCCTGAGTCTTCCCTTCCAGAGGCTAAACCACTCCAGTCCCCACCAAGTCTACCAGGCTCCAAGACAAGGCTCTTCTGGGAGCCCACCCCAGGCCTTAGTTGAAAGGGAGAAGAAAGAGCTGGGATGGGGGGAGTAAAAGAGAAGAGAGGGTAGAGGGAACATCAGAGAGTCTATTTACAAGTGAATGGGGGTAAGAATGGAGCAGTTTGTGGGCTAAACTGGCCTCAGAAGGAGGTTTACAGATGTGCGGAGGGACGCTCCTCATTGTTTAATTAAGCAGAAAGTGGATCTTTTCAAAAGCAATTTTGCACAGGGACTGGGAGGGGTGGGGGGGAGTGGAAGGCGGTGGGGAGGGGATCAGCAAACAGGCCCCAGAGCAAAGAAAGGAACAGCTGGCCCCAGAGAGGCTGTGAAACGCATGCTAAGCAGTTTAAAGCGCCGGGAGCTCCCTCCAGCCCCTGCCCTCCCGCGTCAGCCACCCTTTAGCACAATGGCGGGGCAGGGGGAGAGGGGCAGGGGAAGGTGAGGCAGACCTGCTTCCTCCCGGGGGCCAGGGCAGGCAATGCCCGTGCTGGGGCAGGCTGTCCCCTCAAGTTCTGGGTTTGCTCCAGGCCACTGACCGTGCAGGGGCTGGAAGCCTTAAGACAGAGGAATTCTTGAAGCATAAGTATAACAGCAAGTCCCCAGGGGCCACAATGCCCGAAGCTGGTGGGTGCCTTCCAACCCCAGACAGTACAACCAGGGACACGGCTTGCTCCATGGAAATGGCTATTAAAATGTCCTCCTAAGGGACAACTTCTCCCTGGATCAGAACTGTATACTTGATTTGAAAGCAACATTTCCAAACTGTAGATGTCACACAGATACCAGCTCAACGATATATGAAATCTAGACCCACCTCCCATTTTACAGATGGAAAAACAGAGGCTCATGAAAAGAAGTGACTTGCTATTGTGCGTGGCCAGGACTCCTCTCCTGCAGTCTCGCCCCCTTTTGGCCTTGCCCATCCTCTACTCCCAAATTGGCTGGGTTGGATGCTCTCCCCTGGCCCAAGACCCAGGGCCCTGGAGTCCCCTTGTTTGTCATACTTGTCACAATCCATAATCTTATGGCTGCTGTTTTCTCTGCTGGAGTCTCCAGGACCTACTTGGCCAAGGGCAGCCCGTGGGCTGGGAAGGCTGCCAGACAACCGATCTGGGCACGGGCTTGGGGGAAGAGTAAGGCTCTCCTAGTGGCAACTGTTGGGCTCCCGTGTGCCAGGGTAAGGCCTGGCAGCTGCCAACCAGCCATGCGGCTGTGATGTGACCCAGGCCTCTGGGCACAGCAGGGCAAAAATGGGGACCAGAGGCACAGTCACAGCCAAGAGCCCAAAGACTGGGCGAAAAGGCCATTTCAGCTTCCCTCCCCTCCTTCCTTTCTTTCATCCCAGAGCGGGGAAGTGGCCCCCACCTGCGCTGCGAGCAGCAGATGAAGGGTGAGGGATCACAAACCTGGCCAGCCCACCCTCCCTGCCCGAGTAACTCTGGGCAGGTCACTCTCTTCTCCCTCTCTCAGGTGTGGTTTCCTTGACAATAGATATATCTACTGGGGTCACTATGAAAATCAAAATAAGCAGCTGTTGAAAGCATGAGCATTAATGAATAGAAGTGTAAAAACTGGGAAGCACATTGCAAGTGTGAGATGGTATGTGACTCAGGGAGCCTCTTGGGATAAATGAGGATGAGTTAGTGGCACCATGCGAGGACTTTGGAGTCCCTGAAGTTCGGATCTGAATCCCAGCTCTGCCACTTAAATAACTGTATGACTCGGAGTAAGGCCCTTGACACCTGTGTTGGATCTCAACTCTTTAAAATGAAGCCACAGCTACCGCCTAGGAATTTGTGACAATTATTTGCGCAACCAACTGGGGCTTTGCCTATCATGCCAAACTCAGCCTGTGCCCCTTAAGACACTGGACTTCTTTCAGTCCCTTGACCACGAGGGCTAGCTCCTTTGCTTGGAGCAGGTCCCAGGCACCTCTGTTGTCCCCGCCTTTTGCCGGGCTGGCCCCGTTTCATCCTTCAAACTTAGCCTCCAGGTCACCTCTTTAAAGAGGCCTTCCCTGACCCCATTGTCTAATTCTAAGCACCCTTTTGTCCTCACTCCGGTGACAACCACTTGCACAGTTATACACACATGTGCTCACTTATTGCCTGGCTCCACTTCCATTGCACCGTGAGCTCCATGAGGGTAAGAACTGTGTCTGTTTCACTCAGCACCGAACACCCAGCAACCAGTACAGGACCTGGCACAAAGGAGGCACTGAAAAATATATGTGCCAACTATAGGAAATAATAAAGCACTGACTTCCATACCTGGCATTTGGTAAGCATTCAGCCAAAGAATGAATGAAAACGGCTGGAATTATTAAACTCGAGGACGATTGTGCTACGCAAATGCAGGAGGAAATGAATCATAGTCTGTGATATTTTAATCACTTCCCAATCAGGGCTTTAAGGCTGAATCTTTTTTTTTTTTAATCCTCGCCCAAGGACATTTTTGTTTCATTGCTTTTAGAGAGGGAGGGAGAGAAACATCAATGGGTTGCCTCACATATGTGCCTGGACCAGGGGTCACACACACCTCTGCCCAAACTAGAGATCAAACCCACAACCTAGGTATGTGCCCTGACCGGGAATCAAACCAGCAACCTTTTGGTTACGAGACAATGCTCCAACCATCTGAGCCACACTGGTCAGGACAAGGCGCAGTCTGAGACTTCTTCTGAGGGTCCCTGTTCCCCCTGAAGCTGCAAAGCCATCTGTCAAATTAAGAGTCACCTATATCATCCTGGCTCTTCCCCCACCAAGGACACACAATCCCACAATCCTGACATTTATGACATTTAACCCCAGCCTCATGCCACCACCAGCTGAAGGGGAGCAGTGCCCTGTTCCTTGGCGAGTGTCCCCCAGCCTCTGAATGTGATACACAGACCTACCCTGTGCCATCGCCCTCCAACCTGAGGGAGGGCCAGACACGGCCTTGGCAACCAGCGAGTTTGGGCAGTAACTGTGTGATTCCTGGCAGATGCCTATCTAGTTCTAGAAGAATCCTGTCTAACCTCACCGTTTTCTACTGCCCGCCTCCAGGAACCTCATCCCCCTGCCTCCTCATTGCCTCTTCTCCCCTGACGCATCTCAGCCCGAGGTGGGCTGGGCTCTCCGTCCTGAGGGTCCTGAGCACTGCTCTCCGACCAGGATCACTGCTAGGAACGCAGCGCACCTCCACAGTGGTGACACCAGCCCGCTTCTCCGCTGCACTGGTATTTACCCAGCAGGACCGTGTCACACCCCGCGCTTTGAAGGCACAAGCTGGCTTTCACTCACGGCTGTCTCCCCAGTGCCTGGCACACGGTCTGCCACACAGGAAGCGTCAGCGTAAGTTTGTTAAACAAAGATGGACACGTATTTGAAAGGACAAATGAAAAAAGCCCACTCTCTCCCTTAGTCAGCCTCCCCCCTCCAACCTCCTTTCCGGCTGGGTCTTCTCTTCTTATCTAATTCTCTCCCCATAACGTGAGCCCATGCGCACTGTCCCATTCTCAGAGAAGGCTATCGCCTTCACGAGAACATCTCTCTGCCATCTAATAATGATGCAGATGCTCTTTATAGCAACGCTGAGAGAGGGATTACCATGCCCACTTCACAGGTAAAAACACTAAGGCTAAGAGGGGTGAGGTCGCTGGCCTAAGGTTCTAGGGGGATTCACGCTCAGGTCTGCCTGAATGTTACAGAGCCCACATTCCTAAAGACTAAGGTTCGCTACCACCCCCTGCCAAGCTGGCTGGTCCCTGGGAGGCTCAGGAAGGGTGCTCTGGCGATCTCTCTTCCTGCCTCCCTTGGGCCAGGGCAATCCCACCCACTCACACTTGACCGGGGTTGAGTGATCCCTGCAGACCCCTGTCCGGCGCAGCCCAAGGGGGGGATCAGACAGCCTGTACTCACAGGGCTCCTCCTGTCCTGGCAAGGTGATCTGGTGTTTCTTTACGCCATCGAACAGGAGCTCCGCGCCACCTCTGCAAAGGAGGACCAGAAAAAGACAGCCTGGTAAGTAAGCTCCTGCAAACACCTAGCCGAGACTGAAAACTGAGGAGGGAGCTGGCAGAAGAAGCCCAAGAGGTGCTGAAATCCAAGATTTAGGAACCCCGCAGGTACCAGCGACTGAGTCTTAACTGTGACTTCTTGATGTGGTAAAGTAGGATATAAGTCATTTTCCCCAGTAACCAAGTATCCGAATTTGTAGACTCTTGTTTTCACTCCTCTGCTTTCTCAAGAGGCCACTTAGCATACAGGTTCAGGTTTGGTGCTGCTGGCCTCGAGAGGGGACTAGCCTCCACCTCTGCCTGACACCTAGACCGTGCGCATGTGACTCCGTGCTCTCAAGCCTTAGTCTTTCCATCTACAAAAATGTCAAGAAGCTACCATGAAGCACCCTGGGGACCCTGTATGTGTTGAGGGGTTTCCTCTGGCCAGGTGAGAGTTTGAAATGTCCTTGTTTGTGCCAACCACTGCTGGTCTGCTGGGCACCCCACAGTGCTGGAAGGAAAGAGACTCCACCATGCTTAGCAATTTACAAGACCGTTCTTCATCTCATTTCATCCTCAGGACGTCCAGGGGAAGGTGGGAGGGAAGCAGACATTACTAGCTCCATCCGATGGAGAAGTAAGACTTGAAGAGGTTAAGTGACTTGTCTAGGGTCACAGAGGCCATGGCTGAACTAGGCTTTGAATTCTAACTGGTTTCTGCTCAGCCTCAGCAGCCTTGGCAGGAAAGAAACTAAGACTCTCCTAGGTCAGAAAGCCCCCTGAGGGTAGAGTTTGGTTCACTTGTGTGCCAGCACCTGGACCAACCAAGGCTGCTTCAGCAGAGGTGCTCGGAGCCAAGTCCAGAAGCCAGGACTTATCACGTGGACACCAGGCCTCTTCCAGCGGCCCACACCACTCTTCCCTCTCGGCCTCCTGCTTCCATCTCAGACCTCGCATGGACCCTGACTGAGAAGGCCTTAACAGGCTTTTGATGGGTGCAAGGCCTCCCGCCCCACTACCCTTTCCCAACTTCAGAGAACAGGGATGTCCTGAGACAGTCCACTGGGAGGCAAAGGCAAGGCAAGCATTGTCATGGGGGAAACATGGGGCGACTGTCATCCAAACAAGGTCATGCTTTGTTGATGCAGAAACGTGGAGGGGGAGAGGAGGCCCATCTGTGGCCGCGCGCAGGGCCATTTCAGCTGCGAGCCTCACAGAGCCTCCATTTATCCCCTTCCAAGAGCCTCCTTCTCTCCTGGGTGGGGGTTGGCACATGCAGCAGCTGGGGTGGGGGAGGGCCACAGGCAAGGGGCTCAGGAGTTGGGGGTCAGAGAACAGGGGCGGGAGCTGGAGGCACAGGGTCCCAGGCAAACCACCAAGAATGGCCAAACCTGGTGGTACCAGGCTCAGAGGCTGAGGCTGTTTTTCCCTTCCCAATTGGATGAAGGGAGGACACGCAGGTGACCTGGCTCAGAGAGTGACCTGTCACCACTGGGTTCACTAGCCCCCCAAGAGAGGGGTTTCAGCATCTCTGGAGAGGAGTAAGGTGTACACATCACAGCCTCCGCAGTGCTGCAGGGAGGCAGGGAAGGGACCTGTCTTGGCCCAGAAGAGAACCAAAACTAGACTCTTATGTCTGACAAGGTTTGCTCTTCAAAGTCAACTACAGAGTTACATCGTAAGACACCTCATCTTCCCTCTACTCCTCAGTTCTTGGTGGGAATGTTTCTTGGTACCAGTGACTGGTATAGACGTTCCCAAAATTGCCTTCACTTGTTATGTAGCTTATCATCTTATGTTTTTAAATTTTTGTTTTTTTATTTCCTCTTGACCTGATAGAATGTAAGCTCTGCCTAAAACAGGGCCCAGCACACAGCAGGCACTCAATGTGCCATGAGTGAAAATGCCCACTTCTCCCACTTTTTCTCTAACTTCTATGGCACTCCCTCCCTTTGCCAATACCTCCCAGGCTCAGCAAGGAGGAAAAGGGGCAAGAAGTAGGGAATCTCACATCTGCACTGTAGGGACAAAACACATCTGTACTACAAACTCTGAAATCCTGTGTGACCTGAGAACATGCTCTGCTACAGATGGGTCAGGAGATAAGACAAAGGAGGGCAGAGCAGGTCACTGATAAGAGTAAGAAAGGTACATGTGGTCTTCTGAAGGACCTGTCAGAGCGGGTGGGGCTGGAAGGGCATCTGCTCTGAGAGGCCAAGTCCTCACCCAGACCCTTCAAGGATCAGGGGACAAAAGGTAAAGAATAATGGACAAGGTGGCTTCTTTGCAAATCTGTTCAGGTTCAGAGTGAATGGTGAAGGGAGTCTGCTAAGAGACCTGGGAAATGAAAGACAGGCCAGGGGCAAAACACGTGCATCAAGAAAAGCACAGAGAGAGAGGAGTCTGTGTCTGGTGTGCATCTTGGGCATTTCTGATTCCTGAGAAGCTGTGCTTCTCATGGGACACTGTGGATGGAGCTGTTAGAAGCTGTGGACGGAGGTGTTAGGAGGTGGGTACATGGGTGGAGGAACGTTGTCCTTCCTCGCTGGAGCTCACTGTTGCTCTTAGGAGTAAGGGAGGCTGAGGCCAGAGATGGTCAGGGCAGAAAAGGGGTCACTGAGCTTGCCTGTGGCCCTGGAGGGCAAGGAGACTATCTTCCTCACATGAATTCCCTTCCCTACCGTTGCTGCCAGGCAGAAGACATTTCTGATGTACAAAATGCTGTATCTGACTCAGTTAGATTGAAAAGTTCGCTGTAGATGAACCTTAACATTGGCAGTCTGCAGCCTTTCCATTTCAGCTCTGCTGAGGCCTGTCAAAGCAGTGGGGATCCTCCAAGAACCTCCAGGCTATGGGGGCCATGCTGGGACAGGGGTCAGTGAAGAAAACAGTCAGGAGGGCAAACCAGTCTGGTTCTAATTAAAGTTAATTAAAATGCACTTAACATTCATGAGACTGCCCCCTTCTAAGGGACAGAAACGCTAAACACTGGGGAACACGGACAGAGTTCCATTTATCTTTGTATCCTCAGTGTCTGGCTCACTGCCTGGCACATGGTAGGCACTTAATAAATGACTGGTGAATAAACTACCCAATGACGGGAAAGCATAAAAGAAACTGGAGGCATCTAATGTAAGAAAAGGCATTTAGGGACAGAGGTTTTAGAGTTCCCATTCCAGACTTTTCCTTTCACATAAGCCTTGGCTTGTTTATCTACACACACACACACACACACACACACACACAACGCCCCCCCCCCCCCCCCCGCTTCCATATGACTCTGGAAATTACACCACCTATCTCTTAGAAGATTCTTTTTCTTCTAAGCTCTGCAGCTTTTCTCAGCTCCGAAATCATATGTAAGAGAAGAAAATAGTGGCTTGAGGAGACATTGTCCCTGATCTGTGTTCCTTCAGTTACTGGTACGTGTGCCCCAATTCCTGCACTTTTCATCTGTGCTCACTTTACTGTCAGGGTTCGTCTCCTTCCCTGCGCTATCTTATCCCTGTTATCTCCACGACCACAGGAGGCATTCAACAAATTTACTGATGTTCTAAAACGGGGTCAGGTCTGTTTAACACCCCCAAATCGTGCGGAAAAGAAGAAAGGAGTCTTTCTTGGCCGCACATCCCAAGAGAAACAAGGCTTCAAGAATCTTGTAAGTAGACTTGCTGGCAGAAGGAAAGAATGGAGGAGTTGAAGGTGGTCCTTCTCGGTTCGAGGAGCTCGGGTGCCAGACTCACAGGCCTCGTCCAAAACAGGAGTGGCAAAGAAGGTAGGGAAGCCGCCTGCTAATCATTATGACTTTTGAGTCCGACAAGGCACAGGGCACCGAGGAGTGCCCAGACCGTACTTCCACACCCGGGCGTGCGCCTCTATTCCCGGACATACGGCCTCGTCACCACAGGAGACCGAGCCCCTCAGACCCTTCGAGGCGGATGGCGTAACTCA
The DNA here is from genome assembly GCF_021234165.1 of Pteronotus mesoamericanus. Lineage (NCBI taxonomy): Eukaryota > Metazoa > Chordata > Mammalia > Chiroptera > Mormoopidae > Pteronotus > Pteronotus mesoamericanus. The sequence continues at coordinate 5,884,246 of NW_026555258.1, forward strand.
AAAAAGGGGCCGGAAACCTCGCAGATTAGGTCGCGACAGACCCCAAGACAGAGGGAGAGGAGTTGCGGGCCCTAAGACTTCAGTTCATCCCCACGGCGCCCCGAACTCTGTGACTCACCCGAACTCCACTTCCACTGACAAGGGCGCTGCCATGTTGAGGAAGCCGAGCTCGCGGGGAACTCCCCTCAACTTCCGGTGCGCCCGCCCACTTCCGGTCACCGCAGGCGGAAGAGGCGGAGCTCTCGTTCTCAGCTATTGGAGATGGGCCGGGAGTGGGTTTCAGAGAAGGAAAGGTCGCAGGTACTGTTGGGGGCCTGCTGTGGGGGGGGAATGTGGAGTTGGTCCCCCTCTGTCATTTAGAAGCAGGGCTGAGACCAGACCACCAGGACGGGCAGTAACCGGTACGAGCCACAGGTAGGCGGAGGAGAGCCGCAGCATCTTTGAGCAGTGAGTGCGAGCCACTTTACTGTTTATCTTGAATTAGTTACAAACTCTTTCAGTCCGCACGCCGCTTAGGCGAACCCATCCACCCCTTTGAATAAATAACCCCCAAATCTTTATTTCCAGCTCAGAAATCTCTCTCCTGAGCTATCGACTCGCTATCCAGCCACTCCCTTCGCTGTCGACTTCGAGTTAACTCATTCTACGGATACTGTACGTCCTCCGTAGGCAAGACATCTTGGTGGGTGCCGTGGTGAATGGGGTGGACATAGTTCCTGCCGTAGGGCACTCACAGTCTAGTGGGAGGAACTAACTCAGACCAAATAAACATATCAGCCTTCCTATTAAATATAAAATCTCAAACGGAAAGAAGTGACCCAGAGTTACTGGAACTTAAAAAGAAGATGGACTGGACTGGAATTGAGCTCTAAAGCCTGAGTAGAATTAACTAGGTCGATGTCACGGGAGAGAAACGTCTGGGAGTATTCCATTGTGGAGAACAGAAGGTGCAAAGGCTGTGGGTGGGAAAACATGCTGAATCACCAAGACAGGAAGGTGCAAATTGGGGAACAGAGGACCTAGTAAGAGATGAGGCCGGAGAGGTGGTCAGGGACCAAGTCATACCTTGTGAGCCGGGTAAGAATTTCAGTCTTGGCCCTGGCCAGGTAGCTCAGTTGGTTAGAACATCCTTCCAATACGCTAAGGTTGCGCTTCCGTCCCTGGTCAGGGCACATACGAGAATCAACTAATGAATGCATAAATAAGTGGAACAACAAATGGATGTTTCTCTCTCATCTATAAATAAAATATCCGTTCTGGCTGCAGTGTGGAGAATGGTTTGGAGGGGAACAAGGAAGAAGATAGGGAGACCACTGGAGCCTGTTACAAAAGCCCAGGGCACAAATGGAGTGAGGTGGATGGCTCAGGGCATCTAAATCACAACACTTTTAAAATTGGACCACCTTTTGGTAGAGTGTGGTGGTGTAGCCTGGTGGTTAAGGGCAGAATGATGTGATGGTGGAAAGGCTGGTGTTCAACTGCCAGCTTTATAATCAGTTCCCACCCCTTCCTAGCTGTATCTTTAGGCAACAGCTAGGAAGTTGAGCCCTAGGAAGTGTATCTGTTGAGCCCTTAACATCTTTGTGCCTCAGTTTCCTCATCTGTAAAATGGGGATAATAACAGTCCTTCAAAGGGCTGCAGTGAGGACTAAATGAGTTTGTGGCTCTCACCTGTGTCCCCATCTCAAGTGTACCACTGCCACCCACTGAAACACCCGTGCAAGAAGCCTTGGACGTTGTTCTTAATCCTTTTTCACATCCAGTCACTGAAGTTGGATTCGTCTCCCTTCTAAGCTGATGTTGCCACCCCACGCTTTCCTACCACCACCCATCATCTCTCACCTGCACCTGCTTCTTCTCTGAAGGCCAGCCTCCCACCTCCCTCTCTGTGGCCTTGGCTCCATTATACAGTTCAATTCCATGGACAATCCTGAGCACCTTCTGTGTTCCAGACACTGTTCCAGGGCACTGGCAAAATGAGGACAAACAAGACACCGCTCTGGTACTCACACCGTGCAAAGGAATCCTGTGGTAAATGGAGAGGCCCACATTCACCATGCTGGGCAGGTCACTTCCCCGAGAAAGTTTGGGGCCAAATGATTTCTTATGGTCCTTTCAGCAGAAATAGCCTAAGATTCTGGACCCAGCTCCCCCGGGGCAGAAACCTTGCCTGATTCACCTGTGATTCCCTAGCTTGTGGGAAGGAGCTTCGTACTGTACACTGCAGGGGTTTGGCAAGTGCTTGCTGAATGAAGGAACATATCACTCCACTGCTCAAAATCATTTAATGGCTTCTTTTTGCTAACAAGATAAGGGCCTTCCTAGAAGGCATTCAGAGCCCTTAGAGCCTCTCATCACCACCTACCCCCCTCACCCCCCCCGTCCCCCCCCCCCCCCCCCCCGTATTGAATATCCTCTGACCCTGGGAACTGCCACCTCCCAGCACCAGAACAGGAGAGCTGGGGAGCATTTGAAGAGCTTCATGTGACATTCACTGAGCACCTATTCAGTGCCAGGCCCAGTGCAGGTGCTAGGAACACAATAGTGAACAAAACCAGTGGAGTGTCTGCCCTCCAGCAGCTGATGTTCTAGGACAGGGGTCCGAACCCCCAGGCCGTTAGGAATGGGGCTGCACAGCAGGAGTTGGGCAGCAGGCCAGCGAGGCTTCACTAGCATTACTGTCTGAGCTCTACTTCTCCCCCATCCACTGTACCCCGCCCCCCCACCCGCCTGTCCATAGAAAAGTTACCTTTCACAAAACCTGTCCCTGATGCCAAAAAGGTTGGAGACCGCTGTTCTAGGAGACAGGTGGAAAAATGTAAAAAAACGGACCACACAATGCAATCAGTGTTATGAAGGGGGAACATGGCAAGGGTAGGGGCGGGCAACACGGGGTAGCCTGTGGGAGCCGGAGGAGGCCCCTCATCCAGCCCTGAAGTCACTTCTAAACCCAAATGCAAAGGAATGGTGGGAGGTGGAGGTGGGGAGGGAGAGGGCACAGGGGGATGGCCAGAGGCATCCACTCCCTCCCAGAGAAGTGGGTTTCCTTCGCTCATCTCCACAGGCAGGGGTCCTCCAGTGTCTCCTTGCATAGCCCCAGAGAATGAGCTACCATCTAGGTAAATCAGCCCATTCTGTGAGTGCCTGGCTCTCATCTGCTCCTGAGCCTACTCTACTCAACCTTTTAATTAGTAATAATAATAGTGTATCATATTATATTCATCTCAGGAGTATATACTGAATGCCCACTTTGCACCTACCTACCAGGTGCTTGACATGCATTACCTGATTGATTCCTCACAGAGACTGTTATCCCATTTTTCAAATAAGAAAACTGAGGCTCAGGACCAGTGGCTTGCCCGTGGGACTCCTAAATGTCAGGCCTGACCCCAGGCTGCGTTGCCTTCAGGATCCCTGCCTCCCGTTGGGCTGGCTCACCCGAGTGCCTTCCCCTGGGATCCACGCATTAGAGGGGGTTGGGCCCCATTCTCGTTCCCTCCGACAGGCTGGCCAGCCCGGGCGTCGGCCACTGTCCCCTCAGAAGCTGCTAGGGAGACAATGGCGGGGTCGGCGGGGGTAGGCGAGGGCGCGGGTGCCCCCCAGCCCACTGCCCTTTGTCTTCCCGCCCGCTCCCCTCTTGCGCCCCGGGAGGCTGGGAGGCGCCTCTCGCAGGCTTCCTCCTCCCTTTCTTGTGCTAATTGGGTGTCAAGCTGAGATCAGTGAGAAAGAAATCCTCCCCGGCTTGGGTTAAACTGCCGCCAAAGACCGGGGCTGAGCCCAGAATATCATTAGGAGGGGAGGAAACGAGCCCCCTCCTCGGGGGGAGGGGCCAGCCGCTCATTCAGGCCCCTTTGAAAGTCACTTGGTCGCCCCCTCCCTTGCCGCCATCGCTTCAATGGGCCCCTCGGAGGTATTTAACCTTCTTCCCAGGAATTGAAAGTGATACACCAAGCACTGGCCTGGGCGGCCACTTGCCGGTCCCGAGGGCGGTAGGACCTCCGGGGATGCGCGAGGCATGCCCCTTCCAGCCTCCCCGGCGCAGGTTGCAGACGGGAACACTGAGGCTGCCGGAAAGACTTTGCCTCTGCGAGCCTCTGAGTCCTCATCTGTGGAATGGAGATCAAAATAGCAGCTGCTTTGTGTTATGGATTTAATGAAACAATGCACATAAAACGCTTTGCACAGTGCCTGGCACGTAGGAAGTGTCCCCACACATGGCGGCTATTAGCAAGTCTAAGGAAGCCGTTTGACTTCACTCAAGGATCCGCTAGTGGGGCTCCCAAGTCTCTAGAGGTGTTCAAGTACAAGTGCCCACAAAGCACTCACTTTTCAGATCTAGCTTCAACTCTCCACCCCACCCAAGCCCCCACCCCACGGTGGTCCCACTGCACTTCTTTAACCTGCGGGGCTGGTAGTTCACCTCCCAGCCTTTACACTTTGCTGCTCTTTCGGGCCGGGACACACTTCCCCTCTGATTATTGGAGCTCTTCTTTGAAAAGCTCTCCAACCAGCGAACACGACACCTTCAATCCCATTCCTACCCCCGCGCGCCGGCTAGGACACCAGGTTAGGTGCAGCTCAGCACACCTTCTTTGCTTCTTTACTGCTAGCCCCCTCTGCCCAGCCCCCAGAGGATAGAGTTAGGGCCTGGGTCTCTAGCTTGCTCCTCGTGGGCCCCCTCACCTCCCACCCCACCCCCTTGCACAAACACGCCTTTAGAATCTGCTCCACAGATGAGATAACTCGGTGCTCTGTAAATAGTAAAACACTATATAAATGTCAGGAAGTGCCCGATGAACAGTACCTATGTTTAATTAACTTCACAAGCATGTTTTGAGCACCTACTGCATGCATGGAAACTACTCACACAGCCATGGCTTGGATGAGGCTGCAAGGCTGAGAGGCCCACCAACCCCACCCCTTCACTGATGGGCTGATGCGGAAGTGGGGAATTTAGGCCTAGTCTGGGGTCTCCCTTTTAAACTACCATATACTGAGCAGATACCAACACCAGACCCTGAGTGAAGAGATTTCCATGCATGGTCTTATTGCACGTCCACAAGATTGCAATATAGAGAGTCCTACAGGAGAGGAAACTGAGGCTGAGCCTGACCAATGGGCTTGAACATAGGCACATCTGATTCCTGACCTGGAGCTTCTACCACTCCATACTGCTTTTGGTGACTGTGTTTAACCTAGAGGAAGGCTGGGAGAGCACGCACTGCCGAGGGTTAAAGATACAAGGCCGTGCGGTCAGCCAAACCCAGCCCCTCGGGAGCCTTCAAAAACCCAAGGCGGCGTCCCCTGGGCGGAGTACCGGCCTGCCTGGTTGGGTTGAGCGCTAAGTGCAGGCGGGATTTGCGGGCTCTGCGCGCTCTCTGCTGGCCACATTCGGGCACTGCAGCCATCCCTACCGTCCCACCCCTACCCCACCCCCACTAAGCATCTTGTTCCGCGGGGCCGACCACCACCCCTCCCACACTTGGCCCCAAGAGAAGCCCCACACTCCTCTTTCAAAGGTCATTTCCCCAGGAGACAACCCAGGTTTCTTCCCCTGGCCACCCTCCACCTGGACTGTCAGCTGCTGGCCTAGGGCGTGGCCCACAGGCATGCGTGGAATGAAAGATCTTCCGGCTTTCCTGCAGTCCTCTGCACCAGGTGGGTGGGGCAGTGGGGCGGGATGAGGGCTGGGGCTTGCGTTCCAGCTCCCACTACTTGCTGTGTGACCTCTGTCAAGGGACACTGACAATGGTGAGGGGGAGTGAAGGTAAAAACCAGGGCACCGTGCCTAAGGCTCTGCATTGAGGCGGACCTCTTTCCCATGTCCAGCCTGGGAGTGACGCCCAGGCCCTTCAGGCTGCTCCGGAGAGCTTTTCCTTGAGCTCTGCCCAGGCTGGTTCTGTAGCCCTGCTCTGCTTCCTCACACCTGCAACCTCCTGGGAAGTGCACCCCAAGCGATGAGAACAGCCAGGGTCCAAGTGGGGATCCTGCCCTGGGGTTAGGGTTCTCTCTCCTAGGCTCTGAGCAGCCCTTTCCTCATGGTGGCTACCTTCAGCTCTCTGAATCCTTCTGATCACTCCTGCGTCACCAAGACTGAGTCACCTGCCCAAGACCACAGGCTCTTAAGTGACACAGATACTTTGGACTTTCTGGCTAAACACCTTGCCAAACGGGTGGGAACTGAAATGTGGCTGTGGCATCTCACCTGCCCTAAGCCCAAGTGTGTGAAGAGATGCTAAGAGTGAGTGAAGCCATGGGGAGGTAGGCGGGGCCTGAGGAGGTCAGGCAACATGCACACAGGCTAGGGGGAGTCAAGGCAGTTTATTGGCCCCTGAGTGCCCCCACCCCTCCTCCTCTCAAAGCCAGGTCAGGACCGAGATGGAGGTGACACGGACAGACCCACAAACACAGAAAGGCCCTGCCTGAGGGACAGCCAGGCAGCCACCTAGGGGAGAGGACACGAGAGGGAGGACGCTCTGTCTGGGCGGCCTGCTGCAGGTCGGGGCCCTCCTCCCATCCTCCTGGAGGCACTGGCAGAGCCGAGTCCCATGAGAGCAGCTCTGGCCTGGAGCCTCTTCAACCAGCTGATGCAGGGCCACCTCGGCGCCTGCCGGCTCTGCTGGCTTCCTGAGTCTGGAGGCATCTGCCCCAGCCCCGCTTAGAAACTCCCTGCTCTGGGGAGTGCTTGGTGACCCTTCACCTGCCCCAGACCTAACCCAAGACATCATCCTGAGGGGCCCAGTCAGTCTCAGCCCGGGGACCTGCCTGGCCTTGAAGACAAACGTGGACATGAGGCTTTCACGGAAAGCCGCTGGGGGAGGGGCAGGCGGCAGTGAGTCAGTTGGCAGTTTGAAGAGGGAGGGGATCAGCACCTCATCATCGAGGTGCCGGGCCCTGCTTGCTTTGGTCTGGCATTGCCCAGGATGCCTCCAGGGTGGGAGCTGGGGCTCTGGATCCAGCATCCACTGGCCCTGAGAGGGACTCCAGGCAAATCACAGCTTCTCCTCGCCAGCCTGGATTCGGGTGTAGGACTCTTGGTCCAATGGGACGTAGCGGCCCGTCCGGGAGTTCAGGTAGAACAGCGGGTCTTTCACGACTGCAGGGTCAAAGCCCTCCTTCCGCAGCTCTGTCTTCTGTAACTTGAATGTCCCTGAGGGAGCAAAATGGGGGGAGGAAAAGTCAGAGGGTGCAGGGCAAGGGCTGAGCTCCCAGGAAGGCACCCAGTGGAGCTGAAGATGGACAGGGGAGAACCAGGGAGACACAGGAAAGGACTCGTGTGGAAGAGCAGAGCCCTTCACAGTTCACAAAGAAGGCCCCATCTATTTCACCGCGTGCCGCTTCTCAAGAGCAGCCCCGGCAAGGGGCGGGCTGCGTTACCCACCCCCTTTTTATAGACGGGGAAAGTGACACCTGAAGGACAGAAGCTATTTGTCCAAGGCCACACACAGAGCAGAGTGAGGGGCAGAACGTGGGGCTGTGAAGGCTCCTTTTATCCAAGCACCTCCCCGGGCAGCTGTAGTGGCATTTAAGCTGCTCATGACCCCAGAGGGTTCAACCTGTTCCTTGGATGCTGAGATGCACGTTTTCAGATTTTAACATCTCTGAATAGTGTTAAGTAGCAGCATTTTTTTTCTTAATAGTATCAAGGCAGCACTGACATGATGACCTTGTGGGAGGTGGGCTGGCAGATGAGGCCAGAAGGTGAGCGGCCAGGGAAGGGGCTGAGATGTGGGGAGAGCCAGGGCAGGGGAGCAACAGCCAGGGAGAGCAAGGCGGGTGGCCTGGGCGCGAGCCTCCCGCCCGCCAAACAACTCCCGGAAATCTTCAGTGGACCAACAGACAGGAATGGTGCCGCCCTGCTGTGTGAGGGTAGGCCCACCACTCACGTGCCCCCAGGGAGATGACCACAGCCACGCGCTCATTTCCCCACTCCCCGCCCCGGGCTGCCTCTCCCACTCTCCATGCAGCAGCCAGAGGGCTTCGGAGAACGTGAGTCTGACCAGGGTACTGCCCTGCTCAAACACCTCCGTGGCTCCCTGCTGCCCCCACGCCAGCCCACCAGGCTCTGGGCTTCTGGCCTCTGCCGACCTCTTCCCCCGCCTCATGCCACTGGCCTCCCCCTTACTGGCTCCGGTGCTGGGGGCCTCCTTTTGCTGCTCTGGTGTCCAAGGGTCCTCACACGTGCCCAGCGCAGGTCTTCCCTCTCACTTGGCCTCGCAGACACGCCCCTCCTCAGGAAGGCAACCCCACCCTCCGAGCCCCTCCTCGTTCCCTTTTCCGTGGGCTTGACCTGTACTCTTTCCTTTGTCTTGGAATCCCTTGTCCCGAGGCTGCCTCTGCTACTACTGCTCTAGAGGCTCCAAGGAAGTCCTCTCAGAACTTGTTACCTATGTCCCCAAGACCTAGCACAGAGCCTGGCACACGGAAGGTACTCAGTTACTGTTTGTCCCATCAACGAATGGTCGGACCTTCTGTCTCTGCAGGCTCACCTTGCTCACCTGTACACAGGGAGGTCTGTTTAGTCGCCACCTAGCTAGGCTATGGGTGAAGATCAAGGGACAGCCACCCAGGTCTCTCCAGAAGAAACTGGTAAAGGGCTGAGGCCTGAAACCTGCAAGTTGGAGCAGGGGAGGGGACAGACCTGTCTTGTGAAGCTCGGGCATTAAACGCAGGAAGATGGGGCGGGCGTACAGGGGCAGTTCCTTCTTCAGGTGCTGTGCAAAGGACTCCAGGTCACAGCTGCCAGTGGGGTTGGCCACAGCAGCCATCCCAGCTCGGCCCTCAGTTCCTAAGGGCAGAGAAGTGGATGTGAGCAGCTGGCAGCGCCCCCTGGTGGCACCTCCCACCTCCCCACACAGATACCTGGCACCTCGACGCCATATACTGCCACATCGGCCATGTCCAGCAGGCGGCTGAGTGTGCCTTCCACCTCTGTGGTGGACACGTTCTCGCCTTTCCAGCGGAACGTGTCCCCCGTGCGGTCTCGGAAATACAGATAGCCCAGCTCGTCCATCACCAACACATCGCCTAGGGCGGGGTTACGTGAGGAAGGGCTTGAGCCAAGCAGTCCTCTCTGGACCGCTAGGATGTGCTAGACTCTAGGGGAGGGGACTGGGGGAGTCCTGGGGGAGGTGTTCTCTGAAGGCGGGGGAAGGCCCCTTTGTACATCTCCACCACCCCCCATGGGGCTGTAAAGGGCTGGGGAGAGGTGCCCACGCACCGGTGAGGTAGGCCTGGTCGCCCTTGCTGAACACATCCTTGGCAATTTTATTATTGTTGGCACCCTGGTTGAGGTAGCCATCGAAGCGTCGCAGGGGGTCCTGCTGGATGATGCGGCCCACCAGCTGGCCAGGCTCACCTGGGGGCAGGGAAGGCGAGGCCAGATTTGCCCTGGGTGGCCTCTCCCACCAGCTCCCCCGCCCCCAAATGCACCCTGCAGTGACCGGTCTGACTTCTGGTCACACTGCTCCCACTTCTCCCCGAGCCCAGAGCGCCTCTGGGCGGGTCTGACCCTGGGCGCTGGGCAGCAAGAAGATGGGAAGATGAACCAACAGACGAAAGGGGGGCCCGGCCCCATGTGGGAGGTCTGGCCAAAGCCAGCGCTCCCCGGGCTCCTGGCTCAGCTCCAGGAGCTTCATGTTCGGCACCACATGATCCTCAGGGCCACCCCAGGAGCACTGCTGCCACCAGCCCCACTGCAGATGTGGGGACTCAGGCACAGAGCTGAAGGGCTAAGCCAGGACTGTCCCAGGTGGCCTGGGCCCAGGGTCCTCAGCATGAAAGTGAGCGAATGGACTGACGGACGGCTGGGATGGGACAGTGAAAGAATGGATGGACAGACGGACGGATGGAGAAATAAATGACTTGTAGCCCTATGAGAACAACCGACTGATAGCCCTTCATCAGAACAGGGTTATTACCCATCCACTCCTATCCTGTCTCTCTCCTGGCCAACCCTCCCACCCCCAACTCCCAATTCCAACCCTGGGGCGGACCTGGCCGGCAGGGAAGGCAGACACCATCGGGTCCCCGGATGAGCTCCATGGTGTCCTCGTTGACACGTACCAGCCGGATCGGGTACACAAAGGACAGGATGCGGCTGTTGAAGCCACAGGCTCCTACCTGTAAAGGTCAAGACTTGGGCCTGGGCTCTCCACCGTGGGTCTAAAACTGGACACCGTGTGGTGTGGGGGGACACACTGCAGCGCCCTCACTCCCTCACTGGAGCTCTGCCCTCCCTCTGCTGCCAGAGCCTCCCGGGGTCCATCCACGTTCCCCAGCTGGGGTCGCACCTGGCTGTCGAAGTTGCCCAGGCTACAGTTGCACTCAGTGGCCCCGTAGAACTCCGCCACTTGGGGGATGTTGAAGCGACCAGAAAACTCGGTCCAGATGGACTGCCGGAGGCCGTTGCCCAGGGCCATGCGCACCCGGTGCTGGCGTTCTGCCTCCCGGGGCGGCTGGTTCAGGAGGTAGCGGCACAGTTCGCCGATGTACTGCACAATCTGGGGGCAGACTCAGAGTGAGTGTGGGCCCGAGGTTGCTCTCACTTCCGGCTTCCCAGTCCCTCAGGCCCTCCCCCTACTAGCTCTACCCCTCCCCCCAGGGCTAATCCTTTCCTCTCTGGGCCTCCATCTCCCCAGCTGAACAATGAACAACTGGCTGCCTCAACTGTAAGACGGAGGTCCCCAGATAGGCTGGTGGGAGGGCCATGACGGCACAGGGTTACCCCCGTCCCTCACTCACTGTGCAGTTGTATTTGATACAATCGTCCCAGAACCGGGAGGCTGAGAACTTCTTCCGGATGACCACAGTCAGGCCGTGGAGCAGGCACTGCCCAATCCCCACAATGTTCCCTGAAGGCAGAGTGGGCCCTGGAGATCAGGGACATGGAACACCCTCCCCTCTGGGCTCCCTCTTTCCTGTCCTCACCCTCCTAACACTGATGATCCTACCTCTCCCCTAGTGAGATACCTTCCACGGCTCCCCAGTGCCTGTGGGATGAAGCACACATTCCCCCAGAGCCTTCAGGGCTGGCCCCCAGTTCCTGCTCCTATTCCCTCAACACTGCCATTCAATCAGGAGGACCAAGTTGGCCTGCATGGCTTCCGCACCTCACATCTGCCTGTCTTGGGGGCACCTCTTCCAGAAGGCCTTCCCTGCCATCACTAGGCTCTCCCCTTGAGCTGAGCTCCTGTGCCCTGGGCCTCCCACACTCACCAGGCTGTTTCTTGCACCATGTGAGGTGGGTTCCCATCACTCATCCCTCCCCCTGCATGCACACACCCAACTCTAAGCACCTTGAGGGAAGGAACTGTATTTATTTCATTTGTCTCCCCTTCAAGTCCTAAAACCAAGCAGCAAGACCGTGCACGTAGAAATGAACGCAACACTCCAACCAGCTGCGGTGCCCTGTGGGACACGGTCACACATGCCATCAGGTGGTGTGCCCGTCCTCACTCAGAGCTCCAATCAATGGCCACGTCTGGATCTGAACCCTGATTTGACTCCAAAACTCCTGTGTTCCCACTGCAACGTGTTGCCCACCAAGGGCGGTGGGCGCCTGAGGCGCCAGCAGCCCTGGAGGTGGAGGGGCGGCCCAGGTTACCTGCGGAGTGGTAGAGCGGGAGGCAGTCATACACGACGTCACTGGGCCGCATGCGAAATCCGTAGTACACCAGGGAAGCCATGCGGTAATACCTGGGCAGGCGGCAGAGGGCTCAGTGGGCCCCTGGAATGGCAGAGGGGAGGCTCCCGCGTCCTGTCGCCTCCGCCCCACCCCGCTCTCCCCACACACCTGCCCCGTACCTGCTGTGCACCACGATGGCAGCTTTGGGCAGCCCCGTGGTGCCAGACGTGTAGATGTAGAAGAGCTTATCTGAAAAAACATACACGCAGGCAGCTGAGAGGGCGGCACGGGGCTGAGCGGAGCCAGGCGGATGCCTGTGCGGGCGTCATCCAGTGCCCACTGCCGTCCTGCCTCCTCCAGAAAGCCTCCTCTGATGCACCCCAGCGCCATTCTCTGCCCTAACGCCCGCGCCTGTTTCATCAACAAACTTTTTCTGGGCCCTTACTTTGTGCCAAGCCCAGGGAGACGTCGGCCACCAGGTGCTGAGCCCTTCCTGTCACACCCTAGCTTCCCATGCATCTTTTTTAATCCTCAAAAATCACGTTCTGTCACCACTCCTGATTTTAAGGCTGTAGGAACCAAGGCTTGGGGGCCACTCAGGGGGCCACACAGGGGAAGAGCGGAGCTAGGATGTGAACTCAGCCCACGCTCAGAGACACCAGGAGACACAGCAAGCTCTGTAGCGTACAGGCAGTGCAACAAGAGGGCCCAGGGGCTGCCTGGAGGAGGGCCAGGGGAGGCAGGCAGCCTGGGGCAGAGGGAGGTCTCAACCCAACAGGGGCCTGCAGTGAACGGGTGCTGGATGAGTATTTAAAGGGTCTTGCCCCTGGCCCAACCCCAAACCAAATTCAGAAACGGCAGGTTCCTGGGCTCCACATGACCCTGCATACGTTAGGCATCCACAAAGGCTTGTTTAACAAATCAGAATCGGGTTTTGTGAGCTCCGGCGTACTCGGTGCCATGCCTAACACGTTCATACGCATCAGCTCATATAACCTGCAGAGTAACCTCAGGGCTACTGTCCCCATTTTCCCAGGTGGAAAAGGGAGGTGACATGACTCACTCCAGGTCACTTGGCAAGTATGCAGAAGAACCCAGGCCTCTGGCCCTGAGAGCAATGATGTCTCCTGGACCATCTTAGACCCCCTCCTTGGGGGTGGGGGTCTCACCTGTGAAGCCCTTGTCAGGGCGACTGGGCAGGTGCTTTGGGGCTTCTTCCAGCAAGGGGTCCAGGTGCTCTGTGTTGGCAGGCACCGAGCTGGGCTCCCATGGACTGGAGCAGAAGAGGCTGAGCGAAGGGTCCAGGCTGTTGTGGATCTCAAAGACAGCTGTGGGGGAGACAGGGCAAATCAACAGGCAGGCTGGGAAGCCCAGGGTTCCCAGGAACGCTGCTCATGTCAGGGCCAGGCACCCTGCCAGGGGAGGCTGGTTGGGTAGGGGAAGGGAGGAGCACCCAGGGCCTCTATATGGGGAAGAAGATGCTGAGAGGAGCGACAACCCCCCTTAGCCACTGGCTAACTGCATGGTGGGCTCTTTACTTGCACTCTCCTGCTCACGCAGCCTAGGACGTAGGTATCAACATCTCCCTGTCGTACAGGTAAGGAAATTGAGGATCTGAGAATGGGAGGGACTTGTTCACAGCCAGAATGTGCTGAAGCTGGGAATCAAAGCCAGCTCTGTCTCACTTCAAGATTTACAATCTTACCCATTCTACCAGCCTAGTCCGTGGAGGTCTGGTGGGAAGGGAAGGGTGGGGCTTAGAGGCTAGGAGCCCTCCAGCCTCTTCAGACAGCGGGAACCTTCTCTCGGGCTCCTCTGCACATTACAGACATCCAGATGTTTACCCACCCTGAGCACGGGCCGGTCCTGGCTCATCCAGCCCATTTCCTTGGGCTTCCTTTGGATGGGTCCAAACACCTGCCTTCTCCTTGTCGGATCTTTCCTCCCTCCCTGTCAGTATCGTAATAACCTTCCCTGTCCATTATTCCACAAAGAAAGAACAGGGACAGTGTGGCTAAGCCCAGGTCAACGGTGGGTGAGTTGTGCACACCACTACGAACCTCAGTTTCCTCATCTATAAAGCTGGTGGCAATCCCTTCCTCACCAGGCTTTGTGAACGACAAGGGCTGCTCCTGTCAAGTACCACACTCAGCACTTGGCCGGTGCCCACGTGGCAGCACACGGAACAAGTCCCGCAGGGCGGCAGACAGTGGGTTCCTGTTCCCACTTTATAGGTAAGGAAATGAGGCCTAATTAGTCACAAGAATGGTGACCATTAACTCTGAGGGCTCACCTAGCATCAGCTGCTTCGTTAGGGCTTCAAGGTGAAGTGTCATCTTGAAAACGGCACGAGGGAGGTACTATAGTGAAGAAGCTGAGGCATAGAGAATTCTGGTCCCTTACTTAGGATCACCAGCTTCCCAGTGGCAGAGCTCGGGCCGTCTGACTCCAGGGCTCACGCCTTTAGCCCCTGAGCTACACAGACCTCCCCAGGGCTGGAGGGGGGCTGTGGTCTGTGCAAGGTCCCATGGGACTCCCTCCCTGCCCCCACCTCTGAGGGGCTTACCTGGGGCCATCTCGCTGCCAAAGATGAGGACCCGGGCACGGGAGGTGGTCAGGCAGTGGCGCAGGGCATCCCGCCGGAGGTTGGTGTTGATCAGTGCCGCCTCCACGCCCACCTTGGCCATGCCCAGCCACAGGCCCACAAACTCGTTGCGGTTCTCCATGAAGAGGGCAGCCACGTCACCGGAGGCCAAGCCCCGTGCCCGCAGGAAGTTGGCCACACTGTTCGAGTAGCTGTCCAGCTGGCGGAATGTCCAGTGGGTGTCTGTGCCCTCAAAGATCAGGGCCGTCTTGTCAGGGTGCCGCTGTACCGTAGAGGCAAACAAAGTGGGCACCGTCTGCCGCTGTCGCAGGTACTGCCGGACCTTCACCTTCACCTTCAGGAGCACCATGCCGCCGCTGTGTGGGAGCCAGCGAGGGGGTTGTGACTGCTGGGGCTGGGGCTGGGGGTCCCAATATCCTGGCCTGGGAGCTGCCCCATGGGCCTGAGGCTCCTGAGCCCACCACTCTGTCTAGCACCCACTTGCTGATGTGCCACAGGGACCGGGCAAGGCCTCCCTCCCCTGTACAGAGGGGAGAAATGAGGCTCTGCCGGCAGATGGCTTCCCTTCCCTGGCTTCACGGGTGGAATGTGGTAGAACTAAGATTTGAAGCCCGGTCCTCTGTGGCTCCAGAGTTCAACTCCTACTACTGTCTGTGTCTGCTGAGTCAGCTGCTCTGCCTGAGCCTTCTGGGATGCCAGGACCCCAGTCAAGGTCCAAACTCCTCTGCCAGGGCCTCCCAAGGCGCCACATCCTAGCTCCCCGCACATCGTCATGATAAATAAAGGATGAGTTTGCGATCTGTCCCATCTCCACCTCTGTGAGCCCAGCATGGGGAGGGCTCCATCCCATTCACCACCTTGTCCTCCAGCCCCGCTCAGTGCCAGGCACAGAGATGTTCAGCAAGTGTGCGTGGAATCGCTGGCCACACCCCCTTTCCTGCCCTGCCCCTGCCACCTCTGACCCCCGAACTCTCCCAGCCTCCTGGCCTTTGCTGTTGCTGCACCCTCTGGCTGGAATCCCTTGCTCCCACCACCCTGAGGTGTCACCCAAGAACAACTCCTCCTCCAGGAGGCCTGCTCTGGTCCCCTAAGGCCCCGGCCCACTGTGCGTTCCTCGCTGTCCACGCTCCCGCAGCTCTCGGCTGCTACCACCTTTCTTGCAGTGGCCACTTGATACTGCCTTTTGCAATCAACTTGGATCAACAAATGCTGAGCTTCTTGTTCTGGGTGCGGGTCCCTGTTTTGCACACTGAGACACTACTGTGAGCCAGACTGCCAGAGTCTGTGCCCGCATGGCGCTGCCAGTTTAGGGACTCACCGTGCACCCTAATTATCTCCCTGACCAGTCTACGCCTGTCCCTGCCTGGGTCTGCCTTGCTCCTCGCTGGGCCTGAGCCTGGCGCCTGGCACAGAGAAGGTGGCAGCAAGTGGTCCGGGAACAGGACATCCCTGTGGGGCACCCCTGACACTGTCTGGGGAAAAGGTTCTCCCAGACATCTGATTTGGGGCCCTGCTCTTGAACTCAGGCCAACCCAAGGACAGAACGTTTCCCACAGGGTTCCTGTCACCCGCTCACAAGCTACAGCATGTCCTCGGGACCCTTTCAGATGTCTCCTCACACACATCTGGTGTTCCATGTTATGTCCCAGGCCCCCCGGTCTGCCGCAGGCTAAGGAGCACCAGGTTAGGGAGATTTCCCAGCGGGAGGCTGGGACCTTGGAGATGGAGGTCCAGGTACTAGCGCCAGAAGGGTGTGGAGCACACGCTGTGCCTCTGGGGCCCAGGCACCCAGTGCTGGTACGGGCCATGGGTCTGGTCTGGGGAAATTTTGGGGACTAGGAGCCCAGACAGGTGTGGGAGAGTCCAGGAAGGGCTCCATCAGGTACTCACAAGACATCGCGCCTGATGGTCTTGATGAAGATCCGGACAAAGCGCCAGCCCCCGGACCCCAGGTAGAGGAACAGCAGGGAGAACCCCACTTGGGTCCATGGCAGTTTCAGCACCAGCTTGGAGAACAGCAACACTCCAATGAGAGACGCCCCGAGCAGCATTGTGACCTGTGGGCAACGGGTAGTCAGTGGGTTCAAATGTCTAGATTGCCCACGTCCTGGCCAGTCAGCCAGGCCACTAGGATGCCAAGGGGTCCACCTGTAGAGAGAATTAGCAATACTGAGTGCGGCGGCGGGAGATGGGGTCCCTTTCCAGGGCTGTCTGGGAGGGACAGGCTAGAGGCATGGGACTTGAGATGAGAAGTTCCAGGGGTGACAGGCAGGAGGCTGGATGCTAGCCCCCTTGTCCCATCTCTGCCCACGATTCTCCAAGTGGCAAGTCCCTTTCCCACGTTAAGACTTAGTCTCCCCATCTGTGCGTAACCGGTGTAGGGAGATTTGCTCTCACAAACCCTCTAGCCAAAATAGGACAGTCTATTCTCCTGACATCGTGGGTCCCTGACCAAAACGGCTTGAAGGGAGGTATTAACTCAAGCGCCTCTGGCTTGACTCCGTATCCAAAGACCTAGAGAGGTTCTTTGGATGACCAGGCCAAGCCCCAGCACCCAGAGTGGCAGCTTCCTGGGAAGGGGCCCTCTCAGTCCCTGCCCAGAGGCTCGGGTAGCGCCATGCCTCCGCTGGCCCATAGAGGGCGACAGAGCAAAGGAGGTAGAGGCCGGAGGTACCTGAGAGGTGACCGCCCAGAGAGGAAAGGTGATCGAGAGGAAAAGGGCCTTGAAGGCATCCCCACAAACGCCCTCAGCAAGCCACTCGGATAAATATTTGGGGGCTGCGCTCAGGGAGAGGGGAAAAGCTGGCTGGGTTGAAATTAGGATACTTGGGTTCTATTCATGGCGTTTTCCGAATCTGCTCAAGAGGGTAGCAGATGGGACTGAGTTTTCCTTCGGGTCCTATTATACCTAGGGAGAGGATGAAGGTCATGGCTGTAAGGTAGCCTAAGAGCCTCGAAGCCAGAATGTGGTCTGGATCACAGGGAGCCCTTACAGACCATATCCCCTTCCTTCAGGCGAAAAGAAAAAACCGTGAGGAGTACTGAACCACCGACCCCAAACCCCAAGCCAGGATCTCCAAGGTCCTCAGGCCGCTGGACTCCCAGAGCCCGCCAGGGATGGGGTGTGGAGAGAAGGGAATGCCTAATTCCTTTGGGTCCCTGTCCCAGGTCACTGCGGACAGCCCTGGCTCCTAAGGAGCCCAGGGAGCAGAGCGCCCGGAGGAGACAGAGCAGTAGGGCGCGCCTCCCACCCCAGGCCAGCACCGTCACCTACCCGCGACGGGGCCGGGCACTTTCTCCCCCTCGGAGACCCACTCGCCTGGCCTATGCTCACCCGGCGTCGGCCCCGCCGTGCGACGCCCCGTCCAGATGCGACCCGGTTGCGGCAGCGGAGTGGGGAGCGCGGAGGGCATCAGCCGCGCCTGAGCGCGCGGAGCCGGGTATCAGCAGCCCTTGGCCAGCTCTGCGCCCTGCATGGTCCGGACAGCCCCGCCCAAGGCCCGGCACCGCCCGCCCGTGGCTCTCCTCCCCCGTCAGTCTCCAGCGGCCCAAACCGGCTGCGCCAGCCGGCAACACCGCCTTCCGCGCCTTCCCCAGAGCAGGCGAGCCGCAGAGCCGGCGGCGCAGCACAGCTCCGGCGCGCCAGACGCCGCCTGGCCCAGCCCGCCCTGCGCGCACGCGACGGCCGCAGACGGCGCCCCTCGTGGCACTCTGGGAGTTGTAGTCCGTTCTGCAGAGAGGTTCCTCCCCTCTCCCCGGAGCCGCCTCGGCCCTACCGCCTTCTCCCCCAGAATCAGTAAGAGGCGCGCCTTGCCTGAGTTCTGAACTCCCAAACCGGGGGCAGCCGGACTTGGGGAAGAGCCGTCCCGCCCCTTCCCCGGCTACGTTGGCGGAGTCTGCGTATAGACCCGAGTACGGTTCGGCAAAGGCCCAGCGCCACATCTATGAGAAAGCTAAAAGGGTGGATTCAGAAAGAGAATTTAGCAAGGATTAACTCCAGTAACTGGCTCTGTTTCACAATGGCTAGCGCATTGGACTGCTACTTGAATTTGGAATGGTCATTGAAAGGTTGAGGGTTCGAGTCCCACCAGAGTCGCGCTCCTCCCTCAGTTCCATTCGGGTATTTTATGACCACAGTACCTTTAGAAGATTCAGAAGAACTGCAGGCCTGAGCTCCTCTCACCTCTGATTCTGGGACAACAATAAACTCGGTGTCTGGATTACTGAGTAGGAATACTTTCCCATCCATGGTATCTTCTAAGTAACTTGGCACACCTGGTGGTACAAAGGTCACAGATCTGGCAACCTGTAAATATTGTAACTTTGGCCTCTGATCACTCTGAACCCTGCAGCAAATCAACCTCCAAATCAGTGACCATGTTGGTCATGCCACTTGCTGAGATCTGGGTCATTGGCCAGCTTCCCAGCCCTGTGCATCTCTGGGCCTCTGAAAACTTGGTACCTTGATAATCAAAACATGTTGGGTACCCACAGTTGCCATTTGTCTTTGAGTAGATCCCTTAATCCCTTAGTCCAGTAGAAGTCTTTAAAAGGCATCTATTCATAGGGATTAAAAATTAAAACTTGGTCTGGTAAGTATTAGTATTTGAACCTATTTCTTCCAGAGTATAGGGTGCATCGTTTTGGGGGACCTAGGTAAATTAAAGCACCACCTTCCGTTTGGTGTGGGTGTTAAAATCAGGAGGCGGTGTTGCACAGTGGTTATGGGCGTGGGCATCCAACGGTCTTGGGTCAACTTCTCAGTTGAAAATTCAAAGTCTCCATTTCTTCTTCTATGTAAAAATGAGGCCATACTAACAATTACAACCTCACAGGGTTTGTGTGGAGAATCATGGGGATCATTTAAATTAGCACTTGATGTGTCAGTTGTTATTGTAGCTTACAGGCTCACAGTACCTACAAAATCTAGAGATGAAGACTGTGTCTGATTGTATCCATTAGGGCTTAGAAAAATAACAGAAACTGGATAAATATTTGTTGAATGAATGAGAGTGGATTGGAAGCACTGACCTTATCAACACCAGGATCCAGGAGTATAAATATAATTATTTCTGCATCAACTGCTGCGGTCATATGCAAAGAAGGCAAGTGAGAACCTGGAGGTTGGTGGTGACCAGCCCCTCCCCTATTCTCCCCCGCTCAGTGGGGCGGGGTCACATTGGTGAAGCTGGAGCAGTAAACCCAACAAACACTGGGCCGGGCCTGAGGGGTAGGTGCAAGGGGACATGGGAGAAACAAGGCAGTCTGCCTCTAAGTTGCTTATAGTCTACTTGGACACACAGAGAGGGCAGGTGGAGGTGGGACCACTAAGTTGTCCCTCACCAAGTGCTCACTGCACTTGTCAATGCCCACCACGTTTTTGTGATGTCTTCTTTGCTTGTAATCAGACACATCTGGGCCACACCTCCAGCCCCAACTGTGAGACATGCGGCAAACCACCTCCCCCTACGGAGCCTCAGTGTCCTCAGTGGTAGAACGGGAATACCTACCTCGTGGGGCTGGGTGTTCACTGAGATGGCGCGTGCCACTGTCAGCACAGGGCTGGCACAGGGACGGCCTCAGCTGCCGTGAAGTTGCTCAGCTCCAAGAGGGTGGGATGCAGCTGTCTGGATCACTGAGAAGCCCAAGCAGTCAGCAAATACTTAGGAGATATTTGTGAAACGATTTAAGACTAGTGGGCTCGTGCATTGGGCTTCAAGGGTTAGGGAAGGCCGCGTGGTGGAGTGTGATTGGAAAGGACTTTGTGCGCCAGACCGAGTTTAACCTGGTGCAGTGGAGGCATCAGAGGTTCTTAGGAAGGTCAGGAGCTGGGCGCTGTCACTTGTGGGACATGTTCTGCTTAGGCTCCTTTCCACGGACATGACCCCCATCTGCCCTGCATTAGGGAGCTAACATCACCACTTAAACCTCAGACTTACCAGAGACTGACATCTGGACTTGAATTGAACCTCCCAAGGATCGAAGTGGTGGGGCCCCTGGCACACGGCAGGCGCCTGCCCCGTAGATTCAGTTGTGTTTGGCATTAGGCACCTCTGAGCCATCAAAGTCCTCCCGCTCTGGGTGTGTGCAGAATAAATACCTCTGGCTTACGTGTACCTGCTGACTTCAGAGGCCTCAAGGGGCGTTCGTGGCAAATGACAGCTCCCATTTCCTAAGTGTTTACGCCCTGCTGAGGCACTCCCCAGGCGCGTGGCCCTGTGGCGACACAGGTGTACACTGCCTGTTTCACAGAGCAGAAAACAGAGGCTCGAACAGATGCCGTGACTACTGCCAGGGTGCGGGGCTGGCCAGCAGCGGGCCAGGCCTATCTGCCTTTAGCACCTGTGCCCCCAAACACTGCCCTGGGATCAGCGACATGAGGCTTTTATCAGGCAGAAGGGAGCTTCCCCTTGGCTACTGGGAAAGGGCTCAAGACCTGTGCATCCCAGGACATGCTCCACCACACCCCAGCGGTGGGACCCTAGGACACTCCCTGAACCCAAGACCATGAAGTGAGGTTGTGTTGTCGTGAGGACTGAGTAAGACCTTGCACGCGGGAGACCCAGCATGGGGCTCACCATCCACTCCTTTGATGACAAAGCAACAAGCCCCCGCTGTGTGCCCAGCATGGTTCCCGGCAGCGAAGGGGAAGAGCAAGGTCCCTGCCCTCCTGGAGTCGATGCAGAACTTGCACATAAACACTTTCAGAGTGGTAAGCAAGAAAACCAGGTGATGTGATGGAGCGAGGGGGCTGCTTCAGCTGGCGTGATCAGGGAAGGCCCCTCTAGAGGTGACATTTGAGCACTGATGTGAACCAGAAGCTGACTATATAATGAGCTGGGAACAAAGAGAGGAAAAAGGCCCACATGGTTTATTGAGATGAATGTGTTTCCAGGCAGAAGTTGATAGGGCCTCAAGGGCTACGTAAGAACTCAGTAAGTGGTCACGATTTGCTAGTATAACTTTCTGCCTTTGTTTGCCAGGTGGCGACAGGCCACCCTATGATCTGCACACAGGGAGCTCCCACAGCTAATCTGTTGCCCGGTGCCCATCTCTCGAGTGCTGTAAAGGCCCAGGGTTATGCGGGCACCAAGGAGCAGGAGCAGGCGAGCTGCCAGGCTGGGAAGAGGATATCCGGGTCTGACCTTCGTCCCCTGGCCTTGGCACTGTGCCTTTTTCACTGACCTGGGGACAGGGGTGCCTGGGACCCTGGAAAGCCATGGAACAGCTGGCAGGTCTGGAAAGGTGGCCAGTACTGCCAAGATCAATGAGGTATGAGGAGTGTATGCCAACCCTCTGCTCTTTCTGCAGAAATTCAAAGAGCCCAGGAAAAGGCTGCCCTCTTGGAAAAGGCTGCCCTCTTGGAAAAGGCCATGGTTCGAGGTCAGCCTCCAGCCTCCTGCGCCCGCCCTCTGCCCTTGGGCACGGCCCTAGACCGGGATGGGGCCGGCACGAGGAGCGCTGAAGCCCTGGTTCCAGCGCTGGCTCTGCTCCTATTGCCTCATTAGTGAAACACAATAGCACCACCTCCCTCGACTGCTGATGTCAATGTGATAGTTTCTAAGTGCTTGGTACTGCCTGGCACATAGCACAGTTCTGACTACACTGTAGCTGTTATTAACCATAGGGAAACTGAGGCACAGGAAAAGCAAGCAGGAGGCCTTGCAACCTGTGTTCTGGTTAACCCAGGGGATTGCTTGCCCATCTCTGGGCTTTCATTATCTTATCCACCCAGGACTCCATAGACTCGGCCATTCTGGCCGTGCATCTTGTTCTGAATCCAAAGACAGAGGCACCCACACTTCCACAATCCCTTTTACCCTGTCTGTCCCCACTCCTTGTCTCTGATCCAAGGTTGCTGCTCCAAACTGACCTGCCTGCCTGGCAGCTGCCTCTTCCACCTACAGACACAGAAATGCAATCACTCCTGCCCCTTGGTAAGTCTTTCTGCTAAACACCACCTGATAAAACTGCCACAATAACCATAGGAGGTGGATGCTGTTTTCCTTTTCCTCTTACTGATGAAGTGGGCTGAGGAGGGAGGGGACTTGCCCTGAGTCCCTCTGCTGGAAACCTGTAGAGTTGGGAGCTTGAATCCATTTGCCCAACTTCAGACAAGGAGTGGGGCAAGTGACTGAAGGGCAGGCTGGAGGGGGCGTCTCTTCCCGGGGCCCACAGGCGCAAGGCTGCCGGCATCAGCCAGCACTGGGCAAAGGCCGGGGAAGCAGGCATTTGGCCTGGTGGGAGCCTCCATTCCCACAGCAGAGACTCCTCTCCCCTCTGCCTCCCTGTTCTTGGGCCTCCGGGCTTGGGTAGAGTCGCCCCTCCCAGGAGGACAGATAGCCCTGGCTGGCAGGGAGGGGTCTAGGATATGGGCATGGACCGGAGACAGCCGGGAATGGGCCCGGAGGACGGGCTCCTGTGCACACATGGTTCTCTGTGGGCGGCCCCGGCTCCCTGTGCGCCCTTTGCACTGGCTGCTGCCTCCTGGGTTGGTCCTCAAAGCCACTCAGCAGCGGTTATGACAAATTCTGATAAATGACGTCCAAGGGTCAGTGTTCAAAGAAAAGGAACAAAGGCAGTGACAAAGGAGCCCTCTGCTCCCAGGAAGTGGGTGGGGAGCTGGGGCGGGCCCCCCTGGCTCAGCGGCTCAGGGCCTAGGCCAGGCCCCGGATGTGCCTGGGGGGGCCCGTGATGCCCAGCTCCCCCCGCAGAGCTGTCAGGGGCTGCTCCCAGCGCCGCTCGTAGTACAGGTTGAGGACACAAGGGGCCCTGCGCCCATTCTGAACTGCCCACGGGATCAGCTCTGAGACCAGCACTTGCAGGTGCCTGTGGGCAGCAGAGAGAGACGGAAACAGAAGGTCCTGAGGCCCAGCAGCTGATGTACATTTTCTCAGGGAATCTTCACACAGACCCAGGGAGAAGGCAGTCATCGTCACCAGTTTTGAGTGAGGAGACAGAAGCTCAGTGTGGTCAGAATCCCATGCCCAGAGCCACATGTCCACCAACGCCAGAAACGAGTGATAGATTGCCCCCCAGCCGCAGCTGCACCCTTCTGACCCAGCACTGAGGCCTGGCCCAAGAGACCCCAGGGTCCCACGAAATGTCTGGGCTTCCTCTGTTGCTCTGGAGACCCTGCCAGGCCAGTCTCACCTCTCGGCCCCATTCTCTCTACCCTGGCTCCCTGGGGCGCCCGGAGGCTGCATGCCCTTCCACTTCCTGGAGCCCTGGCCCCTCTGAGGTCTCCCTTGACCCCCCACCACCTGAGAACTTACCGGGCACGGAGTCGGACTGGTCCGAAGAGCGCCCCCAGGATGCACATGGGCAAGCCGGTCTGGACAGCCTCAAACCACTTTACCACGATCTCCCCTGGGGGCAGGGAGGGGGGTGGGGTAGGAGGTGAGGAGGGGCAGGAAGAGAAGCCAGTGGAGCTCAAGGCCTTGGACAGTGAGGCGCCTGCTTCTCTCTCAGGTGCCTCTTACCTATGAGGGGCAGCAATGCCCAGCCTACTCTGTGCTGTGCCCTGGGCCACTTGGCTGGGAGTGGAGGACAGGGCCCAAGGATGAGTCAGAGGAAAGCCGGGTGGGAAGGAGGCCTGGGGTCGGAATGCAGAGGCCTCTACAGCCAGGCTGGTTCCTCCAGACCTTGGGGAGCTTCTGAGGGAGTCAGAAGAGGGAGCCCTGATGCCTGGATGCCGCCATATCTGTGCAGGAGCCATAGGAGGCGGCGGGGATGGCACAGGCTCTGCCCGCGTGTTTGGGGAAAGCGGCAAATGAGGCACCGAGCCAGCTAACCGGTGCGGGGCAGAGGTGGGTGAACCCGGCCTGGGCCCCAGCACGGACCCTGGGGGCAGGCTTGTTTGCGTGCCCTCACCCTGCCCACCCCCCTCTCCGGGCAGCTGGCGAGGTGGCACTCACCCAGGATGTTGGTGGGCATCCCCAGCAGGGTGTGGAGCATGTCGTGCACCTCCCGGTACCGCTGGATCACGTAGGCCAGCTCCTCATCGTCCACGAATCGAGTGGGCGCTCGGGTATCTGGGGAGACCCTCTGACAACCGTGAGCCTCCCTTAGACCCCTCCCCACAGTTCCCAAGGTGCAACGGCCAGCCTCCCCTCGCTTCTGTCAGCCGCTCCCACCACGCTCAAGCCCCAAATACTCCTGGCACTCGGCTTCTGTCTGCACCTGCTGACAGGGTCTTGGGGCGGGGGGCAGGGAACGTGGTGGTACTGACAGCCCCTCAGTCTGGGCGACTCACACGCACTGCACGCGGCCTGCTGGACTCCGTGGTAAAGGAGCCCCAGCGGGGCTGCGGGGAGCAGGCGTTGTGTGACGGCAGTTTCAGCTTTGCAAGATGTGAAGGTGCTGGAGACTGGTTTCACAGCAATGAGGGTAAACTGGATACTTCTGAGCCGTCCATTTAGAAACGGGTAAGATGGAGTATTTTGCGGCTTTTTTTTTGTTTGTTTGTTTTACCACAATTAGAAATTGAATAAAAAGTTCCTTAGCACAAGCTAAGGACCCCTAGGGTGCCTTAGGAAGATCCTAGGGTGCTCTCTCCCACCACCCTCATCTCCGCCTCGGCAGTTCCTGCTCATCCTTCATGACCTGGCTTAAGCGTGCCCTCCCTGGGGAGCCCGTTCCCAATTGTCAGACTGATCAGGCCCATGTTACGGTCCCGCGTAGCGCCCTGAACTTTCCTGTGGCACTCAACATGATCGTGTCGTGACGTTTCCCATGTGTGTTTGTCAATGTCTCTCTCCCAGACCTGGGCTGTCCAGTAGAGCACCACTTGCCACATGTGGTCACTGAGCCTTGAAATGTGACAAGTTGCAATTGGGAGGTGCTACACATGAAAAATACACACTGGATTTCAAAGACAGTATGAGAAAAATGTCAACTCTCAATAATTAAAAAATATTGACTACATGTGAAAATGATAGATTGGGTTACACATTATTAAAATGAATTCCACTTTTTTTTTCTTTATTAAAGTAGCTAGTAGCAGATTTTAAATGTACTACGTGGCTTGCATTCTGTTTCTACGAACAGTGCTGCATCAGCCTGTCAGGCACGCAGGACAGGGGGCGGGCTGTTCTGATCATTGTTCTGTCTTCAGGGTCTGCATGACAAGGCATCTCCTGAATGCACGGCTACAGGGTCAGTCCCGGGCACTTTTCCAGCCCCAGGTGGGAATGTGAACTGTCCTCGCTTTGCCCACCTGCTGCCTCTCTGAGTCTCAGGAGCACACACACGGAGCAGGAAGAGCCTGCTGTTCCTGCTCCCAGGGCAGGCCCTCAGCCAGCCCGGAGGCCGTGAGGTTCGGTGCCTTCACTGCATTGGGGCGGCTGGCTCAGTGCCATGGTCTGTCTGTAGCCTCACTGGGTCCTGGGTCCCAATGGCTTCCGCAGCGTTCTATTTGCTGTGTGAAGCTGTAGGAGAGCGTAGCAACAGCAGCTACACGTACCGAGTCCCTACAATGTGCCTGCACTGTAAGATGACCTTTACCTATGTTATACTTTCTCCTCCTGACCATCTAGGGGGCAGATGCTGTTATGAGCCTCAGATACAGGTAAGAAAAAACCAGGCTCAGGGAGATAAAGTATCTTGCCCAAGATCATACAGCTGATCAAATGGCTCAGCAGGAATTTGAAACAAAGTCTGCTGGATCCCAAAGCCAGCAGCTTTAACATCCACCGGGGACAAGCCATGCAAGGGCCCTGGAAGAGGAACATTAGATCCCTTTTCCTCGGATAAAGCCTTGGAGAGGCCAAATGGCTTGCCCTGGCCATTTGCTGAGCCTGGACAATAATGCTGAGAAGAGAGGCAGGATTCTAACTCAAGCCACTCTTTTTTCTTATTCAACTCAGGTGACTCTTCACTCCCAAGCTCATGCCTGTAGTCTTGATGCCACAAGGATGAACACACTCCCTACCAACGTCCACCTCAGGGAGGGCGGCCTCACTTTGAACCTTGATCTAAATCTCCGCCGGTACAAAGGTGTTCAGCCTTGTATGGGCTGCTGGTTTCTGTCCTCTGGAAGTGTCACAATCTCTAGGGCTGTTCCACCAACCAGGGCTGTGACTGGTAGAGCGCTCACAGAGGCCCCGGCCGTCCTGCCCGCGCCCTCCACTGGTCACAGGACAGAAGGCTCAGCGGAACTGCAGAAGGCGGCTGTCCCTCACTAGGTGACACTTGGGGCAGGTCGCCCTGGTGGGTTTCCCACTGATAAAGAAACTCGCATGCTGGTCAAATCTGAGGACAATGGTTTAAAGTGGGACGGGGCAAGTGTCAGAAATATGGGGGGACAGGTTATTTTTCCAAGGATAATAACCTTCTAGGGCAGTGGTCCTCAACTGGGGACATTTGTGGGTGTTACAAGTTAGAGGCGGGGGCTACTGTTATCTGGGGGGTAGAGGCCAAGGATGCTGCTAAACATCCTGCAAGGCACAGGACAGCCCTCCCCACAGGAAAGAACTACATGGCCCAAAACGCCAATAGTGCCAAGGAGAGAGACCCAGCTCCAAAGAAGCCTTCACTCACTCCTTCACCCCTCCAGCCCGCTGGCCCTGGCAGCTGGGCTGGGCAGCCCCTCCAGAGGCCCTCTGTTGGAATGGGTATGTGTTGGCAGGTGGGGATGGGGGCGAGGAAGGTATCTAGCTATAGCCTGAGGACCTTTTATAAACCAGGTGTTACTCTCCTGCCTGAAGTCCTCAGTGGCTTTCTGTTGTTCCTATTACAAAATACAGACTCCTCCCCGTGGTTGGCTGGATCCGGCCTGGCTGACCTCCCAGCCCAGGGGCCGCCTCCCGTGACTCTCTCCTCTGCCACCCCATCAGTCGGTTTCTCTTTTCCTTAAACGCACAGAGCCTTGCACTCGTCAGTCCCTCTGCTCAGAATGTTCCTCTTGTCTCCCCTCAGGCTGCTCCTCCTCCTCTGCTAAGTCTCCTCAGAGGGGCCACCACGATCACCTCATCAAAAGTGGTCCCATCACCCTTGTCCTCTCTCCCGGTGACTGCTGTCCTCACAGGGCTGTCTTCTAGAATGGAAGTCCCACAAGGCAGGCTCTTTGCTGACTTTGTTCATTGTATCCTAACTGCTATGAACAGTGTCTGGTAAGTTCTAAGTACTCAATAAATACTTTGTATGAATTTTTATATGACAATTTCTTCCTTTTATGGCTTTAGTTACCTCCTCAACCATAATATTAGCTCCCTAAAGGCAGGGACCTTGTCTGTCCAGTTCACCATTATGTCCCCAGGACCTGGAACAACGGATGACACATGCCAGACGCTAAACAAATGAACAAGATCCTCAGTGACTGGGACCCTCCCCTCCCCCTGGGGCTGGACAGCGCCGCAGTTTGTCACACTCTAGGGAAAGCATGGTTTCTGGAACGGGGGACACAGCGCGGCAGTTAACAGCATGATCTGGGTTCGCACACTGGCTACATGAAGCCAGCAGGCAGCTTAGCTCCTCTGTGCCTCACCTTGATTTGTTACAGGGGATAATAGTAAAACATATGGACAGGGTTACTGGGAGGATTCAGCAAGACCATGTATGAGCCTGGCATCTGGGACGCAGCAAGAAGTTAATAAGTGCAGGCCAGTGTTATCGCCTGGGGAAATGTTACCAGCCTGTTTACCTGTCCCATAGAAAATGACAAAGCCTTGGCACAAGAAACTGAAAAACATTCCTGCCCACGATGGCAGCTTAGGTTCTGCCCTCCTGAGGACGTCACTCCCATATCACTGATCTGACCTTTCGGTGATGGTCACGTGCACAGAACCTGGAAACTCACGTTCACATCCAGGAAACGAAGATACTCGCGGCCAAGGGAGCCCTCTGGCAGGCTCTGCAGCTTGCCCAGGTCCAGGGTGGACAGAGAGATCCGGGGACGTTCCCTGCAAGGCACAAGGCAGGACTTGGGTGTGGGGAGGGTCCAGCAAAGGCTGGTGAAAGGTTCAGTTAGAACAAGGCTATGAGAGGTGAAGAGGCAGGGCAGCTACTGGGCCACCAGTCCTGATAGAGCATCTTCTAGGTGGCAGGGACTGAGGAGACTACCATAAGCTAAGGTCGTGGTTCCTGCCCACAGGGGCACAATCTAGGCAGGAAGGCCTCAGGTGTGACCAGGGTACTCACAAAGGGCACTGCGGAAAGGGGTAGGGGGTGTGGCCGGCATGTGTTATGGGAGCTTAGAGAAAGTACAGAGCCCTGTGGCTGGAACTGGGCCGAGGTCACCACACAGCACTACCCAGGGGTCACCATGGTGTCTACATGAATGGCATCCCTGGAGTTGGGCAGTGCCCAGCCTGTGCATCTGTCCCTACAGGAACAGGACAGACACAACGTGACTCTAGAGAAAACAGGGTCCCCACAGAATATTCCCAACCCCTGAGACAGAGCTGGGACCTACTGCAGGACCTGGGCGCCTTCTGGATCCCTCTTCATCTGGTCCCTGAGGACCTTCAGGGCACGGCATCCTGTGGTCTCCCCTAGAACTGCCACCATGTCTGAAGGAAAAGAAATTGGGACAAATATAGGATATATTCTTGCGTCAGTTACTTGACCTGGTCTGAGCTTTCATTTCCAAATGATAAAACAGGATGCAGTTCCTGTTTCTCTTAGTTATGAGGATGCATGTTAAACACTTAGCAAACCATTCTGCACACAGTTCAGGTTCAACATGCTTATAATTATTAGTATTAATGTCATTAATCTACTGGGATGAGGTGGTTCTGGTTAGCACAGTGCTCTCAGGAGGTTACAGATCACTTTCACGTCCATTATCACAGCACAATATAATGTCTCCATTGCCAGGCACAACCTTTGTTATCAGAGTTTGGAGCTTGAGCCCAGGTGCAGGCACTACCTAGGTGGTGATGTGCAAACTGCTTCACATTTCCAGCCTTCAGTGTCCTAGTTTGTGAAGTGCAGATAACACCTTTCTAACAGAGTTAATGTGAGAAGTCAAAAACATTATGCATATAAAACATTTAGCACAGTGAACAGCCAGAACGGGCTCAGTGAGCAGTTGCATTATTGTTTTTATTAGTAGGAGTAACAGTACTCCCCAGACTTAAGAAGTTTGGGAGGGATGAGAAAGGCATCGTAGAACCCTAGGAGGTTCTGGTGATACATGCAGCAAATATTTATTGAGCACTTATTACAGGCAAAGCACTATCCAAAATTCAGTCGGTACAGAAGATCAACGCAGTCATGGTCCCTGACTTTATAAAGTTTAATTTCTAGTGGGATGTTATCATTCGATGGGTGCTTAAAAATCATCTGTTTAGTCCAGAGGTTCTCATGGTGGCTGGATGACAGAATACCCTAGAAAGTAGTTTCAAAAGGCAGAAGCTCAGATTCCAGGCCCCTCCCTCCTGTCCCTCTCCACACCTGACAGATACGGACTGAGTTCAGGGTGGGACCCGGGCTTCTGCACTCTTATGAATGTTCCCGGCGATTTTGAGGTACAGCCAGGTTTGGGTACAGAAACCTAGTCTATTCTCCAGTTACCCGTAGGAAACGGAAGCCCAGACAGAGTTCGGGAGTCGCCCAGGCTTCCAAGGCAAGGGCCTCCCGGGAGCGTAGGGCGCTGGCGGCCTTACCGTGGCGATACGGGTTGTAGAGAGCCATTCCGGCAGAGCCGGCAGCCAAAAGCGCCTTCTGCAGCGGGGAGGTGGGGATGTGTTCGGGGTAGAGCAGGCCAGTGCCATGGCTCGCGGCTCGGAAGGGCACATCTGCCGGGCAAGAAAAACGCCGCTATCAAACGTGTGTGTATGGGAGGGTGGGGACACAGGACTCCTTCCCGCCTCCTCCACTTGCCTGCAGCGAGCGCAGGGAGACCTCGGAGCAAGCGGAGCGGTCGCACGGCCCCACACAGCAACGTCGCCATGACAGCACGCACTTCCCTAAGGCCGCGGGAGGACACGCGGGGCAGGGCGGGTGCTCCAAGCTTCCTTGGCAACGGAGCGCCGGAGAGGTCAAATCAAATGACCTCTATCCCTGTTACACTGAGTAGGACCTTTTGGGAGGAGAAATCGTAGCACGGACTGGAAAAAGCCCTATCGTTAAGTAGGAGGAAAACCCAAGCGGTCTGTCTGCCACCTACTCTACCGATGTAAACGTCTCCCTATTTCGCTTCACCCCAAGAAAGGGTCTGTAAACAAGCCCTGCTAGCATTGGGGTTCAGCGCCGGACTGTGTTTCTTTTTCCGCAGCACCTTTCCCCCGAGGATAGTAAGAGGAGAACCGTTTCCGGCTGAGACGCTGGACGGCGCCCGTGGGGAGGACTATATTTGGGTGAGGGACCGTACGACACTTCCGTCCGTCCAGCTTCGCCGCGAGCCCGGACCGCCGGCTTCAGTCATGGGGTCCGCCAGCTTGGCGCGGTTGAACGGGGTCTTTGCGGCCTACAAGCCCCCGGGGCTACACTGGAAGCACCTGCGGGATACCGTGGAGCTGCAGCTTTTGAAGGGTGAGTGGCTGTAGCCAGATCCATGGTTGCCCTCCAGTTCTTCCCGGAGTCCATTTCCGCCTCGAATCCTCTAGCAAAATAAAGCCATGTGACCTAGTCGCCTGGGCAGAGCGCTTTCCTATTCATGTATTGTGTATTTTGTTACTCCTCACTTCTTTTTGTGTTCAAAAGCGTAAATAGACTCAGTATTGTCTGTTGTCATAAGCAATTAATAAAGAATAGAGTCAGAATGTGAACTCAAGTCTGTTGCTTCCTAACTACTTGCTATTGCGTTCGCTGAACCGCGGGCCCTTTTCTGTCTCCTGCATCTCCGTACTTCCCTGGTCCTCCTTCCCAAGGTGATCGAACAAAATTGACAAGATGCCCTTTACCTGTGTATGCTCAGGTCTCAATGCTGGGAAGCCTCGTGCCCCTGAACAGCGTGTCCGCTTCCTGCTGGGCCGGGTGGAAGGCAGCGAAGAGAAGGAGCTGAGCCTCACAGCCACCAGTGTGCCCACCCTCACCAACCACCCGCTGGGTAAGGCACATAGAGGCAGGGGCTTGGGTGTCACTTCCCAGGAAGTCTACCCAGAGAGTGTCCCCATCTGTGCTCAAACTCCTGACCCAGACCTTTGAAGGGCCACAGTGGAGATGAAGTATTTGACAAGGAATATGCAGATTTTCCAGGTAGTAAATACTTGAGGCTTTGCAGGCTCAGTTCTGCCATTGTAGTGCAGAGCAGCTGTCTGCAAGGTGTAAAAGCAATGAGCCTGGTGTGTTTCAATAAGACTTTATGGACACTGAGATTTGAATAATTTTTTGAGTTTCATATAATTTTCATATATCACAAGATAGTATTTACTTAAATTTTTTTTAACCATCAAAAAAGGGGGGAAAAATTAACTTATGGGCCATTACAAAAATAGGCTTGAGGATTTTGCCTGCGGACTGTCGTTTGCTGATCCCTCTACTCTTCTGGGACTTCAGGTGGGAATTGAGACTCTTAGGTAGAAGTCCTAAGGAAGTAAAGTCAGGAGGCTATCAGAGGACCAAGGGGCTTGACCGAAAACCTTTAAACCCCTTCAACAGTGACATTCAGTGACTCTACAGTATAACAATAACAAGGATGATGTATTAACGATCTACTTTGTCCTGGGTACTTCACTAAGCTTTTTCCAAACACCACCTCCTTGAATCTTCATCACAATCTTGTGAAGCGAATCCTATTCTCACTTCACAAATGAGGAAACTGAGGGTTGGTGTTGACATTAAGTAACATAGTCTGGATCCAATAGGCTCCTTACCATCCCATTCCTTCTCCCAAGATTCCTTTTCATCTACAGAGGTGTAAATGTTTGTGGTGTATTCCTGCATTCACTCCATTTTTTTTAACAGCTTTCTCGGTATACCCAAAAAACCCCTACACATATTTTAATGTATCTATTTGGATGATTCCTTCATTCTTAAAGTAGTTACTCTCTCAGCAGCTAGTGAGTTCTAGGTTCTGCGGGTAGAGCTGTGAACAGACAGAACCAGGCTCTGCCTTAGGGAGCCCAGAGCCTCCATCTCCTCAGCAGGAGAGTGGCCAGGGCTCGCGGGCAGGAGCTGGACAGGGAGCCCTACAATCTTGATTTCCATCGTTGATTCCCTTTGTTTTGCCCAGCCCCTACAATGCTGATTCCTATTGTTATGCCCATTGAGGGAATGGTGAGAGGTAAAGTAACAGGCGTCTTAGGGTGCCCTTTCCCTGGGCCCAGGGAACTGAAAAAACAGTTCTAGGCCCCAGATTCCATGGTGGAGAAGCCTGCAAGTCCAACCTGATCCTGGTCTGCTCTCCGCGAGGCTCTAGGAGTGAGTCACCACACAGCCCAGAGCCATCCTTGTCTGTTGAGGAAGGCCGCCTCATTTGCTTCTTTCTAGTGTGCGGACCAGCATTCACCAGCCTGAAGGTTGGCGTGGGACACCGGCTGGATGTCCGGGCGTCTGGGGTGCTTGGTAGGTGATGCGGTGGGCCTGGGCGCGCAGTGCTGCATGCTGCGGGGGATCGGGGATGTGCAGGAGCCCAGCCCACGTTCAGCTTGACAGCCGCTTCCCACCACTGCTCTCCTCCCCTGATTCCTGCCCCAAGTCTGATCAGCTGGTAGAAGTGGGGAAGTCACAGCAACCCGTCTTTATCGAGTAACCCTTGCATGTGATGTGGTACAGAGCCATTTGTGCGTATGTATTCACCATGGTAAACGTACTCGGTAGATATTGTATGATTTTGTGGATGAGGAAAGTGAGGATCCACAAGCTTAGCTGGCTTGTCATGAGTCCCATGCTAGTGAATGCCTGGGTCCAGAGAGGGGAAGCCATCTTTGTTTGCATGGGGTGGCCAAGCATGTGCCTCTGGCCTCACTAGCCAGGATCTGGGTGTCGCTGGAGCTGGACACACAAAGCCCTGAGTCATGAGCCATCTGTGTGCCCAGGGTCAGGTGGTGTCCACATCCTCCGAATGCGACAGCCAGAGCTCCCGTGTCTTGCTTCCTGGAGCGCTGGCAGGCAGACATGACCTCATGCCGCCTCCCTCTCTAGGAGTGAAGGGGGGGGGGGTCATTCTCTCCTGCAGCCAGAGAGACAAACAGAGCCAGGGGAAGGCAGGAGTGAGTGGCCACAGTGCTCGTTTCTGTGGCCCTTCCTCTGTGCTGACTCCCCTCGTGCATTGTCTCCGTCTTTACGGCGCTACAGGGGTCAGACAGTATTTTAATCCCCTGATTACCGATGGGGAGCCTCAGCCCCCAGGAGGATGAAGGACGTGCTTAGAGCCACCCGAGTTAAGTACAGGTCTGTGTGACTGGGCCAATGGGCTCTTACTTCCAAGTGCATCAGAAGCCCCTGAAGGGCTCGCTAGGCATCCTCGTCCCCTCTTTACTGCAAGTCAGAGTGAGTGCATGTGGGTGGGGCCCAGAAAGCTGCATTTTCATGTATACCCAGTGGGGCTCGCTTGCTCCCTGTAGAAGCTTTCCTTGCCCCCTTGCTGGCTTCAGCAGCGCTGGAGGCGGGAATAGCCTGGTGGCAGGCATGGGAGTTGGGGGTCTCAGGGGAATGGGAAGCGGGGGCCAGGTGTAAGGTCAGCCCGGGTGTCTTTCAGTGCTCGGCGTGGGACATGGACGCAGCCTTCTTACCGACATGTACAACGCTCACCTCACCAAGGTATGGGGACGGGGGCCTGGGGACAGCTTGCTTATCCTCTGGCCCTTCCCCTGGGAGTCACTGGCAGTATTCTGAAGCTGAGAGAAGGCCCTTGGGACCACCTAGGCCATCAGAAAGCATTGTCCTACAGGACATGTAACAATAACGGAATAGTGACGGCTGGCGTTACTGTGCGCCGACTGCGTTATGCCCAGGACTGTACGTGGCCTCCCTCATGGACATCTTACAACTTCCTTGCAAAGTAGGGTCTGTTGTCAACGCATTTTGCAGGCGAGAGAACTCAGAGGATGTCGCTCGCCCAGGGTCACATAGCCTGAAAGGGACAGAGCTGGAATTTGAACCTGGATCTTTCCGACACCAGAGCCTGATCATGACACCACGTCATTCTCTCCCCAAGACAGAGTACATGTCACTGTTCAGTCTGGGGCTGGGGGGTCACGTTAGAGGGCCTGTGTTTTTAATGGTTAAGAACACAAATTCCGGAGCCAAAACCAGCTTCTACCTCTGCCGGCTGTGGGTTCCTGGGCGGATTACTTAACATATGTGCGCCTCCA
Source organism: Pteronotus mesoamericanus (assembly GCF_021234165.1). Classification (NCBI taxonomy): domain Eukaryota; kingdom Metazoa; phylum Chordata; class Mammalia; order Chiroptera; family Mormoopidae; genus Pteronotus; species Pteronotus mesoamericanus. The sequence goes on from NW_026555258.1 coordinate 5,918,678, forward strand.
TTTCCTCATCTCTTAAATAGAAATGATAATAGCACCTCCTTGGTATAGGCTCACTTTGAAGATTAAATTAGTGACTGCGTGTGACATAGTGCAGTCATTGGCGCATGGTAAATGCTCCATCAGTATCACCGTTGTCATCTCTGTCGCCATCTGATTTGTGGCAGAGACATAGATCATACTTGGGTGGAGAGAAGCCGACGGGGCATGCTCAGAGGGGCCCGGCACGATAAACCGTCGGGTTTGCCTGGGGTGCAGAGTTGGTAGGCATGGGGTGGTCGCAGTATGTCCGTCAGCGCCCTTTGCAGGCTGCCAGTCCTGACTGTCATAGGAAGGTCCAGTGCCCTGCCCCAGGGGGGTAGTGGGGCAGCCGGGCGGGGGCTGAGCGCCTCAGCTCCCTGAGGGAAAGCCTGAGAGCCCCCCACTCTAGCCTCAGTCCAGCACCTCCTTCCCCAGCGCTGAGGCTTGAAGCAGGGACACAGCCAGACCCTCCCATCCCTGTCCTCGCAGGATTACACGGTTCGCGGCCTCTTGGGCAAAGCCACAGATGACTTCTGTGAGGATGGACGGCTGGTGGAAAAGACGACGTACGGTGAGAGCCCACGGGAGCCCAGGGCGGGGGCAGGCGCCGCTGTGCCTGCCCCTGCGTTTGCTTTCCCTGGCTTCCTCCCGCAGCCCGCCCCACTCCAGTTACCCTTAGACACACCAGGCTTGCGCTGGCTACTGGGGGCTTTGGACACAGTGTTCTGTCTTCCAGGAATGCTCTGTGCTCCCCTGTGCCTTGTCACCTGGCTTAAATATCACCTCCCCGGGGAAGCTTCTCTAGCCCCTGGACTTAGACTGGGTGGGCTCTTCAGAATAGTCATCAACTAACAATTAGTGATTATTTAACATCCACTTTCTGACCAGACTCACCCATGAGAGTAGAGACTGTAATTTGACACCTGAGATCACACACTGCTCAGGGCCTGGGCGGTGGGAGGTGCTCGGTAGATGGGGCAGGTGGATGGATGGATGGACAGACAGACATACGGATGGGAGATGAGTGACGAGAGACGGGCCGGGAGGGCCATTCTTCACGTCTCACTCTCCCCCTGTTCTAACGTGTTCCATAAAGTGTATTGCATGTGTTTATTTGACACATGGTTTTGGGCACCAGCTGCGTCCCAGGCACTGGAAAGACATACGGTAAATCAGATGGGGTCCCCAGTCCCAGTGACCTCAGAGTTTCGCAAGGAGAGGGACACAGCTGTACATCTGGAGAAGATGACAAACACGGCAAGGCAACAGTGTGTGTGTGTATGTGTAGGTGTGTGTGTCAGCATCCAAAACACGCGAAGACAACCACCAAGTAGATAGTTCTGGGAGGGTGGAAGCCAGAATTCGGAGAAGGGGAGATACTTGTTGGTGCTGACCTGAATTTCTTCAAAGAACATTCATCTGTCAATTGCATAATTTAAAAATAATGTAAAAACTAGAGAAAATTAAATGGTGGGAAAGGGGCCCGGGTGCTGAGCGGCAGAAGCCAGGGGGACAGAGCAGTGTGCTCCGGGGGCGCTGGAGGAGGCAGCGTTTGAGTTGCAGGAAATGAGGGGTGGGCAGCGGCAGGTGCACTCCAGGTAAGACAGCAGCAGGGAGGAAGCCAGGCGGTGGGGTGAGGGGGCTGGGCCCTTCCGCGTGGGCAAGGCTTTGGCTGCCGCACCTGCTCCCAACCCTTGGGCCATAAGCTGGCACCTGCCCCAGCCGGACAGCAGGCTCAGCCTGTCAGCGGAGTTTGAGAGTGTCCCCAGGCTTCGCTGCTGCCTGCCCCACAGTCAAGCGATGGGACCAGCAGGCAGAGCAACTCCCACTTGGCCACCTGTTTCTGCACTTGGACAGATGGTACCCGCCCTCCCAGGGTTCCTGGCACAAAATACCATAGACTGGGGCTCAGGAGGTCTGGCTCAGAATATTAGGCAAAAGCCACATTATGTCTTAGAGCTTCATTTTCAGATGAAAACTTTTTTAATGTGGAGTCTGTGAGCCCATTGAAAATGTCCTTAAAGTCCTGAGTTCATGTGTATCTTTCTGAGAAGAGCGGCCTGAACTTTCATAAGATTCTCAAAGGCCTCTCAATCCCCACATGGGGCCCCTGGGATGAGAGGGTGCTCTGGGATCCCCTTCAGATTCCAAGGACGGGGCTGGTTTGGGGAGGGAGTTTGTCAGTTGCTGCCCAGCCTCCGCGGGCACCTGTGTGCTGACCACCCTCTGAAACTTTCAGACCATGTAACCAGAGAGCAGCTGGACCGAGTCCTGGCGCTGATCCAAGGCTCCCATCAGAAGGCCCTGGTGATGTAAGTGGGGCCCTGCCCACAGCTCCCTGAAAAGGGCCCTCCAGGGGGTGCCCACAGGGCTCCCCTAGGCTCTGCCCACCTGGGGGTCGATGCCATGGATCTCTTCAGAGCCTGCAATCAGACGTGAACCATTCATTCCTTCTACAGTGAACAGAAGTGCCTCTGTGTCAGGCCTTAGGCCAGCCCTTGGGGAAACTGAGGGGAAGGAAACATCAGCCGCCCTCCTAGGGAGTGTATGGTGAGGAAAGCCAGGGACCCGCGGTGTTATGGCACAGAGCTGCAGCGAGAGCGGTCAGCATGTGTGTGGCTGTTGAAGCCGGGGAGAGTGTGCAGAGGAGGCAGACTGCACTTACAGACTGGAAGGGGCAGAGAAAACGGCCGCTGCAACGGCCCCTGGAAGGGCAGGGGAGGGGGAGGGCGAATGAAGAGCTTCTGGAAAGGCATCTCTCGGGAGTTGGCAGGGCCGGGGTAAACAGTCAGCTCAGCTCCCCACCGCACGCCAGCCAGCCGACTCGACCTGCCTGCTGATCCCCAGGCACTCCAGCCTGGACCTGCAGACCCAGGAGGCCTATGAGATGGCCGTGAGAGGCTTGATCCGGCCCATGAGCAAGTCCCCGATGCTGATAGCCGGCATCCGATGCCTCCACTTTGCGCCTCCAGAGTTCCTCTTGGGTAAGTTGCCCCGGGAAGTTGGAGCAAGGAGATGGGACGCCTGGGGTTGGGGAGTCTCAGCAGAACACCCTTGCAAAGGCCAGCACATGCCAGCCCCGGTCTCTGCCGGCCGAGGCAGCAGGGCCAAATTCCCTCCCGGCCCTGTACTGGACTTGGCTGATTACGGCACGCAGAACAAATGTTATCCTAGCTCCTGCCAAGTCACCCTTTGAAGCCAGCACTTAACAAGCACAGGTTATATTTAGCGGCTCACTTCCAGAGCCCCCCAGTGCTTCAAGTTGATGTCGGCCATCAGACAGCATCCTCACCTCCCCCGTCCCACCCAACCCAGCCCCCCGCCTCCTCCCACTGCTTTCTTCTCGGTTGGTCATACAGTCAGGGCTCCATTTCTTGGGCATGACCAAGACTCTCCCCGTGCTAAGCACCTTATAGTATAAATTATCCCTTAGACTCCTCACAACCACCCATTTTATAGATGAGCAAACCAAGTCTTAAGAGTAATGCTTTGACTTTAACATGCCCACACATCACCTGGGGGTCTTACAAGGCAGATTTGGACTCAGCAGGTCTGGGTAGGGCCTGAGGTGCTGGGAGGTCTAGCAGGATTTCCCGCAGCACCTACAGGGCAGCTCTCAGGCTACACTTTGAATAGCAAAGCCCCAGAGAACTAAGGTGTCCTGCTAAGGTTATTTCACAGCCCGGAGGTACTAAGCGGTGTGGATCTAGGTCAGTGAGCGCCAGAGGCTATGCTCCGGACCTCAGTATCTGTCGCCACATGTCCCCGGCAGAGGTCCAGTGCATGCATGAGACACAGAAGCACCTGCGGAGGCTGGTGCATGAGATCGGCCTGGAGTTGAAGACCACTGCTGTCTGCACCCGAGTGCAGCGGACACGCGACGGCTTCTTCACCCTGGACGACGCCCTCCTGAGGACCCAGTGGGACCTCCACAGCATCCAGGATGCCATCCGGGCCGCAGGCCCCCGGGTGGCAGCAGAGCTGGAGAAGAGCTTGAGCCTGGGGCTGGGCCCCCAGCAGCCACCTGGTGCAGGCCCGCAGTGGGACGGTGAGGGACCAGGCTCTGCCTTCAATGGCCGGACCCTGGGTGAGGCAGCGGGTGGGTAAACACAGGAGTTGTTCCTGAGCCAGAGCAGATGACAATGCAGAAAGAGTCAGGAATCTCTACTGCATGTGACGTGAAATTCTGAAGCTGTAAGAAAGAAGACCTGACACAACTGAAAAGGAAAAAACTGCAATGGAGGAAAAAGACGGTGAACGAACGCCAGACTGGGAAGTATTTGCAGGATGTTTCATGAAGAACTAATATCCATAATATATAAAGAGTTGTTATAAAACAAGAAAAAAATGACAAGAAATTTGGGCAAAGGACACGAATTGCTTGTAAAAATGTAACCAAGTGGCCAGTGAGCCAGAAATGATGCTCAACCTTTCTAATAATGAAAGACCTCCAGGTGAACATGAGATGACTTTTCCTTGCCTTTGGAAAAAAGCAGTAAAAAGATAACACCCAGCGTTGATGGCGGGAGAAATGGGAGCTCTGTGCTGGTGGCAGTGTGACAGGATGGCAGGAAGCTAGGCAAATCCCCAGGCAGGTGGGCTGGGGAAACTGAGGCAAGGAAGTTAAACAAGGCCAAACAATTTGAGCAACTTACAGCCTACTCGTACATAAATCACAAACCTTATTTCCCCTAACCAAGGACACTTAAGAGCAAATGGTTCAAACCTCCCCTCCCTGACCAGAGAACACAGAGCTTCTGTCACCCTGGTCTGGGACACCACAGGTGTCCAGGAAGGGAGGGGGAGGGAGGACCTAGAAGCTGGCTACAAGCATGAGACCCATAAGAAACACAAGATAAACAACTGTCTTTAATTGAGCTTATTCACAGGGTTTAGAGAAGGGGAAGAACAAGACCAGGGTGCACCTGCAGGGAGAAAATAACAACGGTCATTCATCAGCACCCCGTAGTCACAGAAACACCAAAATAGAAGAGTCTACTCCCTCCCTCCGACTCCAATAGAAAGCCTGAGCCCTCGCACGCAGGTGCCACTCTCTGGTTCTGATCCCCAGATTTCCGCCCTCTGTAGGGCTGAATAAATCTTATTCTTGTTACCGGTGTCCCTGAACTGAATTCTTTTGGGAGACAACCCAAATCCGTCCTGGATTCGGTTCCATAATAGTAGGAGTATACAACTGTGAACTTTTGGTAGTATATATGTAAACTTAAATTACTGCCTTATAACTCAGCAGGTACAGTGTCAGGAATTTATTAGCTTAGGTTGCAGAAAGCTATAGATATGTGGATGTTCATAGTTGCATTGTAATAGTTATAAATGGGAATGTAATTACCATCTGTTAGTAAAGGACTGCTTAAGGAACTGGCACATATAGGGCCAAAGGGATCTAATACCATCAAGAAAATCAATGCTCCTACTTTTTTAGCCATGTTTCCTGCCAATTTTTTATTCTTGGCTTTGGACACCTTGGCCCCTGTGTGCTTTTTTGGGGGGCGGGGCGGGGATGGGTGGTCTTAACCTTGAAGGAGCAAGGTGGCCTTTGGCTAGGGCTCTGGTTTGGGCCCTTAGGGAAAGCATTGCATGTCTTGTCCCTGCTGCCATCATGGGAGAGAGGGCCCCGGTCACCAGGGCTCCCTCCCCTTGACGCCAGGGTCGCCTGCAGCTCAGGGCCGTGCTGAGCAAGCGTGGTCTCCGGGCTGAGAGGCTGCAGTAGCTCAGCTCCCTCGTCCTAACATGAGAATAGCGATTTCGCCCACCTCCCCACCTCGTGGGGTGGTTGTGAGGACAAAGGAAGCCATGGTCAGGTGCTTGTCATGGTGCCTGGCGCATGAGACCTGCTCTCTGTGTGAGCTGCCTGCTTGTTATGGCTGCTCCTCTGAACGCTGACCTCAAAGGGCTGCCACAGGAAGAGGCTGAGGTCTTCTCTGCCTCACGTCTCGTTCCTCCGGCAAAAAGTCAGTTGGGAAATGGACAAATGTGACCTCAGCCAGGTGACCAAGGACATCAGCAGTGATAAGTCATGTTGCTCGTTGGTACTCTTGCTGTGATGTGACGTGACAGAAATGGCCCTTTATTTTCAGGTCCTTTTGTTGGAGAAAGGAAGTTTTCTGGAAATTCCATTATAGCCAGCTTCTCTGGGGAAGTTGTTTTTAAATCCAAAGACTTGAACCACATTCCCTGCACATGAAACGTGTTTGCTTTTTCTTCCTTCTCTCATTGTCTCTTTCCCATCTAGTACCGTTATAGTTGTAGACATCTGCATTTTTAGCAGAGTTTTACCCATTTATTATTATTTTTTAATATTCAAGAACTGCTGACATATGAGGGACTTGAAAAATGCAGATGAAGAAATAATAGGTATCTTATGCTTTAATACATTGTGGCAGGATTGTACTATAAGCAAATGAATCAAACAGCTATGTAAATCACAAACAAAACCTAAAAATGAACCAAAGTGAAAAGGATAACTTCCAGGCAGTATCTTTCTATTGTAACCTGTTATTTAAGGGAATACTAGTGATTTGTTCTCAATAGGATGTAAAACTTGTTCCAAATTACTTTTCCTCAGTCCTGCCTGCCAAGAACTTAACTGTGATGTAGCCACCCTTCCTTCCCAGGTATATTGGCAGGTGTATGTGTGATCTCAGAATACACAGGTGACATAGATATGATATGACAACTGAAATGGTGGATTCATTTACATTGTTTACACTTCTATGACCAGGCCTTAAGGGAAGGTCAGTTTTTTAAAAACCAAGTAGTGTCTTCCTACCTGTCTCCATATACATGTCAAAGAAGAAGGGTGTTCGTGCTTCAGCTTTGTTTTTGCTCAGTAATATAGTCAAGGAAGAGTTTGTTTCCAAGTGACCTGTTGAGCTGTGTAAGCATTTTTGTTTATTTCAAATAAAATATATTTGTATTATTTGTCATTCATACTATCCATCCATACCACACTATCCTCTGTATCAGATAGTCCAATAGAAATATACCTGTTTTGTTCTTAAAAAAAAAAAAAAAAAAAAAAAAAAAAAAAGAAATGGCCCTTTACCTCTGAGGTCTTCCTCCCAATAACCTGTGACCCCAGTCTTACCATGAGAAGAACATCGGGTTCCTGTGGTGGGGCGTCCTACGAAGTGCCTGGGCCGTGCTCCCCAAAACTGTCCAGGTCGTCAAATGCGGTGAAGTGTGAGGAACTGCCACGGCCAAGGGGAGCCTGAAGAGACAGGACAACTAAATGTAAAGGGGGGGTCCTGCAGACCTCGAATGCTCCAGACTGTAACAGTTTTTGCAGTTTCTTTTTTGCATTTGAATTTATGGAGGGAACATAAGGAAGATTAAATGAAGGTGGGAGAAGGAAAGGAGGGATTGGATTACTGGAGAGTTAAGATTATTTGCTTTCTTCAGGATGGTCACATAATAAGGGAGGGGTCTGCAAAGAGGCATTTCAAAGGTGTGTTAACCTAGATGCACAGAAACAATGGACGGGACTTGATTAAGGCAACAATAAGATTTTACTAAAAAAGTTACAACAGTGTATAAACTTCGGAGACTCTTTTTTTCAGCATTGGGCAACTGAGATTCATCCATGGAGGGATCAGGAGTTCATTCCTCTCTATCGCTGCACAGTATAACACAGCATGGACATGCCACCATTTGTTCACTAGTCTTGCGGTTTTTAGTGATTATGAATAAAGCCAGAGATTTCTTCTTTCTTTGATATATATTGTTGCCTCCCATTTCACTGAGGAGCCAGAAGCAGTTGGAAGAGGACTTACATGAGCTCCCTCCAGCACTCCCTCGCCTCCCTGCATCCAGGTCCATAAGCTCTCTTTTCTCCTGTAACGAAGGATAAACTTGCGGCTGCTACCCACAGCCGGCCCTCTGCTTGCACATGAGATCCCACCTCTTTCCTGACCCAAGGTCTCACCTGGCAATGCTCCCCTCTCTTCTCCTTTGTCAATGACCTCCTTTTTACCTGATTATTTTCATCAACATACACACATGCCGTTAAATTTATCTTAAAAGCAAATGAACAGAAAACAGCATGGCAGGTCCTTCCTTAAGAATTAAACTTAGAATGACCATATGATCCAGCAATTCCACTTCTGAATATATATCCAAAAAGAATTGAAAGCAAAGGCTCAAACAGACATGTGTATACCCATGTTCATAGCAGCATTAGCTAAAAGGCAGAAATAATACAAGTGTTCACCAACAGATGGAAAGGATGAGCAAAATGTGGTCTGTCCACATGATGGAATAGTATTAAAGCGTTAAAAAGGAAGACACTTTGACAGGCACTGGACCATGGATGAACCTTGAACACATTATGCTAAATGAAATAAACCAGTCACAGGGAAACAAATACTGTGCGATACCATTGATTGGAGGTCCCTACAGCAGTCAAGTCCATAGAGACAGAGAGGAGAAGCGCGGTGTGGGGGCTGGGGAGAGGGCAGCTCCTGTTAAGTGGGGACAGAGTTTCAGTTCTGCAAGATGAAAAGCCCTGTAGAGATGGACGGTGGTGATGACTGCCTGACAGTGTGTTCAGTATCACTGAATCATACACTTAAATGTGGTTAACTCCCGGCTGGCGTGGCTCAGTGGGTTGGGCATCATCCTACAAAGTGGAAGGTCCTCAGTTCAATTCCAGGTCAGGGTACAGGCCTGGGTTGTGGACCTGGTCCCTGGCTGGAGGCATGGGAGAGGCAACTGATGGATGTTTCTCCTGCACATCGATTTTTCTCTCCTTCTCCTTCCCTTTCCCTTCCCCTCTCTCTAAAAAATAAATAAAAAAATTTTTAAAAATAAAATGATCAAAGAAGTGCCCTGACCAAAGTGGTTCAGTTGGTAGGGCATCATCCTGCAAAGTGAAAGGCCACGCGTTTGGTTCCTGGGTGAATCATGGGCCAGGATTTCAGGCCAGGTTCCCTGCTGGGACATGTGCGAGAGACAGGCAATCAATGTTTTCCTTTTCCTTCCCTTCCTCTCTCTAAAAATAAAGAAATAAAAATCTTTCTTAAAAATACCTTTAAAAAATGGTTAAAGGAGTCAATTTTATGTATATCTTACCCCTTAAAAGCCCCAAGCAGAAAAACAAACTCTTGACCTCATATTTCTCTCTGGTATCAACTTAAGAAAAGTCCAAACCTACACAAATTTTTATGAGCTTATCTGAGCCATACAGACAATTGCTGGGAAGCAAAACCTCTTGAGAAAAAGCTCTGGAAAAGTGTATACATTACAATCAAAAGAGGAGGTGAGCTCTGGCTGATGTGGCTCAGTGGACTGAGTGCCAGCCTGTGAACCGAAAGGTTGCTGGTTCAACTCCCAGTAAGGGATGCCTGGGTTGTGGACTAGGTCCCCAGTTGGGGGCGTGTGAGAGGCAAACAATCCATGTGTCTCTCTTGCATATCGATGTTTCTCTCCTCTTTCTCCCTCCCTTCCCTACTCTCAAAAAATAAAATCTTAAAAGAATAAATAAATTTAAAAAAAGAGGACGTGTAAAATGGGCTAGATTAGAGGGGTGGGAGAAAGCAAGGGAGGCGGGAACCTCTGGGTTTGGATGAAAAGGTAAAATGATAGACACATACTTCTTGACCTAGGTGAGTACAGGGTTAACACAGTAACTAACAATGAGGGGATTTGTCGCTTTAGCTCTGGTGAGGTGGTTTTGCCAGAGGGGTTTAGCAGAAGGGAAGTCAACTTGACCTTCCAGAGGTCTGCTATCTTAGATGCAAAAGGACAGTAGTCAGGCTCGGCTAAAGGCTGACTTGTGTCAGGGAAGATTCTGGCCTAGGACAAGACTATCCTTCATAAACTGCCTTTGGTTCAAATGTTTTAATTTCACACCATCCTCCGTGGTTACTTTGGTCTCTGAGTTTGTGAGGACACCACGCAGGTCTCCCCTGAGATGGTCAGGTTCAGTACGTGGCCCCTTTTCGTCCATGCCAGTTACCGTGTTTCTCTGCCTCCATTAAGAGCAAAACTCCGTCCTGGCCCGGTGGTTCAGTTGGTTAGAGCATCATTCAGATACATCAAGGTTGTGAGTTTCATTCTCGGTCATGCACCTCCAAGAAGCTACTGAGGCAGCATAGCTGGGAAAATTCCTTGGCAAGTGGAATGGGGAAACCGAGACAGCAAAACAAACCAGGTGAGCTATTTACGGCCAGATACAGAAGGTCACCTACCTAGAGACATTATCTGAGCCTCTGTTGTATTTCAGCTCCAGCCCCAGAGAAGCCAACAAAACCAGGTGGGTGACAATGACCTTTGCCCTGGCACTGACCCTTCGGTAGAGACCATGAGCCTGAAAGAGCACACTTGGAGAACTGATGAATAGTCTGCTGCAACCCTCCCCTGAGACCTCCCTTCCAATCCCTGCCTGCAAGAGAGAGAGAAAGCCCTGCAGACAAAGGACTAAGCATACTAAGCAAGTGCCCTCCCTCTGGGTAGCATGCCCCAGTGCCTTCCCCTCCCCTCTCTCTGTCCCTGACAGGCATGCACGTCCTAAACTCCAAGGGTCCCCACGAGACTTGCAACAAGGGGAGCAGTGGACAGTGGTGTCTCATCCCAGGCTCACCCCTGAACCTGTGTCCAAGGCCCCCTTTTCTCTGACTTCCCAGGGAGCTAAGGCAGCCAAACCTTGGCCCTCTTCTTCTTGCTGCTTCTATGTCAAGTCCTTTGTTTCTCTGTCTCCAGCTTAAATAAACATATTCTCAAAGTCACCTGGGCTCAAGTTGTGAAATCAAACCCACACACTACCAGCTGGCCCCAGGCAAACCCACTTGAAATCAGGTCCCCTGTCCAGTGACACCACCAATGGATGCGTAAGTAAGTGGGACAGCAAATCAATCTCTCTCTCTCTCTCTCTCTCAAATCAGTTTTAAAAAAGAAGAACCCCTCCCTCCAAAATCACATGGCTGTCCATAGGGTTGCTACGTGACATTGCTGGTGCTCACGTTTATGCCTCTCACCTGACCTATCCCATGAACTTCACCTCTAAATATCTGTTGCTTAACATTCCACTTTCATGGTGACTTGGCAGCTCAAACCTAATAGAACCCCAGCCTAAGCCCATACCCTTCCCTCCGCCCTGCTTTTCTCACAGATCTCTTCATTCCAGTAAATCACAACTTGACCCTTCTAGTCACTCAGGCCAAAATCCTAGCAGGCCTCTTTCCATCAACAGATTCTCCTGGCTTTATCTTCAAATACCGCTGTTTCCAGAATCCCAGCACTTCTCACTACTTTCCTCCGTCCACCCTCGCACCCCCTCCACCCAGTGGACAGAGGGATTTTGTGAAAATGCAAGGTAGGGCTTGTTTCTTTTCTGCTCAAAGCCCTTCCCCGTCTCAGCTAGAATAGGAGCCAAAGTCCTTACAATGGTTTGAAAGGCCCCCAATTCTGCCCTATTGCCTGTCTTTTCCCTGCTGTCCTCCTTGATCGCCCGCTGCATCCACTTTGGCTTCTCCACTGTCCCTCAAAGACTGCAGCCACCTCCTGCTCACCCCCCCAGGCATCTGCAGGCTCCCATCCCCCTTCCATGGGGCTCCATCTTCTGATACCTTCCCACCTTATTGAGCTGCCCAGCGGGGGCCCCTTCCTGGGCCCAGGGCCTAAATTTGAATCCATTCACTATGTATTGGGGCAGAAGGAAAGCCCAAATTTTATAAGCTTCAGGTCCCATCCCTTTTCCCTGACTTATTTTGCTCCCCAGATCTGAAGAACGGTTTATTTTTATTTGATTTATTGTCTGTCTCCCCTGCCTTGGAATGTAAGCTCCACAAGGACGGGGATGTTTGTCTTTTCTTTCTTACTATTGCATCCTTGGAGGTGAGAGCAGTGCCTGGAAAAACACTTGCTGGAAGAATGAATGAATGACCAAATAAATGAATGACTATCAATGCCCAGACACCCCGCTTTCAAGCTAACAGTTTTCTCTTCATACACCACCAGCCTACTCCCCTCCCCCTTTCTCCCACGTGCCGTCTCTTACTCCTTCCCAGCTCCCCTCTCCCCCTCCATTCCAAGGACCTGCTGCACCCAGAATGTTGGCTCATTAAGGTCCCACTTTATTTGTATTTACTTATTTTTTGAAGACTTTATTTATTTATGTTCAGAGAGAGGGGAAGGGAGGGAGAAAGAGAGGGAGAGAAACATCGATGTACGAGATACACCCATTGATTGTCTCTCACATGCCCCCAACCGGGGACCTGGCCTGCAACCCAGGCACGCGCCCTGACTGGGAATAGAACTGGCAGCCTTTCAGTCCACAGGCCGGCGCTCTATCCACTGAGCCACACCAGCTGGGGCTAAAGTCCCACTTTAAGCCCCAAAAGTGGCTTTGCCTTCCTCTGGGACCAGGAATATACTTAGAACAGGCAAGTGTATCATCATAATAATGAGCTGACATTTGTCTCTATCTTTACCATCATCAAACCGGCCTTTATATCTATGATCCCCTTGTGAAGTGGCCGCAGAGGTGTTAGTGTACCTACTTTAGAGATGCAGAAGCTGAGGCCTGGTGAGGTGGAGCCCCCAGACCAGCCTCCTGTATCCTTCTGCACACCCTACTGAGCTTTCTCTGTGCAGCCACAGGATAAAAAAACACACAGAAAACCATAGCCATCACCATGTTATCAACATCTTGATATTCTCTGCCATATCCCATCAGTCCCTCCTTTGAGTACCTCAGCAGGAGCCGTGGGACTCATCTGGGGATGGGCTGGCCAGCAGGAGGGACCAACATTAGTCACACAAAGACATTCCTGTGTGGGTGAGACTGGGCTGGGGATGCTGCCGGGGGTGGTGGGGGCTGATTAAGAGACAAGCATCAAGTGGGTGGCTCAGGCGTGTGACTGGAGGGGCGGCGGGGCTGTCCCGGAGCCCTCCAGCCTGCTTGTGATCAGCCAAGAAGCCTGTGTTCAAAGTGATTACTCCCCTACCCCGGCCCAGAACCTTGTGGTCCCCACCCCAACCCCTACAGGCACGATCTGAGCCCCTAACAAGCCAGGATGTAGAAGAGCCTTAAGATGGCAAGCAGAACGAGCTCCTCCCTGGCAAACCAGCTGGGCAGGTCTGCAGGTGCCAGGGAGGAGGGTGGAGCAGCAGGTCAGCGCCAGCCCAGGAACTGGGCTGACAAATGTCTGAGCCTGGAAAAGGCCCTGGGGAGAAGCCAGAGGAAATCCACCTGGGTTTGATTTAGAGCTGGCTCTGAGGGGCTGATCGGTCTGGAAATGGGTTTAAAGATGACTGGTTTGGAGGAAGGATTTGCTCAGATGTTATTACTGGTGTTTAAAAACAATTGTGTCAATTATGAAAGACTACTGACCAGAGAGGCCCGGTCTTAAGAACACCTGGGTTGCTCATTAAAAAGACAGGCTTGCAAAATCAGGATCCCTCCAGAGGGGTTAGGGACCCAGATCTTTATCTTTATAAGCCCTTTCATGTAATTGTGATACTCAGAGGTTTAGAAACTATTTCCGGGTCTTTAAAGACCACATCCAGCCCTGGCTGGTGTGGCTCAGTGGATTGAACGCTGTCCTGGGAACCGAAAGGTCACTCACCAGTTTGATTCCCAGTCAGGGCACAGGCCTGAGTTGCAGACCAGGTCCCCAGTTGGGAGTGTGAAAGAGGCAACCAATTGATGTTTCTCCCCTTCTCTTTCTCCCTCCCCACCCCTCTCTGAAAACAGATAAAATATTAAATAAATAAAGAGTATATCCTTGGAACCTTCAATCTCTGAGTCTGCCACTCAGCTGTGTTTCTTTGGGAAAGTGACTTAACCACTCTGAACTTCATTTCCTTCATCTGGAAAATGGGGATAACGATATCCCTCTCAGGGCTGCCATTAGGAACACATGCAACAGTCACACCAAGCCCAAGGCTTGGGGCCTGGCACAGGGCATATGCTCAGCTGCTAGGACTACTATTGCAGTTGAGATCCTTTGGCATTTTGGGATGAATACAAGGAACTGAAGGAGCTAAAGGTCAGGAGAGGATCTGTTCCTGCTCATAGTTCCTGACGTTGGGAATGAGAGACTCAGTGAGAAGAGAGCAAAGCCTCTTATTCGAAGAAATTAGGAGACAAGAGCCAAGGTCAAGCCCAAGGCCAAAGCTGAGGCTGTTCATTCCTGGCCATTGGCTTGGCTGTAGGTCAAGGGCCTTGGGCAGATACGACTTGTAATAAGCACAGCAGGGATTTTTGGTTAAGACATTGGGTTTATTAAGGGTTCTTAATTTGGTTAAGGGCTCAGGGAGCTTTGGGTTCAAGCTCTGATTCCTTTCATTGACACATGACCTTGGGTAAGAGACTAGAGGACAAGCCTCTGCTGTGGAGGCGGGACAATGCACCAGCAGCCAGGCTCAGGAATTTGGAAATGTGACCTTGAGCAAGTGGCTCCACTTCTCTGAGCTTCAGTTTGGGGACACTGGGCTGGGGACGCTGGAGAGTACCTCGCCTAGCCACACTGGCTCACAGTTTTGTAACTGTTATTACTACCATCAAACCCTTCTCCGGGGAAACCTTTGCTTGGAATTGGGTCCCTGGCCTGGCCTTCCTCTCTCTCCGTCCCTGAGGTGTCCTCTTTTTCTGAGCAAAGCAAAAGTGGGGTGTAATCGGGTGACTCTACCTTGGTGAGGTCAGGCTACCCGCAAATAACCCTTCTCGGTTTCCAGGGATGAGTACGTGGGCTATATTGCCTTAGTGGTTTGAATTTCTGTATGTGCCAGGTGATAGATATCTTCAGGTCTCGTTTACACTGTATGCGGTCAAACAAATTGCACACTTGCAGTATCAGAGTTACCCTGGATACTATCAGGCAGGCCCCGAGAAACGTCACTATTGCATCTCACAATCAGTTGGCTTCTTACTGCCCCGGGTGGGTGGAGGGTTTTTGAGAAAACCGTCTCTCCTCTCTGGGGCGCTGGGAGAATCTAGTCTGTGGCTAGCGGTTTGGCAGGCCAGGACTTTCCCAGCAAGACCCTCCCCGGGTAGCTTCGTGGCAGTGGCTCATCTCCGAGCACACACTGCCCCCTTGAGGTCACCTCCACCATGACACGTGGGAGAGGGGACCTTGCACAACGAGGAAGTGGATCCAGATGATGCTTTCCTTCCAAACATCCCATTTAGTGCCGTAAAATTGGCCCCAAATGAAAAGGGTCTTTGGGGCACTGGCAGCGTATTCGTTTTCAACTTGAGAATCTGGAATCTACCCGAGTGCCATTTGTTGCACCTCAGGGCAACCCCCAGAGGACACAGCCACATGACATCTTCGGACTCTTGGTTATCTGTGATTTGTAAAGAGATGAAGGGCTTAGGGAACAATCGACAAGTGTGCTTGCTTTCTAGTGGGATTAGGGTTGAGGACAAGGTTAGAATTAAGCAGAGTAACTAGTACAGAGTTGAGGGAAAGGTATTTTGCCACAAATTTTGATATTAGATACCAAAAAGGGGGTGGGAGGAATAAAGAAAATAAAAGAAAGCATTAGTTACAGGAAGGTCAGGATTAACCATCTAGCTTGAGAACTCAGCGGGTTGAGAGGTGCTGTGGTGGAGGCGTGGAGGCGTGGGTCCCACACCCGCTATATGGCCAACGGTGTAACAGCATCGAGTGCTCCATAGACATATGGGAAAGGAAAAGACCATCAATAACCCTACCCTCTTCCATAAGCATTACTATTACTTTGGCCCACTCCCTTTTATTTTTTCCCCTGCATGTCAGCCTTTCATGTCTTTATTGGATTTAATACCTTTATTGGATTTTTTAAATCATAAAGAGTTAAATGATCAAACACGTAAGTTGTAGAACATAAAAACCACCTCCCTCCCCCTAAGAAGACTGGTCCAAAACGCAGAGCTGGGGTACAATTATAGATGAGGGGTGCTCCTTTCCTGATCACTTTCCAACTGAGAATGAGGAACTGAACCCCTTCACATGCTGGGCCACCCAGTCTTCGTCTGGGCCTTCGCAAATGCCACGTGCCCTCCTCGAAGACTGTCCCACGTGCTCGTCTGGCTGACTCCTAATGTGCCGACATTGATGTCTCTTCTTCAGGGAGTTTCCCCAACATCCCCAGTTGCTTAGGTGCCACTCAGATGGGTTCCTATAACCCCATGGCAGCCTTTGATCAAACTGCATTGTCACTTCTTGGCTCCCTGACTCCCTGCTGGCAGGTGAGCAGGGCCCCAGAGCCTGTGGCTCCCCAACTCCTGGCACTGGCTTTTTGTGAGGACAGAGGCAAGCCAAGCCCACTGTCTATGGGGAGGAAACGGGGTGAGGCGGGGGAACCTGAGGAAGGGATTCACGTCTCCTGGGGTTTCCTCCCTCCAAGCCTGGCTGTTCCCTCTCCTCTTCTTCCTCCACTACAAAATGATGTGACCCAGGGAGTTGAGAGGAGAGCGGGTCAGAAGAGGCAACAACTGTGTGGGGCCTAAGGAATGTGAGAACCTCAGGAGGCCACTCCGGTACTGGCTCCATCTCTAGTTAACTCTCACCCAAGCCCGGAGGCGACAGGATCAGGGCCACATTCAGTGGGGCAAGTACCGAGTACGTGAGGGGCCGGTGGGATGGGCATCATTCGAGATAGATGACGGTCTTGTCCTCAGAGGCTGCTTGGTCTGGTAAGAGTCCAGGGCAAGGCCTCATGGTGTAGGGTCCACGTCAGAAGCCTGAGGTCAGGAGCCAGAAGTGCCTGGGCTGTTGTCCCGGCTCTGGGCTCTGCCACTGTGTGACTTTGACAAGTTGCTTTGACTCTCTGAACCTCAGTTTCCTTACCTGCCAAATGGGGACAATAGAACCTATGAAAACCTGGTGACATTATGATATGGAAGTTTAAGAAAGAGCCAGCCCCGGGACCGGTGTGGTTGGGTTGGTTGGGCATAATCCTACAAAGCGAAAAGGTCCACCAGTTCGATTCCCAGTCAGGGCACATGCCTGGGTTGTGGGCCTGGTCCCTGGTTGGGGGCGTGTGAGAGGCAACAGATTGATGTTTGTCTCCATCTCAAAAAATAAATTTTGAAAAAGAAATGGCCAGAAAAGCCTCCGAATAACACAGGCAGGCTTTCCTGGTGAACCTGGAAGGGCATACAGAGGTGGCCGTGACTGCAGCCTGGAACAGGACCAGAGCGCTGCAGAGGAGGGGTTGCTCTTCAGCGCCAAAGGCAGCAGGACACACCGTCCTCAGGCGCTGGGGCCTGTGCTGTTGTTCACCAAGCCCTTGCAGCGCCCTCTGGAGGTGGCTGCTCTTGGCTGAGACAGCAACAGGTGCCCATCAAATACCCGCGGGTTCACTCTCATTTCCCAGCCTCCCTCAGTCAGTTTGGGCCACAGGACTGGTTCTGGACATTTATCTGTGAGCAAAAGTGACGTCTGCTGATTTGGGGTCAGTTCAGGGTGAGCTGGAGATGTGTCTTCTCCATCTTTTCTCCTGCTCTGCGTTCCAGAGGTGAAGCTCCGAAACCGGAGGGCTACCAGAGCCTCATTGGACTTTGTGAGACCAAGAAACCTTTCCTGAGGTCGGCCATGAGAACTGGGGGCATCTGTTGAAGGAGCTGATGTTGACGGATGCCTACAGTGCTGCTGTATGATTTCCACCTAGAGAGGCCAAGGCAGATGCGCACGGCCGCACGGCTTACAAGTGGGCAGAGCTGGAACTCAATCACACCCAGGCCGGACTCTCACGGCTGGTTTTTAGAAACTAGTCTTACTTTACCTCATGACAGCCTGACCCCAAGGGCTGCTGTCACATCTGCAATTTTATGAGAATGTCCAGCAGGACAGGGCCAGAGGGGCAGCTGGAATAGTGAGAATCCTTAGCAAGTCTGGTGTGAGGGAGGGATTGAGCAGAAAGGACAAAGGACTCGTGGACATGGAGAGCTGTGTGGTGACTGCTGGTGGGAGGCGGGTACAAGGGCACTAAATGGTAGTGGAAAAACACAACAACCAAGTCCGGTGTGAACCCTGCCATTCTGGATTGCA
Organism: Pteronotus mesoamericanus; assembly: GCF_021234165.1. Classification (NCBI taxonomy): domain Eukaryota; kingdom Metazoa; phylum Chordata; class Mammalia; order Chiroptera; family Mormoopidae; genus Pteronotus; species Pteronotus mesoamericanus. The sequence continues at coordinate 5,936,695 of NW_026555258.1, forward strand.
CTGAGCAGTTGCTCCATCCGGTTTCGCGCCCGCCAGCGATGGTTGGTCATGATGAGCAACGCCCAGGGAAGAGGTGACAGCTCATCCTTGCTTGGCAGAGGTTACAACTGGGGACCAGAACTGCACTCTGTAGATGGATTTACAAGGGAAGAATTCCTCCCAACGTTGCTCTTTTTACTCTCAGCTCTTACCCGTTTGTCCCCCAACCCAGAAAGGCAGTGCTGCAAACCGTCAACTTCAGAGTTAGACTTGGGCTCAGATCCCTGCTCTGCTACTTACTGGCTATGTGACCTCGGGCAAGTCACTTTGCTTCTCTGAGCCTCCATTTCCTCATCTGAAAATTGGGGATAGCAAAACTAAATCCCCATAGGATGGAACTTAGCATTAGAGATCGTGGATGTAAAGCACTTAGCACAGCCCCTGGCCCATGCAAGGCTGTTGTAACAAAGCTAGGCTCTGTCCCAGGAGAGATGGGGGCTGTCAGAGGGGAGCGAATCAGCGCACAGATTCACGTCAAGATCGTTCCGCTCTGGCTGGTGTGGTTCAGTGGATTGAGCGCTGGCCTATGAACTGAAGGTCGCCAGTTCAATTCCCACTCAGGGCACATGCCTGGGTGGCAGGCTAGGTCCCCAGCTGGGGGCGTGAGAGAGGCAAAGGACTGATGGATGTCTTGTATACCAATGTTTCTCTCTCTTTCTCCCTCCCTTTCCTTCTCTCTAAAAATAAATAAAATCTAAAAAATTTAAAAAAAAAAGATTGTTCACATGTTTACTCACAAATAGGAGCATATACACATACACAGGTGTCCCTCTGGGACATCTTGGGAGTCTGGGAGCTGGGCACACACCTTCCTCCTGACTCAGCGCGGGCTCTGTACAGAAGGGCTCCTGTCTGGCTCAAAAGTCTGCGGTACGCTGGGTGGGCTCTCACAGCTTCTCTGCCCACATCCGGCCGCCCCCGCGGGCCGCTGACAGGGGGCTGTGGGTCTTTGCTCAGTCACTCATGTCCAGGCCGAACTCTGGATACAACTCTTTGGTGGTGACTCCTCGGATCACGGCTGAAAGGAAGGATGACTGTCCAGCGGCAGGAGTGGGAGAAGGGCCAAATCCCTGGCCACTCACCTTCCTCCTGCTCCCCTAGTTGCCAAGGTAACCCTCCTGCGACTCCTGCCTAGCTCCCCCAAAACTAGACTCACTGAACCCTCAGCCAGCTTTGCAGAGGAGTCAGACGGAGCTCCCCTCGCATCCTGTCTCCACACAGAGCGGCTGGAGTCTCGCCTGCTGAAGGCAGACGTGCACATCAACGTGGTGTCCAGCACCTGCTGAAAACCTGGACTCCTCCACCTGGCTCAGGTGCCATGCCCTGGCCATTTGGTGGCACTACTCCCGCTCCCTCAAAGGCTTCCCTCTCTGCCCACGGAGAGGGCTCTTTTCCGAGGCCCCTTCTGGCCACCTCCCCTCCGCTCTACCTGCCACCCTGTTCTGCCCTCAACATTCTCCATCTTTGCTCTTTGATTCCTTCATAGCACTTGACACTTTTTTTAATTCCTTCGTTCATGTTCTTGAGGTTCCCTCCCCCAACCCAACACGGAAACAGAAGTCACATGAAAACAGAGCCCTTCAAGTGTCTGGTTCTCCAAAGTGTCCACATGCCTTGTAGAGCAGCAGAGGGCAGGTGCTCAGTAAATATTCACTGAACAAGTGAAGGTGGGCAGGCTGCCCACTCACGCCCCACAGCCTGGAAAGACAGGTCTCAGGCTGGGGTCTAACAAACAAGAGCTCATGCCCCAACCACCAGGATATGGACACCCCACATGCCTTTCCTTCGGGGCCCTGCTCAGCCTCCTCTCTTTGTCCACCTCTATTTCCCTCCTCCTGTTTCCTCCTTCCCTCCTTTGGGGCCCATTTCTCACTGGATCACAGAGGAGCCCTCCTGGCCGGGGAGCCCTGGGCGCTCACAGACAGTTCTGCAGCAAGTGATAAAGCCCACGCACAAGTGGACAGACAGTCCTAGCTCTGAACACTGTCGTCAACGGTCAGGGGCCGCTGACCATCCGTGTCCACCAATCCGAGCCAGGTGGTGTAGCTGAGGGCCATGACACAACTCCTCACCTGCCAGGCGGGCTGTCCGAGCCAGCCCAGACACACAGGGGCTGGGCCTTGGCTAAGTCCTCTGCAGAGCGAGACTGGGTTCAAGGAGGGACAAAATACCCCTTTAAGCCACACAGAGTCACCCTTGCACTTTCTGCTTCTGTAGCAAGTCAGTCCCTTGAGGCAAGGACATGTCTCACTCAGTCTGAATTGGCTCTGGAAGACTGGGAGCCTAGTTTTCGGTCCAGCAGGTGGGCGAGCCCAGGGTCAAACCTGCCTGTAGCCTCAAAGCAGGCTCTACCCACAAGGGGAAAAAAACAAAAAACAAAAACCTTGACTCAGGGAAGAGCTGTACAGCTACTTTGCTAGGTGCCATGAAGGGCAGGGGCATTCGGGGAGCGGGGCAGCTGAGCAGGGAGGGGGGCTGGCAAGTTAGAAGGCTCAGGAGCAAAATCCGACCACTCCTGGGAAACAGGGACGCCTTCTAAGCCCTGCCTGCTCCTCCGGAGCCCCGCTGCTCACCTAGTTTGCCCAGCAGCATCTGGCCCACGTCTTTGATGTCATTATACTCGTGGAGCTGGGAGATGTGGTCCTCCAGTTCATCCACGCTGTAGCCTCTGGGGTAAGGGGTGGAGGGAGAGAGAGAGAGAGCTGATGAGGATCCAAGGTTCAGAGAGTAACAAGGCAGCACTAAGGCCTACTAGGTGCTCAGCACTGGGGACAGATGGCAAAAGAGACCCTGTCCATTAAAGCTCAAAGTAGTAGGGGATTGGTCCCTGGTAAATGCTCCCCGCACACTTAGCCACGGGTTCCAAACACACTGGTACTATGTGACCCTGGCCACAGCTGAGGGACTCACAGATGGGCACAAGAGTGGCCAGTCAGATCCCCTCAAATATGAAATGCACATTTAAAAGTTGCTCAGTCTTGCCCTGGCTGGCGTGGCTCAGTGGATTGAGCACTGGCCTGAAAACCAAAGAGTTGCCAGTACGATTCCCAGTCAGGGCACATGCCTGGGTTGTGGGCCACGTCCCCAGGAAGGGGTGCACAAGAGGCAACCACACATTGATGTTTCTCTTCCTCTCTTTCTCCCTCCTTTCCCTTTCTCTAATAATAAGTAAATGAAATCTTTAAAATAAAATAAAAGTTGCTCAGTCTGCCAAAGGGTTGCTGGTTTGATTCCCGGTCAGGGTACATGCCTAGGTTGCGGGCTGGGTCCCCCGTGGGGGCGTGTGAGAGGCAAACTGATTGATGTGTCTCTCTCACATTGATGTTTCTCTCCCTCTCTTTTTTCTTCCCTTCCCCTTTCTGCAAAAGTAAAGTTAAAAAAACAAACAAACAGCTGCTCAGCCTGTGCTGTGTGGCTGGAGCACGGGGCATGGGAAGCCCAGGAGCTGTGGAAGAACAGCTTCCCCCAGGCACTGAAAACCCTGCCTCCAGAGAGGAATGGAGTCCGGGTGCAGGCAGAAGCCAAGGCAGAGAATGTGCGCCCCTGAGAGCAATCACCTCCATTCCTGAAAGCTTTCCGGTTCCTACTTCCTGGTGCTCCCAAGCCTGAGCACGCTCTACCCGGGGGAGGCTGCTGCGGCACCCTGAATCCAACGGTGCCTTCCCGTGTGTATGCTGAGCTAGGATGACTGGGTTGCAGTTACTGGGCACAAATTATCTCAAGTATGCTGAGGAACCCAACAAGACTTACTCAGATATTAACTGGGAGATCTCCTTCTCCAGCAGGTCCCTCTTTTCCTTCAGCTTCTGAATGTCAAGGTGCGAAGAATCCTCACTGGCCCCATCAGCCTGGCCAGACTTGGAAGATGGTCGCTGAGTGGCACAAAAAGTCACTAGCTGGACTGACCAGTTATCCACAGTTCAGGACCTACAAGTTGTCCCCAAAGAGGCGCTCCCTGCTTCTGCTTTGCAGTGCAAGTAGACACCACCCAACCCCAAATAAGACTACCCGTATTTTGCCATGTATAATGCACATTTTTTTTGCCCAAATTTTTGAGGGAAAAACATGGATGTGTATTATACATGGATAGTACATGAGATACCTTGTATCTGTTCTTGTGTTTTGTAATTATGTTACATAAAATTTCTTGTACCATAATGCTTAAAAATAAATGCTAAAATTCCTTTATAATACAAAAACAAGTACCTAAATATGTTAATTAAAAGATTAAAACAAAAGGTTTTTTTCCTGAATGTTTGAGCCAAAAACATGGGTGCTCATTAAACACGGGAGCACATTATACATGGCAAACTACGGTATCTTTCTCAGCTTCCCTTGGAATTTGATGTGGCCCTATAACTAAGTTCTGGCAAGTGGAACTTAATCAGAAATGCTGAACACTATGCCTGGGAAGTGTCCTTCCAGGGAGAGGCAGGCCTTTCTCTGGCCTCCCTCCTTCCTGCCAGCTGGAATATGGAAGTAACGGGGACTGCACAGTGTCTTGGATGATGAGGTAGAAGCCATGCTGAAGATGTAGCGGAACAAGATGGAGACATGGGTCCCCCAATAACTGTTTAAGCCACCGTTATTCCGGGTTTTCTTTCACTCCCAACCAAACCCAATCCTAACTAAAAGGCCTCTCCTGGCCCCCAATGTGACCCCAGAGAATCTGTCTCAGATCTATATGGATTGTTAAGTCAGCGATGTCACTGTGTTTATAATCTCATTGGATAACAAAGTCTTTTCTTTGGGCTACAGTTCATGTTTGCCGTTTCTGCTCCCAAAAGCTGCAAAGGCCAGTCCCTGGCACACTGCTTATCTTCAGGAAATGTGTGTTGGATCAACAGCCTACACGTGATGCAAGAAAGGACCAGGGAAGACGTGGTTCCTATTCTTTGGATGGGACGTATAACCAGTCAGTCATCAAAAAGCGAGCAGTCACTGTCTGCCAGGCCCTGGCAAAGGCTCCGGGGTTCAGCAGTGGAGAAGACAGCAAGCCTGGTTCTTTGCCTTCGCGAACAGAGAGCCAGTCCCAAATATAAAACACCGACAACGGTGCTCTCCAGAGGCCTTCACTTAAAGCTCTACTCACAGGTCATACTTCATCGGAAAGGCCTTCTCTGACCACCCCATTTAAAGGGTCCCTCCTCGACCACTCCCCTCCCCTTTCTCCTGATGTTTTACGACATCTATCACCACCTGACATGTGATACCTTTCACTGACAATATTATTGTCATTGTGAGGCTTATACCACCAGAGTGTAAACTCCACGAGGGCAGGTACTTTGTTGTGTTTACTGCTGATGACACTGTGTCAACTACAGAACCTGGCACATAGGAGGTAGGCACTCAACAAAATTGGTCAAATGAATGAGTGAATGACAGGTTAGTAATCAACAAACTACAAGTCTGCAAAGTGCTTTGAAGTGGAAGTACAGCGTGCTAAGGGGGTGTCTAGCAGGGTCACCGGACGGAGCCAGAAGTGAGGCTTCTCGGAGGAAGCTCCATTCTAAAGGACATGTAGACATCAGCTGGTCAAAAAGCAGAAAGAAAAGTATTCCGGACAGGAGACAGGAGACCCAAATGCCCTAAGGCAGGAGACTGCGCGTGTGTTTGAGGGAACCAGGGTGGTCTCTCCGTGGGTGGGATGGGTGGGGGAGGGGCAGTGGTGCTGACAGGAAGGAGGACAGACAGAGCCCGCTTGGGGTGCCACTGACAAGGACAGGCCACTGCTTCTTCTTGGAAGCTTGGCGGACACGAGGCAAAAAAGGGGGAAGGACTGAGAAATGACCTAGAGTTTTTCAGAAGAATAAGGTTGGCTGGGGGTGGGTCAGCTGCTCAAGGGACGGAGAGGGGGCGGGGAGCAGCAGCGACATAGGGGGGAGGGCAAGAGTGGGGAGGGGTGCACAGGCATACTCACAGGGGATCGGAAGGCCCCGCGGCAACTTTTGGAAAGTCCTGGTTGAGTCCTGGAGAGGAATCCGAGGGAAAAAAGGCTGAGTGGACCTAGAGTCCGATCCCGGAGAGGAGGGAACTGTGGGAGGAGGGTTGGGAAGTAGGAGCGGCGGGGACTGGATCCGGTCGGGAAGGGGCACCTATGCTCCCGGGATCAGGGTAGAAACCCTCGAGGAAGGGAAGACACCGATAGGATGGAGTTTGTGGAGGAACGGCTCGAGGTCTCCAGAGGTAAACTCTGGGACGAGAAAGTCTGGGGCAGAGCTATGGGGAGTCAGGAAAGGGACTGTGAAGGGATGCACTTTCCCCTTGCTGTTCGCTCCTCGCCCACCTCCTGAGCCCTGGGGTCCGCGGCCCCCGTATCGGGGGGCTATGCAGTGCTGGAGGGTCCAGGGTGGGGGCAGGAGAGCGGCCTCTCAGGTCCACCAGATAACCAGGATCCTGCGATGGAGACCAGGAGCAGTCAGTCGCACAGCAAACTGCGCGCGCACCCAGCGAGGTCGGGCTCCGCCCCCAGATGGGCGGAGACAGCTTTCACTGTGGATGGCTCCGCCTGTTCCTTCAGGCTCGCAGCAGCGTGGCCACGCCGTTTCTCACTTTCATCTTTCTTATAGACCAATGGAATTGAAGGATTAAGGCCACGCCCACAGAACTGCTGCCTATAATCGCCCTCGACCCTCCTTTTCTGGCTTAGTCGCAAAGATGCGTGGTGGCTGCCGGAAGCAATTCCGAGGTGGTTTCCGGGATCGCGGTGATGTGGCCCCCCTGCACCCCTCCCCTTCCCGAGATGTCGGAAGAAGTCCGACAGAAAAAATTGGCCGAGGCCAGGAAAAAGGTAAAACGTGCCGAGTCGCGGCTCCCTGACTTAGCCCAAGGCCCCTCGACGGCCGGACGGTGGCCAGAGTCTGTGCTGCTTCTGAGGCTCACGGGGCGAGTCCCTCAGCGCCCCTTGGCGTCCCCCTCCCCAAAGTCGTCTCACCGGCCCCGCCCCCCCAACCCCGCCGGTAGCCCAGCCCCCGCCCTCGCTCGTAGCTCCCGGGTGACTTTGGATCCCAGGGTTCCCCACTCCAGGCTCGGCCCCCGCTTTCTGCCTCCCAGAACTGGACCTCCTGGGCTCCATGGGCTCCCTGGGCACCCTGGGCTCCCTCTCCAAGGACCTGGGTCCGGGCCCTGCGCTCCCTTCCCCCACCGCGGAGCGGCGACTCGGGCGTCGGTTGGGAGGAGTGGAATGCAGTTATGTCACAATCCCCCTCGAAACTGTCATTACCCGGCGTTCGAGTTTACGACCTAGTCCCCTAATGTTTTCATCCGCTTTCCGGTTCTGTGGTCATGGCGCAAATTTCCTGCTCAAAGGGGACTCGGGACTATGGGACTTAGGTTGGAGAGGTTTCCGGCTTTCTTATCCTAGAGTCTACCCCGTCCATAGACACTGACAGCGTAAAAAGCCTACATTCACTAGCGATCCCAAAACATTCACCACATCTCTGGTGTCAATGAGGAGAATGTGCTTTGTTTAGTTTAGTTTTCTCCCAGGTTTCTACTCTCCAGAGAGACTTTGAAATTTTTAATCTGAATTCTCTAACTCATGTTCTAATTCTCTGTGGCTCTGGGACCAGGTTGGCCTCAGTCAGTGCCCTTTGGAGTGAGATCTGCATTCCCTCTGTGGAGCAGATCCGGGGAAATTGCACTTCACAGCTGGCAGTCGGCCTCTAGTCATCACCGCAGCACGGGTGGCTCTGAGTGAGGATAAATACGGGACTGAAGCCTCAGTTTTCCTGGATTCTCTTGGGAGAGAAAATGCCGTTTATGTTAGTGTGCTTCAGGGTGACACTGACATAGATTTGTAAGGTTATAATAGATTTCTCTCTGAAATGGTACTTGGGCTGTCTTTTTTCTGTTACCATCCCAGATTCACTAGGGATGTGCTTTCACTGCCATTTGGCCACACCGATGTAAAAGTTTGGGTAGTAGCGGTGTGCATCTCTAACAGACGTGTAAAAAAGGACCCTTATGTCTGATCACTTCAATGTTTACCACCTCGACTTCTGGTTTTGTCCCCTGGCAGCTACTGATTTATGGCATAACCTCCAGAACTCAGAGTCAGAATACTGAGTTTAAATTGCATTATTGCCTTTTTTTAAAAAAAAACTGTTATCAGTCCATCTCTGCAGTCATTAAGTCAGAATTACAATACCTTGTAGGCTTGTTGTGGCATTTAATAAGATGGCAAATGTGAGTATTTTGTGAACTATAGTGTAGGGTGTGAATACAGGGGTTTGTAGTTGTCCCGAGTCTCACTGCTTTTCCCCTTTGCAGCTGAGAGAATTCCAGCAGCAGCGAGGCATTAGTGTTCCTGCAGGAGCTAAGAAGAAAAAGAAGAATAAAAATGGCAGTAGTCCCGAGACAACCACTTCTGATGGTTGTCACTCGCCTGAGGATGTGAGTCTTGACCAGCCAGGCCTGGGGGATGGGGGTGCTCAAGGGGCAGTAGAGGCTTAGAGATTAAGATTGTGGAAGAAATGTCAAGTACTGGTTAAGAATTCAGAATTTGACTTCTCAATTCTGCCTTTCCCTCTGCTAGGGGTACGGTTTGGGGCAAATTGTTTAAGCCATTTGGGTCTCTGTTTCCACATCAGGAAAATCAGAGTAATATTGTCTTGCATTTAGGAAGTTTAAATGACGTTTTTATATTAATTCCTAAGTACAGGGCATGGTGTGGAGTAAACATCCAATAAAGAGCAGCTGCTATTGCACTTACTGCTGGGGGCTTTTGCCTCATCCCCAGCCTCCGGGGGGGGGGGGAGCAGGCTGTGAGAGCAGCCCCCCGCTTGCCCTCAGCTCTCCCTTGAGGAAGCACCCACAGAGCCCCAGGGTGTGATGAGGAGAGCCCCAGGCACTGGACTGGGAGTTTTGAGTCCATCTCTGGGCAACCTCAGGAAAATCATTTCCTCCCAGGGGGCCTCAGTTTCCTCATCTGTAAAAGGATATTGTTGGATCACATCAGTATCTTTCAAACTTATTTTTAGCTGTAATCCCTTTTGTTCAAGCAAACCTTTGCTCTGAAGTCTGGTTTTACTTATTTTTATTTTTTTTTTCATTTTTAAAAATTTTATTTATTTTTAGAGAGAGGGGAAGGAAGGGAGAAAGACGGAGAGAAACATCAATGCGTGGTTGCCTCTCATGCACCCCTTACTGGGGATGTGGCCCGCAACCCAGGCATGTGCCCTGGCTGAGGATCGAACCAGCAACTCTTAGGTTCTCAGGCCGGCGCTCAATCCACGGAGCCACACCAGCCAGGCCTGAAGTCTGGTTTTTAAAATGGAGGTGGGGGTCTGGAGCCCTGCCAGATTCATCCCTGGCACCTTGGGATCTAAGGAACGTATGTAGAGTTTGCACTGCCTAGGGGACTGCTCCATCTGCTCATTTGCGTTGATTTCTGCCTGTGGCAAGGCAGCAAGTGGCTGTTGGGAAAGATGGCCTAGGCCATGGTATTGATCCCCTTCTCTCTTCTCTAGCATTTAATTTCCCTGAACCCCTCTCTTCTTCCTTCCTTGACTCTCTTGCCTCTCTCTAAGCCACTTTTCTCTTCCCCCCCCGCCCTTGTTTTTCCCTTTTCGCTTCCTGTAGATTCAGGACATTCTGAAGGTGCTGGTGTCCGACCTTAACCGTTCCAATGGGGTAGCGCTCTCCCCATTGGACAATCGGAAGGTGAGACAGCGCCGAGACCCCTCTCTGGCTTGTTCTCTCCCAGCTGTGCATGTCCCGAGGCTTCTCTGGTTTGGGGGGTGCTTTGCCTCTGGCTTATTTTACGTTGCTATCAATAACCCTCGTCCTGTTCATGTCTGCTTCTTCACCTGCTTGGTTGATTGGGTTTATTTTTCTTCCCCCACATCTTTGATCATCTTGGAGAAGGTGAGATGCACTTTGAGGGTTAAAGGTAATTTGGGAACAGCTTCCAGAGCAGGTGTGTTGGATTTGGGCTTTTTGAACCTCAAGCTTGGATGTCCAGTAGACTCTCAGACTAGGAGAGATTAAATAAAACCAAACCTTCAGGTCTTGCCCTGTGGGCATCAGTCCCCAAAAGATGTATAGACCACAGAGCAGTTTATGATTTTTTTTTTTAAAGCTTAGAACCGAGGTCCTTGATTCAGTTAAGTGTGGGAAACTATTTTTTTTAAAGGTTTTATTTACTTATTTTTAGAGAGAGGGGAGGAAGGGAGAAAAACATCAGTATGTGGTTGCCTGTCACACTCCCCCTACTGGGGACCTGGCCTGCCACCCAGGCCTGTGCCCTGACTGGGAATTGAACCGACAATGCTTTGGTTCGCAGGCCGGCACTCAGTCCACTGAGCCACACCAGCCAGGGCCAATTTATGATTTTATAAATTAATTAATTTTGGTTTGGGAGTCAGCTACCTAGGGTTAAGAGAAGGGGAATAAAAATCAAATATGGACACTCAACCCTATTCAGTGTACCTGTGACATCAGAGACACTTGGGTGGGCCTCAGAGAAAAGTGGGGACCCAGACAGAATGTCCCCTGAAAGTGGCAGTCCCCGCTGGAAGAGGCAAGATAGAATGCAGCAACATTCCATGGGTGCCACTGAGGGAGAAGTTGGTTTTCAATGGATTTGAGGTTGGAGGGGGTGGCATTTGAGGCCAATTTGAAGATCAGAGGTACGTAACACCCATCCATCTGGAGAGAGGGGAGAATGGGAGTTCCAGGCCGAGGGCGCGGTCCAGGTAACGGCACTGTCTGGAAAGGCGGGGAGCCTGGCGTTCACCGGGACAGGAGGTGACGTCCTCCGGACATGATGTTGGCACTTCCTCCTTAATTGGCTTCCTTGGGGGACATCTGCCAGGCCGGAGGAGGAGGGCTGAAATGGGCCCAGACGGAGTTGGAGGTGGGGAGGGGGGTTGGGCGGGTGCTGCTGGCTGGTATTCGAGAGCACATCAGTCATCAGAACTGCTCACACCCAGCCGGTCCGGTGTCTCCAGCTGTGACTCACCTGGTTGGCTCGAGCAGCACAGGGAGAGCAGCGCAGGACTCCCGGAGCTGGGTATTCACGCCAACGGCCTGTGCCTGCGTCCCTCTGCCCTTCTGCAAATGAAGGCACGGGTTCCCATGGCCCCTACTTGTTGTTTTTTAAGTCCTCTTTTTACAAGTATCGGTTTCCCACTTAAGTTTTCTACTCCAGTAATGCAGGCCTCTGATTGCAGTATCCTGGGCAGAAGTATAGCATTTCCAGAAGTGGGGAGTAATGGAAAAATAAAAAAGCTTTTTAATGGAATGGGGCATTAATGGAATGGGGAGTGGACAATGTTTTTTAAAAACTCCACACTTAGCTACAGGACTTAAAATTATGAAATAATTGGTTTGCTCACCAAATAGTCATGTTATATATAAGTTCTTAGAAAAAATACTTTGTTTCCCCTTCTGAGTTTTTTTTGTGCCTAATGCTAGGGAATCGTTGGGAATCCAAGATGCCAGGGTGCCCGCCTCCCCTCAGAGTCTTGCGCAGCCAGCTCGGAATCCCTGCTCTTACCTATGGAGTCAGTTGCACAGGTTGGCAGGGCAACACCAGGTTCTGGGGCCAAAGCTCACAGCGTGAACAGTAATGCAAATAACTTGACCCAGCCGCAGCTCCCCCAGGTTCTGCAGCACTTGCTCTAAAGAGGGTGAAAGATTGGGATTTTCAGAGGCCAAAGCTGAGGGTTCCAAAGAGCAGGCGGCCCTCTCTGCACCCCAGAAGGGTGCAGCCTCTCCCTCCAGGCCTCAGCTTGACTGGACATGCCACGGCTCCCCAGCACTTTCCCTTGTCTAGCTTCAGTTTGTAACCCGTTTTCCCCATCTCTTTGCTCATCTAGTCTGTTAGACATTAGCTCTCTAGAGCCAGAGGCTTGGGTTGAGCCTCAGCCTGGAGAGAGGCTGGGTGGGGCGCTGGTCAAGCAAGCGGGTCCAGTTGGGGTAGACAGAGCAGCTTCCCTATGGCTCCTGGTCCTCGGTCCAAGGCTGTTCTCCAGGAAGCCCACGGTCAAAGGGTGGATATCTTACTCTGGCTTCTCAGGTGGTTTCTTGGCTGGATAGTTGTTTTGGAGCTAGGAGGTTGGGGTGGGGTTACTTTTTACCTCCAGGAACAGGGAGAGGTTACTACTTGGGCAACTTCTTTCCCAGAAATGACCTGAGTCAGGCCAACACAGCCAGTGACTGCAGGGAGGACGGAAGGGAGGAGAGGAGAGTGAGTGGAAAGAGGCAGAGAGCCGTGCTGACCACATCTGCGTCTTCATCGCCACACCCTCTGCCCAGCGGGGGCCCGTGGGGGGTGTCACCCAGGGCACAGACCGGCTTTGTGGAAGGACAGAGCCTCCCTCCCCCTTGACTTGGCACATCTTCCTTCCCCTGCTGTGGCTGCCGCAGGTCAGATCCTGCTACTGTCTTTTGCTGGGCTCCGGGGAGAACAAGGCCCCTTGGCCTCTTGTATTCCTGAAGGAGGTCTTGCAGTCCTGCTTGGAGCTCTGGCCGGCCGGAAGGCTGCAGCGGGGCCCGAGCCCTGGGCGAGCCATAGCCACGCCCCGGAGTGGCTCCCAGCATGTGTGACTGTCACTCTGACTGCAGCAACACCTGTCCCACCTGCTCTGCACCCCTGCGCCAATGGTAGGGAGAGGCCTTTCCCACATGTCCCCCTAAGCCCCTCTCTTCTCTGTGACAGGCGCCCAAAGACCATGCCGCTCCTGCAGCACTGCCTTCTGGTGACACCATGTCACCCGGCAGCGTCCTTTCCCCCAGCGCTGCTTCATCGACTCAGGTCTGTGTCTGTTCCCCCATTGCCCACTGCCCTACTCACCGTTTACCCTCCTCCTCTCCAGAGGCCTGGGCCCACTATGGAGCCCCGCGGTGTTCAGGCGGCTTGGCCCTTCCTGAGGACTGGGGTGGGGGAGGCCAAAGCCAGGTTGTTCCTTAAGTTTTGGGCAGAGAGAAGGTTGTCAAACTGACCTTGACTTACCTTGCCCCTGGGTTGTTCTCACTTTGTGTATTTCTTCCCAAACAGAACTATGATCCCGAAAGTGGTCCTTTTGTTCTGTCTGAAAGCACGTGAGTGTCTCCTGCGGGGGCAGCGGTCCCTAGGCTGAGGGGGTTGGGCGGGCCACTGCCCGTGACCCCTTCTTTTCCATCAAGCCTCCTGTAGCCCTGACTCCTGTGTCCATCCCCAGATTCTCATCCACCGAGAGCCTGCGTCAGCTTTCCCAGCAGCTCAACGGTCTCGTGTGTGAGGTACCCAGGAATCGGAGCCCAGAAGGGGCGGGAGCGGGGAGGTAAACATGATAGAAACTGAGACGGAGGTCCCCAGGAGGAAGGGAAGATGCTGGGAGCAGTCGAGCCAGCTGGGTAATGCTTAGCTAGTCGTTCCTTCTCTGAGTCTCCTCTTTGAAGCTGTGCACACCAAGGAGGTGGACCATGAGGTTGGTTACATCATTTTATCCTGCCGCAGAGAGCACAGAGTGACGAGGGGTACGCGGGAGGGGTGGGGCACCGGGGGGTGGGTAAGAACCAGGAAAGGAGGAGGAGGCCAACTTGTGCAGAAAAGAAGATTTCGCTAGTTGATGGGGAAGACAGGAAGTTGGTGGCTTAGGCCTGGAGGGACAGGGGGCCTCTCCATGTGAGCTCTTTCTTCTCTCCTAGTCTGCGTCCTTCGTCAATGGGGAGGGACTAGCGTCTTCTGCTAATATAAAGGCTCTGGAGGTGAGTGGCCCTGGACTGTAGCCCAGGGACCCTGCAGGCCAGCCCCCCACCCCAGCAGAGGGGGCTGGGTGCCCTGCGGCCAGCTGAGACAGCCCAGATACCCCCCAACCCTAATGTTTGCTCTCTTTACCTCTCCCCCATCCCTCCTCCAACCCTTCCTCCTCTCTGCATGCGCCTCAGAGCCGGTACCAAGAGCTCTCTCTAGCCCTGGATTCCAGCAATCTAACAAACAAACAACTCAGTAGCGAGATAGAGGAATTGGTAAGAGTCCGGGGGGCAGGGGTCCCCTGATTCCATGCTGCCACCCTGGGGCTCTGAAGAAAGGGGCTGGGGCCCCTGGGGCCAAGGGAGAACGGGGTGCCCGGGGGCCTAGATCTCAGCTGGAGGGACCCCAGCGTGCGGAGCATGTGGCATGGCTCTTTCCGTGGCTGCCCTCTTTGCCTGCTCTGTCCTCCCGACCCCCTGCTTGCCGGGTCCCCTCCACTCGCCTGGTGGCGCTGTTGCCCCTAGGCTGTGGGGAAGCGCCAGCTTGACTGTTGTGTTCTGGCCTGACCCTGCCTCTGACTTGCTCTGTCTTTGACCTTGAACCAGTCACTTCTCTCTGGACTTCATGAGGAGGTAGAATTAGAGGGTGTCCAAGGTCCCTTTTAGCTCAAAAAAATCAAAGGTTTAAAGGTCCTTTTCATTCCTACATGTCTGCTGCCGTATGGTGTGTGCTCAGTAAATATCTGTTGAATGAATGAACGCTTCCAAATCATGAGCTGGCAGAAGGGCGGTCTTTCCCTTCCCAAACCCCATTTCTAGAGGTCTTTGTCCTCCACGGGAATCCGGATGGAGACACTCATGTCTGTAGCGGGGAGCAAAACCACCCTAGACTCGAAAGTCTCTTTGCTTGGGAGCTTTGAACTTTTCCCTTTAAAACCCATTCCTGGGGGGAGGGGAGTGGGCGGAGGTGGAAGAGAGTATGGGGGGATAAATGGTGAAACAGTGATGGGAAAAAACTAACTAAATAATAAATGTGATTGATATGTTGCCCTTAAAAAATAGTACCCACCCCTGGTCCCTGTCCACCCCTCCTGGGTCTGGGGCGTGCAGAGCAGGGGATAACCTCAGCCACTTGCCTTTGACTCCACAGAAACGACAGAACCAGGAAATTGCGGATCAACTGGAAAAAGTAACGTGATGTCTTTGTCTGCTCACACAGGGCTGAGGGTTTGGGGGAGGACTCAGGCAGAAAGGCCCATCCTTGGCTTGCCTGCTCCCCGCCTGGGGAAATAAAGGCCCCTCCCCATTGATGATCTTCCTCTCCACGAACCGGCCCCTGGCCCCGCCCCTGCCACCAGCCTGGTCTCACTGGTGGGCCACTCACTGGGCCATTGGTGGCATTCTGGGGCATGTTTTTGCTGTTTCATTTCTTCCTTCTCCCAGTAAGAGAGATTTCCTCTCTCCCCCAACAGGAGAAGCAGGAATATAAGCAAAAGTTTGCGAAGGAGCAGGGGGCCCTGAGAGAGCAGTTACAGGTAAGGGTACCGTAGGGTGTGCCCACTTGTTCCCTGGATGTTTCTTCTCTTGTTTTCAAGCACCTGTTTGGCTTTTCTCCCAAAGGTTCATATCCAGACCATAGGGATTCTAGTGTCTGAGAAGACGGAATTACAGACAGCCCTGGCCCATACGCAGCAAGCAGCCCGGCAAAAAACAGGTGGGAACGTAGGCGCCCTGTCACCCCCCAGCCTGGCGCGCGTCGGGCCTTCCGCGGCATTCCTCCTCTGGACCCTGTCATTCCAGGGGAGGCGGAGGATCTCGCTGGTCTCCTGCAGTCTTCGCAGCAGCGCGTGGGAGACCTGGAGCGGACGCTGTGTGCTGTCTCCACACAGCAGAAGCAGGCGGACAGGGTAAGCGCAGCATCTGCCCTCCGGGGCGAGTGAGCCTCAGGGTCCCCTCTTTGGGTTGGAGGGAGTGTCTGCTGCCCGCAAGGCAGCACAGCCATTTCTCATTGCTTTAAAATTGTGTGGCGGTTAGGAGCAGCCTGGGAACAAGTCGGTGGCTGTGGGCGGCGGGGTGTGCTGTCCAGAGCCAGCGCTGGGTGTAGAGCCCGGAGCCTATGGGCCAGCCCTGCCCTTGACTGGTGATGGGCCTCGGCCAACTGCTGGGCGTTTGTGGGGCCAAGGTACAGAACAGTATTGTTAACATTTATCCTGCGTGTAGAAGGGGGAGAAGTATGTGTGTGTGAGAGAGGGAGAAAGAGAGAAAGAGAGAAGCCACGTCTGAAAGGATTCATAAAAACCCAGGGTTGAGGAACAGAGTGGCTGGGAGACATGTCATTTCTGTGCCTTCTAAATTCAGGACTATGTCAGTGTATCATCTATTCAAAAATATGAATGAAAAAGTACAATAAAAATGTAATCCCCCCCCCTTATATTATGCTCCCACCCCAGGAAGAAAATGCTGTTAAGGAATCAGACAGACCTGAGTGTTCAGCCATAGCTCTAAGTGATTTTAAGCAAGCAACTTAACCTCTCATGCTCCGTGGCGTTCACCTATAAAACGGAGATGATAATATAACTCCGTCCTGTGGTGATGGGAAGGAGTCAAAGGGTTAGCGTGGCGCCTGGCAGAGCGCTCAGTAAAAGCTCAAGAGTGATGAGGCCCTGGCCCGTGTGGCTCCGTTGGGTGGAGCGTTGTCACTGACTGAAAGGCTGTGCGTTGGATCCCTAGTCAGGGCACGCGCCTAGGTTGCGTTTTGAGTCCTAGTCAAGATGCGCGCAGTCCCCGGTCTGGGTCTGGGTCTGGGTGCGTGCGGGAGGCAACTGACTGATGCTTCTCTCTGGCATTGAGGTCTCTCTCTCTAGAGTCCAATGAAAAAATGTCTTCAGGTGAGGATTAAAAAAAAAAATTTTCAAGGGATGATGATAATAGTAGTAATGATAGCAGCAGTGCCTGCTCTCCTGGGCCTCTGGCAGCCAGCTGTGGATTAGACCCCTCTACCTGCCTCTTCCAGCCTAGCTGAGTGAGTCCTTACTAAAAGCAAACGAGAACATGGGCTTGGCAGTGCTGTGGGAAAAATGGGCAGTCGGGGTGAGAGAGTGCTGCTGTCGCTGTCGCTGCCGTGGCTCTGCCAGCTCACCTGCTGCCCGCCCAGCGCTGACCTCACCTCTCTGTGTTTGCAGTACAACAAAGAACTAATCAAAAATCGTGATGCCCTGAAGCTGGAGCTCTACAAGAGCAAGTAGGATGGGGGTGGGGGAGGGCCGGGGCCTAGGGCCGGGTGTGTGCTGGGAAGTGGGAGGGGTGCAGGCGGCATGGTGAGGAGGTCGCCCAGGTTTGGACACGTGCAGAGGAGGCGCCGGTCCCTGCTGTGCTGACTCATGCTTGACCTCACGCAACTCATGTCCTCTTTGGCCTGTCACTTGTGACTCTTGGTCCTGGGGTCCTTTCCACTGCCCGTAGTCTGTGGTGTTATGGCGAGGGCGGTGGGTTGACCATCAAAGCGATCCTTCCTGTTCTTTATTCATGCCTTTCTCCACTGCCTCTGGCCACAGCAAAACCAATGAAGACCTGAAGCAGGAGAACTCGGAACTGCAGGAGAAGCTACGGGTCCTGGTGACGGACAAGGACGCTGTGCAGCTGAGGGTGGACGAGCTGCAGAAGAAGCTGGAGATGTCAGAGCTCCTGTTGCAGCAGGTGAGGGCCAGGGTCCAGGCTCTCTGGGGCCACTGTGGGTGACACCCTCAGCCAGGAGCTGCCCAATTTGGATCATTGTTCTGTTCCTGCCATAGAATCCTCTAGATTTTGATAAAAATCTACAACTTGGGGCCCTGCCCAGAACTGTGGAATCAGAATCTCAGGGAGAGGACTCTTTCAGTTTTGTTTTTCAAAGCGTCCTGGTTGAGAACCGTTGTTTCATAGATGACATTTATCAGGCTGGCCCATGAGGTTGGTTTCCTTCCTCTGCAGGGGCCAAGCCACCAGGGCGCCAAGGGGCCTGGGCCAGAGAGCTCTTCCTCTTCAGTTTTCCTTCACACTGAGCAGTTCTCTGCCTTCGTGGACTTAACTTCCTTCCGCGGGGTTTTCTTTCCTCCAGAAGAACACGGGAAAAGTCCTAACTCTGGCCCATGACAGACCTTCACATCCTTTGAAAGGGGGAGTGTGTGAGTCCCCTGTCCTTCCTAGGATCTCTTCTGAGCTAAGCAGCCCCAGATCCTTCAAGCGTTTCTCACACTGTCACTTGCCTGATTTCTCTGTCCTGGATGAGACCTGCTTGTCAGGGTTCCTCTGTGATCAGGACCCCAGAGTGAAACACGAGGCTCCAAATTCGGTCTGGCCTGGGCGGCAAATGGATCTCAGAAGGCCCCTCTGCACCTTCCCCTCCTCCACCCCCCAGGGCACCCTTTGCGCCTGTTCCTGAGATAGGCAGTCTAATCGTTTGCGCCTGTCCCCAAGATAGGCAGTCTAATCAGTGGCCTCCTGGAGATCTAAGAAGTTAGAGCTGAAGGTGCTCTGAAGCTCAGATGGCTACTTACACTTTTGACCCGGTCACTCCATTTTGAGGACCGTAGCCATCGGAAAGGTCCACAGTAAGGGTGTGGCGGGAGTATGCTGTGTTTACACACTATACTGGATGACTCTGCAGCCATAACAGAAATTAAATACAGCCTATATCCAATGAAGTGAAAATAAGTTGCAGAGCCCTATATGACAGGACCTTAGGACAGTGCGACAGTAATGTGTACGAATTAAACATGTTTGCATATGTGTAGAAAGGGTCTGGAAGGACACACACCAGATTGGTAGGATTGGGGGACTAGAGGAGGGTTGGGAGGACTTTGAACACTCATTGTTTGAATAGTTTACAAGGACTACTTAGTAAATGTAAACACCGTGGACAAGGTACTGACAATATCAGGGTAGAGTTCTTTTTTGACCCAGAGTTGCATGTTGATCCTAGTCTGAACTGACCCTTTTGCGGGGAGCACTGTATGGCACCGCCGGGGCTCCCCAGGGCTAACTGCATTGTTTACCATTCAGTTTTCTAGTCAGTCTGAAACCCCTGGTAGCAAGGAGCAGCTACAGCGGGCCCTGGAGGAGCGGGCCCAGCTAGAGGCGCGTGTGGAGCAGGTGAGGCACCGTGGAGGGAGGGGTGTGAGCGAAGGATGACCCCAGGTGACCAGGGGCAGGTGAGGCCCGGTGCCAGCCCCTGCTCACTTCCGCACCCGCTCTGCAGCTGAAGGATTTGCTGAAGCAGCTGCAGGTGGAGAGAGACCAGTATGCAGAGAATCTGAAAGAAGAGAATGCCATTTGGCAACAGAAGATGCAGCAGATGTCAGAGCAGGTGAGGTGTGACCTTCGGCTCCCCCACTTACAGGTCACTTGCTCTTTCTGGCCATCTGTAAATGGCAATCACGTCATGTGCCGTGTGCAGCCAGAGGTGGATGTGTGTGTTTTGGAGGTGGGGGTAGAGAGGGAGACGGTTGCTTGGCCATTCCTCCATCCCCGCTACCCCTGCATGCTTTGGCCAGATGTGCAAGCTGAGGGAGGAGAAGGAGCACAGCCTGGGTCAGGTGCAGGAGCTGGAGGCCAGCCTGGCGGAACTGAGGAGCCAGCTAGGTAAGGAGGCTGGGTGGATGGGTGGGCACCAGGGCAAAGGGAAAGAGGCCTGTACCAGGAGTGGGCAAGGCTTGCGGTCTCCCTGAGCCTCGGTGTCCCCGTGTGGAAAAAAGGGGTGGACTGCCCACTGTCAATGGCCCAGGGTTGTCTTGAGCATAAAGATGTAAAGAACTCTATTTGAAAGTGTCTTGTGAGACCGAACATCATATGAGGGTGAGGAATTATTAGCCAGGAAGCCAAGATGTGGGGATAGGAGGCCGAGTTAAGAGCGATGGGCTAAGAGGATCATTTTTTTTGAGACTACAGAGGCAGGAGGTCCTTACTGTATGCGTCCTTTCTCAGCTGTCCCCCCACCCCAGGAGCCCCTGGCTGGGCCCTCAGAGGTGGAACAGCAGCTACAAGCCAAAGCAGAGCAGCTGCAACAGGAACTGGAGGTCCTGGCAGGGCAGCTGCGGGCCCAGATTCAGGACAATGAAAGTTTGAGTCGCCTGAATCAGGAGCAGGGGCAACGACTGCTGGAGCTGGAGCAGGAGGCCGAGCGCTGGGGGGAGCAGGCAGAGATGCGCAAGCAGATCCTGGAGGACATGCAGAGCGACCGCACCACCATCAGCCGCGCGCTCTCCCAGAACCGCGAGCTCAAGGAGCAGCTGGCTGAGCTGCAGGATGGCTTCGTCAGGCTGGTGCGCGGCCCTGCCTGTCCAGCTCCCTTGCTGAGTCCTTTGGTGCAGGGCAAGACACCTAGAACCTTGGGGCCTTTGTTTTCCCACCTTTAAAATGGGGTGGTGTGGTGCATACATGAAATGGAGCCAATGAAGGCGTCCTGTGACCCACAGGGCCCACACTGATGAATGTGGGCGGAGGGGGCATTTTTCTACCCGCCCTGAGCTGTAATCTGGTGTCTGCAGCTACACTGGGGGGTCACTGATTGCTTCTCTCCGTCCAGACCAACGAGAATGTAGAGCTCACCAGCACACTTCAGACGGAGCAGTATGTGAAGAAGGAGCTGGCCAAGAAGCTGGGCCAGCTGCAGGAGAAGCTGGGGGAGCTGAAGGAGACGGTAACCCTGCCCCGGCTGGGAAGGGCTCTGAGCCAGGCACTGGCCCTGGGGAGCGGGGCGCTTGGGCACAGCTGCACTGGGTGCCAGGGCCAGAGCAGAGGCAGCGCCAGCGTGGGGAGGCAGGTGACCCCAGAGTTCTTCAGAGCCTGTGACTACTTGTTGCACCCTGCTCCCTGTCCTTTTATATATTTGTTTATTTTTTAAAAAAGATTTATTTTTAGAGGGGAAGGGAGAGAGAGAAACATCGATGTGCGAGAGAAACATCGATTTGTTGCCTCTCGCATGCCCCCAACTGGGGATGTGGCCCGCAACCCAGGCATGTGTCCTGACTGGGAATCAAGTGGTGACCTTTCAGTTCACAGGCCGGCACTCAACCCACTGAGCCCACCAGCCAGGGCTGCCCTGTGACCTTTAGAGGTGGGTAGCCCTGTGCTGTAGGTCATCATGGCCAACAGAGGCACTGCACTCGATTAGAGGGGAAGCGATGTGAACGGTGGATGGCGGGCGGCTCATTGCTGTCAGCCCTGTCTTCTAACCTCAGCCTGCTAGTCACTATTCACATCGCATCTCTAAGCCTCCGTTTCCTTAACTTAAAAGGGAGATTAGTGTTTCCCTCGTAGAGGTGTTGAGGATTAAATGAGAGTCATGCATATAAAGCATCAGGCCTTTAGTGTGCACTTAGCAGATGCTGGTTGGCACTCTCTGCTTTTGCACAAGTCTGTGGCCTGAAGTTGAAATAGAAGGAGGGTTGTCATGAGGTGTGAGGCTGGGTGAAGCGGCATGTGTTTACAGACTAGGAAGGCAGTTGCTGGGGCTCTGGAGGGAGGAAGCCAGGGGGGTGGGCCAGCAGCTGTGCCCCTCAGTGTGTGGCCTTTTTTTTTCTTTAAATAAGTTAAATTTTTTTTTTAATTAATTTGAAAAAGAGAGAGAAACATTGATTTGTTGTTCTACTTAATATGTGCCCCAACCAGGGATCCAACCCACACCCTTGGTGTATTGGGACGACGCTCTACCCAACTGAGCCACCCAACCAGAGCTCAGCACCTACAGTAGGCACAGGGATCTTTGCCTGATCTTAGGCTATGGGCTCAGAATCAGGGAGCAATGGGCTCAGAATCTGGAAGCAAGCCACTACTTGCCCTCACTCCCAGGGTCTTCCTGCAGGTGGAGCTGAAGAGCCAAGAGGCCCAGAGCCTGCAGCAGCAGCGGGACCAGTACCTGAACTACCTGCAGCAGTACGCGGCTGCCTATCAGCAGCTGACCTTTGACAAAGATGTGCTGCAGAAGCAGGTCCTGCTGCATTCTCAGCTCATGGAGCAGCAGCAGCAAGAGGAAGCTCAGAGCAAGGAGGAGGCCAACATGGCCCGCCAAGAGTTGCAGGAGACCCAGGTGAGTTGGAATGCTGGGCCCTGGGACCCGCCTGGGAAGGCCTGCAACTTGTGTCCCTTCTCACGCTCTTTCCTGGCCCCTTAGGGGCTCCTGGAAGCTGTCAACCAACAGAACCAGCAGCTACAGGCCCAGCTGAGCCTCATGGCTCTGCCTGGGGAAGGTAATTGGAACTGCCCAGAGGGAGAGGACAAGAGCCCAAGGAGAAGGGGGACTTTTAGCAGCGTAGAATTGAGTTAGAGACCTTTATTTAGGACAGCAAGTCATCTTCTGGGGACTGGGTTGCACAGTGAGGTGAGGCGGAGCTGCGCCCGAGCTGTCTTCCTGGGCTGCTCCACCTCCCTTGTGGGGTTGTCTGAAGACCCTTCCACTGCCCCCAGCAGGAGATGAGCTGGACGGAGAGGAGAAGGATGAGGAGGCTCCCCGGCCAAAGCTGACCGTGCCAGAGGACCTTGACAGCCGAGAGGCCATGGTGAGCTGACCTCCCTGCCCTCCCCTGCCTGCCTTACTGCCTCCGTCTGAGGTCCTTCCCAGACACCCTGCTTACTTCGCGGTTCCTGCCCTCTAACTTCCCTTTATCCCCAATCTCCCCTGGGAGCCAATGGTCAGATACCACGCCATCCTTGAACCACAGGCGTGTCCACAGAGGCCCCATGCGGGGGGCTCCTCTCAGCCTCCATGCCTCCCGCCTGTCCTGAGTGTCCCCCACAAGAGTACACCCAAACCTCTTGTGAGCAGGTGGCGTTTTTAAACACGGCCTTAGCCAGTGCTGAGGAGGAGCAGGCACAGCTGCGCAGGGAGCTGAAGAAGCAGAAGCTACGCTGCCAGCGCCTGGCTCACCTGGCAACCCCATCTCAACACAAGCTGGAGGAGGGGACCCCAGTCTCGGCCACCAGGGGGGACAGCATGCCTGCAGAGAACCACCAGGCCCTCCAGGTGGCCATGGACAAGCTGCAGGTGGGTGTGTGGGGCCCCCTCCCGCCCCCCTTGGGCCAGGAAGAGTGGGGATGGGTGGGGCAGGCAGCTACTGACGCTGCTTTTTGGCTGCAGAGCCGCTTCACAGAGGTCATGCAAGAGAATGTGGACCTGAAGGAGCGGATTGAGGAGCTGGAGCATCGCTGCATTCAGCTCTCTGGAGAGACAGATACTATTGGTGAGCAGGAAGGACAGCGCAGGGGGTGCTGAATAGTGGGTGGGGAGCCCCAGCAGCTGAGCCCTGTCTACTGCCTGCCCTCCCCCTGGCTCCTGGCAGGAGACTACATCACCCTTTACCAGAATCAGAGGGCAGTACTGAAGGAGCGCCACCGGGAAAAGGAGGAGTACATCAGCCGGCTGGCTAAGGACAAGGAGGACATGAAGGTAGGAGCCCCGACCATCTCTGCTGGCGGGGCCAGGGGTCGGGGGGGTGGCTGCTGAGTGCCTGTCTCTCCAGGTGAAGCTCCTGGAGTTGCAGGAGCTGGTGGTACGCCTGGTGGGCGAGCGTAACGAATTGTATGGCAAGTTTCTGGGGGCTGCACAGAACCCTGCCGGAGAGCCCACTACAGCCGCCCCAGCCCCTCAGGCAGCTGGAGCTGCTCACAGCCAGGGTGGTGAGTAGAACTGCCGAGGCAGGGGTGGGGGTGGGGCAGGGGGCGGCGCAGAGCTCACACATCACTCAGAGCCCTGCCTTTCTCTCTCCAAAGATCTTCTAGAGGTGAGCCTTGCCGACAACATGGAGCTGGGCCCGGCTACACTGGAGAACTCCACCGCACAGCAAATCATGCAGCTGCTGTGCGAGATGCAGAGCTGCCAGGAGTACCCGGGCTTGAGCAAAAACCCCTGCATCCCCTTTTTCTACCGGGCCGATAACAACACCGGGGTGAAGATCATGGTGATCTAATAACCTGACACTACTCTGGAGAAGTGGCGTGGGGGCTCTGCCCCACTCAGTCCCCCTGCACCCTGTCCTTGTCGCTCCTATTATTATTATAATACAAGAATAAACTTATTTATTGATTACATAGGACAGAGTAAGGAGGTGGGGATGGGGCTGATTCAACTCTATTTGTTTTATTTCAGAATAAATGGATTTAGCCATACTGTGTGGTCTTGTGCGTTCCCATTTCCGGTCCCTGGGTCCTGGGTCCTGTGCCTCGGGCACAGAGCAGGAAGCGGGTCCTGCCAGCAGAGGGCAGGCCTCTGCGTTGTGTGGAACCCCAGCATGTCTGAGTGTGTCCAGTGGGGCTGTCAGAGATCTGAGTCTCACCTACAGGCTGCTTGGTAAAGCCTGGGGAACCCCAAGGGGTTGGCCACAGGGCTTTGAGGGACAGTCTTGCTCTGATTGACAGCCTCCTGATTTAATCCTGGGCAGGAAAAGCAGGGTGCCAGCAGCCAGGAGTGGACTTTCAGGCCAGGTGGTTTCCATGTCATGGCCCTGCCCTCTGGTGGCCTGTTCTGTCCCTCCACAGTGCCAGCCCACACCCTACATCCGCCCTCCAGGCTGGGATGGTGCTCCTGCCCCCTAGTGGCCAGAGCAGGATTCACAGGATGAGGACCCTCCAGGTGCTTTCCCAGGAGGCCTTGGAAAGCAGGGGGCCTTGTTTCACCGTTCCTTACAGGACTCTAGCAGTGGCCGGGCTCTTCACCCACCCCTGCACCCCAGGGGTTGAACCATCTCTCCGTGAGGGGCACAGAGAACACAAGCCAGCAGAGCACACACTGTTCCCCATCGTCCAGAAATGGGTTTTATTCTCAGCCAAGAGACAGCAAGACTGGTAGTGGTCGGAGAACCACGCAGCCGCCAGTACAGCACCCCCGCACACGAGGGGGGAGGGATGGGAAGGTGGCAGAAGGGGGCTGGCTGTCCACAGGCTGGCATGACAGGGAAGCTCATCAGAGGTGGCACGCTTTGGAGGAGGATGGCAGGGTGACAGTGTTTCCTTGTCGGTGGGCCACAGGACTCCTCAGAGACAAGCACGGTAATTCCCAGCACAAGGGCTGAGGCTGTGGCAGCCATATATATTTGTGTGTGCGTGTGTGTGTGCGCGCGTGTGTGTATATATATATGTATATATATATAAGTATTTATAGATATTTATAGAACAGGGTAGGAGAAATACCACAGAGGGGCACAAGTTTCACCAACGTCACGCTGGGTGTGTCAGCTCACCACTACAATAGACTAAGTCACAGATGAATGGGGGAGGCTTTGGGAGCCACTGTCAAGTCACAGAACAGCCGTCCAGGCAGGCTTGGAAAGGGAAGTCTCCGAGGAATAGAAGGGATCTGGTTAGAGGTCGAAGGGGGGCCTGGGGCTCTCAGGACGGGATGGACTTGCCTGACCCGATCGGCTGGCAGTTGGAGAGGAAGCAGAGAGAGAACAGGAGAGAGGAGGGAGAGAGCTGGTAAGGCAAGGGCAGCTGAGCCCAGCAGGGGTGCGAGGGTAGGCAGGGGAAGAAGATGCAGGTGAGGGTGTGGGCGAGGGTTCTAGAGGACAGACAAGAAAGCGAAGGTGGGAGGGAGGAGCTGCAGGTGGGCGGGGCCAGAGCTTCATGGGGGTCTGGGGTGGGGGGTCTGGGCTGGAGGCTGGGGTGGCCCTTCCCCGCCACACACACTGGCCTCTCACACACCATCAGGCAGTGCACCCACAGCTCCAGACACATGATCAGCCCCTCTGGCTTCCCCCTTCTATGGCCCCCCTATCTTTCAACCCACTGGCCCAGGCCACTGCTAGCCTCAGAGAGCATGGGGCCGTGAGCCCCATGCAACAGCCACCAGGCCTGATGGAAAAGACAGGAGCGAGAACACTGTTTGAACCAGGAGGGCAAAGCTAAAAGGACGGCTGGAGGGAGCCCTGGAGGCCCCTCTGGGTGGGCAGAAGGCCCAGGAGCCCTCTGAAGGGACCCTGGGGAGGCAGGGAGGACAGGCAGCTGGATGCCAGTGGCCACAGGCTTATAAGTCTAAGAGGGGAGCCTCAGCTGGTCGGGGGACCGCAGGTCGTGTAGGTGAGGCAGGGCCCTTCCTGCTGGGGAAAAGCAGAAGAACGAGAGTCAGCGGCAGGGGCAGAGTGGGTTCACCTGGCGAGATCTGCAGCTCAGCCGGGATGCAACTCGGAGAAGCTGACTTGCCCGGGGCAGCAGCAGACACTGTCATCCCCTTGGCTAAAAAGTGTAGGCCACCCCTAGGAGCAACAGGCCCAGGTCTATGAGCCTGTAGGCTGGCTGTGGCGCTTCGTGTGGGGCTGAGAGCACTGCCTTCCACGGTGCACTAGTGGGCGTGATGGAACCAAGGTGACAGGGGAAGGGGCTGTGGGACCCTGCCTCGCCTGTGAGGTATATTCTGGGGTGAGGGTGTGGGTGGGACCCTCAGGCTTTCTGAAATCATCAAACGATGAGAGCCTTTGCTCCAGATCGCTGCTCAGTGGAGGTGGGACTCTGACCTCCTCGGCCCTATGGTGAGTTCGGTTCCTAGAGCCCCTAGGCTGCAAGCTGACTGTCCTGCCCGAGCAGTGCAGCTCAGGTTGAGGAATGAGTATGGCACCCCCAGGGTGAAGTTCCAGGGCCTCTGGCTGCCTTAGTCCAGTGCCACACAGAGCTCTCTCCAAACTCCCTGCCCCTACACCATAGACCACGGGCCCTCTGCCCTCTGACAGCTCTGGAGAGCACCCATGTCTCCCAGCTTGGGTGCGGAGCCTGTCCCAAAAGCTCCCCAGGCTCAACCATGGAGATCTTGAGAAGTGGCACTGAGTCCCGAGGCTCACTGAGAAGGGAGGTGACAGAGCCAGCTGGCAGCAAGGACAGAAAGAGGACAGAATAAGTCTGGAGCTGCAGAAGGGAGAGGGAGGAGAGCCTGGCTCTGAGGTCCTAGGTGCGCCCCCCAGTGTGGAGCTGGTGCAGCAGGGGCAGACACACCTTTCATGCAGCAGGCTGAGAGGCAAGTACCTACCGTGGCTGACGCTCCTCAGGGGTCACTGATAGTGATTCTGAAAGACAGCACGAAATCAACATGGCAGTTCACTCACACGGACAGGGCAGGCCTGGGGCTGGGGGACGGGGACACGCACACGCACACGCACACGTCCGGGCGTGCACACACAGGCTGTGAGGGCCCGTGGCCCCGCATGCACACACTGACACACATGCCCACAAACAACACGCATACACCTCCCCCACTCCCCACTGCCCAGCACCCCCGCTGGCTGGCACGTGCAGCACGGATCTGGGGCATGCAGCCACTAGGCACACTGAAGCACACGCGTGGCCTGAATCACAACACAGAAGCTTGCCCGCATACAGGAGCATTTGCACCAGCTCCCTGCACACTCATGCCTGGCGTGCTCAGAGGGCCACCTGCAAATCTCCATGAGAAACAGGTTTTGCTTTCTTAGGGTCCAGCTGTCATTTTTCTGCCCAAGAGCCATCCGTAGCTCCCTACTGCGGGCTTTGAGGGTTCTCCAACCTGTGCCACCGTACCTAGGGCAACCTTTGCTTATTCTTCCTCGTTCTACCTGCACTCTGCTCCGGCCAGCGGCTCTCCTTAATGCATCCCTCACCAAACCTTTGCCCACACTGCCGCTCTGGACCCGAATGCCTCCCAGCTCCTCACCACCTGAGCCTCGTCTCAATTAGCACCAGACTCACTAAAGTCAAGCTGTCCCCAGACTGCTCTCTTCCCCATGGCAGGGCCATGAGCTGCCAAGTGTTTCCTGTGTGTTAGCAAAACTGGAGTTAGAGCAGGTATCAAGTCTTGAAGTTCCCATATGTCAGACCTCAGCACAGATCTGGGCATGGCAAAGACTCTTAAGAATCTGAACTCACGTTGGAAGTTAGCCAAGTGCTCCTAGAGCCCCATTTCCAGCTAATGTGGCATTCCTCTAGCCACTGTCTCCCTTGATCCCCACACCAACCCTGAGAAGAAGGCAGAATGTTAATTACCATTTGGTAGATGGGAAACTGAGGCTCTGCAAGGGAAAGTGACTTGCCTAAAGGGCAGGGTGAACCAGAACTTCTGAACTCTGGAACAGTGCTCTTGATCAACACCATGCTGCCTGCTTTACCCCACCTGCTTTGGCCACCAGGTCACCATGCAGCAAGTCCCGTCTCTGCTTCATTTTGGGTTCATGGAGGCTAGACCCATGGCCCTACCCTTCAGCCATCTGGAAACATGAATAGATGCTATTGGTCTGATGTGTCCTTCCTCAGAGAATATGTCCAGTAGGAACAGGGCAGACAGTTAGATATCAGAGTGATCTTCCTTAAAAGAGGGTCATGGATCAAGAAGGCAAAGCCAGGGGATGAAGTAGAATCCTTTTCCCTGGAAATCTCTGGGAAAGGGGCAGCCTTCAATCCCTCCTGCCCCACCCCACCCCCATGTGGGCCCCGGACAGGTAGGGCCAGAGGCAGGGGAAAGAAAGGAAGAGAGCCATCAGACTGCCCCATGGCTCCCAGGCCCTTTCCCAGCTGCTGCCTGTCCTCCCCCTTGCCTGGGTGCCATTCTTACACTCTCACACCTGTGTGCACGCCCACACACACATCACACACCTTCCTGGTCACAGTCACCGCCTGGCCTCTGTCCTGTGGGTCAGAGGCGGGACATTCTTCTGGGACAGCTCAAAAGAGTCAGGCCTGGGAAGTGGGGACATCAGGGTAGCCCTGAGCGTAAGTGAGCAAAATGTACACATCCGAAGAGCATTTGGATTCAGATCCTCTGACCTAAGGTAGGCTCCCTAGGGACTGGGTGAGAGTAGAGGACAAACAGAGAAGGGGAAAGGAGGAATGCAATGTGAGGGAAGAGTGGAAAAGGAGGGAAGCGCCATGCAAGTGCTTGAAAGAAAGGGACAGGTAGAATGAGCCCCACGCCCCACCCCCCAAGAAACGACCACCTCCGGGACTCAGCGCTCCCTGGGGAGCAGGCTCCGCCAGCCCTCGGCCACACCTCCCGTGGTTCTGGCACCCACGAGAGCCTTCAATGAAGACGGCCGGCTCTGGCGGCGAGGGCCGATGCTGCAGAATCCAGCCCCATCTCCCTCCCGGCCACGCCCGCCCGTTGGTCTCTTCCGCCGCTTTCAGCATCTACTCACCTGGGAACCCCAGGCGGGGCACGGTTGGGGCGCGAGGGCACCTGAGGGGGAGGGCCGAAGGGATCAGGGGAAGCCCCCGGCCTGGAGGGCACGGGGGGCGCCGCCCCCAGGGCGGACCCAGCAGGCGGAGGCCCAGGAGCAGGGCCCCGCGACCCGGGCCGGGCTGGGGGCACGGCGGGGGCTCGGCGCTGCGGCGTTGGGCTGGACGTGGGTGACCTGCGAACGACAGGGCGCGGAGGACAAGGCGAGGAGAGAGATGAGCGGCTCCGCCCCACTCTGAAGCCCCGCCCATCCAAGCACAGGCCACGCCCAAGAGCGCAAAGCCCCGCCCCAGATGATTGCCGGAGCTTAAGCCACGCCCCCAGTGGCTCCCACGTTCCAGCTCTACCAAGCTCCGCAGCCAGCGCTCCATGGCAAGCCCCGCCCAGCGACAAGCCCCGCCCTCTCTAAGATCCGCCCCTCGCTCCAAGTGGGAGCGGCCCCGGTGACGCGGGCGCGCCACTGCCCGGTCCCGGCCCTCCTCCCACGGGCCCCGGACTGGGGGGCTTTGGGGCCGTGGGGGCCGGCCCTGGTACCTGCGTCCAGCCGGTACACTCTGCACCTGCAGCCAGGAGTCGTCCACGGGAGGGGGCATGGGCGTGCTGACGGTGGTCGTGTTGATGTCGCCGATGATGCTGAGCGCCTCCTTCAGTGCGTGGTACATGCGCAGCATCTCGTCCCGCCTCTGTGCTTGCTCCGCTGACTCCTCCATCAGTGTGTTCTGGTCCCCGCACGAGTACAGGTTGGCCAGCAGCTCCGAGAAGATGAATTCCTTGGTCTGCGTGCCAGCAGGTGAAGAGAGGAGAGGGGTGGGACCTGACGCCTGTCTGCCTGCTCCACCCTCGGGGCCCTGCTAGGACCGTGCGCTGGGCTGGAAGCATTGGGGGGCGGGAGGATTTACCTAAACTCGGGTATCTCCTCTGCCCCCGCCCAACCCCTGCCCCTTGCCCTTATCTCAGATGGTCCAAGAGGAAAAGTGACCTCTACAAGGTCACGGCTGAGAAGTACACTCAGGGAACTCCCATACATCTAGGACACCCCCTTCCTCAGCTTTTTTCAGCCTCACTTTCCTCATCTGTAAAATGTATTAGTTAAACCCTTTCCAAGGACTTGCATGCTCCCCTGGACCAAAATAAGGAAGAGAGTTTACAATTTTCTGAGCCCTCTAGTAACAGGTTGTGAATATGTGCCTGGATTGGGGGAGATGTGAGTCTCCCTGTGCGGGGAAGGAGTGGGTTACCTGGCCTAGACTCTGGGACATTCATGGAGAGATGCTGAGGTTTATTTTATTTTATTTTTTATGCCATAGGCCTATTTTATTTATTTGTTATTCAAATATATGTTGAGCACCTCCTATGTGCCAGGCACTGTGTTGTTATACACTTTATATTCATTTACTCTTCAACTCTATTGTTATCCATATTTTACATATAAGGAAACAGGCCTCAGAGAGGGTAGTTTGTTTGCTTAAAGTCACACAGGGAATTTGTGGCAAAGCCAGGATTCAAACAGTAGTAGTGGTTCTGTGGACTGTGTATTTCAAAACACGATTTGGTGTTCTTGAAAAATGCAGATTCCTAGCCCCTTTTGTAAAATTTTCAAGCATGTTTGGAACAACTTGAGTATGTGAATCTACGAAATCATATATAAAAGTCACATTATACGTTTTTCTACTAGATGGTTCTGGTGTGGACGCATTTCTCTCTCCCTAGACCTGGTCCCACTGGCCTGGCTCATGCTTCCCCCAGGCCAACCTGGCTGCCCACCTCCTCGGTCCCACAAGAGCACCTGCCAGCCCCTCCCCCATGGGGGTGCACTCACATTGTTAATCATGAGGTGCATGATAGTCTTAGGCATAAGGTCCCGCACAGTCTTGTTGACGATGGCCATGTATGAGTCTACCAGGTTCCGGATGGTCTCCACCTGCCGCTCCAGCTGCGGGTCCATGGAGTGCATGAAGCTGTCTGAGCCATTCTCCTCGGTCTCGCTGGCCTACCATTGGGAACAGAGGGCATCAGCATGGCTGGGCCCTTGAAGCCAGGTTCTAGGCATCAGCCCCTTCCCCCCCAGGGTACTTGGAACACTGAGGCAACTGGCCTGAACACCTGGACACCAGCCCCCCCCCATATGCTCTGGGTCTCTGGGTTCTGCTCATCCCAGGACCTCTCAGGATCCCAGACCCTTGTTTAATCTTGTCTCTGATTCTAGGGCCTAGAATTTGCCTCTGTTTCCCAGTCAATAAATTAGGAAAGGACATCACTAAGGTCCTTTCTTGATTCTAAGGACCTGGCTAGAGGTGGTGCCAGGCTGAACATGCATGGCAGAAGGCGAGGGAGGGGCACACTCACTTTCTCCTTGTCCTGGGAGGCCCACACCAAGATCATCGAGGTCACCGCACCAGCATTGCCACCGCAGCCGGCACCAGCAGGCAGAGCCGAAGCAGATACACAGAGGAAAAGGGGAGGGATTGAGTGAACCCGGAGCACTGCACCCCAACTCTAAGGCAGCTCCAGACACTGCCACAGTGGAAGAGGAGCGAAAAGAGGAGGCAGTCACAAGAAACCACCATCATATGACAGGGATGCCGCAAATGCCACCTCTGGCAGAGAAGTGGACACAAGGCTGCTACTGGAAGATGGGAGGAAGGCCTAACTCTGATCTGGCCCCAGCACAGGGAGGGGGAGGCGGTCTATTACTTTTCAGCTCAGTGAGGGCTCAGAAACATGGCAAGAGTTGGTGTCACTGAGGATGGGACCCCAGATCCCTACTATAAGCAGTGTGCCCCTCCCCTCCCTGCCCTGCCACTCACCCCAACACGCTCGGGGTACACTCCAGCCCTCAGGAAGGACGCCTTCCAGCTATCCACCTCCTCCTGTGTCTCGCAGGCCAGTTCCAGCTGCCGATAATCCTTGTAGACATTCCTGCAAGATGCGGCAGGTGGTGAAGGGAGATGGGGCTGGGGTAAAACCCCTTGACCTTGGTGGTGAAGGGCACGCATGGACTGGAGTCATCATGCTGGGGGCCAGTACTGGCTTTCTCGTGTCCTAGCTGGGTGACCCTGGGCAAGTCCCTTCCTCTCTCTAAGCTTCAGTTTCCTCATCTGGAAGGTAGGTTAACAATAATAATTTCTGCCTCCTAGGTCATTGCGAGAATTCAGTGAAATGAGCAGTAAAATGCTCAGTCAGAAGGGGACTGAGCCCTCATACGAGGGCATCCGCAACAGTACAGCCCCCAGCGTGGGTCTCAGCCCTGCTGGCTCCTGCCCTGGCTCTCTGGGGACTCCTTTGATGGTGGCTATACTGAACCCTCATCTCTGCCTGGTGCTCCCACTGGCCCCCCTGGGCACTTACCAACATGAGAAGGGGACCAGGCCTGACTGGGGCTCTCTTTTGTCCCCAGTGCCTGGCAGAATGTCTTATGCAGGGCAGGCACTAACCAAGTGACTGTGGAAAGACAGGAGGGGAGGGGGAGGCAGGAAGGGAGGAAGGAGGAGAGAGGGAGGGAGGGCGGGCGGCCAGAAAGAGCTTGACGTGATGCTGAGCACGGAGGAGGGGCTCTGTAAGTATTTGTCAAATGAATGACTTGTGGGGCTTGGGCAGGGCCCTCTCCTTTCTGAATCTGTGGGCCCCGCTTCTCCTCGGGGCATGGTGGTTTGGGGCTTGCAGGGTCTGGGGCCCCAGAGCCCTGGTTGGGGAGCAGGCAGGCACCTCTGTTCCGTGTTAAAGAGGGCGAAGATATGCTTGCTCGACATGAAGCCCTTCTCTACGTCTCGCAGCTTCAGGTTGTCCACAGACAGCATGTATTTCTTCTCTTTCTCCTGTGGGCAGAGCCATGGGTAAGGTTGGCACTGTTCTCTGCTACGCCTCACTCCCTAAGAGTGCTCCACATGGGGGGCACCTGGGGCTCTGGAGCCTCACAGTAGCCCTGGGCTTCTGGTACCAGCCCCTTTGCCCTGAGCAGGCGCTGGACCTGCTGGGCACCTCTGCGTACCTGCCAGAGCCTTCGAGCCCAGGGTGGCAAGGCTGAGGGTGGTTCCCACATCCTGCCCCAAGAAAGCCCTGGAGGCAAGCCAGGCCAGCCCCAGCCCAGCCCCAGCCCAGGGACCCACCCCCATCTCAACTCCCCACCCTGGAGCCTCTCTCGCCCCTGGCCTGGCTGCTGGGCCTGCTTTGGATAAGCCTCTGACTTCATTTCCTGATTATAGAGACAGGAAGGGGGGCCACCAGCTCCTCGGCTTCAAAGGGCTGGCTCAGCCCACTCCCCCAGACGCCCATGTGTTAGCAATCAGCACGTAGCACAGGCCTGGAGATGGTGAGTCTGTGTGCAAATGTGTGGTTGTGTGTGTGCAAACACATACAAGCCCAAACACATATCCTGTCACTGTTGTATGTGTGTGTGCCCATGACTCTTTGTTGCATAGATGTGTGAGTGTGAACACGCATCTCTGAGGAGGTGCTCAGCACAGCCTGGCACCCACATGAGCATGTCCGTGTGCCCATGAGGCTGTATGCACACTTGTAGATATGTGTGGCAATCGTAAATGTCTATGTGTCTGCGCGAAAGTGCCTGCGGCACACGGACTGTGGGTTCGCATGTTTACGGGCATACAGTTGTATGTAATGGGCTGGATATGGTTAGTTTATCTGTAGTTGTCTGGGAGGGGCTATGTGTATCTGTGGATGGGCATGTGGGTGCCAGGCCTGCGTGCTCACGTGTGAGCCTGGTGTGGGCCGACAAGCCTGTGTCAAGGGGAGGGGCTCAGAGATTTTGGGAGGAGGGACCCCAGGATGGGGCTCTGGGAGGGGGGAGAGGTTCCTGCTGTGTGTAGCTCATTCGCCCGCCCAGTGCCACAGGACCCACGCTGGGGAGGGGAGGGGTGGTCTGTGTGGGTCTTGGGGACTCAGGACGTGGGTAGGTGCCTCACCCACATCTCAGGTCGGGGGGCTGGGTTTAGAAGAACCCTGCTCCCTGTCCTGGCATCATCCTGCCCACCTCCCTCTGCCCCCTGCACCCGCCTGGCCTGTCCAGCCACATAAAGCCCCCTTTATGCCAGGCGAGTGGCCGGGTGGCCGGGAGCCCCGGAGGGCGGCTGGGGGAGGAGAGGAGGAAGTTGCACATGAGGCCAGGGAACATCTGGAAGCGTTCGAGGGAGGCCCTGCTGCCACCGCCCTGCGCTCTGGGGTTGGACACTAAGCAGGAGTGGCCTCCTCCCCCCAGCCCTCCCTTCCTGCTGGCCGGCCCCCTCCCCAGGCCCCTCCCTCCCAGCACAGCTCCTGCTCACCCCTGCCACGTCAAAGGAGGCAGAAGGGGAGCCGGGAGCAGAGAAGGGACCTGGGGCTGGCTGGGCTGGGGATGGGGGCCTTGGATCTCCAGGAGACGGGCCGAAACTCCCACCCGATGACAGACACTGCCGTCCGGATGGACCAGAGGACACGTCCACTCCGTCTACCCAGTGTTTAGACTATCTGTTCAGGACTCCCAAATTGTACAGTAGTCTGCACATTGGTTAGGCTGGCTGGGTTAGACCCTCGGCGCCGCTGGAGAGCTGGACCGACATCCGCCACCCCAGAGCTGGAGCCTGGAGCTGGGGCAGGGGGCATGGGGGGCTCAGGGTGGGCCGGGAGGAGGTGCAGAGGGATGGGGGTGCCACCCTGCCTGAGATGGGGTGGGGGTGCTGATGGGTGGGGAGAGAAGACCGAGAAGACGGGGGCGGTTAATGAGGGCTGGGGATGTGGGTGGCTGTCTGTCTAGAGGGTCACCCCAATCCCAAAGACCCGAAGGCTGGCGGCTGGGGGGAGCCCGGGGACGGATTACACTCTCCCTCATCTGGGACCAGCTCCATGTCCCCAGATGTTCTAGTGCAAAATTCCACTCACACACCCCCCACGCACCGCCTCACCCCGACACATACACTCCACGACTCGGGCACACGCACCCCCAAACCCGCACTTTGAACCACACACCCGTGCCCCAAGCACACACGCACACCGCGAGCGCACACACGAGTGAGCATACCCCACCCCACCCCCTCCCAGAGGGACGCTGCTCCTCTCCCATCTCACGCCCTACATACATATTCTCAAATATTGCGCACACACACCTTCCTTCCTCAAGCCACCCCCCCCCACACACACAATGACATACTGAGCACGGCACACACGTCCGGTCATGATTCAGGCACACAGTCTGCCCCCAAATGCACACGAGACGCTCCTATATGGAACATACCTAGATGCTTACAGCCGCACGCTCTCCCGCAAAACACCCCCACACAGGCCTCACGCCTCCCCACCTCCCAGCACTCGCTCCCACACCCACGCCCACTCCCCAGTACACTCAGGCCCGGCGTCCCCTCAGCTCAACTCCAATGTACACACAAAGCCCAAAAGCGACGGCCCCCCCGCCGCCCCAGGCACGAGGTGAGGGGCCCCTCGCAGATACGCTCCCCCCTCACCCGCAGTGTAGTCAGCCAGCCCCGGGTCACACTGGACCTTAGGGGGCCCACAGTGGGCACCCCCCAGCTGTGGGGAGTGTCTAGGGAGCCGGCTGAGTGACAGCGCAGGAAGCAAACCCCCCTCAGCCGCCTGCCACGCCACCTCACACTCCATCCCTTGCAGGGGCCCCTGTGCGCAGGGAGAGGCCAGGCCGGAGGTAATGAGGTCCAGATGGCTTGGCGCCCCTGCCAGTGACGACAGAGGGCCCAGCCCAAGGTGGGGACGGGGGCCTGCCCAGGGCGACTTGTAGGGGGCAGAGATCAAGGCGGTGGCGGGGGGCCGCGGGGAGACCAAAATCCCCGGGCCCCACCTTGAGCCCTACTTCCTCATTGAGAGGTGAGAGCGCCCTCTCCCCCAAGAGCGCCCTGAGGAAGAAGAGGGTCCCTTCCCCCATACTGTGGCCAGCTGGAGTTCATTACCACAAGCCCCCCCAGCCCTCCCCGCTCTCTCTGGTCACCTCTGGAATCCAGATGTAGAAGCCAAATACTCATTCTTAAAGGAGACCAGCAGCCAGGGAGGGAGGTGGCGGGGCAGGAAGGGGGTCTATGTGCCCCGCTGGGCAGGGAGGAGTTTTGAGTGGCGTCTCTGTGGGACCCCATCACTTCTGGCCCCTCAGGCTGGGGGCTCCCTGAACATCTCCCTTGGACTGCTGGGGTCCGGGGGACTGGGGTGCAGGGGTTAACAGGGTGTCTGGCGGCTGGACTCTGTGTGTCATGGGCCTGTGGGGGCCACAGAAGAGGCGGCACGCCCTAGAGCAGGAAAACAGGAAGGCCATGGGGCTGGCGGGGCGGGGGCGTCCCGCACCCTTGCCCACCCTCTCCATGGCGCTCAGCCCCAAGCTCCGTGCCCAGCCAAGCCACCTTCCCTATCCAGCTTGGACGAACCCCCAGGACTGCCCACCCTGATCTCTGCGGCCCACCTCTACCCAAGGACCTTTGATGGGATTTAAAAAAAAAACCGACCCTATTGGGTGGTTCAGTCCACACCAAGCCAGCGGTAGGGCCTGAGCCTGACACTGGCCATCAGCCAACTTCCTTGATGACCTTTACTCACCTCGTCGTCCTTGTACCAGGACAGATTCTCGGCAGTTAGCACAAACCAATACTCCTTGGAGCCCCCCTTCATAATGCCGATGTTGTTGATGGTCAGCCAGCCCTTCCGGATGACCTGAGGGGGGAGGGGGCAGCAGGTCAGTGGGCAGAGGCCCGGCTTCCCTGTGGAGGATGGGGTAGGCAAGGAGAGGCACTAGAAAGCTTCCTGCTCCCCACATTCTTGGAGGCCTGGCTGGTCGCGGGGGGGGCACCAGACCTGCCCTGGTTTGAACCACAAGTGAACAGGTGGGAAGATAGAGGAAGGCAGAAATCAGCTCAGAACAAAGAGCCTTCTAACAGTCAGAGCCGTCCGAGTAGGGAACTGGTGGCTGTGGTAGGGGATGAGCTCCCCGCCACTAAGAGTGTGCAAGGAGAGCTTAGGTGGCCAGTAGGGCAAGACAGCTCTGAGCATCTTTTCAGCTTCACATCTAATTTGTTCTAAGTCTTGTCTCTGACCTCGGGGACTTTGCACATGCTGCCGTTGCCTCTGCCTAAAAAGCACTTCCATTCCTGGTTGCCTGGCAAATTCCTACTCACCCTCTGGGTATTGGCTCAAAAGTCACATTCTCAGGCAGCCCCTCCCTACCTCCCATAAAAGTCAGGACTCCCATTATAACCTTTTATCACTCTCTTAAGTCTTCTATGACAATGACTGGTATTTTGAATTAATGTGTGTATGTATGTGTCTGTTCATGTCAGGCTCTCTTTGCTAAATTGTAAAACTCTCTCGCTCACCGTATCCTGGCACCTTGCAGAGTGCTCAACAGTCAGTACGTGATCAGTAAATATATATGGCATGCACACACAATGCTACAATAGCGGGGTTCGAAGGATCTTTGGCCCCAGACCCTGGACACAGGTGGGGTCGTAGGGAGTGGGGGCAGGGAAATCTTAGAGTAAGAGGCAAAGGTCTCCTTTCTCAGTAGGAAGACGCTGTCCCCAGGCCTGCCTTGAGCCGTCACTATAGACCAGGACCCTTGGATTGAACTCCAAGGGCGGACCGCCGCCCAGACCCTGCTGGTGGGCCAGGCAAAGAGGGTAAGGGAGCTGCTCCTTCTGCCTCCCTTGGCCCTGACCTCCCTGCTTCTCCTCTGGCATCCAGAGAAGACCCAAGGAGCCTGGGGCCAGGCCTGCTTCTGAGGCCCTAGAAGCCCCTTTAACCCTCTCTGGCTTCCCCGAGAACATCGAGGAGAACCTGCCACATGGCGGATCAGCAGCTGAGCCATGAACAGGGACACGACAGCCGGTGCCCTGTGGCCCCTCTCCCACCCTGTCCAGTCTAGCGAAGCTTCCTTCAGTTTCTTGTCACTGCCTTTGGAATCGCGTCCAAATGCCACGCCCTGGCGCTCCGTTTCTCAGCATCTGACCAGCAGGCCTAGCCAGCCTGCTGCTTGCCCTGATCTGCAGCCTTTGCCCTCCCTTGGCCACCCCCAGCCCTGCCCTCCTCCCTGCACATCCAAAGCCCCTCCAGAGCCCCTCCCACTGCCCGACTCCCACTCTGCCTGGCCCATGCCTGCAGGCCTAGGTCTCCAAGGTGCAGGGCCCGGGTCTGGCTCTTGCCCAGGGGCCAGTACGGTATAGGCACCAGTGAGTGTTTGCTGAACCAAACTGCCCTGGGATACTCCACTCATTAATTACTTTATTCTACCGAGCACCTACTGTGTGCCAGGCAAGTTTAACAACATGCTTCTTTCTCATCCACCGATCCACCAGATATTTAAGGAGTACCCACTTGGTACCAGGCCCCGGCCAGGCGTTTTCACCCACCCCAGCCCACACGGTCTGCCTCTGGCTGAAGTAATGCTTAGCTCCTGCACACTGATGGACAGGGTGGTGGGGCTCTGCCTGCGGCTAGGCCTTGCCTCTGGCCTGAGGGCACGAGCGCACAGCCTGGGGCTGGTGTGTGCGAGCAGCTCAGGCCAAAGGGTACCCTCTTGCCCCTCCCCACTACGATGAGGCCCTTCCTCCCCCGCACTGCACAAGCCAAGAGCCCCCGTCCTGGTACTCACCAGAATCTCATCCTGTAAAGAGGTAACCATAGCAACCACGAGAAGCATTGGGAGAGAGGAGAGAGGGTTACTGAGGCAGAGTGGGAGGCTTGTGGCTGGCGGCTGGCAGGCTCCCTGGCCCCCGTGGACCCTTCCCCTTGGGGGAGGGGGCTCTCAGAGCTTGGCGTCCATCCGGCACCCTTCATCCCTTGGGCTGGGGCAGCGGGGCTCACTCACCTGGTTCCCTGAAGTCTTCTTCTTGTTCATCTGGTTGCTCCTCTGCTGAGCACTAAAGGGGAGAGAGGGGAGAGTCTCAGAGCTTCTCTTTTCAAGAGGCCCAGCTCCATGGCCCCTGCTGAGTGGGCACCAAACCCAGAAGGTTAACCCCGGCCTGGGTCTCTCTTTCTCTCTCTCTCTCTCTCTCTCTCTCTCACATACACACATACACACAAGGCGTCACCTTCTCTGCCTCGGGAGCACTCACTTGGCAAAGCCTATGAAGTCCTCATGGTTGGTGTTCATGTAAGCGAGCTCAATATCGATGAGGAGCATGACCTAAAGGACACACAGGTCAGGAGGCAGGTGGGAAACATGCCACAGAGTTTTAAAATGTATGAAATACTTACCGCACATATAGGATCCATAACAAAATTAATCCACAATCTATAGTAAATGAATATATATATACACATACGAGTATCTGTAATAAATGAAGAGTTCCTACCCAAGAAACACAAATCAAAATAGTCAAAGAACATGAACAGGTCCATAGAAGAAATGCATATAACCAATAGGATACATAGCTCACCCTCATTAATAAAGAAATGGAAAGTTAAAACCACGAGACCCTTTTAAACCTACCAATTTAGTACCAGACATTGATAATGACCAGTATGGGCATGATTGTGAGAAGGTAAATTCTCTCATATACTATTGGTGGAAGTGCAACTTAGTATCAAATTCTTGGAGGGCAATTTGGTAATATTCAACAACATTAAAATGCACATATTTACTTCTAGAACTATATTGCACAAACTCATCGAGGGAGCAAAGGTACATGTACCAGGGTGTTTGGTGTGGTGTGGTTTGTAAGAGAGAAAAACTGGGAGCAAGCCAATGGCCATCAAAAGGTGAAATAGACGATGGTATGTAAACCATAAAGCTGTTCAAACAAGGAGGACAGTTTCTAGGTTCTGGCCGGGAAGATCCTCTGTGCAAGTGTCTGAGAGCGAGGGCGTTCCTAACCGAGTGGCGCTGAGAGCTGCGTTCCTGACGCAGCCTGCAGGCGTCAGACCCAGGGCCTGCTGCTTCCTGTGAGCCAGGCCTGTCCTCACCGAGCCTCAGGCCCCACAGAGGAACTGCTCCTGCCTCACCGCAGCGGGGAAGACACAATGGGATGCGGCAGGTGGCCTGCGCAAGGTGAGCACCTAATAGGCGCTTGACCGGTGTTAGAGCCTACAATTATCTTCAGAAAAGAAAGCCATGACACACATGTGGCAGGAATGCGGTTCTCCAAGGTTAAGGTGGAATCTGGGACCTGTGTGTGTCAAGGAAAAATGCCTGGACGGGGAAATGGGGGCAAGGAAGGGTGGAGGGACGCTTATTTGTCATTTAATCACATCTATCCTGATTGAATATTTTATTGATACTTATCACTTTTGTAATTAAAAAGAGATCAGTAAGAATTTTTAAAGATTTTCTTTAGTTATTTTTAGGGGAGGGAGGGAGAAAGAGAGGGAGAGGATTGAACTGGCAACATTTTGCATTGTGGGATGACACCTAACCAAGTGAGCCACACCGGTCAGGGGGAGGTCAGTGAGAGTTCACAAGCAACATCAAACGCAAAAATGTGAGTGACTGGGGACAGCACAATTGTGGCAAAGGGATGTGGAAGGACAGAAATTGGGAAGTGGTAGCCAGAGATGGGCCTGGACGGAAGGGTCTGCGAGCTTCACGCGGGCTGTGAGGAGGCCGCCATCTCTGCCCCGCCCCCCGCAGGGCCAGCAGTCAGCCAGGTGTTTGTGATGCAGAGGAGTGAACGAATGAATATTGATTAATGACTACATAAAAGGAAGAGGCGTGGCTATGACAGGTGTAGGTGACCCAGAGAAAGAGCAGATAGGGAGACAGGCCCAAAGAGAGGCGACCAGAGGATAGACAGCTAGGAAGTTGAGAAGCAGGTGGTGGGGACGTAAAATGGTGCGGCTGCCTTGGAAATCAGTGTGGTGGTTATTCAAAAAATCACCAGACAGCCCTAGCCAGCGTGGCTCAGTTGGTGGGAGCATCATCCCACAGACTGAAGGGTCATGGGTTAGATTCTGGGTCAGGGCACATGTCTGGATTTTGGGTTCAGTCCCCAGTCAGGGTGTGTGCGAGAGGCAACAGATTGATGTCTCTCTCTCACATCGACGTTTCTCTCTCCTTCCCTCT
The DNA here is from genome assembly GCF_021234165.1 of Pteronotus mesoamericanus. NCBI lineage: Eukaryota > Metazoa > Chordata > Mammalia > Chiroptera > Mormoopidae > Pteronotus > Pteronotus mesoamericanus. The sequence goes on from NW_026555258.1 coordinate 5,977,575, forward strand.
CTCTCGAAAAATCAATTAAAAAAGATTACCATACACAGAATTACACAGAATTACCATATGACCCAGCAATTGCATTTCTAGGTACATACACATAAGAATTGAAAGCAGGGTCTCAAGCTGATACTTGTACACCTCTGTTTACAAGAGAATTATCTGTAATAGCCAAAAGGTGGAAACAACCCAAATGGATAAAATGTGGTATATGCACACATTGGAATATTATTCAGCCTTAAAAAGGAAATGCTGACACATGCTACAACATGGATGAACTTGACAATATTATGCTAAGTGAAATAAGCCAGACACAAAAGGACAGATGTTGTACGCTATCACTTATATGAGGCCCCTGGAAGTGTCACATGCATAGAAACAGGAAGCAGAATGGTGGGTCCCAGAGGTTAGGGGAAAGGGGAATGGGGTGTTAGTATTTAATGGGGACGGAATTTCCTTTTGGGAAGATGAAAAGTTCTGGAAATGGATGGCAGCGAGGATTGCATAGCCATGTGAATGTATTTAATACCACAGAGCTGCGTGCTAAATTTTATGAGAGATATATATATATATATATACGAATTTTCCCACAATAAAAGAGAGAAGCAGAGATTTGGTACGAGGACAGAATGCATGAGGGAGAACACAGATGAGACAAAATGGGAAGAAGGAAGGAAGCCCAGGGACCGCCAAAAGCCTCGGGCACAGGGGTCCTGGGCTCACCTGCTCCTTGGTGCGACCCTCTCGCTCCCGGATGTGGGTGGTCACGATCCGTTCCATCTCCTCTCGCAGCCGGGGGTACTGCTGGAGCTGGGGAAGGGCCGGAGGGGAGAGAGCCACGTACACAGGGGGCACGGGCAGGAAACACCCCAACCCCCCCAGAGCCCAGCGATCCAGGAGCGTTGGGGGGAGGCACCCACAGAATGCCCGAGGGGTGAGGGGCAAAGAGACCTGGGGTCCCAGGAAGCTGATGGCACCCAGCCATGGCCACCCCTTTCCTCCAAGAATGGCTCCCAAATGGCAATTCAAGGGTCTCCTGGTTCCAGCCCTTCTTCACTGTCCTATCTAGGCAACCAGGGGTGGGAGGGCGGTCCCGCGGGCAGAAATGCCACGGGAATCCGCTTGCTCCTTGGCGCCGGCTCCGGTGACAGCCATCTTGGAAACGGACATTCCACCGAGGCCTTGGCTTGGCGGCCTGCTAGCTCCCAAAGCGCTCCCTGACCCTCAGGGCTCCCCCTTGCCCAAAGGCTTGGAGGGACAGTCAGGCGGGGATTCTCTATCCAGGAAGAATCTGGGGAGGGCAGGGCCCAAGGTGCCAATTGGCCTCCTGAATCAGGCTGGGGACAGGCAATGCTCCTTGTCAGAGCTGCGAGGCAGGGGAACCAGCAATCACACAAAGGACATGCAGGAGCCACAGACGCGGGCATGCAAGGGCACGGGGGCGGGGCATGCAGAGCGGGGGGTGCCAGCAGCATGAGCAGGACCCCGCGGGGGCCTGGCAGGGCCCCTGGCCCTCTCGGTAGAGTCCACCCGGTTTTGTCCCTCTCAGCAGGCTGGAGGCTGGCACCGTCATCTCCAGCCATGTCGGCCTGGCTCCGGGCTGGCCAGCCAACCTGTCCCTACCCCACTGCTTTTGCGTCAGGAGCTCAGCAGTACCCACTTTCTCCCAGTTTTTAATCAATTGAGGCCGAAGGGAAAGTTGCCCCAAGCTTTCGCCCTCTGCCTGTGAACTCTGCTCTCTGCTCAGCTGGACTCTGGTCTAGGCCCAGGTTGACCAACTCTCTTTCATGTCACTGTTGGATGTCACCTCCATCCGAAAGCCTGCCCTAACCACCCAGGAACTGGTACTGGGGGCCTCCCTGTCACATTCCCGCAGCAAACTGTATTCTCATGGCCCTGAAGGCGGGGGCAGGGCCAGGCGCACCACCAGTGCTCAGAGAGGGCACGCTGAAGGGGTGAGGGGAGGAATGAAGGATGGATGTCTTTGCCCTCCTTGCCAAGGCTCCCGTGCCCTCGGACCCGCCATCCAGCAACAACTCAGGGAGGGAGACTCGCTGAGCTGCTGAGGGTGGGAGCCCACCCACAGGAACGTCCAGTCCTGCTGGCCTGCACTCGCCTCTCAGTGGCCGCATGGGAACCCAATGGGGCAAAGCTAGAACCGCTCTTTGTCCCTGGGCCAGGCCACTCGGGAGGGTGCCCCTACGTGGGAAGAGAGCTGCAGGTTAGCATGACTAGGTCACAGGTACTGATTCTGAGGGCAAGATGGAGGCCAAGGAGATGGGGTGGGGACGCTGGGAGAGGAAGGAGGATGGGGAAGGAAGCGGCGCCCTGGAGGCCAGCCCAGGGAGGCAGACGTGAGAGGTGTTGCGTCCTCCCACCCCACCTGTCCGGTGCCTGATGCGGCCAAGGCCAGAGGACCTGGGTGGGGGGCGGTCTGAGACCAGGGGCTTAAAAACAAACCCAAGGCGGGGGGCCCCTGGACCCTGCTGCCCCATGAGGCTCAAGGAGTGGTTCCCATCCCTTCTCAAAGGAAGTCTCCAAGTTGGAGCTGAGATTCAGGACTGAGTCACCCTCACCAGAAGGCCTCCTCTGAGGTGGTCCCAAGTGGTCCCAAGTGTTCCCTCGGAGGGCGGGGTTGCAGGAGAGGTTGGGGGGGCGAGGAGGGAGGAGGAGGGAGCAATTTGCCAAAGAGCATGACCAGCTCTCCCACTAACCGCCTGGTTGTTACATTCGTCAAGTTTTCCACGTGTCATGCACGGCAGGGCAGCCTCAGCCCCTTTGAGAAATTCTCTATTCCTTTTGAGCATCTTTTTCCATTGTGTTGGCCTCTGAGCATTCCCAGGACTTTTAGCCAGTTTTTAAAATGGAACTTTTCTCTCACAAGCCTTGGCTGGAGCCCACGAGTTAGTGTTCAGGCACAGGCCCTGGAGTCTCATGGCTCTGGGTTCAAAGCCAGCCCCTTTCCTGCCGACACTCCTTAGAAAAGTGGCTGGACCTCTCTGAGCCTGTTTCTCCATGTGGAAAATGTGCTAGTAATGGCGCCCACCCTCTGAGGGTTTTTGAGAGGACTGAGCAGCATACCACGTGCCTGACCGAACGCCAGATTTTGTTCAGAGAGGAAAACTAACCCTAGCAGTCCTAGGAATAATTACAGTTGACTATTTTTCAAACCTCTGGCAGGAGCAGGACACTTAGAACATTTGGGGAGGGCAAAAAAAAAAAAAAAAAGTGGACAAAGATAGGTGAATTTTGCCATGTAAAGAAAAAATATTTAGTATCCATGAAATAAACCAAAAGGCAAACCTATTTTTAAAATTAACTTTGGCGATTTCCTTTTGAAATTTTTTGTTGATTTTTTTTTTTTTTTGTGATCTGCTCACAAAAGTCATATAGACTCACCATAAAAAATTTGAAAGTGATTAAAACTTGTGCAATAAAATGGAAAAATTGCTATGTTCTTGCCCTCTCTTAAAGTAATAGTTAACATTTTGGGGGGTATGTCTTTGGAATGTTATCATTCATATATATTTTCCCTCTAAGTACAACACATTCTTTTCTGAGACCTGCTTTTTTCTTTTTCCACAGTATGTTGTGAAGGGAGATGTGAAGGGAAAGAAACATGCCTTGCCCTTTAAGCAGCTGTAGGCATACCCTGTTTTATTTGTCGATGTATATTTATTGTCGATGTTGCATTTTTTACAAATTGAAGGTGAGGCCCTCCACCAGCAGAAAGATTGACTCTCTGAAGGCTCAGATGATGGTTAGCATTTTTTAGCAATAACGCATTTTTAAGTTAAGGTATGCACATTGCTTCTTTTAGACAAAATGCTATTGTACACTTAACAGACTGCAATACAGTATAAATATAACTTATGTGCAGGGGAAACCAAAAAAGTTTGTGTGACTCACTTTATTGTGATTCCTTTTACTGAGGAGGTCTGGGACCAAACCCATAATATCTCCAAGGTGTGACTGTATAGTTTTCAATTGTCTGTGTAATACTTTATATGATCAGTCTCCTCTTGATGGACATATGGGTTGTTTCCAAAATTTTACCATTTATAATAATTACTTCTTTCTATTGGGACTTCAATTCAGCCAAGTGTTCTGTGATGTTTAAATGTTTCTATCTAGTAACTGGTCTTCTGGGAACCTATCCTAAGGAAATAATCCTAAAGAAAATCTTTCTACACAAAGATGTTCATTGCCAGATTATTTAAAGTATTGAAAAGCTGGGGGCAATTTAAATTCACCAATAAGAAAACAGTTAAGTCAACCATGGTGAATCTACCAAATAGAATATTACGCAACCATTAAAAATGATTATGTAGACTATGTAATACTTCTCTAAAAATGCCTATTGGTAATAACTACGTATGGTGCCAGGTGGGCACTAGGCTTATTGGAAGGATCATTTCATAAATTACATAAATGTCTAAGCAGTATGCTGTATACCCAAAACCGATATAAAATAATATTGAATGCCAACTGTACTTGACGAAAAAAGAAAAATTAAAATCCACATTACTAAGAGATAAAGCAGGATGATAATACATTCATGTGTGATTACATAACAGAATAAACAAATCTATGTGTAGGGAAAAGGTTTGGAGAAATCTAAGTTGGTGAACACTTCTCGCTGGGCAATCTTTGCCTAGGATTCGCGATGCAGTGGGATCATGACTCAGGGGTCCCAATACTGGGGAATGGGGGAGTCCAGCCCGGCTTTTATCCCACCTGGAATAGGCACTGAGTGGATGCTAATTTGCTCAGTCTGTCCCCATTCGACACAGAAGTGGGCAAAAGGGAGGCAGGGGTGCGAAAGGGGTGCACGTGACTAACTGAGCTTGAGCCACGAACACTGCTACTTATTTGAAACAGGAAGTTAAGGCAGGTGTGCCCCCACCTCTCCAGCACAGGGAGTTTTTTCAAATACAGGTGAGGCTGGGCTCTTCCCCAGAGGCTGGTTCATCCTGCTTGGAGGGGGACAGCCTTTGAATCCTGGAAAGGATCCCCCAGGCACCTGGTGCGCATGCACTAGTCTGGGACGTACTCCTTCAGACAACCTGGCTCAAAATCCTCAGAATGCCCAAAAGTAGACAAGTACGAAAAAGGCATCTAAAAGGTCACAGATGATTCAGAAAAGAGGCTGACCCTGCCAAATGAGTATGGATTAATGTAAAATGAATAATCCAATATGCTTTTAGGCAAATTGGTTCTGAGGCACTAGGATAGCTCCCCCATCCCAGGAGGCCCCGATCCCAGATGTCTTCCCTCAGCCTCCCTCATCTAAAATGCACTCCGCTTTTCTTCACTGAGACTCAGTTTTGCCATCTGTAAAATGGGACTGTACTACCACCTCCCAGGGTTGTTGAGATATGTCAGACAACAAGGGCAAGCACCCAGCCTAGTGCTTGGCATACAGGAGCGGCCTGCTCCTTGTCGTCATTGTCATCATTGTTACTATTATTGGTGGAAGGGGCCACTGCGCTGAGCAGAAAAAGTCTTCTGGCAGAGATGGAGGCCTGAAGGGCTTGTGAGTGGAAGCAGGCCCAGGGTTATAAACTGGCGCAGAACTTCAGGGCCAGGAATCACCTGGCTGCATGGGTGTCCACGTGGGTGGACGAGAGGCTGCCAGGCCTGCTCAGCAGACAGTTCTGCCCACGGGAGGCCACGGCCATGAGGAGGGGACGGCCAGGCCCAGCCCCACCCAGGTGGCCGCCATACCTTTTCACTACACTTTCTGATGGTAGACGTGAGCTCACTGACTACCATGTCCACACACTTGATACTGGGCTCTTTGAGCTTCTGCACCTGCTTTTTCACTGTGGCTTCAAAAGCGAGGTCAGGTGTGAAGAGGCCCGTCCTGCACCCAGGGAGGAGGAGGGGACAAGGGGAGGGGTAGCCACAGGTGGGCGGGTGGGTGGGGAGAAGGAGGGCAGTAAAAGCCAAGCAGGGCCAGGGCCGGGGCGGAGGATGGCACAGGCATGGGGTAAGAGAGAGAGACACCGACACAGAGAGAGAGAGAACAGAAGACAATGTGAGCATGGGACCGGCCCTCCCTGCCGCCACCCGGGGCTGGCACCTCCCGGGGGCTGCCGAGCGCCGCCCAGATTCTGCGGGTATGAGGGGGTGCTCCTGAAAGACCAAACCCTCTGCTCCGTACAAGGCCCCTTACTGAGTTCAGATCTTCGCCCCAGGGCCTGGCCCCTCACTCCTCAGCTACACTGGGCCTGCCCTCTCTTTTCCAATGCCATCTGTGTCGCCGCCTTGGGTCCTCCTGAGAGGCTGACCCAGGCCAGAGCACCACCCACCCATTCTGTTCAGTTCTAGGTTTCCCAGCACCTCCTGCATCCACTTCACCCTGACTCCAGAGCCCAGCGCGACGCCCTGCTTCCGCCAGCCAGCGCTGCCCGCTGCACTGCGCAGCTGCAGGGGGCTCCCCGCCACGGACCCGCAGTGCAGAGGATGCCTCCCTCAGTCGCAGGGTCGCCGCCCGACCTCCGCTCTCCGGCGCCCTGCTCTACTCCTGCCCTCCATTCCTCCTCAAGGGACATCCTTTGCCTTTCCTCCAAAGGGCTCTGGGGGATCAGCTCGGAAAGACAGAAGAGAGAGAAGAGGAAAGACATGAAGAGTGGCGGTGGTGATAGAGAGGGGCCGGGCGGCAGTGGGGAGCGGAAAGGAAGGGAGGCTGGGGGTGGGATCAAATGAGCACTGGACTTGGAGTCCAAAGCCCTGGCGTTCAGTAACAGCTCTGCCACCTCGTAGCTAACAGGACCTTGGAAAAGTCACTTGATCTCCTGAGCCTCAGTGTTCCTGCTGTGAAATCCGCGCCATCCTCCCTGCCCTGCCCTCCTTGGGTGGCTCTGTGAGGCTCAGATGACAGAGCAGACGGAAGAGGGCGCTGTCTCTGGAAGGACATGTGGATGAGGGGGCAGGGGAAGGCCCCGGGTGGGGGTCCTGGGTGGGGGCGGTGTGAGAATGTGGAGGATGGGGGGCAGCGGGAGTCGGGGTCCCTGCCTGACCTGCATCCTCTGCACCTCTCTGGACATCCAGCCCCCTACAGCAACACCCAAGGAGGTCCTGTTCCTCACCTGTCCCAGGGCCCAGGCTTCCCCAAGACCTCTCCCTGGATCCCCAAAGATGACCCAACTCCGAAGGCGGAGGGTCCCCTCAAGCCCGATTCTCCCTGAGCTGGCAAAGCTCTTGGTGGGCTCTCCGGGCAAATAGCCACCATCCTCCCTGTCTTACCAGCATCTAGTCCCTTGGTGTCGTGGGCCTGGGGGCCAGGGGGGTGGATGAGGCCCCCTCAGAGAGTTCCCCTCTCCTGGTCTGTGGTGGCCTGCCTCTCCCACCCCGCTGAGGTCTGTACATGCTACCGGGGAGACAGTGGGGGGGGGCATGGGAAGGGGCGCCTGTCAGCAGTGCAGGAGCGGGGCGGGGGAGCGGGCTGGCCGGGCCGCCGGGTTACCTTCTTGGTGCACTGTCTAACGGTGCTGATTAGCTCCGAGATAACCATGTCCACACACTTGAGACATGGTTCTCGGATCTTCTTCACCTGCTTTTTCACAATGGTCTCAAAGGCCATGTCTGGGGTAAAGAGCCCCGTTCTGAACGCCCGGAGCGGGAGAAGGGCAGTGTCACAGGCCAGCGCCCGCCCACGCCCCTGAGCTCTGCCCTCGGGGTCGTCCCCCTACCCCTCTCTGGGCTCCAGGGTCCCCATCTGAAGAACGAGCAGGGACTCTAAGGACAAGGAAGGACTTTCAATCATTGCTCTTTGGCGATGGTCTAAGGCAAGGTCTGCTTACCTGCCTTTATGCCTTACTTCCTCTTAAGATTCTGTTCACACTAAAGGTTCTATGGCCAAAAATGGTTTGAAAAGTGCTGACCTGGGATCTCTTTAAGAGCCTTTCCAGGAATAAAGCATTTTATCTTAAGACTAGAAGAGATTTTTTTCCCTGTGCCTTGGCCAATGCAGTTATCGGTCTATAAATTCCATGCCAAACCCTGGAACTGAACCTGCATCAAAGCAGGGGCATTTTGGTCGCTGCCTGGCATATAGCAGGTGCTGTAAATTTTCTTGCTGAAAGAACACACGGTATAGATTTGGGTCCCTGAAGCAAGTCTAAGCTTTTAAGAACAGCCTATTTCTTAGTCCCCCTTCCTGTTCCACAGGCCTTGGGGTTGGCTAGAAGGTGAGAAGTGGGGTAGAATGGACCCACTTAGGGATACTGGGACTGTGGAGGGTCTAGAAGGTCTGGAGGGTAGAGATGGGATGGGGACAGCCCAAAGCTGTCCCCACCCCATCATGAAAGGACACAGACCAATACCAGGATGCTCCGCCCCAGGCCCTACCCAGTGGTTGGGACAGCTTTGTGCAGCCACCTGGGTAGAACTGAGGGAGCTCTCACCATAGAGATGGGCAGGGAGCCCAGGCCCAGAGGGCGCTACCTGGCCACCTGTGTCCTGCCCAGCTCGTCCAGCCTCCAGGCCCTGACGGCAGGGCCAGCAAAGGAGGGTAGCAGGCTGCAGGGAGGGGGGCGGCTCAGGCCTCCCATCCACCTTCCCCAGCAGGAGCCTGTGTGAAGTGGGAGCCAGAAAGTCGGGGTTGAGGGGACTGGGGACCACGGCTCTTGGTCTTTCCTGAGGGAGGCTCACTGCTTCACTCCCTGTGCCTCTGCACCAGACCCCCTGCCTTCTGCGGCTGGGCCCCCTCCCCGGTCCCAATACGTGCCTGATGCCATGGATATTCTTGATGGCATAGCTGATCTCCCTTCGGAGTTCCTTCTCGTCAAACTCCATCTGTGGAGAGGGAGAGGTGGCCAGTCAGGGCCTGCCCCTCTATCTGGGACGTCACGATGGGCCCGCCCACTCCCAGGGCTGTGTAGACACAGGCGCTGAGGAGTGCATCGGAGAGTCCTGGGGGCGCGGGTGTGTGGTCCTGAGCCCTGCTACCCCCCGGGAGCCTGTCCTACCTTGACCAGCTCAAATGGGAAGCGCTCATGGAAGATGCGGTTGATGCGGGCTCCCCCTGACAGCTCATAGGTGTCGATCTGGTCCCCTGAGCCCTCAATGCGCTTCTCAAAGTCCACGGCGAACTGCTGGACCATCCTGAGGGGAGAGTGGTGTGGCCTGAGGGGCTGCAGCAGCCCCACGGAGGGGACCGGGGGGAGCCCTGAGCTGAGAGGCTGGGGGAGGCGCAGCTCAGGGACAGGGAGTTGAGAGTAGGGGAGACCCTCACTGCAGCAGGGCCTTGGTCTTGCGCGCTGGGTCGTCAGGACGGAAGTTCTTGTACTCCTCCACCTCCTTCTCGATGGACAGCAGCTGGCTCTGCAGCTTGTTCCGCAGCCCCGGCAGTGTGTCCCGGATGTGGTTCGTCAGTTGCTGGGGGTGGTCGGGGCCAGACAAGGGTTAAGGCCATGGTCATAAGTGAGAAACCCCAAATGCCCACAGGGCTAGGCAGGGACCAGGGTGCCAGGGAGGCTGCGGACATGGTGAGGGGGAGAGCTGAAGAGGGCAGCCACAGCCCTGCCCACCGGAACAAAGGCTGCCTGAGGGCAGGGCCCGGCACACAGCAGGTCCTCACGGAGGTGTATCAATTGAATTAATGAGTGACTAACTCAATTTGCAAAGGAGCCAGAAATCTAGATTTTTATTTGAAATTACCCGAGTTTTAACTAATACTTTTAGACACCACGAGGGCAGCACAGAACACATCAGAGGCAGGGGCGACTGGCAGGCTGTGCCCTCCTCAAGTCCCGGGGCTCACTCCGGGGCCTGCACAGTATCTCTCTGAATCTTCACAGAGACCCGGTGAAATAGGGTCACCATCATCGCCATTTTACAGATACAGGGACAGAGGCTCAGAGAGCTGGACGCTGTCTCAGTGGGTGAGTGACAAAGTTGGGATTGGAACCCAGGTCTGTGTCCTTAAGACTCCCAAATCCTGTTCCACGCCACATTGCGTCCCCTACTGCCTGCCTTCTGTCAACACACACACACACACACATACGCGCGCGCACGCACACACGCACACCCCTCAGTTTCTGAAGCCCCAGCCCAGATGGAGAACACCCTAGGGGAGCCGCTGGGGTCGCTGTCCCTATCTCCCCACTTCGGAAGGAACCAGGGTCTTCAGCCGAACACACGCCAGTCCTGGTCTCCAAACCCAAGCGCTTGCTGGTGCCACCCGCCACACAAGATCTTGGTCTTCTCTCCATCCAGGGGGGTTCCAGGGCTCCCCTCGGAGGCCCCAGGCAGGGAGAGGTTCATCTGCGCAATGGGGGTGCTAACCGCTGCTGGTCGCCCTCACACAGACGCTTAAATGATCCTGTTCTCATGCTGGTTTTCCCAGCCTTCTCCCGGCCCGAGCCCCTACCTGGTTGAGGACCTTCTGCAGGTACGGTGTGCCCATGCGGTCAGCCAAGTGGCGGTAGGATGGGTGGGACAGGAAGAACTTGCGTTCAGCAGCTAAGGCAGCCGTGATGTCCTTTTTGCCGTCGATGTCCTTCTGGCTCCGGTTCACCACCCCAATGTAGCCTGTGGATGGGGTCAAAGTCAGGGCCAACCCCTTGTGGGGGGCAGGGGTAAAGGGAAAGGACAGTGCAGCGAGTTGCAGGAGTGGCCTGGCTACCTCTGCGCAGGGGGAGCAGCTTGTTCTCCAGCACATCGCGGGCGTCCGTGCCCTCATCCATCAGGTCCAGCTTGGTGATGACGCCGATGGTGCGCTGACCTGCAGGGCGGCAATACGGGGGTGGGCCCGTGCCCCCTACCGCCATCCTGCCGCCCCATCTCCCCGCTACCTGTCACCCACTGCCTGCCCCATTCCTTCGCCACAGAGTGGCCAAAATGATTTGTAATATTTTTTTTTTCTGAAAGAATTTATTTATTTACTTTTAGAGAGCAGGGGAGGGAGGGGGAAAGAGAGGAGAGAATCATCGGATGGGTTGCTTCTCAGACACGCCCCAACAGGGGAGCGGGCCCACAACGCAGGCTTGCGCCACGCCCCGAATCGAACCGGCGGCGGCCTTTCGGTTTGCCAGACGATGCTCAACCAACTGAGCCACGCCGATCGAGGCCAAAATGCTTTTTAAAGGCATAAATCGGATCCCACCCTCCAGTGGCTCTCCCTTACACTGTGAATAGAAGATCCCCAGAGCCTTGAGCTGTCGCTGGCTGTCGGTGGGAACTTACCCTGGGGGTCTACCTCCTTGGCGATCTTGAGGGCATCGGAGTTGGCCAGGTCGGAGTTAGCCGGGGACACGGCCAGGATGAGACAGTTCTCCTTGGTGACGAACTGCATAAGCATGTCCCTGATCTGGAACTCGATGTCGGGAGGTTGGTCTCCCACTGGGACTTTGGTCATTCCGGGCAGGTCCACCAGGGTCAGGTTCAGCACTGGACAGGGAGGATAGAGGGCGGGCCCAAGAGGCGGATTCAGAGGCTTACGCCGAATCCCCGAGGGAGCTGGGCCGCCGGTGGGCGGGGTTAGGGAAAGGCACTGGGTTCCAGCTGCAGCACTTTGAAGGCGTGGCCGGGATGGGCGGAGTCACGGGAGGGTAAGGCTTGGGGTAAGATGCTCAAAGGACAGGTCGCCATGGGGGCGGACTCTGCTGGAGGGGCGGCGCCAGAAAAGGGGTGTGGTCAAGAAATTGGTACTAAGGGGCGGGGCTAAACTAGGGAGGCCCGAACCCGGAGGCCCGGAACGCAGCCTAGTCTCCTCACCGTGCGGCGAGTAGACGCGGAGGTTGATGGGCACCGGCGAGATGCCTTTGTTGGTGCCTGTGACCCGGTCAGTCTCAGCCTCGATCTCCAGGCGCACCTCCTCGAAGTCGGTGAATTTCTTCCCCTTGCAATGCAGGAACTCGGCATATTCTGCTCCCAAAGCGGGGGATGGGGGGTGGTGGGGTGAAGGTGGAGAAGAGGGGGGGAGTAAGCCCGGAACCCACCTGGGTCCCATCTGCCACCGGGAATAGAACCCCATCCCAAACACTGCCTTCTCCTTCACCCCCGCAACAATGCCACCTCTCATCACGGATATCATCATTTTTATTCTCACTGTCCAGATGGGGAAGGAGGCCCAAAAAAGGGGAAGCCCCGCCCAAAGTCACGCAGCAACTAGTTCAGCCGCTGTGCTGGATCTCTCCTTGGGGATGGGGTGAGAGGCTTGAGAGGTCAGCGTGGCTCTGAGGAGGGTACGTACCTGTGGTAGCATTGACCAGCTGCAGGACCAGGGGGCGTCTGGTGACAATGCCAGATCCTCGGGGCAGGAAGTCCCTGCAGTGAGTTGGAGGTGAGAGGAAGATCAAGGACTGAGGAGGCTCCCTCACACCCAGGGGCACCCGTCCTGCCACTAGGGGCTCCGAACCTCCCCTGAAGTGCCTCGCCACACCTTAGCCCAGGTCACTAAGGGTTTCAGGTCACTAAGGACAGACTGCAGCTGAGAAAGGTGGAAAAGAGTGCCTCCAAGTCCCTGGTCACATAATTTAGGCATCTGAGCTGCCAGGAGATGAAACCAAGTCCCCAGGCCTGTCTCACATTTGCCTTATGTTGATTCTGGGCCAACAGGAAGTCCCTGCCCCAACCCAGTTACTGCCATTCAACCCAGAAGAAACTGAGGCATCGGGTGCCCCACACGCACAAGTGTCCAGTGGCCACAGAGTGGATCCCAAGGAAACGGGGCCACATCTCCTCCCCTCCCTTCCGCTGCGGGGAAGGGCAGGATCTCACTTCCCCTTCCCTGAGCCCCATCTGGCTGGGGTTGAGGATGAGGGGGATGGGGGGAAGAAGGAGGCAAGGAAAAGAACTCATGCTTCTTAAGTGCCTACTGCATGCCAGGCTTTTTGTGGGCAACATCTCATGGATGCCACACAACAGCCCCGTGAGGCAGGCACTGTTATTATCCTCATTTACAGGTGAGGAAACCGAGGCTCAGAGATGTTCAGATGTTCAGGTTGCACAGCCAGGAGCTAAGAGAGCAGACCCTGGGCCCACAACTGTCTGGCTCTGCAGTGAAAGCTCCCTGGCCTTCAGCCCCCTGGAAACCCAGCTTCCTAGAAGAACCAGGCTTGGGGGGGGGTGTCTCAAAATCACCCCCTGCCCCCAATCCTAATGTTTCTACTGCAGACATCTGCCCGTGCCGATGTCAACCTCAGCAGTCCTTTTGGCTAACTCTTGGGGTGCAAATTCTCTCTGTCCTGTCAGCTCTTCTCATACCCACCCCCTCCACCCCGTGGCCCCACCCAAGCTGGCACAAGCATGAGGCTGGAGGCCTCTCTGGGATCAAGCTGTTGGGACTCATAGTCATGGGATCCCCAGGAACCCTGGAAAGGGGGGAGCAGGCTGGAACCTGAGGGACTGTAAAGATCTGCTCAGCCACCTCATTCATGGAGGGGTACATGGAGGCCCAGCAAGAGGAAAAGACACACTCAAGGGCATATAGCGCTGGGACAGAGCCAGAGCAAGAACCCCAGCCTCCTGCCTCCCAGCTCAGAGCCTGACCTGGACACACACAGCTTCCTGCATCCCAGGGTTGGGGACAGAGAGTCCTGGGTTCCTGGGGTCAAGGTCTCCTCTTGGAGCCCCGGGGAGGCCTCCTCTATCCCCTGTCCTCACCCTGCCCCTCCTCTGGGGAGCTTAGAGGCTACTGGGAAGGAGTCAGCTACTTTAATGGGGAAGAAGGATGAGAAATCCTGCATTTATTCATCATTCTAGATGCTAGGCAAGTACTTCTCCCTTTTGCAAGACTGTGAGCCTCTGAGGACAGGGCGTGCCTGCTGCTGTCCACCGCTGTGCCCCGGGACCCAGCATGAGGCTTGGCACACAGTGAGTCCTTGATAAAGGTTGCCCAAACCCCCAAGTCCTCAAACAGTGCTCTGGCATGGAGATCATCGCTTTACAGCTGAGGCTAAGAGAGATGGGGTGACTTGTCCAAGACCCCCCAGTTAGGGCTGGCGGAGCTCGGATTCAAACCCAAGTGTCTGAGGGACCCCAGAGCCTGGGAAACTCCCCGTTAAACCCTGCTGCTCACTAAGCTTGAGAAGCCAGACACGGCTTTTTATGTAATTCAATTTAACTCTGTCTCGGACATATTTGGGAGCAGCTGCTCTGTGCCAGGCCCTGTGCTGGGCCCTGGCAATGGGAGATGATGAGTCAGGCAGTCCCCACCCGGAGGAGCTCACAATGTGGTAGGAGAGACAGACAAATAAACAGATAATGCAATGCAGTGCGACATGTGCTGGAAAGGAGATACACCAGGCAGCGCAGAGAAGGAGGTGATTAACCAGGGGGACGGGGCGCTTCCTGTGTCTATCTCTCCCACTCGCCACTGACTCCTTTGGAAGGGTGACTCCCTAGTATTTGGGATCTCCTCCCAGGGTTGTGGAGACAGGACATCTGTTTTTACACAGCTTAGGGTGAGTATAGGGGCCTGGGGTCCACCCTCTTCCCCATTAGCTCTGCATCCAGCGATACCATGGCAACAGTCGTTGCCATGGAAACTTTAGGAGGGGCTGGGAAGGATGGGACTCCCCACAGAGAACCCTCTACGCAGAGACACGGACTTTTCCTGGAGCTCTTCCCTGAGAGGCCTCCCCCTGCACAGACAGGCCCACTCAGGCCTGGCACGGGGAGGGGGCCGGGAGAAGCCACACACAGGGTGCAGGGAGCCTAGGGCAAGGCTGAAGGGGATGCTCTGTGGTCTGGGCCAGCCTGCCCCAAGTCACTGGCTCCCCAGGGCTACTCAAAGGAAAAGCGGCTTATAGGAAGCAGGAGATAAGAGAGCAGGGCTCTGTGTGGGAGCCGAGCCCCTATGCAGACCAGCATCTCCAAGGCCAGGGTGGGGATGGGGGTGGCTGGGTGGGGAGGGACTCCATCTCTGCTATGGCCCAGGTTCTCAAAGTGAGGCCCTCACAAAGCCTGCATCACACTCCCCTGGGCAGCTTGTTAAAATGCACATTCCTCAGACATGCTGGGTTAGAATTCTGTGGGGTGGAGTGCAGGGGAGGGGAGGAGGGAACCTGTATTTTAAACACAATCCGCATATGATTTTGATATTCCCTTTCAAGTTTAAGGATCCCTGGCTTAGTGGCTAGGAACCAGTGCCAGGCAGAGGCTCTGGTTCGAATCCCGCCTTGGCCATTGTCCAGCCTGGTGCCCCTGGGCAAGTTCACGCTCTGGGTCTCAAGTCCTCAGCTATAACCAGCATCATTTAAACTGGGTGCCACGCACTACCTCGTGTCGCGGCGGGGGGATTCACGGAGCCTTCCCATGGAAAGAGCTTAGCCGGGGCTGGGTACCAGCAGGTGCTCAGCAGCTCGAGGGGCTTGCCAAGAACACCTCCGTTCTCAGCCTCCTCCCTAGGAGGACGCTCAGCAAGGGATCCGAGATTCTGAAGAAGCCACTGCCCTGCTTCCTCCGGGCACTGAATCAGAGCTCAGGATACTGACCAAGAAACGGTGGATGGAAACGATGGACATTGAGGAGAAGCTTTCAGAGAACATCTCACCGCCCTGTCACTGCCCAGAGAGTGGGACAGACGCCCAGAGAGGAGCAGGGAGCTGTGAGGCCACAATGATGGGAGAGGTGGCTGAGGTGGGACCCGGGGCCTGTTTCTCAGCCCCGCGCCTAGACAAGCAGAGAGGGACACCTGCTGGTTCCTGTGTCCAGACTGTGAGTCCTCTCTCCTGCCAGCTTCTCACGCTGGGCCCAGGTGCAGCACATAGTAGGTGCTCAGGCAACACTCAAAGGAGGCAGCACAGCCCAGGCCTAGCAGCGCCTCAGCACCGGCCTTTCCCCTGGACACACTGTCCGCCAGCGCTCTAAGTGTCCCCTGTCCCCTGCCACCTGGGGACTCGCAGCTGATGCAGCCTCCAGCCAGCGCCGCCCCTGCACCACCCACCCAACTTCTGGTTCGCTTGCGGGAGGACAGAACAGGCGTCCAGAGAAAAATGTGTTGGGCCCACCAGCCTTGGTGGCCGTGTGGGCAGGACGGATGGTGGCATGCCAGCTCTCCCCACGCATTCTGGGCAGATGGTGGTTTCCCAGGGAGGCCTTGCCTTGCCATATGCAGAGGCACCTTTAAGCCTGACGCACAGAGAGGATGAGATAAACACGTCTCAGGACCTCCAAACGTCACACACTCCCTGTCTGAATTGGTGCTGTCATCCCCAGAGGGGTCTGGAGAAAGTACAAAGGTAGCCCTACCCTCGTGCCTGGGATCCAGGCCCAGAGCTCAGGGACCCTGGTTCTCAGATCCTGTTGAACACAAACTATGTCAGAGAGCTCCACGCCCGGTCCGGCGTGCGCCCAGCGGCGCTCATCCTTCTCAGTCTCCTATTTCCCGGGCTCTGATGTCAGTCAGGCCTGGCATTGAATGTCAGAAGCTGCCACTTAGGAGCTGTGTGGCTTCAGTGACCATACCTCTCTGAGCCTCAGTTTCCACGTCAGTAAAATGGGTTGCTGGGGCGCTTATGTGAGTTAATGCCTGATACATGGTAGCTGTTAGGATTAAAATTATGATAACTTGTTGAGCAAGCCGAGAACGCAGGCTGGGCTCCCACAACCACGTCACCAAACGGCACAGCAGGGTGGGACCTGGAAGGTGGGTCAAGAGCGGGCGGTGGGCCAGCATATTTCCAGCCAAATCTTGCCCCTGGAAGTGGGAGGCACGGCCCCGGCGGGCTCTGAGGAGCTCTCTAGGGCAGGGAACTGGGGCGGAGGCAGGCGTGTAGGTGGGCCAAGAAATACAGTTGGGAGGAGGCGAGGCTCCTCCAGGCAACAAGCCCCTCTCTGTTCCTGCGCCCGGAGGCCCCAGGCGTGCCCACATCGCACAGCTCATGACTTTCCAGCAGAGGTCTGAACATTTCAGGGCAGCCTCAGCTTTGCCGCTCCCTGAGGTTCTGCTGTCCTGAGCAGGGCCCGGCCGGTCCTGTTTGCCACCACATCCTCAGCGCCCAGCACGGGCCTGGCACGTACCCGGCCCTCCCGGCACCCCTGTCGGCCGAGAGAATGGTGTAAGATGAGCTCCTCCAGCTTTCCCACCATCACCTTCCTTGGACAGAGGTGGAAACTGAGGCACAAAAAGGGAAGAGTGGTACCCAGGGCTCTGGACGCCAAGTTTGGAGCTCTCTCCACAACAACCATTCTCTCTGTTAAAGAAAATCAATGATGTTTCCTTCTACTGTATTTTCCATCCTTCCTACTTTTCTTCTTTGCTTTTCTTTCCTCCCTCCTTCCTTCTGAGTGTTGACGACTTTATATTTTCAAAATGGAAATTGACTTCTCTTTTGCCTCCTATTTTTAAAAACCTTAGAGCTTCTGGTGGCAGGCCTGGGGGAAGGGCGGTAGGCGCCACAAAGGTGACGAGAAGACGCCCGGAAGCAGCCCAAGAAGCAGGCCAAGGAGCTGGACAAAATAAGGCCCTCGGGCAGGAGCAAAAAGCGCAGCAGGGGAAACCTGAGGAGCTAAAGGCCAAGGGGAAGGGCCCCCTGGCTGCAGGGGGAGTTAAGGAATCTGGCCCCAAGTGGGCTGTTCCTTGTGTCTGGGGCAATGGTGACCCTCAATTCCATTCCTACTTGAACACCTGGATTCCCTGACACGGTATCTCTTGCCACCTAGAGCTAGAAGGAACTAGAATGAAGTGTTGTCTTGGAGCCTGTTGTCCATTTAAGAATAAACTTTTCTGAAAAGTAAAAACAAAACAACAAACTTACGTTCTCCCTTTAAAAAATATGTGGAAGGGGGATAAATGGTGATGGACGGAGACTTGACCTGGGGTGGTGAGCACACGATACAACATACAGATGATGTCGTATAGACTTGTACCCCTGACACCTATATAATTTTATTAACCAACGTCATCCTAATAAATTCAATAAAAATATTCAGAAAACACATAAAATGTTTTAAAAATACAAAGCAGCCATCACCACCCCCCCAACCTGGGGATAACCATCATAAACATTCTGTCACTTGGAATGACAATCATGGCAAACACTGGTGGACGGTGGACTGCCAGCCAGGGACTGTCAAATCTGCTTCGTCACGAGGTTTCTTTTAGGGGTGACAGAAGCGTCCCAAAATTAGGTTGTGATCATGGCTGCACTGCTCTGTAAGCATGCTCACAATCACGGAGTTGTGCACCAAAACAGGTGAGTTTTCTGGCCTGTAAATTATACGTCAATAAAGCTGTTTAAGACTGATCTTTGCAGGGCTGTGTGAGGCTGGGGTGACAGTTTCCCCATCTTAAAGGAGAAGGAACTGAGGCTCAGAGAGACAACGTCAGGTGCCCCCCACCTGCCCGCGCACACGGAGCCCCCCTCCCCACTTAGGTGGCAGCTCTGCCTGCCTAACAGCTCATCATGAACACATCCCGCTGTTCGATCCGGAGCTACATCTGGGTATTTTTTTTCACCAGCAGCTGGATGTGAAGGGCTCTCAGCTCCACCCCTGAACTATTTCCCTGCTGTAAACCTCAGTTTCCCCACTGCAAACCTCAGTTTCCACGTCAGTGAAATGGGACTAGTCCACAGGAGCACGGGGTCCCCAGGGGCCAAGGGAGGTGCCCAGCTGGGGCCTCCGCACCCCTCCAAGGCCTCCCGTGGGCTGTCCTCACTGCTGGGAGGCAGTCCCGGGGCCAAGGGTGGGGGTCCTTTCTGGGGTCCTGGGTGGAGCTGGGCTGTGAGGGCTGGGATGTCCACATGTGAGCCCAGGGGGCTCCCTGTGGTACAGGAGGGAGTGCGAAGAGACAGGGGCAGCCTCCTTATCCTTTCACCGAACTCCAAGGAGTCTGAAATTCTGACTTCAAAACCAGCTTTTCCCATCTTGCAAGATGGCAGATGAAAAAACTGAGAAGCAGGATCGTAAAGAGAAGAAACCTGAAGCCAGGAAGGCTGGTACTGGTGGCAAGGTTAAGAAGGGTCATGTCAAGGCCAAGATGCCTAAGAAGGGGAAGCTCCGCCGCAGCCGAAACGCTGGCCTAGTCCGAGGAATTGGCAGATATTCCCGGTCAGCTGTGTATTCCCGAAAGGTCATGTACAAGGGCAGGTCTTCGGCAGCTAAATCCAGGATTGCAAAGGAAAAGGAGGAGATTCTTGCTACTGTCACAAAGCCAGGTGGTGGTGACAAGAATGGTGGTACCTGAGTGGCTAAACTTCGCAAATGCCTAGATACTATCCTAGGGGAGACGTGCCTCGAAAGATGTTGAGCCGTGCCCAGAAACACTCGTCGGCACGTGTAAATCTGCGGGCCAGCATCACTCCCGGGACCACCCTGATCGTCCTCGCCGGGCGCCGCAGAGACAGGAGGCTGGTTCTCCTGAAGCAGCTGAGCAGTGGCCTGCGACTTAGGACTTCTGTCCCTTAATCAAGTTCCTCTGCATAGAACACGCCAGAAGTTTGTCATCGCCACCTCCACTCAAATTGATATCCGTGGTGTGAAAATCCCCAAATATCTCACTGATGCTTAAGAGGAAGCTGCGCATGCCCAGCCCCCAGGAGGGTGAGATCTCGGACGGAAATGCGAGATTTCAGAGCAGCACGAGGTTGATCAGAAAGCCGTGGACTCGCAAACTCTGCAAAAGGTCAAAGCTGCCCCTCAGCTCCAGGGCTACCTCCGCTCTGGGCTCGCCCTCGCCCGGGGGCTTTAGCCTCACAAACTAGCGTTCTACGTTTCTTACGAAGAACCTAATTAAGGAACCGATCTGTTAAAAAAAAAACAACAACTTCGAAACCAGCCTGCCAGGATGTTATGAAGGTGTATCTGTCAAGTTTGGAGAGCAGAATGTATTGTGCTTAACAATTCCTTAGCTTGACTTACAACTGGAATATTTAGACATAATGCATGTGCGCCTCCGTCTCTGTTCTTGTTCCGTGCCTGTGGACACCGTGCCGGTGACTGACTTCCTCCGCTCCTGGCTCCTGCTCTGTCCCCCTCCATTGGCTCGCCTGCATCCCATCCCCTGGGGCCCTGACCCTCTGACCCCAGCCAAGGCCTGGGAATTCTCCTGGCGCCAGGATCAGATGCAGAAGCTGATCTGTCGTCTGCCAGAGTCACCTTTCATGTCCCTCCGCTGGGTGGGGCGGGGGTGGGGGGGGGGCGCCGGGTTGGGGAAGATGTCCTCTGGCCGGGGCTGGGCACACAAGTCTAGCTATAGGCACAGCTCAGCACGCGGCAGGGGCATGCTCTGAGCATGTAGGGGCCTGAGCAGACTGTGGCTGCCCTGCAGGGCCGCCGGCACCTCCGCGACCTCCCTGGCCCCGCTGCGGTCTCTGCTCCTTGGGCCTTTGCTCAGGTGCGACCTGCGCCTGGAGCGCATTTGCTCCGTGTTGCCTAACCAAGTCCAATTTTTGCTCAGGGCCAGGGGTCAATGCTCAGATTCTTTCTCTGGACCCCTGACAACCACCCCTCCCTTCAATACTGGCCTCTTCGTGCCCTTCCTCAAATACTCAGCAGAGCTCTTTGTGCGATTTAGCGTCCATCTGTCCCTCTGGGCTGTGAGTCCCCAAGATCAAGGATGGGTCCGGCTTGTGCAGAGCTGTGTCCTCAGGGCCTGCCATGCTGCAAGTGCCAAAGAGATGTGGGTTCCCTCTGCCCCCTCTGATTAGTGACTGTCTACCCATAATGCTTCAGTGATCCCCCATTTCTCTTTGGCCTCAGTCTCCGAGTTTGAGAAATGGGACCACTAAGGTGTATTTGAAAGTGTTCAGAAGAAAAGACAAAGCTTCGTAGTGGGGATGAGCTGTCCCCATGGGAAGGGCTGGGGCTAACCCAGAGGGGCTCTCAGAGGCCAGAGGCCAGAGGCCAGTGCCAGTCTGCGCTGGGAGGAAAATGTGGAGGAAGGGGCAGGGGGGTTGGTAGGAGGCAGGGCGCCTGAGCAGGGCTAAGCCAAGTCACTAGGAAACCCCAAACCTTGCCTCCCTGGCTGCCAAACCCCAGGTGGAGAAGATCCCCACTCCCCCACCCGCCCACCTCCCGGCCACCTCCCCGCCAGCACCTATGCCCAGGCAGGAACAGGACAGGCCTTCTCTGGAGCTCTTCACAGGCAGTTCTGAGCGCTCACCACCGCCCCCCGCCGAGGGAGGTGCTGTTATTATCCCCATTTTGCAGGCGAGGAAACCGCTGAGTGGGCTCAAAGTGGCTACGAACCCCCGTCTGGTTCCCGAGCCAGAGCTCTCCGCCTCCCTGCCACACTCCCACCTGCCTGGGCACTGGACTGAGGGTGGCCGGGGCGCCGCAGCTGGGAAGCCTGTCCCAGGACACCCCGCTCTTAGCACTGGAAGGGCATTGCGGGGAGCGGACCAGCAGCTGGGGTCAGACAAAGGGGAGCTGAGGCCACCAGGCATCTGTTCATGAGATGCCGGGGTGTCTGGGGGCCCACGCACACTCCTCTGTCTGCACACATCCCTGAGATGATCTCATCTACTCTACGAGAACGGCTTCCAAATTTATTCCCAGCCCGCCGTCCCCCGGAGCCCTCGACTCGCATTCTTGTACTGCCTACCCCACAGACTCAGACGCCGCATGTTCAAACCCAAACTCCCGACCTCACCCCCACCCCCAAACCCACTCCTCCCAGACTTCGTTAGGGGCACCAACCCCCAGCCAGGGTCAACGACGCTGAAGTCATCCTTGATCCCTTTTTCCTCATCCTCCACGTCCTATCCACAGGCAAGTCTTATGGGACCATCCTCAAATGTGTCCTGAACCCCGCCATTCTCCTCTCCATGGCTACGCTCTGGCCCGGGACCCGGGACCTCTTGCCCTGCGCAGCGGCCTCATCTGTCTCCTCTGCCCACTTCCCCCTCCCCAAGTCACATACTTGCTGGAATCAGCTCAAGTCACTCCACTACTTAAAAGCTTCTGGTAATAATGAAAACAAACCAACTCCTCACCACAGTCTAAGGGCCCTGAAGACGGAGACCCCGCCTGTCTCTCCAATGCCCCGTCCTCTCTGCTCAGCAAACACCAGCCACAGCACTCCCTCCGTCCTTCAGACACACCACATTTATGACCGGCCCAGGGCCTTTGCATTTGCCGTCCCCACAGCATAGAACGCTTCGCCTGGGTCAGTCACTTGGCCTCTCCTCCCTTGGTTCCCATCTCAGAGGCCGCCCCCTCCTGGAGACCTGCTCCGACCTCCCTGCGGACAGCAGCCCTCTCCCCTGCCCGGCACTGGCTGCATTCTCCAGTGTTCCTCCCGTACGGGCTTCCGTGTCCACGATTTCAGCTTCCTCTCTGGAATGCAGAGCTTTGGTCTTTCCTGCCAGAGAGTCCGCAGCACAGAGACATTCAGGGCACTCCATGAATGTCAGCTGAGTGACTGAACAAGTCAGCCTCAGTGTCCCCTTCTGTAAAAAGGGAATGAAGACATAGCACAGACCCAGACCGGCCCCAGCAGGGTCCTGGGCAGCGGCGAGGCCAGCTCCATCAGAGCCGACAACAGGGTGCCCCTCGGTGCCCAGGAGCCTCTGCTTCCTCTGATGCATTTTCCACTTCCTCTCCCTGGGGGAGGTGGCTGCTGGGAAGCCCCAGAGGCAGAGCTGCTGTTTACCATGCTGATGGGCCTGGGGACCCAGCCCTAGGCAGGGAGGTAGGGAGCCCATGAGAGGGCAGGCAGGGCCGGCTGGGGGCTCCACCGAACCTCGGTTTTCCACCTGCTCTACCCTGGGCCTGCATCTCAGCACCTGGTACACCCTCCTGCAGGGCCAGCAGCAAGGGCACTGGGGTGCAGAGGGCAGCGCGAGGGCTCACCACTCCTCAAGCCAACAGCCGGGGCCAGGTTAGCCTGCCGTGCCGCCAAGTGCCGGCACCTCCCTCTGCCGGATGGTGAACTTCAAGAGGGCAGCGGTGGGGTCTGTCCCGGCACACAGGCCCCCAAACCTAACCGATTATCAGCTCCTGCTTCCCATGCGTTTACAAAAGGGGTTTTATACCCCTGGACTCATCGAAGCCGCCTGCCGCCGCCTCAGGAAGGAAGGGCAGCAGCTGCCAGTGTCCCCATCCTGCAGGTGGGGAAATGGAGGCCAGCACACCTGCACATCCACCCCTGCGCCCAGTGCAGGGCTTGGCTCTCAGAGGCTCTGTGGGTTGCCAACACTAGGAACCTGGGCTCTGTAGGCTTTCCTGGCTGTGTGACCTTGGGCAAGACACCTAAGCTCAGGGTTCCCATCTCTCCATCTGCCGGGTGGGCACCAGGGTACCTGCCTCGCGGGGCTGCTGTGGGCCATCCTGTGGAGCACGGCGCAGGCACATGGGGAAGGCTCAGCAGACGGTGGCTGAGGCCACCTTCCCCCCCACAAGCCCTGCCCAGAGCACACAGCCTGGCAGGGAGCACGCGCTCCGCAGGCATTCCACGGGCGAGAGGCAGGGACGTGGCCTGTGCGCTGTGAGGCGCTGGGTATCCATGAGTGCCATTTGATGCACTAAGGCCTCAGGGTTGTATTGTCTCCAGGGTCCCCTCACCCCCTCGCTCTGGGGCTGGGGACTGTTGGGCTGCGGGGAAGGGGCCCATCTGCGTGTCTCTTGCCTGTGTCTCTGCAGCTCTGGGGGCCACATGAGCAGGAGGAGGGTTCTTTGGGAGCCGATCCCCAAGAGACAGACGGCCTCCCCTCTGCTGACCAGATGGACGGGCCGCCCCCACAGTGGCTTCCAACATCCCACGGGCGTGTTGCTCCAGGTGGGACCCTTCTCTCTCCGCCCACTACGGCTGGCACTGGGACCCTTCTCTCTCCGCCCCACTACTGTTGGCACTGGGCTTCCCAGGTCATTGGAGAGGCAGGAACAACCATCCAGTCCAACTGCCCATATTCGAGGTGGGACATTGAGGCTCAGAGAGGGCAAGTGACTGGCCCGAGTTGACACAGCAGAACCTGGGTTGGACCCAGGATGCCTCTCTCCAGAACTGCTGCCCCTCAGAGGGAGGGGCCGCTGCCTCCCTCTCTCACCTGCCAGTGTCTCCCTTCGCCCGCCTGTGAAGGTCACTGGAAGGAAGCGAGGGTTTCTGGAGGTGAGGAAGGGAGATGACCGAGTGGGGAGGGAGGTCAGCATCAACCTGCCTCCTCCCTCAGTCTGCCCAGCGCCCCCCCCCCCCCCCCCCCCCCCCCCCGCCCAGAGCTCCAGCACTGGGGAGAGCGCCGTCCTCTCTCTCTCCTTCTCAGCACCCCCAAAGCCATCTCTGCCTCCCCTTTCTTGGGGGAGCCTGAGGGTCACGACCCTGCCTCCCCGCAAACCCAGGACCTTTTTTGTCTTTGCGGTTGCCCCCCACTCCCTGCCACCTGGCCCTCCCAGCGCCTTGTGGGATCAGAAGCAGGAGGGGGATTAGGTTCTGCAAATGGCTCCCCCCTCCCCGCCATCCTGCCTCCCTGTCTTAGTCATCTGCCCTCCGCAGCCTTCTCCCTCCATTACAATCTCTCTGTCAGGCCAAGGGGAGAACGACATTGACAGGCGCCCTCCGCTTAGGGGCGGCGGCGGAGCAAAGGGCCGGCTCCTCAGAAAAGGCTCAGAAGCGGCTTTCCGCCACCCCCTTCCCTTCCTCATCCTGCAGCCTGCGCCTCCCCCTAACCGCCGCGCTGCGCACGGATGGCGGCGGAGCCGCAGAGGTGTGTGTGTGAGGAAGGGAGGCTGCGCCTGGTCCTCGAGGCCCACGGGGCTCTGTCCTCTGCCTGGGGCTGTGTGTGTGGGGGGGTGTCCCCTGCCGCCGTCCAGGAATTCCCATGGCGGGAGGGAGCTGTCCTCCGCAGAGCCTAGGTTGTGCTCCGTAGAGCGCTGCCCCTCCAAGGGATTCCCGGAGTCAAACGGAGGCGCTGAGTAATGCAGGCCCCTCGGTGCCCATGTGGGGAGCGGGGGGTGGGCAACCCTGTGCAAGGGTCTCCTGGCAGAGCGCTGTCTTCCCTAAAGGATGGGGAGGAGGAGGAGGGGGGCGTGATGCCGTGGCCGGTGGCCTGACGCTGTTTACGGACAAACTGGGGACGCTGCGCCCCTGAGGGGCTCTCATGGAGGGGGAGGGCCGCCTTCCTCTGGCTGGAGGCGGGGTAGGGGGCCGCGGTCCGCGGGAGCAGCGCTAGGGGCTGCGAGGTCACAGCGCCGTCGGGGCCGGGGGCAGAGGCCCAGGGGACTCAAGTGGGGAAGTCCGCGCTCCGGGGCGCGCTGCTCCTACCTGCCTACGAAATTCTCCAGCACCGAGCTCTTGCCCGCGCTCTGGCCGCCCACCACGGCGATCTGCGGCAGGTCGAGGTCAGCGTTCTGGCCGATGGCGGAGAAGGCGTCCTGCAGCCGGTTGACCAGCGGGATGAGATCTTCCATTCCGCGGTTGCCCATGGCTGCGGCGGGCCCCGCGGGCTGCGATCCGGCCGCGGCTCCAGCTCCCGGCTCAGGCTCCGCCGCTGCAGCCGCGCGCTTCGACTGCCTGCGCCGCGGGCCCCCCGCCCCTCCAGAATCCGAGCGGAGCGCTGCAAGGATAGGCCGCCAGAGGGCGCCCGCGGAGCTGCAGGACTGCCTCCGTGCGCAGGCGCAGTTAGCGGCACCATGGGGATTGTAGTTTTCTCCTTCTGCGGGTTTCGGGGAGCTAGAGCAGAGTCTGGGCGGCGAGGATGCTGCACCAAAGATACAATTTCTGGGAATGGGCGAGGGTCTCGCGCCTAGTACCGAGACTCGCGGACAGTGGTTATGGCTGCTTCATTCCATCTTACAGACAGGAAAACTGAGGCTTGGAGAGTAGATGGGCCTTCTCCAAGGCCACTGTCTTCTGAGCACCTCCCAGAAGCAGGGCCTGTCCTAGGCGCTGGAGGTAGAGCTGAGAACACGACAAACGAGGTCTCCATCCTCATTTAGCTTACATCCAGGTGGTAGATACAGACAGTAAACGACCAAACAGATAAATGAGAGTAAAAGCGAAAATAGTTTATACCAAGAGCCACAGAGGAAATAAACAGAGTGTGTGAAAAGAGGTACGTGTGTGGATGCGAAATAAAACACGTTAGCCTGGGAGGAGTCAGGGTGGGGCATGGCCCTGAAGAGGCGACTGGAAGAGAGGGAGATGATGAGAAGAAACCAGTTGTAGGACGATGAGAGGGAAGAGCACGCCAGGCCGAATGCAGAGGCCCTGACACATAGGACGCCATTCTTGGAAGAGTTGGGACTTGCTGTCCTAGAGGGTAGTAGTCTTTGCCCCAACCCATCAGTGTGGTGGTAAAACAGCGGAATTCGAATCCAGGCCTCTACAACCACACCCTGTTTATCCCTTTCACACAGAGAGCCCATGGAGCCCCAGGCCTAGCCATCTGTATTTAAGGAACCTAATTTGGGGCCCCCACGAGGAGGCTAGGAAAGGGAGGCCAGCCTACCCTGTGCTGTTGGGGGTCAGTGGATGGTTTTCTGTGCATGAACAGGGTGGGAGACAGTGACCGGAGAGCAGTGGCCTGTGAATCAGAAACTGCCATTTATTCACCTGTTTAACACATAATATTTGAGCTGATGGCAGAGAAGGCGTCCTGCAGCTGGTTGACCAGCGGGATGAGATCTTCCATTCCGCCGGGGTCCTGTGCTGGACCCCAGAGATAAAGCAGTAAACAAAATGGACAGGAAGTCCTTACCTACGTGTGCCTGCCTTACTGACTAGTGTAAAAAGAGAAACAAAGCACAAATAAGCTAATAAGCATGACTTTGTGACACGATGATAAGTGCTTTGGAAAACAAGACAGCTGGGTGACGCTGGGAGCAGGGGTAGTGTTGCTGTTGTGTGATCATAGTCGTCAGTCAGAGGAAGGCCCTGGTAAGGGAAAACTTTGAGCAGAGACCTGAAAGAGGAGAGAGAGCGACATGGGCAGACACGTGGGGGAGGAATTTTCCAGGCAGGCAGAGGGAAATAAGCAGGCCCTGTCCCGGGAGACTGGCCTGGGCCTTAGACAAGCTGTGTGATCCCGGTTCCTCCCTGTCGCTAAGCCTCAGTTGTCTAACCTGGGTAACGGGGATAATGACAGATCTGGAGGCCTGTGAAGGGCACGGCCCTGGCCTGGCGCTCAGCAGACTCATTAAACCGCTGATTTGAGGATGCCAGGGATGGCAGCCCTCCCGGCAGCTGGAGCATCGACGACACACGACGCCATCCTGAGCAGCCGCTCCAAGCCAGCCCGTGACTATGCTTGGGGAACGAGAGAGAGAGCAGGGATGAAGCCTGGAGCAGGGCCATTCATTTGGGGAGGGGTACAGTTTGTAAACGTCAGCCTAGAGGCTGCCGTTGTGCTGGGTTGTTTTTCCTAATTAGGATAGTGAAAGTTATTGTAAAAATCAGACTTTACACAATATTGGAAAGCCTCTGGTCATCCTTCCACCCAGAGATAACCACTATTTATAGCTTAGTGTTTATGCTCTGGCTTTTATATATATATATAGTTTTGTTTTGTTTCAGTTTGTTTTTACAGAAGTGAGATCATACCATATCTCCTGTACTGCTGCATCACCAAGGCCAGACCAGCAGCCTGGGCATCACCTGGTGTTTGTCAGAAATGCAGAATCTCAGGCCCCTCTCCTGACCTGCTGGATCATACCTGAATTTAATAAGAACCAAGTGCCCCAGAAGATTCCTGTGAGCATCAAAGTCGGAGAAGTTCTGGTATATCTTACCATGTGCAACTTGTTAGTAACAGTATGTCTTGGGCGTCTTTCAGTGTAAGAACAGGTAGTTCATGGCTGTGCAGTTTCCCACTATTTGGCAGTGCCGTGTTTTTGTTCCTTGTCTGCTAAAAGTGTTTGGGTTGAACTTAAAGAATGGGTGAATGAAACGCCACTGCGGCTTCAGACAGGGTTGATGTTCTGGGCAGAGGAACCAGCGTAAACAAAAGCCTGGAATCAGAAAGGAAGTGAACCTGAAGTCCACCCTGGTCTCCGTTTCCCTGAGATTTTGGTGAGGACAGAAGGAGCGCAGATGGTTCTCTCCAAGCACTGAGGAGCTGGGGCTCCGAGGGCCAACGAATTAGATGAGAGTCTTAGAAATGGCTGCGACTATCTACTCTGAGCATCTGAGAGGGCGCGTTCTCTCCAGAGCTCCTGCATCTTTAGCCACCAGTGATGCTGGACAGAGTAACAACGGGAAATTCACTGGGCATTTCCTCCTGGCCAGGTTACTGTGCTGAGAGATTCAACCCTCAGGAGGGAGAAGTTTTTTTATTAGCTCCTTTTGATAGATGAGGAAACTGAGGCGCAAAGAGGTTGATGAGGAAGAGTCTACAGTCACAAGGCCAGGAAGTGATGGAGTGAAGATGTGAACAGCGGTGGTAAGACTCAAGCTTCCACATTTCTATCTTACGCCACACCAGCTCTTGTAACCTGTATATTTTTAATGCACATAAAACACCAGTCTTTCTGATAGGATTTCTGTTGCGCATATAGTAGGTGCTCAATAAATGCTGGTTGTATTGAATTAAACAGCAGCCTTATTATACAGCTCCTGGGTCAAACCATTATATTCAATCACTAAGTCTGATGAGGACTCTTTGGGTTCGTTTGTTCATTTATTCTTCAACAGGTATCGATCACTGGCTAGCTATTTCATGCCAGACCTCAAGCAAGACATAGGGGGATGAAGAGATTAATTAGATGTGGGACATGTCCTGCTAGAATGTGGATTCGCTGGGGAGAGAAAGACAAGCTAAGCAGAGAACAATGGCACCTGGCCCGGTCTGGGGCCAGGTCACTGCTGAGGAAGCCGCTGAGCCAGGCTGGGGTACGTACAGCGCCCTCCTCTGCGTGGCTGGGGGCTGAGCACCAAGCTTTCCCCAGGGCTGCTGGGCATTGGCCGTCCAGGCATCTGTGCTTGTAGCGCCCTGTCTTACAGGGAGGAACCCCTCATCAGCCCAGAACAAGGCAGGCGCCCTTGTGTGCTGATGGTTAAGGTGCATGTGCGTCAAGAGCACAGCACACAAGCTGGCCTGCCTGGTGTTCAAATCCCACCTCTGCCACTTTCTAACACAATAACCTTGAGCAAGTCATGTTCCTGACCCTCATTTTTTCCATGGGTGCGTAGGGGCTAATGATATTACCTAATTCACTGGGTTGTACGAGGAGCATTCAGTGATATAATAGTTATTTAGGTAAAACATGAAACCGGTGCCTGGAACAGTGAATAATTAGAGCTTTGATGTAATTATTGCCACGATCACCATTGTGCTGTCCGAAAAAACTTCAGTTTTGTGAAAGTAGCAGAAGGTGTCATCTCTTGAGGGGAAGAACACGGGATAGTGCACACGCTGGGATTCGTGGGAGACAGAGCGGGGCCTGGAGGCCTGGACGGGGGGCCGGTGCGACCCCTGGCTGGCTGAGCTTGTGGGAATTTCAGGCTTGGGGAGCTCCGGTTGCCCAGTTCCCCCTGTGGACAGAGGGCTTGGAGGGCATATCCAGCAGCCGGTGAGGGCGTCCTGACGTTTGAAATGATCTGGGAAGACGGGACAGGAATTGGCCTGGTGAGGAGTGAGAGGCAGGGGAGAGCATTGTAAGGAAGGTTTGGTTTCTTTGGGGGGCAGAAGGCAGCCACCATGGCTGGATGTGATAAGGGGACAGGAGGAGGAAAAGCCTGCTACCCACAAGGCAGTCACGGTTGGCAGAGATGGCCAGACCAAGGTCCTGAGTCTGGAGGTGCCCCGTTCCAAGTCACCGTGGAAGGTGGGGGCAGCAACAACGCCCATCCTGCCACTTCCCATGTTTAGTTTTAGGTAAAGGCACAGGTGGGCGACAGATACTGGGGAGGCCACATGGTAAGCATATGGCTTGATATTTTTCTCTGCCTCTTGTCCTTCCTGGAGCTGTCACTGTGCACAGCCTGTTCCCGGGGTGTCTGAGTTAGGTGTCGGGTCGTGGGCTCATTCTACTCCTGTGTCGGTGTGCTCCGCCGGGGCCTCGGGGGGACCGCCCCCAGGGATGGCCTCGATGTCCAGGAGGGAAGAGCTGCTGCGGTGAGCGCCAGCCCGAGGGCGCAGGGAGGACGCTGCCTCCCGGAGCCATTCGTTCACTCCTCCACTCATTCACTGAGCTGATCTTCCCCAGGCAACCCCTGGCACCGGGGACGTGAAGGGCTCTGAGCTGGGTCTCAAGGACACGGGGACAACTCAGTAGCTGCTTTCTGCCATTGAGGGGCACATGACGTTACTGAGGGCAGATATAATGCCAGGTAAGGAGGTGGCTGGTTACAAGATAAAGACACCATAATCACTAGCTGGGGAGAAAGTGGGAAAATAGTGACAATAGCCCCCACCCTGTGCAGGTGCTAGACTGAGAAATCTGCAAAATCCTACTGGAACATAAGGCTTAAATAAATGGAGACATTCATTCACCTCATCCTTAAACTAAAAAACTCAGGGTAAAAATGTCAGTTCGTCCCCAACCTAAACACATTGCATGCAACACCAATCGAAATTCTGATGGGATTTTTTTGGGGGGGGCGGGGGGAGAAGATTTGACACAATCATTCTATAATTTACCTGAAAAAAAAATTACAGGAATGGGAATTGGCAAGACATTTTTTATAATGCATAATGGCAGGGGCTTGTGTTGTCAGGCATTAAAATATATTCCAGAGCTGTAATAGTCACACTGTGTGACCTCATCATGGAGTGAGACAGGTGGATTCCTGAAGCAGAATCGTTCTGCACATAGATCCACACAAGCATGAAAGTTTACGTCCTGATAAAGATGCATCTCAAGTTCGAGGCAAGGAAGAGGTTTCCCACTGACGCTGCAGCCTCAGACTTCATTTGGTCCACACAGAGGCGGGGCCTCTCTCCTTCCCCCAAACATCTGCCACGGGCGGCTGCACCTGTGAGGGGCTGATCCAAAGCGATTAACATGAGTCTAACCCTGGCCCGTGTCCTCAGAGCTTTCCTATCAGTGTCTTGTCTGGTCTCCAAGGAGGGAGCACGAGATCAACATTTTTAAAAACGTTCACTCCCTCCCCACGGTAAAGTCATTCAAACCGATCATATTAGGAAAAAAAAAAAGGAGAGAAAGTGAACCCCCTCCATGAGTCCCCTACACACACATTTATTCTTTCCAAAACCAGGACCACCATGTGTAAGCAGTTCTGTAACCTGCTGAGTTCACTTAGTATCATATTGTGTTTAAATATCCTTGGAAAACACAATGTCTGATGGCTGTGTGCCATTCCTTAGAAGCAGATACCATGATTTATTTAGTTGTTCCCCTAAAGTTGATTATTTTCCAGACAGCTATTATAATGTTTTTATAAATCACCTGCTGGTTTTAAAAACTCCTCTCTCTATTATTTTCTTGAGCTAGATTCCTCCAAGTGGGGTTATCAAGTCAAAGGACAGAGCACATTGAAGAGTCTTTATAGAGAATTTGCCAATTGCTTTCCAGAAAGCAGGAAACACAGGAAGCTAGCGCTGGCTTCCCTACCTTCCCCAATACGAACATTATTTTTAGTTGGATTTAAAAAAAAAAAAAATCTTTGGCAATTTGCTAGGCTCACTCGATGCCAGGTGCCGGTGCTAAATACTATGTAATGTCACTCTCACACCCCCTGCGTGCGGATGTCCATTTTATAGATGAAGAAACGGGCTCACAGGGGACTCCCCCAACGGCCAGGGTCGCCTACGCAGAAGGCAGCAGAGCCCCGATTCAAGCCCAGACTTCAATGCGGGCACCCAGAGCCCTGCTTCGGCCTCGCTGCAAGCCTGGGCGAGCTTGACTCGGCCCTCCTCTGTCTTGGTTCTCACCTGAATGAGCTTTATGATCGTGTGACTCTGTTGCACCCGTCCTTAGCGCTACCTGCCCCTCAGAGATAAAGTCCAACTCCTCAGGCCAACTTGCAAAGCCACCATTATCCAGGTTGCCCTTTCACCCAAAGGAGTAACGTTCCCTTGACCCCGGATCGTCCCGCGCTCCGGCCACACTCAGCCACTTTGGCGCCTCTAAGTCGGGCGGAGTTAGGCACCTGCAGGGCGCCCCTCCCTCTCCCCGCCCCTGCGGGGTGGCAGGAGGGCGAGCGGGTCCTGAGCCTTAGGGCAGCACCTGTCACATGACTGCAGATTGCTCAACGCTGGGGTCTCGGCTACCTGAACACGCTGGGTCGGCCTCGGGCCTGTGCGTCCCTAGCGCCACCGTGTGCCCCGCCCGCACACAGCCTGCGCTCAATGTAAAGGAAGCCAATTGCCCAGAGCAGTTAACAGTTACAGACGCCGCTGAGCAAAAGCAAAGGGAACAGGGATTGCTACTTAGCAACCACGGATTGTTTGGCTCAGCGACTCCGTGTAGGGACGGAGGAGTGGGGTGTCGGGACGAGGGACAGAATCATAATTAAAGGACCCTTCCGAACATGACCGGGTCGGGGTCCGGATGAGCGCCGTTTTCTATCATTGAACTCAGGCCTCTTCACCCGTAAAACACTTTCAAATAGACCTCCCGACTTTTTTCTGGGGCACATTTTGTCAGGTTGTGCAGGTCGCCGTCTCGCCGAGTCTCCGTTCCCGAATGTCCAGCGGTCGACTGCACGCCCCTTCCCATCTCAGCCCCACGCGGGACCCCCGTATCGCGGAACAGTGGTGACCGCGGGGAGGTCGGTTGGGGACGGTCCCTCTCGAAGTCGCCCGTGATGTCCCTCCCGGACGACAGATCCCTCTGGACGACAGACGGATCTTGAGCTGAGTCGCCCCTTCCGGATGCAGACGACCGGGGTCGAAGGGTTTGCCCTGCCAAGGGCCCCCCGGCAACCGGGAGTCGCTCGGGCAGGCGCGGGGCCAACAGGTGAGCCGGCACCGCCCCCGCAGCGTGACGTGCGCGCGGAGATGGATCTCGCTGCGCGGCCCGCGGCACCGGAACCTCCGGTCCTCCAGAGGGCGCTGCCCGGCCTGGCCTGCAGACCGGCCTTCTGAGCGGACAGGCCCAGGTGGAGTGTCCGGAGCCCCGGAGTACCGGAGCCCGGAGCAGCCCGGCCACCGTGCGGCCCGCCCTGCCCCTGGGGGCAACGCAACGGCGGAGGGGGTGCGGGGAGGAGGTCTTGCAGTACCCGCGGTCAAAACCGCGCTGAGAGACGAGGTTCGCGGGCCGAGGACGGCGGCGGGGACCAAAGGCTTAGGGGACATTAGAATGGAGGCTGCGGGCTTTGCCGGCAGCGGGGTTACTGGAGGTGATGTGTAACGCTGCTGTATCTGCCAAGGAAGTATTAGCGGAATGGGGGGGGGGGGGGGGCGGGGCCGAGCGGGGAGCCTCTTTCCTACTTTGTTCTTGGGCGATAGTGGAAGGCAGAGGGCTGGGGTGAGAGTTCTGCTGTTTTTGACACCAAAGAGGCACAGGGGAGGAGAGAGTGGGAGTATCAAAGCTGGCTGGGAACAGGAAGGGCTGGAATCTGTGAGCAGTTCGCGCAGAGAAAGGCTGCAGGGGGAGGTGTATTGGGGTCGGATGCTCCTCCTGGAAGGATGGAGCCCTGAGAGTTGGAGCGGCGGAGGTTGTGGTTGAGCCTTTGAAGGGGGGACTGTCGGCAGGATTTGGGGGAATTGGTGGGAGGGTGGTTGACTCCTGTTGCTGCTGGCAGAATTGGGGACATACTGATGGGGCAGCGAGCAAATGTGGCATGCTCTGGGCAGGATTGGGAGTGTAAAGCTTAGCCAGCAGTATTTGAGGCCCGGGGGCTGGGGTGGGAGCCGGGGACGGGAGGAGCGCTGGCTGGTCCCGTGACGGGCAGCCCAGCCTTACTCCCCTTCCTTCCCAGCCACCATGTTCAACCAGCTCCAGCAGCAGCAGCTCCAACAGCACCTGCAGCAGCAGCAGCAGTTGCTGCAGCTCCAGCAGCTGCTGCAGCAGTCCCCACCGCAGGCCTCGCTGCCCATGGCCATCAGCAGGTGAGTTCCCCCACCCCCTTCGGGGCGGGGTTGGACGGCTCTACTCAGATCCACGCCTTGGAGACCCCTCCCCAGCCCTTTCTCCCAAGGGCATGCCTGTCTGAGCTCTGCCTCAAGGAGGGCAGAGAATGGAGGTGAGGGGTCGCAAGAAAAAGGGTAGTTCTAACTCTCCCAGTAACCCTCTGATACCTGCTCTCAACACACAGGGGGCTCCCCCAGCAGCAGCCACAGCAGCAGCTTCTGAATCTCCAGGGCACCAACTCGGCCTCCCTCCTGAACGGCTCTGTGCTTCAGAGAGCGTTGCTTTTGCAGCAGTTGCAAGGTATGACCGCAGCCCCTCTCATTCCTCCTTAGTGGCAGCTTCCCAGCAGCCCCATTGCACTGAACCTCAGCAGATCCACACAGTAACCCTGAGAGGGGGCCACTGTCAGCGTCCTAGTTTATAGATGAGGACACTGAGGCCCCAGGAGGTGCAAGTCCCTAAGTTGCTCCGTGGCACGCAGGTCTATCTGATCCCAGACGTGTGCCCTCGGCCATGGGGCTGGCTCAGCGGACAGCAGCGGGCACACTTTACTGACATTCATATTAGGTGAGACGCTGGATGGAAAGATCTGTTTTGACCATCTTCCTCCTCATCCCATTGGACTGATGGAGAAGCTGACGTCCAGAGAAGGGAAGTCATTTGCCCTGGCTCACACAGCACCAGCAGTGGCTGAGCTAGACCAAGGCCTGGGCCTCCAGACCCCCTGGATCTCTGAGTGGATGTCTCTATCCCTGTGCTTTAAGCCTGTCCCCTTGACTCAGTTTCCCCATATGGAGAGCAGTCTCTCAGCTCTTCCTTCCAAGACACTCCAGCCCCTGCGGGAGGAATCCAGAGACCCAGTGACCCAGGGCCAGCTCATGATCAGGCCCAGCCCCTCCCGCAGGGTTGGTGTGACTTGCGGGGCTGGGCACTGTGTCGAGGCCGTCACAAACCCAATTCCTTGACTCTGCTGACAACCCTAAGGGAGGGTGCACTCATGATCCCATTTTACAGGTGAAGAAACTGAGGCCCAGAGAAGGGTCATGTGCCCAAGGTCACACAACAAGCAGGTGTTGATTAGAGGGAGAATTAGAGCCCAGGTCCTACTAGAGAAGATGTGATGGCCGTCGCCCTTCAGCCCTGCCAGGGCCACATGGGTGTGAATGGCTCTGGGAGCTGACTTAGAAATGACGGATAATATTGTACACCTGAAACCTATATAATTTTATTAACCAATGTCACCCCAATAAGTTCAATAAAAAAATCAACAATAAAAGAAATGACAGATAGATGAGCGGAGAGAGAAAACCACACACAGGGACCCACAACGTGTGCATACATACTCCTGCCTCCCTTTTTTCCCCATTTTAAAAGTTATACTCTTCAAAGACAAGTGAAAAGAATATTTTAGAAAGAGGATTAAAAAACCCCAGAATCATCGTATGCAGACTCACCTCCTGAAGAAAAGAACCGCCTGCCACGGCTCTGGTGCATTGCTCCCCATTTTTTTCTGGGCGCCAACTTGGGGATTTGTATTTGATGTGGTTCTTGATATAAGTGCAAGGCTGTACCTTGTTTCTTTTTTGCTGAAAAGAATAGCATGATCGTTTATCATAAAATTTGACAGTCTCTATAAGGATTATTTTTTAGCAGCTGTTTAATATGCCACTGGAGGGAATGTGCCCTTGTTTACCTAAACCTTCTCAGCTATTTTTTTTTCCTGTTTTAAATAGCACTGGGGTGAATATCATGTTTGAGACTATTTTCTTAGAATGAATTCCCAAGAGGAGGGTGACGGGGTTGGGGGGATGGCTATTTCACGGCCCTTGATAAGTGTTGCCAAATTGCTTTCCCAAAGGACTGGACCAGTTTGCAATGTCACCAGCTACGTATGACAGTACCGGTCTCTCCATGCCCACAGCAACATTGGGTATTATATGCTTTTTATATATATATATATGTATATATACATATAATTTACTAATTCGGTTGGCAAAAAAAAAACATATATCTTCAATGTTTTAGTTTACTTCCTTGGAGTGCTAGTGCAATTTAACATTTTGTAATTGTCTGTTAAGCATTCGTATTTCTTTTTGTGACTTGTCCATGTCCTTTGTTATTTTCCTTTTGGAGTGTGCCGTCTTTCATCTCATCGTAAGAGCTGATTGGCGTTCTCTGCACGTACGCGTATATGTATTTGTTTTAAGTTCATGTTAATCGAACACTATTATATACAAGGTACACTTGTATATGTCATTGAATCCTCATAAAACTCTGTGAGTCAAGCACTGGTATTATCCCAGGTGAGGGAACTGAGCCTAGAAGGCGGTGCTGGTTTGCTCGGGTCACAGCGCTTGTACTGTGGAGCCTGGATTTGAACCAGCTCTCACGGCACGTCGGAACCATGCCCCAAACCCCTGTGCTTCTCATCCCAGCCTTGGCGCAAGCATTTGAACCGGCTTTTACGGTTCAGACACTTCCCGAGCACTGGGCTTCCGAGTCTGATGAGGCGCCTGGCCCTAAGGAGACCCGGTGTGCCCAGGTGGGGAGCCGTGGGAAGCAGTTTAGGCAGTTGCGCAGCTGGTCAGTCATGCGTGGGAAGTCCTTACCAAGCGCCTGGTTCCCACGGTAGCTGGAGGGGGTGGGAGAGGGTCTTATACTTCCAGGGACTGGTCGTCTTGCTCATTTGCCCTGCGGGCCCTGTGCTGGATATTTCACGCACTGGAAGGTGCACCCCTGAGGGTGAGCAGTGTTGCTGGGGCTGCTCAAGCCCCTGACCAGGGAGGCATCGGGAGAGAAAAGGCGGTGTCCCACGCCTCGCCAGCAGGAGCAGGAAACCAGCCCTACCGCCCCTCCCCACCAGTGCCCAAAGTGGGACTGGACTCTCAGCTGTTATCTCTCCCCATTGGCTGACCTTGGGTGGGAAGAGGTCCTTTTGAAATGATCTGTAATGTTCCCGTGGTGCTTTGGGGGTCTGACCCCTGACCCTAGCCCAACCCCAGTTAAAATCCCTCTTCTCCCATGTTCTTGCCTACAGGTAACCTTCGCAGCTACAACCTGGCAACCCCGAACCTGACAGCCCCCAACCTCACACCCCCACAGCTGGCCACCCCGGCTCTACAGCAGTTCTTTCCCCAGGCCACTCAGCAGTCTCTGCTGGGCCCCCCTCCTGTCAGGGTCCCCATAAACCCCTCCAAGGTCATGCTTTCAGGGCGGGCCCCCCAGAAGCAGGCCCGGACGCCCCCCTCTACCACCCCTGACCACAAGGTGAGTGGTGGCTGGGTTGGAGCCGGCGGGGATGGGAGAGGGCTGGCCCGGGTATCGACCCAGCTCCCCGCTCTGGCTCATGCTGGGCCTTTGGGCCGGTCACACCCCTCTTTGTGCCTCAGTTTCTTCATTTGTAAAAAGGGCAGGAGGTAGATGGGATTTGTGTAGTGTTTCCCAAACTTCAAATGTTCCTAAGCGCCTGAGGCAATCTTTGCTGTGTCCAAATACTACCAGTAGTATTATTTACCTAAAATTTAGCTTTTTGAAAAATTTGAGATATAATTGACATATAACACTATACTAGTTTTAGGTGTACTCTAGTAGTTCTCCTTAAAATCAGCATTGCTTAGCCCTGGCTGGTGTGGCTCATTTGGTTGGAGCATCATCCCATAAGCCAAGGGATTGTGGTTTGATTCCCAGTCAGGCACACGCCTGGGTCGTGGGTTCAGTCCCCGGGGCCTTTACGAGAGGAACCGATCGATGTTTCTCTCTGTCTCTATGTCCCTCCCTTGCCCTCTCTCTGAAATCAATAAACATGTTCTCAGGTGAGGGTTAAAAGCAACAAAATGGCTACCCAGTGGAAGTAAAATAGAAGCCATATATATAATTTTATTTTTCTAGTAATCACATTAAGGAAGTGAAACGGAACAGGTGGAATTAATTTTATTCATATATTTAATATAATATATTAAAAATTGTCATTCTACTATATAATCACTATAAAAAATGAGTGAGGCATCTTACAGTCCTTTTTAGGTATGTTTACTAAGTCTTTAAAAATCTGGTGTCTATTTTATGCTGAAGCCTCAGCTTGGCTCGCCACCTTTCAAGTGCTCCAAAGCCACCCGCCTGTGGCTGCTGGCTCCTGTCTGGGCTTGCTTTAAGTGAACTAGCCTATTCTCAGTTATTTAAAAAGGAAACATAGCACAAGCTAAAAAATTCAAAACGTGTAAAAGAAAAGTCATCAGGGTGAAACAACAGTAAAGTTCTGAACTCGAAAGGTGTTGTTCTCTGACGGTTCTGAGCCAGCGCCCCTGCCCGCCCCAGGGCGGGAGAGCTGGTCAGAGGATCAGAGGGAAGTTCCCCCCACATAAGCACAGAGATTACAGAGACTTGCAAAGGGAATAACGTCCTCCCTGAGACCGTCCTGTCCCTGGACGTCCTGGCAGCTCCTCACACACACCAGGCCCCTCAGAGCGTTCTGGCTCAGGCTCCTCAGAGCCTGCTCTGGGGCAGCCCCTGGCGGGAGGCGGGGCATTTCCCCCCAGAGGGGGGTCACAGCCTCTGACCTGCCAGTGGGCCTCTCCCCACTTGTCTATGGTCTTGTCTATGACCAACCTCTCCCTCCATTTTATTTTATTTATCTTAAAGATTTTATTTATTTTCAGAGAGAAGGGAAGGGGGAAAGAAAGAGAGGGAGAGAAACATCAATGTGCGAGAGACACATCAATTGGCTACCTCTCACATGCCCCCAACTGGGGACCTAGCCTGCAACCCAGGCATGTGCTCTGGCTTGGAATTGAACCAGCAACCTTTGATTTGCAGGCTGGCATTCAACCCACTGAGCCACACCAGCCACACACACACCCATTTTACATATGGGAAAACTGAGGCACAGAGTGGGGTGGAGGTTGCCCTGGGCTGCACAGCCATTGAGAAAGACCCTGACTGGAAGGCTGGCTGGCGCCCGTGTCATGCAGGGTGAGAGCTGGGTGGTTCCCGAAGAGCAAGGAGTCCTCACAGGGCACGTGGTCCAGCTCAATACTCAGCCCAGCTCAGTACTGGTTCCTGGGGCTGCCTTGGGGGGTGGGGCTGGAAACATTTGTTTAGCAAACATATGTAAGTCCCTGCAGGGGTCTCAGTGGTCTGGCCCTCCTGGAGATCCTGGGCTGGGAAAGAGAGTAAGACATTAATGCAAATAACATTCCCACCAATTAATTAAGACTGTGGAAAGTGCCACAGTAGGGGAGCCAACTGCCCTCTGGGGACCTGTGCTAGGGGTCTGGACCTGCTCTGGGGTCAGGAGGGCTTCCTGCAAGAAGTACCTTTGAGGCTCTGGGTGAGGCCCTGGCTGGGCTTTGGGAACCAGACAGGAGGCCAGTGTGGGTGTAGAAGGGGGAAGAGGAGAATGGGGAGAGCCGAGGCTGGAGGGCTGGGTGTGGGGGCAGAAGTCATTTTGTGTAGGAGGTAGGGTATGTGGTGTCAGGCTTGGGGTGAAAAGGGGTGCTCCAGGCCTACGAGAAGTCGGGGGGGTTTCAGCCTGATCGCGACAAGAGACATGACCAGGTTTGCATTTGAGAACGATCCCTGTGGCTGCTTCGTGGAGAACAAGGTGCCAGGAGACGGCACCGCGGCCAGGAGAAGGCTTGCATCCCCCAAAGCTGGGTTCACCTCACTGTCAGGCAGCTGGTGATACTCCCTAGACATGATTCCCGGGGTGTTTAAGAACATCTCTCGGCAGCTCTGGGGCCAGGCCCGCGGGAGGTCCCCAGGCCCCTTTGTGTCCTGGGGGCCTGTGACAGCTGCTCTTGGGCAGGAATGTGTTCACAGGGGTGGGTGGCAGATGGCAGAGACGGTTTCTGACAGGAAGCAGGATTCTTCTTCTCAGACGATGCCTATGGAAGACAAGGCAGACCCCCCAGAGGGGTCTGAGGAAGCTGCAGAGCCCCGAACGGACACACCAGGTGAGGGAGGCTGCCGGCCCTTCGGAGGGGACGTGGGTTGGTGCGGGTGGGCGAAGGGCTGGTAATGGAGGCGGGTCTGGGAGGCAGGGATCTTGGTGGGGGCGGGCCCTGTCTCCCAGAGATTGACTGTGCTTAGCCTGTCGTGGCAGTCTCTCATCTGCCCTTCGTTCTAGGCCAAGATTCTGCTCCCTGCCCAGATGACGTCACTAAGGAGAAACGCACTTCAGCACCTGAGCCAGAGTTGCAGGAGGCATCGGAGCCTCCAGCAAAAAGGTCAAAGAGGTAATTGATTCTGAACTCCTGCTGGGGCTCAGGAGCCCTGGGTTCTCATTTCCACAAAGGCAGGGGGTGGGTGTAGGTGGGGGCAGGACCCTTCAGGGGAGCCGGAGCAAGGGAGGCACCTTGGCCCCTGGCTTGGAGGAAGGTCAAACCTAGTTCTGCACCTTGCCAGGGAAGGCCCCAGGCCAGACAGACCCTGGCGTCCTCACTGTGACTGAGCCACCTGGAGGCAGACAAGGTGGCCAAGTTGCAGGGGGGAAGATGTGCCCCTGGGACCTCAGGGTGGCAGAGGGTGGGTAGTCTTGGATATATATTAGAAGTTGTGGGAGGTGGGAGCGAGCCATCCTGCCAGTTTGTTTAGGTAAAGCCCCTGAGAGCCAACGGGCTTGCCCGGGAGCCCGGCTTGAACATGGTGGAGTGATGATGGGAACCTGAGTCTCGGCCTTTCTAGGGAGCCCCTTAAGGCCACTTGGAAGACATGAATTTGATCTCCTTCTGGTCCTTCCTAGCTCAGAGGAGCCCACAGAGAAGGGACCCTCAGGGCAGCTGCAGGCGAAGGTCCAGCCACAGGCCCGGCTGACAGCTCCGAAGCAGACGCAGACACCGGAGCTGCTGCCCGAGCCCCCGGAGGCCCGAGTACCGCCACGGTTCCCACCGCGGGCTCTGCAGATGCAGGCCCAGGTGCAGCCACAGACTCAGCTGCAGGCGCCGCCACCGGTGGATGCCCAGGTGCAGCCAAAGCTGCAGAAGCAGGCACAGACACAGACCTCTCCAGAGCACTTAGTACCACAGCTGTTGCAGCCACAGGCGCAGCTGGTGCAGCCACAGGCGCAGCCACAGCCCCCAAGGCAGGCGCAGCCACAGCCCCCAAGGCAGGCGCAGCCACAGCTGCAGAAGCAGGCACAGACGCAGACGTATCCGCAGGTCCAGCCAGGAACACAGGCAAAGGCCCAGCCATCGGAGGAGCCACCGGAGCAACCTCCAGGGCAGTCGCCAGTGCAGCCATCGGACCAGACCCAGGGGCAAGCTCAGACGCAGCCACAGGTGCCAGCATCGGAGCAAGCACCTGTTCTGGTTCCTTCTCCTGCGCTGGAGACACCGCCCAATACTGTAGAAGCTGGAGCAGGTAAGGGAGCACTGGTTCCCAGCTGGCCTGGTGATGGGACAGCTCTGCCCAAACCCCTCTTGCCTCCCCTGGCACTGTCCAGCCCTGACCGAGCGCTGCCTGGGACCAAGGGTTGGACCCAGAACCAGGGTTTGGGAACATTCACACCAGAGGCTTCAAGGCAGGTGGCCCTCTGGGTCAGGTGGGAGATGGACCCTGGGAAACGGAGCACATCTGTCATTCCAGGCCTGGAGGAGGCCTCACCGGAGCCAGTGGGCGCCCAGGTCAGCATGGAGGAGAGCCAGGAAGAGCTGACTAGTGGCCTGGATGTGGGAGAATGTGAAAAAAGAGCAAGAGAGATGCTCAGGGTAGGTAGAGATGCTAATGCGGCAGCTTAAGGACCGCAGTGCCCAGCAGTCGGAGGGCCGCCTACTGTCCCAGCCCCGCTCAGGGCCCTCGCGTTTCCCCACATGGAACACACGACCACAGCCCTCCACCTGGGCTTGTGCGCAGGCGAGAGCGGGTCTGACTGTGGTTCGTCAGACACTTGTGCTGTTGCATTGCCTTCACATGCCTTTGCTTCTGGGACCTGGAGGTGCTTTGGTGACAAGAGTCCCTTCCAGCCTGCTCACCCCAAACAGAGCCCCGAGCACCCTCATGTGGGTAGCATCGCTCTTCGGAGAGAAGAGTGGCAGCCTGTGCTGGGGCTTTGGGTCCTAGCTGTGCTCCACAGTGGATTGTGGCCGAACCCATTCCCTTTGTGTTTCTCCACCTGTTGTGCGTGTGGGTGGGTGGGCTTTAGATTTAGGCGGGCCTGGGTTTGAATCCTGGCTGTAGTGCTTCCTAGCTGTGTGAGCTTGGGCAATCACCCAAGAGCTCAGAGCCTCAGTTTCCCCATCTGTAAAGTGGGCTGTTGGGAGGGCTTGATGAGACCGCGCTCACAGGTATTTAGTACCGCAGCTGGCTCACCGTAAGCACCCAGCTGGTGGTAGCTCTGCTTCTGCTCCTGATGCAGGCATGTGGGGCCGGGGGCTCCCTGAAGGTCACGATCCTGCAGAGCAGTGACAGCCGGGCTTTTAGCACTGTATCCGTCGCCCCTGGACCCCGTTCCAGCGACTCTACCTCCGCCACCCCGGCTGCCACCGGCACGTCCTCTAAGCAGGCCCTGCAGTTCTTCTGCTACATATGCAGGGCCAGCTGCTGCAGCCAGCAGGTACAGCCACCGGGCCTGGGCGGTGGGTCAGCCGGGTGGAGGGTCCGTGTGGGATGCCCAGGCCCACGGCCGCACGGGGCCCCGTGAGCCCTGCCCCGGCAGCCGGGCATCTGCTCAGGACACATTTTCCGACCGGCCGTGAAGGCAGGATTTGTCAGGCAGAGCTGGTTTGAATCGGCCCGACCAGCTGTGTAGATCTCGGAAGGCGAGTTCGCCTTTTGTGCCTCAGTTTCCTCATGGATCAGGTGAAGAAACATTCAGAACCCACCACGTTGGGCGATTTGGAGGATTCGGTGACTTGACAGTAAAGTCCTGAACCCCAGGCGCAGCCTGGAGCGAGTGTGGCATCAGTAACAGCACTATACTCGTGTTATCGCTCCTGGTGCTGCTGGTGCCCTGGCTCTCTGTGCCCTGTCAGAGCAGAGCCGGGGCACCTGGAAGTTCATCAGACGCCTCCTTGTCTTTGAGGCGCGCACACAGGCTCTGGGGGAGCAGGGGCTCTGGGTGGTGTGTGCTCACTCTGTGCCTCAGTTTACCATCCTTCTCTGGCACCCACAGAGTTGCTGTAAGAGAAACGGCCCCGCGGCGGTGCTGGGGCGGCCACGGGGCTGACCGCGTGCCGGGGCCCGGCCCTCATGGCCAGCCCTCATGGCCAGCCCTGATTCCTTCCCGTTGTAGGAGTTCCAGGACCACATGGCGGGGGCCCAGCACCAGCAACGGCTCGGGGAGATCCAGCACACAAGCCAGGCCTGCCTCCTATCCCTGCTGCCTGTGCCCCGGGACGTCCTGGACAGAGAGAACGAGTGAGTGCGGGAGCTCGGGGGCCCGGTCCGGGGGGTGGGCAGTCTGGCAGGCTGGGCGAGGCCGAGAGGGGCCCCCACCTCCTGTCTGCTAGGTCTGCGTTTGTGTCAGGCCTTGCCCTCCCCCAGGGGCCTCTGCACACCATTCACTGTGTGACCTTGGACCTCAGTTTTCCCCATCTGTAAAATGGCCTACTATGGAGTGTGATGCAGGAATTCAGGAACTGGACAGCTTCTTAAGGTTCCATCTGGGCGGGAACTGTGTGACCACCCATGTGGGAAGGCA
Source organism: Pteronotus mesoamericanus (assembly GCF_021234165.1). Taxonomy (NCBI): domain Eukaryota; kingdom Metazoa; phylum Chordata; class Mammalia; order Chiroptera; family Mormoopidae; genus Pteronotus; species Pteronotus mesoamericanus. The sequence continues at coordinate 6,021,064 of NW_026555258.1, forward strand.
GTGGGTTGTGGCACGGGGCTGCTCCCCTGATGTTTGTGTGGACCCACCCACAGGGGCATGATTTTAAGGGTCGGGTCATCCTGTGGCTTGAGGTTAGGGCTACCCTGTGTCTCCCCCTTTCATGGTCACGGGTGCTTGGTCAAACAGAGGTGTCAGCCCTCCTGGAGTCGGAGACTCGCTCTTGGGGTGGGAAGGCGGAAGCTGAAGGACCTTTTGTGCCCCTACGAGCAGTCACAGAGGCTTGGGGGGCCGGGCGGCATCATCCGCAATGGCAGCAGGTCGGCGGTGGCTCCAGCCACCCTGGGGGACCTGGGCTCTGTCTCATGGGACAGTGGCCCCTTAGCTTCAGGTCTCCCAGTTTTTTCAGAAGAATCCAGAAACTCGGATTTGTATGTGAAATCTCCCAACTTCAAAATAGCTAGTTCAGAACGGAAACAAAACAAAGCCTGTGGAGGCCAAAGGAAACCCTTTCGCAGGCGGGACAGGCCCCGAGGCCGAGGCTGGGGTCAGGGATTCGCCCTGAGCCCTCACAGGGGGTCGCAGCTTGCAGTTCCCCCTGCGGCTGAGCAACAGGGAGCGCCCTCTCCGAAGGCGGCTCTGTCTCTGCACCTGTCTCCCTTTGAGAAGAGCTTCCCCGTGTGCCTTTGCAGTATGTTCTCGAGCTCCAAACCTCCCCCTGTGCACTGACCTTTGGGTTACACTTGGGAGAAATATTCACCAGCACAGACGAAAGGTGACCCACAAAGATGTTCTTGCAAAGTGAACGTAATAGTGAAGCAATTTAATTGGAGTTGATCTAAAATATCCAACTAGGGGATTAGTTAGATCAGTTAAGGTTTATCCATGTGGTGGAACAGCTCACACAGGACCATGGCAGGAATTTATGGTAAGGCAGAAACATGTCCAGCGTGCAGCGTTCAGTGAGAACAGGGTTCCCAGCTGCATATGCAGAATGGACTTGATGATATCAAGATAGATCTCACGACACAAGGACACTGGGTAGATGTAGCCCAAGCTGTGAACAAGCTGCAGATGGAGGGGATTCGTCACGTGGTCTCCTGGTGGGCTCCCCTGGATCCCGGCTTGGCCCCCTGAGGCCATGATCAGAGGCCTGTGCTTCCTTCATCCATCCACCAGGAGCTCTGGGCCGGTCCTGGGCCAGGCCCTGGGGATTCCGGGCGGGAGTCCTGGGCGCCCCAGAGCTCACTGCAGCCCCTTGCGGGTGGAGAAGGGGTTCGGTCTGACAGTTCTCTGCGAACAGTGCTGTGGCAGTGTTGCTCTGGGGCCTCAGACGGGGGTCTGGCTTCCCTTGATGGGGACAGGTCCAGGAATGGGGCGCGGGGCAAGAGCAGCTCTGGGAACCCCAGGGCATTTAAACTGGAGGGGAAAGAGAGGTTTTCAAGGCCAGGTATTCTCAGTTGTGTCACTGTCCTGGTGACCTTTTGGCATCCCAAATGCTTGTAAATCTCATTTCTCCCCCAAGACTCCTCGGTGGTTCTTATTAAGTGTTCTCCCAGATGAAGCGCAGAACCATTTTGTTGTTTCCGGAACAGATCCTGTTGGAACTGTGCTCCATTTTCGGAGTATCTGGGAGAGCTACTGTCTTTCCGAGAACATAGTGTCATACTGTGCTTGTTTTGATTGTCATCATTCAGAGACCCTCCTCTGAAGCGCTGGTGCAACACCTGCCAGGTCTACTACATGGGGGACCTGATCCAGCATCGCAGGACGCAGGACCACAAGGTGCGGGGGCCCACGTGCTGCCAAGCCACCCACACGTGCTGTCTCTGAGCCGAGGGCTGGGGAGGGGCGAGCCCAGGGTGGGAACACAAAGTCAGTGTCAGTCTTTGTGTCCGCCAGTGTGGCTTCTCTGCCACGTTTCCTCTTTGGGCCTCCATCCCCCCGTCTGTCCACTGTGGGCAGGGCACCACCTGCCCTGCCATTCAGCCACTGGGGCTCTTTGGGTTCCTATTGGCAGTTGTCTTCTCTCCCTGTCTTCTCTCTGTTGTCCTCTGCCATCCCATCTCGGAGCCAGTGGCACAGCGGGGGACATGTTTGCCCATGTTCTGGTACAGGAGCAGAGGGCAGCCAGCTGATGACAGATGTGGTGGCCTGCCGGTGGCCGGCGAGGCCTCACTGGGTACGGCCTGGCTGCTTCGGGGGACGTGGCCCGGCACCCACTGGGCCTGCCCTCCCTTCCCCAGATTGCCAAGCAGTCCCTGAGACCTTTCTGCACTGTTTGCAACCGCTACTTCAAAACCCCCCGCAAGTTTGTGGAGCACGTCAAGTCCCAGGGGCACAAGGACAAAGCCAAGGAGGTAACCCCAGCTTCCTCAGAGGACCTGGGCCCAGAGGTACAGACACTTGGCCAAGGCCACACAGCAAGTTGAGATGTATCCCAGCCGTAGCGCGTAGCAGGAGTTGGGACCCCCAGGGGTGTGGGGTGGATGCCGTGTGGCACCTTGGCTGCCCAGAGCTGACCTGAGCCCTGGCCCACCCCCCTGGGCAGCTGAAGATGTTCGAGAAGGAGGCAGCTGGCCAAGATGAGGATCACTTCATCACAGTGGATGCTGTGGGCTGCTTTGAGGACGACGAAGATGAGGAGGATGACGATAATGAAGAAGAAGAAGAAGAAGAAGAAGAAGAGATCGAGGCTGAGGAGGAATTCTGCAAGCAGGTGCTTGGTGGAGGAGGGAATGTGGGAGGCAGGGTGGAGGCTGGACCCCAAGCCCAGGAGGCCAGGAGGCACTTAATGCTTGCTCCAACTTAGTAATAGTAGTGGGAATATTCTATGTGACTATGAAACTGCGTATCACCATGACTATAGGGTGGCAGGGGACTAAGCAAGGGCTCTGAAGCCTGGCTGAAATTCTGACCTGTATCAAGGAAGGGAAGGGGCATCCTAGGCCGAGGGAGCAGCATCAGTAAAGGCAGGGATGGGGGAACGAGGCGGTGCACAGGGGAAACGTCAGTGCGAGATGCTCTTAGGATTATAGCTAGAGCAGACGACATTTTTGGAGCACCTACTGTATGCCAGGCATGTACCAAGCACGTTCCTGGTGGAATCTCACCAACTTAGATGCCAGGTTGTGCTGGAACACCGCTGCTACTCTGCCTCCCATGAGCAAGGAGCTGGGGCAGCATGGATTCTTTTCAGTTTAACAAAGGTTTCCTGAGTACATGTCCCGGGCCAGGCCCTGGTGCTGGACAGCAGGGATATGTGGGAACAAGGCCCAGCCCCTGCCCTCATAGACCTCGCCCATCATGAAGGGGCAGCAGAAGGCAGTGGTGGGACTGCGGATGGAGGGTCGCAAGGGTGGCTTCCAGCCCCAAGCAGGTTAGGGGTGAGGCTTTGCTACTTAGTGTCAGCAGAGGTGTCTCAGGTGGGCCCCTGGCATCTCTGAACCTGTTTCCTCTGCTCAGAAGCAATAGTCTCAACTCAGGCTGTGAGGAAGGGTCGCAGGAAGGGTGGCAAATGGCAGCGGTTGTCACCCTTAGAAGCCACGTTTATTTGCCTGCTGTGTGGTGGAAGGCACTGCTGGGCATGGTGACGCTGACGTGGCTGGAGTTGGGTGGCCTCACCTGGAAGGGGCTTATGTCCAGCAGGCGAGGCGAGGGGTCCTAGATCACCTGGAACCCTCCCCTGGGACTGAGGTCACGGCAGCATCAGGTAGGAACTCGGGGAGCTGGCAGGGTTTACTGCCTTGCCTCTTCCTATACCAGCTGTATGGCACCGGGCTAGTGAGTTCATGTGCCTGGGCCTCAGTTTCTTCTTACGTAAAACTGGTGAACTGTAGACGGTTGTGAGGATTCAATGAGATGTGTGATGCGTTGGGCACCCCTGGCACGGATTATGGCCACTGCGGGAGCAGGAGGGCCTCCTGGAGGACGGGACTGATTGAGCCGGTCTACGAAGTATAGGCTGGGAAGGGTACTCTGGGAGGCAGGATCAGCATGTGCAAAGGCTCAGAGAATGCCACCCACAACCTTCTCGAAGTCAAGGGGGACTGTGTTCAAGAGCATGAGTGGGTTCCAGGGCATTCGGGGGTGGGAGGTTCTGGGGAAGCCAGATCCGAGGCCCCACTTGCATGTTTCCAGGTGAGGTCCAAAGGTATATCCATAGAGGAGTGGAAAGACTCAGAGACCTACAGCCCCAACACTGCCTATGGTAAGACCCCAGCTCTGACCCCAGCCTCAGGCGACCCCCCAGATCCCAAGCCACAGCATCCTAGCCAAACAGCCTGTCCCCTCGCAAAAAAGGCAGATCCATTTTTAAGTTTTCGAGGTATCTCCGTACTGCTTTCCACAGTGGCTGCACTAATCTTCATTCCCACCAACAGTGCAAAAGGGCTCCCCTTTCTTCAGTCCTCAACAGCACTTGCTGATTTAGTGATGACGGCCGTTCTGACAGGGGTGAGATGGTATCTCACCGTGGGGAGTGAGGGGGCCCCTGGGGCGGGCGGTCACCCGGCTGGCGTGGGGGATGTGAGGCACACACCCTGCTGTCCCATAGGCGTGGACTTCATGGTGCCCGTGATGGGCTACGTCTGCCGCATCTGCCATAAGTTCTACCACAGCAGCTCGGGGGCAAAGATCTCCCACTGCAAGTCTCTGACCCACTTCGAGAACCTCCAGGTGAGCTGGGGCTCCTCCCCACCCCACCCTGCCCAGAACTCTGACTCCATCCAAGTTGATGGGGGTGACAGCCAGTGGCCACCTCCCTCCTGCGCTTGACATCAGCCCCCAGGCACCTCCTCCCAGCAGGGGGGCCCTGCGCACAAATGGAGTAGGAAATCAGGGTGGGGCGGGGCTCTCGCCGTTCCTGTGCTGGGAGTGGGGTGGGGAAGGGGTGCTGAGGGGCCAGGCTGTTCGCCACAGAGCTCCGGCCCAGGGAGGCTGAGCGCCACACACACGGTCACACGGTCACACGGGACATCCAGTGCTGTCTTAGCGGGGCTGTGGAACCAGCTGCTGGCCAGGAGCGAGTGCCTCGGGTAGGGAGGGAGCCCTGCCTCACCTGCACCATCTGTGTCCAGAAATACAAGAAGGCCAAGAAGAACCCCAGCCCTCCCGCCAGGCCGGTGAGCCGCCGGTGCGCCATCACCGCCCGCAACGCCTTGACGGCTCTCTTCACCTCCAGCGGCCGCTCACATTCCCAGCCCAGCCTCCAGGACACCGCCAAAAGCCCCAGCAAGGTGACGGCCCAGCCTCCCCAGCCCCCGCCGTTTCGGCGCTCAGCCCGCCTCAAAACTTGATAGGAGAAGCTCCCCACACCCACCCGGTCTGGGCCCAGATCTATGCTTTTTAGGAGTCTGCATGGCAACTTTGACATGGTATTTTTACTCAGAATCCAATAAAAGAAGGTAGTTTGGCTGTCTAGTCCCCACCAGCATGTCTGTCTGGGTGGATGGGGGAGGGGGAGCACCCCGGCCAGCCTCGGCCAGCGCCCAGCCTCCCTGGGCACAGTGTGGGGACAAACCGCATGGCCCAAGACAGGTTCCCCAACCAGGGACTCTGGGATCATAAGGCACTTCACTTCTCTGAGCTTCAGTTTCCCTCTTAATAATGTATCAGGGCTAGGAGAGTGCCCTCAAGTAAGATCTCATTTAATCTTCACAGCGACTCTAGGAGGAAGGTCTTGTTACCCCCAGATTCCAGATGAAGAAACTGAGGCCTAGCAAGGCCAAGTGACTTGCTGAAGGTCATACATCTGGTGAATGGCCAGGATTTGATCCCGGCCTGAGCTCTGGACCCCTGTGCTAGCCTCTCTCCAGCCGGATACTGTGGAAGCTGAAGTGCAGGACAGGGGGCTCTGGCTGCTCCTCTGGTTCCGAGTTCATGGGGCTCCAGCGGGGACTCTGCCCTTCCCGTCAGGTGACCCTGGGATGAATCATCAGTGGATGGAGCATAGGCTGAGCTGGATCTTTAGTTCTGCTATTTCCCCATTTGGAAAGACCCTTACGGATAGTCCATCAGACCAACTGGGGACACGGAGGCCAAGAGCAGGAGAGTGGTGCCCAAGGTTGCACAGCATGTCTTGGCATCTTAGTGAAAGGCCCTAGTCCCCGGAGAAGCTAAGCGCATCACACAGGGTCACCCAGCGTGCCCGATGCTGTCTCGGCCTGGCTGGGGAAGCAGCTGCTGGCCAGGAGTGTACCAGGTGGGCAGGAAGTCCCGACTTCACCCGTACTCTCTGTGTCCAGAAATAAAGAAGGCAAGAACCCCATCCCCACCTCAAGGCCCGTGAGCTGCTGGTGCATGAGCAAGGCCTGGAACGCCTTGACTGCTTGATTCACCTGTCGGCCACTGATGTTCCCATCCCAGGATACGGAGAGAGGCGCGGTGGTATTGGAGACCCGTTTAATGAGGACATGGAAGGCCTGGGCGAATGGAGAGCGCCCAGGAACTGGGCGGGCAGGCCAGGGGTTGCAGGCCCACACCTGGCCCCAGGCGGGGAGGCTGGGTGGTGGGGGTTGGCCCACACACGCCAAGGGGAGTCCCTGAAGAGTGGCTCGGGCAGGCGGAGCCACTGGGGGACCTGTAGGCCAGCCCTTGAGAAGGTGTCTAAGTCAGGTGGTGTGCGTCCAGCCCAGAGCCCAGCCTGGGGAGGCAGGGTTGGGGCTTGGTTCGGGGCTCCTGTAGCCTAGGGGCTGGCGTCACTGGGGGCCTCCCCCAGCTGCTGCTGGAACTCCAGGCGCGTCTGCCGGTTGGACTCAAGCAGCTCCTGGAGGCGGGCGTGGAGGTGGTCATTCTTCTCTTCCAGGTGGTCCAGACAGGAGTTGATCTGGTCCAACATGGAGTTGATGGCAGCATATTCTGGAAGGAAGGGGAAGGAGAGCCAAGATCCCGCATCTCCCCAGGGCTCACAGACACCCTTCACCCCCAACCATTATCCCCTAGCCTGCCCCCAAGAGGGCTCTGGCAAGCCCCTACTCCTTCCTAAGCCTCAATGTCACCATCTGGAAAGTGGGTGGATATCAAAAGAGGGCAGGCTTTGGAGAAATAATACCGTAGCTCCCATGCTATTTTCTAGGGTTTGCGTGGTCGGGCGGGTGAGCCAGGGCCTGCCTGGGAAGACCTGCCAGCTGCCAATCTCCTTTCCACATCCTTCATCTGCCTACAGGCCAGAGCCCACATTCCCGAATCAGGCCACTCAGGCCTCTGCCCCCAGGCCCAGCCATGTTTCCAGTTCTTCCATGGCCTTTGCCCTTAGGATCAAGCACCCAGAGGACTCCGAGACCCCATTCTCCTCTCCGGCCCCGCCTCCCATGCCTTCCCCTTTCCTCGCTCATATTTGCCTTTGCCCACCTCAGGCCCCTTGAACACGCTGTGGCCTCCGCCTGGGCCGTCTCCTCCCGTCTGTCTTCCCTCCTTTCCTCCTGGATGAGTCCTATTCTTCAAGTCTCAGCATGGATGTCACCACAGGGAGCCCTCCCAACGCCCCAGGCTGGATCAGGCCTCCATGCCCGATCCCTCTCCTCACACCTCCATGGCCCCCACGTCCAGATCAACTGATGCGGTTACATGTGTGCTGATCTGCCCTCCCTACCAGACTACAGGGCTCTGTGAGAGTGGAACGGTCTTGTGCTCGCTGCTGTTTCCCTGAGGCCCTCACTATCACACAATAAGCATTTGTTGAATGAATGAATGAATGAATGAATGAATGAATGAAGCCTCTAACTTTTCAGTTTTTCTGCCTTTGCTTAACTGTCCCTGCCACCCAACATGCCTCAACCACAACAGCCATTTAAAGACCAACTCAGAACATCTCTTCTGAGAAGCCCTCCCTGGTCTCCACTGGAAACCATCACTCCCTCTTCCGCAGCCACTGCTGACCTACCTCTCAGCAACACAAAGTCCCTTAGGACCCAAGGGCTGAGCCTGTGCCCATTGTGGGAGCTAGTTCTGAGCCAGTCCATGACTCAGATACACTCTGCTGCCAGCTTGGGACAAAGGGGAAGTAGCCGCCAGCGACTGGAAAAGGCTAGGGCTGGAAGATGTCTGGGATATGGATGCAAACGTGTCTGCATTCTGGCAGAAGAGCACCCATCACACCTCGCCGAGGCCATAGTCCTAGGAAGTTTCTGCTGGGTTTTACAGCCCAACCACTTTGTGGTACAGATGGGGAACCTGAGGCCCAGGAAGGAAGGGACCCGCCCAGGGTCCTCCAGCTGGTTGATGGCAGAGCCAAGATTCAGACTTGGGAAGCAGGGTGCTCGGGCTTCCCAACTCTACTCCCACCAGCCCCAGCTCTGCCCACCCCAGGAAGTTACTGCACCTTTCTGGAAAGGGGAATATAAGAACCAGGTGGCTGTGAGGATTCAGAGATACCAAGAACTCAGGGTCTGGCTGAAGCCAGGACATGATCGTTATTACCAACACCTCACAATCTGTGTTATGAGACACAGCGAGGAGGAGGGTGGGGGCGGCGGTGTCTCCACACCACTGGGACCAGGCTTTATCTGTGTCAAGGGCGTTTCCCAAGCCTTTGCCTCCCTCCCCCACACCGTGCCAAGTCCTGTGAATCTGCCAGTGGCCACTCAATGTGACTCCTCGGAGGCCCTTCCTGATGCCACTTTACACACATCCGGCAGCTGTTCACCAGCAGCGCCCAGGGCAAAGCGACCAGCCCACCACTTTCCCCCTGGGGAGGTCTTCTACCTCTATTAAATGCAGTCCCTGGTTGATGTTAAGTGTTCTAAAACTACTGTGGTCATTAGTGCACACTCTGGATATTTTGAAACCCACTGGATTGTACAATTTAAATGGATGAGTTTTATGGTATGTGAATTATAGCTCAATAAAACTGTTACCAAAACTAAACGCAAAGCTCTCTACCCCATGTCTACTAAGTCCTGTGCTCTAAGTTAATAAAACAATATTTATTATACTGAAGGGAATTATGATAACCACTTACTGAACACTTGTATCTTGGGACCTCCTAAATATTTCCCATTCATTTTCCCATTTAATCCTGACACATCTCAATGTACAAGACACTAATCATTATTTTACAGATGGGGAAACAGGCTCCAGAGGATGAGAAGGGAGTTGATGCCTCTCCACACCTCATTTCCCACCCACTGCAGTGCTGGGCACACAACAGGCTGCTTTGCAAGCAAGTCATTCGGCAGAGCTCCAGACCACACCAGCAAAGGTGGCTGAGGATGCTGACTCAGCAAGGCACGCGCGCCCACCCAGGCAGCCCCTTCTGCTGAGCCAAGGCCCACTGGCCCCGCTCCCTCAGTCAGGAGCCTCCGTCCCTACAGGGGAGAAGTGGCTGGAGCAAATCCCAAAAGGGCGAGTGTCCCTGAAGCGGCCTCAGTTTCTCCATCTGTAAACCGGGGCCGTGCGCACACAGTTCTCAAATGCTGCGGTTTCCAGGGCTCCACTCGCAGGTGCTCGTCCTGAACTCCGAGACGGCGCCTGCAGCTGCAACGCACCCAGGGGCGGGGGGTGGAAGGGCTCCTAGCCTCCAAACCCATGTCCCGGTCCCGATTCCCCCTTTCCGTAAGGTACCCTTGAGAAAACAAAGGTCGTTTCTGCCGTCCCCCTGAGTCACCTGCTTCCCCGAAGCCGTCATCCTCGCCTTCCACGTCCGCCTCCACCGGCATGCCCAGGTCCCCGTTGGGGCCCGACATTGCAGGCTCGGGCGCCGCAGGGGCCACGAGACGCAGAAACAAGGCGACCGTCACGCCGATAGCCGGTGCGGGGTGTAAGGTGGAAGCGGTGGCTGGAACGCAAGGCCGGAAGGGTGGAACAGCGCGGACGAACGCAGCCGGCGGCTGGTCAGCCGGGGCCCCGCCCACAAGGCAGCAGTCTGGCAGCCGGAGCTCCGCCCCAAACTCGCCCCCGCCCACAACAAGAACCCCGCCCCTGCCCTCAGTCGGGCCCCGCCCCATACCCTGAGTCCCGCCCTCACAGCCAGCTCCGCCCCCTCCGCCTGCGCGGGGCTGCTCCCCTACTGCCCGCGGAGGAGCCTAGGTGGCGGAGGGTCGCGCGAGCGCGCTGGGCAGAGGGGCGGGGTCAGTCTGTGACACCCTCCAGTGTCTCCTCCCATTCTGTCCCCGTTTTGCCCCGTCCTGCTGCTGGAGACCTGCATGTGGACCAACTCGCGCCTCCGTGTGAGCGAAATCTAAGACGCACGGTTTCTAAAGACCTCCTGTGGCTTCGGACCAGTTTTGTTCACAGCGTCCTTGAGAATCAAGGACTGTGTGGCAGACGGCTGCATGTGGCTGTGGGTCGAGGAAAGCTGCGGGATAAGGTCGGCCCAGCTGCCCTCATCCCCGACCTGCCCAAAGTCACCCAGCTAGCAAGTGTCGCTCCTGAGCTGGACCCAGAGGTGTGATCTTCTTCCGGGCTCCAGACGAGAGAGTCGCATGTCCTAGGGGACAGGGTTCACTTACTGGGACCGCTGTAACTATTGCCACCAGGAGGCAGCCTGATCCTGTCACATTGGTTGTTATCAGGCCAGGGGTCAGGCCCAGTTATGCTTCCTTACTATGACAGTTGGGAGGGATCTTCTCTGTCCCAGAAGTTGTCCCACTATTTCACTTGAGAAGGAGAGAGTCCACAGCCTGTAATAAGGGCCACCACTGACTTGCATATGGACAGTGCCACCCTCTTCTCTCTGAACCAGGTTGAGTTCAGGTGACGCCTCAGCTGAACCAGTGCCTGAAGAATTTTTGTGACCTGTCCCTCACACAGGTCAGCTGACCCCCGACTATAAGATGTGGACATCCTTCCTCCAGTCCTCCAATCAGCCACCCTCCAGCCAAGCCTCCACTCCTTCCCACGCGGGGCTGACCACACCCTCACAGTCCCCTCAGGAGATGCCTGTGCCCATAGACGACGGAGCAGGCGGCGGATAGCACTTGGGCCATTCCTGGAGAGGGATGGATCTTTGGCTCTGAAAGGGTGCTGGGAACGTGCCTGGGAGCAGCTGGGTGCTCAGATAGGTGGACATGTGCATCATGCATCTGTGTAGGTTCCATGCAAGAGCATTTGCATCCACCTGCTATGTCTGCGTGGCATGTATCTGTGCATGCCTTGGCATGTTTCTGGGAATCTGTTATGTCTTCCTGAGGGTCTGTTGCGCATCTCTGAGTCTGCATGTTTTTCCTCTGGTCTCTGGCCTTTGACCTTGCCAGGGGAGAAGAGGCCGGAGAGGGAGTTCCTGTACGCGATACAAACGCAGAGGGGCTACAGCCGCAGCCTGTGGGTGGACAAGAGCTTGTCATGCCCCAGACACAGGCCCAGTCAAGGGGTGCTGCAGGCCTGGAGCCCTCCAGCCTTCTGGAATCTGGATCCCCAGCAGCATGTGCCTCTCTTCACCTCCCCCAGCCCTGCCCCTGGTGGTCCAAGAGGTCACCACCGAGGTGGGGGTGAGGGAGAGTGCTCTGAATGAGGTCAGCATGGACAGTGCCACCCATCCGTGGGGGCAGGAGGCTGGTACAAGGGCAAGGGCCTACCCTGGTGACCCTCTCTGCCTGGCACAGCCTCAAGCTGGGCAGTTCCCCTGCCATACCCACTGTGCACCCCTCCTGGCCTGGCTGCCATCTTCCAGGGGTCCTGGCGAGTTGGGGGTGACAGCACCAGAGCCTCCCCTGCTCCCTGCAGCTCCGCGGCCCTGGCTGAGCCTTGGCTCTAGCCCCTGTTGCAGGTGGCTGAGTGTAGGCATGAGGTGTGGGCCCATCAGCGTTTCCATTAAGCTGGGTACCCCTCAAAGGTCAGGACATGCAGAGGCTCCCACTGACCTGGCGGTAGACCCAGGATTGTTCAGGATTATACTAGGAAGAGTCCCGTCAGAGATGGGCTCAGGTCCTGGGGCCTCCATCCCTCCCTAAGGACCTCAAGGGAGGTCTGGGAGTGATGTTGAGAGCCACCTTTTGCCCTTCCCCCTCCCTGATGGCCCTGGGGGCAAGGAGCACAGACGGGGGCTGGGGGCATGTGTTTATTTAGCAGTCAAGGAGCAATTCCATCAGCAGGGTGGCTGCAGGAGCAGTTTGGTGGCCTGAACTGCGAGAAGCGTCTCCTGGCTCTCTCATTGGTGTCCGGGCTGGTGGGGGCAGCTGGGCAGCATCTGGGGCAGAGGCTGATAGGAAGGCAGTGGGGATGGAGAGAGACCGGAGGCGCCTGAGGGAGTCAGGTGGGCAGCGGTGCCCAGGAGACGCGCAGCAGGCCACCGCACTTAGGCTCCCGTCAGCCCTGTCCCCAGCCGTACTCGCCACATGCTCACTGGTCGTCGATGCACTTGTCTGTGGGGGAGACAGTCCGTCACAGTGGGCAGGGGCTGTGTGTGTGACCCCTGCCCACCAGGATCCCCCTGGACTGCCCCCGGGGTGCCCCAGGCCCCAGCCCAGCAGCAGCAGATCTAGGGGTTCCCTTCCGGGCTGGGGCAGCAGAGGGGCAGATGAGGGTGGGGAGGGAACCTGGAGAAAGGCCTGAGAAGACCTGGCTGGGGGTGGGGGGTCACCCATTCTCCAGAGGAGGCAAATGAGGCCCAGCCACCTGCTTGGGCGCTCAGGTCTCCTGTGTATTAACCTTATGAGCCCTGGCAACCCCTCTGCTGGGGAGAGGCTGGTGGCTCCTTGAGTAGCCTGCCAGATCGCCTGAAGACAAAGGCACCTCCCAAGTCAGTGGTGAGCAAGTTCCAGAGTGAGGGGGGAGGTAGCCCAGAACAGCAGAGCCAGGGGTACAGGGAGAGGTGGCCCAGGACAAAGGGGCCTGGGAGTGTGAGGCCCAGGATAGCAGGATCAGGGGGAGTGGGGGTGGGCCCCGGGCAATGAGACTGGGGAAACTTGGACTTGGGCCTGCGATGCTCATCTGGGTGAGGCCCAAACTGTCCACCAGGGAAGGGCACTTGGCCCCCAATCCCTGGGGGCTCCACAGTCCCCTGGGGTGCAGCGTGGTCTTCCTGAACCCAAAGTGGCTCCCAAGGGGCTCCAGTGACTAGAGCTGGAGACTGATCCCCACCTCTCCCCTTTCCCTGGGGGATGGTCCCCCTGTCCCTTTCCCCTCTGCCCAACTGGCCATTACCGATTGGAACAGGGAAGAGGATGTGGTCATTGTCGAGGCCCAGGGAGTTGACAAAGCTGATGAATTTCTCCTTCAGTTTACGGGGTAGTTCCTTGGTCCTCCCTGTGGTCAAGATGGCCAGTGAGTGGCCAGGAGACACACTGTTAATATTGCGGAATGGATGAATGAGGCTCAGACCCCTTCCTCATGGAGGGTCTTTGGAAAGCTCTCTTCCCCTGGAATCTTGGGGGCTAGGGACAGAGATGGCACTGGAGGGGAGGTTGGGGGCTGGGTGGGGATGGGCTGCTCCCCTCCTTTGAAAGTGACCAGGAGCTGGGTCCCGCTGCGGGAGGGGGTGGCCGGAGACCCACCATAGAGAGTGATCTTGAAGTACTCCCGGCCCGAGGACACCTTCTTGAAGAACACCATAGCGAACTGGTTGTAGTTGGTGGCTGCCACTCGCACGATGTAGCTCTGCAGTCCAGGGTACGCTGTGGGGTGGACAGCGAGGGGTCAGACCTGGCTGGCTGGACGGAGCAGCTCCTTCCTCCCCAGCCCCACATGGGACAGCATCTGTGTGGAGGCTCAGGGAGGTCCGTTCCCCTCCGGGAGGACCCTGAGCCTGGGACCCCGCCCCCAGGGCCCACATCACTCAGGACTCACCCCTAATGTTGCTCAGCGTGAACTGTCCAGGCCGGGAACTTGGGACAAAGGTTCTGGTAAAGTAGTCACAGTGCTGGCCCCTGCCAGGGGGGAGGGTAGAGAGGTGCAGGTGCTGGGGAGATGTGGGGGTCGGGGAGACCCTCAAGCTTGGACCCCCAGGGTTGGGTGAGGTGGGGCCGGGGCTGCAGCTGGAGGGGCCAGAATTCTGCCGCCCTGGGTCCAGCCCAGCCCCCCCCCCCCCGCAGCAGGAGGCCTGGATCTCTCCCCACCCGCACCCCCGACCCCCGCTGAGCCTGTCCCTGGCTGTTCCTATGCGGGCTGCCCCTGCTCAAGCCCTCCCTCCAGCGCCCACCGTCCTTCCCTCTTCAGGGCTGTCTCCCCTTGATGGCCTCCCCGGCACGCTGTCCTCCGCACCCTGGGCATTTGTCCCCTATTCTTGTCTTGCTGTCTCCCTGTCTATAACCTCTTCTGGGGAATTGACCTGCCAAGGTTCCCGGTCTGCCCCACATGCCAAGGACTCCCCTGGCTCTTGGGCCATCCCGGAAGCCTCTGTCCTTGGCTCCCCAAACCCACCCTTGCTCTGCCGCCCACTGCACAGATGCTCCTGCCCCTCCCCCTCAGGTGCCAGACTCAGAACCCTCGGGAGCCGCCCGGCACCCCGCCGCTCCTCCCCCCACTGCAGCCAGAGGGCTCTCTGCTCCTCAGCAGATTGTCTGGGGGCAGGGACGGAGGCCCTGGCAGTGTGGCGCCCCTGCCCCCGCCTCCAGGCTGCTCACGAGCTCATGCCAGGGAGGTGAATCCCTTGCACCTCCTTCAAGGCCCAGCCCTGAGACCACCTCCCTGGAAGCCCCCAGTGAAGTCCTGGGTGGGGTTCCAGGCTGGGCCCAGTGACCCTCCTCCCACTCCAGGACACCCCTGCACCCTCTGTCCTGCTTCCTGAGGGCTCTCTGTCCATCCCTACTGTTGCCTGCACAGGAGTAGCCGATAAATGCTGCTGTAATGATTGAAGAAAGGAAGGAGCAATGATATGAATCTAGTACTGAATATTAGGGTGAATGACTATCTGTCAGCTTCGGTCATGCCCTGGCCATGATATCCGTCTGCGCCTCAGAACCACCTCCCCACAGGCAGCCCCACATGCTCCATGCTCCCCCAGGAGGCGGTGGCTCTCACTTGAGCAGGGTGGATGTGACATTGTAGCTGTGGTCTTCTTTCAGCTCATAGGTGGTGGTGTACATCTTAAACTGGCCTTCTTCTTTTTTTGAAAATGCATTCCCCGCCAGGCCCACGACGTACCACTTCCCCTGGAACTGCAGGGGGCCGGTGATAGGCAAGGTGGGCCCGTGAGGTGCCCTCCTGCTCTGTCCCTGCATGCACCTCTGGGCAGCAGGGCCAGGAGCCCCTCTCCCGGGGCCACAGGCCCTCTGACTGGGCGCTCAGGCCTGGCTGGGCCTGCGCTGATGAAGCCAGCGGCCGCTGGAGTCAGCGGGACAGGAGGAAGCCCTGAGTCTGGCAGGGATGGAGCGACCCGTGGCAGTGGCAAGTTGGTCCCCCTGAGCCTCAGTTTCCTCATCATGCAGAGGGACTGAACATGTTCCCACCCTGCGTAGCCCGTGGAGATTATGGGAGAGAGTGTGAACTTGGGCAGATCAGCACGGCCGGGGTGGGGATGGGGGCACGGGGCACGGCTTCCTTCAGCGGTGCCAACGGCAGGCTGAGCTGAAGCCCGGCCCCTCCTGTCCTAACACGCTCCCTAAGACGCTGCCTCTCCCTGCTTCTTCTCCCACTGTTCCTGGGGGCTTCCCTGCACCTGCCCCACCAGGCCCCTTACCTGGTCATCTTGGAAGTTTGGCTGCAGCGGGACCCGGGACAGACGCGGGGCTGGGATCAGGTTTGCAGTGGAGTCCTGGGCCTGGACGCGCAGGGCGCCCAGCAGGGCGAGGCCCAGCCACAGGAGAGCTAGGGGCATGGTTTCAGGGCCGAGGCAGCTGGGCAGCTGCTGGGCAGGCAGTGGAGGAGGAAGAGGCAAGTGAGGAGGCCGGCCTGGGGAGCCCTACTTATGGTCCTTCCTGTTCACCGGCTCACCCCAGGGCGGAGTGATTTGTCCATTGGTAAATTTGGGAAAGGTGAGGTAACTTCCAGCAACTTTTGCTGAAACATTTGGTAAGATTTCTTCCCCTTTCCCCCGTGGCAGGGTTGTGCAAGACGGAGGGGCAGGAAGGCCAGGAGAGGCACGAGGGGACTTTCCCCAGAGCTCCACACCTCTGCAGGGACAAGAGCTTCCTGAACACTCTCTGTGCCCCTTCCTCTCACTCTGGGTGGCCCTGTTTGTGTTCAGTAGTCCTGATCCAGACTGTCACCTCTGACCTCCAGTAGTCCCTGCTCTGCCCAAGGCCAGGGTGGGGATTGCAGTGAGGCTCCCCTCCCCTGCACACAATGAATGCAGAGAATGCTTCACCCCAGCAGATCATGCCCTGCTTCCTGCCTCTCAGAAGAGACAGGGAAGGGTGGGGCACCTAAAAGTGGAAAGGACGTAGTGTATTTCCGGAGGTCTCAAAGCCCAGCTCCTGGCCCTCTAGGGCCCCAGGACAACCCCGGCACGGGGGAAACCCTCCTCGGAGCCAATCTGGAAGGGCTGCCCCCTGGGGCGGCCCCTCCCCTCTCCCGTGCCCCATCTGCAGGAGGGCACCTGAACCGAAGCGGATCCCTGCGGACTTGGCCCTTCCAGTGCGCCCAGTGGGCAGAGACCCCACGTGGGGTGCTCCTGCTGCACACGTGGCTGCTCAGCGAAAGCATGGAGGCTGCAGTCCCGGCTGCATCCCGGTGCGGGGATGGCGAGGGGCGCGCACCTGCGCTGGGTGAGGGGCTGGGGTCTGGAGGCCAGCTCTCCACCGGACTGCTCTGGACACCAGGTGCTTTGGGTCACAGGGAGCGCAGGGACGTGGCCTTGTCCTTCAGAGGTGGCTGAGACCATTCACCATCTCTGGCCGCAGCCTGGGTCCGTGGCGTCCAGTGGCCCCGGCCTGGGTCCCTCGATGCGTTCTTGCCACGGCCAATCACGGCTGTGTCCTGCAGAGCAGTTTCCTCCCTGGGCGGGGGCCGGGGGCTGTCCCCGGGGGTCAGTGATGGGTCCCAGCCCCTGGGCCGTGTCTCCCAGATGTCACCATGAGGGCGGAGGCTGTCTGGACGCCTGACCTGAGGCTGGGCTGAGGGTTCGCTGGCCTCAGGAAACTGACAGGGACCTCATTGGCTCTACCCTCCTGCTGCTCAGCCTGGGCTCCGGGTCAGCGGGTGCCGAGGGAGGGCGCTTTGGATGGGGCTCTGAGCTGGTGTGCAGGGTGCAGCCTCGGCCATCCCGAGGCAGAGAGGCCCCCCCCCCGGCCCCTGCCCTGCCTGCCTGTTTGGGTGACGAAATGGCAGGAAGTGGAGATGGACAAAGCTTCAAGGATGTTGCCACCAAAGCTCTCACGCCGTGGCCACCCTTACCCCCACTAGCAGGTCCAGGGGCTCCACCCCCGCTACTCTCTTTGACCTTAAAAGGCATCTTCAAGTCTTCGGTGACTATTGGGTGTGGGAGAGACTGACAGCTGAGCCCCAGAGAATTTTAACTAGGAGACGGGCAGTGCCCTGGATCACCAAGGAGTCGCTGGATGGACTAGTCTAGGCTCTTCAAGTCAGGGATCCGAGTAGCCAGTGCTCCCTGCGATGACTGGGGCGGTGGGTAGGAAGGGTCTGCAGCATGAGAGAGCCAGGGCCAGGTGCGGGAGGGGAGGTGGCCCAGGCCAGGGGCGCCGCTGGAATCCTGGCTCCTCCAGGTGCCTGCTGACTTCTGCCCACCCCTGCGCCCCGCCAGTGCCCCTCTCGGTAGCAACAGCCGCGCTGCAGACTCTGAGGCCATGCACACGCTGCACACAAGGGCGGTCTCCACAGGAGGTCATCTCAGAGTTTCCCTCCGTCCTCATCTCTGCGTGGTCTTGCCCTTGACCGACACCTGCTGAAGGTCGTCTCATCATTTCTTCCTCACCTGGCTGCCTCCGGCCTTCTGTCCTGGCCCGGACCTGGGTGCTGGGCTGGCTGGAGCTGGAGGGCAGAGGTTTGGCCGAGGCTTCTTGCCTTCTGCCTCAGGAAGAGAGAGGTCCTCGCAGGCTAGGCTGGGGTTAAAGGCACCAAGCCGTGTCCACCCTCCTCAGAGTCCAGCAGGGCTTCGGTGGGAGGGTCAGCTCAACACGCACACCTGCCTCACAGATGCTGAGAAGGTACCGGGAGGGCAGGTGAGGAGCGTGGGGTAGGCTCCCGTTTGGACTCAGGCGGACTCTCAGGGCTTCAGGCCAGACAGGACCCTGGCTGTCCCCTTCTTCGCCCGCCCCCTTCCCACGGGGGCTGGGCACCTATCTGGCCCAGTGGGGGACTCTCGGGTTCACCCTGGCCAGAGCTGGGGGCAGTCCCTGGGCCCCAGGGCTCTCAGAATGGCCAGCACTACACTTGTGGCGCCTGCTTCCCCTTGGCCCCCCTCTTGGTTCCCAAGGGGTGGTCCTGCAGGACCACCCCACCAGCTTCCCCCTCCCTCTTTAGGAGCTGCAAACGTCCCCAGTGGGGCCACAGCAAGCCACACAGAAGCCTTGGGGCCAAGCCCTTCCTGGGATGGCTGGGCCTTCCAAGTCCCACTCTGGGTCCCTTTAGCAATGACAGGAACTTAATGCCACCCACATGTGGGGTTGTCTATGGCAAGAAGCCAGGAGAAACCCGGCGCCCCCGTCCCCGCTGTGTCTGGCAGGTGGCTCTCCACTCTCCACATGCCCCAGAGGTGAGGTTCCCAGGGACCACCGTGGCCGGTTCTCCCACGCAGGGCCCCGGGCCCTGCGCCTGGCCTAATCCCCCCAGGAAAGCAGCCAAGTATCCTCTGTGCTAATTGCATCTGAGGAGTCCCTTCTAAGCCCGTGGACTGGTTTCCGGAAGCTTGTGAGCAGTGTTCAGCCCGGCCACGGATGACGGGTGGTTGGGGGAGCAGCAGCACCCTCTGACTTGGCGGAAGGGCTGGCGAGAGGTCCCCGGGCAGCGGGTGACTAGGCTTCTCAGAGCCCGGGCAGCACCGAGGAGCAGCTTTCAGGCAGATGCCTCAGGAGGCCAGTCACAGCAGCAAGACCTCTTGGCGTCCACGGATGGGCCCTCCTTAGCCACGGCAGGACCAAACACCCAGGAAGGGGAAGGCCTGTGCCCCTGGGGCCTTGGCTTGATTCTCTAGTTTCCAGAAGCAGCTCTCCAGCCCCCACACCCCATGGCTCATGCTGGGGCTCGCCAGGGCTCACCTGAGCACTCCTTGGCTCCTGTCCCTTCCCCCTGGAGGGGCCCCTGCTCATGGAAAAAGCTCTGAAAGGCATCCCCTCCCATACAGCCCGTTACACACCCGCTGGATTCCTCCCACTAGCGGGGTCCACTGGGCAGTGGGCAGTAGGTTCCACCACACGAGGTCTGGGCCCCAGACGGTCTCTTGGTTCTGGGGCTTGGGTGCCTGGCCCAAGCATGCCTCTTAGAGGGGTGCTTCTGCCTCTCACCCTAGGTGGGAGGATCCATGAGGACCACGAGGCGGGGACTGGAGGCCACTGCTCTGAGCAGAGTCTGCAGTGGGCTTCAGGCAACCAGCTGGTGGTGGGTGGATGCTCCCAGGTCACTGCCTTGCCCCATGCTCCCTGGGCCCACGGCTGGGTGTCTATTGGACGCCACCAAGGCAGCTTATGTGAGGAGGGGTCTGCCTCTCACAACAGCCTGTTTCTGTCTTTGTACCCTGAGAGCCCAGCACACACTAGGAGAGTGCCCAGTCCAGGGGGCAGGGTTAAATGAGAACAATGTCTGAGAGGCGCTCAGGCTCCTGCCTGGGTCCTCCCTTTTGCCCCTCCCCATTCTTCTCAGTGGTTGAGGAAGGTAGGGGTCCCAGCTGGGCTCCTCCTGGGCACGCACTAAGTGCTCATTTCAGATGGGATGGGGTCTGTGGCTGAGCCTTTCCCTCTCGGGAAGGGGCGTCATGAGCAAGATTTGACAGGCAGTAAGTAGGACAAGGTCAGGCTTTGAAGGGAGAGCATGTCCACCTTCACAAGAAGAAGGGGCCGACCTGGGCCAGTGAAGAGTAGGGCGAGGGACAGGCTGGGGCAGCCCCGGCTGGAGAGTAGAGAAGGGGAGGCTGCTTGGGAGGGGTACTGCTCTGCAAGGGCAGGCAGGGAGGGGTGGCTTGTCTTCCGGTGGCCTGAGAGGACCTTGGTGAGGATCTGTCTGAACAGCCATCTTGGCTGGACAGTAGTCTGGGCATTCTGGAGGGCTTCCCTTCACCAGAACACCAGATCTCACAGGAAACAGACTCTAACGCCCTGCTGCGCTCACAATAAACAAGGGACATGCACAGCTTTCATTGTGTGTTTTATAATGAGAAAGGCTCAAAGTCATGAGCAAAGTGTCCAAAGTGACATTTTAGAAACCACAGAATAGCCCTGCCTGGCGTGGCTCAGTGGAGTGAGCACCAGCCTGCGAATCGAAGAGCTGCCTGTTCAATTCCCAGTGTAGGGCACATGCCTGGGTTGCAAGCCAGGTTCCCAGGAGGGGGTGCAAGAGGCAACCACACAGTGATGTTTCTCTCCCTCTTTCCCTTCCCCTCTGTCTAAAAATAAATAAATAAAATCTAAAAAAAAGAAACCACAGAATAAATCCAAAGAAAATACAAGAAAGGAGTAAATAACTTCTGAAGAGCAGAAATTAATATAAGAGAAATATACAATAGGAATATCAAAGCAAAAAGTTGACTCTTGGAAAAGTCTAGGTAGAAATTTGGAAAAATCATAAGCAGAAATTTGGAAAAATTTCTCAACAAAGATATGAGACATGAATAGAAGTAGGAATTTTTAAAAGGCTATAACTATAGATTCTATAAACATTAAAGGGTAAGAGAATGCTATAGTTAATGAACTGGGAAGTTTCCCAGCATACTGTAATTTATGGATTCAAGAAGTAAAAGAGTGTCCCTATAACATCATAGAAATTGGCATGTTATTAACAAATCTTCCCACAGAGTACACCAGCCATGCACTAGAGACTGCACATATTCAAAGTGCACAATTACACGAGTTTTTAAAAATAAACTTTTAAGTTTCAGATTTACGGAAAAATTGTGAACATAGTTTGCAGAATTCCCATGTAACTGGAATTGTTTTATTATTAACATTTTATATCAGTAATGATACATGTTACAATTAATGAACCACTACTGATGGATTATTTTTAACTAAAGTCCATACTTTATTCAGATTTTTTTGATTTGTATACAATGCCCTTTTCTTGTGCCAGGGCCCCATCTGATCCTGTGTTACATTTAGTTGTTCCATTTCTGGAGGCTCTTCTTGGCTGTGACAGCTGTTCAGACTTGACTGGGTTTTGATGATCCTGACAGTATTGAGGGACACTGGTCCCATATTTTGTATAGAATGTCCCTCTATGGGGACTTGCCAGGTATTTTTCTCATGATTAGAATGGGCTCATGTTTTAGGAGGAAAGTCACAGAGGTAAAGCGCCACTTGCATCGTACCCTATCAAGGTCACATGCTATCCACGTGGCTGATCACTGCTGATGTTGACCTTGACCCCCTGGCAGAGGTGTGCTGTCAGGTGTCTCCGCTGTAAGGTTACTCTCCTCCCCCTCTGCACACTGTTCTCTGGGGAAGGAAGTCGCCCTGCAGGGCCCAGAGCTACGGGGAGGGGGTTGCGCTCCGCCTCCTAGAGGGCCGGGTGGCTACATAAATTATTTGGAATTCTCCTGCCCGGGAGATTTGTCTTCTCCTGATTTATTTGTTAAGTCAATCATTTATTTGTATCAGAATGGGCATGTGGGTATTTATTTTATACTTTGGGTTATAATCCTGGTGCTTTTGACATACCTCCTTCATTGTGGTTTTTCAGAAATTTGGTAAGTTTTGGCAATATAATGCCCACAAAACCAAGACCACGACCATGACAGTGACCCTGTTCACCACCCCCGAGATTCCTCGTGCCCCTTCCCTCCTCTCCTCTCCACCACACATCCCTACCCCACCCCCAAGCAACCCCCAATCTGCTGTCACCATATGTTTGTATTTTCTAGTTTTATGTAAGTAGAACCAAATAGTATATAATCTTTACTGTCTGGCCTCTTTCATTCAGCCTGATTATTTTGAGGTTCATCTCTTCAGTAGGTTCTGAATGAGACGAAGGGGCAGTGGGACACTTGGGTAGAACCCCCTGGGGTCACAGGGTCAAGAGAAGTGGGGAGTGGGGACTGAGCAGTCAGGGAGGGTGAAGAGGCTGACAGCACTCCTGGTTCTCCCTTGCGGAAGGAGAAATTGGTGGGTGGGACAGATAGCCAGCTGGGTGGTTGTGCCAGAACCGAAGTGGGTTCCCTGGCGGGCATCCTTCCTGACCCAGAGGCAGTTACAAACCCAGGCCTGGAGTCAGGATAGGGCTGACCTGAATCCACAGGCTAGGTACCCCTGACAAAGATGGCAAAAGAAACCAGGGGAGGGAGGGAAAAGGTGGCTGAGGTTGTGTGCATGTGGCCTGGAAGGGTCAAGCCCAAATCCTGAAGAAGCCGATTCTTAAGAGGCAGGGCTGCAGAAGAGAGGATGAAGGAGACAGAGAAGCATGTTCAGAGGGGTCAGTTTAAAAAGACAAGAGGCCCAGAATGATGTCACTTGTGCTAAGCCCACATCACCAAACTGAGATCCGATACCTAACCTAATTTTGATCGCAATCTTCCCCAGAAATGTAATCTTAACTGGGTCAATCTGGCATTTCCGGGTCAGCAGTAATGAGGTAATACTCTCTTCTGTCCCTGCCCTGTCTTCTGCCGGAAAAAGTCTCCCATTTTGTTCTTGTTAGATGGGATGCTACCTAATTCATGAATCACTAATTAAAACCAGTTTGATCTTTCAATTCACTCAGCTTTGTTTTTCAAAAGATATAAGGGGGGGTAGGGTGCAGTCTGTCATAGAGCCATAGAAGGCCATGTATACTCAGACCCAGGAGGAGGCTGGCCACCAGATACTGAGGGCAGGTCACAGAAGTCGTAGCCTGGCACAGAGCTTATGGGCTGGCCAGACCTGGGCTATGCCTGGACAGAGGCTCCTTCCCTCATCCATGTGAGAACCCTGGACCTGAGCCACCTGTCCCGATGCCCCACAGCAAGAGGGAAGAGCACAGCGATCCCTGGACTTGCTTGGCCACAGCTGGCTCCCCAGGCCCGAGGTCCCCTGGGCATTAAGCAGGGCTGTGCTCCGCGCTGGCCACTGACAGGAGGCCTGGCTAGGACGCATCAGTAAGAGGCAGGGTAGGAGGGCAGTGAGCCCTGGCCACATGCCAAGGGGCATGGGCCTGCCCCGACGTCCTGCCCACTCTTGGCCAGGAGAACAAAGGGAGAACTTCCCCACGTATTTTTGGTGGAGGGGCTGGTCACTGGGTTTCCTTCCTATTACTTGGCAAAGCTGGAGCGGCTGCCAGGTGGGCAAAAAATAGGGGCCTCTAAGGCAAGGACCTCACTAGCCTCCAGCTTCTCCTCATTAATTTTCCCACTTATCCCTGACACCTCTCAAGGCAGGAGACACGAATAATTATTTTTATTTTACAGAAGGGAAAACAGGATGGAGAAGGTAAAAAGAGTGCTGATGGTTCTCTCTTCATAAGCCACATCTCGACCCTTATCTTACCCCCACGCGGGCGGGGCTGTGCACGCGACAGGCTGCTTTGTAAGCAAGTTACATTCGCCTGGGCTCCAGAACACACCGGTAAAGGTGGCTGAGGATGCTGACTCCGCAGGGCACGCGCGCCCTCCCAGGCAGCCCCCACTGCGGAAGGTCCACAAGACCCGCCCCCTCGGGAGCCTCCGTCCCCAAAAGGACTGAGCGTCCCCAAAAGTGGCTGGAACAAATCCAAGAGCGCGAGTGTCTATGAAGCGGCCTCAGCTCCCCCATTTGTAAAACGGGGCCGGCTGCCCACAGTTCTCGAATGCTGCAGCTTCCGGGTACCCAACTCGCAGGTGCTCGTTCTGAACTCCGAGACGGCGCCTGCAGCCGCAACGCACCCAGGGGCGGGGAACGGGGATGGGAGGGCTCCGTGGTCGATTCCAAACCCCTAACCCGGCCCCGCCCCTCCCAAGGGGAAAGCAAAGGTCGCTTCAGCAGTCTGCGAGTCACCTGCTTCCCTGAAGCCATCGTCCTTGCCTTTTGCGCCGGCCTCTACCGACAGGCCCACGTCCCCGTAGGAGCCCGACATTGCCGGCTCGGGCTCCGCAAGGACCGCGCGATGAGGGAACGCGGAGACCCTCACGCGGACAGAGGGCCCCGGGCGAAAGATGCAGACCGCGGGGGAAAGGTGTCACCAGAGGAGTGGAACCGCGAGGCCTAGGGCTGCGGGGAGGCCGGAGCCCCGCCCCGAAGGCCGGTACCAACTGGCCCGAGAGCCGCCTCTCACAAGACTTCTCCCCCAAGGACCGAGCCCCGCCCCCCGCCCAACACCCCGCACCTGCGGCAGCTAGGCTCTGGCACAAACCCGGCAGATCTCTGTCCCCGCCCCGCCATCAGACTCCACCCCTCCTGACGCACAGCCTGTCTCGCTCTCGGATCTTCGCCTGCTCCCGGATCTACCGCCCCTTTCCCGGCCTCCGGGCGGGGCCACCCTGGGGCTGCCCGCCGAGAAGCCTAGGTGGTGGAGGCTCGGGCGCTCAGCCAGGGCTAGCCAGCCCGGCAGAGGGCCGGAGCAGACTGGGACCCCCATTCAGCCCCTATTCTGCCCCATCCTACCTCTGGGAACTTGTGAGTGGGAGAGCCGGGGTCTGGGCGAAATCTTAGACACATGGTTTCTTTAGGTCCCCAATGTGTACGGAAGTTTTTATGGTTCTGGTCATAGGAGAAACGGTGCAGCGGGGCGGTAGGGCAGAAAGAGCCTGTGTCCCTGGCGTCCGCTGTTGGTGAGGTATGGCCATTTCCGCAGCCCATAAGGAGCTGAAGCCGTAACTCCTTGACACTCCGAAAGGTTTAGTTTCTTTCGATTGGGTGCATGAGGAAGAAATTACCACATATTACAGATGATGTTGGGGGCTCAGAGGCGACACCGGAAGCTACGTGATCGAGTCGAGGCTAGCGACCGGGTATTCCCTGCATTCGGCCCGGGTCACCGCCAAGTTCCGTTACATCTACATGTTCAGGAGCCTGGGAATTTAGCGACTCCCAGACATCCCCGGATGTGTTTCTGCGGCTCTGCTGCGTGTCTGAAAGCTAGGCACCGGGCAAATACGCCCCAACCCGCGAGGGCTATTCCTCCCCACTCGGCGTCACTGTCACCCCGGCAACCTGCTGAGCGCCGGAGACCTGGCCCTTTAAGGGAACCCTAAACCCGGAGGTCTTAGTTTCGCGCTCCCGCCCGCGGCGCCGGCAGAGTGAACATGGCCCAGGCTGCACGGGTGCTGTGGCCCGGCGGGCGCGCTCTGGCCTGGAGGCTGTGTGGTAACCCGGCGCTCGGATTACCCGTGCAGAGCCGAGCTGGCTTTGCGGGAGCGGCGGGAGGCCAGGGCCCTGCAGCCATCGTACCCAAGGGGAGCCGCCGGCTGCTGGGGGCGGCGGCTCTGGCCCTCGGGGGCGCCATGGGGCTGTACTACACCACGCGTTGGCACCTGCACTCCCAGGACCTCCGCGCCGAGCGCTCGGCCGCGCAGGTAAGCCCGGGCTGGACCGATCCGCACACGGATAGGGACGCTGGGGTCAGCGTCGAACGTTGGTACTTCTGGAAGCGGCAGGGTCAGGAATCGCCCCCGCTGTCCCCTTGCGACCTTGGGCGAGTGACTTGGTTTTGACTCCGAGCCCTCAGCTTCACAGTCTTCGTCTGTGAAATGGGGCTGCTACTGATGCCTCCTAACTACAATTGTTGCCTTTGTCTTAAGATTGTTTTTCTAACTTATTTAAAGACTTTTTCAGGGAAAAATTTTGAGGTCACAGAAGAGGGAAAGAAAACCTCTTTGCCTCTTTATCCCATTCCAAATACTGAGGTTGTGTATGTATTTATTAGTATTATTATTAGCATCTTTATGGAACCCATGACCCTTAGACTCCAGGTCCTGAGACAGGAAGGGACACGGCAGTGTCTCCCCACCCAGGTAGTGGCTCAGCTGCCCTAGTAATGCTTTGTGCATGGCACCAGCACAGTCCTTACTTTGCTGCAGCTGCCACCATCCGTCCACAGGTGCTTTTTCCTGGACCCAGGGGGACAAGGGGTGGGTGGGAGGGGAGTAGAGGTCTCTCTATCTCCCTGCTCTTCTCCACGGTCCAGCCTTAGTTTCCCATCTGAGCGCTGAGGGCAATGGACTGGAGCTCATCTGGGCCCTTCCTGCTGAACATGCAGGATCCATGATCCAGACCCAAGGCCCTGAGACAGCCCTTCCTCCTTGGAGACTGGAGGTAGACCACACTCTGGCCAAAGCTGGGCAACTGTCTGGGTTGCACCTCTGCCCCTGCACCCAGAGGTCCCTGGGGTTGGGGGAGTGGGGATGTGCACTCTGAGTTGAGACAATTACTCTGCATCTGGGAGGGCACTCCTGTGGGTGCCTGCTGTCCCCTCGGGACAAGAGGAAGAGGACAAGCGTCTTTCCAGTGTAGGACAGAGACCAGAAGATTCCTTCTGCACAGACTACACTTCCTGTCTGGAAAGCACCCTGGATTCGGGCTGAGCCTGGGCCGTCACTGCAGGAGCCTGCTCCCCACCTCCCTGTATCCCCTTTCTCCCGGCCCCCCGCCCCCATTCCTCCCAGTGTTCACAGGGTCATCTTAGAAGACTCCCCTAGGAACCAAGTTTGCTTAGGGGCAGGCCTGGGGACCAGGCCTCAGAAGCCTCCTCCCTCTGCTCCCCACCCAGCTCTCCTTGTCTGACCGCCTGCAGCTGACTCTGTACCAGTACAAAACATGTCCCTTCTGCAGCAAGGTCCGCGCCTTCCTCGACTTCCACGCCCTGCCCTACCAGGTGGTGGAGGTGAACCCTGTGCGTAGGGCCGAGATCAAGTTCTCCTCCTACAGGAAGGTGCCCATCCTGCTGGCCCAGGAAGGAGAGAGCCTGGTGAGCTCCAGGAGCGCCCTACCATGTCCTGGGTCGTCCTGGAATATCCCCTGAGTAGATATCCCCTTTGCAGCCCTGGAAGCAACTTGGGCTCTTGGCCTCAGCTGAGAATTAGAGGGGAAAGTAGTTGGTATACAGTAGATGCCCAGGAAATGCAAGCTGCCCTCCTGCTGCCCCATCACCAAACACCAGCCAGGTCTGAGGGATGCACACAGAGCCCCACAGAGCTTATCAGTGTGGGTTCTGAAATGAGGGTGGTCTGGGTTCAAGGTGTGGCCCTGCCCCTCACCAGCTGTGTGACTCGGGGCTAATCACTTAGCCTCTCTGGGGCTTCTCCAGTCAACAGAGGACCATACGCTCCAGGTTGCAGGGAATGCCCGGCCCAGTGCTTGGCTGCTAGTGTGTAGCTTCTGGAGTCCACCCTGCTCCTCAGTGCCCTGGAGGCCAGGCCGGTGCCGCAGGCAGGGCCCGGACCCTGGGTCCTCCCACACCCTCCTCCCCATTAGCTGCACTTGGATCTCCCTGAGGGCTTATCATGGGCTTCCCCGGATTGGGGACTGTATCCTGGGGGAAGGGAGAGCTCAGTGGGTGTGGGTTTTTGGGGAAAACCCCCAGGGGTGGGCCAGTTTCCAGTGGAATGCTTGGGTGCCAGTGTTGTTTAGAGCCTCCTATCCCCACCCACGATCTAAACCGACCTTCTCTCCTCTAGCAACAACTGAACGACTCCTCTGTCATCATCAGTGCCCTCAAGACCTACCTGGTGTCGGGGTAAGGAGCCCCTTGGGGCCCAGCAGGCTGCCTTTTATCCCTTCTGTCTCCACTGAGTCCTAGCAGGGAGCAGGGAGGGGCTGCTGCTTACGTTTCCAGAATGGGCCGTGGCTGTCCTACTCTGAGCCTCCCCCTCCGCTGCCCCGCACGTCTCCTCTGTCAGGGGAGTGTTCCTGGCGTCTGCCCCAAATCCCTCTTGCTGCAGGACCTCCTGTGTCACCCCCAAGAGGGTGGAAAAGTTTTGTGAGTCGGTCCTGGCTCCACCTCGGGGCCCGGTCAGGCTGGGGTGGATATGCACCCTCAGGAGGCAAGGGCTCGGTCTCCTGGAGGAGAAGGGAGTTGGGGTGAGACTCTGGATGTGTCCTGAAGGCAGCCCCTGGAAGTCATCATCACCTACTATCCACCCATGAAGGCCATGAATGACCAGGGCAAGGAGGTGACTGAGTTCTGCAACAAGTACTGGCTAATGTTAGACGAGAAGGAGGCCCAACAAATGTATGGCGGGAAGGAGGCCAGGACGTGAGTGGGGCTGGGGCTGCCCGGGAGAGGGCTGGGGGCGGGGTGGTCTTCCCCAGAGGGGCCCAGGCTGAGTGAGACACTGTGAGGGGGGAGCAACACGGGAGACCACCAGGGCTGGGGCTGAGTCTCCCTCAGGACCTGCTGCTGAGACCTCCGCTTCACATACATACACTGGGAGGTCTAGGTTGTGGGTCTGCTCTGCTCCCCACCTCCAAGGCCCTGGCCTGGGAAGCCCACCTGGCCCGCCCCCTGCCCCCCACTTTCCCGCAGGGAGGAGATGAAGTGGCGGCAGTGGGCAGATGACTGGCTGGTGCACCTGATCTCCCCCAACGTGTACCGCACGCCTGCCGAGGCCCTGGCCTCCTTCGACTACATTGTCCAGGAAGGCAAGTTCGGGGCCGTGGAGGGCGCCGTGGCCAAGTACCTGGGCGCAGCTGCCATGTTCCTCATCAGCAAGCGGCTCAAGAGCAGGTGATGGTGCGCGTGTGTGCATGTGCGTTCAACGGTTTTCCCGCCGACCTCACCTGGGCCTGGGTGGGGGCTCCCTGAGGGACTCTTCCTCTCCCTGCCCAGGCATCACCTCCAGGATGATGTGCGTGAGGATCTGTATGAGGCCGCCAACAAGTGGGTGGCGGCCGTGGGCAAAGACCGGCCCTTCATGGGGGGCCAGAAGCCGAACCTGGCTGATCTGGTGAGTGTGGTGGTGGTGGGCGGCGGGGCGGGGGGGGCGGGGGGGGGCTGGGGGGGGCCAGATGGAGCAACCTGGCTCTGGGGCAGGGAAGCCCAGGCAGGGAGAGCCCAGGTGTAGGCAATACCTCCATCTCCCAGCTCCCCCACCTCAGAGGCAGCTGGCTCCATATGTTGTCGGGGGCTGAAGGAAAACCAACTACAAGGAACTGTCTTGGTTCCAATAATGGACAGATTTAGTGGAGGGTCTGGCTTCAGGCCTGGCTGGATCCAGGGGCCCAGGTGGTATAACCAGGGCTCAGGATGCCCTGTTGCATCTCAGTTCCTTGGAGTTGGCTGCAGCCCAAGGTCAGCCTTTGTCCAGTGGTGCACCAGTCCCCCAGCTCCCAGCAAAGTCCTGCTTCCTGGTCCACGGGGAAGCGTTCCTGCAGACCGGCTGAAACACACTGATCGGCAGGCCCCGCTCTGTAGGTGGTGGGGGAGGTCTCTCAGCACCTGGGAGTCAGAGAAGGCATTTTCCCAAAGGAAACTCTGGGTGGGGAAAGGGGGCATTGCCCCAAATGGGGATGTGGGTGTGGGGCAGGTAAAACCTTGCTATAATTCAAAGCCCCACATCCAAAGTTAGCCCTTCAGCGGGGCCATGAAGCTCTCAGACGGGGGAGGTGACAGCCCCAGGGCGCACAGCTGGCAGGTGATGGGGCAGGCCTGCATGCCCGTTCTGTGCCCACGCCCAGGCAGTGTACGGCGTGCTGCGTGTGATGGAGGGCCTGGAGGCCTTCGACGACCTGATGCGCCACACCCGCATCCAGCCCTGGTACCGGCGAGTGGAGAAGGCCATCGCTGAGGCCCCCCAGTGAACTGAGCACCCTGCTGGGAGGGACTGGAAGACTGTGGAAGACTGGCTGCCTGGGACCAGAGGCCGGCACTGGGCGATGCTCTGCAGGGGTGGCAGGATCATTCTACCTCTTGTCCCCCACCTCCACCCCCACCGCATTCTGTTTCTGACACTGGACATCTGCTGGGGGACACGGCCCCCTGAGGGGCATGGAGGGGCGGCCTCCCCCGCCTCCCTGTCCTGGGCTGTCAGTGGCTGCCCTGTCTAACCCTGTGGGTGAGACTGGGATGGAGTCCCGCTCTCTGGACAAGGGAAGGAGGGATACCCTAGGTTAGGGGAGAACCGCATCCTTGGCCCTTTGGGACTCCTGTTCTTACCGACCACCCTTGGACTCTGTCTTGTTTGAAATAAAACAGTTGCTGTCCCCTTGTGGCGCTGCAGTGAGGTTTGTGGGTGCTGGTCGGGCTGGGGTGGGGGTGGCTTTGGATGGGGCCACTCCCAGCTTTGTTTGTCTAGTGTTGCTAAGTGCTACGCCTGAGGCGAAAGGCTTAGCAGGCTTCTTGTCACATAGTCCCTGGGACACCAGAAGGGAAGCTCAGAGATGGCCCAGCGTGTGGTCTCTAAGGGACTGACTGGGACTCTGGGTGGCGGTGGCCCTCTCTGAGCCTCAGTCTCCTCATCTGTCCAATGAGCATAATGATAGTGCCAATTTGAGGGTAAGTGGTGAGGGTTTGAGAACATGTAGAAGTGGCTGCCTCGGTTTCTCCCACAGGACTGGGCTGCCACCCCCCTGTTCTCGTTCCCATCATGGACATCTGTCATTGTCAGCGTGTGTCATGCTGGCTCCTTTGCGGCTGCTGAGTGCTCCTCTGCACATACAAGCACAGCCCAGCGGCCAGGCCCGCACTGGGGAGCCCTGCGGTGGCTCCCTCTCCCTGTCCCCCTGGGGGTGCTGAGCATGTAGGGCTGTGGGGACGGAGAGGAGCCCAGGCCTGAGGCCACGCCAGTCTGGCACGAGGAGCCACGGGAGCTGTCTCCGAGGGGCCAACAGGTGTCAGGGGCTCCAAGCCACCACTGTGTCCAGGAAGCTGTTCCTACATCATTGGTCAGGCCTCATGTCCCAAGGGGCCTTTGCTCCAGGGGCCTTGGGTGGCCTGTGGATGCCAGAGCGTCCCCCAGCAGGACAGGAACGAGGCCAGGAACGCCATGGGGTGCCGAAGGAGGGCCTTTCCTGCGTCCCTGCTTCCCCTGCCCCACTTTCCCTTCTCTTCACAACCAGCCTTCTGCCCTCCTCAAACCTCGCCCAGGTGACGTGGTACCTTCCCAGCTGCTAAAGGAGGCAGACATGCCTCTCCTTTGTCTCAGTCCTTCCTGCTCCTCCTGCTCAGCCCGCAATGGCATCTCGCAGCCTCGGCTTCTGCTTGAGGCCCAGTCCGACGACGAAGGAGGCTCCCGGGTGCAGGCGGTGTCCCTGCTCCCTGCCATCTCCCTCCCCTCTGCCTGTTTCCATGTCTCAGAGATGCTTTCTATTGTCTCCACATTCCGCGAAGGAGGTTATGGTTGGTGGCTGAACCATGCTGGGGACAAGGGCCTGACTCCCGACTGGGGCCTTCCCCTGCGGCTACTGCAGGCGCTCCTGCCTCAGCCTCACCGTCTACTGAATGGTCACCCTGATGAAAAGTCCAAGGACTGCGCTAGCCAGACCCCATCTCTGTGGCTGGGGCTGGAGCCTGGCTAGTCAACCCAAGACCACCATAGGGGACCCACTGAGCCCTGGTTCTTTCACTGAGCATTCCCCTCACACATACTAAAAGGTGACAACCCTGCCTCAATTTTCCTAAGTGTTCCTTGGCCTGGCCCCCTGAGCTGTTTTTCCCGTGACCACCAGAGGGCAGTAGAGGATATGAAATCCTGTAGAAGATGACAACGAGGTCCGGTGCTGCCACCTTTTGGCCCACTCCGGGACTGCATCTGCCGCGGGCAGTCATCCAGGGACTCTATGTGCCCATCCGTAAAATGGGTTTAGCAGTGCAAGAGCCTGAAGATGAGCAGGTAGGAAAACCTACATCTTCCAGGGGAAAAGGCCTCAAGCCAGGAATCCATACTTCATCTTGGTCATGCTCAGGTCCCCTATGGCCTTGATTGTAGCAGAAGGCCTGAGGTGGAACAATGCCACTGCTCACGGTGACCCTGGGCAAGCCCCACCCTTGCCCATCCTCGGACAAGCACTCAGAGGTCAGTTAACTTCCCTGGAGTTGGTGCCATCAGAGTCGATGCATCCAGCGGCCAGCATGTGAGGGGCACTTCTGTGCAGCCAGTGGGTCTGCTGTCTGTTCTCAGAACACACTCCCTGCTCTGCTCCCACCCAGCTCCCCAGAGCTCACGGTCAGAGCTCCCGGAAGTGAGAAGGGGCGAGAGTGGTGAGGATGGCAGGATCCCTCCTCCCTGGGAGTCAGGAGGTGAGCCACGGCCTCGGGTCCAAAGATTGGAAGGATTTTGTTTCACTTTTCCTTCTTTGTTAGTGTTAAATTTCACCTTGATTATACAAATAATATTTATTGTACATAAATAGAACCAGCAAATAAGCAAAAAGGTGATACCAACTAGTACCATCCCAACACCCAGGGATACCCACTTCAATCTTTTTTGGAGCACAGCCTTCTACTTTATTATTATTTTTATTTAAGATTTTATTTTTTTATTTTTAGAGAGAGGGGAAGGGAGGAAGAAAGAGAGGGAAAGATGGCTGCCTCTTGCATGCACCCCTGCTGGGGACTGAACTGGCAACACAGGCATGTGCCCTGACTGAGAATCGAATCCTCAACCTTTCAGTTTGCGGGAGGACATCCAACCCACTGAGCCACAAGGACCAGAGCTACTTTATTTTTTATGTAGTTTACATAGAATGCGCATATAGATATATTTACATTTTATATGTAATAAATATATATTTACATATATATCTAACAGTTAAATGGGGCCTATTTAGTGACAAGCACTGTTTTAAGTTTTTCATATATATTGTCACATTTAATTCTTACAACTCCCTATGAAGTAGGTACAAATATTTTACAGGCATCAGAAAGGTCAAGTGAATTCTCCGGTGTCACGCATAGTAAGTGGCAGAGGCAGAGTGTGAACCCGACCTCCTGGCTCCAGAGTCTGTGACCTTCATCACAGTGTCACATGGCTCCTCTCTCTCCAGATGAGTTTTATTTTAAATAAAAATTCAGGTCAGATGGTAGCAGCTCAACCCCAGATTAGACACTGTTCTCCCTCATCCTTATTAATGACTGTGTAGCATTCCATAATACACAGCGTTCCACTGGATGACTCTTCCCTGGTTTATGTAACCAGTCAAGTGGAAGGACTTTATGGGGCAGAAGCGTCTTGTCTAATAGGAACAGGAGTTGTAGCGCGCTAAATGATCGCCCTGAAATATATCCGAGTCCTATTCCCTGCAATGCGTGAAAGTTACCTTATGTAGTAAAGAGAATTTGTGGATGGGATTACATCCATGGTTCTGAGATGGAGTTTCCTGAATTAGCCAGGTGGGCCCTAAATGTAACAATGTCTTCTGGAGGGGCAGACTTGACTCCAGAAGCAAGAGGCTGGAGTCATGTGAGGAAGAGGTCACAAGCCAAGGCATACAGGCGGCCTCCGGGAGCCAGGAGAGGCAAGGAACTGGGTTCTCTGCGAGGAGAACCAGGGCTCCATAAGGAACCAGCGCTGAGGATGCCTTGATCTCAGCCCAGTGAAATTGATTTTGGACTTTCAGCCTCTTAGGGCTTTAAGAGAATACATTTGCGCTGTTTTAAGACACACTTTTTAACAGCAGCTGTAGGATACTAATTAATACAAATGGTACCAGCCAGTGCAGTCAGGGAAGACAGCTACAGCGACCTGATGGTGGGCAGCCCTGTGGGTGTTGGTGTCTTTCTCTATAAAATGAGAGGGTGGGGCTTGGGCTCTTTGGCCTGTGTGGGCGGGGCCAACGCGCTCTCATCAGCCTCCATGACTGCTGTGGGGAAATAAACGTCCTCCTGGGTCTCTGCAGCTGTGCTGGTGGGGACAGCCAAGGGCCAAAAGAGATCATTCCTTTGTGGTCACTGCCCAGCCCAGAAGCTGAGAGCAGGAATCCTGGGCTTCTCTTGCCCCCTCAGGGGACTGGAACAGGCCTCTGATTCTCTCTGGCCTCAGTTGTCTCATTCTCAGTTCCTCCTGCCCGCCCCCCCCCCCCCCGCCCCCGCTCCTGCTGGCCCTTCCCATCCAGCCACTGTAACTGGGCCGTGCTGGTCTGTTCCAGCTTCCTCACCCACAGTGGAGACCAGGGACCAAGGTCCACACAGGGCGGCTGGGCCCAGCACACAGCCGCTCCCCGTCTCACCCTTCCCCTGCATTCCAACGTGATCAGACCAGTTAGATTGGGCAGCCCAGCCAGGAGCCGAGGTTGGGGCCATGGCCTCAGAGTCAGCCAAGCTGGCTTGAATCTCAACATTCACCCTGTGTGAACCCAGATGCGTCCCTCCCCTCTGAACTGTAAGAAGGTGCTGGGCCCAACTGAGGCTCAGAGAGGCATGAGATTTGCCCAAAGATCCACTGCCAAGGTGCCAGGATTGATTCAAGCACAGG
Source organism: Pteronotus mesoamericanus (assembly GCF_021234165.1). Classification (NCBI taxonomy): domain Eukaryota; kingdom Metazoa; phylum Chordata; class Mammalia; order Chiroptera; family Mormoopidae; genus Pteronotus; species Pteronotus mesoamericanus. The sequence continues at coordinate 6,055,295 of NW_026555258.1, forward strand.
CCTGCCCAACTGGTTCTCGGTGGCCTCCTGGCCCAGAGCAGCCAGGGACCAGGTGTCCCTCAGCAAATGTCCCTAGAAGTGGATCATGGCACCATTCCAGTTCCAGCTTCACTCCCAGGCATGCAGCATGCTGGGGGTCCCCTGACCTGCATGTGAGGACCTTGCTCAAGGTGAGGTCCTACGCAAGTCGCTTCCCCTTTCCGAGCCTTAGTTTCCCCATCTGTAAAACGGGGCTGTGGTGGCAGAATTACCTCCTAGAACCACTGAGGGCTAAGCGAGGTCCTGCGTGGGCAGTGCCCCAGCTGGTGCCCCATTAATGTTGCTCCCAGGATTTAGAGTCGACCTTTCATCTCTAGCTTCAGGAAGGAGGTTGAAGACCACACTCCGCACAGCACAAGTGGCTTCCCCGCCCACACCCTGCTCTCCGCTGCGGATTTCCCCTCAGATGCCAGAGATCCCTGCGCCACATGAACTTCCTCACTGGGAGGCTGGAATGGAAAGCATTTTGGTGGAAATTACTGTGTGTCTTTGGAATCCTGGAAGGGGAGGGGACCTGGGAGAAGAAACTACTTATTAAGGACCAGCCATTTCCAAAGTCATCTCGACTCTTTCCAAGTAGCCCGTCCAGGCAAATATGGAGGTTGGAGTCCACAGTGCGGCCCACCGGGCTCAGATCAGGGATCAGCAGGGCAGTGTCCCTTCCGGAGGCTCCAGGGTTGAATCTATTCCTGGTCTTTTCCAGCTGCTAGAGCTGCCTGCATTCCTGACCTTGTGGCCCCTTCCTCTGCCTTCAAGGCCAGGGCCCTGGGCAGACTCCTTGCACCACCTCTCTGGGCTCTTCCCCCGCCTCCCTCTTCCATACTGAGGCAGACCTGGGGCTTATCTGGCACCACGCAGGTCATGCAGGCTCATGTCCCTCTTTTAAGGTCAGCTGATTAGGAACCTTAATTCCATCTGTAGCCTTAAACCCCTTGGCCATGCCACCTAAGTCACAGGTTCTGGGGACCAGGACACGGATGCCCTCGGGAGGGGGCGTACTTCTGCCTGCCACACCATGAAACTTTTGTATGGGTTTCATTCAACTAGAAAGTATTCATTAAGCGCTGAGTGGATGCCTGGCACCCGCTGGGAAGAGCAGGGAAGAGAGCCAACAAATCCTCCGGGCTCTGGGGGGAAACATGATAAACCAAGGAAAGAGAACAAGTGGAGTTGAGGATGAAATGCGCTGAGAAATGAAGGCCTGGGTTGGCGGCGGGGCAGGCCTTCTCCATAGGAAGGGGACAGGCGGGTAGGAAGGCAGGCTGGGAGGGGCTCAGAGGGGCAGCCTCCTCCCAGCACCTCCCACAGTTAACATCGGTGCTGGGGAAGCCCCTCTCCCAGAGGGATGGAATTGAGCATCTGGGAGGAACCCAGGCCATTGTCCCAAGGGGAGGATTGGATAGGATGGGACAGTCTGGGGGGGGCAGTTTGCCAAGACCCAGTGGTTGAGAAATGATCCGTGCCTGTGACCCTGACCCAAACAACAGAGGCAAATGACTCATTAATCTGCCGGGGCTGACAACTCACCACCAACTCGGAGGGCCTAAACAGCAGAAAGCCCTTCCCTCCTGGTTCAGGAGGCCGGAGGTCTGAAGTCAAGGTGCTGGAGGTGTGGTTCCTTCCGGAGGGTCCGAGGGAGAAACTGTCCTCGCCTCTCCTCTCCGTTCAGGTGGCTGCCAGCACGCAGCCCTTGGCAGTTCCGGCAGGCGCGGCACTCCAACAGCCGGCTGCCGTCACCGCCCCCTCCACGTCTCTGCTGGGTGGCTGTCCAAGTTGCCCTCTTGTATGACACCAGCCACTGGATTTCACCTAATCTGGTGTGACCTTGTCTTAACTGGACTACATCTGCAAAACCCTATTTCCAAATAAAGCAACATTCTTTATTAGCGGACACAAATTTGGAGGGGCAACTATTCAACCTGGTACAAACGCTATGTGCCAGTTTCACCCATGGGCACAGTTCCGTGCCTCCCTACAGCCTCTGAATGTCAGAGCTCTGAGCAGGTTCCCCAAGCTGCTTCGTGCTGTCCCCGACCCGCGGCACCCAGGGCTACCAGGGGATCAGACTGTGGGCCATTCTTTAAGGAACATTTTATTGAGTACTTTGGGCATCGGGCACTATGTTAGGGCTGCACACACAGACCTGGGGTGACAGACAGAAAGTAAAGTGGGATTTCAGCATCTGAGTCAGAAAGAGGGACAGCACCCCAAACCCAACAACGTGCATTTGACAGAGGGAGTGTCTCTGAGAAACCCAGAGGGGGTGGCTTTCTTGTTTTCTATGATGAAAAAATTGGGTTCTTTTTCTAACATGTCAATACCCCACACCACCTAAGTCGAGACAGAAAAATCGGCTCTATCATCAGCTTTGAAACTTTATTAGAAGGCTGTTTTAAATGACAACTTCCAATTCTTAATTTGCTTTTTCATCAATTCCAGTTATAAGTATATTTATATATAACAGTAAGTTTTGCATTGATCTTTGCATCCTATTTAAATTGTCCTCACTGGGCCATTCTGGTGGAATGAAAAGTGCAACTGCGAGGCTGCAGGCCGACCGGCGCTAATGAGCAGGGCAGCAGGTGGGGGAGCCGGGGGGGAGACGCCCGCCTCACAGGTGGGGCGGGGAGCTGGCCACCCTCTCCGCTGACCCCCCTCTCACACTCACAGTGATAGGCACCGCGCTGCCCTGGCATTCAGAAAGGGGGAAATACAGAAATCCTTCTGGTCCGAAAGAGGATTTGGACTTCCATGTTTAATGCAATTGAGACTTCTCCTGCTTGTCCCGCCCCCAATCAAACCCTCAGATCCTAAGGCTTCTTGGGTGCAGGCCCGCCCCACCCTGCCCTTCTTCTGTCGGGCGGGCAGTGGCTGAAGGTCGCTCCCACAGCCACTCTTTCTCTCCTCAGCCCACCTCTCGGGTGTTGGAAAGGTACAATCAACGATGAACATAAATATGAATAAAAAATGAACTTGAAAATGACAGGCTATTAATTAAACAAATCTATAAAAATAGTTAGGACATAACTCTGTTCAAATAAATATGAAATAAATAGACTTCAAGCGGTGTGACAGGGTGCATCAGTGGAATGTGAGGCTGGTCCCGCTGTGCCCCAGCTGGGATTGGACACACATCCCCAGGGGCGTCAGAAAGACTTTAATGCAGTCAGCCAAGCTACTTGCTTTGTTTTCCCTCTGGAAGCACGAAACTTGCACATTTGTCCGGCTTGTCTTTCTGAACAGAGCCCCTTTTCCAACAATTTACAATTAAGGCCACTGACCCCTTCTCCTTCTCTCACCAGGCATGCAGACATGGGGCAGAAACTGGCCTTCCCACGACAACGCTGGGCCCCACTGCCTTCCTGCCGCCGCAGCAACAGAGATGGGTTCTGAGCTCAGGCCAGCCCTGCACAACTCCAGGGCCAGCTCAGAGCACCAGGAGGCCCCAGCCGCAGAGCAGGGGCCTCTGGGTTTCAGGACCAGCACAAGCCTCCCGGGAAGCCATGCGCCAGGCACCAGGCAGCCAATGGCGGGGTTGGGCCTTGCCCCTGCATGCACACGCATGTCAGCGCCCAGGTGAGGGGGAGCCCACAGCCAGCCTCCTCCCTCTTCCCCGTGCGACCGAGCCACAGGCGATGCTGTGCGCCGGGGAAGTCCGGGTCGCGAGGTCAGGTGGAAGCAACCCTCCCCCTTCCATAGACTGAGGGGAGAGGAGTGAGGTGGGCCGTGGGAGTGGGCTTGTAGCCCTCCTCCTACCATATGAAAACAGCAGTGAGGAAGAAGCAAAGTGGGCACGGCGAAGATGCCCAGCAGGCTGGGGGCAAGAGCCCATGGCCGACGGTCTGGGCAGGAGGAAAAGATGGAAGAACTAAGCCGGCCTTCAAGCCCTGCTGTTTGGCAGACCCTGCAGGAAACGTCCTGTCCCTACTGCGCATAAGCCTGTGTCCTGCTGACCCCTGGGCCTGAGGCACACCCACGGGTCTTCCCTGGGACAGGCACGAGGGCTGGCCGTGGTCAGCAGGACAAACCAGGGGGCCTGCCAGCTCTCCCCCCGCCCTGTGGGTGCGTCCCAGGGTTTTCACAGCTTGGCTTAAGTCAGCTTAGTGTCGGCACATTCACAGAATGAGATGGCTACACATCCCGGGGCTGCAGGCCCAGGATCTGTGAGTCCGCCGGGCGGGACTGGCCTCCCTCCCGTCACCGAGACTGCACGCCCAGCGTGATCTTCAGGTTCTCGTACACCACGTAGCTGATGCTCACGGCTGGGATCACCTTCATGAAGTTGGGTGCCAGCCCCCGGTACAGGCCAAAGGCTCCCTCGGTCCGCAGGATCTGTCTGAAGAGGCTGCTCATGGTCACCTCTGGAGCGCCCTCAATGGAGGCTGCAGGGACGGAGATTGTCTGTCAGAGGCCTTTTGCTAGCTCCTCCCTGGATCCCAACCTGCCCAGGGAGATGGGTCCAGCCTTACCTTGGGCCTGCATTCGGGTCCTGACCAGGGCCAGTGGGTAGCTGGCCAGTTGGCCACAGGTGCTGGACATGGTGCCGCAGGCCAGGAGCACAAACACCCCAGGGTCTGCGCTGTTCACCGCATAGCGCTGCAGCCAGGCGTTCTTGAGTGTCTGCAAGGGGAGAGGGTGCAGGGGTGAGCCTAAGTGCCTGTGAGCCCCAGGGGAGCTTGTGAGGCAGTGAGACGCTTGGGGGACTGGGGTGGGGGCGGGGGCGGTGCAGCTACTGGATCCCTATCACGTGGGATCCCTGAAGCCACTGTAACCTGATTCTCCTGGCCTGCCTGCCCTTTGTTTCTGCTGTCACTGGGGATTCCTAGGTAGGTCAAGAAATGGAGATGAGGCAGGGGCAGCACTCCAGGAGCATCATGCTCTGGAGATCCCTCTGCCAAGCCTCTAGGGGGCAGAATTTGGGAGCGGCTGGGGGCAGGAGGCCCTTGTAACGAACAGATGAGTCTGAAGGAGACACTCTTTGGTGCTGGTTCCTTGTCCCAGCCACTGCTGGTGGTCTATCAGGCAGGAAGACAACAGGCAGGGATGTGATGAGGAGGGGGTTTCTGAATCTTCTATCAGTTCAAGGGGCCTGAGCCTTCTAGGGCCTCACCTCGTAGACAGCGAGGTCGATCCCAGCGTAGGGGATGATCCCCAGCATGTTGGGAACATAGCCTTTGTAGAAGGCTGCCATCCCTTCTCTGGCCAGGATCTTCCTGGCACAGTCCAGCATGCCTGAGTACTGGCCTGTCTTACGTAGGGCCATCCGGGTCTTCAGAACCTGCAGAACCCAACCGAAGTGACAGAAGCGTGAGCACGGCCCACCCCTCTCCCTCAAGCCCACGCACACTGCCCGGGACCACAGCAGCCCCTCACCTCCATAGGGTAGATGCTGCTCTGAGCGATGGCCCCTGCCAAGGACCCTGCCACAAGCCTCTCGTGAATCCTCAGAGTCTCCTGGTCACTCCCAACAAGACGCTTGATCTACAACAGGGAGCAAACAACTGATGCACCCGAGAGACCCGGCACCCACCCCTGCCCCACCCTTCCTCACAGGACCAGTCAGGTTCAGAGGAGCACAGTGTCCCTGGCCCAGGGGATGCTTCCCAAGAACGGAAGGAACTGGCTCACAGTGGAAACAGCAGCAGAGCTGTTTACTCCCACTTTCTGCCTTGCCCTGCTGTCCCTCGGGTGCAGGTTCTGGGGCATCAGCGGGGCAGAGACCTCAGCCCAGGGGAAGCTCAGCAGGTGGCCACCAACCGACAACTTTCCCTTGGGAACCAGGTCCTCACCTGCTCATAGGCCATGAATTTGATGGCCGACTCGGGGGCAATTTTGAGGACATTGATGCCGTTGCCCCGCCAGAGTGACTTGGCCCCTCCCTCTCGAATCATCTGGGTGAAGCCGCCCACGATGCACATGTTGTTGCTGCGGGAGGCATGGACCTGAGGAGGGAAAGACAAACGGTCAGAAAGAACTCAGTGGCCACAGGGCGGCTGCCATCCTACAAAGCGCTTGTTCTCACTGGCTGACCACCACGGTCGACAGGCAGGCTCTTTCCGCTTGTACTGCTGTGAGACTCAAATGCGGCTACTCTAGGTCCAGCTGGGTCTCACTGTGCACCCACTGTGTGCCAACATTGTGCTAAACACCTCCACAAGGACTGTGTTGTAATAAAATTTAAAAAACTGAGCTTTTTATTATGGGAAAATTTCAAGTATGTACAACAGTACAGAGAATTATACAATGAGCGCCCAGGAAGCCATGGTCAGCTTCCACAACCATGAAACCAGAGCCAAGCTGCCCCCGCGCTGCCCCACCCCCGCTGGATTACTTTAAAGTATATGGCAGGATAGGCTCATTTTACCCAAGTGAAATGCTTTCAATATCTACAGCATCCCTGGGAAGTTGGTGACGAAACAAACTGACGAGAGCGGTGATACAAGCCCTTTGGCTCAAAGGAATAAGTCCTGGGGATCAGGCGACTCGCCTGGGCTCACACAGTTGTGCCCCTGGGGTGGGGTGGCCACACTCTCCTCAACAGGCTTTAAACCAAGGCAGGCCCAGGGGAGCAAAGGGCGAAGAGAAGGATGACATCCTTTCTGAGTAGGAAAGTGCCAGAACAAGCGTGGGGACAAGGGGCAACTGGCCACTGTTCAGAAGGTGCTGAAGTCCAACAGCGCACACTTGTGCCGGGTGATTTTGCAACCCTGCCCCTGACGTTGGCTTAGCTTATCTCTGCCCTGCGGACATGGAGTCAAGGTGCCTGGGCCAGGTGAGCGTGTGCTCACACCTTCCCCTGTGTGTGAGGAAGTGCCTACAGAAAGGTTCTTGCCACACCCTGTTCTCACAGGCTTCATCTGTCCACATTATACCCTGCAGTGTGGCCCCTGACTTAAGGGCCTCAGATAAAATTAGATCAGCTATGTGCAAAAGGTTACCTAGGCCTGGACATACCACTGCCTTTGTTCGAGCAGTAATTCCAATCCAGTGTATTGGGACAGAAAAATATGGGCCCAAAGCAGGGCCTTAGACAAAGGTGGGAGACCAGCCCACCACAGAACCGCAGGGTGGACACCAGGAGGCTCAGGCCTACTTTCCCACCTACCTGCATGAGCACTTTGAGCCTGTCCAGCGGGGCTGTGCAGGTTCTGGACACGGCCCCAGCCCCACCTCCGGCCACTAGGTGTCTCCACCACATCCCGGTCTGCCTCTCCTCCACTGTGAACTCATCAGGGACTGTCAGATTCTCACCTACATCAAAGATCTGCAAGGAAGATCAACAAAGCATCAAACAAACAGGCCCTGATGCTTGTGGCAAAGCTGCTGGTGGACAGCTAGGTCCATAATGTTCCACCGTATAGGATGGCTGACACCCCGAGGAGCCACCCAGATGGTGAGCACGCCAAGAACTGTGGGTGGGCACCTGATGCACCTCCCCCCTCACTGTGAAGGTGGCAAAACTCTGGTCCCTGTCTGTGGCCTTGGAGAGGCCCAGGTACAGAATGTAAGAGCACAGCTGGAAGAAAACAGTTACAAAACCCTGCAGACAGCCTGGCTGTTGCTGCCAGGGAGCTCCCGCCAGAACAGCTTACACAGGCATTCCAGCGGAGGATCACCAGGCTGGCTGCACTGAAGCGACTGAGTCAGGGGTAAGAATTCTCCTGAAACCCGATGTGTAACCGGATCGCGCTGGCAGAACATTATGTAAGGCCGCAACTGTGCATTGCCCTCCCTTCCAAGTGGCATCCCGGCTGGTCAGACAGAGCCAGTTTGGCGCTGGCCTCGGGCTGCAGGCCAGACCCACGGGTCAGTGGTCTGCATAATTTTACCCAACAGAGAACCAGGCGTCCCCTGAAGGGGAGACCCTGGCCTGGACACTGCAGGAGACAGGCCGGGGGAGTCCCGCAGCCTCCCCTCCTGGAGCTGACAGCCCAGGCATATCACGCTAAAATTGGGGGGTGCTTGGCCAAGACCGGCAGGGAGGGATGCAAGAAAGGGGCTCGAGGGCAGGGCCTCCATCTGGCCCCTGCCAGTGAGGGTTCCGATCTGTATTTCTCAGCCACAGCTCCGACAGGGTGAAAGAGCAGCATATGTGGGATGCTGGGAACATACTCTTCTGCCATAGAGAGAAACAGCACACAAAGGGGGATGGCGGGGGTAGAAACATAGAGCGATAATACCACTTGTTCCCCGGAGAGAGCCCTTCGCGGGGAAGACTCTCACTGGCTTTGGAGGGGTGCTTGAAGTGGGCCTTGAAGAACAGGCAGCCCATGGGGACAGGGGGGCACCTTTGTCAGGGGAACCATGTGTCTGGGGAATGGTCAGGGAGTTCGGGTGGGCTGGAAAATGGGAGACAGAGGGGGCATGCGGAGGGCCCCGTGCGGCTGGCAGAAGAGTGGACAGTCTCGCTGTTGACAAGGAAGCAAGCTGGGACCGCCACCCCCACCCCCCTCCCCATCCCAGGATGGGGACTGATGCTGGGTGAAGCGGACCCTGTGAACAGACAAGGGAGAAACCGCCTTCAGGCTGTAGGAGCACGGGGCTCACCGTGGAATGCTTCCAATACAGGATGATCTCGGGGATGTTTTCCACGGGATGCAGAAGGTGGTAGTCTCTCCACTCGTTCCAGTCGATGGTCATCGTGCCATTTTTATCCATGCTGCAAGAGGAACGCACGGTTGCCCATGTGTAAAGAAGCCCCACCTGTCAGCAGCACTTCCCTCCTCCAGGTGAGCCAAGGGCAGGCCTGTGGCCGCCGAGGGCACCTCTGCCCCGATGAGAAGAAGGCAAGGTGGCTCCGCACCTCACTTTGCACAAAAATGGCATAAATGGCCCACAAGAACCCCATTCTGATCAGGCACAGAGGTGAAGGATGGAGGCAGTCACCAGGGTGACATGGATACTTACTAGGTGACAGGGCCCCAGAAGTGGCCCGTCCGTATTCTGACAGACAGACAAAGGAGGATGCAGAGGAGAGAGGAGAAACAACACAAATAAGTGCTCCAAGCAGATGTTAGTGAGACAGCCACGCAGCACGGCACGAGGACGCACCCCCCATGGCAGCCGGGGAGCGGGCACAGGAGGCTGCTGTCCCCGACCAGCCGGCCTCAGGGCACAGTGATGCGGAGAGGCTCAGCCAGGAGAGGGAACTGCTCCTAGGTCTACCCTATGTGACTTCCCAGCACAGTGACAGCTGTGCCACCCCCCAGGACCACCGCTCCCCTTCAGCCTGCTTTGGGGGCAGCACACGTGATTATGGTGTTGTGTGCACCTGAAGTGGAGGGCTGCCACGTGAGCCCCCTTCCCTTTATGACCAGGTAAAGAAGGGTGTTCCTCGCTCACCTTTCACCTACTTGAACCACGAACCCCCCCCCCCCCCCGCCACTACTCTTTTCTCTTTCAGGGTCACTGGTGATCGGGCACACTTCCAGGTGACTAGTGATTCTTCAAATGAGAGCTGACCTGAAACGTGGGGAGGGGTTACTTATTCATCCTTCCAAACTACCAGAAGCCGGAGTTAGGAGAACGGAGTCAGTAATACAGAGAATGACACCAGAGTTAGTGCACGAGCGTTCCTTTCATGATAGTTTCGTTACACCAATTACAGAGACGGGCTAAGCACGCACCTCTTGAGAATTTTTTCTGCCTGTTGTTCGGATATCTTGACCCCCAGGTCCCGCAGGGACTGCATGATCTCCTGAGCGTCGATGCGCCCTGCAGCGACAGAAGCCGTGAGCTGGGAGCCAGGCCCAGGGAGCGCCCAAGGCCAGGCCAGCCGCTGGCTCGAGGCAGCACTCACCATCATTCTTTTTGTCCAAACTCTTGAACACCAGCCTCAGTTTCTTCTCGTGATCTTGGAGATAATGGACAAACTCTTCAAAGTCTAGCTGCCCATCGAGGTCTTTATCGCCAGCTTGCACAATTTTCTACGAAATAAAAGTAAGGTTTTGTCTTTTAGCTCATGCACTAGCTTGTCCCTTGTGCTGCCCTGTTTCCCAGAAACGATTGTGCTAACCTGTGAAAAGAGGTGGCCCTAGTCACCCAAGAGGCTCCCGTTGCTGAGGGTTGGCCAGGACCCAAGCATGAGCCCACCCTGCTTCCCTCACAAGCAAAGAGGAAATGGTGCCCCCCCTCCCCCGCACCCTGCCCCCTCAAGGAGTCCTTCAGTCAGAGGCCAGCAGTGGCAGGCTTGGTGAGTTTTCATTCCTTGCGTTCTATAGACCAACTCGTTGTGCCACCAGGGTCAGCTGCTTGGCTCCCCTGCGGCGCTATCCCTGGCGCTGGGCCTCAGCCCACATGCTCTCTGCCCAAGTGTGAGGATAGCCTTGGAGCTCCAGATTCCACCAGGGAACTCTGAGCGTGCTCTTTTTATCCCTACAAGTGGCGGTGGCCCAAGAACAGTCGGGTGGCCCGGCTGAAGGTATGGGGCAGAGGTGGCCCCTGCCAATGCCTGCTTGGCAGCCAGAGAGAACTCGAGGCTGGAGAAGCAGTAAGAGCCCCCGGCAACTATTTTTGGGCATGTGCTTGCTTGATGGTGCTGCCAGTCTCCGGTCTCGGGATAGCCTGATGATATAACCAACCTCAGCTCCCTCAACTAGGTGCTGACCAGCAGGGGACTGCTACTTAGGTTAGTGACCCAAGAGGCTTGAAGAGACCCTGCGGGCCTGGGTTCTAAGCCATCGGTCCTGTTGAATGCATTACCTCTAGTAACCTGCTGAATCCTCACAATCAGCTCTAGGAAGTAGGCACTATCACTTCCCCCATTTTACAGTGAAGGAAACAGAAGCTTGAAGAGGTTAAGTCACTTATTCTAGGCCACATAGCTAGGGAAGTGGTGGGCGGGATTCAAGCCCGGCTTGTTGGACTCCTAGGCCACCTCCCTGGAGATCCTGCTGCCACCCAAAAGATTAATCTCAAGAAGGTGGGGGACATACATGAGTCACTCCAACCCAGCAACACCCCAAAAGTAGGAACAAAAATTTCCTAAGGAAGATGCTTATAATCTTCCTGTGTCTACCAATTCTCGCAGTGAGAATCCATTCACTATCTACAAACCAATATGGGTTTCAAAGTCTTTTGACCAATGGGGTTGGAAACTGACAGACCACTGGCTGTCCAATGATTTTAATCAGTCTCCCTCTGAACCATGTGACTGCTCTCTATGACTGCTTAGCCACCAAGGTGCTAGGAGGAGGCCTGGGCAGATACCATGTCACCTAACATGGTCCCAAGAACAATGCAATGGGTGTGGCTGGAATGTGAGACCAATGTTGGTATTTTATCTACTATCTGAAGTTATGTTAACTTCCTGAGACATTTGTGCTCTAGATTTATGGCAGGGGCGGAAACAGACTCCACATGTTGTTTAGGGAGGAGGTGAATGGTGGGAACAAAGCACTGTGGTATCTGGCTGCCCTGCCACCAACGCAAACCAGTCACCTTGCTGGGGTGGGTGCCCTGTGATACAGGAGTGCTCAGGGAATGATTTCAAAATGATCTCCAACTCCTTGCTTCTACCGCAGAACAACTGGTCCTATTTCTGTCCCCCTCTCAGGATATGCAGATCGCCATCCCCTGTAACCATCTGACTCCTGCCACCACGAGCACTGGGGGAGGGCATGGAATTGGATTAACATAGAAGCTGGGGTAGCACTTTAGGAGGCAAGCAACCTCCACAGCCTGTAGCTGTTTCCTGTCTTTAAAATGGTAATGATATCTGCTGCCTCCCTGCTCCAAAGGGGCGTCTGCCCCCCACCCCCCCACCGCCAACCTCACACATTGGTTTGTTTCCCCCCGGGCAGAGCCGGGCCAGCTCCAGCCTCCGCAGCTCCGGTCCCCACTCCTGGGCCTCCAGTAAGAAGCCTCTCAGCCTCTCTCCTGCTGTGTCCTCCTGTCCTCCTCCCTTCAGCTCAGAGAAACACCCCACAGCAGCTGGACTGTACCCCCTTCTCAGGAACCCCACTCCCACCCCCAACAAGAGAATTCCTTTCCATCTCTCTTACAAGTGGCTTCCCTATAATTCAAGCCTTCCTTGGAAGTCACATGAAAGGTGGCCATTCCCGTGAAGTAGCCCTTTCACCAGCTATAGCCACATGACGACCGGGAAAAAAATTCCCATTTCACAAGTGTTCTCCCACCAGCACTCATCCATTCACGCAACCAGCACTGTCTTTCCCCCACACACACCCATACACACCTGCTTCCACTGGCGGAAGGTGGAGAACTCCTGGGAGGGGATAAAGACACTGAGTTTGAAGATGGACTTCAGCTCCGAGGGAAGCCCCTTGGACTCGAAGTACTGGAACTCGGTCTGGGCCTCCCCGATGAGCGGCACGTACAGGCACAGGCAGAGCATGCTGGCAGGAGAGCCGGTGCTCAGCGGCCGGCCGCGGGAGCAGTGGAGGCAGCGGGAGAGCGGGAACGAGGCCGGCCGGCAAAGCGCGCAGGACCTGCCGGGGCGCCGCAGTCATTGGCTGCGTAGGCCCCGCCCTCTGACTTAAGAAGAAACTCGGCTCCTCTCAGTCCCGCCAGCAGCCAATGAGCACAAAGCCCTCGATTGCTCAAGAGAGAGACGCAAAGATCTGGGCTGCCGTCACGCTCGGCTGCGTTCCCGGAGTTAACTCTTCCAGGACGGGGCAGAGCTCGCTGCCTTCCCTGTCTCCAGTCCAAGCAACCCTTCGCCCTCAGGCTGCCAACCCCGCCAAACGAACAAATGGCCTTCAGCCTGTTTTTTCACAAGGTCTCCAAATACGTCATACAATACGACGATTTTCTCCCCTTAGTCAATCATTCCCAACGGGAAAATAAGTGGACGCAGGGGCCGAATCAATGGTCACTGACAACGGCCCAGTTCAGCTGTGAGGGCAGAAGTGCGGGGTGGGGTGGCGGAGGGCCAGGTCCCCAGCCACCGATGAAGTGGCCACACCGTGGCCTCCTCATCCGCAGCGAGCTGCCTGCCCCAGCTGGCCGAGCCCTGGATTCGGGCCGCCTGGCTCCACAGCCTTCTAGGTACAGCTCCGATGGGCTCCGGTGACCCTTCCCAGGCCACCCACCTGTGAGCCCACCCAGTCCCCTGCAGGCGGGATCCCCCGGGGATCCCACAGACTGAGGAGCCGAAATGACGGGGCGGATGAGGACGCTTCAGGCTAAAAGGTCACTGAGCTAAGGGACATCCGGGCAGCATCAACGTGGGGGCAGCCAGGGCCTCCCTGAGACCCGCGCGGTAGTCTTCAGCGCCCCGTTCCCTCAGAGCACGGGACAGTCCGGTGTAACTAGCTGTCTAGCCTGGAACTGCGCTGTTCAACAGGCATGTGGTGAAACTTTAAATTAAATGAAATTAAAAGAAAAATTCAGTTCCTTCTCTAGTGCTCCACAGCTGCAGGCACTCAACTTCACCCCTCCACCATCACAGAAAGCTCTAGAACGCCCCTCTGAGGTAAGGATGAGAGAAAATCTCAGGGCCCTGGAAGTCACGACTTGATCTTCGCTTCAGGGTGATCCTCCCCAGGGGAGCCTACGTCTCCCTCACTCCTTCCCCACAGAAAGTGTCAGAGATTCGTGCTGCGGAGGAAGGAGGAAGAGAGCACGTCACGAAGATGAAAAGGAAGTCGGGCTGGCTTGTTCCTGCTCCGACGCACCACTTCCTAATATAGACCGACTCGCGCTCGCAGGAGGGATAAAAACTGGCGGCTACCCTGTGGGGGTCAACCACAGTAAAAGGAATTTCTTACGTTGCTAAAAAGCTTTCTGTGAAGACTTTAAACTTGAAAAAAGGCTTTTAAAAATAAGATGATGAAGCTCACGCTGTATAGCATAAAGCGGATTTCATGAACTTCTATGACATTTCGGCCTCTCTACAGGAGATCTGCCGATGAGTCTATATAAACATTATGACCTTGGGCTTCACTAGGGTGGGTCCAATCAGCTACCCAGAGACAGCTCGGGCAGGTTACCACTTAAATAATCCCCACAACACTAAACTGTCTAATCCAGAATGTTCTGTTTTGGGGCTATTTTTATCTCTACAGTTGGGATTCTTGAAGGCAGGAGACTACTGTTTCAAACACTGGTACCTCCTGGTGCAGAAGGCGCTCTTGCCTTGATCATGGAAGGTGCTGGATATAAGCCGTTTCTGAAAGAATGAATCAGGCCTGGCAGGCCTCTGAGGCTCCAATGTCAATGTCATCCATCTCAACAAGATAATGCATTATTATTTTTATTTTAGAGGAGGTTCACATCTATAAATAATACAGCTGAATTTTAAAATGCTGATGTTCCTTCGTTAAATTATTTACATTTGCTTCTGAAACAAAAATAAATTACTTAGAGCTGTTGAAGTGTTTCATTTCAGCGATGGCTTCAGTCATTCTAAATAGCAAGTATTTTGACCGAATAAATAGTCAACTGGAGCTGTTCATTTCCTAATACACTATGTTTTTCAAGTAATTTTGGTTACTGTACCACTGGGTTTTTTCTTTTTGTACTACTGAGTTTTATGATGTATTTACAAGACAAATCAGAGAACAGATTTAAAAACAGTATCAAATAAAAGGGAAACCTATATTTGATATATAAGGAAAAATTATTAAAACACTAATCCAATAAGAAGAGCAACCATTTTCTAGAGAAAATAGAATGGAATTTCCTTGATTATAACAAAGCTTACTACTTCACGGACCAACGGTATCAGGAAAAGTTTTCTGAAAAATTCTGCTTGTGCTTACCAAGATGTTATTTTTCAATGCCAACATGAATCCTATTCCAATGTTAATTTTTAAAAGCAGTTACGACATTGTTACGATGCAGCTGTGATCAAGTCCAACAGAGTGTCTTTACTGGACAAACTTGATCTGGTGTATAGCCACCCATCCTGAGTTTCACAGTCACACAGAACTCCATTTTCACGTAGAAACTGGGGATTCTTCCTTCCCAAGTAAGACAATCTCCAGATGCCCAGTGTCCAAACTAAATGCTTTGTCCCTGGAATTATCTAGGGCCCGACTCTTGTTACAACGGCCACTTAAAACAGCACCCAAACCCAACACTGCCAAAAGGAGATTTTAGAATTAGCTTCTAAAGAACCGTTGCCAGGCTGACACTGAGAGAACTAAGGTAAGCAGCACCTCACTGGAAGGTGGCAGGTGTGTGGGAAAGGCATAACCTGAGCAAGTTTAAGCTTAGTCGTAGCTAAAAAACAACGAAAGAAACATATCTGTGTCGCTGCTTCTGAACACATACAAGAAACACAAATATGGAAGACTTAAAGCAAGGCTTGTGTTCGTTCCCGACATTTCACACCAGCTCAGGCTCTTTAAGAGCCCATGTGTCTTGCTGTCTCTCCCCCTCCTCTCATCACCATCCTTCTGCTCTTTAATTCTAATTTTGTGACCCAGATCTATTTTTGTTTCCTCTCCATAACAATTAGCATTCGGGAACAATGACAGCAACTCTAGAGCCCTACGAATTTAGTGGTATCAGATTTCAGGGACTCTGGGCTGTTCTTCCCAGAGTGTCTTCTCATCCTCAGATCGGCAAATGGTACCACAAGCTTTCCTTGTTCTATCACTCTGCTTCATGCCCGCAGAACAGGTGCTTCCTGTAAGTGCCAGAATACCCAGAGCAAGACCAGGGCAGGTAGACTACCTGAGGGAGTGTAGCATTAGGTCATAAAGTATTCCCCCCTCCTCTGCAATGACTCAGAGCAAGCCAAAATATTAATATGCGAAGGAGCCTTGCCAGCATCAGGTAGCTCTAGCCCCACCCACCCGCATAGCTCCCAAGAACCTCATTTGCTGCTGGGGCCACAGTGCCATCTGACCGTCAGGTTGCCATGACAGCCCCATGTAGCCGGTTTCCAATGAAACCTGCCTACACTTGGCCATCAGACACACAATAAACAAAATTCTCTGGGCTTCTGAGAAGACGGCCCCTCAGGATCTGAACGCATGGATGGCGCTGAGGGTGCCTCCCACTCCAGATTCAAGGCTTTCTTCTGCAACGGCAGATTAGCTGTCAGGTGAAGATGAAGGGGAAACTGGAACAGATCCTAGAGAAAAGGCTCGCAGGCACCTGACTCACTAGCAGACATATTTAGACAGAGGAAGTGAGGGCCAAACAAAGTCGTGTAGCTGAGAAACTGAGAAGCCTGGGAACCAATGTGAACTGCTCTCGAAGGCTCCCTGATGTTTGGGGAGCCTCCTTCTGAGAAAAAGTGGGAGGCCAGGCCCCATCGGGCAGTGACCATAAGCCCCAAAGCCCACCTTCAACAGGAGCTGTGCTGGAGAAGGACATGGGCTGCAGACCCGTCCCTACTTTTCCAAAGCTCACTTTGTCTGCTTTTAATGAGTCCACACCACCCAGCTGTGCTTGCTTTCTTGCTTCAAACCAAACCGACTGATCCATTTCCCTCTTGGCACCCCCACAGCCAGCTGATCCGTCTCCCTTCTCATTTAGAGAAAGGTGTGGGTCTCAGGTTCAGCCCCCATCAATTTTGATTCTGCAGGCCAGGAACTAAGCTGTCCAGAACAGAAAGTTCTGATGCGAGGCCACCCTGGGGAAGGGCTGGCAAGAGGTGCCAGTATGAGTTTAGAAAACGGAGCAGTTAATTTATTCAAGTCAAAAGTAAGCGACTTTAGTAGGGAGCCAGCCAACCCCTTAATTCCTTGGCCACAGGGCAAGGGGGTCTGCAGACAGAAGTTCCTCACAAAAGATTGTGCCACCGCCATTTTTGAGCTCATCTAAAATAATCAAAAGGTAGAAAGTGACACCCCTCGGAGCACATCTGAAGCATAATACGGACTCAGAGATCCCTGCCAACCAGGACGATTTCATTACAGACCGAGGATTCTCCTCAATGCTCAATCTTAAAAGATAGCAAAAGTTGTTGCATCAAAGGTCCCTCCCGACTTAGCCAAGGAAAAACGAACATTTATCTCTTAAACATGGCAATTCAATTCAATGAACATTTTTTACTACATGGGGTAGAATCTCCTTCTCTAGCTGATTTTTACCCAGAGAAAAAAGAAAAGATTCAACATACCCAAAGCTGAGGAAGTGAACAAGAGCACTCCTACTGCAAGCAGGAGAAATCTCAGCCACACAGCCTTTCTGTTCTAATCCTGAGAACTCGACTAGTCGCATTAAAAACTGCTTTCTTACAGGAAAGTGAGGCAATACAGGGAGAAGTTCCAGACAGACTAGGGTGAAATCTCACCCCCATCCCTCCTGCTGGGCAAATTACTTAACCTTTCCGTGCCTCAGCTCCCTCATCTGTGAAATGGGGGAACCTCCACTTACCCTGGCTCTTGCATAGGTCAGACGAGATAACCCACACTCAGGGCACAAGATGGACAGAAGGCCCTGGCACTCAGCAGATCCGCAGACCCAAGAGAGGCAAGGGCCTCTGCGCCTTCAAACTCCAGCCTCTCCTCTGATCGCTCCCTTCCTTCCAGACCCAAAGGCCCTCTGCCCACCATGGCAAGGGGCCTGACCTCCGGGAGGAAGGACAGGCTGGCCCTGCCCAGTTCCAGGCTGTTTGCTTCAACTTTAAAGTTGCCCGTTTGGCTTGGTCCTCCCTGAATTATTCAGATATGCTAAGGCATAAGACATACTGTAATTGTTTGTCCCTTACTTTCAAATGTCTTTCTGGGGCCGAACTGACAAATCTAAGGCAAATTGTCTATTGCATTCAACCTTCCTTCCCCAATGGCCAGACAGGAGTGGTCACAGCAGGGCAGTAAAGCTTTTACAGTGGCCACAGAGAGATTCTGGGCTGAAGATTTTGGTTTCTTTATTGTCTAACTCTTCTTCCCAGCCCCCCAATACCAAACTGACTGATTTATAACTCCACTCTTCCTCCCCACACTCCGGTTTTTTTCCAGGAAAATGTTCCTAGACCAGTCCCTCAACTACGAGGTCCTCGTGAGGGGGCCATTACCTTAGGAAACTGCTCTGCAGGTCCAACCACCAGCAAAATGGTGGGTCTCTTTTCCGTGGCCTCAGCCCTGCCGTCCTGTTTCCCCAAAAAGCTTGACATCTGGTCTCCCCGAGCAGGAGTTGGGGTGCCTCTGACTTCGGTATCGTCCCCCTCTCTGGAGCCTTGGCACCCAGCCCTAGGGAAAAAGCTAGAGAGAAAATGCCACAGCATCTGCAGCATCACGGCTTTCTCCCAACGTCGCTGACGGTGACTGGTCACTTTTGAGGAGGAATGTGACCACAATACCAAGGGTCACTGGCTACACAGCTGCTGGGAGGACTAGCCTGGGGAGCTGTAAGGCTGGAAGCTCGGCATGCAGTGGCTGTTTCCTGCTCTTTCAAATTTGCTAGCACTGCTGTCGTGCCTGGCCTGAGAAGCAGCTCACTCTCAGAGAGCCCAGCCGGGCTGCTGGCAGCGAGCAGAGAGCAGCTGGAGCTTCTTCAATAAAAACTCACTTCTGGAGGTGGATGGTTATCAAATGTTTGGCTTTTTTAAAAAAGGAAAAAGCAATCGCCCGACAGACCTCTCCGGGAGGCAGAAGCAACTTCGAGCTCCCAATTATTCAACTGTCCTCGCTCAACTACCGATCATCACACGAGCGAGGACCCGAGCATCCAGTCTGCATTCTCACTGCAGCAGGGCGCGGCCAATCACCTCTGCCGACACTACCAAGTTCATTATCCCAACCAGCAACATCCCTCCAATCACAGGCAGCCGATTCCCTGCCTGCAGCCCAGCACTTCTGCAGGGAGGTGCCCGGCAACCTCCAGATGAGCTTCCAGGCTCACCGAATGCACTCTGCGCTGGCTCGCTGGAAGGAGCCCAGCTTTCTCCTCTCCACCTGGGCTGTTCCTGGGATGACACTCACCATCGAATTTTACATGATCAAGAGTCCCTGGCAACATTTCCTAAGACACCTGGCAACATTTCCCCTTGTTCCACGATCCCATTCTCTCCAGCCATGTGTAATACAACGCACGTCATATCATAGCTACTTCGCCCATGTCTCCCTGTATGTAGTGAGCTGCCTGGGGATAAGGACCAAATGAAGATCTTTCTACCTCTAGCATCCAGAATCAGGCACATATTAAGTCTGCAGACTAAACTGAGCAAATGATTATGAATACAAGGGAATTAATCTTTGCTCATTTGTTTCTTATTTTACTAGCAGACAAATTTGCTAGCAAGGACCAACAACTGCCACCCCCCACAAAGGTGACCCTTTGATACAGGGTTCATACCATTATTTTAAAAACACGAGCATGAAAAAAGTTTAATAAACTATGCTGTAAGAGTATGAGGAAGCCTACAGCCTGATATGCTGCTGAGAGTGTGCGCATCAGTATAGCCTCTCTGAAGAGCAACTTAGTCGCAGCTACCAGCATTTCAAAAGCACAAACTCTTTGGCAGAGCAATTGCACTGTAAGAAATTTATCCTGTAGAT
Source organism: Pteronotus mesoamericanus (assembly GCF_021234165.1). NCBI lineage: Eukaryota > Metazoa > Chordata > Mammalia > Chiroptera > Mormoopidae > Pteronotus > Pteronotus mesoamericanus. Next base: position 6,074,752 of record NW_026555258.1, read on the forward strand.
ATATTGTACATGTGAGAAGTCACATGTACGCATACATATGTGTGATACATATATGTGGTCAAATATAAGGCCTTTTTTTGCAGTCTTATTTTTAATAGCACAAGTTTGGAAACAAAGTTCTCTAACAGGGGCGTGGGTACATAAATTATGGCACATCCACACAATGGAACCCTGTGCAGCTGTTCAAAAGAATAAGGCAGCTCTATACTGACTTTATAAAAAATACTATAAATGGAGCCACTTCATAAAGGAGGTGGGGCTGCCACCCCAGAGGACTGCCTTGCTGGTCTCACTCCTCAAACCCTTAGGATGTCAGAACTGGGCAAATCAACCCTTGGACTGGGCCTAAAGCAACAGGTATTCCAAACAACTACTTGTTATGACTGCCAGACTGAAAATTAAGGACATCTTTAGAATTAGCTTGTAAGCTTATCTGCTGGTATAGAAATCCCCTCTTGGGTTTATTAGCACCCACAGAAATTCCTTCCTTTTATTAAAGTAATTATGCTCCTTCCCTTCCTCATAAATACCCTTTGCTTTTACCTCTTAATCGGATCACTCTTTGGGTTTCTGCCTGAATTAGTGCTTCCTGAATAGCTGTTCTTTTGGATCTCAAATGCTTGTTGCCTCTCACTTTTATTTTTAAGTTAACACTCTAAAGGACTGACTTGAAAATATGAGAAAAGCTAAATGAGAAAAGCAAGGTGCAGAAGAAGGGGATAGTATGCTGCCATTTATTTCTAAACTTGTACATGTGAAGAGCATCTCTGGAAAGATACCCTAAAACTGGAGAGATGGTTTGGTGCAGGGGGTGAACTTGGGGGTCTGAGGAAAGAAAGGCAGGTGGGAGATTTACTTTCACTGAACATCCTCATGTCATGTGAAACTGACTTAAGCATGTATGACCAGGTATACAAACATATGCATACACACTCTACACACACACACACACACACACACACACACACACACAGCAATTATTTTAAAAAAAGAAAACACGACAAGGCACAGCAAGAACGCCAAGCTAAGAACAACCTTATCTAAAGGCAGTTTTGGCCTCAGCTGGTTTGGCGCAGGGGGTTGAGCGCAGGCCTGCGAAACAAAAGGTAGCCGGTTCAATTCCTAGTCAAGACAAATGCCTGGGTTGTGGGCCAGGGCCCCAGTTGGGGGCATGTAAGAGGCAATCGATTGATGTCTCTCTCCATCTTTTTCTCCCTCTCTAAAAATAAATAAAATCTAAAAATAAATAAAAAAAAGCAGTTTTGTATGTTGATTAAATGTATAGTCTTTGGAGCCAGACCCCAGATTCAAGTCTTGGCCATGACTTACTAGCTGTGTGATTTTGGTCAAATTACTTTACCTCTCTGTGTAAAATGGGAATAGTAACAGAACCATACTGTTACTTCATAGAGTTGGTTAAAGACTAAATTAGATAAGACATAAAGCTCTTAGAACAATGCATAGAGCCCTCAGTAACTGAACAAAAAGGGGGCTCTGTAATAAACCTGATAAAATAACCACACAGATAGTCTGAACATAAAAATTCCTAACTGGGGCATGCCGTGGCGGGCAGTCACATCCCAGACCTATAGCTTCCTTAGCAAAAATCCATCTTAAGCTTAAGGGAGCTCTGTCCATTGTTCTTACACATCTAGGATAACATGCCTTTGAAATGTCAGAGTGATTTTCCTTTCCAGACTCCTCGGAGGCAAACACTGGCCCCAGAGGACAGACCACAAAACCCCGCGTTGCTATCCTGTTGCCCGCACACTATCTCCCTGTGCTGTAAATGTGAATTATTAATTTTCCTGTATCTACCACAGTGAAAGAAGCATGTGTTTCTCCATTTTGCTTTTTTCCAGTCCTAGAGATTTCCCTGCTTTGCTTTCTCCCACCTCCTTAATCTATGCCCAGTGTTTTTGATGTAACTCTCTTTGGGTCTCTTTGTGTCTCTTTGTCTTTGAGTCTAGTGTATAAAGTAAGCTGCAAAGCTGCAATCCTCCAGAGTATTTTCTCAATCCATTTAACACTTGCTTCCGGGCATGTCCTCCAAAATTTGGCTCAAATAAATTTGTATAAAACTTTTCTATAGGTTTGGGCATTCTTTCATAACTATTAGCTATTTTATTATCATTATCTAGAAAATGACTGTGAGTTCATGCAACTAATTAGTTTTTGCTTTCCTTTTCTTTGTTTTTAAATTGGGAACTGCCCCCAATTATCTTTTATTTGTAGTCAGCCCTTAATCTGGTAATCTTTTCAGGGTTTTTTCCCCTTCAATTTATGAGTGTCTCTGTGTACACAGTCACTGGCTCCTTTAACAAAGGAAACCCAGAGGGATCAGAAAGCCTAGTCAGCAAGAAGGGGGTTGCTTCACAAATAAGTAGTTTTAATACTGCTAAAGAGAAAAACCACAGGTCCAAAATGGTGTCACTTGCGCTAAAAGCCCATGATACCAAACCTAGATTTGATACTTGATCTAATTGCAGTTTAAACCTCTCCCACAAACACAGTCAACCAGCCTGGAACTTTCTGGACAAGCACCAGTAGGTATTCTGTCTCTTGGGCCCTCTCCATGGTGTTTCCCATAGGAAGAAGAAGCAAGAGACAATCTGCATGACAAAACCCTTGCCATCCTCCCCTCGAAGAAGATGTCTTGGTCTAAAAATTATCCTTTCTTTTCCTTTGTTAATAGTTCCCTTTCCTCCCACACTTCTTCCTTTAAAAACCTTCCATTTTGGCCCTGGCTGGTGTGGCTTGTGGATTGAGTGTTGGCCTGCGAACCAAAGGGTTGATTCCCGGTCAGGGCACATGTCTGGGTTGCAGGCCAGGTGCCCAGTAGGGGGCATGCGAGAGGCAATCATGTATTGATGTTTCCCTCCCTTCCCCTCTCTCTAAAAATAAACAAAATCTTTAAATAAAAACCTTCCATTTTGTACAGCCCCCTGGAGAGCTCTTCTAGTTGCTAGATGGGACACTACATTGCTTAATAAAGCCAATTAGATCTCCATATTTACTCAGTTGAATTTTGTTTCTTAACAATACTAAGAAGAGCACACACAGAGCCAAAAGCCCGAACTAAACAAGCCATCCTTTCATGAAAATAATCTTGTTCTTATGCACTGAAAGTCTGGTAACATGGAGCAGAAGGGGATGTCTTGGGCCCCCATTTACAAACATAAGAAATCCTGTGTTTGCTGTTAACTGGCTTTTAATCTAATGGACCCCTATACCACAGAACTGAGTTATGAATTCAGGGCATTCCAGCCAAGATGGAGTTACAGGGACCAATTCACCTTCCTGCCCATAACAATTTGACATCCAGACAAAGTACATGAAATGATGTTTCTAAGACACTTGACTTCAGGTGACGAAGGACAGTGATTCCTGGGAGAGCTATACAAATGAGCTGAGCCCACAATTGCCTCAGCTTCCTGGCTGGGGTTTCCAGACTACGGTATAGAGATGGTCCCCAGGCAGAGCCCAGCAGTCCCCCCATGTTGAAGGGGTGACAGGGGGCAGGGAGGCGCAGGGCACCTAGAGTCTACAGGACCTAGTCTGAACAGGAGGGAGCTGTACCGACAGCAAGTTCTGCAGATCTGCTCAGGCTGCCTGGAGCCACAGCACATGTGTGTGAGGGGGCTGCCTAAGGGTGGGAGAAGAACCATGCATCGCAGCACAAGGACAGTTCCTGTTCCCACCACCAGCCGGAGAGGAAAGCCCTTGATATAGGCAAGTTCGGAAAAGGCACTCAGAGGGCTTAGCCTCCGTAGTGAGACAAAACTAGTCCCGTACTAAATGCTGTTCTTGCCTAACAAAACTTTAAAGCACTAAAAGGCTCAAACTATTTCCAAATAAGCTGCATTCCATAATAAAGCTCAAGAATATTTACAGAAATACAAAAATGTCCAGGAACCACAAAGATAAGATCCAATAAAAAAGTAACAGGAATGCACCTTGACCGGTGTGGTTCACTTGGTTAGAGCATCTTCCTACAAACTGAGAGGTCGCGGGTCAATTCTCAATGAGGCACCTACAGTACTTAGGTTGCAGGTTTGGTTCCAGTTGGGGTGCACACAAGAGGCGGCCAATTGATGTTTGTCTCTCACATCGATGTTTCTCTTCCCCCTTCCCAGTGGGAGCCCATTCCAAGTTACCCCGATGAGCTGCCCAGGTATAAGTGGCCCCAGAGCATCATAGGACGCTCTCCCATGACTCACTCCAGGGCAACGCTCCACATCTCGTGTCTACCAGTTAACTACTTAGTACCTATCTAGCTTAGAATGATTTTCAGAAGACGATGTCAGAGGAATGACTACTGACACGTTTTTTTTTTAATTGAGAAAGAAGCCAGATTTTATGTGACAGCCAGACTGATTCGAAAGTGAAGACTGGCCGGGCCAATTAGGTTCCATGTAGGGCATTTTCCATAAATTGAATGAGTCAAATTTGCAAACTGAGGTTTTGAGCAAAACGAAAACCAGAACCAAAACTGACAAAAACATTTAAAGCAGATGTACCATATGCCAGTAATTATATCATCTCTGCAGCTATTAGGTTTATGACGTAAATTTTTGGATGTCAACCTGAATATGTTCAAGGAGGTGCCTCTTTTCTAGATTCTTTTAGGAAAGCACAGGAAGAAGAGTCTGAAGGGTCCCTAATGACTGATATATGGCAGCGATTTATTATTTCAGAGGCACAGCTGCAGCAGGCGATTATCCCTCGCCTCTAACAAGAATAGACAGATACTACGTGCAGTCCTGCGTAGCCCTACGGCAGCCGGGTTTCAGGGTGTAAGGCAGGACTATTGACCACCCTTCTGCTCGCAACTCAGCCCACAGACAGACAACGAAGAGGAGCCATGCACCCGCCTCATTTGGCACATATGAAACCAAGGCATCTAAGGTAACTGTCATGATTAAAAAAAAAGGTAAAAATCCCTTTAATCTTTTTGTTTGTTTGTTTCCTCCCCCCGCCATCCATCTATTTGAGAGAGAGAGAAACACCCGTTGCTCCACCTGTCCATGTATCCATTGGTTGATTCATACATGTGCCCTGACCAGGGACTGAATACACAACATTTGGTGCATCAGGATGACATCCTCCAAACATGTCCTGAAATCCCCTTAATCTATTTTTGTTTTAGCAATTAAAACCAGAAATTCTAGCTTTGGCAAAAACGCCCTGAAGAAAACGCCTGTGAATGTGGGAGAGAAAGAGAAGTATATTACAGAGAAAACAGTCTCTTGGATGGCTTCTGTTTACTCTTGGTGAGAAGCCAGGCCCCATCAAGGTCCCAAGTTCAAGGTCAATGCCTACTAACAAAGATGTCTTTTTCTTTTATCTAAAAGAAAGTTAGAAGTGTACAAAATTAACCCAGCTTTAGCTGGTTTAAGTACAGGATTTCGAGATGCAGTATGCAAATTGAAGTTCTGCAGAAGCAAGAGACCACATAGACCACAGAGTATAATTTCTCTTCCTTTTCTGCTCTTAGAAGAGCATGACTCTCCCTCAGACTGCACGCATGCCAAGTACAAGGGGCAGAGGAACAATATGGTATTGAGACTGGCATGTAAAAACCCAATCACCTAAAAAGATCAGAAAAGTTTTAACCAATTCAAAATTGATCAGCGGGGACCTAACCATCAGCCCGTGTTCAGACTGCTTACTACAGCTACTTTCTTGTTATTCACGCTTTCCCTTCTTCTATAGGAAAGGCAGAAGAGCAGACTTCTTAAAACACTGAATCCTTTCAGTTTCTTAAAAGTGATTTCAGAATCACACGCTAAAACTGAGATGGTCCAATGAGTGCACACAGCTCTCAGCAGCTGCCTGCTCTGTGCTCAGGGAGGGCAGCAGAGACAAGGGCCGGACAACAGTGCGAAACCCACCCAAGAGCTGCCTTCAGGGGGTGAAGGGCAGCTGGGGGAAGTCTGTAATAACTCGTTTAACCAAGCTGGCTCTTAGGAACTATTCAGAAAAGACTTTCCTTGGCTATAAAACTACTTACCGGATACTATCTTTACTTTTTATACAGGTTAAAGAAGAGACTCGAGCAAAAAGAATACACTCAAGACATGAATAAAAAAGGAGAAAAAACGTTTACTGTGTCTATAAATGCATCACTAAGGGGTGCAACAGAGATGTAATTTAACCTCTCTGGCAGTAAAACACGGGGACTGAACTGGGCACCTTGAAAACCTTTCCAGTTCTAACATCTTGCGGATTCAAACTCAGTTCTAAGGCACTAACCGGAGACGACAGTAGCATTTTGCGTGTCAGCTGGGGAAGAGGCCAACAGGTTGATGAAGGCAGACACTGCGGCGGGCTGGCTTTAACTAGCAGGACCGTTCAATTGTGTCAGACCTACAGGTAAGGATTTAACAGTTTGTGCTTATTCTTGGTGATCTAAACTATCTTCTCTCTGCCCACTTCCCATGCCCCCCTGCCCCCAACCACCACTGGCGTTTCTGTGGTCTTCGAGAGCTTTCTCACGCAATGTACATGGTTGGGTTTTTTTTTGCCTTTTAGAGTCATACATCCAACTCCCGTCAAGGGGAGGGCCGACTTAGGCAAAGAAGGCAGGCAGCCAGGGGTTGGTGGGAAGTAGAAAGCTTCACAAAGCAACAGCTGGAACAGGAACAGCCACCAGCTCATTTCCCCTTTGACCCTGGGTAATTCAAGCTTCCAGGAAAGCCATGCCAAGAGTTGAAAGCAGATAAGAAGCTTCTTATGTCCTACCTTTGTTATTTGTTTATTTACTTCAAAGGAAGGTGCATCTTTAAGACAACAAAGCCTTTCTTTTAGGTGTTGTTTTGAGTTTTATATCCCATACTTAGGAAGAGCGTGCCTACCCTTTCGGTTGCTGCTTCCTGAGCACCATCAGGGGTCTAACAGCCATGGTGGGAAGCACAGTATGTTGAGCAAAATTAGGCGAAGTCAAAACCCTGGGTTCTGCTACTGGCTTTGCCTTCAACCAGCCTGGCCCCTAAGTCTCAGCTCTGCGTCTGCAAAATAATGCAGTAAGTGAGATAATCTCCAAAGGTTTTAACTAAGCTCTACTTGAATTTTCACAACTTCAAAGTGAACTCTGTATTTGGGAAAAGACCATCCATGGCCCATTTCCATCCAGTGAAACATCTGGGCCAAAGACACTGACATGTAGAGTGACTCTACCACTTCAGTTAACTTTTAAGAAAACTGCCCCCAGGAGGGTTCCTTCTTTTGTTCTTTCTTTGACAGCCCCTGCCTCAGGTTTATTTCTACCAACAGCACAGGAGGACACCAACCCCGTGCAGGCAGCAGTCCAGGGACCATCCTCACGTTGCCAGGCAGAGGCCTCTCCTGCAGAGCCTTCGTAGTGGCCGGGGCCACCTTGGGAGCCCGAGCCCGAGCTGCCGCCTGGGGCTTGGTCTGAGCCTGGGCCTTTGGCCGGCAGAAGCTGAGACCCCTGGCTATGCCGGCAGCGGCACATTTCCCAAGCTTGGAGCGAGCGATGTAGGCAACTCAATCGAGCTTGCGGCTGCTGCCCTTTGGGACCTTGGGCTTGACCTCCTTCGGCTTTACGAGGACCTTGACAGCCTGGGAACATGCTCTCACGGCCTTGGCGTTGTTGGCCTGCACCTCTTCAGGCCCTTCTTGGCAAAGTGCATGTTCCTCAGGAACTTGGAGAAATTTGCATCTTTGTGATCTTTCTTGATGCCTCTTCTGTGCCATTTTTGGGAACTGGTTTTGTGTGGTGTGGTTCTTGGGCTTGGCCATATCTGCACCAGAGCCTGTGGTTCCCAAAGTCTTTTTTGTGTTTGTTTTAATTTCCCTAATGTCTACAAGGCCCAGGGTCTCTCCAACCTACACTCCTCCTTCCCACGCTGCTCTGCCTGGGTCTACATGCCCTGTGCTACTGACATCCCAGGCTTTCTACCCCCTTCTGTTCACTTTTCACCTGAGCAACCCAGGAAAAGTGTAGATGATCATGACCAATTCTGGGCATCTTATTTTCAAAGACTCCATGGAGGGAAAAAGTCATTTTATGTTAAACGCCTAAGTGTCAGGCACTGTATGAGGCTCTTTACTTCATCTAATTTAATCCCCACCACAAACTGATGAAATACCATGTTTCTGATAAAGAAACAGACTTGGAGAGGTCAAGTAACTTGTGCAAGGTCACTTGGCTACTGAGTGGTAGAAACAATATTTGAACCCAGGTTTATGCCACAAAGCCTGTATTGTACTGTTTTTCCAAAGTTTTGGGGGTGACATCAGCATCATGGCGGAGAAGGCTTCATCATTTCTCCCCTTAAATTTACAAGTCTGACGACTAGAACTCAAGAGGATCCCTGCTCCACACAGACACACGCCAGAAAGATCTATGCATGGGGATGCATGAAGGTAGGTACACTGGGAAGAGCAGGGGAGGCAGGCTGGGGGGAAGGACAGGGACAATGGCTGCAGACACAGTTTGGTGCCCACGGTGACTCTGGCTAGCACAGGAGGAGGGGAGAAGTCAGGCCGCAGCCCTCCCAATATGGCCCGGAGCAGGAGGGGCAGAAGCAGTTTCCATCCCGGGATACGTGTAACCATCGCCCGTCAATTTTAGAACATTTTCATCGCCTCAAGAAGTAATCCCAAACCCTCACCTTCCTATCTCTCCATTTCCCTCCCCTTCCCCTCCCAGGCCTCGGAAACCACTAACCTAGTTGGAATCTCTAGCTTTCCATGTCCTGGAATTTCATATAAGTGGATCATATAACACACGGCTTCTGTGACTGGCTCCTTTCACTTAGTGTAAGATTTCCAGGGAAGGTCTGTTCTTTTATTTAACTCCCTCCATACACTGCCTCAGATGAGAGACTATAAAAGGTATGGACAGCTTATACTGTGAGAAGGGCATGATAAAACCTATTGTTTTTCTAAAAAAATTTATTTACTTATTTTTAGAGAGAGGGGAAGGGAGGGAGGAAGAGAGGGAGAGAAACATCAATGTGAGAGATATGCTGAACTGTTGCTTCTCACATGCCCCCAACTGGGGACCTGGCCTGCAACCCAGGCATGTGCCCTGACCGGGAATCCAACTGGTGACCTTTCAGTTTCCAGGCCAACACTCAATCTACTGAGCCACATCAGCCAGGGCAACCCACTGTTTTTATAACAGCAGAGACTATAGGAAGGCAAGATAGTTTTCAGATACTTAAAGGGCCCTTGGTTCACTTTTGGACTTGGCGGCAAATGGGAAGCAAATACAAGCAGACTTTAGTCTGACACGAGAAAGTACTCACAATGACCCTGACTAAGTCCACAATGGAATGGGCTGGCTGGCAACCTGCAAAGGAAGCCCCAGGAGGAAGGCTCCCCACAGTGGGTAGGAGGCTGGCCAGTGACCCCTCCAACCAAATTCTTTGGTTGTGCCAAATTCACATCAGCATTGTTCACTGAATTCAACCTGCGGATGTACTCAGCTGGACCAGAAATGAATACCAGCAAGACATTTGTTTCTCTCTTTCCCCCGTGGCTTCTGTGAGACCAACAATTAATGATTATTCAACACCAAAGGGCTTCACCCGCCTGGAACCTGCTCAGGCTGTATTCTTCCTTTTCACCTGGTCTTAGGATCAAGGGACTTGACCCCACCTTTCCAAATATCAACTAATTTTTTTAATCTTTCTCTTTAAAAAATCTTATTATTTTTAAAAAGATTGTATTTATTTATTTTCAGAGAGCGGGAAAGGGAGGGAGAGAAACACCCATCAGTTGCCTCTTGCACACCCCCAACTAAGGATTTGGCCCACAACCCAGGCCTGTGCCCCTGGGAAATCAAACTGGTGACCTTCAGGTTCCCAGGCTGGCGCTCAAATCCACTGAGCCACACCAGCCAGGGCAAAAATCCCCTATCTTGATGATAATTACCTGGAACTAGGGACCAATATTGCAACAATATAACACAATAAGTTTACTCTACCAACTCAATCCAAGCTGCAAATAGTATTTTTCTTTTTCTAAGGGGTCATTTTATTATATCAAATGACATCTATCCCTTTTCTATGGGAAAAAAAACGACTTCTTTTTTCTGTAGACCATCTTATTTAAGTCCAGCTTCCCCCCAAATGGCCACACATTTAAAAGGTCCAGAGTTTAACAGTGCCGTCTGATTAAGCAATACCAACTTGACCTTAATGATCTTCCATTCAATTATTTTAAGTCAACAGAGATTGCCTCATGAGCAAGGCTTGGGTCAAGGAGAAATTAGGGCATGGTGGATTCTCATTCTTTGACAGGATAATCTCTGGATAATCCTGAAACCTATTTTGGGAAAAACAGACATGGTTCTATAAATTGATCTCACCTGGTCTTTCTTTAGTTCTCCTAAAAGCCCACGAGCAGCAGTGCAAATGCTTGTCATGTCCCTTAGAAACAACAGGACAGGTAAAGAGGAGTGGAGCCCAAATAGTAGTTGGTTCCAGTTCTTTCTCTGGTCTAATTCCTTACTGGTCAAATGAGTTTGAGGTTGTTTCATAGTCTTTTTGAACCTCTGTTCCTTCCTTTGGAAAGTGGGGTGAACGCCCTGTTTTGCCTATTTCACAAAGTTATTGTGGGGCTTAAACTAGCTGGTGCATAGACAAGTCTCTAAATCAGCAAATCACACCATCTTCTAGAATCCTCACCTGCATTAAACACCAGCTCCTTACGATAGTCCCAAAAGCCTCAGCTAAAGGGCCAACTGTTTACATTTAACCCAGCTTGCATTCTTCCTCTAATTGGCTGCCTGAGTTGTAAACTTTGTTTTAAATTTGTTTTAAGACAAAGATTTTGTTTGGTCACATGAAAATGCCTTAAATAGGCAATGCTATAATTAGCTCCAGCTGAAGCCTCATTTCCCAAAGTCACTACCGCTGTCGTCATCTTTTTTTCTTCCTTTAATAAACCCTTCCCGTCTTTTGTCCCACGACAGGCTTCTAGTTCACATGTCCTTTACAAAGAAAATTTCCCTGGCTGGCTGCCATCAGTTTCTCTGCCCACTACCATTTTAAGTAACTTTTTCTCGGCTGTCCCAATTTCTTTCGGGAAGGGGCAAAAAGGCAGATGCCAAAAACTCCTAGTTCATTTCTGAAGAAAACTTCACCCAACCTGTTGTAAGCTAGCAAGAGGCTCTGATAGTCGCGTGGCTTGGATTCACCCATCACCCACTGATAAGCACTCAGAGCTGATTCCTGAGCAAACCCTAGCATTTCGGACTGGTCCTAAGGGTCGTATGGAGCAGCTGCCAAAGTTTGATGATGTATTTTTCAACCTCTATTCCCATGGCAGATGACCCATTTCTAACCGAAGGGCCCCCAATTCTCTTTTGGCTTTGCTAGTTCTGCAAAACTGAAGCACTGCAGTTTTGATACGATTTCAACAGGAAGTGGTACAGGGGTTCATGAGGCAGGGTGCCTTCCTGTTGTCCAGTTACTTAAAACAAAGCAGATTCTCTCAATACTTAAACCATTCCCTGGAAGACTAACTTGTACTCCTCTACAGGTAATAAACGAATAAAACGAATCATTCCCATTCTCAAAGCTGTATAATAATTTAACTTTTTCAAAAGCTGTAAGAGTTGTAGAAATACAGTCCATACTAAATTCACATACCAAGGGAATAAAAAAGAATTGTTTCATGGCATAGAACTTAGATCAGTCACAGAGTCAAAAAAATTTTAGAGACAATATGACCAAGGAGCTAGACAACTTTTGGTTAATCAAAAAGGCTTCTTTCAACACCTTTTGGAAAGAAAAATGATAACTTTCTCCTTATTTGCCTGCAGAAATTTGCTGCCAAAAAAATGGATTAGGATCAATATCAGATGCACTATGAATCACAAGAACATTGTGACTCTGGTTGAGGCACTAAGCATAGCACGAACACGGAATACACTGCCACAGGCAGGTGCTCTCGATGTGCCTGGCAGCATATGTCCAGTGCATAGGTTCATACAAGCAGAAAGGTAAACTTGGGCCCACACATCCCTGAGTCCATAAGGCAGAACAGACTTTCTGAATTTAGCCATGCTATCTTTCCAAGTGATTTATTCATCAGTTATGTATGGGAAAATATTGAGCTCACACTGCCATTTTGTGTAAAACTTATTTAAATTTTTTAAACTTGTCTCTAAACCTCTTGGATTTAACCCGATGGTTCTATTTTGCATAGAATCACCCTTGGTCTTCTTCCTTAGGGAGATCCTAAGTAGGTTAACTAAATACGTTGGATGTTAATCCAAGACACCTTGGACATGAGTTAAAAACACCTTCTTGTGTGTACCCATCAAACCAAAAAATAGGTATACGGTAACTCTCTGGCATTTTACCCGATTTTTTTCCACACTTGGCTGCAAGATTCTCTAATGGTTTTATGTACAAAGGTAAAGTTTATACTCAGCAGTCCTCCTCCGGGTTGTAAATCAGGCTAAGCCACAAGTAAATGAAATACTCCGGAAAGGGAAGCTACAGCTACAAAGCCAGAGGGGAAAGCATACCAGGAGATGGGGGGGGGGGAAACAGCCTCTACCTGAGATTCTTACAGAGAAAGGACAGCACTTCTCTTTCTGGCAGGCCGGGAGACGGCCACTGTCCGTTCCCACCTTCCCTTTGGCCAGGGGCCCACTCCTGAGCAAAAGTGAGATATCCCCTCCTAGATGTGTAACACTTTCACTTTTAGGAAGTATTTTCCCCTAGGTTCATCCTAACCAGCAACCCCGCAAGGGATCATAATCCCATTTTCCGAATAAGCACGTCAACAGGGAGGAACCTAAACCAGGAGAGCTGTCAGTCCTCACCACCCACACCCATCGCAGATCTGCCTAAAACCCCAGTTCCCTTCCCCCCCCCCCCCCCCCCGCCAACTCCCACATGCTTCTGAGAGGAACCAGATCAGGGCCCACAGGCTGGCATGGAAACCAGAGGGGGAGGGAGGGGGGCGCCGCTGGAAGAGGATGGATGAACCCGTCAATGGTGGGTAGGGGGAGGCATCAGGCCCCTCAGGTCGGGAGGTGAGGAAAGGCCGACTTCTGATACCTGACCTTTCTAGCTTTGGGAAAAGCCGGAGCAGGAAGGGGCTTTTCGTTCATCAGAGGGCCCAGAAGGTGCCCACCTGTGCCCACGAAGAGCCGTTCCCCGTGACCCAAACGCCCATAGAGGTCAAGAAGGAGTTCCACTCCCACCAGCGAATAAATAGGGTACTCATCTCTCACTGGGGGGTCCCACCCAGCCCAAGAGGCCGCCCAGCAGACCTGCCACGCTCCAACGGGCAGCCCAAGAATCCAGGCCGTCCATACCTGTCACCCGAACCTCCCTGTAATCTAGGAGACGAAGGGAGCCTCCCTCCCCACCCGCGCGGACGGTGCGCGCCGCCTACCCGGAGCTCGCCCTCGGTGCGGTGCAGTCCCAGGCGTCGGAGTCCCACGGCCAGGTCGTTGACACACAGGCCGCCGTCGCGGTTAACATCGAGCGTCTGGAAGAGGCTCCACAGGCGCAGCCGGTGGTCCGGGCCCCCGCAGACGGCGCCGCCGCACGGGTCTACAGACGCCGGGGACGAGGCGGACGAGGCGGCGGCGGCAGCGTCCGGCGGCGAGGAAGCCACGCAGCGGCACAACACACTGCTCACCATCGGGCGCGAGACAGGGGCGCCGGGCGGCGAGGAGAGCGCGGAAGACACGCGGGTGTTCGCAGACGGCTAGCGCGGGTTCCGAGGTGCCGGCAAACTGGCGGGAGGGGCCGCTTCCGGGAGCCCCGCCCCACTGCCCCGCCTCTCTGGCCACGCCCCTAGGCTCGCCACTGGCCAGTCACAGTCCCGAACTACCACCTGGAGGGGCCGGAATCTCCCCAAGGACTGCCCATATCGTTCTGGACAACCCCGATCAATGGAGAGAGCGGGGCGATTCCGTCTTAGCCTGGGCCGATTCAAACTGAGGGAGGCGGGGATTGGCTGAGCCGGGCCCAAGAGAGGAAATCACACCGCTATAGGCAGAAGTCATATGATTGACAGAAGGAAGGACCCGTGTCCAGTTCCCATTGAGTAACTCTGTTTAGACTTCTGAATCGTAAGGATGGGAGGAAAGGTCCTGTACGAAGAGATCGTAGTCTTCGGTAGGAAACTGGGAGTTGTGTGAGGAGTAATTGTGAGCTGTAGCTCACACCAGTTTGCTCCCTTGGGTGGAATTAAATATTAATTGGCCAACGGCTCCAGCCAAAAACACTGGGGATGATCAGGAGGCAGTGTTTTGAAAACCTAACTCCCTAAACCACCAATAAAATAGCTGAACTTAATAGCGTAATAGTCGTAATATTGATAATTGAACAACGATTTTTCACTGGAAGTTAATAAAGACAGTGGGTGGAGCGCTCTGCAGCGACAGACACACCTTTAGACCAACAATCAGGCCAATTCCAGTAAGTGGGCGTGCTCTGGAGCTGAACGACAGATCAAAAGAACCAGTGAGCGGCCTGATATTGAGCCACGACCAACCGGGAGGGCGGGTTCCCCTGGAGAAGCGCTGGGAGGCGGGAAGAGGGGAAGTGGGCGGATCTCCGCACACCCCGGCGGAAGAGGCAGATTCAGGAAGCCATTACGCAGCTGGCTGGCAGCGGCTGGGCCGGTCGGCGCTGGGCCCTACGCACTTTGCGTAACGAGGGGGGTTACCAAAGGCCTAGGGCTTGGCCTTGGGCAAGCCCAGGCTATCCCATGTATGGGGGTGGGTGACCGGCGAGGCTGAGGAAGAAGAGAAAGGGAATTGGGCGTTTGAAGGGATTATAATTTCTTTAAAAAGAAGGGGTAGGGAGAGGCCATGGCCGTCCCAGCCAAAAAGAGGAAGATGAACTTCTCTGAGCGAGAGGTGGAGATCATCGTGGAGGAGCTGGAACTGAAGAAGCACCTGCTGGTGAACCACTTCAACGCCGGGGTCCCCTTGGCTGCCAAGAGCGCGGCCTGGCACAGCATCCTGAGAAGGGTTAACGCTGTGGCCACCTGCCGCAGAGAGCTGCCAGAGGTCAAGAAGAAGTGGTCTGATCTCAAGACCGAGGTCCGTCGCAAGGTTGCCCAGGTCCGGGCAGCCGTGGAGGGTGGTGAGGCCCCAGGGCCCACTGAGGAAGATGGAGCTGGTGGGCCAGGGACAGGTGGTAGCAGTAGTGGCGGTGGCCCAGCTGTAGCCCCCGTACTGCTCACTCCCATGCAACAGCGCATCTGCAATCTGCTGGGCGAGGCCACCATCATCAGCCTACCCAGTACCACAGAGATCCACCCCGTGGCCCTCGGACCCCCGGCTACTGCAGCCACAGCCACGGTCACCCTGACACAGAGTGAGTGACCTCTCCTGCCCAGTCCAGCGTGCATAAATGGGAAGGGCCAGCAAGAGATGGGGCAGCCTGGGGAAGGTTGACTGTAAAGGGTCAAAGGTCAGATAGGAGTCTTGGAAGACAGGAGACCTTCCAAGAGCTCCTCGGACAGAAGTGATCTTGTTCTCTCTGGGACTCCCTCAGCACACAGTCTGGACTTCTGATGAGCTGAATTGCTCTCAACTGTGTTTTGCCACCATTCATGTCCATGACTGAAGTGTGTGGTCCTTGAAGACACAGACCATGTTTATATCCCCCGAGGACTTAATCACAGGGCCTGGCCCATAGTAAGCAGTCAGGATATAGCTGTTGAATGAGTGGATAGATGGGAATGATAATGCCCAAGTTAGACATGCATTCTGGACGGGGACATTCTGAGTTTTCAGTGTGGTGAACATTCATCAGGCACAGTTGAGGAACCTCATGGTTCCTGGTGTTAATCTAGTCATTCACACGCTCATCAAACAGCACTTATTCTGTGTCCAACCCTGTGCTTGGCACTGGGATTATCAAAGTGTGTAAGGCAGAGACCGGTGATAGTCTAGTAGGACAGATAAGACGTGTACGAGTAACTGCACTGTCAGTTAGGAGAACCTAAGAAGGTTCTCAGAAGAGAAAGGGGCCTTTTGGTTGGGGTGGGGACACACAGTTGATGGTGGCATTGAAGGGTGGAGAAGACTGACCTTTCCCCTAGGCAGGGAGGCCCAAGCAGCCCACCAAGAGTTCCTTCAAAGGTTCTCAACCGTGAATAGCAATGGAGCTGGCTTGGGTTGAACTTTTTTTTCATTCAGATAAGGGTTTGCACCGGTACCTGTTTAACTGCTTCTTTGTACTGGGTTATAAAGTGTACCGATCACTGATTCTCAGTGGGGCTTTGATGAACTGGGTGTGAGTGCCATCCCCCACAGTGCCATATTTCTCCAGGGTATTGGGGTGGGTCAGGGGATCCAGCACTGGCCTAAACCAATTGCTGTGCTGGAACGGAAAGGACCTTTGGGTATTGCATTGACCAGGGTGATCAAGGAGACAGGGAGGCATTTGTTGGGCACTTTGCCACCCCCCTCCCACCTCCTTTTCTGCTTGGCCAAACGAGGCTACAAGTCAAGAAGGCACTGAAGGAGGTAGGACTAGCGTAGCCACAAACAGCTCATGTAGATGTCTGCTGTGTCCTGGCACCACCGGCAGCATGTGGCCCTGCCTTTATGAGCCAGAAGCAGCCCCGTGGAGTGGTATTGAGCACTACGGACAATGGCTTGGGGAGACCTGGTTTGTTTCCTGCACCTGCTGAAAAAGCTGACCTTAGACAAGTCACTTCGTGTTTCTCAGTCTGTTTCCTCATTTCTGAAAATGAATATGACAGGACCTACCTCTAGGCATCATGAGGATCTGTCAAGCTAATGCGTGCAAAGGGCTTAGCACAGTGCCTGGCACATAGAAGGTGCTCAAAATTTTTTGCTAGTATTATTAGCATCTTTGCTTTTGCCAGACCTGCGACTGACCCTTTGGTTACCAAGGAGATTAAGATTCTAAAACCCCTCAGAGTCTAGATTTAGTGAGGTACATGAATAGCTAGAAAGCCATAGGAGGCCTGAATTCCCCAGCACCGGTCTTAAGGGCTTCCTCCCCACACCACGTGCCCAGCTCCACTCTTTCCAGAAGGTGACCTGACACTGCCTTTGCTCTTCCCACAGTCCCCACAGAGACCACCTATCACACGCTGGAAGAGGGCGTGGTGGAGTACTGCACAGCGGAGGCCCCCCCACCCCTGCCGGCGGAGGCACCTGTGGAGATGATCACCCAGCACGCTGACCCCTCCGTCAAGCCTCAGGCGCTCAAGAGCCGCATAGCCCTCAACTCGGCCAAACTCATCCAGGAGCAGCGGGTCACCAATCTGCACGTGAAGGAGATCGCGCAGCACCTGGAGCAGCAGAATGACCTGCTGCAGATGATCCGCCGCTCGCAGGAGGTACAGGCCTGTGCCCAGGAGCGCCAGGCCCAGGCCATGGAGGGCACGCAGGCGGCCCTGAGCGTCCTCATCCAGGTCCTCCGGCCCATGATCAAAGATTTCCGCCGCTACCTGCAGAGCAACACACCCAACCCTGCCCCCGCCTCTGACCCTGGGCAGATGGCCCAGAATGGGCAGCCAGACAGTATTATCCAGTGAGGGCTGGCACCGAGCCGGCCTTCTGCTGCGATTGGATGACACTGCCGTGGTCTTGTAGGAGTGTTCTGTGGCTGGCTGTTGGCTAGGGCCGGCCGCCTGGACAGGTCCCTCTTTAATAGACACTGGGGAGGTCCACTATTTTCGAGAAAAGAAGGGGACTGGGAAGAGGAACTTGTTGGGACCTGGAGACCCAAATCCTCTTACTCCCACCGTTCGAGCTGCCTTGTTAAGAACCCAAAGACTAGTCAGGCGCTGGTGATGGAACATGTGTTGTCATGAGCCAGGGCTTGTGACATGACCCAGCCTCAGTGTAGGACACTTGTAAGGGAGGCTCTCACTGGGGAATTGTCACACAGCCACACAGCAAGAGGAGGGGTGTCTGTGCTGAGTGCCCCCCACCATGTGCCATCTTTTCGGTCAGATAATGTCAGCGGTGCTGAGAGGAGCGCGGTAATATCTTCTTCCTCCCTCAGGAGGCAGAGCGATGGGGCCTGAGGAGAAGCCCCAGCCTTTCCCCCTCACTGCACCTCCATTCTCAGGGGACTCTGGTCAATGCCGTGCCCTTGCCCCACACCCCGCACACAGCAGGGGCCCTTGGGAGTGCCCTGGGCTGCCTCTGTGATCTACCGGGGATGTGGCCGGCCGGGCTCAGGAACGCTGGGTGTGGTGGGCATGGCTTGGCCGTCGTCTGGTCTTCCACGGGATCCCCCGGGCAGCCCTCCAGTGGTTTGTCCCAACAGCTTGTGACTCAGGTCAAGCGTCAGGCTTTGGGTGCTGCACATTTTCAAGAAAGCCAACCAGTGTGGACACTTGGTGCCCCACTGCAGTGGGACTGTGGTGGCCTGTTGGCTCCTTCCAGAAGGCTTGCTTCAAGCCAGCTGGATTTATTCTGTATACAAACCCCTCCCGGGAAGGCCTCCAGGATCTCCAAGGGCCCCTCTGGCCATGCCCTGCCTCCTTTCTTCTCTACTGACTGCAGATTTCCAAAACTGCAGGAAAAAAAAAAAAAAAAGCCCGTTCTGCATCACACCCTGGACGCCCCGCACACATTACTCAGAGCCTTGGGTTTTTTAGAGAATCCCACTGGCTGGTTGGGCGAATCTGCAGGCCTCACTGGCCCTGAATGTTTGAGGTGGGGGCGTCGCCGACTTAAGAAGTGGGACCTTTGATTTCTGTGCTACGGGAGAGCACACAAACCTTGGAGTTCTGAAGGAGGTGGTGGTCCCTGTTCCTCCTGACACTGTCCTGTTTGTAGGGAGTTTACCCAGATGGCATTTGTCTGTTCCGCTTTCAGAGTGAAATCGGTTGAATCATCACCGAGACTCTCACATCTTTCAGGTCATTTCCCAAGCCCGCCACCTGGCTGCTGGAGCCTTGATCAGACATGACTGATGGTTACAACTCAAGGCTCCGGATCTCAGCTAAACAACGAAGGTGCTGCCCTTCTGGGCATGTGCGTTGAGAGTTGCTTAGCTTCATTGTTGCAGTCACACAAAGGTGCCCCTAAAGACCGTCGGGAGATGACTCCCCTGCCACTGATCTGTGTGGGGAGGACATGGGCAGGGCCAGCTACAGAGCAATGGAGAGAAAGTGGGCCCGTGAGGGGTGGGCGGCAGAAGAAAAGCTCTTCTCAACGTGGCTGCAAAGCAGCAGCACCTGGCAGCCGGGGCACGCCTCCCTCCGAGGAGCCTGCTGGCTCTGGCAGGGTAGCTGCAGGCACTTCCTGAGGACTTTCGACTTGGTTGGGTTTTTCCCTGGGCTTGGCAATCTGAGCCGATACTGTGTCTGTTCCAATTGGATATACAGAAGAAGGAAGCCTGGATCACTTAAACTGACTGGTTCTTTCCAGGGCATAATTTTAAATTAAAGAAATATCACTTTTTTTTAATACCCATGTCTATGTCTTTATTATTGGTTATACATAGAAGAGACATGGTGGGAAGCAGGGGCTGGGTCACTGTGGCCCGCAGGTCAAATCTGGCCCCTGCCTGTCTTTGTAATAAAGTTTTATTGGAACACAGTCACATCCCTTCATTTAATTAAAGTCTTTGGCTGTTTTTGTGCTACAGTAGCATAGTCAAGCAGTTGTGACAGAGACCTTTGGCCCATAAAGCCAAAGTATTTACTCTCTGGCTCTTTATAGAAAAAGTCTACCTATTCCTGGTATAGGGCAGGGTTTCAGACTCAGAACTACTGGGCTTGTTGGTCTAACATACCCAACCCTTGGCTTCACCCCAAACCTGGGGAAGACTCCTACAGAGAGAGCTCTAAGCATATGCATGGTAAACAAGCTCTCTGCGTGATTTTGATATTCTCTGAAGGTTAAGATCTTTGACTCAGAGACTGGAAGAGTTAAACTGAGCTGGCATGGAGACCATGCCCCAGGGAGGGCTGGTTCTGGGGAGGCTCTCTGAGCACAGATTCTCATTGAAAATTGGTCCTCATTCTGAAGGGATCCCAGCCTTCCTGGACATAGCTACCACTCTCTCTGGTAATTAGGAATCATAAAAACCCTGTCCAGCCCTGTTCTGTGCAGGCCTTACAAGTATTACCTCATTGATTCCTTGCAACGGCCCCATGGATTAGGTACTAGTCTTGTTCTCAGTTTGCAGATGAGAATACTAAGGATCAGAGAGGTTAAACAATTTGCTTAAGGTCACGCAGCTACCTTATTTCCTGGAATGGCCCATTCTCTTGACTACTTTAACCTGGCAGCCTGTAGAAGTGAAATCAGCTAGAACTAATTTGAGCTTGACCTTGAAGAGTTTCTAGGTCAAAGGAGGAGGTCTAGGAGACAGTTTTTTGTTAGTGTTCTTGGCACTTGAGAAAAGGAACACTGGCCTCTCCTCACTGAGGCTTTGGACTTATTTATATTAAGAAGGAAAAGGGTGAATTAACAGAATTAAACCACATGTTGGTGGTGCTGGTGGAGAACTTATATTGGGATGATTTTCTGGAGTCCTTTCTGAAATGTGGTGTTTTACATGGTTAAAAGGAATACTTGCAGGCCCAAAATGGCATCACTTGTGCTAAAAGCCCACGATACCAAACGTAGATTTAATATCCGATCTAGTTGCAGTTTCAATTTCTCCCAGAAATGTAATCTTAATCAATCAGTCTAGAATTTTCTGGTCAAGCACAAGTAAGATAATCTGTCACCTGAGCCCACTCTGTTCCCCATACCCCCAGTAGAAAGAAGAGACAGTCTGCCTGATATCTGCCCCTCCCCTCCACCCAGAGATTTCTGATCTAAAAATAATCCTTTCCTTTTTTTGTTAATAACTCCCTTGACGCCCCCCCCCCCCGGCTTCTTCCTATAAAAACCTTCCATTTTGTATAGCCCCTTGGAGCCTGCTTCTAGTTGCTAGATGAGATGCTACCCTACTCATGAATCACTTAATGAAACTAATTATATCTTCAAATTTATTCACTTGAATTTTGTTTTCTAATAACATAAAGAAAAATACCTCTAAGACACTGAAGCTTGCTACTTCAAGCATTGAAATCTTCTCCATTTTTAAAAAGATTTTATTTATTTTTGGAGAAAGTGGAAGGGAGCAAGAAAGGGAGAGATACATCGATCAGCTGCCTCTCGCATGTCCCCCACTGGGGACCGGTTCGCACACTAGGCATGTGCCCTGACTGGAAAGCAAACAGGTGACCTTTTGGTTCACAGACCTGCACGCAATACACTGAGCCACACCAGCCAGGGTGGAACCCTCTCCATTTTAAACTACGTATTCTGATGAAAATCTTTCAAAAAGATGTCCTTCGTGACCTGTACTTGACCCATCGGTTTCTTATTCAATAGAATTTGCACAACAGGCCAAGGAGGGAGCGCTGTCTCATGGAAAGATCTGCTCCACTACTTAGTTTTCACTGTCTCAGCATTTCAGGGCCCCAGTTTTGTCAATTCCAAAATGGGGATGT
Source organism: Pteronotus mesoamericanus (assembly GCF_021234165.1). NCBI lineage: Eukaryota > Metazoa > Chordata > Mammalia > Chiroptera > Mormoopidae > Pteronotus > Pteronotus mesoamericanus. Next base: position 6,096,211 of record NW_026555258.1, read on the forward strand.
TGAATAATAGTACCTCCTTCACAGGGTACAATAGTGCTCTTGGGTGGAACTAGGTGCCATTTATGAGCCCTTACTATGTCCAGATGCTGTTCGAAGTATTGTATGTACGCACGCATTTCATGAGAGCATGTTGGTAAAACACTTAGCCCATGCCTAGACCTTAGCTAGTGTTCAATATATGCTGGCCACTCCCATGACTATTACAGGGTCTAATACTCCAAAGCGGAAATAGGGAATCTTTTCTGGAGGTCACAATGAGAGCTTTGTCACAAATGGTGTGAGTCAGATTATGAAAGATGTGACCCAGGAACTAGAGGGTGCAGGGCACAGGGAACAGAGACGAGCTGGGATTCCAGAAAGCCTGGGGCACGGGCACCAAGGCCAGTCCAGGGAAGAGCCAGATACCCGGAGGCCCTCACTACAAGTGTTCTGAAAGAAGCCGGTTGAGCAAGTTGTCAGAAGCTGGCCTGCCATGTGTCGCAGCAGCCCATTAAAACAGCAAGCCAAAATGAGAGTAGCAGTCAAGCCAGTAATCGCTTGGGGATGAAATAAGCAGGAGAAAGTTCCAGCTCCCCCAGGGTTCCACCTCCCCATGGGACAGCGCCAGGCAGGGGTCAGATGTGTGCAGATGGGGAGTCATCTCACTGCTGACGGAACCCCCAACACAACGCTCCTTCTGTTTTCTGGACCCGCGTGTGTGTTGGGGGTGAAAAGAGGGGGAAGGGCTAGCAGTGGAAAAGTACTGAGTCAGAGCAAAGTCTCCTCACAGCTCCCAATAAGGAGATCTTGGCAACAGTACCTGGGGAAGGCTTCGGTTGACAACCCCCAAGATAGAGGCCTCACATGGAGGCACCTGGGCTGGGAATGCATAAGAGCTCGGCCAGCCAGGGGGCCTGCCTCCTTGACTGCAACTCCCCTCGGAGACTGCAGTGCCCTGGCTGTGCCCCAAGTCTGGTGGGCAGAGGGCAGTGTCCCCCTGGGAGGCCTGCCATGCAAAACCCCTGTAACAGCCTACGACCGGGCCTGAAGGATTGCACAGAGGTTTGCGTGGGGAGCTGGACTCCTCACAAGCGCGCGCCAGGTCTTTGGAGTCAGCCGGCCTCATACCCACTAGCTGTGTGCCCGTTTAGTTTCCCCAAGCCTTGGCTTCCTCATCTAGAAATCCTTCTCTAATGAGGTTGATGTGAGAAGTTAACAAGTTAGTGTCTATAGAACACTTAGCACAGTACCTACTGGCATGCTGTAGGCGCTCAATAACGGTAGCTGCTTGTTTCAGTGAGCTATTGCTGTGTAACAAACCACTCCAAAACCTAGAGGCTTAAAATAATCATTTGTTTGCCCATGATTTTGTTGTTTGGCCAGGGCTCAGAAGGAACAGCTCATCTCTCTTTCTCAGAGCATCAACAGGAACGGCTCAACTGGGCATGCGGGGTCTACTTCTGAGATGGCTCACTCACAGGTCTTATAAGCGGATGCTGGATGTGGACTGGGAACTCAGCTGGGACTGTCATCTGGGGCCAGGAGTTGGGGCAGGCACCTCAGTTCTCTGCACGGGCCTCTCCATGCAGCTGCTTGGGCTCCCTCACAGCATGGTGGCTGGAGTTCCAAGAACACGGAAGTGGAAACTGCCAGTCCCCTTAAAGGCTGGGCTTAGACCTGGCCCAATATCATTTTGTTACATTCTCATGCAATCTCTGGCCATCCCAGTTTCAAGGGGATAGAGGAAGAGACGCAGGGTGGAGGTGTGGCTCCGGCATGCAGGGAGAGGAGGAACTGGCGGTGGCCACCTGCGGAAATGAGGTAATATGCTGCTTTTGTTGTCATTTGGAGACAGGACTCCAGACCCGTGAAAGAGAGCCTCTCTCACGTTTCTGGGGGAGTAAGGACTCCCTCCAGTTCACTAATCAGGAGGCAAGGGAAATGGGGGAAGTCCCCCAAATGTTGAAAGAGAATCCATTGAAGCTACTTTCCATTTCCAGTAGCTTTGAGTCAAGAGATTAGAAGGAGAAAAAGTCTGGTGAGACAGGGCCATTTTGACCTCGTTTACACAGCCGGAAATCTTTGCACATTAGAAAAGGGCCTGGGACCTAGAAGGGGCCCATCTGTGCAGACCTGCCTGAAAAGACTTCTTGACTCCTGGAGAAATTTTAGACAACTGCTAGAAGGTGGCAAGGTGGTTGCTATGAGAAACAGGCAGGGATACACCCACTCTTTTGTTTAGAGCTGATGACCTAAACTTGGGATGGATATTTACAAAGAGGGATGTGGTTCCTGAAATGGCCTGTTCAGCACAGAGGCTGTGCTGGGACGTGCCAGTTCTCTGCCAACTCAGGTCACCTTCTCTGCCCCACTTCTTCCCCCCCGGCCAGCTCCTGGGGAGCACTCAGGGCTCAGCCTGGATGTCACTTTCTCAAGAGGCCCTTCCCAACCATCTGCGAGCCCAGGTAGGCCCTCCCCTGCGGTGCACTCCCAGAACTCCCAAAATAGTGTCCGCTCTCATCCCAGGGGGACTTGCTTGTTTTTTAACTGACCCCCTCACTGGAAGCCCCATGGCTTCAGCGACCTTTAGCCCAGCTCTGTGAATGGCACGTCCATTCTCCAGCTTCCCAAGCTGGAAGCCCAGGGACCTCCTAGATGCCTCCCGCTGTCTTACCCCTCACATCCACTAGTTGTTAAGACTCCTCCTGGTGTCCTTGAAACCTCTTCTCACCCTCCTTCTCCTACTCCCAGCCGACCTGCTCTTTCACCTGGGTTACCCACAGCAGCCCCGTCCCGGGCCTCCCTGCCCCCAGGCCCTTCTGAGAAGGGTCTTCAGGCCCCACTCCCTGTTCCGTCGCTGGAGTGCCTTTCCTTATCTCTCGGGGGGATGTCTAGGCTTCTGAATGTGACCTACAGAGCCTTTCACGGTCCAATGTTGCTTCCCATCTCGTACTTCCATTCAGCCACACTGAAAGTTTCCTTCCTTGACAATTATATCTCAGTAAAACTGGGGGCAATTTTCCAAAAAAGAAAAAAAAAGTTTAGTTTCTTAAAAATGTCAGGCTCTTTTTCTAACTCTCCAAACCTTCACATTTGCTGCTCCTCTTACTGCGAACAACTTTCTTCCATATTACTTTCCTAACTTCTGTTAATCCTTCACATCAGCTTGGGTATCACTTCCTCCAGGGAGCCTTCTTGGGTCACACCCGTGATTCCACCCAGTCATCAGACTCTGCTATAATCACCTGTTTAAGTGTCTGGATCCTGCTGTGGGAGGGTTCCTTGACCTCAGCACAACGATCAGCTGGGGCTGGGTCATTCCTTGTCCTGGGGTCTGTTGTATGATGTTTAGCAGCATTCATGACGTCTGGACACTGGATGCCAGTAACACGTTCCCCTCCAGTTGCGATGATCAGAAGTGTATCCAGGCATTGCCAAATGTCCCCTGGGGGTGGGCAAAATGGCCCCTAGTGAAGAACAATGGCCCTATAGCAACAATATCTGTCTTTTTTCCTCTTTTTAATAGTTATCTTGAGTTTCATTTGTACTTGTTTTTTCTCCATTTTCCCCCCATTTTTTAAATGGAGATTATTGGGGTTGCATTGGTTAACAAAATTATACAGGTTTCAGGTTTACAATTCTGTAACACATCACCTGCGTTATGTGTTCGCCACCCCAGGTCAAGCCTCCTCCTGTCACCGTTTGCATCTGTCTTGTTCGTAGTTACTTTCCAAGGGCGTCCACAGTCTCTGAACAGGCATTTAATACTTTCCACTGCAGTGTTGGTTGCATTGAACACCGATAGCATTTCTGTAAGATGTTTTTCATGTGCCCCGTTTGGTAGACAGGAAGGCCGACGGCGAGACTCACCTGCTGGCCCATCATCTGTGCCGGTCAGAGCTGGGACTGTCCCCCAGCTGGGCCTGGCAGCACAGCTTCCTCTTTGTGAGTCAGCTTCCCGTGATCGGGAGCATGAATCAGCCTTCCAGAGCTGCAGCCTGAACCCTGGACCTGTGACAGGTGCCTCAGGCGCCCCACCCTGAGTGGCTCTGCCTCACCTGTGTGCTGTGACCTTGGGCAGGTCGCATCTCCCCACTAGGCTGTCCCCTGCTCTGCAGTCCTTGCTTCTGAGGGTGCTGAGAGGGTTAAATGAGATAAATGAAGCAGGTGAATGATGGGAGGGGCTATGCACAGGTGATGTGCCACCCCAGAGCCCCACACGGGGCCCAGCCCCTGGGAAATGAAGAAATGCAGACACCGCTGTCAGCCACTCAGATGAGTCCCTTGGCTCAGGTAACAAGTCGCCCCCCACCCCCACACCACCCCCCTGCCCAAGGTTGACTAGTCGGAGGTTGAACTAGGAAATGTTGACAGGCAGGAATGTGGGCCCATCCTGCCAGATAGTCTTTTTTTACAAAAGCAGCCAGAAACCTGGTCTTTTATGTAACATGTCCCAGTTTAAACATATTGACTAGCAGACATTTGTAAACCTTGTGCAAGCCAAACAAAACACACCTGTGGGCTCGCATCAATCCATGAAACCCAGTTTGCAAGCTTTGTACTTAACTCTCTGGGGCCCAGTTTGTACTTAGGAGGAGCCAGAGGCAGACATTGGTAAGCAGGAGGACTAGGTACCAAACCCCGCTTTCTCTTGCACCTCAGTCTCCTCATTCACATGACAGGGTGGTGGCCATCCCAGTTGGAATGGTCCCTAGTAAGGATGCCCCGCCTGAACGCCACTCCTTTGCTCAGGCTGGGCCTGACTCACTGGGAGGACCTGGGCTGGGTTCTTTGCTTTGCTTAAAGCTGAGTCAGTCTTGACAAATGTGGCAATGATACTGACCTGTCCATCTGCCTGTCAGGAACCAAGCACAAGTGGGACTGTCTGCTGCAGGGGACCCTCACCAAGGCTGAGGTTGGTAGCAGCACTGGTATCAGGCAGGCCTACAGCATGATCCTCTGTGGGTAGGGTGTTGAGCCAAAAGTCTTCCATGATTTCTGCTGGCTGTCTTTACTACCTACTCAGCACCCAGGGCTCCTCCTGGCTGTGGGGCACACTGGTTTTATTTGGAGAAACCATACTTCCTTCACTCTCAGTCGGTGCAGCTCGAAGGAAGGATCCCAATTCTGGCTTCAGTGGTAAGGATGGGGTCCAGGACTAGTCCATGAGAGTAATGCATCTCTCTGTCCGCAGATTGGTTAAGGGTGAGCACATGACCCAATCGGACCAATGAGAATCTGTCCTGGGACTTTTTGCTCTTTCCAATTAAGTTTCCAAGCTGGTGGGATGAAAACCTGAGGCTCTGTGGAGGTCACCCCATGGAGAAAGCCAACCTAATAATGAAGCCAACTAGGAGAGGCTAAACAGAGGACAGAGAAAGATTTTGGCACGGGTTTGAGTACTTGAATCTTGCCGTTCCTGAAGCTACATCTACCCTCCTGGATTTACCATTTATAGCACCTGCAAATGCCCAGTGTTGCTTCTGTCATTGTAAGCAAGCTTTTGTCATTAGCGGTTGAAAGAGTCCTAAAGCTTTTTCCCATGATAGGGATCTGTGATTCAGATTCCAAGTCCAAATAACTTCAGAGTACTTGCCTAGACCAGCTGTTTCCTCAAGGTGAAAACCAAGGGACTTTAGCTTTAGAACCATCAGGGTGGTAAACGTGCATTTCTGAGCCCTACCTTGGACCAATGTAAACAGATCTGGTGGCGCTGGGCAAGTGTGTGGGCACCTGTAGCATTTTAACAAGCTTGCATGTGATTCTGACTAAATCCTAAATTCCAAAACACTGGCCAACCTCTGCCCCTCCTCCTTTGCATTCTCCTCCCTCCGTGTTTGAACCACATCCGCCTGTCTGGCCACAGCTGATTAGCCGAGGTGAGAATAACTGGTCCAAACTGAGCCAATCAGGTTTCTTTACCCTAAATATGGAACTGGGATCCAGAGACCGAGTGGCTCAGTCTTTGTGGCTGCCTGAACCTTCTTACACCTCACATACCAAGAAATAGAAAAGGTTGCTGTCATAGGGAGAGGAAGGAGGGAACATGCCAGGAGAGCCAGGGCTGAGAAAGTCCCACATAAGTGACTGTGGTTCCATAAACCTCCCGGCCCTGATCCCTGCCCCAGTCCCCTTTCCCACTGCCTACAGGAACCTTGTATTTTTATAGCCCCTTCCACTTTTTGCACTAAAGCATGTGATTTCTGTTACTTGTGACCAAGAAGAGCCCCTTACCTAAGATGTAGTTCATTCCCCAAGGCCCCAGGGTCCTTGTCTGTAAAACGACCAGCGCTATGGTGCACACACCTTCTGCCCCTGCACAGCAGGTCCCCAGAGAGAAGAGCCCCCTCTTAATGACTTCTTCTATCAGGAGGTCTTGATGACATGGGGTATGGGTGGCAGAAGGCTTTTGCTCGACGGTGCTTCTCAAACTTTGGTGTGCATAGACATGACCTGGGATCTCTGTAAAATGCAGAAGTGGAAGCTGTGATCATTGGGTGGGTTTGGTGGGGCCCAGTTATCTGTTATTTTCCTTTACAGTTTTACTGAGGTGTAATCAACATATAATCAACTCCATATATTTAACAATTAGATGAGTTTGTATGTATATCTGTGAAACCATCACTGCAATTCAGACAATGAGAATGTCATGAAAATCTCCATCACTATCAAGTTTTTTGGTGCTTCTTTTCTTTTGCTGCAAAAATCTTTATTATTTCCATTTGGTCCAAGGCATGAAAGGGGGCTCCAGAAATTGGCTCAGACAAAAGCCAGACACCAAGGGGGTGCAGAGGGGCCCCTCAAAGGCCTCTGGGCTCCAAAGGCTCCTACTCATGCTTGAGGATGAGCCTTTTGAAGAACCGCTCGCCCAGCCCAGCTTGGGGGCCAGGTGGCCTGCAGAGGTGAGTCAGGGGGTTGCCTGTTTTCTTGATGAGTTTCACTTGCTCGCCCAGGCAGTGGCTCTCCAGGAAGTCACAGAGCAGAGAATCTCTACAGGCAGAACCCAGTGACCCAGTGCACACAAAGGGCCTAGGTCAGGTTCTTCTCCAGGACCACAGCGGCTTCCACGACGTCCTGAGTTTTACCTTACTCATCCTGGCGTAGTTTCTGCACCCCCTAGAAGAGGGCGAGGTTGCTGCGCTGGTTTTGCATCTGCAAGAGGTGCCCTCATGCTTCTCCCCAGCCAACTCGCAAGTAAGTGGCCCATTCCCTCCTGGCCACATTGTCCCACTGGAAGTAGAAGCCCAGAGAGAGGCAGGTGTAGGAGGCCCGCAGGTGCAGGTTGACCAGGCAATCAACAGGGCCTCCACTTCGCTGGAATAATTTTGACAAATTTGGGAGCACATGGTTGCTTGGTAATAAGGAGTTAAGCTCAGAGAAACAGCGTAGGCTGGTCTGGGAGGGAGAGGATGTCTGGGATGGAAAAGAGGCTGGAGGGTGGTCAGAGGCTGGGAGAAGGGGCGTCCCTGGTCTGTTCCATTCAAGCACCGTTGAAGCAAGGAAGCAAGAGACAGATCGGGGGCCTGCGAGGGCACCGCACTGGTGTCCCTTTATCCTCATCCCTTCTTTCCTGCTCCCTCCTCACTCTTCCCAAAGAAACCACTGGCCTACTTTCTGTCGCTATAGGCCAGTTTGCATTTTCCAGAATTTTTCCTGAGTGAAATCATGCAGCACGCACTCTTCTTTACGTGGCTTTTTTCACTCAACCTAATTATTTTGAGGTGCCTCTCTGTGGATGTGTTTATCAGTAGTTCACTCTTTTCTTGCTGAGTAGGCAATGCTATGATTTGTTTACCTATTCAATCACATATGGGTGGATACGTTAGCAATTTCCAAAGATAAGCTATCACAAATAAGGCTGCTGGGAACTCTGGCGTGTAAGCCTTTGTGGGGACAAATGTTTGCATTCCCCGGGCTAAGTACCTGAGAGTGGAATAGCTGGATCACACAGTTGGTATACTTTTCATGTTTTAAGAAACTGCCAGACAGTTTTTCAAAGTGGTTGCACGATTTACATTCCTTCCCAACAACAGCACATGAGAGTCCCAGTGGCTGTACATTCTTGTCAACATTTTTTGGGTTTCAACTTTAACCGTTCTCCTAAGTGTGAAGTGGTATCTCATTATGGTTTCAATTTACGTTTCCCTAAGACTAATGGTGTGGTGATTTGCCATCCGTAGATCTTCCATGAGGTGTCTATTCGATTTAAATTGCCTTCTTATTAATGTGCTTACGTATCTCTAGATAAATATTTTGCCAGCTATGTTTTTGCAGATATTGTCTCCCAGCCTGTGCACGCCTTTTCGTTTCCTATCAGACGCCGTAGTTCACTTCGGTGTACACGGAACCTGAAAACCTCTCTTCAATGACCAGTGGTGCAAAAAAAAGTGGGGGGGAGGGGAGAGGTACTGGCCTACCTGACCAGCAAAAATAAAGAGACGGCCCTCAGGCATTATTGGTGGCTTAGGAGGTAAGCCACACTCTGAGAACACTCCTAAAGCAGTAGATGTTGGCGCAAAATCCCAGGAAAATTTGCTGATTGTTCACCCAGACCTTTAAATGTGGATTTCTTTGACACAACAAATTCAGTTCTAGGAATTTTTCCTTAAAAAGTAATTACCCAAGAGCAGTAAGCTGTCTGTCCCAGGATCTTTGGTCCCGGGTTGTGCTGATGGGCGGGGGCCGCAGATGTCCCGGGCTGGACCACAGGGGATCGTGGCACTGCGCCCTTACGTGCTCAGAGCCCTTTTGCCATCAAGCCTGGGTGGAAGGCTCAGAGGGACTGGAGTTTGATCTGTCCCCAGGGTCGCTGGAGGAAAGCGCAGAGCCGGTCTCAGGTCTCACCGGGCTGCATCAAGGTTCTGGCTCCATTTGGAGCCCGGCCTGGCTCGGAGACCCTGGGGTTCAGGCTGTAACCAGCACCACCAGTGCGAACTGGGAACCTGGGACACTTGGCTGATACTGCTACCTGGGACTTAAGAAGGGACAGCCCTTTGCCCTCTAAGCACCGATAGTTTCTCTGGGACACAGAGAGGTGGGGCCATAGCCAAGGCCAGGCCAGGACCCCTGAGGCTGGGTGAGAAAGGGAGTTGGGAGCCTGCAGATCTGGGCTCTAGACTGGCCCCTGTCCGGTTGTGTGACTTGGGGCCAGCCCGTTCCCCTTCCCGAGCCCCAGTCTCCTCAGCTGGGCACTGCAAAGGTGAACCAGATGGTCAGTCCCCTCTGGCCCCTCCAGGGAGGGTCAAAAGCATGGATACGGGAACCAGCCAGGCCTGAGTCCCATTTCTGTCTCCATCACTTTCTGTGACTTGCCGTGTCACTTAGCCCCTTCATGCCTCAGCGCCTGTCTCAGCTTAAAGCCCTGCCCTGGCTTCCCACTATGTTTTGCAAAAAGACCCTCGGGATCTGCCCCCCCCCGCCCCCGCTCCAATTCCTGCCACGGTCCCCTCACTCATCACAACACCAGCCATACTGGAGCCCCAAATCCCCTCCCCCTGACCTCAGCGCCTTCACTGACGTCCTTTCCTCTGCCTTCCTCCTCCCTCCCTAGCTGGGTCCTATTCATTCATCAGAGCTCCGATGCCGCTTCCTCAGGGAAGCCTTCTGCTGACCCCTCTCAGAGCACAACTGTGGTCATTAAACAATTATGTCTCTGTACTATCTGTTTGATGACTGTCTCCATGGGGCACTGTGAACTCCCTGAGAGCAGGGAGGAGACAGTCTTGCTTGGGGCAGCATTTCCTGTCTCTTGTACAGTCCTGGCATAGAGTTGGCTCCCCAGTAATTTAAAAAAAAAAAGACTTTATTTATTTATTTTTAGAGAAGGGGAAGCGATGTGCAAGAGAAGCATCAATCAGTTGTCTCTCACATGCCCCCAACCAGGGTTCTGGTCCACAAACCAGGTATATGCCCTGACCAGGAATCGAACACATGTCCTTGCAGTTTGTGGGACGATGCCCAACCCACTGAGCCACACCAGTTAGGGGAAGCCCAGTAATTTTGTCAAATAAGCAGCGCTAAGAGCATATTACCCATCCTAAAATGGGTTTCCACCCCAATTTTAACATTTCTGAAATCAAGGATGTATTTTAAAACTCTAGTGACCAGGTAGCAGCTGTGACTTATGGGTCAATACCTGCACTTGCATGTCAAAACTTGCAGCTTGGAAGGACATCCCTGAGACAAGAGTGCATCCTCTGAAGAAAAGCTCTTGATGGCACGGGGCAATATTGTCTGGAAGGACACAGACCTCGGTGACTCTGAATGAAAGAATGATGAGTAAAGCCAGACTCTGTGCAAAAGTTGCAGGAATATCATCACTAAATTATTTTGGTTATAACTGTACTTTTATGTATGCACCATAATGATACAGGATGAAAAAAAAATCCAAGTTTAAAAGAATGACTTCAATAAGTATAAAAAAATTTCTTAGTGATAAAGAAACGCTGTATCATGTTTTATGGCGCGGGTTTTTTTCTTTTTTAGTGGCACAAAAATAAACGATGCATCTTTCAAGTGAAAGCGTCTTAGATTTGATTCACTACTGTAATTCCTGCCTTAGTGGGATTGTGGGGAGGCCACAGGCAGACACCCGGGTAGGGCGCAGAGCCCTGGGCGGCCACAAGCGGCGCTCTGCGCGCACCCCTGCCTTTCCAGCCCCGAGGAGTTCCAAGTATCTGGGCTCAGAGAAGCTGCACGGCATGTCGTTCTCCATGTTCCCTGTAGGTGGCGCTAGACAACCACAGTCTGGCGCAGCACTGGGCAACCGAGAGCATTCCCGGATGGAGGGTGAGGTGGGTGAGGCTGGAGGGAGATCCCAGGAGTGTCCTGCCCTGGCGTAGAGCAGCTCTTTCTCCACCCCAGGGGGAGGACTTGGCCAGTTCTACCAGCTCATCCAGCCCCGAGGCGGCTCTGGATGTGGAGGGTGCTTAGGGAAAGAAGTCAAGGACCCTGCCCTGTTGTGTGGGTGTGATTCTGGTTCCCCTTCTCTTTCTAGCCTCAGTCTCCCTCCCAGACAGTGAGGGCATGAGAGCCCTCAAACCTGAGCCTTGCCCTGGCCGGCGTGGCTCAGTGGGTTGGGCGTTTTCCCACAAAGCAAAAGGTCACCACTTCCATCCTAAGGTCAGGGCACATGCCTGGGTTGCTGGTTCCGTCCCAAGTCCAGGCATGTATGAGAGCAAAGGATCCGTTTCTCACATCGGCATTTCTCTTCTTCCCTTTCTCGCTCTCTAAAAATAAATAAATAAATAAAATCTAAAAAACAAGCAAACAAACCAACAAAAAAAAACTCTGAGCCCTGACGGTAAAGGCCTGAGGGGGCCGAAAGGACTCACCAGCTGCCCACAAGGCCGCTGGCTTACCTGCAGAGCCCAAAGCTCTGGGGCAGCTCTGTGCCTGACCTCGCCACTTCCTCCTGAGGTCATGACATTTCCCTTACTCCCTGGATTGGGAAACTGAGGCCCCAAAAGATGAAACGACTTCCCCAAGGCTATAAACTGTGAGTGCTTGGAGCCAGGAGAGAAAGCTAGGTCTGCTTGCTCTGTCTGCCAAATCTGCATGACCTCCGTGATGGAAGGGGTCGCAAATAGGGTGCGAGAGTTTCCCACCGAGGAAAATGACCTAAGAGAAGCTCCTTTATAAGATGATGGATTAATCATACAGGCCTTATTCATCTCCCTACTGAAACTACAGTAAAGAGATTTTTAAAAAGCCATTGCTTTCTTAGAAAAGGGCACAAAAAAAGCACAATCTATTAAAGAAAAACTTGATACATTGGGCTCTATCAAAAATTAAAACTTTTGCTCTTCGAAAGTCATGACTGAGAGAATGAACAGGCAAGCCACAGACTGGGAGAGAAATATCTGCAAACATATCTCTGACAAAGGACTGGTCTCCAGGATAAACAGACAATATCTACACTCAGTAACAAGACAAACAACTTCATTTAAAAATGGGCAATTTTGTGAAGTAAACAGTTACTTCACAAAAGAAGATATAGGGATAGACAATAGGCACTTTATAATAAGATGCTCAACATTGTTAGTCATAAGGGAAATGCAAATAAAAACCACAAAGAGATACGTACCACCAGAGCACACTGGAGTGACTGAGCTTTAATCTCAGGTGCTGGTGAGGGAGGGCACGGAGCAACCAGAACTCTCACATCCTGCTGATAATAATGTGAAATGGAACAACCACTTCAGTAAACAATTTTGCAGTTCTTACAAAGTTAAACTTATACTTCCTACATACCCATAAATCTGCTCTTCTGCCTTTATCCAAAAGGAATGAGAACAGGTCCACCTAAAGACTTGTTCAGGAATGTTCATAGCATTATTCATAATAGGCAAAAATAGCTCAAATGTCTGTCCACAGGTGAACGGTTGGCAGATTGTGGCGTGTCCGCACAATGCTTGGTATGAAAAGCAGTGAGTTAGTGAACGACGTGCATGAATCTCAAAATAATGAAGCTGAATGTAGGAAGTCTGACAAAAACAAGTTTATACTGAATGATATCTTTTATATAAAATGCAAACTAACCTCCAGCGGCAGAAAGTAGACCAGTGGTTGGGTGGGAAGGACAGGATTACCAAGGGGAGTGAGAAACTCCTGAGGCTGGGGATCTAGTCACTATCCAGACTGAGGTGGTGGTTTTACAGGCGGTCCCAGGTATCCACGTTTTCCAAAGTGTACATTTCAGATGCATGCAGTTTATTCTTCATTAATTATATCTCAATAAAGCTGTAATAAAAACTAATTTTTGTCCTGGCCAAGTTGCTCAATTGGTGGACGCTTCATCCTGCACATCAAGAACGTTGCGGATTTGATTCCCGGTCAGGGCAGTACCTAGGCTGCAGGTTCAATCTCTGGTACAGGAGGCAACAGATTGATATTTCTCTCTCACATCGATGTTTCTCTTTCTTTCTCTCTCTCCCCCACCCCCACTCTCCTTCTCTGTTTCTCTCTCCCTATGCATGTCCTTGGGCGAGGATTTAAAAACACAGAACAAAAAAACTAACCCTGGCTTGTGTGTCTGAAAAGGTCACCAGTTCGATTCCAAGTCAGGGCACATGACTGGGTTGCAGGCCAGGTCCTTGGTTGGGGGCGTGCGAGAGGCAACCAATTAATGTTTCCCTCTCCCATCAGTGTTTTTTCTCTCCCTCTCTCTTTCCCTCACTTTCCTTCTCTCTAAAAATAAATAAATGAAATCTTTAAAAAAAACCCTAATTCTTAACTTCAAGAAAACAATGAGAAAGGAAATGCATGTTCAGCTATGAATAATATTTACATAAGACAAATGTAAATGCAGAAGAGTGATTTTTTTAATTGAAATTTAGAATATATTGAGTGAGTTGCATAAAGAAACGTACAGATCTGAAGTGTGGCTAGAGTGGTACTGCATTAGAACGCTACCCTCCCAGTAGATGATGGGGGAGAGGAATAGGGGCGGCGCAGGGGTGCGCATCCTCCTTTATCACGACAGGCAGATGCCGTAGATGATAGACTGCAGGGAATGGGGTAGATAGGAGGTACCTGCTAAACAAATGTATCAAAAGACAGCAGTGTGTGTGCTCCTTACTTAGCAATAGGAGATGTGAAAGTGCTGGGGGAAAACCAGCTCAAAGTGTCAGAAGTGGTTCCTCGTGGGACGGTGGCACGCGGAGGCCAGGGAGGGGCAGACAGGAAACTGCCCTGTGTCACTGTCTTCCTTTCAGCAGACAGATTCCTTTTGCTCTCTGTGCACATATTGTATTTTACCAGTTCGAAGATGCCTGTTTGTTCACATTTTAACATCTTTAAAATCAAGACCCATCTATTTACAACCCACGGTGCACCTGACAGCTTTAATTGGCAGTGTTTTTAATGGCGCGTGTTACAGTTGGTGACAGATTCACTGAAGGATGGTGTCATTTTGAGAAAATAATTATTTCAAAGGGAAAAATGAGCTCACTGGAACAGCTGCTGTTCACTGAACTCCTACTGTAGGTCAAGTACTGTGTTTCCTGCCCATGTTTTTGTTTAATATTCTGCACAATCCTGGAGTATTATTCAAATTTTTGAGACAAGAAAACGGAGGCTCAGAGAGGTTAGGTGACTTCCTTAATGTCATCCAGCCAGGAAGTGACAAGCACGAATCAGAAGCTGCAGCTGTCTGACTCCAGGGAATGTTACCTCTGTGTTGACTACTTTGAAAGAGCTTCTTCCGCTGTCCTTTTGGTTGTAAGGCCCAAAGAGAGACAGGGGTTTGCTCAAAATCACACAGCAAGACTAAGGCGGAGTTGGACCTCGGCTTGTGTCCAGTGCCCTTCTCTTGAACCCAGTGTCTCCCCTCCTATCGTCACCCCATGTTCAGGACACAACTGAGAGCTTGCAGCTCCAAATGCAAGTGACACGTAAGAGGCCGGGAGGTGGACTGCAGGAGAGCCGGGCGTGGTATCTGGGGGCTTGGCAAACCTACGTTCCGTGAACAGAGCTGTGAGCGTCAAAATCAGCAGCTGGGCCCTGGCTGGTGCGGCTCAGTGCTTTGAGCACTGGCCTGGGAAATGAAAGGTCACTGGTTCAATTCCCTGTCAGGGCACATGCTTGGGTTGTGGGCCAGGTCCCCAGTTGGGGGCATGCGAGAGGCAACTGATTCTCGCACAATGATGTTTCCCTTCCTCTCTTTCTCCCTGTCTTCCCCTTTCTCTGAAAATAAATTTTAAAAATCTTAAAAAAAAGAAAAGGTCAGCAGCCAGGGACAAGGCAGCCCCACAAGAGAAGCCTGGGAGCAACAGTATGGAGAGAAATTGGGAGAGGGGGCCAGAGGCTTGTCTTGATGCTGTACTTACAGCAAACTCACTCTTTTTACGTAGTGGTATGTTTGTCTGGGGAGGCTGAGGCCCAGGGCTGCTGGTGGTTATCATGATGGACAGAGGGAAAAATCTGGCCAAGCCAGACCATTGGCTTTGCCTCCTCTCTTGGCAAGAACTGCTCCCACCTCCCAGGGTTGCAAAGAACTCTGGTCACGACTGACCAAGTGGCCATCTTACCAGCCCTCCTAACAGAAGCCTGGAGAGATCGAGCCGCGTTTCTGCAGTCACACAGCACGGAGCTGAGCTGATTCCAGAGAGGGGGTTCTAACACTTAGCAGCACTGCCTCTCCCACAGTGTTTACATGTATGTTTGACGGTACTTGTCCTTTTTGGGCATGGCCCCATGAAGCCACATCCTGTTTCTCGTTGTGCCTCACAGATGTGAATTTTCGATAATGAGGCACCAGGAGCTGATGTCTGACCTGCGGCCCTGCCTCCTCTTTCCTTTCTCCTCTGGCCCTGCTGGAGAGCCCTGGCAACCCCCGCCTGCACAGGGCTGCAGCCTGCCTGTGGCTTTTGCAGCATGTTCACACCTCGTGCCTTTGAGCTTCACTGTCTTCTTCTGGCAAATGGGAGGAAGGGTAGAGTTGACCATATCAGGCTCTTTGGAGACTGGATGAGCTGCCGTGTGTCGCGTGTGCAGCGTTGCACTGCGGAGAGTCTGGGAGGAGTCGGGGGACATGGGTGTGACTTCTGGTTCTGTCTCTGTGGCTCTCCACCCCTCTGCACCTCAGTTTCCTCATCTGTATGATGGGGGTGGTGGTCCTGCTGCACCTTCCATTTACCTAAAATAAGTCCAGGACTGAGATGGACATTACTGTGGTTCATGGTCATCATCGCTGCTCAGCTTCGTTGAGCCCCTTCTCCCATGGAAAGAAGCCATCTAGAAGACTCATACCAAGTCTCCTCTGTTCCTGAAAGTGCTAAGAATCCTCCATCTGAGGGGCCCCTGTGGTCATTGACTCCTTCACCTGCAAAGCGGGCACAAGGGCCATCTCGGCCTGACTGCGGGGTGATGAGAACTCAGGGGATCGATGCGTGTACATTTCCCCAGGGGAGAGTCATTCAGCAGAAAACCTCCTTCCCTCAGGTGTGCAAAGGGGAGTGATGAAGGAGGTTCGCTGCAGCAGGTTTGGAAAGGAGATAAGGGGAACTCTCCCTGTTCCGTCAGTAGCACCTGCAGTGACAGCCTTCAATAAAGCCCCCGCGTCCTCCACACCTGCTATTTGGCCCTGGGGAAGCAAGCCCCACCCACACGCCCCAGAGCTGATCTGACTGACTAATGGCAAAGTGGCCTGGCATCGCCTGTCACTTCTGAGATGAGGTTATAAAAAACTGTCACTTCCACTGTGCGCTCTCTCATTACTTGCTCTGAGGGAAGTAGCTGTCAGATCATGGGGACACCGAGATGGTCGATAGGAAGGCCCATGGGACCCAAGTCTCCGGCCACGGCCGGCAAGGAACCGAGGCCTGTGACAAGGCCCGGAGTGAGCCCGGGAGCCAATTCTCCAGCGGTTTCAGAGACGGCAGCCCCAGCTGAGAGCTTTACCGCATCCTCCTGAGAACCACCCCGCTGGGCCACTCCCGGATTCCAGACCCTCAGAGTCTCGGAGATGATAAATGTTTGTTGTTCTAAACTGCTGAGCATCAGGGTAATTTATTATAGAGCAGTAAATAACTAACACAGGGCCCCATGAAATCCAGTTAGTGTACATGTGTTATAAACGCCAGCTCCATGTTAAAGGGCATGTGTCCAAACATGAAATGATATCCAGGTTTTTTCCTAAGCCAGAGGAAACTGTGCAGAACAATATGTATCGTGTGATGCTTTTTGTATAAGAATGTGCTATCATTGCAGAGCAAAAATGTCTGGAAGAATCCATCTGAACTATAAGGCTGGTTATCTCTCGTCGTGGACACAGGCAAGGAGCACAGGGCACTTTCATGCATTTTTGTGATGCCTGAACTTTTTATAGATGTGGCCTCCTAAGTTTGGCAAACTGGTGGAAAAATACAATAATTTTTAAAAAACTTGCCCAAGATGAGCCTGCTAGGTAAAAAGCAACAACAATAAAAAGTTGGCTTCAAAATTGGTAACCCTTAAAACTTCAGTGTTTAACAGATTAGGCGTTAATTTCTCAGTCTTGTCAAGTTCCATGGGCAGCAGGGAGGACTGGAGGCGAGGGTGTGCTCCATGGAGTCATGGGGATCTGGCTGGCTGAGGCCCTGCTATTGTCACACGTGGCTTCCCATTGGCCCTAGGCGTAGGTATCAGCTGGCAGGTTGGGGGTGGGAAAAGGGTGAGGCTGAAGTGAGAGATTTTTCACAGGTCAGGTCTGGAAATGATGCCCGGTCACTTCTGCCCACAGTCCATTTGGCCAGGACTCAGTGACCCTCTCTGGCCAGTGGCTCCTGTCAATGACCGCATGACCATCCACCGCTCAGCCCCAGGTTGCCTGCCTGCTTTCATTGCGCTGTCTTATCTGA
Source organism: Pteronotus mesoamericanus (assembly GCF_021234165.1). Taxonomy (NCBI): domain Eukaryota; kingdom Metazoa; phylum Chordata; class Mammalia; order Chiroptera; family Mormoopidae; genus Pteronotus; species Pteronotus mesoamericanus. Next base: position 6,113,529 of record NW_026555258.1, read on the forward strand.
GAGCCTCAGCGCCAGGAATATTAGGACAAGGGCCTCCTGCCGCCCCAGACGCTGCCGCCACCACCCCCTGGAGGAAGGAAGTGCTGCGGCAGCACATTCTAGAAGGGTCAACTCTTCCCTGAAGAGGCCCAGCCTGTCCGGTGGGGTCTGTCACTCAGGAACACAGCTTTCCGACCTGCTGCCTCCCCCTCCCAGGGGCATGGCCCATCACCCTGGGCGGGGTTGTTTGAGGATGAACCGGGGGTCATGGAGCCCCAGGAATTGTTTGCAAACTGCCATGTGCATCCGCGTGTGTGTGCAAGCCAGTGGCGCCAAGGTCAAGGAGTGGGGTGCCTGCTGTTCCCTGTGCCCCGCATGTACACCAGGCATTGGGCTGAGGGCCTGCCCCGCGGGATGGGGGGGCCCTCCTGGCCACTCTCTGTGGAGGCTCCAAATGGGGACGCTGAGGTTCAGAGAGGTGACATCATGTACCCAAGGCCACACAGCTCCTAAGGGGTAAGGCTGAGGAGAGAGTGCAAGCTTGTCTGCCTGACTCCAACGCCAGGGTTCCTAATCCTACTCCATGTCATTCATTCATTCATTCATTCATTCAGCGTTTGCCGACTACTTACTGTGTTCCGGGTTCTGTGCTGAGGATAGAGTAGTGAGAAAAAGCCCAAAATGACCAAGTCCTTTCCCTCATAGAGCTTATACTTAGGCAGTGGGAAATAGAAAATAATAACAACAGCAGCAGCAACAGCAGCAAACACATGAGGTCAGTCCAGAAAGTATCCAGCATGTGATATGAAAAATAGAGCTATTTGTTGAAGAAGATATAAGAAACGTTGTACATAGGACAATGACGCCTCAGTCCCCTTCAAAGTTATGACCTTCTTGAGAAAATCTGGTTCATTGGCAGCGGTTTGAATCAAGTCATTAGCAACTGCAGCACGATGTTCCTTCTGCTCTGGTAGCAGAAGCCGTGGAATGAATTTTGCCACAACACGTTTCATGCCAACATCTTGCGTCAAAATCTCAGATGCAGCAGTTTCTGGAATCCCCAGATCAGCTTCTAGTTCTCGCACTGTCAGTCGCTGATCTTTGCCGATTGCAGCCCCTGCACGTTCATCATTCTCAGGTGTTCTGCTTATTGCAGGCCTTCCAGAACATGGGTCACTTCTGACAGATTCTCAACCATCTTTGAAGCATTTGTGCCACACGTTCATTTGTGCTGCAGTCCTTGCATCGGTCCCAAAAGCCTTCTGAATCATCCAAATAGTTTCTGCGGAGGAATGTTCAAGCTTAACGCAGATTTGATGCAGATTCATTGTTCTACTCGCTCCATCATTTTGAATGTGACAACCACACAGTACACATGTTCACTCAATGGCATCTACCGCCCCCACTGACTAGTACAGTGAAGTCGTCCTTGTTCACACATGCACATTCCAGGCCACTCTCCTTGGCTGCCAGGTTCCATTGATGTCACACAACCATTCTTGTTATATTAACAATGGCTGGACTTTTTCCGGGCAGACCTTGTATATATGGAGTACTTGTAATGTGCCAGGCACAGGCCAGGTACTTTGCATGTTCTTTAAGTTCTCCCAACAATCCTATGATTCAGTGCATTATTATTATTCATCACAGACGTGGAGGCTGAGGCCTAGAGAGACTAGATAACTTGACCAAGGGCAGAGGTAGTGTGTGGCATAGGCAGAATTCAAACCAGAGTCCAAGGTTCTTAACCATTCCATTCAGCTGCCTGTCTGACTAATAACAAAAGGAAGTGAAAATCACACAACAAATAAAAAAGATAATTTTAGCTAGCAATCAGTGCCAGAGAGAAACTAATGTAGGAAAATTTGGTTGAGAGTGCTGAGGATACAGGGGTATGGGAATGGATGTTCAGAATAAGTCTATTCCAGTTGGTGACATTTGAACTAAGGCCTAAATGACAAGGAGCCAGCAGCCGGGGAAAGATGTGGGGGAAGACCCAGCAGGCAGAGAATGGCCTGTGTCAATGTCCTGAGGCAGGGACAAGGAGGCCAGTGTGACCCGGAGCCTAGGAAACAGGGGGAAGGGAAGTATAGAAAGTGAGCCCAGACAATGGGTGGAGGGGAGCACCCCCTGTCTCCCCGAAGGTCTCAAAAGCCACATTAAGGATCCTACTTACTTGAAGAATGGTGAGATGCTTCTGGAGGATTGAAGCAGGGGAGCGATCGTTTTCAAACTGCGGTTCCTGACCTGCTTCAAGTTTTGAAGTTTTATTTCGAAAACCTAGTAAAATTGCCAGACTCCATACTGGGCCACGAGGAGCGAGGAGCCTGGAGCCTGGCCTGGGTTAGCATTTCTGCTTGTGTCCCAGACAAGTAAGGGGTACATCAAGGGCCCCAGTTCCAAAGAGAAAATGACAGAGAAGAGAGGGAACTACATGAGTGATCTATTACATAGTAACATATTACCCCCTAAACTCAGCAGCTTGAAACAATAAACATTTACTATCCCACAATTTCTGTGGGTCCAGGATCTTTCGCTCAAGGCTCTCATAAAATTGCAATCAAGGTATTGAGCAGGGCTAGGGTCCCATCTCAAGACTTAAATGGGGGAGGACTTGCTTCCAAACTCATGCACTTACTTCTTGGCAGCATTCAGCTCCTCATGGCCTATGGGACCAAAGGTCTCAGTTCCTCTGGGGCTGTTGGCCGGAGGCCTCCCTCAGTCCCCTGCCCTGTGGGCCTCTCCATTGGAATGCTCACAACAGGGCAGGTGGCTTCATGAGAGCCAGCACGTAAGGAAGCAGGAGAGGGCAAGACGGACGCCAGCGTCTTCTTGCAATCTAATCTCAGACATAATATCCTATCATTTTTTAATTTTTTTGGTTATAGCTGACATACAATATTATATCAGTTTCAGGTCTACGACATGATGATTAGACATTTATATACCTTACAAAGTGATCATTATGATAAGCCTAGTACCCAGCTGGCTCCATGCAGAGTTATTAGAGCATTATTGACTATAGTTCCTATGCTGTACTTTACATGCTGGTGACTGTTTTTATTGTATAACTGGCAGTTTGTACTCCTTAACCTCCTTTACCTTTTTTTGCCCATCCCCCACCCCTCCCATCTGGCAACCATGTTTGTTCTCTGTACCTAAGTTTGTTTTTATTTTGTTTTGTTTGTTACTATTTTTTTAGATTCCACATATAAGTGAGACCATGTTGTATTTTCTTTGGCTTATTTCACTTAGCATAATACCTTTTAGGTTCATCCATATCTTTGTGAATAGCAAGATTTTTTCTTTTTTATGGCTGAGTAATATTCCACTGTATATATGTACCACCTCTTTATCCATTTGTCTTTTAATGGGCACCCAGGCTGCTTCCATATCTTAGCTATTATAATAAATGTGGCAATGAACATAGGGGTGCATATATTCTTTCAAATTAATGTTTTCCATTTCTTCAGATAAATACCCAGAAGTGGGATTGCTGGATCATATGGTAGTTCTATTTTTAATTTTTTGAGGACCCTCCATACTGTTTTCCATAGTGGCTGTACCAGTTTACATTCCCACCAACAGTGCATGAGTGTCTGTCCCATCGCTTTTTTCTTAATGAGCTTCTTTATTTTGGAATAATGTTAGATTTACAGAAAAATTGCAAAGATAATACAGTTTCTGTATTCTCCTAGTCACCCAGTTTCCCTTAATGTTACCGTCTTAATTTATCATGGGCGTTTGACAAGAGAAACCAACTTTGACACATTGTTATCAACCAAACTCCAACGTTTATTCAGATTTCACTCATTTCTACACTAATGTCCCTTTTCTGTTCCAGGACCCAATCCAGAATGCCACATGACACTTCGTCATGCCTCCTTGAGTTTTCTCGGGCCTGTGACAGCGTCTCAGTCTTTCCTTGTGTTTCATAACCTTGAGTTTTGAGGAGTACTGGCTAGTATTCCGTAAAATGTCCTTTGGTCTGGGCTTGCTTTCTCACAACTATGTTGGGGGTATAGATTTGGGAATGGGATACAGAAGCAGGGGAAGTGCCCTCCTCACTACGTTATATTGGCAGATGCATGACGCCCATGGGACGTCCCCTGCGAAATTAACCCTCTCTTGGTTAAGATGGTGTCTGACAGGTTTCTTCACTGGGAAGTTATGATATTTTTTCTTAAAATAAAAAACTCCTTTCTTATTTTATTTTATTATTGTTATTTTTATCCTCACTGGAGGACATGCTTACTGATTTTGGAGAGAGGGAAAGGAGGAAGAGAGAGAGGGAGAGAAACATTGATGCAAGAGAGAAACATCAATCAGTTGCCTCTTTTAGGTGCCCCAACTGGGACTGAATCTGCAACCTAGGCTTTTGCCCTGACTGGGAATCGAACCTGTGACCTTTTGGCTTATGGGTCATTGCTCTGACCAACTGAATCACACCGGCCAGGGCCAAAATACTTCCTTTTGTTTAAATAAATAAATAAATAAATAAATAAATAAATAAATAAATAAATATACTTGAGAGAGAAATATTGATTTGTTGTTCCACTCATCCATGTATTTATTGGTTGATTCTTGTATGTGCTCTGATCAGGGATCAAACCCACAATTTTGGTTTAGCAAGACAATGCTCTAACTAACTGAGCTACTCGTCCAGGGATGCAAGGTTATGATCCCCCCACCTTTTCCGTACTCTATTCTTTGGAAACAGATCCCTAAGTCCAGCCCATACTTAACAGGTGCAAAATTAAACTTCAGCTCCTGAGAGGAGTATCGTAATTATTTGGAATTCTTCTGTAAGGACAATTTGTCACCAACCTCCCATTTGTTTATTTTTATTCAATCATTTACTTATATCAGCCTGGATCATGTATATTTTTTACACTTTGAGTTGTAATTCAATACTCTGTTATTTATTTTGATGCTCACATTGTCCTGGCTTTGGCCATGGGGCGCTCTCTCAGGTGAGCTCTGGTGCCCTCTTGACGTGCCCCAACCATCTGTTTTGGGAGCATTTCCTTGCTTTCTGGCCCTGCAAGATGCTCCAGGCGCATCTCATATTTTCCCTTCAGCTTAGCATCAGCCATCGCTCAGAGCCTTGATCACATTTACTGGAGAATGGTATTTAGAAACCAGGATCTGGGCGCCGGGCCTTAGTTGTCTGTTGCTACTAGGGTGTCACGTAGGCCTTCTAAGCCATCCCATGACTGTCATTGTTGCTGTTGTTGTTTTCCAATTAATTGATTTATTTTTAGAAAGAAGGGAATGGAGGGAGAAAGAGAGGGAGAGAAACATCAGCCCTGGCTGGTGTGGCTCAGTGGGTTGAGTGCCAGCCTGCAAACCAAAGGGTCGCTGGTTCAACTTCCAGTCAGGGCACAATGCTTGGTTTGCAGGCCAGATCCCCAGTTGGAGGTGTGCTAGAGGCAACCACACATTGATGTTTCTCTCCCTGTCTTTCTCCCTTTCTTCTCCTCTCTTTAAAGTAAATAAATTTAAAAAAAAAGAAGAAGAAGAAGAAAAAGAAGAGGAAACATCAATGTGCAAGAGAAACATCAATTGGTTGCCTCTCACACGCCCCCAACTGGGTACCCGCCCACAACCTAGGCATGTGCTCTGACCAGGAATCCAGCTGACGACCTTTCGGTTTGCAGGACGATGCCCAACCCACTGAGCTACACCGGTAATGGCCCATGACTTTCGTTGCATCTATTCATTCAGAGCTGGTCCTGAGATCCAGCCCGCTGACTGTCATGGGGCAGGGAGTACACAGAGGCACGGATACCAGAAGACGAGATCACTGGGGGCCATCTTAGAGGCTGCTTGCCACAGTGACTTAACCAAAAGGAGGCATTGCGAAGGTGAGGACCACTGCTCCTGTGTGTCGGCAGGGGACAGGCAGGAACACCACGCAGCTGTGAGCAGGAATGAGGAAGTCTTTCCTCACTGACAGGCAACAATAGGCAAGACCCTCTGGAGCGGAGCCACGGATGTGGTGTCAGACTTTTCTCTTCCTAACGAGAGAAAAAAACAGAATATATATTTGTATTTGTGTAAACTATCCTTGGAAAGACGCACAAGATGCTCATAACACTGAATTCTCGGTGGGAAATGTATAGCTGTATCTATATTTACCTCTCTAAGCATTTATAAATGCTTAGAATATTTTTGGAACAATGTGAAAATATTATTTGTTCTAAACATTACATTAGAAAAAAAAATTTAAATATCCTGTTATGGCAAGCAAAGGGCAAAATCTGACAATTTTCCTGTGGTTTGGGAAGAGAAATGTGGTTGGCAGGCCAGGGCCCTTGGGGGACAACCAGGCTGAGCTCCTGGCGAAGAGGCAACCTCATTCCCTCAAAACATCATCATCTGTCACACTCGGTTTGTGCAGTAGTTTGAATGCTGTTGTTCTTGTAGTTTGGTCGGTGCTTAATTTGTAGCTGTGCTCTGTAGTGGCCAGGAATACAGAACTCAGGAGCCTGACTGTGTGTGTCCAAACCCTGGCTCTGTCCCTTCCCAGCTGGGCGACCATGGGCAAATGACTCACTTCTCCGAGCCTCAGTTTCCCCTCCTGAAAATGGAGGCAATAATAGCCCCTATCTCACAGGTGGTGGTGCTGGTAATGGTAAGTAATTGGTGAGTTAATACATGTCAGGTACATACAGCAGGGGATCAATGAACAACACTTAGTATGGTTATCAAGTTCATACATATTCAGGGAACAGCATAATGGAAATCGCCTCTGGAGCTCTGTGAGATTTCCGCCTCTCAAATGGGTGCTTGTGCTCTCGAGCTGGAGGCAAGTTGGGCTCCCACGTGCACGCGGCCCACGCCCAGCCCAGCTGTTCACTCGAGAACTGGCACTGTCTGCTCCGTCCCCATCCTCGCACCTTCCCCAGCGCAGGCTGAGATGTGAGCTCTGCGGGCTGGGGAGGGCCTGCTGGTTACGGCATCCCTGCTGCCCAGCCCGGTGCCTGGCACAAACGAGCATCCCGTAAGCATTGGGTGACTCCCTGAAGGCAGCAGGCACGAGTAAATGGAAAACCCGGCAGTGTGTCCACGTGACCGTGTTGTTGACCCCCGCTCCGGTGGTCACGGAAGGCTCCCAGGAGGAAGTGGGGTGGTGGTTGTGGTGAGGAGGATGTTCTAGATGGAGGGGACAATGTGTACAAAGGTTTGGAGACGAGGCAGCATTCTGTTTCTTCAGGGATCTGAAAGTAGGTTAACCTGGGCGGAAGTCACAGGATGTGGGCAAAAGTGGAAGGGACAGGTAGGCAGGGCCCAGACAACTCGCCAGGAGGAGGTTGGACTTAGCCCTGAGCAGGAGGGAAGAGGGCCTGGGATGGGGCATCTGAGCCTAGTTAGGGGTGGAGGAACCCCCGACTGAGCTCGTGCCCCTGGGCTGCACATTGCTGTGATGGCTTTGGGCAAGTTGCTTTTTCTTTCTGAGTCTCAGATCTTTCATCTGTGAAATGGGCACCAGGTCCTTCTGAGGGGGACACCAGAAGGACCACCGTGTGCCCTCCTATAGTCTGCTGGTGGGCCAGGAGTATCCGTCTGCTGGTTGGCAGGCTAGTCTGGCAGATGTATAACATTCTTAAAATGTTCCCAACCTCCAACTCAGCAGTTCCTTTTCTTAGAACTTAGCCTGAGATAATAATTTAACAGTTGTGAAAAGATTTGGCTGGGAGGATGTTCGTCAGGGTGCGGCCTGCAGCGGCGGAGCAGCGGCAGGCAACCTGTGTCCGGCTGTGCCACCAAAAGCTGTACTGAAAATTTTCATCTAATGGCTTGCAAAGGTTCTCATAGCACATTAAAAGTTTTTTATTGTAAAAATAATACATCTCACTTTAAAAAATATTTGAACCCTAAAGACAACCATAAAATAAAAACTGGAAGATCCCCTTCTACCTGCCCATTTCTACTCCTGAAAGTTAACCAGTTAGCAGTTCATTAAGGCATCTTTCAGACTTACATCAATGCATATGCAAACACATAAACATATGCACATAGTTATGGATATTATATGACATATACATAAGATGATATTTTTATTAAGAATATGCATGGTTCTTGTTTTGTTTTTACTAAGTGCCAAATGTTTGTTATTTATTGACTTATTTAATGCTTGCAACACTTAAGAGACAGAGAATATGCAAAGTTTCTTTTTTTTAAGTTTTTATTTATTGATTTTAGGGAGAGAGGAAAAGAGAGAGAGGCAGAAACATCGATTTGTTGTTCCACTCATTCATGCATTTATTGGTTGATTCCTGCATGTGCCCCAACCCAGGACTGAACCTGTAACCCTGGCTCAGTGGAAAGACACCCAGCCAGGGCAAAATACCCACCCTCGGGATCCAGTAGCCATGCTGTAAGGAAGCTCAGACAGACTGCAGAACGAGGAGAGGTACTTGGGGAGAAGCGCTGGAGGCTGAGAGGCCACCTTGAAAGTGCCAGCCCAGCCAAGCTCCCCGTTGAATGTAACCACATGAGCGAGCCAGCTGATGCCTCGTGGAGCCAAAGAACTGGACAGTTTGGGTGGTTTGTTACTCAACCATAAGTAATAGGAACATAGATTGTTCTGCATCTTTGAAAGAATCTTAATATCAATACATACATATATCATGAACATCCTCTCACGTCAGTTCATATTGATCAGTTCATTCATTTTAATGACTGCATAGTTTTCCATGGGACCAATGAAGCATAATTTCCTTATCCATCTCCCACTAACAGACATTAGGTGGTCCCCGATTCTTTGCCATGACAAACAGTGCTACTTCCTTGTGTGAGTATCATTGCCAACTGATATTAGAGTGTCTTTAGGATAAATTTCCAGAAGCAAAATTGCTGAGTCAGAGGGTTCACACTCCAAAACTTTTCACAGATATTGCCAAATCACCCTCCAAAAGGGTCTTTACCCATTTGCTCTCCCACCACAACGGCTGAAGGAGGCAGGCTCCGAGCCCTTGTCCACATCTGGTGTGACCCAGTTTGAACAGCCACTTAAAGAGCAACATCAGCCAGAGTGAGCATGTGAAAACGTTACTGAAGTGGCTGGGTGGGGTGAGGGCCCCGGCTGCAGGGAAGATTTCTGCAGCTGCAGGGAGCCACGTCTGGGCCTCAGCTCCACGCCCCACCCCCGCCCCGCCTGGGTTCCTTCCCCTTCTGCCTGGGCAGCTTTGCTCAGCACATCCTCTTTCAGTGCTGCCCTTGAAGGCGCCTCCCAAGCAAACCTGCCTCATGCACAGGCCCAAGTTCCTCCAGCTCTCACCCCGACTCACAGCGACCCTCTGGCTCAAATGGGCGCCCACCCCAGGCCCTGACTCCAGCAAAGACAGGAGCCTCCCAGGTTTGCCGTGTGCCTTTGCACAGACCTGGGATCTCCTCTGGGCCCATACCGGCTTTGAAAAACTGCAGGTGATAACAATATTAACCTTCGGGCTCTGTTATCTATTCCTTCAGCAAACAGATTTAAAAAAAAAAAATCCATTTTTTTAAAAAACATTTTATTTGTTTTTAGAGAGAGAGGAAAAGGCAGGAGAAGGAGAGGAAGAGAAACATCGAGCAGTTGCCTCTTGCATGCCCCCACCTTGAGGACTGGGAGTCGAACTGGCAACCTTTCAGTTTGCAGGCTCAATACACTGAGCCACACCAGCCAGGGCCCAATAGGCAGTTTGTCTCTGTTTGTCTGCCCCTTCTCTCCATCTCTTCAGCAAACATCCTGAAGAGGCTTGCTGGTCTCTGAGTCCCCACAGACTAGTGGGAAGCAGAGATCGAGCAGGTAACCACAGAGATGTGTATTTTTGTGTACTTATATTTGGAGATATGCCATGCGAGATCCAGACTGGATTTCACAAAAACCTGATTTAGGTGGAGGCTTAGATGGCCATCAAATTGACAGCTGAGTGTGGAGGCGCTACGCGGGTGGCAAGCAGGGTAACTGCATTGCAGGTGGGTGGAACGGCTTGTGCAAAGGCCCCGCGGTGGGAGGGGCATGTCACATTGTTTTCTGGGACTGAAAGAACTGAGTACAGATAGTGAAGGGGAGAGCAGTTGGAGATGAGGCCTGAGGGATCAGCAGGACTATACCATTCAGGGCCTTGCAGGTTACAGCGTAGACTCTTTTGGTTTTTTAACTCCTCCCCTGAGAATGTATTTATTCATTGTAAAGAGAGATGAAGGGGGAGAGAGAGAGAGAGACAGAGAAATGTAAGTGCGAGAGAGAAACATCCATGAGTTGCTTTCTGTACATACCCCGACAAGGGATCGAACCTGCGACCTAGGCATGTTCCCTGACCGGGAATTGAACCCGCCACGTTTTGGTGTATGAATAATGCTCCACCCACTGAGCCACACCAGCCAGGGCCACAGTGTTCACTTTTAAACTAAGAGCACTGGGGAGCCATTGATAGGATGGTGAGATTAAGTGAGATAACATCCTATAAAGTTCTCAACCCATGGTTAGTGCCCTTGTGAGGACTTGGGGCCACTCAGATAATCCCAGTTCATCTCCCTGTTTTAAGATCAGATGACTAGCAACCTTAATTTCATCTGCAACTTTAATTCTTGTTGCCATGCAACCTGCAGAGTTCACACTAATTCCAGTATAAGGATGTGGACACCTTGGTGGGGGGTCATTATTCTGCTAACCACACCCCCTCCCCCTTTCTGCCCAGGCCTGCCCTTCCTTACCATCCCCACCAGGCAGGTGTGAGCCCAGGAGGAAGTGTGTGCCACCCACATTTCTAGAGAAGAAACAAAGGCTCCTCACAACACACCTTTATGGAATGTTTCTGAGTTTGAAAAGGGCTTTCACATTCTTGGGGGTTAGTACTATTTGTTCTAATCCACGTCTGAGAAACAGTGGTGAGAGAGGTCAGGCAGCTGGCCCAAGGTCACGGGGGCAGGAGTAAATATTGCTGGACTCTCTCCCAGGCCTGACCCCAGCTCCTCCCCCGCTCTCAACCGTCCCTGAACATCTTGATGATTTTTCAAGGCCACTCTGAGGGAGTCCTGTGGCCAATTTGCCCTTATTTCTGGCTTCTGGCCAAAAGCCATGGGGTCATACTTGAAAGACTTCCTCAAACCCTGCAAGGCATCACTCTGGCAATTTCTGCCTGAATTAGAAGCACAGGCTATTTCCACCGTATACCAATGGGGCTTTAGTGGACACAGGTTTCCAGGGGAGTTTCCTGGCAATGTGTTTCAAAAGCCTTAAAAATATGCATTGCTTTTACTCGTTGATGCTACATGAAGAAATAGACAAATATGCAGAATTGCACATACAGGGTTGTATATCACAGCATCGTGTCGAATAGCAAATATCAAAGCCAACCAAGGTGTTCATCCATAGGGTCTTGATGTCCCCTCTCGTGACACTGTATAGTCATTAAAAATGATGTAGAGCCATTTAGTGATGTATATAGGCCATGAATGAGCACATGGAAAGACGCTCCACTCCATAGTCACCAGGGAAGCACAAAACCCACAACAAGACACCAATGCAGATTTATTACAATAGCTAAAATTAAAAAGACTGACCATATCACCCTGGCTGATGTGGCTCAGAGGGATGGGCATCGTGTGGCTAAACCGAAAGGTCGTCGGCTGGATTCCCGGTCAGGGCACATGCCTGGGCTGTGGACCAGCTCCCCCAGCTGGGGGCCTGTGAGAGGCAACTAATCGATGTTTCTCTTGCACGTTGATGTTACTCTCCCTTTCTTTCTCCCTCCTGTCTCGTCTCTCTAAAATAAATAAAATCTTTTTAAAAATAGACTGACCATATCAAATATTGGCAAAGATGAAGAGTCACTGGATGTTGCACATACTGCTTGTTGGTGGGGGCGTGGAATGGTGTAACCATCTTAAAGAGCAGCATGGTAGTTTCTTGAAAAATTAAACATATACTTACCATTTGATTCAGCCATTCCACTCTGAGGTATTTACCCAAGAGAAATAATGGCAATAGTATATAAATGTTTATAGCAGCTTTCTTTGTAAAAGCCCCAAACTGGAAACAACTCAAGTGTCTGTCAACAGGTGAACAGATAAGCAACTGTGGTATGTCCACCCAATGGAATCTACTCAGTAATCAAAAGAAACTATCAGTCCACACTACATGGATGAGTCTCAAAATAATTATGCTAAGAGAAGCCAGACCAAAAAGAGTGTGTACTGTATGGTTCCATTTATAAAAAAAATTCAAGGAAAGGCAAGCTAATCTACAGGGATAGAAGGCAGATCAGTGGGGCAGAGCAGGAAGGATTACAAAGTGGTACAAGGGCACTTTCAGGGGTACAGATATGTTTGCCATCTTAAATGTGGTGATGGACTCATAGATGTATACATATGTTGAAACATACTGTACACTTTAAATATGTGCATTTTATGACCTGTCAATCATAACTCCATAAAGCTATTTTTTTTTAAAGAAAACATGCCCTCTTGATACATTGCTAAATTTTTTTAAAAGGCAGTTTCCAATGGTATATACAATCTGACTTTCTTTCTGGGGGGAAAAAGGCATTTGCGTGGGTATATTTTCTGGAGGATGGGGCCAGAGGTGAAGCAGACTTTTTTTCTTTAAAATTTCCTGCATTTGTGTAATGCTCTTTTAACACCCACATGTCTGTATTTATATTTATAATAAATAAAGCAATTTCCATTTTGCAAGAGGAAAACCCAACAAGCACCCTAAGAGGGCCTAAGCTTCCCTCCTCCCACTCATCCTCTCCGGCCGGAGGCGGAAGGTGACCCAGGCTCAGGGGCTTCCTGTGAGCTGGTCCCCAAGCACAGCAGCCCCCAGGGCAGTGACGAGAGCAGCCCTGCAGATGCTTCCCGGAAGGCCCAGGGAAGGAGGGGAGGGGTCAGCCCGGGCCAGACCAGTAAATCACTTGTGGAAGGGGCCCAACGTTTCCTCTGCAGAAGCAGGGCCAGAGTTGGGGAAGCATGTGCAGCATTTGAATGAGTAAGGGGCACCCAATCTTGGGGGTGGGAAATTTACAAGGAGTAGGCAGTGCAGCCCAGCTCCAAGGGACTGAAACAAAGGCCCAGAAGAGCAGGACCCTCCTGAGTTCTTAGTGCCTAGGGCTACCTGCTTCATTAACCACTTTTTGGGCATATTGCTAACACTGGTAGTAGTTTGTGTGCAACAAAGACTAGTTATGAGCCAGATTCCCAAGGTAGAATCTGATTGACCCATCTTGGGTCATGTGGTACCTAGTCAGCCAATGGGGTAAGAGGTCTGTCCGGAAAAAGCCCAGCTGTTCTTAATATAACAAGAGCAGTTTGGGCCACATTGATGTAACCTGGCGGCCAAAGAGAGTGGAATGGAATGTACATGTATGAACAATGACGACTACACTGTACTAGTCAGTGGGGGCAGTAGATGCCATTGAGTTAACATGTGTAGTGTGTGGCCGTTGCATTCAAAATGACTGAGTCAGCAGAGCAACAAATCTGCATCAAATTTTGTGTTAAGCTTGAACAATCCTCTGCAGAAACTATCTGGATGATTCAGAAGGTTGCAGCTATGGGCAACGGGTGATTGGCAGCTTCATCATGACAACGTGCCTGCTCATGAATCACATCTCGTGCAGAGTTTTTTGGTGAAACATTAAATCACCCAAGTGACTCAGGCTCTCTACAGACCAGATTTGGCGCCCTGCGATTTCTGGCTTTTCCCAAAACTAAAATCACCTTTTGAAGGAAGAGATTTCAGACCATCCATGAGATTCAGGAGCAGGGCGGGAAGATACACAGAGTGAGCCGAGGAGTCAGAACGCAGGTGATTCGGAAGCCTTGTCATCGCCCCCGCCGCAGCTCCGTCCCACAGCTGAAACACTGGCATGGCCACCATAACAAGTCACAATAAAAAGACGTGCTGAGCAATTTCCACACAGGAGGATGCTGAGTAAGCAGACGCCAGTGCCTGCTCCAGGCGGCATGCTGGAGCGCCTTGTCTAACCACCGGCGTTTAACGCTAACATAAATGCTGCCCCAGCACCTTCTACAGGCCAGGCCCCCATCCATGCACCTCACAGATATTCACTCACGGAGCTCTCCTGACAACTCCAAGAGCTAGCTCCTGATATCTCCATTTCACAGATGGGAAAACTAAGGCACAAAGAGGCTCAGAAACGTGCCCCAGTTCCCAGAGGCAGGATTCACTTCTGAGCAGACTGGCTGTGCTGCCCTGCTCAGAACCAGGGCCCCCTAGGCACTGGCGTTGCTGTCAGGCACTGAGACGCAGATCGAGGCACGCGTCCCACCCTGCGGTCTCCCTGCCTTGGGAGGGGAGACGGCATAAAGAGCAATAACCGGCACCATCAACTGTCACTGTCGTTTGACGAGCTGCAAGCTTGGTGCTCTGAGATTATCTACAAAGGGATCATCCTGGCTGGAGGGATCAGGGAGGGCTTCCTTGCAGAAGTGACACAGGTGCTGAGGTTTACAGAGTGGCAAGGGGGGGGGTTGCTGGCAAAGTGGTGAGAGGAGAGTGTGAGGGTGCGAGGAAAGACGTCCAGGTGAGAGGGAACAGCCTGTACAGCGCGCCCCAGATAAGGAAAGCACTTTGCTGAAAGTCACCCCAGGCAAAGGTGACAGGCCGTGCGGGATAAGGATTCCCCGCCCCCGCCCCCGGTCTCCAGGAGACCCGGCTCCCTGTCACCCTGCTCTGACTCCCCACCTGCCGTGACAATTGAATGCCTGCAGCTCCCTGAGGCAGCAGCAGGACAAACCTGTGGTCACGAGAGATGTTTGCCACCAAGTGGCCCAGACGGACACTAATCACTTTAGTTCCTGGTTTGCTGACGTCATGATGATTCAGGGAAAAAGCCACTTGCTGGATCCTGAGAAGGAGTTCAGCTGGCCCAGCTTCCCATGCGCGGAGATGCTAATCAGAGGCCAGCCTGGGCACTGCTCACCTTGAAAAGGGGGGCCCAGCGGTTTCTGCAGACCAGCCCTGGCCTCGCTCCAAGGGATTATCTGGACATTGAGTTAAAAAGCAAATGCTGGGGCTTTGAGAAGTGCTTTGGCCTTGGCCGTCTGATGGGTATTCTGGACAAGAATGGTCAATTTCTGGGTCCCAATGGCAGCAACGGGGCTGTCACAAGAGGCTAGGTCACTCTCGAGGGTTAGATACCACTCAGCAGGGCAAGACGACAGCTGTGGCGTGTACCGGCCAGCGGGGCCAACACGGTAGCAAGGGCGGTAAGGATAGGAGAGCTGACCCCCTCCTTGTCTATAGGTAAATCTGGTTTCGCCTTTCTAGAGGGAACCTTAAAGACGTTCTCGACCTGTGGCCCAGAGGCTCAACTTCTGCAAATTACCCTCCACAGATGTTCCACAAGTGCACAGGGCGCGTTTACCAGAGTGCTCACTGCAAAGCGGCTTGAAATATTTAAAGTTGCGAACACCCCAAACATACCCTGATGGAACTGGCT
The DNA here is from genome assembly GCF_021234165.1 of Pteronotus mesoamericanus. Taxonomy (NCBI): domain Eukaryota; kingdom Metazoa; phylum Chordata; class Mammalia; order Chiroptera; family Mormoopidae; genus Pteronotus; species Pteronotus mesoamericanus. Next base: position 6,128,966 of record NW_026555258.1, read on the forward strand.
AAACCCAGCATGGATTTAAACAGCAGACAACTCACTGCTCAGCCCTGGAAGAGAATGTCCCTGCAAGGAGCAGCCTTTAAGAGTCACTGTTGGCTAAAACAAAACAACATAAAAGGGACAAAATAATGTGTGTTGTGTTGTGTGTGTTTTTTTTTTTAAAGCTATTACTACAAGCTTTGAAAAAACTGTCTAAAGTATCTAAACCTCAATCATCGTGGGGGTCTTTCATTTTATAAACTGCTTGTTACAGTATAAAATTGTGCAATGCTTGAATTTTTAAATGATGAGCATGTGTTACTTTTGCTAAGAGAACAGTCTTCTTTTTCAGTGTAAGCATTGACCGCTATGAACTTCCCTCCCTGTCCTGCTTTCGTGCATCCCATAAATTTTGTTTTTGTTTTCATTTGTTCTCCAGATATTTTCTAATTTCCCTTGTGATTTCTTTGACACATTGGTTGCTTAAGAGTGTGTTGTTTAGTTTCCACATATTTGTGAATTTTCCAGCTTTCCTTCTGCTATTGATTGCTAGTTTCATTCCACTGTGGAGGGTGTGCTGCATTTGAAATCAGACAAGCAGTGATTAAAACAGAAGGCGAGCCCTGACCAGTGTGGCTCAGCTGGTTGGGCATTGTCCCGCAAAGCAAAGGATCGCCAGTTTGATTCCCAGTCAGGGCATACGCCTCTGTTGTGGGTTTGGTCCCCAGTTGGGGTGGGTACAATAGGCAACCAATCAATGTTTCTCTCCCTCTCTTTCTACCTCCCTTCCCCTTTCTCTAAAAAAAAAAAAAAAAAAAAAAAAAAAAAAAAAATGCAGCATGATGGTTAAGAACTCTGGCTCCAGACATGAGATTTGGAGTCAGCTCCATCATTGATCACCCATGTGACCCTTGACACGATGTCCCTCTCCGTACAATCGAGCTTCCTGTCCTCAATGAGCAAAAGGGCCCCTAAGTCCCCGTGTGGCCCTCACCCTGTGGGAGGTGTAGTGTCAGTAGTGTTCTGTTGTTCATTTCTTCCTTCCATCCTTCCTTCAGTACTCACTCCTCACTCACTGGGTTCCTGTAACACTCTAGGCCCTGGGTGGGGATGGGGGGACAGCCATAAACTCTTCTGCGAAGTGGGGATAATGAGTCTTAGTCTTTTCAGGCTGCTATAACAAAATACCACAGACTGGGTGGTGTATAAACAACAGAAATTTATTTCTCAGCGCTCTCGAGGCTGGGAAATCCAAGATCAGGGAGCCAGCAGAGTTGGGATCTGGTGAAAGCTGGTTTCCTGGTTCATCGAGGGCTGCCTTCCTGCTGTGTCCTCATGTGGTAGAAGCAAGGAAAGAGCTCTCTGGGGGGTCTCCTGCAAAAGGGCACAATTCCCATTTGTGAGGGCTTCACCCTCATGACCTGATGACCCTCCCCAAAGGCTCCACCTCCAAATGCCATCATCATATTGGGGGTTAAGATTTCAACATACAAATTTTGAGGGGACACTAACCCTCAGTCTATAACAATTATGGAATCACTGCAGGTGGTTGGCAATTGAGGAGAGCCCTGGAGCACATTGCTTAGCCTGGGGCATGGGCTCCCCAGGGTGAGATCCATACAGAAGCTGTTTTTAAGATTTTATTTATTTATTTTTAGAGAGAATGGAAGGAAAGGATAAAGAGAGGGAGAGAAACATTGATGTGCAAGAGATAGACTGTCAGTTGCTTCTCGCATGCCCTCAACTGGGGACCTAGCCCGCAACCCAGGCATGTGCCCTGACTGGGAATCAAACTGGTGATATTCTTGGTTTGCAGGCCAGCACTCAATTCACTGAGCCACACTGGCCAGGGCACTGTTGTTGTTTAGAGAAAGAGAAGTGACAGCATAAAGGCCTTCTTTAAAGCCAATAGCCCTGCAGGAGAATGGTCAACACCACCCTGCCTTGGGCTGCGTCACTGGTGTTGATTTCTACCACGCCCCCCAACAAGACCTCCCCGAGGTCAGGACGATTGAGACTGTTTGCACTTGTATCCCCAGGGCTTACAACAGTGCCTGATACAGAGTGGGCGCTCAGTTTTTGTTTTAGTCAAACAGGCACTATTCTAACTAGCACTTCACAAATATCTACTCATTCATTATGTATAACATCACTGGGAAGTAAGTAACAGATTCCCATTTTAGAGATCAGGAACCAAGTCCACAGTCAAGAAGCGGCAGAGTTAGAATTTGAACCTGGGTGACGTTTGGTGAAGGAATGAAGGAAGGAAAAGGTGAGGTGCAGGATCTGGGGTGTCTCGGCTGAAATGCAGAATCAGAGAGCAGGGTCCTTAGCAATTTCCACCTTCACTCCCCTGTGGGTTCACAAATGACAAGTGAGGCCTGGGGACTGCGAGGGTGGGACCTCAAGGCCAAATAGGGCGTTAAAGGTCAGGGTTCCCAGGTCACAGCTTCGTGATCCCAGGCAGTTACAAGTGTGGGATGTGTCAGAAAACCCCAAGTGTTAAATACCCGACTATCACTGAAAAGAGGTTTGTAATGAATTGAGTAGAAAGGACAGATTACAACACATAGTGTGATGTTAATAGTCAACATTTGATAAGCACTTCTTTTGTGCCAGGTAATTTGCAAAGCTCTTTACAGACCGGTTCTGGCAGAAGTAAGGCCCGCTTGAGTGTGGTTGGTAGGGTAATAATATGAGTGCGATAATTTACAGTTTTAATTTGAACATTTCACCTAAACTGTCATATAGTGCGCTTGAGTGTGATATTGTTACGTCACAGAATTACATGCTTATGATTCTGTAATAAGAGATTTTGTAATAAAAAACGGGTTTTAATTTGTGCTGGACTCTTTACATTACTACCTCGTCAAGTCTTGAAAAAAACATAAGGCCACTAAACCCATTTTGCAGCTGTCAAAACTGAGGCTCAGAGACTCCAAGCACCTGGTTCCGGGTCACAGGGCTAACAGGTAGGTGAAGGAGGCTCACACCCTCGTCTGATTGCCCTGTCCCAGCTGCTCCCCCTGTCCCCCACTGTCCCTCAGATGCGTCACCACTAAATGGCGTCACCGCTGATTTTCACATTTGAAAATCGTAGCTGTTGCTGACAGTGACATGAGCGACTGCGACTAAGAATTCAGAAAATAAGCAGAGCTCAGCAAGGGCTAAAGGGCTGTGTGTGTGCGCCAGTACCTGAGAGGACAGGAAGGTGACCTGGGAACACCCTGGTAAACACGGCTCGGATCACTGGGTAAAAGGTACCGGACTCTGGCCTGGTTGTGTAAGCTCTGTGTCCACCTGCCCGCTCCCGGCCCCGCGGGTGTGTGTGGGGTGGGGGGCGGTCTGAGAAGGTCCAGAAGATCACGTCTAGCTCAGAAGATCCCCTAGCACACGGCCAGGCTGCCTGAGAGAGGATGCAGCCAGCCCTTCCCTCCACCCCAGCCAGGGCTAGCGGGCCACGGGGACACTTCCCGGAAATGGGACGACCCCCCCAGGAGGGCGTCATTTCAGGAAGCCCCCTCCATGGCTTCATGACTTTGCACCGAAGGAATTTAACGGGACTCTATTTCCTGAGTGGCTCTGTGCCATGTTCTTTTCCCTCATAAGCTGTGTAACTGTGCAAAGTGGTCATTATCTCCATTTTATGGCCAAGGACGCTGAGGGTGAAAGAGTAACCTGCTTAAAGCAGCAAGGCCAGGGAGCAGCAGGGCTGGGCTTTGAACCCAGGGCATTTTAGGCAGAAGGAAGAGCCTGAACACTGTGTGCTCATGAAGTATCTTGAGACCTGGGGGCAGACAGAGAAGGGAAAGTAGAAGTGGGTAAATTCCTGAATCTCACTGGGAGGCAAAGTTCATGGAGGGAGCTGGCCTAGAGTAATTATACCATCCTCTCTTAATCCCTTCCGTGGCTCCCCATTACCTTTAAGATAGAGCATCATGAACTTGGCCTGCCAGGTCCTCCGGGGGCGGGCGGATGGGGCCTGCCTGCCTCTAGCCTTGCCTTCGCCCCTTGCAGAGCTGGGGCTCCTGCATTCTCTCAGCTCAGACTCGCCCCTCCGCCCCTCCGCCAGCTCCCCAGGCTCCCAGCTGACTTCTACGCATTCAGCAAGCTCGGGCTCACGTGCTCCGCCCCAGGCCCGCCTGCCCCGACCCCGCGCCCCCGGTCAGGCCTCTCCTTGTTCCCCGGCTCTCCAAACCGTCCTGACCCCCAGGTGTGCCACAACTCTCCTCATTGGGGCCATACCTTCGCGCTCACCACCACAGTCCCAGTCCCCGAGCTGTAAGTAAACACCTGTAAGTAAACCCCAAACACCTGTAGGTAAAAACGGGATGAATGACGTGAACAATGAAGGACTTGGCAGACCCTGGAAGGCTGGGGCAGGAGGCAGATGCAGGGCAAGGACCGCAAGGCTGCTGGGCTGACCTGCGGGTCATACCAGTGACGGCTCTCCAGAGGTAGGGCCAGCCCTAAGAGCCAGAACACAGGCTGAAGTTTGGACTTTGTCCTGTCAGCAATTTAGAGTCCTGGGCTGAAGGCATGTGAGAGCCGAGGCCCTGGTTTAAGAGGGCAAAGCTGGTCTCAGAGCCGTAGAGGGAGACAGACCGGCTGCGCTGGGGAAAGCCGCCTGGGGATCTCTGGGCGTGGTGGGAATGGGGTAAACGCGCTCTCACGTTCAACCTGGAACCATCTGATTCTGCGCAGCATCACACCAGGCATCGGGCCTCGGCCTTCACATGCTCATGAATCAAATCTGCTCAACAGCCCCAGGAGGCAGGGACCGCCGTGGGCCCCACTGGACAGGTGGGGAAGCTGTGGTCAGAGAGGTGGAGTGATCTGCCCCAAGTCACACAGGGACTCTCCAGCCCTGCCTTAATTGAACTTGGTGTCGCAGCTCACTCAGAAGTGGGAAGGACCTAAAATCTGGACCTGTGCTACCCAGCATGGTAGTCATTAGCCACAGGTGGTTATTTAAATTTTAAATTTAAATTAAGTGGAATTAAAAATTCAGTTGCTCAGTCACACGAGCCACATTTTAAGTGCTCAGTAGCCTCACGTGGCTAGCAGTTACCCCACTGTGCAGACAGGGAACATTTCCGTCCCTGCAGAAAGTTCTATAAATAATGCTGGTCTAGACCATGGAGGTGGACAGGTTCTCGGAGACCATTTAATTCAATGCCCCTCTTTAACAGACAGAGAAAGAGAGGTCAGGAACTGGTTCAAAGTCACACAGTGAGCCAGTGGCAGGCATGGGACTCAAAACCTGGACTCCTGACTCCCCATCCAGTGCTCACTTCACCAAGCAGGTAACTCCTATCTCTTAGCTGGGGCTTGGTAGGGGGCTTCTACGAGGCAAAAAGACACCATAAACAAAGTCCAAAGACAATGAAGTGGAATAAATACTTTAATGTAGATAACAGAGGTTGATATCCATAACACATATGTAATTAGATACTACAAATAAATAAGAAAAAGGTGACTGCTCCAATTTAAAATGTGGACAAAGGATAGGGGCAGGTAGTTTACAGAATAAATTCAAACCGCCAGAAAATATGGAAAGTTACTAGTGAAATAAATGCAAGCATGACAGTATAGGGTTTGTTTGTTTGTTTGTTTGTTTGTTTGTTTTTGTCAGACAGATTGAGAACGATGGAAAAGGCAGTGAGTGTCTTATAGTGTTGGTGGGAGCACAAATGCGCCCAGCTTCTTTGGAAGGCCGTTTGGGCAGCATCTCTCAGCTGTAAATATGCAAATACCCTTTGACTCATTAATCCCTGGGCAGAAGCCCAGGGCCACCTGACTCCAGATCCCGTGGCCTGAACCATGACTACCCCTGTGAGTGATGGTCAGGCCTGGGTTGGAAAGGGCAGAGTTGACTGAGCAATGGGGAGGCCTGTGGACTTGGCCGTGGGAGGTTTCAGTAGGCCAGACTGCCACGGGTGAGTTCTTTGGAGACTTTATTTTCTTGTGTGACTGGCTCAGACGTGAGTAAGGAGCCCAGCAAAAATCAATACACTCTTGGTCAGCTGCTCGGGTGGCTTGGCTGCCATTCCAGTTCTGCGATGCACTGGAGCCCAGTCACTGGTGAATCAGCACTGACCGCCCTTGACAAGCAGGGCTGGGAAGCCAGGGTGGCGTGGCGCTGTGTGCTGGGTGTCAGGTGACTGAGAGAGCGGTAGAACTGGGTAGCTGTCCTCAGGATGATTGGGCAAATGACATTCTCCACCCCTACCTCAGTTTCCCCTCTCTTTCTCTGTTCCTTACCCTTTCCCTTCTATTCTTTTCTTTTCTTCCCCTCTCCTCCTGCCCTCCCTCCCTCTCTTCCAGTGAGTGCCAGTATGCCCTAGGTATTGTGACAGGAAATAGATGGCCAGGAGCCCTCATTTTTTCTGCACGCAAATTGTTGGTGACTTGGGGGCACAGAGAAGGGAGTGAGCATTGTGTCTGATGTAGTGGAAATGGGGTGGGAGAGGGTGCTTCAGCTGAAAGTTGACACTTAATAAGTGTCACCAGGTAGGCAGGGGGACAAGGCCAGGACCTTTGGGCAGAGCTGCAGGGGCCTGAGGGAGGCAGACCGGGACAGGCTGAACTGCTCCTTCCAGAGGCGCCTGAATGCTGGACTAAAAAGCCTGGATTTTATCCAGAGGGTGACAGAGAAGCATAGGCTTTTGTTTATCATATGTAGATAGCCTGTCCGGAAGGTATCCAGCCATGCACTATGCAAAATAAAGACACTTACTGAAGAAGATACAAGATACAAGAAACATTGTACCTAGGACAATGACACCTCAGTCCCCTTCAAAGTGGGCACCTTGGGACCTCACACAGTTCTCCCCATCGCCATCAGCTGCCCAGTTGTATTTTCCTGAATCTCATCAACAACCTGATATCTTTTTTCTTCCAAAGGTGATTTTAATTTTGGGAAAAGCCAGAAGTCCCAGGGTGCCCAATCTGGGCTGTAAGGGGGCTGAGCCACCTGAGTGATGTGATGTTTTGCCAAAAAACCCTGCACAAGACGTGATGTGTGAGCGGGTGCGTTGTCGGGACAAAGTTGCCCATCACCCATTGCCCATGGCTGCAGCCCCTGAATCCTCCGAATAGTTTCCGTGGAGGAATGTTCAAGTTTAACACAAAATTTGATGCAGATTCATTGCTCTACTAGCTCAGTCATTTTGAAAGTAACGGCCACACGGTACACATGTGCACTCAACAGTGTCTACCTCCCCCACTGACTAGTACAGTGAAGTTGTCGTTCACGCATGTGCATTCCAGTCCACTCTGCTTGGCTGCCAGTTTACACCAATGTGGTGCAAACTGTTCTTATTACATTAACAACTTTTTCTGGAAGTTGAAAAAGGCTGGACTTTTTCTGGTAAGACCTCGTTTTACATTATAAAAATAATTCAATCATACTACAAAGATCAAATAACCCCCACGAATATTCATTTAAATAGAGTAAAACTTGCCCTCTAAACCCTCTCTTTAGGTACAAGCCTCTGTTAACAGTTTAGGGTGTATCCTTCAAGATTCTTTTCTATGGATCCATAAATTATGCATTTTTCTTCATAGAAAGCTCATCCTTTATGTCCTGTTTATGGTGGGAGACAGCCACCATAGTGTGGATGTCCCCCACCTCAGAAACACCTCCCTCCACCATTCTTCTCAACAGCAGCACAGCGTCGCACTGATGGCGGTTCCCTTAGTTGCACAAGTATTTATTGAACCCTGTCGTGTACCAGGCGCTGTCCCAGATGCCAAGGATGGAGCAGGAAGTAGAACGCAGTCTTTACCCTCAAGGTCTCGCTCTTCCTGAGGTCAGACATCAGGCTGCTTCTGACATTGTCATATAATATATAATGGTGCAGGGACCATCTTGCACATGTAGTTTTTTTTACGCGTGTGTATTGCTATTAGGTAACTTACTATTAACTACTATTAACTTACTTTAAAAGGAATTGTGCACATTTAAATTTAAAAAAATTTTATTGACTTGAGAGAGAGAAACATCAATTTTTATTTTTCTACTTATTTATGCATTCATTGGTTAATTCTTGTGTGTGCCCAGACCTGGGATTGAACCAGCAATTTTGGCGTGTTGGGGTGATGCTCTAACCAACTGAGCTACCTGGCCAGGGGCTGCACATTGAATTTTGATAGTTATTGGCAATGCTGAGGAGTGTTACAGAAGGGGGTGACACAGTTATATGTACAGCCATCCACCCATCTCTACATCCACCCATCCATCCATTTACCGATCCATCCTTGCATCTATCCACCCATGTATTCATCTGACAACTATTTATGGAGTGTCAATCATGTGGCTGGCCCTGGACTCAGCATGGGGACACCATGGGCGTGGTGTCTGAGATAAGTAAACAGCCCCACAAGAGCTGGCCCAGGTCCAGGTTAGGGTAAGGACTCTCCGAGGCCGTCCGGCTTTCCCCTGCTGCACTTCCGGAGCCGCCGCCCCACTCAGTCCCTGCTCCGTCTACTCCTGCCCCACGCCTGTTGCTGCACTTACACTCATCACCTCCCGACTCCAAGAACCTGATGACATTTAGTAAAATTCAAAACCCTGGGAATATTCAGAAAGTTCTAATTGGGTAAATACTATCATCTCGTGGCATGTGCTGAGCTCTTCCTCTGAAACGTGTCCTTGCTCTCTTCCCATCGCCCTGGCTCCACTCTGGCCTGAGCCACCAGTCCCCCCCTGGGACGCCTGTAACAGCCTCCTCTCCTGGCTGCCTGTGTCTGTTCGAGCGCCTGACTATCAACCCATTCTCCAAATAGCAGCCAGAAGAAACTTCTAAAAAGGTATTTTGACTCTTGTCACTAGCTTTCTTACATCCTCCAGTGCTGTCCCTTTGGGGTTAGAATAAAATCTAAACTCCTAGGACCACGAGCCCACGTGAGCAGGCTCCTGCCAGACCCCATGCCTCTCTCTCTCCTCCCTCTACTCACCCCGCCCCCTGTCCTGTCACACTGAGTCCCCCCCAAAATGCCAGTTCCTGTCTCTTCCCCCTGAGCTTCCTGTGCTTGAGTCCCCTTTATTCTTTAGGTCTGGGTTGAGACAACACCTCACAGAGACCTTCCTAGACCACCCCATCTAAATCAGGACCCCCAATCCAATCAACATTTCCCTGGGATTCCTTCTCTAGAGCACTTGTCTGAATTATCTTGTGAAGCACTGGTTTCTTTATGTCTCTGATTTCAGGGGGGTAGGACCAGCTATCCTGGGGGATTTTGGGGGCTGAAGAAGTATGGAAGTGCTGGCCTGGAGTCCCTGCTGACCACCCTTTCAGATCCCCATATCCCTCAAGGCCTAAGCCTTTTGCAGGCACAGCCTCTTGAACATTCTGGAAAGGTTGGTATTCTCATTCTACAGGTGAAGAAACTGTGGCTCAGAGATGGAAAAGTCTAAGGTGTGTCAAGATTCCTTCCTATGCAATGCACACCACACGCAAAGTTTATGTGACACAGGTGGTCAATGTTGTACCAGCCAGATTTCGAACCCAACTCTGTTGGCTCCAGGGCAAATGGTTCTAGCCATGCCGTACCGAACTCTTTCTGGAGCCCCCCAGCTCAGTGTCCCCAACCGAGGTCCCACTGCCCATGTGCAGCAGAGCCAGGACTCTAACCCAGGGTTGTGTCCCCCCCAAACGGAGCGTCCTGTCCTGGTACCACACTCTCTCCTTTCCCCAGGCACCATCTGGTAAGTGAAGGAAGGGAAACTTCCTGGGTCCCCTGTCCTGAGGCTGCAGAGAGATGAATACCCCACTGAGCTCAGCCTGGCAGCCACCCTGGGAACCCCACCCTGATTCCTGTTGGAGTGGCCTCGGGTTATTCCTAGCCACAGCCTAGGAGCCAGCCGGGTCTTGGGACATTGCTGGCTGTCTCCTTCCTCTGAAATCCCCTCCTGGGGTCAGGTAGCCACAGACTCTCACCCTGTGGAGCAGGCGCAGTGGGATTCATGAGAAGAACACACCCCGCAGCGTGAGCAGCACAGTGACACAGGAGAGTTTGTGCTCCAGGGTCAGGACACTAGTCAAGTGATGTAAGCTCTCCAGGCTTTCAACTTCCTTGGCTATAAATGAGGGTACATAAACGGGAGCTGTTATTATCATTACTTTTCCATCTGGCTAACTGTGTTTCCAAAATTACGGGATAAAGTGGAGATAAATACAGGGTGGGGCGAAAGCAGGTTTCCAGTTGTGAATACACGCAACACAATTGATTCTTGTATTATTATTTAATTGCTTTATTTTCTATACGAACAACTGGAAACCTACTTTTACCCAACCCTGTAAAGGTCACCACCCACTTTATGGCTGGGAAGCAGGAAGAAATCAGAAATCTGAGTTCTCAAGTTACACGTCTGATCCAAATCTAGCTGATTCTTGAATGCCTCTCATACCCATCCTCTCATTTTCCCCCAGTGCTCAGGTTCCACCGTCATTGTCTCTTGCCTGGATCGCCACAAGAGGCCCTTCACCTGTTTACCATCTTCTCCCCTCCGTTCTACCTGTAGCCAGAGCAAGCTTCTTAAAACAAAAAGCAAATTTGTCTAGGTCACTCTCTCCTTCTCAAAATGTGTAAGTGGCTCCTTCCCTTGCTCTGGCCTACAAGACTCTGCGAGATTCCAGCCCCATCTCTTGCCAGAGCGTCTCCCCCGACCCCCAAATTGCCAAAATGCAACCAGATGGAGGTACTCATAGCTTTCTGTGGGCACTGCTCTCCCTGGCCAGTAGGCATCTGGAGGTTCCCTCTGCCTGGACCCTGTCTAAACCAGCACATGCATCCTGTGGGTGGCTTGGAATATTTTGTGCCAGAAGGCTTTTGAGTCCTCATTGCCACCATCCTTACTCCGCTGAGCTCCCCGAGTCCCCTGTTAAGTCCCCTATTACAATTCTCATCCACCAGATTTGTCTCTGCTTCACCTATTGTTGAGCTTGGAGAGGTGGAGAGCGCAGGCCCACCAGGCTCACTTGCTAGGTCTGAGCCTGGCTCAGAGCAGACTGCCCCTAAACATTTTGGTACTAAATGAATGAACTACAGTATGTCGAAAGTCTGACAGGTACAAGGCTCCGGAAACGGCCTCTGCACCCAGGGCAGTTAATCTAGTTAGGGAGACCAGCCATAACTAGGTAAGAAACTAACCGACAACCGAAGTCTTAGATAACAGCTTGGGATGCGAGAAGCTGCGTCTATTACAGATTGGTGATGAATTGCTCTAAATCACCCCCTCCGCGAAGCATTTGCAGACATTTCTCTCTTCAAAGCTGAGAACTATAGATTCAGAGGCTGTTAAGACCTGCTTGGTCTAGTCCCCGCCACCTCTTTGGGTGTGTTTTCCGATAAAAATGGGACTTGCTACCTCCCAGGCCTAATTAAGTGGTCAGCGCGCTCAGGTCGGGGTGGGGTGGAGACTTGGAGGGCCATTCTAGCCATAGTTTTCACGTTGTTTCGTCTCTTCATTGTTTCTTCTTTTCTTCTGCTCGCGCCCTCCTCCCTGCTCCGCCAGTCCCGGCTTCCCGCCCCGCGACCTCCCACTGCCTCCGCGGGGCCCCTCTCTCTTTCCCTCCGCTCCACACCGACCGAGGAGGCGAGCCCAGCCACGCGGCACACCAATGCAAGCGTCCCTAGCCGTCTCTGCCTCTCCAAGTCCCGCCTCACGCCGCCATCCACCAATCACGTTCCGCGCCCGCTCCACCGGTCCGCCCAATCGCTGGAGGGCTGGGCCGCCGGCGCTCCGCCCCTCCCGCTCTCGGCGGCTGCTCCACCGGCGGCGGTGCTGGGCCTCAGCATTCTCGCAGCGGCGCCGCGCAGCATTAGACTTCGGTCGCGGCATCGGGAGCGCAGCGGCGGTGCTGCTGCTCGCGGGGTGCTGGGCAGAGGCGGCGGGCGAGGCGGGCGCCACCGGCCGGCCGGAAGGGCGCTTCAGCTCCGCCGGAGCCCGCGGTGCGGGACTCAGGACCGAGAAGGAGGCAGAGCCCTCGCTGTCCGGGGCCGGGCCCAGTGCCGGCCCGGAGGGGTCGAGGCCGGACGTTCCCGGCCCCGACGCGCCTCCCGGAGAGGACCCCAGAGTTCCTGGCCGCCCCGTGGGGTGCCTTCAGCCTCCCCGGATTCACCTGCGCAGGCCGCCTGGCACCCAGGTGCGGGGGCGTGTGCGTGGCTAGGGCACCTCCCCTGGCCGCCAGCGGGGCGGGGACGGGGCCGCCCGCCGCCTTCGGCCTCACCGGTCCGCCCGCCTCGCTCAGTTTCACCGGTCGGTCAGCCACGCTCGGCCACGGGCCGTGAGCTACCCGGGGACCGCGGGTCGGGATGCTGCCTGCCAGCGCGGCCGCTCGCGCGCCCCCCGCCACTCCTGTCCTTGCTTCTTGGGCCATGTCCCGCTGTTTACATGCCGGTGAAGTCCCTGGCCACTCCGAGCCCCTCCGAGCCCCAGCTCCCCGAGGGTGAAGCCAGCCGACCCGCGAACTGGACTGGTCGCTCAGACCTGGGCCCTCCGAACTCAGATCCCCGCCAGTTCTGCCGCCTCCGCCACCATCTGGGCGGGATCGGGCTCTGGTGTTTTGAGGAGGGGGTGTGGTGTAGGGAAAGGAATCCTGGGGATTTCTGGCTCTCCCCCTTTTTTGGCCTTCGAGGCTTTAGACTCAGGGAATTCGCTCATGGCTTTCTTGATGAAGAAGAAGAAATTCAAATTCCAAACCACTTTCACCCTGGAGGAGTTGACGGCTGTCCCCTTTGTCAACGGGGTCCTCTTCTGCAAAGTCCGACTGCTGGATGGAGGGGATTTTGTCAGCTTATCGTCAAGGTAGGAGCTGGGACAGTCCCGCCTGCAGGGGAGGAGGGGTGATGAACGAGATCTAGCCAATTGGCGAATGTGGAAGCCCCCCTTGGGGCCGAGAGTCCTGAGGGTTCTGTGTGTCTGGGTCAGGTTTCCACAAGGCAGGGCTGAGCGATCTGGGAGGTCTGGGCCTGAGGAATCTTACAAGAGTGTCCGCACCCGTCTGCAGGTGACCTGCCAGATACCTGGGGGTCTCCTTTCAGCCCCTTCTTGGGGTCTTACATGCAGCCTGCCTCAGGTCCGTTCTGCAGACTTGCACAAAGAGCCCAGCGGGTTGGTGCCTTGAGGGGGCTGAAATGGGGAGGAGTGTTCAAGGCTACCTTGCACCCAGCTGGCCATTTCGGCTGTCATATGATTTAGAGCCCGGGCCAGCCACAGGTTCCCAGGTACTCCCAGCTCTGTGAAGGCTCAGCCGCAGGCACTCCTGGTCTGCCTGGAAGGAGGTGGCCGGATTTTGGCTTGCCCAGCCCCCTCTGAGTGACTGTCCTCGCTGGAGCTGGGCTGCTTTGCATTGCAAATGCCCTTGTCAAGGAGGCTGCAGCCCTCCCTGGAAGACGCTTGGTCGACTTAGGTTTTGTGTTCCCCATCCTGCAGGTCCAGCAGCCCAGCTCATCGATGAGGGCAGCTGGGTTCCCAAGCTGCACCCACTGACTGGGCCCACCAGGGGTCACCTAGTCCTGGTCTGCTTGGGAGAGTGCCTTGGAATTTGACAAATAGGGGGTTGAGTCCTCACTCTGTCACTTTCTGGGCCCAATACAGATCCCTGTCAGAAAGCTGTAGAGATGTTTCGGTAGATAGCAGGCCATGCAGGGCCTGGCCCCGTGCCTAGGACAAGCCTGTTCCCTTCCCTGGCCTGTCTCTCTACTCCGTAGGCCTTCATGTGGGGTGTCTTTAACACAGGGAGAAACTGAGGCTCAGAAAGAGGAAGTAAGTGGCTTGCCAGAGACCTCTAAGGAAGCAGTTGTCAACTGCATTTGGCTTGTTTGGAGACTTGTTGGATATATCTGGTGGTCGGATGTTCTGTCGGGAGGCGGGGAAGAGAGCCACACAGCCTAACCAGAGTTAGGAGTCTCTAGTGTGGACAAGGTGGGGTGCCTTTCTGGTTCATTTGGGCCCACTCAGGCCTGGAGGTTCCCCAATCTACTGGGAGCTGCTTTTCTGTGGGATTCAGACAAGGGCTGCCCTTTGCTAAGGGGTGGGTAGTGTGGATGGGGTGGGGTATATACGATTGCCTAGGAAGCCTGTGATTCTGCTGCCACCCCGCACAGCAGCCCAAGGCTTCAGGGAAAGGGCTGTGCTCATACCTAGGGCCTGGGGTTGATCACTCTCACTCACTAGCTGGGTGACTTTGCGCAAGTCCCCTAAACTCTGTAATGCCAGCAATCAGAGGTTACTGGCGCAGTGCTCTCCATTTTACTGGCACCTTTCACTTAGCCCTTTGACTATGCCATGGAGCAGGGTGGAGGTTGGGTTGGGAGGGCTGTAGGATTATTATCCTCATTTTCTAGAGGTGGAAACTGAGGCTCAGAGAGGGAGTGATTTGCCTGTGTTAATACAGCAGAGCCCAGGTTCAAACTCAGCGTGTGCTTCTCACCATTCTCCTTTTCTGCCTTGGGGCTTTAGTTTCCTATTCCGTGAGATGGGAGAGGTCATACATACTCATCCCTAGAGTTGTGAGGGGTAATGGATAGTGTGTGTACCATGTCTGGCTCAGCAGATTGTTGCAGCAGTTGTGGTTTCTGTGGTGGGGGCGGGGGGCCCAGCCCCTAACCCCTCCCAGGTCCTAGGGGGACCAGCTACAGTCAGTGGGGGGCCTACATATGAGCTGGGGGTGGGGCCAGGGTCTTGGATCCCACTGAGGAGTTGGTATTCAGCCCCAGGCTGAGGTATCTACTGGCCTCCCAGGCCCTGGGACACCTGCCACCCTACCTGTCAGCCTTTCCATTGCCCTAAACCAGCCCCACATCCAGGAAAGTCTGGAAAGTTCCAGGTCTCAGCCCACAGCTGCTGGATTTCACCTTTGCCTCCCCTTTTTCCCTCCTGGCAAGGGGCCATGGATTCCCTGAACTCTGCGAGCCCAAACAGCCTCGCCCAGCCCTCATCACCTATGGAACCTGAGTAGGGCTGGCGAGGGAGGAGCTGAGTGGAGCGCCCTCCGAAGCCAGTGCTTGGTGGGCTCTGGGTGCTGGTTTGCTTCTGAGCAGGTGTGGCTGGAGGGAGCAGACATCAAGGACGGGATCCGAGGCTGCTTTAGAGCTGCTTTGAATTTTGCTCAGAAGATAAGAGTTTCTGTTTTTTTGGTGGGGTTTTTTTTTTTTTTTTTTAAATCTTCTCCATTTCAATCCCACCCACCCTGCTCTGCAGCCTGGGAGCCCTACTGCACAGCCCACCCCCCCAGACAGACAGGCCCCAGTGTTTTGGAGTTGAGATAGGTAGGGTTAGACATGATGAGACTTGCTTAGATCCTGGACCCAGAGCCAGTAGCATAGTCGCCCAAGCGCCAGGGACCCCTGAGATAGCCCAGAGCCTGGGGGCGGCAGTGGCATGGGCGGTGTCTGAGGGAAGCAGGCTCGAGGCCCCACCCATGTAGCACCCTCCTTCCTCGTTGGAGTGTTTCCCTGTGTGTTGGGTGCCATGGCAACAGCGGGGTACACAGCTCCAGCCTGACCCACTTTGAGCAGGTAGAACAGGTGGTGGTTTGTCGCCCTGCTCCCAGCGTCATCTTTCCGAGGCCTCCTTACGAACCGTAATCCTCACAGCTATGTTTGGAGTGCCTGTGCTATGTGCCAGGCACCGTGCTGAGAGTTTTGCAAATTGCGTGTCCGTTAATCATCTTGGCCACCGGGAGAAGCACCAAGGCCAGAAAGGTGAAGCCACATGCCATAGGTCACCTGGCTGGTAATTTAATTGGAAAATAGCCCTTTTATCATTAGGATTTAAACTGCCTTTGATTGTACACTTACCATATGCCAAGCCCCCTTGAATGCATGATCCTCAAACCGCCCTATGAGCTGAGGAGGAAACTGAGGTCAGGAGACCTAAAGTGACACCCCGTGTCACTCCACTAGGGAGGAGCATAAATGTGATTTAAATTTGGGCTGGTCCAGCTCCAGAGTCCAGCCTTCCCTTGGTGGCAGGGGGCTGGAAGCAGCTACAGCCCCATGTGATGTCCCCAGACCTTTGAAGTAGGTTCTTTTCAGTGGGTTGGCGTCGGGGGTACAGGAAACTCTAAATAGGGATAATTTCGAGGCACTGAGCTAGGTCCTGTGAGGCCTGAGGATAAAGGATGAGGGGCCCTGGGGACATAGATGGGAGTGGGGCTGAAGTCACCGCCACGGTTTTGGGGCCAGGCAGGGACTGGCACTCTTGTACAGTGGGCATGTGCCAAGGACCCTGCCCAGAGGCCTTCTAAGCGGATACATCCAAATGGCAGCTGAGAGGCTTTGCCAGGGGTCCCAGAGGGGATGCAGAGATCGCAGCCGAGTCTGGTAAGCCTAGAAGCAGTGGACTGGGAGCAGGTTTCCAGCCCCCAGCTGGTCTGTCCTTCAGGCAGGCACAATCCCAAACATCCCAAGAGGTCTCTGCGTCCAGCTGGCGCTGGTCCTGTGGCCTGCCCCGTGCACGTGGCTGGCAGTGCCAGGAAAGGAGGGAGAGGGAGGTGTTGATTTACCTTACAAGTCCTCTCTGGAGGAGATGGGCAGAGATGAGAAAAGTGAGGCCTGGGGCAAAGAAGTCACTTGTTCAGGTCACCTCATGGGGGGAGCTAAGGGCACAGCTGGGCAGATTCTGGTCTGGCCCTGACCTCTGACCCATGTGCCTCAGTACCCCTTCCTGCATGAAGCGGGCAGGCAGGGCCAGAAGGAGAGGAGGGACCCCTTCAGGGGCTGCTCCTGCTCTCGACTTGGGTGCCAGGCTGTCCAAGAATCAGACGGTGTGACTTGGGGAGACACTCCTCTCTTCCTTTCTTCTTTGGTAGCTTTGAACCTTCTATTGTCTCTCTCTCTCTTTTTTTTTCTTAAGATTTTATTTATTTATTTTTAGAGGGACGGGAAGGGAGGAAGAAAGAGAAGGAGAGAAACATTGATGTGTGAGAGATACATTGAATCAGTTGTCTCTGCAAACCCCCAGTTGGGGACCTGGCCCATAACCCAGGCATGTGCCCTGGCAGGGAATCGAACTGGCAACCTTTCAGTTCGCAGGCTGGCACTCAATCCACTGAGCCACACCAGCCAGGGTTCTGTTGTCTCCTCGGTGGGATTCTTACTCAGGCAACCGGTTGAAAGAGGACATGCCTGCTTCCAATACAGCGCTGCCTTCCCTGCCGGGGCTGGGCCCTGCGGGAGCCGGGGCGGGAGGCCTCAGAGGGATGTCTGAGATTTCTGGGCATGGAGAAGGCCTCGGACGGGTCGGCTCTGCAGCTGGGGGCCCGGTGCCCAGGCCTGGCCACACTGGGTCTTTGCACACGCACCACGGGCTTGGCCGGGCCTCCACTTCCCCAAGGCCCTCTTCCTCCCTCCCTTCCTCCTCGACGAAGGCCGCCGGTGCCGCTGCCCTGGAGCCCTGTTCTCACACACGCCTTGGTGTGGAGGGACGGTGCTGTGGGGATGGCACATGGTTTGTCCTTCGGGCCTGAGGAGGTGGGGAACCCCGGAGGGGCAGAGCGCCCGCCTTTTGTCACAGAGCAGGAGCTCTGGAGGAGTGTGTGGGGAGGGAGGAGGAGGCCACATTTATTGAGCACCCCCTGGGTCCTGAGCTTTCAGAGGTGAACCAGACAGCCCTGCTCCCGTGGAACTCCTCATGGGAGGGGGCATTGCACCTGGTGGGCATCACGGAGCGAGACATCTGAGCCGGGCAGACCTGGGGCAGGCCTCCCTAGGATTCCGTTAGGTCCCCGAGGACTAACTAGAGGAGGCATTTCTGGTCAGTCGTCTGTCCATTTGTGTGACAGGTGTTGATTGGGCACCCCCTCCCTGGACACAGTCCTCGACTTCATGGAGCTCGTGGTCACGCGCTAGGGCACACCATCGCACTGGGGAGGAGGGCTGCCTGAGGAAGTGGCCCTTCCGAGGAGCCGGGAAGGCTGAGCGGGGTTGGATTGGAGAAGGGTGGGAAGAGCCTTCAGTGTCGAGGCCCCGGGCTACAAGGCACTTGGTCAGTGGTCTAGGCAAGGGGCGGGCGTGGTTGGGGCGCAGGGAGGGGCAGGGAGGGGAGGGAGTGAACGAAGATGTGGGGGTGGCTAGGCTGGACCATTCCTGACCTTGGGGTCCAGCCAAGGGGCAGGGGAGCCTGGTTTGCCAGTTAAGCCAATAGCTCTTGGTTGCTGGTGAAGAGGAAAGGGGGCCCGGCTGGCACTCAGTAGGGGACAGTTGAGTTGGCTGGGCAGTGGCAGGGAGAGTGGACAGGTGGCTTCCATCATCGTGAAGTGCTTGGCACCACATCTAGCACCTTGTAGGTGCTGGAAGATGGAAGTTCAAAGGGTGCACAGCAGCCAAACATAGCCAGGGGGATTTTGGTCCCACACTGTGCTCTAATAGTTTTTTAGGGGTTTTTTTTAATGTTTTTTTTTTAATTGTTCAAGCTCTAATAGTTTTTGACAACATAAAAATCCAGGCTTTTCGTGTCTTTTACTTATTATTTTTTCATCCCCACCGAGGATATTTTTTTTTTTCATTGCTTTTAGAGAGAGAGGGAGGGTGGGGGTGGAGAGAGAAAGAAAGAAACTTCGATTGGTTGCTTTCTCGCACACATCCCAGCTGGGCGACAGGCCCGGACCAGGGATCAAACCTACAGCCTGGGTGTGTGCCCTGAACAGGAATCAAACCCATGACCTTTTGGTCTGCGGGACAATGCTCCAACCACCTGAACCACACAGGCCAGGACCTTTTGGTATCTTTTAAATTGGAAGACTGGCAACAGTGCCACGTGGCAGCCTGCGGCCCAAGGGGCTTTGCAGGTGCCTCCTCCGGGGGCCGCCTGGTGCAGGCTTCTCCTGACCGCACTGCCCGCCCTCGGATCCCTGACCGCGGCCTGCCTCCCTCGCCTTGCTCGGGCCACCCTAGTCCTTGGGGCCCTTGTGAAAGGCCTTCCATGTGCAGTCGGGGGCATGAGGAGGCGGACGCCTGTGGAGCGAGGTCGTGCTGGCAGGCCACAGAGGCCACCCCTGGCAGCCAGTCGGTGGCATCAGGCCAGCTGCCAGCTTCCTTTGGGGCCAGGCCATCATGCTGCTGCTCTTGGTGAAGACTGAAGCCACCCCGCCTGCGTCTGGCCTTGGTGTCTGCTCCTTGGCCCTGGCTTTTGCAGCCACTGGCCACACCATTGACAGGTGCCAACCTGGCAGCCCCTGTAATGTGCCCGCCAGCCTGGCGCTGACAGAGCCCTGACCTGAGGTGATCTGGCTCTGGGGAGCCAAGGCTGTCCCTTGAGGCCTGTTCCTTGCTTCGAGCTGTGTCCTGGGAGTTGCTCTGGCCAGAGGTTCTTAGCAGCAGCCACACTGGGTCTGCGAGCCCTGCTTGCCGGGGGTGCCCGGGGCCCAGAGTGCCTCGGAACTCTGCTTGTCTGGTACCTGGAGCCCTGCCTTGCATTCGGGAAGCTCTGCCTGGGCCTGTGATTGCTGCTGGAGTGTCTGTTCTTGGGCCTCAGGAGTCTGGGGACTTGGTGTGTGATATCTGGTGACTGTCATCAGTCACTGGCCTGCTGCTGGGGACAGGCAGCATAATACCCATGGTAACCAGTGTAGATTTATCCTTATCTCACTCAGACAGCCGCAGGAAGGACAGGGAGGCTCGAGCTGGGAGACAGCAGATTGGCTTAGAAAGAGACCCGGAATTAAGGTGGGGTGGGGGGAGGGGTATCTCTCTTCACTATCCACCTGGCCTGGCAAGTGCTTTGGGGCGTCCCCAGGACTCCAGATGTGCTCTGTGACCTGAGGTCTGTCACCCCTGGGCCTCTGGCTCTCCACGAGGTCCCACTGTGCTATTGGTGGCCTTGGTGAGTGGGGCCTGAAACTGCCCAGCCTGTGCCTGGCCTGAGTGTCTGTCTGCCTTCGTCTCTGCTCTGAGCCCATTTCGGCATTCGGGCTCGGGACAGCTCTCACACGCAGGATGGGACCACCTGCCCCCCGCCGCTGCCCACCCAGCCCACGTGTCAACCAGCAGTAGCCCCTCCTGCCACATTGTTCCGGCGCTAGGAGGAAGGCGCTCTGGTGGGGGACGTTTGCTTCCCTGGACAGACTGGTGCCTCGTCCCACACACGGACAGGGAGGACTTTCCCGTCCTGCTTCTGCCTTTGCTGCCTATGTGACCTTGGGCTAAGGTCTTAGTCCCTAAGCTTCTGTGGCCCTCCCTGCCCAGCAGGGCTGCTGGTGCCTGCCTCGCAGTGTTCTTGGGAGGACGCAGTGAGATAGTGCCTGTCAGACGTCCAGCTCGGCTCTTGGCGCATGGTCGGAGCACGGCGTGGCTGCAGCTCGCCCTTGCTCCTCTGTGGTTTTTGACGGTTCCCTGTGGGCCAGGGTGGACTGAGGTGCGGTGGGCAGAGGGAACTTCCCAAATGGGGCGCTCTCTCTGCCCTCTGGAAGGGCAGGGACAGGTGCGGAGCACACCTAGTGTCTAAGGGGCAGGGCCTCACGCTGGAGCTCAAGGTCCCCAGTGGAGCCTGCTGGCGGGACGCTGCCCTGCCGTGGGGTGCATGGCTCTGAGCCTGTGGGAGCTGCGCTGCTCCCACTGAGGGGCGGGGGCCGGGCTGGGTCGGGGGGGCTTCAGCCTGTGGGAGGGGGCCCTCTGCACATTCAGCTCTGGGGTCACTCTGGCAGGCAGCTCCCCACATGAGGTGGAGGGCAGGGGAGTGGGTGGGAGAGACCACGGTCCCTCAGTTGAGGGGAGGCCCCTGCCTTTTTTGGCCCCCCCTTGCTTTCACCACACCTTACACTCCTTGTTTCTGGCTTCTGCAGTCGCCTCATCCTCAAGCTCCCTACCCAGCCCCGACACCCGCTTCTTCACCTATCAGAACTGCTCAGCACAAGGGCTACCCTCTCCAGGAAGCCTTCCCTGGCTTCTTTTGGCCTTGTTTACCTACCGCTGCGGGCCCTCATGTCAGGACACTACAATGTCTGTTCACACCTCTTCGCTCCTTCCTCAGCCTGTGGGCAGGAGTGGCCTCTGTTGTATCGTAGTCCTGGCGCTTCCCGCCACGGGTTAGCACCGGGGCAGGGCTGGGACATCTTTTCCTTGGCATTTAACCAGCGTGGGCGCTGGTGCTGCTGGACTGCGTGCCGGTTACTGCCAGCTGCTGGGGTCCAGCCCCTCCCCACTGGTGCCAGAGGTACCAGTCCGTGTCAGGAGCAGCCCTCGCTTGAGTCCCAGGCAGCTGGGGACACCACTGGGTTGTGTTGGGTGGACCCACTGAGGAGGAGGGGTCTGGGGCTCCCCAAGCTCTGTATCTAGACCTTGGCCGTTGCCTTCTGTCTGACTCCGTGACTGTGGCCAGGTGCCTTGTCCTTTCAGCCTTGGCTTCCTCCTCCACCGGATGGGGTGTGGGTGCCCATACAGGGCCACTTGAGATCAGGGCACTTGCTCAGACATGGCCAGGTACCTGGCAGCTGAAAACAGACTAAACCTGCTAAGACGTTTAGCCCAGTACCCGGGAGGGTGCTGGGCAGGGTGGAAGTCTGGGTTCTGTTCTCACGCAAGGCACCCTCGCCTCCCACCACTTCCTCTCCGAGAGCGCGCCGCCGCCTGCTGGACTTTTCGGCACGCCCGGGCAGCGCACCTGTGGCTCCCCCGCCCCTAGTCCCTTGGGGTAATTTCCTGAATGCCTTCTGTGTGTGGGGCCCCGTGATGCTTCCTGGGGACCCAACACTGTTCCTGCAGGGCCGCAGCCCAGGAAGCGATTCTGGGCTTGGTCTCAGGGATGAGTAGGTTACCAGGTGCTGGGAAGAGAGCAGCCCAGGGCAGACTGAGGCGAAGGTGGGAGGGCCAGGCAGGGAAGAGCCAGCAGCCTGGGGGCTTGAGGTCGGGGAAGGCTGTGGGAGGGGCCATGGAAGGGTGTGGATCACTCAGATTTTTATTTTAGAACCACCAAGGGCAGCCAGGCCTGGTGACTCCTTAGGGCTCCAGGTGGCAGAAGGGGAGGTAGCTGTCAGCTGAGAAGAGTGGCCTCCTGTCTCTGTCATCATGGGACAGTTAAAAACAAAACTAGAGCCTACTGTGCACAGTGAGAACGAACAAGCTGCTGCTACTCTCACTACAAACCGAGCGTCACAGACAGTGTAGAGGGAGGGAAGCCAGAGGCTACGTGAACGTGCTGTGTGACACCATTTACACCAAGTTCAGAAGCATTCTGATAAAAACTGCCCGTTCTGGTAGGAGTCAGAATGATGTCATCTTTGTCGGGATGGCGGTCATGTCTAGAAGGGCCCTCTGGGGCCTCTAAAGTCCTGCTTCTCCGGGCTGGCAACCCGGGACTGTTGCAAGGACCTGCAAGCTATGCGCGGCCGCTGTTCGCACACGTCTGTGCTGTTGCTGGGAGCCGGCGTCCTCCAGACAAATGCAAGGATCCTTCTGGGGTGCCCAGAGGCCTAGAGGAAGCCCTTGGGTCTTTCCAGGGTCTTTTTGCTTGCACCGTTCTGACCTGTTTCTGAGGCCATAAGTCATCGGGGCAGCTGCCAACAGTCTTTGGCTGGGGCTTTTTCACTGACTCTTGCAAACCCTCCAGCAGATGCTGGGCTGTGGGCCCTGGCAGTTCAAAGGGAGGGTGGACTCCTCAGGCTGCCGAACCGTGCGATCTCTCCGGACCTTGCTTTCCTTGTCTGTGAAAGGGGACGACAAGCTCTTTCTTGGTGCTCAGATTAAATGAGTTAACACCCTGTGTTCCCAGCAGAGCCCCAGCACAGACTAAGTGCTTAGTAAAGGCTGGCGGTGGTCGGTGTTGGTCTAAGGCAGTTATCGGAGGGGATCCAGGGTGGGGAGCAGAAAGGAAAGGTCCACGTTCCTTCCTCTCTCCCTTTAATTGTTTCTCTTCTCTCTCCCTGTGGTTCACCCATTCAGCGGCCATTTACGGTGAGAGCCAGGCTGCTGCCCTGGCCCTGCGCTGCGCCCTGGACATGGTCTCTGACTTGGGGCCCCTGAGCCAGGAGACCACTGGATGCACCAGCTCTCAGAGGAGAGCGCAGTGGGGAGGGGGAGGCACCAGCCTGTCCTGCCTGCCCTGGCCCCAACCCCTCACTTTGGGGTGGGCCTTTGACTGCAGGGTACTCTGCCTGCGCGCCAGGAGAAAGGCCTGTCCCTGGGTCCCAAGACCTCTCAAGGGTTTCATGTCAACTGGAGAGGAATCTCATGGACCTGGTTGCGGACGGTCAGGCCCATTTTGGATGCAGGCAAGATGGAGGCCCAGGCTTCTGGCTGTGTTCCAGAGTCTCGTGCAGGCCTGGCTTGTAGTAAGTGCTCAATGAATGTGTGTGGAGTGAGTGAGGGACAGAAGCAGCGGTCAGCCCGAGGTCAGTCTGTAAGTCTGCAGCAGAACCAGGTGTCCAGGGAGGAGGTAGAGATCAGTAAGTCAGAGCCTCATGGTCCCACCTGACTCCGGGCCCTTCGACCTGTGGTTGGGATCTTGGAAGAAGGCTGGAAAAACATGCCTGAGTCTTTACTGGCTCAGTGAGATGGGACTCTGGCTGAGTGGTCCCTGATTATTCCCTGGTCACCTCAGAAGTCCAGGGAGCCATGGGGCGGCATGGGAACACCTGAGGTATGTCCAGTGCTCACAGTGACCCCCGACCCTCAGACTCTGCAGAGAGCCAGAGGACATGGCCTGACCTCCGCTGGGAGGCCCCTTTCCTGGAGGTAGAAATACCAGTGCAAGGAGGTGTAGGGCAGCCGATGTTGGAAGCAGGGCTGTGAAGGTCACTAACTGAGCCATCAGACACTCGCTGAGCACCTACTGTGTACTGGGCAGTCAGAACAGAGGCGTTTAGGGCCTCCTTGCTCTGGGACGCAGGATCCTCATTCCGTGTCCCCACTCCTACGACCCAGACCCAGAAGAAGCAGCCATTTGTCCAGCCGCTGTAGTTGGGGGGAGGGTGCTTTCAGGAAAGGCTATGTATGGGGTTGGGAAGGGACTCGGAGGACAGGGACATCCCGTGACTTGCTTGAGTCCAGCCATCTGAGGAACTGGGCTCTGGGAACATGGATCTCTCCCTTCAGTAGCTTCCCTCCCTGGGTGATTCAAATACTCCCCAGGCGTGCGTCAGCCAGGAATGGCCCGGGCACGTCTAGGCCACTGTCAGTCTACCTCCCAGGACGTCCAGACAGGCTGAAGGTCTGGGGAAACGTCCTGATCCAAGGTCCTGGGGCAGGGAATGGGGGCTCTGTCAGGGCCTTGCATGCCTGGCCTCCTGCTGGACCATCTCTCTCAGAGTCACTTCTGATGGTGGTGGCCATGTCCCCCATTCAGCATGAGTCCCCTCTGGGTATGTGCCCTGCCGCGTTCTTTCATTAGGCCTCTCAGCAACCCCACTATGACACAGGAGCGGCATAGTGATGGAGGCCCAGAGAGGTCAAGTGGCCAGTGGGTGGCTGCCACTGGCCTTGAACCCTGGCCACTCTGTCCCCTGCATCCATGGCTTGTGAGGAGGCCTGCTAGGAGTCTCAGAGGCTCAGGAAGGGAAATTCCCCGAGCACAGCCAACCCTGAAGCTCTGTGCCTTCTGCAGTCGTGTGTCGTGGGTGAGGGGAAATTGCTGCTGCAGCTCAGCCGTGTCTCTTGTTTTGCATTTCTAGGGCCTCCAGCCTGACCTGGGTCTGGCATGGGGGCCCAGTTTGAGCTTCTGGGGTCAGATAGCGACGTGTTCAGAGGGCAGATGGCTTCTGTGCTCTGGGCCAGTTTCCCTGCCTGTGACATGGGGGTGATGGTACCTCTCTCCCAGGGTTGGCTGGGATCAGGGTTCTGGGCGGTCGGGCAGGGAGAGCTCTTAGTGAAGTGCCTTACGCGTAAAAAGTGCCTGAGAGGCGGGAGGCTGATGTGGCGAGCTCCTACGGGAATCCTACGGGAACATTTTCCCGTTTCTCCCTCTGATCCAGGATTGGCCTGGCTTGTTCTCTGACGCCAGCAGGTCCTGATGGATTTGGCCCAGTGCCATACCCGTGACTGTGCACTCTGACCCAATCACCACCCTTCCTTTGGCGTAAGCCCGGTCTCAAGGTTGCCTCTTCCCTGGTACTGAGACTCATGGTGAAGGGTCAGCCCACAGAGCACAGGAGCGTTGATGTCACAGTCCTCTGAGAACGGCTCCAATGTCTTGGCACGTTTTCTCAGCCATCCTGTGGGATGAGAGGGTGTGGGTACACATCACCCCTCGCCTCCTGTGTGACCTGGGGACGCCCTGAGCGTCAGTTTGCTCACCTGTGAAGAGGGTGGTGGTTGTGCCCATGGAGAGTTAATGCTTCAGCTGCACCTGGCTCGCGGGAGGGTGCCTGGGAGGGAGCCAGGCTGGGCCACGCCGGGCAGTGGGGGCCTTCGCCCGGGTGTGCGGGGGTGGACCAGCACTTTGTCAAAGCTAGCGGGTTACTTTGGATCCTTTCAAGGGCCTGTTGTCCTCTCGGTCTGTGAGAGCAAGGGGGAGCGCCCGCTGGCATCATGTGAGAGAGCATCCTTGCGTTCCTGGGCGGCGGGGCAGCAGTCTCCTGGCTGGGCTCCGGGTGCAGAAGGCGGACCGGGCACGCGGTGTGCCTGCGTCTGTGAAACAGGAAGCTGGCACCTGCCCACTTGGGGTTTTTGATCTGTCTTGAGGTTACCTGGCTGGTGAGTGGCAGGATTCGAACGTGACTCCATGCGTTCTTCCTGCTTCTCAGGCTCCTCACCAAGCCTGGGAGACCTGGCTGTCCCTGACCCCTTTTGGCATGTGGAGTTTCTGAAGCTCCCCGTGGGCTGTCCACTCTGCTTCCGCCGGTCCCTTGCTGCCCCAGCCTTTTACTCCGAGCCCACCTGCCAATCCCTGGGCTGCCCTCAGGGCTCGCATTTTTGGCAGGAGAGCAGAGGAGGATCTTGGGGCGCCAGGTGGCTCTTCTGAGCGCTGCTCCAGTCGAGCACAGAGTGGTTTGGCTTCTAGGAACGTCTTGCTGCCTCACGGTCTTGTGGGGTTGGGGGGGAGGGGGGTGCTGGCTGTGTCAGAACTGCAACAAGCCACTTCCCCTGCACACGGCCCCGAATTCCTGGCAGGAGCCAGACGCTGCCGGGCTGCCACGCTGGCCACGTCGTCATTGTCGGGATGAGGTTCCACCGCCCACAGCCCCTGGATGGACGCTTAGGGCTAGTTCCCCGGGTGGGCCCCTCCCCAGGCGGCTGTGCTTTCTCTTCTCTTCAGGGAAACACAGGCAGATGTTGTCAATTTAAATTGTTTCCTTATTAGACTCTCGCCTTTCCCTGGCTGGGTTTCATCAGCTGAGAACCTTGGTTGCATCACTAGGACCCCTCCCTCCCTCCTCCAGGAATCTGGCCAAGGCCTGGGAGATCACAGAGTGGGTGTGGCTGGGGGTGCAGGCTGGACGCTGTGGCAGCCCCCCAGCACCCTCCAGCTGTGGGGGGATTTGGGATGGAGCCTTGCTTTGGTTACTTCTCATTGCGGGCGCTGAATGGGAGGAATTGGGGACCAGCCCTCTCAGGTCCCAGGAGCACAGCTGGGGCTGGGAGGTCCCTGGGGTCCTGCTCAGTTCTGGTGGGTATGGCCTTTCTCAGCAGGGTGCCCTGCTCTTGCCTCAGAATCTCCTGGGAGCTTGTTTGAAAAGTTTATTACAAGTCCCGCAGCACTGGTTCTCAACTAGGGGCGATTTTGCTCTCTCCCAGGGGAACATCTGACAATGTCTAGAGACAGTTTTGGTTGTCACAGCTGGATTTGCACTACTAGCAGGATGCTGCTAAACGTCCTGCGACGCACAGGACGCCCCTGGGGGAAAAAGACAGAATTACCTGGATCGAAGCTTCGCTAACGCAGAGGCTGAGAAGGCCTGCCCTGCAGTCTCCAGTCTGGCAGGGCCTGGGAGCCTTCATTTGTGACAGGCCAGGGACTTTTCACTGTTTGCTTTAGTGAAAAGCCAACTGTGGCCACTGATGAGCTCTGTCCCGCTGTGGCCGCAGCAGAGCTGCTCCCTGCCCGGCCAGGGCTCTGCGCTGGGCAAGCACCGGCGGCAGGACAGACATGGCAGATGAGCAGCTGTGGCCCGGCGGTTGGGGACGTGGGTGCTGGGGTTGGGGTGGGCTCTGCCTGGAGCCCGTTCCCTGGCCGCCCCACTGGTGCCCTGGGTTCCCTTCTCCTGAGTCTGCTCCTGTGACCACAGCTGGCCATGCTCAGCCTTTGCTACCCCCCACTGCGCCCCTGCTTCCCCCCGTCCCCGCCAGCTCTGGGGAGGGGCCCTGAATGATTCCTGTGTGCAAGGACCCTAGGGGCGTGGCAGCCTGTGGCCAGGAGGTGGCTCCCCGCTGCACTGACCCTGTGCTGCCTTCTTGATGGAGCCACACTGCACAGTGTCTGTGGTTGCGGGATAGTCGCCCTGGTCTGGGGCCATGGGAGCGCCGTGGGAGTTCTGGCCTGAGGACCCCGGCCTGAGGGGAGTCCTCTATTTCAGGACAACCCAGAAATAGCTGGATCTTGCCGCTGGGCTGGCCTCAGTGGGCTGTGGTGGGCAGGCGGAGGGCTCGCCCTGCCTCTCTGGGATCGGACGCCTAATTGTGTATCTTACAACTGAAAGCGGACTCCCCTGAAGCTGCCCTGAAAACCCAAGCTCTGTAATTACCTGTCCCTGGCTGGCGCAGTGGCGCTGGGGGCCCAGGCCCTGCGGCTCCAGGCGAGGCAGGGGTGGGCCTTCCTCATCTCTTCCTCGGGGGGTCAGTCCTGCCGAGAGGAGAGTGGGCCCAGGCCTTGGATCGGGTGGGTGGAGGGTCAACCTCCTCTTGCTTTTGACCAGCGCTTTTAACCGCACAACCTGTTTTCATGTTTTTAATTTAAATTCCACTTACAGAAATGATTCTTGGGCAGAAATGAAGACCGTGGTCCTGCAGCCCCCGCACCCCCGCTTAGTCTTGCATTGCTTCCGTGGGCTCCTCTGGGGGTCGTCCTAGCGGTAGCTTTCTGGCCTCTGACCTCGGAGCAATCAGAGGATTCCCGAAGGAGTTAGTTTCTCCCCCGAGGCCTGCTTTAAAAAAAAGCCACAACTCCTGTATTTCCAGTTCAAAAAGAAAGGAAAAGGGCCCAACACCCGCCTCCTGCCGCCCCCACACCGTACCCTCCTCTCCGGTCTTCCCTACCTGCTTGAGCACAGGTGGACGCCCAGGCAGGCGCGCGGCCGCCCCCATACGGCCCCTTGGTGACAGGGGGCCCAGCTTCCCTCTCCAGCCTCACGTGCCCCCACTTGCCCCCTCACTTGCTCTGCTTCAGCCACGTCGGCCTCTTTGGGCCTCAGGCCCGGCAGGCACAGTCCCACCTCAGGGCCTTTGCACTCCCTGTTCCTCAGGCCTGGACTGCCCTTCACTCAGTTACCTGCATGGGTCACTCTCTCACCTCCTTCAGCTCTTTGCTCAGGTGTCACTTCCCACGAATGCCTCCACCCCCTGCCATCGTTCCTCACTCAGCCCCCGCCTGGACGCCGCCCGCCTCCTTCCCTGGCTCCTTTCCCTCCGCAGCACTGACCTAACCACCGGCTGATGTGTGTGCGCCTCAGTTTATCTGTCTCCTGCCTGCTGCCAGACCATGAGCCCCCGGAAGGCAAGAATTTCTGTCTGTCTTGTTCACAGGTTCTGTCCCTAGCACCTTCAGCAGTACCTGGCCCTGGGTGAGTGCTTAATAAAAGGTTTTTGAGTGAATCGAGTGCCTGGGATTTCCTCGGACCTGCCCTGGCCAGCTCCCGCCCTGGGCCCCTGGCCAGCTGCTTGGCATCCTCGTGCCTGCCGTGGTTTATGGATCCCCCACCCCGCTCATCTCCCCCCATTGTCCCTGTCCTGTGTGTGGGACCCTCTGCCATCTGACTGGGGGGGGGGGCGCTCAGCTCCCTCTCTCTGGAGGGGCCGTGGGGGCGGCTGCAGGGCTGAGTCCTGGCTGTGCCGTGGGCTGTGGACACAGACGGGCCTGGGGGCGAGACTAGGCCCTGCCCCCGCCCCGCCCCCCGCAGCTCTGTGGCTGGGGTGAGTCACTCAGCCGCTCGGAGCCTCGCTTTCCCCGTCTGTAAAGTGAGCCACGATAACACCCAACTCTCTGTGTCAGAGAATTCCAGGTGGCACACAGAAGACCTTCGGGAGAGGACCGTCGGGGTGTGTGTGTTACCCTTGCTGTGACCTCCTGGGGTGGGCCAGGGCGAGGCTGGAAGCTCCCTCCCAGTGGCATTTGGTGGTGTGTGTTTAGAGCCTGGTGGAAGTGGGAGGGAGGCTCAGCCCCTGCCCAGACCTGCCCATCACCTGAGCGGGCAGGCTCCCTGGGTGTTCCCACGCAGGCTCACCAAGGGGAAGGGAGAGAGGCCGTGATTTGATAGGGGCTTTTGTTCCCAGACACTAATCCTAATTCCTCTGGGTGTGTCAACATGCCCAGCTCTGTGAGCTCCCCCTGGGCCTCGAGCAGCATCCTCCAGCTCCTGGGCTGGCCCAGCCACGGCAGAGGGAGAAGGTCGCAGGGCCCACAGCGGGGCTGTCATCCCCAGCTTTTCCTCTTTGTGGGTTTGGGCCTCTGGCTGCCTCGGAAGTGTTTCCACTCTCCGCCCCTCCACCCACCTCCACCAGGGCTGTCAGCCCTCAGGCCAGAATTCACAGCGGCAGACGGAGCCCCTGTGCGAATAAGATACAAAGTCCGGCCGGAGGTCCAGCCTGACCTGGTCCCTGCCCCCTTGCCAACCACATCCCGTCTGTTCTCCCCCTAGTCCATTCAGCCTCTGTGCTGCTTTTCCATTTGCCTAGCGAGTCCCTGCCTCAGGGCCTTTGCGCTGGAAGCTCTCGCGTCTAGACAGCTGTTCCCGGCTCTGCTCAGCCCTCAGCGGAGGGCCCCCCAACTCCAGGCCCTGCGCAGGTGTCGCTGCCCTGAGGGCTCGCCCCAGCTGCCCGCCCAGCGGGTGGCAGGCCCGCCTTCTCATCTCTGCCCAGCACTCCTTGCACCTTCCCTTTCCTGCTCCGTCTTCTCCATTTCTCTCTGTCTCACTTACCTTGTGGGTTCTTTTGTTTCTTTTTTTGTATTAGATTTTTTTTTTTTGGATGTACTTCACACCACACAGTCCACCCATTTAAAGTGTACAATTTAGTGGTTTTTAGTATATTCAGAGATGTGTGACCATCGCTACAATCAATTTTAGAACATTTCATCACCCCAAAGAGAAACGCCGTACACATTAGCTGTCATTCCCCATGGCCCCGTCCCCCGGCAGTCACCGGTCTGCTTTCTGTCTCTCACGGATTTGCCTGTTCTGGACATTTCATAACAACGGAATCATACAATATGTTGTTCTTTGTGACTGGCTTCTTTCACTTAGCATAATGTTTTCAAGGTTAATCCACATCGTAGCACGGGTAAGCACTTCGTTTCTTTGGATTACAGAGTAAGATTCCGTTGTATTATATACCACATTTTATATATCCATTCCTCAGTTGATGAACATTTGGGTTGCTCTCACTTTTTGGCTATTATGAATAATACTGCTGTGTACATTCGTGCACACGTTTTGTGCAGATGGATGTTTTCATTTCTCTTGCATAGATACCTAGTGGGGGAATTGCTGAATCATAGGGTAACTCTATATTTAACCTTTGGAGGAACTGCCAGACTGTTCTTCAAAGTGGCTTTACCACTTGGCATTCCTATCAGCAGCGTATGAGGGTTCCAGTTTCTCACAGTCTTGCTAACACTTGTTATTATCTTTCTTGATTATAGCCATCCTAATGGGTGGGAAGTGGTAACTCATTATAGTTTTGATTTATGTTTCCCTGGTAGCTGATGATGTTGAGCATCTTTTCATGTGCTTATTGGCCATTTGTATACCTTCTTTGGAGAAATGTCTACTCTGATCATTTGCCCATTTTTTAAATTGGGTTATATAGTCTTTTTATTACTGAGTTGTACTATTTATATATTCTAGCTACAATGATCGCATATGTGATTTGCAAATATTTTCCTCTGTACTGTGGGTTATCTTTTCACTTTCTTTTCTTTTTTAATCTTACTTATTTTTAGAAAGGGGGAAGGAAGGGAGAAAAAGAGGGAGAGAAACATCAATGTGTGAGAGAAACATCAACTGGTTGCCCCTCGCACATCCCCAACCAGGGACCTGGCAGGTGCCCCGACTGGGAATCGGACTGAATCCCTTCAGTTTGCAGGAAGGTGCCTGACCCGCAGAGCCACACCAGTTAGGGCGTCTTTTCATTTTCTTGATGTTCTTTGAATCACAAATATTTTTAATTTTGATGAAATTTAACACATCTATAATTTTTCTTTTGTCACTTGTACCTTTCATGTCATAGCTAAGAAACTGCTACCTAATCCTGTATCGCAAAGAGTCCGCCCTGTGTCTTCTAAGAATGTTATAGTTTTAGCTTTTAAACTTAGGTCTTTGATTCATTTTGAGTTAACTTTTTTATATGCTGTGATAAATGGGTCCTAGTTTGTTCTTTTGCATGTGAATATCCAGTTGTCCCAGCAACTTTGGGTACAACATTCTTTCCCCCACTGACACTCATGTTTGGAAATCAATTGACCATAAATGCGAAGGTTTATTTTTGGACTTTCAGTTCTATTCCATTGATCTATGCATGTGTCTATCCTTATGCCACAGCCACACTGTCTTGATTATCGTTCAGTAAAAGTTTTGCAATGAAGACATGAATTCTTTATTTGTGTTCTACTTTTGCTAGATTGTTTTAACTATTCTGGTCCTTTGATTTTCCAAGGTTTGTGTTCATTTTGTCAAAATTCTACAAAGAAACCAGCTGAGATTTTGGTAGTGACTGTGCTGAATTTTTACATCAATTTGGGAGTATTGTCACCTAAACAATATTAAATCTTTTGATCCATGATCGCAGGATATCGTTCCATTTATTTAGATCTTCTTGAATTTTTTCAACAATGTTTTGTAGTTTTCCAGAGTATATGTTTTATACTATTGTTAAATTTATACCTACATATTTGATTCTTTTTGAATAAAATACTCTTCATTTCATTGTGGATACTTGCTGGTGTATAGAAATAATTGATTTTTGTATATTGGGCCTGTATCCTGAAACTTTGCTGAACTCATATGTTCTCATAGCATTTTAGTGAATTTCTTAGCATTTTCTACATACATATCAAGTCATCTGCCGGTAGAGGTAGTTTTAGTTCTTCCTTTCTACGACCATGTATTTTTCTCATCTGTCGGACCCTCATCTTTCTGCTCCCAGAGGTCACTGCTGTGGGGCCAGTGCATAGAGCAGGATCAGGCACACAGCTGGAGCTCAGTTATTTGAATGAATGAATCAATGAATGAATGAACGAACGAGTGAGTGAGAGTGAGTGAGTGCGTGAGTGAGTGAGTGGAGCTGTGTGGCTGATGGCCCAACCCAGGGCTCTTGTGCCCCTGTGGCACCTGCTTCCTGAGGGTCGCTGCCTGTGTCTGTCGGGGGTGGGGACTCTCCCTCCCTCCCTCCCTAGCCCTGACCTTTTCTGTTTGTCCCGGCCTTGGGGCTGTGGGAGGTTGCTGGAGCTCGCCCTCCTTACAGGGCCAGAGCACCCTGGTGACTAAGTCTCTCTAGCTCCTCGGTGTCTCCATCGGACGAGACACATCTCTTGGACTGCCCCACCCCCCCCCCCGCCCGCCGGGGCCAGGCCCTTGCGAGGCTTCCCTCGCTGACTGCTCCCAGGCGCCCATGAGTGAGTGGCTGGTGCACCTGCGCTTTACTAATGAGGATGCAGTGGTCAACCCCAGCTGCAGGTGCACAGAGAGTGAGGGGGGTGAGCCCAGGTCTGCCGTTTTCCCTTATCACAGACCTGGCAGGACATGGGACAAGCCTTGGTCAAGTCCTCAAAGCTCATGGAGTGGGAGGGAGCTCCTCAAAGGCTCTGCTCAGAGGCTTGTGGCAGCCAAGGAAACCTGGAGCATGTTCGCTCCCCACCCATGCAGTTCCCTCGCTCGGCCCGGAACCGTCTCGCCCACTGACTACTCCCATTCTTCATTCCCACCGAGCTTGACTGTCATCTTCCTGCGGCCAGTCCCCTTCCCTACCTTGCCCCGCCACACACACACCCTCTCCTGGTGACACTGAGTCATCATCACTGTGGTGACTGTCAGATGTCAGTCTGTAAGTCCCCTGCAATGCCCAGCGCCTGGCCCATGCCAGAGACATGGTGGGTGCCTCGGGTACATCGCAGGGTGCCGCTGGCCCCGCAGCCCCGGGGGGCTCCACCTGCCAGGCTTTCCGGGATCTGTGGCCTGTGAACCAAGGTGATGGCTCATGGCTCTGACTCTGCAGTCGTACAGCCCTGGGTTTATATCCTGCTTTGTCAGTCGCTGGGGATGTGATCCTGGGCCGCCTCTTTTAGCCTCTGTGCCCTCAGCTGCAGAAGCAGGTGGCTCAGAGCCCACCTTCCGAGGCTGTAGTGGGAAGCAAACAAGTCAGCTTCAGGGGACGCTCATCCTGTGCTGACCCTGCCCACCCAGGCCCCGGCCTGGCAGTTAACGCGTACCCCCTGTGGGGCGTGGAGCGGCCACTTCCTCAGCTGTCTGCTTGGCCATTCCTGTTCCGTGGGATGAGGCTGGAGATAACGCCTCTCATGCCGGCCCCTCCCTTCCTGAGCACCGGTTCTGCCAGACGGGCTGTGGGGGACGGGGAGCCGCACAGGGGCGCAGAGCTCATCTCTTGACACGTGCCACTGCCAGCCCCAGCTCCTGTCAGGGCCCCCGCAGCAGCTGGGAGAGGCTCAGATGAGCTGCTCCCACCAACTCCCACTCACTCCCAGGGCACAAAAGTGCTTTCCTCTTAGGGGGTGCTGGCCTTGCTCCCTAGGCTCAGGAGGAACTCCGAGCTGGGCTGGAAGGGCAGCCCCCGCCCCCGTTCGTGCCAGGACAGCTGAGGGCCTTGAGTAGTGTCTCAGCCCTGGAGCAGTGAGGCCCCTGAAGCCGGCTGCTTGGGTTCAAGACTCCGGTCTGCTCTGCCATTGGTGGCCAGGGGCTTAGCCCCTCAGTTTGGTTTCTTTCGATGTGGGATTGGATTAATGGTAGCGACTGTCCCACTGGAAGGGCTGGCGTGACAACGGGATGCTGGCACTCGGAGCAGGCCCCAGGGGGGCTCTGAGTGGGGCCAGGCCCCCGGGAAGCGCCGCGTTTAGCGGTTACCTGGCCGGGGCCGGGGGCGGGGGGCGGGGGCAATGGCTGCAGAAGGAGCCACCCAAGGCCACAGAACGGGGCGGGTGAGGAAGACAGCGCTGGGAGCAAAGGCTGGGGGTGGCCGGCCCCAGCCTGACCTCACCTGCCTAGTGTTTTTTCACTTTTTATTATGTATTTTTGTTTTTATAACACTTACACAAGCACATTCTTGTTCTGACGGTACAGTCATTTTGTGATACAAAGTGAAAAGTGAGGCTCCCCTTCCTCCCCGCACCACCCCCCACCCCACCATTGCCTCCTTTGGGCTGAGCCCTGTCCCTTGTCGGTGCTCTTGGCACGGACCCGCACGCCTGTGCTCACCTGTCCCGTCTGGCCTGCAGGGAGGAGGTTCAGGAGAACTGTGTGCGGTGGCGGAAACGGTTCGCCTTTGTGTGTAAGATGAGCGCCAACCCGGCTACCGGCCTGCTGGACCCCTGCGTCTTCCGGGTGTCAGTTCGCAAGGTGAGGCTGGGCCAAGGCTGGGGGGCGCGGGGGGCTCTGCTCCGGCCTGGCGGCTTTCGGCCCTTCCCCGGGCTTGTCCCCCTCAGGGAAAATGGGGTGAGTCGCTCTGCCCCTCTTCTTGTCCTCTTCCCCTGGCAGTCACACTGAGTTGGGGGGAGTGCGGCTGGGGATTAGGGAGACATATAAGGTCCCTTGGATTCCCTTGTCACCCTGCTGCCTGTGTCTGTCTCCCTGTGCAGGAGCTGAAAGGTGGGAAGACTTATTCCAAGGTGAGTGGAACTGCGTGAAGACGTGGTGGGATGGGCTGGGGCGGAACGGGGCAGGCAGGAGAGAAGCTCCCAGAACCTCCAGCCCCCTCTCTGCCCCACACAGGAGACACTCGACCCTCCAGGAATTATATTATTTTCGGGGGAAGATCTTTGTTGATCGTCTTTGCACTTCACATAAGACAGCATGTGTTTGTGTGTCACGAATGGTACAGCATAGAGAGGAGAGGTCAGCTTCCGCCCCCTTCCTCCCTGGGCCTCCTCCCCAAACCCCAGCCTTGCGATTCGTCAGGATCTTTCCAGACCTTTTAAGAAAAAATATTATAAAACATATCATACACGCAGAGCAGTGAATAAAGTGTTTGCACATGGTTTAGAGACATGGAAAGTGAGCGCTTTATATGGGTCCTCGTGCCCATGGCAGACAGTGTGATCTTGAAATGCACAAAAGCAGCCTGGCGCTTTACTCGCCAGTGTGTCACGGGCACGTTTTCCTGTCATCACAAATGTCCTTTTGCTTTAACAGCGGCAGTGTCCCATTGTGTGTCAGGGGGACGGGTGACTCAGCCAGTCCCTGCTGATGCACGTCTGTGTTGTTGCCAGGGTCTCCCTGCACCCACAGACAGTTCAGCTCTCCACCTGAAAACCTTTTCCACTGGGAAGAGTCAGGGAAGACGGGTTACCTCTGGCTTTGAATAAGCCTGCTCTGCCCTTAAACCTCTTCCTCTGCGCAGACTCGCAACACACCCAGTGGGGCCTCCCCCGGGAAGGTGGTGCAGCAGCGGGGGGTGGGGAGGCAGGGCTTAGTCAGTTTGGAGGGGAAATGCCTCACCTTACCTCACCGTGCGTGCAGGGCGGGCATGCATGCAGGGCGTGCCCCTTCCCACCGACCAGAGCTCAGGAAACCCAGTGTTCTGGGCTGCACGCTCTGCCCTGGCTGGTCGCTCCTGTCCCTCCCCCGGAGCAGAGGGCAGGGTGGCCAAAACCGGCCTGTGGGGGGTGCCATCAGAATGGAAATTTCCCTTCCCATTGATTCACGTGGGTGAGGACAGCTGGCCAGCTAGGAAAGAAACTACCAGCAAACAGCTGGAGTGTCCTCCCTCCGTCCGGCCTCCCGCAGGTGTTTGTTGTGCACCTGGCACGCGTCAGACCTGCCAGGCCCGCCTTCCATTCTCCAGTTGGACGTCCACACTGGCCCAGCAGCGCTGACACAAAGGAAGAAACAGGCCCAAAGAGGCGGCAACACTTGACGCTGACCAGGCCTAGTGTCAGGCCTGGTTCTGCTAGTTTGGCCATCTGGGACCCCGCGCATGTTACTTCCTCTCTCTGAACCTTAGTGTCTTTGTCTATAAAACAGGGGTCACTGAGTTGATGGCAGGGCTGGGACCAGAACCTGAATCCCCGATTCTGGCATCCATGCCCCAGGGTGTCCAGTAGAGACCGGCACCTAGCAGGTGCTCAACAAACGTCCCTGCTTGCTCTGGTTGTCACCCAGCACCCCCTCACCTGAGCCTCTGTTGTCTCTCCGAGTCCGCAGCAATTAGCTTCCATCTCAGATGCCTCCTTAGCTCGTAGGCCCTGTTCTCCCACTTCCTGCACTTCCTTCCCCATCCCTCCTCTCTCTGTATTTGAGGAGCGTCTCCACCGAATGCCCAACAGCCCCTCACTCCAGCCTCCACGAGGGGTTCCTGTGCACCCCACT
Source organism: Pteronotus mesoamericanus (assembly GCF_021234165.1). Lineage (NCBI taxonomy): Eukaryota > Metazoa > Chordata > Mammalia > Chiroptera > Mormoopidae > Pteronotus > Pteronotus mesoamericanus. Next base: position 6,165,568 of record NW_026555258.1, read on the forward strand.
CACCCATCCCAACACCAAGTTCCCACGGGCTTTTCCTCCCCCCTGCCCGCTGTCCTGGCGGCTCCCACAGCACAGCCTTGTTTCCCAGGGAACAATATGTCTGTGTCACAGACAACAATGTCCTTTCATCTCAGGCACTGCCCCGGTGCACTCTGGGACACAATACAAAGGGCGCTTTGTGCGGCTCAGGGATGTGAGCTCCTGGCTCTGCCACATTGGAGCCTCCAACCCAAGCCACCAGCCTGGGCCTCTGTCCTTGGGTGCCGGTTATGCAAGAGGCTGTCTGGGCTGTCGTGTGGCCCAGGGGCTTTGCCTGCCCCTCCCCCTCCGCCAGGTTAACTCTTGAGCTGCCAGCACTGCCCCCACACTCCCTGCAGCCTCCCACAGTCTCCTCTCTCCCTCCCAGCTGGGCTTTGCCGACTTGAACCTGGCTGAGTTTGCGGGCTCGGGCTCCACCGTGCGCTGCTGCCTGCTGGAGGGCTATGACACGAAGAACACCCGCCAGGACAACTCCATCCTCAAGGTACAGGCCCTGCTGCCTCTTCTGCTCCATCCCACCACGGGGCAGGCCGAGCCTGCTCCTCCTCAGAGTGCCTGCAGGGTTGTTAAAAAGACAGGTTTTTTTCCCTGGACAGGCAGTGAGGGATACTGGGAGGATGTAGGCCCTGGGTCGGGGAACCACCATCAAAGGCCTGGCTCTGCCTCTGGCCTCAGTTTCCCCACCCATAATCAGGGTTGGACCCCAGCAGCCTCTTGAAGGGCTGGGGAGGTCAGCATCGCCCAGCACCACCACCTCGTCTTGTGATGCCTGCCAGCAGCCCCGTGGGGTGTGGTGTCTGTTACTAGTCCCGGTTTTGCACGGGAGGGAGCTGAGGCACAGAGGTTAGCTCTAGGGCCCGGGGCCACGGCAGAGACTGCAGTCCAGATCCTCACTGTTGCCCCACGTGACCCAGGCAGCCTGAGGTTCCGGTGAAGGTGACCAGGAGGACCTGCCGCCGCCCTCCACCTGGGCAGACCGAGGGCGGCTGCTCCAGGGGCCCAGCCACATTTCCGGTGTCTGGGGCGGCTCCTTCTCCCCCAGGCAGCTGCCTCCTTGGCCTCTTGGGACAGAGATATCTGGGCATCTGCTACCTGTGTAGCTCTCTTCCTTGTCTCCACCCCCTTCCACTTGGCTGAGAACACGGTCTTGTCCTAACGACACCTCTACCAACTGACCCAGTGGGAGCCTGTTGTGTTGGGGCAGAGCCGGGCCGGGGGTAGTGGGCAGAGGCTCTGGGGTCTCCCAGACCCTGTGCAGAGGGAATCCGAGGCACCTGAAAAGGTGTAGGCTGATTGTGGTGGGAGCTGGGACCCTTCAGCCTTGCCCCCGTGGCCCCAGACTCCTCAGGCCAGATCAAGGGCACCTGAGGGGCAGGTGGCCTCAGCTTCAAGGCCCCATCTTGTCTACAGGGTCTTGGGTAGTCCCTCCCTCTGAGTCTGGGTCCCATCACCCCTTTTGCAGGCTGCTCTCGTGGCCAACAAAAATAACCCATAAAAAAAGCCTCAGCCCTCCTCAGAGCTGGGGCCTCCTTTTTGTTGGTGGTGGCGGGGATCTGAGCACCTCACTTTCCCCGTCGTTCCACCTCATCCCAGATTTGGGGACCCAAACATTGCCTTGTTTGGGCCATTGCCAAAATCTTTGCCCAAGTGGATGTTAAATTGTTAAGTTTCTAATGGGTTTTTGCTTTACTTGATTCAAGAAACTTTCACTAAGCCCCCGCCCTCTGCATTGGACTCTGGGAGCGCTCCCCGCCCCTCCCCCCCCCCCGCAGCGTTTGGCTCGGCAACGCCCTCCTCACCAGGCGGGCCCCTCTAGCCCCCTTCCCTCTGCCTTGTGGAGCTGAAGGCCCCACACCCACTCGGAGCCCTGGCCTTGCCGACAGACAGTGACTGGGCGGCCCCCCCCTCCCCGCAAGGGCTCACAATCTTGCTATAGTTTTAAAACAGCAATAGCTCGTTTTCACTGCTCAATCGCACAGAGCCAGGTGCCAAGCCAAGTGAAGCCTCATCTCCCTGCACCCTCTCCACTGTCCCGAGAGGCAGTGTCAGGGTCTGTCCTGCCGGCATGAGGAAGCTAGGGCTCAGCGAGGTGTGGCGGCTTCTCCAGGGCCAGCAGGGCACAGAGGGATCAGACTCCGAGCCCTGTCTGAGGCCCGAGCACGGAGGCCGCGGGAGGCCACGGGAGGCCGCGGGAGGCCGGGCGCCTGGGCGGAGTGGACGTGGTGTGGCTGACTTCGCCTTGTCCCACAGGTCACCATCGGGATGTTCCTGCTCTCGGGAGACCCCTGCTTCAAGACGTGAGTGTGGGCGCAGGCTGTTGGAGGGGTGGGAGCGCCTTTGTTTTCAGCTGACCCCAGGGCTGGGGTACCACGGTCACGCCCCTCTGTCCTCCCAAGGCCGCCGTCCACTGCGAAGTCCATCTCCATCCCGGGCCAGGACTCCTCCCTGCAGCTGACCTGTAAGGGCGGCGGGACCAGCAGCAGTGGCAGCAGCAGCACCAACTCCCTGACGGGGTCGCGTCCCCCCAAGGCCCGGCCCACCATTCTCGGCTCAGGTACAGGTTCCCCCTGCCTGCCCTGCCCTTTTTACCTCCTCGGAGTCCTAGGGGAGACGCTTGCTGAGAAGAGAGAGGTGGTGGGGAGCTGCTCGCACTGTCTGTGCTTCCATGAGGCAGACACTATCCAAGCCCCTCTCGAGTGCCGGGCGCTGTGCAGTGCCCTGGACTGAGACCCACGTGGTGTCCCTGACCTCACGGCCATCCCTATCTAGCAGGAGAGAGGCAGGTGTCAGTGAGACAGTAAACAAGTCAAATGCATGTCCACCTGCAGTGACAAGAGCTGTGAGAGAGACAGCGGTGTCTGTCGGGGCCAAGGAAATCTTCCTGAGGTGGTGGCATCTGAGTTGAACCTGGGGTGCGGGGCACAACGTTCCTGGCCAAGGGATGCGTGCTGTGTGCTCCTGCTCTCCCATTTGCAACGTGACCTTGACTGGCCATTTCACTTTTTTGGGCCTCAGTGTCCTGTCAGATGGGATCAGCAGCAGTAACGACGCCCTGGGTTGCTTTGGGGAGAAACTGGGCAAGCGTGTGGGCCTTGCCTGCGCAGTGTATGCACCCTGTGTGTATTTCTATTAAGTTATCATTATTACAAATGTTATTAAAAATTCAGGCAAGCGCTGACTGGTGTGGCTCAGTGGGTTGGGCGTTGTCCCACAAAGCAAAAGGTCGCCAGTTCGGTTCCCAGTCAGGGCACAGGCCTGGGTTGCAGGCCAGGTCCCCAGTTGGGGGGCGCACAAGAGGCAACCACACATTGATGTTTCTCTCCCTCTCTGGCCCTCCCTTCCCCTCTCTCTAAAAATAAATAAAATCTTTTTAAAAAATTCAGACTAGCCTGCATCCCCAGAGGAGGTGGCATGGCAGTTAGGAGGGCGGGGGTGCCGCCCCCCAGCCCCATATCCGGTGCTGTGCAGGGGGAAGGAGGGCCTCAGGCCCTGCCCCCCAGCTGATCAGTGAGCAAGGTGGCACGTGGTGGCCCTAATTTGTGTCACAAGAGCAATTAAGGCACAGTGCTGGTGGCTCAGCAGATGTTTGCTGTGTGATTCCGCCCCCAAGGGCTGGGAGCTTCGCTCCACCGCTGTTTTCCTGGAGGCCCAGCCTGGCCAGGCGCAGAGCAGGGAGCTGGGGCTCCCGCCTGCCTCGGCCTGGGGCTGCACTTGGGCATGGGCCTCGCAGTGCCACAGCTTTCTGCAGCCTCAGGGCGGTGGTCTCCAGAAGAGAGAGCTGGGGACCAGGCCACTCCAGCACAGACGAAGCCCTTTTTTCTTTTCTTTTTTTTTAAAGATTTTGTTTATTTTTAGAGAGAGGGGAAGGGAGGGAGAGAAACATCAACATGTGGTTGCCTCTCCCACGTCCCCCACTTGGGACCTGGCCTGAAACCCAGGCGTGTGCTCTGACTGGGAATGAAATCTGCGACCCTTTGGTTTGCAGGCTGGCGCTCAATCCGCTGAGCCACACCAGCCAGGGCCTTTCATGTTTTTTTAAAGATTTTTTTCAGACAATGCCTTTGTGCAAAGTAGCAGAGGAGCCTCTCCCAGGCAGCGCAGGGGGTGAGCCCCAAGTGCCTCTGCAGCTGGTTTTCTGCACCTGCTGCCCGCCTCTGCCGAGAACCTGTTGGGCCCTCAAAAAGCCACCTGACTTTGGGTGGGGACACAGGCCTGGGGTCCAGCTGGTGGCCTGGCTGTGCTCATCTCTGAAAAGGGGATGGGCGAGCCCTTGCTTCCTGTGGTACTGCAGAGCCTGGGGCGGATCCGCCTGGCTGCCCTGCCCCTCCCGTTGGGGAGTTGCTGGGGTGTTAGCATAGACGCTGAGCCTATGGGTCACCAGGGGCAGGGCTGTCAGCCAGTCCCCTCCCCCTTAATTTGCTTTATTCCAGCTGCATCCACTCCAGCCCATTCAAGCCTCAGGGCCTTGGCCTTACATGGTGCCCTCCGAAGGTCCTTTCTCTGACGCCCTATCTGGCTCGCTCCCTCCCACGCCTCCTGATGGTCTCGCGTTAAGGCCACTGCCTCAAGGCCACTGCCTCAGAGAAGCCTTCCCTGCTCTCAGGCTGGGTCGGACCCTACGTCACTGCTCCCCGCTCTGCACCACTCACTGCAGTTACAGTTCATTGCGGGTCATGTTTTGTTCAACATTCACCCTCCCCGGTGGTCTGTGACACCTGTCTCCTGTTCACAGCACGCAGCAGAGCACCCTGCAAGGAGGAGGTCCCTGGCAGACATTTGTAGAATGAATGAACCTGGGTTCAGATGGTAAACTGGCTTAGACTGCTGCTCCTGTGAACCTCAGTTTTTCAGTCGGTTGAATGGAAATACATAGTGTCCCTAGTGTCGTCCCCTCCCCCCTGCCGCCCGACTCAGTGAGAGCACGGGCACCCCTGGCAACCATGCCCTCTCCCCGCCTTCCAGGGGTGCCGGAGGAGACAGACCAGAACCTGTCCAGCCCCGAGGAGGTGTTCCACTCGGGCCACTCCCGCAACTCCAGCTACGCCAGCCAGCAGTCCAAGATCTCCGGTGAGTGCCCGCTTGGCCCCATGCCCTTGGCCTCCCGCATTGCCCGACTGCCCCCTACTGAAGCGCCCCGTCCGCCCACCAGGCTACAGCACGGAGCACTCACGCTCCTCCAGCCTCTCAGACTTGACGCACCGTCGCAACACATCCACCAGCAGCAGTGCGTCTGGTGGCCTCAGCATGACCGTGGAGGGCCCCGAGTCTGGCGAGCGTGAGCACCGGCCTCCCGAGAAGCCCCCCCGGCCGCCCCGGCCCCCGCTTCTGTCTGACCGCTCGTTTCGGTGAGTCACTGCTCAGCACTTTAGAGGGCAGACCCCTCCCGTTGGCTTCTTAAACCTTTGCTGCTTTACCTGTAACATGAGATGGTAGGGTCCCTGCCTTGGGGTTGGATGGTGATGATTCAACCGTTGGGGTCCATGAGGGGCATAGCCCTGACCTAACTGGCAGGCACATGCTCAGTTAGCAGTTGCTGTGTATGATGTAGGGAACCTTGGGTCCCCTGCCTAGTATCGTGTGGCCTTTCAGAGCCTCACCTTTGAGAGCAGGTAATAACGGCACCTGGAGAGCAGGGCTGCGTGGGGGTTAAGTGAGGACAACCTGAACAAGCTCTCCCTGCACCTGGAGTGTCCTGAGCGAGTAGGTGCTCGCTGTGGTCGTCATTGTGCCCGTCACTACCCTGACTTGTGACTCTGCCTGCTCTGCTCCAGGAGGAAGAAGGACTCGGTGGAGAGCCACCCGACCTGGGTGGATGACACGCGGATCGATGCAGATGACATCGTGGAGAAGATCATGCAGAGCCAGGACTTCACAGATGGCAGCAACACTGAGGGTGAGCTGCCCATGCTGGGCAGGCAGCCGGTGGGGACAGTGCCGCTGGCCCCAGGGACTCCCACCCTGCTCAGCCTCTGTCCTCCCTTTGTGTCCCCACAGACAGCAACCTCCGGCTGTTCGTGAGCCGCGATGGCTCCACCACACTGAGTGGCATCCAGCTGGCTAACAGGTAGGGGTGAAGGGTCAGGGGTGGGTGTTTAGGGTGGCCATGGGAGGCATGGTGCTGAGAGCAAGGTCTCGGAAGCCTAATGACCTGCCTTGGAATGCCAGCTCTTGTCACCGCAGGGTGGCCTGGGGCCAGTCATTGCTCTCTGAGCCTCAGTTTCCCTAGAAACCTGGGACTGCTCCCGGGTTGGTTTTGAGGGTTCCAGCTGTAATCTTGGAAAGGGCCTAGCACAAGGCTTGGCACAGAACAGGGGCTTACTGATTTCATTTTGGACCCTCCCTTCCCTTCCTCCTGGATCTGGGAACCCCTTAAAAATGATAATGATCACCCGTTTATTGAGCACTGGTTACACACCAGGCACTGACTGAGGTGCCAGGTACACAACAGTAAGCAACAGAGTTTCCTGCCCTTGTGATGTGACTTTCACAGACAAGGGGGTGGTAGGATCACACTGGGACTTGAGCTCGGGTTTATAGAACGCCAGTGCCCTCTCGGTCATTTGCTTAGTGTTTCACCGTGTGCCTCACCATGTGGCTCACTGAGTGAATGAATAAGTGGAGGAGCTTCCCATAGGCAGGGTTGTGCTGAAGGCTTTTCCCCACGTGCCTGTGGGAAGGGCGGGGAAGTGCCCATTTATCATCGAGGGCCAGAGATGGAGGAGACTCAGTGGCTGCCCAGGGGCCACAGGCCTGGCCTCTGGCGCTGCTCTGCTGACCCCTGCTGGCAAGGCACGGAATTGCATCCGCCATCTCCCCATGGCCTCCTGGGCTGCCCCAGTGAGGTAGACAGAAAACAGGGACCTCTCTGAGGGTTCATGAATATGCCTCCCTTTGAAACTGGGATTCAGGGAGGGAAGAACCAACCTGGCAGCAAGGTCATAAGAGAGCAGCTTGCAGAGCCCAGAATGCCTGTGACCTCACAGGTGGGCCTGGCCTCCATGGGAGGAGCTCCCGACCTTCAATGCCCTCTTGGCAAGCCTCGAATCCCTCCAAGCGTCGCTTTCTTCCCGTCAGGTGGGATTGGGTGCAGCCCCTCCCTGCCAGGGCTGCTGTCAGCATGGGCTCAGCACACCCCAGTGCGTAAGGGCTCGCTACCCAGGAAGGGCTCGGGCACAGCCTGTGTGTGCCAGCTCTGTGATCCCATAGACTCTGACTCTTATTATCTGTGTCACTCTGGGCAAGTGACACAACCTCTCTGAGCCCCCTTTGCAAAATGGGGCCAATTAACGGTGCCTGCTTGTGAAGTACTTCCCAGGGCCTGGCCCAGAGGAGCGCCAAGAAGAACGAGCTGACCTGTCTCTCCCCACAGGGTCTCCTCTGGGGTCTATGAGCCAGTCGTCATTGAAAGCCATTGAGGAGCAGGTGTCCAGGCTGGAGAAGGACCCCTGCCTTTGCGGGTGTCCTGACCCGTGTCATTCCACGAGGGACCTTCCCCTTCGGATCACCATTCACGCTGCATCTTGTCTGTGCCTCCTCCGTGCACTCCAGCCACATCCTGCCCCAAAGCATCATTCCACTGTCCTCCCATCCACGCGGGGGCCCTCCTGGCCTGCTGGGCCTGGGCGCCACTGTGAATATTCTCCTCTGAACCACTAGAGGGCAGGACATGGGCCCACAAAGTAGGTGGGCGAGACAAAGATGGCCAGAACGCCCTGCCTGGTGACTGACCTGGCTCCGCGATGAGGACGTGCAGCGGATCCTACACGTGCGCGTGGAGATGCTCATGGCCAAGCGGCCTCACGCCCTGTCCCCCTCTCGCTCTAGGAGCGCCAGCTCAAACCGTGCCCTGGCAGGGCTCTGGTCCATTGCCCCCTTTCCCTTGGGGCCAGTTCACCCCCAGGATCCTGCCACCGTGGCCCTCTGACCGCTTAGTGCTTCAGCGCTCCCTTCCCTATGCCCTGGGGGACCTGCTGGCGGCCTCCTCCTGGGAGCCAAGACCTCAGACCCCACCCACACTCCAGATTGAGACTTCCCTCCCCCAAAGAATGTTCGCCTGCTGCCCCGGCAGCCTGCACTTTGCACACGCTTGTGTCCAGCACAGCCCCACTGGCCCTCGCCCACCCTCCCCCTGATCCCTTCCCCAGGATTCCTGGGCGCTGCCTGCTGTGCAGTCCGCGGCCCAGCTCGAGCAGCCCGGCTGGTACGGGGCACCGCCTCTCCCTGCAGTTAGCTGCAGCTCAGGCCCAGGACCCACGCCGAGACAGGTGTGAGCTTCGGTGGTGGTTCCCCTCTGCCCAGGGCTGGGACCTGAGCAGCTGGTTTCCTGTAGGAAGCCCGAAAGATGCCTCCCAAGCCCGTGGAGGTCAGGGGCCTGGCTGGGCTGGGCAAGCGCCACCCCCTTTCTCTCCCCTCAGGGTCAGCTGGCCCAGGCTGGGGCCACTGCTGGAGGGGCGGGTGGGCTGTGACTGGACCAGCCGGAGCTGGCTTCCTGGCCAGAAAAGCCTCAGCCCTCCTCTGAAAGCGCCCCCCTCTCCAGGCAAAGGCTGGGCAGGGTCCTTTAAGGGGGGGTTCCAGCAGGGAGCAGTCTGGCCCTGCCCCCTGCCGCTCACCGAAGCCTCTGCTCTGAGCCCTTCCCCCCACCCCCATCCTCATTACTTGCTTGAAGGTAGGTGCTGGCTGCCAGCCAGTCTCTGGACAGTCCCCCCTGCCGCTCTTAATGTCACTCGTTTTTGTATAAACCCAGCAGGCTGGTGTTTGTTTAACCCTATACATTTTTCTTTTTTTCTTTGTTTTCTCCCCCTTTTTTTTTCTTCATTTTTTTTCTTTTTTATAGGGTTCACAGTTTGACAGTTTTTCCTCCCCCAGGTGAGGGGAGGTGGTTTTGTTCTCTGCCCTACCCGCTGACTGGGTCCCCAGCAGGGCTGGGGGTCTGGATGGGGGGCCAGGATACTGGTTCTCTCTGGCAGGGCTGGCGGTGAGGGCGCCCTCCCCAGGCTGGGAGGGCTCCTGGCCCTTCTGCCCCAGCTGGCAGGAGTTGGAGTCTTGGTCTCAGAACCTCCCAGCATTGGGACCAGAGCATTTCTAGGATTTCGTCGTCATTTTTAATCACCTAACTCTTTTTAGAGAAAGAATGTTAGAAGGTGCCTGCCGAGGCAGCGTGGAGCATTTGCTCTGGCTGGAGAAGGCTCTGGTCAGCTCTGTGGGTCCCTTCCTGTTCTGTAGACACCTGGCACTTTAAAAGGGGACTGGCTACACTGTCTCTAGATGAAGTGACTCCCAGAATTGGGGGGGGGGGGGCGGGTAGCACACTTCCCTCCTGTGGCTGCACAACCTCAGCCCAGTGGGAAGGTGAAGGTGAGTTCAAGGTGTATTTGGTGTCTGGTTCAAAATTCTGGGGCATTACACATGAAACAGCTGGCTTTGGTGCTGTTGGGGAGACTCCCCAAAACTAGGAACCTTAGCCCCACTTTAGATGAGGTCTGAACTTGACAGTCACCCCAGGGGACAGCCTGCCACATCCTCCCATGCCAGACCCTGGGCCAGGGTCATTGGACTAACTGAGAATTTGGCCATAACCAAATTAATGCTGGCTGGAGCTGGAGGCCCGGAGCCCTGGCCGCGGCCCCACGTGGGAGCCTCCGGTCCACTCAAGCTCAGTGAATTCCCACTAGGCGCCCACAGCTCCTGGACTTAAAAATTCTATATATAGAGAGAGATAGAGAGGACTATATTAGAGATATTTTTGGAAAGGAATTGGTCTATGCAATGCCAGTTTGGAATTTCGGAAGACAGTTTAACGTTTTTACTAGGAGATTTAAAGAAAATAAATAAAGGTCTACAATATTTTTAGGTTATTTTTTTTTCTGGTCACCCCACACGCTGACCACATGGCATGATCTGCCAGGATGGAGAATGTCCACGTTCTCCTCTCTAGGGAGGTGAACAGGGAAAAGCGGGGAGGGGAGGCCTTTTTTATTTTTTTTAATTCCCCCTTTTCTAACAGAATGCTGCCACCACCACACCCTGATTCAGTGGGCTGTGTTTGTATCTCTGTCCCAGCTTCTACTGTAGAACATAACATTGTAAAGGGAAATCAGCCTAGTGTCAGTGTCTTGATTTGGGGGAAAAATTAAATGTTGCTGTTTTTGTTTGTTAATGGCATGTTGGTGCTTGTTTGTTTTACTGACTGGACTTCAGGGTCAGAGACAACATCAGGATGGAAGCCAAATGTGTAAGGTGATACCCTGGGGGTGGGCAAGATGTGGTTCTCCAAGCGCTGGCTGAAGTCACAATGATTATGACCCTTACACCAGATTACACCAGAGTCTTGGGGAGGAAACGGGCCTGGGAGTGTGCTTTCTTGCCAGTCTCAGACCTAGTAAGCAGCCACTCTGACCTCAGAGGCCAAGTTCTAGCTGCTCTACAGACCTCCCCAGCAGTCAGGTGGTCCCTAACCGATACGGCTGAAGACAGAAGGCTACCTATACCTCAGTTTTCTCAGCAGCAAATGAGGTTGTAGATCAAATGAGAAAGTGGGTATACAGCTTGACCTAGGGAGGTGCTGAGCATGTTCCTAATCTCTAAATCTCCAGGCCTGGGCCTCTTGCTGCCTGCCCCTGTCTAAAGTTACAAAGGAGTCTGCACCCAGGTCTGAGAAACGCCAGTCACCCTGGACCTTTTATGAGTGCAGAAGTGGCAGGAAACCTCAGTGGCTTTGGACAGGCCAGAAGGGAGCAGACTACCAGGCCTCGTCCCTGCCACAGTGCCACCTTATCCCCACCCTTTTCAGGGCTCAGACATCGCCCCTGTAAACCGTGGGAGCTGATTCTCAGTCCCCTTTTTTCAGCGCACTTCTGGAGAAGGGAAAGTGGGTTCTCAGCTGAGCCCAAAGTCTGTCCTGAGACAGGGAGTGAATTGGGCTACAGAGCAAAATGGGTTGCTTCTTTGGAACACAGTAATGCTAAGGGAAAAATCAGAGTACAATGGTAGGAAAGAAAAAGGATTGCTCCTATGAGCTCTGGGAGGGCAATCTCCGTTGTTGGAGATGGGCTCAGACAACCCAAGGTGACATGCTGCCAGAAAGAGTGTCCATGTTCAGACCTGATCACCTGCCCCTCCACCGCCACCCCAGTGCTGTACATTCTATCATTCCAAGATCCAAAAAGCCACCGAATCTTAAAGCCGGTTGGTTGATTCACAGCTCCTTCTTCGTGCAAGGCTCCATTCTCGGCACTGGGGATACACAGCAGTGACCACTGACCCTATCCTCAGGGAGCTCACAGTCACGTGGGCCAAATCAAGTCAATCAGCTCATTAAAATGCGATGACAAGCGTCATCATGGGGACTTTTGGGCCTGTGGAGCACAGAGGAGGGAACGCACTGCTGTCCTGTGAAGTTGACTTCGCCGGGATGTGCCGCATTCCAGGGAACCCCGACGAGTGAGGCGCAGCCAGCCCCCGAGCTGTGGGAAGACCGGGCTCCAAACTGCAGGACTGAGGCCCAGCCTCCCCTTGCTCTCAGAGGAAAGCGCCTCCAAGCCGGGGGAGGGGCCTGCAGACGTGGCCAGTCCAGAGACCCGCGTGGGTTGCTAACTGAGCTACCGCGACACACAAGACCTCAGAGGCAGACGGTGAGGGGGTGGGGGGTCACCCTGGCCTCATCACTACAGTGTAGAGAGTAGAGTTGATGGTAAGGGGGCGACCCCCCACCCCGACAGCCCATTGAGACCCTTCCCATCCCTGCGGACTCGGACCAGGCCCTCCTCCCACTCTGAACCCAGTGGTGAACTTTCTCTGCATCCTCCGCTCAATAGACAAGTTAGGGCCTCGGAACCAGGACGTAGGGTCCTAGGTGCTGGTGTTGGCTTCACCAAAGACTCGAATCGCGATCTCCCGCAAGTCATCGCCCTTCTCTGCGCCTCATTTTCCCCATCTGACAAATGAGACTTCTGGGCCCCCGCCCCACTCCGCTCTGGCCTTGGGACTTGGGAATATTTAGAAATAGGCTTTTCTTCTGGGGCGATATCGACTAAGTCCACGAGTACCAGCCAGTCTGGATTCTCAACTCTGTCCCATTACCTAAGAAGATTCGGGAACAACTTCTCCCACAATGCTCTTTAGAAACTACATTTCCCGACACGCAAAAGGGGGGGAGGCGGTGCCTGTCTCGGACACCGAGGCCCGAGCCCGCATAAGAACTACGACTCCCGGCGTGCCACGCCGACGAAAGCCAGAGGAGCCCGGATCCGGAACCGGATGTAGCTTGGTGCTCCGCGGCGGAGCGCGGGGAAATGGTGAGCGTAGGGAGGAATGCTGGGGTTGGGGTCCCGGGTCTGTTTAGGATCCGAGGTTTGGGCGCTCGGACCGGGGATTGGTCTCCTGCCAGCCCATTGTAGGGATGAACACGCCGAGACCTGGCACTCTGCCAGCTAATCAGGCTGCTATGCGCCGCTCCCCCCCGCCCCCATTGGTACACCTAAACGGAGAATCACTTGGTCCATTGAGTCCTCCCTTTTCTCCAGGCCACGGGGACAGACCAGGTGGTGGGACTCGGCCTCGTCGCCATTAGCCTGATCATCTTCACCTACTACACCACCTGGGTGATTCTCTTGGTATGTGCTCTTATCTCGCCCTCTCTCATCTCCATTCTTAGATCTAGCAACCGACCCCTAACGTTATTTAAGCAGTTCCTGTATGACAGGAGCTGTGCTAGGTGCTTTACCACAATATCTCATGAAGTCTCCAGAACAGCACTATGGGGAAGATGCTAGTACTGCCCCCATTTTATAGCTGAGGAAGCTGAGGCTCAGGGAGGAAGGTTGGGCCCAAGTCATATCCTTAACTGCTACACTGTAGAGCCCGCTTCCTGATTTGCCCTGCCTCTGATGGGAGTCCTAGTCCTGGTTATTCTGCGGGCTTGGCCAGGACAGGGGCCAGAGGATTTGGTGAGGGCCTTTGGGATTTGGAGTGGGGGTGGTTGTTGGTTCCTGCTGAAGAAGTGCAGCGTGTTTAGAAGGCAAAGTCCTGCAGAACCTGGTAGCCTTTGGAGAAAAATGTTAGTAAAGAAGAGACTGGAGCCCAGCTTGGGGATCACTCCAGGCTTCCTCATGTACCCTCTTGCCCCGTTCGGCTGTGAGCGCCTTACGGCAGGTTCTTTATCTTCTGTACGCTGCCAGGCCCCCAGCGCCACCGACTTAGGGCGAGCGCCCTGTGAATAACTAAGTGAAGGAAGGAAACGAACCAAGGCACACAAAATGCCATCATCTTAAAGAAAAGCAAATACTGTCCCAGTGGTTTGAGTGGGGTCAGCCCCTGAGATGGAGGAGGTGGAAGGTAGGGTTTGGGGGCGCTGAGCCAGGCCAGGAGTGCTCACCAGAACTCTGCCCTCGATGCCAGCCATTCATCGACAGCCAGCATGTCATCCACAAGTACTTCCTGCCCCGAGCTTATGCCGTTGCCATCCCACTAGTTGCTGGCCTCCTGCTGCTCCTGTTTGTGGGTAAGTCACCATGCCCCTGGGCAGGGTGCCTGGATGGGCCCCATGACCTTCTCCCACCCCTGAACATGTGGCTGGGTTTTGGCACTTGCTGGACTTTGTCTGAGGCTCCTTGCCCTCAATGCACCCTAGGGGTTTTCCTGTTGATCCTTCAGGGGGCTACAGTCAGTCTTCCGGAGGCCTGGGGCTCACTGGGCTGTCATGGGGTGTCTCCCTTTGTCCTGCGCCCTCCCCGACCACCGTCATTGCTCCGCTCATACCTCAGTCACCTCTCACCCCCTTGTCACTCTGGCTCAGGATTCCTGTACCTCTCTTGTCTCCCATGGTTTAGTGTGTGAGCGTCCTAGGACTGTGTCTCTATCATTATTGTGTTCTCAGCTCCTACACAGGCTGTGGCACTAAGTTGGTGCTCAAGAAAGTGGTTTGGGCCCTGGCTAGTGGGGCTCAGTTGGTTGGAGCATCGTCCCATAACCGAAGGGTTGTGGGCTCGATTCCCGGTCAAGGCACATACCTAGGTTGTGGGTTTGGTCTGCCTTCTGGGTGTATGGGAGGCAAGCAATCAGTGCTGTTCTCCGGCATCGGTGTTTCTCCCCTTTGCTCTCTCCGTCTCTCTCTAAAAGCAATGAAAAATATATCCTCAGGTGAGGATTATAAATAAATAAAATGGATTGAATTAGCCAACAATCAGATGGTGGAGTGGGGGGTGCTGGATGTTGAGTGGGCAGGGGGTGGGTCGGTAGGTGGATGGGGCGCTCCTGGTGAGTTTGATAGTTGGGGGGATCTTGTATCCTGTAGAATCTGAAACACTACGGGCAACAAATTGCCTGTGGTCGGCACTCAGTGGTGTTTGCTGAATGAATGTGGGTGGGTGTATGGCTTGGTGGATGACTAGGGAGATGACCGGGTGGCCTGGAGGTGGCTGGGGAGGTGCTCGGCCACGTGTGTGGGCTGCTGGGCCATGCTGTGCCCTACTCTGGCCTCCCAGCCCTGATCTGACCTGGCCTTTTTGGTGTGCATATTCCAGGAGTGTTCATCACCTACGTGATGCTGAAGAACCAGAAGGTGACCAAGAAGGCTCAGTGAGGGCCACGCGGGAATGAGGCACCGGCCGACCCCTTCTCTGCCTCCCCTCCAGGGCACACCGAGGGCGGGGCCCTCAGGACCTGTCCGCACACTGCAGCCCCCGAGCATCGCTGCCCTGCAGATGCCCCCGGGGGAGCAGCCTTTCAGGACTCACTCCTGACTGACCAGAGCCCCCACTCCTCTCCTGCTCCCCCTTCCAGAGCCAGGAGGGGGTACCTGGAAGTCTCCCTCTCGCCCCTTCTGGGTCAGGGTCTGAAAGATGCTGGTCCCCGCTACCTCACCTTCAGACCCCCCCATCACTTTTTCTTCTGGGTTCTGCCCTCTTCCCTCAGTTTCCCTCCTGTCACTTGCTGATGTTGGGATTGGCAGGTTCTGAGACATCACGCGGCTTCCCCCCATGTCCTTTTCCTCCATGAAGATGGCTCTCTCGGGTCTGGCGTGGCCACCGGGCTTCTGGACCTGGAAAGCCCAGGGACGGGGGAGGGGGGTGGGACTGACAGGCCTCGGGACCAGCACCAGGGCACATTACTACGGTCACAGCGGGCCCCCCGACCCGCTTCTCACGGAGGCCCAGCCCCTCGGCCCTAGCGCTGGCCTACTGGGGAGAGCTGGACAATAAACGTTGATGGTGCGTTTGTCTCTGTGCCATCCCTGACCAGGGGCGCTGGGCTTTGGGGGCTGGAGAGGGGCCGGCAGCTGGTCGCTGCATTGGTCTTGGGTCAGGAGACCGTGGTGTGGGCAGCGAAGTGCCTCAGGTGCCTCCCGGTCATCCCTGTGCCGGACACAAGATACAACCGGAACTGGGACAGCTGTGGTTCCGACCCAGGGCAGCGCACAGCTGGGGAGTCAGGGCAACCTGCCGGACCCCACGGCAACCTTCACCACGCCTCCCGTGACAGCCCAGCCAGCGCGCACTCCTGTTTTGGGGGTCCTCAGGCCTGTCTCCTGAAAGCCCAAGCCTGTTGCCCACCTGTTGTCCCAGCAGCCCACCTTAGTGCAGCTCTGAGCATGGGGGGCCACTACTGAGCAAGAGGAGGGCTGGTGTCGCTGTGTTCAGGTTGACTGATCTGCCACAGACCTGGCCCCAGCCCCGCATCTGTCCCTGCGAGCCCCTCTGGGCAGCGAGCTGTCCTGTTCACAGTGCCTAATGGAAGCATCTTATCGTGCCTTGGATGTCGCCTCCCTCCAGTTAGCGGAGGTGTTCTCAGAACGGGCCAACGCAGACACACCCGCCCTGCCCTCACCTGTCCCGCCCTCTGCCAGTCCCCTGCGCGCAGCTGCTCCCCTGGGCTCTGGGTCCTGTCCTTTCCCACTGCTGCAGCAGGCGCCCCCTGCCCCTGATGATCCCGCTCTCCTGGGAGGAGCCTCTGCCTCTCAACAAGGTTTTCCCAGCGTTTCCTAACGGCCCAGGCTCCCGCCTCAGGGACCTTTTGTCAAGCCAGTAATTCCCTCCAGGCCTCTGTCCTCCCGGTCCTAGCCAGACTTCCCGGAGGTCCTCCGCACCTGCTGCCTGCCACTGTGCCCTACGTCCCCGCAGGAGGGCTGCGCCCGCTCAGATGACTGGTGCCGTCTGGTTTTTAAATCCGAAGCGCGTTTCCTCCACTCCTGCGTGTGGCCTGTGACATCCCGGTTGGATGCACCCTCAGTTCTCAGTATCTGTGATGACTCATTCTCCCACTTTCTGTCTCATGTCCCTCTGCTCTGCCATGAGAGGGTGGGTTCCTCAGGACCGTCCCAGGGTTTCTCACCTCACTCTTCCTGAGCGACCTGGTCTGCGCCCAGGCTCGTCTCCAGCCTGGTGATCTGAGCCCCGATGTGTTGCACATGCACCCGCCACCCACCGAAAGTCTCCATCAAATGTCACGATGGCACCTCAAATTCATCCTGTCATGCCCTGAGTTCTCGGGACCCTCCCTCTCAAATCGGGCTCTCCCCTCGTGCCCTGCTCCCTCTTGTGACTGGCATCATGCTGTGTCCCTGACCCCAGGCAGCGCCTAGCAGATGTCACTGACCTTGACTTTCCTCTCCTGCCCCTACCCCGAGCCGAAGACCCCAAATCCCATTGGTTCTACCCCTTCCCCTCCCCTAGCCATTCTGGATGCAAAGCCACCATTCTCTGCCCTAAATCACCAAAGTCTTCCTCGTGCTCTCCCTCTGCCCACCCTGGTCCCCTCCAAATGGACTGAATGACAACCAGTGGCCTTTCAAAAACATCTGAGCATCTTTCCCATGCAATTATAATGCTCCCAGTCTCCCCCCGCTCCCTACCATGGTGCTTACAAGAACCTGCATGCTTGGCTGCTCACTTGCTCCTTCCTACTCATGCCGCCCACTGCCACGCCAGCCTTTCATTTCCTGGGACTCCCCGTGGCCCCTGGCACATCCTACGCCCCCTGCTTCCACATATACTTATCAACCATGGGTTCGCGCCAGGTGCTAAGCCAGGAAGCAAGCCTTGCGTGGTTTCTGCCCTCTTTGTGCCCCCTTCCTAGGAGGAGGTTTAATAAACAAACGAACAAGACAATCTCCAACAGTGTTCGGTGTGAGGAAGAGAAAGCAAGGTGAGGTGATCAAGAATGAGGAGGAGGAACACTTAAAGTCAACAAAGGTGACAAGAAGGAATAAGGAAATGGAAGTCAGAGGAAAAGGATTTCAAGGAGAGGGGACAGCACTTGCAACAGCCTCTAGGTGTGAAAGTTTCTGGTGGCTAAGGACTAGCGTGGAACCACTGTGGCTGTGTAGTGGATGTAGGGGGAGTAGTCTGGGATGCGGCCGGAGAGTGGGCAGAAGGTTCTGGGGCCATGGCGGAGGGGGGAGGGGTGCGGTGTTAGATTTTGTTCCAGTGCCGTGGGAATACCTACACTGAAGGCTTTAAGCAAGAGAGTGACATCATCCAATTTATGCTTTTTAAAGATCTCGCCAGCAGCTGTGTTCCTCCCTCTCATTCACCACTAAATCCCCGGAGCCTAGCACTGCTCCTGGCTCACAGTATGTGTTAAAATACATGTGTTGAATGAATGCATGCCCCACACTTCCTATGTGACCTGGAGGTAGTCACTTCTCTCTCTGGACCTCAGTTTCCTCACCTGAAACACGGTGGACGGGAATTTCACGCCAGAGTGTGTGGGCGGGACTGTATTTAGCCTCCCCACCTCCCCGAGCAGCCCCGAGACTGGAGTCCTCCACAAAGGGGGGTCTTTCCACCCAGGGACCACAGCCAACGCGCGACGCCCCCACCCCGCCCTGGTCCTTGGTCCGAAGGATGCTGCAGCTCCGGGGGCGGGACCCGCAGGCCACTGCCAGTGACTCCCGCTTGGATTGGGTGCAGCCGTGACCGGCACCGCATTATTGGTCGGTCCAGGAGCAGGGGCGGGGCCTGGCTCCTGCGGCGGGGCTGCCCGGCGGCGGGGGGATGCGGCCAGAGCCCGGGAAGCTGCTGCGGGGGCCATGGCCGCGCCGAGCCCGGGGCCCCGCGAGGTAGGTGCGGACCCGAGAGAGGACGGAAGAGGGACGGGTTTGGGAGCAGTAGCGGGGCCTCCCCTCCCTGTGCGGGGCGGACACACCCCCATCCGAGCTCAGGAGGGGTCCTGCACTGGGCGGGGACCAGGACACACCCCACGTGGAAACCTCAGGTATGAAGGGGAGCCTGGCAGGGACCCTCGAGAACTTCTTCAGTTTTTTCATGGGGGAAAATGGGAATGACCATAAAAGCTCCTCCTTCACAGGGCTGTTAGTAAGTCAAGCTCTCAGCCGGTGCTGGTCACATGGTGGGTGCCCACTCCTAATGGGTCAGCGGCTATGGTCTCTGCTTCTGCTGCTCTTCCGAGCTGGCCGGGAGGAACTCAGCCTAGATGAGTAGAGTATATGACTGAAGCACTAGCATCATGCACAGCTCCTCTCAAGGGCTCCTGCGCACAGAACTCACACTCAACAGTAACAGCAGTTAATATCTGCCACAACATGCTTAGCGTTCTCATTTTACAGATGAGAAAATAAGGCCCAGAACGTTAGATGTCTTACCTAAGGTCACACAGCTGGGGCGAGACTGTCAGTCTTGGGCCAGGTTTGGCTGCAGAACTGCATGCTCTGCCTAACGCTAATAATAACCACCACTCTATTTTGGGGGGCGGATCGCATGCCAGGGACTGTGTGGCCCCTCACAACAACCAGTGAGGTGGGTACCAGGATTGTCCATATTTTACAACTGAGGAAACTGAGGCAGAGGAAGGCTCAGAGTCGTGGAGATGGGACTCACAGCCCTGCCTTTCCCCTCTGTGATGCTGCCACGTGCTCATTGCTTCTGTGCCTTCCGCCACCAGGTCCTGGCCCTCTCCCCAGAGGCTGGACGCAAAGCAGCTACCTCAAGTTCCGGCCGCCGCGGCCTTCTCTGGCGCCTACGAGACAAACAGCTGCGCCTGGGCCTGTTCGAGATCAGCCCGGGGCATGAGCTGCACCGGCTGACGTGTATGATGCAGGCAGGGCTGTGGGCTGCCACCCAGGCCTCTATGGACCACCCGCCCAGGGTGAGTGGCCAGTCTGCTCTGCGCACCCAGGGCAAGACCAGGCTGACACCCTGTCTTGCTAACACTGTAGAGTGGGGGATCAGAAAGGGGAAGAAATCGGGGCTTGGTACAGGGAGCGAAGGATGTTCTGGGGTTGGAGAAGAGGCCTGGAAGCCAGAAAGTCCTGGACATGTTGGGGTGTGAGGAACCCCCCAACTCAGGTGGTTGCTGTGTGGCTCTCGATGGGCCTCTGCCTGTCTTTGGGCCTCAGTGTCCCCATCTGTGTAACGTATAGTAACTTGGAGGGGGATGGTATTCTACTCCTTGATCTCTGGGGCCCCCCAGCTCTGCCAGGGTATGTGATTGAGAAGGGACCGTACCCCTGCCCCGCCAGCATGACCCATCCTCCCAGGAGCTCAGGCCAGGGCCAGGCTGGCTCAGCAGAAAGGGCTGCCCGACCGCAAGCTCAGCAGCTGGACGGGCCCCGGGCGAGCACGTGTGTTGTTTGTGTGTGTGCACAGTGTGATCACATTCCACAGGTACAAGGACCTAGAGGGGCAGGGAGAGGGTAGGAGCCAGAGGGGGAGTCCTCTGTATCTCATCACCGGCTGGACATCACAGCCTGACCTCATTACTCATGCTGATAATCTCCCATGGATCCCCGATAGATATTGTGGCCTCAGGATCCTGCTGGTTCAAGCCCAGGGGCCAGCTGTCCAGCCTAATTCCCACTCCGTCCGTCCCTTCCTCACTTCAGCCACTCGGGCCCTCCTTCCCTTCCTGGTGGCCTCCGGTGCTGCTCTCACTGCACTGAGCACCCTCCCCCTCCACTCCACTACCCTTCAGCTTTCACCTTCCAGGTCACCTCCCGGGAGCCTCTGATCCTGCCCCTCCTAGGCTGACTCAGGCAGGTCCCTTGGCTTCACAGCCATCCCCTTTTACCGGGATGGCATCCAGCTTCACTTGGCCAATGTGCGTATCTGGGCGAATGTGCCAGGTGCTAGGGACCCAGCTCTGGAGGGGACATAACCGGGACCTGCCTCAGGTCACTCTCATCCTCCCTCCAGCTCTGGGACATCTGCAGTCCCCATCTGCCCACCTCGCGCACACCCAGGGCAGTCCCTGTTTGCTGGGGGAGTCAAATTGGGAGAAGGGGTGAGGCCAGGTGCTGAACACATGGGGAGTGGAGACTTGCTCTGAGTGCTTCGGCCCCTCCTTGCAGGGGCTGCCCACGGAGGAGGATTTCTCCGAGGTCCTGACCCAGGTTCACGAGGTAGGAAGCCTCAGACTCTGCATGGAGGGGGCGGATAGTCTTAGTCCTCTCTCCCCAGTGTCCCCTCTGGTGCAGGGCCTCAGGGCCTTCAGGAAGGGTGTGGTTCCCTTTGCCCCTCCCGCCCTAGGGCCAGCTGCACACACCTGGGCCCCAATGGACACACTTGGGACTGCTCTTCCTCCCCTGCAGGGCTTCGAGCTGGGCACCCTGGCTGGCCCGGCCTTCGCCTGGCTGCGCCACTCCCTAGGCCTGGCTGAGGAGGACTACCAGGCTGCCCTGGGGCCCGGCAGCCCCTATTTGCAGTTCCTGAGCACCTCCAAGAGCAAGGCCAGCTTCTTCCTGTCGTGAGCTGGCAGCAGGGGTGGGGAAGGGGTGGAGGTGGCGTCCTGGGGTGGAGGGTGGCTTTTGGGGAGAGAAATAGAATGGCCAGGTCAGGGAGGGTCCCAGCCAGGTAGAGGTCAGAGAAGAGACCGAGGGCAAGGGCCTGGCCCTGGGGAGACAGAGCCACCATGGTCAGAAGAGGTCAGGGAGCCTGGTGGGAGCCACTCCAACCGGGCCTAGGCAGTGACCTCTCCCTCCTGCTCCCCTTCCCCCAGCCACGACCAGCGCTTCTTCCTGAAGACCCTGAGGCGCAGGGAGGTGCGGGCGCTGCTCGCCCACCTGCCCCGCTACGTGCAGCACCTGCAGCGGCACCCGCACTCACTGCTGGCTCGGTTGCTGGGTACGGCCAGCCAGGGACCCGGGACTGCAGGGTGGTTGGGGGAGGGGAGATGCAGGGGTGGAGGGAAGGGGTGAAGAAGAGAGCGAGGAGGGGAGGGGGCCAGGGAATGGGGCGGCTCCAGGATGCGGGCGCACAGTACCTGCACCTAGCTGGGTGAAGGAGACGGGATGAGGTGGATCCAACTGCAGGCAGAGTTCGCTACTTGGCGGCCCTAGGTGGCAGTTTAGGGGGACCATGGGACTGATGGGCTGGGGCCAGAGGAGGCAGGGTTGGGATTGGACAATCCTTGGGGAGGGCATGTGGGCGGGGCCTCTTTGGGGCTGAGTTTAGAGCCAGTGGAGTCGAACACCCACCTTGAGGAAAGGGTCTGGTGCCACAGCTGGACGGGCAGGCTTGGGATGCTGCAGAACTCGGGGAGGCGCAGCCTGGAGCTGACTAGGACGATTTGGATCCCGGGTTGCAGAGTTGGGGCCCCTCACCCAGTGTCCTCTCCCTTTCCAGGAGTGCACAGTCTGCGGGTGGCCCGGGGCAAGAAGGTGGGTGAGGCCGAGGCGAGGGGGCCCGGGCCGGAGGGGGCAGCTGCAGGGTGGGATCCTGTCCTTCCTCACTCCCTACCCCTGTCCCCAGAAATACTTCATCATCATGCAGAGTGTCTTCTATCCAACTGGCCGCATCTCTGAGAGGTGAGTCAGCCTCGCAGGGCCTCGGTCCCCCTCGGAAGGTGCCACCAGAAGGACTCACACTCACTAGGTAGATGGTGAAACTGAGGCCCAAGGAGAAGGAACGTTCCCAGGATCCCCTGATGGGTCAGAGGCAGTGATACCCACGACCAGCATCTCTTGAGCACTCATTATGCATTGGACGCTGTGTTGGGACATTCGCTCTTCATAACCTTTATTCCTATAACAACTCTGAGGGGTTGGAGTTGTTATCATCCCCATTTTGTAGATGAGAAACAGAGGGAGGGCCACAGAGCTGCTATGTGAAGAGCAGGGATTCAAGCCCCGCCTTCAAGTGTCTCCCAGTCCTGACTCTGTCCTCATTATGGCTCCCTGTTAGTGTCCCCTCAGGGCCTCCTAGGGTTGGAGCCCTGTGCCTGGGACACCCCCAGGGATAACTAGGTGCCGAGAGTCAGGCACAGGCAGGGGTAAAGCCTGGACCGGGCTTCCAAAGGCCTGAGTTCAAGTCCCTGCCCTGCTCTTTACTTACTGTGCGGTCTTGGGCAAGTCAG
The DNA here is from genome assembly GCF_021234165.1 of Pteronotus mesoamericanus. Lineage (NCBI taxonomy): Eukaryota > Metazoa > Chordata > Mammalia > Chiroptera > Mormoopidae > Pteronotus > Pteronotus mesoamericanus. Next base: position 6,187,912 of record NW_026555258.1, read on the forward strand.
ATAAGCTCTCTGAGCCTTTCTCTTCATCTCTAGCATGGGGATAACAATAGAATGGGGTTGTGCTGAGGATGTGAACAGTTACCTAGTGGAAGCTTCTTTTCTTTTCCCCTCATTTCTTATTATTTACCTGTGCAAGTCCTTGTGTATCTCAAGTCTGTGTGAAGCTGAATTCGGTCACGTCCTCCCACTCCCCTCGCCTGCAGGTATGACATCAAGGGCTGCGAGGTGAGCCGATGGGTGGAGCCGGCCCCTGAGGGCAGCCCCATTGTCTTGGTGCTGAAGGACCTCAACTTTCAGGGCAAGACCATCAACCTGGGTGAGCCACGGGCAGTCACTGCCTGCTCTTTCCCCCATTCAGGCTGAAGTGAAGAGGGTGTCCTTGGCACTGCCCTCTGCCCATGTCATTAAGAACCAAGATTCTGGAGTCAGGTAGAGCAGAGTTCAAATCCTGGCTCCACAATTTGCTAGCTAGGTGACCAAGGCCAATTACAGATGAGTTTCCTCACCTGTGAAATGGGGCAGTAATGACACCTGCCCTCTTGGGGCAGATGCGTGTGGAGCCCTCAGCACCTTGCCTGGCACACGATGAGCGCTCAGGCAGGGGCGCTGATGCTTCAGCAGGGCCCCAGAGGAGCTGGCTGCTCCGGCAGATGGAACTGGATACCACCTTCCTCCGGGAGCTCAACGTGCTGGATTACAGCCTCCTGATGGCCTTCCAGCGCCTCCAGGAGGACGAGAGGGGCGAAGGCAGCCTCGTCTTCCGCACAGCCAGGTAGGCCCCGCCTAGGGTTAGGACCCCCAAGGGCAGCCTGGCCATGCTTACAGGGTCAATTGGCTGGGGCCCACTGCAGGAGGTGGCAGCTTCACCCCCCCCCATTGTCCCCCAGGTCTGTGCAAGGGGTGCAGAGCCCGGATGAGCCCGAGGCTCAGAACCGCCGGCTGCTGCCCGACACCCCCAACGCCCTTCACATCTTGGACGGCCCGGAGCAACGCTATTTCCTAGGTCTCGTGGACCTCGCCACCGTCTATGGGCTCCGCAAGCGGCTGGAGCACCTGTGGAAGATGCTGCGCTACCCCAACCGGACCTTCTCCACCGTCAGCCCGGCTCTCTACGCCCGTCGCCTCTGCCAGTGGGTGGAGGCACACACCGAGTGATCGGCGTCCGGCAGAGCTTTCCCTATCTGGACAATGGGTGCACGTTTGGAATGCGTGTTCCAGCCTGATCAGGGCACTGGGTCAGGCTTCCCTCGCCTGCTGTTCCTGCAGCTGGCCCCCAGAGGGCAGAATTCCCTAACTAATATGACACGACCTCATTAGAAGGCGAAGCTGTGCCTGGCATTGTGCCAGGGACTCCCCACATTAGCTCCTTTAATCTGCAAAAACAAACAAACAAACAAACAAAAAAACTATTATTCTCTTTTTACAGGCCACAAAATGGAGGCTCATGGGGTGAAGGGACTGAGCAAGCTTACTCAGCAATAAATGCTGGAACGAGGATTCAACTATGCCTTTTGGATTCAGGAGCCTATATTCTTACTCATCAGCTCCTACAGCCCTGTCCTTATGCCCTGGGAAAGGGGGGAGGCTGCTGGCTCCAGCCCAGGCCTTTTGTTGTCCAGATGGGGAAACTGAGGCCCAGAGACTTTAAAGGGGCTTATGCACAGGTAGGTGGCAAGGCCAGCCCGAGAACCCAGGCCTACCTACCCTTCCCCCTGGTTCAAGGAGGGCCCGCTGATCTCCTTCTGGGGTGGCGCTCTCATTCCTGCAGCTCTGGGATGCACCATTTGAGGTCCACTCTTGATCTTTGCCCTCCTCTAATAGTCACTTTTCTCATCTGAGAAAGGGGGGCAGGAGTTGGTGGGAAGACCAAGGGCCCTGGCCCAACAGACATCACCAGGAGCAGAGAAGCGAACTGCCTCCGTAGCCCCTGGTCACCCCTTCTCCCTCCTCCAGGAGGCTGCAGCCCGGCCTCTCACGCCAGTCCAGCCTGACCGCGCCCAAGTGGGCCTTTCCTCTGGTGCTGCTCTGGGGCCTGGCTGTGTGACCAGGGCAAGGTGCTAACCCTCTCTGTGCCTCGGTGATCTAATCTGTAAGATGGAAAAAATGAAAATGGACCTCCTGAACTCATTAACTATTTATTGAGCACTTGCTATGTGACAGGCCCTCTGCTGGTCTTTGGCGACCTGGGGGTGGAGCAAGATGCACAGATTTCAGCTTCGCAGGACTCACAGTCTGGTGGGTGGTGGCGGTGATGAAAGCAACCTGGCATCACTAAGCCTTGTGAAGGAGTGTGGGGCCATGGCGCTCGGAGAAGGGGCCCCCTCCTAAGTGTAGGAGGGGTAGGGGGGTTTCTAACTGCTAAACTGAGAGCAGAAGAGTCAGGTGCAGCCCTGGGCGGGTCCCAGGCTAAGGGCACAGCAGCAGAGGGTTGTGGTGGGAGAGACTGTGGCGTTTGAGATAAACATGTCCCTGTGGTCGGAGTTGAGGGTGGATGCAGACAGTGGCGGGGGCGAGGGGGCTGTGTGGGCCAAGAGCTGACCCCCAGGACTGGATGACTCTGGACCTTGGGAAAGCTGCTCAGCTACACCAAACCCTGCCACTCCATTGATCTTCAGAGAAAAGGAAGAAAAATGGCCTATGGGGAAGGGAGAGGAAAAGGAAAGCCTGTGCTGTGGGCCTGGAGTGTGGGTTCCTGGAGGCGCAGACAGAGATGTAGATATAGACATGAATAGAGATACGTAATTGGCATCACCCCTAGATATCTGGGTGACCTTTGGTGACAATCTCTCTGAGCTAACACAAACCAGAGAAAATTTCTTGTTCTGACTCAACAGGAAGTTGAGGCAGCGGGTGTGCTCAGTTCAGCAGCCACCCGGCAGATGGGTGGGTTGTGGAAACTCAGGCGTGGTAGCGTAGGACAGCAGGAAACCGGGGTTTGGCTCCACATCTCCCTGGGGTCTGGATCCACAGGGCTGAGTCAGAGCCCCAGAGTCCTGCACTCCCAGATAAGGATGGCTCAGCCCCTCACTCCCTTTGGGTCTCTGGCAATGGCCTGAGGCTAGACAGGGAAATTACTTGTCCAAGATCTCATAGGGCCTGGGACTCCTGGCTTTCCTAACTTGCTCGTTCAGCAGACGGGTGTGCTAGGCACTGCGCAGGTGCTAGGGATGCCTTTCGTGAAGACACGGTTGGCCTGACGGGCCACACGGAGCTTAGAGTCTTAATAGGTGGGTAGACCACAAGCAAGAAAACCATAATACACAGGACGATTTCCGTGTGTGACGATACTTGAAAAAGATAAGTCAAGGTGGGACAGCAAGGATGGGGGTGCAGTGTCAGACAGAGTGGTTGGCAAGGCGGTAACGTTTGAGCTGAATGACAAGAAGGGGCTGACCATGTGACTAGAGCAATCCAGGTAGAGGACACAGCAACTGATCTCGCACACGATGGTGCTGCTGCTGCTGCGCAACTCCTCGCACTACTTCCAGCAGGCCCGCGACACACTCTACGTGGTGTGGGTCCCTGAGGTACAAATGAGCTCAGTGTGATTGGGGGTTGGCAGCGTGGCCCAAGTGGGCGAAGGGGGTTAAGTGGGAGGCAGGAATTCAGACTGCGTAGGGACTTGGTCAGAGTCAAGAGAGCGTGCTTTTGCCAGAACCAAACTGAAGAGCTTCATCTGAAACTATGGGACTTCCCGGTGTCAGTCTGGAGAGGTCTGGCCCTCATCTGCTCTGGGAGATCAGGACGTTTGGGCATGCCCCTGTCGCGGGGTAGCCCTGGCAAGGAGGGAGCTGCCTTTCTGGGGAAGGACTCCCCACTTCACCAGCCATAGTGGGTGACAAAGGAATCCATAGGGAACTTCTCACCATTGCCCCCTAGGGGTTGGGTCTATGAAAACAGAAAATTGACAGATGAGGACCCCAGGAGGCTGAGGGGCACTGGATTTGGGCACCCACTGCGCCTTGCCGTGTGTGAATGAGGGGCCATAGAGAGGGAATGACTTGGACCATTACCCTTGAGGTGTGCCCAGGGTGGGGTGGGAGGGGACAAGCAGAGTTTGTGCTCAAAGGAAGCCTAGGGGCAGGGCCACTTCAGTAGGATGGGGAGCGACACAGGGGCCTAGAGCACCAGCTTGGGGGACTTGGCTTTGCACCTGGAGCAGAGGATCCTTGGGAAGTTACTGAACTGGGTGCAGATACCCAAATGAATACCCTGAAGTTGGGCCCACACCAGAGCCTCTGAGAAATGGGCACCTGGACCTTGGAATGGGGCAGGAGCACAGGCTGGTTCCCAGGCCAGGGCTCTGCAGAGGGAGGTGGGTGTGGTGGGTGTGGCATGGGTGGTAAAATGAGCTTTCTGGCCTGTGAAGTATTTTGTAAAAAATAAAACCAAACAAAACAAAACACTTTAGTCCTGGCTGGTGTGGCTCAGTGGATTGAGCACTAGCTCGTGAACCGAAAGGTCGCTGGTTCAATTGGGCCAGGTCCCCAACTGGGGACGTGAGAGAGACAAGCAGTTGATGCTTCTCTTGCACATCGAGGTTTCTTTCCCTCTCTTTCTCCCTCCCTTCCTTCTCTCTAAAAATAAGTAAATGAAATCCACTACACCACAGGCCTACCCATCCCTACTGTCCGATATCTGCCCCTTCAACCCTCTCTGACCCCTAAAAGCACTTGAATTTGAAGTGCTTGCTGAACCTTCACATGGAACACATTTCAGCATTTGCAAGCGCCCTGGACTGAGTTGTCTTGGATTTGGAGGACACTTTGGAAAGGGGCTGTTGGGAAGTGAAAGTCAATCCTCAGAGCCCTGGCTCTGGAATGAGACTGCCCAGGGTTTGAATCACGACTCTGCCACAAGCCGCATTTGCACGATCTCACTAGGAGGTGTTATCCCCACCTTCACAGAGGAGAAGAGCTGAGGCTCAGGTGACAGTCACACTGTCAGAGACAAGCCAAATAGGTTTGCCACAGAAAATGTAGAATGCGCAGTTCATTGGAATTTCAGATTTCTAATTATTTGTTGTTTATCTGAAATTCCAAAGAAACTGGGTGTCCCGTATTTTACTTGGTAAATCTAACAACCTTAACAGCTTGAAACTCAGGGCTGCCTGACCCCAACTCCTGTTTAATTTTCCTACCAGTCCCCCAATTTCAGAAATGGAGAAACTCCAATCTGGACGGCCAGGCAGCCACGGTGTAGCGGTTCTGACATTCTCTAGGACTGGCCTTTCTACTACGGGCCACCCACTCCTAGCCTGAGCAAGAGGGTATTTATTTTACTTATTTTTATTTTTAAATCGAATTTATTTTCCTCCCGGCTCCCCAACCCCCTCCCCTCTGCAATCAGTCTATTCTCTGTATCTATGAGTATGTTTCTATTTTGTTTGTTAGTTTATTTTGGGAAGGAGTTTAGACAAATAGGCAAGGACAGAAAAGATGGGGACGCTGAGCTCAGACTCCACCCCGCCACCCTCCGCTGCAGAGGCCCGCCTCCGGCCTCGCAGGTCCCGCCCTCCCCCCCGGGCCCGGCTTTCCGGGCAGCTCCCTCCCTACCCGCGCAGGCCTCGCTCGTAGGCTCCGCCTCCGACGCTCAGGCCCCGCCCACACCAGTCCCCTCCCAGAAGAGACCTTGTTCCCGCCTCGGGCAGCGCGGCTAGGGCTGCCAGCCTCCTGGAGCCGCGGCCACGGCGCCGCCTTTGCTCCGGGGCTCCGGCTTCCAGCCCGGCTCGCCCGGCCCGCGGGCCATGGAGCTCCGAGCAGCGGATCGAGAGCCACCGGCGCGTCCCAACTTGCCCGCCCGGTTAGCTCCCGGCTGGGGGAGGGGGCGGTTGAAACGGGGAGAGGGGCGGAAATCCCGCTCTCTTACCCCCGGCCTCTCCACGTCCCGCTTGTAGAGAGGTAGGAGGGCGGGCGGGAGTCGGAGCTCCTGGCTCCTGGTTCTGTCTGGCCCAGACTTGATGGGTGACCTTGACATCAGGGTTCCCTCTCTCTGCCTCTCCTTCCTCATCTACACAATGGGATTCCGGTTGGGGGAAGTGTTCCCAAAGGTCACGATTCCAGCTCCTTAAGGACGGGATCTGTGCTGTCTGGTGTTTGGGGACTTAGGTGTTCAGAAGCCATTTGCCTTGACCCCAGCTTATACCCTGCCTCCCCTCCCTTAGTTTCCCTGGGCAATTTCCCCTGAGGCCTGGGACCCAGCTCTGAGTTTCTGGGTCTTGACAGGTGCCTGGCTCCCACCCCTTCCCAGCCCTGGAGACAGCAGCTCTCTAGCTGCTGAGTGGCAGTGACAGCATGAAGGCTCAGGTAAGTGGGAAAAAGAAAAGCTCCCAGGGGACTCGGAGGTGGCTTCTGGCATAGCAGCCTCAGTAGCCTCACCCACCCCAGGGCTGACTGTCACTTCTGATCCCGCTGTTCCTGAGCTGAGGAGAAGGGCAGACTGGCCTCGAGGTCCAGCTCTGACCTGGCAGGCTGTGTGGCCACAGACAGGTGGTGTCCCCACCTGGCTCTAGCCCCTCGCCCCACTCCCCTGTAAATGGAGATAATAGTACTACCTCCTGTGAGCATCCCAGAGGCCACCCAGGTGCCGCCACCTGCCTGGGAGTGGGCTATGGTATGAAAGTTCAGTTTAGCTGCTCTTGACTTGAATCAGGAGCCCCTGGTTGCGGGAGAGAGTCCTGGATGTTGGAGGAGTCGACCACCACTGCCTGAACCGAGATCTCTGGGTCCCTTGTGCACGGGGCACCATGTACCAGGCAAAGCCTGAGTCCTCAGGGACTGTACATTCCCCACTTCACCCCCCAGCTGGCCACACAGAGATTTGTGTAGAAGCGATATGGTTTATGGGCAGAAATGGCTGTGCCGCATTAGGATATGCCTTGGGCGGTGCGGGGAGGGGGGGGGCAGCTTTTCCACATCTGGCTTTCAAAGAGCACCAGTCAGCTGCTAGGTGGTTTCAGACACGTGGCTGAGGGACCAGTGCCTTGAAAGGCTTGGAGAAAATTAGAGCCAAGAGAGACACAGGTGGTGACCAGAGTAGCCCAGTAGCCCAGCACAGGATGGCAGCCCTGAGTCGTGACCCCTCCACCCCCAAACCAGACTGTCCCTCTTTGAAGGCTTGGTGGGGGGATCACCAAGTCTGCCAGCAAGGCCAGGCCTCCAGGAGGGCTCTTCAGAACCATGGCCTTTGGTACATGGTTTCTGGAGGCAGAGGCCCTGGGCAGCAGCTTTCAGCTGTTGAAACCCTTTCATGAATGACACATCCCTCACATCCTTCTTGATCGCCTTACTCACCTAGACTGCTGGCCCAGACCATGATCACCAGCTTGGCAGACTGCCACTGAGTCAGCTGGGGGGAAGGGGGGCGGGGATGGGGCACAGTCATACTGGCAGCCTCAGCCCAGGGTCTGGAGGGGGCTGCTTGCCCTGCCGATGGGCACTCTCCCATCCTGGTGTGCACAGCACTTTCCAGTATACGGAGCACTTTCACTGCTGTACATTCACACTGCGGGTGTTATTGGCCCCTATTTTGTAGAGAAGGAAAGAGGCCCAGAGGTAGAGAGTCGCACCCAAGGCTGCACAGTGCGCTTGGGCTTCTGGTTAAGAGCATGGGCTCTGCAGCCTGGATTTGAGGACTCACCCTGCCGTTTTCCTGCCGTGTGGCTTTGAGTTACACACTTGACCCTGAATTGGTTTTCTCTAGAATATAGGGCTCATCTCCAGAGCTGCTTGTACTCTGAGCCTGGCAGCCCAGAGGAAGGAGACTTTAGATTCTGCTGATGTTCTACAAGCTACTGAGCTGGAGTTTGCACCCATGAGGCTGGGGTGCAGCCCCTGTAGAAGCTTCTAGGAGCCCCAGCGACCCTCACTTATGACTGCCGTCTCCCCAGGGTCGGTTCCTGCTCGTCATCCTGTGCTCCTTGGGCTTCTCCGCTGCCTATATCCTCCTCTGCTGCTGGGCCCGCCTGCCCTTCTGCATGGCCTCCTGCCTGGGCTCCCGCCTCTCCACCAGCTCCAGGCCCACTGTGCCAGGACCCCTGCACTTCAGTGGATATAGCAGAGTGCCGGATGGGAAGGTGAGTCAGCCAGGCAGTATGTTGGGGGCAGGCCAAAGGTGCTGGGGTGCCCCCCAACTCTCTGGGGCGTAATGGGAACCGGTCATTACAGGCCAGGTCAGCCTGGGTCTGGGCTGGGCTCCTCTCCTTATCAGCTGTGCGACACTGAACAATCACTTCACCTCTCTAAGCCCCAAGTTCTAAGAGGAAAAGGGTTTTGTTTTGTTCTCTTAAGATTTTATTTATTTATTTTTAGAGAAAGGGGAAGGGAGGGAAAAGAAAACCAAGTCCCCATGGATTTTCTAAGAGGAAAGGGGTTTTGTTTTGTTTCCTTAAGATTTTATTTATTTATTTTTAGAGAAAGGGGAAGGGAGCGAGAAACATCAATGTACAAGATACACTAATCGGTTGCCTCTCATGTGCCTCCAACTGGGACCTAGGCCCATAAACCAAGCATGTGCCCTGACTGGGAACCGAATTGACAACCCACTGGTCCGGCCAGGGCTATTTATTCATTTTTAGAGAGAGGAGAAGAGAGGGAGAAAGAAAGGGAGAGAAACATTGATGTGTGAGAGAAACACCTATCGGTTGCCTATCGCATGCCCCCAACCAGGGACTTGACCCATAACTCAGGAATGTGCCCTGACCGGAATCGAACTGGTGACCTTTCAGTCTGCGGGACGATGCCCAACCCCCTGAGCTACACTAGATCAGGGTGGAAATGGGTTTTTTCATTCAGCAATACTGCCTGGCTGCTGGAGCCCAGGGTGACGTGGTGGCTGTGCCCCTGCCCTGCGGTGCTCCCTCCCCATGCCAGCCCTGCATGGGGAGGTTCACAACTCTTTCCCCCCACCCTGATTTCAGTGGCCCCACGTGGTAGGTGTCTCAAAAGCGTCCTGTATTGACACGCAGCTCATGACGCTTCCAGTTCTCAGTTGGATGGCTCTCTGAGTGTCGATCAGAGGGAGCTGTGCTCAGGGACCCTGGCTTGGAGGAGACCAGTTTTGGGTCTTTATTCCTCTGAGTCTCAGTTGCCTCCTCATCCGTAAAGGGTGGTCATTGAAGTTCCCCTCTCTGTAGGGTTGCTGTGAAGGTTCAAACTGGGTGATTCATAGGCCCTGTTCAGAACAGGTGCCGTATAAATACTTGATCAGGATGCAAAAACAGTGAGGCGGCACACGAACTCGAGTGCCCCACAAGTTTGGCCAGGTGGAACAAATGCTGAGGAGGGCTGGGTGGGCCCTGTCCCGTCTTTCATGGCGGTGACCAGTGTTCATTTCAGACACTCAGAGTGGATGGGCATGTGGGCTCAGGGTGGCCAGAACCTTTGTGTTTGTTAAGAGGAGCAGGAAGTCCAAGTCTTGAATGTCAGGAAGGCTGGTTTTTATAAAGTAGGGATTAATTAAATATTTTAAAGACTTTGCATAGGACAAGCAGAACACTTCCGGGGGCTGCTGGTGACCTTGGATCTGAACAGACCCCAGTCGTCAGGACAGGCTCAAACTAAGGGCAGAAGGATGTCCTGTTCTTTATTGCTGGGGTTTGGAAAATGGTCCTACAAGTTCTCCAGTCTCCATGTTAGATATGAAATGTCCCTGAGTGGGATGTGACAGCGTGTTCTTTATTAACTGGAATTAATGTTCCATAACCTTTACAGGGCTTTAAAAGCCCGCCTTCCCCCAGGAGGGCACAGAGGGAGGGCACAGAGGCCTGGGGTCGGGGACAAGTCCTTTCCTGTGAGACTTGACCCCTGACCCTGAGTGAGTATTTGTAGGCGTTTGTAAGCTGGTTGGCTCAGCTTCTGCCTCTTGGAGGATAATGAGGTGGAGGTTGGGCCCTCGCTGTGCCCTAGCTCTGTGCCACAACTCTCCAGGCGTGGGTTTTTCTGTTTGGCTTGGTATTTTCTTTTTTAAAGATTTTATTGATTAATTTTTAGAGAAGAAGAAAGGGAGAGAAACATCAATGTGTGGTTGCCTCTCAGGTGCCCCCTACTGGGGACCCTGCAACCCAGGCCTGTGCCCTGACTGGGAATTGAACCGGCAACCCTTTGGTTTGCAGTCTGGCACTCAGTCCACTGAGACACACCAGCCAGGGCATCTCTAGGCTTTTTCAATTGAATCCTCACAACCTGGTCAAGCAGATGCTATTTTTATCCCCATTTTACACATAAGGGAACTGAAAGTCAGGGAGACAAAGGGACTATCCCAGGGCCATACAGCCAGGCGGGGCAGAGTGGGAATTCAGGGTGCGAGCCAGGGGTTCCCAGCATTGTCCTGGCACTAAAGACTGACTCTGCTTTTACTTTCTAAACTGGACACAGACGTGAGGCTCAGGCAGACGAAAGAATGACCTAGAGTGGTTTTGAAGAGCTGAGGTTTATGTTTACTTAACAACCCAGAGGCGACACCCAGTCTGTACCAAGTGCTGCTCCAAGTGCTTTATAAATATTTGCTCCTGTGATCCTAATGGCGACTTCATGATAAAGGGTTCATTAGGGTCTCAGCAGACTGGACGAGGGTTGCAAATATGGCTAATGTAGAACCTCAGCTCTGCTGCTAGCTCCACCTGCTGGTCCTCCGTTTTCTCATCTGTAAAATGGATTAATAAAGTACTTCAAGTTGATATGAGGTCACGTGAGGTCAGTGGGAGTGCCTGGTGGAAGGAACAGGGGCCTATGCCTTTCTCTTTCTCTCCTTCCCCTGCAGCCGCTGGTCCGGGGGCCATGCCGCAGCTGTGCCGTGGTGTCCAGCTCTGGCCAGATGCTGGGCTCGGGCTTGGGCGCCCAGATCGATGGTGCTGAGTGTGTGCTGCGCATGAACCAGGCGCCCACCGTGGGTTTTGAGGCGGACGTGGGCCAGCGCAGCACCCTGCGCGTGATCTCGCACACGACGGTGCCGCTGCTGCTGCGCAACTACTCGCACTACTTCCAGCAGGCCCGCGACACGCTCTACGTGGTGTGGGGCCAGGGCAAGAACATGGACCGCGTGCTGGGCGGCCGCACCTACCGCACGCTGCTGCAGCTCACCAAGATGTACCCGGGCCTGCAGGTATACACCTTCACCGAGCGCATGATGGCCTACTGCGACCAGGTCTTCCAGGACGAGACTGGCAAGAACCGGTGAGCTCGCCTGCCTGCTGGGTTCTCCCTGGGGGCCGGGGGTCAGCAGTGATGGAGGCCAAGTGGTCCAGCCCCCTTGAAGGGAGCAGTAAACGGAGAGACTGTCATTCATCACATCATCACAGAGATCGATCCCACATGGCGGTGAGGGGTATTGGGCCTCGTAAGCGCTGACCAGCGCGGGGACAGCATCAGGGAGCTCTTCCCTCTGGAGGGGATGCTGTGAGAGATGAATTGGCCTCTGAAGTCCCTTCCAGGAAATAAAAGAAACAGTTAGAGCACCAGCAGCCCTCTTCATGCACCGGGCCTGGGTCGGGCACTCTCCATTCAACACCCATTTTATCCCTTCCCTGCCCCACAGCTCAGGACATACAGCTGCCAGCCTCCAGGGTTCCACCCAACTCCCCTCAGTCCATCGCCTGCCACATACAATGGGCCCTTGCATCTCCAACGGGTGCCACCACCCTCCCCTGCCCTGACAGCACCTGCCTCGCTGGTGCCCCTGCCGGCCCTGCAGCCTGAGCTCCAGTCACCCCAGTGAATTCACCCCAGCAGCCGTCTGCCCCCAGCCCTACAGCAGCTTCTCTTCACGTGGAGAATAAAGTCCGGACTCCCACCCCCTCCCTTCCCCCGGCCTACAAGCCTTGTATGATTTGGCCCCTTCCTGTACGGCTCCAGCCTTCCTGGCCGCCTGTGCTTCCTCACACACCCACACTGGTTGTCACCTGCATGCCTTTGCATACATCGTTCCCTCCGCCTAGGATGTTCTTCCCCTAAACCTCCAATGCCTGACCGCTTCTTGCTATTCAGGCCTGGGTGGAATGTCACCTCAGCCGAGAAGCCCTCCCTGACCGCGCCACCTGGTGGCCGCCTCCCACCTGATACTCTTTATTCCTTTGTTTCCTTGTCTTCTTAGCGGTTCTCTCCTAGCAGCCGCCTCTTTTGAGAATGTTAGCGTTGGATGTGGCAGGTCCTGGCCAGCACGGGGCCTGGAGAGGTGCCCAGTTTGAGTGAATGAACCACCTCCTAATGCTTCTGTAGAGGTGGAGGTGAGGGGCTCTCAGCTGGGAGAGTCACCAGAGCTGGTGTCCTCAGAGAGTGGGGCTGGGGGCGGCCACGCAGTGCGTTGTTCCAAGTTAGGCGTGGAGACCCTGGGGGCTGCTGGGCTGACAGGGCTCCCTCCCCACAGCCACCTGTAATTATCCCCACCTCACAGACGGGCCACTGAGGCTGGGAAAGGCCCGTGAACAACCTGATACCTCAGAGCAGGTGCAGGCTTCTCATCGAAAACCGTCTGACTCTGGGAAACCCCCTTTCCCACTTGCAGCCGCTGCTCTGCGGCCCCGCGCTGCCTCCTCAAGCTTGGTCCCTTAGATCCAGAGAGCATGCGGCCCAGGCCCCCACACTATCGTCCAGAGGTTGCTCTATTCCTGCATGGGCAGTGAGGAGTCGCAGACCTGGGCTTGTGTCCAGCTCTGCCCCTTGGCCGCTGCTGGCCTTGGACCGCCTCTGTCCCCTCCCCAGCCTCCGCCAGCACCCTCTCGGTAGGGGTCCAGGTGCATGGCTTTCGGCCAGGAGGGTAGCCAGGGCAGTGCCTTAAGGGAGCTAAAGCTGGACGCTCCACAGGCCCCTTGCTCTGAGTGGAGGGGAGGTGGCCGGGCTGACTCTGTTTCTCCTCCCTGCTAGGAGGCAGTCAGGCTCCTTCCTCAGCACCGGCTGGTTCACCATGATCCTTGCCCTGGAGCTATGCGAGGAGATCGTGGTCTATGGAATGGTCAGCGACAGCTACTGCAGGTCAGGCCAGCCAGGCCCTGGGCGAGAGGGGCACTGGGGAGGCCGGGAGGGCCGTGGCCCTGGTGCCCAAGGATCAAGGAGCTGTGGGGCATAGGGTGTGTTAGCCTCCGGGTGGGCGGCGGATGCACAGGCGTCCCTGGAGCGGGCGCCCAGGGGAAAGGGGCTCTGCCTCTGGGACAGGCTCGATGCCAATCTCTGCTGTGCCAGCATAGCCTTAGGCCAGTCACGCCATCTCCCAGAACCTTCGTTTCCTTATTGCGAAAGACAGAAAATAATCACACCTTCTTCAGAAGGTTATGGAAATGTTTACATAGAGAGTAATCTATGGAAGTACTTCTTACAATGTTGGGACCAATTCTATGTCCGTGATATATTACGCCTCAGTTTTTACTTTCGACATTATATTTCAACACTATGGTAACTATCAAGTTCACAAAGGGTCCTGTGGTTTCACCCTCTCTTCTGTTTTGAACGTATTTCTTGAGCACGTGGGGTGAGGTGGCGGGAGCCCGTGTGCCCTCTGCTCAGGCACCTGGCCAGCCCACCTGCGTCCCTGGTGCCACAGGGCCCAGCGCCAGCAAGGAACTTGGTGATCTTCACCTTTTGTTTTTTTTTTAAATTGAGTTTAGACAGAGATCTGCAGAGAGCCGATTTGTTGTTCCACTTATTCGTGCATTCCCTGGTTGAGTCTTCTCTGTGCCCTGACTGGGAATCTAACCCGCAACCTTGGCGTAGCGGTACAATGACCTTACCAACGGAGCTGCCCGGCCAGGGCGGTCTTCGTCTTTTTGACCTATGGACTCAGCCTGGAGGGTGGACATCGCCATTCCCGATTTACAGATGGGTTATGGAGATTATGTGGGGCGTGCCTCTGGCCTGTTGTCAACCAGCTTGCAAGAGGCAGAGCTGGGACTCAAACACTGGCCTTTGGGATCCACAGCTGCCCTGCCCCTTCCCTGCCTGCTCTTGCTCCCCTGGGACCAGGCACGGGCCTCCGTGGGCCCGTGGTACCTGGTGAGGATGGCCGAGGTAGGTGCGGCATCTGGCGGGCAGCGGGAGAGCTCTCGTGCCCCACACCTGTCCCTGTTTCCCACCCACAGGGAGAAGAACCACCCCTCAGTGCCTTATCACTACTTCGAGAAGGGCCGGCTGGACGAGTGTCAGATGTACCTGGCACATGAGCGGGCGCCCCGCAGCGCCCACCGCTTCATCACGGAGAAGGCTGTGTTCTCCCGCTGGGCCAAGAAGAGGCCCATCGTGTTCACCCACCCTTCCTGGAGGGCCCAGTAGCCCCGCCGCCCCGCCGGCCACGATGCCTTCTCCAGGCCTCCGTTCCTCTCACACTCCGCCAAAACCATTTAATTTATGGATCCTGCCTCTGCCGCCTGCCAGGTGGACCTAGGGTTCCTTCCTGCCCTACCCTGGGGACACTTGGAGCCATCTGGGGCCTCCAGACTTGAAGGGTAGAAGAGAGAGGCCATGGTGACCTTTGTACCCCCCTCCCATCCCCATTCCCTGAATAATCTGAATCTCAGTTGCGGGGTTCATCCCACCTCGGGGTCTGTCCAGTGGCCTTTGCCTCTAGGTCTGACGGTCCCCCCACTCACCAGCTTTGTAACCTTTGACCTTGCACCAGCCATGGCCCTTCCTCTCCACACTCCCCCTCCCCAAGCTTTTGGTGCCACACTTCCTAGGCTGGTTGCCCTGCTTGGGGCAGCCCAGAGCTTGGGGTTCGTTGGGCAAAGGGGCCTTTGAACTGTGACTGCCAGGGCCACCTTGCGTGTACGGGTAAACTGTTTTCTGGAACCCTGTCTCCAGTGTGGTTATGTGTCGGGCTGGGAACTAGGGCCGCTGTCCCTGCCACAGTCCCGTAACCTATTGACTTGAAGGCAGGCCAAGTGCTGGGCCCCTCCCCTAACCCATTTAATCTGCCTGTGCGTTTCTCCCCCAAGAGCCTGCCCCCTTCAAAAACCAGGTCAGAGCCCCAGAAGGAACGGCTCACAGTGGGGAGGAGACTCCTCCACGCCGTGTCTTCTGTCCAGGGTCACATTCCTTGCCAGTTAAATTTCCTATGCCCGAGAATACATTTATTGACTTTAGAGAGAGAAGAAGGAAGAAAGAGGGAGAAATAGCGATCAGTTACTCCCTGGAGGTGCCCCACCCAGGGACCCAACCCAAAACCTAGGTATGTGCCCTGACTGGGAATCAAACCCGTGACCCCTTTTTTCATGGGATGAAGCTCCAGCCAACAGAGCCACACCGGCTGGGGCTAAATTTCCTGTTAACTCTGGAGTTGGTTATACTGCAAGAAAGAGGCTGGGAAGAGGGGGCAGGCTGGAGGCTTGCCTTCTCAGAGCCTCAGTTTCCTCACCTGTGAAGCGTGCAAAGCCGCCTCACCGGCAAACAGCAAGGGTGTGCAGCTACCCTGGCAGGGTGGCTCCTGTTAGCCCACTTGACAGGTGAGGTGAAGCCACGGGGCTGAGCCAGGATGGAGTCCCAGGTCTGAGAGCTGAGCCTGTCTGGGCCCGGAACCCAGGAACTGGGATGAACCCACAGGCTTTACCATCCCAGGAGGTAAAGGAGTAACAGAGGGCCAGGTTCCCAGACTTCAGGTGCTCAGCTGGGACGGGGCCCCAGGGTTCTAGCTCCCAGCTCCAGGAGTCTGCCCCTTCATGGGTGTGTGACCTGTGCCTTGGCCCCCGGGGAACCCTCTGCTTGCTTAGCTCAATGCTCTGCGGATGCCTGAAATTCTAATAAGTTGTTTGGTTTTTTTCTTTTAAATTTGTGTTTAGAGAAAAGGGAAGGAAGGGAGAAAGAGGGAGAGAAACGTCGATTGTTTCTCACACCCCTCCGACTGCAGCAACCTTTGGGTTCCCAGGCTGCAGTCGGTCCACTGAGCCACACCAGCTGGGGCTTTTTTTTTTTTTTTTTTTTTTTTAAGTTTAAGGAGCTGTACCTTGTCATTTTGCAGGACTCCACAAATTATGTGGCTGGTCATGCTAGGGAGTCTGGGTGACCTCAAGAGAGTCTAGAGACCTGGCATCTGGCCCATAGCACTGCCTTCTGTCCCCTTCCTCCCCCTACCCAGTGCCAGGCAGGCCCAGAAGGTTCTGCAAGCATGAGAGGAGGGAGGAGAGCCCTGGGGGGAGGGCGGGGGGGCACGGTGGTGGGAGGGAGCCACTGGCAGCTGCGGTGTCTCTGAGCAGGTGTCGGGCAGAAGGAAGGGAGGGATGGAGCCAGGCAGGCAGAGGGCTGGTGGACGAGCTGGGCGCAGAGGGGGGCCTCCAGAGTCAGACTCTGCCCCTTCTGACTCTGCTTCCTGCCGTGGGACCCTGGCAGATCAGTGCCTCTTTCTGGGCCTGTTTCCTCATCTGTAAAAACGTCATCCCTACCTCACAGGATTATACTAATTGAGAGATGGCACCGGTAAAGTGCCTGTCCCAGGGATGGCACTTGATATGCGGGGTCACCTTTGCTCACCCAGCCATCGTGGTTGGTGGTCACAATTGGGCATGAAGACGTCCCAGCCCCTCCAGCTCTCCCTGCTCGCAGCCTCACGCTTGGGCTCCACAGCCCAAGGTCCACTGATTCTGATGGGACTCAAACTCCCATCAGGGGGCCACCTCCTTTCCCTCCATCACCCGGAATATCCTGGCTTCACCCTGTATCTGTCCCGGTACATCTGTCCTGGCCCCGCCTCGGTGGGTTGTTTACTGCTGGGTTGGCCCAATTTCTGGGCTTTGTGACTTGGCAAGAGCCATCTGCCAGTTACTTCCTTCAAGGGCTCCTGGCTGGTCCGGTGACTGGTTCGGGCCTGCGGGACACTTGCCGCGGACCCCCTTCTCTGCCACTGCAGTCCCTGGTGCTTCCGGGGGAAAGGGTGAGTTGGGGCAGGAGCCTCCTCTTTGTGGGGGCCACCTTGGTGTGCAGCCCCTTCGGGCCTCTGCCCACACCCTGGCTCCTCTTCCCTCAGCAGCTCAGCGCCTACTTCCTCCTGAGGCCAGAGAGGGAGCCAGGTGAGCCTTGTGGCCTGAAGGCGCCTCTCTCCTCAGAGGGAACTTGGGGACCAGGCCAGAAACTCCCACCAAACCTCTAACCAGATGAGGAAAGGGCCGGCACCCATGTCCGTGTCACCTAGGCCTGTCTGACCAGTCCCATCTGTGCCTGTGAAGAGCCAAGAACTTAATGGTTCCAGGCCCGCTGCCCAGGTCTTGGAAACAGGTGCTTATGAGCAGCTACTGTTTTCCGGCCATCACCTGCCCGCGGCTCTCACCAGCCTCTCTTCAGGTGCCCATCCCTTGGGCTCCTTCTTGCCCAGAGCGGGAGAGACTGGAGTCCACGTGCCTGGCTCCCACTCTGGCTCTGCCCGGGCCCCCTGGGAAGTTTTGGGCAAGTCCTCTCGCCTCTATGGGCCCAGGTCCCAGTCTCTGTAAATTGGGAGCCGGGATGGCAGGCGCGATCCCAGGACCATTTCCAGGCCCCTGTGGAAGGGGAATATCCTAACATTGCAAAGGTTGCTAAGGGCCAGAGGAAGGTCACACCCACGACCCCCACCCTGGGGCACCCAGGGTTGAAGCAGAGGCCATCTCCCCCAGATCGCTGGGGGGCGGCTCAGAGGTGGGGGGGCACCAGCGTTGGCCACAGCCCCCATCCGTGACGGTCCTGGTGTGCGTGCGGGCAGACCCGAGGCTCCACAGCAGAACAGCTTGCGGTGACTCGGCTAAGGCACCCGTGTACACCCTGAGCCTCACTTCTCCCTCCGGAGAGAGACGGTAACATCTCAGGTTATTTAAGGATTCAGTGAGTGTGTATGTAAATACCTATCGCAGGAGAAAACACACGACACATGGAGCTGTTGTTTTTGGAGCTTTTCTTTAAAATAAAAAATTGATTCTAGAGAGAAGGGAAGGGAGGGAGGAAGAGAAGGAGAGAAGCATCGATCTCGGCTGCCTCCCGTACAGGCCCTGGCTGGGGACCAAACCGGCCAGCTAAATCTGTAAACCCTTCTGTTGGCAGGAGGATGCTCCAGCTGAGCCACAAGGGTAGGGGCGGACCTGCCGTTACCCTCATTATTATTGAAGTGGTCGTTACTGTTCTTGGGGCTGCCAGATGAACTCAAAAAGAGTTTGGAGGCTTTGGCTAGAAATAAATGATACACATTTATTCAAGAGTCTTAGGGCTTGGAAACTGCAAAGACAGGCAATATCCAGAATATTCCAAAGAAGAAAGAAAAGCAGAGGGTTTTTATAGTAAAAAGTACATTCTTGAGAATAATCACTTCTGCATTCTTAGTCTCTGGATTGGTGCCAGATGGTAATCCTCCATGACGGGTGCTCAGGATACAGGATGTCACATGATCTGGCTACATGGACATCCTTTCCGTATTCAGGGCATGATCGAGGGTTATCTGGAGATTTGACGTTTATGCAGGCATTGATGCAAGACTGGAAAGTTTCAGAGTTTAAATTTCCAGTAAAACAAGAAGAGAATCATATCCTCATACCTCAGCCTGCTGGATTTTAGTAATTTAGCGGCTTGGCCAGAGTGACTCCATTTAATGTCTCACTCTGTTCCTCAGGGCCCAGGAAAAGGAAGCCAGCCCCCATAGCAGAACCTCTTGGAGTCAGCCCGGGCCCCAGAGGCCTCACCATTCTGAGTAGTGAGCTCCAGGTCTGGATGTGGTCCAGGAGCTGGGGTGCTGCACCCTCTTGTCCAGAGGGCATTGGCCTGGGTCAGGGAGAAGGGCTGGGGACAGGATGGCCCACCCTGGTGCAGCCTCCAACCTGCCAGGTGACCTTGGCAAAGCGCTCCTCTTTTCTGAGCCCCAGCAGCCTGGTCCAGAGGGATTCCTGCCCGATGGCCCCTGCTCTGTGGTTGAACATGCTGGCGCTCAGCCAGGGAGGGCCAGGGGTGGGCCTGGGGCTGGGGCTCAGGAAGCAGATGAAAGTGGACATCAGAGGAGCAGGAAGCCTTGGATCCACCCTTAGCCCTCCCCACTGTCCCCCACTACCTGCTGGGCCTTTTCCCTACAGCCTGGACACTGGGCCTTGCCCCACCCCCTTTTGTTTTAATTAAAAACCAAGTGGTGTTAACTTATTAAATTAGTCCAATGCAAACAACCTGGAAGTTTATAAAGCAAAAGTGAAGGTAGCACCCACCCGTTCCACCCCACGTCCACTCCCCAGGGGAAACTACTACCGGTAGTCCCCGTAGATTCTTCCAGGTGCCATCTGTGTGCATTAGCAAACATAGACGCAGCGATAGTTGTATTTTTTTTTTAAAAAGAAATCATGTTATATATGCAGTTCCTTTCCTGTAACTGAGTTAAAAAATAAGTTTTCAGCCATGGCTGGTGTGGCTCAATGGATTGAATGCCAGCCTGTGAACCGAGAGGTCGCCAGTTCGATTCCCAGTCAAGGCACGTGCTTGGGTTGTGGGCCAGGTCCCAGCTGGGGGTGTGCAAGAGGCAATCAATCGGTGTTTCACACATCAATGTTTTTCCCTCTCTGTTTCTCCCTCCCTTCCTCTCTCTAAAAATAAATATAATCTAAAAAGGTTTTTTTTTATAAAAAATAAGTTTTTAATGTAAAAACATTGTATAACCATTACCTTAAAATTTTTGGAGCCCTGGCTGGTGTGAATCAGTGGACATCGGTATTTCTCTCACTTTCTTCTCCTTCCCTTCTCCTCTCTCTTAAAATAAATAAATAAAATGTTTAAAAAAATTTTTTTTTGGAAAATACAGTTAAGCCAAAAGAGAAATGAAACAGTCCATAATCTCATCATTCCAGAAATAATCACTATTAACACTTTAATCACTATGATAGGCAAAAGGTATTTTCTTATTTTAATGTATCTTTTTTTTCTATCTTTTTAAGTGTTGTGGTATACAGAAATGACCAGACCCTACTGGAAATTCACATCCCTGTTACCTTCCTGCCTCCCTAACGGAGACAACTATGTTTTGACTTTTGCTTTTAAAACTTTAATCACTCTGATAGGTAAAAGCTATCTTTTGTCCCCGGCTGTGAGAGGTGGCCTACTGCCTGCAATATGCACAAACAATATATTATGTTGTTCCTTTGTTGTCTGAGACTTGTCTTTTTCATTCCTTATGTCTCTAAGATTCATCCTTGTCATTGCAGCTCATTCATTTCCCCCTGCTATTTAATATTCCATGCTGTAAATATACCACCATGTAAAAAAAATTTCAATCTCCTGTTGCTAAACGGGCTGTTTCCAGTTAAGTATTATTTCAGGCAATGCTGCTATGAACTTTGTTGTTACACGGTCAAAACTTTCTTCAGGGTATATACCCATGAAGGGAACGCACATTTTTATATCTTTGTTTTCCAAAGAGATTATAGAGATACAGTGCTTTAACTTGCTTTTTGCACTTGAACATCCTGTAAATATCCTTGCCAGCTCTTCTGTCAGTAGGTATTGATCTGCATCGTTCAGTTTAGCAGGGCTGTACCTTTGTTTATTTCACCAGGCCCCTAGCATGGCTATTGGTTATTTTTCACCATCCCGTAGAATGATGTGAGGGATACCCTGAAAATCATAAGATGTCGGTAATATTTTCAATTCCAGAGGCAGGCAGGGAAAAGGTAAGAAATGTGCCAAGGCCACACGGCTGGAGAAAGCAGGGCTGGACTTAAATCCGAGGTGGACCCTGAATTTACTCTGGGTTACTGACTACTGGGTGCAAGGCTCTGGAGGCCCTGGGTGGGGGAGCCCAGGGAAGAACTCAACTGATTCCAAACGCAATGTCCTCTGGGTCTCAGTTTCCCCATTCCGGTCGTGGTGACAATAAAGCCAGATAGAAGGGGGCATGATCCACACTAAAGGGCTCTGGAAGTGGAAGGGTTATTGCCACTACAGGGCCCAGAAGAGAAAGCGAGTCCCTCACTTGGCCCGGACTGGGGGTCGTCCGCCCCTACCCCCAAACCCTTCCATCACAGCCCAGGGGCGGGGCCAACCGCCGCTCCCCTACCCCCAGGCCCCGCCCACCTCCCAGAACTGGCCTGGAGCTGCGGCGCTAGGACCCGGCGGGCCAGGGCTGCGGCGGGGCCTGGGCGGCCGGAGGAGCGCGGACCAGGCTCTCAGCTCCTGGCACCATGTGAGGGGGCTCGGGGGCCGCGGGGGGCCAGGCGCTCCCCGGGGGAGGTGAGCGGGCGCCGCGCGGGGGCGGGCAGCGGGGGTTGGGGCCCTGCCTGAGCCCGGGGGGAGGTCGGGAGCCTCTGGGGATGGGGAGTGATGATGCGGGTTCCTCAGGGGCTGCCCTGGACCCACTCTTTAGACAACCGCGACTGGAGATCCCGGTCCTCGTGCCCAAGGGCTGTCGCGGGGTTCGCGGGGGCCTCCGATCTCTGTCTTCTACACATTGGAGCTCGGGGACCCGGCCGCTGTCCTGCCTTCCTTCTCTTCCCAGCTGGGGCTAGGACTCCGGACCCTCGGAGTGCGGGAGTTGGTGGGGTCAGCGCAAAGGGGGTGCAGAGGGTGAGTCGCTCCCACCCCAAGTGGACCCACGGGCTCGTCGCCCACCACTTGGGAATTAGGTATCCCCTCCCCCTTCTCCCTGGAGGCCTCCTGCGCGGCTTGTGGGGGCGTCCCGACTCTGCGGGAGGACTCCCCGGACTGGGAGAGGCAAAGCCCCCAGAGAGCAGGGTATGTCCCTCCCCACCTTACCCCCTGGACTCAGCCCAACTGCAGGGCCCGTTTTGGGTATGAGTCCACACTTCCGGCCCAGTGCTCTGGGCTGCGGTCTCCCCAGTCTGAGCAAGTCGCTCCCCAACAGGCCTGCCTCCAGTGCCAGCGGGTGGGCACACAGTCAGGGGCCTCTGCCCATTCCAGCCCTGGGGTGTATCCTGGAGGGAGATCCCATTAACTTCAGCCCTGGGCTGCTCCCTAGAAACAAGTCTCCCTAGCAGGCTCCGCCTGCAAGGCACTTTGTCTCTCTGAACCTCAGTCTCCTCATCCGTGAAATGGGGAGGAAGAGTCCCTACCATGCAGTGTCGTCAGGAAGATGGGAGTGAGTGCGTGATGCTTAGTGGGCTCCTACACGCATTTCTGATATGAGTGCTGGGTCAGGGAGGAGGAAATGTTTCCCTGTCAAACTCCCTGAAGCAGGCCTAGAGCAATGAATAATAGCAAGACTGGCAGCTAGCTGCTGGCACTGACCTAACACCCGCAAACCCTGTGCTTTCCTTGCCACGTGGGCTTGAATCCTTCCAGCCTCCCCTCAAGTTACCTACTGTCATTACTCCCACTTCGCAGATGAGGAAACTGAGGCTCAGAGAGGTCCACGGCTTGCCCAAGACCCCTTAGCCAGTAAGTGGTGGAACCAGGAT
Source organism: Pteronotus mesoamericanus (assembly GCF_021234165.1). NCBI lineage: Eukaryota > Metazoa > Chordata > Mammalia > Chiroptera > Mormoopidae > Pteronotus > Pteronotus mesoamericanus. The sequence goes on from NW_026555258.1 coordinate 6,210,230, forward strand.
TCACACTTGAACCTGAGATGCTGCACTGACCATGGCCTTCTCAAGAGCAGGACTGTGACGGCACTGACAAGGGGGACCGAGCAGGAGGAGCCTGGCCCTGCCCGAGGGCCCGCTCAGACAAAGGTGGGAAAGGCGGGGTTGGGCCTCCGACCTGGAGTGCTCTCGGGTGTCCCGAGCGAGGGGCATCTGGAGGAAAGAGTAGCGAGGGCCGCGGCTCAGCTCAGAGAGGCTCCCGGCCCAGCTGGACTGGTCAGGGTCTGGAATGCCTGGGGCGTCGGGATTGATGGGGGCGGCCCTGGAATTCTGGACTCCTGTCAGTTGCTCTTATGGGCTGTGAGTCCAAAGACAGGCCACTCTTTCCCATCTGATGAGCCTCAGTTTCCTGATCTGTCCCCGGCGAGTCCCGGGGCCTACTTGACTGGTTGTGAGGCCGGGCGAGGGAGAAATCTGAAACCCGGCTGGCAGGCGGGGGCGGGGGGCTGGAGGAGAGGGGCCCGGCTTGGGTAGTGGGCGGAGTCAGGACCTAACCAATCAGGAGCGGTGCATGGGGGGCAGCCTTCTTTGGCCTGAGGTTCTCCCGCTATTCCCCTCGGCCGTGTAGGAGTAAAGAGCAGCTAGGTCAGAGGGCAGAGATGGTGGTGGGAGCCGGGAGGCCGCTGGGAGGCCGCTGGAAGGGAGGACAGAGCTGGGGAGCCCCGGCCCCCAGCTTCTCCCTTTGCACTCTCCCAACCTTAGTGCCCTCTGGGCTTGAATCTTCCGGAGGCGGCTGGACACAAGTGCTTATTTCCTTTTGACAGGTGGGAAAAATGGGATCTGGAGAGGAACTGGGCCCAGGGAGGATGGGTGTCGGTTGGGAAGTGAGAAGCAGATCTGGGCTTGTCCCCTCACAGCGAGGCCACTGGGGCAGGGGCAGGAACAGGAAGGAGGGCTGCATTGTCCCCTGAGGACTCCTCACACCCTCCGAGGGTGGGGCTGTGATTATAGCCATTTGAGAGATGAGTCTGTGCCCTTAACCCCTAAGGTCTTACTCGTAAATTAATGAAATCATTCAGCCATCCTCCTGTACCCATCTCCGGGGCTCTGGAGGCACAGCGGAGAATGTGGTGAGAACCTGTGAGAACCTGTGAGAACGCTCAGCCTTGTGGGGAGGCGGCACTTTGGGGAAGTTCCTGGCGCAGGCAGGCTTGGCGGGTGAGTGGGCGTCAGCAGGGTGCAGGAAGGCGGGGTGTTGCAGACAATATATGCAAGACCTGGAAGGGTGCGGGTGCAGAGAAGTTTGGGGACCTACAAAGAATGTTGCTCTATTCCAAGACCACAGGGACCTAAAGCAGGGCTTCGAGTAGCAGTGTGAACTGGGTTCCTGCTGGGTGGGGGGCAGGCCCCCAGCATGAGGAGCCAGGGTGTGGGGCAGCCCCTGGGGAGAGAACGGAGTGGAAGAGAGCAGGGGACAGGGAGAGAGGCAGGGTTCCGCCACCACGTGGCCCTGTGACCTCAAGCAGTTTTCTGCCCTTTCTGGGCCTCAGTGTCTCCATCTGCAAAATGGGTACAGCCCTGAGCCTTGAGGTCATGGGTGGGTAGGAGAGCTAGCAGGGGTGGGGAGGGCAAAGGCTTTGACAAGCGGGACCCATGGGAGGGCACCCAGGCCATAACGCTTTCTGTGACTTGCAGGTGTGAGCCCACCTCCCTGTCCCCTGGGCCACCTGCAGGACGCTGGCCCCTGCCCCTCAGCAGATGCCAGAGAGAGATGAGTAGCAACAAAGTAAGTCCTCCTTCATTTCTGGTCCCCATCTTGGTGTTTGATGTCCCTCAGTGAGGTGAGCTTCTATGGACAGGCCTCAGGCCCAAGCTGCAAGCCTCCCTTCCTTGCCAAGAAGCAGCTGATGCCTGGGAGGCCCCGGTTGGAGCCCTGCTGTACCACTGATCTGTGTGGCTTTGGGCAAGCTCCTGCCTCTCTGGGTCCAGTCCAAGGACATGAGGTGCTGTGCGGGGAGGGTGCGGTGGGGAGGCAGAGGTGAGTGGGAGCCTGGAGGAGGGGGCAGAAGTCAGTCCAAGATGACAGAATGTTGTGAACGTCACTCTGAGGGCGGCAGGATTCCCCATCATTGACTCACTTATGCTTTCCTGAGCACCTATTGTATACCTGGTCCTGCACACCCCCTTCCTAGAATCCACAGCAACACAGCCTCAGCAGAGCCTGAGGGTTGGTGGCAGGGTGATGTGGGTGTATCAGTCTGGGCCTCATTGGCAGAGAGAAACCACACAATAATGTGAGCAGGGAAAGTTTAATGTAAAGAGGTATTAGCTATAATCGAGCATTGGAGTACCGAGAAATGGGAACTCTAAGGAATGCAGGAATAGCAGGTGAAGGAGCAGCCATCAACCCCAGGACAGAAATCCAGGCCTTTCTGGAGAGGGCACAGCCGTGGTCCACTGGAGGGCAGAGAACTCAGGGTGGGGCTGTACTGGTAAAAACTCTCACAAATCCACCCTCCAGGCTCCAGGGAAGGCTGTTTACAGGAGGTAACTCCCAGGAAGCACCCAACCTCCATACAAAACTCCTCCGGGAGACGCGGATGGTCTCCAGTTGTGCAGGAGGTTGGGTGTCCTGGCTGAGCTCAGCTCGCGAGAAGGTGCGATCACAGCAGGAGCCTGAGACACCGTGCTCCGGGCGCCTGAGGGTGGGAGCTGGAGGAATCTGCTGAGTGCAGCTGGCTGCTGGCTGTTGGGCACTGGAGTTGAGCATGTGCTGAAGAAGCCATGTGAACTGTGGGAGTAAGTGCCCCAGAACCAGGTGCAAGGCCCACCAGAGTCAGGAAGCAAAGGCCTTTCCTTCTGCAGTGTCCCTCCAGCACTCTCTACTGACAAAGTTTAATATGCAGTTAGCTGGCAAGGAAAAACAAGTAAAAGATCCAGATCCATTTTCGTAGAGCTGGCAAAAATGGTGAGCTTGGGCCCTGGCTGGTGTGGCTCAGTGGACTGAGTACCAAAAGGTTGCCGGTTCGATTCCCAGCCAGGGCACATGGCCTGGATTGTGGGCCAGGTCCCCCCAGGTTGGGGGTGTGCAAGAGGCAACCGATCGATGTTCTCTCTCACACATCGATGTTTCTCTCCCTCTTTTTCTCCCTTCCCATCTCTCTAAAAATAAATTAATAAAATCTTAGGAGGAAAAAAAGGGTGAACTTGGAGCTGAGAAACAACACATGGATAACCAGCACCATGGGCTCAGCACGAGGAGCCAGGCCCCCAGGTCTCAGCTGGCCTTCAGGCCCTGTGCAGACACATCCCAGTGCGCAACTGGGATACCACTTTCCTGCCCCGTCAGCCACATGGCGGTGCGAAGACTGCCCATGCAGCCCAGTCCCTCAGCAGATCCATCCCCTCCAGGTTTAAATGAATGATGAACATTTAGGGAGAGTTGCTATTTGGGGAAGCCCTGGGTCCTCTCATTTGACTATCCCACCTGTCACCAAGTATCCTTCCAGCTGCAAGGAGCCTTCTGACACCCACATGCAACCCAATCCAGCAGACCCTCCTCTGGGAGCCTTTTGTGCTCCAGTCCCCACCCACCTGAGAGCAGGGATAATGGTGGCGAGCCAGGCTGAGCCAGTTCCCAGCCTCAGAACTCATGGTAGCGTGAGTGGTGCTCAGGGGGCTGGAGGAGGCCTTCCTGGAGGGGGGTCGGAACTGGTGTGGGACGAGGAGCAGGAGCTAGCCGGGTGCTGTAGGCGGTGACGAGGCGGGGCGCCAAGCCCGCGTGGCCGCGGGCCCTCACCAGCCTCTCCCCCTCCAGGAGCAGCGGTCAGCAGTGTTCGTGATCCTCTTTGCCCTCATCACCATCCTCATCCTCTACAGCTCCAACAGTGCCAATGAGGTCTTCCATTACGGCTCCCTGCGGGGCCTCAGCCGCCGGCCCATCAACCTCAAGAAGTGGAGCATCGCCGACGGCTATGTCCCCATTCTTGGCAACAAGGTAGGGCAGCCACTTCGGGGAGCTGCCCGGTGGCTGATCCTCCCCATTGCCCTCCACCGCTGCCCCCTTCCTCCCTTCCTCTCCACTCTCGCCTTCCCTCCTAAAGGAAAGGGTGGACCCCAGGGGTCAAGGCCCTGGCTCCCAGGGCCTCCAGCCCCCGTTTTGCTGAGTGACCTTGGACAAGCGCTCTGCCCCTCTCGGGGCCTTAGTTCTTTCCAAGGTCCCACCCTTAGCACTAAAATCCTCCCGTCCCCTCAGTCAGACACCTTTGGAAAGGCATCTGGTTGTTACTGACCTCCCTCTCTGCTGGGGAGTCCACACAGGCTGGGGATGATACTGGCGTACTCGACAACACAAAAATAGCCCCCGCTCCTGCCCCGTTTGGATTTTCTTCCTGGCACAGTTTACTGACCACCTGACATTCCTTTATCTTTTTCTTGTTCACTATCTCCGTGACCATGAGTCCTTGAACACAGGAGTGTAGTCTCTTTTGCTTGTTGCTCTGTCCCGAGTACTTGACCATCAGCCTGCTTACTGTATTTGTTGACCGTTGATGGAATGGGCTTCAGTGTCTCTGCCTTTAAAATGGGCATAATTAGCCCCTGGCCGGTGTGGCTCAGAGGATTAGGTGCTGGCCTCCGAACCAAAAGGCTGCCGACTGGTTCCATTCCTAGGGCACATGCCTGGGTTGCGGGCCAGGTCCCCAGTTAGGGGCATGTGAGAGGCAACCGATTGATGTATCTCTTCCTCTCTTTCTCCCTCCATTCCCCTCTCTCTAAAAATAAATAAAAGCTTAAAAAGAAAAAAGAGAATGGGCGTAATTAGCCCTGACCTGTGTGGGGCAGTTGGTCAGGGGTGGCCCTGCAAGGTGAAAGATCACCGGTTTGATTCCCGGTCAGGGCACACGCCTCGGTTGTGGCTGATCCAAGGTTGGGGCTCGCCCTCTCTCCTTCCCTTCCCTTCTCTCTAAAAAGAAATAAATAAAATCTTAAAAATAAATCAAAGTGGACATAATTGTTGTGGCCTCCTGGAGGCCTGAATATGTAGAGCACAAAGCCTGGCACAAGTGGCTGTGAGAGTGCTGACTTTCCTTGTCCCCCCCAGACGCTGCCCTCCCGGTGCCACCAGTGCGTGGTTATCACCAGCTCCAGCCACCTGCTGGGCACCAAGCTGGGTCCCGAGATTGAACGGGCCGAGTGCACAATCCGTATGAATGACGCGCCCACCACGGGCTACTCGGCAGATGTGGGCAACAAGACCACTTTCCGCGTGGTGGCCCATTCCAGTGTCTTCCGTGTGCTGCGGAGGCCCCAGGAGTTCGTCAACCGGACCCCCGAAACTGTATTCATCTTCTGGGGCCCCCCGAACAAGATGCAGAAGCCGCAGGGCAGCCTTGTGCGCGTCATCCAGAGGGCAGGCCTGGTGTTCCCCAACATGGAGGCCTACGCCGTCTCTCCCGGCCGCATGCGCCAATTTGACGACCTCTTCCGGGGTGAGACAGGCAAGGACAGGTACCGGCCTCCCGCCTGCCTCCTCTGGCCAGCCCTCTGCTCTTCAGCATGTTCTGCGCATGCCTGTTGCTCCTAGCATGCCGTGCTCTGAGAGTGTGGTCACTTATGCCAACGTCTGGTCAAGTCTCCTGGGGGAGTTCTCTTCATGCCCAGCTTTTAGCACAAGTCCTTTCCAACATGCTCTGCATGGCCTCCTCTTCCCAGGAGGGCTTCTTTCCAGCATGCATTGCTCTGAGGGAAGGAGGGCTCCCAGCATGCTCTGCTCTAAGATTGTCCAGCTATTTCTAGCTTCTTTCTAGGAGATCTCCCCCTAGCGCACCTCCTGGCACTTCTCACGTTAAGCACTGTTGCTCCCAGCGTTGAGGACGCGTCATTTCCAGGTCTGCTCTGGAAAAGCTAGGTCAGTGCCGTCCAATGGAAATGCAATGCAAGCCACATACCTATTTTAAGCTTTTCTAGTAGTAAATTAAAAATATAAAGAGACACCGGTGAAATTATGTTTAATATAGTTTATTAACCCATTATGTCCAACATATAGATCCTACACATATTTTGTTTGATTTATACCTAAATACTTAAAATTTTGGAGCTATTGTAAAGGGTATTATTATTATTCTTGGTTCCCAATTATTCATTGCTGGTATTTAGAAATATGATTGTTGTGTGGTGGTGACCTTATATCCTGTCATCCTACTAACTTTACTTATTGGTTCTAGGAGATTTTGGTAGATCCTTTGGGATTTTCTGTGCGGATGATCATGTAAGGACATGCAAATAAGAACAGTTTTATTTCTTCCTTTCATATCTGAATGCATCATTTCTGTTTCTTGCCTTATTGCACTAGCTAGGAACTTTCAGTACAATGTGGCATTGTACTGAAGTGCCAAGAGCAGACATTCTTGCCTTGGTCCCAGTCTCCAGAGGAAAGCATTTGGTCTTTCGTCATTGAAGATGAGGTTAACCTCATCACTGATGAGGTTTTTGTAGCCTTCCTGTATCAGGGTAAGGAAATTCTCTTTGCTTATTAGTTTACTAAGAGTTTTTTTTATCAGTACTGGATATTGAATTTTATCAAATGTTTTTCTATATCAAGTAATATGTGTGTGTGTGTTTTAAGACTATTAATATGGTGGATTATATTGACTGATTTTTAAACGCCGAGTTAGCCTTGTATTTCTGGAATAAACTCCAGTTGGTTGTGATGTATTATTATTTTTATATATTGCAGGGTGTGATTTGCTAATACTTTGAGATTTTGGTGCCTGTGTTCACGAGAGATATTGGTCTGTAGTTTATTTTGTACTGTCTTTGCCTGGTTTTGGTATCAGGGTAATGCTGGCCTCACAAAAAGAATTGGGAAATGTTTCCTCTTCTATTTTCTGGAAGAGATTGTATAGAACTGGTGTTATTTCTTCTTATATGTTTGATAAAATTTGCCAGTGAAACTGTCTGGGCTTGGAGGGTCTTTTTCAGAAGATTTTAAGTTATGGATTAAACTTACTTAATAGTTACAGGATATTCAGGTTATCTGTTTCATATTGGGTGAGGTTTTGGTAGTTTGTAGTTTTCAAGAAATTGGCCCATTTCATATAAGTTGCCATGTATGTAGTTTTTTGTGTTTTTCTTATTCTTTTAATCTTTCCAGGGTTCATGATGATAGGCTCTCCTTTATTCTTGATATTGGTCATTTGTGTCTGTTCTCTCTTCTTTTTCTGTCAGTCTTGTGAGAGGTTTATTTCCTATCGAACTTTTCAAAGAGCTACCTTCCACCAAATATATCCCAACTATTTTCAGTTCAACAAGTAATCAATATAAAAAACCATCAGTGACATATTCTCCATTCTTTTTCTCACACTCTCTAAGAAATCCAGTGTGTTTTACACCGACAGCACATCTCAGCCACGTGTCAAGTGCTCACGCGTGCCCACATGTGCCGCGTGTGGCCACTATACAGGACAGCACGGCTCTAGGCTCTTAGCTGCTTTTTCCGTGCCTCGCTCTGAACTTGTTACCCCCAGCATGACTGCCTCTGATTAGTCTCCCTGTAGGGGTTTGCTTCTAGCACGGGCACAGCTGCCGTTAGCATGCTTTGTGGTCATGGTTACTCCCTGCCTGTCCAAGTGCGACAAGTCTCCTCTGGAGTTTTTTCCCAGCATGCCCTGTTCCTCCTCTTTCCCTCAAAGGAGGGAAGCCTCTGCCCAGAGAAGCCCTCTGCTAACAAACCCATGCTCCCCACCCCAGTGGGCCGGATGGGGGTGACTGAAGTGGGGGGAGTTCTGTGGAACTGTGGGGGCTGACGGCTCCTCCCTGCCTGCCCACCCCTGCCTGCGTGCCCCCTCATCACGCGCCCTCTCTGCCCTCAGGGAAAAGTCCCATTCGTGGCTGAGCACAGGCTGGTTCACCATGGTGATTGCGGTGGAGTTGTGTGACCACGTGCACGTCTATGGCATGGTCCCCCCCGACTACTGCAGGTGAGCCCTCCCCTGGGACAACGCCCAGTCACTGGCCCTGGGAGGGAGCTGGGGGCCTGGAAATCTCGGCTGGGTCGCCGTCAAGGGTCTCTGTTTGATGGTGTTCGGACTGCTCTGCAGAGATCTAGGCTCCCTGGAGCGGCCTCGGGGCCCAAGCTTGGCCAGAGTCCAGAGTTTGTGTATTAATAGTAACTATTATTATTATTACTCTCTGAAAAGCCCAAGGGGCACAGCTGCTCTCTACCTAGGGCTGACCGTGTCCCGGGGCTGCATTCATTATCTCACTCGCTCCCCGCAGTGACCTCAAGGGGTAGCTCTGTTATTTTCCCCATTTCATAGGTGAGATAAACTGAAGAGGTTGTTCTGTGAGTGGCCAAAGGCCCCACAAACAGTAAGGGGTGGGGGCCAGGCTCCAGAGCCCACAGTTTTTACCTCTACCCTACTTTGCCACCGGCTTGGGGACAGGAAAAGGTCTACTGAGTTTAAAAAAAAAAAAAAAAAAAGTTTAATGGTCACAAACCTAGTCCACCCTACAGCTATTTTACAGACGGGGAAACTGAGGCCCAGGGAGGGGCAGGGATTTCTCCCATTACGGTCCTACTGCAGCTGGTCAGGGGCTGGAGAGGGCGAGGGCCCCGCCAGCGCCCACCCTGCCCTTACGGTCCCCATCTGCTCTGCCCCAGCCAGCGGTCCCGCCTGCAGCGCATGCCCTACCACTACTATGAGCCCAAGGGGCCGGATGAGTGTGTCACCTACATCCAGAATGAACACAGCCGCAAGGGCAACCACCACCGCTTCATCACGGAGAAGAGGGTCTTCTCGTCCTGGGCCCAGCTGTATGGGATCACCTTCTCCCACCCCTCGTGGACCTAGGCCGCCCTGCCTGTGGGGCCCGCACAAGGGACACAGGAGAAGTGGCTCTCGGCCGGCTGTCTCCTGGCCGATCAAGGCTGGCCAGAGTGTCTTCCGGCCAACCAGGGCCTTGAAGAGGGTGTATCCTCCAGCCAGTCAGAGCCTGGGGATATCTCTTGGCCAATCAGGGATTTGGACTTCTTTGCGGTCAATCAGGGGTGTCGGGATTTCTTGGCCAGTCAGGGTCCGAGCATAGTCAATCAGGGTATTTCTGAGTAATTTGAGGCCAAGGTCACGTGCTTTCCCATGAGGCCTTGGTGCAGAGCCCCAAGGTGGTTCCCAAATCATTTCCTTTTGTCTGGGACAGTGGGGTCCTGTTCCAAGGACCTGGGAACTCTGTGTTGCCCCTCACTTCTCAGAGCCAGAGAGGCCGCGTAGGGGGTGGGAGCTCTCTGGAGGCCAGGCTGGGGCATTTGTGGGCTTGAGGGGATCCCAAAGGTGAGGGGGCAGTGTCTGGGTCTTGGGTCTGCCCTGAGTGGCCTTGGGCAAATCCCTTGTGCCCCTCTTTGGCACCCTTCTGCCCATGTCAGGTTCTAAGGTGGAGTCCTCGACCCCCTCCCACCTTCCCCACTGACTGCCTTGGGTCTGCCCTCCATAATACTAGACCCCTCCAGCCACTACCCCTTGCTGGGGGTCTCAGCTCTCTAGGGATCTGGGGTTCCCCTCCCCACCTCCTCCTGGAGATGAGGGTATTTTTGCGCAAACTCCCCCAGGTCTGGGGGACTCTGACAGGAATGGCCCAGCTGCCATTAGCTTGGCTCTTAAAGAGCCAGGCCCCCTTTTCTGCTCTCCAGCAGTGAGGCTTCCCACCTGTTGGAGGAGCCTTTGGGGCTGAGCAAGGGGGAACCCCGGCCAAACTGAGGTTTCAAGCAGCCTCTTTGCAGCTGCTGGAGTCATCCAAGAGCCTCCCTCCGGTGGGCCTGGAAAAGCCCTGGGGGCTGGGACCCGTGCTGCCTGGGCTCTGTCCCTCCTCACTCTATATCAGGCACTTTATGTATGGGACCCAGGGGCCGGGTTTGTCCCCTGCTCCTCTGGAGCCTGGAAGGAAGACTAGAGGGCTTCCTGGAGAAGGCTGTGGAATGGGCAGGGCCAGGTAGAGGAGGAGGAGGCCAGCAGCAAGCCATTGCACACTGGGGTGGGGGTGGGGTCTGGCGACTCCCCCAGACTTGATTTTGTAATGATTTGTACAGGAATAAATGCACCTAAGCTCCAGCGCCAGCTCCTGTGTCTCCCGATCGATCGAACGAGTGGGGCCCCCTCTGGCCCAGGGCTTTGGGCCTCCGCAGACAGTGCCCACGCCCTCCAGGTTGGGAGGCTACACACAAGCGAGGCGGCCAGCTTTTTCAGCTGGCCAGTGAGTCACGCATTTTGCATCTTGGGCGGAGAGCTGGCAGCTCTGGGTGGGGAGGCATGGAGCTCCCAAGCCAAGCCCATCTGGCTTTTCCAGTCCTGCCTCCCCCTGCTTCTGCGACATTGGGCAAGTCACTTCCCCTTGCAGAGCCCGTTTTAGGACCACACGCTGCTGTCAAGGAGCTCAGGTTTTAGGGAGCAGTGAGGCCACAGAGCAGGTTCTGTCCCAGTCAGGCCATCAAGGGAAGGAGGTAAGGGCTTCAAAGACAATAACACAGGCGCCATGAGGGGGGCTTTTGAGTAGGTAACATTCTTCTGAGACCCAGAAGATGAGGAAGAGTCCTGCAGAGGCTGGGACAGGAGCTGGGGGGACGCAGAATGACATCCCTGTCATAGAAAGCAGCTGGGGGCGGGGCGGGGAGAGGCAGGAGAGAGGAAGCCAGGACAGGATGCAGGGGGAAAGGGCAAATGGTGGGGTCAGAGGCTGGCTCTGGGACCTGGGGCTGCTGCAGGCAGGGAGCTTCCTGCAGGGCCCAGCAAGCAGAGGTCAGGAGTTGGGCAGGGCTGCACCCCTGTTAGGGGTGTGTTGAGTGAGAGGCCTTGTTTACAACTCCAGGTTGGCAGGAGGAAGGGGGTCGGGACTTTGGGAGATTACAACCTGTTTAGGCAGATAAGATACCCTTGGGAGCAGAGGCCTAACAAAGGGTGACTGTGTAAGACAAGGGCAGGCTGCCTGCTGGGGACCAGGAAAGAGCTCTCCCTGGGCCCTGGGCCAGCCGGGATGGGGGGCCATGGAGCTCTGGCTACACTGCATTTGTTTCTCAAATCACCCGTACACTCTCCTAGTAAGTAGACGTGTGCCGGGCCCTGTATTAGGTGCAATTGAAGAGGGAGGGAATGTTAGGTGGGAAGAGTGGCCCAAACAATAGCCCAGTGTTGCGACCCACAGCCTCTCTCAGTAGGCATGGAGGTGGCAACAGTGGGAGATGAGGCCGTTGGGGCCAGGTGACATGGGGCCAGGCTCAATCCCCCTTGCTTGAAGAGGTCATCCTTGCTTGGGGGGTGGGGAGGTGCGGACAGCAGCGGGACAGGCAGGAGGCTGGGCTGTCGCCAGACCCACCCACGGCCTGGGCCCACCAGGCGCTAATAATGGTGGTGATGGCGGGCATTTCAGAGGGACAGGGACTCCTTGCAAAGTCATTCCGTGGGGAGCCTGAGGCCCTGCACGGAGGCGCGGGAAGGGAATACGGCGCCCTCTGGCCCTGTGCGAAGGCTTCTCTGGATCTGCCCGCCCGCTGGTGGGCTGGAAGGGAGACCCAGGAGTGCGTCAAGAGAAAGTGGATTGCTGCGGGCGGACCCCGGGGAAGTTCGGTCTCGCCTCCGCAGGTAGGGCTCTGGCGGAGGATGCTGAGGGTAAGAGGCCCGGGGCCTAGTCCCCAGCCCCGCCTACTCCCACCCCCTCAGAAGGGACCCAGAGAGGCTGGTATACCCGTTGTCCGAGTTACCCCTTCATGACGGCCCTTTTCTGCTCTGCAATCTTCACCTGCTCCCTACTATGGCCAAGGTCTCATTTAGGGTTCAGAGCGCCGCCCCCCCCCCCGCCGCCGCCCCGGCCACACGCCTGTGTATCCCTCTAACCCCTGTGAGCCCCCTACCCTCCTTGGGGTTGGAGGCATCTCCCACCAGCTGCAAAGGTAGCGTGTTCTTCCTGGAGCAGCCCCTGCGGCCTCCTCCAGCGGGTGCTCAGCAGGGCAGCCAGGCCTGGCTGCGGCGGCCCCTCTCCACCGAGTGGCGGAACCTCAGAGCGAGGCTGCCCCAGATTCAGCCTCCCGTGCTGGGTCATTTTCAAGTCTTGGAATTCTTTCTTTAACCAGAATATTTTTTAAATGTTTTTTTAGTTGGTTTTATTTTATATTGTTATGTTTTTAGATATATATTTTTTATGTTATAGCTTAAACCATACAAATGATATACAATAAATAGGGCATCGCCCAGTCCTATTCCTTGTTAACCGTCTAAGGTATAACCTTCTAGATTTTTCCTCCATGCAGTTTTTTTCTCCCTTTCTCACTCCTTCTCTCTCTTCCTTCCCTCCATCCTCCCTTCCTGCCTCTCTTCTTTTCTCTCTCCTTTTATTCTTTCTTTAGACTATAGCTGAGGGGAAAAAAATTCTGAAATTTCAATATTCCAGGCTTGGTGGAAAATTTATAGGTCACATGCAAACTAAATAATTAAAACAGGTACTTAAAATAGGTTCCCCCCGCCTCCATTTTTACAATTTCTATTTTAGAATGTTATTTATTTATTTAAAAATCCTTACCCAAGGATGTATTTATTGATTTGTAGAGACAGAGAAACATCAACCAGTTGCTCCCATAGGTGCCCTGACCAGGGATCAAACCCGAAATCTCTTGGTGCCGGGATGATGCTCCAGTTGACGGAGCCACCCGGCCAGGGTGTTTTTACAATTTTTAAATTTATTGTTTTTTTATCGTGCTAAAAAACACATCAGATTTACCAGTTAACCATTTTTAAGTGTACAGGCCAGTACTGTTATCTATATGTACATCGTTAGGAAACAGACCTCTAGAACTTTTTTTCATCTTGTAAATCTGAAACCCTATGCTTATTAAACAACCACCCTTATTTCCCCTGCCCCTTGGCGCCTGGTGACCACCATTGCACTTTCTTTCTCTATGAACTTGACTACTTTAGATAACTTGTATAAGTGGAATCATACAGTCCTTGTCTTTTTGTGACCGGCTTATTTCATTTAGTGTAGTGTCCTCAAGGTGCATCCGTGTTAGAAGCGTTTTATAGATAAAGTAATAGATGCTTGTTGTATTAAATAGAGACTAGCATCGGGAGGCCTTTAGGAAAGAAGCAAAAGTCTCACCTCCACCTGGGGGATCATGAACACCCACCCGCCCCCTTGGTTCTGCTTCATGGCATCAACTTTAAGATGCCGTTCTTTTGATTATAAGATAATTTCAGAGATGTTAAAATGCAAAAAAAAAAAAAAAAAAATTATCGAGGAGTATGTTTAACACACACATCCTTGCATGTTCAGAATTGCAGAAGGTGGGATAAGACTGGTGCAACAGCCCTGGCCCATGTGGCTCAGTTCATTGGAGCGTCGTCCCATAAACTGAAAGGTTGTGGGTTCGATTTCCGACCAGGGTGTGTATGAGAGGCAACTCTTTGATGTTTCTCTCTCTCCCTCCCTTCCCCTCTCTCTAAGCTTGTACTCAGGTGAGGATTAAAAAACAAACAAATAAATAAAAGACTGGTGGACCTGGTCTTTTTGCCTATTTTTTGTGCGCCCCTCGCCCCCCCCGCCACACGGGCCCCTGGCTTCCTTCCTCATGCCCACTCTAGGGCAGTCATCGCCTCCCTACTTGCCAGGCGGCGCCGCCGTCCCTCCCATCATTCAGTCCCCACTGGCGCTAGAGAACCATCCTGTACACATTTTGTGCCCACATGTGGGATTCCTAGGGGTGAAGGGCATTATTTAACATTTCTATTGACTTCATCAATTTGCTTTTCCCAAAGGTCTTGCCAATGCCCACAGCCACTTACAGCTTTAGAGAGGGCCTTTCCAACAGCTTCTAAGGCAGACCCTCTGACCCAGCACCCACCTCTCCCACAGATGGGGAAACTAAGGCTCCAAGGAGTAAGGACCTTGTCTGGTGTCCTAAGTGTCAGAGCTGGGACTAGATCCAGGCCTCCTGGTGTCCAGGCTGCTGTTGTTGCTGAGAAACTACCCACCTAAGGTGATCTCACTCTCTGGGTAGTCTTACTCCCTTGCTCAAACACCCTCCCTGGCTCCCTAGTGCCTAGAAAACAGCTCTGAATTTAACCCATCTCACCTTCTGGGGCTGCTGCCTTCAAAGTTGTGGTGTGGTTTAGTGGTCAAATGCATGAGTTCTGAAGGTTCCGCTTTCTGCTACATTACTGAGCACCTCCTGCTGCTACGTGTCGGTCTCCATGGATAAACACATCGCTTCCCACCTGGGGACCTCAGGCAAGCTAGCTGACAGGTATGAACCTCACGCTCCTCCATGGGTAAGGACCCACAGACGAGGTCTGAGTCCAGCACCTGGCGCACAGCGAGTGCTCGTTACTGGGCGCTGTTCTTTTTATCGGGATCATCAGTCCCCCGTCTGGGTACAGCTTTCAGAATGTCCCACTTCCTCAGGCTCACCTCACTGGCAGCCCCATGGGGCAGGGCTGTTTTTTTATAACCTTCTACACAACCGCCAGCTGGGAGAGAGGAGTTCTGGGAACCCCTTCCAAAAAGGAAGAGGAATTCCAGGTAGGTCTTGGCGCAGGGGCCTCTGGGCAGGATCTGAGGAGGGGGTCGGGGGACTGATCTTGCCAGCCAAGCCCTCAGAATCCATGCTCAGTCCTCTCCGTCCCCGGCCTGGCCTCTCCCTGCTACCAATTTGCTGTGGAATTTTGTGCAAAGAGTCTCTCCTCTCAGGGCCTCAGTTTCCCCAGCTGTCACAGGGGAACCCAGTCCTGTCCCCCTGGAGTGATGTGGGCCCAGTGGAGGTAATGCAGGAATCGGAAAATCTCGGGGGTGGTAAAGGGCCATCTGCGTGTGCAGGACCCCAGTCTTGCTCTGGCTTCCCCGGCAGGGCTCTGCTCTGGTCCAGCCCCCTCCCTTCCCTGTCTGCTCTCCCTCCCTCCTCCCTCCCTCCTGACATTCGGAGCTGGCTCCCGGCATGCCGCGCGCTGCTGACAGCCTTATAAATAGTCGCCTTTGCCGGGCGGGTGGCTGGCCAGGACGGGCAGGGCACGCACTGGCCCCAGCGCCCACCCGCGCCCGACCCCCAGGTCAGTGTGTGGCTGTGTGTCTGTCTGTGCTCACGGGGGCGCGCCTCTGCTGGAGCCGGGAAGCCGCGCGCACTGGGGAGCGTGTGTGTGTGTGTGTGTGTGTGTGTGTGTGTGTGTGTGCGCGCGCGTGCACGCCCGCGCCAGGGTCTCCTTGGGATTTGTGTGGCTCTGTGAGTGTCCGTGGTTGTGATCTGTGTGTGCTTGCCTCTCTGCACTCCCCAGGCTCCACTCTGGGTAATTGTGCCACACTCTGTGTGCCGCTGTGGATCTGTGTGTGTTGCAGTCCCTCCCATCCTCTTAGACAGTCACCCCTTTGTCCTAGCCCATACTCCTGGGGCTCCAGGTTCCTGTCCTTGGCTTGTCCCGGCTGGGGCCCAGGGAGGGGGGGCTGTGGCCTGACTCCCTGCCTCGAAGGGCCTAGGCGGGGCAGGCTATGTGATTGGAGGAGCTCTCCTGCCGCATCACTTTGAGTACCTGGGGGCACAGGAGACCCCCTGGAGGTTTGGCCCCCTGCCTCCGCCCTCAGAAAGGGCAGGGGCTCTGTGGGAGCCCTGGGGGCTTGCGCGGGGGGCCTTACCTGCGCACTGCTCAGCTACCCACCCAGGACTCTTCAGCAGCAGGACAGGGCCTGGGGGCATCGACCCAGAGCAGGGACACCAGCTGCCCAAGGTCATTCAGCCGAGTGATAGATTTGGGATTTGAACCCTACTTGGTTGCCAACCATTGAAAAGGCTGCTCTTGGTCAGAAGATGGGAGACCTAGGCCTTGCCTTGGGATTGAGGTGAAATCTCTGTCCCTTTGGCCTCAGCTCCCCACACCCCTCAGCAGACCACCCAGTTATACTAAGAGTCACCGTGGCCCTGATCCAGGAGCCTTATAAGGCCTGGTTGCTGAGCCCGTAACCTAACTCCATCCCAGACCCCTGGCCTCGGTAAGGCCTCCTCACAACCCAGGTTATTTTGGACCAAGGAGGTGGCAGGTGCCAGCAGGACAGTGGGGCTTAGGTCACTGGGAGGGGGTGGGGCAGAGTGGGGTCCAGGCTACTCCTCTGGTCACTGCAGGCTGTTCCTGGCCTGGGGACCCTCCCCCTCCCCTACCAGCTGCTGAGCAGTACTGGCAGCTACTACCCTTCCTTAAGCATACTCAGCAGGAAAGAGTCTATAACTCATGCCCCACAAGCAGCTGCTTAAGGACCTACTGGGTGCTGGGCCCTGATCAGCAGAAAAATCAGCCCTGGGTTTGACCCCAGCCAGGCCCTAGTGCAGATCTCTCTTCTCCAAGTCTCAGTTCCCTCCAAAGACAGCTGAGAGGATGGAGTGAGGCCCCCAGCACTATGATCAGCCTGGGCTAGACCCAGTCCGGCGGGGAACACAGGCCTGCGCTACAACAGAGTTCCAACACAGGGTGGCTTGTGCGACACCAGGGAAAGTTCAGAGGAGGCACTTGCCAGTGTAGGAATGGAGAGCAGAATCCAGGAAGGCTTCCTGAAGGAGGTGACACATGAACTGAGTCCTAAACATTAATACCTTGGGGAAAGGCATCCAGGCCTTGGGTGCAACATGAGTTGGGGCCTGGAGGTGGGACACAGTCATGGTGGGTGAGGGAGCTCCCCGCAGTTCAAGTGGCAGCTGATAAAGCTGCAGGGGGTGATGGGAGGCTCAGGCTTTATTGGGAGCTGAGCAGGCCATACATGGAAGGGTTTTAAGCAGGTGACTGATGTGTTCTTATGCTTGTGGGAAAAATCCTTTAGATGGCCTGGAAGGTTATGGGGGTGGGTAGCCTCTCCCCACACCCTCCCAACCCCCGCTTGGAATAAGGAAGTGGCCATGAGGACACAGATCAGAGGGAGGTTCAGGTGCACGAGGGTTGGGATGTGCTCATGCAGGATGGAGGTGGGTGCGAGAGACGGGCCTCCAGCTGGGAACGCAGGAGAGGCCGTTCAGAGTCTGCAGGGCCTCCAGCCTGTTCAGAGGCTGTAGATTTATGGGACTGGATAGAGTGGCCTGGGCTGGCTGGGCAGGGATGGATGGTCCCAGGAACCTGAAGCCTAAGTGAGAGGGTGGAGCAGGGGTCTGGGGTGAGGGTCCCAGGCAGGAGGAAGAGTAGCCAAGGGTCAAAGATCAAGGCAAGAGTGGCGGTGATGTTGCAGGTGGCCTTGGGGAAGGCTAGCGGGTGGAGGTCAGAGGCGAATAGGCAGCATCTCTGAAAAGACGGGGAAGGGGAGGTTGGGGGACGTCCCTGGGAGGCTGTGGAAGTGGAGTGGGGTCCCAGGAAGGGTTCGCGTTGATTTACATGCTGGGGGGAAGGGAGGAGAGTGGAGCAAGGTCCTCCAGGAGGGTGGGGGGATGGGTCACACGGGGGGGGGGGGGGGGTTGGAGCTGGGCCTTGGTGGAGGGAGCCTGGGAACCCCTTGTTTGAAATCGCAGGGCTATGTCCACATGAACATGGCTCCCTCCCTTCAGACTTCTGTGTCCCTGTGAGCATCCTCTTCCAAGTCCCATCAGAGATGATACATGCAGCTCCTGCCCCTCCTCCCGCCTCCTGGCAGCTCTCCTCCCCGCCCTGCCCTGCGGAGGGTTGTCAAGGTGTCGGGCAGACACAGGACACAGGACCGAGCCCGTTCCCGGGGACTTGCGAGGAGAGCAGCTCCGCCGTTGCTGGAGTTTGCACACGGAAGGAAGACAACTTTCCCAAGCTCACCCAGACTCAAGCTGGGGCCTGGCACAGCCCCGCGGCTGGCGGGAGCGAAGGCAGGGCGCGGAGAGCTCGCTCACCAGCCCCTCTTGTGCCTTGTCTTGCAGAGCGCTGACTCCACGCCCCGGACCTCCTCGGCAGGATGGAAGGTACGGAGGTTCCTCTCTCCTGTTCCCTGTTTGGGCCTCAGTGTGCCCACCTGTGAAGGGGGTGCGCTTTCGGGGGACACTCCAGGAGGGGTTCGAGGAGGCTCTGGGGTTGCCGGACGGGGTTTACCGGATGGGGTTTGCCGGGGAGTTCCCGGCACCCTCCTCGGGCCTCTCCTGGGATGTGCCAGCTTCGAGATTAATTTTAGAAGCCACGAGGCCTCCCTGGGGCTCCTGAGGACCCCATAGCTCACCTCCTCCACTGGTATTTTTAGCACTGAATCCCTGCCTCTTTCTGGAGAGGGTGGGCACAGGTTGGGGAGGCCTGCCCTGCGGAGAGGCCCCTCTCAGGGACGCACATTCCCCATTGTCCGGGCAGAGTGGTTCTTGAGGATGTCTGGGGCCCTCCAGGCTCCGATGGGCCCGACTTGGGAGGAGTCGTGGGCAGAGCGCCCAGCTGGCCTGTCTCCTGGCAGCACTCCCCGCCCATCCCTTGAGCTTCGGCCTGGGCATTTCTTAAAGGAGCTCAGCAGGTCTGGCTGCTGCTGCCTGAAACCAGTGGTCACCCCTCTGTTGCTGTGGCTCTGCATGTCAGATGCCACTGGGCTGTTGCTTCTACCCACACCCAGGCTTGTGCCTGTCACACGGCAGCCAGGTGGCAGGCAGCCACAGGAGAGGTTGTCCCCCTGCCAGCTCCTCTAGGCTCCAGCCCCGTGGCTGGGAGGGTCCCTGGAGTTTGGAGTTCACCTCCACTTGGGGACAGGAACAGAGAACCAGAAAGCGATGGGGACTTTTTTCCAAAGGCCTCACAGCGAGGTCCTGCTTCCCCAGAGGAGGGAAGGCCAGCAGCCTGAGAAGAGGCCCCTGCCTCTCTAGGCCTCAGTTTCCCTCTGCAGATGGGGCTGTGGTCTTGCCGAGTCTAAGGGTGGGCGAGGCAGAGGTTGGAATGTAAGCTGGCCTCTCTCTTTGGGCAAAGGTTCCGCGTGCCCACCGCAGCCCCGTTCCCTGGCAACTGTCTCCAGGGCAACATGTGTTGTGGTTGCCAATTCCACATTCTGACCCGCCCAGGGGAGGCAGGCAATAGGCAGGCCCAGAGCCTGAGCAGGGAAGGGCAGGGGACACAGCAGAACGGGACCATGAGTGCCTGCTGCTCATCCATAAACCCCAAGAGAGAGGAAAATGCTAGGGCCAAAGGTGACCCGCGGTTGCTGTCCAGCCACCCCCAGGGATCAGGGTGACATGACCCCCTCAGAGCTGTCCTCACGGCCTGAGCCTGTAGCCTCCCAGCCTTAGCCTCTGCTGGCCCCTCTCTGCCCCTCCCCCGTGGGTGCTGCATCTGTCCCTCTGCCCCGGGCCCAGCACAGGCCTGGGACTCCATGGATGCTTCTGGCTATTTGTCGGGCGGGAGACTGAACTCTGTTCCCCTTTTTTCTCCCACAGAGAAGCTGAAAAAGGCCAAGATCATCTTTGTGGTGGGTGAGTCCAAGGCAGGGGGTGAGGCACTCGCAGGGGGACATCTTCACAGACTCTGGAGGGAGCCGGGGCCTCGCGCTGCACCCTGGGCTCTGTCCCTCCTTTGATGGGTGACCCGGGCAGACCCTGTCCCTCTGCGGGACCCTGTTTCTCAGGGCTTCTGAATGGGTGGGCGCTTGCAGGAGGGCCTGGCTCAGGGAAGGGCACGCAGTGTGAGAAGATTGTCCAGAAGTACGGCTACACCCACCTCTCCACCGGGGACCTCCTTCGGGCTGAGGTCAGCTCGGGCTCGGCCAGGGGCAAGATGCTGTCGGAAATCATGGAGAAGGGACAGCTGGTGCCACTGGTGAGTGGGCCCCAGTGGGGTGGGGGCGGGGGGTGATGGTGGTCCTGACCGGACAGCAGCCAACCATGCCCACGACACACTTGCAAGGCTGACCATGACCTTCCCTGGCTCTGAACCCTTTCAAGGGTCCCTGTTGCCCTTGGCGCAAAATTCCTTCCAGAAGCTCCCGAGAGCCTCCAGGACACTGCCCTGTTGACCCCCCATCCTCCCACTACCCTGACCTTTCTGCCCCTTCTAACTCACCGCACGCCTTGCGGCCTGGAGCGTTCTTTCCTCCTCAGCTTTCAGACCTCCCTGACTCCTCAGATTTGGGCTAAGACCCCTAACTTTATACTCCAGTCGCCCCCGCTTCTTTGCCCACACGGCCTGGGTCATGCTTGGAAATTGATAAATCAGCAGACCGCGAGTTTCCTGATGGCAGGGAAGGTCTGCCTTGTTCACAGCTGTGTCCTCCGGGCCCCAGCGGGAGCTGGCAGGGAGGAGGGGCTCAGTCCCTAATTTCAAATGAGTGAATGAATGAATGATTTGACCCACCAATCGAGTCTTCCGTGGTTCAGAGGAGGCCTGGAGGGCAGGCTTGTTTGCGATATCTGTGCTAGTAGGGCAGAGGGCCCTTCAGCCGGGGGCAGCTCACGCTGGCTGAGCAGGGGTGGGGAAGAGGAGCTCATGGCCCCCCCTCCTTTTGCTATGCCCACAGGAGACGGTGTTGGACATGCTCCGAGATGCCATGTTGGCCAAAGTAGAAACTTCCACAGGCTTCCTGATTGACGGCTACCCTCGGGAGGTGCAGCAGGGGGTAGAGTTTGAGCAAAGGGTAAGGCACAGCCGGGTGGACGGCCTTCGGGAGCTGTGACTGGGAGTGGCCGGGCACAAGCTGCTGTGATGGACAGAGAGAGACACACACACACACGCTCTTTGTGGGGGATGGGAGGTGGGTAAGGAGGGAAACCAGGGAAGACCTTCTAGATCTTTCTAGAAGTCCAGAAGAAAAGTCTTGAAGCACGGGAAGCACCAGGCTGGGGAGTCCACGAGCCGAGCCAGGCGCAGCCCCAGCTGGGTGGCTTGAGGCCTTGGGCTGTCGTTTTGCCTCTCTGAACGTCAGAGTTCCCAGCTGCAAAATGGAGACAGAGAGGGCTGCCTTGTGTGACAGCACGGTGATTAGAGAGAGCACACTCTCCGAAAGTGGGGTGTGGTGCCTGTGAACACACGGTGGGCGGGCGGGGAATGCCGTGGACAGGGCTGGGAGGGCCAGGCCGCTCAGGCCCCTGTGGGGAGGGCAGAAGCTGTCGGGATGGGGTGACGGGGATGAAGCGGGGGAGGGGGCTTCAGGCGTGGCTGGAGGTTTCGGATGCCGGACAGGGGAGTCCCGTCCCGTGCCGGGGCCGTGGGGAGCCTGGCTGGAGAGAGTGGGCTCTGGGCATGTTGCCTCTGAGCTGCCTGGAGTGGGTGCCCACCAGGAAACCTTCCACAGGGTGAGGGCTTCTCATGCAAACACACACATGTACAGGCATGTGCACGCATGCAGGCATCTGGCAGTGCGCACACACGCACCTCAGGCAGTGTATGTATACAGACCCAGCACACCTAAACCCAGGGAGCATCACGTGCACACATGTTGACCTGCGCACGCGCGCGCACACACACCCCCCCACACACCCATACCCATACCCATACCCATACCTTCGGTGTCGCGTGCCACGTGGAGGAAACAGATGAAGCTGTAAGTGCCAAGCGGGGAGAGGCCAGGAAGAGTGTGGGGAGTTCAGGGTGGGCTTCCTGGCAGAGGGATCCTTTCCAGGCCTTGCAGGGAGACCTGGGCATCCCAGTGGGCGGGGGCTGGACGCCCCTCCCCACTGCCCATCTCTGTGAGACGGGCCATCTTTAGGCTTTCGTAACTTTGAGCCTCATCCGGAGGCAGAATACGGTATTTCTTGCCCCCTCAATGGCCTCAAGAGCTCAAGAAAGTGTCTACCCTGATCTGGGCTTCAGTTCCCCCATCTATGAAATGGGGGCTGGCTGGGTTTCCTTCAGACTGGGAGGCCTGGACCTCGGCACCAGCTGTGTGACATCACTTCTGACCCTCAGGGCCACATCTAGAAAGTGGGGTTAGTGAACATTCTCATCCCTCCTGGGGCTGGTGTGGGCGCCGGGCTGGTCGCAAGGCCCAGCCCTGCGGTGGCCCCCAGGAGTCCAGTGCCTGGTCTTTTTGATTCTGGACACCAGGGGGCGCCAGGTCCTCACCAAAAGAAGACGCGTCAACCTTACTCCTCTCGCTTCCGTCGTCTTCCTGGTGATGAAACACTCGTTCCAATGACAGTGACATTTTGAGAACCTCCTAGAGCTCAAGAGCCTCTCACCCCTTCACTTGGCCCCGGGTCCCTTCGTCGAGTCCTTTTCCAGCCCTGCTGGTGGAAAACAGACGTCCCTTGTCCTCAGGGGCTCCAGGCCAGGCTTGGGAGAGGGACGTTCAGTAAATAACCAGAGGCCCTTCTGAGAGGCACTGAAGGCAGAAGTAAAGGGGACTGGAAGAGCATGTCCCAGGGGGCAGGGGATGGTGGTGGGGGTGGCATCTGGGAGGACTGCCCTGGAGGAATGAGATTTTAGCTCAAATGTGAAGGTGAGCACTTGGTATTTATTGAGGGAAAGGGCTCCTGGGAGGTTCCTGGCCCGAGCAAAGTCCTGGCACACGGGGAGGCTGACGGGAGCCAGCCTAGACCAGGGTCGCGCAGGCCCTCCTAGGTCAGGAGAGGAGTTTGGACTTTCTCCTGAGGGCAGTAGGGGGCCATGGAAGAGGTCTGAGCAGAGGAGTGGCGGGCAGATTGGTTTTAGGAAGGTCTGCCAGGCTGCCTTGGTGGGGAGTAGGGAGGTAGGGCAGAGATGGCTCTGGGGGGTCAGGAAAGGGACCCCTGTGACTAGTGCCCTGCCCACAGATCGGACAGCCCACCCTGCTGCTGTATGTGGACGCAGGCCCTGACACCATGACCCAGCGGCTCCTGAAGCGTGGACAGACCAGTGGGCGTGTGGACGACAATGAGGAGACCATCAAGAAACGGCTCGATACCTACTACAAGGCCACAGAACCTGTCATCGCCTTCTATGAGAAACGGGGCATTGTACGCAAGGTGTGATCCCCCGCGCCCGCCCCCCGCCGACCCCGCGCCGCAGGCCCGAGGGAGCCCTAGGAAATCTGGGTGTTTGCCTGGCTTGGCCTCCAATTGCTGTGACCTTGGGCCAGCCATCCTCCTTGGGCCTCGGCTTCCCCACTGGTTTGATGAGGAGTGCTGTCCGCTGTGGCTGGGCTCTGGGGGCAGGCCTGCCCTCCGGGGGAGGGGCCTGTCTCGTGGGGTCTGCCCGGCCCTCCCCAGTGTCTCTGCTCACCACCAGCCTCCCCGCAGGTCAATGCCGAAGGCTCCGTGGACAGTGTCTTCTCCCAGGTCTGCACCCACCTGGATGCCCTCAAGTAACAACGCTGGAGTCCCTTCCTCAGCTCCAAGCCCAGCCCCACCCCTGTCTTGACTCAGGAGTCCTGGCCTGAGCTCAGCGCCTCCACCCTGCCCGGCTGGAGCACAGACAGAGGAAGCCACTTTATCCTGTTTTCATGGACAACTGAGCACTAAAGGCATTTCCGAGGACATTCGGTTTTACTCCTTTTTCTTTGCTCCCATCGGGGTCGATTCACGTGGGATGGCCGCCTGGGCCCTGAGTCCCCAGCCCCTCGCCCTCCCCACTCCTCCTTGGGCCCCTCAGCGCACCACAGCCCGCTGCCCCTCCCCGGGCCCTGGTGGAAGAGCTGGGGCCTTTCCTTACACAGGGCACGCCAGGCCCGGGCCGTGCCAGGTCTGGGGACATGGGGCCTGGGGCAGCGTCCTTGCTCTCTGGGATGCATGGTCAGGCAGAGCTGGGCCTGGGCCTGGGCCTGGGTTCCTCTGCATCCTTGTTGTGTGGCCTTGGCCCTGACCCCTCATCTCTCTGAGCCTGTTTTCTGTGCCTAACCCTGCTGGGGACTGAGCTCTATAGCATGCAGCGAGGTCATGGGCTAGCTTTCTGGGCAGCGGCTGGGGGCTGGGGGCTCCTGGTAGTACGGGTGACACGCATCAGCCAGCCAAGTGGGTAGTGAATTGGCTTCCTTGGTGCCAGAAGCCCCGAGGATCTGAAAAAGGGCATCAAGGTTGACTGGGGGCAGGGAGGCCATGGTCAGGAGCGCCTCCCTGCGGAGATGAGACCTGAAGGGCAACTTGTCCCTTCTAAGCCTGTTTCACAATTTAAATTAGACTCAGCACCCCCTGCCACCCCAGGTCAGAAGAGAACACACTAAGCCAAGGGTGTAGACCGTTAGCTACTGAGGCCCATGGGAGCTGGAGACCAGAGCAGCCGTGGGGATGTGCCAGGCCCGGGCACTTTGGGGAGGCCCCAGAATCCTCTGGGGAGACGCATCTTCCCTTTTCTGTTCTCTTTCACCCTCTGACCTCATCATGGAGAAAGGCTCCATGGGTGCTCATGTGTCCCCAACACCTGTCCCAGCCCCAGCAGGCTCCCTCTGAAGCCCAGAGAGCCCTCAGGGGCCCACACCTGGCTGGAGCGAAACCCCGTGTGGGCTGATTGTGCCCACTGTGTGTCCCTTCTATTTATGGCAAGTGCAGCTGATTTTCCATTTCCATTAGTTATTTAAACTTTCCTTTAAAATAAACATATTTAAGTTCTAAAAGGTGAGTCTACTGGAAGACCATGAAATGAATGGCAATGCAGGGGAGAGAGGAGAAGGCAGGCATCATGCGGGGTGAGCCGTCTGGGTGGGGTGTGGACGAAGGCCTCCGCAGCTGGTGTTTCTGTTCCGCATGCCAACCGGGGTGTGCAGGGAACCTCCAGCTCGCTGTGACTCCCCATTTGGGAGTGTCCCTGTCGCATCTGTCAGACTGGGCTAACGCGCACACATACCTGTGTGCACACGCACGCTCACACTAACAGGCACATGGCCCTTTATCATAGGGTTGTCTGAGGAGCTGCGTGAGGCTCAGTGGGGGAACACGCCAAGATAATCAGGAGCTAAGGAAATCCACCCACCAAAATCATCGTTGTCATTATTTTTTAATTATATTTTATTGATTATGCTTATTACAGTTGTCCTGATTTTTCCCCATTTGTCCCCCACTCCAGCCAGCACCCCCCACTCCCTCAGGCAGTCCCCCAGCATTATTCATGTCCATGGGTCATGGTATAAGTTCTTTGGCTGCTCCATTTTCTATGGCTATTCTGTAATTACACCCCCATGGCTATTCTGTAACTACCTATTTGTACTTATTAATTCCCTCGCTGCTTCACCTAGTCTCTCCCACCTCCCTCCGGTCTGGCAACCATCAAAACACTCTCTGTATCCATGATTCTGTCTCTGTTCTTCTTGTTTGCTTTGTTTATTGTTTTAGATTCAATTGCTGATAGATTTGTATTTTTTGCCATTTTATTGTTCATAGTTTTGATCTTCTATTTCTTAAATAAGTCCCTTAAACATTTCATATAATAATGGTTTGGTGATGATGAACTCCTTTAGTTTTTCCTCGTCTGAGAAGCTATTTATTTGCCCTTCAATTCTAAATGATACCTTTGCTGAGAAGAGCAGTCTTGGCTGTATGTCCCTGCTTTTCATGACTTTTGGTATTTCTTGCCAATCCCTTCTAGTTTGTAAAATTTCTTTTGAGAAATCAGCAGTCTTATGGGAAGTCCCCTGTAGATAACCAACTTCTTTTCTCTTGCTGCTTTTAAGGTTCTCTCTTTATCTTTAACCTTTGGCATTTTAATTATGATGTGTCTCGGAGGGGGCCTCTTTCCATCTATCTTGTTTGGGATTTTCTGTGCTTCCTGGACTTGCATGTCTATTTCCTTCACCAAATTAGGGAATTTTTCTTTCATTGTTTTTTCAAATAAATTTCCAATTTCTCTTCTCCTTTTGTACCCCTATGATGCAAATATTGGACATCTTGAAGTTGTCCCAGAGGCTGCTTATACTGGCTTCATTTAAAAAAAATTTTTTTTTCTTGTTGTTCTGATTGGTTGTTTTTCTTTTTCTTATGTTCCAAATCATTGATTTTATTCTGGGCTTCATCCAATTTACTGTTGTTTCCTGGAAATTGTTCTTTATTTCAATTAGTGAATCCTTTGTTTCTGACTGGATCTTTTTTATGCTGCTGAGGTTCTCACTAAGTTCCTTGAGCATCTTTTTAACCAGTGTTTTGAACTCTGCATCTGGTAGAGTGCTTATTTCCATTTTGTTTAGCTCTTTATCTGGAGCTTTGATCTGTTCTTTCACTTGGGCCATGTTTTTTTGTCTCCTTGTTTTGGCAGCCTCCATGTGTTTGTTTCTATGTATTAGGTAGAGCTGCTTTGACTCCATGTCTTGGTAGCATGGCCTAATATAGTACGTGTCCTGTAGGATCCAGTGGCACAGCCTCCCCTATCACCCAAGCTGGGTACTCCAGGTGCACTCTTTGTGTGGGCTGAGTACACCCTCCTCTTGTAGTTGAGTCTTAGTTACTGTTGGTGATCAATGGGAGGGATTTACCCAGGCCAGTCAGCTGCAAGGACTGGCTGTGACCACTGACCACCAACCTCTGCCCTCTGTGGAGAATCAGCTGTGTAGGCGCAGGGAGGTGATGCTCCGGTGTGGTCTGTAGCTGTCCACTCGGTGCGCTGGTTCTGGGGTTTCCCAGGTGGTACAGGCCAAGGTCAGCTACCACCTGCGTTTACCGGTGGCTACCCTACCTGAGCTATAAAGCGATCTGAGATAGCTACTAGTTGTGCTGGGCTTGGAGATTACCAGGTGAAGTCAATCTGTGAATCTAGGCTGGCTGCTACTAGTACTGGGCCTGGGGCTCACTGAGTCCAGCTGTTGTTTGTTTGAGAGGATTTAGGAAGTTGTGAAGCAGGAGCCAAGACCAAGCCATTCATATGGAAAAGCAGCTTGGGTGGGCCCACAAATTGGGTGGGGCAGAGTCCTTAGGGATCTCCAAGGCAGGTAAAAACAGTGTTAGCCAGGTTGATGGGGTCTCAGATACAGCACCAACTTGCTGGCTCTGTGGGGTTAGGGTTTCCAAAAGGGACAATGGTCTCTGCTCGCAATGATGCCAGACATTTCAGTTTTTCCCTGTGCACCACTGGTGACTTTCAAGCTGCTACCTGGGTGCTGGAGCTCAGAAGGAGTGAGGCTGAGTAGGTTCGTGTACGAATTCTTTAAGAGGAACTGCTTGGAGCTCCAGAAGTTTCTTCTACCAACTCAATCCCTGCTGACTTTTGTAGCCAGAAGTTGTGGGGACTTACCTTCCTGGCACTGGAACCCTGGGCTGGGGGGCCTAGTGTGGGGCTGAAACTCCTTGCTCCTGAGACATCCCTCCTGAATTTTTATCCACCACACATGGGTGAGGAACCCACTCTCCCATGTTTGCGCCCCTCCTACTAGTCTGGACGGATGTGGTTTCTTTAATTCTGTAGTTGTCAGACTTCCATTTGACTTGATTTCTTATGGTTCTGAGTGACGGCGGTTCTATATTTTAGCTGTAATTTTGATGCGGTTGTGCAAAGAGGTGAGCCGTGTCTGCCTACGCTGCCATCTTGACTGGCAGTCTCATCATTATTTTTATTTTCTTACTACAGCTTTACGAATCCAGGTGTGTCCCAATTTATGAAAACCTAAGCTGACCCAAACTCCTTACCACAGAATCACTTTGTTCACTTTAAAAAAAAAAAAAAGAAAGAAAGAAGGAAGGAAAGAAGGAAAGAAAAGAAAAAAAGAAAAAAACAACCTTGGAAACTTTTTTTAAAAAAACAAAAATTTAAGAAGCTCCAGGAAACACTACTCCATCCTTGCCCCTACAAACCTTCTCCTGGGGGTTTCCTTCGGGCACGTTTGTTCCTTTAGCCACATTCCAGGGTACCCGCCATGTGGCGGGACAGAGGCTCCTAAGCCCCGGCCCACGGAGGCGTGATTCCTGGGACATGGCGGAGACCCATGTTCACAAAATTCCATCAGACCTACTCAACAAAGAACAATTCTGGGTGCACAGAGCTCAGAGGGGCTCCGGTGGCCAACGGTCCCTTGACCTGGAGCTGTGGAGTGGGGCCCTGAAGAAGCCTAGGAGGTCACTTCACCACGAGACACAGGGCAGGGAAAGGCAGAGGGAAGAGCCCGCAGAGCTGCAGAGGCAGGGAGGACGCGTTGAGTGGAGGGCAAGGGCAGAGGCGTCGGTGGGGACAGGAATGCAGGCCGGAGGGGGTGCCCCAGCCAGAGACAAGTGATGGAAGCCAGGTTTGCAGCGTCTTGCAGGTCAACCCATGTGTCTAGTCTTTCCCCAAAGGGCAATGGGAGGCTTTGAAAGTTGTGTTTATAGTCTTCAAACAAACAAAACTGGAGGAAATAATATAATGAACACCCATATACCTGTCACTAACATTTAGTAATTGGAGACATATTCCATACTTCCTTCACTGTTGTTTTACTGTTGCCAAACTATTTAAAAGTAAATTACAGGTATGAGCCCTGGCTGGTGTGGCTCAGTGGGTTGAGTGGTGGGCTGAGAACCAAAGGGTCGTTGGTTCAATTTCCAGTCAGGGCACGTGCCTGGGTTTTGGGCCAGGCCCCCAGCTGGGGGTGGGCGAGAGGCAACCACACGTTGATGTTTCTCCCCCTCTCTTTCTCCATCCCTTTCTCTAAAAGTAAGTAAATAAAATCTTTTTTAAAAATTAAATTACATATATGAAAAAAGTTCAACCATTAAGTGCGACTTCAGTATGACTCTAATAAATGAGGGCATTTTGTTATATAACCACAACTCAGAGTTTTGATGACACTAAATTAACACTAATATGATAATAGATAATAATCAGTCCACATGGCATTTTCCCCAAAATGTGTCTTTGTTCAAACCGGGAGGCAATCCAGGACCACACGTTGCATTTGTGGGCGCCTGTCAGACTTGAACCAACGATTCTCCCCCTCTTTTTATGACATTGACCTATGGAGAGACTGGCTGTCTTGCAGAAAATTTCTCCTTCCAGATTTGTCTGTGGCTTTCTTGTGGTGGTGTTTAATTTGTTCCTCCATTCCCTGAATTTCTTGTAAACTGGAAGTTAGTTGTAAAGTCTTCAGAGATTCAGGATAAGCCTTTGGGACAAGAATATCTAATGGGCTCATGAAGAGGTTTCTTTTTAATGTATTTATTGATTTTGAAAGAGAGAAACATCGATTTTTTTTTTGTTCTACTTATTTATGCACTTTAAAAAAAAATGGTTTTATTGATTTGTTTTTAGAGAGAGGGGAAGGGAGGGAAACAGAGAAACATCAATGTGTGGTTGTGTCTCATGCACCCCCTACTGGCGACCTGGCCCACAACCCAAGCATGTGCCCTGACTGGGAATTGAACCAGTGACACTTTGGTTTGCAGGCCGGCACTCAATCCACCGAGCCACACCAGCCAGGTTATTTATGCGCTCTTTTGTTGTGTATTGTATATGTCACAATGGAGGATCGCACCTGTAACCTTGGTGTATCGGAACTATGCTCTAACCAACCGAGCTACTGCACCAGGGCTCGTGAAGGGTTTTAGAATGAGGCAAGATGGTCAGATCTGCAGCAATCTGGCTTTAAGTGCACATGACGCTCCTCAGAGTCTTATGAAAAAGCTGGTTCTGATTCAGCAGGTCGGGTTTGGGTGGTGAGGCCCCCCGCTGCTGGTCTGGGGCTCACACTTTGGGTAGCTCAGAGAGAGCATGCCCTGTGGAGGCGGGATCCCGGGGAAGGGTGGGGAAGAGGGGGCGCCACTAAGGTCAGCCTGTGCTCGGCCCCTACTGGTGGGCTGAGAGGTGGGCGTGGTGTCGGATCCGGGACAGTAGATGCTGTCATACTCTCCATGTCTCTAGGGACACTCCAGGAAATGGCTTGTCCCAAGGTGCCGGAACATTCTAACCAGCCCGAGGGATGGCATAGCGCCTTTGTAACCTCAGGGTCTCAGAGGGAGAGAGTGCTCCTAGATAGGTTCTCTGGGGTGGTGGCCTCAGATGGCCCCACTGGTCTGTGCCCCTAAGTCTTGGCCTCGGGGGCCCTGAGGGCCTGGCCGGAGGCGCTGAAGTGGGAGAGGAAGGAAGTGGGGAGCAGAAGAGGCCAAGGCTGTCGCCTCCCAGCCGCGAGAGGGGCCTCAAGTAAACAGGAAGGCCTGGCGGCTCCGCGGTGGGGGGGCTTTGGAGGGGTGGGGGCCAGAGCACTACTGGACCTGCGCAGCCTGCCAGCACACAGCTTCCTCACCGGGGAAGCAGCCTCCGAGAGGTTGTGCGGCTTGCCCCAAGTCACACAGTGAGGCAGGGGAGAAGGGCTAGGTGCTTACCTGCCTCTCCTGCGTCTGTCATCCACCTGGGGTTCCAGCGCAGGTTCTCCTGCCTGTGCTGCCCGCCATGGTTCATGGGGTGCTGGCTGTCTCTCACCTTTTGGGGCCTCGGTTTCCCTCTCTGCCAACTCAGATTCCCTACAACTCAAAGGTTCTGGACTGCTGGCCCTGTGGAATCCTTATGTCTCCTGGGTGGCCTTCATGGGTCCTTCAGACCTTGGGGAGTGGAGCGGGTTTATCAGGAAGGCCAATACCACCCAGGAGGCAGCAGGAACGAGGCCCCTTCCCTGGGTAAAGAGGGAGACTTTGAGGGATTTTGCTCTTCTAGAACTGAGTCTGGTGGACCACTGACTCTTGTGACCTCCCTATCCCCTAGAGAAGTCATTCCTCTTCTTCAAAGACCCTGTCCCTGGGCTCAGAATGTCCCCAACACCCACACCGTGAGGACTCAGCATCACAGCCTATGAAGCCTCAGGCTGTGTAGCCTAGTGGTTAAGCCTGTTCATTTATTGCAGAAACACTCATAGAATGCCAACCATGGGCCAGGCACTATTTGAAGCAGTGCCTTGGAACTTCTGTTCTAGAGAGAGACAGACAAAAGTAAACAATATGTAGTAGGTGAGACGGTGGTGTGTGCCGGGGTGGGGGGGGTGGGCGCTGGTGGTGCAGGTTGAGGGCTGTTCTAAATTCAATGCTCAGGGAAGTCCTCACTGACCATGTGACATTTGGATCTGTGACTTAAAGGGTGAGGAGCGAGTCCTGTGGGTATGTAAGGGGAGAAAGTCTCAGCGAAAGGGAACAGCAAGTATAAAGGTCCTGAGGTAGACATGTGCTTGGCCCTTTCAGGGAAGAGCAGGGAGGCCATGCGGCTGTGGTTGTGGGGGCAAGGAGGTAAGAGCGGAAGGTGAGGTTGGTGAGGGGGTGGGGGAGCCTTGCTGCCATTTCAGGGGCCCTGGATTTTACACTGAGTGACAAGGTTGCCTGTGCAGGGCGCTGAGCAGAGGAGGGATGGAAGTTGACTTGGTGTAAAGGCTCCCTTTCCAGCGTGCAGAGTGGGCCGGGCGCAAAGCGGGAAGCAAGGAGAACTCAGTGAGGAGGTGGCTGCAATATTCCAAGAGGCGCTGGAGGTCACCAGGGAGGTTGCAGCGGGGCAGTGGGCACTCCACGAACACTGGAAATTGGGGGTACAACCAACAGGGTTTGCTTGTAGGTCAGATGAGGGGTGGAGAGAAAGAGTCAAGGTCAACCTCAAGGACTGAGCAACAAGAGGAGGAAGCTGTCATTGCCTGACATGAGGGACTGAGGCAGGAGCAGTTGGCAGAGAAGGAATAGAGCCCAGAGTCTAGTTTTGGATGTGTGAAGCCTGAGCTACATGTTAGACGTCCAAGAGCCTGGAGCCTGGGGGTGGGGTTTCTGGCTGCAACTTTGTATCTGGATAATGTGAAGTTGGGAGACCTCAGTATATGAATGGTACTTAAAGCCATCTGTCTGGCCAAGGACACCCAGAAAGGCCGTTCTCCAACTTGAATGTGCATGCCAACGCCCTGGAGATCTTGATAAAATGCAGGTTCTGAGCCAGAGGTCTGGGCAGGGCCTGAGAGAAGCTCCCCGGCAGGGGGGCCAGGACCACTCTTGGGTACCAGGGCCTAAGGCATTGTTTTTACGGCCAAGACCCACGGGTAGCTAATGAAATCAACAGAGTGGCTTGTGATCAGCATTGAAAGAAAATGGAACAGGACGGATTCACATCACAAAGGTATATATCGGTTCAAAAAAAACCTCTTTTCGGTTATTTGAGCAGGAGTCCCCAGGCCATGACATTGTCACGGTCACAAAGGTTTGAGAAAACCTGACTGGGGAGTGAGGGTAAACAGAGAAGGGAAGAGGCCCAGGAACCAAGTGGGAGAGGATGAGGAGGAACCAGTGAGGAGGCAGATAAGGCGACCAGGGAGGTGGGAGGAAAACCAAGACAGAATGTTCTGGAAGTCAAAGGGGGAAAGAGGCCCAGATTTGAATTATCCTCTGCTTCTCCCCAGCCCTGTTGCCATACACATTTGAGCCTCAGTTTCCTCTGCTGTGAAGTGGAGACATGAGTCTCAGCTTGTGGAGGTGGCTCTTGGCACGGGACTGGGCGAGCGTGTGAATGGCAGAGTGACACTGACTCTGGTCCTGGCTTCGGGCTCCCCCAGCCCAGCAGGCTGCCCTCCCATTGCGCAGATGGAGAAACTGAGACCCAGGCTGCAGAGAGCATCTTGCCTGAAGCTCCTTGGGGCAGAGGCTGCGCGGCACTCTTTCCTCTGTGCCCACTTTCTGCCTCGTTCGCCCGCGTGGGTCTGACCTGCTGTTTTCTACAGCTGCTGGCTCCAGGCCCGAGCTGGAGTCGGACAGCCGCCGGGGGGTCCCTGGGGGCCGTCTAAAATTCCTCCAGTGGCCAGTGGCCAGGGTGGACGTGCTCCATCCCTTCCTGCAGCCCTGGCCTTCCTGGCCAGCCAGCAGGAGGAAGAAGCGAATTTGTGCACCTGCCCACTGTGGGTTCAGGCACAAGGGCCTGGCCATCAGCCACGTGTCTCTTTGGAGGGTGGGTAGGCCACACCTGGAAGCATCTGTATCAGTCGGAGCCCCAGCCGGAAACAGATGGCACGTTCCACTGGGATCGGAGCGTTTAGTGAAGGGTCTGTTTACACAGGTGTGGGCAGGGTGTAGGGAAGCCGTAAGGGGCAGTGCTGAGCCCCAGGGCTGGCAGCAGCGGGGACCTTGACCACGCTCAGCCCGAAGGGCTGTGTGGAGAGGCCGTGGACTTCAGTGAAGGAGGCCACCAATTGGCAGTGACCCTGCGGAGAAGGACCAAGAGGAATGAGTCCTCGTCGTCCTCTTCCTCCTCCCTCTATCTGTTCAGGTTTGGGGGGAGGCGAGGAGAGGTAGACCCACCAAGAGAGAGAGTGCATCTGCGGGGGCAACAGAAGACAACAACTACTTCAAGGCCCGTCGCCGGCTGTGAGACCACATGGCCATCAAGCTTCCTGGGGAGAGGTGACCCAGCCCGGGAACTGGCCTCTTCCACTGGGGAACAGAGCCAGACCTGCCTCTCTATGCCTCAGTCTCCCTGTGCCTCCATGGCCCCGCCCCCGCCTTCCCTTCCAGGGTGCTCCATGGTCTCAGTAAGTACATCTTGAGGGTCTGAGGGTCCTGAACTCTGTGCTTGCTCTTTAGGGGCTTCTAGTCGAGGGGAGAGAAGTGCATGGCATGACCCCACCCAGCTGGGGGTGGGGTGAGTGACCTCTTCTCCACCCCTGGGACCCCCAATCTCTTCCTTCCTCCACAGGGTCTCTGGGGGCAGGTCCAGGCTCTGCTGTGGCTCCTGTAGATTGTTCTCTCCCTGGTCATTTCCTACAAGTTCCGCACGTCCACCTGCAGCTTCTGCTGGCTGGAGCCTCCGATAGGCCTTGTTTATAACACAAGGGGGGGTGGATTATGCAGCTTGGAGGGAAGGGGGAGGGAGGGAGGGCTGGAGAGGAATTTCTTATGATGTGACCCCTGTCACAGCCCCAGGTGCCCTGACACCCACTCTGGACAATAATCCCCCTCGTCCCAGTCACCCATGGCCCCCGTGAAATCTGTCCGCACAGTCAGATCAGGTGGGAGTAGCAGGAAAGGAGGGAGCTGGGAAAGAGGCAACCCTGCAACCTCTCCTGCCACCCAGGGGTCTCTTGCTTTTCAGGGGGTTGTGGGTAGCTCCTCTGTAAATGGTTTAATGGCACGGCCCCCAGAGGTGGCTGTGAGGATTCAGAGCTGATAAGGTGCACGCCTAGGGCGGGGCCTGCCGCGCAGGGAGAGGTCAGCCCTGGGGCTGGATTAAGTGTCCCTGGTCGGAAAGCTCACAGCAACCTCCAGTGTCCCCCACTAAGGCCACCCTTTGCCTTGCAGTGCCCGCCTCTCCGCCTCTGCACCCATGGCAAAAGGCAGAGGACCTGCCACGTTCAGGGGGCCCCCTCGCCCCATCCCAGGCTTCCTGGCCTGCTGGGCATGGCGGAGTCTCCCATGACCCCACACCTACGCCTGGCCAGGAACTAGCTGGGTAGCTGCAGGGCTGAGCAAGTGAGCCTTGCCCAAGGCCCCACCCAAGGAGCCACACGCGGGCCCTGCTGCGCTGGAGTCAGCTCTTGCACAGGCGACACATGCCGGCTCTGCTCCCTCCAGGGCCAGCCAGGCCTCCCGCCTTCTCTGCCCTCCCCGGGCCTCGATTTCTCCCCCTGTGACTCAGGACAAGCGTCCAAAGAAACCCCCCTGGCTCCATCCTCTCTGTGGGTCCTGCCAGGACACATCAAGATTCGCCTCCACAAAGCCCAGCTCTGCCAGCTCCTTCCGCTCCGGCGCCCTCCGTAGCTCCCCGTGACCCATCAGGATGGAGTCCTGGCATCCAAGGCCCCCTCCCAAAGCAGGGCCGGAGCCAGCCTCTCCAGCCTTCCTGTCCCCACCACGCCCCTGTTTGTCCTCCTCACCCCTTTCTTCCACCCCACCCCCATGCAGGCAGTCTTTCAAAGGCCGGGCCTAAAACCACCTCCTCCAGGCAGCCCAGGCTTCCTCCTCTGGGCTCCCTTGGGCCTGAGCCTAGGTGCTACCCATGACTAGCACCATGGTGGACACAGGGCTGGCACTCGCTGTTTGCAGAATGAACAAGGGACAGTCCTGGGATCACCTCCCAGGCTCAGGGAGCCCCGCTGAGGGAGCACTTCCTGTGTGCCAGGCCCAGAGCTCGGCGCCCTAGGGCTCCATCCTCGAAACCTCACAGTGGCCTGGTGAGGACGGCACCGTCATGCCCACTTTACACACAGGGTGACTGAGGTGGAGGGGATTTGGTCAAGGTCTCACACCATAGCTCAGGGTAAGCTGGGCAGGGTGTTGATCGCTGGGTTGTCTGACTTCAGAAACCGTGAAAATGCACCCTCCTTTCACCTGGGCCTCTCTATTGTCCCTGAGGCATTTTCCGCACGGGGACCGGGCGGACACAAAGTGTGTTATCTCGGGGCAGGTCCCCTGTTCTCTCCGGGCCGCGAAGACCTCAGCCCCAGCTGCCATGCTGTGCTCTGCGCCATGCTGGGCCTCAGTTCCCCTGCCTGAAAAAACAAGGAAATGACAGCAGCCAGTGTCATGCCATGTAAACCAGCTTTGGCACCCAAGGAGATCTGTCTGAATTCCAACTCCACTATCTTTTGGGGCCAATTATCTCACTTCGTTAGGCCTCTCTTTCCTCATCTGCAAAATGGGACCACTGACCTCATGGAGCTGTGAGCTCCACAAGGACCGCCTTGGCCAGGGCCTGCCTCTTGAGAGGTCCCCTTGGTGGGCTGTTAGGGTGATTGTTTTCATCTGTCCCCTGTCCCCGGGGCTGCCGGCCAGCCCTGGACAGGGTGGGATGGGAGGGTGGGGTGCATGGGGAGACAAGCCTGGAGCCTAGGCCCTCCCACCCCACCGCCTCCCCCTCCCCAGGGCCCCCCACCCAGCGACAAAGCTCATGGCACTTCCTCTCCCGCCTGGCAGGCCGCCTGGCCCAGCCCCTTCTCTAAGGAAGCGCATTTCCTGCCTCCCTGGCCTGGCTGGATGAGCCAGGAGCTCCCCACCGCCGCCGGTCATTCCCCAGCCTCTGTCGGCAGCACGGACTGCTGCCGCCCACACGAGCCCAGCACCCCCTTCCCGCTCATCCCCCGGCCAGCGACCCTCGGCCCGGCCCTGCGCCCTGTGCCCTCTTCTCCTGACCAACTTGGCCGCCACCTCAGAAGGCTGGAACAGGGACAACGTCGTTCCGGTCGCCTGCTCCCTTTGGGTCCCCGTGCGAGCCCACGCCGGCCCCCAAGCCCGCCCGCAGCCCTGCCCCTGGACACCGGATAAGGCCCAGCGACCGGAGCCCCGGGTGGACAGCATGGACCGCAGCGCGCTCCCCCTGGCCGTGGCCCTGCTGCTGGCCGTCTGCAGCCTCAGCCCCACAAGTAGGTGTTCAGGGACCCGCGGTGGGGAGACTAGGCTCCTTGTCCCAAGTTCATGCACAGGGGAGATGTCCTGGGGGGCTGGACAGCCGTAGGGTGCCCGACCATCCTGGTTTGGAAAGACCAAGAACTTTCAACTCTAAAAACCTCAGCCAAACAGAGATGAGTTATTTACCTTAACCCCGGTCTCTGGTCTCTGTTCTTCCAGTTTCCCTCCAGGAAGCTCAGGTCCTAGCATGCTGTGCAGCCCTGGGAGAGTCTCCTGCCCTCTCTGGGCCTTACATTTCCCATTGAGGAATGTGTGGGAAGGAGGGCACGAGGCCTCACGTTTGGAGCGCGGGCTCTGGGCTGTGGTTACTTCCTTGTGGTATGATCTTGAGGAACGGCCTTCCGGCCTCTGAGCAAAGTGGGGATGGTAACAGACTCATCGCGGGCTGTCGGGAAGGCTGGCGTTGAGGCAACGCTTGTAGAGAGATGTCTTGGGCGGGCCGGTTGCTTCCATGTTGTTACTGTTGTTGCTTTATGATTAGCTTTAAATCCTCCACCCTCATTCCCTGGGCACTGGGAGCAGCCCCCAGGCCCCTCTGAGTGCGGCTCTGCCCCAGCTGCCGCCCCGCTCTGCTCCCCGAGAAGCCTGCAGGGAGAAGTGCAGTCTCAGACGAGGGCCTCTGTGGGCTCCTCAGCCTGGGGGCTTTTCCAGGGGGTCACAGCCTCTGCTGCCTTCCGAAGCTGACAGGATGCGAGGCCCTGAGGAGCTGGGGACTCCCAGTCCTGCGTCACACTTACCGTGGCCTTGCTGTGCCCAGTGGACGCACCCACCTGAAGCCACAGCATGGCCCTGTGGACACCCCTCCAGCCATGGTGCACCCAGGAACCCCCTAAAGCAGGGGCATCCAACCCACGGCCCGCGGGCCGCATGCAGCCCTGGATGGCTATGAACCTGGCCCAACACAAAATGTAAATTTACTTAAAACATTATGATTTTTTTTGTGATTACGTGTCGCAATGTATTTAATGTATGGCCCAAGACAACTCTTCTTCCAGGGTGGCCCAGATATGCCACGAGGTTGGGCACCCCTGCCCTAAAGGATCTGGGGAGCGGTGAGAAGTAGAGCGGCGGGTGGCCTTCCCCTCCTGTCCGGTCCCCCATCCCCCACAACATTTTAAAGTCCCCAGCCCTTGGTCTCTAAAGCTCTCCCCGTTGCTTCACTGACAGACAGGAAGCGGAGCCTCAGACACTTAGTGACTTAGCAGGGATTTGACCCCAGGCTCCCTGGAGCTCTTGTCCCTAACCTTGGATGATACAGCTCCTGGTCACCCTGCAAGATGGCTGCCATTATCGCCCCATTTCACAGGATAGGAGGCGGAGGCTGGGGCCGGCCCATTCACACAGCTGGACGGGAACCCTACCTGAGCTCCGCCGCAGCTGCCCTACCTGTCTCCCACGGCCCCCATGTTTCTAGCTTGATAACACTCTTTTCTTGATAGCACTCATCAGAGGAAGATCCGTGAAGGTCTTTGGGGTCTGGTTTTATAAGATCAAGGCGGCGGCGCACTGGCAAATAATTAACCACAGGGGTGAGCGGGTGGGGGTGAAGCTTGTTAATTTTTTGTGGTGTAAGTGTTCCCACACGGCGGATTTCGAGCCCCCAACTCATCAAACTCACTCAGAGTCGGTACGAGGTGCCCAGTAGGGGACGCTTATCGAGTATTTCTGTCACACACATACGACAGACACAGATAACCTCGGAAGCACAGATAATAGTGAAATGGAGTAAAATAATTAGGAGGTAAGAAATTTGATATTTATTACTTTTTTAAAAATACAAGTTATTTAACTGTAAGCTTAAGAAGTTTACTTTTTAATAATGGCCATATTTAACAGCTGGTTGGAAAAACTCCTGGTAATTTATCAACCTGCTCCCTTGCGTGGGTAGTGACCCCCCATGGTTCCAGGGTCCCAGGGCATCCCAATTCCAGATCCCCCAGCCCGACCCCCTCACAGTCAGGGAAACGGAGGCCCATGGGGGCGGGGGTGGGCAGCCGGGGGCCTGGCCAAGGCATGGAACTCAGACTTCCAGCCCGGGCTGGGGCGTGAGGGTGACCCACGCACTCCCATTCAGGCAGGAGGAGGTGCCAATGGGTCCCAAACCGGTCCAAAACGAGGTCCAGCCTCCTGGGGACACAGCTGGGCAGCTCTCCAAAAGTGTACTTGGGAACACAACCCAGCTGTCAGAAGTCAGGCCTAGGGAGTCCCTTGCCCAGCTCTCTTACGAGTGGTCCCTAGGGAGCTGTAACCAAACCCCAGCAACTGGAGACCACCCAGATGTCCAGCCGCCTGGGCCCCGTTAAATGAATTCTTATGCCGGGGGGTACCATGCCGCTGTTATCAAGAAAAAGCTGGACTGTGTCTGCGCTGCTGTGGACAGATATCTGGGACGCAGTGTCGGGTTCATTTCTTTAAGAATAAAACAGTAACGATTCATTTCTTTAAGAATAAAACAGTAACAATGCGCAACATACACAGAGAACATCCGTGGTCACTCGTCCTTTCTCGAGTTCAAACATCAGGATTTTCCCCTAAGACACACTTTTTTGTCACACTGGAATTTTTTTAAAGAACAAACTTGTAGAGGTTTTTAAAAAGCAATTTAACTATATATATTCACTTTAGTCTGCTCCTCGAAGAAAATATCTAAGAGGGGAAAAAATTGTTAGCATGCCGGTGGATTGCTTACTAGCTTTTTAAGGTAATTTTGATGCTGGGGGTTGACATTCGGGCGTCTTGTGTACCCTTCTTACATCCCAGGGCTTTCTCTGTTGTCTCTGGACTAGTCTCTTCTTTAAACGTGCCTCTTCATCTTTTGCCTAGTGAAGTTCCCATTGTGGAATATTTAGGTGGTTTCCCCACTGGGGCTAATTATAAATACCACCTCCGTGCACATTTTTGGTACATGCACATTTTCCTGTATTTCGTTGTATTTCGCTTGGATAGAGTCCCAGAAGCGATGGTGCCGGGATCCGTGGCCCCCGTTGTGTGGCCAGGATCAAAGAGCGTTTCCTAAGTGTGGATGAGTTTTCACTGGAGGACGGGCCGGAGGCGTGGCCTGAAGCCTCCATGCTGCTGGCCAGCGGTGTGGGGGTCTGGGCCCCGCTGGAGAGGGGGCTAGTGGCACGGGACAGAGACCACAAATATCTGTGTCTTAGAGGCTGCGTTCCGGGGCAACTTCCCTTTTGCCAGGAGGAAAAAGGGTTTGGGGAGGGAGCTATGTGAGCCAGGAGAGGCTGGGTCCCTGAAGCCCACGGGAATATGATCTTTAAGATTCTCTCTTGCCCTGACTGGTGTGGCTCAGTGGGCTGGGCATTGTCCTGCAAACCAAAAGGTCGCTGGTTAGATTCTCAGTCAGGGCACGTGCCTGGGTTGCAGGCCATGTCCCTGGCTGGGGGTGTGTGAGAGGCAACAGATCGACGTTTCTCTTGCACATAGATGTTTTCTCCCTCTCTTTCTCTCTCCCTTCCCCTCTCTCTAAAAATAAATAAATAAAATCTTTTTTTTTAAAATAAAGATTCTCTCACCTCAGCCAGACAGATGGTGACAGAAGGAAAGAGATACCCGTCCCTTAAGGTCGCAGAGGGGTCAGTGCTGGGCCCTCTGAGGACAGGCCTGGTCTGTTTGCTCAAGGGCCTGAGGGGGAACCTGGGTAAGAAGGGGGAACCCCTTTTCTGGGTCCACAGCACATCAGGCACAGCCCTTTGTCTCTAGGCCCCGTTTATAGATGAGGAGGTCGAGGCTCGGGACCAATGCCAGGTCCAGATTTCAACCCCAGGCTGCCTGCTCCCAAACCCAGCTTCTTTTCTCTGCACGTGTTGGGGCCTGGTGTGGGGGCTTGGAGAGCTGGTGGCCCTGGCTCCGGGCCCCCTCCTCCTAGCCCCAGCCCCGGCTTTGGGGCACCGGCCCTAGAGGCTGAGGAGGACCCCCATCCAGGGCCGAGCTCACTTCAGTACCTGCAATAGGGACGGCGGGAGGAGACAGATAGAACAGCCAACAGCCAAGATTCGATGCTCGCTGGGTGCTAGATGCTGCTCTAGACCTGCTACGTTTACTGTCAGACTGAACTTCACCAAAGCCTGACGAGGCAGACACTTCTTGCCACCTCCGTTGTGCAGCGGAGGAGACCGGGGCGCACGCCAGCGGGGGTCTTTGCTTGGGTAATGTGGCCCCGATAGGAGCAGCCAGGGTTTGAACCCTGGGCCTCCACGGTGCCCTGTGCTGCCTCAGGGAAGATGATGGGGCTGTCCCTGTTTCGATATCTCACTGCGGGCCTGGGGTCCCTTTCCTGCCCTAACAACGGTGACCCTCCCACCTAAGCACAACTAGATCAGTTCTGACGAGATTTTCACAGCAGGGTTTTGAAGGATGAGTAGAAGTAGACTAAGTGGTCAAATGAAGGAAGACCATTGGTTTGGGAAAGGGCATGGCAGAGGCAATAAACAAGGTCTGTCTGAGGGCAAAGCTCACCTCTCCCTGCTGACTGGGCATACATAATCGCGACAGCAGTTACCGGCCCTGAGCATCCTCATGCATCTGGGGCCTGCTTAGCGCTGTGCACGCATCATCTTCCCAACAGCCTCGCCCACTCGCTGAGAAACGTATTATCATGATCATCACCCCCATCCTACAGATAACAACGCTGAGCCCCGGAGAGGAAGCTGCAAGGCAGCAGAATCAGGATTTGAACCTTTGGCATAGATCTGATCCCTGCACTGCTTAACTCCACTCTAAGATGTGGAGTACGGACTTGACCCTGAAGGCGCTGGGGAGTTATGGGAAAGACGGGATAAAGGAGTGTTGAGGCCTCTGGGGGCCAGGCCCAGTGGGCTGGGAGCTGGGAGATCTGTGAGGATATCACTGAACACCGGGAGGAACGGGGGGTGGCTGGGAGGCTGGGTGACTGAAGAAGAAAAAAGCAGAAAAGACCCTGTCATAGAGGAGCTGCCCCAGCATTGCACAATAATCACAGAGCACGTACTGGCCACCGCACTTGTTCCGTGGGTTGCCTCACCGAGCTGACACAGCCTGCGAAGTGGGTGCTGGGTGCTGGAGCTGGGCTGTCTGGGTTCAAATACAGGCCCTGCCACTCAGTAGCTGGGTAACTGGGCTCATTTTTGCACCTCCCTGAACTTCAGCTTCCTCGTGTGTCAAACGGTTGTAATAACAACACCCACTTCGTCGGCTGCTGCGAGGTTGAAATGAATGAGCTGTCAAGCCTCGGCGCCATACCTGGCCCCAGTGAGCATGATGGAAGCTGTTTTGCAAGTGGGGAAACTGAAGTTCAGAGAGGTCAGGTTTTTGCTCAAAGTGACCAGCTTTTTAAGAAGCAGAACTGGGATCTGACCTGGGGTATTAGACTCCAAAGCTGTTTTTCTTCACCATTGTCATTGGTGGCCTCCCAAGGTTCTAGGGTTAGCCATTTGGAAAGCCCCAAGGTGGCCCTGGGCTTGTGGGTCAGAGAGGAGGAGGAAGAAGGAGGAAGGTGGGAAGGTGGCTCTAGGTCTCTCGCGCGGCTAGCCGGTCACCCAGGCCCCGGGTGCGCCTCCTCCTGCTCGGGTCCCTGGAGGCCCTGGAGTTTCCCTTGGTGCCAGGGGATTGTTTTCTGCTCTGTCTGGGCCCGCCTCCGGCTCCAGGAGACAGGCTCGGGCGTCACACTCCCTCCTGTCTCCCCATTCTCGTCTGCGGGGTGGGGGCGGCCAAGATTCGAAAAGGCCCCAAAATAAATGGGCCTCTTATCTGATCTCCCAGCCTGGCCTGTTATCTGATCATTACATAATGGCGTGCCGCTGACGGCATGGAGGAGGTGGCCCGGCGGCCCCGGGAATCCGGCAATCTGGGAGGAACTGGGGTTCCTGGAAGTCTGGGGAGGGGGCAGGGAAAACCCAGAGGGAAGGAGGAAGCTACTGTGCTAATCTGCAGGCCAGACCCTGGGTCATATGGGGAGAGGTGGGTCCGAGGCCCAGCCTGGGCAGCCACGTGCAGTACGACTCTGGCACTTTTAGCCTCTCCGGGCCTCAGTCTCCCCATCTGTGTAGGAGGGGCTTGGACTAGGTGACAGCCAAGGAGTGTGTGTTCACTGATAGGGAATGGGAGAGGGTGGGGAGCTCTGAGGGGCTTGGTGGGTCACAAGGGGGTGGGACAGGAGGAGATGGTGGCAGCCCTGGGGTATGCGGCGGGGGGGGGCGTTGGCTGGCCTGAGGCGTCAGACCCTCTCAGAGGCCCCTCGCCTGCAGGCTGCCCTGTCCCACCGCTGCGCCCCTAGCAGATAGTGAGTTCTTCTCCAGTGACTGAGGTCAATCAAGTGAAGTGATAAAAAGACCTACCGGGTGCCCCTTCTCTTGAAGTCACCCCTGCCACCTCCATGGATTGTGTGCGTTCTATCCTTCCAGTCCTTTCACAGACAAGGAAACTGAAGCCCGAAGTGGTGAAATCGCTCACCAAAGCCACATAGGCTGGCTTCAGGGACTTTGATTTTATCCAAAATGCCACATGACCCAGGCACTCCGGAGTCCCTGGCACACAGGCCAGGTCCAGAGCAAGGACTCGTACGGCCTGGGCCCCCATGGTGGCCAAACATCCTTGTCCTGAACTTACCCTTCCCAAGGTGTTGCTGGGAGATGGTGTTGGTGGCCCGGGCGGCCATCTTACGTCCTTCTCTGACCTCGGGTGGTCCCGAGCCCAGCGAGGCGGCCGAAAGGTTGGGAAGAAGGCCGGGTTATTCAAGACATGGCCCAATAGCCGGCGATTCAGGAGAAACCTTCCTACCCCCCTGCTCTGAGCTGGCGTCGGCTGGACGTGTGTCCAGTCCCTCCGCGCCCAACTTTGATCTCCAAGAAAACAGGAAGTGAGCGCGACAAGATGGAGACATACACTTCCACGCAGTCTCCCCTTCTCTGTCCTCCTTCCCTCCCCCGGAGCCCCCTCCTCCCCCAGCACATTCCTTAGGACGAGGTGTAGGGGCCTCATTTCCTCTTCCTCCTCTGCTGGGTCAGGGTGAAATTCCACTGCCTTCCCTCAGGACCCACACTTCCCGGCAGCCCCGTGGCAGCTCTGTGGCCTGCCTGCCGCCGCCCTCCAACCTGTCCTTTGGGACCAGGAGACTCTCACCTCTCCTTGGCCTATTCCTCCCGGCCTGCTTGAGGCACAAGAGGGGAAGTTTTGTCTCCGATCTCAGCTCTCACCTTCCTTTGGCGTGAACCAGCCTGCAGGCTTGGGTGCATGAACATGAGGGCCCGGCCCATTGTAGCAAGTAAAATATAAGATGCCCAGTTAAATTTAAATTTCAAGTAACCAATGGAAAAATTTTAAGTATAAATATGTCCCATGAAATATTTAGGATATATTTATACTTTAAAAAGTCTTCATGTTTACATATTCAAATTTAATTGGGCATCCTGCATTTTATCTATCCACCTTACACCTAGTAGCACTGTGAGTTCACGCAAGAGACTTTTTCTTTCTGAGCCTCAGTTTCTCCATCTGTGGAAGGGACGTAATGATATCCACCTAGCAGGGTAGCTGTGAAGATGCAGCAAAGCCCCAAGCCCCAAGCACCCAGTAGGCATTCAGAAAGTGGGAGTAATTGTCACCACCTTGTTCTTATGTGGCCCTGTCTCTGGCTGTCCTTCCCTAACAGGTCTTGCACAAACAGTCCACTGTGACCTACAGCCCGTGGACCTCGAGGTGACATACTTCACAAGCCAGGTTTCTAACGGCTGCGTGGCTCAGGTCCCCAATGCTACCATCGAGGTTCACGTCCTCTTCATGGAGTTCCCAAGGGTGAGTGCCTGAAGGCAGGTGGGGCAGGGACTTAGACCCGGGGCCAGTGGGAGGAGGGGCGTCTTCCCACTCGGGCCTGTCCCCAGAGCAGCGGGGCGAGGCTGCATCGGGGGCCCGTGCCCGCGGGGGGCACGAGCACTGCACAGGGCCTCTAGAGGACAGCACTTCCGGGCCAGCACTGGGGTGGTCCTCTGGATGTCACCGCGAGATCCAGGTAGGAAAGGCTGCATTTGGCTGCGACCGAGTGGAGAAGAACCAGATGAACTGAGGTTCAGGTGTCTCCAATGACAGGGGGCTTCTGAGCAGATGCAGCTCCACTCCAGGCAACCTTGACTTTGAGGAAGAGCTTCTTCCCTCAGTGGAGCCCAAATCTTCCCCCAAGGAATGTCCTTCACCAAACATCTGCGACCTGGCAAGCAGCCAATCGGTGCCGGCATCAGAAACTGTTCCGCCCCCGACCGCGCCCCGCTGCCGAGAATCCCCCCGAGGTCTGCCGCTTAGATTTTCTAAGTCCCTCTTGGTAACACATCTACTAAGTTTAGTATGTGCTGAGTACTGTGCTAGGCCTACTATGTACCATGTACTATGTACTATGGTCTATGCACTAGGCCTACGATGTACCATAGTACTCTGTACTATGAAGTGAGTTCAAAATCTTAACATGTATTAAGCCCCCCGAGAGCCCACTTGGCACAGTCTGCTGTTACCCCACTATTCAGAGGAGGAAACCGAGGCACGCCTGGAGAGGTGACGCAACGTGCCCAAGGCCAGTGTTCGCACTAGACCCCCAGGGAGTCCGAGCCAGGCCGTCACCTGGCTCCCCTCAGGATCTCAGTGTTCAGACAGTATCTGGCTTTCCTGGGCTGGTGACCACACCTGGCTGACGTGGCCTCAAGTCCTGATAGCGATTTAGTGGTGTCAGCTCAGGGGAAACTTGTG
Organism: Pteronotus mesoamericanus; assembly: GCF_021234165.1. Lineage (NCBI taxonomy): Eukaryota > Metazoa > Chordata > Mammalia > Chiroptera > Mormoopidae > Pteronotus > Pteronotus mesoamericanus. Next base: position 6,255,057 of record NW_026555258.1, read on the forward strand.
GCCAACTCGCCCCTGGAACTGTTAAGTTGCCCTGCATTTGTGTGGCGATAAGACAGTGCCCAGACCACCAATATCGGGGGGCCTGCTCCCCACCCCCTCCCTGCCATGAGGACTGTGGGCCTCGATAATCCCCAAACGGCAGATAGTGCCAAACACACGTTATGTGGTTTTCATAGCCATTGTAATTTTTTTCAAGTTTGGTGATGACATGGAAAATAAGAATACCTTCTGTTAAGTTCCCTTTGTTTGTTCTGATGTTCAGGTCTCCGCTCCCCCTGTGGGTGACGGGGGTCGCGACCCCCGTCACCTCACAGCGAGCCAGAGTCGGAGAAAGGCCCCCTTGCCAAGTGCTCAGGTCTGTGGGAGGCCGACGTAGGGACAGACAGCCAGGGTCCAGGTGATGGGGGCCTCCTTGGTCAGCGCAGGGCAGGGGCACCCCAGCTGCTGCGGGATTAGGCAGGGCTTCCTGGAGGAAGCAACAACAGTAAGGATGGCCAGGAGCTCACTGAGCGAAGGAGGGGGAGGGAAAGGGCAGAGGATTAAGTGAATACGCAGGCAGGGAAGTGGGCCGCGGTGGTGCGGTCAGCACGTGGTTCCCTATGGCGGTAGCTTACAGTTGACCCCAGGGCAGGGCTGGGGAGATGGAAAAGGCCCTGTTGTCATATGAAGGAGTTTGGTCTTTATCCTATGGGCAGGGACAGTCGTTCGAGGGTTTTCACGGGTCTGGCAGGGAGCCACGGTAACTCAAGTCATCCTAGAGCTCGTGGCAACAGAATCTCCCTGTCGTGCCGTGCATCTTCCAGAGAGCTCAGCCCATGGACCACCTGGCTTTTGACTCAGGAGCCAGCCTGCCAACTCCAGGACGGGCAAGCCCCCAGGTCGCAAACCGCGGCGTCTCTGGACGATCGGGCAAGGGGTAGAGGAGAGAGCTGGGACTCCAGCCCTGCCGCTGTCACTGGCCAGCGCCTCCTGCAGCGCCTGGCACGCGGAGGGGGCTCCCTCTGCCCGCTCTCCAGCAGATACACGCTGCTGGAGCTCAGGGACTCACCAAAGAATGAGGGAGTAGTGGAATCTGGGCCAGGGCCTGGCATACGGCTGTTGAACATATGAGTGAATGAGTGAATGAATGAACGAAGGCGCTGCTATGTGGCCTCGAGGCAAGGGTTAAGAACATGGGCTCTGCAGCGAGACAGCCCTCAAATTGAATTTTGGCTCACTACTTACGGTGGCGTGACCTCGGAACACCACTCCGAGCCTCTGTGTTCCCGTGGGAAACTTGGAGACGCTAGGCCCCCACCTCTGGGCGCGCTGTGAGACTCCACTGGGACAGTGCAGGCCGGCCCGGAGAGACGGCGCGCCATCCTGTAGCCACGCTTGTCATTACTATAACAGCTCCTCTTTGGGCTCCATGTCTCCCCTGTAAATAAACACCCTCGTTTTGCTGGGGACGCTACAGTTCACAGAATATGCTCCCATCCGCTATTGCTCTCAGGTAGCTGAGACGGGGCTGTGAATCCATTTTCAGAGAGGGCAATGGATGGAGCCTCACACTCTGGGTGCTCCTGGCCTCCCTGATCCCACTGGATCCCAGTGCTGTGACACTGAGGGACCTGTGGTTTCCCTGGGCGCACCTCTCTCCCCAGGCAGCGCCTAAGAATGGAGTCCGCAGGGCCTGAACCAGCCCTCGCCAGGTGCCTCCTCCCTGCGCAGCCCGAACCGGGCACTGACGGTGCCGAGAGAAAGCAGACCCAGCCCCTGCCCTCGGGCCACTCCCAGGCCAGGGGAGGCTGAGGTGGGCATCAGCAGCCCGAGTATTGAGTGGTGGAATGAGCAATGGGGGGCTGAGGGTCCCGGGAGGACAAGCACTGATCATGGGGGAAGGGAGCTTTAGGGAAAGGGCCCCCTGTCCAGCCAGATGGAGAGGGAGGTCAAGGGCATTCCAGGCAGAGGGTACCCCATGAGCAAAGGCCTACGGGCAAGAAACACGAACTGGCAGCAGTAACGTGGGTGGCAGCCTTCTCGGCAACCAGTCCAATCCCTCCCGACCTCTGGTTGCCTTCGCCAAGCCCTGGCACGGACATTCGCTTTCCCTCCCTTCCCTGCGGGGCCTCGGAGTCCTCAGATTTCCCGCGTGTGGGCGGCAGATGAACTGTGGCAGCCAAGAGCTTCAGCGAAGCGACACTCAGTGTGTGTGCGCATGTTGGGGAGGTTTACAGACAGACAAGGGGGCCACCAGGCTGGGGTTGTGTCTTGCTGGGTCCCCCCAGGGCAGGCCGGAGCCTGGATTCCGGGAGGGGGCCCAGGGTCACATCCTGACTCGTGGAGACAGGAAACCAGCCGGGTGCCTCAGCGATTCCCGCCAGGTTGACTGGACTAATCTGCTGTCCTCCTGACAAACCCCAGACAGCCAGGCCGGAGCTGGGCAGCCGCTGATTCACCCGCTTCTGGCCGCTCCCGGGCAGCACACCACATCCCACGCCGATGACACCCGCTGGGCTGTTGCACTGACTAACCCCTGGCATATGGGCAGGCAAGGCTGCTCGGGTGTGGGGAGAGCAGCAGGGGCGCCGCATTCTCCCGGAATGTCCTGGGGGGCCGTGAAGGGGTGCAGGGGGCAGCAGTGCCCTCAGACCTGGGAGAGGGGAATCCCGCCGGACCCCACCGTCGGTGGCCCTCCCTGGTCCTCTTCCAGCTATGGGCACCCAGGATCCCGGAGATCCCTGCCCAGATGCACTGAGCCTATCCCCAAGTGGCATGGGGCGCTTTCTTGTCCCATCCTCCAGAGGGGACTCTGTGTGGCTGGTGTAAGTTCCCTCAGCCTGAAGGGTGTCAAGGTGATGACTGGCAGAGGGTGGGCGTGGCAGAGCTTGGCATCCGGGCCGGGTTGTCCCAGGCCTGTCAGGGGCAGGCTGGGTGGAGGGGCACGGCTCGGGGGTCAGACAGGCTAGGCAGGGGCTGCATGTGCTGTCTCACCGCTGGATCCCCAGTGTCTAGCTCAGGGTCTGGCTGGGAATAAATATTGGATAGATGGACAGATGAGTGAATAATGGAAGGAAGGAGGGGGATATACACATACATAAAAACATTTGCTGGATGGCCATCCCCAGGGGACAGTGGGGTCACTGTTGTTCACCGTTGGCTGTTTGGGGGTGTTCGTCTTGTTCTCTGCAAAGTTCCCCAAGGACAGAGTTGTGCTTTCTTCCTGTCCCCCTTCGAGAGCACAGAAGCCCTAGCTGGTCCCAGTGCAGGCCTCTTGGATGAGCAAAGGAAAGGGGGGATGGGAAGGACATGAGCTGACCAGGGGCCCTCAGCTGGGGAAAGTAGCATCTCTCTCCCGGGGGTTCTGGAAGCCCACTCTTCTGGCCACTTGCCTGGAGATGACGACTCGTAGAAGTCAAACACTGGAACCCCTAGGAGGCGGGATGGAACCCAGCAGCCACACTGATCCCAGCTCTGTCCTATGCAGATGGGGAGACTGGGGCTGGGAGAGGTGTGGCTGAGACACGTCCCAGTTCCAGCTCCCCGCTGCCACCTCTAATGCTGACCTCCCCAGGCCACGGACCATGGCTTCTCTGGATGCATGGGTAGTCTGTACTTACCTGGGCCCTGGACAACCCACTTTGCAGGAAGGGTCTCAATGAATCTTCAAAAGTCTATGAAGTGGCCCTGGCTGGTGTGGCTCAGTTAGAACATCGTCCTGTACACCAAAAGGCTGAGGGTTTGATTCCTGGTCAAGGCACATATCTAGGTTGCAGGTTTGATCCCTGGTTGGGACATATACAGGAGGTAACAGGTTGATGTCACTCTCTTACATCGATGTTTCTCTCTCTCTTTTCTTCTCTCTCTAAAATCAATAAGCATGTCCTAGGGTGAGGATAAAAAAAAAAAAAGGTTGTGGGTTCGATCCCCGGTTCTGAGTGTGTGCGATCCCCAGTAGGGGCATCCATGGGAGGCAACCAAGAGATGCTTCTCTCCCTTCCTTTCTCTCTCTCTAAAAGCAATGAAAAAAATATATACCTGGCCCTGGCTGGTCTGGCTCAATGGTCTGAGCGCTGGCCTGCAAACCAAAGTGTCGTGGGTTCAATTCCTAGCGTAGGGCACATGCCTGGGTTTCAGGCCAGGTCCCCAGTAGGGGGCGCACGAGAGGCAACCACACCTTGATGATTCCCTCCCTCTTTCTCCCTCCCTTCTCCTCTCTCTCTAAAAATAATACATAAATAAAAATTTTTTAAAAAATATATCCTTGGGTAAGGATGAAAAAACACTTAAAAAAAACCAAAAAGCCTATGAGGTAGGCATATTGTTCAGCCGATTTTCCAGATGAGGAAACCGAGGCCCAGAGAGACATGACTACCCAGGGTCACAGGCTAATGACTGAGACTGCTTGTGAATTAAGGTCAGCCTGGCTTTGACCCCTTCCCCTGCCGCCTTGCCTGCATGTGCCATCTGAGCCTGCTGGGGTGGACAGAGGGACGTCTGGCTCCAATCTGGCCGGCTCCAGTCTGGCCCTCAGAGGGCGGGAGCTGCAGGCAGCCCCGAGGCTCCATCCTAGAAGAATTGCTGGAAGCAACTTTCTATAAGTGGCTACTAGTGCTCAGGGCCTCCTCACCAAAATGCCCCGTTCCCGCTCCTGACCGCCAGGCCAACAATGGCATCTGTGGGACACTGGCACAAAAATAGAAACATGGTCTCCCGCCCACCTATTCAGGGTGGGGGCCGGGGCAGACCCAGGCTGACCCAGGTTGCAGAGCTGGGGGCAAGGGGTGGCTGGCCTGCCGGCCTCCGCTAGGCTCTCAGAATTCCCAGCATGCCTCAGGAACTGGTAGCTTGCGGGTGGGGGGAAGGCAAGCCCCTTTCTTTGCCTTTGGGCTTCGGGCTGGGAGGGGAGAGGGAAGTCGGTGTGTGTGTGAATGACCGTGTTGATGAGTCAGGGTCATGGGGTGGAAATGTTTGCTGTGGAAACCCGGACTGGGTTTTTCTGGTAACCAGCTGCATGGACTCAGCTGGGCCCGGGAGCTCAGAGACCCCAGAGACCCCGCTTCCAGCCTCTCTGCAGGTCCACGCTGCTCCTCCACTCTGTGACCCCGGCCTATGACTACCCCTCTTCAGGCCTCAACCCCACCTCCTCCCGCCCCCAAATCTATGGGAAATTGGTGACAGCTGAGTGGAGGGTTTGGCATGTGAGCTCTGGGAGAAGGGCTTAGTGTGATGTCCCAAAGGTCCCAAAGTTCCAGCCTCTGAGTCCCCTCTCCCTCAGCATGACCCAGCCCAGACCCCCGCTTCTCTTCTTTGACTTCCTTTATCTAGAGCCCCAACCCTGTCCTACCCATTTCACAGATGGGGAAACTGAGGTACAGAGGGACAGGGACATATGCAGAACAGCAGCAAGGATGGATGTTCAGGTGCTCTCTCTGTCACCTGCAGTGCTCTCGGCCTGTGGGCGTACACCTAGGGGCAAAGGACGGGTCTCCAACCCACGGGGCCCATCTGCTTGCTCTGTGGAGGTCTCAGTGTTTACCCCTCTGGCAAGGACAGACATGTGGGGCAGCTTTGAGAGGGAGGACACTGTCCAGGCGAGCTGTTCAGGCGCTGCAGAGGCCACTCTGGCACCAGGATGACGTGCCCGGGGTGCCTGGTACGTCATTCTCCGGCAGCCGTCTGGGCGGTTTCCCTCCCTGAGGCTCACGTGCAACATCTGTGAAAAGGGAGGGCGCCTGACCTTGCTTCAGTGAGGGCGCGTGCAACACGCCCAATGCGAACGGGTGCGGGTTAGGCAGATCTATGGGAAATCACTGATACTCGATAGCTATGTGTCCGAGAGCTTTATTGAGATAAAATTTGCCCACTTAAAATGCACAGCTGAGTGGTTTTTAGTATATACACAGAGTTGTGCAATCACATTTGATTGTTCAAGGTAATAGGACACGTGCAGTCAAGGTGGGGAAGCTGGGGGCGTCCACTGTCAAAGGCTCTGTCTGGCGGGCCGGCCGTGCCTGGGCCTTCCTCTGCTCAGCTGAAGTGGGTCTCCCTTCACTTCCGGTCATTCCCAGTAGCGATCTCCATCCTGTCACAAAATGTCTGTTCTAATGTTTAGATTCATATTTAGTATTTTACCAACATATGATATTAAATCCAGTATTAAATTGTAAAGTGTTTAGAATGCATATTTTAAAAAATTGATGAAACGAGAGATTTCAAACACCAAAAGTTATAAGCCCATTAGACAACATTAATTCACCAAAAAATGGGAACTTATACAAACATCAATTTCAAATATCCATTCTACTATCAATTTGCATAAAAATGATTCTTCAAAAATAAGCAACCAAAGTAGCTCACTGCAATGAAAAAGTTACTCGTGAAACATTGGAAGTGGAACATTATTGGCTCTTTTGTTTTAAAGAGCAAACTTGCAAACAAAGAGTGTCATGACTGAGTAAAGGAAATATTTCTGGGCAGATTTTTCCAGCGTCTGAAACACTCCGTCTGGCTCTGTGACATCAGTTGGGGACGAGGCCAGGAGATAATTAGAAGTTGAATCAAAAAAGTTTCCACTGATCTCTTCATCTTGAAATCTTTCTCTCGTTTTCGCTAAGTCGAGGAGGTATTTGGGGTCAGGCTTTGCCCCTGGGCGGAGGTTGCCAGCTTCTGGAGGCAGCTGCGGTTAGGGTTTCAGTGAAGTGTTTCTCTTCGTCCAGTTCAGAAAGTCTTTGAGCAGAGCAGACGTTCTTTCAACAGAAGCTTGGCCCATGTGTTGTATGAAAGGAGAGAAGGTTAGAAGCTTGGCCCTGGTGGGTCGCTGTGTTCCCTTTTCTTCTAGGGAATAAGGAGGCACAGAAAAATGTGCTGGGCAGTACAGCGGCTGAGAAGAGATGCCTGCCCTGGCCCACATCCGAAACTTCGTTCTTACTTGCTGTGTGATCATGGACAAATGACTTCACCTCTCTGTTCCTCGTTTCCCCACCTATAAGAAACAATAACGATGGTACCTACCCCTTAGGGTTGTTGTGATGATTAAATAGGTCAATAGGTGAAGCGTTTAGAACAGTCCTGGCACATAGTAAGCACTGTATAAGTGATAGACATTATTATTATTTGTTGTTGTTGTTCTGGAAGCATTCTAAATACATATACCATGATCAATTTGAAATTTTAATGCAGTAGGCATCTCCCAAGACGTAAATGATCTCAGCTGCACCTTCTTATAAAATATCAAAGCAATGGTAGTGTATCGACAAAAATATGTCGCATTTTAGTACTTTAAAATAATAAGACCCCAGGAACACCGCACACTGGAGAGGGGTTGATGCCTTGGTACTGCTGCACAGGGACAGAGAAAAGGCACAGGGCGCTCTCGGGGTCACGCAGACACTTGCAGCAGGCACTCAGTAGAAATAACAAAACTTGATTGGCCATTGGATAAAGCTCAGGCTCCTCACCATTTTTTCTTTATGCCTTTGAATTTGCTGAGACGAATCTCCTCCATTTGCTGAGCAAATACTTTCTGAGTGCCCCCAAGAGCCTGGCACGGCGCTGCTGCGTGGGCGGGCAGAACACAGTGAAAGCTCATGGGACATGGGTCCTCACTGCTCATCTGGGTGTCAGAGTCTATGTGAGTCTGACTGATCTGTGTATGCGTGTCTTTCCTTGTCCCCTCCCCCCCAGGAAATGTCAGAGCTGAAGCTGACTGTCAACATGTCCAAGCAGAACGGCATCCAGCCCCGAGAGGTGCTCCTTGTCCTAGGTCTAAACCAGAGTGTCTTTCTGCAGCTGGAAGCCCCCGGAATCCCGCTCCGCCTGGCCTCTGTGAGTGTGTCACCTCCAACCCTGGGCTGAGGCACTGGCCACGGGAGGGCCCTGCTGACAGGGAGAACCCAAAAGGCAGCAGGGTCTCGGGTAAAGGGTTCAAACCCAGAAACGGGATTTGGGCGGAAAGGCAACCCTGGCCGATTCCATCCTCTCGCACAGCCTCACTTTTCCCACCTGTGCAGTGGGAGAATTGGACTCAGTGAAATCCTATAACATAACCTTGTCACTGTCTTCACCAAAGTCACAAGGCATGTATTTAAACAGATGTAAGTACTGAGAACAAGGGTCAGGAGGAAACCTAACAATGTATTAACAGTAGTTATGGCTGGGAGGTGGGATTAGGAGAGACATCTATTTTGTTCTTTGCGCTTTGTTGATTTCACAAGACTCGCTCTCATTAACATGGCCTACATCGGAGAAAAAATTATTTTTTAAAAAATCAAGTTTTAGCCTTGACTGGTGTGGATCAGTTGGCTGAGTGCCCTCCTGTAAAGCCAAAGGTCACCAGTCTGATTCTAGGTCAGGGCACATCCCTGGGTTATGGGCCGGTCCCCGGTTCAGGGCGTGCAAGAGGCAACTGATCAATGTTTCTCTCTCGTATCCATGTTTCTCTCCCTCTCTCTCTTCCTTCCCCTCTCTCTAAAAATAAATAAATAAAACCTTTTTTAAAAACTCAAGTTTGAAAGCAGGGACTCACAGTGAGGGGGCTCGGGGCTGCCTCTTCCACATGGGGGGGCTGTAGGAGGAGACCCCCCAGATGTGAGCAGCTGTTGTTTATAGCCAGAGAAAGCAGGGTCGGGGAGGGAGGACAGATGACAGCAAAGATTACAAGGGCGAGAGAGGCACAGAAAGAACAATGGGAATGAAAAAAGGAGGGTCTGTGTGGGAGGGACAGACAGACACGGAGAGACCAGAGACAGCTGGGGAGGAAGCTGGAGACCCAGAGACGGAAGTGGATCCAGGCCGCCTGGGGGACAGGCCTAGAGACAGAGAGAGGTGAGGGGTGGGGTCGGCGGGGAAGAATCCGCCCTGGCAGCAGGGACAACGCAGAGACAGGCAGAGCTGGCCAGCATGAAAGCCCCCGGAAGGCTGAGAGTGCCAGAAGCCAGTCAGCGGGGTGGGGCTGGACTGATCCCATTCGGTACTTCTCTCTGCTCCCAAGGAGGGAAATGGAGGCCTCTTAAAGGGCCAGGCCTTGCCATGGCTCATCTTTCTTCCTTTCCATCCCTGGCTCTCTGGAGGCAGCCCAGGCAGGGGATCGGAGCCCAGAGGGAGCCCTAAGTGTCCCGGGGACACAAAACATGCCCTCGGGCAGAAATGTTGAAGCAGCCAAAGGCTATGGCTTTGGCCACATCTTCTCCAGCCTTCCTCCTGGGGCTAAGAATACAGGGTGGGTCAGGTGGGGACAGTAGCTAGGGGGCACCATTGCAGCCTCTCTGCAGGCCTGGGCCTGCAGCTTCCTGGATGCCCCTACAGGGGCCGTAGCCTGGCTGGGGGCTTGGGCCTCTGGGCCAGACCCAGTGCCAAGCAAATGGCAAGCACCTTGCCTTTTAAGCCCTGTTACCTCCCCGTTTTGCAGACCAGGACTCAGGGCTAGAGCCGGGGAAGCTCCTCGTGCCCTCTCCAGCTCTAAACCACTGCCCCAGCCTTTCCATCATGGGCTGGCTTCCTCACCCAGGCGCTCCCCACTTTGCCCCCTTGTTAAAGTCCTGCTCCATTCGAGGTGGACCATTCTGTGGTGCCTTGCCTACTTCCACTCTCCGGGAGCCCCCCTGAGTGTCTAGCCTGGGACCCTTATGCTGCTTCAGCACCATGTCCCTGGCTTTGGAGATGGAATGCAAAGGAACTCGAAGTCCAAGTGTCCAACAGCTTCCTCTGAATCCTTTGGCCTCAACAGAGAACCTCCATCAGGAAGCCTTCCCTGCTTCCTCTGCCCCAGCCCACGAGGGTCTCTCCTGGGGGCAGGGGAGGGGGGCAGTGGGGACAGTGAGGTGCTGGAGCCACCCAAATTCCTATCCCCATCCATCCAGAGGACCTGTCCCGCTTGATCCTTGCTCTTTTGTTTCTTATTAAATAATATCCTCCGTTTTCTGTTGTTTCAAATGACTTTCCGTTCATTCATTTATTCATCCCTTTCTTCTTTCCTCCCTTCCTCCCTCCCCATGTGCCAGGCATTAGGATGAGGCTGACATGTTAGGATCCTGAATGCTGGGCCTAGGACCCGGTACAAAGACAGACAAGTATTCCTCAGTGCCCCCTATGTGTTGAGCACCATGTGGGCATGGGCAAGGCAGACAATTTTCCCTTGCAGATCCTTAGAGTGTGGGGGAAACAGACATTAGCCACCTGATGTCATAAGTGTGGGTAAAATGAGTGTGACTAGGGAGGGGTGGGGCGCTGATTTTGCACAGGTGGATGAACATGGATGTGTATCCAACCAGCCCCCTACATGTGGAAGGGAGATGGGGCAGATCCAGCTCTAGGGGGGCCCTAGTTAGGGAGCTCTGGGGCTGACTTCAGATACCCTGGTCTCAGCATTCCCAGCCCTGGCTGCTCTGCTCAAATTACCTCCCCACATTGCCTCCTGATGTCTGCATGGAGCAGGGGACTCGAGCCTGGGAACAACACCCTGAGCCTCTGCGTGTCTCCCCAGGACCACAACCGCGTCTTCCAAGGGTCCCCAGGAGCCAACAACATACCGCTGCCCAACTTCACCACCAAGAGCCAGATCCTCGACTGGGCAGATGCAAGAGGTGCCATCATCTCTGTTGCTGAGCTGCATGACCCCCAAAACATCAGCCTCCGCCTGGACCAAGGTCAGCTTCCCCAGGAGCTGCTCTGGGCTCAGAACCAGAGGCATCTGAATTCCTCCAGCCCGTTCCTCAGATGTGAACACTAAGCCTCCAAGGAGGGACGCGATTTGCCCCAGGTCACACACAGCAAGTTAATACTTTATCAGGACAGTAATTACCTCTCACCAAATATTAGTTGGAACCATGTGAAATTGCTACTTGTCAGGTTTTTTTGATCCAGAAAAACAGCACATTCATAGTATTTATTGTGTACCTATGTGCCAAGTCCCAGGCTAGGCATTTGGGGACTCTGTGGGGACAGTCCCAGACCCTGCCCCTCGGGAGCTGACACTGTGGTGGGGAGATGACAATAAACACGTGCACAGGTAAATAAATTACATAATGTCAGGTCATGGCGAATGCTACAAGAAAGCTACAGATGGGGTGAGCTGCTGGTCTTGCAGGGCTTCATCCCTAATAGGTGCCATGGTTGTACCTTCTATGAACCCCGTGTGGACAGATGAGGAAACAGAGGCTGGCGGGCTTGCCATGAGTCACTTGGCAGTAAGTGGTGGAGAGGAGATTTGAACTGAGATCCTCTCATGCCCTCCACTTGGCTGCTCCAGGCTGCCTGCCCCACCTGTAGAGGGGGTAAGGGTGGGCCTTTTTGTTAGGTGCCCGGCTGCTCGGGGAGGGGACTGAGGTGCGCTTGTCTTTGCAGTCCCGAAATCACTGCCCTCCTGCAGTCCCGAACCCCACAAGGACATGGGCGATATGCTCGAATGGCAGCCACGCACTGGGGCCTTGGTCCGGGGCTGCCGCTTGGAAGGTGTGGCTGGCCACAAGGAGGCGCATATCCTGAGAGTCCTGCCGGGGCCCGAAGACCGGTAAGAGTACCCGCTTCCGCCCGCAGACCCCGCCCCATTGGCACCCTTAAGCCCCGCCCCATCCGAGCCTCAGCCCGGTCCCTGACCAGGTAAGAGTATAGTAGCTCTCACCAATCTCTGCGCCCCGCCCCAACGAGCCCAAGCCCCGCTCACTTTCACATCCCTTCCGTGCATCCACATCGCACCAGGTAATAGCTCAGCGGCTGCTATGTGACCTCGGGCCTTGTACTGCTGTGGCCAGTCCCCTCCGGCGCTGCCCAGCCCCGCCTTCCCGCCTGCGGGCGCTGACGCCGGAGTCTGTTTCCCTGCAGGCCCCGGACAGTGAATGTGAAGGTGGAGCTGAGCTGCACTTCGGGGGACCCCACCGTGCTCATCCTGCAGGGTCCACCCTACTTGTCCTGGCTCATCGATGCCAACCACAACATTCAGGTCTTGGTGAGTCTTGCGCCTGACCCACACGGCCCCACGCGGGCCTCCCAAGGCTGGTGAGAGAACCCAGGTGCCCGGCAGGAGCGCCCCTGCCCTGAGCTTTCACACATAATGACGGTACTTCAGCCCCGCCCTTTTCCTCTGCTCACTACCTTCAGACCGGCACCTAGCTGCCGCCTCGGCCAAGTAGCTTTCCATCATCCCTTAGAGAGGCCCTTACTTAACCCAATCCACAGGGTCAGGGAAAGTTCCTACAGAAGCAGACCCCACGCTGAAATGGACAGACAGGAGCCAGTAGATGAGGGGAGGTGGCCCAGGCAGAAGTAACAGCAAGAGCAAGGAAAAGAGCAAGGAAGAGAGCAGCCCGAAGGCCAGGCAGAGCCCTGGCTGGGCTGTGGCGCCCGTCCAGGCTGTGTGCCTCCTGACCGTGGCTCCCTGTCGGCCTCTCTCCCTGTCATTAGACCACCGGTAATTATTCCTTCAAGATCTTTCCAGAGAAAAACATCAGTGGCTTGGAGCTCCCAGATACACGCGAAGGCCTGCTGGGGGAGGCCCAGAAGCTGAACGCCAGCGTGGTGGCATCCTTCGTGGAGCTCCCTCTGGCCACCGCTGTCTCTCTCCGGGCCAGCAGCTGTGGTGAGCACCCAGCTCCCTTCCCTTGCCCTCCTGCCCTCCTTTGCCCTCTTCTTGGACCAGTCGCCACAGTGAGGTGAACACCACTGCACAGCCGTGTGAGCTTGGCAGGTCGCATCAGCCCATGGGAGCCCCATTTTCCTCCTCTGCAGCACGAGGACAGTGACAGCAGCTAGCTACAGACGCGCTTGGTGCCTGGTGCACAACGAGCCCTCAGTGACCTGGCCCCCCTCTGCTACCCACAGGCAGCGGGCCGCAGAGCTCACCCACACCTGCCCAGACCACCCCTCCCAAGGACAGCTGCGATCAGAACCTGCTCATGACCCTGTTCCAGCCCAAGTGCACCAATGACACCATGACTCTGGAGCTCAGGAAAGATCTCATCTCGGTGGTAAGGGAAGCCCTACCCCTCCGGCCGGGCTGACACGGGCAGCTGGGCCCTCCTCCGGCCTGGGAATCTCGGGTTCCTAACCCTGGCAGGGGCACGAATCGCATCCCCCTGCAAGCTTGGGGTTCCCTGCTTGGAAAATGGGGCGGAAAGGGGTACCTGCCTTGCGGGGAGAGTGAAATGGGGCCAGACGCGCGCAGCCAGGTGTGGTGCTCCGTAACTACCTGCTCAGCAGCTACTAGGAGGCTGTCATCGTTCATCCTGAACGCAGGCAGAGCTGGGCGCTCACTTAGCACACCTGCACCGCAGTTCTGCCTCTTTGAACGGCAAAGGTATTTGTTATAAAAATAACGCAGGCTTTTCTTTTTAAATATGGAAAAGATTAGAAAAGAACAAAATCTCAATCCCTCCACTCAAAGACAATGGCTACCAGCATTTTGGTGTGTTTCTTTCTAGAACGTTTTCTGTGTAAGGCTTATATGGGGGAATCAGATGCGCCTGTTTGTCTTCAGCTGTATTCACTCAATGTATTTTTAGAACTTTGACCTATGTACTTAGTATCATGTTGAGTGGGCACATATTCCATTTTATGGATAGGCCATAATTAGCTCCTCCTCCCATGTTATCCATTTATCTTGTTTCCAATTCTGTAATATTATAAATATGCAGAAAAGTCCTTGTGCATGAACCGTTTTTTAAATATGGGATTATTTTCTTAGAATAGATTTCCATATTAGTGAGACAGCTGGGTCAAAATGAGTGAACTTTTTGGAAGTTTTGATACATGTTGGCAACCCGCTCTCCAAAAGAGGATTCCAGTTTTTCCTGCTGATTTATGAGAGCACTGTGACGCTCCCTCTCTTTAGGCTATTATTTTTGTTTTAAAAAAACTTCGCCCATGTGGGAGGTGGAACATGACGTTCTGTTCCTGTGTTAATTTATACTTCTTTGCCCAGTAGCGAGTGTGAGCGTGGCTCTACACGGCTGGTAATAATCTAAGGCTCTTGATCCCTGTGGCTTGGTATTTTTCTTGATAATTTCTAGAAGCTTTTTACACAAAGAAAGACAATTTTGGCCCTTTGTCCTTCATGCTTATCAAAATAATTTCTCCCGGTTTGTTAGAGTTCTTGAAATGTTTGCTACAGTGGTTTTTAACTTTTTGGATATTTGAAAACGTTGGGCCATTCTAGCTGTGCATCTTCCCCTCTGTGATTTCTTCTGGCCTTTCTGAGGCATGAAACCTTGCTGCTGGAGGCTTGGCAAATCACCTATGTTCCCAGGGGTTTTTAGAACAACATTGAACTCTGGGGTTAATTAAGTCCATGCGGGAGGTTTTCGGGGTGTGAGATGTCGAGGCCTGTACGAAGCCCCATCTGTCACCTAGTTCTAAGGGGCCTGGATGGATCCATTGTCATCCATCAATCTTTGGAACACTACACGGCACTAAAAAGAATGTGCTAGATCTACAAATGTAGACACAAAAAAGATGTACGTGACTTATTGTTCAGGAAGAAAACTAAGCTACAGAAGGAAGGACAAGTATGATGTCATTTCTTAAAAATATTTTTGAAATTAACACATCTCCTCTGAGTCCATACATCTGTATTGAGGAAAACACAAAGAAAAAGAGTGTGTACAGATTCACCCCAAACACGGGGCATGCAGCCTCTTGCCAGTTCATGAAAAGTGGTCAGCGTGCAGAGTTTGAATTCAGGCCCTGGGCTTCAGTTCAAGCTGACCCTGGGGCTTCACCCAGTGTAGGGCCATTTTTGTTTGGTGGGCTCATGCCTCCTAAAGTGGCCCTGGATGGCTGGGGACAGCGTTCTGGGGGAGTAGGTGGGAGTTAGCTGAACTCAAGGGGGACTTCCAGCAGCCCACTCGTCCCTAAGGCTCTGAGATCCTTTTGATCCTCAGCATGTGACTGAGAAACTCTAAGATCTGATTCTTCTAAAACAGGAGGTGGCAAATAGGGCTCACTGCCTGTTTTTTGTAAATAAAGTTTTATAGGCCCTGGCCGGTGTGGCTCAGTGGGTTGGGTGTCGTTCCACAAAGTGAAAGGTCGCTGGTTCAACTCCCGGTCAGAGCACATGCCTGGGTTGCGGATTTGGTCCCTGGTCAGGACACGTGCAAGAGGCAGCGGTCAATGTTTCTCCCTCACATCGATGTTTCCCTCCCTGTCTTTCTCCCCTCTCTCTAAAAAATAAATAAAAAGTTTTACCGGCACACAGCCACACCTCCACTTACATATTGTCTGTGGCTGCTCTAAGGCTGTGAAGGCGAAGTTGGGTAATTACGACAGAGACCACATGGGCTGCGAAGCCTCACGTAGCACTTACGATCTGGCCCTTTAAAGGAAGCGTGCTGTCCGCGGGTCCAGGAGTCTCAGCCTCTGAGGCTGCACTACGCTGGCAAGACCTGCATGTCCCTGGGGCTGTGAGCGATGATTGTAGGTAGAACTCAAAGGAATTTTTAAAGTTTAATAGTTCTGCACGTACTTTCACGTATGTTAGAAGAAAAGCAATAAGTAGTAAACCAGATGCACGATGCCTCACATTTTATTGCTTAAGACAAGGTTAAGTACAAAAGCGAGTCCAGTTCAGGAGAAGAATGATCGTAAGTGGTGCAGGATGATGAAATCTATCAAAAGGGGAGAGGGGAGTGGAGGTGACCCCGGGGTTACCATCAGTCCATGGCGCTGAGTGGTGACGGACAGGCCCCAGGGAGCCTGGCGCCCCCTGACGGTGCCCCCCCCACCCCTGGCCTACTTTTTTGAAGTGCACCATCACCAGCCTGAGCTTCTTGGACCCCCGCTGCCAGGCTGAGGACGCAGGTGACCAGTTTGTCTTACACAGCACCTACTCCAACTGTGGCATGCAAGTGACAGAAAATGTGATCAATAATGAGGTAAGAGCTGGGACAGGAAAGGTAACAGCCTAGTTCATGACCCCCTCAGGTGCCCGCTTGATCATCCAGGCTTCAGGGGCTTTGGGGAGAAGGGGGTGGTGCCCAGCAGGAAGACAAGATCAGGGTGGCTGTGGCGGGCTCCGCCTCCCCGTCTGTGAGAAGGGTGTATTGCGGGGAACACCCTCTGGGTCATTCCTGGCTCTGACAAGCTCCTTGGCTCTGCTCCTGCAGGTGATCGTCAACCTCCTGTCAAGCCCATCACCGAGGCAGGTGAGCTGGGTGGTCGCCATGCTAACGCATCTGGTCCGGGGGCCCTGGGGTCCCTTTCTGGCTTGGGAGGGAGCGGGCATCCGGAATCTCAGCCCCTGATCCTGGCATGCCACGTGTCTCCAGAGTGGCTCAGCCTCCCCTTCTGTACTGTGGGGACAGTACCGTTGAGAGTTATGTTCTCAGCCTCTCGTGTTGGCAGCTTCTAGTACGTATTGGCTGTGAAGCGTTGAGCAAATCGCTGAAGCTCCCTGGGCCCCAAGGTCATGTCTGGGAGCAGTGGCATCAGAAAGGATCCCCGTTGGGGTGCTCGCGAGCAGTCCCAGGGGTGACGCAGGGAAAGCACTTTCCGCTGGCCCAGCGCAGAGTGAGTTCTTGATAAATATTAGTTTGGTTTCTTCTTCTTTTTTTTTTAAGGTGAGAAAGAGGGTCAGGCATCTCCTCTGGACCATGTCCCCCGCTCCCACCCTGTCCCTCACCTTCCTGGCCAGGGAACTCACAGACTGACCAAGTTCCTGTCCCATCCCCCGCAGAAAAAAGTGCAGTGTATCAACACAGAAAGCCTCTCCTTCCAGCTGGGCCTCTACCTCACCCCGCAGTTCCTCCAGGCCTCCGACACCATCGAGCTGGGGCAGCAGGGCTTTGTGCAGGTACTGGACTTGACCTCCCAGGACTGCCAGCTCCTGGGATTCCTCAGAACATTTCTTCCCACCACTAGTACAGAGAAGATGGGAATGTAACTTTCCAGAGCAAGGAGGGAGCCAGCGTGGTGCATGACAGAGGGGAGAGAGAGAAAAGGGAGAGCTCAGACACGCCGATTAGAGTGTCACCTCCTCCTCCAGGCAGGCCCCTGACTGTCCCACCATCTGGGCTCAGGGGCAGAAACTCTGGAGTGAGTCTAGCGTATTTCACGAGGGCAGGCAGGGTGGAAGGTGAAGAGTGACTGCCGTGCCTCGCCCCCCTTGCCTGCCCTTGCAGGTGAGCATGTCTCCGTCAATCCCTGAGCTCATTCTCACGCTGGACAGCTGCCAGCTAGATTTGGGGCCTGAGGCAGACACCGTGGAACTCATCCAGCACCAGGCAGCCAAGGGCAGCTGTGTGAGCCTGCTGTCGCCAAGCCCTCGCGGCGACTTGCGCTTCAGCTTCCTCCTCCGTGGCTACATGGTGCCCACCCCCAAGGCTGGCATCCTCAACTGCTCCATATCCCTGAGTCTTGGGACTTGGTATCAGGTGAGTGGGGTCTGGGCCAGGCCCCATGCCAAGGGTGGCTTCCGGATCTGGGTGTTTCAGGAAGGGGCATGACAGCCCAGCAGGATGTCAGACCTGCTGGCAAAGGGCAGAGCCACAGTCAGGTGTGCGGCTTCTGGCTACCAGAGGTCGGTCCTCTTACTGCCACCCTACAGCCTCCGAGAGCTTTGCTGTGTCTTGGACACTGGTGGGATATGTAGCTGCATCTGTCCATCCGTCCAACCATCCACCCACCCGCCCGCCCGCCATCCTACCCAGCCTCTTCATCCACAGTCCTTCCACCGTCCCAGTCATCGGTCCCCACCCGCCACCATGAAGTAGGGCCACTAGTGCAACCTCAGCAAACAGGAGACCTCAGGGGAGAGGCTCAGGCGGAGGGGACGGCGTCCTGAGTTTCTGTTTACTGGTCACAGCGCTTCGCCATCCAGTGGCACCACCCTCCGGCACTCAGCCCTGGGCACATGGCCATTGCCAGGCCCTTGTGCACACAAGGGTCTCTGGTTGTGTGAACCTGGACAGGCCTCCTCCCTCCAGCCACAGTAAGCCCGGGCCTCCGGGCCAAGCTGGCTCATCTTTCCAAGTCGTTCCCCAGGATAACGGACGCAGTGCAGAATGCGCCCACAGTCCTCCTGGGAGTCAGGGGCCTCCCAGGAGCTCCCAGGAAACAGCCCATGAGTAGCCAAGGATTGTCTCCCCAGCACCCTTCCATAGCATGGATCTCTCAGGACTTGCTCAAGGGCTCCCAGCTAGACAGTGGTGAGATAAGATGCCAAGTCAAGGCCCTAGAGTGGGCTGTGACTGGATCACAGAGCCAGGGAGTAAACCTGAAAGCTTCCCCTCGGAGGCTGTGCCACACACCACTCTCTCCCTCCCGCAGAAAATCCACAGGATTGCCACCATGCGCCTGAACGTCGTCAGCCCTGGCATGTCTGGTGAGCACTCCCCAGGTCTCTCTGGGGTTCCAGGGTCTGAGGTCAGAGTGGGGCACAGCAGATGTCCCAGAGGGACTGGGGCCTCGGCTCACAGCAGGGAGGACACTAGAGGAGCAGCTCTGGGAGGAGGGCACGACAAGAGCTACCCAGCAGCCGGGAGTAGGATCCACAGCGGCATCTTCCAGACAGGAGAGCCTTTGCTTATGACCTCCCTGTGGGATAGGATTCCAGGCCTTTGGCTCTTCTCGGTCTGTGTTTGCTGGTTGACCTCATTAGGGGACGAGGCCTCCAGAATCCGTCTGGATGGGATGGAGGGAATCTTGGGGCAATGCCGGCCTCATCTGGAGGCCCCGGTGTGGAGGATGCCCCTTCAGCCCAGCACCCTCCAGCCTCTTTGTTAGTTGCCTCTGGGCCCAGGCCCCCACCAGGCAGAAGAGTCCCTGATGCTGGAGGCGGAGGTGGGGTCAGCTGCCTCTTTGCCCCCCAGCCCTGGCCAGGATGGAGCTCCAGCTCACAGCTCACACCCAGGAGAGAAAGGCTAATCACCACGTGGCATGGATAGGAGCGCAGGACCAAGGGGTCACATGCACACAGGAGTCAGGAGCGTGGCAGGAACAAGGCTTGGGGAAAACCCAAGAGCAGCGCTAAAGAGCCCTCTGAGGGGCCCTGCCCGTCCCAACCACGGGACCGGGCTCAGAGCGGGCAGGCAGCGACCTCAGGTCCCACAGCGAGGAGGGCCAGCCTCTGAACTCCCAGGCCCCCACTCACTTTTTGCCCAGATTATACCACCCACCCTCCCTAAAATGCACCTCCATCAGCCTTAGGAGGCAGAGGTGTGGCCCTGGATGGAGGTCTGCCTCGCCCCAACCCATCGGCTAAATGAAGAGACTGAGGTTCAGGGAAGTCAGGGCACTGGGCGAACTGGGACTCACGCCAAAAGCCGTGCTCCTGGCCAGCCCAAGAGCAGGGAGCCAGGCTGGGGGCCTGGGGGAGGCAGCAGCGCTGACTGCAGCTGTCGCTCCCTTGGCTGCCCAGGCAAAACACTCGTCCTGCCCGCTGTGCTGGGCATCACCTTCGGCGCCTTCCTCATCGGGGCCCTGCTCACCGCCGCGCTCTGGTATATCTACTCGCACACACGTGAGTATCCCAGGCCCCCACCGTGAGTGCTCAGGACCCCTCTGCCACCACCACCTGGGGGAGCCCAGCGAAGCCTCTTGGGGAGTGGGGAGCCCTGGCCGGGGCCCTGACCTCCGCCCCCGCCCCCAGGTCCCCCCAGCAAGCGGGAGCCCGTGGTGGCGGTGGCTGCCCCGGCCTCCTCAGAGAGCAGTAGCACCAACCACAGCATCGGGAGCACCCAGAGCACCCCCTGCTCCACCAGCAGCATGGCGTAGTGCCCAGCCTGGAGCCCTGGGGACCGCCCAGCCAGCCCTTGCCCATCAGGAGAGACTGAGCAGCCACCCGCTGGAAACCCCTGGTCATGAACTCACCCCGGGACCCAAACCCTCCCCTTCGACCAAGGACGGACCATGCCCTCCGCCTCTTTCCCGGAGGCCTGCTGCCAGCGCGGGCACCAGCCTGGAACGCCTTGGGACCGCCCCATCCCGCCCTGCAGAACCTTCAGACTCGGTGGGCCTGGGGTACAGCTGCCCAGGACCCCAGGGTGACAGAACACTGCCCTGTATGTCCACGTTGTTATAGAAACACAAGTCCCTGTTATTCTGACCTGGATCCAGCACTCGATGACCTGGGCTGGGCCTGGAGGTGAGAACTCAAAACAGACTCTGCTCAGCCCACTCAGGCCAAAAGCGCCTCCGCCATGACCGGCCGAGGACCACCGGGATCTGATCCCAGCAGCACAACTTTGGGGTCGGGGCGGGGGCACTGACGCCTAGGGATGCCCAGCCTGGGAACAGGGGAGCCTAGCTCCTTCCTGCAACTGTCACATGCGGACCCCCTCCCTCCTAGCCCGTCAGGAAGGCAGCAGATAGGAGTGGCCAGGCTGCCTGACCTGGGCCCACCCCTATATACTCACCACCAATAAATCAGACCATGAAACCAGTGTTGGGCTGGGAGAAAGGAAGGGATGCCTAAAATGGGGGCGGAGGGGGTTCAAATCCTGGGCCTGCCACCTATGGGCTGTGTGACCACAGGAAGATCTCGTGGCTCCCTCATCTGTAAACCAGGTAGAATTTTCAATCACATGGTCTCCATGGGCAGGTCTGCAAAGCAGTGCCTGGTGTGTGGTCGGCAGACATCAGGCCAGTTTTCATTTCACAGACAAGCCACCTGAGGCTCAGAAGGTCCCGAGCCACACATCTGGGCTCCTACACAATCCAGTTCCTGTACCTCTACAGCCCCCTACTGTCTGCAAAGGGAGCTGGAGGTCAAGGGTTAAATCAAACATTTTGCTTTTTTTTTTTAAGACAATTTAAAAAAAGATTTTATTTTTTAGAGGGGGAGGGAAAGCGGTATAGAAACATCAATGTGTAGTTGCCTCTTATGCGCCCCCTACTGGGGAGCTGGCCTGCAACACAGGCAGGTGCCCTAACTGGGAATTGAACCGGCAACCCTTTGGTTTGTAGGCTGGTGCTCAATCCACTGAGCCATACCAGCCAGGGCTAGATTAAGACTTTGTTTTAAATCCAGCCACACTCTGTCCCCAGGGGGCCTCAGGCAGGCACCCTTCCTTTTCCAGAAGGCCACTGAGAAGAAGAAATCTGTGGACCTGCACCAGGCAGGACCCTAGGCCTGCCAGGAAGCAGTCTGGGTGGGATGAAGACAGAACTACCCGCACAAGAGAACTGGGGAGCCCCCTGGCTGCCTCAGGAGAGAGGAAGGCGAGGCTAAGGGCCCCACAGTCTCAGAGACAGCATGTCTGATCTCAGCCTCCCACCCACCAGCCATCTCCTCTGCTGCCCAGAGCCCAGGTCCCTGGGGCAGTCTGGGCAGAATCAGGAAAGCAGAACAAAAGGCACCTAATACAGGAGTTCCCGAGGAGATGCAGGGACAGCATGGCCCCACCCCACCCCACTGCCAGCAGCTATACGGACAGGGAGGGCTCCAGCAGCTTCAGGACACCGCCCACCAGGTGCAGGCTTCCTGTGACCAGTACGTGGATGGCAGCAGCCTCTCGGAGTACCCTGGCCCCGCTGTCTGCCACGGGGTGGGCGAGAAGGCCCTGGGCGGGGCTCGGTGTCTGAAACACAGGGTCCCGGCCCTGGCTGATCCACTGCAAAGCGTGGGAGATGCAGCTGAAGACCAGGGAGCTGGTGCTGTGGGCATGGAGCGGGCAGGGTGCCAGCCCTGCAGGCTCCAGCCTCGGGGCGCTCCAGACGTCGGGGCCGGACTGGCCCTCGTGCAGGCGGCTCCAATGCCGCTGGTGCTCCAGGCAGCGGAGCAGCACCTGGTCCAGGGTCACCATGAAGTTCTGCTGGTCTGCAGGACACAGGGACGGGCACATCAGCGAGGGGGGTGGGGGAAGAGCAAGCACGCTGTGGACACCTGCTCAATTCAGGCCCTTTACATGCGTCGTCGGTCCTCAGTGAATGCTATGAATAAAGTGCAGCTGGGGGAGGTTCCGAGGTGTGCCCGGCGTCTCAGAGCTGGTCACAAGCAAGGCCCGGCAGTTTAGCTTCAAAGCTGGGGCACGCCTCCCGCTGGGCACGCCTCCCCACCCTGGCCTCAGTGGCTCCATCTGTAAAATGGGCAAGGTGCGACACGGGTGCACGGACACATTTCCAGAAACAGACTCCTGGACTCTCCCCAGACAGGCTGAAGTGGGGCCTCGAGAGCTGTGTTTTTTTTGTATTATTTAAAATTTTTTTGAAGGGGACCCACAGTTAAAAAAAAAAATTTTTTACAACGGCAACAGAGTACTCACGTATGTGTACATAAATATCTGGAACAGAATCTTCCTAAAACAGTAACTACCCTTACTTCATGCAAGACACAGACATTTTCTATTCTATCTCATTTACAATATAAAAGGTGGCTGAGACCCACTAAAGAGACTTCAAGAACCATCATTCGGTTTTAACTTGTATTCTGAAAAATGTTTTCCCCAGTAATTCCTTTTTAGTATTACAGTCACAAGCAAAATTCAAAATGTACCAAAGGACATTTATCCAATAAAATGAATCTAGCTCTTACCCCCGACTTCCAGTTCCGAAGCCCCCACCGTAACCAGCGGGGCAGTCCCCCTTGGGACCCTCCACACCCTGCCCACCTCAAGAAACCACGCCTGTCCCCTCTCACCTGCGTTATCCGTGGACGACACCTCTGCCAGGTTAGGGCAGAAAACAGCATAGTCGAACTGGCAGGGCTAGAAGGCCGAGGGGGAGGCGTGGCGTCAGGGTCCCGAGAAGATGCTCCACCCCGACGCCATCTTCCCACACAGCACCCCGGAACCCACGTACACACCCCCATCTCTGGAGATGCGCTCCCCACCCCCCGCATGATGCTGCATAAACCCAGCCGGGCACATCAGCGCCCCCCCCACCATCTACCACGCTGTGCCCTGCCTGGCTAGTGGTCTGGGCAGCCCACTGCACGGGTCGGGAAACAGAGGCTTGGGGGCGGGGGTACAGCTTAGAGTCACCCAGCTACTGAGCAGCCTCTAACTCCAGGAATGAGCCCCATTCTACAATTGAGGAAAGGGAGGTTCAGGGATGAAGGCACCACTGGGGATGGGGGACTGTCACAGAGCCAGAGCGGGACTGGGCTGCCTGTGGCCCCACGAGCAGCCAGCCTCTCACCTGCAGCAGCTTCAGCAGGGTGGCGGCATCCCGGTCCCCAGTAGAGTTGAAGAGCAAGACGCAAACTTCAGGCCCCCTGTGAGAGGTGCGGGGAGGCGGGTAAGAGGGCACCTCCCACCTCCTACCCTCTGTCCTGAAACCTCCCTCCTCCCTGTGGGCAGCCGATTGGCCCCATCCTTCCCGGAGCCCCACTCCTACCGGCGCTCACCTGCTGGGCCTCTCCAGGCGGTGCAGCGCCTGTCTGAACCAGCGCACACAGGCTTGCACGCTGCTAGAGGTGTGCGCACCGTCCAGGTACCAGGTGAGGGGCCCACGCCGCAGTATCTGTGACCGGCCCAGCCACTCTGTGCCCTGAAGACCTGGGGGTAGGGGACAAGGCAGCTCCTAGCCGTGGAGGCCCTCCCACATCTTTTCTGCACTCTGGTCCTCAACTCCCACACAGTACCCACCCCCAGTGCCCCGTGTGAGTGCCCTGTCTGAGCTCCCCGTCTGAGGAGCTGAGCAGCCCAGGAGCCCATGACTGGGTGCTGGTCAGTGGGATAAGCCCTTCTGCCGCCTCATCTGGCGGAATCTTCTAGGCAGCCCTTAGCTCAGAAAGATGAGGTAACAGTGCAATGAGTCTTGGGGCTGGGATGTAATCCAAGGTCTGCCCGGCTCCTGGGCTCCGTCATGGCCCTGACGCGGGGCCTGGCATGTGGCGGGCACGCTGGAGCCATTTGCTGAGGCCCTCTAACAGTCGCAAGCACCTACTATGTGCTGAAAGCTTGGAGGAAAGCAAGGAGCCTGATATCACCATTCCCAAGAGCCTCATGGTCTTATGATGGCGACAATGACAAGAGTGACTGTAACGCCAGCTACCACGGGCTGGGCGCTTTATCCCCCACTTGTCAGCCTCCAGGCTCAGTCCCTCGTGTGGCAGGTGAGGAGACCGAGGCTCACAGGAAGTGCATGAACTCAACGTCAGGGAAGTGTACTGACTTTGAGTCCCTTCCCTTGGGCCCCCTATCCATTGCCCCAGCTCTGGAATAGGAAAGTGAAAGAAACATCTGGAGGGACATGGCTGGGCAGGGGAGCCTAACTCACCGAGCCGCATGGGGGATGTGGGCTGGAACACAGGCGCCAGAGGCAGCTGACACAGGGGGCTTGGCCTGGACGCTTTCAGCTCCCCGATGCCTGGGAGGCAGGGAGGGCTGTGTGGGACTGGGTATTCTCAGAGCCCTCAGGGCAGGCTCCTTGTGTCCCCTGCCCCCTAGCCTGCCCACTTACCTTGGTGGTCCTTTTGCTGCAGCCAGCAGCGGGCCAGCTGCAAGGCCAGGGCGGCATTGGACCGCTGGTGCTCTCCCTCCAGGCCCAGGGCCAGCGGCGGCCCCCCTTCCTCCAGGGCTTCCAGCGGTGGGCACAGGTACAGGGGACACTGCCGAGGAGTCGGGAGCCCTTCTGATGTCATCCGCCCTTCCATCTGTCCCCACCAACCAGGACCCACCAAGACCTGCTCCTAGAACCAAGGCATGCCCCAGCCGGACGAGCCGCTGGCCCTCACTGAACAGAGAAGCAAATGGAAGCCCGAGGGCACAAAGCAGCTCCCAGCACTTCCGGTCAGACTCACTGCGATCTGCTCGGCCCGCTCCTTCAGCACTGCCAGGGGGCCGTCCGCCTGCGGCACAGTGAAGGCGGGGACGCCACGCTGCGGGGGACAGAGACAGGGAGGCGGGCTGCTGAGGGTCCTCCGCCTCTATCTCCGGACCTCACAGGCCCTATGGAACCCCTCCATGGGAAGACTAAGGCTGGAGATGAAGTTCAACTTACTCTAGTCACACAGAGAGCTGAGGCAAGAACTCAGAGCCCATGATGCCCAAGGCCTCTCCTGAATCAGATAGGAAGGACCCCGCCCCAGCCCACTTCCCTGAACCTGAAGGGCCAGGCCCAGGCTACCCATGCGCCTCCCCTCCCTAGGGCTGCCTGGTCACCTTGAAGATGCCCCCTTTCTGCCATGCGATCTTCTCCATCGTGTCCCCCAGAAGGCTGGTGTGGTCGATGCCGAGAGAGGAGACTCCACATACCACAGGCTTCCTGCAGAAGACAAAAGCGCCATGATGCCCTGCCCTGGGCCACCTGGGCTCGTGGCCGCCATCCCTCTCCCCAAGCTGCTGCCCTCACCTGACGATGTTAGTGCAGTCATAAGCCCCACCGATACCCACTTCCACCACTGCCAGGTCCACCTGCGGAGAAAGAGAGGGCATGGCAGCAAGTGCAGGGGCACCTGGATGCCACATGCGAGTCCCCCGCCTATTTAAGATTCCCCTCCCCACAGCCTTCGACACAGGGCTCTGGGGAACGGGCACGCACCTTCTCTTGGAGGAAGACATGGAAGGCCAGAAGCGTGAGGAAGCGGAAGTATCCGGGCATGGAGACGCAGCTGTTGCTGTCCTGTGGACATGAACATGTCAGAGCCTGAGGCCCCTGCAGCCTCTGCCTGGGGAGATGGGGTCCTGGGACGTGTAGCTCCTCTTAGGCCCATCTGCCCACTCCAGTACCCCCTTCCCTGCCCCCACCCCCACCCCCCAGCCCTCCTGCCTAGAAACCTTGGTCTCCTCCAGGCGATGATAGAGGCGCCAGAAGTGCTTGGTGAAGAGCTCGGGGCTAATGGGCTGCCCGTTGATCCGGATCCGCTCGCGTACCTGCACCAGGTGGGGAGAGCTGCCGGGAGACCTGAGGTCATCGAGACTCCCTGCACAAGCCCCCCGGGCCCTCCCCACACCCCCACAGATCTGATCAGGTCACCGTCCTGCTGAACACGCTCCCGTGGCTTCCCCCTGCCCTCCAGAGTCTGAGCTCTTCAGCTGGGCCACCAGGGCCTTGCAGGGCTGATGCCACTGACCTGTCTCACCTCTCCTGAGTCCCTCGATAGTCCCCTGTGCCCCAGCCTTCCTGTGCGTCCCCGGGCTGGCCCATGAGGCTACACAGCCTCAAGTCAAAGGCTAGGGTTTTACCCAAAAACTTACTTCAGCAGGGAGATTGTTGGCTTACATTTGAATCCTGAAAGACCCTCTTGTATTATGAGTCTTTCTATTTCTTTGTTTTGAATAAACAACTGGTTAGGGAAAACACAATGGCCTGAAATGACCTCAGTGAGCTGGTTTCAGATGCTTAGAGGTCCCTTGAAGGAAATGATTACAGAAAAGAAGGCCAAAGTCTTAAATGCCCCAACCCCAAGGACTGATTCCCAAGCAATGAACCATCAGGTGAACCCCATGCTTTACAGGTGACCCGCTAAGGAGAGGCACATACCGCATACTGCCCAGGAAGAGGGGTCCATTGTCTTCCTGTCCCCCACCCGCCCTGCCCATCTGTGGGCGTGAGTCTAGAAGCCTGAATGCGACCAAGAGGGAGAGCTGGCTTGAGGACAAAGCAGCCACTGAGGCTGGCAGGGGACGGGCCCCTGCGCTGCCCACTCAGGAGGCAGCGTGTGTGTCATAAACCACCCTCACCCTTCAAGCCCGCACAAGCCAGCTTTTTTGCTCCTTACTGCACAGGCGTCCTAACTGATAAACGTTCCTACGTGATCTAAAAATTGTATATGGAATTTAAGTTAATAAAGAGCCATGTGACTCTTATAGCTGTATTCAGTGGATACATTCACGTTATTGTCACCCTTCCTCAACTTTTTTCATTATGAAAATTAGAGACTGCCATAGACTTGAGCGACTGTGGTGAGTGCTCATTAAATGCGTGTTGAATGAATCAAAAATGGGCAGAGAGAGAGGCAGCTGAGCACCGAGGGGTGACTCTGGCTATGAGCTGCTGGCTGGCTCCACGGCCCCCCGAGAGCTAGGAGACTCTACATCCCTAGACACCTCAGTACCTAAAGAATCCTGTCTTCAGGCCGTAGCTCCGGAGGATGCGTTCAGTGAAGGCACAGGTGGAGCCCTGGGAAACAAAGTTCTTGTCTGGGCAGTCCCCACCGCCCCCACCCCACCAAGTGGATACACTTCCCCGGGGTCCTGTCCTTCACCTTTCCCTTCGTCCCAGTGACATGGATGATGTTCAGCTGGTCCAAGTCTTCCACCTGGGACGGAAAGACAAGGTCCTCAACGAGACTCACAGACAAACAGGAGTGGGATGGGGGGTGGTCACAGGCCCCACCCACTTTACCTGCAGCCCACTCTGTGCCAAGTACAGCTTCATGGCTTCCAGCTGTGTCTGGGGGTCACCCCGCTGGCGCTTCGCCTGCTCCAGGTAGTTGGCATTGGTCTGCAGGGTATTGAGTGTGCGCACAGCTTCCTGTCAAACACAGCCCCCAGGGAGCAAGTTAAGGCTCAGTAGGCATGTACAGGGACAGTTGTGTCCAGCACGCACCAGTGGTCAGGCCAGGCACCAGCCCGCTCTACCAGCCCTGCCGCTCCAGCCTAGAGGTTAGACACCAGTGAGAGAGAAGTGGCATCATTCCAGCTCTGGCAGAAACGGGAGCCTGGGGCAGCTCAGCCCCACCCAGGAGCAACAGGCTAAGCAAGTAACATGACTCATGGAATTAGCCTGGCTTCTGGTTAGGGCTCCGCAGGCTGCATCCCTGGGGCCTTTGCCCTCATTCCCTCCCATGGGGTCCACCACCATATGGGGCCCCTACTAGGCTGGGGCCAGAACCACAGAAGGGTGTGATTCTTAGATCTGGAGGAATTAGCACAGGGAATTCCTAGAGTCTTCCATGTCTAACCCTGAGGATTAGGATTCCACACTCTGGTCGAGCTGCTAGAATACAAGGTATTGAAATATTTTCTAAATTATTAAGAGAGGGGTGGTTTTCCCATGTTGAGATAAGATGATGGTTGTTTAAATTCTCCAAAGAAACTTTTTTGGGGGGCCTGCAGGGATATTTTGTGTTCACGTGTCCAAAAAAAGAATAAATTGGCTTTCTCATGCTCCCCTTGCCCGCCCCGCCATCCCCTCCCCCCAAAAAACACACAACAGAATAGAGCTGCTGAAGTCACCAGATAGGAGGAGGCTGGGAGGGAGAAAGGATGCGCCCAGGGTCACCCAGCCATGAAGGCAGGTAGGTCAGCCTCAGGAGGGTCCACCCTGGGGCTAAGAGTGGGAGTGCTGCTTACTTCCCCTCAGGACCTCAGTGGTTGGTTGGAGGGCCCACCCATCATACTGATATGCCTGCCATCTGACTGCTGGCCCAGGGCATAGAGTCAGGAGGCAGTTTCCTGTTTTCAGGATTCTTGCCCCGCCCCGGCCCCGGCCCCCGCCCCCGCCCCACTGCCCCTGATTCCTGACTCCGGAGACTACATACAGAGCACCAGGACCCCAGTTGAGCCACTGGACCTCTTGGTCCCATCACCGGGCGCCCCTCCCAACTTTAACGCGGGACACTTCAGCCTCAGAATTTCCAGATCCGGCCTCCCAGGCCCAACTTCCTGGTCCCTCCCCGCAATCCCGGACTCCAGGATGCAAACCCCAACCCCACCCCGAGCTTCCCATTCTCAGGGCTCTTGGTGCCCTCCTCGGCTGGCGCCTCCGGATGCAGTGTGTCTCAGGTCTGGCCCACATGTCATCGCGTGACCGCCAGCCTGCCTGCTGGATACCTGATACTCCATGCCGGGCTCCTGCGGCGCGGGCCTTACGCTCAACGCTCGCCGTCCAGCGACCCTGGGCACTGCACCACGCAAAGAAACCGCTGCCAGGAAGAGAGCCGCGCGCAGGTGGCTGCGCGCCCGGGGCATGGTCGGGGAGCGGACAACCTCACCCTAGGCCTGAGCCGCAGACGCCACGCCCCCTACCTCCCGTGCACCGCCCCAACACGCCCTCCGCCAGTGAGCACCGCCCAAGGAATCCACCGGCACCAATAAGAATCCGCGGGTGCCATCTTTGTGAGGGGCAGTCCCCGGAGCGGACGCCTTCGCCCATATCTATGAGGGGCAAGCTCCTTGGGACGCGTCTGACTTACACAAACTTGCACCGCCAAAATTGCCATTCCCAGTCAGCAGGCCTCAGCTTCTGCTCCCGGCCAGAAACAGCCCCGAACCAACTACGATTCCGACGAAATGACCTGTGGAGGTCACTGAACTCGGCCCCGATTGCCACAACTCAACGCGGAGACTGAAGGCTGCGGTCTCTGCCCTCGCGAATCTAACAGCCCTATCGCAGGCCAATAGACCAAAAACCAGGCACCTACGCTGCTGGGTTCCTAGCCGAGCCTGGGCAGCCTGGCAAGTCTTCCTGGAAGAAAGCAACATCATAGGGGAGGCCTGGGGATGAGGGGGAGTCAGCGAGGTATAGGGATGGGAAATAGGTTTCCAGGAAAATGGAGGGAAAGATATGTGAAAAGCAGACGGCTAGAGAGGGAGAACTAGGCACCCAAGGGAACTGGACTTGCGCCGGGGGGTCTAGTTGCCCCATAGTGACTGCATGCTAGATCCAGCAGTTAGTCCTCAGCTCTGTCCTCTGTGCACTGTAGCCTGATAAGGAATTTGGATTCAATTTGGGCGACAATAAAATGGTTTTAAAAGAGATCGCACGATCAGATTTGCGCTTGAAGATTTGCTGTGTGGAGGAGTGCCTTTCTGTTTACTGTCTGGGATGCTGCCTGATTCATGAATTATTTAATGAGGCCAGTTAGATCTTAAAATTAAAAAAAGAAAAGGGTGGGTGGTGGTCAGAACTTTTCCTATTCCTTTCTTGGCCTCAACTACTAACATGGAAAAAGTACAATAGTACGGAGATTCTCTTTTTACAGCTGAAGTTTACAAAGGACCGGGGTGGGATGGGCTGCAAATATCCCTCTAGGGAAGTGCCCACAGATGAGAGGCCATCCTTCAAGCTACTGATAAAATTTCAGGACCTCTCTCCCTCTTTCCTGCAGGCATTGGGGTAAACATGTATCAGAGACTGATTTTGAAATAAATGTGTTGGGAAGATTCCTTCACTGGCTGGCTGGGCTTGGTCTCTTCTTCCTCGCTGCCTGGTGCCCCCACCTGGCCCCGTGGGAGATAGAAATCTTTACTCTCTTGTTTCTTTCTAAGTCATTGAAACTCCCTCTATACATGTACATGTATATAATTTAGTAACTGCATAAAAAGTGATCATGAAGAAGCTTTCAATGGTTTTCTTTTGCTTACCCCCTACCCCAACCTTCCTCCTTCGGAAATCTTTGACAACCAACAATGTGTCCCACAGTTTTCTATGTCCATGAAATCACAGGCGCTCCTAGATATCCACAGGGCCTTGTCAACGCAGGTGATGATATTTTCTGTGTCTTAATTTCTTACTCAGCAATAAGTTTATAAGGATACCTCTAAGACATTGACTTAGTAGCCTTGGCTCGTGTGGCTTGGTGGGCTGAACACCGGCCCGTGAACCGAGAGGTTCGATTCCCAGTCAGGGCACATGCCTGGGTTGCAGGCCAGGTCCCCAATCGGGGGGGTGTGAGAGGCAACCGATCGATGTTTTTCTCCCTCTCCCTCCCTCCCTTCTCTGCTCTCTAAAAATAAGTAAATAATATGACGTTGACTTAGCAAACAGTTAAGTAGCACCCAGACACTGTTCTAAACACTTTCTGCATAGTTTAATCATCACAAGCCTATGAAACAGGTGCTAGTATTATCCTTGTTTCATCCTTGTCTAACAGGTTAAGAAACTGAGGTGCAAAGGAATAAAGGCACAAACACACGTCATAAAATCAAGTTCATGGCACTCTGGCACTGGAGTCCTTGTTCCCAGCCTCTGTGCCTTCCTCCTTCCCCCGCTACCCTCCCGGGGTGCAGACTGCTACTCAGTGGCAGTGGCAGTACCATAATGCGCCCCTACCTGCCTGCCAAAGGGCATTCACAGAACCTTCCATGGCTTGCTGGGTGGAGAGCACGTACTTGGGGCTTTCATTCCTGCGGTGAAATGTCACAGAGCTTGCATGCCCTCCCTCCCATGCTGTAACCTTTGCATCCCACCAGCTGTGTGTGAGGAAGGCACCCCTTTCCCAGAGTGTTCCGCAGATTGCTGGGTGCACCTCGTCATCATAACTCTGCAGTTTCCTGGCTGCAGTGAACTTGAACATCTTTGCACACATTCATTTCAATAAACTGCCTTGACCCATTTTTCTAATGTCCTTTTATCACCTTCTTGTTGAGCATAAAAGCATGTTGGGTATCACAGATAGTATTCCTCAGTTCTGTCCTATACAACAAGTTTTCTTTCTCGGAACTGACTGTTGGTGGCCTCCACTGATTCATATGTAAGGGGGATTAGGTGGGGGGGACACGACATTAGAACTCTTGGGCTCTTCTTCCAAGAATGAGGTCCCAGGGAAAATGACAAGCCGGGGGAGACTCCCTCCTCTGACGTGAGGTGGAAAACCCAACTTGCCTGTGTTCCTGAATCTTAGCTGACTTCTTCCCCTTTGTCCAGAGCAAAGCTGTCCATGTCGACCCTCCCCGCTGACCTGTGACAGGCCATCTCCAGAGTCGGGAGGGTTTACAGTCCTGGCAATCATTGAGCTGCAGACCTCAGCTCCAGTGGAAAACAGAAAGAGACGTACAGGCACGGAAGGCACGAAACAGCACAGAAAATTCCAGGGATCCTACCTGGTGTGCTCCTAGTTGTACAGGAAATTCTAAGTGGTGACCAAGGCCTTGGCAAAGCCACTCAATGGCCTTGGGCAGGTCACCTGTTCCCTGGGCCCATTTACTCCATGGTCTCCAAGGACAGTTTTCATAGCCAGCAATGCTGGGAAATGTAGGTGTAAAATTTAAGAGGGAGGGAGCAGAATAGACGTATCTTCTTTTCCTTATTAAAACATTCCCTTACCCTTTTTTTTTTTTTTGAAGATTTATTTATTTATTTTTAGAGAGAGGGGAAGGGAGTGAGAAAGAGAGGAAGAAAAACATCAATGTGTGGTTGCCTCTCATATGCCCCCAAGTAGGGATGTGGCTCACAATTCAGGCACGTGCCCTGACTGGGAATCAAACTGGCAACCCTTTGGTTCGCAGGCTGATGCTCAATCCGCTGAGCCACACCAGCCAGGGCATATTCCCTAACGTTTCATTTTATTTTTAAATTAGTATTTTTTGGATGGATAATACATTGTATCATTCAAATAGGTAAAAAAGATAAACAATGAAAACTGCCCTCCAGGTCCCAGTATTCTAATTCCCCTCCCCCAAAAGCAAAGTTATGTTTCTTGTAATCTTTCCAGAGAAATTTTGTGCATTTACAAGCAAATACAAATATATATAAATTTCCCTGTTATAGTTACAGATGGCAGACCATACATGCAAGTCTGTGTTGTACTTCTTCCACATGTGTTATATCTTGGACCTTACTCTGAGCAGCGTCCTCACGTAAGACCCTCCCCATTAGTGAATTTGTTCCAGCTGCACGGTGCTCCTTGATGTGGAAGTACTGCTGTGTGTTTGGCTGGTCTCCTATTGATAGACATCAGAGTTTCCAGTATTTTGCCATCACAAGCAATGTTTTTACCCTCTTTACCCTCATTATTTCTTCCATGTGTGAGTGTATCTGATGCATGAATTCCAAGTGTAACTGCTGGGGAGGAGGAGATTTGCATTTGACACTTTCGTACATATTGCCACATTGTCCCCCAGAGGGGTGCGGCTGGTTTCTGCCCCACAGCCCCCATTTGGCTAGAGCCAGCTGTTTCTTCACCAACACAGACCATTAGTCAGCTTTGGTCCTTGCCAATCGCGTAGGTGAAAAAATGGATTCTCAGAGTAGTTATCAGTTGCGCTTATTTTATTTAGAGGAGGCAGAGCAGTTTTTCTTATTTTAAAAAACTCTATCTCCTTTATGGTCTGCTGACCTCCTTTGTATCATTATTTGAAAAGTCAGAGGTGCTCGTAGAAGAAAACAGAGAGATGTGTAAAGGACAAAATCAAAGGCAACTTTATGTCACACCTGGAGAACCACTGTTACCACCAGGACAGCATTTCCACTCTCTAGAAAAACCAATAGGAACAAAGCCATTGTTTGGAGAGGAAAGAAAACAAGGGTATAGGGAAGCTGGCAAGTGAGCCAGTGTCCACCTGCCGGAGGCTGAGGCGCAGGTGTGTGGAGGGCGAAAGGGGGCCCAGGGCCCCTGCTCTAACCCCAGCCTTCCCAAGGAGAAAGGCTGTCACTGATCCTTTCATTCACTCGCTCCTTCATTTGATGAGAAACTGTCTCTGCCAGACCCTGAGTTGGGTGCTGGGGACAATGGGTTCTGGGAACAGGAGCAAATTTACAGAGGATCATACGTATTTGCAAACCCTGATCAGAACCACCCTCGTTGCTTATAGGGGCAGGAGGAGGTGGAGGCCCAGAGAAGGAAAGGTCAGAGACGGGCTGGAGTCGCACAGCAGGCCCGCAAAGGCACGGTGCTGTGCCTGCTGCGGACTTTCTGAGCTCAGACCTGCCTGATTCTGCCCCTCTCCTGCCCCGTCACGCCTTTAGGGTTAATAAAGCCCGCAGCCCACCGAGGCCTGGCCCCGGCAAGGAATTGGCCTTGGCCTCCTCTTCCACCTCCAAGCTTTGCTCACATTTGCCTCTGCCTTGAAACACCTTTGGGTGAGTTGCTTTTAGCTAAGATGTATTAAGCACTGATCCTTGTACCTGGCATTGCGATCTCTTTCCTACCTCTTGAGAAGTGTGTGGATTGGACAAGATCCCCATTTTGCAGGTGGAGAAATGGAGGCTCCCAGAGGCTAAGCACCTCACCCAGGGTGACACGGACTGTATGTGGCAGAGCCAAGATTCAAACCCTGGTTTGCTGACACTAGACTCTGCCCTTACTCACCACCCCCTGTCTTGTCCCCCTGGCTTTCTGCTGCTGATGTGCTGTGTGACCCTGGGCAACTCCTTAGTAGGGCAAGGGCTGAAATGAGCTCTTTTTCTTTTTTCTTTTTTAATCCTCACGCAAGGACATTTTTTTCATTGTTTTAAAGGCGGGTGGGGAGAGAAACAACGATGTGGAAGAAAACCATCAATTGGTTGCCCTCTTGTATGTGTCCTGACTGTGGATTGCACCTGCAACCGGGGTCTGTGCTCTAACCGGGAATCGAACCCACGACCTTTCTGACTATGAGACCACATGTCAACCAACTAAGTCACACTGAGCGGGGCCGAAATGAGCCCTTGACAAGCCCGTAATTTCTGGGGCTGTCTTTGGGCAAGGGGTGGAGTGTCTCATTGAGGACAAGTTTCTAAAAGGCTACCGCAGTCCGGAGGGCCAGGACTCGGTCGGTCCGGCTGCCCCTTGCCTCCACCCAGGGCCCTGTGGAGACCGGAGGAGCTTCAAGCTCACTGGCAGGTTTGTGCAGAAGTCTGGCATTGAGAAGGGAAGGCAGCTGTGGCATGGCCACTCCGGGGCTCTGACACTCTGATGTCCTTAAGGACTCCTCCAACTCCGAAGATCTATTTACATACAGTGACCTACAAGGAAACGCTTTCCTGTAACTGCAGGAAGAAAACTTGCCTTAGGCAAAATTCGTATCATCGGTGGGCCAGCCTCTCCCAACCCTAACCCTGATGCTGGCTGCTAACGTGTTCACGGATTTAGCTTATTACGAGGACAAACTGGTCTCCCTTTGACCCTGTGATTCCATTGTAAAAATGACCCTGGAAACAATTGGAGCTGTGATCAGAGACGCACATCTTCCATCTCTGGTGGCAGGTGACACAGCTGATGACAGCCCCCTCCCTGATACCCTTTGTTCTCTGGGCTCCCCGCCCCCTCCCTCCGGCTTCTCCTCCTTCCTTGCTGGCAGGACCTTCTCCAACATCTTCCCATTGGAGGGTCTGGGGCTCACACCTTTCTCCAAGGTTCTGCTGTCTCAGATCTGGGATAACACCTGACTTTCAAATGTCTCTTTTTGGTGACCGATGGCCCATGAGCATCTGATGGCACCTAAACTGGTCAGATCTGCAACCCGTGTTCCCTTGCCACCCCAAACTCTGCTCGTGTCCAGGCCGTGCCAGCTCGGAAACAGCTCCACCATCCACCCAGCTGGCCACGTCTAAAACAGCCTCACCCTGGGTTCCCGTCCAGCCTCGCCCCCGCCCCCACCATCACAGGCCTGCCCACTCAACCCCGCGGCCTTCCCTCCGGGCAGCCCTGCGCTCTGGGCCGCTGGTGTCGCTCTACTTTCCAGCCTCTTTGCTGCTGCTCCTCTCAACCCTACAGCGGCTCCCATATTTTTTAAAGAAAATCTGATCTCGTCTCTCTTCTGCTTAAAACCCTCCAGCGGATGCGTTCCCACCGTACTTAGGATGAAATCCAAACTTTGGATCCCCACTTTGCTCATCATCAGCCCCAGCCCTGCTGGCCTCCCCTCGGATCCTCAGAGAGACCCCCCTCACGCCCACCTTCACAAAAGCCCACAGCCAGTGAGCACGCAGCATTGAAGGCACTCAGTTAGCCTTCAAGGGAAACTGAGGCACAGAGAGGTTACTCCGCCAGCCAGAGGTCACACGGAGCGAATGCGGAACAAAGCCTCAGAGCCTTTGCACTGGCAGTTTACTCAGCCTGCAACATTCTTTACCTGAGTCCACATGACTGACTCCCAGTCATTCCAGGTTTCTGCTCAAATGTCACATTCCTGCTCTTCCCTCTTTTCACTGTCCGCCGTTGTACATTTTTTGAATTTTGAACCATGTGCTTGCATTAGCATTTCCGAAGAGATATTTTTTAAAAGAGTGTTATGAATTGCAATATAAGAAGGCTATTAAGGGAACAAACCCGGCGGTGAGACCGTGTGGACGGTGGGATCCTATTTTTATTCAAATAACTATAATTTAGAAGGAGCCTGGAAGTTATTCTATAAATGGTACCTGTGAGTAGCTCCAGGTGGCCAGGCTAAGAGGCAACTTTTGTTCTCCTTTTGCTTGTATGTATTTTATCAAAATTTCCTCTGGGAACATGCATAATTAGAAAGAAGAACAAACGATTCCTACCACACTGGGTACTTGTACCTCAGACCTTGTCTTGACCAGCCTTTTTTTTTTTTTTTTTTTTTTTTTTTTTTTGAGAGAGGGGAAGGGAAGGAG
Source organism: Pteronotus mesoamericanus (assembly GCF_021234165.1). Lineage (NCBI taxonomy): Eukaryota > Metazoa > Chordata > Mammalia > Chiroptera > Mormoopidae > Pteronotus > Pteronotus mesoamericanus. The sequence goes on from NW_026555258.1 coordinate 6,291,129, forward strand.
AGAGAGGGGCAGGATCATCAACACAAGAGAGAAGCATCGACTGGTTGCCTTCTGTTTGCCTCCTTGACCGGGGACCAAACCCCAATCCAGGCATGTGCCCTGAATGGGAATTGAACTGGTAACCTTTTGCTTTGCAGGATGATGCTTAAGCAACTGAGCCACACTGGCCAGGGCTTTGCCCACTCTCTTGTTCAGCGGTTCAGGCCACGGAGGCCCAGCAAAGGGCCAGAACTGACCTGGGACCAGGCGTGGTTCCTCAGCAGTTCCTGGGGTACCCGTCACAGCCAAGAGGGGCCCTGGAGGGCATCAGGCACGTGGTACGGGGCCCTGTGGCAGCCAGGCCACAGCAGGGCTGGCTCAGGCCTGCCTCCCCCGCTTTGAGCTGGTGAAAGCCTTCTCTACCCAAACCTGAGATTAGCTGTCTTACTGCTTCTCAGAGGAAACAATGTACAGGAGGGTTTCTTTTTCCATTTGTTATCCCTGCCTCTGTGACCACCGTTGTATGTGGCACCTGCTTCCCAGGAGTAAGGTTTATCGAGGCTTCTCCTTGCCAGGCACTGTGCTGAGCCTATTTTTACAGGTGAGGAAACTGAGGGCCCAAGGAGAGGAGTCACCTGAGAAGGTGACCAGCTAAAAAGACTCAGCTCAGTCCCAGTTCTGTTTGGTTTCCGGGGCTACTGATTCTGCCTCTCTGATCGAGCTGGGGAACCTCTGGCTAATTTTTTTCATTTGTAACTTGGATTTTCTTACATGATAGTTGATGTGGGTTCTTTCCAGGCATTTTCACTGTGCAGAGACATTTACATGCACCTGTCTCACCGGATCTTCACCCACCCTGAGAGGGACCTTCTGTTCTGGGACCCATTTCTCAGGGGAGGCCACAAAGGCCTAACGGGGGAAGCGACTTAGTCATTCAGGGGCCCCGGACTCCACCCTCAGGCCACCCGTGGACCCTGCTCCACTTGCTCTGTGCCCCGTGAGGTGACCTGGTCATCTGGTCAACAAAGCTCTGGCCTTGAGCTGGCTCTAACTTCACAGGGAAGCCCGACTGCTGGTGAGGAGCCCCACCCCACCCCCCGCTCCCTGGGGGCTGCCCTCAATCCTTTCTCCCCTGGTGAGGGACCCACCCCACGTGACCCCGGGCAATTGACTTGGTCTCTCCCGGGCCCTGGTCTCTTAAGCATGGGGCCCTAAGTGAACTCAGAGGAGCCACCTCGCCTCTCCTGCTGGGCAGAAAGTTGTGTCTGGAGGGGAGGCATGGCCCGGCCTGGGGCACAGCCCCAGGCAACGCTGGCTGAGGGGCTGCTGCCTGTGCATTCCTGGCCCTGAGCGCAGCCTCCGAAGGCACGGGAAGGGAGGGAGGCACCTTCTTGTGGTCCCCATTCCACAGAGGAGGAACCAGAGGCTTGGTGAGGTGACATGCCTTGTCTAGTGTCTAGCGGACATGATCCTAGATCTCCACGCTCGTTCCCTTGTAGCCAAGCCCAGGGTTCCCATCCCCAGCTCCCACCAGTCTCCGCCTGAGTCAGACTAGGAGGCTTCTGCTGCGGACCCTGGGGAGCCTCCTGGCTGTGCTGAGCCCTGCGGCTTCATCTGTGAAGCAGGGCCAAGGGCTGGATGGGGCCGAGGGCTGGATGAGGCCGAGCGAGAGGGTGCTGAGCCCAGAGCCCAGGCTCCACCCAAGTGCCAGAGTTTGAGATCTTTAAAGCGCTGAGGCCTTAACGGCTCTTAACTACACCTACTGGATCTATAAAACACAGACAGTAATGGTTTCAGATCTGTGACGGACAGATTGTGACAATGGGCACAGGGCCAAGCAAGTAGTGAGAACTCGGTTAATGTTGCCTTTATTGCTGTTGTTATTATCATTATTAAAATGAGACTAACAGTCCTTCACGGAGCAGTCCTGAGAGTTCTGTCAGGCCAAATCCAGCCTGCAGATCATGTTAACAGGGCTGGCACACAGGGGGACCCCAGATGTGGCCTCTCTCACCAGCCACGCCTGCCCTTCACCCAGTTCTGCTCTAGAGGCCACCCCTCCAGAGCCCCGCCACCACCTCACTGGGTGGGGGCTGCTGTGGAGCCTTTGGAGTTCAAGGCGGAGCTGTGAGGTCAACAGGGGTCCTTGGTCGCCCCAGGCCTTTAGCACAAGGTTTATCAATAACAAGGTTTTTCCTTGTGGTTCCCAAGTGTGGGACTATCGCTGTGGACCGTCTTGGACCCCTGAGGGATATTTATACCCATTCGTCCAAAAGAAACTAAGGCTTAGAGAGGCAGGCCGCCTGCCCAAGGTCAGTGTGTTCTCCTACCTGGAAGGAGGCAGGTTTAGCTGAGAAAGGCCCCCCGGAAGCGCTCAGCTGCTCCATGGCTGCTTCCCGCCACAGCTTCTCAGCGACTGGCCAGAAGGTAGCCAGGGACTTGGCACCTTTCATCCCTGAACTTCATGCTCCCCACCGGGACAGACAGAAAGTGATCACAGGTGACCTCTGTCAAGCCAAGGTCGCTCTGCTTGGCCTTCAGCTGGGCCGGAGGCGGGCCAGGGAGCTGAGGGGATACCTGAAACCCCGCCTCCTTTCCACCCAGAAGCCCAGGGCCTCCCCGGGCGTGCAGGGGGAAGCTCTTGGGTCCCTGCTCTCCTCTTGGGATCTGCCCAGGGACCTCTTGTCCTCCCTGAGGGTTCCAGAGTGCAGCATTTCCATGAGTTAAATAACAACTCGGTGGCAGTTCAAGGTGAGCTGGCAGGCAGGGCACTGAGGGAGAGGCACGTGGGAGGCTTGCAGCCCTTGGGGCTGGCTTCAGCAGGCCTCTGTTACTGCTGGAGCCTGCTTGTCCTGGTGTGGCCTGGCTGGGATCCAAGAGGAAGGGGACAGGATTCAGTGGCACTCCCGACCTAGGGAGTATGTGCTTGCTGGGGGGAGAGGCTGTGTTGCACCAAATCATTGGTCGGAAAGAAGCCAGAACAGGTCCATTCCCTGCCTGCAGGGTGACACTGAGGGCCCAGAGGCCAGTCCAAACAAGCTGGCAGTGATGTTCCTGTTTGCACACCTCTTGCTGGCTCACTCAGATGCTACTCTAAGTGCCCTGGGGTAATGGCCCTGCAGGCCCTGGGAGCTTTTGTTCTGGGACACACACCTACCTCCACCCACCTGGATGAAGCCCCTCACACCAGGGTTGGGGGCTGAAGCTGACAGACAGACCTGCCCTGCCCTGCCCCTACTCCTGACCTTCCTTCTGGGGGGTCCCATGGGGAGGTGGGGTGTAGGGGGAGCCTGGAGCCAGAAGCTCCAGTGTTTAGGGCCTTCTTTGGTTGTTTTGAAATATGGTTTAATTGCATGAATAAACATACGAATTCAGAAAATGAGAAAACACCGACGCATGGATAGAACCACCCCAAATAACCATGGGTAGTTTTAGTGATTCCTCCCATTTTTCTTATAATACGAGCTCAAGCAGTATGTTTTCCACCTGCTGCCTTTGGAACGTCTTTCTGGCACAGGGCATATATCCCTACATCCTCCCTCACGGCCCAGCGTTCCACCCCAGGGCCCTGACCAGCAGTGCAGGTGTTGCCTTGTTAGAGGTGCGCCACACACCGCTTGCGTGGGGGTGGGACGTCCACTGAGGCTGAAGCACTGCTCTTATTTATGCTGGTGAAGGTTTACACTTTTGCACACGTGGGGCTGCCCTGGACAGGATGCACACACTGGGCGGAGGTGGCAGAGAACGTGTTAGGGGCACAGCCTTTGAGGTTACAGGCCCCAGGGTGGCCACTGTACACTCAGTCATGTGCCCCTTCTGTCTATGGGACAAGAACCAACATGCACCTTCTCTACTGGGTCATTCTGTTAAGTCACGGCTATTGTCTGAGACTGTATGAGACCAGCTTGTTCTTAATCCTCCGTCATGGGAGAAGCTCCTGCTCAGTCCTCAGTTCCCTTCCTCCTCTTCTCCCGCGATCCTGCTGCCCCCCGCAGGGTTTCGAAGGAAGCACTCAGCTCAATGGCTCTTGCCAGGGTCACCACGGACTCCACGTGGGCAAATCCAATGGCAGCCCTCCTGTATTTTGGACCCATCAGCAGAATTCATTTAAATGATCATCCCCTCCTCCCAAAATATTCTGTCCCTTAGTTTCTGGAACCTACTCTCCCTCTGGTCACTTATTTTTTTTTTAAAAAACGATTTTATTTACTTACTTCTTAGAGAGAGGGGAAGGGAGGGAGGAAGAGAAGAAACGAAACATCAGTGTGACAGATACACCGATCTGTTGCCTCTTACACGCTCCCAGCTGGGGACCTGGCCCGCAACCCAGGCATATGCTCTGAATGGGAATCAAGCTAGTGACCTTTTGGTTCACAAGTTGGTGCTCAATCCACTGAGTCACACCAGCCAGGGCCTCCCCCTCCTCATCTTACATCATCTGTTGCCCAGATTCCAAGACAACATCTAAACATTGGCATGCCTGAGTGGGCCACGTCTCCCTTCTCCCCTCTTCCAGGGAGATAACAGACTATACAATTGCTCCTAAAAAATTCATAGGGGAATTCCTAGGTCCAAGAATATGAGCCTCTTATAAAAACACTTTATCCTTTAGAGGGAGAGAAAAAAAAAAAAAGTACCTTGGACAATTAAACCAAAACAATTATCTGTCATTTAAAAACCTAGCAACTTTTTGTCATAGGACATCTCGCTGTTTTTGGAGATTTTTTTGACTACTAGTTGTTCTGAGCTGAAGAGCATCCTCCCAAAATTCACTTCTACCCGGAAGCTCAGAATGAGACCTTTGAAAAGGCCTTTAGTTGGTTAAGATGAGGTCACACTGGGTCATGGTTAATCCTAAATCTGAGGACCAGTGTCCTCATTGAGTCACCACGAGGAAACAGAACAGTGACACGTCTATAAGCCGAGAACACCAAGGATTGTGGGCAGCCACCAGAAGCCGAGAGAGGCAGCGAACAGACTCCCTCAGAGCCTCTGAAAGAAACCAACCCTGCCCACATCTAGGTTTTGAGCTGTTAGCCTCCAAGTCCAACAGAACAGATGCGATTTGAAAGCCGCCATGATGGTGGTGATTTGTTACAGCAGCCCCCAAAAAACTAATCCATGGTCCAGAGACTTCTTACTTCCACTGGTGTGAAGCTGTGACCTGGGCCCATTTTCACAGTCCCGGTGAAGCGTTTTGCCAAGCTTTCTTCCTGGGCCCCCTTTGAGAGGCCTGCGTCTGTGACAAGATGTAGAATTTACCTCAAATGTGCCTGTCCCCAACTTGAGACCCAGCCTTCATATTGACTTCTGTCCTCTTGCCCCCTCACCACCTTAATCCAAGCCCCTGCCATCCCCTCAGCCCATACAGATCCTTCAGCTCTCTGGTCACTTCCTCTTGCCTCCCCCAAGAGCCTGGAGGGACCCTGTGAGCTACAGGTGTCCTTGTCGTCATTCCACCAATAGCCTTTTGCAGGCTCCAAATGCGAACACGCCTGTCCATCGGCCACGCAAGACTGGGCCCGGCTGGGCCTCCCTGCGGACGCAGGTCCCGGGAACTGTTCCCTCACCAGGGAACCGTGACCCTTTTCTCATCTGTCTTCCCTCTTCCTCTGACAGAGTGGAGAGGAGCAAGAGAGCTCCGTGGTTCCTGCCCTTTGGGGAGCAAGATGGCCAAGTGTTCTGGAAGGTACCGGACAGGAAAAAAAAAAAAGAGAATTTCTGTACAATTACATTGGGACACGAACTAGGACAAAGAAGAGTCAAGATGTAACAAATCAAGTTTCAACAGGAAAGCCCGAGCAGCTGGCTGCTGGGTAAGAGCCGGGAGCCTTGAGCACAGGACAAAGCATATAGCCACTTGCTGAAAAACAGAGAAAAGGAGCCAACTTTAATTGTAACTGGGTCAACTGTCCAAAAACGTCTCTACACAACTGAGTAAAAGAAACATGATAAAATTCTCCTACCGAAGAAACCAAGTTTTTGCTGGCCCCGGTGCTTCTCGGGGTCAGGCCAAGAGCAGCCCGCGTCCCTGGCTGGCTGCCCCCCAACACAAGTTTCTCATCCCAAGAGAAAAACCGGGGACAGGCGAGGGACCTGGCCCCTCCTCCCATCACACCGGGAACGTACAAAGTCACTGGTGGGGTGCACTGCTCCCCTTGGCCTGTTCCTGTGCTAAGGTACACGGCACCCTCGGTCGTACGCCGGCAGGCCAGGGACCCAGGGGAGGCGGCGCCAGGGCCCTCCTGGACTCTCCGCCAACGCTTTGCTCCAGTCCATTCAGCTGGCATTCCCCACGCCCAGGGGGGATTACAGAAAATCTGCACTAGAGAACACACTCAAACGCCCCATCCTCTCCACGGGGTGAGTTACACCGCAGAAGGAAAGCACATCGGGCCCTAACAGGAAGCAGCCACGGCCGGCCCTCAGAAGACGCGCTCGAACTCCGTCTGGTTGGTAGTGGTGGGATTGCGGCTCTGGTTGGTGGAAGGCTGGGCGATCTGGCTGCCCTTCTTGCGTGGCGGCGCCAGGTACTCGAACATGGACGTCAGGTGGGTGGACAGCATGCCCTTGAGGTCCGAGGGCATGGGGTCAGACCAGAAGAAGTCATGGTTGAGGGCGTCGTCGCTGTCAATGCGCTGCGCGGGATCCAGCACCAGCAATTTGTCAATGAGGTCCAGGGCGTAGGGGTCACGCACGTAGGCCTTCAGCCTGTCCTTCACCTTCCGCTTCTGGCCCTTGACTAGGTCCAGTTTCTCAAAGAGCTCGTACTTGTCCACGTTTGGCCACACCTGGGGCGGGGGCATGGAGACAGAAGGAAGTTAGGTCAGGAGATGAACAGCTTGTCCCTCGGTCAAGTGCCTGAATGAACTAAACCATCTCCATTCAGATGCTCCCAGACCACCCCTGGAGGGCGAACTCAACCCCTCCAAGGTGAAAGCAGCAGTGACCACGTATCTGGCACCCCTAATGCCAGGCGCTTTTTACACAAGCCGCCTGGAGTGTGCGCGCCACAGCTGACCCAGACAGCCGTCTCACAGAAGAGGAACTCTGAGGTGAGAAGTTCAAATGCCTTTCCCAAGGCCAGAGCTGGTGATGGAGCCGGGACGGCCTGTGTGGCTCCCCAGAGCAGGCCCTGTCCCTCCACCAGCCACCTCTCCAGAGAGGAGCTCGCCTTCTGTTCCACTCCCCACTCCTCCCCTGCCAGGGAGACTTCTGGATCTCTGCATCCTGCAGGAACCAGGGGCCCAGGCAGCCTGGCCACGCACCTCGGGGGTGATGGAGCCACAGAGCTGGCTGATGAGGGCAAGCTGGTGCTGCTCCGTGTTGCCCTGCATGATAGGGCTGCGGGTCCACATCTCCGCCATGATGCACCCAGCACCCCAGAGGTCAATGGGGGGGCCGTAGTCCCGCTCCCCTGGGAAGAAGAGCGCACCAGGGGGGCCCCTTGAGCCCGAGGGCCTCCTGAGACGCAATGCCCTGGGGCTGGCGGCTCAAGAAGCCCTGGCAGCGGGGCGGGGGGCTGAAGCCAGGTTAAATGCCTAGCCCACCCCCGTCTGCCCACTCAGGGGTCCTCACCAAGCAACAGCTCCGGGGGCCGATACCAGAGCGTCACCACCCGGTTGGTATAGCGGTTGGGCTGGCTGTTCTTGGCCAAACTGAAGGCCCGAGCCAGCCCAAAGTCTGCCAGTTTCAGGACCCCGTCTCGAGTGATGAGCACATTGGCCGCCTTCATGTCCCTATGCAAGATCTGTGGGAAGGGCAAGAGTGAGGGCTCAGTTAGATTCCCAAGGGTCTTTTGGCCATACCCACCCAGCAGTGGGAGCAACGGCCAGACCAAGCCTTGGTCTCTCCTCCCCCACCTTGTTCCTGTGGATGTAGTAGAGGCCGTTGAGCAACATCTGCATGACTCTTTTGATCTCAGACAGTGTGAACTTGACTAACACGTTGCTCAGCAGCCCAGCAAGGTCATGCTCGCAGAAGTCAAACACCAGGTATATACTGCCTTTGCAGCGGTTATAGGGGGAAGCTGAGGCGGGAAGAATGGAGGGGAGGGGAGCAAGAAGAAGAAAGTCAAAAATCCCATATGCAACTCATCTTCCCACAACCTGTCCCTACACTCCTCCAACCCAGGGACATCGGCATCCGTCCGTGCATTCCTTCAAGGGTAAAATGCTTCCTGAGGGCCCCCGCTGGGCCAGGTGCCGCAGCCAGCCCTGGGGAAGCACCAGCTATGATGAAAGGACTGGAGAAGGCGGTCACAGAGGGGATGTCTGGGTTAAGAAGAGGCAATTTAAGTGTATCCAGTTCCAATGTTGCAAACAAAGCCTTAAGTTATAAGCCTCACTTACTTCATCTGAAAATGGAAATAAGATCCCAGCGACTTACCTTTGGTTCGACAGATCTCAATCAAGTTCACCACATTCTCATGTTTTAGAAGCTGGAGGATCTTGATTTCCCGCAAGGCTGTAATGGGGAACTGTATGGGAGAAGGAGAGAAGGGGGTCAGAAGTGAGTAAGCACAGGACAGACCAACAAACTAGCCATGGGGTACGTACCAAGGGGCACGGGTTGGGAGACAGAGTAAAATTGTGGGCTCTGAAATCAGCTATCACAGATGCCTTATCTGGGAAATGGGTGTAAAGTGAACAGTATGCGCCCCTCGGGGAGTTGATTTGAGACAATGAATGGAAATAGTAGTACTTAACCTCTTCGCTATTAGTCACTAAATGCTCCATAGCTTCTTCAGCTCTTAAATTTTAGCTCTATGCCTGTTTAACTTGCTGAGTGGTAACAAAAACAATAAAATGCCTATTAAAAAGTTTCCGTGCTAAGAATTAGGTCTCTAGAAGCTGGACCACAGCTGAGGGGAAAGAGGGTACTGCTATTTTTCAGTGGAGTATTAGACACCCTTCTAAAGCCATTGCATGTGCTTTTTTAAGTAGTAAACAAAATTAAAGACTAAGGAAAAAGGGTTTCCTAACTTCCTAACTTCATAATACGCTAGGCACTCAATGCAATGAGCTCCCCCTCCTGGCCCCAAACACATATGCCTAAGAATAAAATCCCAAATACTTTAAAGCATTTGAACTACAAGATTTAATTTAGAAGTCAAACTCTCTGTACTATGGAAATTCCCAGACTACTATACACACATTTATTCTCAACGTGAGAGTCCCAGAAGTAACAGGGTGAAAACTCACGTGCCCAGGAGTCGGCTGCCTGCCACCTGACCAATACTCACCCCCTCTTTCTCGTTCTCCATCAGTACTTTCTTCAGAGCCACTTTTTGGCCAGTGAAGCGATGCTTCGCCTTAAACACTTCCCTGCAGGCGGAGACGGAGACCCAAAGCTCATCAGGCCACTTTTGCAGAGCCTACCCCTCCCCCACCAGAAGAGGAAGGCAGGAAAAAAGCGACTCCAGGGCGGGGCGGGGCCTGGTACCTAGGGCACTCGGCTACCCAGCCCCCCCGCATCCGCTCTCTGGAGTCCCTCTCCGAGCTTCTGTTTCCTCCCCTAAGTCCCTTCTCACCCAGGCATCTCAGGGAGAGAACCTGCTCCCCTCACAAGCTCCTCTCAGCAACCCCTCCCCGTCCCCCATCACGGGCCTCAGGCTCCTCCCCGCCAGCCAGCTCCGTCAGGCCCGGGCGGGAAGCACAGCGGCCTAGCAAGACCAGGGTACAAGTCTAGGGATAGGTGGCCCCCAGACCACCTCCGGTCCGCCCCCGTGCATCTCGACGTCGGCCCTGAGGGGTGCAGGCCCAGGGCGCTGGGTCCCTCCGGGCCCAGCCTTACCCAAAGGTGCCTTGGCCGATCTTAGCGAGCTTCTCATATTTGGACACCTCATCACAAAAGGGGCACTCGACTGAATCGTACTGCTTTGCCATGGCAGCCCCTAGAGCGCCACCGCCGCCCCCAGCCGCCGCCGCCGCTCCCGCTCCGGGTCCCGCCGCCGTGCTCCAGGCCCCTCCGCGGCCGCGCCACTTCCGCCTCCACGGCCACTTCCGGCCTCGCGGCGCTGACCCCGCCTCTTCCGTCCGCCGCCCGCCGCCAGGCCCCCTGGGACTTGTAGTTCCCGGGAGGCCAGGAGGAACCGGAGCTGCAGAGGCGCCTCCGCCGCCACCGCTGCCCCCGCCTCCGCCGCCGCCACTGCTGGCGGCGACCCCGATCGGGGGCGCGGGAAGTCGGGGCGCCGGAGCTGGGGCTCGGGGCGGTGCGTCCCGCTGCATTGGCCCGGGCCGCCGCTGCTGCCGAAGCCGCTGCCGCTCTGGCGCCCGATCCCGGGCCAGCCGCAGTGCCCTGCTCCTCCTCCTCCGACGGCGCCGCCTCCGCCGGGCTGCGCGGGGCGGCGAGAGGCGGGGGGGCGGCCCCCAAGCCGCGGCCTGGGGGCTCCCTGGCCGGGCCCGGGCCCGGGGCTGCCGGGCGAGGGGGCGAGACGGGAAGAGCCGACAAGGAGGCGGCCCGAGAGCCCGGGAGGGGGCGCGTTATAAAGGGGGAGGTGCCCGGGCCTTGCCCTCCCCTCCCCCTCCGCCCGCCCCCTCCCTTCTCCCTCCCGCCCTCCGCGGCCGCACCTGCCGCCGCCGCCCGCCCGCTGTTCGCGGGCGGCCCTCAGCGCGTCACCGCCCGCTGCCCCTCCTCCGCCTCTAGAGGTGGGGCCCGCACTCGACACCTGGCTGTGGGGCGCCTTGTCGCGTGCCTCAGTTTACCGCCACGTGCCAGCTGCCGCGGGGAGCCCCTTCCTCCCCGGCTCGGAGTGTCCCCCCCCTCCACGGGTGAAGGCGGGAGACAGCCAGGGAACGGCCTTCGGTCCTGGGAGGAGAGAACGGCCCCCGCCACCGCCTCCCCGGGCCTCCGCCACCCGCCGTTGACATGGCAACCGATGGCCGCCAGGGGGCGCGGCGACACTGGAAGCGGTGAGCGAGCAACGCCCGGGCCTTCCAGCCTTAGACCCTGCCGTTCCCTGGGAGGGACCTTGTCCCCACCGAGCTCCTCCGGAGCTGGTGCAGCCCTGGGTCAGTAATCACAAAAATAACTAGCACTCACTCAGCAGCCCTGTGTGCTCGGGAAACGCGAGGCGTCCTCGTTGAATCCTGAATCAACAGCCTCAGAGTCAGGATCACTAACCCATTTTACAGAAGAGGACATTGAGGCTCAGAGAGGTGAGGTCATTTACCCAACCAGGATCACAAAGTGACAAGGCTGGGACTCGAACCTGGTCTGTCTGAAAATGATTCTCTTGATCCAGGCTATTCACAGTCTGGCCAGGAGTACAGTAAGTAGTGGTGTTGGATGAGGCCTGCTGTCCTTGTACTAGGTGCCAAACTGGCCATTCACCCAGTGTCTCCCTCCTTGATCCTATGCCCGCTTCCCCTGCCCCAGCCTTTCCCCAACATCTTTCTGATATCTTTCTGGCTCCGCGGGCCTCTCTATTCTTCCTCCTGCTCTACTTAACTCAACAACAAGCCCCTAGCAAAGCTGTGTTCCACCTCCTCTGTCTTCTTCTACCTTGGATCTGCCCCTCCTCTTCAGTCTTCTGCCCATGGATCCTGAGTCCTGGCCTCCCCTCTCTGGCCTCTGCCTTTGTCCTGCTCACAGGACCCCCCAGATCATTCTGAAGGAGAGTCTGCATGTATTTCCCTCCACTGTCTTCAGGAAAAACACAACTGTGATATTTGAGGCTCTTTCCAGCTCCCCTCCTGGGCTGTGGCCACATAAATCTCCTGTGTTTTCTGTCTCCTCCTTCCTGCTTTTGGCCTGTGCTCCCTGGTTGCAGCCTAGGACCCTCTCCACCTGCAGGAAGCCTTCCCGTTCAGACCCCCACACACTTGGCCTTGAAGCATCCTTGCAGGAAGAGGTGGGAATGGGTCTGGTGATCCTGGTGTTCCAAGAGACCTTGTTCTGGGAGAGGGCCATTTTAGGGAGGGCAGTGAGGGTCCGGTGAGCAGCAAGGAGCTCTCTCCGGAGGGCAGCGCGGATCCAGCAAGAGTTTTAGGCAGTGACATATCAGGGAGTGACCTGGGGTCAGCTTCATGGGTACACTGTGAAAAGCAGGGAGGCCACTGGCTAAACTGGAGACAGCAAAGGAGGGAGAAAATAATAATTGTAGTAATTAGAATTTATTGAGGGAAAAGAGATGGTCCAAGCAGTACACCTAGCAACTTATGGGAATTATCTCAATTCTTACTCAGCCACGGGAGGTGGATACTTCTGTCACCTCCATTGCATACACAAGGACATTGAAACAAAGATGACATCACCTGGCCAGGGTCAGACGGCTGGCCAGTGGCCACACTGGTATTTCAACCAAGTCAGTCTGGCACAAACCCCAAGTGCTTACCCATGTCAGGATCCTGCCCATTTGGGCTGGGGTGGCACTAGGGCACAGTATTGGCACAGCACCGCTGGATGGGTGCCCCGGATGCCCCTGGGAAGTGTGGGAGGGGGTGGTAGCGTCGGGGGCCTGCCGTGGGTTTGGGTGGCTTCCACTGTCAGGCTCTCAGGCTGGGGCCTCTGCCTACTTCCACGAACTCTCCCTAAGTCACATCCTGTGGGCAGAAGCCGAAGTTCCGGTGTTGTCGTTACCTCCACCCCACAATTGTTGGCCTGAACCCCAACATCGCCCGTCACTTCCCTTTGGGGCCTTGTGCCTCAGCCTTCCTGGGGGAGGGGACTGGCAGGAGATGTCAGAAGCCCTTCGGAAGGCTGCCTGGGCCTGGGACTCCAGGTCACCCAGGTGGAAGAAGAAACGAGGTTCTAGCCAGAAACAACTTCTCACTGACTTTAAATTCTGACTTGCTGGTTGGAAGGAGATGCTTCCTGCTTCCATGGATCCGCTAAGCCAGCCAGGAGGGCATGGGGCCAATCCTCAATAAATGTTTGCTGGCTGGCTGACCAGGCTCTGAGTCCTGCTGCCATTTTACAGTTTGGGAAACTGAGGCACAGACCAGGAAAGAGAGCTCCTGGCCATGTGTTTGACTCTGGCCTGGACCCTCTGTTTTCTTCCCCTGAGCAGGGACAGGGTGGCGGCATATGGGGAGAAGGGGAGGACAGGGTCATGAGGTTTGGGCTGCTCTTGGCTGCTGGCATGTCCAGGGAGACGAGGGGTCCCTGGATGGAGGGGGTACAGGACGGAGAATGGCTGTGTGACACCCGTAGCCCCATACCACCATGGACATTCTGCCCCCCACCAGCCGGGTGCCAACTCTGTCCCTGGCCCTGTGTTGATAATATGTGTTGCCCCACTGGAACTTTACAGAACCCCTCTTTCTGGCTGCTATTATTCCTGCACAGCCAGAAAGCTGTGAGGCTGGGATTCAAAGCCAGGTATCCTCTCTCAAAGGCCAGTGTCGCTGACCATCATCCTATACTGCCCCCCAATACTGACTACTGGGGAAGCCAGGGACAGGAGTCTGCTGGGAACTGCAGTACAACAGGGTGGAGCTGATGTGGATGCACAAGGCCAGCTCCTCTCAGGGAGCCTGCGGTCTGTTTGGAACATGCAAATAGACGCCAGTGAATGTAATACGGATGACACCCTCAGCATAAATGTTTCATTTCATTGCCGTGGGGTCATGTGAGGGATGTTATATTTGTCCCTTTTTAGTGATGGGGAAAAAGCGATGCTCAAAGAGGTGATGTGACTTGCCCAAGGTCACACATGCAGGAGGGGTCTGGGCGCAGGTTTGTCAGAGTCAAATGCCTTTGACTATGAAGCTGAAGGCCTCCAGCCCCACGTGCTACCCAGCCAAACTACAGGCAGCTGGGTCACAGACTAGGGACGAGAGAAAGCAGGACGGGACAGAAATCAGAGCTGGGTTCCTGGGGGCACTAAGGTTCGAACTAGACCTGAGGGACTCAGCGGAGGCCAAATTCCAGGTGTGGGTCCAGCCCAAGCAAAGGCCCAAGGGAAGGAAGGCATTGTGTGTCCAGGGCTGCCGAGCAGAGCGTGGCTGGCCTCCAGCACAGGCCGAGGAGGACCTGCGGGACAGCCACCCGCCTGCAGGTCCCCAGCCGCACTCCAAACGGCCACTTGAGCAGCACAAAGGGGACTCTGAGCTCAGAGGAGCTGCCACACTGAGCCCCATTCATTCTCCCGGGGATGTTGCAACTGCCCGGGCACCACAGCCAACGACAGAGCCCCCAGCTCTGACTAGGCAACCCCACCACACCGCGTAGCCTCGGGGGCCGGGACCGGGCCTCACGCCATGGGCCTGAGGCTGGGGTTTCCTGGGCTGAGCCACACCCACCCCTCAGTGCCAACTGCCGGGGTGTTGCTGAAGCCACAGAGCGCTGGCCGAGGCCCATCTTCGCTCCTTTCATCCAGCCACCCCAGGAAGTGAGGGCCACTGTGACCTATTTTGCAGATAAGGAAGCTGAGACCCAGAGCAGTAAAGCCTCTTATGAAGGGTCACACAGTAAGTCAAGAGTGGGCCGAGCCCCGGCCCAGTGTGGCTTGGTGGGCTGGGAGTCGTTCCACGAACTAAAAGGTCACTGCTTTGCTTCCCCGTCAGGGCAGGTGTCTGGTTGCAGGTTCAGTCCCCAGTCGGGGTGCATACAGAAGGCAGCCAATGGATGTTTCTCACACTGATGTACCATGTCTTCTCCTTTTCCTCTCTAGTAATCTAAAGTAAATCTAAAGTAAAAATAGCCCTGGCTGGTGTGGCTCAATGGATTGAGTGCTGGCCTGCGAACCAAAGAGTTGCCTGTTCAATTCCCAGTCAGAACACATGCCTGGGTTATAGGCCAGGTCCCTAGTAGGGAGTGTGTGAGAGGCAACTGCATATTGATGTTTCTCACCCTCTCTTTCTCCCTCCTTTCTCCTCTCTTTAAAAAAAAAAAAAATTCAAACCTAAAGTAAAAATAAAATTAAAAAGAAAGAGTGGGTCTGGCCAGGAAGCCAGCTCTGGCTGATGCCACAGCCCCAGCAGTCAGCCCACGTCACTGAGACCACCTCCTGGGGGAGAAGTGAGGGACCCGCTAGGAAGATACCCTGCTACTGCCAGGAAACAGGCCCCTCTCCTTCTAACAACAACCCAGGAATGGGAGGTACCAGTCTGGGAGCTAGGGCACCTGCCTTTCTGTCTAGTCTCTGGTCTTTTTTTTCCATTGTCACTGGAGGATATTTTTATTGAATTTAGGGAGAGAGGAAGGAAGAGAGAGAAAATAATTGATGTGAAAAACATCAATTGGCTGCCTCCTATATGTGCCCCGATCAGGGATTGAACCCCTACAAACTTTTGGTGTACGGGACGATGCTCCAACCAGCTGAGCCACCCAGCCAGGACGTCTCTGGTCTCTTTTTAGACGCACCTTCCTCATCTGTGAAATGGGACCGTACCAGGATTTCCCTCACAGGTCAGTCTGTGGAAGCTTCTAGCTCCAGGCCTGACTCTTAGTTAATGCTTAGTACAGTAAGCTAGAATTGCATCCCCATTTTCTACCAAGTCCATGCCCAGAAACCCCGCCCTCTCATTGAAACTTTGAATACTGTTCCCATCCAGTCTGTCCCTGAGCCAGACCCTGGTGCCTTGGTCTTGTGGGCTGGGCTCCTTTCCCTCCTAAGGCCTGAGGTTCCCCCTCATCCCACTGGCCAGACCCCTCCCCTCCCCAGGCCCGGCACGCAGCAGCCAGGGGTTTGCGGGGGGCCATGGGCGCGGAAGTTAGGGCCATAGCTGGGCAAGCAGATTCCAGCTCCGAGCAGCTTGACTTTCCACATCTATAGAAAGGGGGCAAGAGGAACAACATTTATCACTTAGGGCAGAAGGACTGAGCTCTGTGGCTGGAATATAAGTAAGTGATCAGGAGATACTAGTTGTCATTATTTTACGCAGGCCCCTGTGTGACCCTGGGCGCTCTCTCTCACAGCCCCGGTTGCCAGCCCAGGGATAATAACGTCAAGCCTGCTGCAGCCTCTGTGGGTTGACTGCTTACCTTGCAGCGGTGCCCATTCTAGAGATTGGGTGACTGACGCTTCGGAGGCTCCAATAGCTTATCTGGAGCCTGCAGAGGTGGGACTTGAAGCTCCGGGCCTTGTGGCCCCGCCCCCAAGCTTGGCAGCTGTTGACAGCCTCCTCAGGTGTTCAGGACCACCTGTGTAGGGGCGGTTTCATTTCCTCATCTCCAGCCTGCCCAGGCGAGTTGTGTACACCCCCCCACCCCAGGCACAGGTTGTAGGGTAGAAAAGCACCAGGCTGTGAACTAAGGGACTTGAAAAGGCAGTGTTTGTTGTTTTGGGTTTTTTTTAAGATTTTATTTACAGAGAGGAAAAAAGAAAGGAAGAGAAACATTGATGTGCCAGAGAAACCTGGATAGGTTGCTTCTCATGTGCCCCCGACCGAGGACCTGGCTGCAACCCAGGCATGTGCCCAGACCGGGAATTGAACCCGTGACCTTTCAGTTTGCAGGCCGGCACGCATCCTGCTAAGCCACACCAGCCAGGGCTGAAAGGGCAAGTTGTAACTCAGTCCATGCCACCAATCCATTGTATGACCTGGTGCAATCTCGCCTATCTCTGTCCAATCTGTGTGGTGGACCAAATTATCGCCTTGTCCCTGGCAGCTTGAAAAGGAGTGACCATGCCTTGCTGGGTACTGATTTTGTGCCAGGCTTTGCACCAAGCACTATGAGGTGGGCACTGCAAATAGCGCTGCTCACAGGGAGGAAAGAGGCTCAGGGTGGTGAGTGCCTGAGCCCAGGATCACCCAGTGACAAAGTGGCCAGCCAGGACCTGAACTTGGGTCTAGGTGGTCCCAGAGCCCGCAAGCCTAACCACAGCTCCCTTCTACCCCCAGCTGCCGGGCCATCCCCAGGCAGGCTTAGACACTGCCTTCTGCACAAGCCTGACTCCCTGAACACTCCCAGCCCTGTGGCCAGACCCCCCGGCAGCTGCTGGCAGGTCCCCAGTGGCCCCCAGCCCAGCGGGCTCTGTTCCCAGAGCCTGTGGTTTGTTTCCCAGACCTTCCAGTCCCACGGGCTTGTGGTCTGCTCCCAGCTCCCTGCTTGCTGCTGAGCACAAGGAGGGGGCCCACAGGAGTCTGGACTTAGGGGAGGTCCCAGCCACCCCCCCACTGTGGGGAGGATGGGGAGGGTGAGGCTGTGGGAGTTTCACTGGTTTAAAAATACACAGAGGAAGTGAGTGAGAGGGTTATGTGAAAGGGGAAGGGGAGGTGAGGGAGGCACCTCAACGTCCATGTCCAGAGCCTCAAGCGGCCGCTTGCCCGCAGGACAGCGGCTTTGCTGGACTCGCCAAGATGACAGAGGGCCCCAGGAAGGCCAGCAGAAAGTTCAGTGAGTGCACTGTCCATCCCTCCGCCTGTCCGTCTCAGCCTCTCCCTGCATCTGCTTTTTTATGACTCTGCCTTGTTTCTGTTTCTCTTTCTGTCCCCTCTGTCTCTCTCCAGAGGTCTCTGCTTCGGGGTCTCCATGTCAGCATCTCTCCCTCACCCTGGCCCAGCATCCCTCTCTGTCTCTGGCTGCCCTGGGTCTCCATCTCTGCTTTTGTTGTCTCTGCCTCTCCCCACCCCGACTCCGTCTCTCCGCTCATCTGTGCGTCCCCGTCTCTGGCTCTCTCTGACCTTGTGGAACCTGGGACTGCCGCCCTGCATGCCACCTCTGGGCCTGGTTCTCATGGGGTCTCAGGTTGGGAGTTACTGGGGTGTGTGTGTGTGTGTGTGTGTGTGTGTGTGTGTGTGTGTGTACGCGCACCATCATGTGCTATCTCTTGTCCCCACCAACAGCGATGCTGGGACCCAGAGCAACTCAGTGAAGGGCCACACCCACCCATTGCTGTTTCCCCAGATCAGTCCCTTCCTTGTCCCAGCAAACTTCTGCTTCCCGGACCCTGATTTGTTTAATCTGACAGCACTGTGTGTGCGTGTGTGTGTCTGCACGCATGTGTGTACAGGGCAAAGATTATGACTGCATTCCGCCAATGCAAAGACTGAGGCCCAGAGGACTGCCTGAGAGCCCTGGCTATACACCCGGGCTCAATCTCATGTCCCTGGGCTCTGGGCCTCAGTTTCCCTCCTTGCCCCACTACTGTTTCCTCCCGCCCCCGGTGTTCAGGAGACATGTGCCAAGAAAGGAGGCCTCCCTCCGGCTGTTGGCACAACTTCTGCCCCGTGGCATAGCTTTCTGAGAGCAGAGCTTCGATGTTTTCTGCTGTTTGTCAGGCAGAGGTTAAGACAAGTGAGGGGTGGGCAGGACTGGGAGGAGGCCCGAGAGCACGGACCCAGCAGCCCAGAGCCCGGGCCTCTGTCCAGGCTCAGCCTGGCTGTGTGACCCTGGGCAGAGCCCTTCCCCTCTCTGGGCCTCAGTTTCCTCTGTCGCCAAATGGTGGCACCTCACCTACATTCACCGTGGCTATGAGGACCTGAGGAGGCAGAGGATGCTGAGGAAGTGGGGAAGGCTTATCTGAAGGCGACGGGAAGTCAGAGGCAGTGGCTGAGAGGAGGGGACAGACAGGAAGGAGGGCATTCACATGCATCCCTGCAGAAATGAGGAGATGGTATCACCTGAGTGACGGTGTCAGGGCTCAGCACACAGGAGGAGAGAGCTGCAAGGATTGGGACCCTCGGGCTCTTGACAGCCGTGTCCTCATTCCTTCTGCCACTCCAGGTGCTTCGACACCACTCCCTGGCCCAGCGCGTCGTACATACACGCGCGCACGCGCCGCTTCCCCTGCCGGCTGTGCGACTTTGGGGGTTCACTTTACACCTCTGAACCTCAATTTCCTCACCTAGAAAATGAGAGAATAAATTCATGTCGTTGATTTGTGCTGGGAGTTCAGTGAGGTGGTATGTGCAGCACGTTTGCGTTTGGCAAATGCAGAGGCAGTATTACGATCATCACCTTCATCATCTTCATTAGTTTTATCCTCATCTGAAGACAGCTTTTCATTGCTATTAGAGAGAGAGGAAGGGAAAGAGGAAAGGAGACAGAGAAGCATTGATGGGAGAGAGAAACATCAGGTTGCCTCCTGTATGCACCTGGACCAGGGATGGAACCTGCAACCTAGGTATGTGCCCTGACTGGGAACTGAACCTGCAACCTTTTGGTTATGGCACGACGCTCCAACCAACTAAGCCGCACCGGCTGGGGCATCTTCATTAGTTTTTGAGGATATTCTGTGTGCCAGGCACTATGTTAAGCATATCACTTACATGCTTTTATTCAATCCCCCCACTGACCATAGGAGGTGGGTATTATAATCTTTATTTTACCAATGTGGAGAATTGGGCTCAGAGGGGTCAAGTGATTTGACTAAGTTTGCACAGGTAGGAAGCGGGAAGAGCAGGGATTTAAGCCCGGGGCTATGCAGCTCCAAAGCTGCCAAATTATACATAATAATTAGAGGAAGTGTCAGTTCAGGGTCTAAGCTCCTTGAACTCTTGATGAGTTGAACAGCATGTATCTGTTATTATTATTATTGCTACTTGCATTGTCATTAAATACTTTCCCTCTTCTTCCTCCCTGCCAGAGTTCTTCAAGTTCAAGGGCTTCGGGAGTCTCTCCAACCTCCCTCGCTCCTTTACTCTGAGACGGTCCTCGGCTGCTGGCACCATCCGGTCTAATCTAAAGCCTGAAATCTTCGAGGCTACGCAGGATGACATGGTTACAGTCCCCAAGAGTCCCCCAGCTTATGCCCGTTCCAGCGACATGTACAGCCACATGGGCACCATGCCCCGCCCCAGCATCAAGAAGTCTCGGGACCGGCAGGCTGCCAAGGAGGCCCCAGAGATGGGCCCTGAACCCCACCTCATGCCCCAAAGTCTGCCTGACCCCGCACATGAGGAGGCAACCAAGGAGGTAGCAGTGGAGACCGAGGCCCCCCTGGAGGACACCCCAGCAATGAAACTCAACCCTTCAGCAGTGGAGGTGAGCCCCACAAGAATGCCTGAGGACCCCAGCAGAGACACAGAAGAGGAGAGAGTCCCTGGGACTGTGTCCCCAGAAAGGTAGGCGTTCACCGGGGAAGGTGAGGGCGGGCCCCGGGGCAGCAGGATTTCCAGTCTTCTGCCAACAGAGCCTGGAGAGGAACCCCCAACTCACACATCTGCGTAAACAAAGGCTCACACCTTTCCCAAGTGCTTCCTATAAACCAGGCATTCTGCTTAGCCCTTCACTTTTCAAGGACAAAAAAAAAAAAAAAAAAAGCAAAAACAAAAACCCAAAAACTGGGGAGGAGATACCAGAGAGGAAAGTAATTTGCCCCAGACAGGTTGCACATCTAGTAAACGGTAAGTTAAGATTTGAAGACCCACCTGACTCCAAAACCCTAGGCAACCTCCAGCATGAGCGCAGCCACTGGTTGGGCTCCAAACCCAATCACTGGACCCCTGCCTGGGGCCCCCACACCCGAATCACCCCCCTCAGTTCTGCTGGACAACACTGCTTCACCTGGTCCAGAAAAATAGGTGTCACTTAACTTGGTTATAGGGTGAGATGAGTTCATGCAAAAATGCAAATAGTTATGATACAGTCATAGCTTCCATTTAGTAAGCACCCATTTTACTGGGTGTAGCAACAAATGTTACTGAAAACTGTAAAAGAATCTATGATTAGATGGGGAAGCTGAGATCACTCAGCCAAAGTTGCAGAGTTGGGATTTGAACAGGAAACTGCTTGTCTCCAGTGGCTGCACATTCACCACCCCATTGTATCCACCACCTTCTACCAGGGGTGGCCAACATTTTGGTGTCTCTGGGCCACACTAGAAGAAGAGTTTTCTTGGCCACACATTAAATACATTGTGACACGCAATCACAAAAACATCTCATAATGTTTGAAGTAAATTTACGATTTTGTGTTGGGTCGCATTCATAGCCATCCTGAGCTGTGTGTGGCCGGCGGGTCACAGGTTGGACACCCCTGTACCTTGCAGCCATGTATTTTATGTCCTTGGGAGACCCCTCAACCCCAACCACGGGAGATTTTCCAACCCTTAGAGCCTTTGTGCAAATCACACCATAAGATGTGCGTATTGAAATATAGAGGGGAAAAAAACGGCTAAGCAAAAGTAACTCTAGGGCTGGATCTGGGACCTCTCTTGAATGGCTTTGCCCTGAGACAGAAGAGCACAGCTTCTGTGTATGAAGATAACTGAACCTAGAACCGCCCCTTCACTGGGGAGCAGAACTTTATAAAGCTGCAGAGGGAACCCAGTCCAAGCTCTGCCTCTTACTGACTGCATGCTCTTGGACAAGTCTGTCCCCTTCTCTGAACCTCAGTTTCCACGTCCGATAAATGGGCATAACGATAGCACCAACCTTGTAGCATTGTGATGAGAATTCAAGAATAATGTATTTGTAGCCCTGGCTGGTGTAGCTCAGAGGAGTAAGTACGGACCTTTGAGAAGCAGGGTCGCCCGTTGGATTCCCAGTCAAGGCACATGCCTGGGTTGCAGGCCAGGTCCTCAGTAGGGGGCGCTCAAGAGGCAACCACACCTTCCTGTTTCTTCCCCTCTCCCCTTCCCCTTTCTAGAAATAAATAAAATCTTTAAAAAAATAAAAAAATTATAAAGAATAATATACTTGTAAAATCTTAGAACTATGCCTGGCACATCACAAACAGTAAACGGGAATGTTTACATTTATGATTAACAAAATGTAACGCTTTCCACCATCCCTGGTTGCCCCACCCTCCGGGATGCCCTTTCATTCCCTCCTAAATTCGGGCTCACTCCGTCGTGGAGGAACAAGGATTGCTTGTAGGGAAGGGGCGTTCTGACAAAACCCGAAGTCTGAGACGCACGTACTCTGTGAGTTTGAGGGAGCTGGACGCGAGGGGCGGAGGGGCGGGCGGGGCGGGGGGGGGGGGGGGGGGGAGCCGAGGGGCGTGGTCTTCCCAGCTGTGCCCACTACTAAAGGGGAAGCTGTGGGTGGAACGGAGAGGGGCGGGGCGTAGGGGCGTGTCAGGGGCGCTGACAGTTGGAGAAAGGGCGGGGGCGAGACAGAAGGGGGCGGGCTTGCCCTGCCCAGCCTGGAGCGGCGCCCGGCGGAGGGGCGTGCTCGGGGCGAGGTTTACACATCAGGCTCCGCCCTCTGAGTCCTGCTCAGGGCTTTGCAGCTCTGTGGCCGGAGAAAGGCAGGAGTCCTTGGGCTGAGGAACTCTACAGGCTGCAGGCGGTGACCGCGGGCAACCATGACTGCAGTGGGCCGAAGGTGCCCCGCACTGGGACCCAGAGGGTGAGTGACCGAGCTGGGCGTGGGGAGGGCCTGTGGGGACCATAGTGTCTGGGGGAGAAATCCGCGTCCCTGGGGCAACTGATAAACTGGTGCTGGTTTAGCGTCAGGTACTTTTGGCGTAACTCTCTCCCATCCTGTCCACACACAAGTTGGGCATTTATTCCTCACAACAGTCCCAGAAGAGAGGCACAATTATCATTCCCATTTTACGGATGAGGAAAGAAGGGTTTACTTGCCCGACTTGAACAGTAGCAAAGATCAGACCCAGAATTTAACTCTGCCTCCCTGGCCTACGCCATGCCCTTCGTGGCTGGGCAACCCAGTCCCCTCCAGCAGGGCCAGGGCCTCTGAGGAACCTTGAGAATGCTAAGTCTAGGACCCAACCTTCCTCTGCTGTGGGCAGGAGCCCTGCTGGTCCTGGCAGTGTCTCTGGCATCAAGCATGGACAAAAGCGGTCTGCTGCCAGCCATCCTCTAATCCCCTGGAGTATCCAGGGGTCCTGAGGGGGGTGGGTTAGCAGGTTAGATTGAGGCCCCTCCCGGTGTCCCATGCCACCTTTCAGCCAAGTAGGAGGCCAGGAATTGCTGAACACCTCCAGGAGCCCCTGAAGCCCAGCCGTGTACCCTGGAGTCAGGAGAGCTGCTTTGCTTGTGTGACCTCAGGCTTGCCCGGCCCTTCTCTGGGCTTCAATCTCCCCAGCAGCCCAGATGGGCTCGCGAGGGTCTCTGAGGACCCATCCAGAGTGGGGAAGAAGGCATCTGAGAACCGCAAGGGGGTGGTTCCCGTTTTCCCTCCCTACCCCCTGGGAAGCAGGGTGCACCTGGAGCGGAAGGAAGGAAGGAAGGGGAAGAGGTGAGGCTGCAGGAGTTTCCTGGTGCCCAGTTCCTTGCTGAGATCATGGGGATGAGGAGGAAGGAGGGAGGAGGGGCCGACAACACCAGCAATGAAGGGCCTTTAGCTCCCAGAGAGGACAGTGCCAGCCTGACCTGCCCCCATGCCCCCACACCCTCAGCCTTCTGCAGGGAAATAGCCTGTCCAGAGACCCCTGACACCCTTCCCTCTCAAGTCATGTGACAGGGGAGCAAGCGGAGAACCAGAGAGGGAAGCGAGGTTCCCAACAGCCCCCACCCACACCCACAGGGGAATCATCAGGCCAGGGCCCTGCCAGCGATGGGACTCATAACTGACCCGACCCCATATGGAGCTCCCAGTGGGCACTGTCTGCCACATGGACCCTGGGTGGGGGGAGCGTCTATTTGCTGCATTTTACCAGTGAGGAGACAGGGCCAGAGAAGGGAAGGGACTTTCCTCGGGTCACAGAGAGATTGTCAGGGCCTAGATTTGATCCCAGAGCTGACCAACTCCCAAGCCCAAGCTCTTAATCACGAGGCCGCATTTTACCTCTTGCAAGTAAAAAAGCTCAACGCTGTTTCTACCATGATTTCAAATGACTTTCCATAACCCTCTGGGGAGAGGTATTAGGAGCGCACTTTACAGATGAAGATACTGAGGTTTTATAAAGTAAATAATCTGCATGAGATCACACATTTAGTTGAGTTGGAATTTTAGTCATTTTAGTAATTGCTGCGATGTAACTACGCCCTAGACACTATTCCAGGTCCTGGGGAGATGGCAGTGAACACAGCAGACAAAGCCCTGTTCTCCTGCAGCCCTGGTCCCATGTGAAGGAGACAGATGATTAACAGGATAACAAGTTATACACTCAGAAGAGAAAAGTGCTGTGAAGAAAGGTTTCAATCAAGTGGGGGAATTGCTCTTGGGGGGAGTGGCTGATGGTGGCAGTTTAGGAAGGTGAGCCAGGAAAAAAGTCTCCAAGAAAGTGATGTTTGAACAAGGAAGACGAGGTGACAGCCCCTCTCGCTATCTGGGGAAGAGTGCACCAGGCCAAGGGAACAGCGTGCAGGAAGGTCCGCAGGTGGAACGCCCTTGGCACGTCTGAGGAGCGGCAGGGACCCAAGTGGCTGCATTAGAACAGGGTGGGGGCTGGGGGACAGAAGCAGTAGGAGACAGGCCAGGGAGGAAATGGGTCCAGATAACGGAAGGCCTGGAAGGCCCAGCAAGGACCTGGCTGTGACTCTGGGCGGCCAGTGCTGGCCTTGAGCAGGGAAGGCCCCACTTTGACTTGGGCTGTGCAAGGCCCTCTCCTTGGCGGAGGATTCGAATGCAGTGCTACTCGTTGTTAAGTGCCTCCCCTGAGTGTCCTTTTCTCCCACCCAGAGACCCAGGCCCCTCCATCCCCCGTCCCAGGGCATTTCTGAAGGAAACTGGGACCTGAAGAAGGTGGGACCCCATAAGGGAGCCGGGGGCACCCCATGTTGCCCTTGCGCCAACTCCAATGCCAGGCATTGAGAAGAGGCCAAAACACCCCCCCTTCCTTTTCCTTCTGGAATGTTGATTCTGGTCCAAGAATTCCCAGTGCTCCCCAGAGTCCCACGACCCTCTCGGCCCTGCAGAGTGACGTCAGCTGCTGGGCATCTGGTAGTGATTACCCACTGGGGGAGGGGGCTGTGGGGGGCCCAGCCTGTTCAGCCTCCTCAGGCTCTGGGCGGCTGGTCCTTGTCTTCCGAGGGGGCCCAGCTGCTCCTGGCTCTCATTTCCTGTGGAGATTTTCTCACAGTCCTCGAGACCCCCGGACGCCTCAGGCTGTGGGAACTGTGCGCGTTCAGGAAGGATGGACTGCCCCACCCCCAACTGGAGCCACATCCCCCCAAACCCTCTGCAAGACGCCTTGCTTGCGGAATGCTGGACCTAGTGAGGCGAGGGCTGGGGAGGACAGGGATTGGCTATATCAGCAGCTCAGAGACCCACTCACTGTACATCCTTGCATTCCCTTTTCCTCCGTGAGCCTCAGCTTCCCCATCTATAAATCGGAGACAACAACAGCATTTGCTTGACGGGGTTGCAGTGAGGATTGGCTGAGATATGGCAGATAGACTACCTATCCTGGGCTTGACCCAAGGGAGTGCCAGCACACAGGAGCCGTTCATGCCCCCATGCCCACTCTACAGAAGAGGAAACTGAGGCCCAGGGAGGGGGCCTTGCCCGGGTCACACAGCTTCCTCCCTCCCAGCTGCAGGCCCTCCCCAGAGCCCTAGAGGGTCTTCTCCCGGTTCATCCTGACTCCCATTTCATCTTCCTGGCATCAGTTCCAGGCTCCTGGTGTGGATGAAATATTATTTTTCTTTGCCATTCCCTCCCCAGCTTCTCTCCCTCTCCATCCAGGAGCAGTCTCTATTTTCTGGGAGAGACCGCCTTAGGCAGGGAGCGAAGCAGAGCCAACCCGACCCGCCTGTGCAGGTGGGTGTCCTGGGTCCAGTCACAAGCTTAGTTTCCTCCTGTGTAACACGGGGCTTTTAGATCACAGGCGTTGGTCAACATTCAACACGCGCCTTCCCTTTTGCTCTTCTCCAGCAGCTTTTGAGACTCAGTGAGCAGCTCTGAGAACCCAGAGTCCTCAGCTGCACCCTGAGAAGAGTGGTCCCGATCTGCCCTCTTCCCACAGGGCTAACACCCTTTCTCAGCTCAAGAAGACTGAGGGCGCAGAAGGGTGCAGAAGGAGCAGAGGTGTCTCCAGGACAGTGGTGGCCCATCTTAGACATGGTGGGCTAGGCCAGGGACTAACGCCAAGAACCTTCCTGGCAGGAAATCCCAAAGGCCCCGTGGCGGAGTGTCCGGGGAGACACGGGGCTTTCTGCCGCAGGTCTCTGCCTGCCCAGGGCCTTGAAGGACAAGGGAGCAGAGAGCAGTGTTGCTTCTCTGCCAGGCCTGAGTGAAGGTCAGAGTGAAGGAAGGAAAGAATCTCCAGCGCCCCAGGAGGGGCAGGATGTGAGATCTGGCCAGGGGAGGGGGCCGGGGGCCGGGGGCGCCTGGGGCAGAGAGGAAAGGCCTGGGCTAAGGAACTTCGTGCCTTTCCTTCTCCTAGGACCCTCCTGGCCTCCCTGGGAAGCCGGTTATAATGTATCATTTCACAGATGCGGTAGTTGGACGTCAGGGCAAGGCAGAGGGAAAGCCTGGAAGCAGCAGGCAGAGGTTGAGGAAGTCTCCATTCAAGGCCCTAGAACCAGGCCTCGAGGCCCAAGGGAACAAACTAGGGGACAGATAGAGGACAACAGGCAGGAGGCCTCTGCAGAGGACAAAGCTGCCTGTGCGGAGGGAGGGCCAGGGTGGGACAGAGCGCCGGTCTCTTCCCCACTGCCTCTCCTCCTGGGTCCCCTGGGGAAGCCGCGCCCTTTCTCCTGGGCCAGGATGGAGGCCCGGAAGGTGAAGCTCACATTTAAACCTTCGTTAGGGAAATAAAAGATAATGGGCTTTAATTACTGCTCGTTAATCCAATTAACAAAGCTAATATATGTAATAAGTGGTATCAGTTATCAGCACAAATCAGTTAACATGGCCAATTAAAGGGGTTGGTTATTTAAATAATGAATGTGGCTGATTCACGGGGCTGATTTAGCTCAATTGTCACTATTATTTATTAATTGATTTCACCACTAATATTGGAGGGGATGTGTCTTTTAACTCTATAACATAAGGAATAAGTTAATTAATTAATGCTGCCCAGTGTTTAGAAATGAAAGCTTTGATTCCTGGCTTGCTCATTACAACAGGAGGGAGAATGTTCTAGAAATCTCCAAGCGAACTGAGATCTGAAGTCTAAGTAGGAATTGCTCTGGCCCTGAGGAAAAGAGGAGGGTGAAGACAGAGGAAACGTGACGCGTGAAGGTCCTGAGGCGGCGCTGCGCTCCTCCGAGGACGCGCCTCAGAACGCAAGGGAGAGTCAGCGGAGGGGGTGGGATGGCCGGCCACGGTGGGGCTGAACCCCTGTGAGGACTAGATTTTATCCTTAGGGTTGCAGGGGTGCTGTGACAGTCATTCTTTCACACAAAAAAATCCTTATGAGGTGCCTGGCGCCGCTGTAGGCAGGTCTGAGTCCCTGCCCTAGTGGAGCCAAGGGTATGGTGAGAGGAGACAGGCGGCGCCTGGCACGGTGAGCCAGAGGAAGTGCTGCGGGGAAGGGTGCCGCAGGGCTCGGGGGCGGGAGCCTGCGAAGGCCACACGTTTAGGTGGGTGGCAGGGGAGGCCTCACTGAGAAGGGGTGGAGCTCAGCGGATATCTAGAGGGAACGTGTCCCAGCAGAGGGAACGGAAAGTGCAAAGGCCCTGAGGTGGGGGCCGAAGCAGGCGAGACGCCCAGCGTGGCTGGAGCGGCGCCGTCAGCCGCTGGCTGGGGGAGGTGGTGAGGCTGTGAACGCTGTTATGAGAACTTTGACTCTCACTCTGAGTGAAACTGGGGGCCACTCCGGTGGGTTGGGGCAGAGAAAAGCTGTGATCTGACTCATTTTAACAGGACCTGCTTGGGCTGCTAGGTGAGACCGAGTCACAGAGGGGAACAGATAGAGGCCAGCGACCACAGTCTGGGCTAGTGATGGCAATGGGTGTACGAAGACGCGGCCACTCTAGTCTTGGAAATCCGGGAGTGCTGTAGACGGGCAGGGGCAGGCGATGGAGGCTGAGTGCTGCCCAGGTCCCCAGCTTCCCTCTGCCCTGGGCACCCGCCACCGGTGCAGGCCCACCCCACCATCCCGCCATCCCCTCTGGTCCCTGGTGCAGCCAACCCCTCCCCAAGGCTCTGCTCACCCGCAGCCCAAGGGGAAGTGGACAGGAAGCAGGAGGAAACGCTGGGGTGATCCCAGTGTCCTGGCCAATGTGTTCCCATCAATGGAAGGATTTCCGGGCTTGAATGGCCGGAAATGCTGGGACGGGCTGCCTCACCCGGGAAGAGCAGTGGAGGCGAGCAGGGCAGGGACCCTCATCACCCAGCAGGGAGACCCCAAGGGGCTTTGGAAGCCTGCTGTGCTGTGGCTGGGCTGCAGCCCGTGGCTCTATAGTTCCAGCAAGGTCTTTACGGGAGGGGAGGTTAGCGACCTGAGGACTGCAGAATGTCACAGCAGGGGGGGGCGGCCACGTGCCCTGCTGCTCAACGCGGAGCCCCAGGCCTGGGCACACCCAGGACGGAATTCTGCCCCAGGAACATGCACCGTAACCACAAGTTTTGTTTTGTTTTGTTTTGAGCTCAGCTTTTTGTTTTGTTTTAACTTTATTTTATTTTATGTGTGACATTTAATTTTTAATTGCTTTTTAGAGGAGAGAGAGAGAAACATCGATTTGTTGTTTCATGTATAGAGGCACTCATTGATTGCTTTTTGTATGTGCTCTGACTGGGGATCGAACCCGCAAAGCTTGGCGTATTGGGACGATGCTCTAACCAGACAAGCTACCCAGTCAGGGCCACATTTAAATTTAAATATTGCACTTCTCTATGTGAGGAAGCAGTTCCCCAGTGTTCCACCTTCTGCCTTATTTTGTGGATGGGAATACTGAGGCATTCACAGAGAACCAGGGCCTAGCCTGACAATAATAATGACAGCGATTAACACGGATTGAATGTTTAGCATTCATGCATTCCTTTGAGCAATAAATATTCCTTGAGCTTCTTCTGGGTGCCAGGCACTGTGCTGGGGCCTGGGATCTCAACAATGAATAAGACAGAGTGGAGTCATTGGGTAATTAATAGTCAACAGATAAGTGTCAAGTGATTATTCTGGGTAGGGATCGACAGCGTGAGGAAAATAAAGCAGGGTGGAAGGAGCAGCAAGCGCCAAGGCCCTGTGGCAGGAATGAGCTTGACAAGGAGGCCAGTGTGGCTGAGGCAGAAGGAGGGTCAGAATGAGGGAGGGAGGCACCGGGAGGGGCTTGGCAAGGTGGCCAGCTGAGCACCACTGGGCTACACAGGGCCATATAGATCAGGGAACATACTAGCCTATTTTTCTGGCATAACAACGGCACTCTGCTCTCACAAGGGAAGAAGCGCTCTGGTTTGGGTGATGATCGACATGGTCAGCCATCTGCATTTCACGGAGAAGGGTTTAGATTTTGTTCTCCGAGAGATGGGGCGGTTGGGGACGGCCTGTGTGCCTGGGCTGCTTAGGTTCTCGCCATCGTGGCTGGGGTGGCGGAGAGCGAGCCGGCCGAGGGCTGTGAGAGCGAGCCAGGGAGAAGGCCGCTGTGCGCTGCGGGAGGACACAGAGGGCGGCCCAGGCGGGGCCCCGTGGGCGTGGAGAGGCGGTCAGGGTCTGCTGTGAAAGTGGACCTGCGGGATTTCCGGGCGGACTGTGTGCGGAGTGTGAGTGACAGGGGGCACAGGTGACCGTGGTTCTTGCCAAACAAAGCGACCAGAAGAATGAAACTGACATTAACTGATATGGGAAGTGGGTGTGGGGAGCGGGGGGACCCAACAGCCCTGCTTTGGCTATGACAAGTTCAAGATGACATCAGACATCCTAGAGGAGGTGCCAAGGAGGAAGTTGGGTTTATGAGTCTGGTGTTGAAGGGACTTCAGAGAAGGGATGACATTGAAGGTCAAGGACTGGGGGGAGAGGCCCTCATGAGGAAGGATGATGTTTCTTTATCACCTGGGAAAAATAGCCACCCCGGCCTCTGGCTCCTTCAGGCGCCATCCTGGCCACCCCGAAGGCAGAGGGGATCAATTCCACAGCCACCTGTCTCCAGCATTGGCACCACCATGTGTTAGGCAGCCACTGAGTGGATCACTCTGCTCTAGGGATGAGTGCTGGGCAGGAGGAGAAGAGGCTGAGCCCCGCCTGGGGCCTCCGGCCACCGAGTCAGGGAGGGGTGGAGGAGGGCGCCAGGAGAGCCCCGAGCTCTGCGGCGGGTGAAGACAGCGGTCCGGGAAGCAGGCCTCATGTGAAGCACAGAACATTCATCAGCTCCCTGAGTCCTCACAGCAGCCCCATGAGGCCGAGGCTGTCGCGGTCCCCTGTTAAGAAATAGGAAACCCCAGGCTCAGAGAGAGGACTCGCCTAGCCAGGGTGCCACGGCTGGAGAGAAGAGCAGCAGCCAGGCCAGCAGCGTCCGGCAAGGGTTCTCAGCTACAGTGTCCCCTGTGGCCTTCAGGGGAGCCCTCTGGAGCCCTGAGGGCCAGGTGCTGGCATCAGGCAGGTGAGCAGAGGCTGGCAGCTGGGGACACTCACCTCTCTCCTTTCCTTCCAGGGCTGCGGGGGAGCCGGAGGCCAGCGAGGACTATGTGAAGGTAAGAGGGGCTGGGCAGGGGACGCTGGAGGCCTCAGAGCTTGTTCCAGGAAGGGCAAAATCATTTTCTGAGCCTTGTTAGGCGCCAGGTCTCACTGTCCGTCCCCAGGAGGAGAGGGTCTCGGGGTCAGGCAGCACTTGGGCTCTGGTTTCTCTCCCAGCATCTTCTTCCCCACGCCTGCCGTCCTTCTCCCCTGGCCCCACACTCAGGACGCCCCGTGCTTGTTACCGGCAGACCCCGCCCCGCTGCCAGCCAGACAGTGCCCCAGGGGCGTGGGGATACAGAGACCACGGGCGCTCTGATCCCACCCCATCTGCGAGCGTGCGCTGGTGGTGGGAGGCGAGAGCAGGAAAGGGTGACTCAATTCTCCATCGCAGATAACGAGCACAGCTCACATTTACTGTGAGCTTAATTGGTCCCAGGAGCTGAGAATATTGAAAATGCAGTTTTGAAATAATGATGATAGCAACAATGATGTGACATAACATTTCAAGTGCCTACTGTGTGCAGAGCGCTGCGCTGGCTGCAGGGACGGGAAGGGAGACAGCGTTGGTCTTTTTGTGTGAATGAGGTCTTTGGCCTCTTCCCTCATCCTTACGCAGTGAAGGTCCTCCTGTGCCCACTGATGGATGGGAAACTTGAGGCCCGGGGAAGCGCAGTGACTTGCTCACAGCCCCACAGCCACTGCAGGCGGAGCTGGGCTTGCAGTCCAGGTTTTCCTGATACCAAGACCATGGACAGAGCCCTGGGCCGTCCACCTCCAGGAGCACCCACCCTGAGCCAGGCCCTGCTGGGTATGGAACATGCAGCAGAGGGCCAGGGGCACCACGCGCTGTGTTCAGAGAGCCCCTGCTCCATGTGGAGGCCAGAGCGGAACCACACAATGGTTCGGGCTTGTGTTTTGTAATCCAGCAGATCGTAACTTTAGTCCCGGGGCTGCCGCTTATTTGCCACGTGACTGAATGTGTGTGTATGACTTCTCTGAGCCTCAGTGTTCACCTATGTGAAGTGGGATAATAGTAGCCCCTCCAACCCAGGGTTGCTATGGGCTCAATGAGTCCAGGGGAAGTTGGGCCAGGGACAGAGCAGGCTGGCCTGGCTCCTGACCCCAGGGACATTTCATCACCTGAGGTGCTGCCTGTAACGTTCTGTGTAAGGGACCAGTAATGAGGCAGTATGGGAAGTTCTCAGATTGCTGTCCCTACCATCACTGGAAGCCTCATGGAAGAAGCCATTGGAGCTCCAGAAGTTGGGGATGACTTTCAGCTCAGGAGCCGGGGAGGTGAGGGAGCACATCAAGGAGGGCTTTCTAGAGCAGGAGGCCCTGAATCCAAGCCATTGCTGTTGACTGGGAACATTCATCAACATCTTCTCCCCAAATGAAAGGCAAGAAAAGAGAGAGAGATGAGCAGAGATGGGCAGTGAAGTGGTCCAGGCAGAGGCGAGAGTGCAGGCAAAAGGTCAGAAGGCGAGCCGGGCAAGCCCAGGAGGTACGGCCTGGGGCTGCAGTGAGCCACACAGGAGCTGCTCCTGGAACCTGCGCCCGGCTCCTCCTCCAGCGCTTCACACCCCGGAGGCAGGGGCCTCAGGGAGCATCAGCCCCGAAGTCAGCTGGTGGAGCAGCGGAAGGGGCGTATTTCAGCACCCCTCAAGTCCCAGCTGCTTGGCAAGGTGGTGAGCTCCCTGTGGGGATTATTAGCTTTGTATTGTCCCTTAGTTTATGGGGCTAAAAAAAGTAATTAAAAATATAAAAGAAATGCACTGCCCTGGCTGGTGTGGCTCAGTGGATTGAGTGCTGACCCAAAGGGCCCCGGCTCGATTCGCAGTCTAGGGCACATGCCAGGGTTGCCGGCTAAGTCCCCAGTGGGGGGCGTGCGAGACGCAACTGCACATTGATGTTTCTCTCCCTCTTTCTCCCTCCCTTCTCCTCTCTCTAAAAACAAAATAAACAAAATCTTTAAAACATAAAAATAAAAAAGAAATGTACCTGCTCACTGAAACTGATTAAACAATCTCCTCAAGGGATGAAGTCAAAGGAATGTTAGTTTTAGCTTCAAGCCTTAGGGTGGAATGGTCAGTTTGCAAAAGTCCATTTCCTGCCCTGAGGTTCTCAGCTTCCAGAACTCCAGGATTCTCAGACCATGAAGTGAATACTTTTATTCTAAGGCAAGAATTCTAAAGTCCCAAAACCATAAAATTCCAAGCTCCATGCTCAGAGCGTCAGATATATTTGCAGAAAACAGTCAAATACACCTGAGGCCCCAAGAGGTGGAACTGAGGTCACCTGTCTGAGGTCACACAGCCTGTCAAAAGGATTTGAACCCCAGGCCTGACCGATGTGGAGTCAGTCATGACTCCCTTTGCATTGAAGAGCCCATGACTCTAGGACAGAAAGTCCAGATTCTGGCACTGAGCTTGGACATAACAACATGCATTTACTGAGCACTTACTTTACGCCTGGCAACTTCCATGGGTCAGCTCAACCAATGCTCACAAGAGCTCTGTGCAGCCAGCACAGGTGCGCTTTGCAGGTGAGGACATCTGGGCTCCAAGAGAAGGAGCTGGTGGTTGGAGGTGGGAGCACCGCCGGCTGAGTCCAGGTCGGTGCCCTCACCGCTGAGCCCCCCTGGCTCCGGGCACCCCCAGAAGTTGTCGGTCGAGCATCCCGCAATTCTCTGCAGAATCCCTGATTCCAACTCGGAGATGAAAAAATCCTGGGCGCTGGCAGATTTTCCGAGGCCACAAAGGATTTGGTCAAACGCGCACAGCTATTTTTCCAGCTTTAGACAGGGTTTAATTCAAAGTCTCTGCCTGCGCCGGGTCAGTGAGGGGTGCAGCTAATGGAGGAGGAGGGACTACCCTCGCCGGCCAGGGGGTCCCCACCCCGTCCCTCTATCCCTCGTGATGCCCCCCTTGGCAGGTCCTCTGCTTCGCATCCCCCTGCTCCAGGCAGCCGGGGCGCGCGGGCTGGAGCGCAGAGCGGCTGCGGGGCGGGGGGCGAGAGGGGGTGGAGGGAGGAACAATAGCCCCCTCCCCTCCCCTGGCCGGCTGGAGGGTGGGGTCTCCCAGCCCCGCCTCCCTGCTCCTCCCCCGACAAGGCGATGAGGTAATCGCGCCGCCGAGAGGCACGCTCAGCCGGTGCCCAGCCCGGTCGGTCCAGCGCCCCTGCCCGCCGGCCGCCGCCCCCTGCACCGTCCCGGTCCCGGCTGCCCGGCCCCACCATGACCGAGCGCTGCAGCCTGTGGAGCGCCCTATCGGCCGCTGCCTGCTGCTTCTACCGCGGCTCCTTCGTGCAGGTGCAGGTGAGGGGGCGGCTTGGCCCCTGCCAGGCGCTCCGGGCTGGGACCCCGGCCGCTCTGTCCCGCCCCGGGAGCCGGAGTCCCGTGGCGCCGTTCAGGGTCCTGCCGGGCAGGGGCTGCGAGCTGAGGGAGGGGGCGGGGTCGCCCCGGCTTCACCTCTGGGAGCCTGACCCTCGGGGTGAGGGTCCAGCTGCCACTCCGGGCACTCAGGACTGCGGGGGGACTGCCATTCTGGCCCTGCCTTCTCCGCAGGAGAGAGCTGAGCTGGGGCATTGGGCATCAGGAGATGGGGTTCTGCTGATCCTCCCGAGAGCACTCTGGTCCCTGCGGCTGACCTGGGCAGCCTGGCTCCCCATTGTATCGGGGTGCTGAGCTGGGACCAGAAGGTGCCTTGCGGGGCGGAAAGCTGAGAGGATGCTGCGGGTGCCCGGGGCTGGGGCCAGAGCGCCTGCCGCTCTACGTGGGCTGGGGCGTGCTCCCGGCGCAGGTCTCTCAGCTCAACTGGACAGGCAGTGCCGGACGACACCGTGGCGGTGAAAGGGTTAAACGGAAGGGGGTGGAGGGGAGGACCCGGACCCCGCCTCTCTGCGGAGCATCATCTGTGTCTGGCTTTGCTTGGGGTTATGAGACTAGAAGAACTACAGGGGCCTTGCTGGCTGGTGGGAAGGGGGTTAAGACCCTGACCGTGGGTCTCCGTGCTTTTGCCTCCAGTGTCCCTGGGGGACGCCAGGCACATCACCTCTGCGCTCCGCTAGCTCACACACGCTCCGAGCCCGCCTGAATGACGGCCGCGGCTGAGCGCAGCATCCCTGCACCAGCCAATCAGGCGCGCGCAGGTCGGGAGGCGGTGAGATCATCTCTGGCCAATAGCAGTGCTCTGAGCGCCGGGATGCTGCATTCGCGCCCCAGCCCTCCCCCTCCTGGGCGCTGGGGACCCCCTCGGTCGAGGGTGAGGAGCAGGGCTCAAGGGACCCTAGGGTTCCCCACCTTCTGGTGTGTGGGAGGACCTCGTTGGTCCCCCCAGATTCTCCCAGACCATGGATTATGGCTGGAAAAGTGGAGCCCAGTCTTCCACTCCCACTCACAGATGAGGCTACCCAAGTCCAGAGAGGGAAAGTGGTTAACTCAAGGTCACACAGTGGCAGGCAGTCTTGGGGCCAGGTTCTTTACCACGCGGCCCCCTCCCCTTCTTTGCCCCATGTTCCTCTTGCCTCAGCTGTTGTACTGGGGCTAATTCTCAACTGCATGTTCTTTGTCGAGGAGAGGGACCCCAGAAGGCCTGAGTCCTCCTCCCTCCTCAGGGTGGGGCATGGTATAAGGAGGGAGGTCAGGGGCCCTGAAGCATAGACGACCCGTGGAGATGTGCAGGTTTCGAGAAAACTCAAATCTCTTTGCAGCCCCGGGCCTCCCTGCCCTTCCCACCTATTACTTTCTACCCTGGGCAAAGCATGTGCAGAATCTTCATGTTTTCCCTCCCTCCCTCCCAAGCACCTACTTGTCCACATCACCCACCTCACCATCTGTCCCCAGAGCCTTACAGCCTCCTGAAAGCAAAAATATTCATGGGCCCATCACCAACTGCTCCTGCCCCAGCCTTGCACCTCAGAGAGCACCCTGCTGTCCTCCCAGGACCTCTGCCTGGGTCCTCTCTGACCCCCCTGTGCTCTTGCCCCACACCCGACCCATGGCTCCCTAAATGCTCTCCCCGCCCCCATTCCCACCCCCATGCCCCGCCTGCCCTACCAGTGCCTGGAAAACACCAGACCGCTTTCCACACCGCACACCGAACCCGCTCCAACACTTCCAACACCTCCTGTGGCCTCCGGATAAACCCCAGCTCCCAGGGCAGCCTCACATCCCTGTCACATCTGCCCCGCCACTCTGGCCCCTTCGGTGCTTCTTACCACGCCCTCTGCCCCCAGGGCCTTGGCTCTACCCGCAGGGCCTTGCCTTTGCCAATGTCTTCCCAGCAGCTCTTCCCTGCCTGGTCTGCCTGCCTGCCTGTCCCCATCCTGATGCTTTTGCTGGGCTCACCCAGCCCTTCTCCAGGCCTCAATGGAAACATCTCCTGTTCAGGGACTCCCCTCTGACTAGATGAGGAGGGACGCTTTCATCGGCTCCCAGTGCCCTCGGTGCACCTCTGAACGTTCAGAAAACCTGGAGTTGCTTCTCAGGGTCTACATGGCTCTCCCGGGGCAGAGGCTACCTGTCCTGATGGCCTTGGGGCCTCAGCCTCTGGCACAAGGACCTGTCTCAGAGGGAGACTCAGATTTCTATCCATCTCTGAAGCTGGGACTCGGGGCGTCCTGGGTGCAGTGTAGGTCAAGGGAAACGGAGGCAGTAGGGGAGCAGAGGGGTGGAAAGTAGAGCTGCACAATCAGGCTCTGAGGCCTGTGGAGGGCATGAGGGGGCAGGGAGTGGACTGAAGGGCCCTTAAACCCTGGGGAGGAGGGGGTCCTGGGCGGAGACTGTCACCAGGGCTGCAGCCAGACCCTTCGCTGCCGCCCTTGCCTGACCTGCCATCTGGCCAGTTGCGGGCTGGGTCTGTCTGTCCTGGAGCAGTCATCTTTGGGGCCTGGAGTTGGGGGGAGGGAGG
Organism: Pteronotus mesoamericanus; assembly: GCF_021234165.1. NCBI lineage: Eukaryota > Metazoa > Chordata > Mammalia > Chiroptera > Mormoopidae > Pteronotus > Pteronotus mesoamericanus. The sequence continues at coordinate 6,327,317 of NW_026555258.1, forward strand.
GGAAGCAATGTCACATGTCCTCACAGCGACGAGGACATCTGTGGGCTAGTCACAGCACTCTGGAGTACTGTCTCCTCTCATCCTTGCAACTCAGAGATGCAGGTTTTTATCATCATACCCATTTCACAGAGGAAAAAACGAGGCCCAGAGAACTCAACCGTACAGCCAGGAGTGGGCTGGGCTCTGTAGCTGGGTGCTCCGGACAGCAGGGGCTCCCCTCCCATTTCCCTTAGGCCTCCAGCCCCAGGCCACAGCAACCAGGAAACCAGGAGTGTCCCCCTATGGGCAGGCAAAAGAGGGGGAGCCCTGGGCATTATCTCCAGTCAGCGACCTTGGGCTGTCCTGCGGGGCTGCGGTTCCCCCAGCAGGCAAGCATTGCTTGAGACAGCAAGGAGGAAAGAGCCTCGGGAATCCTAAAGGACAACACAGATGGCTGTGTGGGGGCCTCTGCTTCCCTGCTTACAGCTGCCTCTTGTGCCGTTCTACTGTATAATTCACCACCCAGAACGTTTCCTTGTCCGTCCAGCCGTTTTTATCCACGCCTTTGCCAGTGTGTCTGCAGCCTACCTCCCAGATTTACCCGTAGAACTCCTTCCTCTACACCCCCCACTTCAAGATCAGTTTGGTGTCCTTGGTGCCTAACGGTGTTTGGTTATTGTCCTTTCATCCAGGAAGCCTTCCTGGACCACTCACCTCGCCTAGGCTGCATCTTCTAAAAGCCAGCGGACTCTGTGCCGCTGTCCAGTCCTGTGGTGCTGACCGCAGTCGACACCAATGCTCTGCAGCTTTTCCTCCCCTCTTAGACGAGGAGCTTCCCTGAGGCCAGGGCCTGGTTTATTTATTGCCTAACTTACTTACCCCTGGCACATTGTACAGGGCCTGCAAAAAACAGTAGGCATGGTTCGGTGGAATTAATTGAGATTTCTTTACTTCTGCCAGGATAGGGACTTCCATGTGAGGGCTTGCTGGCACCAGGGCCTAAGCATTCCCAGGGTCCCAGGACGGAAGGAGTTCTTCTGGTTAGGACTGTGAGGAAAGGAGAAATGGGGCTTTGGATTGGTGGCCAATTCTTCCTCCTTCCCACCCAGTTTTCCAAGGAGAAGTACATCTTGGATTCATCGCCTGAGAAACTGCACAAGGAGTTGGAGGAAGAACTCAAACTCAGCAGTACAGACCTCCGCAGCCACGCCTGGTACCATGGCCGCATCCCTCGTGAGGTGAGTGGGTCCCGAGCTGGGGCCTCAGCTCTGCCGTGCCAGACCCTACCCTGCCCAACCCCGCTCTGCCCTGCCTGATGCTATGCTGCCTGACCATTCATCCTGCAGGTCTCGGAGACCCTGGTGCAGCGCAACGGTGACTTCCTCATCCGGGATTCGCTCACTAGCCTGGGTGACTACGTGCTCACGTGCCGCTGGCGCAACCAGGCCTTGCACTTCAAGATCAACAAGGTGGTGGTGAAGGCGGGCGAGAGCTACACCCACATCCAGTACCTGTTCGAGCAGGAGAGCTTTGACCACGTGCCTGCCCTCGTGCGGTACCACGTGGGCAGCCGAAAGGCTGTGTCGGAGCAGAGTGGCGCCATCATCTACTGCCCTGTGAACCGCACCTTCCCACTGCGCTACCTGGAGGCCTGCTATGGCCTGGGCCAGGGCAGCGGCAAGGCTGCCAGCCCCGCCAGCCCCTCGGGCCCCAAGGGCAGCCACATGAAGCGACGCAGCATCACCATGACCGATGGGCTCACTGCCGACAGAGTCACCCGCAACGATGGCTGTCCCACCAGGTAAGCAAGGACCCCAGTTCGCTCTCGATCTCCCCATTTGTCAAGTGGGGGTGTCGGTAATGAGAGTGCTGGTGAGAAAGGGGAGGCCCAGCCACACTGGCCAGGGGTGAAGTGACAGTCCGGAAGCCTGGGCGTGCAGGGAGCAGGAGGGGGGGCAGGCGCCACCTGAGGCCGCGCGGCTCTGCGGGCACTCGGCCCAGGTGGCGGCCCCAGCGCTCCTTGGCCGGCTGCACGCCCTTGGCCCTGCCCTGCTCCTCTGACCCCCGTGCTCCTTCCTGTAAAGGCCCTCACTCAGACAGCCCCCTGGCCCAGGGGGAGCCCAGGGGGCTGTGCTGTCCTAAGCAGAAGGCCTGGTCCCTGCCACAGGGGCGACCCCTCCCCACCCCACCAAGGCAGGCATCAGAGCGGAGGGTTTTGCTGTTTGCAAACCACCACACGGGGAATGGAATGTTCCCAGTGACATTTTAATGAGACACAGTTGCCTCTGGGACTGCGTGAGACCAGGCCCTGATCCCAGAAGAAGACCCAGCAGCAAGTCCTTTCTAGGGCCCTCCTGTGTACCTAGCCTTCTGCTAGTGCTCTCCCTGGTCCTCCTGGGCGATGGCTCCTGTCCATACCCCCCACCCCCTTTATAGACGAGGAAATAGGCCTAGAGAGGGGAAACCGCTTGCTAGAGAGTGGTAAGCCCAAGATTCAAACCCAGGCCTGTGAATCCAAAGTCTGTGCCCCTCATTTCTATGGCCTCCCTGGCTGTTTGCAAAGAGACCAGCTGTCCGGTGTCGCTAACTCTCGGATAGGTCTCATCTCCCTGGGCCCGGGCTGCGTGCTGCCAGCCAAAGAACTGAGGGCCGGATACCCTGCGGACAGCAGCCACTTGGCCTGTGGTTTGGAACCAGCGATGGTAATGGTGCCAGAATCCACAGGCCGTGTGTGCCCAGGCATCCAAGCATAGTGTGGGAGCAGCGAGGAGGGAGGGGCTGGGCTGGCAGGCCTGACTCCCTCGGGCTTCCCTCCCTGCCTGCCAGCCTCCCTCCCCAGACGGCTCTCCAAGCTGGGGGCAAGGTTCCCAGGAAAGGGAGCAGTTTTCCAGGTTGTGGGCTGCGCGAGCCCTTCCTCCTCTGGGCTTCAGTTTTTGTACCTGTTCACTGGGAAGCTGGCCTTGATCGGCTCTCAGCCTTTTCTGCCTCTGAAGTTCAGCGGTCCTAGGATGGACGCAGAGGTGGGCATCCTCAGGCTGGCTGAGGACCCGGGCCTCTGGGCTCTCTGCTCACGAAGTCGTCTGCTCTGCAGCACATCACTGCCCCACCCCCGGGAATCCATCCGCAACTGCGCCCTCAGCATGGACCAGATCCCGGACCTGCACTCGCCCATGTCGCCCATCTCTGAGAGCCCCAGCTCCCCCGCCTACAGCACCGGTATGGCCAGTATGGGGGGGATAGGGACAGGTGGGGGGAACTGGGGGCGACGATCTTGTGTGTGCACGTGCTTTTGATGAGTTCTGTTACAGTGTGTTACTATGTATGTTTCTACCTCTTCTGAGAGCAAGTGCCTGCAAGAATTTACACTAAAAACCTGCTAGCGGGACTATTGATGTTGACATGCAAACAGATCAACGGCTGGCTCATTGCAGTGATTTATTCGGCCCCAGTTGGGCACTGTGCATAAAGTAGTTTCCAGTGCTTTCCAGTAGTTTCCAGAATGCAGTGAAATCTGCTGGAGGCTCACAGTGTTACTGCACCCAGGCTGTGCAGTGCACAGCCCCATTGGTCGCGCTCCTACTATGTGTAAGGCAAGTGTAGGGCGCTCTGCTGGGCCGTGCATTCACTGGGACTTAATGAAGCCCTGATTCCAAATGGCCGGCTCCAACCAAGCCACACTGTGCTTTTTGCATTTTTTTCTAAAACAAATCAGCAGACTTTATTTTTAGAGCAGTTTAAGGTTCACAGAGAAATTGAGCAGAGCGTACAGACACTGTGCTTTTTTTTTTTAAATACAAAGAAAATTTCTGTTGTAGAGACAGGCCACTAGTTAATTTCTAAAAGAAGAAGAAGAAAAAGAATGTTCCAACAGGCCACCTTGTATACTGTCCATGTGACGGGCAAAGGGCGCAGGCAGAGGAGCAGCCCAGGGGGAAGCTTTGCTGGGAATGTTGCTGTCTATATAGGTCGTCACAAATCCTTCCCCAGACACGGCCATCAGCTTTGTCCTAACTACACCATTGCCTTCAAAACAACACCCCTGAGTGGAAAAGTTAAAATTCCTTGCCAGAAATGATCAACTGGACAATTTCTAAGTGACGTGGCATACTCAAGTACCCAGGAGCCAGGTTTTAAATCCCAGCTCTGCCACTTGCTGGCTGGGTGACCTTGGGCAGGTCACTTCGCCTCCCTGAGCCTCAGTTTTGTCATCTGTAAAATGAAGATCATAAAAGTACTTACTTCACAGGATATTGCGAAGGTTAAAGGAACTAATGTCCAAAGAAGGATCTCACAGGCAATAAGAGCTCAAATCAGATCACCTCTGATTTTGGATGATGGTTTTACTGTTGTTGACCAGGGTATCTCCAGCATACTGCCAGCTCCTGGCACATGTGAGCTCACTAAATCATTATCACTAATTCATTGAGAAATAATTCCACGTGGCTCAACGAATCCCAGCAAGTGCTTAGCCTCCCAGAATCGCTGGAAGCTCCTCCAGGCTCCCCAAGGCTGCTGAGCTTAGGACGGGGCCGTGCAGACTCCTGGGGGCCGGTGATGTCAGAGTATCGCTACTCAGTTTGCTAGAGCCGCTGGGCCGGGCCTGGCCTGGGCACAGGGAAGCAGGGACATCATTTATGGGTGGATGGAGCCTGTCCTTTGGGAAGGGGGTGAGGAAACCTCACTGGGTGGCAGTCATGATAACTAGTCCTCTCTCTCTATCTCCCTGCAGTGACCCGTGTTCATGCCACCCCCGCAGCCACCTCAGCCACAGCGCTGCCCGCCTCCCCTGTCACCCGCCGCTCCAGTGAACCCCAGCTGTGTCCTGGAAGTACCCCAAAACCCCCTGGGGAGTTGGACAAGGGCCCTTATGCCAGCCCCTCCCACACCCTCTGCAAGGCCTCCCCGTCACCGTCACTCAGCAGCTACAGCGACCCGGACTCTGGCCATTACTGCCAGCTCCAGCCCCCCGTTCGAGGTAGCCGTGAGTGGGCAGCGGCTGAGGCCTCCAGCCGGCAGGCCAAGAGCTACGGGGAGAGACTAAAGGAACTGTCCGAAAACGGGGCTCCCGACGGGGACTGGGGCAGGGCCTTCACAGTCCCCATCATAGAAGCCACCTCCTCCTTCAACCCGGCCACCTTCCAGTCTCTACTGATCCCCAAGGATAACCGGCCACTGGAGGTGGGCCTGCTGCGCAAGGTCAAGGAGCTGCTGGCAGAGGCGGACGCCCGGACGCTGGCTCGGCACGTCACCAAGGTTGACTGCCTGGTAGGTGCTGCATGCACACTGGGCAGGGCAGCACGCCTGGCTTTAGGACGGGGATCGGGTGGTCAGGAGCTGGCTCCTCCGTTCCCTAGACAGTCAGTGGGCCTGGGTCCTGGCTTCATGGCGGTCCTTTACTGGCTGTGTGACTCTGGCCTGATTGCTTTGTCTCTCTGGGCCTCCATTTCCTCCTTGCAAAAAAAGCAAAAAAAAGCCCACAAGATATTCTTGCTTCCTCAAGATACCAGTTTGGCACTGGGAATGGACAGCGCTGAAACCCAGTGCTGTCTGACTTCGGGGGCACTTTCTGGGTCCAGGGAATGTGTAAGACCCAGCTCCCCGCCCCCACACCCCCTGGTGGACAAAATAAACAAAACTCATTACCAAGGCTCATAAATATCAAGCCCAGGGTGTTTGCTTTGAGTGAATCTTTGGCCATCTGCCGACCCCACCTCTCTGCACCTCAGTTTCTCCCTCTGAAGTTTGGGGGACAGTGATTACTTGTCTCCTTGGTCTCCAAGCTCCGGAAGCAAGAGAAGAGAGGGCAGAGATGTGGGCTCTAGGAGGAGCATCAGGGTGTGAAGGGAGCAGCCCTGGACTGTTGACCTGGTGTGTGGCAGTGGACAAACCCTATCACTCCTTGGGACTCAGGTTTACCTTCTGGAATAAGGTAGTCCTGGTCCTTAACCTTAACTGAATAGTTAACACGTCAGACACCTCTGGGAATTTTCCCATTTAGCCCCCATTTCACAGGTAAGGAAAATGAGGCTCATTTGCTCCACGTCAGAGAGTTAGCAATGGAGCTGGGATTCAAATATGGCCTCCCAGCCAGGCTGCCCTCCTTGATACAGCTTTCTGACTCCCAGATGGCTTGGGCCAGCCAAGACAGGAAATTAATCAGCCCTCTGGGCGTCCTTGCAGGTTGCTAGGATACTGGGCGTTACCAAGGAGATGCAGACCCTAATGGGAGTCCGCTGGGGCATGGAGCTGCTCACCCTCCCCCATGGCCGGCAGCTAAGACTAGACCTGCTGGAAAGGTAAGGCAACACCCCCACCCCCCGCCCCGCACTCTATCCTTTTGCTTTGGCCAGTCGGCCAGTCAGGTCTCTCAGCCCTGCTCCCAGGGGTTCTGGCCCCTCACTCTATCCCGTTGACCAATCGCAACTTGTCGTTATCAGCTCCGATCAATTCTGGTTTCCCAACGACCGAGTCCTTTAGGGACTCACCTTTGCATCCTCTTGACCAATCACAGCCCATGAATCTTGGCCCCGCCCATAAGCTCTCACACTCGGGTAGCGCCCACTAATCTCGTTGACCCTGTATAACCTCCCAGTTTGGTCTCTGCTCTCCACCCGCTCGGTGCCCAATCACGGGCAGTGACAGGAACCCTCCCTGCCACTCCCTGGGTCCTCGATCCCCCACGCCCCACCTGTCCTATCTGGTAGGTTCCACACCATGTCCATCATGCTGGCTGTGGACATCCTGGGCTGCACCGGCTCTGCTGAGGAGCGGGCAGCGCTTCTGCACAAGACCATCCAGCTGGCGGCTGAGCTGCGGGGGACCATGGGCAACATGTTCAGCTTCGCTGCGGTCATGGGTGCCCTGGATATGGCCCAGGTAGGGAGGGGCCCACGCAGATAGACTGTCTTAAAGAGCCCTGGGATGTGGAAGAGCTGAGTTCTCTAAGGGCTGACCTGCTTCAGGATCAAGTCTTCCCCCTTTTCTGAGCTTCAGTTTCCCCACCTGTAAAATGAATGAGGTGCATTATAGGCATATAAAGAATAAATATAAAATGGCTATCATTGAGTGAGCACTTGCTGGATGCTGGGTACTAGTGCTCCATTAAGTACTTTACAAGTACCAGTTCCTCAAAACAATCTCATGAGATAAATGTCTTTATTGTCCCCATTTTGCTTCTGGAGAAATTGAAGCAGAGCAGTAATTGCCTAAGGTCACACAGTCAGAGGCTGAAAAAGTTGGGGTTCAAACCGAGTCTGCCTAATTTCAGAGCCCGAACCTCATCACACTGCACTTCCTCTCCTCTGCCTAGTAAAGGGCCACCACAGGGTCCTAAAGGCAGCGGTCCAACGCCAGCTCTGCCGCTTACCTTGGGATGGCCCCGGGCAAGTCATTCCCTTCTCTGAGCCTTCCATCCCTCACCTGTAGACGGGGTTGCTGTGAGGGCGTCATGAGATCCTGTGAAAAGAAGTCGGTCAGCACCGCCCCCATACATGAGTGGTGACCGTAATGATTATTATCCCACATCTGGGTGTCCACTCAGCAGGGTGGCCCGCGGCCCCTTGAGGGCCCCTTCCCTGGCTGGTCGCTCATACCTGGTCTCTCCAGATTGCCCGGCTGGAGCAGACGTGGATGACCCTGCGGCAGCGACACACAGAGGGTGCCATCCTCTACGAGAAGAAGCTCAAGCCATTTCTCAAGAGCCTCAATGAGGGCAAAGGTACCTCCCCCATGTCGCTGTGTGACCTTGCCCAGGTTGCAGGCCTCTCGGGGCCAACAAAGACTTTCAAAGAATCTGAGAGGAAAGGCCTGTCCGGGAGTTAGAAGCCCTGGGGACTTCCTAGGGCCTCAGGCAGGCCGCACCCTTCCCCTCCTGCACCTCATTTCCGGGAGCACAGGGAGCAATGGAATTGCTTCAGGGTCTCTAAGAGCCTGCTGTCGCCCTCCTTGCAGAAGGCCCGCCGCTGAGCAACACCACGTTCCCTCACGTACTGCCACTCATCACTCTGCTGGAGTGTGACTCGGCCCCGGCAGAGGGCCCGGAGCCCTGGGGCAGCACGGAGCACGGCGTGGAGGTGGTGCTGGCCCACCTGGAGGCCGCCCGCACGGTGGCACATCACGGGGGCCTGTACCACACCAATGCCGAGGTCAAGCTGCAGGGTGAGTCACTGGCCCCTCCGGCCTGGGCCTGCCCCCACTTGCTTGCTCTCCCCTTCCCTCCGAACGTCCGTGCCCATTTGTCCACCCGTCTTTCCTCCCCCGTTCCCCTGACCCATTTTTCGCATCCCTTTTCTGCCTCACTCATTGGTTCAATGAGCAGTTGTCAGGGGCAGGCACCAGGTGGACACACATGATTCAGAGAGCATCATGGCTCTGTGTTTTAACTTCTCTGAGCCTCAGTTTTCTCATCTGTGAAGTGGGCTTCCTAACAGGTCTGCTTCATAAGGTGGTTTGCAAAGCGCTCGGCCTGGAGCCCTGGGGCTGAGGCACACCTGCCCTGGCCTCCCGGGTCTCTCAGTCTAGTCCAAGGTAGAGCTTTCCTCTGAGAGAAGCAGAGAGAATGTGGCCTTAGAAAAGTCATCTTTTATAGCTTTAGGCATTATTTAAGTCATAAAAGTTCATTGTAGACAAATTGGAAATTAAGAGCAAAAACAGAGTAAAAAAAATAAAAATCACCTACAATTACTCAGAGGTAAATGCTGTGGGCTTTCTGGTATATGTCTTTCCTGACTTTTTCTTCTTCAGAGAGAAAAAAAATTATTTTTTTTTTTTACATTAACTTACAATGTAATGTTTCTTAGGGAAAATTTTGGAACTTACAGAAAAATACAAAAAGAAAGGAAAAATTACCCAGGTCAACCCTCCAGTTAACATTAATATTTTATCTTCTAGTCATTTTTAAATTAGATGTTGCAAATGGCAGGGCAAAGACTAGGCACTCAGCTGTGTGGCCATGTTTATCAGCAAACCTTGTTGAATCTCTGGCAGAGACGGGGGGAGGTGTCCCTGGAGCGGGGCCCGAGGGATGTGGTAGCTCTGGCGAGAGCCCCAGCCCTCCCGAGCTGGATGGTGGTCCCCTAACCCTGTGTCCCGCCCTGCAGGGTTCCAGGCCCGGCCCGAGCTCCTGGAGGTGTTCAGCACCGAGTTCCAGATGCGCCTGCTCTGGGGCAGCCAGGGCGCCAGCAGCAGCCAGGCCCGGCGCTACGAGAAGTTTGACAAGGTCCTCACCGCCCTGTCGCACAAACTGGAGCCTGCTGTCCGTTCCAGCGAGCTGTGACCCCCATGGACCCTTCCCCTCTGTGGCTGCAGGCAGCATTGGGGACAGAGGGGCACAGACCTTTCCCCAGAGCACCCCAGGGACACTGTGATCAGCCCAAGAATGTTCTGGGCTCAACGCCAGGATCTCCCTTTCGCCTCCAGGGTTCTGCATGGGCTCTGGGCTCTGTCCCACTGACTACATGCTCACCAAGTCTCCCTTCAGGAAGAACCGGAACCCTGTTCCTCCCTCCAGCTTCTGCTTCCCTCCTTCCTGCTGAGGTGCCCTGTGTTTGAGCCACGGGAGGCTCCTCATGCCTCCTCACTCTTTCCAGGCATCTGCTCCCCACCAACACCAAGGCCTCCATCTGGCTGTAAATAAGACTCTCTGTTCTGTAAATAGATGTACAGAAGCCATCTTCTTTCTTTCATATAATAAACTTTTATGACTCTTTCCTCTCTCTCTCAGGGAGCCCTGGGGTGGAGGGAGGCATCTTGTCTCAGGTGAAAGGGGAAAGAATTCATTGAACAAATACCCATATTTTGCTGCGTATAATGAGCTCCCATATATAATGCGCACCTGCCCCCCCTTTTTGGTGCGCATTATACATGGGATTATTATACCAATGGTGTTTAATCGTTATACCTATGTATAAGGCACATCCTTATTTTCTCCTCAAAAAAGTGTGCATTATACATGGCAAAATACGGTGTTTATTTAGCACCATAAATGTCTGGGACATTCCAGATTGTACCAGGAGATAGAGTTACTGCCAATGCTAAACCCCAGTCCCTGTCCTGGAGGAGCTTACAGACAGTGGGGGAGACAACCGGCCAATGCCCACCAGTGGGAGAAATGCTGACCTGCCCCGCTCTTACCCCATCCCCTCCCCCGGGAAGCCACAGCAAATGTTCCCACAAATGCACAACCAACGATCCCAGATGTCTGGGGTGGAATGGCTTTTTGAAGTCTAGAATTCTACCTTCCCTCTGGAAAACCAAGAACTGTGACCTGGGTCAGAAGCAGAATGAGGAAGTTTGGAAAAAAGGTGTCCTGACCTGGAGTTTTTCCTCTCTCTTCAATATTGGAAACTAATTTCTTTCCAGGCCTTGAAATGCAGCCTCAGAAATCGCGCGCGCGTGTGTGTTTTGAGTGGGAAACTAATTTCTTTCCAGGCCTTGAAATGCGGCCTCAGAAATCGTGTGTGTGTGTGTGTGTGTGTGTGTGTGTGTGTGTGTGTGTGTTTTGAGTGGGAGAGGGGATCTTTGAAAAGGGATGTGAACACACTTGTCTTGATTCCATAGGTGGGGGAGTAGGCAATGTGGACGAACACGGTTCCAAGCCAGGCTAGGAGTCCGGGGAGCCCATTCACTGAATATGAAACGTCTGGGTTCTTTTCCCTTCTAAGTCCTCTGGGAGGGGCTGGATAACAGTGTGCATCAGATCTTTGGTGGCAGCCAGGCTTGGATTCAGTTCTGTTGTTTACTAGATGAGTAACCTTGGATATGAGTGAGGTTTAACCCCTTGGGTCCCAGTTTTCACCTCAACAAAATGGGACAATAACAGAATCAGTCCCTTAGGGTTGTTGTCAAAACATTTAGCGCATAGTAGCTGTGAGATAAAGAACCAGCATGTTCCATACATACTGGGCTGTCAATAATCACTCATTGATTACTACGAGCCAAAACACTTTATGTGCCTGTACCTCATCGAAATACCACCATTTCTCTTTATGACAGCTACTGTTATCGTATTATAAGACATATAAGGCACCTAACATTAATGGCACACAGTAGGTACTCAAAAACTATTAGAGTTCTTAAAGAAAAAAAGCATGAAAAATGATCTTTGCAAGGTGTAAGGTGCCGCACAAGTTTTCACTACAATTGTTACATCATTCTTGTGGTCCTAATTTATTATTCTTTTGGAGCTACTATGGTGGTAGCCTAGTTACCGTGACCATGGAAACGCGGCCCGCCGTCCCGGATTAGACAGTTCGCGCGCTCCCCCTGGAGGCACCTTTCGGACCTGCAGTGGGACAACTGGGCTGGCCTGTGAGAGTGAAAAAAGGGGAGCCGGGAATTGTAGGCCAAGGGAGGTGGCTGCCGCGGAGCGACGCACGCCGGGAGCTGTAGTTCTCAGGAGGCGGTTGGCCGCCCCCAGCCCAGCTCGTCCCGCACCTGGATGGCGGCTGAGGCGCGTGGCTGCCGGCCCCGGGGCTCGCTCCTCCTCGGGCTGCTCGGTTTGGTCTCGGCCGCGGCCGCCGCCTGGGACCTGGCTTCGCTGCGCTGCAACTTCGGCGCCTTCTGTGAATGTGACTTCCAGCCCGACTTCCAGGGTGAGGAGAGACGGGACGGGGAGACCCGAGAGCCCACGGACTCCGGCCTTGCGCCGGGACCGGACCTGGAGGGTAGAACCGAAGGGCGGAACCCCCAGGCTTCTGGACGGCCAGGGCCGGAAGTGGGCCCGGCGTTGAGAGACGTCTGAGAGCCGGGGCACGGGACTTGGGGCGAGGGTTTGGGGATGCCCATTTGGGAGAGAGGCCTTGGACAGCGGGGAGGGTTAGGCCTCCGCAGTGGAAGGGCGGTCGAGAAAGAAGCCTACCTTGGGGATGGGCAGAGGGCTCTGGGGCAGACCCTGTTGACATCTCGCACCCATTTAGGGCTGAGCGCAATTCAGAGGGAGGCCTGGTCGGGGCGCTGCCGAGCTGAATCAGGCCTGAGGGTGGCTCCTGCATCCAGAGACCCCGAGGGCCCCACTTGCTTTCCGCAGACATCTTGTGAAAACATCCCAGACTATAGGGGTCCCTAGACCAGCTTCCAGATATCACTTCCCCCATGAATCTCTTCCGTGGCGGGGGGCGTGTCCTCAGCTCTGACACTGTCCTTCTTGCGGCCCTAGGTCTGGAGTGTGACCTGGCCCAGCACCTGGCAGGCCAGCACTTGGCCAGGGCGCTGGTGGTGAAGGCACTGAAGGCCTTCGTGCAGGACCCGGCCCCCACTAAGCCGCTGGTCCTCTCTCTGCATGGCTGGACAGGCACTGGCAAGTCCTATGTCAGCTCCCTGCTGGCTCACTACCTCTTCCGGGGCGGCCTCCGCAGCCCCTATGTGCACCACTTCTCCCCAGTCCTCCACTTCCCCCACCCCAGCCACCTGGAGCGCTACAAGGTAGGCTGGTTGCGTCTTGGGTCATTCTCTTGCATCGCGCCATACCCTAGGGACTCAGTCCTAAGCCCAGAGAGGGGGATTCACCTGCTCCAGGCCACACAGCCAGTTGGGGCGGGCCCTCAGGACCCATCCCGAACAGAGCTTGGGATACTGCCATGCTACCTGGCAGGGAGTTAGCTCTCACTTTAATTCCTGGGTGGTGGGGGAGCATAGTGGTACCTACCTGCCAGGGTGGTTGTGAAGGACATGAGGTTATATAATTACAGGTGGTAATTATTGAGCACTGACCTTTGCCGGACAGTCTGCACTCTCTTCTCTGTAAAGCACTTAGCCCCAATTTGAGGCTCAGAGTAAGTACGTAGTAAACGTCAGCTTTTATTGCTACTACTGCAATTAGTCTTGTAGTTATTGATTGCAAAGTACTTCGCAGGCTGATCCATTTCAACTGTCAGAACTGCTGAGAAAGTTCCCCGGGGCAGGAAGGAGCCTTCCCTTTTTGGGGAAAGCAGTAGGCGTCAGGAAGGAGTCCTGGCGGCAGGTGTCGGGCCTGTGATTGGGTCCCTGTTCTCCTGCTGACTTGCTGTTTGAGCTTGGGCCACCAGGGCCGCAGTTGGGCCACCAGTCCCATTAAGGTGCTGTCCGCGAGACCCCGCCTCCTGGGAAGGGGATTAGTTCTTGCCTTGGGGAGCGGTCGGGCTGGGAGAGCAGCCACAGTCCCCCTCAGACTCCTGCCTCTCTCCTACAGAAGGACCTGAAGAGCTGGGTCCAGGGGAACCTCACTGTTTGCGGCCGCTCCCTCTTCCTCTTTGATGAGATGGACAAGCTGTCCCCAGGCCTGATGGAGGTCCTGCGGCCTTTCCTGGGTTCCTCCTGGGTTGTGTACGGGACCAACTATCGGAAGGCCATCTTCATCTTCATCAGGTGGGATGTGGCTGGGCAGTGGGCATAGTGATGGGGACCCTTGTTGGTCTCTGCCACCCAGTCTTGGCCTGGGGTCCCACAGCAGAATACTGTCCCCTGGGCCCAATCAGGCTTTCCCAAAGCCCCTCACCCTCTCCACAGTGACACTGCCATTCAAGGTGGTTGACTTCCTCTTTGACGATCTCAAAGCCCATTCTGGGCCCAGTCTTTTTGGTCCTCACCATTCCTTTGTGGACGCCCTGCTGGGTCCAGAGTTCTCCCTCTTTTGTGACTAAGAAGACACAGGCCTGGGAGAGACAGAACTGAGGTTCTAGTAGCACCGCTAAGAATCCTTGCTATGTTTCCTCAGGCCAATTACTTGACCTCTCTGAGCTCCCATCTCCTCTCTAAACAGCGGGGCCGAAGGAATACCCCACTGACTTCCTAGAGGTTGGGTGAGGGAAGTCAGTGAAGGGACTCGGAAATGTTTTGGAGACTGTAACGTGTACGGCACCTATAGGAGAATTTCCAGGGGTCACGGTTGTGGACACAGGCTCTGGAGAGGGGAAGTGGTTCCCTTGGAGTGTCTTCAGCGGGTTTGGCTCCTGCCGGCCCTGAGCTGGACCCCCAGGCTCAGGCAGTGTTAGGTGGCCTGTGGGAAGCAGGGCCAAATCCTGCGCATGCTGTCTGAGCGTTGGCCCGGGTCCGCGTGTTTTTAGCAACACTGGTGGTGAGCAGATCAACCAGGTGGTACTGGAGGCGTGGCGCAGCCGCCGGGACCGCGAGGAGATCCGCCTGCAGGAGCTGGAGCCGGTCATCTCCCGGGCTGTGCTGGACAACCCACACCGTGAGTTCGGCCCGGGAGCCCACCCCTGGCGGCCTCGGCAGGCTGGGCTTCACACCCAGATCGACTGGGCTGGGACCTGATGCTCTGCCCACTGACCCAGTATTTCCCAGACCAGGCTCCGGCACTCCTGGCTGTCACACAACCTCTCTGAGCCGTGAGCCCGGGAGGTGTCAGAGAGCCGCGTACCTACACTGGCCTCGGGGCGGGGGGGGGGGGCGGGGCGGGGCGGGCAGAAGCCCGGCTTCTGTGAAGCTCAGCTTCTCCTCCCCGTCGTCCCTTCCTACAGATGGCTTCTGGCGCTCGGGCATCATGGAAGAGCATCTCCTGGACGCCCTGGTGCCCTTCCTGCCGCTCCAGCGGCACCACGTGCGGCATTGTGTGCTCAACGAGCTGGACCAGCTGGGCCTGGAGCCCAGGGATGAGGTTGTCCAGGCCGTGCTGGACGGCACCACCTTCTTTCCGGAGGACGAGCAGCTCTTTTCCTCCAACGGCTGCAAGACCGTGGCTTCCCGAATTGCCTTCTTCCTCTGACTCTCCAGGCGGCATCCTTGCTGCCCTCTACCTGGCCAGGCCACGCAGGGACGTCTTGGGGCCCCTGGCGGAGGGACCCTTGTCCTGAGCCTCCTGGAGAGTGGGGCCCAGAGCACAAGTGGAAGACGAGAAGTGTGGCCAGGCCGTGAGACAGAGGGTCCGGGTGGGCCCTGGCCTCTGAACTGGTCTGAGGGCCTCTTGGCCTCTGCGTCCTTCCCCAGGGGAAAGTGCCGGTCACCTCAGAACCTCCATGAGCCTGGCCCTCGCCCTTCAGTCTGAGCCTCCTTAAAATGTGAATTGTAACTCAGGGACTGTGGCTCCTGGCGGCTCCCTCTCTCCTCGGCCTTTACCGTCAACCCCTTGCCCTAGCGCTATACCCCACACCCCATGGCCCAGGATTGTAAAGCCAGGCTGAAACTTCTCAGTCGCCACGAACGGAGCAGCTCAAACTGCCACTTGGGCCTGGTTTTTAAAGTGTTTTAATTTTGTAAAAGAAGAGAATAAATAAACTTAACCGCGGGACCAGAGTAATGTTGGCTGAGGTTTCTAATTGCTGAGTGCAAAGGTGGTAGAATATTTCCCGCCTCCAGCAAGAAGTGAGGGGCTTGGTGCCCCTTCAGAGAACAGTATGACCGCCAGGGCTGGGGCTCTGGCCAGCCTGGATTTTGCTGGGCTTCTGGCTCAGGTCCTGAGTGACATTGTCTTGCTGGAAATTAGGCTGGTGCTCTGGCTTCAGCTCTGGGGAAACCTGCTTGGTCTTGCTGGGACTCTGGCACTGGCCCTGGGTGGCCTCAGTACTGCTGGGGCTCCGACTTGAGTCACACAAAGTCTCAGTCTTGCTGGAACTTCGGATCCGTTCCCAGGTCCGGCCCTGGGTGGCCTCAGCTTTGCGGGGTCCCCAGCTCTGGCCATGAGCAACCTTGGTCTTTCTGAGCCTCCGCCTTGGGCCTCGGGCAGCCTTGGTCTTGCTGGGCTTTTGCCCTGGGTCCTGGGTGGCCTCGGTCTTGCTGGGCCCCTGGCTCTGGCTCTGCGTGGCCTGTGCCTGGCAGGATCTCTGGCCCTGGCCCCAGGCGGTGGCCCTAGTTTCTCTGGAGTGGTGGCTCAGGCTTAGGCGTCCCCTGTCGGTCCCGGAGTCTGACGACTGAGTCCCCAGTACGGAGGAACCAGAGAACATCGCAGGGGAGGCCGGGCTGCTCCTGTAATCCTGGCACGTGGTGGATGTCTCTGTCTCTGAGGTCAACAGCGTCCTGGCTGCGGAGGGTGTGCCAAGAGCACCCATCATGCCACGCTCCCGGGGCAGCGCCAGGAAATGGAGGCGGTAGGCCTCGCCCTTGCCCGTGTCCCAGAGGCCCTGCGCAGCCCAGGGGAAGGCCCACCGGAGCCCGCCAGCCCACCCGTCCTCAGCAGCCTGAGCCCTGGAGGTGGGCGAAGGATGTAAGATAAGGGGGACACTGAGGGCCCCACTTGCCTAGCCCTGGTCTCCACTGTGCTGGCTGCCCCTTGCTCTCTGCGTTCCAGCCATAACCAACAGCCTGCACTTTGTCCTGCTCCACCCTTCCCACACCTGACTGACCCCTACTCCTCCTCCAGGTCCTGGGAGCCCTCTCTGACCCCCCAAAGGGGGCTAAATGCACCCACAGCCCTCCAGTGTGCCTGCACTCTCCTGGTTATCTGTTGATACCTGCGTGCCTCCTTCCCTTCAGGACCAGGAGCTCTCCGGGGCAGGGACTGGGCCGCCCCTGCCTGTGACCAGCGTGTGGCGGAGCCCAGCCCCGGGACTCGTGGCTGGATGGACTGTGCTAATGGAAGGACAGAGCTGGCCGCCGCTATTTTTATCCCTGCCTTGGACTACTCACACCTGCCCTTGGGACTCTGTTAGGACTCTGGTCATGCTAGTGCCTGGCAAAACTGGGGGTAAAAGCCCTCTGCGGGCTTGCTTCAGGGAGAAGCAAGGGGGCAGAGGAAAGAGGGGCCTGAGAGGGAGCGCAGTGGCCGTGGGGAAAGCTGATCGGTCCCAGGGCTGGGCTGCGCATCACCTTCCGGGGCGCTCAGCACGCCCCCTGCGAAGGCAGGATTGCCCTCCCGCTTTAGAGTCATGCAGCTGTAAGCAGCAGAGCCCACTTTCACCCCAGGCCAGGGAGTCTCTGACCCCTGACCTTTGCCCTCTTTGCTGCTATGGCTCTCTCAGGCCTGGCAGGAACATCGGGGACTTACAGCCCAAGATGGAGCTTGAAGAGGCCTGGTCGAGGTAGCTGTCGGACAGGGACCTCACCTTGCTCGGGGCGGGCTCCGGCGTCTCCTGGGACAAGAGACCAGCTGGGCAGTCAGGCTGCAGTGGCTCTGGAAGGCCAGCAGGTGCTGGGACCTTCAGTGACTGTTCCCTTCAGCTTAGAGCTTCTCAGGGGTCCCAGGTTAGGGCTGGGCGGGGACAGGGAGAGGCTGAGACTGGACCGGAAGGGGAGTGGCCAGCCTAGACAGGCAATGCCCAAGGGGACTGTGAGCAAGGCAGTGTCCAAGGGGGCTGCATGGGCCTCAGCTTCCCCATCTGCAAAATGCAAATTCATGCAAGCCCAGAACAGGCTTCTGTAAACTGTGAAGCGCTGTGCCCTGGGGAATGGCTAGTGAGGAGCTGAGGAGCTTCTCCATGCTTTACACGTCTTATCCCATTTCATCCTCCCCACACGTCAGGAGGAAACTACTGCCATTACCATTTCATGGACCAGGAGACCAGGAACCCAGGCACGGAGCACCTAAGCAGGCTGCCCAGGGCACTCAGCTAAGGAGAAGCTGGGCTTGAATCTGGGCCTGCGGGACCCCACAGCCAGGCTCTCTGCTGCTGGTCTCCTCTGCCAGTCCACGCCCCAGGGGGAACGGGCAGAGGTGGGGGTCGCTGACAGCGCTGAGGCACAGGCACCAGCTCAACACTTCCCTGCGGAGGGGGCTCACGCTGACCTCAGGGGGCACACAGACCGAAGTTTCGAAGTTTTGTAGCTTTGCATTCTAACTGAGCCAGAAAAATGTCAAGATAGCCTTTTCCATTTACAACAAGGGATTATGGGAGCCTGTGTCCTTCAGTCAAGTAAAGCTCCCTCTGCACGCTGATTTACATGCCGTCCCCCGGCAGCAGGAGCGTAATGACCTACTGGCCAGTCACGGGGGAGAGTTCTCCATGGCGGGGAGTGGGCAGTCAGCCTGGATGCATGTTGCAAACGCTGGTGAGGGGAGCAGAGACAAGATGGCACACGGCTCTGTCCCCTGAACAGCAGGCACTTGTCTTCGCATTACATGGCAGGGGATGGGCTGGGGGAGGGCCTCGCAGGGGGTGCCAGGGGCTCCTGGGGAGCTGGGAGTCTTTTTGGATGTGGGTGATGATGTCATGGGTGTATTCAGTTTGTGAAAATTCATCAAACTTCATTTAGGATTTCTGGACTTTTCTACATGTTAAAATCAATACAAAGTTTTTAGAAATGAATTTAAGAATTAAGAAAAGTCTGGCACGAGCGGCCAGTGCAGACAGCAGCATTCATGACGGACAGTGTGGGCGAGGTTTGAGAAGGCCTTGTCCTGAGGGGCCACATCCTCACATGCACTGTCTCAGGGTGCCCCTTCCCGGTACCATCCCCCCCTCAGAGCAAGAGGTCCCCAGCCCAAGTCACACAGCTGAGTGGTGGCAGAGCCAGCCTGGAAGCTGGCCTCCAGCCAGCCTGCGCCCCTCAGCTCGGGCCGGGGGTGCCTTCCCGGGGGTGGACCTCGGGGGCTCTGGCGTGTGGCCCACTCACCTCCTCCTTGGGGCCCTTGGCCTCCTCCGGCTGTTCTGGCTCTGCCGGCAGGGTCTGGGGAGCGGAGCCCAGCTTCTCAGAGGCCTGCGACAAAGGCTGTTCCTGCTTCCACAAGAGCTGCAGGGCCCGGGCCTTCTGGCGCTCCAGGTCCCACTTCCTGAACTGCCTGCCCAGCCACGGCCCCAGAGCACTGGGTGAGGCTCCCTGAGCCACCCCACCATCCCCAGGACTGCACAGTGGCCTGCGGGGGCAGCGGGGGCCAGGGGAGCCTCGAGCCCCAATCATTCCCACTCGCGGCCTGCGCCCCTGGCCCAAGGAACTTACCCCATGATGCCCTGAGAGATGCTGTCCTGCAGCCTGCTCTCCATCACCTGAGTCAGCTGCCACCTGGCCAGGTGGGCCACCTGGGTGCCAAGCACCTCCTCCATTGACATGCACGGGAAGAGGTCAGCCATCAGCGGGAGCAGCTGCCAGGACAGGGGGTGACCAGAGCCAGGTATGGGCCAGGGCAGGGGGCTACCAGGAAAGGGGACTGCCCTGCCCTTGCAGAGTCCCTTCGCAGGGCTGAAAAGGGCAGAGTTTACAAACTGTTGTTTTTAAAGGGCTGGACTCTTGCCCCAGAACTGTGAGGAGACCACGAGAAAGGAGTTGGGACACTGACGGCATGAGTCCAGGGTTCTGGAGCTGGACAGGTCAGTCTAACCCCCAAGCTGTGGGGCCTGGGGCCAGGGAGCCGGCTCCTCGGAGCCCTGCCCTCTTCGCCTGTAAGTTGGGAAGTGATGATGTGACCTGCCTTGTAGGGCGCTGAGGCAGGTTAGACAGGGTGACGTGAATGAAGTGGTTAGAACAGTGCCTGGCACACAGCAGATGCTCTGGCATTAGCAGCTCTTATTTGTTGCTAGGAAACCAAATTTCTTTTAGGGACCGGGAGTATCTTTAGGCAGCCAGGGGCGTTGACTCCACCCTCCTGGCCCCTAGCAGGAACCCACCTTTGGCTGCTTAGGGTCAAGGAGCAGGGCAGTGGCAACATCCTGGCGGGCCCCAAAAATGTTCTGTGTGAGCAGCCGGCTCCTGGCGCGGTGCACATAGTACTGAGCCTTCTGGGGATTGTGCTGGATGGCCATTGAGAAGTGGTCCTCTGCCTTCTTGAATTGCCTGCAAGATAGTGGCCACGGGCTTTCAGTGAGCTAGGTCGCCTGGGGGGACGTCACAGCTTCTGGGCTCCGCTGGGGAGTTTGGGGAAACCCAGGCCGGCTGCTGCCCCCTGCTCTCTGCCCCTCTGCTCTCCTTGTACCAGCTATGCTCCGATGGACCAGGCACTCAAATGCTGATATAAAACCCCAACATAAGTGGACATTTTTATGATCTTGGATTAAGGAAGGGCTTTCTGAGGATGTCATACACCTAGCAGTTAAAAATTAAAAAGTTAATCTGTGATTAAATACTAAGTTATTGAGCAGCAAAACACCACAAAGGTAAGCAGAAATGGGAGAGATATATTTTGCTACATAGGGTATATGATAAGCTAATTTTCCTAACCTACAAAAGACCTTTTATAACCAAAAAAATTTTTCAATGAGCGATTTAATAACAAAATGAGAAAAGATTTGGGCAAGGCATAATGGTCAATAAACACATAAAAGGTGCTTTGCCGCACTAGCAGTTTAAACATGCACAGTCAAGTGCAAGAGAGTAATTTTTTTTCCTACTAGATTAGCAGAGTTGAAAAATAGTCTTGGCCGTGGCCTGGTAGCTCATATGGTTAGAGCATCATCCCATACACCAAGGTTGTGGGTTCAATCCCCAGTCAGGGCACATACAAGAATCAAGCAATGAATGTATCAGTAAATGGAACAACAAATTGATGTGTCTCTCTCTTGCTCTCTCCTTTCCCCTCTCTCTGTAAAAATCAACTGAAAAAATAAAAATAAAGAAAAATAGTCTTAATACCCCCCACTAGTGAGATTTGGGGAAACCAAGACTCTTTTCCTGGGAGAAATTTAACTGGCTCACTGTTTTTGGAGAACTCTTGAATATTATACAAAATGTTAAATTTCACACTCTTTAACCTAAGCATTTAACTTTTGGCAATTTAACTATATTGTTACTAGCATGAGTGCATGAAAACATATGTCCTGAATGCTCATTATTCCATTATTTATAGTAAAAAACTGAAAGCAGCCCAACTATTCATCAGCAGTAAAGTGGATAAATAGATAAAGGACAATCCTCTATGGTCCCTCCATAGAGTAGAATACTATGCAGGCAATAAAGAGAGAATGAGACAGTCCTGTATGTAATGCTATGGGAAGTAAAAAAGCAAGTCGAGACACAATTTAGCATGATCTCCCTTTTGTAAATGATCATTGTTAACACATGCATTGGAAACAATTTAAAGGAATCTTTACCAAAGTTATGGGGTGGGAAGGCGTTCAGAAGTAGATATTAGAAGGAACTCTCATGTTGAGTTATAACTTCCTGAATACTTAAGCTTTTTATAAAAAGTACAATTACCATAACATTCAGGAAAAAAAGGGAAGGGTTTTTAGCGGAAACTTGGAAAATAAAATCTGTATTTAGGAGACACAACTCGTAGAGCAGAAGCATCTTGACGCAAGGATCCCAGCTGGCGGCTTCGCACCGCCCCGGCCCCGCCCCCAGCGCCTGGCCCCGCCCCCGCCCGCGCGCACCGGCTCTTTTGCTCGCAGAAGCCCATCTTCTCCTGCAGTAGGCCCATGCGCAGGTTGGCGCCCTCGTCCTGCGGGCTCAGCGCCAGTGCCTGCTGGTAGTCCGCCTCGGCGAAGGTCAGGTTGCCCAGCTGGAAGAAGCAATCTGGGGCCCGGGCCGCGCCGGCGTGGGCTGAGTAGACCCCCACCCCCACCCTCACCCTCAGTGTCCGGGAGCCCAGCTCAGCCTGCTCCACCCCCCGGAGGGCGGGGCCTGAAACCTGTGACTGGCGTCGCCAGTGGGCGGCTGCGGGAGGCTTTGTGTGTCTGATTGCTGAGCAGTCCTTAGCCAGACCGTAGCCACCTTGTCGAAGGCGAAGCTTCCCCAAGGGTGTCCCTGGGCCACTGAGAGTCTTAAATGTTCCCTCTTTCCCTCCTTCCTTCCTCCCTCTCTCAGGAGCCTCAAGCGCCCAGGCCAGGCCTTTGGGGAGGCGAGCGGCTCCGGGCCGGCCAGCACCCACTCACCGCCGCGGTTGATGTAGAGGCCTTTCTCCTGCTGCTCGTCCCGGAGGGCCTTGTTGAGCAGCAGCACGCTCTCCTGGTAGGCACCCTGCATGTAGCAGTGCACGGCAAAGTCGTTGTAGGCCAGCAGGAGCTGGCGCTGCGCCTGCCGCACCATATCCTCCTGGTGCTCCGTCATCATGTCCAGCGCCTTCAGGAGGTCCTCCACGGCGGCATCAAACTCCTGGAGCCGGCGGTGCACGGTGCCCCTGTGGGGAAGGGACATGAAGGCCGAAGCAGCGCCATTGACTGGGGGTGGCCTGTCGAGCTGCGGCCTACCCTGGGCCTTTTGACCCGCGGAGGTTCCCCGGACCCTCACTGGGTTTGGCCTCTGGGGCCTGGATTGCTACTCAGGTAACCTGCTAGTCACTAGTAATTCAATTTTTCTCAAAAATGGCTTTCCTCTTTCCTCTTGGGAGCCAGGTGTATGCCAGCCTTTACACCCAGGCCTTTGTGTGTACAGCACCGATGTTTCACCGCCCACTGTTCATACAGGGAAACCCAGGCTCAAGGGACTTAAGTAGCCCCGAATCAGGTGGTGAGTCCTTGCCGGGGGCCGATTCACACCCAAGCCTTGTCCACTGAGTTGGGCGCAGCAGGCCCGCGGTCCCGGGTTCCACAGTTAACTGAGGCTGCCGCCTGCAGAGCCCGCCAGCCATGATGCTCTGACTGCAGTAGGGGTCAGGGAAAGATTAGTAAAGGTTCGATGGGGAAACTGAGGCCCACGTAGATTCAAGAGCTCCCAGAGAGCGCTCAGCTGGACCGAAGATTGCACCTCCCCCGCCAGTACCGGAAGAGGAAGAGGCTGGGGTCCAGAGGGTTGTTCTGGATGGCGCAGGTGACACACTGCAGGGCATGCTCCAACTTGCCCTGCACGGCAAGGGTCCTGGCATCTTGGTGTGACTTCTGGGCCTGGTCCACCATCATCCTGAGCAGCACCTTGGCCTGTGGGTGCTTGGGATTCAACAGCAAGGCGCTGTGCAGGTCTTGATAGCAGAGGTTGGGCTGCAGGGGCCAGGGATGACATCAGGGGCACTGGCCAAGCTGAGCCCTGCCCTGTCCAGTAGGGGGAGGCAGAGCTCCAGGCTTGCAGGGGCCTTGTCTGGGCAGGCTGGCACCATGCCACCCATCCCGCGTGGCTCTGCTTTGCTGCTCCGCCTTTTCTGCCTCTTGAAGCAGACAGGGAACACTGTGGGAAAATCCCATTCTAGGCCCAATCCTGGGTGACCCCTTTCCAGATGTGACCTCAGGGGGCCCAGGTCAGCCTTGGTGGTTCCTACCATGGAATGGGATCTGGAAGACCGTCTCCCTGGACAATCTGTGAGGCCCATTCGGGGTGGGGCAGGGGGAGCATCCTGATCGTGACTGTCACATCCTTCCTGTCCCTCGTCCCTCACTGCCTTGACCTTTACGCCCAAGAGAACGCTGACTAAGAGCAAATTCAGGCCTGGACACGAGCAGAAAACATCCCCAGGCAAATACCTTCCACTGGGTGAGCACGCTGTGTCAGTCAGTCAGCGTGCAGTTTTAACAAGTGCCCCGTGTCCTACAGGGTAATTGGTTGAAGGGTGAGCAGAGCAAACAGTGTGGACACCAGGAAGTCGCGAGGGGACACACGGGAGAGGTTAGGGGCAGGACTTTGGAGTAGGCCTTTGTTCAAGGGCAGCGCCACTGAGAACTGGCTGTGTGACCTTGAGCAAGTCCTGAGTCCTCATCTGTGCAAAGATGACAAGGGGTTGTGTCTACCGAAACGGTTATTGTGAGCCTTTGAGATAAGTATGAGTAAAGCGCTTAGCACGTGCATTGCCAGGGCTGAAGTAGGGGGAGCAGCTAAACTCCCGACAGCAGTAATTATCGATAATTACTAGTCTCCTGCCTTTGAAAGACACTCCCCCACTGACTCACTGTGGGACACGAAGCCCAGCCCCCAGCATAGGGAAGGTCACATTCCATCCACCCCCGCCATGCCCCACCTAGTGAGCTGAGGGGAACCCCGGCAGATCCTGCCCGATCCTGCCCACCCATTCCTTCCCCTCCCAAGTGTCCCAGCTCCCAGGCACCAGGCCTAGCCAGGACACTGGTCATCGCTCTGGATCCCTCCCTTCCCTCCTGCACCTTCCCTGTCAGTCTCTGGTCCTGACTTCCAGGGAGGGTGGAGCTGCCCCCTTGTCCATCCTCCCCAGCCCCTTCCTCTTCTGCTGGATGGCACCTGCCTCCTCCCCAGGCTCCCGGCCTCCGGACTTGCCCCTCCAGCCCACACTCCTCTGGCAGCTGAAAGGATCTTTCCAAAGCCCACTGCTCCGGGGAGCACCGTTCTGAGGCTCCTACTGTCCCCAGGAAGGAGGCAGGGTCGTCCTGGGTTCACAAGGCCCTGCCTGATGCCCTCACATACCTGAAGTCCTGTCCTCCCTCGTGACCCCAAGTTTCCCTTGCCCCTAAGCTGTTCCCTGTACTGTCTGTCCCCATGCCTAGCCTAGGGAGTGTGCCAGCTGGGGGTACTTAGTAAATGTTCGCTGAGGCAAATGAGGAAAGAAAGGAAGGAAGGAGGGAGGGCCGCCTTATGTAATGGATCTCTGATGCTGCTTCACATTCTTCTGAAATCATCCTCCACGCAGTTATCTGCTTAGGGACGTCCACCCTAGGCTGCGAGTTCTGTGACAGCAGTGGTGGCACAGGTCTCTTACCTCATGGTTTCTGGGGGCCAATGCAGGCCTGGCCCAGAGCCAGGGCTGGGTGACAATGGGACAGCTACCTGACTGGGCAGCGGAGCGGTCAGTGCCAGCTGGGGCCTCTGCCCACAGAGGACAGTGACCCTGCTGCACTGTGGGGCGGCGGCTCCAGGGCTGGCTGATGGGCTAGCGGCTTCCTATAGTCTCAGGGTGTGCTGGGGGCACGCGGGCTGGGGAGGGGCCACCGCCTGGCCCACCCTCCCTGTCCTACCTTCTGGAAGAAGTGATAGAGCCTGGCCCGGAGGATGTAGACATCAGCATTGGCTGTGCCATGCTCCACCTCCTTGGTGACAAGTGAGAGGCAGTTGCAATGTTGTTTGAGGGCCAAGAGACAGGCTATGCTGCAGGCAAAGAGCGAAGGTGCTCTGGCTGCTAAAGCAGCAACTCTCAACCTTTTTCGTCTCATGGGCCACATGAACTAATTATTAAACTTCTGCAGCGCACCAAAAGATGTATTTTTTTGCTGATCTGACAAAAAAATAGGTGTAATTTTGATTCATCCACACCAGACGGCTATTGTGTTGGCTGTTGTTATTATTTTTTTTAATCCTCACCCAAGGATCTATCCATTGATTCTAGAGAGAGAGGAAGAGAGAGAGGAAGAAAGAGAAAGAACTAGGGAAACATTGATGTGAGAGTAACAACAATCCAACCTGGGAACCGAACCTGCAACCCAGGCACGTGCCCTGGTGGAGAACTGGATCTGCGACCTTTTGGTGTATGGGACGATGCTCCAACCAACTGAGCCACACCGGCCAGGGCTGTTGTTTTTTTAATTTAACAATGTAAGGGAAAGAGGTCAGCATCCCTGACTAGACAGTCAGGTATTACATATTTTAAAAATTCTTGCAGCACGTGGGTTGCGTGTCTCTATGCTGAAGGGACGGGAAGGGGCTGCTGGAGCAGCAGGGCCGGCAGGACACACACGGGACACTCACCATCGGTAGCGGAAGCAGGATTTCTCGGGCTGGAGCTCAGAAGCTTGCGAGAAGATGTTCAGGGCATCCAGAAAGGCACCTTGCTCAAACAGGCACTGGCCCTGGGGACACAAGGAGCAGTCACTTCTGCTTCCATCCCTGGCCCAGCAGCTCTCCTGAGAGCGTGTGGGCAACACTGGGGTGGAAGGGAAGAGAGACAGGAGACGGGGACAGAGCTCTTTACATCTGGAGAGACTTTAAGAGTCAGAGACACAGAGATGGAGAGAGATACAGAGCTAGGGAGAGACAGTACGAGACAGGGAGAGACACACACTTGGCGAAAGGCAGCAAGACAGACAGACACACGGGAACAAAAAGCAATAGACCATGTCTGGGAGGAAGACGAGAGCAGAGCCGACAGTAACAGGCTCCAGCCGGGACCAGGGCTCCGGTGCCCAGTCCCGTGTTGAGAAGAACCTGAACTTGCTATCTCACTGGTACTAACTAGCATCCCCCTTTCAGGTGAAAGAACTGAGGCTCAGAGAGGTGAAGTAACTTCCCCAAGGTCACACAGCAAGTGTCAGTACTGGACTCAGGACCTCGACAGATGAAACATGTGGTTTGAGTGTCCCAAATGTTTCTTTTCAAGAATTGAATGATTACGGGCATTAAAAACAAAGATGTCAAAGTTGTCAAAATGAAAACAAAATCAGGACTCTGTTGGTATTCATCATTTAATATTTTTTTTAATTGTAAATGGGGCCAGTATTACCTTTTTAGTGCTTAGAGTCTCTAGATTTTAGGTCTGTACTGTCTAATACAATAGCTGTCAGCTTCATGTGGCTATATAACCTTAATTAAGGTGAAATACAATAAAAAAAATTAGTTCCTCAGTCGCACTTGCCACATTTCAAGGGCTCAGCAGGGGCATGTGGGTGATGGCTGCTAGATCGGACAGCGCTGAGTAGATCACTGTCATTATTGCAGAAAGTTCTGGTGGACAGCGTTACAAATCTGTACCCAGGCCTGGTGGTTCGCCCACTCGGGAGGTGCCAGAGGTCATGAGAGAGGCCACAGGTGGGGACACAGATACAGGGAGTCAGAAGTAGGCCCAGGAGCGAGGAACGCCCCACAGCCGGAGGGAGACCCAGCAGGCATGGGCGTGAGGTGGGCCCCTGGCGTGGCCCCAGCACCTGCAGGTGCAGCACCAAGGTAAGGCGCTCCAGGAACTTGGTGTTCTCCGGCTGGAAGGAGAAGGCCCTTCGCAGGTTCTGGATGGCTGAGGAGAAGTCACAGAGCTGGATGTAGGCTTCAGCTCTTAAGGCATAGAAGTGTACCTGAAGGAGAGGAAACCCAGGCTGTGGTCCCCTCCCCACAGCCACCCTGAGGCTGGACACTCACAGAGACTTGGTGGCCCTGAAAGGAGGGGCCTGGCAGGTGTGACAGACAGGGAAGCGTGTGCCGGAGGCTACCTGTGCCCACCCAAGCCCTCCCCCTCACCAGCTGGGGGTCCAGGTGGAGGGCGCGGGAGAAGAACAGCACGGCCAACTCCCAGTCCTCTTGCACCAAGCACCGGTAGCCTCGGTGGTAGCTGTGGGGACAGGGGGCGCAGGCAGAGGGGCTGGCCCCGCCCTTGACCAGCCCAGGGCATACAGCTGGGGCTGTGCGAGTGCGTGGGACGCCCTTGGGCGGAGAGACAGATGGGGTAGACAGAGATTCTTGGAGCTCATCCGGGCGGCAGCCTTTGATCCACCGAGGCAGAAGATTACACAGGTGAGTTCACTGAAGCCCGGGCCGGGGGGTGGGGGGCAGGGGGGAGAGCGACTGGCCCAAAGCTGCACAGCATGTCAGTGGCTGTGCAGAACAGAAACCAGGGACCCTGGGACACGGTAGTCACTCACTATTCCCTGACTTTTGAGGGCACTGTTAACCCAGTGACCACTGGTTTTATCTCATCAAAGCTCTGGAACACCTGGCTGGTCCCAAAGATGCGCTGTAGGATCTCCTTTGGGAGTGGAGCCACCCGTGGCTTTTGGATGTGCTGTGCAGGAGGCTGTTCAGGCCCCAGAGGATCCTAGAACCAAGGGAGAGCAAGCTGGGGCAGGCCTCCGAGATGACCCCCCCTCCACTTACACACTCTGGTCACTCGGGTCAGGTGTGTTACAGGATGGAGGGGGGAAGGCAGGAGGCACAATCGGGGGTCTGGTGGCACTGCCGCCATCCTTATTCCCCTTAGGGATGTTCCACCCTCCCTCTCCAGTCCTGCCTCTCTCCCTCTCCTACAGTCAAGGTCAGGGGCCAAGATTCTCAGGCTCACACTGCCCTCTGCTCTCTTCCTGGTCCCCCTCAGCACCCTTCTCCAGCTACTGACACCCAAAACTCTGTCCCGAGCTCAGGCCCTGTCCCAAGCTGCACACTCCAAGGGCCTGCAGGTGCTAGCATGTCCTATGCGACCCCCACGCCCAGCAGGTCAAAGTGGAGCACCTCACCTGACTTCTGCTCTAGCTTTCCCATCTCCGTATGTCCACCTTCTCTGCCAGCCAGAGACCTAGGTCCCAACAGACCTCAAGTCCTGTCTGCCCCACTTCCTAAAAGCCTCTTAGATTTCGCCTCTTCTCTCACCCTCTCTTCTGGGCCAAGGCCATCTATCTCTGCCAGGACGCCAGCCTCGGTCACCCCTTCAACCTCCCCACTGGCCACTCGTCCCAGGTCCTCTGTTCTCTGCACAGCAGCCTGACACTTTCCTGAATTGTACAACTGATCCTGCCTCTCCCATAAGTAAACCTTTTCTGTGAACTCAGTGTACGCCTCTTCTCTCCCGACCCTCTGCCTTTGCTTTAGCTTTCTCCCGCACCTCTCTGGAGTCTGTCATGAGGCTCCTTCCAGGAAGACCCGTGGGACTGAGTGGGCTGCGTCGCGGCCCTGGGCGCCCGTTGCTAGGCACCATCTCCACGACGCCCACAGGCCCCGCCCCTTGGCCCCGCCCCTGGAGTCCCAGGGTTTGTTGGAGCCAGAAAAATATTAAACTTTTATTAGCTGGGGAGACTAAGGCTACAGCGTAGGAAGGGCTCGCCGAGTTTCCACAGAGAGGCAGGACCACAGCGCGGGCCATAACAGGGCTAACTCCTCCCAGTCCAGGGGTAAAGCGAGGGTTCTGCAAGTCCCACAACAAACCCCATCCCGACGCAGTGACGCCCCGCCACGGAATGCGCGGGGGCGCCCCGCCACTTCCGCCCCTCAGGAGCTCGGCGGCTCCATGTCCCGCCCCGGATTGGACGCTTGGCGGCAGGTGGTGACCACGATTGGCCGATGGGTGGCGACGTCAGGGGTGGGGCCTTGAATAGGAGCAGCATGCCGCCGGCCGGCCTCTCGCGCGCCGGGCTGCGGCTGAGTTGGGGCATGAGCCGGTGGGTTTTGGAACCCCGACCCCCAGGGAAGCGGTGGCTGGTGAGTGGAATGAGGGTCGGCGACGTAGAGGCTCCCGGGGCCTAACTCCAGTTTTGCCACTGTCTCCCGGGCAAAGCCCCCCAATTCCTTGTCTCAGTTTTCGTATCTAGAAATGGGTCCGATACCCGACAGGGCTCCAAACTTCCAGGAATTCCGCTCCTGCACCGTGGCTCTCTGCGTGCGCAGCTCGCGGGGCGCCAGTTTCCACCCAGCCTTCTGGAGTCTCCAGGGTTTCCGGGACTCCTCTTCACGACCCTTCCCCACCCCGTTCCTGCTTTCCATTACTCTTCTGCTTTGGGTCCCAGGGGGCATTGTAAGATAAAGGGCGGCGAGAGTTGTCGGGACTCAGTGTTCCCCGTGTCGCCCGCAGGTGGCTGGCCTGGGCAACCCTGGACTGCCCGGCACGCGGCACAGCGTGGGTATGGCGGTGCTGGGGCAACTGGCGCGGCGGCTGGGGGTGGCTGAGAGCTGGGCCCGCGACCGTCGCTGCGCCGCCGACCTCGCCCTGGCCTCACTTGGGGATGCCCAGCTGGTCCTGCTTAGGCCACGGCGTCTCATGAATGTCAACGGGCGTAGCGTGGCCCAGGCTGGTGAGTTGGGGGCATCGCGGGTGGGCTGGTTGGGAGGGCGTAGGGGCCAGAGGGGATTCTGGGATGCGGCTGGCGGCTTCACCTCCAGGTGTTGAGTTCCCGCGGCCGCATGGCCTTGGGTATTGTGGGAGAGTCAGTTTTTTTTAAATGTGAAGTGGGGTCAATTGCGGCCCCTCCATATGGGAGCTGTGAGTTGGGAAGGCGCCCTCTGGGCAGATCAGCAGTGACCGGGGCCACCCTTTCCCTGTGCCAAGCGGAGCTGTTTGGGCTGACTGCTGAGGAGGTCTACCTGGTGCACGACGAGCTGGACAAGCCCCTGGGGAAGCTGGCTCTGAAGCTCGGGGGAAGCGCCAGGTGAGCCCTGAGCCAGTCTGGCTGGGATGGGGAAGTTGGCCTCCCAGCTGGAGTGGGGTAGGGGTACTGAGCCCAGCCTGGGCAGGGGATGCGGAGCTCTGACCCCATTCTGGGCTGGGAAGGGTGCAGGGTGCTGACCCAGGGAAGCACTGACTGCCCCTCCCATATCCTTGAAGGGGCCACAATGGAGTTCGTTCCTGCATTAGCTGCCTCAACTCCAACGTGAGTCCACCCCTCCGTCCTGCTGTGGGTTGGGTGGTTCGGCATGGGGCCCCAACGCTCCTCACCAACGCTGCCTGAGCCCCTCTGCTCTCTGCAGGCAATGCCACGGCTGCGGGTGGGCATCGGGCGCCCCGTGCACCCTAACGCGGTGCAGGCGCACGTGCTTGGCTGCTTCTCCCCCTCGGAGCAGGAGCTGCTGCCCCCATTGCTGGAGCGCGCTGCAGACCTGCTCCTGGACCACATCCGCCAGCGAAGCCAGGGGCCCTTGGCAGGCACCTGATGCCGCTGGACGCAGCTGCCGGCCCGACTGCCATGCCCACACTCCCAGCCACGTCCACAGAGGTGCCACGCCAACTTGTGGTATCTATTTTTTATATAACTCGTTCTCTGGGCTGCTCCAGGCCTTCTGTGGATTAAAGGGGGAGTGTGGCCGGATGTGTCCATTTTGGGGGTAGGGAGTTGGTCTTCTTTCTGTGTTTTACTTAGAAAGTAGGGGGACTTCAGGAAGACTAAACTTTTTGAACGTTTTTGGAGAATCAGCCGTGTGGACCTGCAAGATTAAAGATGCCTGCTTGGAAGCTGCTCGGGGGTCCTACCCTTCCCTGCCTGTGGAGGAGGGAGGAAGGAGGGGCCAAGGGGCCCAGCAGGCCCACCTCCCAGGGCTGTGTGGGCATGCCTTAGCCCCCAGAGGCTTTGCCACACCTTTCCTTGGCCCATTTCACAGATGGAGAAATGGTGGCTTAGAGAGGGGTGGCCACGTCTGCAAGGCCACACAGCTGCAGTGTGGCTGAGCTGTGACCTGCACCCAGGGCTGGCTGCCACCTGGCTGTCATTGGGGCCCCAGGCAGGCTCACCGCAGCGATGCTGTGTGTGTGGGATGTTCTCACACGGGTGGCACGTGAGAGCAGCCTGAGGTCCTCAGGGTTGGGTGGGATGTGGGCCCGCCGAGGCACCAGGCCCAGGTCCCCCAGCTGGTAGGGTGTGATGCTGGACAGCTGCTGCTGCAGGGACACGGCCTTGGGCAGCTGGGTGCTGGACTGGCTGCGGGGGGGGGCGGGGATCGTGTCATCACCGCCATTTCATAGATGAGGAAGCTGAGGTTCAGAAAGGCTTCGGGGAGCTCGGATTCTGGCCCGGGGTCACTGAGGACAGCCCTTGGACCAGTCCTGTAGCTGCTTCTGAGGTCACCCAAGGTCACTCACCTCTCCTTCGGGCCACGGGACTGGCTTTCCATCTGGGACCTTAGGACAATGGCTGAGCTGAGCATGGCCAGTAGCTGCTGTAGCATCTCCCTGCGCTGCAGGTGGAACGCTATGTCAAAGTTGCCGTCCTCTTCCTCTGGTTGCACCTGCCGGTAGGGGTCAGGGTGGGCCATGGGGGTTGGGGTGGGGCTGTGGGGGTCAGACCCACAGTGGCCCCAACACCCACCTCTGGTAACTCCAACCCCAGTGCCTGTTTTTGCAGTGTTCCCTGGCTGTGGTGGGCTACCCATTCTCCAAATGGGAAGACAGAGGCCTTCCAGGGACTCTGAGAAGGACTCCATTCAGTCCCTTTAAGACCTGGAAGGGATCTTGGAATTGCAGAATCAGAATGTGCCAGGAGTCTCTCAGGGGAACGTTGGGGCCTCGGGCCTCTGCCCTGGCCAGGGCTTCTCCGCGTGGCCCAGTTATCGCTGAGCATTTCCTGTCTTTGCCTCACTGCCCCCACCCCCAACTTGCACCCACTTCTCACTCACCTGCAGAATGTCCTGTAGGAAGGCCATGGCCTGGCCCAGGGCTGTCTCCAGGCTGGCCCGGACCTTCCGCTCTTTGGTCAGCTCCCGCTGCAGCCGCTGCACCTCTGCCTGCTGCCGGTCCAGCTGCAGGTTCAGCTGCTCTCTCTGGCTCCTGGTGCCAGACGAGTCAGTCACCTCCTGGTTCCAGAGCGATGGGCCCTGCCATTGCTATTTAGCCCACAGGGACCCCCCAACATCCAGCCCCAGGCCTTGGCCTGTTTGACAGAGGAAGCCTCGAGGCCCCTCTAGAGAGGGGAAGTCGCTGGCCTGTGTCACGTGGCTGTGAAGAGATGGGCTCCCCCACCCCACCCGCTCCTACCGCTCACCCCTCTGCAGACCCCACCTCAGTGCCTCCTTGGCCTTCTGCAGCTGCAGGAGGTTCTGCTCCTGTTGGCTCAGCAGGAGGTGCAGCTGCTCAGCCTCCTCTAGGCCCTGCTGCTGTTCGCGGCACCTCTCCATCAGCGCGAGGATGACCTGTGGGTGCGGACAGGTGGCCATGCCCTGGGCCCACTGCGGGCCCCCAGCCAGCCCCGCTCCCCCAACTCCGGACTCAGCCAGGGCTCAGCCCATGGTACAGAGGGGCCACACCTCTGCACAGCAGCCGGGCAGAGCCCGCAGCTCTCCGGGGGTGGGTTCCACTTCAACAAGTTACGGGGCTTTAAACCAAGGAGAGGAAAACCGGAGCTGGGGCCAGCCACGGAGCCCCCTCCAGGAGGGCCGTCCCCACACAGCACGGCATGCCACCTCCCTCGTGACTTGGCTCCAGGGCAGGGCCCGCAGGGCTCCCTCCTGCCTTAGGTGCCAAACGCCCCGTGACGGGGGGCCCGGCAGGCACACCTGCTGGTGGCTCCTGCTGTGCGTGGCCATCATCTTCGTGTTGTCCTCCAGCAGCTCCAGCTGCTTGCACAGCTTGTCCTGGGCGCCCTTGAGTCGGGCGTTCTCGTGCAGTAGCCTCATGCCGTGCTCGGAGACCTTGGACAGCTGCAGGGTCACAGTGTTGTTCTCCAGAATGGCCCGCTTTGTCGTGTCCCACATCTGGTTGGTGGCCACCTTGCGGAACTCCGTGGCCACCAGGGTCAAACGCTGAATGATTTCCTTCTTCACTCTAGTCAGCGTGGGTGGGCGTGAAGGGGGTCAGGCAGCCCCTGCCGATGTGGGGTTCCCAGAGTGCTTCTCGCCACCCTGCTCCTCCCTCCAGGAGGGGCGGGCTGTGGGCAAGAGCCTTCTCATTGTAGACCCTCAGTACCTTTGGAATTGTTAACCAAATCAGTGTATTACTTGTGAAATAAATATGACTTAAGTCACAAAACGTGGCAAAAGGACATTCAGTGGTTCTCTAACGCCAGCATGAGGATTGGAGCTGGAGAGCTTGGTGATTTTCTGCTACCCTCCATAAACCAGTCAGGATTCCGAGGGATGCAGGGCGGGGAGTCGATGCGCCAGTGCAGTCCCCCCAGTTAGGAGCCGAGGCAAACAGAGGTCTGAGCATGGGGCTGTGCCTGGCCCCTCTGATAGAGGCTTGAGCACCCGGCCTGCCCACCTGTCCTTGTCCAGCACCGACTTCTTCTCCAGGCTGTACAGGTAATCCTTGTAGTCTTTCTCCTGCCTCTCCAGCTGGTCCTCCAGCGATGTGAACTTGTCCGTGAGCTCCTCTTTCTGCAGCCGGAACTCCTCCAGGGCTGCCAGCTTCCCCGCTGCCCCGCCGCAGGGCACAGGCCTGGTGAGGGGCTGCCTGGGAGGGCAGGTCCCCCGTGCAGCGAGGGCCTGGAGCCATGCTCCGGCCCCTCCTCTTGCCAGCCCTGTGGCTTCCGGTGCAGTGGGGCTGGGCCCTGCCCATTGTATCGCAGTAGCCTGGAACGTGCTTCGTTCCCCTCCACTAATGTTGGTAAGACTTGCTCAGGGTCTACTTCCTGCACATTCACCACTCCCCTCATGAAAACAATAGTGACAACAGCTATTCCATTTGAACACCTCCTTGGCCACTTATGCTGTCATTAAGCCTCAAAACAACCCTTGCCCTCTGGGTGACCTTGGCCAAGACACTTCCCCTTCTTAAGGTGCTCCCTTACCTACAAATGGGGGAGATAGTACTTCCCATCTTGTAGGATTGCTGGGACAATTATGGAAGATAATGTGTTAAAAGCAGCACATAGCTGTTATTCGAGGTAGGTGTATTATTCCCGTTTCCCAGGTGGGAGAACAGGCAGAGAGGAGGGCTTGCCCAGGGCCACAGGGACCGTGGTGGAGCTAGGATGAGCCCAAAGAGCCAGGGCCTCGGGTTCCCTGCCTCTGTGGCGTGTGCCCCCAGGCCCCTCACCAATGATGATGTTCTCCATGGTGAGCTGGTCCTTGGTCTCCTGGAACTCGTGGCGCACCTGGGCCAGCTGTGCCTCGAAGGCATCCTTCTCTATCTCCTTGGCCAGCTGCAGGCTTTGGAGCTGCTCATTGAGGTCGGTGATCTCATCCACCCGCTGGTTGAGCGTGCGCTTGAGGAAGGCCACGATCTCCTTTTTGTTGTTGGCCAGCTGCTCAAACTCCTGGCGGAACAGCTTCTCCTGCACCGCCAGCTCATCCCACTTCCGCTGGTACCTGGGTTGAGGGCGGGGCAGAGCTCCAGGGGCTGGGCAGGCCAGGCCCCTGCAGCTGGCCACCCTCTGCAGGACCCTCCCACGGAGAGGCACTGGAGGTTCCTCCGGGTTGGAACCCAGCCTTGTCTGTCCTGATCTGCGCTCCTGACCACAGCTGGTGTTTTCTCAGTGCTTTAAGTTCATTGCATCATTAGAATGTAAGTTTCCTGAGGGCAAAGCCGTTGTGTTCACAGCTGTGTCCCCCACACCTAGGACAGTGCCTGGTACATAGTAGGTACTCAGTGTGTGTGTGTTCAATTCTCATAACAATTCATAAAGAAGTAGGTACTATGATGATTATATCCATTTTACAGCTGAGGAAACGGAGGCTTAGAGAGAGAAAGAAACTCCTAGTTAGTAAGTGGCAAAACCAGAACATGAACTGCAGTCTGACCCGAAAGCTGAGGTTCTACCGCAAAGGTTACTGCTGCAGTCGGCCCGGTCTGCGCCCTCCCTAACACTCTGCACTTTGCCGTCCCAAGGCTTTGCACCTGCTGGCTTCCTTACCCTCATCCACTGAGTGTGACCTCCTCAGTGGAGTCCCCAGCCCCTTGGCCCTGAGCCGTATTTGTGACCCTCTCTTTGGTGCCCTTCAGTAGGTTGGACCTTGTCCCGCTGGGCAGTCAAGAACTGATGTGTCTTCCCGACTTGGCAGAGCCCTGACCTCCTTCACCGTTGCATTCTCAGGGCTTGGCAAACAGTGAACACCCAGTAACTGCCTCCCAAATGCATTTTCCCCCAATACATTCAACCTGGGGTCTTAGCTTGAAGGAAGCTCATGAATTAAGAGTATCACATAATTGATTTATTGGTTTCCAATGGAATCATTGGTAGGAGAGGTTACTTGGAAAGATGTTTTACTTCACCATTTACCCAGCCAACATCTTTTGAACGGCTACTGCATACAAGGCTGTGCAGGTACAAAGCAGAATGACCTGCTTCGTGGCACAAGGAAGCAGCCTGGTGCAGAGAAGTCGGGGTCAGGGCTCCCATTTGGGCGCCTTTTCCTCTTGAAGGTGACTTCCCCTCCCTGAGCCCCAGTAACTCCACCTGAACCATGGGGATGATGTCAAGATCTCTCTCGTGGCTCTGTGTCAAGGACAGGGGACCCACCTGGGGCACATGAAGGACTCAACATGAGCTGCATCTGCAGCATGTGGGCAAGAAACGCTGCCGAGGCATCGCCCAAGGGGCTTGCTTGTCTCTCAAGCACCACCTTGAGACTTAGCTAGTGCATTGTAACTGGGAGGAAACTTAGTTTGAAAACAAGAGAAATGGGCAAGTGAACGTGCCTTGGCAGAGTTAGAGAAACCCCATCCATGGCCCAGCCTGCCCACAGGCCAGCTCTGGACGGAGCTTCTGACGCAGAGGACCAGCCTCCTGCCCGCCTGCCCACCCACCGAGCCAGCCTGTCCTCCAGGTCTCGGATCTGGATGTGGTAGAATTCCCGCAGCTCCTCGGCTGAAGTCACGTCTGTGGCCACATCGGGATCCTTCTTGCCCCCTTTCTTCTTCTTAACCTCAGGCTCCTTGGCCCCCTTGTTTGCCTTCTTTTTCGGAGCCATGGCTGGTGGCCACCGCTACTCCTGGGCTCCTTTAAAAGGCCAGGCGGTTGCTAAGGAAGTTGATCTCATACATAGCAACAAACTGAGGGAGTGAGGCAAGTCTTAAAGGGGCCCTGCCCTCTTCCTGGCCGGGCTGGCATGCTCCACCTCCAAGGTTGACAGCATGTCCTTAGCGGCCCTAGGGTGCATCCGAGATCAGGACGCCAGGCTCTCAGGTCACTTTTTTGGTCTCTGGGAGACCCCTTTCCCCCCAAGTGGTGGTAAGTGATGTGGGAACAATACAGCGGGTCAGCCCTAGAAGTCACTACCCCGCCCCCCTGTGCCTGAGCTCCTGGGGACCAGAAGGAGCTGGCCCCTCAACTCCAGGTCCAGGAGCCCTCAGCCCGGCTTAATTCTCCGTGATGCAGCTGCGCAGCATGGTTCTCTCGGTTCACCCAAGGCAGGGTGGGGAGGCAATATGGTAAGAAATAGATATTTATTTATTTTAAATGAATTTATCTGAGCCAAAGTGATGACGTGCTAGGGAGCAAGATCTCAAATGCTCAAAATAGACGTTTTATACAAGAGGCTCCCATACGGGGGTCCCAGGATGTCCCTGTCCAGAGGCTGGCTCGGTCTCCCACAGGCTCTGTAAAAGTGTTCACTTGCCCCGCACTGACCCTGGCAAACAAAGACCTGCTCTGTAGCTGTGGCCCGGGGTTGCAGCAATAGAGGAGCGACTCCCCCGACCCTAACCCCCCCGCTTGTGGTCCAGGCACTTCCTGGGACAGTGGCAGGTCCTCTTCCTCCTGGTTGTCCTAGGGCCCGGCACTCAGCAGGAGACAATGTAGTCTACCCTGGAAGTCTGATGGCTGGACAAGGGGGAGCTCAGCATTCCTTCAGCATTTGGGGTGGGTCTGAGCGGCTAGATCTTGTGAACAGCGGGATCCTTGCAGTGGGAGGGGACAGGGAGGGGCCGGAAGCAGAGAGGTGGATGTTTACTTTTGGCACTGAGGCAGGTCAGAGCAGTGGTTGGTTCAAAGTGGGCTCACATTTGTAGGCCCTGGACTGTGGACAGGGTGACACAGGCGCCGGGGGAGAGGAAGGCCTGACCCAGAGCCCGAGACTTGGGGCTGGCCCCCCAGCCAAAGCGATGTCCCACCTCCCAGCCCTCCAGCAGGATATTGCCGCCCCGCTGATGGGGGTGGAGGGCTAGCCCAGGCAAAGGGTCCCCACGGCAGCTGCTCTCCCTCCTCATGCCTCCTGGGTCTTGACCCTTTTACATGAGGCCCGTCTCAGCAAGGGGGTAGCTCTGAATCCCCAGCGCGATGGGCAGCACGGCCAGCAGCCCCTCAGGTTGCCAGGAGCCCACAGAGCGTGTCAGCTCTGGGACCTGGACTCCCTCCTGTGTTAGCAACAGGGCGGCTCCTGGGGGTCAGGGCGAGGTTTATAAACGCGGCTGCAGTCACGTGGCAAGAATGACCACCTGGACTTCCCGGCCAGCCTTCCAGGTGGTAGGGGTGGGGGAAGGGGGAGCTACAGGTTGAAAGGTACCTCTTTCTGGAGTTTGTGTGGAGAGTCTTCCCAAAGCCCCCTATTCTGGGGCCATGGGACATCATCACCTTCCCCAGTGACACCATCTCATTGCAGCTTCTCGAACTGTCTTCTGTGTCCCGCACCGGGGACTGGTGGAGGTGGCCCCAGGGCTGCTGGAGCTGCCAGACTCTGTGATTTGAGTCTTCTGAGAGGAGTCAGTGAAGTGTGCACCGTGGCTGGTAGGCTGGGGCACTGCTGCCTCTGGTAGGTACTGGAGGGAAGGAAGCCTAGGCCCGAGGCAGGCTGGGAGGCCGGGCATCCTTGAACATGCCTGGCGCTTTGCCTCTGTCTATGGAGCATGCAGCATGACAGAGATTCATTAATCCAGGGTGTGTGCATGTGTGTGTGCATGAGAGAGAGAGAGAGACAAAGAGAGAGAGAGAGAGAGAGAGAAACCACCTCCCAGTCTGTCTTGTTCGTGGCTAAACCCCAGAGCCTAGGATGAAAATTGGCACATAGTAGGTACTCAGTAAATATCTGCTTACTAAGACCATACATGGAGGAAATTCCCAAACAGCATAGTAAGGAGCTCGACCCACCCTCCCTTCAGCAAAACAACAATTTAACTGGTGAAGATTTTTTTTAAAAAAAGAAACAATGATTTAAAGTGTCTGGAAATTGTTTTGAGGGCATACAGGAAATGGGAAAGTATTCATTCAAGAAAATCTAAATCTCTACAAGAATGAAGGTGGTATTTGAGTGATGACCCACTCTCTCATTTGCTGTGGTATTTTATATATATACTCTCCATATATTTGTCCCCAGGTTTCTGGCACAGAACTCTTTAAAAATTTCCCCAAGTGTCTTTTGTTATTCATAACAAGCCCCTTTTGGATCATACTTGAATTTATGCTAATGAGGCAATTCCTGGGCTGGGGACAGCTTCGGGATAGGGGTTGCTCACCAGAAAGACCAAGTACATAACTAGAGGGTTAGAACTTCCAGCAGACCCTGCCCCTGCTCCACTCCCACCCTGGACCTCTGGGGAGACAGGAGCTGGAGGTTGGTTTCAATTATCAGCTGCCAGTGACTTATTCCACCATGCCTACCTAGTGAAACCTCCATAAAAACTCTGAATGTGGGAATTGGGGAGCTTCCAGGTTAG
The DNA here is from genome assembly GCF_021234165.1 of Pteronotus mesoamericanus. NCBI lineage: Eukaryota > Metazoa > Chordata > Mammalia > Chiroptera > Mormoopidae > Pteronotus > Pteronotus mesoamericanus. The sequence continues at coordinate 6,365,904 of NW_026555258.1, forward strand.
CGAACATCGAGCACATGCAGTAAGCTCAATGAACTCCAAGGTGAATAAACTCAGGGAGATTCATACCTAGACATGTCATAGTCAAACTGTAGACAAAGACAAAAGAATCTTGAAAGCAGCAACAAAGAAACTACTCATCACATGCAACGGCTCCTCAATAACATCAACAGCTGACCTCTCATGAGAAACCATGGAAGCCAGGGACAGTAGAACGAGAAAGTGCTGAAAGAAAAAACTGTCAACCAAGAATTCTGTATCCAGCAAAACTATCCTTCAGCTCAGCATCACCCTCCACAGGCATCACTCACAGGAGGGGACAAAGTTCCTCATCAAGGCCATGTGGATTTGAGCCAGGCTTGTCTGATGCCAAACTCTGTGCTCCTAGCCATTCTGCCCTTCTACCTCCCAGGAATGAGTGTCTGGCGCCACCAAAGTGGGAGTACAGGCCCCTCAGCACAGTCTGGCTGAGACCCCCAGCCTGGACCTGAGCTCTAGAAAGGAAAAGTGACTGGCTGCCGCTTACAAACCTGTCTTGGCTTAGTATTGCTCAGTTATGGATTCAGTGCCACCTGCTTTGGTTTATTTCAGAACCCCCACCCCTTCAAAGAATATTGATCACCACTGGAGACTTTCGGGAGGAATGACTTGCAGGTTCCATCTGAGCTGTGTAACTGGAGAGCCAGGACTTCTGTCAGCCAGGAGCATAACAAGGGCTAGCCTTGTTGGCCATCGGGTGGAGGGGAGGGGGCTGGAATGCGGAGAGGTGCCAGGGTTCCTAGGTCAAAGGATGTCAGAAGTAGTCAAGGAAAGAGACTAGCAAGCGACTGTTGTGGGCCTGGAGGGTACAGGTGGCCCTGGGATGAAGGAACAAACAGTATTCACTTTGCTTTACTGTGAGCTCAATGTAGAACAATTTACAATTTAAAAATTCTGATCTTGGATCTCATTCTAAGGCATTTTGGTTACCAGTGAAGCAACTCATGATATAAGACAATGAGTATCTGATGCACGTCAGGTGGAATGAGCTTCGTGAGTTACTGCATCCCTCTGAGCCCCATCTTCATCTGCAACATGGAAGGGACCTGCCCAACAGACAAGGTACATGAGGGGCCTGATGTGGAACAGCAACTCAGTAAGTGGTCACTGTCATCATTACCTCCCTTAAGGCAAGTCCTACTAGACAATAGCTGAGTTGTGGACATACAACTTCCACCGACTGGCCCTGACTTGTTAGATTTTGTAATGCTACAAAGGAGGTAAGGATTTGAATGAATGAGTGACTGGAGATAAAGAAAGAGTGCCTACAAAGCACCCCATTTCCCTGTGCCCAGTATTCTAGCAGGTACCCAGTGTGACCCAACCCTCACTTAATGGTCTACTGCCCAAGCTGGGCCAAGCCCATCACAGACAGCCTCTGAGACCAGCAGGACATGCACCAGCTTCTGGTCTGGAAGGAAGTTCATTAGGCTAGAGGGTGTGGCATCAGGAACAGAGGAGAGCAGTAACACTGATAAAGTGACTCATCGCATGCCCTAGATATACTGTCACCACATGCTTGAGTACGGAGCTCCTACAAAGGCAGGGCCCTGCAGGCTCTGAGATGGAGACATTCCACACAGGGAGGAACAGGGCGATGGAAGAACTACCTCATCTACAGGCCCTGCCCTGTTGCTGCCAGGGCCATGGCAAGCTGCACAGATTGTCCCCAAATGCAGACAGCTGTAGCTCTTAATGCAAGAAACGGTCACCTGGATCTAGAAGAGTCCAAGCCAGAGAGTGGGGTGGGCAGGATTCTCTGCTGTGAACCATTGCAAAAGCCTTTCTCCTTCCACTTCCCACAGCAAAACCAGTCCAGAGTCACCTTGGACACTGTGAGTGGGTGCTGATGTATTTATTTATTAGACTCGAGTGCTTTAGTACAGAACAGTACAGAGATGATAACATGTTTGTGCTTCAATACTTTCAAACACTGAGATTCTGATAATTTCAAGGTAAACAAGTTTCAAGACAGACTAGCTTTTTTAAAATATCCTTTTGATAAATTACTTTTATATAAATAACAAGGAAAGGAAAACCAACATGTTTGACAAACAAGGTCCTGAAGCATGAGCACTGTTGGTCAGGGGAGGGGACAAAAGAAGCAGTAACGGTAAGAAAACAACCAATGCAAGTGCCTACCAGTTCTGTCCTAAGGAAGTAAGATATCTGAAGCGGGAGAGGGGAGACAGACCTGAAAACTAATCTGAGTGCAAAGGGAGATAGATTTCAAAGCCCGGAGGAGAGAACACCACAATGCATGTATGGGGCGGCTGAGGAACATGTTCTGAAGGGAGAGCGGGGGCCGCATTGAACTAGCATACACCACGTTTGCAACGACATCACGAGACAGTAATATACACACGGTCTGCAGGAGTTAAAGGGTGGCAGGGGGCTGGACAGGGGACATTTTTGTGACTTCCACTGTCATTATATTTCATGACAACAGCAGCAGAACGAATGGCGCGCTCACTTGCGGAGAACAAGAGCTGCTGAGTCTTGAGGATGACGAGACATCCTGCCTGCGTTTGCTTCTTTAATTTTTGCATTAGAGCTAAGTTTTATACAGCTAAATTTTTATACAGAGAATAAAATGATCATTTGCTCTTACAAGCATGACACATGACCCCGCATTACAAAAAATAAAATATTAGGAAGTATCTCAAACTGAGGATAATCTGAGTGGGAAGAAGTCTGTACAGATCCAATGGGTTTTCTTCGGGCTGTTGGGGTCTGTGGGGATGGACTGTCTCTACAGGAAAGGGCCCCTGACCGGCTGCAGAGCCCGTGCTGTCCAGTCAGCTCCTGCCCCTTGAGCCCTCCCCAGGCTGGTCCCTCTAAGAAAGGGGGCCTCTGGTCAGAAGGATCAGGCCTAACCGCTTCTCCAAGAGATGAAGGTCCCCCGTGCGAGCTTGTGCCTCACTTCTCTGGGCACGGTGACTTAGACTGCAGAATGGCTCCCCTCAGGATCCCAGCGCTGGGGACACGGGCCAGGGAGGGTGCTGTGGCCAGCAGGACGCCAGCCGGCACGCAGCCTGACTTCCCGTGGACACCTGGACCCTGCCCACGGCACCAGCACCAGGGTACAAGCCACGGGGGAAGGCCAACAGGGCCGTTCCAGCTCCAGCCTCCCGAGGTGCCACCTGATCTTCGCTGCCCAGCTAATGTGGGTGAGAGCAGGCCCCGAGGGGCGGGGGCTGGGGCGAGGGAACAGATCTATCCTCAGTGTGCAATACTCCCGGAACCGACATCTGAGTCCCAAAAGAACAGAAACCACCCAAGACAGGTTTTTAGAAACACCCAAGCGTCTACCTTCCCATACTCAGGCAATGTGCACGTGTCGCGCTGGGTTATGTACAAGGTCATGGAACCATAACTAATGGGGAGAAGGCGTCCATTCATCCTCTACAGTCCACAGCTTCTCCCGCAGTGTGCCCCTTACACATGGGCTTCTCTTTTTGGGGTGCATAAGAAGAGTGTCTTTTTAAAAAACACAATGCATTATTTTCTTTCATTTTAAACGAGAAGAGGGCATGATTAAACACAAGAACTCAGCGGCAACAGTGCCGGCCAGGGCGTGCAGAGCCGGGAGGAAGGGAGGAAGAGGGTCAGCAAAGTAACCTGGCGGACAGCAGCGGGGGCTGCGGAGCGCTGGGGGAGGAGGGGTCGCTTTTGGGAGGGGTGGCTTATTTTTTTAACTGCTTATTTCTTCATCTGTTTTATTCAGTTTCTTCAGCGTGTCCAGCAGTTTCTGTGGGGTGAGAATGTGCGTGGATCCTGGGGGAGGTAGAAAAGACAGTGAGCTCACCAGCTGTGGTTTTGAACACTTTCTCCTTCCCTGCTCCTCTGGATTCCCAGATGTGCTCCCATTTCCCACCCCCACCCTGGCCTTGGTTAGTGGAAGTAGGGAGGGGACTGAGGACCAGGGTTTGGGGTCAAGTCACCGTAGGCATGGGGGACATTTGGGGACCGCGGATAAACAAAACGCATCTTCTGGCTCAGGCAGGGTTCCCAGGCTGCACCAAGGGAGGAGCATGCCCCTTGCTCAGGGCTCAGCGCCATCTGCCAGGGGACAGGGCAGCTGCATTTGGAACACGAGGTGAAGCAGGAAGAGGAATCCATACCAGTTGGCAAGGGGAAAGGCTGGGAACAGGGCAGGGTTAGTTACGAGGAGCCTGCGTGTGGAAAGAATGGTGGTTGGTAGGGAGGAGGTCGGTGGGCAGAACACCCTGGGGGAGTCACTGACCTCTGGAGCCAGCTGGCTGGCACGGCCGTGGTGGGCGGGACCTCAGGTGTGAAAGGGAGAGGGCCAGGGTACCTGAGGCCTTACCTTGCAGAGACCGTGATTTGTAAGAGATTAGAAATGCTTGCAAAAATTTAAGCTAATGGAATTAGATATACTTCTACTGCAAAAATAAAAAAATAAAAATAAATGAAGTCCTTTTTCGTAAGGAGAGAGAGATCTAGTAAGTGCAGTAAAAAAAGATGCATGGACCGTGTGGTTCGGACATGGACTTACTCAAACAGAACAGAAGCGAGTCGTGTGTACGTATGCATGAGGCCTGCGCACATGCAGCAGCGGCTTCAAAGAAAGAGGTCCCGGTGGGAAAGAACTAAACAAAAGAGGTCCGTACTTGAAAATGTGCCTCCCTGGAGATGCGGGCAAGGGGATGGCCTTCATGGGAGGAGGGGAACAGAAACCTCGGGGTGCCAGGTTTCTACCCCGAGGGCTGGCCCTAAGGAGGCTTTGGCTAGCTCGTGGGGCGTGTTCCGCATACCAGGGTCCCTATGCCTTTGACCGCTACGTGCTCAGCTGGCCCGTGACTGCTGGGGCTGCAGGCCTTGGACCTTCCTGGTCAGTCCAAACCAGCAGAAAACTTGTAAAGCCTTCCCTAGCGTGAGGGGTTTCTTCCAACATTCCGTCCTCTGCGGTTCAAGCCCCAGCCACCTGCCACTGCTGAGTGGCTACTTCCAGCTGCCGAGCGTGGTGCCCACGCAGCAGGCCCCAGCCCCCGAGCTCTAGAACTGACTCAATATTCTGCACACCTGCAGCTCCTGCAAATGCGACATGGGTCAGCAGCATGTCCCTGGGTGTTCCTGGGATGCTCTTTTCCCCCAAAGTAAACCCATTTCTGTGACCTTACCCATCTTCCTACTGGGCCTAAAGAGAGTCAAAGGCTGTCTCCAGACGGGGAGGGAGGACATAAATGCTACCAAATTCTTAACAGTGAACCATTGTGAGAACGAGAGCCTTCTAATCAGAGGACAGCCTGTGTGTCTACTCCCTGAAAGACAGCCCTGGGCCTGGGGTGCAGGGGTTAGTTAGCTCAGGGCCTTCCCGGGCTGAGACAGCAGCAGCCCACGTGCCAAGGAAAAGCGCCCCTAACGCCCTCCTCCCTGGCCACCCACTGAGTTCCAGGAAACAAGACGTGGCAGACTTGATTTAGAGGAAACATTAAAAGGGGTCCGCCGATCAGGTGCTCATCCCAAAGTGCTCCCTATCCTTGCTCACTTGTAAATCCAGGATGTGGAGAAGGCCAAAAAGAGGTTAACAAATTCGTGCTCTAGAATTTCCTGACGTTATCTGATCACTGACCATCTGGTGTTTCCCAGTCATTGATGGAAAGAAGAAAACTTCCAGGACCAGGCGTACTGGGCGGTCAGCGAGGCCTCTGGACTCGGCACCAGGCACATTCCTGGGCTCTGTAAAGGGCCCAGAGCAGCTGGTATTAATCTGAACCATCTGAGAGCCAATTCTTGACACCCAGTCGTTTGTTTTGTTTTCATATCTTGGTCAGGCTGTTCACCACCGTAAATACTGCTGATGGCGCGAAGTGAGTTTAAACCGCATTCTGTAAACACTCTCACTTTGAACCCGCAGTGGCTGACCACGCTCGCCATCTAGGACAGCAGGCGGGCTCCACCGCTCTGAGGGCTGCTCTCTTTCTATGTAACCAGGAGAGTAAGAGGTGTGAAGGGTGATCTCCAAAAACAAAGTCGTCCAAAAGACTCAAAGTTGTGGGCCAGGCACAGCGTGGTCTGCTGGGACAGAAGGCGTTCTTTCTTCGATGACCGGTTTAGAAAACAGTGCTCCGGCCCACCCTGCAGCTACAGACGGCAGAAGGAAGCCCGGAGCAGTGGAGCACGTGCTGGTGGCACCGCCAGGCTTAGAAGCTATGCCACAGGTCTCAATTCTGGGCACCCCATGACCTCCTGCCCTGGGAGGGGATGGGCAAGTGAGTGCTCAAAGAGCAGCTGGGCAGTGGGTAGGCTCTGAATTCAGATTCCAATCCCAGTTCCACTGAAAAATGAGCTTGTCTGACTCCAATCCTGAATAAGGCAAAATACTCACTATAAAAAAACCAAACCTTCCTCCCCAGTGGTAGGTGCCACGCATGCAGTAGTTCCCGCCAGCCTTTCGTCCCTCTTCCATTGGCCCTGGCAGCCGCTGGACATCCCTAACAAACAAGCACTTTTAAAAACCACCCCTAGTGCAGAGGTGAAGATCTAATGAACAGACTTCATTTTTTAGACCATCTGAAGAGGCATGGCTGGCGGGGATCCTGGTGCGGCTGAGCGCTCTCTGCCCTGCAGCGATGCAAACCTGCTCCTTCTAACCCCGACTCTGGGAAGCGGCCTCAGCTGCAGGAGAAACAGTGTCACTCACTGGCGCCTGCCCGTTGGGGACACTGCCATTCACTGCTGAACACGAACACTCATATTCTCTTGACAGCTACAGTGCTGCAAACGCCAGTGTTTTGGGATGAACAACCCCTGCTCTCCAGCGTTCTGCAGGGTCCTAGTCTTCAGTCACGTGGACAATCACAATCGAAGGGACAAGTCAGATTGTAATCTGCTCCCTGACCTCCCTGGTATTAGGGCCCTGGGCCTCGCCTTTTCTTACCTGTACTTCCTAAGAGCCAATAAAGCTTTTCCGAAGCCACACATGTACAACCAGAGCCTATCTGTGCTCCCTTTGCTCTGATGGCAGCTGAGGTCCTCTCTGCTGATCGAGCCAAAAACAAAGGAAACCAGTCTGCAAAGGAGAGGCTTCTCCCGAAGCGGGGAGCTTAGAGTGAGGCCCAGCAGGCACCCTGGGGACCTGGGTTTGCGATTCTTTCAGACCCTGCAAGTGGCTGCCTCCACTCAACATCTGTCCTCTGAGTCTTAAAGTATCTCTTGCAGTAAGTGCTACCCACCCACCTGCCACCTGCACACAGAACGAGATAGCTCTGATCACCGACCGACCAAGGTGCTTCCACACAGCGGCTGTTGCTGTTCGCTGTGCACTGGCTCGGCTTCCTTTGGGAAGGCAGCCCGCGCAGGATGGGAGGCACCCGGGCCCCAGCCGGCCCCCGCGTCCTGGCTCATAGCCACTTGCCATGTCTCTCCGCTGCTGCCCGGGGAGGGGAAGAGAAGGGGATAGACGGTCTGACCTTTAGAGCAAGTCCTTTGGGGACAAGCATACTCCCTTCCTATATACAAGCACCTCTGCCCCTCCCAGCCAAGGTTCCAATGGACCCTTCCTCTGAGGTCCCCGGGGAGTACGAGAGAGTGGGTGGCACTGCGGTTTGGGCCACCAACCTGAATTACTGAATTACAGATGGTTAGAGCTTGGGACCGTACGATCCAGCCTCCCTGTGTTCCGCACACTGTGGTCCCCACTTTTCCCAGGTGACTCACGTTCCGAGTCCCCCCAGGCCACATCTCAGCCCAAGGGAAGGTCACTGTCCAGGGCCCACTGTCGATGGAGTGTGTGAGGTCAGGTACACGAATTGTGGCCTCCGCACAGAGTAGGCCACGAAGCGAAGGCTGGACTGACGCCACAGTGGCGTCCAATACTGGCCTGCCACTTAGAGTCACCAGAGGGGGTTCCCGGCAAGCGTGAGGGAGGGAAGGAGAGAGGGAGCGAGGGCAGGACGAACACCTGGGTAACCACCACACGGACCGTGGGCTCCTGGCTAAGTGAGATGAGGGCCCGTGGGGTGGCAGAGAGTAGGCGCTCTTTAAAAGAAAGAGCACAGATTCCTCCCCGAAGGCTCTCAGCTCTTACTCACCAGGAGGCTTCAGGGGGAGAGGAGGGTGTGATTACTCAACTCTTGAAAGGATCACAGGAGAATTAAAATAAAAGCAATTACTGAAAAAGCAAGGGACTAGTAAGTGCTGTTTGCCCCAGAACAACAGGAGACGTGGGTTCCTTCCACGGACTGCTGGAGTTCACCAGGACATGAAGGCTTGCGACCCCATGGCCCCTCAGAAACTGTTCCTCGGGATAAGAACCTGTCTCTGGAAAGAGGCACTTGTGTGTCTAACTACCACGGACTCGGAGTCTATTCTCACGCTCTCCGTCGAGCCTTCCCCATGATCAGGGCCCATGGGCATCGCCACTGGAGCTCTGCTTTCTTGGACATGACCGTCCCTTCACCACCTGCTGACCTCCTTCTCAAAGTTCCCACACCGCGTCCCAACCAGGATGCAATGTGTTCTCTTCCTGGTGCCCACAAATCCTCCCGAGCCAGCAGGCTCGGGTGCCGCACCTGCGACATCCCTCAACTCCCAGCGCCCCGGGGACTGTTCACAGCAGGTGTTCTTGTTTTCAGTGTGAACCCAGCGGGCTGCAGCTGCCGGACTGAGCAGCGGGTAACCCAAGGCATGCGTGGGCCGGCCAGCCGGGGCCCGGGGGCTCCCGCGGCAGGGTGTGTGAAGGCAGCATCGGACACATTTTCAATCGGCGTTAAGAACTGCAAGCATTTTCTTGTTAAAGGAAAATTAAATAAACAATAAACTAAAAAGGAAAAAAATAAAAAAGAGTGACGGAATAATCAAAGAAAACCCTTCAGAGCGGAAGAGTTTCTTTTCTGTAATAAGCTGCTTTTACTTTTGTTTCTTTGGCTCTCACTCCATTGTTGGAGCCTGATCCTCAAAAGATACCCTAGAGGACTCCCTGAAGTCGGGGTGTCTCAGGTCCATGAGAAATTTGGTGGGAGTAAGAATATGAGTAGAACCTGCGGGAGAACAGAGGCCAGCTGACTGCTTGAACAAAGGTACGTTACAGGAACATGCCAACTTAGGCCTACGTTTTATGCAGCCAGTGAGGGATGAGGAAGCAGGATGCTCACACACACACACGCACGCGTACACACGCACACACGCGCACTGCAGGGCTGACCAGCATGCACGAAGAGGCGAGGCCACACAGCGGACGTCAGCTGTCTGAGCGAGGCCTCTCTGGGACCCTGCGGGCCCCTTTCTCTCCAGGTTCCCACCTCCCAGCGGGGAACCTCAGGTCAGGGCCAAAGCTGAAGAAGGAGGTTTACCCCTGCCCGGCTCTGACAGCTTCTGCCCAGCAAGGCTGTGTCTGAGCTGAGAATTATGCAACACATGCATGTAACACATATGCAAGCCAGGAGCACAGAGATCTCCATCACAGGGCCTCCATAACACAAAGGGAGAAACAGTACAGGGAGAGATGGCCAGCAGACAGGGCAGCTTCAGGGAGTGGGGAAAGGGGGGTGTCCCATCGCCCCGCTGAGTGGCGGCATCTAAAAGGCGGTAGGCAGTGCCAGGTCCCTCTTGGAGACACCCAGCAATGACCACATGGACTGGTCTGTAGAACCTGAGAGCCTCGGGGGGCACTGTGACTTTGGTCACTCCGAAGCAGAGGTACTAAGCAGACACTGCGTACTGAGATAAGGGGAAAGGGCAGGGCCCGGCCGGGGCCATATGTGCTGAAAGCCTCTTGCCAATTATGGTCAAGAGGTGCCCAGGCAAGTGCTACTCCATTTTGTTAAGGAAAAGATGGAACAAAGAGGAAAACCTCTGGAGAGAGTGAGACTTCCCCCAGCTCATGCTTTCTCTCCCGGCCCTAGAAGCTGTGGAAGCTCCTGCCGGCGTGAGGAAAGGAGGAAAGCGCCTGCTGCAGTAAGTTGGCTCTTACAGTTGCCTAGTGTCCTCTGGAAAACCATCAAGAAATACCAGAAAGGGTGCGACAGACCCAGAAAGCAGGAGGACCGGGCGGCGGGGCCCTCAGCAGAGCCCAGCAGTCAGGCTGACGTGTGTTGGGCAGCATCGCTCACACGCCGTGTCTGCCCACCTCCAAGTGGGAGGCAAGGGTCGGGGTCCGATCCTCCCTCCCCTTCGCGGCCCCCCCCACCCCGCCCCCTTGCCTGAGGCCCGATGCTGGAACACTGACAAGCCCCACCTCGGGCCTAGGTCGAAGCTGGAAGCGGTGTTCTTCATCCCATCTGGTTGGATAAGGAGGTGCCAGCCTGGAGAGGCAGGCTTGCGCCCCATAGGACCCGCAGGGCTGCGCAGAGCAGGAAGTGAGCCTGGGGCTGGGGGTCTGCGTTCAGGCGCGGCCCGGCCCGCACGCAGCTGCCTCTGGTCAAGAGACAGTGCAGCTGGGGGGAAGGAGCCCTTTGCCCCTTTAGCTTTTGCTGTCCACAAACAGGTTTAGAGGCTCAGTTTGGCAGGGGCAATGGAGAGTCAAGGACGGGATGAAACACCAAAGCGTGGAATGGAGTCACAGTGCGATGAAGCAGCCCCTTCCCTCTAGAAAACATGCCCACTCACCTATCAGCACTTCCCACTTGCCGTTGGCCTGGGTCACCTCATATGCGCAGCGCATCTCACTCAGACTCACTCCTCCGAGGATGAAGATAATGAGGCGGGGACCACTGCGGTACTCCCCCGGGGCCTTGTTCTTGTGCCAGTGCCCATAGCGGGCGCTGAGGGGGCGGGGGGAGAGAGGTTAATAATGTTTATTGGAACTTACAGTACTTGTCACTTCATACCTCGTGACTTGTTTACACATGCGTTCTGCACACAGTGACCAGAGTAGATGTGTAGTCAGCGCTGTGAATGGACTACAGTGGAGAATATCAGCACCCTGGCTGCCTGGAGAACCACCATGCGCCCCGGGGCCGTGACCTAGTTACCCTCTTAGAGACATGCAGGCAGCAGACGGGTTCAGGTCGGCTTCACAGTTTGACACATTAAGTTCAACAGCTCCACCCGGCACGATGTTCGCCCACGAGTCTACCCCCGGTGGTGCATGTTTCTAGGCTTGTCTGGGAGACCTGCTGGCAGTGAGCAGGGAAGACGGAGTCTAAGGCCTGGCTGCAGCGCACACGCGTGCACCGGGATGGGGTGGGCCAGGGCCGCCCCGGCACCGGGAAGCCAGCCGAGGCAGACACAGCACTTGCCCACCAGGGCTCATAGTTTAACCAGAGCGAGTGGGGCAGGGGCGGGGAGAAGGAAGCTGGTCTGGTTGTGCTCAGTGACAAACACAGGGCAGGGCTGTCTAGCGCTGTCCAGGAGCCACTGGTGAAGGTTTCCCAGAGGAGGTGACACTGAGCTGTCTCCTGAAAGATACGTATTTCAGTGGTGGGACATTTCCCCAGAGGTGACCCCTCTTCCACTGGGCTTCCTCAACAGGTCTTCACCTTGTCCAGGTTAATAACATGGAAAACACAAAGCAAAAATGAAAACAAAACGAGGAGAGCAAGGCTCCTCTCGACAGGGAAATCTTTGCCCTTCTTCCAGTCTTACGACAGCATTAAAGTCACTTTCCATATCTCAAAGGCACTGGGGGCCTGTGTGGGCCAACACAGAGAATTTCACAGTCACTCTCTCTGCCAGAACAATTGTTTGATATTCTGCCACTGCCAGCCAGCCTGCTTGGGACGCACCACTTGGGATTTTGCGACTCCAATGTCGCAGTAGACATTGGGCCTGCACTGCTGTGGGGCAGGGTCCACAATGCTATGCAGGCCACACAGGCCTCCACCCCGCAGGGGAAGGCCTGGGAGTGAAGACAGAAGGAAGAGGGCCAAGAGGGAAGATGGGCGGGCAAAGAGGCGAAGGTGTGCATCTTAAAGCGCCCGGGTGCCCTCCTGGAGCCGGTGGCTCTCTGGTGTGTTCAGTTCTGACTGTCCTCAGGAGCCAAGTGAAGCTCTCGTGGCCAGAAAAACAGAGCACTGCTCCGGCTCTGAGCACCCTGCCATCTCAGGGAAGCCACCAGGCTGCCCGTGAGTCAACACAGCAAGGTTGGAACCTGGGCCACACAGCAAGGGAGGCAAGAAGAGAGTCAGCAGGTAAGATGCTTCCGTAGGTGCTGCGGAGTCCCAGGGATGGGCACATGGCGATGTCATCCGAGAGCACAGCAGGGAAGGGCTCCCGATGACCCCAGGAAGGAGGAGAATGAGAGGAAGAGCTTTGTAAAAAGGGGTCTTGCAGGCGCCGTGGGTGACCAAGAACACCTAGTGGAGAACCCAGGGAAAGACTGCTGGCCACTCTCATCCTGAAGCTGAGAAATGTCTGGGCGGCACCAGCACGTGGCAGAAGCCTGGTAAACCCCAGGCACCTAAAGTGCCATCGAGAATGGAACCTGAGAAAGGTGGCTCTGTGCCGATGATGTAGCCATCCCCTTCTTAATTAGTAACTAAAATTAACTCCTTAGTCACAAGTGAAGACAGAGCGCATCGAGCACCTGTTAGTGTGGGCTCTGCTCTAGACACTGGGAATAAACAGACACAGATCGCTGTCCCCAGGGGCTGACATGCCAGCAGGGGCGGCTGGCCACAAACACGGTAGATGCCTATAGTACAATAAGTGGCAGTGGCGTCCATGGAGAAAAATAAAGCAGGGAGAGAGATGGAAGTGCTGTGGGGAGGTTGCAATTTTTTTACTTTCTGTAACACCTTTATTGAGTGATAGATCCCATATCATACAATTCACTCATTAAAGTGTACAATGATAGTGATTTAGTAAAGCCGCAGAACTGAATGATACCCATAGGCAATGTTAGACCATTTTTTTTTCATATGTATATGGAGAGAGAGAGAGATTGATTTTGTTGTTCCACTCATTTATACATTCATCGGTTGATTCTTGTAGGTGCTGTAACTGGAGATCGAACCCGCAACCTTGGCATATCAGGACAATGCTCTAACCAGCTGAGCTACACAGCCAGAGTTTAGACCATTTGAATCACCCCAAAAAGAACCCCATACCCATCAACGGTCTCCTCATTCCTCCACCCCACTCCCATCCCCAGTCCCTGGCAAGCATTAACCTACTCCACCTTTACAGATTTGCCCATTCTGGACATTTCACATAAATGGACTCATACAATATGTGGTTGTTTACGATTTCTTCTTTCTCTTAGCTGACTATTTCAAGGTTCATCCATGCTGTAACATGGATCATTGTACTCCAATCCTTTTTTTGGGCAAATACTATTCTGCTGTACGCACTTGCCACAGTTTGTTTACCGTCCATCAGTGGATGGACATTCAGGTCACCTCAGCTTTTGAGCTAAGTACGAGTGATGCTGCTGGGCACACGGAGGTGCTGAGACTCTAAACGGGGCGGTCAGGGAAGATCACAAAGGGTGATGCTTGACTCAAGACCTAAAGGAGATGAGAGGCAAGCCATGCCGATGTGTCGGGGACCGGTCATTTCGGGCCATGGGGAAAGCAAGTGCAAAGGTCCTGAGGCAGAAGTAAGCCTGGCATGTTCACGCAAGACCAGGGAGACCGGCGTGGCCCCAGGGGAGCGACCGATGGAAGGGAGGAGTGAGGAACGAGTCACAGGGGAAGAGAGGCCGGGGGAAGGACCGTCGCAGGCGTGGTAAGGCTCGGCCTGCACCCGGCTGTGATGAGCACAGCGAAGGGCTCTCACGGGTCGTGCTGCATCCCACCAGGACCGCTACGTAGGTGGCATCCCACCAGAGCTGGCCCCACTTCCTGCGCCCTCGCCTGCTCAGGGGCTCTCGCCTACCTGACAGCAGTGGTGCTGAAGGAGGCAGAGGAGCGGGTAGAGATATACGGGTAGTGCTTGGTATCGAGCTTGTCCTCAATAGTGTCCTGGGGAGCAAAGAGACTGACGTTAGGTTTGCCACCTGCTGGAGAAGGGGTGGTGGGAACCCAGGGAGGACGATTTGAAGAACAAGTCACTGAGCGAAAACCGTGGCCAGGTTTGCAGCAGCCAGAGCCTCTGCCCGCTGCCGGCGCCAGTGCTGAGGGCGGCGCTCGGTGAGGAAAGGGCGCGCGATACGCCTGTGGGTTTGCTCTTTAAGTTAAAAAAAAAAACTACATTGATTTTTCTTGCTTCCTTTCTAATTAATTCTTTTTTCTCCCTCTTTATATTCTATGTGAGATTATGCTGTATTCTGTCCAATAAATTCTTGATACTTAGCATCAGTCTTGTAGAAACCAGGCGTGGACAGTTGCTCATGCAAGAGAACGCCTTCCATCCTCAGTTTTCAAGGGGCTAAATATTGGGTGGGTGGATTCCAGCTACCCACCTCCTGCTGCCTAGAAATCGACACTCCTCCTAATGGCTACCATGCAAAGCCTACACAGGTCTTTTGGGGGGACTGGGGAGGAGGGGCAGAAGGAGGGAGAAGAGAAAAACGGAGGGAATGAGACGGGGGTTGGCTATATCTAGTGCACCAAGCGAAGAAGAGTTCTCAATGTTTCATGTTCAATCATCGTTTTGTGAGTTTTAAAAACAGGAAGTTGACTCACAGTATGCATGTGCAATGTATTCATTTTAACATACAATTCAGTGTGAACACCTGGTCTGCTACAAGTTAACAAAGGGATCCTGGGCAAGTCCCTTCATTCTCGGGACTCAGCCCCGTCCATCTGTCAAGTGTAGGGGTCGAACAGATTATCTCCAGTCACACCCCAAAGATCTAGAAGGTAGGATTCAATGCAGGGTTTCCTTGATCTAGAGAGAGACAGGAGGGATAGGCTACTGTACAAATAGGAAACTACAACTACGCACAAAGCATGCAGCCAGAGGACATGTCAGTTGCGGGCACAGGACCAAAGTATAAAAATATGACCCCAAACACCAAGTGACATATATACACATACAGAGCCCCCTAACACACGCTACAGGAATCCAGGGGAGGCCTCTGTGGGGCCGGTGTCAGACGGGTGTGGTGGCGCATGGGATGGTGAGACCCGATGGGACGCTGAGGGCAGGCGGGGTTCGGGCAGTGGAGAGGCGAGCGCAAACATCCCAGACAAGGGGCGACTTGAACAGAAGAACAGAGGCAGAGTCACGCGCGGCAGGGTCTCTGGTTGGCATGGATGGCTGAGGGAGGGGCGGGGAAGAGGGGGCAGGCTGGGGTCGCATCCCAGAGGTCCTTCTGCACCTGCAGGTGTCCGCATGGCACAGCCACGCCTCAGCGTGGAACTCATCACTCGCTGGACCTTTGCAGGCTGTGGTATGAGTGGCTCCTTTAGGCATGGTACCATCGAGAGGTCTCAGACAGGGGACCAGGGTGTCCTACCTGTGGCCCACGGGCCACATGCAGCCCAGGATGGCTCTGAATGCATTCCAACACAAAATCGTAAATTTATTTAAAACACTATGGGATTTTTTTGTGATTATGTGCCGCAACGTACTTAATGTGCGGCCCAAGACAACTCTTCTTCCAGTGTGGCCCAGAGATGCCAAAAGGTAGGATACCCCTGGGCCACTAGACCATATGCACCTGGGATCTCTGGGACTGCTTTTCACAAGCTCTCCAGACAAGATGTGCTATGAGGCCTGAAAGAGCTCCGGAGACCTGGACCCAAGTCCTCTGGGTGTCACTGCGACCTGATAGCTGGTGAAGCTGGAAGTATCTGGGCTTCTCTCTGAGTGACGAGCCCTGGGCCTGGCTGTCCCCTCCCACCCCGCCCACCCCAGCACCACTGACCTCCATGATGTCTTTAATGATCGGGGTCCAGCGTGAGAGCTGATAGGTCTGCTCACTGATGCGCTCCTTCCGCTCTGGCTTGCTCCTGCGACGCAACGTGGACTGAGGCAAACACACACGAGATCAGCCTGGGTCAGGGGCCACGTGGGTGGCCTTGCCAGCCCCTGGAAATTCTCCCCCAAGGACTCCCTTCAGAGAGGTGGCATGCGCTGACTAATGAGTGGGGCATGGCTTCCCAGGAAAAGCTGACCTTACGCCTCTTTCAGAAACCTGGAGCAAAGTTGGTTCTTTAAAGCCACGAAAAATGACAAATGTGGGTCAAATATAAGACTGCCATTTAACAAAAAATCCGGGTAGTTAAAAACTATTTTGCTACCAATTAAGTACAGGAGAAAATACTACTTTGGGTGCGACTTATTCTCGGATTTTGCTTCAACAGCACAGGGCGCACTGAGAAACCATCTCCATTCTCATTTTGGTTCCTCTGGGGAACAACGATCTAAAACGGCCAGTTGTAGGTCTCGGGTTGGGTGGCTCCAGGACCAGATTGGGCATTCAGATTCCCAGAGGAGGGCACCTGCGGCTCGAGCTTTACCGGCACAGGGGGGCTGGGCTGCCAGCAGAGGGGAGCACCCCGCGGTCCCTACCAGCAAGGCCCCCAGCCAAGTGCTCCGACGGGGTCTTAGGCCTCTTCCTCACCCTGGAGCCCAGCCTCTTCCAGGGCTCACTGTGTGGTCAGCCTCCCAGACAACCTGCCCTGACTCGGTCCCGAATCACCACCAGTGCACAAGACTCAAAGTGGCAAAACCGCCTGGCGCTCAGTGTTGATTCTCACAGAAGCAGCTGCGCCTGGCTGTCCAATGGCAGAGGCAGATGAACTGGAAGAAGCTGGAGGGACTCCTTTCGTGAGCTGGTTCCCTGACGCAGCTCAGCCTTAGTGACTGTGGACTCCCGGCCATGCATGCCTGGGCCCTGGTGCTGACCCCCGGTTTTACTGACGTCTCTACCTTTAGTTCTCTGTTTTTACCTGTCTTCCCTTTCTCACCGTTGACTGCATGTATCACAAGCTGCCCACCAGCTTCCCTCCCGCCCCGCGCCCCCCCCGCTACTCGCCAGGCTGGCCTCTTACATCCGTGACGATGGGCACACCCAGGTGCGCCATGTTGGTGATGATCTCACTGTCCTCCGGGGGGATCTGCGCGTGCTGGATCAGTTTGTTCAGGTTTTCCTCAGTGATGCCTGAGAGAACAAAACCTCCGGTCACCGCACCCACCCCCAGAGGCAGAGCCGATCACGGGGGCGGGGAGAGCGCCCCCCTCGACCTCCGAAGTGGAAATGAATCTGTTCACTGCATCGACTTCACCGTCAGACTTGTGAGGACGAGACCAGGACTCCTATCCCACTTCCTCCGGGCTGTGACCATCAGCAACTACCCCCACGGTCTCTGTTTCCCTCTGTCTCCTGCTTCTCGGCCATCCCTGCCACCCTGGGCCCACGCCCACCTCAGCGTGGACAGAGCCTCTGTGCCCATCTTTCTGCAGTGGACGCTTACGGATAACCATGATGGGGTAAAACTCAGTTACTTAAAAGCAGAAATTACACGTGTGATGGGAGTTAAAAGCATCTGGCAGACACGCGCTAATAAAGGGGCCAGGAAGCTGCCCCCGCCCTGTCCTCAGCTACACGTCCACAGCACTGTCAACCCTAGAATCACGGGGGGCACGGCCTCCAGTGGAAACAGATCTGCCTACGTTACATTTCCCCAGATGTAAAGAGCCCCTCAGATCTTCTGGTTAAGTACCCTTTTCATGTCTTTCCAGCTACTTTTCCGCCTTGTTTTGTCTCTCCCCGCCGCCCCCTTCTGCGTCCCACCATTCCTACCATTCTTCAGAAAGATATAGAGAAGGATGATGCGGATTTTGTCGTAAGTGCTGACATTTGCATCCAGAAGAATGGGGACAATGGCTCTCATGGGGTCCTTGATCTTCTCGCCTTCAGCGTCCGTGCCCATGGCCAGGTCCTGCAGAAAACACACAGTGTCGGCCCCGTTTCTAGTGACAGTCAGGACAAGCGAGGTTTTAGAAAACTGCTGGTCCCAGGATGCCGGGGGTTTGCGGCTGGGACGGGGAAGGCCTCACCGGGTGATCCTACTCTCACACCGCCAGCCGCCAACACCGGGGTAACCTGCACGGCTTCTGAGAGCACCAGTGAGAAAAAAGCTCCAGGTTTCACTTTCCAAACACCGCAACTACAATGATTTGCCGTCTTGTCTGAAGGTAGGCTGTTCCCTTTAGTTGAGGGCCCGTGTGCCGGTGCCAGCTCCCCAGGGAGAGCTTCGATGCCAGCAGGTCCTGAGAGAGACGCGAAGCCCTGCTGCGGGACTGGGCTTCGAGGGAGGCCCTTCCCCCAAGGGGGGCTTTGGCACTGGGAGCGGCTCTGCCGGGCTTGGCTCTTCCCACCTGCTTCCCCTGGCACTGAGGGACGTATTTTTTGAGGTTTAATGACTCAGGTTTTTAGGGTCTGTTTTTAGTCTTCCAAACATTTCTAGGGTGAGGATGGAAAAAGAACAGGCTCCCAAACCTGCAAATCCAACCCAGGGAGATGGAGGAGGAGAGAAGGGTGGACGAAGGGACTGAAGGTGGAGGAGAGTGAAGTAAGCACAGTCCAACAGGCCAGAGAAAGCAGTGTAGCAGTCTCGGCCCATCGAGAACTGTTTGGTCTTATTCTCAGAGACCAGCAGCTGCAACTTCCTCTGCGGCTCTTACAGAGGTTGCCTGAAGATTCCTTTTTTCTCTCGAGATCCCAAAAGTTCATAACAATCATGATCTCGACTTTATGGCCCCTCCCCCAGGCCCTTTCATCTCTCAGTCCACCGCCAGCCTCACTGATGTTTGTTCAGAAGGGCCTGATCCGGATACTCTTGAAAAGTCAAATTAAGTGTAATGAGTTCAACAAATACTATCAAGTACTTCTGAAAAGATTTAACTTCCGAGGATTAAGCCCAACGGCATTTTCACTGGTCTAGAGCTAAACTCTCTCGCGTCCAGCGACCTTGTTTTGGAGAGGCTACCCTGTGTTTCCAAGGTCACCTGGGAAACCAACGGGTTTTAACAGGGCTGCTTCCATTAGAAGAGCAGCAGTTAATTGAAACGGGTCTCATAAACCTAGGCTGGGCCCATCACTCATCGAACCCCAAGATTTAAACCTCAGTCTCACAGTGAGAACTACTGAGCTGTTTTCTCCTATGAAAGGAGGTCATTTAATGCCCTCTTTTCCCGTAGAAGCCGACCCTAGCTGAGCAACACTATCATGCTCGAAGAACGGAGCGAGTCCATACGACATTCCTGGAAGTCGCGGCGGCCTTGCTACTTCCCTTTGCAGACGAGGAATAAAAAGACAGAAATGGGCACGTCAAACAAATCCGTGACAGAGACAGAACTCACATCCATACTCCCCACTTGCAGTCCTAATTGTGACCAGCGAGTCTGTGGGCAAATTGCCCACCTGCTACCGCAAGGTTCTCTTTGAGCCCCTGGGGCCCCAGAGCTGGGGTGGTCATGGCAGGAGGAGATACGGGCAAAACGTCAGACGCGGCCAGCCCTGTCCACGCAGGGCTCAGGCCCCTGGGAAGCCAGGCATGCACGTCCAACGGCACGGCAGTCCAGACCAGCCCAGTCCCTGCCACTGGGGGGGGTGGGGGGGGCGGCACTGGCTCGAGGTGAGGCACACTGTCTAGTAGGTTGGCCCATCTCTACTCCCATTTCTATGATTCTGCAGGATGGTCAAGTCAGAGGTTAAACTTGGGTGGGGTAAGCGGGCACGGCAGGAAGAGAAGGAAGTGGCCCTACCTGCTCCACTCGGCAGAGCTTATCCACAGTGCCTTGGTAATGCTTCATGCAGTCCTCGGCCAGGTGCAGGTGGGTCGAGTACTAGGAAGAAGTAGTTTGTGATCAAGGAATTACTTGCGGATCCGTGCAACATCTACCAAGCGCCTGCGAGGCATAAACACTGGGCTGGCGCCAAGCCGTCTCCGGCTTCCCGAAGGAGAGGAGACTTGCGCAGGCCGGCACACAAGCACCACAGGGCATGGGGATGTGTGTGTTGGGAGAGGGGCACGAGCCACATTCCAAAGGAGGCCAGAGCAAGGGGGAATCCTTCGTGGGGGGAGGGCGTAGGATGGCTTCGCAATGTGTCCACAAATTCTTTGATATTCTTCCCTCCAGGAGGAGGAGCTTAGTTCCTCTTCCTTGAGTGTGGGCTGGATTTAGGGACTCGCTTTTTAACCAACAGTAGGGAGGAAGTTATGTGTGACATCCCAGAGCAGGACATAAAGGGCACTGTGACTTCCTTCGTTCTCTCCCCACCCCCCACCTCCCGTCACTCAGTCTGGGGAAGCGAGCTGCCATGTTGTGACGATGCTCAAGCAGCCCCATGGCGAGGCCCATGAGAGGAGGAACGGGAAGGATAAAGAGACAAGGATGAAGAGGAAAAAGGAAAGTCATAGAGAATAAGCTGTCTATCCCAGCTTTCCATTTTTGCCTATTAAAAATCAAAGGGGACTGAAAATCCGTGGATGTCAATGACTCGGTTAGGGAAGTGGGACTCCGAGATGTCTTTTTGAAGCTGTTTACACGCACGACTCCAGTCGACCGTTTCGGACTGCCGTACCTTGCTGAGCTCTTTCTGGTACTGGGGCATTTTCTTCAGCATCTGGGACAGGTCCCGCATGGTGGTCTGTGAGGGAAAGGAAAGCATATGGGCTCACGCCCACAGCGCTGATCGAAGAGGATGTGCAAGCCTGGTGGGCGCAGGCAGGATGGGTCAGCAGCCACCACTGGGTTCCCCAAGAACGTTCCAGAACTCTCAAAATGAATCGTTAAACACCAGGTCATGTGTGTTAGGTTGCCAGGCCTCTGGCTCAAAAAAATTATCCAGCCACATACTACGACTGTCTCATCGGTGGAGAACTGAACCCTGAAGTCCAGCAATAATGCGTTACTTATTGTAACCAGGAGGTTACTGAGAGCCTAGTTCTTGCCAGAAAAGGATGAGTGCTTGCTGCTTTTCTGTATCCTCAGCTCAGACACTGTTAGCATGAAGTTCACACTTCACCCCAGCAGAAAGGCTGCCGCTGCGCAGACAGGTGGGCCGCAGGGAGAAGGCGAAAACAGGCTGGGACCTGCACCCTGACAGGCGAGAGGGGTCTACTACCTTCTAACTGTGGGACCCACCTAATCCTGCTCATTTATCCAACAAAAGTTTACTGAGTTATTACTACATGCCAGACACTTTTAGGTGCTGGAGATACAAGGACAGAAAAAAAAAGTTTCAATTTCTGCCTTGAAGGAGCTCACATGTAGCAGAGGAACCACCATCCTACTGAGTGGGCTGGTGCTCACGGGGGCATCAGAGGGGGGTGCCCAGAGCAGAGGCAGTTCATCAGTCTAGGGAGCGGCAGGGAAGGATCCTCCCCCCCGCAAAAATGACACCTAAACAAAGGACCGAGTCTTCACAAGGCAAGGCTCAGGTAAGGAACTCGGGCATGGCGGGAGCAAGGCGGCAGGAACACAAAGGAGGGAGACAGAGGTGAGACGAGAGAGTCTCCGGAGCCTGATGACGCAGGTGCTGTAAGATGCATGGGAGGTGGGGCTCGATTCTACTGGGAACAGGAGGCCCCCGAATGGTTTTCAGCAAGGGAGTGACACAACCAGGGCTGCATCTTCCTTGACTGAGATGGGCAGCCACCTCTAATCAACAGCCAGGATAAGGAGCAGCCCAGGAAAGTCAGGTCATGAATTCTAATTCCTCCACAAGCTAAAAAAGGTGTTGCAGTTCTTCTGGCTTAAAATGAATCATGATCCAAAACAGCAAATATGAATCCTAAGAGTAACAAAAAGAAGCTCTCTATAAATATCGAAAGACAGGCTCTGGATCTCAATTTTGAATGGAAAAATTGAGACAAAATGATGGCGGATAAAGGGAGGACTATGGCCTCCCCGCTTGCTGGTCTGATGCCAAGGAGGCATCCTCCCTGCTCCTAGAGAGAATGCAGGGGTCAGCTCAGAGGGCACTGCAGCGTTAGTGTGCGTTTACCTTCTCTCCCGTATTCATTCTCTTGCTGGAAGAAAAGTCTTTCAGAGAACGGGTGACTTCCCTGGAAGACAGAGGGAGGCAGCTAAGTTTCAAAGCAACACTGAGCGCGTCTGTATGGATGATGCTAGAGGAACAACACAAGATTCTTCCTGTAGGACAACGTGGTGACTTTTCCTGCCAGGAAGGTATGCATTTAAAGTAATTTCCTAAGAAGTTTTCCAAAGTGTTTTTCTCACTAGTATTCTAGACCAGGGCACTCCAGGGTGGGGTGTATGCGATAATTCAAGAAGAGAGAAGAAAATATGAGGACAACTATTTTATGTTTGTTTTACTTCATCCTTTTCAAATTTATGTTTTTGTATATGTTGCAAAATATACACATTAGTACGATAAGGTGTATATTTACTTCACAGATAAATTTAAATACTAATGAATCAACATCTTCCTAAAGTTGAGTGACCCCGAAGTGTGGAGACCACTTCTAAACAGTAGAGCTCTCTAAGACTATTATTTTTTCTCACTGTTCCTTGTAAATTTCCTCAGGATATGCCAACTCCATGTAGCAGAATGTGTCTTTTTGTAAAAACAGAATTGTTTAAAGGTCTTATAACAATGTTTACATATTGGAAATATTTTGAAGCATTTTCAAAGCAAAGCAGGTTCAGGGCACACAGACATCAGGTCTTGCTCAGGAATCAGGTACCAGACAGGAGGGAAAGATTGTATCAGCTACAGAACAGAGGCCTGCTCCGGTTGTGTCTGGATCTTTCAGTAGAACAAACTCACTTTACGTGTTCAGTGTTTATAAAGCATTTTGCTGAGAGACCTACAAATGCTTCCCAAAAACCCTAAGGCCCGCCTCACACAGAATAGACCTTCTAACTTCCTGAGGTTGCTGGAACCCCAGCTCAGGGACCAGAAGGGATTTATTATCGCAGGGGAGCGTGCCGGCGGTGTGCGGGGGCGGTGATTGCCTGCCCCAAGGAGCTAGCTCCACCCCAGCTGCCCGGAGCTCATGTACCGCCATGCGCCTGGGGACAAGTGTCCTGCCTGGAGGAGGGCAGAGGAAAGAGGTCCTTACTGCGACACTTCCGCGATGTGCTTGTGGCGCAGCGCCACCCAGAGGTCGTCGTCCTCGTCCAGGAGCACTTCCTTCACCCGCGCCTCTCCGATGCCGCTCGTCTCATACCTGGAGGGGGAGGCCCCACAAAATTCACCCAAGTCCCCTCTGGTTTGTAACAAACAAGGGCTCACAGC
Source organism: Pteronotus mesoamericanus (assembly GCF_021234165.1). Classification (NCBI taxonomy): domain Eukaryota; kingdom Metazoa; phylum Chordata; class Mammalia; order Chiroptera; family Mormoopidae; genus Pteronotus; species Pteronotus mesoamericanus. The sequence goes on from NW_026555258.1 coordinate 6,389,008, forward strand.
CCTCAGCTGGCAGACGTCCCCATGAGTGAGTTCACAAGCCCCACGACCGCCTGACGCCTGCGGTACGGGCGGCAATGGCTATGATTCTCTGGGCAAGGGAGCCCAAAGCTCTAACCAAGGTCGACTGACCTGACATTCTGTTTTAGATTCCTCAGGGTCAGCCGATGTGAGCGCCACCTGAGCCACGTGGTTCAGGGTGTGGGTTCAGAGTTACTCATAAGGGACAAAGATCCTGTTTTGTACCTCTCTCAGAAAGGACTGGGTACCAACCTCCAATGTGTGATGCCTAATGACCTTTCAGCAGCTACCCGCAACAGGCCCGCAGCCTATGGCTGCCTGTGAAATCATGAACATCTACATCAAGGCAAGAATTACAAGTGCCAGAGGGAGAAGAGCAGAGATTCCCTCATATTTTTAGAACCTTCGTTTTGAAGCCGCTATCTTTATGATCAATGTTGTAAAATAAATGACATGAAAACAACGCAGTCTGCATAAAGATAAAAAAACGTTTTTAGAAACTGAGTTTGTAATGATTGCTACCAAGAAAAATGTTTATAATAAAGAAAACAGCTTCTCTGCAAATAAACTTCAGTGACAAACTTCTGTTGGTATATTTTGTCATGATATTTGGTGATCTATAAGTGAGAAGATTCACCTCTGAATAAAACATGCACACATGCCCAAATCAACATAGTGACACATCCAAGCAGGCTATCGGCGGAGGTGAAGTGAGCTGCGAACTGAAGTCCTTGTTCTCGCCCAAAAGGGGCCCGCGTTCCTGGATAGAAATGCCATGTGGATTTTGGGAGCTTTACAGAAGAGCTTGCAGGCTTATTGGCAAGACTATCAATGCACCCACTTTTCCCAGGATTAATGACGCCCTAATGACAAACCAGAGGTGTCTCTGGTTCATTTGGAAAGCTGCAGTCCCTCCGGGGCGCGTCACTTACTTGTACACATCATTCTCAATAGGCAGCAGGTCATAACTCATGGCCTGAAAAGTCAGTTCGTGAAGCACGGGGGAGCTGGGGTCAAACCCGCGGTCCAGGATCAGGAGCTGGGAGCGAGCCTTGTCTGGGCCCTAGAAGGAAGGACACAGGGAACTTTCACCAGCCTCTCCATCCAGGACTGCTTTCTGCAAGTGGAGCAGCCCCTCCGGTAAAAGGGGCAGCAGGAAGTGGCTCGGAAGTGAAACCCAGTAAAATAGCACTGACTATAGTCCGTTTACTGCTTGACAAGAATATTAGCCAGCACCGTGTGAGAGAGAATCCAGCATGTGTGTTTCATCACGAGGGTCCTTGGGGCACACCTAAAACTGCAGCGGGGGCCCGAAGTGAGCTCACAAAGAACAGAACCACCTGGGCTCAGTGACAAATGGGTGGCCCCCCTGATCTGGTCTGCCTGGGACCAAGTAGGTTCCCAGAATGTGGGACTTTGGTTTTAAAACCAAGATGATGAGAAGCTCTGTGCCTGGGCTGCAGCAGGGGTTACATGAACCCATACATGTGACACAATTAAACAGAGCTGACACACACACGCACACATGTGTACAAACTAGCGAACCAGGCCTGGCGATTGTGCAGAGGCCCCTTTCTGGGGCTGACGCTGCACTGCTGAGGGCTCCCAGGATGCAGGGCTTTCAGTGCTACACCCGGGGAGGTCCCCAAGGACAGACACAGGCTGGCCACCCTGGCAACACCGACAGAACCTCAACCAGCCTGCCCGAGGCTTGAGCGTCTCACCAGAGGCCTACGCGCGGGGATAGAAGCACTCACACCCACTCTGTGAGCCACGGGGCTGTCCCCAGGACTGCCACCCACATGGGGCCACTTGGTGGAAGAATCATACGGTCCATGTCCAGACTTACCTCCCCCATGGTTGGGTCGTCAGCTTTGTAGGCATCGAGCTTGTCCTGGATTAACTGAGCCAGCAAGGCATTGTCCTTGTATTCCCTGACAAAGGAGGAGTGACACAGGGTGAATGCCCTTGGGGGAGAAAGGCGTGACAGTGAGGGGCGAGGTCAAGGACCCTGTGAGCTTCGCCTGCACGGTTCTTGTACAACAAGAGTATATTCACACAGTATATGTATAATTAAAAAGGACACACAAAATAAAATACTGAGCTCAGTGCCTGGAATGTAAACATGTGATTTTCTACTTCCTTTTTCTTTTAACTATGGAAGTGAAAACAGAGGTCATTTTTTCAAGCAGCCTCAGATTAACGACTACACATCAGCAGAGGGTCCTGACCGTCCATCCTTTGCCCACAATCAGGTCATGTGAGCCTGCCCCACCTGATTCTCACTTCCCTCAATTCCAGTTCCCTTGGGTCTTGTTTTGACACCAAGTGACACTTTGTGCAGGCAGAGCCAGAGAAGTGTACGTGAGAACCTCTGGACCTTACCCCTCCGCTAAGCCTGACGGCGTTTCCTGGGGCCCCACCCATCCGTACACAGTGTGCGGCTGCCGCCTGCCACCTGGCCGGCTCAGGCCTGAGGCGCCCTGTGCCGGGCCCCATCCCTCCCTCCAGCGAGCTCCCGTCTCCCACTTCTCTGTCGGGAGGTACGGCCTCGGCCCCCTTGCTGGACTCTCCCCAGGCTCGTGTCAGTGAGCACCGACAGCAGAGCGAGGCCAGGGGCTGGGGCCGACCACGAGGCCACAGTGCGGCTGGCACACCGACCCCGCGCTCGCAGGGCAGGCCCTCGGCTCCCCTCGGGGCGCCCCCCACCCGCACTGTCTCCTCGCCGGACTGCAGCTCACATTCTCATCTTCACGCTCCCACAGCACTTCACTCACTGCCCCTTCAATCCACCCTCAGGCTTCCCAGTGACAGCCACTGGAGGACACAATCCCAAGCTGGCACAGGACGCGTCCAGAAACGGCCCCGTCTCGCCCAGCTGCCCTACGCATACAATGTGTGAGACCCGCCATCCTCCTCAAACATGTCCTTGGCTTTCGCAGCTCCACACTTTGGCTTATACCAACGGCAACAGCCAACTGTCCACAGAAAAGGCCCCTCTCCTCATCCAAACCTGTCGTTCAAGACCTAGTTCCAATGTCACCTCTAGTACAAAGCTGTTCTTGATCCTCTGAGCCTGAAGGACCCACTCCCTCCTGTGAGTGCCTAGGCCCCCGGCCTGTCTGTCCGAAGGCCCCACCTCGCGGGCCTGCGACACACCTGCGGGTAGCTTCCCTGCCTGCGCAGGCCGGGGGCTGCGTCCTCAGGTTAGGTCTCCCAGCACTTCGCACACGGCAGGTAGTGATAAGTGAATGCATTTATAAAATCTGAGGAATCTGTCCTTTAGAAAAACATTCTCCTTTTATTTTACCTTACTCTGAAACACCTTCTGCAGAGATGATGTTTGTTTTTAAAGGTCAGAAAACGATAAAAAACTATAGGAAGCCTGGGTTCATATTGTTACACAGGGGTTCATATTTTAGTTACTCATGACTGAACACCCGTATCTTTCATGCTCTTTTCTGTGTGTGTTATGGAAGAACAGCTGTAAACGCCTGACGTTCAAACCCTGAGCCTCCTGAGACAACTGCCAAGGGAACCCTAAGGCGCGAGGAGGCGCCGGGACAGCCCCCGGCGGCGCGCTGCCTTACCCCCGGTACCGCACGGCGGGGTACTCCTTCAGGGTGGCGCACAGAGTCGCGATCTGCTCTGCCAGGCGCTCCAGGATGGGGTTCTTCATCTGAGCCTTGTGCGGACTGTAGAAGCTCTGGAAAGAGTCGGCAGAGTCCAGGGAGTACACCTGAGAGGAGGGAAAAGTACCCACGCGTACAGTGTCTGCATCCAGAATGGCGGGCTGTCGGAATTTCCTCCAACCCTGGTAGTGAGTCCACAGAACATGTGTCCGTTCACTCCTCAGATGCGTGCAGGCTGTGTGCCGGGCCGGGCGCTGCGCTGAACACCGGGAACTATTAGTGACCAAAACACGCCCGTCCTCGTGGCGTGTGTGAAGGGAAGGCGGATGATAAAGAAACAATGAGTATAACGAAAAGTAAGTTTTAAGGTATATGAGAAATTGGTAAATGTATGAGAAAATGACAAAGCAGGAAAGAATGCCCGAAGAGCTGGACAGGGTGGACAGAGCCTCATTGAGAGAGTGACGTTTGAACAAGGGATTGAGGGAGGTGAGGAGTTTCTCACCAGAGGGAGAGGGGAGGCGCTTCCACATGGAAGGAACGGCTGGTGCCAAGGCCCTGAGGCCGACGAGTCTGACGGACGAGGAGGCGGCCAGTGTCAGGCCTCACAGGCCACTGCAGGTTTAACTAGGTAAGGGATACGCTAGAAATTGGGCTACGACTGTGTGCAAACAATGGAGCTTTTTTATGTAACAACTTCATATCCTCAGCAGTATGTTCTAACTACTTTCCTTTTTTTTCCTCTTTGGAGAGTTCCAGACGTTTAAAGTTTTCTCTTAAACTACTTTGCCTCTCAGTATTCTCTTAGAAGCTCATTTACGTACACCACCCTGATCATCTAGAAAACTCGAGGGTTGTTTTTTTTAAATTTATTATTTTCAAAAACCCATAAAATATGGTATGTTTGGACATGATAAATTTGGATTTTGTTCAGCGCGGGTGGTGACAGGGCTCACACAGGGAAGAAGTATCTCCTGCGCTCAGACTGCGAACAGGCATCGTGCCAAGCGAGCCGGGGGAGAGACAGCCCTTGAATGTTCACACTCTATTTTTTCCATCCCTCCTTCGCTAAGAATAGGTGCCTCATTGGTGTCTTGAGGCTGATCTATAAAACTCCATGTGCCACAATCATTTGTTTATCTCTACAAAATGCCTACAAGTCCTGTTATTTTATTTCTTTGCTAGGAGAAGACATTTTAACAAATCTTACAATACGAAGATAAAAATTTTGTACACTCTCTCACAGCCAGCTTCTCTCTCACTGGTTTAACAACTCCGGGTTTTTCCAAGGGGGCGCAGTTTGCTGCCGCTGCACCTGGCACTGGAGGTGTTAACGGCTAATGACGAAGGCGACCATCTGTCCTCTCAGCACATGACAGGCTGAGGTTCTCTCTACATAAAAACAGTCTCCTTCACAGCAGATGGGTGTTGTCTGATTTCTTCCCATCTCTCCCTCTGCACTCTTTTTGGATTGGTTATTCAGGAGTCAGCCAGTTGGAGTGAACACCGTGAGCAAGGAGAAATGTGCACAAAGAAAGGCACAATGGCTTCAGAAAAGTCAGAAACTGGGGGCAGGAAGAGGGAGAGGGCAGACCCCTAGGCACATGGCCCCTTTCCATTACCCACACATCCACTCACACCACCTCATTCGGTCTGACGTGCGACAGCTTCCTGCCCCGCCCTCTCAGAGGTCCTGGGGGAAGAAAGAGGATGCAGCGTTTCCCGCTCTCCTTGGCGCTGCCTCACCTGGGATTCGTACGGGAGAAAGGCGATATTGATTTCCGTCAGAGTTTTGATGACTTTGGCTGCTCGAGATTTTACCAGCTCGTTAAACAGGGCATCTGGACAAGCTGCAAGAATGACAAAAGATACTGGGTCTTCCTGTCCCTTTGCTCACTCATTTCAACAGTCGCGTGTGTCCGGTGGATTCTTTAGTTATTTCGACGTTAAAAAGGCAAATGAAAAGTTCATCCCATTCTAAAATATCCACTACCTCTAGGCTGTAAAAGGAATATAAAAACAGCTCCAAGACCCTCAACACAGGACAGAGAAACAACGGGGAATAAGGATTGAGATATTGAGAGCTAATAAAAACTTTTCTTATGTCGAGGAGAGGTGATAAAAAACCCAGAAGAGCTGGAGAAGGGAGGAGGAAAAAACCTGTAATATACACAAACACCATACATACATCTGACATGCTTACGAAAAATAAAGACAGAAAAATTGACTCATCGAGCCATGTGAGGCAGGCATTTCTCCTGGACCCCAAGAAACTCGGCTGCTCAGGAGACCCTCTTGGTGGGGAACCATGACTTCACATGGCTCTCCTGGGCCAAACATGGGTGCAGGGTCCCAGAAATGTGTCATTGCTCCGTTATTATTACTAATGCCGTTTACCTGCTCTCTTTGTCACCCACATTCAAAAAGTATAAAATTATTCCCCGCCAGAACCCTTCGCCACTTCCTCAGTGGCGAGTTTTGAGGGCTTCTCGAGAGAACACTAGGGAAACTGTTACTACTGGGCACTTCACAGCCATCCGGCCCTACTCATTTCTCTCTGCCATTAACAAAGACTGACCAAAATGTTAGTGCCCCGGGCTCCACACATACATGACCTCCACAAAACAACACAACAGATGCCAGGACAATGATGCAGTTCTAGCTGATACAGGGACAGACGGAAGTGCACTAGAGTTTACAGTGAAGGCTGGAAGTCCACATGGTGAGCCATCGAGGCTGGCCTTGGGAAATCCTGCTCATCCCTGAACCCCCTAATCCTAAGGAGAGGCGCTATTTTTCATCAGGAAGGACTGCACAACCTAGTAGGTTTGTGTTTGCGTGTGCTTATTTTTGTCTCTTATGAGGTTTTTCTTCTGAAAAGAAAGTAAAAGATCGGGACAATCACAGCAACAACCCCTTTCTTCCCTGTTGCCCTGACTTGGTCGTGGTTCCGCCCTGCATGCAGGAAGACCACCCTGGGGGACCGGGAAGCGCCTGGTGGCGGTACTTACAGTCGGTGAAGAAGACATGGGCGGCCCGGTACTTGGCCGTTGGTGGGTCCTTAAAGTCATTGATGAGAGAGCGGACAGACTGTGGAGAGGGAAAAAAGAGGGAGCTGAATCCAATTCTAGAAGTAAATGGAGCCCATATCTGGACCGAATTAAATCCAGGAGGGCTTTCGAGCTGCTTGCACAAAATGGCAAGGCATTTTTAATGTGTAATTCTAACTCATGTTTGGCGATAATTGAGTCCTGGGGACTTGAAATTAGGATTGAGAGTACAGACGAACAAAAGCCTTCCCTCCTAGGTCATTCCAGGATGACACTGTCGGCTGTTTGGAGCCACCACAACATGGGTTCCTAAGAAGGGACCCACAAAAGAGGAAACTGCTCAGAAACCTTCCAGGAGGTTCATACTGATGAAGTTCTGGCAATTTAGTTGCATCTTCAGAAACTCATACATAAGCCAGTTTTTAAAAGCGAAGAGAAAGCATGAGAGCAGGAGGGAGCTTACAGGCACTGAGAAACAGACCTCCGACAGCTATGAACCCAAAGCAGGGGGGGACCCTGCACAGATGTGGATTTCAGCCAAACCCCCACAATGGGAAGACAGGTAAATCTGAACACAAACTGGGTACGGACTAATTCAACCTGAAAGCATCCAGTACCTGAGTCTGGAAGGTAGATCCCTACCTTGATGAAGTGGGTCTCCTACCCAGACAGGAAGTACCATGGGGAAGGGGCCTAGAATGTTGGCCACTGGCTTTCTGGACAGTGGCTGTTTCAGAAAGCTTGACACTCCCTTCGCTCCTCACTGTTCCCTCCCTCCCTGTCTGTGGACCGCACGCAGAAACAGAGCAGCGTGTTAAAGGCACGCTTAACCTGGAAACTGCAGAGGCTCTGTGCCACGCGGCCGCCAAGCTAGTGCGTGCACCCAGCTAGTGCGTGCACCCAGCCAGCGCGTGCGCCCAGCCAGCGCGTGCGCCCTGCCCTTATCCATGCTCCCCTGGGGGACTGATTTACCTTCTCAGATGGAGTGATGAGATACACAGCCTCCAGGCTGGGCAGTGGCTCCCTGCACTTGTTGATGTCTTCCACAACTAGACAACAAAACAGCGGCCCACCATGAATAAGAAAACACAACTGGTCATCACAAAACTGGAAGCAGCAGATACAGGCCATCTTCAGACTGGCACAGATAAAAACTGGGGGCGGGGCAGGGGGCGGGGTCCCTGTCCCTTCCACAGAGTTACCACATCCCACTGTCCCACACCACTCAAGATTCTAGAAAACGTGAAACCTTCTCACACTAGGTATTTCCCACTTCCTGTTTCAGTTTAAGTAAATTCCTTGATCTGCTCTAATGGAAAATGGAAAATGCTGCCTCATTCTGCCAAGAACAGTCTTTTGCCTCTTCCTTCAGTTTTTTCCTCATCTGTCCCAAATAATCCCAGTTCCTTTAGAATTTCCATGTGGGGTTTATTAATCAATCTTTGGATAGTTTTATCATTTTCTTCTATGTATCAAAGGAGGACAGTCCACACATACCTTCTCTATATAGTACTGCCCCTCTCAACAGTTCAAGATTAAACATTATAGTTTGTTAAGCAAACCAGGAGCTTTTGATTTACCTGTTCTTTTATGGTTATATCAACTACATCGCCTGGAAAGAAGAGCTTTGGAACAGTCGTCACCTTACTAGTCACCTGACAGAGCTCAGGAGAGTTACCTGCGCTGTACTGTTCTCTGGTGTAGAAAGGGCAGTACATACTACGGTGCCATTCTTCCTATGCAGGGGACTGAGGGAAATAAAAGCATCACTTTAGAAGTATCCTTTCTAAAGTTTATAAAGACTTCTCTCCCCCAAATAATGTTCAAATTAATACCCAAATCTTTCAACCATCTATTTTGCCATTGGTTGTACATTTTTGAATTTCATAAGCCCATAACACTTCCCTCCAAAATGTTTTGGGATTCAACACTGGGTGACTAACTTTTAAATTCTGCCACATAAGGACATTTTTCAAAAGCCACTTCTGGGGTAGGGAAGCATCTGTGTGTGACAGGGGAGAGCTGAACCCTCATCTACCACAGGAAGTCAATAGACAAGTTCTAACATCGGTGAATCAAGAGATTAGATTATAAACATTGGTTTAGAAAAATCCAGATGATAACCAGAGGAGCGAGCCGAGAGCTGTTTCGGGGGTGACTGGCCTGGGGCGGAGGGGGCAGGGGAGGCCACCACTGCTCCTTCCTTAGAAGCTCTCGGCTCCTTTTGGCTTTCCCCACCTGACTTTGTACATTTTCTGCTTAGATAGAGAAAAATATTGTTTTTAAAAATTAATGAAGAAAATAACTTCATAGTTATTAAAGGGATAAGCCTGGCTTTGGATAGCTGAGTAACAGAAAGTCACACCAAAAATTAGGCACTGTCATTTGATAAACTAAATTTGGAAATGTGCTTTTAAAAATTAGGGAATTGGGTTGTGATTATATCCCCAAAATATATATATATATATATATATATACTTTTCACCTAGAATTTAATCAGTAGCACATCCACAACATGTTATTAACATAATTTCATAAAAACATGTTTAATCTTGAATAATGGGAAAGACATAATCTTGGAATAAAGGACAAACATCTAAATTAAATCACTTAGCTTAATGAAAACCTCCACCCTCCATGTTTTCCCTCCAGTAACTGGTACAGTTGTGATTCTGATGAAGACCAGCCACAGTCTGTGAGCCACACATCGTATGAAGTTGTCTCTGGGGGAACCAGTTGGGGGCTGCATCCCACCCAACATTTTTTCAGAGGAAAAACAAAGGTTAACTTCCGTGTCTAAAATAATACTTCTAAAGAGACTGGTTTTCAATCAATGCTGTTCCAAAGGCTGAAATGCAAGATCCCTCTTAAAAGGGGCCACTGAGTAAGATGAGAGCCACAGACAAATGTGAGTAAGAGTCTGGGACAAGAGCCAGGTCTGAGATCTATTCTCAGGTGTGACATTGGCTAGGGACCTTCAGCGGGCAATTTTTTAAAATCTACTTATTGCGAAATTATAACACACATTGTAAAGATCGAATAAAAGATAAACACACAAATAATTATAAAGCAAATGCCTATGAAAGCACCACCCCGGTTAGGAAGCAGAACCCAGCGGGACTGCAGAAGTGCCCCGTTCCCCTCCTTTGTCAACTTCCTACCTTCCCTCCAAAGAGAGCCGCCAACCTGATGAATGGTAACCACTTCTTATCATTTGCCGCTGTGTCTACACTTCGAGACAGTATGGCTGTTTGTTCGGATTTGAGCTTTATGTAAGTTAAAGCATACTGCAAGTACTTGTTTCATATCTTGCTTATTTTGCTCACCAATATGTTTATCAGATTCATTCATGTTAGTGTGAGTAGTCAGAGGTCATTCATTGTCATTGATATATAGTATTCCACTGTATGACTCTACCACAATTTAGTTTACATTCTGCTCCTGATGGACTGTTTGCTTGTTTTTTGTTTTTTTTTTTTGTTGTTTCCAATTTGGGGCTCCTATAGACAGTGCTGTGAGCATTCCTGCACACGCGCCCTGGGCACACATGCCTGGGGCTGTCTAGGACACACATCGAACCACAGACTTGTGAGCTCATAGGACAGTATGCACCTTCAACTCTATGAGACACTTCCAAGTGCTTTTCAAAGTAGCTGTGCCAACTGACACTCCATCACATGGGGCTTCCATTTTCCTACATTCTCCTGTCACTTGGCATTATCAGAGCTTAAGTATTCCAGCCTCACTCTGATTTTAATTGTATTTCCTTGGGTGAGCAATTTTTCATGTATTTACTGGCCACTTTGGATTTCTTCTTTTGTTATGTGCCAGATCTTTTGCTCATTTTTTTCCTATTGGATGGCCTGCCTTTTTCCTTGATTTAATCTTCCTTTTGGCATCCTTTCACAGATATTTAATGAGCATCTAGCAGTGGATTAGGGACTTGCTGATGAACAAGAAGCCTGGATCTCTCTGGGGAATTTACAGTCTTATCACCCAGGTTGTTGGAAGAATCTAAAGTCAAGTGAGAGAAGCGCGAATAGGGAGGAGGGCAGCAGGGCACAGAGGGAAGGCCTGAGCACCGCAGAAGGGCAGAGAGAATGGTGCGCTCACTTGTTATCCCCTCGGTCATGATGTCCGTCATCTTACAGCAGGAGGAGAGCATCCTCATGCTCAGCTGATCCACCACCAGCACCTGGAAGCAGAGAGACCAGCTTAAGGGGCAGAATGGCACCTTCCCCACCCTCTCATCAGCCCACCGCGCCAGTTCTCAGCGAGAGCCCAGACATGCAGACATTGAGCTTCGGTGTTTCCTATGGGCCAAAAGTTTGCTGAAATGCACGCTGGCTTTTTTTCTCCCACACGCGAACTTAACTTGGGAGTTAAGTTTGCTCTCACTGACTTGACTTAATTTTATAAGCTTAAAAAAATTAAACTTTTAATTTTTCATAATAAAGAGAGTGACACACCCACACATATAATCTACGGCACCCACACCCAGAGAAAACTGTGTTGGAGAGGACTTTTCCTGGGCATTAACCTTTCCTTAAAGGGAGACTGAGCACTCATGCCATAGGTATGGCTGGAAGGCGAGGACTGTTCCAATGTCATCAGGACACACCTTCCCCAGCACGTGCATCATATGGGGGTAAACCATACTTCTGTCCAGACGGAAGGACAAGAACGTGCCATGGGTCTAAAAGCTTCACGCCTGCAATTCTTCAGCTGCCCCTTCCTAGCTCCATTCAGCCCACGGTGGAGAGAGGCATGGAGCTAAAACGAGGGTAGCCCTCCTCTCCTTCTTGAATGGTACAAACCGAGGTCACAGAGGCCAGACACGGTGTGGCCTGGACAGCGTTCTGTACAGTACAAGGGCCACTTTTCATGTTATGAGGCAGCTTCCTCAAGAACACTTTAAAATTCTTAGGTCCACAAAGACAGGCATAAAGAGTTCCCATCAGATGGCCTCCGCTCTGGTGGTGAGGAGGACGTGCTGGTTACAACAGGCTCACAGGCCAGCGTGAGACTTCAGACTCCTGCTGGGCCGATCGCCTCTGCTGTTCCCGGCCGCAGACTTGACACCGTGTGGGGCCTTGACTGCAGGAACACATGGCAGCAAGCATGGTTGGAATGCTCTCTTCAACACCACCAGGGAAGTTCAAGTGAAACTGCATGCTTTCCCGGCCATCGTAAGGCCCAGCCCCACGCAACCAAGTGATTCTTCAAACACCGGCTTCCTGACTGCGGGACAGCGCGTTGACCCACCCCTTCCGTCATCCCCCCCAGAAACGGAGGCCATAATCAATGCATAAACGGTACGTGTTTCATGTACATTACACGTGACACACTGAGCACTGCTCTCAGAAGGGCATGAATAAATACGTAATTATTGATATAGGGAAAGACCGGAAGAAGGCTTTTCACATCACTGTGTGGGCTCCGTGCAGAGGCTCTAGGGCTGCCAGAGGGGCCGGAAGACCTCACCTTGCGCTCCCACTGTAGGCAGAGTTCCCCTTCTTCCGTTTATATATGTGGGTTCCAGGTAAGGTTTTGTTTGAAGAAAAGAGTTCCACTGCTAAACTGCCCCACCACGTCATATTTCAGATAAGCTTTATGACCAAGAGATTGCATAACCAGGATCATATAAAATGAGAGGCATAAGCAGATTTTTTTTTTTTTAATTCTCTGGACACAATAAAGGTCTTTACTCCCTGCTTCTACACCTTTCCCCCAGCTCTGCCCCCAAAGGAACTCCCCTTGAAGGCCACTAATCGCCCTGCTCTACTTACCTTCCACTCCCCCTTCTTCTTTACTTTCTTGATCACATCATGCATGATCTCTAAAGAAGGATGGCGAAAAGAAGGGAGGAAGAAAAGAAGGAGGGAGAAAGGAAAATATAATGTAATTTCAAGGACTTCCAACACCTGCCCGTTACAGTAGGTCATTTTTCTCCCCACTGGCTTTGTTCTTTGTTCAACCAATCTGCTCACTGAGCCCTAATCAATCCATCATAAAGGGAGCTAGCTTCTTTCGGTTTCCTCAGTTGGGTGGTTCTCCAAGTTTTTGGTCTCAGGACTACTTTACACTTTTAAAAACAGGTTCCCAAAGAGTGTTTGCTTATGTGGGTAAATACCGTTATTGACCATATTAGAAATAGTAAACCTGAGAAATTTTTTAAAATTAATTCATTAAAATAACAATAAACCCATTATATGTTAACATAAATAGCATTTTAATACAATGTAACCGTATTTTCTGCAAGAAAAAGGTTATAGTGAGTATTGGCTTCCCCCCCGCTTTGCAACCCTCTTTAATGTCTGGTTTCATAGAAGACCGCTGGATTCTCCTATCTGCCTCTATAATCAGTTATAAATCAGATAGCGTTTGGAAAACTCCACTGTGCACTTGTAAAAGAATACGAGTGAAAAAGGCAAATAACACCCTATTGGTCTTATTAAGAAGATCATTTTGACCTCGTGGACTCCTGAAGGAGCTTGGGTTTGTGAACCACTGCCTTCAACGGAATGAGTGAGAGGCTGCGGCGACACGCCAGGCATGAGTGCCCCTCAGGCTCCAGAAATGGATGTGAAGAGCCACTGTGAAGCCCTCCCAGCCCTGAGCATATCTGGGGGACGCTCTCCCCTCAAACCACACCTTTGGTAAGCCCCGGTCTCCATCAGGCCCCTGCACATGGACCCCCAGCCACGCCGGTTTCCTAGGAAACACTCTCTCATCGCCCTTTCTGAATCCAGGGGGTAAACAGGCCTGGAAGGACAAGTGTGTTTCAAACACGTGGGTCATTCTCTAGAGTACAACTCCTAACTCTGCTTTCGACTCTCTTTAATAATCTGACGTGTCCTACACTCTTTAAGAATTATATTCCTGTCCTGGCTGGTGTGGCTCAGTGGATTGAGCGCCAGCCTCTGAACCAAAGGGTCGCTGGGTTGAGTCTCAGTCAGGGCACATGCCTGGTTGCAGACCAGGTTCCTGGTGGGGGGCGCATGGAGGCAACCACACACTGATGTTTCTCTCCCTCTCTTCCTCTCTCTCTAAAAATAAATAAAAATTTTTACAATAAAAAAAGAACTATATTCCTGATTATAAAAACACACTCACTGCAGTAAACTTGGAAAACACAGAAAAGTATAAAGAAGAAAATACCATGTATTACTCATGAACTTAAAAAAAAAAGAAAAATCATTTGTAATCCTGCCAACCTGAAACGTTTAATTAGCATTTTAGTTACTTCCTACTAGCTTTTTCATACTGTATATGTAATTTTGATTACACTTTTTTTCCAGTTAATAAACTCATTTCCCCAGGTTAATAAAAATGCTTCCTAAGATTTTAAACGCAAGAATAGCCCACAGTTTAGTCAACAATTTTCCCAATAGCCATTTAGATTATTTTCCATGTTTCAGTGTAGTCAAAAATTGGAAACAAATATATCCAATGACAGAGCAGCAATAAGTAAATTAGGTTACATTTTTATAATGGAATACTATACGCTCATTAGAAATAATGATATGGGAAACTATATATGCATGCATTCACTCCCTCATTCAGTAACATTTGTTGAGTAACCACTGTCTGCCAATCATACGCACCAGGCACGACCAGCAGCAGCAGGACACCCCATGGCAGCAGTAGGACAGAGGGAGGGGGCGCTCGTGGGCTTGGAGATTCGGTGGCAGGTGTGAGGGGTGTCCTTGTGGGAGAGGACGTCACTGGCTGAGAGTGGGCAGAGTGGCGTTGTATATGGAAGGTTTGAGGAAAGAGGGTACCAAATGCCCGCCCAAGGATCGGGAAAGTGAATTTACTACCGACGTGTTTTAGCATTTCTGGACAGTATTAAGGGTTAATTGAGGTTCATGACCACAAATTTAATGTGAAAGCAGGCAGCTCAATTGTGTGATCCCCTCCCCCACCGCCAAAAAAAAAGAAAAAATGTTTGGCTGTCCAGGTGGAAGCCAGGAAGGAAAGAAGTGTTGGTTTCACCTAAGGTTACAGTTTCCCCAGGCGAGCACAGCGGAGGCAAAAAATGCTCAAAATACACAGGTGAGGGGGAAGGAGTGCCACAACTACTTTTTAAAAGTATATATACATAGGGAACATCAGAAAAACTTATATCAAAATGTTATTTTTGTGTAGTAAAATTATGATTAATTTTAATCGCTAAATTTGTCTTCCTATGTTTTCCCAAGCTTTCTGCATTAAGTACATAATTTTTTTTGTAATAGGAAAAATGGCCTAAAAATACCGTGGCAGTGAATAACTCTGTGCCCAGAGCTTTTCTTCACACTAACTGCTTTTAGGAGAGCTTTCTGGGTGTGAAATAAATAGGTAGAGTATAAATTCCTGGGCTCCTGATAAATTCTGAATTATTTTCCAAAACCACAATTTACACCCTCACCAGTACTTTGCACAACTCTCCAAATTAACATACTGACTGATGAAGTAACACCTTGAGACGTGTTTAGTTTGATCTTTGCTAATGTGTCAGCAGAAAATGGTATATTTCAATATCTTTATTTAAATTTATTTTATTACTGGAGATTGATATTTGCTTTGCTACTACACAAAATTAGTTTAAATTGACTGACTTTAAATTCAAGCCACCTTTTGTTAGGGGAACCCAGAGGCACCGCAAGTAGTAAAGACCAGGAATAATGGTTGCAACTTCAACCCTTCCTACTGCGCTGTGCCTGTTCTGTACTTCTCAGGGGATATATCTATCGTGGGTACTGTTAACAGCCAATCCTAATACTGCCCTACATTTTTCTAATCCAATACCAAAAAGGAAACAAGGATGAGAGCCCATTTGAGCCTTAAGAGTCAAGTCGCTTAGGCTGCTTCCCCACAAATAATCCCCTGGCCATCAGATTCCACCTCTCCTGTAAGTTCTCTATGTGTGAAAAGAACAACAGTTCTGATGCTGGTCCAGCCAGCTGGTCTTATTTCTGCCAAATCATGTGAAACCTACAGCCAAAACATCGCTCCAACTTCTCCATTATTGTGAGGGCCACGGCCCTGGTGGACTCTGCTTCCCTCGTGGCCAAAGGGGAAGGAAAATAGGCTCCCTCTCAACCACACCCTCTAGGCCCTGGATGAGTCCCAAACTCAGGAGAGCCCTCCCAAGCCCTGAGAAAAACGGCAGGTGGTTTAGGATAGCCTGGGTCATCTTCAGGTGCACCCAATATACTGACTGGGGTCCCAAACTGCACTCCAGGGACAGCTGCAAACCCCACTGCCACCACGTGAAGCCCTGCCGCACAGCCTTGGCCACCCTCTGCAGAGGCACGTACCAGGGCGCCTGAGCCCACAGCACGCCGAAACATCCGAAACGGCGTGACTAATATCTGGTGAACTGGAAGCGGGGCAGACACGTGAGCATCACCAAAGTCCTCAAAAACGAGGGGATCCAAGTATTCTGTGCTCCGTAGCCCCAGAGCTCACCGCTGCCCTGAACAGATGCATCAGGAGTCTGGTGTCCAGGCTGGGAGGAGAAGGGCCTCCTTTCTGCTGAACCAAGGTCACAGCTGCCCTCCTCTTTTACCAGTCCAAAGCACAGACTTTCCAGAGTGACTGCAGCTCAAGGGGGGCAGCCTGCCTAAAAGGCACCCTCTCAAATAAGCCCCAGTAGCACGAGGGTAACTCAGGTTGCTCAGGCAAAGGTCACCCCCAGCGCTCGTGATGAAGAAAGAATGCCACAGGGAAGCACTGAACTTAGACAGACGAGGGACAATGCAGGTCAGGCATTTGCTGGCCATGTGACCTTAGGCAAGTTTGAAATGTTCTAAACTTCCATTTTTTTCATGTGCAAAATTTAAATTTTAATACTCTAGTGACCTGTTGTGAAGATTAATGAGATAAAATGCCTAGCATATATAGTACCTGGCACATGTGGGGCATTCAACAAAAGCCACTGATTTTAATATCACCATAAAAATGTTCTTCATACAAACAAGAAAATTATGATATATCACTTCCACCAATCACAAATTGTCATATAGCCCTGGCTGGTGTGGCTCAGTTGGTTGGGTGTCGTTCCGCAAAGCAAAAGGTTGTTAGTTTCATTCCCAGTCAGGGCACAGGCAGGAGACAGCCGCCGATTGGCATTTCTCTCTCACACTGATGTTCCTCTCTCTCTTTCTCCCTACCTTCCCCTCTCTTTAAAATAAACAAATGAAATTTAAAAAATTTTAATATAATGTAAAAACTCTATTAAAAGGAAATATGTATTAAAAATACAGCCTTAAAAAAAATCACAAAAAACATTTAGATAGCAAACTCTGGGTATTTCACCAAAAGTCCTCTGACCCACGATGCACACGTGAATACATCTTTGGAACAAAGGCATCACTGTGCCAATGTACATAAGCCTTAAATGTAAATATGAAATTGAACAAAGGAATCCGATCTCCTGCTGAGGGGACAGAGTGGCCTCTGTTTATTTAGGAAGAGATGTGTTCATGTTGAACTACAAGCAGGGGCCCAGAGAAAGTCAAACATTTAATGTCACAACACAGGTCCACAGAACGATATTTTTAAGTTGCTATTACTTAACATCATTCTGAAAATTCACTAAAGAAGGAAATCAAAATGAGGTACAGAGTACTGGTAAGAAAGACCCAGAATATCTGCCTCAGGAAATCATGGGAATCAACTGATAGATTCAGTAAACATTTAGAGAGGTGGCAGACACAAAGTAACTACAAAAAGCCAACAGAGCTTTGCCATGGCAACAGTAACCACTGCTTCCCAGTGTGTTCTGAGCTGGGACGGTAGGACCCTGGGACCCCAGGACCCCACCCTCTGTCCATTCTATGGGCTGCTGGCAATTCTACTCTGGGACCACAAGAAACCGGTCCCTCTTCCCCCGACAGTGTGCCGGACATCTGAAGACCGCAATCAAGTCTCTGAATGTCTTGCTCTGGGCTGAAGATTCTCCTTGCTTAAAAAGAGAAAATGCATTTTTCCAGGTGTAATAAGATAACACTAGACAAGACAGGAAGAAATGGTTCAAATACTTGAAAACAAGCCTTCTAAGCACTCGCAAGATCCTTCCCCTAGAAATATCCATTTATACATAAACTATAGGTAACCTAACTACAAGCCACTTTCTATTTTTTTGGCCTTTAGGTTGTTTTGAATATAAAGTAGCACATCCTTGTTGAAAAAAATCAAAACAGAGACATACATGTATATACACAAAGTGAAATGTCCACCCGTGCAGGGGACAGCACGCCTGGTGTAGGCGCACCCTTCTGGGGCCTTCCCTCGGCACGTGCAAGCATGCGCGGGGTGCGGGCACATGCACCCGTGGCTCCTTGGTTGAGGCCTGGGGAGGTAAAGCAACTTTCAACATAACTTTCTACTTCCCTGGTGCTTAAAAACTCTTATACTGGAAAGAACCTTGGAGATCAGCCGAGGCCAGAGTCTAAGTCCCTCGTTTGGGGGCTGAGGTGTCCCTGCAGAACACAGCCACATGGAGTGGGCAACGCCTCCATCTGGCCACTCCAGAGTGAGCAGGAACGGGCCCCTGGATCCTTGTCCGAATGCTCCTCCCGCTACACACTGTCTCTCAGGCACTGGCATGGATGAGGCTCTGGAACTGAACCCAGGTGTCCTTTTCTCTGTCATCACAATGTCATTTCTTTGTTACTGCAATGATCATCTTGACACAGTAAAGCAAAGTGATTCAGATGGGTTAATAAACGCGAGGGAATAAAGATCATTCCAGAAAGTGCTCAAAGGAAATGTTAAAGGTGAAGGAACTGGAGCATGGTGGGGGCTTGGGAGAAGGCTGTCTGAGGAGGTGGCGACGGGCAAACAACCCTGTGAAAATCTGGGGGACGTTTTCCAGGCACAGGAAGAGCGGATGCAAAGGCCCCGTGTTGGGATCAAGAACAGGACAGGCTAGGATGAAGGGAAAGCAAGTATGGGGAGACTTGGAGAGCTCGGCGAGGAGGGACTGGTTCTGGATGCACACAGGGCATCGTCTGGTCTCACTTGGTCTTTAAAGCAGTGACTCCTCGCTGAGGAAGGGCCCACAAGTCAATCACTGTGCTCTGCTCCTTGTGCATGAAGCTCCGTTCATTCACCTGCAGACATGGCAGCTCCCACCCCCTCCCTCCCGCCCATCTCTGGCATGCGGCAGAAAACAGTGGCAAATGCCTGCAGAATGAATGAACCCGAGTGGTGTACCTGGGTGGCGCTTGCTGGGAGTGAAATGAGCAGTTCTGTTCCCCGTGCACCTCATGGCCGAGTAAGGTGATTCCACCCAGTGGCGCTCGGCAACCACCTCCACACCCTCTTCCAGCTGCCGCTCTCCTGACACCCTCGGATTCAGAGCCCACAGTTCAAAGGTCACTGCTTGGAAAAAACTCTCAGACACTCTCACAGGGGCTGCTGGGGAGAGACATCTTTATTCCTGAGGGACATGACAGGTAAATGATGACTGTTCTGGCCAGTACCTGTTTGCAAGCCAGAAGGACCCAGAAATGTTTTTTCCTTAACTCTCCTCACTCAAATTCAGTGGCAAGTGTGGCATTTTGTGAATGTATAGATACAAATGCTCAGGTCCAAAGTTTCTGCCATCTTAGCATTTTTCTATACACTAACTTTTTAACCAGTATCTAATTGAGATATCATACTTTAGCCAAAGTTCTTTTAAAAGTTCGTATAAAAGAAAATTATTAGGTTACCAATAGTCAATAACCCAGCTGAAATAAGGAAAAAATTGCCAGCGATAGTAGTAGTATCTAACACTTGTTGAAGATTCACTATATGGAATACATTGCTATATACATTTTTACATGTATCTTCCCATTTAAAGCTCACAGTAACCTCCCAAGATTAAGGGTTATAATCACCCCCTTTTACAAAGCAGGAGACTGAGGCCCTGAGAAGTGAAGGATCTGACAATTACACAATAAAATGTGCATAAAAAATACATGAAATATATGGAAAACACACAAAAAAGTATTAAGCAATTTCTTGACCTCAAGGAGCCTGCAGTCCAGTTGAAGAAACAAGAACTTATACCTGCAGCATAAGGTTAAAAATCATAAGACGCCGGTGCACTGCTAGTGGGAATATAAAACGGTGCAGTCAGAGAACATTTTGGCAGTTCCTCCAATGGTTAAATGTAGAGTTACCAAAAGATTCAGTACTTGCACTCCTGGGTGTATACCTAAGAGAAGTGAAAACACACATTCACACAAAAACTTATACATGAATGTTCACAGCAGTATTATTCATAATAGCCAAAAAGTGGAAACCCCACATGGCTGCCAGCTGATGAATGGATAAAAAATGAAGTGTGTCCATATAATGAAATATTATTCAGCCATAAAAAGAAATGAAGCACTTACAATATGCTACAATATGAATGAACTTTTAAAACATGCTAAGCTGAAGCAGCCAATCACAAAGGACCACATATTGTGTGACCGCAATTATATGACATGTCCAGAAGAGGCAATTCCATAGAACTAGAGAGTGGATTAGCAGTCGCCTAGGGCGGGGGGACAGAGGAGTTGCAGGGGATGTCTAAACAGCACAGAGCTTCTTTGGGGGGTTTCAAGGAAAGTGTCCTAAGAGTATGATAAATGGATGCACAAGTCTGTGAATATATTAAAAATCATCAAACTGTACACTTTAAATGGGTGGATAGTATGGTGTATGATTCATATTGCAAGAACACTTTTTTTTTTAGTCATAAGAGAATTTTAGATGAAAACTTCAAACTCAAAAAACAAACACAGTTTTGCTTAATATGGAACTGTTCTACAATGTCTTCATCTGAATACAGGAACCCTCTCTTACCCCTATAAAATATCAGTTATTTAAAACCGTAACTTCCTATAAACTTGTATCTAAATTGTACTTAGTGGAAGTGAGAAAGACCAAAATAGAGACCACAAATTGTTAGCCACAGGGCAAGAACAGGGTACCACTGCCTAGAACTGTTGAAGGACAATTGGTAAATCTGAGAGTGGCCCTATTTAGATTTGCTTTTTGGGTGGTGGGGAGTGTGAGAGAAGGGAGGAGGCCCATTGTTTGGAGTGGTCACCAGCTTCGGACTGTGCAGAGACGGGCGACGGCAACGGGATTCCACTGCCCTTGTGAGCACACCCAGGGACTGCAGAGGCTCAAACGTCCGTGCCACGACACCGGCCTCGGGCTGCGGCCAGGACCGGGGGGAATGACAAATGATGACAAATGCCTGAGATCCAAGAAACCGAATCCTAACCTTGGACCCACAGATGCTGGATGGAGTTACAGAGATGACTATTCACTTTCTCTTTCGCAGGAAATCCTCATTTTCTATCTTATTTTCCCCATTCTGCTTCAGGGAGTATAGAGCCAAAAGGCTAAAGAGCTAGAAAGCATAAAGCAAAGCCTCATGGATCTTGGGACTTTGATTAGAAAACAAATCTCAAACTGGGGACAAAAAAGAGATTAGAAATAGGAGTTCCCAGTTCATTCTAGATACAACAGTTCCAAAGGAGCTATTTTCCACGCCTAAGGTTGCCTGCAACATGAAGTTCTTTGGACAGAAGGAGCTGTGGAGTGACCAAATATACACAAATAGAAACATCAATAAAAAAAGAAAGCGAAAACAATTTACATCTTTTAAAAATCAACAGCTTATAGTAGTAAATACTATTCCTGTTACATTAATACAATATTTTGAAACTAAGAGACTGAAGACCAAAAAATGCTGAAATGGCACTGAATCTTCCAGGACAGAAAGCACTGCTATTGCAAAAGACAAACGCAGCCCGGACTGGTGTAGCTCGGTGGGTTGGGCGTCGCCCCACGAGCCGGTTCGATTCCTGGACAGGACTCAGGCCTGGGTTGCAGGCCTGGTCCCTGGGTGGGGACATGCAAGAGGCAGATCAATGTTTCCCTTGCTAAAAAATAAATAAATAAAATATATTTTTTTTAAAAGGCACCAGGAAAAGAAAACATCCTGTTGGGGCCTGGGCTCAGGATTAGCATGGGAAGAAGGTGGAGCTCTGAGAAAAGAAACACTGAAAATCCCAAAGAAACAGCTGAAATGACACAAACTTGAACCAAATACGCACGCTGGGCGAGTTCCTCACAACCCTCCCATACCCTACAGAAAGACTGGTTCTGCAATGGGGTCACCTTCTGCTGGCCGTTTCCGTGGCCTGACTAGCCCGTCTTCCACTTCGTTCTGATTGTTCATATTATCTCACATTTGAGCTCTAGGTTTGTCACTTTATGTTTGAGAGTGCCTTAAAAATGAAATTCTTTACCTGAGCCTTTATACCATGTTTCTGTCAATTTTCCTTATCAAACTTTTTTTTTTTCCCCTGCTTCAATCACTTAGACCAGAGGCAATTTTCTCTGGCCATTTATTTGTATTAAAAAAGTGTATGGGGGCCTCCTTCGCCCTCCCCCATTTACTGCGCACTGTTCGAATACTGGCCTCAGGCCCTGTGTTGGGGTGATGGTTCCTGCTGCACTTCCAGCTGTGGGGTGGGGAGGTGGTGCAGAACTGGCTGGTGAAGTCCCTCTCTCCAAACTACATAATTCAGTAAAAAGTTCTATGCCAAAGGCCACTCCACTGAGGATGTGTGTTGGGGTCTACAAGGGGTACCCAGCATCAGAAGAAATGACCTTAGGCTTCACCTGATTTCCTGCCTCACAGGGAGCTAATGAGCCCATTCAGGATGAAATTCCTGGATTTGGGGTGGCCCACGTATATTTTAACCTCTTTCTGTTTAGTCAGACTTCTCTTTGCAGCCCAGGAGGCTGCTTCCACTCTCCTCTCAGTGGGAAAGGAAAACATGGCCAAAGGAGCCAGTCACTTCACTGTTGAGAAACTAGGGTGTGGTGGTCCGCAGCCTCTGGCTGCCAGCCACGCCCCTCCTTCCTTCCTGCAACATAGTTCTTATAAATGATAAAGCCTTATTTGAAAAGTCTGAGTCTGTGGTCTTAATTTCTGTAACAGATGTGTGGTGGCTGACTTAGCGGGCCCAGGAAGGCGGACCCCAGCTCAAGCGGAGTCCTGTGCCGGGGTGGGAACACTGAAAACCGGCCGAATGGACACAGAAGAATCCTCAGCAGTTTTGGGAGCTGGCAGCACCAGTACATCTGGAACTTAGTGGGATGGGGTCCAGGCACGTTGGCAGAAAGGTATTTGAGAAGCAGTTAAGTCTGGATCCAATCTACCACTTCCCTTCACTGCGAGATCACCCCTCTTCCAACACAGCGGAACACTGAAAATTTCCTCTTTGGAGAGTATAGAGGGTCCCTGGACTGGGGGCCCCATGGCCCAGTTGAGAACATGAGTCTAATACCGAGAACAGGGACTAAATGGCCATATGCGGGGACTGCTGAGAACTACCCTCCACACCAGGCCCTCTCCATCCACTGAGCTCCCAGAATGCTGGCAGGCAGCCCTCTTATCTCCCGGCAGGAGACAGAGACTTCTCTGGGGAATCGAGCCCCAAAAGAAAAATCTAAAGTTACCGACATAGGGGATTCCCCCCAACACAGCCACCCAGGTCAGAGCCGCCCACCGAGCCCACGTCCCGTCAGCGCCGTGGTCTCGTCTGTCACGCTCATCGCCGGCAGCTAGCGGGGGCGCTTCCCCTCCGAGGCACGCTCCCACATGGAAAGCAGAGACCAAAGCAAACAAAACAACAGCAAAACCTGGAGGAAACAGGCTATGCAGAGATTTGTTTTAAAAAAATTTTTTTAAAGAGACATAAAAGAAGATACTACATCCATGAAACAAGAATAGGAGACTACAAAAAAAGAAAACTTAAGAGAGCTATTAAAAATGTGTAAAGAACATGACAACAAAAATTTAAAATTAAATAGAAGGGCTGGAAGGCAGAGTTGAGTTAATCTCCCAGAAAACACAGCAAAGAGCCAAAGAAATAAATAACTGAAGACAAAAAAATAAAATAAAACAAGAGGACCAGCCCCGGAGGTTCAACATCTGAATAGTAGGAATTACACAGAGGAAACTCAGAAGAGCCCTGACCAGTGTGGCTCACTGGGTTAAGTTTCATCCTGGAAAGGAAACGGCCGTCGGTGTGATTCCCAGGCAGGGCGCACGCCTGGGCTGCGGGCAGGCCCCCAGGTGGGGCACATGCGAGAGGCAATCCTGTTTCTCTCACACATCGGTGTTTCTCTCCCTCTGTCTCCCTCCCTTCCCCATCTCTAAAAATAAATAAATAAATATAATCTTTAAAAAAAGAGAGAACTCTGAAGAAATGACTGAAAGTATTTACGAAGTCAATGGCATCAGGTGCCAGATGGCAGAGGGCCAGTGCATGTCTAACAAATGACAGCCCATGGCCTGCAGCCTGTTTCTGTGTGCCTTAAGCTAAGAAGAATGTGTGGTAGTTATCATACATGGACCATGGAAGCTGAAGTTTCTCCTACACAGCCCTTCACAGAAAAATAAAATCTGATCCTGGTCTAGCACACTGGGTACAAGCAGACAAATGCGAAGGCAAATCGCAATGAAAGTCCACACTGGGGACAGACGGAAGGTTTCAGAGAGGAAGATACGAGACATATACAGAGGCTCAGGAATCCAATGTCGTCCAACTTCACAAAGGCACCCCTGGAAACAAGGCAACAATGGAGCAAAGTCTTCAAGATTCTGAAGGAAAATAACTTCCGATGTAGAGATCTATGTCCCTCCAAACCATCAAGCAAGTAGGAGGTTAAAGTAGTCACTTTCACACTTGCAAGGCCTCAATAAAATTACCTTCCTTTTCTCAGAAGCTCCTGGGAGATGCACTCCATCAAAAAGGGAGAGAGGAAACCAGGAAAGGGGGGTGTGAAATACAGCAGACAGGACAATTCAAAACAAGAGAGGTGAGCACTAATCCCGGGGGACAGTGAACGGAAGTGCAGGGTAGGGCGGCGTGGTGTGGACAGCAGTCTGTGCGGCCCTGTGGACGGACATGTACCGCACGGGCACCGTGCCAGGTGCTCCTTCCTCCGCTGGGTGCGTCCGGGCTTCCCTGTGATATCATTTCTGCAGCGCAGGTCTGCTGGTGGTGAATTCTTTCAGCTTTCGTTTTTTTAAAAATGTCTGAAAGTGTTTATTATTGTTCTGTTACTGCAGGATATATTCTCTGAATATGCAATTCTAGGTTAAAGGTTTGTATTTCTCAGTCCTTTAAAGATATTAGTCTACTACCTTCTAACTTACATTGTTTCCAATAAGAAATCTGCTGACATCTTCACTTCTGTTCTGCATATAATGTGTCTTTTCTGTCTAGCTAGTTAAAAAAAAATTTTTTTATAACTGCTTTTCATCAGTTTGGTTATGGTGTGCCTTTGTGTAGATTTCTTCATGTTGCTTATGCTTTGGGATTTACTGAACTTCTTAAATCTGAGTTTAGTTTTCATGAAATTTGGAAAATGGTCAGCTGATGTTTCTTAAAATACTGTTTCTGGAGCCCCTCTCTCTCCTCCCTCTCAGGGACTCTGATCATACGTATTAGGCTCCGTGAAGCCCCATAGCTCACTGCTGCTGTCCAGCCGCCCTCCCACCCCCGCCGCCAGCCTTTTTCCTGTGTTTCACTTTGGATAGTTTCCGTGGCTATGTCTTCAAATTCACTAATTTTTTTCTTCTGCGACATCTAACCCCTAACCCTTTAGTAAAAGGCATTTACATAGAGAGATAAAAACAAGCATGATAAGAGGTTAACAATTGTTAAATCTAGGCATATGGTAGGTGATGATCATTATACTATTTTTTCAACTTTTCACTATGTTGGAAATTTTTCTTAATAAGAGATTAGAAGCAGGAAAAGAATGAGGACAGCTACTCTATGAGAGACTGAGCAGTCCAGTTTCAGTTAAAGCCTGAAAAATCTTATTACTTTAACCTGAATTTCAAAGTTCCTTAAAGGATGGATAAATAGAGGTTTGGAGAGAGACAGAGAAAGAAAAGGAGGAGGAAGAGGGGAAAGGGGACGAGGGGGGAGGAAGAGGAAAACGAAAGAGGGAGGAGGAGAAGAGAGACTGACTGCTCCATACAAACAAAACAGTCAAGTTCAAGGTAACCCAACCTCAGACGCCTTGAGGAGAGCAAACTGGAAAACTCTCAGTGGCCACATGAGTGCCTCATCTTAAAATCCCAGAAAGGTGCTTCTACCCCAAACAAGATGAGGTCTGCAGACTGAATAATTTTTAAGGGGCTTGGCTCACAGTAACCTACTGTTGAAAGCCTAGAGTGTGAAATCAACATGAGGCAGAGGGAGCCTCTCAGCTCCAATGTTATATTTTCCTGAAATCCCTAGCAACTAGTACCAACAACATCAATGTGTCCAGAGACCAGGAAAGGGCTCTACTCTCTCACGGGGCTACACGTGCTCCAGAAAATGGGTGAAAGGAACTATGAGAGGAGAGGATCAACGGGCTTGCTTCACCCTGCCACTCCTAGTATGGGGACTCTGAAAGACCATCTAAGCCTAAAACTTCTTCCTCCTTCCCCCTCTGCTGCCAAACAGAAGCAGCTTTGTTCCTGCTGCCACTAAAGGAAGTTCCTGAGGATCACCAACGGGAAAGTCCTGAGTTACATCTATGTCAAGTATAAGCAGCCTTTCCGCCCTCACACTTCCAACACCCCTACTAGCTTACCCTTGTCGTTGTGAATCTATGCTGGCATGGAACATGAAAACAACGCTGTCTGTCCCCAGCAGCCACAGAGAAGAAAAAAAATCTGCCAACGTGGTTCATCCAGAAGACTAGTACAATCTAGTTCCTGCTGCGGGCGAGAGTCTGGGCCCAGGGCTTCTGAGATCCTTCCCAGAGCCAAGAGTCTACAATGTGATGGCATCTTGACACCGCACAGAACCCAAATCCACAGAGCTTTGTACTTTGGCTACAACCCCTTCCTCCTCAAAACAGTCCTGAAATGTGAAGTCCATGCAGACAAAGGCTGACTTTCAGACACAAGGGAAACACCATGGAGAGGAAAAACTCATGAAAGTTTTCACCTGCCAAGCCTCCCAACCTGGAGGGTGGGGGCTCGTTCCTTCATGAAGACTCCTGGCTGCCGCCAAGCTGCGCACCCCGGGAGCCACAACATCGCAGGCGCTGCTCGGCTCCCTTCTTGCTCTTCCAGCCTGCCGGCTGCGCCTCCTGCCTCCGGCCACAGGTACCTAAACACGCTGCCTCCATGAGCAAGACTTCCCTGGCAAACCTGTTTCTTCTCCTCCTCTCACATCTCAGAGGATGGCCCGACCTTTCGATTGGCTGCCGAGGCCAGAGCACTGGGGAGCCTTTCCAACTCCTCTTCCTCATCCCCTGCATCCAGCCGCTCACCACCACCTGACATTTCTACCTCCCTAGACTCCTTCAGGTTGACCTTCTCTCCAGCAGCTGCTATTTCTCCATCACTGGTAGAGATCCCCCCTTCCCACCTCCACTCTCTCCAGCCTGGGTCACAAGCTCCCTCACTGAACCCTCCGCCCCCAAGTCTCCCTCCTTCCCTTCCATTCTCTACACAGCAACCGAAGATCTTTCTAAGCAAAATTCTGACCATGTCTCTACCTGACTTAGAACCTTCAGTGGTGTCCCACTGCTCCTGGAGTAAAGAGAGGAGTCCTTCACAAGGACAGAAGAGCCCCGGGGACCGCTCCAAGATCCCTTCACACTCCCACACCCCCCAGCCCCCGACCCGCTGAAGCTGTCTCATCTTCTTGCCAAGCCTGGACATGGATGTACCTGTCATACTCCCCCCGCCCCGCTGGGCCCCCCATCCCAGCCTCCTCCTGGCTAACTCCTCATCCTCCCGCACTCCCAGAACTTGTTGGGAGTGCCCCCGCGTGCTCCAACGCCATCATGCCGTTTGCTCCTCTCAGGGCACTCACCCCATGCATCGCCCCTGCCTGTCTAAGTCCCACTAGGACCAGGTCTACTCCTACTCCATTATACCTGTTGCGGTGAGCGCAGCTTCTGGCACACAGGAGGGACTGCATAAAAATTGGTCACATGAATGAAAACTTGGTCCCAGAACCCTCCAAAGCAGCTAAAATGGAAACAACCCATGACAGGTTAACCTGGGTTCCTCTGACATCTCAGAAGTCCTCCAGAGAAGGAACCACTGCTGGGGACTCTGACTCAAATCCGTATCTTCCAATGATTTTTTTGAAAAAATTTGTTGGTGCCCTGGCAGGTGTGAATCAGTGGATTGAGCACCAGCCTGCAAACCAAAGGGTCAACAGTTCGATTCCCAGTCAGGGCACATGCCTGGGTTGTGGGACGGGTTGTGGGAGGGCGTGTGAGAGGCAACCAATCAATGTATCTCTTGCACACCGATGTTTCTCTCCCTCTCTCCCTCCCTTCCCCTCTCTAAAAATAAATTTTTAAAAATCTTTAAAAAATTTGTATGCTTTGCTTTATTCTTCTCCCTCTCTAATTTTTCCTCAAGAATAGGCTTTTTTAGCGTAATAAATACTTAATATCTCATTCACTTTCTACAAGATCAGCTCTTAGACCAAATAATTAGTAGAATTTTAAAGTGAAACATCAGTGTCATACAAAAAATAGAAAGAAAGGAATATTGGGAGTTTGCCCTGTGAGAGCTTACAATTTGAGCTATCAGTAGTTATTCTTCCTTCAGAGCCCCAGAGACATATATTAAGATCAGATCAGTGTACATCAGAATAAATTACTTTATTTTAACCAATGCAAACCTTCCCAAAGGGTATCAGAGTAGGCAATAGCTGTCTGTTGTCTAGCCATTATTAGATTATGTGTCTATCAAAAGTATAAGTGATTCATTTCTTCTTCGATTCTTCTAATGATTTATTCAGTAACTGTGAGCAGGTATACTAATCTCTATAATTATATCTATAAAATAATAATAACTGCTTATAGTGACTCTACTTGTTTTCCAAGCAATGTTTTTATGTGAGCCTTAAAAGAATTCAGTAACACTGTGATTAGAACCCCCAATTTAAAAAGAGGTTAAATAACACATCCAGGTTACCAAACCACTAAACATTAAAACTGGGACTGTTAGCCCTGGCCAGTGTGGCTCAGAGCATTGGAGTGCCACCCTGTAAACTGAATGGTTGTGGGTTCAACTCCTTGTCAGGGCACATACCTGCGCTGCAAGTCTGGCCCCCAGTCAGGGAGTGTATAAGAGGCAACAGATTGATGTTTCTCTCTTTTTCTCTTTCCTTCCCTCCCTTCCTCTCTCTAAAATCAATATGCAAGAAACAAACCTGGGACTGTTAGCTGGATGTCTGACTTCGAATCCAGAACTTTTTCTAATACCCAACACTGTAGTTAGTTACCTACAAGGGAACTCCCATAAGACTGTCAGCTGATTTCTCAAAGAAACTTTGCAGGCCAGAAGGGACTGGCAAGAAATATTCAGTGATGAAAAGCAAGGACCTACAACCAAGACTCCTCAACCCAGCAAAGCTATCATTTAGAATTGAAGGACAGATAGTGCTTCCCAGACAAGAAAAAGCAAAAGGAGTTCATCACCATCAAACCAGTATTAGGAGAAATGTTAGAGTCTTCTTTAAGAAGAAGAAAATAAAAAATATGAATAAGAAACATCCATAAAAAAGAATGAAATCTTACCATTTGCAACAGCATGGATGCGCCTAGAGGGTATTACATTAAATGAATTAAGTCAGTCAGAGAAAGACAAATATCATGTGATTGCATTTATATTGTGGAACCTAAAAAACAATATATACAAACAAACAAAACAGAAACAGATTCATAGATACAGGGAACAGACTGATGATCGGCAGAGGGGAGGGGGGTCAGAGGGCCGGGTGGAAAAGGTGAAGGGACTGGGAAGTGCAGATTGTAGTCACAAAACCGTCATGGGGCTGTAAAGTGCAGCTCAGGGAAGACAGTCAACAATTGTGTGATAACGACACATGGGCCATGGGGTGCAGGGAATACCAGGGGAGGCACTTTGCAAAGTATATGACTGTCTGACCACTAAGCTGTATGTCTGAAACTAACATAAAATAATATTAAATGTAATGTGTAATTTTAACGAATTTTTTAATAAAAAGGATTAAAATTTAAAGTAACTAAATAAAATGAAGCCTCAGATACCGCGCCCTAACTCTGGTGCTAGCAATGGCCCTGAACAGAGCAGCTGAGTGAGGCAATGAAATGAGAGGCTCCAGCTGGGGCCTCTCCAAGCACTTCCCATACAGGCGACCACAGGCCTGGGGTTCAAAATTTATCGCTGTTGAGTTGCCAGTGATAACTATAAAATTTGGCCTGGCTACTCCACTAAAGAAAAGATACTTCATTAACTGCCAAATACCTGTTTGCTTAAGAGGTGCTGTGTGCCAAAAAAAAAAAAGAAAGCCAGAGGGAAAGCCTTTCAGTGCACATTCAATAGCCCTTTTTGGACCCTGGGGCAGTTGCATGTTCTCCTACACCTGACGGTTAACACATGAATGATACCTGAGTCCCAAACCACCTCTTAGGGAAATTTTGCCCCAATTTAAACTACTTATAACCCATAAGCATTACATGTAGTTCAAAACAAAGAAAGACTATACGTAGAAATAAATGGCAAGAATATTGCATATTAAAAACCATGAGGGGGGATAAAACTTATGGGATTCATCTAAGGCTGTACTCAGGCTTAGATGCCTTTATTAGAAGAAAAACAATTAACCAAGCATCCAAATTAAATTAAGAACACACACCCACAACATAGATGGAAGAAACTGATTTAAAAAAAAAGACAATGAACCCTGGCAGGTGTGGCTCAGTGGGTTGAGAGCTGGCCTGAGAACTGAAAGGTCTATGGTTTGATTCCCAGTCAGAGCACATGCCTGGATTGAGGGTCAGGTAGCCAGTCGGGAGAGTGCGAGAGGCAACCGATGTATTTCTTGCACATCGATGTTTCTCTCCCTCTCTTTCCCCCTCCCTTCCCCTCTCTCTAAAAAGTAAAGTATTTAAAAATAAGACAATTAAAACAGACAAGTCTCTAGGAAGATTTTCCTTAAAAGTAATAACACAAACAGGATAGAATGAGAAAGAAGATCATAACCATCAGTGCAGAATATCTTTTAAAAGTTCTACAAATTTAACTTACTCAATAAATTTGAAAATTTCAAGTCAAAAGTCCTGTTTTATTAGAAAATATAATTTGCCAAAACTCACTCAAGCAGAACCAGAAGTAGAAAGCCTAAACAAACAGTAATCAAATGAATTTAAAAGGTTGTCAAATATTTAACCTCTTCTCCCCAAAAAGCAACAAATCAAATAGTTTTATGGATAAATCTATTCCTAACATTCAAGGAATGGAATTTCCATGCTATTTGATCTATTCTGGAGCATATGAAAAGGTGATGAACTTCCCAATCCATCTCAGGAGAGAAAAGTTCTGATGCTGAAGGTATAAAAGAAGAGAAACAACTATTAGATATAATATAGAGTTCAACTGTTCATTCCAAGTATTTAGTGAGTGCCCACTACGTTCGAGCACTGTTCTGCTAGGATAAACAAACAAACAAACCCGTAAGAATGAAATGTCAAATTTGACAATTCAGCATAGCAAGGGGCATAGGAAATTCTGGGGGAAATCAGAGAGAGTTTTCATTTTATACATAGTACTCAGAGAAGATTTTATCAATGAGGTGGCATTTGATCAGAGACCTCAGGGAGTTAAGGAAACCGGCAGGCAGGCAGAGCTGAAGGAAGAGCATCTCAGACACAGGACCAGCAAAGGCAAGGCCCTGAGATGGGGCCATACTTGGAGGACCAAAGAACAGCAAGAAGGCTACAATGTTACTAAATACAGATGCAGAACTAGTGAGTAAAATTTCATAGTGTAGGAAAAGCACAACACATGACTGTCAGGTGAGGTTGATTTAAAAAGTGTAATGACTACCAATGTTAGAATTAATTACATTACTAGATTAATTTGGAAAAAACTATAGGATCATTTCAAAAGAAACTGAAAAAGGTAGTTAATTCTGACTTTAAAAACAAAATGCTTAGCAACCTGTAAGCAAGAGCAAGTCGTCTAGAGGCCATGCCGTCGTTCCCCCCAACCCCGCTTAGGGAAGCCTCACCTCCGCGGTCGCGGGCCAGGCCTCCCCGTTGCATGTGGCCCTCGGGCCCTGCGTCGCTCCCCTGTAAGTCTTATCACAGTTGCGATTAATTAGTTATTTGTACTAAATGGAAGATAATAAGCTCTCTGGGGGCAAGCACTAGTACCTAGCGTAGTGCTCATAACAAAAGTTCTAGGAATAAGCCTAACAGGAAGTTAGCAAGACTTGCATGGAAGACAAAAAAAGGCCTCAGTAAGTGGAGAAATATACTCTGTTGCTTTATGGAAGACTCAACTTGCAAAAATACCAATCCTCTCTAAATTAACTGATAAACTGAGTAAAATTCCTATAAATTCCCAACATTCATCTGGAGTGATAAAGGCTAAGAAGAGCCAAGATAATTTTGGGAAAATAATAATAATAAAGGGAGGTTTCCACCTACCAAATTTCAAACCATACTGTAAAGCTCTGGTTATCAAAACACTAGTTTGAACACTAGTTGAAAAAACATTTTGGGCTTTACCTTTCCCATCTGATACCATCGTGGGTCATATTAACATTTTGAAAAAGGAAGAGGAATACAAAAAATGGTAGTATATATAAAATAGAAATTAGGAAATAAATTAATAAAATTGATTATGAACTTCAAAACACTCTACATGCAGCTACTGTAACTGAAAAGGCATACTGGTAAAACATCAAAGAGCACAGAAATTAAAACAATAGCCACCACTTAAAATAGTCATCTATTATACATAATAGATGTAAATATACATAATAGAGTTTAGCTGACGTGTCCAAAATGATAGTTAGGTAATGACTGCTTCCCAAATTAAAACTCATGTCTGTCTGATTCCAAAGCCCGTGTTATCACATACACTAAGATAATTTTGTTTTCTAAATTTAGGAATACACTACTATTGAGTTGTCTTAGAAAACTATCCTAGATGTGATTTTTGAGGAATAACGTAACACTCTCCATAGGAATTATATACAAGACAGAATAAGTATAAGCAAATAAACTCACAACTAATACACACAGGTACCAACCCACCCAAACGGACGCCACTAGTCACAGGAGCAAGACCCTGCAGGCTTGTGTCGTGCCGATCACCGCCCCTTTGGCTGCAGAGAGGGACCCAGAAAACGGGGATGGGGGACTCAGGGCAGCAACTTTTACAAACCAGGATGGAGGGTTCTCTGTATTTAGTACCAGCCAAACTAGTGTCTACAACTGCATATCAGCTTTGAGTTCAAGAATGCGTGATGCTCAGAAATTTGGGGGAAACCCGGAAGGGTCTGGGTCTCAAGAGAAGACACTATGTACGTGCAGTTTATTTCCAGAGATATTTGTTGCCTGCCTGCCATGTGTAATTAACTGCTCTAGGCACTTTGGGGAACACCACAAGGAACAAGATATGGTGTCCTTGCCTTCAAGGATCTCATGATTTCACAAAGAAGGAAAACTTATAACAACTATAACCTAATGCAGAATGCAATAAAGTACCATATAATAAGGAACTGAATGGCGTCTGCCCTGACCAGCATAGGTTGGGGCACATACCTGGGTCGCAGGCCCAGTCCTTGGCTGGGGGCGTGGGAGAGACACCCCATGGATGTTTCTCTCCCTCTCTTCCTCCCTCACTTTCTCCCTCCCTTCCCCTCTCTAAAAGTGAATAAATAAAATCTTTAAAAAAAAAAGAGAGAATTAAATGGCGTCAAAAGAGAGAAGAAATTTCTCTTCCACATAGGAGAGAGGGAGATGCTTTATTGGAAAAAATATTATTGAACAGGCCTTAAAGGGTAGGGAGGTTCCCAGGATGAGCAAACTATATTAGAATCCTTTAAAAAAGAGAGGAGGTTCAAAAATATGATATTTTTCATTAATAAACTGGGAATGAAGACACAATGGGACCATTCAACAATTTTTAAATTTTAAAATGAATTGTCTAAAAGGACATGGGATCACAGTTATTACAAGAAAAAGTAGTTTTTATCAAAAGCACACAGAAAAAAAGATAGATTAAAGAAATAAAATCTGATCAGATTTAAGTACATATTTATTCACTGAAACATTCCACTTTTGCTTTTAAATAATTTAAAAAAAATATTTTATTTATGTCTAGAGAGAGGGGAAGGGAGGGAGAAAGAGAGGGAGAAAAACATCCATAGGTCACCTCCTGCACGCATCGGAGCAGAGACTGAATCTCCCACCCAGGCATGTGACCCATCAAATAGAACCTGCGACCTTTTGATTGGGAGGATGACTCTTCAACCCACTGAACCACACTGGCTGGGTCTCCACTTTTGCTTTTAAAAGACAGAGTAAAAAAAACTTCAAATGAAAATATGTAGGTTAAAAATACAAAAGTGAACAACTTAATTTAAAAATGGGCAAAGGATCTGCATAGACATTTCTACAAAGATACACAAATGGCCAATAAGCACAAGAAAAAATGCTCAGCATTACTAGCCATCAGGGAGATGCAAATCAAAACCACAAGAGACTATCATTTCATACCCACCAGGGTGGCTATAATCAAGAAACAGATAACAACAAGTGTTGGTGAGGACATTATGAAATTGGGACCCTCATGTGCTGCTGGTGGGAATGTATTTAACAATGGTACAGCCACTCTGAAAAAGTTTGATAGGTCCTCAAAAAGTTAAATATTGAGTTACCAAATGACCCAGCAATTCTATTCCTAGGTAATACATACCCAAGTGAATTGAAAATACATGTTGAAAAAAATAAAAAGAAATATAACATAAATTCTTCCAATCCATGAATATGGTATATCTCTTCATTTATTTAAGCCTTCTTTGATTCCATTCATCAGTGTTTTGTAGCTTTCACCATACATATCTAGAACATATTGTTTTATGAATATGAAACTGAACAAGGAGTCCAGAAATAGACCCACCCATATATGGCTAACTGATTTTCAACAAAAAACCAAGACAATTCAATGGAAGAAATGGTAGCCTTTTCAACAAATGATGCTGGAACAACTGGGCATTCACATATCAAAAAAAAATTCATACACACACAAACATGAACCTTGATCGTAACTCACATGATATACAAAAATTAACTCAAAATGGATCAAAGACTAAATGTCAGGCCTAAAACTATACAACTTCTAGAAGAGAAAACAGAAAAATCTTTGTAAACTTGGGTTAGGCAGATTTCTTAAGTAGGATACCAAAAGCACAATTTATAAAACAAAAAATTGATAAATTGGACTTCAAAATTTAGAACTTCTTTTTAAAAAACTACTTTTAATAGCCCTAGCTGATGGGGCTCAGTTGATTGAGTGCCAGCCTGCAAACCGAAGGGTTGCTGGTTCGATTCCCAGTCAGTGCACCTGCCTGGCTTGTGGGCCAGGTCCCCAGTTAGGGACATGTGAGAGGCAACTGATAGCTCTCTCTCTCACACTTCAATGCTTCTCTCCCTCTCTCTCTCCCTCCCTTCCCCTCTCTCCAAAAATAAATAAATAAAATATTTGAAAAAAATACTTTTAATAGAATAAAAAGACAACCCATATCCCTGGCTGGTGAGGCTCAGTGGACTGAGCTCCAGCTTGTGAACCAAAGGGTCGCTGGCTAAATTCCCTGTCAGGGCATGTGCCTGGGTTAAGGGCCAGATCCTCAGCTGGGGGCATGCTGGAGGCAACTGACTGATGTTTCTCTCCCTCTCTTCCCCTCTCTCTAAAAATAAATAAGTAAAATCTTTTTAAAAATTGACAAGGCACAAACTGTGAGAAAATATTTGTAAATCATATATCTGATAAAGGACTTGTTCCCAGAATATATAAAGACCTCTCAGAACTCGGCCCTCCATATCCAGGGGTTTAAAAAAATACTTTCCATCTACAGCTGAGAATCCCCAGATGCAGAAGACCGTTTGTATGCAATGTTCTACACTGTTTTATGTAAGCGACTTGTGCATCTGTGGGTTTTGGTATCGCAGAGGTCCTGGAACCATTCTCCAGGGACTACTGAAGTCTCTGGAAAGTCTAAAGTTCTATGCAGATTTCAACTACACAGGGTGGGCACACTAAACCCCTACATTATTCAAGGGTCAACTGTAGTAACAAGGATACTGGTAGGAATGTAAAATGGCACAGCCACTTTAGAAAACAATCTGACAGTTTTTTACGAAGTTCAACACATTTGTCTTGTGACTCACTCATACCACTCCTGAGGTATTTACATATCCAAGTGGTATGTTCACACCAAGACCTGTGTGCAAAGGCTCACAAGAGCATTATAAAGGCTTTTGCAATTGCCCCCAAAGTGCAGTGTCCTTCAGCTGGGGTATGAATAAACACACTGCAGGACATCCATACAACATAACAGCAGTCAGCAATGAGAAGGGACTATACATACAGACAACATGGATGACTTGCATGTATTATGCTATGTTAAAGAGGTCATATTTTAAAAGCTACATACTATACGATTCTAGTCTATTGCTATGACATTCTGAAAAAGGCAAATCTGTAGGGACAGTAAACAGTTCGGTGTTTGCCGGGGCTGGGGCTGGGGTGGGAGGAGAGGTTCACTAGGAAGGGGGAGCACAGGGAATTTTGAAGGGGTGATGGCACCATTCTGTATTTTGCTTATGGTAGTGGTTACATGACTGTACATAATGGCTGAAATTTGAAGAACTGTTCACTAAAAGGGGTGAATTTTAGTGTGTGCAAATTGTACCTTAATTTAAAAATTGGGAAAAAACACAATATGTACTTAATATAGTTCAAAGTACATTTGTTTCTAAGGGGAAAAAAGTGGAAGAAATGAAGATTGCTTCTGTCGAGGACTTCTCTCAGCTTGTGACACATCCTATGAATCATGGCCCCACCTGAAAAAGGTATTATTTAATGTACAATTGGAAATTACATTCTTTTCCAAAAGGATGGGATTCTTGTAAGTGAACATGAGAAGTTGCTAACAGCTAGGAAACAACAAGAAAAACAAACTATACAGTTTGTAATCCTTGCATCTTTGGAACACGCTGACAAAACTTCAGGGAACAGGAATAAACTCTGGATTATACAACATGGATTTACATAATTGAAACATCATCTATTAATATAAAATAGATATAAAAATGCCACAAAAGCCCTGACTGCTGTGGCTGGGCGTCATCATGCAAAGCAATAGGTTGCCACTTCAATTCCCGGTCAGAGCATATGCCTGGGTTGTGAGTTCAATACCAGGTTGGTATCTCTTTCTCCCTCCCTTCCCCTCTCTCTAAAAACAAATTAAAACAAAATGTTTAATAATGCCACAAAAAATGAAATTGTTCTTTCTCTTACAATCTATTTGTACAGAGCAGTAAACAACATTTATGGAGGAAAAAAGGTAAATCGATCAGTAGGGCTGGGAACAGAAATTGGGTCAGGCTACGTACCATCCGCATGTTCTTCAGATCCACTCTTCCATTTGCCAGTTCATCTGCACCTTTTTCAAGGAGTTTACCCAAGATTCGCTTTCTTCCCCAAAACTCTGGCCCCACAGGATAGAAGTAGTCTGTCTCTTCTCAAAATCCTCTATCACTTTTACTGACCCTCTTGGTGGATCTTTTCATAATGATAATATTTACTGAATTTACTGTATGACAAGAACTATGCTAAATGCTATGCCTGCATTACCTCATTTAATACTATAGAACCCCACAATGAAGGTGTTATTATTACACATTTTATAGATGAAGAAATTGAGGCACAAAAACGATCCATTATTTATAAAAGTCACACAGCTAATAAACAGCAGATAAGAATTTTATCCCAAGTAGTCTATTTCCAGAGCCCATTCTCTGAACTGCTACACATAAGATTAAGTCATTCATTCAATATTCATGGAGTACCAAGCACTAGTTCACGGCAATAAAGATAGACATAAGAATAAGACAAGGTCCCCTGAAGGTGCTTCTGGTCTCCTAGGGC
The DNA here is from genome assembly GCF_021234165.1 of Pteronotus mesoamericanus. Lineage (NCBI taxonomy): Eukaryota > Metazoa > Chordata > Mammalia > Chiroptera > Mormoopidae > Pteronotus > Pteronotus mesoamericanus. The sequence goes on from NW_026555258.1 coordinate 6,426,726, forward strand.
ATGACCAACACAAAGAAGTGCAATACACCGAGTGCTGTGTACACCCTAAGTGTTTTTGGGAAGTGCCAGCAAAGGTCTGGGACAGGGAAAGCATCTCAGAATTGAGGACGGTCTAAGTCTGTCATACAATATGAGCGTGTCCCTCTCACTCTGTATCCCCCCGTAATTCTAACAGGTTTTGCACAAACATTTGTTGAGTGAACAACTGAAGTTGACCCATCTCCTCTACTTTTGTTATGCCTGTAACTGCCACTCTAAAATTCAACTCAGAAAGATGTGACAAGAAGCCAAAACTACATTTATTTCTCTCTCTGTCATAACCTTCACCCATTCATTAAGCATTCACTGACTGCCTACTATGAGCCAGCCACTGAACTTGGCATGTATTTCAGGGGCGAACAGGTCAGATGGAGGCCCTGCTGTCCTGGAAACCACATTTCAGTGGATGAACCGATCAAATATAAACAAACAAAACCACACTGAACAAGATCGTTTCAGATCATTTTAAGTGCTATGAATAAAATTAATGAGGAAATATGATAAACTGTGACTATGAGGTATTAATTTACATTGAAAAGACCAGGCTTGAAGGTAACATTTAAAATGGTGCACTTTTATTTTTAAAAGAAAAAAAGCGAAGCTAGAAATCCCATCCAAAATTAGGAGCCAGAATTAACCTGTGTTACTGACAAAGGATTGCGCTATTCTTTTCCCTCCAAAATGTATACCTACCTCAATTGTTAAAAGGAATAGCACACTGTTCACACATTCCCCAATTTTATGTAAAATTGGTTTGATTTTTATAAAAAGTGGCTTTATTTCAGAAATGAAAATTTGACATTATATATTGATTTATTTTTACCTTTACGCTTGTTTCTAAAAAAGTGAGGGGAGGGGAGGACTAAGGAGCCACCTGCACGAAGGAGGTCCTGGCAAGTGGCAAAGATGCAAAAACTTGATTTTTGTTAACACTTAAGGGTGTTGTTTTAAAAACCATCTTATTTGAAACATTTGAAAGAATGTAATGTAAATTCACATGTCATATTTCATAACCCTTTAAAAAGGGCATTGAAAGTAAATGGTATATTTAGAATAATGAAGAAAGTTTTTTTTTTACTAATGTTGCAAGGAAATGGACACCAGGTTTTAAAAATTAATTAACACTAATTTTGGCAAGTCATGTCACTGCCTCCATTCCACCCCCTCTCCTCCACCCCACACACAGTTAAAATGAGAGTGTTGACATTACAGGATCCCTATGGGTTCTTCAAGCCCTAAACACCTTGATTCTCCTTAGGAAATAGAAGGTATGTTATTCACAACCTTTACTGTATGGGGAAGGCAGGTGTTATAGTGGGCACTTAAAAAAAAAACTGGCTCATTTGGTGTTCAGTTTCTTGGTTCACAGGCCGGTGCTCAATCCACTGAAGGGGTTCAGTTTTTGTAACAATTTTCTTCTGATGTAGTGGGGATATTTCCTACACATCGACGAAAAGGATGGAAAACAAAAAACAGTAAAAAGAAAGAGAGGCGAATGTGTGCTACAATAGGAGAGAATCATTGGGAGGGAAACTAATTTCCACCATTTTTTTTCTATTTCCTTTCTTATCCTCCCCTTTAGAGAAAAGCCCAGTTTTAATGTTCTCTTAATTCCAAAAGATGTAGCAAAACCCACGGCGATCCTTACTTTTTTTTTTTTCTGTTAAAGGGACAGCCAAAATACTGAAGAGGCCCAGTGTTTTACACATCACCAGCCTTAGCACTGAGGACGCCGTTTTCCAAACATAATTACCAACATCAGCCCTTACTTCGCTGCAGGCGGCACTCACCACGACCCATTTTTTAAAGTCCCTGCATGTCAAGCCTTTCATCCAAATCCATAAACAACCATTTCCTCCCTGCAACAGTGGCTCGAACCGCCCGAGACGTGCCGGCGAGCCAAGGCTGAGTCGTGCAAACAGGGGGACTGCAGACTGCGGTGCTGGGCAGGGCCGCTCTCCCGCCGCACGCTCCAGCGCTCCTCGTCAAGGGTGTGATTTAGGAAGGCTCAGGACCCTGCTAAGATCCCGCCCTTGAAACCAAGACCCGGGAACCCGGAGCGGAGAGAGGCGGCCTCAGCCCAGCAAAGCCAAGCCTTTGGAAATCTGGCTTCTCTCCAGCGGCCAGGAGTGGCCCGAGCTGGTGCGCGGAGCCGCTCCCAGGTGGGTCTCTGCAACCGTGGACCGCGGCTCCGGCTCCCCGGGAGGGCGGAGGAAGGGGGAGGAGGTCGCAGGCCGGGATTTCGCTCGTCACGATTCAGGAAGGAGGGTGGGAAAGAGGGAGGGGCTGGAGAAGGAAAAAGGAATGGAATCAGGAGCTTAGGGAATAAAGAAAGCGAGGAAGGGGAAAAGGGAAATGGGGGAAGGTGATGGAGTGGAGAATGGGGTGCAGGGGAGGATGATGGGGAGCAGAAGGGGCGGGTAAAGAGCAGCAGAGGGTAAAGGCCAGGTGAAGGGGGTGGGATGGGGTGCCGGGGGTGAAGGGGTTGGAAAAACAAATGGAGCGGAGGGAAGGAGTGAAGAGGCGAGAAATGGGGGTGAAGAAGAACAGATGGGGCAAAGGGGATGAAGGGAGAAGCAAGGGAGGTGCGAGGATGAAGGGAAGGATGGGGATGAGGAAGAAGGCTAGGAGAAGGGATGGGGTGATGAGGGGCGGGAGGGGAAGGGGTGGGATTCGGGAAGGGGAACGCGGGGAAGGAGGGAAGCGGACGCGGGCCGCAGGAGGCCGGAGGGACTTCCCTCGGAGGGCGGCGCCGGAATAACGGGGCCCTCCCAGCCGCAAGCCCCCGGCCGGGCGGGGCGAGCGGCCAGCCCTGAGGCCCGGGCGCTGCGGGCAGGTACGGCACCGGGCTCCTCCCGGGCAGCCGCAGTCCCCGCCTGCGAACAGAACCCCAATCCACTTACTCTCTCCGACCACGGCTTTGAGGCCAATGGGTGCCATCGCGCTGCGCGAGTCTTCGGGCTCCGCGCCTCCTCACGCGACGCCCGCGGACACCACCGCCTCCCCGGGTCGGCGCGCTCTGCCGGCTGCAGCCCGCCGCCCTAAAGCCGCTCTAGGGACCGAATGACGCTCCGACTCCGCGCGGGGGCGCCGCGAGAACCAGAGCGAGGCTGCCGACCCGCAGGCGAGCGCGCGCGGGGGCGGGGCCGGCCCGGGCGGGGTCTCGAGCCGGCCGTTAGCGTCAGCCGCGCGCCTACGCCAATCGCACTGCGGCCCGAGGGCTCGGCCCCGCCCGCCGAGATGCGGCTGGGCGCGAGGCGGCCTCTGGCTGGAGCGAGAGCCGCGCCCTCCCCCTCACCTCACGCGCCGCGCGCCCCCGGCAAACGCGCGCTCCCGGAGCGCGAGGTTCTGAAGCCCCCACCGCTGCTTTCGCACCGAATCCCTGGCCACAGGTTACTGACACTCTCCTTTTTCCTGAAATCCAGCTATGGTCTCGTCTTTCCTCTTTCTGGTAGCCTTTCATTCTTCCCCTCTCCATATAAGGAAGTGGGAGGCTAGATATTTTATTAGTTGTATGCACTCCCAGCCACAACGTAACGTGTGGTTGGTTTGTTGACACCATCGCTGTCTCTCTGGGTATCTATCCATAAATTCACCATTCACTAAATTGTTAGATGTCAAGGTCCATGCTAAGGCCCTGACGTGAATCATCTCATTAAATTCTCACAATAATTGGGCGTTCTTTTTAATCTCCTTTTTCAGATGAAAAAAAGCTCAGAGAACTGAGCACTAGACTTGCTCTCAGGCTGTGTATCATTCAGTTGCAAATATGTATTGGTACCTCACTGTTGTATGTAAGCTACTATTCTGGGGATTGGAGCTACAGCCGTGTACAAGGCAGTCTCAAATCCTAGTCTTTGGGCACTCAAAGTCTAGAATTTTTAACTCCCAAATCTGATAAGAATATGCTGTGGGACTACTCTTGGTCTCAGTATCTCCTTCCTTGGAGTCCACGTTTATCAAAGCGTTCGCCAGTCAGTTTTTGCTGGAATTTCTTTGTTGATGGCAGAAAATAGTTTTGAAATATGGGACAGGGCTCACCTCCATCTTAAAAAAAGAGTACAGCCCATTAAAAATCAAAAAGGATGGGAGAGCTAATAGTTGCAAAATCAATAAATGCTCATTAGGTTTTTGAAACAGCTCTGTGAGCTGGGTCTTTTTCTTAATAGTATTAAGAGTTATAATAATATTTTACAGATAAGGAAATTGAAATTCAGAGGAGATAAGTACTTTGCTAGTGACAAAGGAAAGATTCCATTCTAGAATCTAAATTCTGAGCCCTCATTTCATACTGAGCCATAAATAAAGAAGCTGAGGCCTAAAGGGGGGCTTTCCCAAAGTCATGCAGTGATCAACGAGGACAAGAGGCTCCATGTCCTAGTTCAGCCACCAGCCCCGGGTCATGAATATTTGAACATCTTCTCATCCCCACCCCAATATACCCCAAAAGAAGCTTCATACGGCCTCTGAGAGAAAGTATTCATCTGTCATGTCTTCATGTCTGGGCTCAGCCTTTTACCCAAGGAAGATGTTGATTGTCTTGGTGCATTTGGAGAAGGAGAAGATAGTTTGCAAATGGGAGAGAACTTAAGATGCACTTTTGATGCCACGTGCTCCCTCCTTAGCCACCTGACGCATGTCAGCTGAGATGGCCCTCGAGGACCCGGGATTCTAGCTGAGGAGACAGACAAGAATCAAGAAGTCATGCACAACCCTGAGCTACTGTTCCAATTAGTGCTGAAGCAGAAGGACAAGGGGCTGTAAGAGTAAATGACAGGACACCTGCCTCAGGGGTGGGGGGCAGGTGGAATGCAGTCAGGGCAGGCTTCTGGAGATGAGTAAAAGGTAGCAAGAGGGAACTGGGAGAGTATCCTAGGCAGATATACAGAACGTACAAAGACCAAGTGCCAGAAAGGAGTTTGGCTTTTCCAGGCTTTTCCACTGTGACTAGAGGGAACAAAGTCTAAGGGGCAGGGTGGGAAGGCCAGCCCCCAGGGGTAGACCTTGCTTCAGGGCTCCAGGACTACTGGGTGGCCATGGAATCTGCGTGAGACATCCTCATAACAAATAAAATATAGCAGCTCCTTATTTTCAACGGAAGGAAAGACAGAAAAGAAATCCTTCCCCGAGGATGTATACCTGAGAATGCCAATAATGAGGAATGGATGTTACTTTGAACAGGGTGGTTGAAAGAGCAAAGGGGGTGATAGACAGATAGCTCACTCCAGAACCGCTGACACTGAGGGGGCAGATTGGAATCTCTCTGGATGGGGAATCCAACATCTGATTCCAGATCTCTGGCAGCTCTGAGGCTCGGTTTCTCCATCTCTGGAACAGAGACAATAAAGCCTCAGGGCCTCTCTCACAGCGTGGCTCTGAGGAGCCAGAGGGATGACCTACACCTTAGGGAAAAAGCCCTCCCTCGGTCTTCACACAGTACTACCCTTAGCTTCGTATTCTTTATTTGCATACACGTTTGATATACTCCAGACACCTCGCAAAGGGCTCTCATGAATTTTCATTGAATTCTCACTATGGCCCCACGAGGTCGGTGCTATTATTACTCCATTTTCCTGGGACGCAGGGAGGTCAAGTCACTTGCCCAAACTCATGCGGGGGTCTGAGTGCAGACCCAGGTCTCGCGCTCTGACTTCCTGATGCCCCGGAGAGAACGTCCAGCGCCCAGGCGTAGCCCCAGGACCCTGACCTAAGGAAAGATTTGAACAGCGGGCTCGGAGCTCGGAGCGCGAGAGCCAGAATCCCTCGGGAGTCCGAACCCAAAGGGATCCACCACCCAGAGCGCGGCCCAGCCTGAGGGCTGAACGCGGCTGTGTGTCCGCGGGATGCTCCGGGCTGGTCCACAGAGCCGCCCGCCCCGCGCGCAGGTGCGCCTGCTGCTGCGCATGCGCGGCCTGCAGCCTCTGCAGAGTCCGGGTGCGGGCCTGTTGCTGGGAGTGGGAAGAGTCCTGTGATTCACGCCCCGGTCACATGAGGGCTTGGCCACTGCGCCAGGAGCCACGCAGGTGGAAAGACTGATGCGGAGAGGAGCAGGGAGAAGCTAGGGCCAGGCCAGGGAGGCAGGGAGCGGCCTGGAGGGACTGAGAAGGGAGAAAGAGGAGCAAGCCAGCCTGAACCCCAGGCAACGGGGTAGACCAGCATGAGACAGAAGTAACCGGGTGCACTTGCCTCCACCAGACTTATTGATGCCGCGGGCCCGCTAGCTTGGGCGTCCCCGCCCCCCCAACACACACACACACACACACACACACACACACACACACCCCACCCCCGGGCGTGTTGGAGAGCCCTGGGTCCAAAGTTTGGACCTCTTCTCTGACAGTCTTGGGCTTGCACCTATCTCCCTTTTACTCTAAGCAGCATCATCAGCTACATTTTTTTTTTTTGTTTTTTCATGATCACCTTCACCCTCTCCTCTTGGCCGATGGGTCTTGAGATTCTGCTACGTTCTTTTAGGAGCAGTTCCTAAAGTATTCAACAAGATACTATTTATCTTTAATACTGGGAACCTAGTAAGGACCCAAAGAATGTTAGCTGTTAATATGGTCAACAGTGACATGACATGGGGCTATAAATACAGTTATGGGGACTTCAGTCAGTGTCTTGCTTCTTTTGCTATTGTAGACTCTTTGGAAGAGAATGAAAAAGTAATTGTCTCCATCACAGCCACCCTCACTATACCACACTCTGTACAAAGAGCAGCTGGGCTTCCAGTGCTTGTTTGGTACATCCTTATCCTCAAGAACGAGTTAAAAGTTTTTTGTGTTTGAGGTCAGAATACATTATCAAAAAGGCTTTGTTTTCAAAATCCTAGGCCAGGTTCTCAAACTCAGAAGGCCAGGCAGACTTGCTTAGCACCGCAGATGCGGGCAACTGAAGAGAGCACGCCTTGCCCAGAGGGGCAGTGCGTACTCAGCTCCAACCAGCGGTTTCCACGTAGTGACTAAGGGTCTTGATTGTAGAAATTATGTGACACTTCCTACTGTTGAAGTGTTCCGGTAGATTTTTAAATTTGTAATAACTCCACACAGACTGAACAAAACCCATCTGCCAGACGCATCCAGCCCCCAGGTTACCTGCATGCAAGCTGTGGGGCACTAGTATCCCTTCTCCAAGCTGTAGGTTCCTGGAGAGGCGCTGACTTCTACCCAACTCACTAGAGCCCCCTAGTGGGCGGGGCTTCAGAGGGAGGCTGTGGTGGTGCGAGAACGCCTGGGCACCAAGAACCAGGACCTTCCCGCTCAGCCCGGAGAGCCAAGATAGTCCCTCTGCTCAGCCTGGCTCTGGTGCGGCAGATTGGTGCCAGCCACTTCCAAATGGACTGGTGAGCAACTGCAGTGGGAGCCTCTGAGGACAGCTGATGCGGGCAGCTCAGTTTTTCTGGGACTGTGAAAGCCCCACAGTCCTGGGACGTGCCAAAGAACAAGGCGGGAGCCAGCTCCAAATACCAGCTATTAGAAGTCTCAGTGACCTCAGACAGTGGAGACTGAAAGCTGGTTTACTTCGATTTAGAAAAATAAAGAAATATGGTATTTTTTACACTTTGGATATCAGAGAACAATGTATGCCTTTGGTACATTAAGTTGTTGTGGGATCCCAGAGGAAGGAGTTTTCCTTCCTTCCTAGGGCTGGAAACAAAGTTGGTGAAGAAAAGAAGCAGTCAGACCACCAGAGCCCCTCCCCACCCCGCAGAGCCAGGTGACCACCCTTCCCCTGCAGAATGGTGATGATGATGATGGTGATGATGGTGGCGATGATGGCGGTGATGATGATTTTGATGATGATGACAGCAAGCATATAAGGGGCATGCTGTTTGCCAAATACTATTCCAGTCTCTTTACATATATCGACTCATTTATCCCTAACCACCACCTGAGGCAAATATTCTTATTATCCCATTTTACAGATGAGAGAACAGGCATTTGTCCCAGGTCACACAGCCAATAAGTGATAAGGCCAGGATTCGCACCTAGGCTTGATGGAGGTGGGGATGGGCAGTAGAAAGCAGTATTCCATGGTTTAGGCTTCATTGCTCTTCCCACTAGAAGCCACAGGAGGCTGGTGCAGTAGTTCCAGTCTGAGGTGGTGGAGCCCAAGCCTGGAGGAGGGAATAAAGAAGTCAAACACATTTGAGATGAATAAAAATGACCCCTGCCATGTCCTGAGTACCTTTACGCACCAAGTGCATCCTGCGCTGTATCACATTTAACCACCACCTCCCCCCCAGAACTCGTATGAAGTGGATATAATGATTTATATCCATTTTACAAATGAGAAAATGGAGACACAGCACATCCTGGGCACATGGCAAATTCCTGGCTGAACCAGGATTTGAACTGAGTATGTCTGAGCCCAAAGACAACTCTTAGCACAAGAGCTCTGTAGCACCTCCAAACCTCACAGCCTTTTTGAGCCGGATATAAAGGTACACACCATGATTCTATGCATACGAAGTTTTAAGAACACTAAATTAATCCATGCCAATAGAAGTCAGGAGGATGATTATCTCATGAGTGTGGGGGCCAAGGAGTGTTGCCTGGGAAGAGAGACAAGGAAGCACCCTGTGACTCCAGAAATGTTCCGTCTTGATCTGGGTGGTGGTTCATGGGTGCATCTTTATGCAAAAATTCCCATCCCCCTCGGGAGCGGTGGGACTTAGGTTGCAGAGGATGAGGGAGGTGGGGGTACTGGGAAGCATGCCCCCTTCCAAGGCTCTGTACTAATTTTGACTTTGTGTAATTATTTTCTTTTTCTTTCTTTCTTACATTTCTTTAAATTGTTTTGAAATCTTTAAAACAATTTAAAGGTTTTATTTATTTATTTTTAGAGAAGGGGAAAGGAGGGAGAGAAACATGCCCCCAAGGACCTGGCCTGCAACCCAGGCACATGCCCTGATGGGGAACTGAACCAGCAACCTTTTGGTCCACAGGTAGACAATCCACTGAGCCATACCAGGCAGGGCTATTTTCTTTTCCTTAAAGAGAGCCCTCATTATTGAAGCTTCAGGCCCTACAAAATCTGAATCTGCCCTGGCTCAGAAGTGGCTGGGAGGTTGTTTGCTCCATCATTAGATCCAAAGTAGAGGGATGCTTATTAATAGCTTAACCCCCACCCCAGCTCATGACAGGGCTTCCTGGGTTCCTCATCACACACACCCCCACCACCCGTGCAGTGTACAGCAGACCCTGGGAAGCTCTCAGCAGCCTGGGAAGAACAGGGATGTCTGCCCTTCTCAACTCAAATTAAACACAGGCTGTCTTTCTGGCCCCTCCAGCTCTCTGCCTCCTCTCCATGCCCTCCTCCCTCTTCTTTTGTCTGCGGCCTCCCCACCTCCGCTTTCCCCCACTCACCCCCCGAGAGCAGCCTCCTTCCCCAGCCTACCCTGCATAGAGTCAGGACCCAGAGCCTTCCCCACAGCAGAGCGAGAATGACTCTTAGCTCTAGGGGAGCCAGGAGTCCAAGCTCAGGCTCGAATGCTGTCTTGTTTGGTGGCCCCGGCCTGTCACTTCTTCTCTGTGAACATTAGTTTCCCTGTCTCCCATTTATGCATATCCTGGGTCATGGGCTCCTTGTCTTGAATTACACTGGTATCTCCTGAGTCAGGAAGCAGGTAGACAAGAGGACCCATCTTGGGGACCTTGGATGGAAGTATCTCAGGTGCCTCGTCATTGGGTGAGCAGAGGAAGTGGGCTTTGGATGGGGTCTCATTGTTCACTAGCTCAGGACTCGCTACCCAGGTTTTTGGGGACCTCTCTGCCCCCTCTACGCTGGCAGCAGGGTGGGGGGCAATCACCCTCCTAACCCTCCTGCCTTCCCTGTCTTGCTTTCAGGCTGTGATCTTTTCTTTAGCTATTGATAAGCACCATCCCCTCCCTAAACACATCACAGCCACACCCTGTGTATGAAGAGAGCATTTAAGCAGGTGTTTAATATACAAAACGGGGGGAAGGCAGAGACAAATGTATTTGAAAAAATAAAGAAAATAAATTAAATTTAAAAAAAGAAAAAATATACAAAACAAAAATAGCAGTTATTTTATTTAATGGATCCCCAACAACTTGAAGTTGTCTGTTTGTGACCTCTCACCCCGGGGCCTAAATATGCCTGCTGCCTTCTGTGGCAAAAGTGTGGCCACCCTTGCCCTGGCTGGTGTGGCTCAGCAGAAGGAGTGTCAGCCTGCGAATCAAAGGGTCACTGGTTCAATTTCCAGTCAGGGCACATGCCTGGGTTGTGGGCCAGGTCACCAGTTGGGGATGCCTGAGAGGCAACCACACATTGATGTTTCTCTCCCTTTCTCCAAAAATAAAAAATAAAAAAGTATGGCCACCTAATAGCCATTCAAACATATTTATAAGTAGTTCCTTACCCTGCTTTATCAAAAGCCACATGCAGGCCCTCCCCCACACCCCCAAACTTCCCACTGATGGGGCCTCATGGAGGAAGAGAGGAGACAGCACTCTGCATTCTACATTCTGGGTTACAGCCTGCTTTTCCCCCTTGGTGTTTTCACTGATTGCTTTTTTAAAAAATGACCTCTTTTACTGGGGAAATGCATCTCCCGCCATTAGCACACTTTCTATGAGATCCATCTCTCTCCACCTCGTTACCCCTGTTGCTGGCCCAATTTTCGAATGAACCTCATTGTAAGAGTGCCCACCTCCTTCCTTGAGAAGGAAGATCAAATCCTCTGCTATTGCTGTGCCATCACTCTTCATTCCTGTGTTCTTCTCCTCCGACTGCAGCAGGGAAATCCTGGTCGGTGTAATTGGACTATAATGAGGTTGAGTTTTGTGAATTTTTTCTTTACTCTTTATTACACAAGAGATAGAGTGTACAGCCTTAAATACTTCTATTATTATTAAAAGACCAGAATAAGTGAATTAAGTATTCAACCTAAAAAATGAGAAAAACAGCAATACAATAAAAGAAGCAGAAAAAGATAAGATGAAAGTTGACATTAATGAATAGAAAAAAATACTAAAAGGATACATAAAATTTGTTTGAAAACATAATATGAGAAAATCTTAATGAAAGGCAAGTCTGAGGGAAAAAAAGCAAAGAGGGGAAGCAAAACTATGAGTCTCTGGCTGTGTAGTTCAATTGGTTAGAACATTGTCCTGAAACACCAAGGATGCGGGTTCAATCCCCAGTCAGGGCACATACAAGAATCAACCAATGAAAGCATAAATAAGTAGAAAAACAAATCAATGTCTCTCTCTCTCTCAAAAATTAATAAAAAAAATTTTAATGTGGTGTGTGTATGCACGTGTGTTTGATTCAGAGAAGCAGGGCCACTATGAGTGGTATAAAATAAGGGATTTGTAACAGGGACTAGACCTCATGCAATTGTGGGTGCTGGTGGAATAGACTGTGCAAGGCCTCTGCACCTGCCAGTAGTTGGAAAGGAGAAATGAATGTGTTCAGGGAGAGCAAGAACACACCTGTCTCTTACCCTCTCCAACCTCAACAACACAGGTGACCTGCAGGAGATAGGGTGTCCTTTACTGCAGAGATGCATACATACCTGGCTCAGGACTCAGAGAAGCCGAAGGAGGAGACCTGGCAGAAACCAGAGAAGACACATGCCCAGGTATTGGCCCAACCCAATGGTAAGGCAAGTTAGAAGCTCAGTGACAACCACGTGCCAGCTACAGGAGAGCCTGAGGCCTTCCACCAAAGTACAAAGCATAAAAAATGGCTGCTCCTTCCAAATCTTGAGTGAATTTATTTTGTGGCCAACCTTACTTGGAACCACACAGGGAAGAGAATTCTAGGAAACTTGGTTTCAGCTGAGCTGACACAGTACAAAGAAGAGTATGAGCGTGCATGAGTGAGAGCACACAAATGTGACAAAATGTTAACTGGTGACTCTAAATAAAGAGTGTTCAACTTTTCTGTAGATTTGAAATTTTTAATAAAAAGTTGGAGGTGATAAAAGGCACCAGGCCTAGATGGTTTTACAACTGAGTTTTATCTAGTCTTTAAAGGTCAGATTTCTCCTTTTATACAAACTATTCTAGATTATAGAAAAATATAGAATGTTCCCAATCCATTCTACTAACACTACTTTAGTACCAAAACACATTTTTTTTTTTTTAAAGAAAAACCATAGGCTATTTTCACTTTTGGGTCCCCTCTTCACCCCCAAGAATACGAGATTTTGTCACTAGGAACACAGCCAACTTAATTCACTACATAAAAAATTAAAGAAGAAACAACATGAATAACTTTTTTGACCAGAAAAATATATTTAAGTATTGAGTGATTGCCTGTATCATGCTGTACACACCAGGAAGGCTACAGGCTTGTACAATGGAGTTCCTACCCTCCAGGAACTCACAGGTCTCTTGCTGAGTGTTCTATCGATCAGATGATGGTGTAAAGAGAAACAGCAATTGGGTGCTAATGTGTAAATAATCACATTCCAAATGGTGGGGCGTGAGGAGTGAGGGTGAATGAGGACTCAGGGCTGAGGCGTTTGAGCCAGAAATGAAATGTGAGCTCTCAGCCCTTTACAGATAGGATGGAGGCCCAGAGAGGAGACAGGACTTACCCAAGATCACGGAACTCCCATCCAGCCAGGAGAGCGTCTCCTTGAGGTAATTCCACAGATCTGGAAAGCAAAGGCCGAGCAGGGAAAATGTTCCAAAACCAGGCTGGCACCACCCCCTGCAGGTAAACAGGAGGAACAGCAGGGCCCTGAGGGCCACGACTAGGGTACTGGTATTGCATTTTCCCTTTTCGCCCCACGCTCCAACGTGATTCTGGCACAGTACTGTGATGAATCCTCGTTTTGTTTAAAATTTCGGTTCATCATGGAATTTTTGGCCCTAATTTTAATTTTGATTTTTAAAAAATATATCAGCCCTGGCTGGGTAGCCCCATTGTTCAGCTATGCCAAGGTTGTAGGTTCTATCCTCAGTCAGGGCACATACAGGAATCAACAGTGAGTGCAGAAATAAGTGGAACAACAAATCGATGTCTGTCTGTCTCTCTGTCTCTCTTAAATCATAAATAAAAATTTAAAAATATATTATAACAAACAATTATTTGTCGTGATTTCTAAGGTTTTTGGCAACCCCGCCCTTAAATTTTGCACCCTAGGCTAGAACCTCAGTGCTTTCCATTCCCATTCCTCCCCCAACCCAGTGCTGGCACCTCATCAGAGAGCCTCGCCTCTTCTGTAAGAACGCAGGCCAGACCCTCCCTCCCTCCCTCCCTCCTTCCTTCCTTCCTTCCTTCCTTCCCTCCCTCCCTCCCCCCCCCCCCCCCCCCCCCCCCCTCCCTTCCCAGCTCCTCTGTGCCTCGTGCTGCACACGCAGGTAGGGAGTGTCTCTGCCCTCAGGCAGCTGTCAAGAAAGGAGGCATCCAAAAAATGCAACAACAATAAAAAAGTGTTATGAGAGCTTTAAATGGACAAGAGAAGAAGGATGGCATCTGGGATCAGGGGAGGAGAAGGGTTTGGGTGGATTCTGCCCCAGTTCCCACCCCTGCCTGCTGCCTCGTCTATGTTTGAACCACAAATAATAAGTTAGCAAGTACTTGCCATGTGCCTAGCAATACTCTGCAAGCAATGAACACCCTTGTGAGGGGGGCACCACTTTTACCTTCGTGTGCAAATGAGGAAACTGAGGCTCAGAGACGTAGAGTCACTTACTCTGAGTTCCACACTGGTAAGCGGCAGAGCAGTGATTTGATCTGCGGTTTGCCTGACTCAACGCTCATTCCTTTATTTATTTATTTAGTTTGGTTGTCAAATAATCTGTCATGGAAATAGTTCCCTTTGTTGTTCTTAAGTAGCCAGACATTCCACCGCACCGCTGTTGATGTCATCTACGATGTCATGAGGGGGACGGCCGTGGACGGTGCAGCACGCACACCTGGTGGTCCGCAGGATCTCTTTAATGGCTCCAGAGAGTTCAAAAGATCGGTGACGCATCTGTTGGGCAAGTTGACAGTCTCATTAAAAGTGACATTTCCACTGTGCTTGATGTTTTTGGTGGCTTTTTTTTTTTTTTTTTTTTTTGCGCTTCTTTCTGTCTTGTGATGGCTCTTTAAGGGCTTTGATGATCAGGGCAGAGGCAGGAGGCACTACCTCAGTCGGGGCCTGTCTGCTCTGAATGGTTAGTTTCACTGTAATCCTCAGACCCTTCCAATGCCTGGGTGCTTTGGCAATATTATCACCAATTTTTTTTTTGGAGAGAGACCCTGGAGACTGATGTTGGGGGCCAGGGCAGATTTGGCACCGACTTCCCCACCGGTGCTCCTCAGGTATATGACTTTGATCTTGGGGTTGAACTTGGGCAGTACGGTGGAGGCAGTTGATGTAGATGAACCCAGATTCAGGGCAACTGAAGAAAGTTGCACCTGTTGATGCCGAATCTTGTAATCATTAAGCCACACTTGTTTATTCAACAAATATTTTTGCATGCCTGCTCTGTGACAGACTTGTTTTAGTGCCTGGGATACAGTAGTAAAAGAAATGGTTAAAAATCTCTCCCCCTATCATGCAGCATTCGCTCTGGTAAGATGATCAATAAACATGTAATGAAACAAGCAAGATAAGCTCAGATAACAAAAAGCATTATTTAAAAAACACTAAAGAAGGGTAATGGTAGATAATCTGGGTCGTCAGGAAGCCTCTCTGAAGGGTGCATCTGAGATGAGACCTGAATGCTAAGGGATCTATCAAGTGGTTGCCTGGGAGAAAAGTGTCTCAGGCAGAGGGAACAGGGAGTGCAAAGGCCCTGGGGTAGGCCTGAGATGGGTACATGTACAGAGCAGACTTATGGCTGAAAAACAGTGAAGGAGGAGTAAGGAGGAGGTGATGAGGTCTGGGGCTAGGTCATGGAGGGCTTAGCAGGCCATGATAAAGAACCCGGACTTTATTCCCATAACAAAGGAAAGCCGTTGGAAGTGTTTTAGCAGGAAGGTGGTGGGGTGTGAGTCACCATTTTCCAAGATCACTCTAGTCCACAGTTTCTCGGCCTTGGCACTACTGGCATTGGGGCGCTGTAGGACCCTCAGCAGCGTTCCTGGCCTCTGTCCACTAGGTGTCAGGAGTACACCCCCAAGTTGTGACAACTCACAGTGTCTCCAGACATTGCCGGATGTCCCCAGGAAGGACAAATATTGCTCCTAGGTGAGAATGACTGCTGTAGTCATAACAGCAAAGAAGGAATGTGGGAATGTTCCCAACTGACAGAGATTGCAGAGACATGACAGCAAAGTACAGAATCTGATCTTAGATTAGATCCTGCGCTGGAGAAGGAAGAAGGCTGGCAAGGTGCTATTGAGTCAGCTAATAAAGTAAGAATGGGAAAGGCAGAGTAAATAAAAAGTATCAAATTAATATTAATTCTACTTAAGTTGAAAACTGTAAGAGAAGATCCCTGTGCTTGGGAAATACACACTGGAGTGTTTAGGAATAAAGAAGCCTAATGTATAAAGTCTACACTCAAATGATTCTGAAGAAATTATACACATATATACATATAATTTGTGAACGTTATGTGTGTATATGTGTACATAAAATCCCATGCTATGTGTGTACAGATAAAAGCAAGTGTAGATAGATAGATAGATGCGTAGATATATAGCTAGATTCCCATGATATAAAATAATAGTTTGAGTAAAGTTTATACAAATGTGTTCTTTGTACTATTTTTATTCTTGAAACTTTTCTGTAAGTTGGAAATTTTATCCAAATAAAAAGTTTCAAAGATCACTCTACCCTATGCGTGACTGGCAGGCTGTAAGTTGGTACAAGCACTTTGGAAAGCTAAGCAGCAGTACCTGCAAAGGCCTCCAATGCACTACCTCCCCTGTGACCCAGTAGTTCCACTTCTGGGCATGTGCCCAACAAGAATGACTTGAGTCAACCTAAAGACTTGTACCAGAAGGTACACGACAGTGTATTTTTAAAAAAAAATTTTATTTATTTACTTTTTAGAAAGAGGGGAAGAGAAGGAGAAAGAGAGGGAGAGAAACATCAATGGTGGAGATACATGGATGGGTTGCCTCTCGCACGCCCCCAATTGGGGGACCTGGCCCACAACACAGGCATGTGCCCAGACTGGCAACTTTTTGGTTCACAGGTTAGTGCTCAATCCATTGAGCCACACCAGCCAGGGCACAGTGTATTCTTAATAGCCTCAAACTGGAAGCAACCCACATATCTCTCAGGAGTAGAATTGGTAAACGGATGGTAGCTCACTTCCTCACTGAACATTGCCCAACAATAAAAGAACAACGTGTAGCATGACACCATGGGTGAATCTCAAAAACACGATGCTGCGTGTAATAAGCCAGAAACAAAAGACTGCACACTATATGGTCATTTCATTGCTTTGCACTTTAACAACAGGCCAAACTGACCTATGATGATAGAAATTAGAACACTGGTTACCTTTGGGAGAACAGGAACCCATCCGTGAGTGGATGTTCCATGTGTGACTGCATACATAAAAACGTGTCCAGCTGGGCACTTAAGATTTGTGCAATTTACTGTATATATCTTAAATATAATAATAATAATAATAATAATAATAAAAGATTACCCTAGCTTCTGTGTAGTGGTCCAGACAGACAGCAGAAAAGCCAGCTGGGAGGCTGTGACAAAGACGGGGGAAGAAGGGAGGATCAGCCTGGAGCAGCCACAGGATAAAAGGCAGAGGTGGCGTGAAATGAGAGAAAAAGGGGCTCGAGGGTGAGCCCTGGTTGAACAGCTGGGTGGGTGGTAGTCCTGGTGACTGAACTGGGAGGCCTGGAGGAGGAGCAGGACCTGCGGACCCCTGCCCTGCCCGTATTTCCCCAAGCCCTGCCGGCGTCGGACTTCCTTCTGGTCACCACTAGGGGGCAATGGGTTCCTTCCTGGAGGACCAGGCGGTGTGAATCCTGCTTGGAGGCATCTGCCCTTTGGGGCCGCTGTGGAGCCTGGTGCCTGAGTGCTCGGAGCCACCCACAGACACTGTGCTCCATGCAGGGGAATCTTGTAGGATGGGGAGGGAAGGAAATTAAATCCTAAAACCTAGGAATCTGAAAGTCGTGACTCCAGCCCTTCCACGGTTCCCCTTTATGTTCAGGATGGAGCCAGGCTCCTTCAGATGGTCACAAGGCCTTGCTGCCAGGGCTGTCCTCCTCACCTGCCTCCCCTGGACCGCAGTCCTGCCTCAGGCAAGGGACAGCTGCCTGCGAGTGCCCCCTCCCACACAAGTGCTGTTTGGGCAGCCCGATGCCCTTTCCTCTGGGCATCCTTCCCACCCCTCTGGGATCGCTGCCTCCAGGACCCTTTCCTCACCCAAAATGTGGGTCAGGCGTGCTTCCTATTCCTCTCATCACAGCTCTTTTTTCCCTAAATGATGTTAGTCAGTCTACTTGTCTGACTCCGCAGCGCATCTGTGGCTCCAAAAGGTGGGACAGGGCCGCCAGGAATATTTGTTGAATGAATGAAAGAACAAATGAAGGAGCGAGTGAATCTGAGGTTGTAAGAGGATAGCATCTCAGCTAATCCACCTGCAGCTTCCAAGTTAGAGGCCTGAGTGTAAGTACTGCCACCTGTGAGCAGTGTGACCATGGCGACTGTCTTACTCTCTTGTCCCAATCTGCTCGTCTACGTATCACAGTTGTACACATTCAGTGATATGATGCATGCATGTCGGCCCCTTAGCCTAAAATCTGCACATATCCTATGCTCCCCCCAAAAAGAGGATTTTTTTTCTGGGTAAAAACTAGTAAATGTGTGTGTGCATCCGATGATATCTGCTTGAGCTATACAATAAACTGTTAGCTAATGCCAGGGAGGGAAATTGGGAGAATAAGGTAAAATTTTTCATCGACTTTATGTATTTCTGTAGTTGAATGTCTTACCTTACACGTGTTTCACTTTTGTAATAACACAAAGTTTAAAGGAAAAAATAAAATTCAGTGAGCATATCAAAGAATGCTGAACGTGATGAGTCATAAGTCATGAGAGAAATGCAAAACAAAACCACATGAAATACCACTGCTCATCACCAGAAAGGCTAAAATTAAAAGGCTTGACGATAACAAACTTGGCAAGAATGTGGAGTGACTCGAACTCTCAGACATTGTTGGTGGGGGTGTAAAGTGGCACAATGATTTTGAAAAAAATGTTTGACAGTTTATAGTAATAAGCCATACTTCCCCTATGAACGAGAAATTCCACTCCTAGCTATGACGCAGGCACCAGGAGAAATGAAAATCTATGCCCACCAAAGACTTGTAACAAACGTTTGTAGCGTCGCCTGCCTGGTGTGGCTCGGTGGGTTGGGTTGGGCGTCGTCCCCCAGACTGAAGGGCAGCCGGTTCAATTCCTGGTTAGGGCACATGCCTGGGTTGTGGGCCGGGTCCTTAATCACTAAGGGACACAGATTGTGTGTCCCAAATACGTGAACAGAACTGATGCTCCAGGAGCTGAGCCATCTGTGTCCGGGGCACCACACACCCCGGCACCCCGTGCACCCTGCAGGGCATGTCGGCTGCAGGGCACTGCGCCTGATGATAAGGGTCCAGGTGGCTCAGAGAACATCCTGGGCTTTTCTCTATCTGCCCGGTGTGCGCTCCCGACCTGCGGTTCTGACCTTGCCTCTCTTGGGGCTTTTGGGCCCCAGGCTCGTCCAGGGAGCCCCAGCCCAGAGGTGTCCCCAGGAATTCTGTGGGATCAGGAGCCCCGGCAGGCTGGTGGGGGAGGGCCGTGAGCAGGGGCAGCCGGGCCTGCCAGCCTGCAAACTGAACTGCACCCTTTGGCTCCACGGTCGGACCGACCCTGGCAGCCATATTTGGGCTTTAAGCGGCTTTGGCCCGCCCCCCCCCCCGTCCCCCCCATCCCCCCGCCCCCGCCCGTCCCTCCGTCGACTTGGTGTGGCTACGCTACCTGCAAGGTCTTCCTTGGAAGAGACGAGCCTTGGAGAGCTGCTCCGTGGTTCAATTCTGAGCGACAGTCTGAAAACACAAAGATTGTTCACAGGATCAGATGGGCCCTGGTGTGTCAGAGGGGGAGCCGCGCAGGACCGTGTTTGCAATGGGTAGACGGGATTGCTGTTAGGGCCAATGACGGTCATGAAACCCAGGAATGCTCTGAGGTCCGCTCCAGAGCACAGCCACTTCCTTCCGGGTCCGCAGGGGACTTCCGTGACCAAGAAATAATGGTAAAGGATGACGGAGCAAAATGAGTAACGATGGCCCGTCACCTGCTGGGCACCAGTGCGTTGTGTTCATTCTCAGGACAAGCCTATGAACTAGGCAGGCGCATCATCCCCCTCTTGTAAACGAGGGAGCTGAGGGGTAGTGAGCTGAAGTAGCTATTCGGATTCACAGGCAGCAAGTGGTGGAGCAGGGGATCAAATCCCAGGGAGTTTGAACCCAAACCTTTTTTTTTTTTTCTTTTAATTCTCACCCAAGGGCGTGCTTATTGATTTTGGAGAGAGGGGAAGGGAGGGATAGAGAGAGGGAGAGAAATATCGATCTGTTGCCTCTCTTATGCATCCTGACTCAGGACCAAACCCACAACCTAGGCATGTGCCCTGACTAGGAATCAAACCTCCAACCTTTTAGTTTCTGAGATGACACTCCAACCAACTGAGCCACGCTGGCCAGGGCCCACACTGGGGCTTTTAATCGTCACGCAGCACTCCCCCTCGCTTGCCCCCAGAAGGACAGGAGGCAGTGGGCATATTATGAGGATTGGTACCTCAGTATTATTATTATTTTCAATTAAGTCCTGCCTGGTGTGGCTCAGTGGGTTGGCTGTCGTCCTGCACACCGAAAGGTCGCTGGTATGATTGCCGGTCAGGGCACAAGCTTGGGTTGTGGGACAGGACTCTGCTTGGGGGCATGTGAGAAGCAACTGATAAATGTTTCTCTCACAGATTGTTTCTCTCCCTCTTTTTCTCCTTCCCTTTCCCCTCTCTAAAAATAAATAAATAAAATCTTTAAAAAAAAATGCTTGTAGCATCTTTATTTACAATAGCCCCGAACTGGGAACAATGGGAGGATGGATAAACACTCCCCAGTGCATGTCTACAGTAGTGGAACACTACACAGCAAGAAAGGGAATCATCTACTGATCCAGGCAACAACATGGGTTACTCTTGGAGATGTAATGGTGAGCAAAAGAAGCCAGACACAAAAGGAAATGTATTGCATTGCTGTTTAATTTCATTTATGTGAAGCTCTAGGACAAACGAAACAGATTTATGATGGTAACAGTCAAAATAGTGGTTACCTTTGGGGAAACAGGGCCTGACAGAAAAGGACACTCTGGGGTTCTGGAAATATTTCATGTCTTGATCTGGGTGACGGTTGCACACGTGCACACCTAGATCTGAATCCAGCCAGCTCTGCACAGAAGTTCACAGCAGCTTTATCTGGAATAGCTTAACACTGGAAACAACTCAAATGGTCATCAACAGGCAAGTGGGTAAAGAAACTGTGGTACAGCCATACAGCGTAAGACAAGCCAGCAATACAAAGGAACGGGCTATTAATACACACAACAGCATGGACGGATCTCAAAACAATGATACTGAGTTTTTAAAAAGCCAAACAAAAAAGAGTAGCATGGTATGACTCATTTATAGACAATGCTAGACAATGCAAACTAATGGACAGGGATGGAAATCAGAGCAATTGTTGCCTTGTTTGCTGTCAGGGGGAGAGGGAGGGAGAGGGACCAGGGTAAACTTTGGGGGTGCTGGTTTCTTATCTTTACTGTGTTGATGGTTTACAGATGTATTCATATGCCAAAAATCATTGAGTTTTACACTTTAAATATGTGAAGCTTACTCTGTGTTAATTCTACTTCAATAAAGCTGCAAAAACATTTTTAATAACTCATTGAGAATTGAGCATTTGATGTATGTAAAATTAGGCATCAACGAATAAAAGACAAGAAAAGAAGAAATTGTCCACCTAACTTTTTTTTAATCTTTTTAAAAATTTATTTTTTAAATATATTTGTAGAAACAGGGAAGGAAGGGAGAAAGAGAGGGAGAGGAACATCAATGTGTGAGAGATAACATAGTTGCCTCTCACACACGCCCCCAACTGGGGACCTGGCCTGCAACCCAGGCATGTGCCGTGACTGGTAATCGAACAGCTGACCTTTCTATTCGCCGCTCAGGCCGGCGTTCAGTCCACTGAGCCACAGCAGCCGGGGCAAGGCTTTTATTCCTATTAAACAGCTCCGTATCCATTTGCAGACATGGGTCCCGGGTCTAGCAGTGGAGATGGAAGGCTCCTATTTAATGGATTCAGACACCGTGGTTCTGCCTGGCTCTGCCAGTGAAAATGCTGTGTGTCTGTTTCCCCATCTGTCCTACCAGCGGAGAGAAGGGCTGCGGTGGGAGGCAGACCCAAGCTGTAAAACGGGCTTCCCCACGTCCCACCCCCGACTGCCCTGCCCTCGCAGGGCTTGTGCTTCCTCGTCTGCAGCGTGGAGATAGTAACCGTGGCAGGGCTATCGTGAGGATAACACATCCAAAGCCTGGCCACGTGCCTGACACACAGGAGCCACGGGGTGTCGTATCCATGTTATTACTATCATGATTACTAAATGAGGAGTGAAAACAACAGCTGCGTCCCTGGCCAAGGAAGATTCAAGCCTAGTGAGACAATGTGTCTTTTTAAAATTAAATGTATGGGGGTTACATTGGTTAATGAAATTATATAGGTTTCAAATGTACAGTTCTATAATACATCACCTAGAGATGGCATTGTGTTTACCACCCAAAGTCAAATCTCCTTCCATCACCTTATATTTGACCCCTTTACCTTTTACTAACTGCCTCCTCCTACCCCTCTTTCCCTCTAGTAACCACCATCCTGTTGTCTGTGTCTATGAGTTGTTGTTTTTTTTTTGTCTTGTTAGTTTGTGTCTTTCAGTTTTAATTCTTGACTTTTTTCATCTGACATTTTGCTTAGCATGATATTCTCAAGATCCATCCACATTGTCACAAATGGCAGTACTTCATCCTTTCTTATGGCCGGGTAGTATTCCACTGTATATACGTACCGCATCTTCTTTATCCAATCTTCCACTGAAGGACATTTTGGCTGTTTCTATGTCTTGGCCACTGTGAGTAATGCTGCAGTGAACAGAGGGGTCCATGTATCTTTATGAATAAGTGTCTTCACATTTCTCTGGTAGATACCCAGCAGAGGGATTGCTGGGTCATATGGTAGCTCTAGTCTTAGTTTTTTTGAGGAACCTCTATACTGTTTTCCATAGTGGCTGTTTCAATTTACATTCCCACCAGCAGCAAGCAAGGATTCCTTTTTATCTACAACCTCTCCTGCACTTGTTACTACTTGTGTTGTTGATGGCAACTTTTTAACAGATATGAGGTGGTATCTCATAGCAGTTTAGATTTACATTTCCACAGTAGCTAGCAAAGTTAAGTATCTTTTTGTCCATCAGAAGGAGACAATATATCTTAAAACTGCTTGGAACATTGAGAGATGCTTATGAAGTCTGAACGATCTCCTTCACAATGTGACCAGAGAGCAGAGGGGTTGCAGGCTTGGATTTGAGGGTGGGGGGAGAGCGTTCTGTCCCTGGGCGGGACTGGCCACTCAGCAGAATGCTCAGCATCTCTGACCTTCAGGCACTAAATGCCAGTAGCCGGTCCCCCACCCCCACAGACACCAGACATAGTGATGATTAAACACACCCCCCTACACACATTTCCAAGTGCCCCCCCCCCACCCGAGGAGGAGGTACCGCCCTGCGGCGGCCTCATTGCTCAGGGCTCCCTGCAAAGCACACAGGTCAACCCCTCTGCAGATCTGCCGGGTGGACTGGGTGAGGGGGGCTGAATCCAGTCTGTGCTGCGCTTGGGGAGCGAGCTGGAGCCCTGGCTCGAGACTGCTGTCATTGACTTTGCCAGTTTTCACGGACGTGCCATGCAGGGTAGGACAGCCCATGCCTCGCGTGCTGCCTGTCCTGGGTCACTGATCAGTGCTTGTTCATGTTGCGGCCACCCTGGGCACTCCTTACATCTCTCCCTCTCCCTCCTCCACCCACCATCCTCTTGGACTTCTTGTTCCTCCCCCAGCAATGAGCAACAGCTTCTGTCCCCCAGGTTCTCTCCCCAAGAAGGGTGGAAACCAAGCCTCTATCACCCCTGGGACGCTGGCATTCAGAACCCTGGACTATTCTCATTCTATCTGAAAGGCCCAGTGAAGAGAAAAATCAGCAAGACTTAAGGAGAGAGGAAGGGAGGCCAGCCAGGCTGGGGTGAAGGGGGCCCCACCCCAGCAGGCCCGGCCCGGCTTTACCACAAGCTTAGTCACTCGCAGGCTTGGGTGGCTGGCGCTGCCACCCTGGCCAGGATCTGAATCACCAGCTGGTGAGGGGTAGCTTCAGCCCAACAGGAAACCAAGCTTGACATGGAAGAAGTGGGTGGGGGCTGGCGAGGCCTGAAACCCCTCCTGGCTGACCCTGGAGGAACTGGGAGTGACTGTTAACACTGGCTCAGCAGCAAGCGTCCCTCCAGGACTTGCCAGGGAGAGGCAGGGACTGCGCCTGGCTCGGGCACCTGCTCTTGGGGGCTCTCACTCTGCTGGGTGGGGTGAGGTAGGAGGCCAGTCTTGTGCACAAGTCACCACGATATAAGGGTTTATCTGAGTTATTGAAAACGGACGTTTATTTGAAATGATATATAATTTTTAATTATTTCCTTCTTTATTACTTGAATGCAAGTATATAACAAAGCAATAATTAGACTAGCGAACAGTGGCAATTAGCAATAGTCAGGAGCAGGGTAAGGGTTTCTTGACAAGGACATATGACAGGCACATGGCAAGTGCCAGGGGAACGCTGGCTGCTGTGATCATGTCATCAGGGCAATTTGTCACCGTGTGTCAAAAACCTCAAAAGGAGGTTTATACCAGTAATTTCACTTCTAGGAATTTATCTAATTAAGAAAAGAGGCATCTAGTCATAGGTAAATAGTTTAATGGGCCATACAATGGAATATAATGCAGCCCTTAAAAATTAGTAGAATTAACACATTCATTAGTACAGAAAGATGTTCATGCCCTGGCTGGTATGACTCAGTGGATTGAGTGCCAGCCTAGGAACTCAAAGGTCGCCAGTTCAATTCCCAGTCAGGGCACGTGCTTGAGTTGTGGGTCAGGTCCCCAACTGGGGGTGTGGGAGAGGCAGCCAATGGATGTTTCTCTCTCTCTTTCTTCCTCCCTTCCCTCTCTCTAAAAAATAAATAAAATTTAAAAAAGGAAGATGTTCCTATTATAGTGCTAAGTGAGAAACAAAAACAGGCGGGGAAACAGCGGGCATAGCAGAGAACCCCGCCCGTCTGGTGTCTGAGAACTAGATGAGCCCACGGCGCTGGGTCTGGAGGGCCGCATGTCGCAGCTCTGAGACAAGCAGGGCTCTGTGGGGGTCTTATCTTCACCTCTGACTTGCTGTGTGGCCTTGGATGGGCCACGTAACCTTCCTGAGCCTCCGTTTTCCCTCCTATAACGTGAGTGCCCTCCAGCAGGGGGCCGTGGGGAAGAGGAAAGAGGCCGGGCTGGGATCCGCATGAGCCCACCATGAATGAAAGCGTTAGTTGTTTTTATTATCCCCTTGTGATTATTTCTCACTCCCTGCCTATTTGCTGGCACTTGGACACTCCTTTATCTGACTTTGGTGCTGTTGGGTCGTACCTGGCCTCATGACCTGGGGAGGTGGTAAGCACCCCGTTCCTGGAGGTAGGCAAGAGGAAGCGCCACATGGCAGAGTCGCTCTGGAGCAGAGCCTGCTCTCAGCTGGGGAGTCAAGTGGGTGTGGCACTGCAGGCAGAAGCCGGCCGAGCCAACGGGGCCAGGTGGATGTCTAGGCATTCCCCTCCAGGCCCAGGACAGCATTCTGCACATTGCAGGTGCTCGCCCAAGCTCCCATTACATCTGACGTTAGGAATGTCATGTTGAATGAGGACAGTCCTTGTCATCACAGAGGAAGATCTAGTTAAACAAATAACCCTGCAAAATAATTACAAATGTGCCGACTGCGATGAAGATGCTGGGGGAGGTGGGGGCAGGAAAGGCCTTTCTGATGAAGGGCCGTTTTAGCTGAGGTCTGGGGATATTTGGTGCTTGGTGGGGCAAAATGGGAAAAGGGAGTCAGCGTGTGCGTGAGCCCTGACGTAGGAGGGAGCAGGGCCAGTATGAGGATGTGAAAGTTCAGGCAAGGGCGAGAGGAAGAGGGGTGAGGGGGAGGCTGGCAGGTGCGCTGATGTCACCTTTAGGGTCTGGATCTGCCTTTATCTCGAGAACAGGGGAGCCACTGAAGGTTTGAAGCAGGGGAAGGACACGGTCGTATTTGTGTTCTAGGACTATCCAGGCAGCTGCCAGTGAGGGACAAATGGGAGGCTGGAGGCAGGAGGCCATGCAAAGACTGGGCAGTCCACCAGCATGGCGGTCATGGGGCCTGGCCTTGGGTGCGGCGGCGGAGCTGGCCACTGGGAGGAGCAAGAAGGGAGTTTAGCAGCTGGAGGGTAGGTGACAGATGAAACTGGCCGAGCTGTGGCCCAATCCACCACCACCCAACAGCTAATAAAGAGGGGCGGTGCAGGCAGGGTGCCAGTGTCCCTTCCGCGCAACGGGCCATGCCAACTGGGTAAACAGAAGTGGACACATGATATTTCTTAAAAACAAAATCCTGATTCATTCACGCTCCCTGTTGTTTACCCGAGGTGTTTGTTTTTTTGTTTTTTTTTTCCCTCCTGGGGTATTTCAGGTCTGACAGGTTTGAGGGGAGAGCAGAGCTAGAGCTCAGAGCCAACTGGGAGAGAGAGGGACCCATGGGTCAGGGAAGGTATCTGTCCTTTCCAGTGAGACCAGGAAGGGTCCTGGCCTGAGACCCTCCTGGATGTTCTGGGGCAAATCCCTTCCCTTCTCCAGGCTTTTCTCCAAGCTCTGGCCTCTACCTTCTGGATCCTTCCTTTCAAAGTAAAGTATTATTATTCTTCACTTTAGATCCTGCTTTCTAAATGTTCTATATAGCCCTGCAGGGAGGCAGGTTGGTAGAAGTCGCTTTCTGACAAAGGAGTTGTAGGGAGGGGCAAGCCCAGCAGGTGGGCAGGGAGAACCTTCCCTCCCTGTTCTTAGAGCTGGACCATTCCCATCCTTTATCTGCAGGCCTGGTATCTCCCTGCTGGCTCTGCGGCCTGGGTCACGGACGGGTGTGGGAGACCTGGTGGACAGAGCTGGCCCTAGAGCCCTAGAAAAGAGCAGACTTGAGAAATTCTTCCTATAGAAAGAATTTTATTTTATTTTATTTTTTAAGATTTAGGCCTCTGCCTCTGATCTATTGAAACAAATTTTCTAAACATGGGGCACAGAAATCTCTATTTTTAAAAAATAGTTTCAATTGATTTTTTTTTGAGAGAGAAAGAGAGACAGAGACATTAATTTGTTGTTCCACTTATTTATGCATTCACTGGTTGATTCTTGTATGTGCTCTGACCAGGGATTGAACGCACAACCTTGGCATATTGGGACCACACACTAATCAGTTGAGCTACCTGGCTAGGGCTAGAAAGTATTCCTAAATCTCAATAGAAAAGAAAAAAAGATAGATATCCCAACAGAAAAGCAGGCAGAAGATATGAATTTTCTAAAAAACTCTTACAAATAGCCAATAAATGCATGAAAAGATGCTTTAATTACTTAGAACTAAAACCTGAACCTCAAAATGGCCTCAAGTGAATGCACCTGCCTGTCCATGGAGACAGCCTGAGGGAGCCAAGCTCTGGCCCAGATGTTGGCTTGGTTAGTTCAGGCCAAAGTCCGGGCTGTGAGCGGCTCTCAGCCTGACACCTTCTGCAGTGAACAAGATAAAACAGCTTCTTAAAGATAAACCTGAACATCTAGGTGTGAAAGTTTATGTCTGTGGTCTTTCATTTCTTTTAAGATTTTATTTATTTATTTTTAGAGAGAGGGGAAGGGAGGGAGAAAGTGAGAGAGAAACATTGGTTGCCTCCTGCATGTGCCGGTCCCTAGCTGGGGACCTTTCACTTTGCCGACGATGCCTCACCGAGCCACACTGGTGGCAAGGCCGGCATGGACTTTCTTATGCACAAAGACAAAAAGGAGATTTTGATGAAGAAGTTGTTCAAGGTGAAGTCAGAACGATCATTGAAAAGAAAGCGCAGCTACTTTGAAGAACAGAAATGGATTATGTTGAAGACAAATTATCCAGTGAGTTTGTGTTCAGTAACCCAAACATCAAAGGAACATGGGTTTGTGAAGAAAGCTTTGTTTGACTCCTCCATCTACTCTGGCTATAAGATCCAAGAAAGTCTGAGGAAGCTCTGGGCTTACCGAAGAAATCATGTGAACTGGCATGTGCTTAAGGTTTATAACGCATGGCTGCCTTATGAGGAAAATAAAAAGGATGCATTTTGAACAGGAAAAAAAGAAAAAAAAATAGTCTCACCATTTTAGAGTACAGGAATTCTTCTGACGTGTAACTTCCTGGAATCCTTAACCCTTTTTTTCTGCTTCCTCATATAGTGCTGATGACTGTATTCATTTTTCTTTCCTTTAAAAAAGTCATTCTTCCCCCACTCAATGATCATAACTGGCCTGATTATTTATTTATCTTTTAAAGAAAGATTTTATTTATTTTTAGAGAGAGGGAAAGGGAGGGAGAGAGAGGGAGAGAAACATTGATGTGGAAGAGAAGCATGAATCGGTTGCCTCTTGGACGCCCCCAACCCAGGATCCAGCCCACAACCCCGGCGTGTGCCCCCACCGAGAATTGAACCTGAGACACTTAGGTTTGCAGAACGACGCCCAACTCACTGAGCCAACGCCAGTCAGGGCCTGGCCTGATTTGTTAACATAAAGTAGTGGGATGCTGACAACTTTTAAAGAACTTTACAATTTTCGCAGAATAAAGTTAAAAAAAAAAAAACCTAGACGCTTTGGTGCCCTGGGAGCCTCCCATTGGTCCTACCCATCCAAGGCAGGGACCCCTCTCTTCTCTCCCCTATAGATGTGCCTGGCCCCAGGGTCCCTAAGGACTCCCTCACACTATACTTTTATCTGGCATGCCTCCCCTGTATGCCTACCTATCCAGTGTTTAAATAAGAATTGCTCTGTGCATACAATAGAATATCATCATTTAACAATCTTCACAATTGGTGATTCTTCCAAAAGAGAAATTGTGAGAACTGTAGCCCTGGCTGGTGTGGCTCAGTGGATTGAGCGCTGGCCTGCAAACTGGAAGGTCCCTGGTTCGATTCCTGGTCAGGGCACATGCCTGGGTTGTGGTCTGGGCCCCCCGCCCCTGATTGGGAGCATAGGAGAGGTAACCAATCGATGTTCCTTTCCCTCTCTTTCTCCCTCCCTTCCCACCTCTCTAAAAATAAAACCTTAAAAAAAAATGGTGAGAACTGTAGATGAGGCACCTTTTGGCACTGATTCCTGGTGTGGTACATGCTCCATAAATGGTAGCTTTTTCTGGGTCTTCACAGAGCAGGCTTCTTCTTGCTAATCAGGCTTCAAAGTGTCACCTCCTCAGAGAGGCCTTCCTAGACCACCTTCATAGGTGGGAGCCCCACTCCTATTACTCTACCCGCTCACTTTATTAGCTTCATGTTTATCACTCTGTAGAGCCCATGTTATTGCATTTCTCCTCCCAGCATGAGAACACAACCTCTGCGAGGGCAAAGGCCTTGATTACCTTGTATATTGATGTAGCACCACCACTACCTACCCATATCGCTTGGCACACATAGGTGCTCCATATATTTTATTTTTAAATCAACTTTATTGAAATATTATTTACATATAAGAAAATGCATCCATTCATTGTATAGTTTGAGTTTTAACTCCTATATGACTGTTACTCCAGTCAAGGCATAGACCACTTCCTGTCTTCCCCTGATTTTTTTGTGGCCACTTCCCCTCAACCCCATTCCTAGATAACATTGTGTGTGTGTGTGTGTGTGTGTGTGTGTGAGATGAATGAATCTTGAATTGGAAGGGACTGGCCCCAAGGTCTGCAGGGAGCTATTCACATGCATGTACAACACTCTACAGTTTCTAATGCCATTCCACTTTCACAATCTCATTTACCTCTCACATATGACACCGTGGATGCCCAGAGCGGTGACACTCCACCTGGCAGAAGGTCTCCAAAGCCAAGATGGAGGTTTCCTGGGCCGAAGACCTGGCATGCTGGCGAGTTTGTGGGTGCTCAAGGTTCATTGGCCCAGGTGCACCATGAGGTCTGGCAAAAGGCTGCTTGCGGCCCTCCCTGCGACCCCTAAAGGCCCAGGCCTCCAGTCTGGCTGAGGAGACACCCTGGGTGCACAGATGCCAGCCATTCCAGCTACCCACTCCGAGGGGCAGAGCAGGCCTTTCCAGTCCCTATAGTTTGGGCCGTGGGAAACACCAAATGAGGCCTGTAGGATTACTTGCCTCTGGTTGCTCATGGAAAACCAGACACTGGCTGTCAGAAGGCTTGGCCTCCAGCTGGGTTCTGCCTCTGCCTTGCTGTGTGACATTGGCAAGTCACTTTCCCTCTCGGGGCCTCAGTTTCTGTAAAAGGGAATTAGCAATCCCTGCCAGCTTGACTTCACCCCACCTGATGACTCCGCCACATGAATACATCCTGCCCTTCGAGGGCTGTGCCTCTCCTGCGCCATCCTTGCTCCCTGGAATGCTGTCCCCCGGTATCTGCTCTCAAAAGTCTGGTTTTTCAACTTGTCTTTCTGGTACTACTCCCTCTGGGATTTGTCTCAAATCAGAATGTTCTGCTCCTTCCTGGGGCTTTGATATGTTCTTGAGGGCAGGGACTGTGACAAATGGCAGGTTGAGATGACTGGTTTTGTGCCAGGCACTGCGCTAGTCTCTGCGCCATCTCATTTAATCCTCGCAACAAAGTGTCATTATTCTCATTGGACAAATAAGGAAACTGAGGATCAGAGTAATGCCACTCATCCTGGGTCACAGAGTGGGTAGGACAGCTTGGGCTCCCTCTCATTTCACCTCTAGCATCTTGCAGAGGGCCAAGAAAGCAGGTGTTTATCACCTGTTTGCTGAATGATCGGTAAGCATGACTGAGTGGCTGCATCACATTAATCAACTTCAAACCTCCCTCTGTGGGAGTTCTCATATTCTGTAATGTTAGCTTTTATCATCGTTATTTTCTGCCTGGGTCACATTTACAATAAGAGCTGTCTAATTACAGGGTGGGATGAATGCAGAAGTGGTGAGCTCTCAGTCACTGGGGTCAGGGGCAGGAACTGGATGACCTTGGGGTGCTGTGCAGGAGGCCTGAGTATCAGCAGCCAAGAAAGGCCTCTGCCACCCCAGCCCGCGATCTGGGAATAATGGCTGTCAACCCGTCCATCCTACCTTGGGAGGTCCTGAGGGTAGAGTTGAAACCCATTCCTCTGGTGCTGAGGATCCACCCAACCCCGGCCCCGCACGCCCCGGGCACCCTAAGTCCAAGCCGGTCCGTGGGTTTTGAATCTGTCTTATGCAGACTGTAAATAGCTATTATTTTTTCCATTCCTCACTTGGCCTGACCCACGAGCCGCCTCCCGGGGGAATATACCCATATGCTGAGCCTGAAGAATGTCCTCCCGGCATTGGCACCGGGAATGCCTTTGAGCCCAAGTCCTCCATGCTCCCTCCCCTTTCTCTGCATTATTGTGCAAGACGGGAGGGCACACCTGAAGCAGGTCGGGTCGAGGCTATGGCACTTCCTGAGGCCGGGCAGCGGTGGGCGGGGCTGGGGGCAGGAGGGCGTGGTGCAGGGAAGAGGGGGCGGGAGGAGTGGGGCGCGGACGCTGAGTTCCCGCACTTCGGCCTAGTGTCCCCTACTAGTCCCCCACCTCCACCTCGGTGTGGTTCTCCCCACGCGCAGGGAAGGGAGGGAGTGACACCCAGGGAACCTCCTATTCTTCCAGATGCCCCACCAGCCCCATCTCCTTCTTCGGTTCGGTCTGGGTCCAGTGCTCCTCTCTGCGTCTCTCCCGGGCCTCCCTTCCTCCGATCTGCTCTTTGTCTCGGTCTCGCCGGCAGTCCCGGCGTCCCCTGGCCCCAGCCCCGCCCGCCTGGGCCGAGGAGGGGGCGGGGCTCGGCGCCGGGGCGGGGCCTGGTGGGGCGGGGCGGGGCGGGGCTCGGTCGGGCTGAGCGGAGGCTGCCCTAGACGACGCGGCGCGAGCGGGAGCGCGATCGGAGTGGAGGCCGCAGCGAGGGTGACGGGAGCGGCGGGAGCAGGGCGGGCCGGGCTCCATGGCGCCTGCGGCGTCAGCTTGAGCAGAGCGGGCAGCGGCGGGTGGCGGCCGGATCGGGCCGCTGCTCTTCTTCACCATGGGGGACGTGGTGTCTACGCACCTGGACGACGCTCGGCGCCAGCACATCGCAGGTGAGTCTCTCGCCGCGCAGCGCGCTGCCGGGGTCTAATCGGGATCCCCTGGACCACGCCCCCACCCCAGCCCGCCGTTAGCGCTGGGACTGGGGTCTCGGAGAGCCAGCCCCAGGGTAGGGCGGGAATGGCTGGGGACCGAGTCCGTCGTCCAAGCTCGTATCCTCCAGGTCTGGACGCCCCTTCCCAACCTATTCTGAGCTCACCCTTCCCCCTCCAGCCGGGACTTGAACCCTTCCTTCCTCAAATGGAACCCCCTTGGAGCCGGTTCCATCGGAGCCCCCACAACACTACCGAGTCGAGCTGTGGGAGGGGTCGCAGCCTCCCCTCCACCTCGGGTATCCCTCCCCGGAAGCATTCCAGGCCCGCTGGGCCAGGGTGTCCTGACCTTCTTCCCTAACTGTCCCCAGTCCCGAGCTCGCCCTGGGCCAGGGCCCAGCCCCAGCCCCAGTACACGTGGCCGAGGCTTCCAGGGACGAGCCCATCAATGCCTGGGACGGCCCGGGGCTAGGGATAGATGGGGTGCACAGAAGGGGTGGGTCAGAACCCCGTCCTTTGGCTCAGGCTTTGCAGGGTGCTCCTGCTGCTCCCTAGGGAAACCTGGCCACCGCAGCAGACTCCTGGATTCCTCCTCCCCAGCCCCAGAGAACGCAGAGAGGGTGGGAATCTCAGGCTGCCTGGGAAACTCAGTTCTGTGGCTCACCCCTCCGTCCTGGGGGAGGCTGTGCAGGTGGAACCCCAAAGCAGGGTCTGTTTCCCAGCCATGAGATCTTGGACAAATCTCTTAAGGTCCTGGCAGCTCGGTTTTTTCTTTTAAATGTGAATGATTCCTTCCTTATTTAGAAGTTTGTGAGAGACTTAGGTGACCTAGTTTAATGCAGCTTGCTTAGGACAGGCCCTGGCATAGAGGGGGCACCAACGCACAGGTTGCTGTTCCCCTGTGGGGTATGGGGGCAGCCCATGGAAAGAAGAGACCATTTGTCTTGACCGTATCTGCCACTCCCTGTCCACTGTGCCCAGAGAACTGTGTCCACTCACACTTATCTCGATGTGCCCTGCAGTTCTGTAGAGAGTTTTAACAGCTGTGTTCTGCCTACTAGTACTCCTTGAGAACAGGGACCAGGTTGCCCTTCACTCCACGTCCCACCCCTCTTGGGCACAAAAGGTGCTGGGAAAGACTTTTCCAGGAACTGCAGTTATGAGCCCATGGCCTAAGCTCTCTCTTTGTAGCAGGGGCTGGGGCTGGGCCTGGGATGAGGGTGATGTAGAAATGAGTCAGACCCTCCCCAGCCCCGGATCAGCAGGGGGTTAAGTCCTGGGACTCTCGCTTGTAGGACAAGGACTCTGGGAGGAGGAAGGCAGGGCGGAGCCTTCCTGTCCCCTCCCTGTCAGTGGCAGCCTCCTGGGGCTCTGTAACAGTCCATCCATTCACCACCTCCTATTGGGGCCCCTCACCCGGCTTGGGTGGGGTGTGCTTCACTTTCTTCGGTGGGGTTTTTCCTTCCCTCACACCCAATTGGGCTCTCCCCGCTCCTCCCACCTTCTGGGCTGAGAACTGCCAGAAGCCCCCACCCCCTGCCGCCCCTGCCACTTACAGGGGAGGAGGCTGAGACCACAAAAGGTGAAGTGTCCTCTTCTGGACAGGGTTGGGTTTGTTTTGTGGATACCAGGCTGGGTGGAAGAGGGTTGTGCTCACTCAGAGCCTGCTGGCCTCCCTCTTCTCAGCACTTCAGTGCTATTAATAACCCCCTTCAAATGCCTCAAATACCTGGTCTGAGTTCACCTGAGGGAGCTCCTGAAGTGTGGGGTGGCAGGTTGGAGGGGCAGGAAGCCAGCCGGCCTCCAGCCCCCTCTCAAGGAAGTGAGCAGCCTTAGAGATCCCTCTGGAGGGGAGCGAGGGTGTGCCTTTGCCACCTCCAGGGATCCTGCACCCTCCTCACGCCACCCAACGGGCAATGGGCACTTCCATGCCAGACAATCAAAACCCCAGCACCCTCCCGGCCTGGGGCCAGGCTCTTCGCCCAGGGAACCCAGCGCTGCCCCCTAGAAACGCCAGGGTGGAGAACACCCCTTCCCGCCACGCTCCAGCCCTGAGTCCTGCTGGTGTTCTGCGGCTTGGCCGGCCCACCCCAGCAGGTGAGCAGGTGAGCGCCAGCCCAGCCGGCAAGTCCTGGCAGGGGTCAGGCGTGCTCCTGCCCACGGTGCTGTTTTGCTGTTTTGCTGTCAGGGCGCCTTTCATCCTGGGATTTCAAAGCCTCTGGCACGCAGGGGCTTGTTCTCACACCAGGGCCCCAGAGGGGCTGATGGCAGGATGATTTCCTCCTGCTTTCAGTCGGGAGTTTGTCTGGAGGAAAGAGCCTGGCCTGGGAGCCGGGAGGCCTGTGCGGCCTCGGGCAGCTCCCTTTGGGCCTCAGTTTCTCTCGCTGAGAGCTGAAGAGGTGCGCTGCCTGGTGGCTGAAGTCCCTTCCAGCTCTGAGGGCCAAACGATCCCACAGTTTTCCCACAAATCTCCCCGAGACTCAGCCAGCTCAAGGTCCTCCCATGGACTCTCCAGCGTGTTAGCTGGAGGGACCTTATTCCCATTTTAATAAGTATCTTAATCTCAGTTTTCTTACCTGTAAAATGCGGATAATAGTGCAAGGCTTTACTAAGGTAAGAAAGGGAAGGAACTCAGCCCAGTGCTTGGGGCATAGTAAGTGCTCAGCAAACAATTGCTGTTATAGAGATTGTCATTTACTCTCTGTTACCGATTCTTTGGTGGGCGACGAGAGCGCCTGCTGTTTGGAGTTTGAAGAGGGCAATTGTTGCTGTGGCCTAGGTCCCATTTCTCTGAAGATTGTGCAATCCCTGGGGTCAGGGTCCCTGGATTTAAGGACCCACTGGGTTTTCAGAAACCTTGATGGCTGGGTTCCGTCATGTCGACATATAGGTGAGATGGATGTGGGGTGTCCGGCGCGCGAGGGCGGTGATAGGGGACCCAACGGGGAACTAGGATGTGGAGAGGTGGGATTAGGCCCAGAGGACGGGGCGAGGACAAGAGAATGGAAGCGCCTGGGTGGCCCGTGTAGGAGCTCTGTGAGGGATTCTTTGCATATGGTCTGAGCCCTGTAAACCAAGATAGAGCAGGTGAGGGAGTGAGCTCACTGTTGCTCAAGATGTGCACATCGGGGCTGGGTGCTGTGCCTTTGGCGGAAAACCTGACATTGCTTGGAGGGGACCTTCTGCCTCTAGGACAGCCTTGAAGGATTCAGCTGTTGCTCCAGAAATTCTGTTGACCAGAATAACATTGTAGGGGCTGCAGAACGCGCCCCCCCCCGCCCCCCCACGCACAGAGTACCCTAACGTTTATTACCTGAAAGGGCTGGTGAGGAAGTCTCCCTGTACCTGTATTTTTCTCTCCTGCCAGGCTCACCTTTTCCCCTGCTAATTCTTTTTTAAATTAGCAGCTTTACTGAAACATAATTCACCAGCCACACAATTCATTCACTGAAAGTGTACAAGTCAATGTTGTTTTCTTTTTTGAATATTCACAGTTGTACAACCATTGCCACAATCAATTTTAACACATTCTTCTCATCCCTGAAAGAAACCTCTACCCATTAGTAGCCACGCCCATTTCCCCCCAACAGCTCCGACTGCCACTGTGAATGTTTTCTGGTTGCGAGGGCGCGTTGCGCACACAGTGTGGGAGTGTCAGGTAGAAAACGGGAAGCTCCTTCCATCTTCCCTCCCTTTAATTCCACTTCCAGAAGAAATCACTCAAGTTTGTCTGGTTGCTATTTCCAAATGTACAGATCTGTGTACACGTTCAGTTAGCTCTGTTTCTAAAAATAGGTCCAATGATATATTCCTGTGGTTTGACTTTCGTGGACATCTCTCCGTGTCACAACTTATGCGTCTGCCTGGTCCTGCTGTTGGCAGGTCTCTCTGTGCGCGTGGCTCTCCCCCGTTACTGGACGTTTCGGTTGTTTCCAATGTTTAGCTAAGTAATCACCGCATGGCCTGGACCTCTTTGCACACATCCCTTGCCTGGTTCCAGTGCCACGGAGGCCTCAGAATGGAACTCCTGGGTCCTGTTTTAATGTATTGATACATAGCCTCTAAAAATTCTGTAAACATTTTTTAAAGATTTTATTTATTTTTAGAGAGCAAGGAAGGGAGGGAGAAAAAGAGGGAGAGAAACATTGATGTGTAAGAGAAACATCAACTGGTTGCCTCTTGCACACCCCCAATCAGGGACCTGTCCTGAAACGCAGGCATGTGCCCTGACCAGGAATCGAACTGGCAACATTTCGGTTTGTGGGACGATGCCCAACCCACTGGGTTACACCAGTCAGGGTAAGGCTGTAAACATTTGACACCCCTCTCTGTTGGTGCGTACCCAGTATGGGTATCTTGTTTGTTTATGGAGCAAAACAATGAATGCCTCTTTCCAAATTGTTTGTAAAAACCTACGCCTCCACATTTGGGAAATGGCTCTTAAGTCCCAGGAGTGAAGGGATGGAGGTGTGTTCTTTCGGCCACCCCCCCAGGCAGGTAAGTTGCTGCCTGGACTTTGCAGAGAGACGAGGCTGGCCGGAAGCAGTGCCCGGCTCCACACGGGCTGCTGCCCTCAGCCAAGGTCTGGGTCAGTCCCTGGGGTGAGGCGTCTGGGGATTCTGCTCCGCTCCTGTGTCTCTTACATAACGTGCTTTTGTTGGTGTTGACCCTGCCCTCCCCCTCTGTCCAGCCTCCAGCCTGTCCTTTTTCACTGCCGAGGCCTCCGGCCTCGCCTGCTAGGGCTGCCTTCTGCCTCGCCACACCCCCACCCCGACATCCTTCCCGCTTCACCCCTCCATTCTTCCCATACACGCTGCCAAGGAGACTTTTCTAAACCCTAACTGGGCCACGGCCCTCCCTCCCTGCCTTCGAGGAGTGAGGTTTAGAAAAGAATAGGAATCACTCACCATCCTGCGATAACCACTTTATTGTTTAGTGGTCTTTCCCTTCTGTGTTTATTGTAATACATTGCTGAGACTGTGACTCATGGTGTTTCTTGCTTCTTCCATTAAATGATTTATAGGTCATTGGAACCTTCCAAAGGCTGCATCTCGTGCCCCCCGAGGCCATCCATACCGAAAGGCCATTTTCTTAGCCTCACCCCTGATGCTGGGCATGGCTCCGCCTCACTGCGACCGGACGGTTGGTTTTCCTGAGCAAACTGAGTCACAGTGTTTGCTTCCTTTTCTGCTCTCTTTGGCTTCCCTGCTGAGGACAGACTCATCCTCTGGCCCTACTCTACTCTGGCAGCTCATGCCAATCTGGGCATTGCAAGGGCGACTCCTTCCGGGGAGCCCCTGACACCTCTGAGCACCTTTCCACAGGGGAGTGGGCTCAAAGGGGCTGCCTGGGAGCTGGGAACATGAGCTGATGACACTGGCCTTTGGGTGTGCGTGGCCCCTTGCTCTGGCTGTTTCCTCAGCCCGTGCCTACAGGGATTCCACTGATCTGTCTCCTGCCTGAGGACGGTGGTGGACGGAGTAGGGTGGGGGGGCGTATCAGGCGTTGTTGAGATCGGTCATCCTTTAACTGAGCACTTACCATGTGCCAGGCCCTTCTTTACCTGTATACCCCTTCAACTCCTCACCCTCTGCACTTCTCCCCAGCGCTTGACAGATTGAGCAAGTCAGTGCTAGGCCCAGGCCCAAACCTGGGAGTCTGAGTCTTCAGCTGTTAAAACCATGCTCCATTGTGACTTGACATTTCCTGGTGCCCAGATTAGGCAGGGGTGCCACAAGGAAAAGCCCCTTCCCCCATCCCCCCAAAGGAAGCAGGTGGGGGGAGGAGGCCAGGGACAGGGAGGAGCAGAGTGGGAACAGAGCGGTGTGTGTCAGAGGCCCCTGTAGGTTGCACAAATCTCTCCCTCCCGCCATTACTCATTCTGAGACTCAGGTCCCTCATTGGCCAGTCCTGTTCTCCCTCTCCTCGCCCCCTCCTCCTCCGCAGGCAAAGCTCATGACTCACTTTGCCCTGGGTCTCCAGCAGCATCATCCTGCGGGTTGCACAAATTCCTGAGCTGCTTTTCCCTTCCCCCACCGCACTGCCCTCCACTTCCCTGCCCCGGGGAGGAAGGGTTTTCTGAGGCTGGTGGGGGGCAGGTCTAAGGAATAACAAAGACCCATGCCTAGGCTACAGCCTCCAGGGAGGGGCAGAGCCGAGCCCCCTCCTGGTAGAATCTTAGACCCTGAGTCAGGGAGGCTACAATCTTCTGATCTCACAGATTTTAAAACTGGAAGAGCAGGAAGTGCCGACCTCTCCTAGGCACCTAGTTCCACCCCCTGGGAACCTTCCAGGGTTGGAGATACACTACTCCTGGCCCCGTGCCTGGTGACGCAGTGGATGGTAAGCTAGAAGAAGCAGGGAATAGAGAGGTTCAGAGCAAGGCTCTGCAGCTGGGCTGCTTAGGTTCGAGACCCAGTGCTGCCCCAGGATGGACTGGTATTTGGGGGCAAGTTGGTCACCTTCTCTGAGCCTCAGCGTCCCCTGTAAAAGAGGATGACAGTGAGGATCAAGAGTGCCAGCCCCTGGATGGGGCGTTCAGCGCAGGGCTAGCGATGGAGGAGGACAGGCAGCAGTGCTGTTCCGACTGGCACTTCACGGAGGGAGATGTGCCAGGTCCGTCCTGGGGCCTCAGGCGCCCCTGGCCCCCTTCCGTGTGCCCTGGAATTTGATGCGCCCCAGCGTGAGGAGCACCAGCCTGTGGCTCTAGACACCTGTGGCCGTCAGCAGGTACCTGGAGGATGGTGCCACAGAGGCCATGGGTACACAGCAGAGTCAGTCACTCGGCACTGTCCACACTGGGCCCAGAATAAATGGATGACTGACAGGTGGAAATGGGCCGCCCCCAGCCCTTGCCTGCCCACGCGTCCAGAACTAGGCTTTTGGGTCTCGAGCCTGGTCCTGTTGACCATTTGCCGTGTGACTCTGGGCCAATGGCCGTGCCTCTCCCTGCCTTTTCTCCGCATCTGTGACCCGAAGACCGAGCATCTGCCTCTGAGAACCGTTCCTCGGGGACGCGAGCTGCTTTCCAGAGGCAGAGCCGGGGGGGTCAGGATGTGAGAACTGAGGTGGAGGGTCCCTGTCTGCATGCCTGTGAGACCCCACAGGGGGTGTGACGGGCTCTGGCCCCTGACACACCAGGTTGTGCTTTTATTCATTCAGTCAACAGTTACCGAGCCTCTGTGTGTGCCAGGCCCTGCGCTAGGCGTCAGGGACATGCTGATATGCGACTCCTACATGGCGCCTGCCCTTCTCAGAGGGGTAGGCCTTCTGCGGAAACGTGCGAGGGGTGGTCAGGCCTCGTGGGCGAGGGAGAGGGAGCCACGGGGACTGGCCTTGCAGAGGAGGGGACTTTCTCCTGAGGCTCATGGGGAGGCCTCAGAGGCATTTCTAGGCAGAAGTGGCACAGGCTGCTTGTGAGGGAGGGTGACAGCAGGGCCCAGTGGTGAGACAGGGGCCGGGGCCCGTGTGGATGGGGCAGGCGCAGTCAGGGGATAGCGTGTGTGGTGGGGGGAGAGCAGCCAGGCCTCCGCGACGCTGAGTTATAAAGTTGGGGAGATCTGGGGCCTGTTCTCCTTGGCCCTGTTGGGTGGATGGGTCCGTAGGTTGTTCTATCAAGGCAGCCAGGGCCACCTCTGCGCCCATTCCTCCTATGACAGGAGGCTCATTCCCTTCCTAGGCAGCTCTGAGCGTGAGAACCTTCTCCGCTTCCCGGGGCAGAGTGGGAAGAGGGCTAGGCCTGGACTCTGAGGACCTGGTTCTGAGATCTTGTCTCAACTACCCTGTTATTTGACAGGTCCCAGACCTGTGAGGTTGTTGCGAGGGATCAATGAGATGACGTGGGTAGAGCTTCCTGCACTTAAGACAGCGTTGGCTCCTGCCATCATTAGCTGTTGTTGTTGTGCATAGTCCATGATACTGGCCGGGGAGCCCCTCCTCCCTCCTCTCAGGGAGATCAAAGTGCACGGCTTGGATTGGGAATGGGGGAGGGATAGGCAGGGTCCACACGCAGGGGTGGGGGCTCCGGGGATAACTGGGCATTCAGGAGGGGCAGAGGAAGAATGAATTGTGGTGTACAAAGTGTGAGGCCCACTTTCCCACCCACGCATCCATGGCCAAGTCCATCGTCTTCCCCTACCCCACGCAGAACAGGGCTGCTTATGTCTGGCCACATTTGTTAAGCCAGAATCTTCTAGAAGAACAGTCCCTTGGGCAGAAAACTTCTCATCTCCTTGTGCTCCACTTAACGCGAATCCATCCCACCTCCGGGGAGCCATTCATGGGTGCAGGCTGCAGGTGGAGGGTCCCAGGGCTGATGACCTTGGGCCCGCCCTTCTCCCTCTTAGCCTCACTTTGCCTTTCTGTGCAATGGGCGCTAAGACAATCTCTAGTGCCCCTCTAGCTCTGACCTGTTGGGAGCCTGTGGACCTCGGGTGGCATTGAAGGCAAAGGGCAGGTGCCCAGCAGATATTTACGGCACGATGCCATCTTGCTGTGGAAGGAAGAGCTGTCTTGTGCCAGGCCTGAGGGTCTGAGCAGGGGGAGGCGGATGATGCCTCAGGGCCTGAGGTAGGTGGTGGCAATGAAGCAGCGACAAGAGCTCCTGGGACTCACACCAGCCAGGAAGCTCCATCACGCTGGATTCAGTATGGTTTGTGTTACGAAGACAGCGGATCTTCATGTTTTATGAAGTGCACGTTGGCTTTAAATGCAAGGTCAGCCCAACTCAAGAGGCAGCGTATCTGGCCTTGATTGGGAGGTGGCTGGCTTCTACCACCGAGGGGCCCATGTCCCTGTCCTCGGAGCCTCAGCTGTCAGTAACATCAGAAGGTGATCCTTGCCTCGGGGGTGTGTGAAGATTTTGGGCAGAAGGTGCTCTGTAAGTGGCCCTTCCATTTCAGCAAGAGTCCTGCCAGGGCCCTACGGGGCGAGGGGACATCCAGAGAGGGAGGGAGCTGACAACTGCACTTGTGTTTCATGTTTTGTTTTTGCTTTTCTGTTTGCTTTTTGGAGAATGTTCCGGAGGGGGTGGAGGGAGAAGAGGGAACAGAGCCTAAGCTTGGGGGAGCTGCGGCTGGCGTGGAGGGTTTGCTTGGGCCCCCACTCCTGCTTGCTGACTTGGAACTTGTCGAATGGGCAGCGGCTGCTTTTTCTGGCCCGAGCTCTCCTTCCTCCTAGCCAGGAAGACCCTTTGCAGTCCCCCAGCTCATTCCTTCTCCCGTGTTGTTGCTGAGTAAAGGAGGCTCAGAAAGAGGAGGGGACATACCCAGGGTCTCAGAGGCAGTAGAATGGGCTGGAAACCAGGGGCCCTGACCTCGGCACAAAGCCCGTCCCGTTCCTGGGTCCCCTCTGCTCTAATGGACGGCCCCAGACTGCAAAGACTGATCAGGGCCCGAGTGAGTGCTGGGTGGGGCTGCGGAGGTTATAATTTGGAGAACTAAGTAAACAAACAAGCCCTCCCTGAGAGAGAGAGAGAGAGAGAGAGAGAGAGAGAGAGAGAGAGAGAGAAGCGGCCCTGTACTGGCCTCACAGATAGGCCTGTGTCTGAGGAGACAGCCCAGGCTGGTCCCCGCCACCTCCCGTGGACAGCGAGGTGTTATGGAAGATTTTAAAAAGCCAAAGCTGCACTCCCCTCCCACCCCAGGAAGCGCTCCCAGGAAAAGGGGAGGGGTGAGGGTGGGGCCCGACCCCCTGCAGGGGCGCTGCTCAGCCCTCCTGGCTCAGGGCTCACGTGGGGCTCACGTGGGGCTCACGTGGGACTTCGGTCCAGGGGCGCCTCCCCTCTGGGCCTCAGTTCCCGGACTGTAAAGTGCGGATGAACCCGTCTCTGAAGGGGGGCGGTGAGGGAGGTGATGGGAGGCCAGCGGTGGGACACAGGAGCCCTTTCTCTCCGCAGCCTTGGGCCGGCCAGGACCTCGTCTGTCCGTGCCTTTGTGTTGTGGCCAGAGGCAGGCCTTTCTCAGTGACCTGAAAGAGTTGGCCTGCTCCTGGGAGACCGAGCCTCCCGTCCCAGCCAGGCTGCCGCAGGCTGCCCCCCTCGGCTTTCCTGTTTTCCTGGGGAGGCTGTGGCAGAATCTGAGAGGAGCTTGCACGGGGTAGGGGCTGGGCTGCTTATCTGGTGGGGAGCCCCCAGGCTGGGCCAGCAGACTTCCTGCGTGATTAGAGGCAGAGCCCCTGCGCTCCCCTCCCTCTACGCCGCCCCCCACCCCTTCCTGAGTCCCCTGTGTGACTTCTGAGTGTCTGGCTTTGTGAATGGGAGCTCTGCCCAGCTCTCACTCTGGGCCTCAGTTTCCCCCATGGCTCAGTGGAGGGGTTGGATGGAAGGCTCTGGAAAGTCCTCTGGGGGACATTCCAGGCTCTGAAAGGCCCTGCAGGACCCAGGGACTGGCCCTCGCAGGCAGGAGCCCTCTTTCCGGGGCCCCACCCACGGAGACTGGGTTGGGGCACCTCCTCCGGACTCCTCCTTCTGTGGTTGTGGTTCTAATTCTTCTCTAAGATAAGACACCAGGAGGGCTCGGTCACTGTGGCCTCCCCCGAGGTTTACAGTGTGGCCTCGAGGGTCAGAGCTTCCTCCAGCAGCTGCTGGCCAAGTGCCGCTGGGCCAGTTCTTTTGGTTGTGGTCCTTAGTCTCATCGGCTACAAAATGGGAACGCTATTAATACTTCACTGGGTTGTCAAGTTTAAATTACATGAAGCGTGTTTATAAATTACACTTATGTATACTTAACTCAGCACTGGACACAGTAGAGGCTCAATAATCAATAGCTATAATGAATACGTATGGTTTAAATGGCTTTAATTCCTTAGCAGTGAAGGGACGAATAAACGGCCTTGCAAGGTTTACATTCTCTTGGCACATAAGGACCCCCGAAGCTATTTGGCTGAAGGATCCGGTGGTTCCCGAGTGGGGGTTCGGGGTTTCGAGGAGGGGGGCAGACGCAGGGAAGTGCAGAGTCCTGGCTGGTTCGGACTTCCCTTCTTCCTTCTGGAGGGAGCGGGCCGAGGCCGCAGGCACGGAGCTCACGCAGCAGCTTCCTTCCTCTGACCCGTATTCCTCTCAATCTGACTCATCGGTTTCGGGGCCTTTTGTTCTTGTCCTTGAGCCTTGAGGGGATGCCCATCCTGGGAGAGGCAGGGGCCGGGGCAAGGGACTCGCTGTTGGTCAGGTGACCCTCCCCCAGGTCGCAGGTCCCTCTTGCCGCTCCGGATGACAGACCTACAGGACCGAACCACTGGTGAGACAGGGAGGGGACAAGACGCCTGGGTCCTGGTGCCCCTGCTGACTCACCGTGTGTCCGGCACAAGAGCACACATCGTGTTTTACACCCAAGGGCCGCTGGCCCGGGCCCTGTCTGTGCAGGGCTCGAGGAGGGATGCGTCGGACAAGAGTTCCCCGCCAGCTACCTATTCGATGATTGTCAGAGGGCAAATATTTGTGACAAAATGATCACTCTCCTCGAGGGTTCACACTCGTGGCCCCTCTGCCGGGCTGGTGTGGAGCCCCGTCGGAGGGACCGTCACCGCGATGCCTGTTATTTGCCCTCCCGGCGCAGATCAGGGAGCAGGCTGCTGGTGGCCGAGGGACTCGTCCAGGGTCCTCTGAGAGGGTGGGAGGGCGAGCCCGGTGCCTTCTCTCCGGGTGCCTCAGCTCCTTGTCAGGTAAAAGCCCTGTCTGGGAGGGGCTGTGACGGCGGCCAGGGTCCCTGGGCCGTCACTCCTGGGTGTCATGATGACCGCCGCAGCCACTGGGATTGCAAAATGCAACTGCTGGCCGGGGGGGCTGGGTTTGTAGTCCCCCAAATCCTTTCTAAATCCTTTCTTTGTGCGTCCCAAGACAGAGATATGGGGTCCAGAATCCTCTGACACCAAAGCCCTGGGTCCTTCTAAAGGCCAGGTTGGCTGCTGGAGGAGGGTGGCCCTCCCCAGCCCCACCACCAGAAGGCACCACACCAGAAAGATGGCTCAAAACCCCCCAGGAAACCTGCTCCGCCATTCCACCCTGGGAATGTACCCGAATGTGGCCAAAAGTTTACACTACGTTACAGCATTGGCTAAAGTGGTG
The DNA here is from genome assembly GCF_021234165.1 of Pteronotus mesoamericanus. NCBI lineage: Eukaryota > Metazoa > Chordata > Mammalia > Chiroptera > Mormoopidae > Pteronotus > Pteronotus mesoamericanus. Next base: position 6,470,294 of record NW_026555258.1, read on the forward strand.
GTGGTGGTGGCGTCAACCAGCAGGTCATGTTCAACGGCATGATATGTAGCCACTAAGGTGAAGACGTAGTTCTGTTTGCCTGCAAGTATATATATCTGTACAGGTGTCGAAAAAATAAGGAAGGAAATTAATCGAACTATTAACAGAGGTTTTTTAGGGGTGGTAGGATGATAGATTATTTATTTTTCTTCATTCTCGCTTGGTTTCTTTCTCATGGTAAATATATCAAATTTTTAAAAATAGTCCTAGTGACCATATTTTGGGGAAAGTTTTGATTCTTCTGTTTGACTCCAGACTCTCTCTAAGCCACGCTGGCCTGATGGGAACTCTGAGGGCAGGCGTGGGAGAGGTGGAAGGCAGGGAGGGTTCTGTAAAGGGGAAGGGGCAGTTTGAGTTGGGGCTGGGAGGACAGGGTGGATGTTGGGGTACAGACAGGCAGAGGGAGTGGCCTGTCCTTGGAGCGGGGCTGGGGGACTCTGGCTGGAGAGGGAGGGACAGGAGCCCTGCATGGTGCAGCCTTCAGTGCCGGCAAAGGAACCAGGGAGTGGGGAGCCCATTCTCATCAACATTTAGTGGCTGGACTTTAGAAAGAGGATTTTACCTCTGCTGCTCTGAGTAAGAAGAGCAACAAACACTCCGCGGGCACTTACCCTGTGCCCTGCCCGGGAGGCACTGGGGCCGTGGATGGATGAGACTGTGGGGGTTCAGGCCAGAGACGGTGGACTGATTCCACAGTCTGGGGTCACTCCCTGTGCCAGGCAGGAGGGCGGGTTCGCGTTCAACTGGGACAGTCTACGACCCATAGTCCGCCCTCCTTAGGTGTCCAGCCGGAACGTGGCCCCAGGCCCCCGGGCGACCTGTGTGGCTGCCAGGCGTGTGAGGCAGCAGGCTGGGCTTCCGCTCTGCCTGTCTGTGTTGCCACCCCAGCTCTCTGCTTCCCTGTCTGTAAAGCAGGGCTGGCCGTAGCTACTGCAGAGCGTGTTGCGAGCTTCCTGAGGGAGGCCCCGTGCCTGGTGCCTGACACAGAGTGAATGCTCAGAGGAGAGTCGCTGCCTTCGGGGCTCAGCGCCCCTGCTGAGGTCAGGGCGTCCCTCCTGGAGGAGCCCAGGCACCCCAGACTCTGGGGGCAGGACGGTGTGAGGCCAGGTCTCCCAGCAGTGAGCTCCGACCCCTGCCTCAGACCCGCAGTGGCCCCCGCCTGCCGCATCTGCCAAAGGCCACGTCCTCGTTTCTGGAGCTTGAGCTTTCAACCTTGAGCTTCCTCAGAGTTATTGTGTTGTGTAAACAAATGATCAATGAAACATTAGAAAAAGATAAGTAATAGGAAGAAGGTGGAAATTGCCAAAAATCCTACCACCCAGAAAGAATGACTTCCAGGCACCTGTCCTGATGCATAATCAACAGTGGCTGTGGCATCAGCATTCATGCCAGCCCCGCCCCGTGGTGTGTGGAATGGCTGCAGAAATCCCGTTGGGTCCCCCCGAGTCTGCACTGCAACTAGCGCAGCCAGAGCCCCCTTGCTGGGCACTTGGGTTGCTTCTGGGTTCCATGGCTGTTCACGGTGCTCCGCTGCACAGCCCCGATCATTTCCGTGGGATTAACCCATCGGTTCTACCGTTGAGAGCTTGCTCAGTGCCAGCTCCTGTGCGGGGCTGTGGCTGCCCGAGGGGGACGTAGCCGTTGCGCTCACCCTCCTGAGAACCCCTTTCTGGGAGGACAAACCCAGCATGGAACCCCAGCCCGGGGGTGGGGGGGGAGCTCAGGGAGGGGCAGTAGCTCAGATCTAGAGGGCAGGGGAGGCTCGTGGGAGGGCGGGGTGACTGGGCAGGACCTAAAGGGTGAAGGAGGAGGACAGGGTCACGGGCGGAGGGGTAGCTCTGCAAAGGCCCAAAGCCGAGAGAGCGCGCATATTGAGGGAACCAGGATTTCTCAGAAACGGGTGGTTTTGCCATGGTTCTTGCTGGCCACGGCAGCAGCTCCCCTGTGTGTGCACAGCACTTCGGTAGTTGTTTTTCAAAGTGCCGATCCATCTGTCCCTCTGAGGGGCTGGGGTCTCCTTCTCATGGGGGGACACAGAAGCAGGGTGATATGCCTGCCCCGGGTGAGAGTCCGGGAGACCCAAGCCGCTGGGTGTGGTCCCCCCCCGGCCCCCCCCCGCCACCTGTGCCCTGAGAGGGCAGAAGAGGCTCGAGTGCAGGGCCTGCTCAGCTCCAGTTTCTGGCCCCTTGCAGATGTGCTGTATCATTTGACAGAATCTGCTGGAAGAGGAAACTGAGGATCCGAGCTTAGGTGACAGTTTGGTTTGTGTGATGGGGTGCTGACCTTTTCTGCTGCTGATAACGTGACCTGCGCTGGCCCCAACTGTATGAAAAGCACCCTCCTGGGATTGGAGAGCTCTAGGCTGACGCTGCCCCTGGGGGTGGGGAGGGGCTGTCCCCAGGCCTGAGCTGGCCTTTTCGAAAACCCCATCTTCTCCCCGACATAAGGTGCCCGGGAGACCGAATCGACGTGCTGTGGCGTAGCCTCGCCGTCAGGGACACATGCTTATGGGCCAGGTGCTGTGCTCTGTGATGGGGACGTATCATGAACAAGACAAACAGGGTCCCTGTCCTCACTGGGGACATAGATACTAAACAGTTAATTATTTAAGTGACGTTGTGCTGATTCTGACCTGAATGGGGGCTGGGGGACGGTGACTGCCAGGGACCGTGCTTTGGGTACTTCAGGTCGACAGGTGGAACCTGGAGCAATTTGATCAAGCCTGACCGGCGGGTTCCTCTGTGCCTGCCCATATGCTCCTGTGTTGGGGAGGGAACGCTGTCCCGTGTCCCCCTCGGAGGGCGTCAGGGCCTTGGGGGTCCAGTGCAGTGGAGTCCAGCCCCTTCGCTGGACAGACGAGGAGAGGGAGAGCCAGGAAGTGTGAGGGACTTGCCCAAGGTCACCTAGTGGCAGTCAGTGCTCAGCCCCGGGACCCAGAGCTCCTAACCCTGCGTCACCGCCTGGAGTCTGTTCCTGGACCCTGCATTGCTTCCAGGGAGATGACGAGCCTGCCTCCACTCACCCTCAAGGGAGCCCCGGGGAAGCGGACCCTGAGCTGGGGCCTGTCGGCCAAGAACGGCTCCATGGAGCACAGGTGGGGCCGTGCGGGCACCTGGAACGAGGAATGTGAGCTGGCAGGGCCTCCAAGGGGAATTTTCTGGTTCCCCTGCCCCCTTCTGGCCCCCCGTGGAGCCCGAGGAAACCTGCAGCTGGTGACCCAAGGGTAGGGCAGGGCCGCAGTCCCCTGCTGGCTCAGAGGGCAGCCGTGGGAGGGAGTCTTGTTATTTGAATAAACTTTTCATCTTCCATCTGCATAAGGTCTCACCATGCTCAGGGTCCCTGGCATTCCGGCTGGATTAGGTTTCCTCTGGCCCAGCAGCAAACACATAGTGAATTTTCATATTGGTTCATCTTCTTCCCTCCCCTGCCCCTCGGCCTCTCCCTCCCTGGCTCTGAGAAGGTAGGAGCTCTCCCCCTGCCCCTGTCTCACTTGGCTGCAGGCAGGGGAGGGGTGTGTGTGTGTGTGTGTGTGTGTGTGTGTGTGTGTGTGTAGCCTGGACTCAGTGAAAAAGATGTTGGTGTCAGAGGGCTCTTGGCTAACGAAATGTGAGGGTTGTGTCTCTGTTTAGCCCTTCTCCATTAGGGTTGGGCCACAGAAACTGGCACTTGTTTCTTATTGGTTCTTATTAGAACAGCAGCTGGCATTTATCAGGCTCTTACCAACAGTTGGGCAGAGTGCCAAGCACTTCACACATTGCCTTATTTAGTCCTCACAGCAACTTTTTGAGGTGTGGACTAGATTTCTCCCCATTTTATAGAAGAAACTGAGGCTTGGGGAGTCACGGTCAGTAGCAGAGCCAGGTCTGCTGGTCTCCAAGTTTGTGTTTGTACCGCTAATCTCCTGGGACAGAATCTTCTCTGCAGCCTCCTTGCCAATTGGCCATCCAGCCTGTGCTTGCACACCACCAGTGATGGGGAGCTCTCTACCTCCAAGAGCCACCTATTCCACAATGTGCATCTTAGATAGAAACCCTTCTCTGGAGTTTTATCTGTCTGTGAGAGGTCACTTGAGCACTGGCTCTGTGTGGTTTTGGGATACTGTTGCTAGGTTTTCCCAGCGAATTATTCAGCTCTTTTGTTTGGGGAGAACTAAGTCCTCCCATTTCCCCCTTAGCATCTCCTATCCGAGCCCTTTACAGAATCATTCGTCACATACCGAGCAAGTTTGCTGTTGAAACCCTAGAGGATTTTCATGGATCTGGATGTCTTAGTCAATGCGATAAGATAAGAAAAAAAAGGGGGTGGGTTATAAATGCAAGATACCAGGAGAGCAAGACACACATGGTCCTGCCCTCCTGAAGTTCAAAGAACTTTCCTATCTGGCCCCTCCCTTAGCCTTGTCTACCCGTGGGAAGCAGGGCATGAGGTTTGTTGGGTGTTTTCTCTCGCCGTCTTCATTGGCATTCCTCTCTTTCCATTTTCCCTTTCTGATGAATTAACCTTTGGGAGCCCAGAAAGTTTGAGCAGCATGTAGCTGCTGTTCTGGTTCTTTTTTGCTGGTCCCTATTAGCTGGCATGAAACCCACTAGCTGCCACTAGCACAGATCAGCTGCCTCTGTGCCCAGCAACCCTAGGAGGAGAAGCTCGTGCCCAGAAAATACCGAGGCTCAGAGGGGAGGCCGCTGAAGCACTGAGCTCTGTGTCTGCCTGGCCCCGCAGCCAGGACTCTCTCTAGGGGCAGGAGGACGGTGAGGTTGAGCAGGGGGGCACAGGATGAGGGGCTGGTCCTTGTGCGACCTCCTGCAGCTCTGGGGCTCTCCAGCTGCCTTTGACTCACCCTTGGATCCTTTCTTTGTGGCTCCACTGGCCTGGGCAGCTGGCCTGGGCAGCTGTGGCCTTGTCAGGGCAGTGTGCGGGACGCCAGCCTCGGGAGCCAACCTGAGACGTGCTCCTGGGGGCGGAAGCGGTGCCCTCCACGGCAGGCACTGCGCTGGCTCCAGGGGAGGTGTGGGTTGGCTGGCCTGGCCCTGGGTGGGGGACGCGGCGGGGGGCCTCGGCGTCCCTTCTCCACCCTTCCCAGCCTGGGTCTGTGCTCCCAGACAGCAGGGGCGCCTGGATCCTAGTCTCCAGAACAAGCTGCCAACTGTGAGCTGTGGGCATGGGGCTGTTGCCAGGCAGGGAGGGAGGGGCCGGAGGGGATGAGAGGGCTTTTGTTTCCCTCTGTTTGTATCCAGATGGGAATTGACTTCCTCCCTCCAAGGTGTAAGGGTAAGGGCAGTACCCGGTGGCTGGGTCATCAGTCTGCCTTGTCTTCAGCATTTATGCGGGCCTGCGCTCCAGGCACCCTTCCCTCCTCAGGCCCTACGGCCTCAGAGCCCCTCTTCCCAGCAGACCGGGGTGGCTGAGCTGTGGTTCAATGTTTGCTCACTGAGAAGAGCTTCAAAGGCAGCTTTGTGAGGGACCCAGGCCTGTTGCCCTGCCCCAACGCTGCCTTCCCGCGGGGGCGGCCCAGCCAGCTTCTGCCGCGAGTCTCCCTTGCAGGTCCACGCGGCCCCCACGCAGCTCCTACGTGGCCATTTCGGCCTCCGCGGCTGGATGGGCGTCCGCCAGGTGTTGTTCACTCAGCATGTGTTTAGTGAGCACCCACCTGGGCCAGGCAGGAGCCGGGTGCTGGAGAGATGGCAGCATGAGGTCTCTGTCCGTGGGGAGCCCGGTCAAAGGGGCCTTTCACGGCGACGCAGTAATTGTAGCTGTGAGCAGTGCCAAGGAGAAGCGGTGACGGTGGAGGTGGAGGCTGTGGGGACAGGACTTGGGAAGGGATCCCGAGGAGGTGACATTTGAGCCTGGCCAGATGGAGGGGTGGGCTCTGGGGGAGCATTCCAGGCTGGAGACCCCAAGAGCAGAGCCAGTTTTCCTTTCCGGGTGCCGAGTTCCCACTGATTTCTTTCTCTCCACGCTGTCCTCGCGAGGAGCTGGCTACGGGAGCTTGGCTGCTCCTTGCGCGTCCCCCAGCATGTTTCCCCATCTGTCCAGTGGAGAGCTTGGCTTGTCTCAGACGGCCCTTCTCCAGTCCAGCGACCTGTTATCAGGCCCAGGAGCTGCCGGTCGAGCGGGGAGGGTCCCAGCAGAGTCCACAGCACCTGTGAGTTCTCTCTGTGAACTGCGCAGGCGCTGGGCTAGAGCAGTGAACAGAGGCGGGCTCGGCCGCACGTCCAGTTTTGCTCTTACCTGCGGATGTGACTTCGCCTCTCTGAGGCTCAGATTCCTTGTCTATAAAAAGGGTGTAACAGCCCTGGCTGGTGTGGCTCAGAAGACTGAGCCCCGGCTGGCGAACCGGAAGTCTGCCAATTCAGTTCCCAGTCAGGGCACAGGACTGGGTTGCGGGCCGGGTCCCCAGTTGGGGGTGCGCAAGAGGCAACCAACCAATCCATGTGTCTTTCACACATTGATGTTTCTCTCCCTCACTTTCTCCCTCCGACCCTGCTCTAAAACTAAATAAAAAAATTTTTTTTTAAAAAGGGTTTAACAATACATCTGGGTGAGGGGTAAATGAAATAATGTTGACTGTAATCGTTAACACAGGGAGCTGCCTCTGTGCCTGGCACTGGGCTAAGTGTTACATACATTCGCTCATGCCTCAGTTATTATAATTATATGCAAATGGCAACTGCAAAACAGGGGACGGAAGAGATGATGTTCGGGTAAGGCCTAAAGTCGGGCTACAGTTTAAACTGTGGGAACAGTGGGGAAGGGAGTTGCAGCTGGAGGCACAGCCTAGGAGAGTGCATGGAGGCGGGAGGCACCTGAGTCAGGTAGGAAATGGGCAGGTGGGGCATGGGAAGGGAAGTGAGATGGAGATCTTGGTGGATCCTGGATCTGATTCAGTGTGGCGTGTTTTCAGGCTGCAGTTTGCCAGGCTCTGGGATGGGTGCCGAGAATTCGGAGATCGGGGAGCCCAGGGCCTCCCAGGGCTGTCTCTGCGGTGTCCACGGCCCTGGACTCTGGGTTCCAGCCCCAGTTTGGAGTGTTCTCCTTCACTTGACAGCTGGCTCGGATGAGTCACTGGGCCTCATGGCCTCTGTCTCCTCAATGGGGGTGATACCTGTACCCAACCCCCTGGGCTGTTGCCAGGGCTCAAAATTTGGTAGCTGCCCTGCGGAGTGCTGGCCCGTGTGGGGAGCGCTGGGTGTCACCCGCCTGCAGTGTGCCTTTCCTGCTGTGTGGCATTAGGTAGGCTCCGGAACCGTCCCCTGCTCTTGTTTCCTCCTCTGTCTACTGGGACAATAGTGAGCACTCCCTCCTCCTGGCCATTGTGATTTCCTCATAAAGTCCCCGCACAGAGCGGGCGCCCAGTCAGACGGCTGTCTGTCGCTATCATGCCTTTGATGTGCTGTGGGCTGCTGTATTTGTGGGGAGAGGTTTCCCCTTGCTAATAACTGGCCCCGGGGGAAGGGGTGACCCAGCAGAGGGTCCCTTCAGGGCACCTGAGGCCTGCAGGAAGGGAAACTTCGTGGGTGGCAGCCACCTTCCCGAGGAAAAGGGACAGCATTGTGCACATTCTCTCACCCCTGGGACCCAGCCACAGCCCTTGGGTTGGGCTTAAGCCTCCCTTTCTGTAGTGAGAAATCTCTGGGGTGTGTGTGGGGAGGCTGATTGCTCAATGGGGGCGGTGTCTCCCTGCCGGGGGTGGCCCTGGCTCCAGATTGCGGCCTCTGGCCTCTCGCTCTGGGCTTCCTTCCCACTCCTACTGTATGCCAGGCCTTGTCCCACATGCGGCGGGTGCTGCCAGGACAAGCCAGGCAGGGGACGTGCCTTGCCCACTGTGAGGTCCACAGGGGGTTGTGAGTGTAAGGGGGGGACATCCATCGGCCTGGGGGAAGGGGGCGCAGGGGAGAGCTGAGGAGTGAGCTCAGTGGAGGAGACAGGAGTGTTCCCAACCCGGAGAGCAGCCCTCACAGGACCCCGTGGCAAGGGGTCCTGGGGCATATTGAGGAGCCCACAACAGAGCCAGAGGAGATTTTTGTTTTTAAGATTTTATTTATTTATTTTTAGATAGAGGGGAAGGGAGAAAGAGAGGCAGAGAAACACAGACGTGAGCGATACATCAATCGGTTGCTTCTTGCACGCCCCCAACTGGCAACCCGGCCCGCAACCCAGGCATGCGCCCTGACTGGGAATCGAACCGGCAGCCTTTCGGTTCGCAGGCCAGCACTCAATCCACTGAGCCATGACAGCCAGGTACAAAGAAGATTTTTGAGCAGGCAAGGATCAGAGGGAAGGGGAGGTAGAAATTCGGAGGTTGTGGCAGACATAACACAGGAGCGGTCCGTCGCGGGGCAGTGACTGTGGGTGTAGCCTGGGCCGAGCTGTCCTGGCCCCTGGCTAGGAAGCCACTTCACCCTGACGGCCTTGTGCTGGGGAGTAGGGCGTGGAGCGCTGGGAAGTCTCTTGGGCCTGAAAGTGGGGTCCCAGGTACTTGCCGTTCCCTACAAGTGCTCCAAGCGCACTACTTCTGCAGGGTGTACTCATGGGGGGGGGTCCTTGGATCAGCCCCTTGCTGTGCCGGGGTGCTAGTCCCCTCTGGACAAGGACTGGCCTTGGCCGGCCTGGGGGACACTCAGGTGTCCTGGATGTAGCTCTGCAGAGCTCCCGCTGCTAGTTCAGGCTCTCCTCATAGGCGGGCTGCCCACCCCTTCCCCGGCTGGCCGAGGGAACCTGTCATTACCCCCTCCACCGGGTTCCCCCCTGATTACCGAGCCTGAGCAGGAGCCGTGTCAGCCGTTCTGACGACGACCACCCACGGGGCCAGTGCTGCAGGGAGTCCCTGTCCCCAGGGGCCGTCAGCCTGGAAGATGGGGGTTCGGGGGGGTGGTAAGATAAAGACTTTGGTTCCTTGCTGGACTCGGACTTCGTCTGCTGTTCCCAGAGAAGTCACTCACCCTCTCTGAGTCTCAGCGTCCTCCTCTGTCCAGTGGGGGCAACGCTGAGATAACGCATGGAAACGCGTGGCACCGAGCTGGGCACGGAGGCGGCGTGGAGCAAACAGCTGTTGCTACTATGTGTTAATAGACATAACGGGAGCAGTCAAGTAGAGCTCCTGGGCCAGGCACGGGGGGCCGCGCGGGCTGACCATTGGCGCCCTAGGAGAGTGTGCACGGCGCTCTCGGCCTCAGGCTTCCCCTGCTCGCTGCGAGGCAGGGAAACGGAGTCTCTGCCCCTGTCTCTGCTGTCCTTCCAGCCCTGGGGTGGATGGCCCCGCAGCAGGCGCGGTTGGTGTCCTGGGCTGTCTCCCCCACGGTCCCACCCGCCCTGCTCCCGGTGCTCGGGAACTAGGCAGACAGGTTCCGCCTGCCCCGCCCTACAGGGCACTGCTTTCCTGGTTTCAGTAGGCAGATCTCTCAGCCCTGAAACCAGGCCGGGCCTGGTGGCGAGGCGTGTCCCTGGAGCCCGCTGGAGGGACCGGATGAGCCAGGAGCAGGCTTGGCACAGTGCCCTCAGCTCAGGTCAAATCGGGGCTGGGACAAGTGTGAAGCCCCTGGGGTGGCACACGGCTGTCGTGGTCACAGCTGGAGGTCTTCCTCTTCGTCCTGGCACCCCACTGTCAGCGTCGGGAGGGGGGTGTCCCAGATGGGGCTCAGGTCCTGCCTCTGCCGCTTCCTACCCGAGGGAGGTCTCAGTTCCCTGGGTCTCGGTCTCCTTATGTGACACGTTCCTCCACTGTGACCCCGCCTGCCCTGGGGTTGACTTGAGGATTTGGGGGGTGATCCAGGTAAAAGATTTAGCTCAGTTATGCCATGTGCTGGGCTTTGGTGGGGGGCCACGAGAAAGCGAAGAGACTCCTTAGCTTAGCCTCCCAGACGCCCCAGGGTATCAGTACCTGTCCAGGCCCATTCTCCGAGGGCCCGACACTCCTTCCTCCCAGTCTCAGCGTGGCGAGCACTTTGTCCTCTCTGAGTCTCAGTTTCCCTATGTGAACCATGGACTCAGTGCCCGTCTCCTACCCACCCAGAGCCTCCGGGGGACCTCAGGCCATCCTGGGGCCCCCCCACTTCGTGCCCAGCCTCCACTATCTGAATGCAGGAAGTAGCATGATCCTTAACATTGTCAGTTTGGAAAATCAGAGATTAATGTCCTTCCGGCTGCTTTGGCTGCTTTTGGTGTGGCTCCTGGCCGTGGGGGGATGGTGGCCGCTTGGCCTCAGTTTCGAGGGCTCTTCCCTGGGGTAGAAGAACCGTGGACAAGAGGCACTTTATAGGAGACCCCGTTAGCGAAACATGTCTTCTCCTTGTGAGGGTAAAGCGCTTTACTCTTCTGGCTCACAGGTCTTCCCATGACCCCATCAGGCATGTGCTGTGGTGCCACCTTGCAGAGGTGGAAGCAGAGGCTCAGAGAGGGCAAGTGCCTTGGCCAAAGCCACACAGCTGGCAGATGGCAGAGCTGGGACTTGAACCTGGAGCACATGTGCCCAGAGGAGATGGCTCTGGGTCCCGCCCCCTCTCCGCCTGCCTCCCCATCCTTCTGTTCAGCCTGGTGTGGGGCTGCGGGGGCTGTGGTCATCTCCTGCTCGGAGTTGACTCAGAGGAGGTGCTGAGGCCAGCATGCTGGTCAACTCCCGGTGCCGGAACAACACTGATTAGATCGTCATCGAGATTTTAGATCAGCTGAGCTAACAGTGACCCGCCCGCCCATTTTATGAGTAGAACAACTGAGGCCTAGGGAAGATGGACAGGTAAGGACCCAGTGGGTGTGAAGGCTCCCTGCCAGCAATGACCAGGTCAGGGATGGAGACCCCAGACTTCAGTCCGGGCTCTGACAGTGTAGCCAACCACGAGATATTGGGAAAGTCACTTTGCCTCTCTGAACCTCAGTTTCCTCATCTGTAAAATGGGGGCAGTAAAGTCTGCTTTGCCAGCCCCTTAGGACCAGGCAAAGACCCAGCAAGAAAGTGTAAGGTAGGGCTTTGGAAATGACATTGTGCCACAGCAGGAGAGGCTGGAGGAGGGAGAGGCTTTGGTGTGAGACAAGGTTTGAAATCCACCTCTTTCCCTTCCAGGCTGTGTGTCTTCGAGTAAGTCACCAGGTCCCCTTGAGCCTCAGTATCCTTATCAGTAAAGTGGGCATAACAATATCTGTTTGCATTTGTTGTTGAACATGAGTATATGTTCTCAGAGGCTAGCAGACCTGGTAAACTATAGGAGTTCTGGGGGCAGAGTTAGAAGGATTGGCTGGTGAGAAGGCACCTCTGAGTCACCCTTGATGGTCCCAAAGGGGACAGGCTTTGGAGACAAGGTTCCTGGCATCTGGGAGCAGTCCCATCCTAAGATTCAGGGATTTAAGATATAAGATCCCTTTCTCAACCAGTTCACTGTTAGCTCACTGTGTGTTGACTCAGGCCCACTCCCAGAAAGCATGGGCTGGTGGGGGAATCGGGACCCCCACGGGTAGACCCTTCCTGTGACAACCCCCGGAACAGCACGCTTGGCTTTTGTTGACTGGCAGAGAGAAATGACCTTTCGTGAGCCACTAAGCTATCTGAGCCTTGGTTCTTCTGCCTATAAAATGAAGGGCTTGATTTACTGTATTCATTTCTAGAGCCATTTGAAGAACTTGTGTGTGTGTGTTTGCACCCACCTGATTCTATGGGACGTGCTGGCACAAAACGGGGCAGCGATTAGCTCCGGGCACTAGCAGAGGCAGATGATTGTGCCAGGGCACCTCGCCAAGGTTGGCGGAGGCCTGAGTCCCGGAGTGTTCCTTGTACCCACTTGGCCTGCCTTCCCCACCCCCTCACCTTTGCTGTGTGGTTCCTTCCTCCTCACAGGCTCTTTGACCATCTGCAGAGGACCTGACCCATGCTTATCATTTTTATTATTTTGTGATCTCTGGTTCTTGTTTTAGAAAGTCTTTTTTTTTTTTAAATTTTTCAAACTATTAAAGTTATACCTGCTAGTGAAAATGTTAGTCCCTTGCATTGCTGTTATAGGCTGAGCACTAGTAATGGCTAATAGTAATGATTATGCAGGTCTGAACTGAGCAGTCCCGCGCTATCCTGGACCTGCCAGCGCTGCGGACAGACTCTGCGGCGCCCATTTTGCAGATGAGGGAGTGGAGGTTCTGAGCGAGATAGGCAGCTGCAGAGCTGGCGTCTGGCAGAACTGTGCTCCTCACCAGGAGGCTGGGAGCCTGGGGCTGGAGGGCAGGCTCTCTCAGCCCCATACCTTCTCCCACAGGACCTGGGGCTGAGCCGGTGCAGGGAGGGAGGGAGGGAGGAAGGAGGGGGTGAGCAAATGTGGCAGGTAGGCCAGGCGGCACACACCCTCAGAGGGCTCTGCCCCAGCATCTCTGTAGCTCCCAGCTGCAACTGGATCCCTATGGCTAGCCTGGGTCTCTCAGTTCCTGGGCCCAGGAGCCCCGGGGTTGGCCCTGCTGCTGGGGGTGGGGCCCCAGCCTGCTTCCGTTCTGTCCTCTGGGAGGGGCGGTGCGGGGAATGCCCTGTGGGGCCCAATGAACGGTGGTCAGAGCCAGGATCTTGAGGGGGGCCCGCAGGCCGCGGCTGGGATGCCGAGCGCCTCAACCTGGCTGTGAGACCTCAGGTGCACCCCTCACCCTCTCGGCTGAGCCCCCTTCCTCGCTGTGAGCCTTGGTCCTGGAGAGCCCAAATCCACGGAGGGTGGTGTCTCCAGAAGCCGTGGAAGGAAGGAAGATGAGCTGGTGCAGGCGGGTCTGGAGGAGAGAGGGGCGCTTGGGGCCTTGGGGACCTTCCACAGACACCTAGGCAGGGACCGACCATGGGAATTCAAGTTGTGAAATCCCTGTGGCAGCTCCGTGGAGGTAGCCCCTGGGGGGGAGGCAGGAGGGGGAAAGTGGGGGGCTGAGTAGCATTTCTGGCCAGGGACCCTGTTCAGGGCTTCCCCCCTGCCAACTCTTTGTCATTGACAGGGGGCGGACCCCTCCAGCTCCTGCCTCTCTAAGGTCCGAAGTCCTCATCCCCTGCCTTCCGGTGGTACTTCCTTTGTATTGAGCATGCGGCAGCTCCTCCCAGGCTGTCTTAGGACATTTCTCAAGAATGTGCTTGGGGCTACCTCTGCCAAGAGGCCACCACGGCCCGTTCTCCCACAGGCTTCCTTTCCAGCGCTCCCTTTGCTGCCCCGCTCCCTGGCAATGCCACCTCCTAGTCCTTAACCCCTCGGGGAGTGCCATGGCCCCCACCCCTCGCCCAGCCTCTCCCTTCTGGTGGGGCCTGCTGCAGAGCAGGCCCTCAGTAACCATGTGGTGAATGAACCCCCTTCCTCAGCGCCTGCCGGTGCCAGGGCACCAGGGGTGAGCTAAGGGGATCCAGGGGTGACCCAGAGGCTGCCAGGCCACCATCAATCCTGGGACAGATATGAGCCTCCTAATCTATTTGGGTCCTGAGTCGGGAGAGCAAGGCTGGAAGAGACTCCACGCTCTTCAATCTGTTTGGTTCTGGAATTTTAGGTAGCATACAATTTATCTAAAAGCAGATCAGATCTGTGCAGTTCTTGAGTTTGGATAGCAAGACATGCCTGTAATTGCAGTTGGGTGGGATGGGAGCCGGGGCTGCTGCAGTCTGTTTGGGGGTGCAGGGCGCCTGGGGCTGCCTCCTCTTGTCCTGCTCCATTGAGCGAGGCCCCCCAAGTTTCTGCTCATACCCTGTCCTCTCTCTACCTTCTGCCTGGCTACCTCTCCCCCAGTCCTTTGGCCCTTCACTCCTGGACCCTGGTCCTGCAGTCTTACCTGAGTAATGTGAGAGGTCTAGAATGAATTTCATCTTCACCTCTCAGCCTGCCCTGGCCCCTCAGCCCGATGTTTCAGGTCTGTCGGCCTCGTATTTGCCTTCTGGCTCTGTCTGGGTCACCATGTCCTGGCCGTTACTTCCTCGGCCTCCGCTGGCTTCCTCTCCAACCCACAGCCTCCCTACCCCGTCCCCTACCCCCCACGACCTGGGCTTCCATGCCTGGGCCTCCGCTTGGCTGGACTTGCCCTTCCTGTCCTTTCCCCTCGTCTAGCCTTCCAAACCCTGCCTGGACGTGATGTCTGGCTTATGCTGACGCTGCGGCTGGGACCCCGTTTCAGCTTCCTCCTGGACCTGGCTCCCTGAGTGTCCGGGTAGACTCCGGCCCTTCTAGAAATCATGCCCCATCTGAGGCCGGGTGCGCCAGGGCTGGGTCAGGCCTCCCGGAGCCACGGCTGCAGGACCCTGCAGATCGAAGGGCCCGAGCCTCCCCATCTTGCACGCTGGGAGAGAGCCTGTCAGGAGTCAGCCTGCTTGGGACAAAACCCACGATCAAGGTTGTGTGGGCGGAGAACCGGGCTCTCCTGGGACTGTGAGCCCCCTCATCCCTAAAATGGGAAAACAGTAGCCCTGACTCCCTAGAGTTTTCCAAAAGAAGGTTCTTTGGGATCATGCATGTGAAACTTGCCCACCACTGGCTCAGGTTAACAATCAAAGGTAATTATTACGAGGATGATCGCATGCTTTATCAACATTATTGTCATCTAGAATCCTATTTTCTCTAATTCGCCCCCATTCATTTCCCTGTCTCTCCCACCCACCCATCCACTTCCCAACCTCTCATCTTGCCCCATCGTTTCTCAAAAATAGTTCCCATGGCCTTTGAGAGAGTTCTGGTTGTTTACGGTTTTTAAAAAATAGGCATTCACAGCAAATTCCTCATTTGTTCTCCTTGTCCTTGCCTCTAAGCAGGGTTTGGACAGACATGGCTCATTCCAGGGAAGGGGGCACAGGCAGGGCCATGCCGGTGGAGAGGCTCCGCTGGCCGAGCTGCATCTAGAGGCAGTGGAGGGGGTGGCTTGCCTGAGACCCTGGGCTGGGGGGAGAGGTTGTGGCACTTGCTTTTAGCCTTCCTCCCCGGCCACCACCCCCAGCCAGGCCCCAGGACCACATCCCAGCTACACCACCTTCTAGCGGTGTGATCTTGTGCCAAGGACTCAACCTCTCTGGGGCTCAGCTTCCTCCTCTGTAAAATGGGGTGGCCCAGCCCTACCTCACAAAGCCATTGAGAGGATTAAATGAAATGCTGTCCTAGCCCATGCCCTCTGTACCCAGAGACCAGCCACGGGAGGGACAGCGTCACGTCCACCCCTTCTCCTTTGAGAAAGGACCGAGTCTTCGAAACCCGGAATCTGAGACTGTCAAAGGTAGCAGGGCTCGTCTGTTATTGAATACAGTCCTCTTGGTGTGCAGAGGGAAACTGAGGCCCAGCAAAGTTGCCGTGCAGTCGGCTAGCACAGAGCCCGGGGCAGGGCTCCGCACCAGGAAGGGTCTCCCAAGGGGAAGGCCCCCCTTGCCCTGGGCCGCAGCCCTCTGCGGGCCTCCGTTTCTTTGTCCGGACAAGGGGATGCCCTGGCAGTGCAAATACGGAGCTTCCGCCGTGTGCTCGGCCTGCTCTGGAGGCCGCAGTGCTCGCCTTCTCTGTTCCGAAACAGCTTTAGCCGAGGGGGAAGCAAACGGCCCATGCGAGCAAAAAGGCTGTTAACTTGGTAGACAAATCCATTGTAGAATATTTATTTTTCACTGTGAGATGGATCGTGCCTGTAAAAGAATTCCAATGCAAGAAAAGGGGATACAGCAGAAAGTGGAAGGGACCGTGCAGCCTGAGGCCCCCCTTCACGGTCTGGAGTGCGGCCTTCCCGACCTCTTCCCGCACATCTCCGGGCGTGAGTCACTGCTGCGCGCGGGCAGGGGTTACTTTAAGTGAGATGATATTCAACATGTGATTCCGTAACGCGCTCCTCTTTATGTGGCAGAGTGTGGACACCTGCGTTTTGTCGCTACACGTGCTTATAGACCCCCTCCCTCTCGTCCCTTATGACTTCATCATTGTGCCCACAGCTGCCAGTCACCCTCCCAAAAGGCCGTCCCATTTCCAGCACCCCCAGCCCTGGGGTGTGGTGCCTGTCCCTCCACATGCTGGTCTGGCAGGGACAATGGAATCTTGGTTCCGTTCGCATTTGATTGATGACTGTGAGGCTGACTGTCTTCTCACTAGCCTCTTGGTTCCTGGTCATTTCTGCGTGCGGTCCCGGCTTATTTCCCTGTCCGGAGGTTCACCCAGGTGTGAGCAGGAAGTACACAATTCTGCCCAGAAATGCAATGCTGACGAAAGCAAACAACTTTACAAGCAGGACTTTGGGGTGTTTGTGGATGCTCCTCCCTGGGGCAGGGTAGCTGCATGTATAAATGACCGTGATGACCTCATGTTTCCATTTGTCCTTCCCTTCCAGAGAAAACCAGAAAGGTCCTGACGGAGTTCCTCCATTTTTATGAGGACCAGTATGGCGTCGCCCTGTTCAACAGCATGCGCCACGAGATTGAGGGCACCGGGGCGCCGCAGGCCCAGCTGCTCTGGCGAAAGGTGAGAGGCACCGAGCCAGGTACAGGGCAGATTCTGGTCTGGCTCTGACACTGCTCAGCAGGTGACTTCCTTCTCTGGGCCTCAGTTTCCCTTTGTTGCCGCGGTGGTCTCTAAGGGCCCCACCCAGCTTCTGACTAGACAGATGACCTGGTGGTGTTGTCCAGGCCCCTCTGTCACTGTGGGTGACTCCCCCCGGCTCTGCCCTTCCAGCGCTGGGGCTCTGGAGTCATCTCGACAAGCCTGGATTCAAGCCAGGTCCTTTTCTTATTGGCCTGTGCCCATGAGCAAATTACCTCGCCTCCTGGAGTCTCAGTTTACTCCTCTGTGAAATGGGACTAGCACCCCTCCTGCACCGGAAGGTCTTAGGGATTAAAGATTCGAGTTGCCGCTGCCTGGGGCAGGGAAAGCGGTGTGACACTGTCGTTCATCATGGCTGGCCTTGTCAGTATCCCGATGTTAGTAGCAGGATCACGTTGGCCCAGTGTTTGTTCAGGGAGGAGCTGGAAGCTCCCATAGAGGTGTTGGGGCCAGCATCACAGAGCAGGGACCGAGGCTGGCAGGAAAGAAGTCGGGGGCCTGGGTTCAGATTCTCTCAGTTGATTCAACAACCCTCGAGGCTCAGTCTCCTCATCTGACAAATGGGCGCCTCCTGCCTGGGGTTGTGGCGAGGGTTCGGTGAGAAGATACAGGGCGTGTGGCCGGGGGCAGATGGCTTTACGAAGGCTGGGTGAGTCCTGATCTGCTGTGTCTTCTCCTCATTGGGCCCCAGTTTCTCTGCCTGTGAAATGGCGTCCAGAGAGAGGAGCCAGAGCAGCTTTGCGGAGGGGTCGGGGGTTTCCTGGGGCCTAGGCCTGGGCGCCTAGGTGGAGGGTAGGTCAGGGCTGAGATGGGTATGGGGGGGACAGGGGAGGCGGCAGAGCGGACAGATGGCTAGGAAGGCCCGGCACTGGGACTTTTATTTCATCTCATTTCGCTTCCCATCCTTCCCCAAACCAAGTGACTGAAAATGTGCCTGTTTACCCCGAGACCAGAGGGGCAGGAGCCGGTGGTGGCGTCCTAGGCCTGGCTTTGAGGATTCATTGCCCTCTGGTGTCTTCTCCGCAGGAGGAACAGCTGGAGGCATTAGCTGCGGGCGGGGCGGGGGGGGGCAGGGGGCGATGAGGGGAGAGCTGCTGACGACACTGAGGATTACAGAGAGAGAGAGCGCGCGAGAGCGAGCCAGCGTGCGAGAGCGGCACCAGCAGGCCCCTAGTCGGGGACACACTGACTGTCAGGTCAGGTGCTGGGCCATTGCTGCCCTTGCTCGCCCCACAGACACTCGCAGGCCCTCCAGGAGACAGGCAGGAAACACCCGTTTACACAATCTTCCAAGGAAACATCGGGGCGAACTCAGACATTGGGGGACTGGCCTCATCTGGGTGGGCCCCAAGGGCTTCCTGGGAGAAGGGCCATCTCAGCTGAGGACCCGATGGGAGAAGGTATACCAGACTGAGGCAGCAGCGCGTGCGAAGGCCCGGAGCTGAGGCATTAGCTGGCTTGCCCAGGGCGGTGCAGGCAGGACTGGAGCCCAGTTCCAGATTCCTGGCCAAGGGCTCTCTCGGCCCCGACCCTGAGCCTCCCTGGGATGGAGGGTAGGTCAGGGCTGAGTGTCGGAGCTTCTCAGAGCATCACGTGTCACTTTGATTTTGGACCCAGAAAAGACTGGTCTCGGGGAGTCAGGGCAGCCCCCTGGCCTCCTGAAGGCAGAGGCAGAGGTGCGCAGTGGTGCGCAGTGGTGCGGCGTGTCTGTCAGGCGCACGCCTGTGTGACGTGAAAGGAGGCTGCTTTGCGTGGGCAGAGCTGGAATTGTCCCCTATTTAGAAAGAAGTGTCACAGGGATCCGGGTCCCTATAACCCCAGACGGGAGTAGGGACCTGGCGGATAGCTCTGCACTTTACTCTGTGGGAGAAATGCCTTCCGTGCTCACAGGGGTGCATATTCATGGTAGGAAAACAGAAATAACACATAAACAAGAATAAAAGAGACCATCCAGAACCCCTGACAAGCAGGGAGTTTTCCTCTCACTGTGCGACTCAGGAAACTGGCCTTCATGGTATTAAGTCATCATAGTAATATCATGGTGGTAGAAATGATCATCTTCATCGTCATCCTCATCATCGCATCAATAATTGTTTTTATAAGAAACAATAATAAAAAGAATAATACATTAAAAAGTAGTAATAATAAAAACAAATAAAAAAATAGGTGTTCTAAGCGGGCACGGGCTGTCCAGCGGGCGCAGCTCCGCTGCCTGAGGGCTTATGCGTACGTCCACATCACCGCTGTGGACGCTGAGGCTTGGCGAGGTCCAGTCGCTTGTCCAGGCTCCCCCGGTGGGGGCAGTGCGGCTGGGGCTGGAACGCAGGCTGTTGGAACCGGGGTCTGTGTGCTAACCGTTCGCTGCCTCCCTGCCGCCCCCCAGGAGCCCCACCACTGAGTTGGAGAGCTTAGCAGAGTCCAAGATATTTTGGCTGGGCTGTCGGTTCTGTTCCATTTCCTGAAGACCTTCCAATGGAAACACAACACGACTCTGCCATTTCAAAGTCTTAAAAATAAAACCTAAACCCACGACCAACTGCCCATTACGGGCTGCCCAGGATCTGGGGGTGGACTGGCGAGAGCCCGGTGCTGAGCCCCGACTGAGCCTGGGAAGGCCTGCCCTGAGCCACTGCCTCCCACAGCCGCACCCCACCACCTCCCCCCACCCCCGCCCACGATGAGGTGCCTGCCCTAAGCAGGGGCTGCGGCCAGCCAGGGTCTCAGCAGGGCGTCAGGAGAACCCTCCCTGCTTTCTTCCCAGAAGACCTGGGGACTCAGAGGTGTGTGGAGAGTAGGCCCTGGTCTAAATATAGACCACTGAGCAGCAGCTTTGTGACTTGGGCAAAGCCACTGCGTGTGGGGGTGGTGGGGTGGTGGGGTGGTGGGGGAATCATTTTCTTTTCCTGTAAATATTTTTATCCCTGGGTAGGAAGCAGTCTGCGGGGTCCTATTGTTTAAGTACAATGGGCCCTCGTTTTCTAAGAGTGTTTTGGTATTTCCCCTTGCCAAGTGGCAGCGAGGTTGCTGGGAAGAGGGGGCTGCGTGTGAAGAGGCAGGCCTGGGGGGTGCGGCCTGAGAGGGGCCCCGCACACCTGACTGCAGCTGCAGGCAGCCCAGAAGCAGAGCGAGGCTAGGAAGGGTTGGGAACCATTAAAATAGCGCTTTCTCCCGTTACTACCTATGATACATGCTTCTTTTCTAAAAGGCGACATATTTGTTGGGGACCAGATAGAAGCTGCCCAGAAGGGGAGGAACCCTAGACTCCCCCAGTTTCCACCCCCCCGGCAGTAAGCCTGCTCCCTCGTGGCCGGTGTCGCCCTTCCTGGAGCGTGCCGGTGCCGACCTGCTCTGGAAGCGCCCCCTCAGGACGGCCATCCTTCCTCCTCCCTGACGAGGTCAGCCGTGGGGCTGGCGGCCTGGCCCAGGCTGAGTGATCCAACGGAGGTCACGCTGCGCCACGGGATGCGAGCTTCTCGCGCTGCCCGCCGGCGCCGGCGACCTGCGTGACCTGCGCCCACATCGTCTCCCAGAATCCTCAGGGAAGTCAGAGCTGTCACTGTCCCATTTTATAGGAGAGGAAGCTGGGGCTCCAAGGGGACGTGACGGACGTGAAGCGGCACTGAGTCAGGGAGGTAGAGCTGACGTTAGGGCTTTGCGGGAAGGTCTGGGCATTTGTGCTGCTCACACTGGTCACCAGTCTGTCAGGACAGCGGTCGAATGTGGAACCAGACTGAGGTCCCCTGCTGCACCCCCACCCAGATTCCCAGGCCATCCTGTCAGCTGTCAGGGCTGGGGAGGCTCCCTGGAGCCACCTTGGCCAAGTGTTTGTTGCTCTGAGGAGAGGCTGAGGCCCGGAGCTGGGGGAGACTTGCCTGGGCGCTGGGGCCTTCACTGGCTTGGCCCAGGGGCATGTCCCCTCTGCGAGAGTGACTGCCCTGCAGAGAAAGTCCCAGACCCGTCCTCAGGCAGCTGTGCCTGTCGAGCCAGGACGGACTGGGGTCCTGTCTGAGTTCTGAATCGTGGCACGTGGCTTCAAGACCTGCCATCGCTGCACCCATTCACGGCCTTGAGCCTCACTGTCCTCATTCGCCCAGTGGGTGAGCTGCAGCCCCGCCTGGGAGGCCTTGGTGGGTGGGTGCGCGGGTGCTGCGAGTGGGGCCCCGTCACCTCCTCAGAGGACCCTGCTGCCTCGCCGGCCTCACTCCCCGCCCTCCTCCCCATCCAGGTGCCGCTGGATGAGCGCATCATCTTCTCGGGGAATCTATTCCAGTACCAGGAGGACAGCAAGAAGTGGAGGAACCGCTTCAGCCTCGTGCCCCACAACTATGGGCTGGTCCTCTACGAGAACAAAGTGGTGAGGCTGCCGCCCCATCTGGCTTCAGTGCCTGGCACTGAGCCCCCAGCCGGGTCTTCTTCTCCCTCCCCGCGGCTCCGCCCCTCCCCCGGCTGCCCTCCTTCACAGTAGTTATCCTGGCAAGCCCCCCTCCCCCTCCTAAATCTGAGACTCCAGGCCTTCACCCTCAGCTGCAGCCAGCGTCACCCCTCCCACCTCCCCACACCTGCTTGCTCAGGGCGCCCTCTCTAAATTTCCCTCATCCAGGCATCCCGCTCTCTGCTGCCCCCATAGCCAATTCCCTTGCTCCTACCCATCCCTCCGAATCCCTTTCAAGTCCTTCCAGATCTCTCCATTTCCAGGGCCTCCTTGCTGGCTGGGTCTCTTCTGACCCCTCCGGTCCTCGCTCCTCAACCGGGCATCCCTGGGTGGTGGTCCTATCGTTTTCCTTCCTGATTTTCGCCCTGTACTTCACTGCCTTGTAGCAGGAGGATGGGTCCTGCTGAGCGTCCTTGGGCCCCTGGGCCCTGGAGGAAGCCCCACCTGGTTGAGCCACAGACTCAGTTTCTTCTACCAGACGTGTCTCCAGTGCAGCCAGAAGGACAGTCTGGAGCTCCCAGGGCAAGTCAGTGTTAGAGCAACAGAACCCGGAGCAGCCTGTTGCCCCAGGGTAGTTCTTCTCACATTGATAGAATTCCAGTGGAATGGCCTGGAAGGCTTGCTGAAAAACAGGTTGCTGGTCCTGCCCCAGTTTGACCCAAGGCTGGAGTGGGGTCAAAAATTTGCATTTCTAACAAGTTCTCGGGTGCTGTTGATGATCTGGGACCACACTTGGCCAATAATCAGTGCCCCAGAGAGGTTCAAGCTACTCTCAAGAAGTGTGTTGAGCCCTGACTGGTGCGGCTCAGTGGGTCAGGCATCTTCCCCCAAACCAAAAGGTCACTGGTTCAATTCCTGGTCAGGGCACATGCCTGGGTTTCAAGCCAGGTCCCCTGTTGGGGGCATGTGAGAGGCAACCAATCACACATCACTGTTTCTGTGTCTCTTTTTTCCCTCTCCCTCCCTTCCCCTCTTTAAAAATAAATAAATCTTAAAAAAAAGAAAAAGGAAAAAAGAACTATGCGGAGTAGTGACACCTAGTGGCAGGGTACAGCATGGCAGCCCAGCTCTAGGAGCTACTGCAGCAGAACCACTTTTCTCCCCACTGGTGAAAGAAAGCAGTGCCCAGACCTAACTCTCCTCCACAGGGGATCCGTGTGGTGCTCAGAACCTAGGGGGCTGGTGGACACTTCAAGGTAATGGTCAGAGACCCTGGGCTCTGGAGGCTGACAGTCCAGGTTCATGTCCTGGGTCCCTACTTACCAGCCGTGTGAACTTGTGGCTAATCACGGCACCCACCCGTCGGACTGTGCTTCATTCTGTGAAAGGAAGCATGCAGTGCCCGAAGCACGGCGCCTGGTATGTAATGGACACTCGGCCAGTGGTAGCTGCTGATAATAGAGGCAGTAGTAACAGTGGTGATGAAATAATGACCTCAGCACACTTACTGTCCCTGCGGTGCCAGGCCCTGTGCTAATAATCATTTTATGTGGCTTGGCTGCGCAGTGAGGTAGAGACTGTTCTTATCCTGGTTTTACAGATACAGAGACCGACGCGCAGGAGGCGGGGGAGGCTTATCCTCGGCATCACGCAGATGGTGCTCGGTGGACCCAGCATTTGAGCCCAGAGTCTGGGTTCAGGTTATAGCACGTTGCCTCTAGTCGCCATGTTGGTCAGACTCCTTTTCCTCTTCGCTTCCCTGTGTCTCTCTTCCTCCTCCCTTTCTCTCTTCCCCTCTTTTCTTCCCTGCCTTGGGCAGCAATACTGAGTAGGGTCCTGGAGCCAGAGCTGGGGGTGGGATTTGGCTTGGTCCTTATCTCTACCCCCAGGGACCATCTCTCTTGCTCTTTCCTCAGGCCTACGAGCGGCAGGTCCCACCCCGATCTGTCATCAACAGTGCGGGCTACAAGATCCTCACTTCCGTGGACCAGTACCTGGAGCTGGTTGGCAACTCTTTACCAGGTGAGGCAGCACCCACCCCAGGCCGAAGTGACCTGCACAGGCCCGGGATTTGGCCTCGGGAGAGGGCGGCCCTGATCCCGGAGCTCCAGGCTCCACATTTGCAGGGAGACCAGCTGGGCCCAGGGCTGCCCACAGGCGCCCAGCATCTCCTGAGCCCCCAGAGAGGGGGCTTGAGGCCACGGAGTGAAGCGGGGCTGGATCTCTTTCCTGCGTCCTGAGGCTTCCGATATCAGCTGTGCAACAGGGACCCCACTCTCTGTCCTTGCCCTTCCCTGAGTCCTTGAGGGCATGACTGGGTTGTTCCTGCCCTGTAAACTGCTGAGTTGGTACTGCGTTTGTGAGTTGTGCTCGGCGTCCTGTCTGCCCCACCTTGTCCCAGACTCCCAGGAGCACATGTGCCTCTCAGATGATCCCAGGGAAACGACAGAGGAGGAGACGCTGGCCCGAGGCAGCGTGGGCCCCTAGGCAGGAGATTGGGGCTAAGGCGTCCCGTGCGGCTGAGGGCTCGGCGGCAGGAGGCACGTCTGGATTCCAGTCCGCTCTCTGGTTTTGTTTTGCTGTGTCTTTTCGGGCAACCCAGTGCTGAGAGGACCGACCTTGGGGTATTGTGTGGACCCCATGAGGTCTGTGTGGCTGAGCCCAGCACAGGGACACGGACAGAGCCAGGGCGCAAAGAAGAACTGTCATTGTTTTATTATTAACAACAGCGGCGAGGTCACAGCCCAGGACCCCTTATCTCACTGGATCTCAAATATCCATGCAGACAAAATAGAGAGAGAAAAATCCCTTTTTATTTTTTCTACCCCCAACCCCCATGCCTCCCTCCCATCTTGGACATTGAAACCACACTTTGGCCTCCATATCTAAAATTTGAAGGGAAACCCAAGAAGGTAATGCTTGGCCTTTGAACCTGGGAGCTCTGACCCTGTGTTATTTGTGCCTCCCACATGGAGTCTAGATCCTTCCCCAAGAGGGAGTGGATGCTACTAATAAATGGGTCTAAACAGATGCCGGGGCCCCTTTAGACCAGGCTGTGGAGGACACAGCAAGAAAGGATGCTGCCTCTCTGCTGACTTGCTGGTCACCCAGGACCAGCTGACCCTCTTTGGCCCTGAGCCTGCCCCTGAGACGGGGGCCCAGGGAACCTGCAGAGGGCAGCTGCTCAGAGGGCACTGTCTCCACAGGGACCACATCGAAATCGGGCGCGGCCCCCATCCTCAAGTGTCCCACGCAGTTCCCACTCATCCTCTGGCATCCGTATGCACGTCACTACTACTTCTGCATGATGACGGAAGCCGAGCAGGACAAGTGGCAGGCTGTCCTGCAGGACTGCGTCCGGCACTGCAACAATGGTGAGTGGACTTCAGGCCCCCGGCCATGGGGGTGACGGGCATCCCCTGGGTTCGGTGCTGAATGGCGACACCTACTGGCTGAGTGCAGTGTGGCAACCCTGCTCTATGGGCTGTCCTCTTTTCCTTCTGGGTTTGTAAGAAACCACACGGTGAGGCTGCCCTTGACCTTCTTTCTTGATGAAAAAAATTCTGTGTTGCTCAGAAGAAATTCAGGAAATTGCCCTCCGAGTGGCATGACTGTTGTGCCCGTGGACCCCGGATCACAGAATCACAATCCTGAGTCTGTCACTTTCTAGCAACGTGATCTTAGGAGATCAACTTACCTCTGGGAGCCTCTGAAAGTGGAGATAGAGTCTCCCAGTGTCAGGGTTTTGTGAGATCACAGTGAGAATGCACTCACTGCTTGTAAAAAAATGATTTATTATGTAATTTTTCCCACTTACCGCCAACCCTAGGTAGTCTGGGAAGTTTACTTCCTCCCTCTGGGCCTCGGTGTTCTCATCCGTGAGATTACGAGGTCTTTTCCAGCTCACTCATTCATTCAACAAACATTTAGTGTCTGGGTGCTGAGGATGCCACAAGGGAGGAAGATGTGGTTCCAGCCCTGAGCTGCTGGCAGCCTGATGGGGGAGGCAGATGTGAAACAGATGAGGATACCGGGGTGATGAGTCACAGCTGTGCTGGGTGCAGGGCGGGGAGCCCCCTGGGGCCCTTGGAGGGTGCGAACGTGCTGCGGGGCACTGGCCCAGGGTGTGCGGGGTGGGTCAGGTTGGCTCTGTGAGGAGGTGATGTCTGAGGGACAAGTCAGTCCTCCGGGGGGAAGGAGGGGTGCTCCAGAGAGGGGCCTGAGGGGCGGCCCAGGGGCGGGGCCAGTTCAGGGGAGGCCCTGTACTGGGGACCTGAAACAGGGCTGCGGGGGACACCGAATCAAGAGAGCCTTTTTGGGCCCTAAGGAGTTTGATCAGAAAGGCTTGTGATTGTCTCCCGAGGGGAGGGGAGGGGAGGACCCTGAGGGAGGAACAACGCTGTCCCGGACCCCGAACTGCCTTCCCAGTGACCTGGCACTAGGCAGCGGCGCCCGCCCTGCCCACCCTGGCGGCCCGCGCTCCTTGGACTCAGCTGCACACGCAGGTGGCGCCTCCGCTCGCCCCTTCGTCCTCTCAGCTCTCCAGAGCCGCCTCTGCCCTGTCTGGAATCTGCCAGGCGGAGGAACCAGGTCTTCAGTCGGGCCAACCCCTGCCACCTGGGCCGGGCCCTGCCGCCCACAAAGGGCCTCCTGTTCCCAGGTCCCCAGGGGCCGTGAGGCCAGGACTGGGTGGAGGCCATCTGGGCTCTGGCTGCCTGGCCTGGGCACCCTCCCTCCTCCCCCCTCCTTCCTCCCTCCTTCTCTCCACGCCCCCACCCCCAGCTTGGCCCAGCTCCACCTTCTTCAGGTTTCTAAGGCTGATGGCTGACCCCGGCAGGGTGACCCCAGGCCAGGCGGGGGGTGGGGACAGGACCAGGTGGGGAGCAGTTACTGTTTGGGTCCCCTTGTGCACCGTGTAGGGTGGTTGGGAGGAGTAGATGAGCTGGTTCTGGTAGAGCCCTCGGCCCGTGCCTGGCACACAGTGAATGCTCAGCTGGGGGGCGAGGGCCGCCCCTTGGACGTTGTGCCCCGGGAAGGAGGCGAGGCCAGGAAGAGCTGCTGGGAGGGGTTCTGGCGCTGATGAGCCTGGTTTTAGATGAGCCTTCCTCCACCCAGGGGACTGTGGGAAAGCTCTCTGCTTCCTCAGCTCGGAGGCTGGGCCTGGAATCCGTGGAGCCTGGAATTGCTTGTTCTGCTCAGGGGGCTGCCAGGAAGTGGGGGGGGTGAGTGGGGAAGGAGGCCAAGGCTGGGTGGGCGCCAGCTCATCCCAGGCCCCCCCTCACATCCTGCATTCCTGGAGCAGCTGGGGGTGGCAAGTGGCAGCTGGGGCACTGAGCTGAGCCCTCAGGGTGGGCTGGGGTGCAGAGGTCAAGGCCTCTTCCTGTCTGCTGCCCAGGACTGAGGAATGCCGCTTCCTTTCTCGGCCTGACCCTGAGGACCCCCCAGGCAGGAAGTCTCCGGGCCTGGCCCGCATGTCAGCGGGTCCCGGGTCCAAGCCCTGGTGCTGTGTTTCCTTGAGCCACCAGCTGCCTCTCTGAGCCTCTCTTCTCGTTGGGGAAAGTGGGGCTGAGGACAGCCATTCCTCACAGGCTGAGGGGAGGGGATGTGTATAAGGTCTCGAGGCCTCAGCCCAGGGTCAGGGTCTTGGTGGGCTCCGGCGGCCAAAACAAAGTTCCTCAGACTGGGTGG
This sequence comes from Pteronotus mesoamericanus, assembly GCF_021234165.1. NCBI lineage: Eukaryota > Metazoa > Chordata > Mammalia > Chiroptera > Mormoopidae > Pteronotus > Pteronotus mesoamericanus. The sequence goes on from NW_026555258.1 coordinate 6,496,868, forward strand.
CTCAAACAGTAGAAATTAATTTTGTCACAATTCTGGAGGCTGGAAGTCCAAGGTCAAGGTTCTGGCAGGTTTGTCTTCTTCTGAGGCCCCCCTCCCTGACCTGCAGAGGGCTGCCCTCTCCCTGTGTCTTCGCGGGGTACCCCCTCTGAGCATGAATGTTTTCTGTGTCTGAATTTCCTTTTTATAAGGACACCAGTCATACTGAATTAGGGTCCATGACCTCATTTTCCTTTCATTACCTCTAAGTCCCTGTCTCCAAATACAGCCACAGTCTGAAGTGCTAGGGGTTAGGGCTTCAGCACATGAATGTTGTGGGGGAGGGGACACACAATTCAGCCACCAGCAGCCGGGCTCCTGGGACTAGCTGGGGCCGCAGAGTGGAGCCCTCCTAAGGGTCTGGTTGGCCAGAGCCAGGGCCAGGGCCAGGGCCTGGGCCCGGGCCCAGAACATCGCATGGGCGCCTCCGCCCCACGGGCCCCGCCCTCGGCCTCACCTCCCTCCCACCTGGAAAACGCCCCGGCCTGGCACACCTGGCTGTTGCCCATGGAATATGAACGCCCTGAAGTGGGAGAGGCTGTGGGTGATGCAGAGCCCAGATTTTTTAGGCAAAACCTGGTCTCTGGGAGACCACACCCCTCTTGAGAGCTTGAGGGGCTTTCTCTTCTGGCCCGGGCGGGCAGCACCCACTGCAGAGGCTTGTCATGGTGCTGGGACTGGAGCAGCCATGCTCTGCCCGTCACTCCGCCTGATGTCAGGTCCCCAGAGCGCAGGGGTGAGGCTTCCCCCTCTGCCGCTGCCTCAGGCCAGGTTGCTGCCACTGCAGGATGGGGGCTGGGCCTCAGTTTCCCCGGCGCCGAGCTCCCTTCTGGCCCTGACAGGCAGTGATTCCTGCGGTCAGCCGCACGTGGGAGGGGAGGAGTCCTCCGCACGCCAGCGAGGGGCTTTTTCTCTGTGGTGGTGACTCAGCCAGTAGTCATCGCAGTGGGAGCCCGGGTTTCGGAGGCACAAGCTGCGTTTCCCTTCCCTCCGCCCCGGGACACAGCGGTCGGAGGCACGCGGCCAGGGCAGCCACCCGCTGCCGGGCCCTGAGGTGTTTAACCACGTTCTTCCCCAGGTCGGCTTTTGCAGCTTCCTGCAGCTCGCCCTCCCCAGCACCCAGCCTGCAGGCTCTCCGCCAGCACGGAGAGGTGGGCAGACTCACCCAGGCCACCGCCACCAGCACTAATCACAAAAATAGAGAAGTGGTATTTTCTAGTCGGACCTGGGCACACAGCAGTGACCGAGGCAGGCCCATGGCGACCAGAGCAGGTCCTCGCCACAGTTAGTGGTCATGCGCCGGGCCTGCACTGCGGCCCCGCAGGCCTCCCTGGTGATGCCTGAGGCCAGGCTGGGCCCTGGCTCCTAGTGTTCAGAAGGGGAAACTGAGGCCCTCTCGGGTTCAGTGATGTGGAACCAGGCATGACCCTGGTTCACGGGCACTGTCGTGAATCACTTTCGCTCACGGATCGTCTGTGGCCGCTTTCATGCGTGCTGTGTGGCAGAGCATCTGCTGCAATGCTGAAACCACTTACTCTCTGATGCTGGGCAGGAAGGATGTGCAGGCCACTGATGTAGAGAGGACAGGGAGGGGCGGGATGGGAACCAGGACCTCCGGGCGGCCTCCCCTGGGAGGGCGGGGTGGCGTCCAGCCCTGGCTCTGCCATCGCTGCCCTCGGGCCCTCAGCAGGGGCCTAATACCTGAGAAGTAGGGCGAATGCCAGTGCCCCGGGTGGGGGTGGTTGGGGGGACTTCAGGAGATAAGGAGGTTATGACACAGGAGGCCTTGCAATTGGTGGTGGGTTATTGTCCTTGCTGCTGCCACTGCAACTACTCCTGCCCAGTTACAACAAGGGCGGTGGGGCCACAGGTGCGGGTGTGCATATGCGCGCGCGCGCATGCGTGTGTGCGCATCGTGTGTGTTTCCCTGTCGGTCAGCTGGTCTTAGTGGAGGTCACCGGGCCACCCTGCCGACCTCCTCTCTCCTTCCCTCCCCTGGCCAGGGATCCCTGAAGACTCCAAGGTGGAGGGCCCCGCGTTCACGGACGCCATCCGCATGTACCGCCAGTCCAAGGAGCTGTACGGCACTTGGGAGATGCTATGTGGGAATGAGGTGCAGGTGAGGCCAGGGGGGCTGGTGGGGAGACGGCAGAAGTCACTCCAGGGGCCTAGAGGATGGGGTCGGGCGCAGAGGGGTGGGACTGCGGGGCGCTGCAGGGTTGGACAGAGGCGAGAGCCCAGGTTTGGACAAGGGGAGCCCAAGGCTGGTCACGCAGATGGAGACACTTGCTATTTTGTTCAGTCATTTCCTGAGCACCTGCCCTGGCCCAAGTGCCCCGATGCCACTGTGAACAGAGGGCACATAGCCCTGGACCTCATGGAACTCTCTGTCTGGAGGGAGAAACAGACATTTGACAAATGAACGCACACATACTCCTCTGCGTAGCCAAGGCGGGGAGGGGCGTGGTATTTCAGACAGGAAGGCGGCATGGGCAAGGGCCCCGAAGTGTGACCCCTGAGCCCGAGGATCCTGCAGGACAGCCAGGCGGATAAGCTGAGGCCTGTGGGAGGATACTCGGGAGAGAGGGCACTGGAGACGGGGAGCGAAAGGCCGCACCCCAAGGAGGTGGGGGCCTGAGGATGGAACGTGGAGATGAGTGCACCCGGCCGTGCCTCCCGGTTCTAGATCCTGAGCAACCTGGTGATGGAGGAGTTGGGCCCTGAGCTGAAGGTGGAGCTCGCCCCGCGGCTGAAGGGGAAACCGCAGGAGCGGCAGCGGCAGTGGATCCAGGTGGGTGGCCTGGGCTTGGGGACGGGGCCACAGGCCCACCACTGACCGGTACCCTCGACCCAGACCTGACGCCGCGTCTCGGCCCGCAGATCTCCGACGCCGTGTACCGCATCGTGTACGAGCAGGCCAAAGCGCAGTTTGAGGCGGTGCTGTCCAAGCTGCAGCAGGCCCGGCCGGCCATGGAGGCGGTCATCCGCACCGACATGGACCAGATCATCACCTCCAAGGAGCACCTGGCCAGCAAGATCCGAGGTGGGCAGGCCGCTTGGCATGCTGGTGTTCGGTGGGTGGGCCTGCGGGGACCACGGGCCCTCCTGTCTCTTTTAAAGATCCATGTGCATTTCACAGCAGTGACTTCATTTGCTGGTTTTTTCAAAAAAATCAAATCAAGTCTGAGCTGCTGTTTTTCCAGCCCCTGTAAGTTGGTTTTTGGCTGTTATTTCTATAAACCCAGATCTTGAAGATCTCAAGTGTTGGTCAAGGAGGGTCAGCCGGCTGCTCCTCTTCGGTCGATCTGCTTAACTTTTTAATGATTCACTTTTACCAAGTCGAACTTTTCCAAGTCGATTTATGTGCCTCTCTTTTCCCAGTCGGATGGGACCCTTGCGGTCCCTTGTCACCACAATGCTTTGGCTAGAATAGTCCATCGCCCACGAGTTATTCTTCACCGGCTGGGTTCATGAGTGGGTAGGACACCAAGAGGCACCATTTATTCTGCGGGACAAACAAGGCTAGCCGGGCAGAGCAGAGGGAGGGGCGTCAACACCCCCAGGCCAGAGCGTCCTGGAGACGGTCCCTGTTCACAGGGCCACGGCCTTTCACCTGCTCCCGCTGAGCCAGCCGCGCCATTCCAGGGCAGGGCTGGGCCCAGGGTTTGTAAAACGCGAAGCCTCATTGAAGCTACTTAAGTGTTTTCCCCATTTTTAAAAAAAACAACAACTGAGCAAGATCCCCAAAGCTGCCCCTAGGTAAGCAGAAAAACTGCCAGCACCTTTAGACTACCAGTTCTATTAGTCTCCTGCCATGCCAGTTTCTGGAATAGCAGGGTCCAATCTCAGAAGACCCTGTCATTTTGGCTCCATGGATTTATTGTCTTTCCGGTCTCTAGAATCAGTGTTTGCTGTTGTTGTCTCCAGTGGTTTTCTTTAAAAAAAAACAAAAACAAAAAACAAACCCAACAGCTCGCCTCTCGCCCTGGGGCTCGGGGAGGCCGGGGGCTGCTCCCAGGGGCATGTCAGCTAACCCGCTCCCCCTGGGCACAGGCTTCATCCTCCCCAAGGCGGAGGTGTGCGTCCGGAACCACGTCCAGCCCTACATCCCGTCCATCCTGGAGGCCCTCATGGTGCCCACCAGCCAGGGCTTCACCGAGGTGCGGGACGTCTTCTTCAAGGAGGTCACCGACATGAACCTGAACGTCATCAACGAGGGCGGCATCGACAAGCTGGGCGAGGTGAGGCTGCACTCGACCCCGGGGAGGGCGGGGCTCCTCCTGGGTTTGGGTCCGATCTGCCCCTGTCAAGCCGTGACCCAGGGCAGGCCGCTCCCCTCCCAGCGTGGCCTGTGAACAGGGTCTGAGAGGCTGAGTACATGAGGCTGAAGCTGTTGGCTGTTCTGTTGGGGGCCAGCAGTTAGGGGGAAGGGGGGCTTAATCCCCTGCCACCAGCCTTTATACGCCAAGCAGGTTGCTAAACTGTTAAAGAACTTAATGGAGAAGGGAGGGAGGGAGGGAGGAGAAGAAGGAGAGGAAGGGAGGAGGGAGAGGCCAGCCTCAGACATGAGCAACATGATTGCCAGGGAAGGGCTTGATACGTGTCTGCCATCTCACGTGCCCCACAAGCAGCCCAGCGCTCCCACGGCTCCTCAGTTAGCTGGTTCTCGGGGTGAACGCCCTCCCACAGGCCCCATACTGGGGTGCTTGGCTGCCTGGAACCCCATCTGGTTGTCGGGTGCCGATAGAATAGATCCTGTAATCTTAGCCTCCTCTTCCATAATTCGAATCGGAGAGTCCACAGACAATAATAATCACGGAATTTGAGAACCTGAAAGGACTGTAGAGATCATGGGAAAGCATCTGATTTTGAGGTTGAGGACCGTGAGGCTCAGAGAGGGTGTACCTGCCCAAGGCCACCTAGTCGCGCCCTCACTGGGAAGGATGGGAACCTGTCTCCCAGCACCCAGGTTCTGCTACGTGCCTCCTGCCCTCAGACCCCCACCCTCTCGCTCTGGGCCCCCCATCCCCAGAGGCCTTCTCTGGTGTGGGCGCCAGCCCAGGGCCTCGACTCCGAGGGCCCAGGCGAGGTGTGGGTCTGTGGGGGCTGCCTGGCCCCCACATCCCACGCATCCCTGTTGCCCTGCAGTACATGGAGAAGCTGTCCCAGCTGGCGTATCACCCCCTGAAGATGCAGAGCTGTTACGAGAAGATGGAGCCGCTGCGGCTCGACGGGCTACAGCAGCGTTTCGACGTGTCCAGCACGTCCGTGTTCAAGCAGCGAGCCCAGATCCACATGCGTGAGGTGCGCCCGAGGCTGCTGCGCCAGCACACCCCTCGCGCCCCTGCCTTCCCCGGCCCCCGTCTCCTGGGGGTCCCTGCCGCCTGGCCCCACGCTCCTCACGCTGCCCTGCAGCCCTGTGTGCTCTCCTGCTCTGGGTGCGTGCACTCTCCCACCTGTTTGGAATACCTGCCCCTTTGTTCATCTGGCTAATTCGAACTCACCTTCCAGGTCTCAGCTTAGAGACCCCTTCTTCCATGAAGCCCTCCTTGCTCCCCCAGCCCCTTCCTGCAGGGCCCAGGGCCTCTGTTTCCTAGTCCCTTGGGGCAGGGGCTGGCCCCGGTGCCTAGCACTGTGCCAGCACCCAGTAGGCACTAGCGATGTGAGGGCGTGAGCGCAGTGAGCGTGTGCACAGGCCTCCACTCCTCCCGGGCGGGCCTGGGAGAGCTGGCTGAGCCCCTTGGAGGTGTGCAGGAAGGGGCTGTGGTCACTCCGGGGCCTTCATGTGCCCGCTGTGTGCCCCGCAGCAAATGGACAATGCCGTGTATACCTTCGAGACGCTCCTGCACCAGGAGCTGGGGAAGGGGCCCACCAAGGAGGAGCTGTGCAAGTCCATCCAGCGGATCCTGGAGCGGGTGCTGAAGGTGAGTGGCCCCGGCCCCGCCTTTGGCCTGCCTGTCCTAAGTGTGGCCTGGCCCTGAGCCCCGTCCCCGAGCCCCGTCCCCAGGCCGGCACCGGGCTTGCTGCTCCTATAGGAGGCGCTACTCACCCTCTCATACAAATGGGGATGCGGGGGCTCGGGTCAGACCACTGGCCTTCTGTCCTTCTGCCAGTGGCCGGCGGAGCCCACTGACTCCGAGCCCCTTGCCCTTCCCTTTCCTGGCAGAAATACGACTATGACAGCAGCTCCGTGCGGAAGCGCTTCTTCCGGGAGGCACTGCTGCAGATCACGATCCCCTTCCTGCTCAAGAAGCTGGCTCCCACCTGCAAGTCGGTGAGCACCGGCGCCCCCTCTCCGCCCCGCGGCCTCGGCCCCCTCCTGGTCCCCGCGGTGCAGCCTGCGGGCCCCATCTGCCCCAAGGCCCTGACCGCCCCTCTCTGCCCCGCCCTGCAGGAGCTGCCCCGGTTCCAGGAGCTGATCTTCGAGGACTTTGCCAGGTTTATCCTGGTGGAGAACACGTACGAGGAGGTGGTGCTGCAGACGGTCATGAAGGACATCCTGCAGGGTGTGTGCCTGCCTCCCACCCGCCGCCCCCGCTGGGAGGGCCACTGCAGCGCTGGGTGGGCGTCGCCCCCAAGGCCCTGGCTGCTGTTGGGATTCTTCTTGCCAGGAGGGTGAAGGAGGCTGCCCAGAGGTCTTCCTGGGGGGGTCAGGGAAGGTGCAAAGAAAATCATGAGATTTCTGTCTCTGGGCTGGGGTGGGCCCACTGTTAGCTGCGTGGTCACAGGAAGGTAGCATCAAGCCCTCTGTGCCTTAGTTTCTCTGTGGGTCCTTGGCATTTTGGAGAGTGTCAGGTGCGTGACAGGGTGACATGGTGGTTACAGGCTTGGGCTCTGGGTTAGCATCACGCACGGCTCCTCCTTCCTAGTGGTGAGGCCTGGAATAAGTCACGTCCCAATTACAACGCCCCCACAGGCTGCAGGGAGGCCTCAGTGGATGGTGCCGGTCACGGGGGCGGGGCGGGGGGCACAGTGAAGGGTGTGGTGGCGGCTGTGGTCCCTGTGGTAAAGGCCCTGACGACGCCCTTTTGGCCCCGCAGCCGTGAAGGAGGCCGCCGTGCAGCGAAAGCACAACCTGTACCGAGACAGTGTGGTCCTGCACAACAGCGACCCCAACCTGCACCTGCTGGCTGAGGGCTCGCCCATCAACTGGGGTGAGGAGTACAGTGGTGGTGGCGGTGGCAGTGGGGACAGAGGCAGCCCCAGCCCCCGTGCCCTGGAAGCAGCCACCATCTCCGAAAAGCGACGGCGTGCCAAGCAGGTGGTGTCCGTGGTCCAGGACGAGGAGGCAGGGCTGCCCTTGGAGGCTGGCTCTGAGCCACTGTCACCGGCGTCCCTGGACAGTGTCACTGAGCTCCGTGGCCTACTGGCCCCGAATCTGAGGGCCGAGAGCCCCCCGCCGGCAGTGCCCCTGCTCAACGGGGCCCCTGTGCAGGAGAGCTCCCAGCCCGTGGCCGTCCCTGAGGCCTCACCGCCTGCCTCGCCCCTCCGGCAACCCCCACCTGGAAAGGCTGTGGACCTTGAGCCTCCCAAGCCCAGCGATCAGGAGACTGGGGAACAGGTGGCCAGCCCTGGTGGCCGCCCCCCCATCCACACCACCACCGAGGACAACGCAGGGGTGCAGACTGAGTTCTAGGCTGGCCGCCCCCAAGCTTCTGCTGGACAAGGCACCCGCCCCTCCCTCCGAGGCGCTGGCAGGCGAGGCTCCGTCCGCAGCGGGATCGGTGCCCCTGGGTGGAGGCGGGACAGGCGGGGCACCTCCGGGGCTGGGCAGGGACGGACGCTCCTGAAGTCACTTTATTTGGGTTTGGTCATACTTTATTGTTTCATTTTCTGTTTCGTGGGGTGAACTTGGCTTTCCAGCTTGTGCTGGGAGCTGAGCGTAGCTGAGGGGGCTGGGGAGCACCCGGTGGCCCCAGTTCTCTGGGCCCTCCTTTCCTGCCTTTCTTCTGTGGCCCGTTTCCCTTGGGGGTCTTGCCTTCCTTGCAAAGCGGGAGGTAAAGGCATCGTCTGCTGTGACTCAGAGCCCATGAATTCCCTCCCGTCACCAGGGGCTGGTTGGAGCTTGGAGCCAGGAACACGAGTGCTCAGGCCCATCTCCTGCTCTTCCAGGCTGGGCCCAGAGGCCCCGCTTTCCCCTGCCTGGGTAAGGGGAGGTGCAAGGAGGGTGTCTTCAGGCTAGAGCCTGGCTCAGGGGCTGGGAGGCTGGGGGAAGGCCTGCACAAGAGGGCAGATGGGGCCACAGGCCTCATGGGGGGGATGGAATAGAAAGGCCTGGAATGTGCTGCTCTGGGGCAAGGAAGTGTCCAAGGGCAGGGAGGAGCGAGCCGGGAGAGCAGGAGGCCAGAGGGCAGAGGGAGGTTGCTGGAGGCCAGCAGGCCCTCAGGCCTTTGTCTGTCCCCACTTCCGGCCGCAGCGGCCTCCTTCCGCTTGCGTGCCGGGATGATCCTGTCTTCGGGAGCCCGCCTGTCCTCCTGCCCCCTCTGTGCCCACACGCACTTTGCTCAGAGGCAGGGTTGGGTGGGTGTGGATTCTGTCTCCCGAGGCCACCCCCAAGGTACGTGCTGTCCACTGAGGGAGCTGCTAGGGCTCCCGAGGGCCACAGCTGCCCGAGGCACTGCTGGTGGCTGCTCTGAGGACTTGGGGTCAGGCGGGGGTTTGGCCCTGCTGCCTCTTTCACCAAGTCCCCTTGCTCTGAACATTCCAGGCCCTTTTCTCAAATATGAGTTAGGGGGCCCCCCTGCCCTTCAGCTTCGTGTTCCTGGGGGTGGGAGTCAAGCCAAGGCAGCATCCAGGCCCCGCTCCTGCTGCTCTGGGTGGAGGCCCGCAGGGCAGAGCAGACCTTCAGGGTCCTCCAGCGGGGTCCCACCCAGCCCTGCACCCTTCTTCCCTTTAACCTGCTTCCTGGGGCCTGGGCCTCGAACCCCCAGGACATGAGGCAGTGGCTGGTGCTCAGGGTCCCCTGGTCCCCCCCAGCCCTAATCTCAGACACCTCACCAACCTCTCATAACAACACATTCCATCTCGAGATGCTGTCCTTTAGTGCCTTCTTTTGGGGTTTTCCAATCATCCTTCCTGGATATTGTATTGAAAATATTATGCAAACTGTTTAAGCTCTACTAATCAATAAATGCTTTATTTAAAGCCAGTGGCCTGTGTGTGGTGCTGGCGGGGGGACCTGGGCCGGACACTGTGTCCGGGAGGCCCGTGCACGCACCCCGGCTTTCGGGGCTCACCGGACCGAGCACCTGTGTCAGGGCTCTTGCATAATCCCATTTTACGGAGGAGGAAACTGAGGCTCAGAGAGACGCCGCAGAGCATGGAGGGGACTGGCTTGCTGGCCACTCAGGCAGCTTCCCTGGCTGGGCCTGGGCAGGGTGCTCGTCAGGGAGCCCCGGGTGACAGGCCAAGCCGCTCCAGCAGCTCTGAGGCCACGTGGCCTTGGGGCACCCCTGGTCATGGGGGCGGGGGGCTGGCTCTTGCTGGATCCAGACAGTGATGCCAACGTTTTCAGGACTTCTGGTCACACCGCTAGTGTGGTGCCATCATCACCATCACCGACTGAGGCCCAGGAGGGCGGGGAAACTTGGCGGAGGTTATGGGGCACAGGGAGCCCCCCATGCCCACAACTGGTGGGGATGAGTTCCCTCATCCGGAGTAGAAGTGTGTCCTGTGGGTGGGATGGCAGCCAGGCACCGTGGGAGCTGTGGGCTTCCGTGGTGCCCGCCTGCCCACGGCGGCCAGTGGCCGAGGGCTGGTCAGCAAGGGCTGGGTGTGAGATGGCGGGGCCGCGGGGCCAGGACGGAATACTCCTGCTGTCCTGCCGTTGTCAGCCACACCCTCTGCCTCGGGCTCCGCTCCTACGAAAGGTGACTCACCGCAGTCCTCTCTCCCAGGGCAAACGTCGAGCTCTGCAAAGGGGCCCTGCCCACCTCACATCCCAGTCTCCCCTCTCGACCAGGAGGAGTCCCAAAGCGGGGTAGGAGGGAGAAAGGGACTGTCAAAGGTCTCGGGGAAAGAAGACCTCACGGGAGGAGGCCCAGCTCCTGCTGAGAAAGCAGGACTCACGTCACAAGGGGCCTTTGTCCGCTTTGGTGCCTGGGATTGACCAGTGGCCCAAGGAGGCAGGGAAACAGAGGCCCAGGGCTCTTTCTGCCACCTGAGGGCCTGTCCTTCACATCCAGGTGGCTCTCTGCACCCCGGGCGAGCGCTCAGCGCCTCCTGGTGGCCACTGGTCTGTGTCGGGCCCCATCATGCCCTCTGCGGAGCGGGCAGGAAAGAGGCTGGAAGGCTGGCCCACTCAGCGGGAGAGGCCAGCGGCAGAGGCCTGCCTCTGGCCCAGAGAACAAGGTGCCCTTGGCTCCAAACCGTTTGCCAGAAAAGGCACAAGAAGCATGCAGCTCTGCGGCAAGCACAGGGCGCGGCTCCTAGAACAGCCTGCTTGGCCGCACAGTTCAAACGCGGCGCTGCTGCATCCCAGTGCAAGGTCCTGGGCGCTCAGCCCCTGAGCCGGGGCTCCTTCCTCAGGGACAACGACCACAGAGCGTGGGCCCAGCCCAGCACAACCTGCTCTCCCTGAGGCCCTCTCCCCACCCCAACAAGGGGAGGGTTGCTAACTCCCCATTCGGGAATGTCTCTCCTCCTCCTTTCCTTCTGACTGAGGAGCAGCCGCCCCCCACCCCCGGACCCCCACAGGCTCCATCAGGACCCAGTGATGACTCCGACGAAGCAGGCGGGTTTATTGACACTGACGTTCTTGTTTTGGGTCTGCAAAGCTCGCCGGCAGCCCTTGAGCCGCATGGGATGAGGGGGTGCCGATCTGGAGAGCAGAGGGGCCCAGAGCACCGGGGGCAGCAGCAACGGCGGGCACAGAGGGGCTGCTGCTGCTTGTGGCACAAGGCCCACACTGAACACCTTCCGGCCAATCAGAAGATGGCCCTTGGTGGCCTGTGGCCACCCCTCCCCCCAGCCAGGGCCCTCCTGCCCTCCCACCAGCTGCTGAACAGGACGGCACTGTCTGTGTTCCCCAGATAAGGACACTGAGGCTCCCGGAGGGACAGGGTCCTGCCATAGCCAGCTGGGAGTGGCAGAGCCGCCCTGGCCAGGACAGCCCTGTGCTCAGGCAGCGGCACAGCTGCCACGCCACACCCAGACCCTTCGTAGGGCCACGAGGGACCCTCCCTCTCCTTTCACAGAATTCAGGTCCTGGTTGGGAACGCTTTCTGCCCTGGCCCAGGGGCGCTTGGATGTCAAGGGTGGGGGCCTCCTCCTGGGCTGCGGGGCAGGGCCCAGGACAGAGGAGGGGGCCTTACTAGTCTGGGTTGGGCAGGGGGCGAGCGGGGTCCCCGCGCCTGCGGGTGGCAGAGCGGGGCCAGGGCTGGCGCTCAGCTGCTGTGGTAGATCCGGAGGCGCTGGGCGATCTCCTGGCGGCACAGCGGGCAGGTGCGCAGCGGCTGGCAGCACTGTGGGCAGCAGCAGACGTGGCCGCAGTTGAGGAAGATCATCTGTGCCTGAGGAGAAGAGAGCTGGGCGTCTGGGCTCTGCCTCCGGGGTTGTCGCAGTCGTCCTGACCCACCCAGCCATTCCGGAACCATCCACCACACACAGCGCCGGCGAAGACCTAGCTCTTCCTTCTGGGAGCAGTTTGGCACTATTTCTCCATTTTTTGTTAAAATTCTTTCCATGCCCATAGGCCCCACCCCTTTCTAAAATAAAACTGGGTTATATTCCCCGATGTTTTACCCCTTGCCTCCCCTGCCTGCCACCCACCTTGGACAGTCCCCACCCCCGCACGGGGGCAGCGGAGCCGTGCTCTGCCCCGCGCGGCTCAAACGGGCTCTGCTGGGGGGCGTGAAGGCTGTTCCCAGCGTGTGTGGCTTTGTGCTCTTGCCCAGCCCCTCAACCTAAAAACGGCTCCAACATTGTGGCTCAGGAGCCATGTCTGAGCTTTGCTACAGCATCTCCTCTCTTTAGGAAAGCGCTGTGAAGCAATCGCCAAAGGCCTGCCCCCAACTTGGCTCAAGGCTGTTCAGCACAGCACTGTTTGTAGTAACAAGAAATTCAAAGCCCTACCTATGGGGCCCAAAAGCAGAAAACTGGTTAAATGTATAACCAAAGAGTCCTTCCCTACCATGGCCTGTCCTGGGTCTGGTAAAGACCTTGGGGTAATCGGATGCTCGACCCTGGTCGCCTTTTCTAAAGGGATCTCCTGGTGGAGGGAGGGGTGGCCTTAATCTTGTATGCTATGTTGTTCAATTTCTACAATGAGAGTGAATTTTGTTAAAGTTTTCTTAAAAGATGGTTTTAAAATAGCCTCTTCAGAGAAAAATGTGTTGTTGATCTTTGACAACTTGGGAAGTTAATGTTGATATTTAACGACTTGGGAAATTTTCCTTAGTGTATTTGCTAAGTAGGGAAAAACCCGCTTTTGAAAAAAAGGCCCAGAACATGATGTTAGCAATGCTCATGTTTGGGTCATGGGATCATGGGTCATTTTTTATTTCCTGCATTTCCCACAATCTCTAATGAACACAATTTATTTACAGAACTGGGAAGGAGTGTTTGGGAAGACCGTGGCAGGGGGGTGGGGGGTGCCGCAGGTGCGCGGGGCAGGCTCAGCAAGCGGAGTGCAGGCGCCCTCGGCCAGTGGCCTGCACACGCTGGCCCAGACTTACCTCCCGCTCCAGGCACACGACGCACTCTGACGTCGGAGTCTCTGGCTCCGCGGGCGGAGCCGAGGGCCTCACCGGCTCAGGGAACTCCTCCGGCGCCGTGGGCTCCAGGGCCCCGAGGGCCTCCTCCCGGGGTGGTTTCAGCAGCTCTGTGGGGATGGACAGAGAGGCTGAGCCAGGGTCACGCCCAGTGCTCCCAACCCCCTGCGGGCGGCCCTGGCCCTGCCTGACTCACCACATCGGCCGGCGGCTCGGCAGCGAGCTGCAAGGTGAGGGGCACTGCGATCTTGGAGTCAGGGAAGGGCCGCCTCGCCGCGCACCCTCTTACCCCTCCTCTCCAAGTCTTAAACCCCCGCCCCAGCCCCACCCCTGTCTGTAACACGGGATCGCTGGGGCGCTGGCTTGGGGGGGGCCTCTCAACCCTGACCTCCCCGGATCCTTGTTGGCCCCCCTGCAAGTAGCTCTCGGTCATTCTCAGAGATGAGGAACTGGACAGAGAGGGGCAGCCACCTGCCTGGAGCCACAGGGCCACCTGGTGGCAGAGCCGCGGCACAGGACCTGGTAAGGGGCTCTGGGGTGGACTGGGCCTCCCTCTCAGCTTCTCCACCTGATGGCCCAGGAGACAGGCTGGCCGCCATCCATCGGGGCTCGGAGGCACGGGTGGAGGCATGAGAAGTCCCCGCGACGGCCCCCTCCAGCGCCCGGGCAGGGCCCCGCTGTGCCCACGGCTCTGCCCTGGGGCCAGCATCCAGCCCCAAGGCGGGCATCAGAGTGGGCCCTTACAAAGTGCGGCCTCTTCTATCATCAGGCAACGGGCCCCACCGACATCCCCGAGTCCTTCAGCCCCGACCCCCACCCTGATCACAGTGCATGTTTCACTTAGTCTATGGTTTGAATTACAAATAGTATCTTTTTTAATAATTGGAAAACCTGAGGATGTAAAAAGGCTATTACAACACTAGACACACTCTAGGGTATCAGGGTGCCCCAAAGCACCCTCGTAGGGAGCCCTCCTACATTCACTGCAACACCCATCGAGGCCTGGGAGCTGTAACAGAACTGGTGGGAAAATGCCTGAGGATTTCCTATCTCTTCTGGAGCTAAGAAGGAACCCCCCTGCCACAGCCCCCTTCCCTGTGGGGCGGGCACAACCGGGGCATCCCACACGGACGGCGGGGACGGTCTGGGATGGGGGTCGGCTCCGAGCAGTGAGCGGCTCCTGCCAGCCCCAGGCTGGAGTGAGACTGTGCGAGGCAGCCGCTCTGGATGCCGGAGGGGCTCGGAGTGAAAGGGTGCCTTCGCCTCCTGCTCGAGGGAGGAGTGTCTGTTAGGGCTGGGGCGGCCCCAAGTCCTGATGCCAGACTCTTCCTGACCCCCACTCTGAGGCAAGAGCGGGTCAGAGCTGGGGGAACAGACATCTGGCAGATGTCTATTTTGCACCATGTTTGACATTAAAGGACTGGAAGTTTAATGAATTTTTCTCAGGTAGAGTCAGTCCCTGGAGTAAAATGGGCTGGAAGGCTGGAGTCTGCAGACGGCACTGCGCTGCCATCAGCCCTGACACCTGGGCACCCGGGGTCTCTTCTCAGCCGGGCAGCCCGAGCTCCTGCCTCACCCCTACAGTCGGCCCGGCACCTCCCCCTTCAGCCTCTGTCCCCAGCAGACCCCGCCCAAGGGCGGCGGACCCGGAGGCCAGCCCAGCCTGGAGGCCTGCCCTCTGCTTCATCCTCCTTCTCGGCCCCAGGCTTCCCTTCCCTTGTCAAGGCCCTGGGTCTCTTCTCAAGGGAGGCAGCAGAGCCCAGGGGTCCAGCCACTTGCCAGCTCTGTGACTTTACGAGAGGTGAGTTAACCTCTCTCTGCCTCAGTTTCCTCACCCCTCAGATGAGGATAACAACAGTGCCCACCTGGTGGGGTTGAAACAAAGGTGACAGGACACAGCACACGGGAAACGGTCGGCAAACGCCTGGCGCCTGGGCGTGGCTCGGGGCACAGGAGACCTGGCTCCTACGCCAGCCCCTGCGTCAGCCGCAGCCCCTGCTTCCTCCCGGCCTCCAGTGGGCAGGGCGCCTCCCCGACCCGCGCTTGCCCTTCACAAACATCTGTCTGCAGACAAAGCACAGGCCACCCCGGGCACAGTGCTGGGCACGGGGTGCAGCTGGTTTCTCTCTCGATTCCAGGGACCCTGGGCGTGTGGTTCCCAGTGTCTGCGGGGTGGGTTTAGGGAAGGTCACAGGACAGGGAGCCAGGAGGGCCCCGAACTGCTGCATGGAAACTTCCTTTTGTGAAGCCTGTTTTCCTCATTTGTAAATCCTGCTCCTTTAGGGGGGCACTGTAAGGACTGGCAGGGCTGGAACCAGCCTTTATTTTAATTTATTTTTTAAAAAAGATTTCATTTATTTATTTTTAGAGAGAGGGGAAGGGAGGGAGAAGGAGAGGGAGAGAAACAACGATTGGCCACCTTTTGCACACCCCCAACCTGAGACCTAGCCCACAACCCAGGCACGTGCCCCAAATGGGAATTGAACCGGTGACCTTTTGCTTTGCGGGATGATCCCCAACCCATGGAGCCACCTGGTCAGGGCAGGGCTAGAACCAGCCTTTAGGGCGGGACCTGAAAGGTAAGCAGATGATCGCCCCCACCCACAGTCCCCATGCACGGCGTCAGTACCTGGCTGGATCCTGGCCGCGTCCAGCAGCTCCCGGGCTCTGCGCGGGATCTCGTGCTGCAGGCCAGCCTCCGCAACGCCTACCTGCAGTGGTCCAAGAAGAGCAGACTGTGGCCAGGGCTGGCGGGAGCTGGCCGCCTAGCCTGGCCCGGCCCAGCCCAGCCCAGTCCAGCCCGGTGCTGCAGGGCTGCCCTGTCCCTGGCTGCGGGCACTTCGGCTGGACACGGGGAGGCCTGCTGGGCCTGGAATCCTGAGCTCCCCTGTCAGTGTGGCTGAGGGAGAAACTGAGGCCCAAAAGGAAGGCAGCACCGCATGACCTCGCGTCACCCCTGTGAGGACCAGTGAGCCAGCAGCCTCCATCCCAGGTCACTAGGGTGAGACGGGGCTGCTGAGAAGCCGCAGCTCCAGAGTCACCCTCAGCACCCAGAGCACAAGAGCTGGAGCTCGGGCAACAGGGCTCCCCAGCTGCCCTTCTGTCTGGGACAGCCCTTAGGGACAGGCCGTAGAGCAGAGTGGTCAGCCGCATGGACTCCAGCCCCAGGCTGCCCGGCTTGCAACCTGCTGCTCTGTGACCCCAGGCAAACGACCGCCTTAGTGTGTGCCTCAGTTTCCTCTTCTGGAAAGCAATGATGAGCACGCTGCCTGCTGGCCCGGGTCGTGGGCAGGGTTCAGTGAGTTTGTGTGTGGCAAGTGCTTGGCTGCACCCAGCACTGGGAAGCGCTGGGAAGATAGAGCTTCCGCTGGGACCTGTCTCTTCTGACGAGCAAATGAATTAGTGCAACGGACCCCGGAGGTAACTGGGCTCGGCGGGGGGTGCCGTCAGCGATGAGATCTCTACAGCCATGGGGTGGGGCCGGGCCTGGACCAGGCCCCCTCCAAGGTTCTGTCTTGGGCCTCTGATGGGAAGACCCAATCTGAGTGGGTGGGGTGTTCTGGGCCAGCAGGAGCCATGTCCCTGGATTTTCTCAGCCACAGGTATGTAGGGCCCACCCAGCAGGTTGGGGGCAGGTGGGGCAGGTGTGCTGGCCACCTGGAAGCAAGGAGGCCCGGGCACACTTGCCGATAGCAGACCTCACCAGGAGCTGCAGGACGAGCAGGTGGATGCTGGGCCAGGCTGTGCCAATGGCCCAGCTCGCCTCCCCGACCTCGCCCGAGAGGTGGCCGCTACGCACCTTGGCCAGGTCCCCGGGGCTCATCCGGCTCAGCATGTCCAGCGAGATGCGGTGGTGGGCAAAGATGGGCAGGTAGTGCTCGGCTGCCAGCTCCACCAGCAGGGCCGCCAGCTGGCGCTCCATGCCTTCTTCCTGCACCGGCAAAGCCGAGGGCGCCGCGGATGGGAAGGAAGACAAGGAGCTGTTATTCACAACAGCATGCAAAGGGCCTGAATACACCTGACGTAAGATGTAAAATGTACTCTTGGAGCTTTTCTTACAAAAATGCGTGTGTAAGCGCAAAGAGGTAACTGTACAGGAAGTTCACTGCTGCTGTATTTGTAAACTTGAAAATGGTTCGCAACTTAAGTACCCATCACCGGAGGACTGTTTAAGTAAATGAGGGTTCGCCCACAGGCTACACACCATGCAGCTGTCGGGAAACAATGAGGACATCTACTTATCTGTGTAAGCCTGGACACCCGCCTGTCACTATTGCTAAGAGAAAGAAGAAGTGGCCAATAAAGTATGTATAGAAAGGCTCCATTTTTATTTAAAGTTAAAAAAAAAAGTGAGAGGAGAAGGAGGTAGACAGAGACAGAGGAGGGGACCACATCTGTACTGTGCACAGCAGGTGCTCAGAGACCCCACTGTCGCCTGCCTGCGCGGGCACGCACGGCGGGCCCCGCCCCAGCATGGGCCTGTGGGCCTCTTCTGCGGCACAGGGCAGAGACCGGCGGCCATCTGCTCGTCGCCAGAGTGAACCCTCCCTCTCTTGCACTTCTGTCCCTGCTGGGGTCCAACACAGGACCTGGTGCATCATCCGCCAGAAATAGGAACGGGGTAAAACTGCAGGGATCAAGAAGCAGGGTATCCCTGGGGCCCGAGAGGGCCCTCTGAATAGAGGCCCGCCTGGCTCCCGGCGGGCTGGGCGCTACCAGTCCTTACCTGCAGCTTCAAGGACAAGGGTTTCTGGTTCAAGAGCCGTTGGTACTGAATCAGCCAGTAATTTTCCTGCTTGGTTTCACTTTTGGCTTCTAACTCCATCTGCCAAGAATGAAGCAGATGCTGTTAGTTACAAATTGGCAAACGAAACCAATAATGACAATGATAACGTTGAGCTACACTCCTCCGAGCTTGGGGATGGTGCTTGGTACTTTACAAACAACTTTCCTACCCACTCTCCTCGCTTCACTTAGGCCACAGCAGCAGGAAAGGCAGGAAGCGCCACTCGCCCCTTTACTGCTGAGGCTGTGCCCACAGATGGCGCACACCTGGCGGGGGCCTGAACCTGGGCTGCCGACACCTGGCACCTCGCTTTGTGCACCACGAGCCTGGGAGGGACACTGTCCCGTCCACTCATGGAAACAGCAAATCGCTAAGCAGCCACCTCTTTCTCCCGCAAAGCTCAGGCTGGTCTTCTGGGTGCCAGGCAGGGAAAGAAATAGGGTCCCAAGGATACCTTCAGCTTCTGGAGTGGCCTTCGCTCATTTGACAAAGCCAGAGAATTATAAACATGCTATTGAAACCGATCCCTTCCTTCTGTCATTCAACAAATACTGCTTGAGAGTTGTTCTGGGCCAGGCACTGGGCGAGGTGCTGGGGACAGAGCAGTGAGCGAGGGACCCTGATGGCAGCTCACACTTTCCGAGCGCTATGTGCTGCCCTCTGTGCTGTGTGCTGAGAGGGCCGTCTTACTTAACTCTTGTAACTGTGAAACAGGTTCGACTTCACGAGTGCAGAAACCGAGAGTCAGAGTAATAGTAGCCGCCCAAGGTCTGAGCTGCCCAGGGTCGGGGCCCGGATGCAGGCCCGGGTACTCTGAACCGCTGAGCGGGCCCACCCAGGATGCAGCCGCGCTGGGAGCCAGGTGTGCCGGGGAAGCAGGACTCCAACCCACGCACTGCCCTGGGTGGTCGCTCCTGGGCCTTGCCAAGCTGGCTCCCCTCTCCTGGCCTTGGCCCGCCCTGCGCTGTGGACCCACCTCTCTTCTGGAACCCGTGACCCTGACATCCACGTTCTGCTGAGGCGGTGCCCCTCCCCTAGACAGTGAGTCCCTCGAGGCCTCTTGAGGGCAGGAACACAGGGCCACAGCATATGGCTGCCCCTGCGCAACGCCCACGTTGCTACAATCTGTAGACGACAGCAGTGAGGCACCGCAAGGGAAGGCTGGCTTCTGATTAGCACGGCGTGGCGTCTGGGCCTATGCAAGGCTCAGGGAGCAGCTGGCCTCCGTCTCCTCCGCGCCCCACACAGGGCCTGCCCAGGTAGAGCTGGGCACGCCTGGAGCAGCAGTGATGCTGCGACCGGTGGGCTGGCTGGCTGGCTGGCTGGCCTCTGCCCCCACCGCTCAGCGCGCTGGGGGTCTGGAGGACACGACCCAGCCAGCCTACTACCTGAACGGGGCTCTGCCGCCCTAAGGACATGCCGGCGTCAAACCCCTTTGGAAACAGAGAACAAATGGGCAACTCCTGCCAAAGGCTTATTCAAAGGCCTGCCTTGGGCACAGCACATCCTCTCCTGGGCCTCCGTCCTGAGTGAATGCTCAGCTGCCCTCAAATACTTAGCTACAAAGATGGTCAGAGAGCACGGCTGATAAAAGCAAAGGACGGAGAGTGGTCTTAATGCTCAGCAATGGGCTAACCGATGGCCTATCCCAGCATAGCCATGACGGGAACGCTGAGGAATAGTTGAGGGACATGAAGAGAGTGGATGACAGTGAGCTGGTCACCCAGGGGTGTGCGCTGCTGTAGGTTTGAAGGCACGTGCATGCACAGCTATAAACACACAGCACAATTTTGCAAAAATATACGTCAAAACATTAGCAAGAGGCAACCCTCAGAAGCGAGGTTCCTTTCCTTTGTACTTTCCGTTTTTTTTCTTTGATGAACAACTATGACTTGAATGCCAAAGTTTTCTAAGGACCCCTCAAGGGGAAGCAGCCCCGGCGCGACGTGGTCACGGAAGCCCGACGCACCAGGATCTCCCGGAGCTCTTCCTCTCGTTGTGTCTTCTCCTTGAGCAGCTGCTGCAGCAGGGAGCTGAGCGCCCAGCGCTGCTCTGAGATCATCTCCTGCAACACAAGACTGCATCCAGTGCCGCTGGAAGCCCACGGCGTCCCCACTGCACCATGTGGCAGGATCCCCCTCACTCGGTTCTCAGCTGCCCCCCGGGGGCCCCAGGGCCCGACTCAATCCAAGGCCCTGCCCACAGTCTAAGGCTGAGAATCAGGGGACAGAGCCAAGGGGTCCCCCTGCGGGGGCATCCCCTCCCCACCTCCTCCTAAGCCCGCATCTCCCTTCCCCACGGGGCTAAGGCTGGGCATGGGATCTAGCGGCTGATGTCCGTGGGGTGGTAAGAAACAGCAAACAAAGGAAATGACAAGCCATGGCGATCCGGCTTCCTTGCTGACTAGAGCCCGGGGGACAGCACATGGAGCCGGGCTGGTGTCACCCACAACAGTCTGGAAGGCTCTACACAGATGGACAGGCATGCGAACAGAGTAGAGCCCTCGTCTGTGTCCGCGTTCCATTCA
Organism: Pteronotus mesoamericanus; assembly: GCF_021234165.1. Classification (NCBI taxonomy): domain Eukaryota; kingdom Metazoa; phylum Chordata; class Mammalia; order Chiroptera; family Mormoopidae; genus Pteronotus; species Pteronotus mesoamericanus. Next base: position 6,516,927 of record NW_026555258.1, read on the forward strand.
CGACTGATCTGGGGAGCCCCTGGAGGCCCTGAAAATGGAGCCCGCAAGCCCCAACAGGCAGGAGGCAGGACGCCTGCTCCGAGCGCAGCCCCTCCTCTCTGAGGGCCAGCGCAGGCCCCCGCTAGGCTTTCCGTTTGCCGTTCACCCCGTCGGATGGCCCTGACCAGGCTGGGCCTGGAAGATTCTTACTGCCACTTTATGGGGGGGAGAAATGGAGGCCTGGGGAGGAAAGTGACCTGCCTAAGGTCCCACAGCACATCCGTGGTGGACCCCAGACCAGGACGCCAGACTGCAGTGTTCTTGCTCTGTACTGAGAAGCCCACGAGACAGCCTGAGACTCCGCCACTGAGAAGAGAAGGCTGTCTCTGCGCAAAGCCCGGGGAAGGGCACGCGTTCCTGCACGCCGCTGACATGACAGACCCATGGGGTGCAAGCGGGAGACTGAGGAGCCGAGGAGGGAAAGGGCCACTCTTTTTCCCCTTCCTGCCCGGGCCACACAGCCAGACTGTGCTGGGACAGGACCCAGGTCCCAGGCTTGCAGCCCAAAACGCTGCCAGCTGGTCCCTGCTTTCCCTTCCCTGTGAGCAGGCCACTGGGGCGGAGCTCCCGCAGAAGCTGCCTGTAGGGGGTGGCTCAGTAATAGCTGGGTCCTCTCCTCCAGACACTCCTGGGACACCACAGAAACTCCTCCCCAAAAAGATGTCAGCCCGTGAGTTGAACCAGCGCCCCAGAAGCATGGCTTGAGGAGACAGGACGCTCAGCAGCAACCCCGCTCCGAAACAAAGAGAATGCGAAGATGGAGATGGTGCCTGGGTAGCCTTGGCAATGAAACCCTCCTTCCTCTGACCCTCCTGCCTGGCAACGGGCTGACTCTGCCCCTCCCCCCGGCCTGTGCGCCCATCGGCGCCTGGGACTGGGCCACCCTCCTACATCACGGCCACAGAGGAGGCCTGCCCTGCCTGCTGAAAAGCCACTGCTGAGAGGCAGTGGGGACACCAGGTGGGGGGCTTGATCCGGGGACGGGGAGGGACAGGGCAGCCAGGGAGCCCTACATACCTGTAGTGCCTCTGTGTCCAGGGATTTCCTCTTTAACTCCAGCTGTGTCAGCTGCAATAACTCAGTTTCTATTAACTTAATCTAAACAGAAGACGAGACAGGGTTTTTTATTCACATTAACCACCATTCAGCTCTGCCCCACTGCTCTCTGATGGCCAAGTGGGGTCTAAGAATCTTTTCTGGGGGGTTTCTGGAATAAAGGGGTCCTGAGTGATATTGGGGGGATGGATATGCTTGTCCTGGTCAATACTGTTGACCAAAGTCTAAGCACAGGGGCTCGGTCAGGGTGGGTGCGGAATAAGGGGTCGTGGAGCGAGGAAGGGGCTTTCCTTCAAGGTTCAGGCCAGAGGGAAGAGCAAACATGGAATCTCCCTGAGCCTCTTCCGGGTCCAAAGCTCTTGCTTCCTCTGAACAGCTGGCACAGAGGGGAGCAGAGGGTAATGGAAGGGACTGAATAACAACAACAGGAATAATAGCTGGTGTTGATTGAGGATTCTGTGTGCTAGACCTGTCCCGGACACACTGCGTGTCCTATTCATCAGTTCTGGCCATGAGGGGTTATTATTGCCTCCATTTTATAGACAAGGAAACTGAGGCTCAGAGACATTAAGTCACTTGCCCACCGACACCAAGCAGGTAGGTGAGGGAGCCCTTTCCCTAGGGTGGGCCTGCCTGGGGTCTCAAGGGGTACAGCCAGCCTGGTGGGTCAAGGGCCCCCACAGTGAGACTGTCTAGGGGTCCCTGCACACCCTCAGGGTGTGACTGAGGGCTTTTAGCCCCAGATGTCAGGCTCCACAGCCGGTCTCTACCCTGTGCCTATGACCCTATGACCCTGGGCCCTAAGTTCTATGTCCCCACCAACCCCTGGTCAGAGGAATGAGCTTCATGTCTGGCTATGTAGGGTTGAAATTAAAGAAGGAAATAAAAAGGCTAAGTTGGTTTTGGCCCAAAAAGAAAAGAATAAAATGAAAACAAAACCATGCAAAATGTGAAATTCAAAGTGTGCGGAATACGATGTGATGAGCGTTCCCACAGCGTGAAAGCTCGCTTCACCCCAGCCCTGCCCACCTTGCACGCGCCGTGCCCTCGGGAAAGCCCAGTGGGTCAGGCAGCCCCAGGCCATGGCGGCGGCCACGAGGCCCCAGCGGCGGGGCCTGGCCGGGGCGGCCCCAAGGTCAGCCCCAGAGCCGGACAAGACTGCACCCTCTGGTTAAGGCCTGGGACCCCTCAGATGACAGGGCCCCCCTGCTTCCTGGGGGAAACCCGATGATCTGTCCCAGCTCGCAGCTGACAGGGTGCTGGGCTGGGAGCCCGCTGCAGGGGGAGGGGTCGGCGCAGGCTGCCCTTCCCCTCGGCCCTGGCAGCGTCCCCTCGGCCAAGCACTCACAGGGCTGTCCCCAGGCACCTCCCGGCAGCCCTGGCCCAGGTTCTGGGAGGAAGGGGAGGTTCTGAAGGGAGGCCTGCTGCCGAGCTGCCACGTGAAAGAGCCAGGATCCAACCTCATCTGCCCCGTCCCTCTACCTCGGCGCGACTCTGAAAGCTGACGAGACAGGGCTAGATGGGGGGCCACGACCCCCACTCTCACCTGGTTCCGGATCTGCCGATGCATCAGGTCTTTCTTCACCTGGAGGGCCTCAAAAGCAGCCTTCTGCATGGCGCTCTGCGACAGAGAGCGGGGCCTACTGAGCTGGGGCCCGGCCTCGCTCCTCCTCCCCCGCCGGCTGGCTGAGGCAGCAGGGGAGTGGGGGGCGCAGCGCTTGCAGGTGAGAAGTGCGGGTCCTGCGGCGCTCTCCCATGGGCGCCTGCTCCCAGCTGGGCTCCACTGCCCGCCCTTTCAGTCCTTATGACGGAGTCCCCACAGCACGGGGAGTGGGTGCCCGCCAGAGGAGGGTGCTTCTCGGGATTCCCGTGACTGGCAGATCACCGCCCAGAGGCATCTGCCTGCCCCTCTCTGCCTGACGGTTGTGCTCAGTGCACTAAGTGGCTGGGTCTCACGCATGCTCTAGGACAGGGTGCGGAGCTGAGCTCTGACGCCCTCCCTTCACGTGCCTCCGCCCTCATGCCCTGGGCAAGGGCTCACCTCCCGCAGGATCTGGCTGATGGCTTTGTTCTGATCCATCTGCTGCCATGCCAGAATCTGCTGGAACCGCTCATCCATTTCAGCCATGCTGCCAGAAAGACAGCAAGTTCATTTACTCTCTCAATATTTTCTGAGCACCTACTATGTGCCAGGCACCTTGGAAGAAATCAAGAATAACCATTCATTCATTCAATACTTATGGAGCGCTGGCTGGAGGCTGTGTTCCAGGCTGGGCACAGACAGTTTATCTGAATCCCATGGCCCTGGACAGAAGGTGACAAAGTCTTTGTCTCAGGAACTGGGAGACATGATCTCCAGGTCCTCTCCTCCACCCCCCACCAGAACACGGCCTCCCAGGTGGGTCGCTCGGGCCTTGAGAGAGCCGTCCTTCCCGGGCACTGACGTCTGCCCTCCCCACCACAGCATTTCCGGCCCTGGTGGGGGGCCGCTCTTAGCCCCTAGAACAAACCTAGTGACTTTGGCACAGAAATCCAAACCCTGCAGCCCCACGTATGTCCACGCTGTGGTACAATCTTTGTTCCGAGTTTGTTTCACGGTAATAGCAGCTACTTATCAGACCCTACGTGGCAGACCTGACGCCCGCTAGGGCTCATTCAGCGTTCCAGCCACTCGGCCGCAGTGCTGTGATTTACCCGCACGATTCTGATATGAAAATGGAGGCTCAGAAAGGGGAAGTAACTTGCCCAAGACCTCACAGTTGCTAACAGACCATGTGCCCGTGCCCCTAAGCACACGCCATGCAGCAGGAAGGGAGGGAGCCCCACATCCGAGGACACAGGGGAAGCTGGCGGCTGTGCCACCGGATGGAAGGAGAAACACGGGGCGGCCCGCGCTCCCAGCCTCTCCGCCTCTGGGGCTCCTGAGCACTGACTGGGCTTTTCTGACCTGCCAGACCCCGAAGGCTCCCTTGGCAGGCAAACCCACAGTGCGGCGACGAACGTGGAGTTTCCCACCCAGAGGGGCCATCAGCACTGACGGCGGCCCTATCACCGTCCCCGCCAGTGCACGCTGCCCCGACCTGTGCGGCCCCCTGGCGAGGATGAGGGCACCGTAATCAAGGGCATGGCCCCACTCTGCCTGGGTTCGAATCCTGGCTCTGTCACGTGATAGTTGTGTTTCCTTGGGTGCGTCACGTAGCGTCTCTGAGCCTGAGTTAGGACTGTAAAATGGGGTGAGTAACAACGTGGCCCCTCAGAGATTCAATGAGCTGATGCGTGTCACTGAGTGGAATGCCTGGCACACAGGAAGCGCGTGGGGAGCGGCAGTGATCGGAGGCACACCTAAGAAACCTTGTGGGTTTGCCTGCAGACCACCGCCATAAAGGAAGTATGGCAACAAAGCGAGTCAAAGAAATTTTTGGGTTTTCTGGTGCGTATAAGAATTATGTTTATAATATACTGTAATCTATTAACTGTGCAATAGCATTAGGTCTCAAAAAACAATTACGTACTTAAATTAAAAAATCCTTTATTGCTAAGAAATGCTAACCATCTGAGTCTGTAGGGAAAACGGTACCAATCTATGTGCTGGAGGCATGGTTGCCACAAACCTTTAATGTGTAAAAAACACAGTATCCGTGAAGCGCAGTAACACGCGTTATTGCCGCTTTATCACGACCCAACACAGAATTGTGAGGTCCAGCTGGCAAGTTCATGGGGATCGGTCACCACTTTCCTCCAATGGCAGGGCTGCGGCTGAGGTGGCCACGGGCAGGGGATCCTCTGGGCGCAGAGCTGGTTCCCCCAGCTCCCTTCTTCAGGGAGCCTCTCCTTACCTTACCTGCAACAGGCCTGCTGGACCAAGTTCTGCCTCTGGGACTCATAGGCCATCTGGATGAAGCGGCTCTTACAGCTCTCGGTCAGCATCTGCTGCATGGCGGCTGAGGAGACGGGGGTGGGGCTGAGAACGGTGCAGCCGCCCCTGGGCCTCGCGGGGTTCACCTAGTCACCCACCTGATGGTCACTCTCAAGAGAAATCTTTTTGTGTAAACTTTAAAAGTAACTTAAGCTTGAAAGATGGACTAATTGCAAAACACTGAACAGCACATACAAGATCTATAATCTGTCACCCAGAGATACTGTTAAATGTTAATGTGTGTTTGTGGATTTTAAACAATTAAAATTAAAAAGTTGAAAGAGAATTGAAGAACTATGTGTATATCCATGTTCGTAGCAACATTATTCACAATAGCCAACAGGTAGAAACAACCCAGGTGCCCACTGATGGATGAAGAGATTAACGAAATGTGGTCTATCCATGCAGTGGAATACTATTCAGCCTCAAAAAGGAAGGAAATTCAGGGATGAGCCACAACATGAAAGAAGCCTTGCGAAGTGAAAGAAGCCAGGCGACAAAAGGATAAATACCATATGATGCCACTTACACGGGACACCTAGAGTAACAGACTCATAGTGACAGAAAGTAGAATGGTGGTGCCAGGGGCTGGAGGAGGGGGAAATGAGGAGTTGATATTTCATGGACACAGAGTTTCAGTTTTGCAAGATGCAAAGAGTTTTGGATTGGGGGGGGGGCGGTAATGGCTGCACAATAATGTACTAATGCCACAGAACTATACAATGAAAAGTGGTTAGAATGGTACATTTTACCTTATATATATTTTACCATAATAAAAAAAATAAAATGTTATCACGCTAAACATATCACTTCTTACTTCTTATGAATACTTCTCCTCTCAAGGGGCTAACACTCGGCTCCCCCTGTAGGTGACTGTCTACCCCGGCCCCACCACGCCGCAGCCAAGCTCTGTGCCCATGGCCCCTCCGCCCACCCCGCCCTGAGACTCACAGGCAACCTCGCGTCTTCGTAGGTTCTCTGTCTCCTCCTGGGTTATGGACATCAACTGTTCCATTCTTATTCTAGAAAAACAACCCATCCATTTATTCAGAAAACATTACGTTTCCAAGAGGGAATTCCATCAGATGAGCAGCACCTCCATCAGGAAGTCCTCCTGGATGTGCCAACTGAGATGTGCTCCTCCTGCATCACACACCTCCTCTGGGGCCCTGTTACCTCCAGCTGTGTAGTTAGAGTTTCTTGCGTAAGAAGATGAACATCCCCTTAGAAAAATGAGTAAAAGGTACAAACAGCCACTTCACTGATGCTTAAATAGAAGTGACCAATAAACATATGGAAAGATGCTTAATATCACTGGTAACGAAAGAAAGTAAAACCTTTTCACCTAGCAGATTGGCTGAGAGTAAGAAAACTCATAACCGTTGGTAACAGCAATGGCGGTGGTGAAATGGGCACTTTCACATACAGGGGAAAAGAGCGTAAACTGGCAAAACATTTTTTGGAAGGCGATTTAACAGTATCTATCAAATGTCCTCTTACTATTTCCTTAAAAAAGTCACATAAATGCATTTACAGGAATATTTAGAAGTTATTCGCTGTAATTGTAATTATGAAAAACTGGAAACAAATGTTCATGGACAGAGGGCCAATAAATTATGACATAATCATATAGTGGAATACTCTGTAGCTACTATAGATAATAAGGTTTTTGGCATGGAAATACATCCATGATATAATAAAATTAATAAGTGTTGAATGAAATCTCAATAAAACATAAGAATATAAATGAAAATATAAAAGGCAAATTACATGTATGTATGTGCATGCACGCTGCATGCGTGTATACAGTTTCCCCCCACACTAACTGGTTAGAGAGGCTTGGTTTCTGCAGGGACTGACTTCATTGGAGGAAGCATGTCTCACATGAGCCCCTCTGCCCCAGGACCACGGGCTGCTCGAGGGGGCCTGTATGGTGCCCTGCCGTGCCCCAGGCCTGGCACAGCGCGGGCAACTGATCAGCGTGTGCTGAAGAAACGATGCCACCGGCCACAGCTCAGCTTGGCCTTGACCGCCCCAGGCTGCCACGAGCACCACAGTTTAGTGGGTGGGACGATGGGGCTGCTCCGCACTTGCGGGGAGCACCTACGGCAGGTCTTCCCAGGCAGCGGGGCGCCTAGAGGGCTGGCCCTAAGGACAGCAGCCAAGTCCACGCTCCTATTTTGGGATGTCAGAGAACCAGGAGGGATCCCACTAATACCTGGGGAAGGGCTGGAGGGTGTCCCTCCTGGCCACCATCTTTTCTCTTTACTACAGTGGTGCCCCCCAGAGCAGTAAACTTGGAAAATACTGAAAACACCACAAAGGAAAAAAACATCACTGCCTCCAAGTCCCATCTCTAAAACATGCTCAGTGTACTCCATTGGGGTGGGGCTTTTTGCTTTCTGAGCACAGAAATGTACAGCGTCTTTAAGAAAAAATAGACTGCAAGCCCCACTTTTCCATTTAGCAATATATTGTGTCTCCTTTAATAAGGAATATTTGTCTACAAGATTGATTGGCTACAGATTACTTTTTTGTGCATAATTCACGTAACCAAATTCTTTCCCCCTCCAGAAATGTAGGTTTTTTGGCAATTTTTTTATACTGGAAATACAGTTGGACATTATATGTAAATTCTTGTTCACATCTTCTAAGTTTTTGTCAGGAATGTATTTTAACGAACTTGCAGGTAGTCATTCTTTTTAATTCAATATTCCCTAATGAGGTGAATTTCCTTGTAGCTTTAGGAAAACTTTCTGACATAACCCTTGAGAATCACGTGACATTGTAACCCAAAGGCCCCCCCGCCCCGCCCCGGGGAGGAAGGCTGTGCAGAGGAGGTGCTAGAGCAGAACCCTTACCTTTCATTTTCCAGCGACTTCAAAATCTCAGAGCTTTTCTTTTGCCTGTGGAGAAATCCGTGAAAGGTCCCTGTAGCTGTCACCGTCACCTGCACGCCTGCTTCCAAGGGAACCTCCCCCCCCCCCGCCCCCCTGCATTGGCAGAGCACAGGGGGCGGAGTGGCTGCGCTGGGGGCCTCTCAGCCCCAACCCTGAGGAAGGGGCCCTGTGGTCTCAGGCCAGTTACTCAACCACTCCAAGCCCCGGTTCCTCCACTGTAACATAGGAACAATATCAAAAACAACAGCAGCAGCAGCAGCAGCAACAACAACAAAGCCTCCATGGAGTATTTGAAAAGAGTGAGAAAATATCCACAAAGCGCATGGCACTTAAGAAGCGCCCGGCGGGCGGCAGCTTTCCTGGATGCCCGCGGTGGTGAGGGCTGGGGGAGCGGCGCAGGGGCCTGCCGGCACCCTGGACAGCAAAGGAGCAAGTGAAAGGTGAAAAGAAGCCCGAAGCCACAGGGGACGTGGCGAAAGCCTATTTCTGAACTCTTTCTCCTAGGAACCCCAGCTAGACTTTCTCAGGTTCCCTGAGGTCTCTATCCGGCCCCCTTGCTCCCAAACCCCGTCAAGGCCTGCTCCCAGCAGCCCTGCTTGGGTGAGTGGAACCCAAAATACTGGCGCAGAGGTGACCCGAACTGTCTTGTTAAAGCTACCCATTTCACAGATGGGAAACCACGGAGGCACAGGCCCCAGTGGTGGCTGCCATGCAGCAGGAGACAGAGCCGGTCATGCCCAGACCGGTCTATTCTGCTTAAGTTGGTGCGAACCACAGCACCAGGGCCAGGTCCTCACGGTGGAAATCTTGGGCAGGAGTGGAGCCGTGAGGGGGAGGTGGACCCCGTCCTGCTCTCCTCCACGGGTATCATGTGGGAGCAGGTCTCTGGGCCTGGGGGCCAGAAGGGTGGCGGCCTGACCTCTGATTGTCTTCCAGGAGCTTCTGGATGCGGTTGGAGATGTTCTGCTCCGTCTGCTTCAGCTGCTCCTGCAGCCGCTGACGCTCTGCGTCGAGGTAGCGCCGGTGCTCACTGAGGCCCTGCTCCAGCCGGGACTGCTCCTGCGGCAGATGGGCGGAGGTCCTGAGCGGCTGGGGCCCGTCCAGGTGCCACAGGGCAATGGGGGGCACCAGGCTGGGGTGAGGAGAATGGGTTTCCCGTCCCAACCTGCCGGCCCTTTCCACGTGGCTTTGGACCAGGCCCTCCCCTTGCTGGGCCTCAGGGTGGCCACCGCACCCGAGGAGTCCAGACTAGGCAACGTGAAGGCTCCCAGGCCCTGGAGTGTGGAAGCGTGAGAGCTCCCTCCCACTGCCTTCCTGCATCGGAGGGGCCTGCGTGGCAGTCAGGGGCCCTAGCAGAGATGCACGGGCAGGCGGGTCCTGCGGGCTGGGCCGCTCACGAACCTCCCTGACCGTCTGAAGGATCTCGTCCCTCTGGCTGTTGCTCTGCTGCACGAGCTGGGCATGCTCTCGCTGCCCGAGCTCCAGGCGCCGTTCAAACTCGAGTTTCTCCAGCATCTTCTGTTCCTGCAAAAATGGGGCTGCTGGGGGCTGCTGGTGCAGGCGCTGTGGGCGTCAGGATCGGGGAGCAGCGTGAACCCACTCCGAAACCCTGAGTGGTGTGGGCTACAGGTCTTAACCCTGAGTGGCCCTGCAGGGCTCCGCTGTAACAGAGCGGGCTCTTTGCTGGCAGAGGCCAGCGATTCAGAGCCTGGGCTTGGGCTCAAGGTCTCTGAGCCTTGGCCTTCGCATCTGCCAAGCAGAGATGCTCTGCCATCTGCTGAAGCAGGGAGGGTATGCTGAGGCCATGTATTTAAGGGGGACGCATTGCTTTACCCTCTGATTTAGAGGCAGGAAGAACTTGTTTTATGATTGTTGAGATCTTTAACGAGAAGAAAAGTGATAGAGACAAAAGGCGTTTTCTTACCTTCCTCTTCTCATAGTCTGAGAACCTATTCTGGGGGGGAAAAGGCAGTGGTCAGAGATGGTAGGTGGCCTGACCCCATTCAGACTCCCGGGCCCAGCCCAGAGTACGGCATCTGAGGGGTGGGGTGGGGCGGGGTGGGGATGAGGGGTGGGTGGTTCTGGTGGACACCAAGGGCTGAGAGCCATGGGGCTTGGCCCACCCTAGGAAGGTCTTCAAGACAGTTCCAGGGATGCAGCCCTGGGAAGGCCTGGTCCTCAGGAAAGGAGACCAAGAAATGGGACACGGGAGCCCCCTGTACGTCTGCACAACACACCCGCCGCACCCAGCTCTGGCCCACCCAACTGCTCCAAGTGCTGAAGGGTGTGCGCGCAAACTCCTGTAGAGCGGTTCCAAAGAGTCAAAACACCGAGAATAACTCAAATGCCCATTAACAGGCGATGACGTCAATGGGTCACGGTGCACCCACACAGTGGCTTGTTATACAACTCAAATGGGGCAAATGTGGGTGCAGCATGGAGAGATGCCCGCCCCTATCCCTCTGTGTGCAGCGCGAGTCCGCTCCTGCCAAGCCATTGGCGGCGGGACCCGACCAGGACACAAGAGCCAGGAGGCAGGTTCCTCGATCAGTCCATGGGGGGTGCCTCTAGGGGGCGGGCGCAGGGTCGGGGCTGCCGTCCACTTAGGGTCTATGTTTCTCTATTGTTTGAGTGTATAACAAGGAGCAGGAATGCCTTCTGTACCTAAACATGCACACGCGCGCGCACACACACACACGCGCGCACGCGCGCTTTCTGAGGGGCCTTTCTACAATTCAGGCTTGGAGACCAGGACCAGTCTCTGAGCTAGAGAAGCAGCATCCCGTAAGGAAATAGAATTTTCCCTACCCTGAGGCAAGAGTACAGTTTAAAAACTTAATCTTTAATTATATAGATATCCGAACATATTCTCCTCGTAAAAAATTAAAACATGGCATATAAAACGAAGGTCCCTGCCGAACACTCCTGGTCCTGAGCCTGGCTCCCTGACCCCATCCCACGTGTCATCCTCAGACCCAAGTGCGCGTGTCTACATACACAGAGTTTGTGTCTTTGGAGAAATATATATACAGACATATATCATTTTATTACGCTTCACTTTATTGCACTTAGCAGATACTGCGTTTTCCTCAACACTGAGGTTAAGATCTTCCACCAGCAAAAAGACTACAGCTTGCTGAAGGCTTAGATGATGGTTAACATTTTTGAGCAATAAAGCACTTTTTAATTATGGTATGCACATTTTTAGACCTAATGCTATTGCACACTTAATAGACTACAGTATAGTGTAAACATAACTTTTACATGCATTGGGAAGCCCCAAAATTCATGTGACTTGCTTTATTGCAACATTTGTTTCATTGCAGTGGACTGGAAACAGACCCACAATCTCCCCAGCGCAGGCCTGCGCCTGTGTGCGTGTGTTTGGACCAGGGCCTGGGAGAGCCCGCCGAACAGCAGAAGCGGGCAGGGTGCCGCTGAGCTTGCTGAGCTGGTGAGGCGGGGTGGCCCCTGCTGGCCTCACGAAAGCAACCTAAGCACGTTGGTGTGAATGCAGGTGAATTTTAGTTTGATGGAGGACCCTAGAGGCTGCAGCTCTGAGCACCCCCCTGGGCCCAGGGTCCCTTCTCCACTTGCCAACAGGCAGGTGCGCCTTACCTGCCACTCTACCTCCTCCCGGGAGAATCTGTCCGTGGGCCCGTCGGGGCTGTCCTGGGAGGTCTCGGCCCCATCTTGCTCCAGGACCGGCAGCAGGTACTGAGAAGGTGGGTAGTACTCCAGCCCTGAGTCTGCGAGAGACGATACAAGCTGACCCGCGGGGAGGGGACAGTCCAGGTACCTGGAGCCGCCCACTCCTGCTGCCCCTGATTCCTCCTCGGGCCCCTGTCCCACCCCCACCTCAGGCCGCTGCTCCCCTGCCCGAAACGGGGCCCTCGTGTTGCTCACCAGTGCTAACGCCTGGGCTGGAGTGTGGCCTGTGCCCAGTGAGCTTCAGCTGAATGAATAAAGGGACATACCACCAGCCTCTTTCTCGTCCCAGTGGAAATAAGGTGAAAAGAGCCTGAGATTAGTAGTTGAAGGCCGGGTTCAGGACTCAGCTTCACCCATGATTTCCTGTGTGTGAGTCCTTGGGCAAGGTGCTCACCTGACTCCTGGCCTTGTGTAGTTTTTGCCTTATTCTTGCTGATTTTTAGGTGCTCTTACGTATTATAGCTAAAAACCGTGAATCTATATGTTTCTAGGCGGCAACTCATCTTTTTAGCTTTGATGATGGTATCTATCCTTTTGAGATAAAGAAGCTTTAGGTTTTAATGTAGTCAATTACCTTTGACTACCCACCAAGGGTATAAATCGGCAATTCACAAGAAAAACTAAAACTGGGCAGCAGACATATGAAAAAATACTCAAATAATCAAGGAGATGACATTAAAATATAATAGGCTCTCTTGTTTATCCATCAGATTGAAGACTATTACAGATAACACCAAGCGTTAGCCAGGCTGGGGTGAGGGAAAGGTCCTCTCCGATACCCCTCATGGGAACGTAACCACGTGTAACCTCTTCAGGGGGCAATACGGAGTGCTCGTCCCCACTGCTGTGCCCACCCGCTGTGGCCTGCCCTGGAGTAATGCCCCTGTGGGCCAGGGAGGGGCACGTTAGTGTTCATGGGGGAGGGCCCCTGGAAAGAACCTCCATGTCCACAACGCTGGGCTCCAGCACGTGAAATGCTAGCTACGCAGCAATTTAAAATGAGGCAGGTCCATACACTGGGAAAAGGCACAGACTTATTTTCAGTAAAGAAAAAGAAAGAAAGCAAAAAGGCAGGGCACAGAATCCCATGGCATATCTTTTCAGGGGTTTTTCTTTAATGTTTTTAAAAGAGCAAAACCAAAAACTTTACATAAGTCTGTATATCCATGATCCAGTTTAAATAAATTGGAGTCCTTCTCAAACTATGTAGTAGGTAGACATGGGCTACACGTGCGGGCCATCTACTGCTCGGACTACTTCGGTAGACACATGGCTTGGTTAGCTGTTTTGTGGTGTATGTAACTTCCCCCCCTTTTTTAAACTGCAGTATAACTCATGTACAGAAAAGAGCGCAACGTCTTCCTATGAAGCTTGATGACTTTAAAAGCGAACACGCCCTGCTAAGCAGGAATCAGCGCTGGTCAGAGCTCAAGGGCATACTCCCGTGTCTGGCTTCTCACAGCCTGCACGGCGTCACGGAGGTTCCCCCGCGCTGTCTCTGTGGCATAGTTTGTTCTTGACCATTGTGCCGTGTTCAGAGTAGACAACAGATTGTCCACTCAGCTGTGGATGGACGTGGGGTTGTTTCAGGTCTGGGCTGTTGCAGATGGTGCTGCTATGGGCATCTCTACAGTTGGCCTTTGTCCTATATTCATGTGCATTTCTCTTGGGCATTGACCCAGGCATGGAACTGATGCATCACAGGGTATATGAAAATTCAGCTTGAGTAGGTATCGACAATCATTTTCTGAAGAGTTCCGATTTACACTTCCACCTGCAGTGTATGGAAGCTCCTGTTGCTTCACATCTTTGATAATTCTTGATATGGACAGATTCATCTTGGCCATTTTTTGGGTGTGTTAGGGGTTAAGTACCTCTTTGCAGTTTTAATTTTCATCTTCCTGTTGACTAAATGCTGTTGAGTCCCTTTTTTCAGATACTGATGACCATCTGGACATTCTCTTTTGTAAAATTCCTATTCATATCTTTTGACAGTACCTTCTTACTGCTCTCTAGTTCTTCTCATCACCTAGAAACAAGTCCTTTGTTGGATATGTATTGCGAATATCATCTCCAGCTTCAGAGCTTGCCTTTCCTTTCCCGAAATGGTGTCTTTTAAAGGAAAGAAGTTTTTTATTTTAATGAAAACTAACTTATCAATATTTTATGGTTAGTGCTGCCTCTCTCTTATTCAAGGAAAAGGCTAAGGTTCTTTCTTTTCCACATGGTAGCCAACTGATCCAGGATCATTTATTGACAAGCACTTCGCTTTCCTTTCTCAGTGCTTTGCCATGGCACCTTCATCACACACCAGACGACCATACATGTATGTGAGCCTTGACTGTGCTCAAGAAGTTCAACAGGTGACAGGAGCCCCTCCAGCCTCCTGGGGGTAACTGGGGGCAGGCAGACCTTGTTTTATTGCTCTCAGCTTTCCTGTGCTCCACAGATACCACACATTGAAGGCAGGGCTCCCGCCAGCCCCGCCAGTGGAAGGACCCGTCCGGCTGTGCTGCAGAGTCTGGGAGGAGCCCGCCCTGTCCCCAGGGTTTGCCCGTGTGCTGCTGTCCGGCTTGCGCCCAGACCAGCGGTGGCCCTGCAGTTTCGCTCCTTCTGCTGCCCTGCTGCCCCTCTAAGTCCAATCCGCCGCGGTGTCGCTTCTGGATGACCCCAGTGACCTCCTCACGGGTCCTCTACCCTCCATGCTTGCTTCCTCCTATCCCTCCTCCTCCCTGTCGCTGGAGTAGCTCTTGCACAATAAAAAGTAAATTCCTCTCCTGCGTGAGGGGCCTGGACCCCTTCTCGCCTCTTCCCCGCCTCTCTTCCCTTTACTGTGGCTCCCAGCTACTCGGCCTTCCTTCCGTGGCCCTTCTGTGTGCAGCTCCGTCTGCCAGGAACATCCTTCGCTCTGGTCCTAATCATCCCCCCCGGTCTCAACCGAGCCACTTTCTCAGACAGACCTTCCCCGAGACCCCTAAATCCGAAGCCCCACTGCACTCCCAACACCACAATATGCAATTGTATTGCCTAGTGCGACCATGTTTGGCTCCTGCCAGCCTGGCCCTCCGCAGTCCCCGCCACCTCCCCAGCCCGGGCTGGCCCAGGGCAGCCGCTGGGCAGGCGCGCCCTGAGTGCGGGAGGCAGGCTGCCGGCCTTACCTCGGCAGAGCAACTGCTGGATGGGCTCGGTGCCGGCACCACACACCTCCGGCGGTGGGTAGACCATGGACGCGGCGTCTAAGCTCAGGGTCTGCGGACACAAGGGGACCCCTCTTTATGTGAGTCGTTCACTGCACTGCTCAATGCAGTCGAAAACCAGGCGGTTTAGTTATGAGCATGTGTTCACTATCTGCCCTGCCTGGTAGGGAAAGCTGTCCTGCTCCGCCCGTGTTCCCAGTTACTGGGACAGCGACTGGCGTGCGGCAAGCATTCAATTAAGGTTTTTGGGTAAATGCATGAATAAGCAAAAAACAAAAACAAAAACAAAAAAAAAAACCGGAAGTAATGGGACACTCTAGAGACTAAGATTCCACTTTTATTTAAAAAAAAAAAAACAAACAAACTGATATAGTCTCAGATTAGTATAAATGAAAAAATTTGGAGTGATATATATCAGGCTCAAAGTGACTTCCCCTAACTGTAGAGATTCTTGGGTATTTTCTACATGAAATTTTTTTTATGTGAAATTTTACTAATGTGGTATGCCTTTTTGAGCAGGAAAAATATGTATGCAAGTACACACCATTCTTACAGGTTTATGAGGGCCAGAAAAGAGGGAAATGGGTCCACACAGATGCCCACAAAGCTGCTGCAGCCCCAGCGCGAGCCCTGTGAAACCAAGCCCTCCTCCTCCCACCCTCCCACTTCCCACGGGCCTTCCGCTGCCACCCAGTGCCAGCATGGGCCACCTCAGGCCTCAGGGAGAAGGGACGAAGCCTGGGGAGCCAGAGTGGGAAGAGCAGCTCGGGTGCCGCGCCCTCACCCTGGCCAGCACAGCCCTGTACCCGCTGGGTGCGGTGTGAACCGAGTTGCGGGGTGAGGGGAAGCCTGCCCTGGAGCAGAGGAACTGGCTGCCTGGGGCGGGGAGGCCCGAGAACAGAGAAGCTTATCCTGGGAACTGAATCTAAGGACCATTAACCCCCCTGGGTCATATTAGTCACTGATGGTAAAGTGTGGTGGCTTAAGAGCACAGGTGTTGGGACTGCATGGCCCATGACGGTGGCCACGAGCCATGTGCGCCCATTTAAGTTTAAATTTTCATTGATTAAAATTAAAGAGAATTTCAATGCACCAGCCATAGTTCAAGTGCTAGCAGGTACTAAACTGGATGACACACGCTACGGAATATTTCTGTCACCTGCAGGAGAAGCAGCTTTTGGACAGCAATGCGCTGAGTCATACAGCCCTGATTTCAGACTCCAGCTTGCCAGGGGCCAGCTGTGACCCCTAAACAGGCCACTTGGACTCCCTGGGCCCCTGCCCCCTCTGACTTAAACAGGCACAAAACCACCAACCTGGCAGGCTGTTTGACGGGTAAATGCATACAATACATGAAAAGACTCTAGTCTCAACTAAGAATGGCTGCTGTAATTGTTTCATCTTGAAAACAGATTTGTCTAACATGTCACCAAGAAGCTCAAAAGATTATTGTTTAAAGAATCTATGTGGCTGGTGTGGCTCAGTGGATTGAACGCAGGCCTAGGAACCAAAGGGTCAACCGTTGGGTTCCCAGTCAGGGCACAGGCCTGGGTTGCGGGCCAGGTCCCCAGTAGGGGGCGCATGAGAGGCAACCACACATTGATGTTTCTCTCCCTCCCTTCCCCTCTCTCTAAAAATAAATAAGTAAAATCTTAACAAAAAAAAAAGAGAATCGATATAAAACAAATCAGTGGCCTTACTAGCTGTCTTAGAATGGCTTCAGAATTAGGAACACTGCTCTGAGCTGTGCTGTCCAAGAAAGTAGCAACTGAGCACAGGTAGTTATTTAAATGTAAATTAATTAATATCCGGTAAAATCAAACATGTGGCCCCTTGGCCATATTAGCCACACACAAGCGCTCCAGGGCCACACGTGGCTCGTGGCTACCGATTCCGGTGTCAGCGAACATTTCTGTCATCGCTGGGAGTTCTACTGGAGGACACGAAGAACACCCCAGTGCTGGCCTGTTTCTCCAGCTGGCCCTGCGAGAGCGGCCCGGCCGCCTGGCCTGCCTCGGGCTGCCTGCCATGGCAGCAGGGACCAGCCCCTGGGGTCGGCCACCTCCCTTCGCTGTCTCCACACTCCTGACCCAGATGCCAGTGGTCAGCAGTCTGGCTTGAGAGCCGCTTCGCTGACGGCTCATCGGAGGATTCTGGGATGCATGGTCAGATGTGTGTCATTGTGAATGGGTAAGTCCCCGTTCCGGAGGCTGAGTTGCACAGAGGCGACGCGCATTGGCCCTGGATTCAGACTGCCTGGCTTTCAGTCCCACCTTTGCTGTCACTAGGTGTGTGGCCCTCGGGCAAGCGCCTCGAACGCCCCAGGCCTCAGTTTCCCCTCCGGCAGAGGGGCGCAACAGCATTTGCCTGCAGGGTTTTGTGAGGATTCAGGGAACTAATGCAGGTCGACTGCTCGGCCTTAGTAAGAGCCGGGAGTGCTTCTGCCGCCCTTGTCTACGCCCCCAAAGCTTAGCTCTCTGCCAAGGTCTGGCCCAAATACCACCTTGTTCATAAAGAGTTAACCCATCAGGATGCAGCATTATCTCTCTGCCCTAAAAACATGTGTCTATGTCACCCTTATGACAGCAGAAGCCACACAATTACAACTGCTCGTGCACTGGTCACTCTGCAAGCCCCTAAGGACCATGCGCTGAGATCTCCGTGACCCCGGCACCCTGTGACCAGGACAGGTACTCAGCACCGTGGGAGAGGGAGACAGGCAGTCAGAGAGCCCCCGCGGGATGGCTCCACTTACCTCCAGAGTTCGAACACGCGCCAGCGCCTGCGGCAACCTCCGAATCTCGTTTTCACTGACGTCGAGGGTACGTAAGCTTCGAAGTTCCCCCAAGGAGTCTGGGAGCTCCTTCAGCCTGTTGTCTGCAGAGATCCCAAGAGCACAGCTCAACACCCCAAAGTCCCTTCACCAGCTTCCTTCCAACCCCCACCAGGACTCGGCGGGGGGGAAGCGGGTGCCTCTGACCCCGAGACTCTGTGAGGAAGAACACGACAGTGGGGGTCAGCGACCTGGGCTCAAGCTCCATAACTCACTAGCTGGGTGACTTTAAAAAGTCGACTTTTCCTCTCTGGGGCACAGTCCTCTCATCTGTAAAATGGGGTAATAATAACCATTCTCCCTCATGGGAATATTGAAGGATTCAATGAGGTATCCTCAGCGCAGTGCCTACCACACTGTACGGGGTCGGTAACGGGGCGCCATTATTTTTATAATTATTCATGTGACTGGGGCATTTTGGGCAGAAAGTGCTTAACAGAGCAGAAGAAACGAAAGGGCAGAGGCTATGGTGAGGCAGGCGCCCGACTGATGCACCAGAATCTTGGTTCTGTCATTCTCCTGCTGGGTGGTCCTGAGCAAGGCACTGCCCTCCTAGCCGCCTTGCTTCCTTCATCTGTAACTTGCAAATAACACCGCCTCCCTCTCCAGAGCTCATGGATCTGCCGCGAGGCTCCCTGCACAGCTGAGGGTGGAAGCGCAGCTCACCGAGTGTGAAGCACCGCTCAGAACCGCGCCCGTGGCTCGCGCGTGGCTCTCGCCCAGTCAGCGCGCTACTTCCCCGCTGCCCCCGCCATACTCAGCGTTACAAATGCAAGTGATGGCGTCTCAGAGGCCGCGCTGTCAATGCCCTCTGCCCTCCTGCCCATGAGCTCCTAGCTAGGGTTACCATGGAGACAGCCCCACTGGGAGGTCAGTGCAGTGCATGGTGACAGCTCGGGACGGGCTGCCCCCATGCTCCACGGCTCCCAGGAGGATGCTGGCTGGGACAGAGCTGACTGCGGGTCACAGGGACAGGGGCTCCTGGCTCCCACCTTTCACACTGAGGGTCTGGAGCTGGGTCAGCTTCCCAATGGAACGTGGAAGATGCGTCAGTTGATTCCTCTCCACATTCAATACCTAAGAAAGAGGGAAAAATGATGAGCTCCCACATACAGACAGTAGTGATACCCTTGCTTTGGGCTCCGAATCACCTGGACACCACACACACACCTATCCCTTCCCCTGACAGCCTCGTGAGGCAGGTGTGGGTTGCTACGATCCCATGTGAGAGATGAGAGATCCAAGGCTCGGACCAGTGAAGTCACGTGCCCAAGAGAGCAAAGCCAGACCTTGGACCGGCTCTGGCTGAGGTTCCGTCAGTCATTTACACAAATAACAAAATGCATGGCAACAGTCCCACAATCAGGAGGGGTGGGAGAAGAGGGCTAAAAGGTCAGGGATCGGGCGAGACAGCTTGTGTTCAGGGCCTAGCTAACCCAGTGTCGGGAGAAGGAAACGGAGCGAAACGAAGACAGCGGGCTCTGCCCAAGCTCCAAGGCCGCAGTTGCGGGGGCCGGGACGCAGCCCCGGTTTGCTGGATTCCAAAGGCCACGCTCCCTCCAGGAGGTGGTGCTGCGAGGTGAGCAGGGCCAACAGGGTGATGTGCTAAGTGGCTGTTAAGCATAGATACAATGGAAAGCTAGCAGCCACGGGAAATAATGTAGCGGATGAATGTTTGATGAACCAAAGGATGGTTATGAGTTATTGTCAGGTATCCAAAAGTCCCAAAACAGCGAATGCAGCAATTCTATAAAAATATACATATTAAAAATGTCCCCAAAGATCCTACACCAAGGTATTCACTGCAGCTCTCTCTCTAAGTGGTGGCAATTACCTCTGTTTTGCCACATGTTCTCTGTGTGACTTTGGGCAAGTTACAGTGATCTCTCTGGACAGTTTTCTCTTCCGTGAAATGTGGCAGCATCACCCACATTGTAGGGTTGTTCACTAAGGTCATCGGTCTCCTCCATGTGTGAGGCAGTGTCTTTGGTGGAGACGCAGCCCCCCCAGGACTACGGTTCAGTAGGGGAGAGAGTCAAGCCAATAGACATGTAACTAGTAATCATATTGCAATTATGCTCTTGGGGAGATAACCTGGGGTGGACACAGAGGAGAATAAAGTAGGTCTATTTACGGAGGTCAGAGAGGATCCTCAGGGACATTTGGGCTGAGACAATAAGCCGCTCGAGCAGAAGGAAAAGCCCTGCGGAGAGGCGGGGACAGAGGGCCAGAAGGGCGTTAGGAGCTGACTGTGGAGAACGAAGAGGAGAGCAGGACAGGAGGCAGGAGACACAGGTGGACCCATGACGTGGGGTCTGACTTAGGTTAAAATCCCATGGAGGGAAGGGATTTTAATCTAAGCGTGAAGGAAAGCCTCTTCTTCCTCTGTAAAGGGGGAGAGTCAACACCGGCCTCCCTGGGAGGCGGTGAGGAACCAACAGACGAAGCAAAGGAAACATTAGCTGCGCTGGCACTCCATGAGCGCTCAGCAAATAGAGGGGCGACTCCAGCACTTCAAAAGGTGGAACCGCTGGGTGGGTGTTCTTTTTCTGTAAAGTTGTGGACGCTCATGATGGGACCCCCGAAAGGACCAGCCGAAAACACTGTAGGGGGTCACCCACAGCCCCAGCTGCAACAGCGCAAGCACCACTGGGTGTCTGAGCAGCAAAGGGGCAGGGGAGCTTGTGCCAAGTGCCGCCCCAGCCAGGGCATGGCCAGAACATTCTAGGCCTGTGTGGCTGCCACTTCTCACTTAGGCAATCAGGGGTGGGTTTTCTGTTTCTTGCAGCCTTACCTGGAGGGCCACGAGCTGCCCGATATCCTCAGGCAGGGCTGTCAGCTGATTATGATGAAGATCCAGAACCTGCGGAAGGAAGACAAGCTCAACACCTAACAGTGACCAGCTGAGACAGCCGTTCTGATTGCGAGCTCCTGAGAGGTGAGGACATGTGGGGGCGCCTCAGGCCTCTGGTGTTGAAACAGAGCACCCAACCTTTCCCTCCAACGAAACGATCGCGCCACCTCGCTTCCTTTCCAAAATATCATCCCATTTCATCCTTTCATTTATCAAATACTTATTTTTACTGTTGGGTGAAAAAAGTATGCAAAGACATTCATTTGTTACACAAAAATCTTCATAGCATAAACATATATTTGCATAGAAGATGACCACTACATATGCAATAAAATATTGATAGTGGCTCCTTGGAGTATGGAATCACATATGTTTTTCCTCATTTTCTTCTTACCTGTACTTGTTAATTTTTTAACAATGAAAATTAGCATAAAAGCCATAGAAAGTATATATAAACAGATACATGCGTATGTATGTATATATATACTCTACATGTGTATGAAATAGAAGTATACATAAATATTAAAAACGTTAACATTCTCTTTTTCTGACAACAAAAATAACCCATGGTGGACAACGAAGAGAGGGAAAATCTCCCCCGGATCCTTGCAAACCAGAGTTAACCATAAATACACTTGGATGCCCAGGCTGCCAGTCTTTTCTGTTAGTGCGCATAACCGCCGTCCCAGCTTATGGTCACGTGGCTCCATCCTGCGGTCACAGCTCACATACTGTCCCTCATGACATCCCAGTCCCTGTCCTGATGGTCAGGAGGGAGTCGCCCCAGGTCACCAGGCTTTCACACAGCGACCACAAGATGCCCCGCGTCCGCCCTGTCCCAGCTTGCCTGGGACCGCCAGGCGCCCTGCCAGCTCCCTTGCCGTGAGTCTGCGGCTTGTCTTTCCACCCAGCGGGCCGCTCCCGCTCACTCTCTTCCTAACCCCGCCCACACCCAGCACGCAGAAGGTGCCCAGTAAACCATGCCAATCGAACCCCGGACTGACCACTCCGTTAAGTCTGTCTGGCATAGACTTCAACGGACGGATGCTTGACTGCCACCTGGAACACCAGGCAGGGACCCCGACCCCTGGGAGCAGGGCCCCGGTACCTTGATGGTTACGAGACTCTGGAGGCTGCAGGATTTTGGAAGGACGGAAGTGAGGTAATTCGTGTGGACGATCAACACCTGCGTGAGAAAGACGTGTGGCAGGTTGTCAGGTCGGAGAGGCGGAGGAGGGGGAGGCTGAGGTCAGGCACATCGGCCCTCTGCCCTGCCCGGCTCTCTCTCTCCCCCAAATCCCACTGCGGGGATGGGGATGGGATCTCCAAGTGGAATCAGATGACCTTAGATGCGGAATTTCAAGGGTAAAAGGGACCTGAGAGGGCTAATTCTACCTTCCATCCTGAGAATGACCCCCATGCCACTGGCCTGATCTCTGCAGGCTGCCGTGATCCTTAACAAGCTATCGGCCAAAGAGCCCTTGGCCCAGGGCTGGCACGTGGTCAGGGCTCAACCTGTGTCATTTCTGTTAGGCATCGGCCCCCGCACGGACACTTCCAGCATCAAGGAGCTCACCGCAGTCTCGGTATGGAACGCTTCTCACCTACCCTCGCCTAGACAGTGTATGCAGAATACTCTTATCTAGCTGCATTCAAAGCTGCAAAGACTTTCTGAACATCCATTACACTTTTAGTCTCCCCAGGGTGGCCAGAATGAAGCGAGTACAGTTTTTATTATTAATAACAATGAGCTTGCTCAGTGTTTACCATGTGGCAGGCAGTACACTCTGCATTTATATCCGTCTCTACCTCTCTACCGCTCACTCATCCCATTCTCACTATAGCTCCGTGACAGTGAAGCGATGAATGTGTTCACGTTGTAGATGAAGAAACGGGGATGTAAGAGTTTAAGGAAGTTGGCCAAGTCATGAGGGGCACAGCCAGGATGTGACCCAGGGCTGTCCAATGCCAAGGCCGGCTCTCCTAACTGTGTAAAGTCCTGCCTCGCGCTGAAAGGGTGCAAAACAGAGAAAACAGAGATGCCAGAAAGAGAGCTCCTAAAAGTCCCACTTGATTTCAAACGAGCAAACATGCAATAAACAAGTCTCTGAAAACAGCTCGTCTCACCTTCTTCTGTAGAACTTTGCATGTTGCAAAAGCCCCAAATGGAATCTAAGATAAAATAAAGAAGAGTTAGTGCCTCCCTGTCTGCCAGTTTTTAATGTTTTCTGCGTGGCACACGTTTGAGAGAGAGATGGGGCAGGAGGCAAACGATGCAACACGCGGATGTGGAGAACGGCCGCGCCCCAAGAGGGGCTGGTGAGCAAAGTTCCTTGGGGTACGGTTAGCCCTCCGGATCAGCTGGCGGGAGGCTGCCCTGCCTGGCCTTAGCCCGCTCAGCCCAGCCCCATCATCCGCTCTATCAGTGGTGCTTTGCAGAGGCTGGAGAATCCCAGACTCTCCTAGGAACCCGTGAGTACGTTTTCTAAGTAGACTCCCGACTCTCAAAGACTATGCTGAGACCAAAGATCATTTCAATTCTTTTGGACAGGAACCAAATCTAAGGAAACATGTCTTGACTAGTGCTTCTGGACTTCTGAAAGCCCCAGTCCACATCTGTCTTTCCCAGGGACACACAATTCAAGGGAAAAAAAAGGACAGGTCAAATTCACAGTCAGAAGGCCACCCCCGTTTACCTCCGAGAGCTCACATTTAGAGATGTCAAGAATGTCATCTGCTCCGGCTTCTTTTGCCTGAGGATAAAAATAATTTTTTTTGTTTGTTTTAAACAAAATATCCTTGTAGAGTGGACAAACCAGGCAAACAAACATAGGACTGAGGACCTACAAGGGACCCATGGACAGCATCTGGTTCAACTAGTCCATTTCATAGGTGGACCAATGATCCCTGTTTTAAAGGGCGCTGAGAGCCAGCAGGGCAGAGCGAACGAGCAAGTAACAACAGGTGTGACCGGTCTACGGAGGGAGTTACAGGGCACCCGAGCACCTGCCAGGCAGCCTCTCGGTTCTGCTCTAAGTCAGAGATTTCCTCTGGGAGTAGGGGAGGTGGGGGAGAGGGAGCGTGGCTCATTTGCCCGGCAGCACGCAGCCCTGCTTCATGAGGCAGAGGTGGCGATGGGGTTGAACTCAGAGGAAATGTGTTTTCCCTCACCAGACACATCTGGTACTCCAGGCGTTTCCGAGCCTCCTCACTGGGTTTCCGCTTCCGGAAGAACAGTGGCATCCTTCCCCTTTCCTGGAGCAATCTTCACAGCACTAGGGTATGGGAGAAAAGCGAGGGGAGTTTGTCACAGCCCCGCGGCACTCAGGACAGGTAACGCAGAGCATGCAGCTGATCTGTTGGGCTGTTCATTCCTTGAGGGCAGGGGCTGTGCTCATCTTGACCATCCCCCTGTGTCCTGAGCCAGGCCTGTGAGTGCTCAATACCAGTATGTGGTGGAAAGAGCACAATGGCAAGCCAGGCGACCACGATTTGGGCCACATTTGCCACAGGCCACTGCAAGACCTTGGCATACTTTTGCCCTGTTCTAGTTTCCCATCTCTCCCCCACGTTAGACAAGGGGGTGACCTCCAGAAGTTTCCTCAGGCCCTTTCTCATGCTGCTCTTTGAGGACTCTAACAAGCTGGCCTGATGAATCACTTCCAGCCTCTGAAACACTGTCACAGTGGCATTAGCAAATCAAACATGGCATGACATCAGCCAGCCATGACCTTGGGGAGCTCAACTACACCATAACCAAAGGGATTTTTTAAATAAAAATTTGAAAGCAATTCTTGGGTGCCTGACCACCCTCACAGTTATTGTTCCATGATTCTCACCACAGCCTTGTTTACCGTGATGGAACTGATTGATCAGCAACCTGGTTACACAGGCTGGATTGTAGCAAAACCAGTCTGGAATTCTCTTTGAAGTCCCGAGCCTGAGGAACTGCCCAGCTGTTAGCGCACACTAAGTACAGTCCTCAACTCAGAAGTCAGGAGCGCTCTGCCTGTGCAGGATTTGCAAATGTCAGCGCTCCATGTCGAACACTGATGGGCCAGGAAACGATCTAGAGAATCTTACCATTAGTAGCATGGGCTTTAGAATAATATAACTGGTTTGAAATCCCAGATCTAACATCCGTCAACCATGTCACCTTGGTTCACCTCTCTGAGCCTCAGTTTCCTTATCTGTCAAATGTGAGTAATAGTGTTACCAAAGCCTGGTTCTATGAGGATCCAGTGATCTCATATTTGTAAAGCCCATAGCATAGTACCTGGCACAGAATGAGCACTCAGTAAATGTTAGCCACGTACACCACATGTCTAACAAACATTTATTCGTGCCTCCTATAGTGCAAGGAGCTAGACACCCAGTCAGCAGGGGGAGGGGTAAAGATCACAGGTCTCTGCCCACAGGGGCGGGGGCTGTCTGGGGAGCCATCCACGGCGGTGGACCTCGTTCAGGCCCCTCTGGTCACCCACCCCACCTGCCTGCTGGGATGGAGCATGGCCTAAAAACAGCCCTCCCCCATCCTTCCCTGATGACCAGTTCTTACTCTTTTGCTCCCCAATTACTAAACTTCCCTCACCCCCCTCTCCACTTCCTCCACAATGACCATCCTTCCCTCCTCCCTCCCAGATCAGCTCTTCCCAACTTGCTCCCCATGTCCACCCCGCACCCATCCCCTCCCCCGACGTCCAGTCCAGATGGGAAGAACCACACCCATCCTCCCCTGGCTGGAGAGGGGATGCCCGACCTGGCTTTGGGGGTGGGCAGGTCCTCGACGTTCGAACCCGAAGGCAAACCGATCGGTCGTAGGGGTTGGTCACGGACGCCAGGTCGCAGACCACTGCCACGAACCCAGGTGCATCTGGAGACAGGTTTCCAAACGCCGGAGCCGGGGACGGAAACTCAGAATCTCAGAAAGTCACGCAGACCAGGATGACGAAGTATGAGACTCTGAGAACCGCAGAATCATAGAATTAAGGTTTAAAACGGATTTGGACCGGAACGAAATTGTTTTGGTAACTGAAATGAACACATCACGAGGGAATTAGAAGGGGGATCGGGGTCGCTGTGGACCTGAGGTCTTGAAGTGTGTGCAGACCTCTCAGGGGAGGGGCGGGGCTCCGGGATTAGGTGACAGAGATCATGGGGTGACCCTCATGATAAGGGAGAATGGGGACCAGGAAGGCAGGCATCTTGGGAGCAGCCCTCTCTTGTCTGCCTCCCCTGGGCGAACTGCCCTGAATCCCCTTCCGAGCCCCTAGTCGCAGCTCACCGCGGTGCCAGCTTCCTCCACTCGTCAGCCTCTGGCACCTGCCCACAAGCAACATGGTGGCAAGGGCGTCGCTGGGAGGTTGGGCGGAGACAGCGGTTCTCGCGACAGCCGCGTTTTCCTGCTTATATCCGGCGTGGCTGACAGGTCTTCCGGTCTTTCGGCTTTCGGCTCGGAGGAGGCGAAGGTGCAACTTTCTTCGGTCGTCCCGAATCCGGGTTCATCCGACACCAGCCGCCTCCACCATGCCGCCAAAGTTCGACCCCAACGAGATCAAAGTCGGTGCGTGTCTTAGATGTGGCCGCGGCCGCGGGATGGAGCATCCCTTCTCCCGGCAGCTCGTCGGGCCTGCGGCCCCTCCGCAGTTGTTGCCTTTTCCCACATCGCGCTTAAAAGCTGCTGCCTAGTAGAGGCCTTCCGGTGCCGCATTCAGGGCACTGTGAAGTCCTGGCTGAGTCGCTCACCCTTTCTGGGTCTGAGCTTGCCCACGTGTAAATGGGGAGGGAGGACCGGAAGACCTGTGGCGGCTTTGCAGCCCGCACGCCTTAGGGTAAGGTTTGTCTCCGAGCCCTTTCGCCCCTAGACTGGGTGGGCCGGCCGGGTCCAGGCCTCGGCAGCCGTGGCCGAGCCGAAGGTGGCTGGTCCCACGTGGTGCTTGGAGCGGTCTGCGCCCAAGGAAGGGCTGGCCCGCCTGCTTCTCCCTGAGGGTCTTGTGCCGTTCGGAGAAGAGGCAGAAGGCGGTGTGTGGCGTGGCCCGCCTCGGAAGGAGGCGGGAGAGGGCTCTGGCTGGAACTCCGCAGAGGCACTCACTGGTTTTTTTCCTCCCAGTGTACCTGCGGTGCACCGGCGGGGAAGTCGGTGCCACGTCTGCCCTGGCCCCCAAGATCGGCCCCCTGGGTCTGGTAAGTGGCTTTTGTGGAGGGGCGTTTCTAACATGGTCCTCAAACACGACTCCCGCGGAGACGCCACTGGCGCCATCCCCGACTAGACTCCTGGTTCGCTGGATCGGCCCTAAGTGCGGTAGAAAGAGAAAGGTTATTGTGAAAATGGAACCCAGTAACAATCTCCGCTGTCTCCTAACAGCTGCTTGGTGCACCCGAGGGAGGTGGAAGGAGCCAAGTGAGGGTTTTGAAGCCACGTGGCTAGTGACACTAAGCCTGTGTTTTCTAGTGAGGGAAGTGGCCATATTGCTGATAGGAGCATAAAACGGGATGTGGGTGAAAATTCTGGTGAATGTTATAATAGCTTGTGTTTCCTACTTGGCTCTAAACCTCCTGGTTACGATGACCAGCCTTATTTGGCTGCTTTTCCATTTTACCGAAATCGGGTTTTCCTAAATATCATCAGGCCTTTATTCCTTGCACCACTCCCACGTGCTGTCCCACCTCCGTCTTCTTTAAAATGTCTTACTACTCTCCTTGGCCCTTAGCTCAGCTGACACTCAGTGGACATCCATGTTTCTTAGCGATCCCTAGGAAATTCTGAAGTAGCACATGCTCAGACTGGCAGCTCCGTAGATTGCCTTGGACTGGCCTGACAGGAACCTGATAGCTTTAAAGATTTCCACGTGATTTGAATGTAACCCGGGTTGAAAGTTTCTTCTTGTACTATGACATAGGTCCTTAGGAGAGGGAAGATGGGTGAGGGACTCTGCCCCATTATGGCCCCGGGCTTGCAGCTTAAACGCTGAACAAACTGCCCCAGCCTCATTTTCCCAGTTTCTACTTCAGTGACGCCATGTCTTGATTGGCTAGGTACAGTTGTGTACTCTGTAAGAAAGTGGGGTACTGCCAAGTGAGGAAGGCGGGCAGGTTTTCAGGCTGCCTAAACTTTGGGCACAGTATGATTACATACCTTTATTTTCTACAGTCTCCAAAAAAGGTTGGTGATGACATCGCCAAAGCAACTGGTGACTGGAAGGGTCTGAGGATTACAGTGAAACTGACCATTCAGAACAGACAGGCCCAGGTATTTGGCGTGGGGAAGGGCTGGGGTAGCAACCCTCTGGGGTTCCTGGGTGGAAGGTTTTTGCTGACATGGCCACCTGCCACTAGTGGTGAGCAATTTTATTTGGGGAAGGCTTTTTCCAGAGCATGAATCAAAGACGTGCTCAAATATTAACTCTTGTCACTTGCGTGACTTTGGGGAAATCAGTTAATGTCTCCTAGGCTAGGACATTTTTTGGGTTATGAAAATAATTTTGAGAAAGTGGAGCAAATCTGGTGTCTGGCCTGTGGTCTCCAAGAACCAAATTGCATGGCAGTATTGTCTAAATTGGAGGGTCGGGTAGGGTTTATTCACATTAGGTTCTCTTCTGCAGATTGAGGTAGTGCCTTCTGCCTCTGCCCTGATCATCAAAGCTCTCAAAGAACCGCCACGAGACAGAAAGAAGCAAAAAAACAGTGAGTGGCCTTTCCCCTGGTAATCTGAGTGGTTTGTGAGTGGTGTTGTCTACAGAAATGCTTGATACGTAGCCGCGTGTTTTCTCTTCAGCGAAACCTAGGGATGGCACGGGGTTTTGATGGAGACAGCCAGGGTGAAGCAACTGACGGTGATGACTGGTAATTAGGAGAGCACTTCTGAGCTGGATAACAGACTGAACAGCTTAACTAACCCCAGTAACTTAAGGTGGTCTTTTGTCATCTCTGAAACAGTCTCTCAGTAAAGACTTGGTTTTGTCGTTAGCCACCCGCCACTGCACCTGACCAGTTCTCGGTTGGCTGGTGCAATCCAGTGGTGAGCTGACACTAAACCCCAGCTTAGGAAACAGGGTTGTTCTTCATGTGGATAACTCTGTGCCGAAAGCATGGGAACAGCCTAACAAGGGCTAAGGGGAGGACACGTAGACTGATCTGGCCTTGGGTTGTGATGAGGCTTTTGTTGTTTCTTTCTGCAGTTAAGCACAGTGGCAATATCACTTTTGATGAGATTGTCAACATTGCCCGACAGATGCGGCACCGATCTTTAGCTAGAGAACTCTCAGGTAAGAGCAGGACAACATGGAGCCACCTTGTGATATATGGGGCACGTTCACTGAATGGTAGCATTTTTCCCTCTAAAAGGAGATTTTTATTCTATAAGAACCAAAATTTGGGGTGTGGTGTCTTCTGGGTTTGCAAAAATGGCTCGATCATGGTGAAGATTTGTTCACACACATGGGCCCAGTGTGTTTAATCTGGGTATCGAGGATTCCGTGGAGACTGCACTGTGGGCTTACAGAACTAAATGGAGCTCTGAATTCTGAATTAGGGGAGTCAGTGGGGGGGGGGGGTGTTATTTCTCCTTGCTTACTGTCAAACTCAAAAGTATTTTCCAAATAGTATCTTAAGGGTTGTGAGGGGCTGACAGCACCATTTGATGCCACCTCTTCTGAATTTTAGGAACTATTAAAGAGATCCTGGGGACTGCCCAGTCTG
Organism: Pteronotus mesoamericanus; assembly: GCF_021234165.1. NCBI lineage: Eukaryota > Metazoa > Chordata > Mammalia > Chiroptera > Mormoopidae > Pteronotus > Pteronotus mesoamericanus. Next base: position 6,546,130 of record NW_026555258.1, read on the forward strand.
TGGGCTGCAATGTCGATGGCCGCCACCCTCATGACATCATAGATGACATCAACAGCGGTGCAGTGGAATGCCCAGCTGTAAGTGACTTCTGCATCAATTTTGTTTGCTTAGCATCAGGGTGAAAGGTGGGGGAGCTAATGTATTCATAGAGATAAGTTGGAAAGTTCTAGAAATGGCCAGTAGTGGGGCTGAGAAATAAGATTTTTTTTTGTCCTATCACTGATAGGATTTCTTTTTTTCTTTCCCGCAGAGTTAAGACCTACAAAGGAAAAATATTTCAATTAAAGATCATTTGACAACCAATGGACTTTTGATGTGGCCTCTTCCCTGGGGGAGCTAGGTCCTTTGTGGTCAGGTGGTGGTTAGCGGGGCCAAAGTGGGCGAATCTGGAAGTAGCAATCTGGGCAGTAAGCTCCTTGTAGGTAACAGGTTTCTGCCCTTTATGGGACTAGCTCAGGATAGACATCTAGAAAGGAAATCTCGGTGCTTTTTGTAGAGACATTTGTAGAGCTTTTCATAAATAGTTCTTGGCCAGAAGGAAACTTGTAGTTCAGCGCAAATACATGGGGGGTGAAGTTCTTCATCTCAGACCAAGTTATTTGGTGGGTTGGGGCCCAGGGCCCATAATTCAAGGCTTTGATAGCCCAGTGCACAGCTGGGGTTTATTGATGGGGCAACAAAGAAACCTGACCTTTATCATGAGCCCTTGATTGATCCTGAGTTTATGTGTGAGGGTCGAGTATACTTCAAAGTTAGCTGTAGTCTAGCTCTACCAGTCCCCGAACCTGTTTGCTTTAAACCAGTAACAGACTGTCTTCTAAGGTATGTTTTCACATTTTCCCAAGTCTCTTCCTCAGTTTTCCTTCTATTTCTGTTGAACCACTTTTAGAGCTTATCACTCCTTTTCCCTTTATTAGACATGCGGTGAATGTACACCTGGGCACTGGGGCGAGCCACACCTGAGCAGCCTGAAGCGCCACTTCGAAGGAGAAGTGTTGTCTTCTCACTACCCTAAAGGGAGTTGGGAAAGATTGACCCAAGAACTCAATTTCCCAGCCATTAGTTGTTTCTTTGCTTTCCCGTTGATTTTTTAATAGGCCCTTTAGTAGGTGGCTTTCAGTCATCCCAGGTGCAATCAGGGTTGGAGAACAAACCACCCTTTAGTGGAAAGAGGAACGAAGGAGAAAGTATTCCAGGACATGTGTCAAGTCACCCAAAGAGGCCAAGCCAGAGGCCTTAGGGGGGGGGGTGATAATTGACACAAGCTTCTGTTACGGCAGATGACCAGTAATGGGGAGTCCGTCCCTGATGTCAAAAGCGTACCTAACCAAAAACCAGGGAAAGCACGCACCGAGATCATACCAGTCGGGTGTGAAGTTGGTATAAACGTCGAGGGTAGGACCCACGTTGGTATGAAGTAGAAAAGGAAATGGCTGTTTCCCAATGAGGGGAAAGAAATGAAGACCCACCTGCCTCTGACCCAGGGAAAGTATGACTCGTCATCAGGTTGCCCTTCCCTGTTAGGGTCTCCACAGACAAGGATGTGCCTTATGGAGAGAATTAAGTAACTTTGTCTAGATACCTTCAGCATCACTGACCCCTTCCCTAGAGACAAGCACTGGAACGGCTCATAAAGTGGACGTTGGGCATAGCAGTGTTCCCTCAGTTTCAGCTGTGTAGATTTTTGTGTATTGAGCATTAAGTAGTGACTCCTTTACCCACCCCCAAAGAGGTGGTAGCATTTCATGGTTGGCCCTAGAATCCCTTTCCCACTTGAATTTACTTCCTGAGATCAGATACCTGTTGAACCCATAAGAGAAATGCTCCTTCCTGGCCAGTATTCCTTTTCAGCAACAGTCATTCAAGGACAGAACCATTGCCAAAACCCCTAACCTCTAGTTTTCACAGATGTGACCACATCCTCATAAACAGCTTTCTGGAGTGCTTGTTACACGAACAGCACTTTGGCCCACTGAATATAGGTAAGTCTTGGGAGTTGAGTTGTTTAAGCTTACGGATGTTGAGAAAGAAAAGCTGAGGCCTTCACGTACAATATTGACTTTTTTAAAGGTGTAAAAACATGTGACTCTGGGATCCAAAGTCAGGTGTTTGCAGAGGCTTTCAAACTACCTGTCAGGTTCCCAGCTACTCTCCAGTGTGGAGTCTCTGGTGTCTAATGAAAGCTGAGCTACATCTGAAGGCCTTCCCACACTCTCTGCATTGGTAGGGTTTCACACCAGTGTGGATTCTCTGGTGCTGACTGAGGGATGAGCTCTGGTTAAACGCTTTGCCACACTCGTTGCATTCGTAGGGTTTTTCTCCAGTGTGAATGATATGATGGCGAATGAGGGCTGAGCTTTCACTGAAGACTTTCCCGCATTCGTTACATTTATATGGCTTCTCCCCGGTGTGGGTCTTTTGGTGGATTATAAGGTTCGTACTTTGGCTGAAGGCCTTCCCACACTCGCTGCACTTGTAGGGTTTCTCTCCAGTGTGAGTCCTCTGGTGGTTTGTGAGGTTTGCACTCTGGCTGAAGGCCTTCCCGCATGCATTACATTTGTAAGGTTTCTCTCCTGTGTGGATCCTCTGATGCTGAATGAAGGCAGCGCAGTAACTGAAGGCCTTCCCACACTCGCTGCACTTGTAGGGCTTCTCCCCTGTGTGAGTCCTCTGGTGGTTGGTGAGGTTGGCGCTGTGTCGGAAGGCCTTTCCGCAGTCGCTGCATTCATAGGGCTTCTCTCCAGTGTGAATCCTCTGATGCTGAACAAGGGCCGAGCAGTCGCTGAAAGCCTTCTCGCACTCAGTGCATTTGTAGGGCTTTTCTCCAGTATGAGTTCGCTGGTGTTTTGTGAGGTTTGCATTCTGGCTGAAGGCCCTTCCGCACTCGCTGCATTTATAAGGTTTCTCTCCAGTGTGAATCCTCTGGTGCTGAATGAGAGAGGAGCTCTGGCTGAAGGCCTTCCCACACTCATTGCACTCATAAGGCTTCTCCCCCGTGTGGCTCTTCTGATGCTGTGACAGGGAAGAACAGTAACTGAAGGCTTTGCCACATTCATTACATGTGTATGGTTTCGCTCTGTGAGATTTAATTATGTCTAAATTCTTCCTGAAGCTCTTTGTCTGTCTGTCACATTTATGGGGTCTCACTTCTATAGGAACTCCCTGTTGTGGAGAAAGGACTGGTCTCAGGTTGAAGCTCTTCCCCAGCTCACAGTTCCTATGATCTGACTCCCCAGGGGGCAGCTCCACCCTTGTGTCTTGGGATGGCTCTTCAGAAACATTTGGCTCTGGTGCCGATTCAGATACTGTCTTCCAGTCTGAAAAAAAAAATTAAGAAAGGCAATTTTAAAAATTCCTTTGGTTAAAGAAAAGATGCTACTAAAATACAAAAGGCTGAAGGAATTTGGCTGAGCTCCTAAGCAGACAGGTCTGGGGCTTCCTTTAACCTAGCACATTCCTGGTTTACATTTCTCTTCTAAACGGGGTAATGACTAAGATGACTTTTCAAGAGACATTAGTCCCCCTTCCCTAAACTGCAAAGGGATGAATTTACCCATATCCCCCACCTCAGATGCAATACTCCTTTTCCGTGTACTGGGTCACCTCACGCTGTCGTCTTAGTCTCAGAATTCTCAGTATGGTTTGGGTAATCTGCTTACCAGGTTTAAATAATTCACTTTAAAAAGCTGATGAACATGGAGCAGTATCAAATTTTTCACTTTTTAAATTCAAGATTTCAAAAAATGGTTTAATTCCAGAGTTGGTAAGAGTGCAGCACCACAGGATCATCTCACACACTGGCATGGCTGCATAAATGGGGACCCTCTTGACACGGCTGCACAAGTCAGGAGTCTTTACATTTTTGACCTCAGAATTCTACTTGTAAGAATTCATCCTAAGGAAGCACTGAGAAATTACACAAAGCTGTGATGACAGGTGCTCATCACAACATGTCAAAGGAAAAGGACACACCTGAATATAGGATCATGAGGGGGGATGACCACAGCACAGCCAACTAAGGAACTATTAGCAATGGAAAGCCATGGAATTCATGGCTTTCACGGAATTCATGCACTATGACTCCTTTTATAGAAAGACACTGGAAAGATGATATATGAGTCTTAAGATGTATTGTCTTTGGGTTGTGGGATCAGGGACAATTACCCTTACCTTGGATGCTTATCTGTATTTTCTAGTGTTCTCCAATGACAGTATTAATTTATAGTATGTTATAAAAACTTTGCCTTCAAAGAATATGCAGTGATAGAAATACTGCTAAGTGAAGAAGGAATATGTAAAATCATACGCTACTGTGTTTTGTGATATGAATACAGTTTACTTCTGGTAGAATGAGAGAGGGGACCTTGATCTTTTAATTCTTTTCTAAATTGAACTGAACCGGCATTATTTTTAGTAGAATGAATATTTTCTTAAGAGTCAGTGATTTCTTAACATTTATTTTTATAGTTGATTTACATTACTACATTAGTTTCAGGTGTACAACATAGTGGCGCAACACTTACATACCTTACAAAGTGATTGTCACAAAAAGTCTAATAACCATCTGTTAACCATGTAGTTACTGACTATTCCCTTTTCCATACTTTACATCCCAGTGATGTATTTTATAACTTGAAGTTTGTACTTCTTATTCCCCTTCCCCCTTCATGGCCTCCCCTCCGGCAACCATCAGTTTGTGCTCTGTATCTATGAGTTTGTTACATTTTGTTGGTTCATTTGTTTAATGTTTTAGATTACACATAAAAGTGAAATCAATTGGTATTTGTCTTTCTCTGACTTTTTTCACTCAACATACTACTTTCTAGGTCCATTTGTATCCTTGGAAACGACACGGTGTTTTTTTTAACGGCTGAGTAATATTCCATGGTATATATGTACATCTTCACCTGTTCATCTCTCATGGATAATTTTTGCTGGATATATTCTTGGCTAGCGGTTTCTTTCAATATTTTAAATATATCATTCCACTCTCTCCTGGCCTGTAGGGTTACTGAGAAATCTGAGGATAATGTGGTAAGTTTTCCTTTGTAGGTTGCTGTCCTTTTTCCCCTTGGGAATTCTTTACCACTAATAAATCTGACAGTTTTAATGTATCTTGGAGGTCTTTTTGCATTGATATAATTTCATAATCTTTTAGTAGCTTCTCATACTAGATTGTGCAGTTCTCTCCTAGGTTTGTGAGGTTCTTACCTCCTTATTTATTTATTCTTTAAGTAAGTTTTCTGTTCCCTTCTCTCTGACACCCATTGTCCTAATGTTGGTCTTTCTACTGGAGCCAGTTCTTGTAGTTTTTAAAACTCAGTTCTCTTCAATCTGAATCATTCCCATATTTTTATTTCCAGGTTCACCGATTCTCTCTAGCATCTGGTCTACTCTGTTTCCAGTGCTTTTAAAATATATTTCTCATAGAGTTTAGTTCTTTTTTATAGTTTTGATCTCTTTGGTAAAGTATTCCTTTTGTTCATTAATTTTATTTCTGATTTTGCTGAAGTGCCTCTGAGTTTTCTTGTATCTTGAGTTTCATGACAGAAACCTTAAAATGATAAGTCTTCCATAGTTTTCAGATTGGTTTCTAGACACTTGGAAGTTACTGTTACTTTGGCTGTTCGTGGTATTTGATGAATTGTTCCTCTGCTTGCGCATTTGAGATAGTGGTCTCTTCTTATTTAGATACTGTTTGATCTTAAGGATTTGTTCAGTGGGTTGATAATTTGAGGTCTTTGCCATTAGAAGGTGAGACATAGGTGAAACTGAGTAATGAGTAAATGTAAGTTCTCATTTTTTGCTTATCTATGCTACTTGTGCTTCAGGGGGTCATGGTAGGTGTCCCCACTGTGTCTGGGTGGCCTCAGGTGGGGGAAAGAGCTGGGTTCGCAGACTTGCAGGGCTGCCTCTTTGTTCCTAACAGCCACCAGCACTGCTGTGCTGTTAGACACATTTGTGTGCTACTTGGCTCTGCTGCAGTAGGGGGTGGGGGCAGGGAGCCAGATTCATGGATACTACCAATGTTGTTTCTGCTGGGCTACAGTGTGTATATGTATGTGTGTGTGTGGGGGGGCACACCCCAACAACTATGCTGCTGTGTTAGGTAGGACTGCTGAACTGCATCTGTAGACACTGACCCTGTCCTTCCTCCCATCCTGCCTTCAGCTGTACCAGTGCACAGACATCTCAGACATGTTTGTGTTGAGGAGAGGAACCTTTGTTGGATTACAGATATCTGTCTGACTTGTAAATTTAAGGGGAGATACAAATAAATCTCCATACTCTGCCATGACACTGACATCACCTGTTTTTTTAGGCTGGTTTAGCTTTTGCTTGTCTAGGAAACTAGACTTCAATTCTAAACGATAAACTTGCTAGATAGAGTACTGGTTTTCTCTCCCCCTTTCCACATTTCAAATATACTGCACCATTCCCTTTTGGCCTGCAAAATTTCTGAAAAGTCAACTGGTAAGTGTTGCAGGGGCTCCTTTGTCAGTAACTAACTGCTTTTAAAATTCTCTCTTTAACTTTGGCATTTTAATTATGATGTGTGGGTGTCAGCTTCTTTGGATTCATCTTGTTTGGGACTGCTTCCTAGCCTTGATGTTTGTTTCCTTCACCAGGTTGGGGAACTTTTCAGTCATTTCTTTAAATAGGTTTCTCTTTCTCTTCTCCTGAGACCACTATGATTTGAATGTTGGTACAGCTGATGTTGTCCTATAGGTCCCTAAAACTCTTTTTATCATTATTTTTGCTGTTCCGATTGAGTGATTTCCACTAACTTGTCTTCCAGCTCATTCTTTTGTAACAACAAATCTGCTGTTGTTTTCCGCTAGTGTATTCTTCATTTCAGTTACCTATCAATTCTCATTGGTTTATTGTATTTCCTATCTGTTAAAATTTTTAGTTCATGTGTTATTCTCCCAGGTTCATTGACCATCCTTATAAACAGTGTTTTGAACTCTTATTTTGGGAGATTCTTCATCCTGTTTAGTTCTTTTCCTGGGATTTTGTCTTGTTCTTTCATTTGGAACATTTCTCCGGCTCCTTGTTTTGGCTGTCTCTGTGTTTATTTCTACAAATTAGGCAAAACAGCAACTTCTTTATATCTGGAAAGAGTGGCCTTACATAGGAACTTTCTTTCCCTTTGTATAAACTGTTTGGTAGGTCAGCTGAAGTTGGAGGCGGCATGGGACACAGGAAGACCAGGGGCAAAGAGTGCTGGGGCCACTTTGGCAGCCTGGTTGAGGCTGTGTGGATCCTGTGGGCACACCTCGCCTGGGCCACCTTTGCAGATTTGCTAGTGCTCTAGTTGGAGCCATTTTAGGCCACAGAGAGTCCCAGGGCCAAGTCTCATTGGGGTTGCTGGTGGGTTGGCTGGAGCTATAGCTGGAGTGGGCTCTGGCTGCAGAGTGCCCCAGGGACAGGCTGTGTTGGAGCCACCTTGGCAGGAGCTGTAGCTGGAGAGGCTTTTTCTGAAGGGAGTCCAGGGGCAAGCCACAGCGAGACTTGGCGCTTCAGTGGTAGCCGGTGTGAGCCACAAGGAGTCCTGAGGGCAAGCTGTGCTGGGACCACCTTGGCAGATCAGTTGGAATGGGATCAGGCCACGAGGTGTCCAGGGGTCAACCTACTCTGGGGCCTGCAGCTGTTGTTGGAGCAGATGTGAGTCGCCAAAACCGTGGAAGTCAAGCTGGAAGTCATAGCAGGCCACAAGGAATCCCAGGGTAAGCTGTGCAGCATGCAGACCTGGAGCTATAACTGGAGCAGCTGCAGGCTGTGGGGAGTTCTGGGCACAAGCCATGGAGCTGAGCTGGTTTGGGCCCTGAGCCTGGTGTGCACTTGATGGCCTTGGTGGGCTGGTTTGAGTGCCTGGATTGTGCTCCTGTCCGTGTGATCCAGGAGGAGTGGGAGGTCAACAAACCTGGTAGTTCCCCTCCCATTTGCACGTTGCTCTAGGGTTATTTAGTCAATGGATTTCCTTCCCGTGTAGGTTAGGTGCCCTTTAAACCACTCTTGTTTTTTCCCACCGTTCCCCAGGAAGGGCACATCTGCAAGCAGGCCCTTCAGTGATCCTTCCCTGTAGTGCAGGCAGTGCGCTGGGAGCGGGGTTCCCAGAGTACCATGTCTTAGTCTTCTACCCCTTTCTGTGTGGCCTCTCATTTCTTGTGCAGAAGCTGTCCAGTCAGCTCTCAGTTCTCTGGGGAATTGCTCTGGCTGTGGATATAAATTCAATGTGTTGTGGGTGGAGTTGAGTTCAAGATCTTCTATACCGCCATCTTGGACTGGAAGCCCAAGAATTAATGTGTATTTGCAAGTATTAAAACTAAGTTGAAGCATAAGGTCCCAGACACGTCTGCTTTCTACATCGGGGTTTGTAGGTAAGGGAGTAGAACTTAATTTACAGATGGCTATGGAGTTTTCCTTTCAGTTTAACCAAAGAGATTCTTTTCATTTCTGCATTATATCTCAGAATGGGGAATAGCAGGGTTAGTTCTAGGTACCCTTAGTTTCAGTTTGTATACAGAATCTTGACCCAGACTGTCTGGGTTCAGATCATGGTTCCACCTCTTATTAGCTGTGTGACTTTGGACAAATTACTTAATTTTTATATGCTTTGGACTTAATGCTCTCTCATGCAGCATTGTTGTGAGGATTATGGAGAGTTAAGGCACATAATGAACCCAGAATGGTACCTGAGGAATAATCTGTTTTATGAGTGCTTATTATCACCTTGGACATTTTCCTTGTAATCATCTTAAACAGCTTGACATTAAGCAGGTGTCCTTCTAATGTGCACATGTGTATTAACACCCAATCTAGTGTGAGCAGAGTCCCCATTTCTGGTTGAGAGAATCTCTGTATTTGATCACATAGGACTTTGAGCATCTGAGTAAAACATGGCAAAGAGAGGGAAAGTGACAGGAAAAGGAGCAATTCAGAAGATCATGTGATGTTCAGGTGCCACATCCTGTGTAATGTTGTCTAATGACACCCCAAACCAAATATACCAGAACAGAACTGATGTTCCCTGGTAAGCCAGTGTCTTTGTCAGTTTCCCCATTCACCCGAGTTTTCGGGCCAGGGTCATCCTAAATGCCTTGTGCCCTTACACCTAATTCACTACCAAGTCCTTTTTGCTTTAACATGCAAACTTCCTGAATCATCCTTACCACTCACCATCATCTCACTGGAATCTGTCTGCAACAGATTCTTAGCTGATCTCCCGCTTCTATTCTTCAACCCTGAAAGTGTAGTCTTCACATATCTGCTGAGTTATCTTTTAAAACAAATCCAGTATTGTCCCTTCCCTGCTCAAAACCCTCAATGACTTACTATCTCTTTCTTTGTGTAAAATGTAAATCCCTTATCATGGGCCTCCAGAGCCTCCCGTGATCTGGCCTTTGCCTATTACTCTTCCTGTTGGTCACTGAGCTCTAGGGTCTCCCAGTCCCAACAGAAGCCAGGCTCATCCCCAACTTAAACCCTCAGTTCAGGCTGTGGTGCAGAAGGTTTCTCGCCCAGATACTGGGTTGGCCAAAAAGTTCGTTTAGTTTTTTCTGTACGATGGCTCTAGTTGTCTTTAACTTCATTCAAAACAACTGTGTTAGATTATATTATGACAGATGTCGTAAGTGTGGATTTAAAAAAACATCAAAATGGGTGAATTTTTGTGCAGCCATTTTAATATTGAAGAGGGAAGAGAACATGCAACATTTTCAGCATATTATGCTTTATTATTTCAAGGAAGGTAAAAACGCAACAGAAACGCAAGAAAATATTTGTGCAGTGTATGGAGAAGGTGCTGTGACTGATGGAACATGTCAGAAGTGGTTTGTGAAATTTCTTGGTACTATAGACATTTTGGCCAAATAATTATTTACTGTGGGGCTGTCTTATGCATTGGAAGATGTTTATTAGCACCCCTGGCCTCCACCCACTAGAAGCCAATAGTGGGATATGGCCAACATACTCAAAATATCCAGATCAATATAGTTACTGGTGAAATGAAAAATGTGTCTTTTATGGAAAAAAAACTAAACAGGCTTCTTGGACAAGCCAGTACTTACACGGCTGGTTCATTCTCTTCCTTCAGATCCCACGGCTGGTTCACTCTCTTCCTTCAGATCTCACCTCCTCCAAGTGGTCTTTCCTATTATTCATCTGATTTAAAATAGCCCCCACCCCATCCATGTTCCCAGGCTCACCTCTGTACCCCCCAGTCACTGTTCCCTTATCAAATGCATTTATGTGGGTTTCAAAGGGGCTTTTGCTCCCAAGACTCTGACTGGCTTAGTGCTTGCCCACTTACCTGGACAGGTACTCCTTAGGCCTTCTCCCTCCAGCATCCATGGGCTTTCCCTTTGTTCTAACTGGGAGTTCATGCCAGGCTGGGGAACTGGAAGTCCTATTAGAGAAAAATGGGCTTTAGAGATTTGTCCTAACAGCTACCCAGAACTCAGGGGAGTGGAAACAGGTCAGAGGCCATTAATTATTGAGCACTTACGTGGTGCCGGGCACTAGGGAATACAATAGTAAGACACATGGTGCCAATGCCTTGGTTAAGCAACTCTGGAAGGAGCTAACAAAACAGCCTCAGCTCTAGCAGCCATGGCTGTGCGCTACCCTATGGCCATGGTCTCCACAAGGGCCACAATGTGACCAAGAATACACGCAAACCCAGGCACAGCTACCACCACAGGCACCTCACCAAGCCCACCCAAGTCTGGGCAGGACATGGACTGAGAGGTGTGTTTCCCGCTATGAGCAGGGTGCCATGGTGCTGCTCAAGGTCTCTTAAGGACAAGGGAACCCTGAAATTCATCAAGAAAAAGGTGGAGACACACATCCATGCCAAGAGGAGAGGAGCTGAGCAATGTCCTTGCAGCCATGAGGAAGGACTGAGCCCCATCCTCTCTGTGTGTAATAAAACCTATTCAGGAAAAAAGAAGAAACAGCCTCAAGGAGGAGGTCAAGCCAAGGAGTCCAGTTAAGCTCACAAGTGAGCTACTTAGGAAGGTGGGAAATTAGTAACTGGGGGGGTGGGGGGGTGGACGACTAGCCTGGAGGTTACTCCAACCCTCCTGGGAAAAGAGAAAGTGGTGAGGTATAGCCTCAGGAGAGGGCAATGATAATGCCTACTTCCAACCAAGAATGCAGACAGACCTCTTCCAATAGGGAACAAGGAGAGGACACTGTCTCTCCAGGGAGTGTCAGCAATTTGGGATCACTCAACACGTTTTCAGAATTGAGCAGATTCTGTATTAAATGGTTTCCTTACCCAGTAGGACCAAGTTCCTGGACTTTTCTGGTGTCTCCTTGAACCTGCCCCTTGGAGCAGGGACCGAGCGCCTCCAGTCTTTGGGGGGGGGGAAGCTACACTCACATTGCCAAAGGGTGTGGATCTCTGAAATGACAAGCACATTTCTTGCCCAGTAACATCAAGAGAAGTGGTGGAGAAGAGTGGGGTGGTTCTGGGTGTTGGGTAGTTCTAGAAAAGTACTTTATGCCTAAGTGTACTGGCTAGTGACACAGAAAGAAATAACAGTCTTGCCTTCACATTTGTAATTCTGTTTGTAATAGATTACATATATAAATAGACAATATGTGTATATACATAAACAGTAATTGGACAGAAAATAACAGCTGCTTGGGAATTTAAGAAAAAACAAAATTAGAATGAGTGTTTACCCAATGAGGAATCAGGTGCAAATTAGCCAACAAATGTAAAAGCTGAGTGTTTTCAGAACATTTAATAAATATCCCTGTTAACTCACACATCACACATACAGCACGAGGGCCAGGCACATACACAACCCCCTAATTTGTCAAAGACATGGACAGACCAGTTCAGAAGATAATGGCAGAGGAATCCTGGGTCGGGGGCTGGGGGAGGACAATCGGGGAAGACCACAGGGAGAAGCAATCACTGAGCTGGCCCTGTAGAAGGTAGCTCAGAAGGAGCAAGAGAAAGGTACTGGCCAAAGGCAGGGGAAGTACCATGAGCAAAGGCAAGAAAGTCTGCCTCTGTTCAGCCCAGGGCTATCTCCCTTCACCTAGTTGGCCACCCAGAAACCTGGGTGTTACCCTTCCCTTTCCTGTAGCTCCCCACAAATCAAGTGCCCATTCATTCTTCCTGCTCAGTATCACCCACTGTGTGTGCCTTGTAAATTTTCAGGTTTTCTACAATGAACATGAATTCCTTTTGTAATTAACAAGAAAACCCCTTAGTATTAACATAGTAAGAAAGGATGCCTCTCAGGGTAAATTTCCAACTTACATGTGGCCCAGCTCTGAGAATACCAGCCACCATTCCTTCCTCTCCTGTGCCTTCCTCTGGGGAAGGGGTAGGGTCTGGAGAAGGTGGTTCTGGAGGGAGAGAAAGACATCTATGAGGCATAAGTTTGCAGCTCACCAGGTAGAAAGTCTCCCACTCTTACTCTCGGGGGTTTAAAGGACGCTGGAAGTTTCAGGGCACCGGGGCTTAACCTGCAGACTCACAGAGGGCTGTGAGTCCCCCAGGCTCTCCTCCTCCCTTGGGAACCCCATCAGTTCAGTCAGCCGTACAGAGGCACTAGAGTATAACAGACCCTCAAGGGTCCCAGATGCACCGCTTGCCAGTGGTGTGCAAATCACGGGACCCCTCTGGGCATCACTTCTCTCATCTCTAAAACGAGGGACAATAATCCCTTGTGAAGTTGTTGTTCTGAAGGATAAAGGAAAATGCAGATAAAGCCGTTGGCACAATGCCTAGCAAGTGAGTATATGATTTACAAATAGTACCTATTAGTTCTTTGGAGAAAGTGGCTCTGCAAACTTAAGACATTGGCCTAATCAAAAGGAGGGGTATATGATCAAGTGGGATCCATCCCAGGACCACAGGCTGGTTCAACATATAAAAATCTATCTACATAATACACCGTATTAATACAAAACATGGGGGGGAACCCCACTATCATCTCAATAAACGCCCAAACGACCATTCTATAAAATACGACACTTTTTCATGACAAAACGCTCAATAAACTAGGAACAGAAGGGAACTTCTTGCACTTGAGAAAAGGCATCCGTGGAAAGCCCAGGGCTGGCTCAATGGTGAAAGCCTGATGCTGCTTTCCCCGTAAAGGTCAGAAACAAGACAAAGGCGTCTGGTCTCACCACTTCTATCCAGTGTTTTACTGGAAGTTCTAGCCAGGGCAACTAGGCAAGGATAATTTAAAAGAGAAAGGCATCTAAATTGGAAAGGAAGAAAAAAACTATATTCATGATTTCACAAAACAGAAAATCTCAATGAATCCACAAACTATCACAGATAAGTTCATCAAGGTTGCAAGATACATGATGAATATGCAATGACGAGACACCTCACTTAAAGGTGGGCAAAAGATTTGAATAGACGTTTCTCCAGGTGTATTTCTCATTACTAGCAAAGAACAATCCAAAAATGAAATTTAAAACACTTCTATTTTAAAAAATACCTCTATTTACAAGTGCATTAAAAGGATGAACTACCTAGGAATAAAAACAAAAGTGCACGACATGTACACTAAAACTATCAAACACTGTTGGGTTAGTGCAATTCCTACTGAAATCCCAGCTGGCCTTTTATTTTACAGAAATTTATAGACTGATCCTAAAATTCATATGGAAATGCAAGAGACCCAGAAACAAACAATTTGGAATAAAAACTAAGAACTAAGTTGAAGGACTCAACCATAGTATCAATACTTTCTACAAAACAGTAATTAAAATAGTGTGGTACTGACATAAGGATAGACATACACATCAGTGGAAAAGAACTGAGAGTCCGGAAACAAACACTTATGAACAATTGATTTTCAAAAAGAGTACCAAGAAGTTAAATGGGAAGGAATGGTCTTTTAAAAAAATGCTGTTGGGACAAGTGGACATGCACAAAGAAAAAAACCCAAAAACCGAAGTTAGACTCCTACCTTGCACTGCAAATAAAAATGAACTCAAAATAGATCAAAGATGGAAAGTAAAAGCTAAAATCCCTAAAAGAAAACATTGTATTCGTTTTTATGACTTCTAATGGGCAATCGTTTCTTAGATATGGCACCAGAAGCACAAACAACAAAAGCAAAAATAAATTGGATTTCATCAAAATTAAAAGGTCCATGCTTCAAGGGACACTATAAAGTGAAAAGATAATCACAGAATGGGGAAAAATATCTGCAAATCATAAACCTTCTGAGGGTCCAACATCCAGAATATATAAAGAATTCTTACAACTCAGCAATAAAAAGAAAACCCAATTTCAGGATTGGCAGAGGGTTTGAATAGATTATTTCTCCAATCAAGATATACAAATAGCCAAAAAGTGCACGAAGAGATGCTCAATATCATTAATCATTGGACAAATGCACATTAAACCGTAATGAGGTACCACTTCATACACTACTAGATGGCTAAAATAAAAAAAAAAAGATGGAAAACAAGTGCTGATGAGGATGTAGAGAAACTGGAACAATCAAACATTGCTACTGGGAATGTAAAACTATGTGGTCACTGTGAAAACCAGTTAACAGTCACCATATGACACAGCAATTCCTCTGCACACAAAAACTGGTGCACATGTGTTCACAGCTTTATTCACGACAGCCCGAACTGGAAACCACCCAAATGCCCATCATCCCAGGAACAGATAAAACGTGGTATATCCATATAATAGAATATTATTTGACCATAAAAAGAAATGAGGCACATTCATTCATGTTACAACATTATGCTAAGTGAAAGAAGTCAGACACATATATTGTATTATTCTGTTTTTATGAAATGTCCAGAATGGGCAACTCTAGAGGGACAAAAGTAGATCTGTGGTTGCCAGGGACTAAGGGGGGAAGAGAGAATGGTTGTGTATGGGTTACTTCTGGGGGTGGTGAAAATGTTCTAGAATTTAATAGTGGAGATGGTTGTAGAACTGTGGAAGTGTACTAAACGCCACAGAGTTGTATACTTTAAAGTTGGACATTACAGTATATGAATTATATCTCAATTAAAAAAATAGCAGAGGTAGTACAGTCCTCAGAAAAAGAAGTTACAAGGTCTGGATCCAGGTCTTAGCACAGACCTTACGTTAGTGAGTTGCACCTAATTCCCGTGTCTTCTTTTCCTCCTTGGAGAGGATGACAACCTCCCGCCTGCCTTCTCGGGCCGCTGGGGAAGGCAACAGGAAACGCTGGATGTCACACCGGAGTTGCTGACCCAGACAGGGTCTCCCCGATCCAGGGGAGGGTGGCGCAGGCCTCAGTGGTTAAGATTAAACGCTCGTTTGTTCTCTTCTGCAAAGCACTACTGTCTCAGAATCTATTCTCAGTGAGTCAGCCCCAAAGACCAGGTAAAGTAACGCTACTTTATTGGATACTTCCAGTTCCTAGCGATAGACGAGGTACTTTACCTTACCCTTCGTTATTTTACCCTTTCCTCCCTGAAGAAACGCTGGTTAAGAGGCCTGGCAGTACCCGCAGCTAAAACAGGACTCCTGGCTTTCCGACTCCAGTTCCCAAGACCTCCGCGACTTCACGGCCCAGCTGGGATGAGCCGGCCCTCGTCCCAGGCGGAGCCAACAGGCTCCAGTGGCCCTGCGTCCCCGGCTGCTTCAGGGGCTGGGAGGTCCGAAGCGAGAGGGGAGGCCCTGAGCACGCCCCGTTTCCCTCCCCGGGCCCCATTCTCTGGCGGCCCATCCAGCAGACTGTCCTAAGGGGCTGGATGCTCAGAGATTATCCAGGGCTGGGCTTCTTACACTTTTTTTGACCCCGAGATTTCTAATTCGAGTAAGACCGTTCCCAACTGGAAAGGATGGCCGCCGGGTTCTGGTCCGGTCGCAGAGCAGGAACCAGGAGCCGGACCTCCTGCACCCGCTCCCGCCACCCCTCCTCACCTTCCTCCGGCATCGGGGTCTCAGCAGGGGACACCGCCTCCCAGTTCTCTGGGCGTCAGCGTCGCCTCACGGCGGCCCCAGCCCCGCTCTGCAGGCCTGCTCCGACCGCGGACTCCTCTTCTCTGCGGCCTCTGCCCCAAGAGGCCGGGTCGCACTCAGTCTCCCAGGCACAGCCAGGCCGCGGCTAGGGGGCCCGAGGTGCAACCGACAACTCGGTCTCCACCAGGACACGGCGTGAAAAGTCGCCGACGACCACCTGAGAGGGCTGCCGGGTACCAAGTGCCGGCGCGAGCTGAGAAACTGCGGCCTCAGATGCTACCACACGCCCTGTTCTGCTCCCGCGCGCAAGGGGACGCGTCTAAATAGCGTCACTTTCGGTCATGCGCGCATGCCTCCCGGCCCCACCGGACTCTATTCCCCAGAAATCTCCGGGCTCTCTGCCTGGCCAAAGCCTTTTTCCTCACCCGGTGCCAGTTTGTGACCCGCACACCCTCGGGAACCGTGCTTCCTAGTGAGCTTCCGCCAGTGCAGGCTCCCAGAGTCGACTTCCCATCGTGCTACGTTCTTCAGGACCGCCCGAGTCCGACGGCTGCGGCCTCTGCGACGGGAAGCGGCTTGGCGCGAAGGATCCCGGGAGTGGTAGTTTTGGCGCCGGCGCAGGTCTACGCTGGTGCTGGGCTTCCGATTTCAGAGCAGCGCGGGGGCGAGGGTCTTTTCCTTCCGGAGACGTCAGCTCAGGCCCATCCCCAGCCACTTTCACGGTCCTCTGGAGCACTACTGGGAGTGTGGGAAACGTAAAGGAAACGAGCCCCGCAGTGTGACAGGCTGCCGCGGGTTGGCGGCCCCGAATTCTCAAAGTCTAAAATCTGTCAGCAGGAGGGAGCTTGTTTAGTACTTTCAGGGCCAGAGGCACACTTGGAGCGTGTGTAATCAGTACTATCGCGAGAGGAGATTCTTGAACATTGTGCACCTTGGAGGCTTCCCTGCTGCACTAGGCGATATTTCAATGGGCTTCCTCAGAGCATTGATGACAATTCACTATCCAAGCAACTTTTCGGACAACCAGTTCAGTTTCAGAGGCATTTTGACCTTAAGATGATAGGAATGCAGCCACCTGGATAGCAGAGACGGGCGTGAGGGGTCCTAAGGTCTCTTTTCATGTTGTACTGCCTCTGTCCCTTTCAGGCTCAGCTGGTGGCGTTTTTGCCAGTATAATTCTCTTTGTGGGTCTTCTGCGCATCTTACTGAGATTAACTCCATTAGGCAAGTCACACCCATAGACCCCTTTGAGGTAAAGCCTTCTCTACTTTGGGCTTCTGATGGATCTCATGGGGCTAAGATCAAGGTGTTAGGCGGCTTATAGTCCTTTTGGAGGCTCTAGGGGAGTTAACCTGTTTCCTTGCCTCTTCCTGTCCAGAGGCTGCCTGCATTCCGTGACTTTGGACCTTTTCCAGCTCCTGCGGCTCTGCTCGCAGCCACAGGCCCAACGGGTGCTAACCCCAGACTGGCCACTAAGTGGTAGCAGAGGGTTTCCTGCCTTCGTATTGCAATCCTACCCATGGCCACTGGAAGGTAGCCGAGTGCTTCAAGCTTCAGCTGATGCAATTCCATCTGTGGCCACTGAGTGTTGTTAGGGCAGTCCTTGCCTCAGGTTTGCAGAAGCCAGGATTCTTCTGGAAGCTTTTCGGGATGGGGGTGGGGATGGGAGATGGAGTATTGGTGGGCAGTGTAGATTTCTACCCTGTTATCTGGGTAAAGCACAGCTTCTGCTGCATCTCTCTTCTGGGAATGTCCTACCCTATCCCTCTTCTCCATGGTCCTGTGTCTCCTCCTGGTGGGCTGGGCTCCTGGGGCAAACACAGGACGCCAGCTGGGGCTGATTCTTGGTCCCTGAAGCATCCTGTGCTCTGATGGGAAGGCCCCCAGGGAGAGTCTAAGAGGACCTCTGAAGAGCATGTCTGTCCACAGTTTTTGGCACCTCTAAGTGGGTGCTGGTAGCAATCAGAAGGTAGTGTGGGTAGGAGTTGCTAAGGGACTTGGGTAGGAAATAGAATATAATGAGAAAAATGGGTAAAGGTTTCAAATGTCCCTTTCAGAGGCACACCATGGACCTCACAGCAGCCTTGTACATAGCTCCCCATCCCCACCACAGCCTCGCCACCACCAGCTAACACTTGTTCTATGACATCCTCAGTTCTAAGTGCTTTACCTAATTATCTCCTTCCATCCTCACAACAATCCTATGAGGAAGATAACACCACTATGCCCATTTCGCCGATAAATAAACAGACCTGGAGAGGTTAAGCGACTTGTCCAGGTCACATAAACAGTAAGTAATACAGCCAGAATTTGACCAAGTCCACTGGTGCTGACTCACCAACCTGCCGTGGCGCCTGGCCCCTGGATGACAGAGGAAAGACGCCAGGGTAGGGCTGAAGCTGCATGAGGTTTCCCTTGCCCACAAGTTGAATGATCTCTGCAGCTGGGGTAGGGGGGTGACCATCCCCCTGCCTTCCTTCGCCAACTCCCATCTGCACAAGCAGGAGCTGGAAGCAGCCTCTGCCTAAAGCTCCCTGTCAAGAAGTTTGCAGTGCAAAGACCCGTCTCCTCTAAGGTGTCTCAGTGGGTGGCCTGTCACATTGAGCTAATTGGGGACGTGCTTTGCACGGGTGCCAAGGCTGCCCGTCATTAGCCACCTGATGTGCGCCTGAACCTGTCTTGAAGGTCCTGCTCCTGGTCTTCGGGGCTGACTCACTGAGAATAGATTCTGAGACAGTAAGGAGTAGGCCCCTCTCAGACACAGCCAGTGTGTAACCTTCTGGGGTGCAGTCTAACAGGACGGAACAATAGTTTTAATGATGCACAACTCCTTTGACCGGCAGTTATGCCTCTAAGATTTAATCCTATGCCTGTGCAAGGTCTGTCTCTAGCTCTCTCCCCGCCAACCACTCCCTCATGTCCATCTCCGTCATCTCCCTCATCACCAGAACCTGCTTCAGTTTTCTAGGGCTAATAGAACACAGACCACAAACTGAGTGGCTCCAGCAACAGCGGTTTATTTCCTCACAGTTCTGGAAGCTGAAAGTCCAAGAACAAGGTGTTGGCTGGGTTGGTTTCTGCTAAGGGTTCTCTCCTTGCCTTGCAAACGGCCATCTTCACCTTGTCTTCACGTGGCCTTCCCTGTGTGTCTGTGTCCTAATCCCCTCTTCTTATAAGGACAGAAGTCACATTGGATTAGGACCCACCCTTACGACCTCATTTTTACCTGTTACCTCTTTACAGGCCCTATCTCTGTAAGTCACATTAGGAGGTACTGGGGTTAAGACTTCAACACATGAATTTTAGGGGAACACAATTCATTCCCATAACATCTCTGTCTTTATCTGTACTTCGACCATCACCGCCACCTCCATCTCTACAGGTTACCTCCATCGCTACCTTCTATCTCATCTTTGTCACTGTCAGCTTTCTCCTTATCGTTCTCATTTATTCTCTCCTCTCTTTATCAACTCTCCCATCTCTCCTCTATCTCACCTGTCATCGCTCCTCTCTCTTATCTCCCTCAATGGTTTCTCTCATTTCTTTCTCTAGATCTGTATCTATATAATAGCAGACTTATCAATGAGCAGAAAAGTGGAAACAATCTGAATGTGGAACAATGTGAGGTTGATTTAAGTTCTAACATAATTGTAAATTCACCAACTATTTGAGCACCTACTGTTTGCCACACCCCATGACTCCACTGACAAACAAATACATCATTAAAAAAGTGAAGAAAGCTTACATTTCAAGCTGGTGGACTGAACCCACACATTTACCTCCTCTCCTCTTCCTCCAAATCCCACTGAGATGACAGGGAAGATGATCAAAATGTAACAAATCCATAACAGAACAGCTGGGGAGGGGGTACACCAGCTACGATTGAACTCCTAGTTCATTCCTAAATGTGGATGACCAAAGCTCATCAAATATTTGAGGTACAGCAGCAGCAGAAAAGAGGAGGACCAAATAAACAACCTGATTAAGGGATTCCCAAGGATATCAGAGATTAGCAGCAGACAACTTTCAAAAATTTAACTATGATGACGAATTGTTGCTGAGGATGTGGAGAAGTCACTCTGGCACCTGCTGGTGGGAATGCGAATGCTACAATCACTTTGGAAGATGGTTTGGCAGTGGCAGCTTCGTACAAAGTTAAACATAAACTGAACACGTGACCCAGAAGTTCCACTCCACACAAAACCTGTTCACAGCGCTTCATTCATCAGAGCCGAAAGCCGGATGGAGCCTGCATGTCTGACGCGCTGCCTCTTGGCAGCAGAGAGGAGTCAACTGATGCACACAGCGCGGCAAGTCTCCATCGCTCTGCGGGGCTGGAGGCCAGACTCAAGGGTCAGACTGTATGATTCCATCTTTGTGGAAGTATAGAAAAAGCCAAACTATAGGGACAGGGCACATCTGTGGGGGCCAGGGTCATAGCTCTAGGGAGGTGACTGACTGCAGACTCGTGAGGGGACATTCTGAGGTGATGAAAACGTCCTCTGTCTTGATTGTGGTGGTAGGCCACAGCTGGGTACGTTTGACCTAAGCCATCAAATTTTATACCAACAATTATTGAATTTTATAATATATAAATATGCCTTAATAAAGCTCATTTTTAGAGTAAAAGTATTGAGTCCAGGACTTTGGTCAAAATGACAGCATAGGTAAACATGGCTCACCTCTTTGCACAAGTGCATCAAAATTACAACTAAAATATAGAACCACCATCACTCAGAACCATCAGAATTCAAGTTGAATGGAAGTCTGACAACTACGGAATTAAAGAAACCCCATGTGTCCAGACTAGTAGGAGGAGCGCAGAAATGGAAGAGTGGGTTCCTCACCCACGTGTTGTGGATAAAAATTTGGGAGGCACATCTCGGGAATGAGGACTTCCAGCCCTGCACCAGGCCTCCCAGCCCAGGGTTCCAGTGCCAGGAGGATAAGTCCCCAAAAGTTATGCCTGCAATAACCAGCAGGAACTGAGTTGGTAGAAGAAACTGTTGGAACCCCAAGCAGTTCTCTTAGAAAACCCACACATGGACTTACTCAGATGCACTCCCTCTGAGCTCCAGCACCAGAGTAGCAGCTTGAAAGGCACCAGTGGCATGCAGGGAGAAAATGAAGTGTCTGGCATCAAGGTGAGAGCTGGGGGACAGCTTTTTCCCAGGCAGAAAGGTGGGTAGAGGCCATTGTCCCTTTTCTGAATCCTCCTTGCACAGAGCCACAGAGCCAGCAGGCGGGTGCCATATCTGAGACTCCATCAGCCTGGCTAATACAGTTTGCCCCACCCTAGAGATCCTGAGACTCAGTCCCACCCAATTTACCAGCCCACCCAAGCTGTTAAGAGAGATTTCCATATGAATGGCTGGTCTTGGCTCATGCTTCACACTTCCTAAATCCTCTCAAACACCAGCCAGTCTCAGTGAGCCCCCAGCACCTGTACCTCTTGCTAAAGTGGCTCCAGGCCCGGCACTAGCAGCAGCCAGCCTAGATTCACAACTTGGCCTCACCTGGAAATCTCCAAGTCCAAGTAGCAGCCATCTCAGATTGCTTTATAGCCCAGGCAGGGTGGCCCCAGGCAAAACGCAGGTCGGGGTTGACCTTGGCCTGCCTCACCTGGGAACCCCAGAGCCTGTGTACCCAGTAGACAGCTATAGACCACACAGGTGCACCTACACACTGCCCCTGCACAGATGATCCTCCACAGAGGACGGAGGATGGTGGTCAGTGGTTATAGCCAGTCCTTGCAGCTGACCGGCCTGGGTAAATCCCTCCCATTGATATGCCAACAGCAATCTAGGCTCAATTACAAGTGGAGGGTGTACTCAGCCCATAGAAAGAACACACCTCGAGAACCCAGCTTGGGTGATAGGGGAGGCTGTGCCATTGGACCCTACAAGATACCTGTTACATTAGGCCATGCTACCAATACAGGGAGTCAAGGAGCTCTACCTAATACATAGAAACAAACACAGGGAGGCTGCCAAAATGAGGAGAGAAAGAAATATGGCCTAAATGAAAGAACAGATCAAAACTCCAGAGAAAGAACTAAACAAAATGGAGATAAGCACTCTATTAGATGCAGAGTTTAAAACACTGGTTATAAGGATGTTCAAGGAACTTAATGAGGACCTCAGCAGCATAAAAAAGATCCAGTCAGAAACAAAGGATTCAGTAATTGAAATAACGAACAATTTACAGAGAAATAACAGTACAGTAGATGAAGCTGAGAATCAAATAAATGATTTGGAACAATAGGAAGCAAAAACAAGCAACCAGACAAGAAGAAGAAAAAAGAATCCAAAAATCAACGATAGTATAAGCAGTCTCTGGGACAACTCAAGCATTCCAACATTTGCTTCATAGGGGTGCCAGAAGGAGGAGAAAAAGAGCAAGAAACTGGAAATCTATTTGAAAAAATGAAAGAAAACTTCCCAAATTTGGTGAAGGAAATAGACATGCAAGTCCAGGAAGCACAGAATGTCCCAAACAAGATGGATACAAAGAGGCCCACTCCAAGACACATCATAATTAAAATGACAAAGATTAAAGAGAAAGAATCTTAAAAGCAGCAAGAGAAAATAAGTTAATTACCTACAGGGGAGTTCCCATAAGACTGTCAGCTGATTTCTCTAAAGAAACTCTGCGGGCTAGAAGGTATTGGCAAGAAGTATTCAAAGAGATGAAAAACAGTGTCCTACAACCTAGATCACTCTATCCAGCAAAGATATCATTTAGAATGAAAGGGCAGATGAAGAGCTTCCCAGACAAGGTAAAGCTAAAGGAGTTCATCATCACCAAGCCATTTTTACATGAAATGTTAAAGAGACTTATCTAAGAAAAAGAACAAATCATGAACATTAAAATGGCAATAAATACGTAACTATCAACAACCGAATCTAAAAAAGTAAGCAAACAAGCTGCACAGGAACAGAATCATAGATATGGGGAACATTGGGGTGGTGGCCAGTGGGGACGGGGGTCGGGGCACTGGGAGAAAGGTGAAGGGATTTAGAAGTACCAATTGGCAGTTACAGAATAGGCAGGGGAACGTGAATAGCAAGTATAGGAAATGGAGAAGCCAAAGAACTTGTATGCATGACCCATGGACGTGAACAAAGGAGGGGATCGCTGGAGGGAGTGAGGGGGTGCTGGGTGGACAGGGCAAAGGAGGAAAATTGGGACATCTGTAATAGCATAATCAATAAAAAATAAAATTTAAAAAATAAAATGAAAGTATTAATTCTCAGAGAAACCCAAATTACATTTCATCAAAAAAAAAAAAAAAAAAAATTAGGATGCTGCAGAAAAAAGACGACTGTCAAAACTCCAACCAAAAGAAAGTGGGAGCACTCACACTGACATCAGACAGAGCACGCCTCAGAACGAGGGCTGTTCCCAGGCAGAAAGAAGGCCCTTACGTAATGATGGACAAATCAACCAGAACGTAATGGTCCTACGTGTGCCCCACCTCATGAAAAAACTTGAAAAAAAAACCTTGTACCTGAAGCAACACCCAGCAGAACTGCAGGGGAAATGTCTGTGTGTGTAACTCTCTCTCAGTAACTGATACAGCACGTGGACAGAAATAGGTCAGGACGTGGGAGACCCGAACCACGCTAGGCTACCCAGTGTTGGTAGAACATTCCATCCATCATCACAGTGTGGTTCTCAGCCCTGTCAAGGGCCCACTGTGCAGCACTAATGACAACAGAGACATGCAGTTATTGACATGGAAGATGTGACTTTGCTTCTGGAAGGCTCCCAGGAATTGGGATTTTGCTAAAGCTGAGAGCTGTCCCTTGTGCTACTTGGCCCATGTTACTGGAACCAGAGCACCTGCTGCAGGGTCTTCTGGAAACTAACCCTGGGGTCCCGCCCTCCCCACTGCTCCACCCTGGACCATGGCCTTGCTCTCCGGCCTCATGAGAACTAATGGCAGATGCAGAGGGGGTGGGCACACGTGGGCCTGCACAGCCTACAAAGTGAATAAAGCAGGTTATGGAATGGGAGGTAAATCCATGAGTGTTCTCGGCAAGGCTGGCTTGTGGAAGGGATAGGAAAATGCCCTTCTCAACCTGCAGCTCAAGAGAGAGGCTGTGACCCAATTTTCTGAGTCAAATCTTTATTTGCAAACATAGTTCCTTCCTGATAATGCAGGCCTGTGAGGAGGAGACCACGGGCTACCACCTGGCCTGCAAAGGCACCTCCTCCAGAAAACGAGGAGCCACGAGTCTCCCCTCCACTGTCGCTTTTGTGTCATGACAGAGACGGCATGTGAAGGACTGGCCACGGGGTGGCCAAGACCCTCCAAGATGTTCCTCCTCTCCAGTCTCAGAGCAGCAGCAGGAACTGCACCCAAGGACTGGGAATCTCCTGCTCGCGGCTCAGGGGGCTGTAGGGAACTGGGCAGGAAGGAGGGACCTGGAGGACACGGCTGCGAGGGGCTGCGCTCCAAGACCCTGGCTCCCTGGGGGCAGGCAGGGGCTCCGGGCTCTGGCGGAGGCCCAGCTCAAAGTCACAGGCAGGCTCTGTCCCCTCCAACGTCCAAACCAGCCCAGCTAGGAGGGGAGGTGCTTCTGGGAAGGGGCTGTCATCGCCCCTCAAAATGGGCTGTGATTTGCTCCAAAGTTTTTCCTTTGGTTTCAGGGACACAGGACAAAGTGAAAAGGACACTGAGGATGCAGAAGGCGGAAGCGAGCCAGAAAGCGCCGTAGGGCCTGAGCACCTCCTGTGGAGAGAGGGGAAGCCACGGGTGACTGTGGCCAAAGGCCAGGAGACCCCACGGGACCAAGAGCCAGGGCCCCAGCCTGTCCCGCCCAGGCTCAGGGCTGAGCGCTGGCCAAGGTGTGGATGCTGCGTGCTGGGGAAGCTGAGGTTCACGGTGATGAAGTGGCTGCCCCCAGGTCAGAGACACACCACCAAGCGACAGCTGGGCCCTCGTCCCTGGGGTCTGACTCCAAGCCCACAGACCTACTCTCTGCACTTAGTTATGGCCCTGCCCTCCGAGGTCCCTGCCCTCTGAAGTCCTGCCCGCAGAGGAGCCTCTCCTCTTGGTGGCAGAAGGACGGGGAGCTAACAGCAGGCGGGGATGGGGCGGTGTGCGCACACGGACACGCAGGGCCCGCAGGCACGGAGGGAGGAGCGGTGCCCTGTGGCCAGGGCCTGTCCACCCGCTTGGCCCCGCCCCAGTGACCTCCCAAGCCAGACCCATGGCTCCTCCGTTCTCAGCTCTCCTTCTCTAGGGTGGCTGCCTGAATGGGCCCGTGCCCCGGGCGCACGTCAGGCCAGCCTTGGGCATCCACGCCCCCCGTGGCCTGCCGCCCCAGCCCCAGCCTCCTGCTGGCTTGTTCTCCCACCACTGTCCACTGCTGTCTCAGCCCCTGTCACAAAGGGGACCGTGGCCACCTCATTCCTGGCTGTCTCTGGCACCGTGAACAAGCCTGGACGTGGCATGTGGCAGGGGACCTGGGGGGAATGACTGTGGACCAACACCATCCCCTGACTGGCTGGGCGGCCCCTTGGGCAGGGGCCATGTCTGTGTCAGTCCATCCATGAGAAGGCAGCAAAATGTTGACCTGATGTCCCCATCAACCCCCAGAGGAAGGCACCTCACCCTCCTCTGTTTTCAGTCAAGGAAACTGGTTCAGAGAAGGCAGGAGGCACACCCAAGGCCACAGAGCAGGAAGCGGCCATGGCGGGGTTCAGGTCCCGGCCTGCCCACTCCAAAGCTAGAGTTTCCCCCACAGCCCTACTTCCGGCCTGTGTTCCCAACATCCAGTGGGGGGGCCTGTCCTGCTGTCTTCCATTGAGACAGCCTGAAGGGTTCCCCCTGCCCCAGCCCATCTGTCTCCCCCTCACCCTGACCAGGAGAGCCAGCGTCCCGGAACAGTGGGGCCCAGCGTCTACACGAGGCCATGGATCCCGAGTCCTTGGCTCCGAGAGTAATCCTAAGATCGACTGTGTCAGGGGCAACCCCCGGGGCCTGTACTCACCATGAGGCTGCTGAACTCTTTTGTCACCAGAAAGGCCATGAGCCAGTTGGTGAGGACACAGACACCGGTGGCCACGCCCTTGATGTGCAGAGGGAAGATCTCAGACATGAGGAGCCAGGGGATGGGCCCCCAGCCCACAGCAAAGCCTGTGGGAGGCAAGGCAGGCATCAGGGCCCACAGGGGCTGGCCGGCCACTCGCTGCAGAGCCTGGGGCTGGCGCCCCGTTGGGCTGCCTGGTGTGGGCTTGGGGCCCGGGTTCCGGTCTGGGCCCAGCAGCTCTGCACCCGCCTGCTCTGAGGTCTCGGGCCGTCCTCTTCATTTCTTATACTCGGGTCCCTTCTCTGTAGAGTGGGAGCCCGATGTGGCCTACTCAGCGTGCTGACGTGGGCTCTAAGTGAGGGGAGCAGCGAAGGGCTTAGCTCGGCACCTGGCGCGTGGTCAGCCATAAATGCAGAGTTGGGGGCCTAGAGGGACAAGTGAGGCCAGGTAGGCCTGGACTCGCTGGGAGCCACAGGAACCCAGCAGGGACAGGGTGTCCGCACTGGTCCCCACCCAACTTCCCCACAGGCCCCTCTCACCGGCAATGAAGAGGCACATGCTGCCCACCGCCAGCCAGGCCAGCCCTGCACTGGCATCGGCCGGCTCCATGGAGATGGGCGCCAGGAGGTCTGTGTGTGAGGAGTTGCTGGGGCCACCCTGGGTCAGCTTGAAGTAGGCGCCAAAGGCACTGCTGCTGAACACCATGACCACACCTGCGGGGGGAGGGCAGCGCTGGGCCTGTGGGCCGGGCACGTGGCCCCCGCAGCAGGAGTCTCCGGCCAGTGTGGCCACTGCAATGTGGTTGGTCTCGGCAGCTCTGACAGGGGCAGTGAGTGGTCCCCTGGAGCCCTGACTGGGATCTCAAACCTCCATGACCTCCAAGAAGCTCCCGGAAGCAGAGCCCCTGGCCGGTGGGGCGGAGCTGTGAGTGGCAGTGCGCTATTGGCCCGGTCTTCCCCAGCTGTCCCGAGCACTTGTGGGCCTCAGCCTGTGCAGACGGGCACACGTGGACCATCCCCTGCTCCTCTCGATGGCCCACCATTACCCCCATTTTAGAGAGCAAACTGAGGTTCAGGGAGGTAAAGTCACTTGTCCCAACACACCACAAGCGTCCAAGCCACTTCCCCTCTGGGGCCCTCAGTTTCATCGTGAATGGCAGCCCTGGTGGCACCCTCTTTGCAGGTTCATTGAAGGGTTAAGGTGCGATGTGGGGACACCATGAGCGCAGGCCGGGTCTGCGGCGAGCACTCATTGAGCAAGTGCTCCCGTTTAATCTTGGCCTTGTTCTCAGGGACACCTGCCCTCCCCCTCGCCCAATGCAGGGGTCTTGGTAAAGAGCCTCCAGCCTGCGCTGGGGACCCTGGCCTGGGCCACCCCCCTTGCAAGGGCTGAGCCCTTGGGCCTCACCTGACAAGGCGAGGAGCAGCCTCCGCCCTGCTCTGTCCATGATGACAGCCGCCATGGCCGTGAAGAGCACCTGGATGACGCCCACGACGACCGAGGCCAGGCTGCTGTCCTGGGGAGATGGGCAGAGGCGGGTCAGGCAAAGGCCCAGGGGCCAGGCCACACCGCGCGGCACGCGGATGAGGCAAGCTGGGCAGAGGCCCCTTTACCTTTAACTTGGCCTCTTCAAAGATGGTCTCTGCGTAGAACATGACAGCGTTGATCCCCGACAGCTGCTGGAATACCATCAGCAAGATGCCGATGGTGAAGGGCTTGTAGATGCCAGGTCGCCTCAGCTGGGCCAGGTGGAAGCCCTGCTTGACAGAAATGGGCGTCGGTGCTTCTCCTGAGGGGACCCCTGGCGTTGGGGCCACCACCCTAAGGCCTGGCAGAAGGAGGGAGCCTCAGCTTGCCGTGGCCCCTTTGGGCCTCGGGTCCGCAGACAGGCCTTTGCATCACTCCAGCCTCCCCATTTGCAAGAGTGACAAGACCCTCATGTCCGGCCTAGCCTGGAGAGCCTTATTTCCTGATTTGGTGGGGAGCCACCAAGAGAGCACATGGGCAAAGAGCCAGGGGATCCAGAGTCCCACCAGCCTTGGGCCGAGCGCCACCTCCACCCCAATGAATCCCTTCCTCCATCACCACCACCGGGCGCGTGCTTGGACACTTGCTTCCCATGAAGAAACTAAGCCTTAACGATGGGATGGTCACACTGCATGGAAGTGGTAGAGACTCAATTGCATCCCACGCCATACAACCCCCCTGCCTCCCGGGGAAAAATCCAAGTCCTCAAGTCTGCCCGTGTGTCCCTGGGACCTGGCCTGGACTTTCTCTTCAGTAGGATCAAGGCTCAGGCTTTTCCAGTGGTCTCCAAGGCTAGGGCCCCACTGACGAGGGGGCTCAAGCAGGCCTGTGTTTGCCGGCACACAGGACAGCACGGCACCTCTGCCCATGTGTGCATGAGCGTATGTCCTTGGGGACAGGCTGTGCCAGCCTCCCTGGCTGCAAAGGGGTGATACCACACCAACTCCTTCCTCCCAGTCCCCTCACCTGGTGCTCAGCCCCAACAGGGGGCTCTTCCCAGCCCTGCTCGGAGCCCCACAGGAACTGCGCAGCGGCTGCGGCTTCCCGGCGCTGGAGCTGCGTCAGCAGGAAGCGCGGGGTCTCAGGCATGCAGCACATGAGCAGCAGCATGAAGGAGGGGGGCACACAGCCCAGCACAGCCAGCCAGCGCCAATCCAGGACCCAGCCTGGATGGGGGGTCAGACGTCAGAGCCGGGGTCAGGGGCCCCCTCAGCAACCCCAGGGGCTCCGCTTAAAGGGTGGGGACCTCACTACATCTGCATGGCTACCCTCGAGTTGGTTAGATATTGTTGTTATCGTTGTTGATCGTAGAAAAGATGATGGGTACGTCATTATGCTACGTCTGCTCAGTGAGTACGCAGTCATTATGCAAAGAGGCACTCACTATGCAGGGATGGGTAGGACATGGCACGGGGCATACAAAATTTCAGGACAGGGGAATGAATATGCACAGTCCTCACGCAGACCCTCTGGAAGGTCACCGAGAGGCAGGCAAGGCTGGTTCCTGGAGCGGAAGGGAAAGCACGGGGAGACTTTTCACTGAACACCAGCGGATCATAAGTCACAGGAACTGACCGATGCAAGTGCAGATTATGATGAACTGAAGATAATTTTATGGGCGTATCGACACCTGCATGTCGGTCCCAAATGCCACTGTCTGCACACGCCAGGGCTCTGGCACATGCTGGGCCCCCACGGCAGCCAGGCTGCCAGCAGGACTCTGAGTAGAGTCAGGATGGTAAGTAGGTAAAAGTGAAACACCACGAACCTGCATGTTGACCAATTTAAAGACCCACGGGGCAAGTGGCCCAAGCCCTGCCACGCCCATCAGTCCTGGAAGCCCCACGCCCCCAGCCTTCCCCGTGGCTCTCAGGCCACCCATGCCTCGACAGTTCTCATCTGGGGCCTGCTGCGGGGCGCTTTTCACGTGCCACTGAATTCAAACCCTCACCAGCCTCGGAGTGGGTGCGGTCACCTCCACTCACAGACAGGGAAGGTGAGGCTCCCAGGTGCTGTGTAAGCAGGCCAAGGCCACCCCGCCCCCAAGTGACAGAGGTCTTCCTCTGACGCGGGACTGTAAGAGGTAGCCTGCCCTCTTTCTGCTCCAGATCTGGGGAAAACACGGCTGTCTCCGGTGCAGGCCCCAGCTCTGACCTCAGGTCCCCTGGAACCCGCCTCCTTCCTGCTGCAAATCCAGTCCTGAAATTTCTGAGGGAGACAGGCTTGGGCTCTCCGAGCTCCTGGGCTGATCATTTCCAGGGTGCCCCGCTTGCCCCTGGGACCCTCAGACTGTCACTGCACAGTGAGGTGCTGGCCCAGCCGGTCAGCCCTCACCAGACCCCTGGGACGGGCTTCCGCCTAGGAAGATGAGGACATCACCTTCTTCAGCTCTTTGGGAACTTGGTCACAAGACCTACCCACCCCAGGGTCTCAGGGAGGGGATCTGGGAACCTAGCACCTTGGGCAATGGCTTTGGGACCCCGGGCGAGTCCTGTGACCTCTCTGAACTCCAGTTTCTATATCTGTAAAGTGGCCACGTGGCCACTAACAGGGATCAGAAGAGATAACATGAAAACTCTACCTGCCACGTAGGCCAGGAGGATGCCTATGACGACCATCAGCTGCACACAGGAGCCCAGCAGCCCCCGCACTTCCGGGTAGGCAATTTCGGAGATGTAGACCTGTGGGCAGCGAGGGCGAGAGCTGCAGGCCTGGCCGGCCCCTCACTGTGAGCCCCAGGCCAGGGCCTTCCTCGCGCCCGCCCGCGCCCATCAAGTGCTCTGCAGCCAGCAGTTAAAGGGGATTAAGGGGGTCTCTGCGGGTGCTGTGTGTGTGTGTGGGAGGGGTGGGGGCATAGCGCTTTACTGACTTTCATTTAATGGTATCACTACCCTTGATAAAATGCAGATCCTGGCGCATTAGATTCTGCCTGTCTAACTAGCTCCAGGTGGCACCGGGCTGCTGGCGTGGTGCCCTTGGAGTTAAAGCGGGAACTCTTTCCTTCAGTGGCTACCTGTGACTGGGCTCAGGGGCCAGAAAGGCCTCGCCCATACTTCTGGGTTACTCAGTACCTTACGTCCATGACTTGTGTGTTTTTTGTCCAGAAAAAACCCAAAACATAAAAATCCAACCCAGGTGCCCAACAAATGCTGGTGAAATGAGTGGCAGGTGAAAAGGAACGGCCAGGGAGGACCTGAGCCACTGCTTTCAGCTCAACCAGGGCGGGGCGTGGGTGGTGGGTCATCCCAGCCCATGGCCGGCAGCAGTTCACTGGCCACCCGGCAACCCCAGCTGCCAGGGTCCAAGCCCTTCACAAGCCATGACAGCGTGGATGTGCGGTGTCTCTGATTCCTTGCCCACTGCAAGAGGAACCTGTCACCTTCACTTTTCAGGGGAGGGGACGGAGGCCCAGAGAGGCGCTCTGTCCTGGGAAGTGGCAGAGCCAGATGTCAGCCGGTCTGTACGGCTCCAAAGGCAGCTTGGGCAGTGCTGGGTCAGGCGCTGGGAGAGAAGCAGGGAGGCAGCGGGAGGACTGGCGCCTGAGCAGTGAAGGGGGGCGGCGGGTGGCAGCGGGTGGCAGCAGCCTTTGCCCCAGGGACAAACCTGACAGAAATTTCCTGCTAAACTGTAGTCAGTGGCCTGAATGACAAGGGGGATCCAAGCCACACTGTGAGGCTTCTGTCGACCGTCCACAGATGCCATCTTATTTGTAGAGCAAAAGGGAGGCCGAGTTAAACGGCACAATCCTGGGTGATCGCTTCACCACTGACTAGTGGAGACTGGACAAAGGACTTCACCTTCCTGAAACTCACTTCACCGTCAGATGGGGCCAACAAGAGCGGCTGCCCATTGCGAGAGTAAGGGAGATAAGGCAGATAAGGGCCACCAGGAGGCCCAGGGGAGACCACACCCCCAGGTCTGCTTCTTTCCCTCGGTCCCAGGGCCTGAGGCTAGGGGACACTCACCGGGGCCACGAGCGAAGCAATGCCACAGGCTAGGCCGGTGAGGATGCGGCCCCCCAGCAACGTCCACACGTCCTGGGCCGCGGTAATGACGGCAAAGCCGGTCACGAAGGGCACGGTGCAGAACAGGAGGCTCAGCTTGCGCCCGGCGCGGTCCACCAGCCAGCCGCCCAGCACGCCCCCGGCCGCGGCTCCCAGGGTCACGACGGCCTAGGGGCGATCGCCGACTGAGGTTGGGGTGCCAGGGGATCATGGCCGGCCTAACCCTCCACCCCGCCCCCAGCGGCCTCGGAGGGAAGGGGACTAGGTCCAGGGCGGGTGGTCGAGGAGAGGGTGCCAGGGGAACCGGGACGTATTCGGCGGAGGGTCTCAGTGCCCGCCGAAGCAGGGCAGGGGTAGGTCGCATCACGCGTCCGAGGGAGTGGGCGTGGAGGGTCCCGGAGCCCATCCAAGGCGTGGGCGTGGTGGGTCCCGGCGCCCATCTTAGGAGTGAAAGAGCTGGTGTCCCAGCCAGAGGTCTCACCCCGAACCAGGAGGCGGTGGCGTCGTCGAGGCGTGGGGCCGGTGGCGCGGCGCGTCGCAGGCTCGGGATGGCCGGGGAGCTGTAGCCGAGCGCGAAGCCGAAGCTGAGAGGGCCCAGGGCAGCGGCGAAGGCGGCCAGGAAGACGCGGCGGCCGCGGGGAACGCTGCGGGGATACGGCGGTCGGTGAGCGGCGCCGGTCTGGGCACAGGGAGAGGGGCGAGGCCGCGCCCCAGGCCCGGGCTCCCCAGGCCGCTCACCTGACACCGGGCGGCCGCAGGAGCGGCTGGGTCTCCACCTGGTCCTCAGGCGTCATGTCCGTGGCCGACGCTTGTTGGGTCCACTCTGACGCCTGAACTGCCAAGGATCCCGCGACTGCTGTACGCACCGGCCTCGCTTGACAGAGCCGGCCAATGGGCTTTTCTGAGAGGCTCTGGGCGTCGGTGTGGGAGCAGCCAATGGGAACGCAAGGCACGGCTAGCGTAGCGTTGAGACCCACCCTTGAAATCAAAGCAGACCAATGGAAGCAAAGAGCCGGTTGGCGAAACGCACTGGAACAGCCCCTAGGACAGAGTTATCCAATGTATAGGAGGGGCGGAGATTGTATCGGGTCGTCAGCAAATAGGAGTGTGGTGCGAGCCAGGCGGGGTCAAATAGCTGCCTCATACCGAGCCGGCCAATGAGCGGGGAGGGCAGGAAGGGCAGTTGCCCCTGGAGTCGCCTCTCAGTCTAGCTTC
Organism: Pteronotus mesoamericanus; assembly: GCF_021234165.1. Lineage (NCBI taxonomy): Eukaryota > Metazoa > Chordata > Mammalia > Chiroptera > Mormoopidae > Pteronotus > Pteronotus mesoamericanus. Next base: position 6,578,862 of record NW_026555258.1, read on the forward strand.
AACCAATGGGGCTCGGAGCCGGACGAAGGCGGAGCACGTAGACCACGCCCAGTATTTCCCGCCCCAACTCTGGGCACCTGGCGCCGCCGTCCTGTTGGCCCGTCTGCACACCCTGCTCCCTGTTAACCGCTGCTCTGGGGCCTGAGCTGGAGGAGACTGACCTCTCCGCCTGGCCCTGCATTGTCCCCCGAGAGCCGCCAGACTGCAGTTACCCAAATGACTGTTGTGTGTCACTCTCCTCTCCCGCAGAGCCTGGCACGGTGCTCCAGCTCGGCTGCCGGGGCGGGGAGGGGTCCAGGGCGGGGGCAGAGGCGCGGCACGGCGCGACACCGCCCACCTTCGTGTTCGTTATCACTTGGAGCCCTCTCACTGCTGACGGCTACAGAGCCTACGACGACTGGGACCTCCAGGTGCTGGGGGCCCAGGGTCCCCCATGCCGCTTATGCGACAGAGCAGGGCCTAAATGGTGAGCTCCACGCCTCCTAAATTCCACTCACTTCACAGGTAATCCTGACTTCTTGAATCTTCACCCAAGTATCTCCCAACTTTGGGTCCCCTGCGGATGCAAGTATCCAGCCTCTCTACGTGTCCACCCAAGTCACTGCTGGAGGTGAGGATGATGACTCAGGGTTCAGGAGAATCGCGCCATTTGTACCCAACACTCTGGGTGCAGGCAGCTGCAGAGGAGTGCTGTGTAATTCTGGAAAGAGCCGGAGCTACGAGTAAGAAGCTTAGCTTCTTTCTCTGAGCCTGTGTTTCCTCATCTCTACATGGGGTTGACGATATCTATCTTAAGAGTTTTGAGTAGGGGCAACGTACAGGGACACCAAGCACAAATGCTTGCCGGTATGACCATGATAGTTGGTTGACCGAGTGCAGTCATCTGACCGCACTGTTTTTAAAGACACGCGACTTCCCCTCTGTGCATGTCTACATGGCATCTTGTGGCCGACTTATAAATTCTTGTCACAGCTTTGTGGTCACCTGTTTACTTCTGTCCCTCCCCCAATGCACACGACCTCGTTCAGACAGCATTTGGTGCTTGCAGAGTGGATGAATGACTCAAACTCCATGGGTAAACTGCTCAGTTAGACAGTTTATTTTGAAACTCACCAGTGGGGTATGCAAAGATGCTTATGTAACGAGGATGCTCCAGTGAGCCCAGCTAGCGCCAGCCAGCCCTTTGAGCCACGGCCGGCAAACCGCTCTCTCCCTGTGCCTGTGCAGCGTTCACTTCTTGCCCCCTGTAAGCAGATACTGCTGCCAGTGCAGCCTCTCGCCCCCCTTTATAAGCTAAGCACCGCCTCTTGCCCTTTCTACATTTGTTTCTCAGATCTGTCACTCGTTACATCATGGGGTGACCGATACTGCCCATCTTTAGGAAAATGGTCTAAAAAAGCCCTTGGTTTTTCTATTCCAAGCTGGGAAGCTAGAAACTTAAGGGAAAAAAGTTGACAGAAAAAACACACACATATGAACTCATAAAACTCACGAATTAGTTTAACATGAAACACATCAGCCAGGTCCAAGGGACGTCGTCACTCAGCCTGGCCCTGCATGGTGGACGCGGGGAGAGCCCAGCTCTGAGGCCAGCGAACTCACGGGTTCCAGTCATTGCCCCTGTCTGAGTCTGTGTCCTTATTTGAAAAGCAAAAATTAACAAAACCTAATGCACAAGAATTTGGGTGAGGTTGAGATACAGGATGTAGTGGATTTTGTGTTCTCCCTTGTATGCGAAAGGGGCAGAACAAGACACAAAGAACAGCAATGCTGAATGCTGCTAAGACCGTGAGAAGACACATTGGTTGTACACGCCCCACCTGGGCATACCTACAAAGCACTGTCTTTATGTTATGACTGATTTACTTTCTGACTCTGGTCTCTTGCCTTCTGCTGAAGGGAGCCAGGCAGCCTCCGGCTTGGATTCACCATCATGTTGAACTGCTTGGGTGACAGGCAGGGAGGGGAGCTCTCCCCACAGGGTGCAAGGCCCGCGAGGAGGCAGCATCCAGACTTCCGGCAGATCAAGGTCGCGCCACACACCGCTGTCTGCACTTGTGGAGAAGACCTGCAGAAGAACTCAGAGCCGCTTTAACAGGGGGAAGAGTTAAAGTATCTTGTAATGGGTAATATAGTTGAGAAGAGATACAATAAAATGGAATTACCAGACTAAAGCCAGAAGTGAATTACCTCCTTCATACATTAAATTTTTTACAGCATCAGTGAAACTAGATTCCCCCTTTGATCCGTCCTGGTTAACGGCTGGCATTTCACTGGTTCAGCTGCTCTGGGCCAAACACACATTTTCTTACTTTGCAGAGGGAGTGGTGAAAGGCAGAGGAATAACAAGAGGCAGGATGATCATTTGGTTCAAGTGAAAGAGTAAAGCAGACTTGAACGAGAGGAAGGAGCTTGCGAATGGTAACTTTGATTACTGTTCTCTGGTTATGATTTCAGAGTAACAATAAAACCAAACAAAATAGTCCTAAGACTCTTAACAAGCTCCTTCCTATACCTTACTATTTTTCATGAGACACAGGAGGAAGAAAACGGGCTTCTGAGACCTAACCGTTCAGCTTCTCTCAAGAGTCTACGGGCAGGAATGGAGCTGGTTCCAGTCACAGTGACCTGAATGGTAACGGGACCCCGGTGCAGAAAGAAAGCGTATTTAGAATACATTTTAAAAGCAATGGCTTTTCTTTATAAATGAAACACATTATATGACAAAAAACTAATAAAAAAATAATTTTCCCACGTAGGTATTTAGAATATAAGAGAAGGCTGCCATAAGTAAGAATGAACATTTTTGATTTATTCAAAGTTTCAATCTAAAACGTCAGTGAAATCTACCACCTATATTACAAGGGGACTGATGGTTCCTGAACAGAAAGAAACAGGTCGAGACAGATGGCGCTGGATGCTAGAGAATGACCCAGACTGGCCAGGTGTGTAGATTTGGTCCAATAGATCGTGGACAGGCTAAAAGCCACATTTTGTTGAGAAAGGACGTCAGGACTGGTTCAAGAGTATAAACGTCCATAAGAAAATAAAAGGTGGCAAACTCCATTCGCACTCTGTTTACTTCAAGTCAATAACGTCTTCATCCGAGGAGGCTGTGAGCTGGAAGGGGCTGTTGCCCCAGCCAGGGCTGCCTTCTCTGTCTGCCCCAGGGTCCTGATTGGAGCCTGTTGAGTGGCAGTGCCCCTCGGGATTGGCTTCGGCAGTGGAAGGACTTTCCAAGGAGCCCGATGTGATCCTAGGAGAGAGAAGTCGCTGGGAGGGATCACTAGGCGCAGCCCTGAGCTGGGCCTGCTGCCTGGCAGTTTCGTGCTCACTTGAGCTCCTAAGTATGTGTCCCCCTACTCCCTACCCCCTAGGAGGAGAGGTGGGGATGGGCCGAGGTCACTCCCACCCTGACACAGCTTGAAGCCCACAGTCTGAGAGCCCTACTGCCCGGATCGGTGTGGGTTTTAAGGGCCTGGGGTGACACTGGAAGTATGGGTGAGGCATTATTTACCTTTGTCAAGTGCCCATCGTGGGACTATCATTCTTTGCTTCAAATCCCCCGTGGTCCCCACGGCCTGAGGTTCAGGCTGAGACTCCTGCCCACAGGGCCACCAAGCCCTCGCTCTGTGGACCCCTCCAGCCTCCTCCCAGCCCTCTGTGTGTCTCTGCATCCCTCTCCCTCAGCTCAGTGCCACTTCCTCAAAGAAGCCTTCCTTGATGTGCTCCCCAAAGTAGATCTCTCATCCTTCTGATGCTTGAGTCCCTGCCCCAGGTGTGGGGTGGATGGCCCCTGTGTGTTCCTCTGCGCCACTGACCACCCTGGAATGCTGTACTTCCTGGAATGTCCTTTTTGGCCTTCCCCGCGGGCCTGTGAAGCCCCTGATGGCCCCCTCCGTGTCCCCAACACCCAGCTCAGAGCTGGGTGCTCCGTGAATGCGTGTGGAATGAATGAAGCAGACATGTTGCTTGAGGGACACAGAGGACCTTAGGGGACAGATCGGTGGGATTCAACAAGCAGGGTATGGATACTAAACTGCCACCCCGAGAGGCTGAAGCTGTTGCCACGCCCACCACAAGCATTACCCAAGTGCCTTTTTCCTGTTGTTTGTACTGAGAACTTTTATTATAAAAACACCTCTGTTAATAAACGGTGAGCAAAAATATAAAGGTGTCTCACTGTATTTTAACGAGCATTTGTTGGATTGCTGGTGAGGCTGCCCATTTGCCGGGGCCCCTCCCTGGCACGCTGTGCTCTCTGGGGAGCCCCTGAGAGGAGTGGGGCGCTGACGTTGCGCTGTGACTGGTCAAGGGGACTCATGGCAGTGCTGTGACTTGTAGGGCCACTGCGCTGAGCAGGGGCTGCTGGGGCTGCTGCTTTACCTGTCGCTGCTCGTTGACCTCACTGTCCCTGGCTTGGGACCTCCTTGGCTCTCTTCTAACCGCTTCTGGGCTCTGGATCTGGGCTTCGGTGCTCCTTCGGGCCTGGCTCCACCCTCATCAGAGAGGCCTGAGTTGCAGGGGAGAAGCAGAGGTCAGAGGGTCATCGCCAGAGGGCTGCCGCAGACAGAAAAGGCCCTTCTCCCAAAGCTGGGAATTGGCGCATTATTGGGATGACGTCAGGAAGACAGAAGATGAAGTATACATTAAAACAATTGGTTTTCTTGTTGGTGGAAGATTTCCCCCCAACTGGTTATAAAGAATACACGTATTAAAATTTTAAAAACTCAAATAGGCTCAGAAGAGTCAAACGAAGGAGGGAAGGCCTACAGTCCTACCACTGGAAACTGTAATTCTGCAAGTCGGTTCGGTTCCATTTCGGAAAAGCACAGCAGTGTGTACAACAGCGGTCCGAGATCAAGTTTCCATAGGGACTGGGCGCTACAAATCGCAGTACACGTATTTGAAAAGCACCGAGAAGGGCACCAACCTCCAAAACCAGACTTTGCCAGTGTCAAAGCCTGTATCCCCGGGGCCCAAATCCCCTTTTCTGTTCAGGAAACGTGACTGCAGGGCAGGTGTGTGCTAAGGCCACTGTCCTTCCAGTTTTATGCCATGCAGTTCCCAATTCGCATTCTTTCTGTCTTAATACATCACTTCCATTTTCCCTCATTTTGTTTTCACGATTCTGAACAGAAAGCGTTGAAACAGTCTAGCCTTTTCCCAGTTATCTTGGTGCCCATGTTTCTCTGATACGGCACCCCCTCTGCAGGCCAAGAGGCAAGGGCAGGCCTTGCGTCTTGCCTCTGTGCCGCCCCACCAACTTGTCCCCGCGGCTGAGGGGCTTCGAGAAGTTGTAGCTGAACTGCGCCACAAATACAGACAAACACGGCAAATTTAAACTTTTGAATATACAAATATAAATTGTTAGAACTGGAGGATATAAATCCTTCTAGACACTTTTCTAGGAAATCATACGTATATAGATACTCATAGTCTAAAAAGGTGTATCAGACTGGACATACTATTTACAAACTGTCTTTTCCCCCTTTAACCATGGTTTGGGCCACTTTCCACACCAGTAATACAGACTGAGACATCTCTGTGGGGGGCGTACTGCACAGGATTCCTTGGTGTAGGTGCACTGTAATTTATTTATACATCCCTTACTAAAGGGGAAGTTTCTTTTGAACTCATTATTTTTGAGGATCACGAATAGCCAAAGATAAAACCAGATGGTACATTTACCAACAGTGAAAACAAAAACATTGAGAGCTTTTACCCAGCAGCTCCCTGCGGGTCCTGCTCGCTATTTCTTTAATCTCCATCCGGGACAGGGACAGGGAGTGAGTGACGGGGATGGCAGCGATGCCCACGCCGATGGAGGTGGGCGGTGTGATGACCTTGGAGACTAAGGGTGATTTCAGAGGCCGCTCGATGCTTCGGCCGACCAGGTTTCTGAGCGGAATCTTGTACAGATTTTTTGACTGAATTTCACCTGAAATATGATTTATAAAAGAACATCAGAACTTTAAGAAAAGTTCATATTAGTTACAAGAGGGTAATTTCTGGCACCTTGACATAGTTGGCACGAAGGAAGACTGGATGTCGCCTGCTGGTCTCCCCAGTCCATTAGCAGCAATCCAGCGATGGTGCCCGACAGCTGTGTGTGCTAAGGGCACCATTTTCGTGGGCTAAGTGGATAAAATGCACCCACCGCCGGTCATGTGCACAGGAGCAAAGAGCAGGCGAGACCTGCAAGCGGCTGCCGGGCCCCTGGCGGCACGGAGGCTGCTGGGGAGCCCATGCCTCACTGCAACGAGGAGCCACGAAGGGGTCTGATGTGGCAAGAGGCTGGGGAGAGCTGGGTTCGGGGCGACCGGTCGCGGCAGCAAAGGCCTCTGGGATTCATGTGCAAGGCCAGATGGAGCCCAAGACTGGGCGCACCAAGTAACATGTAAGTTTATGACCATACCCTTTTGGCTATGAAGACTACTCCCCTGTTAACATCTCTGAAGGGAGGATACCTTTGCTTGGCAAGTTGGAACCTTTCGCTCTCAGCTCCCTTCTCCCCTTTGAAACAATTTTTTTTCTTCCTGGGATTTTTCTTTTTGTTATCACCAAGTTTCTTAAGAACGCAACCAATGCATTCAGAATACAAGTTTTTTCGTGGTTTTAAATAGTGACTTTTTTAGGTGCTAATCACATGTTGATAATTGACAGTGAATGGATTAAAAATGCCTATTAGTAAGACAGTAAAAACTGGACTTCACCTTCCCCCAGGGAAGAAGGAAACACTGAGCCATCCCGGCCTGGGGGCGTCTGAGGAGAACTGTGGGCGCTGGCTCCCTTGGAGCTGCCGCCGGACCAGACCTCATTCTCGGCTGCGGTTGCTGTGAAGTATATGTCCGACTGGAAGGAAAGAGATGTCAGAGCCGTGGGCACCGTGGGCCGCACGCCTGCTGGCCGCCCGTCCTCACTCAGCTCATCCGGGGCGGGTGGTGCAGTGCCTGGCGCCTGGGGGGCCCCTGTGGAGAAGCCCGCACCGTCCCCCGACCTGCGCTGAGTCTTCTCTTGCCCATACTTTTCATCTATTTGTTGACACACCTGCAAACACAAACACAACACACGCCTCCCACACGGGAATCTCAGGCACCCAGAGTGTCGGAACTGAAAGGCCTTGGGGACTCAGGCAGGACCACTCACAGACGGGGAAGTGGGTTCACACGCTCTCCTGCCCACCCAGGTCACGCCAGCTCCGTGATCCAGTGGGGCTGCTGACAGTAGGAGCTCCGGTTTGCAGGGATTTTACAAGCTTTTACACACAGCCGCTATTAAATTTAGGTAAGTTACATTAAAAACAAAGGGCTTAAATATCAAAATTCAACCATTCCTCATTATTTTGCTACATTTATTATTATCTGTGCTCTTGAGGTTTTTACAGCCATAGTGTCTGGTGGAAACGCTGTAATTCGTGGTCCTGCTTGAGTTCCACCCCAGGCAAGAGCCTGAAATGAACCTCCGTGGGACTGCTGACACGGTGAAAACTGGCAAAGCTACAAATCGGAGTTTGATTTGTTGATTGTCTAGACTTAAAGTGATGGAGAAAATGCTAATAATGGAGATTAAAATTAAAGGTATGTTGAGTCTAATGCTGTAACTGAAAGAAGTTATGGTTTAATGACTGATTTGTATGAGGGTGAGGATCAGTTTAATAGGTCACATATCAGATTGAGTCACAAGAAACTTCCTGGAAAAACAATGGACTGAGCTGAGCTGTAACTTCAACTGTAAAATTATTGGTTGAACTGCAGCCATAGGGTGACTACAGATAGCAGTGCAGCAAAAATTAACAAAAGCATTTTGTGAGAGATAATGGTGAAATGGACGTAAAGATAAAAAGTGTTGTATATCTTATCTGTAAATTGTAAGCTATTTTAATTTTTATATCAATAACATACATGATGTACATAGATATCTGTGTGTACACACGTACACACACACACACACACGCACAAACACACCCACCCACCCGCCTCCCAGACTTCCTGGACAGCTGGGTCAACATTTACCACTGACGTCTCAGTTAGTGACAAGGCATTTCGGTCCCTGCGGCCACAGAGCTGTCAGGGTAGTGGGGCAGGCCGACAAAAACGCAGTCACCCACCGCCAGATGTGCTGCATGTTAGGGTGGCGCAAGTGCCATGGCGGGTGCAGCAGGGGACCAGCCCAGGCTGGCAGGGCTCTGGGCTGTCTCGGGGAGGGGACCAGAACATCGTCTGCACGTGGACCGGTGGGACAGTGGGATGACACCACGGGAAGTCATCTCCCTCCCTGCATCCTTGGCTTCGCTCCGGTTCCGTGTTACTAGACCCGGATTACCCAGTCAGCCCTGGTTCAGGGGATTCACATTCAAAATGAGGATAGAAAAGTGGCAAAGGAAGAAAGCGCCATGGCTCCTCTTACTTTTCTAGGCTTGGACTGTGCTTCAGTGCAACAGTGACCACGGACCCAGTCTCTGATGGGGGTGTCTCTTTCGATGAGCGCCCCCCAACTGCCACCAGCACCCATCGGCTCTGCTGACATGACTAAGGAGGGGCCTTCTGGAGCCTGAGGGTCCACACGTAAAAACCCAATGATGAGTGTGTTTTCAGGTTTTCATCTCCTTGCTGGCGTCCTGACACCCAAGCAGTGTTGCCATCACCTACCCAACTGCCTGAGAGGAGTGTTCCCACTTGCCTGACGCCTCCTGGGGCTCGGGGCTCCCAAAGCCCCTCGGACGGAAACGAAACCCCGGGCCCACTCACCCGGGAGGCCACGAGCTGCAGCTGAGGCACAACCGCCGTGTGGACCAGGTTCCCGTTCACCACCAGGCGGATCTCGATGGAGTCGGTGGTGAAGGCCAGGAGGTACGGGAAGGCGCAGACTGCAAGGCAAGGGCGGGCGTCAGCTCCAGGCCACCGCCTGTGGCGGGCAAGGTGCCGCAACTGGCCGACATGCAGCCTCACTCCTCTGGAAGGGTCCACCTCTCCCGTTCCTCTGGCTGCTTCTCATCTCCCTGCACAGGGCGTGCACCCCGGTTCTCAGAGAGCCTCCCCTCAGTTGCCAAACCTCGGCCCCAGCAGGCGGGCACTGTCTCCACATCTCTCCACGCCCCTCCCCGCCCCCTTTCCTCTTGCAGCCCCAGAGCCCGATCTGCCAGGCTCGCTGCCCAAGTCCCCTGAGACTCGCCCGCTTACTGTCCAGGCTGCAGCTGACACACCCCCTCCCTGGCCTGCGCTCAGCCTTCATTCCCTGCGCTGGTGACCCCTTTCTCCTCCTCCTGTCCTGCGTCTCACCCCTCACTGCCCTCACCGCGTCCCTCGGGCTAGTGGGTTTGCTGAGGTCAGCCCCTCTTCTTGACATCGTTTTTATGCCACATTGTGCCTTCCAAACAGCACAGCTGTGCTGGTTGCCCAGTGGTCCCACTCTTGCCTTTTTTACCGGCCACACCATGGCCCTCTCCTTCACCCTGCTGAACCCATCCTCCCCTCGCCCGCACCCTGGCGACTCTTCCCCGCCACCCACGCCTGTCACCTGGGTCTCTCAAGTGTGCTGTGGCTCAGACCCTGAAAGCCATTTCAAGCCATTCCTCTCCCTCTCTCTCTCTGTCTTCCCCCCCTACATGGAATCTGTCTTTAAGCCAGGCCAGTCCTTCAGCACCTCAGACTGCCCCTCTGCTCTCCCGTCAGAACTCGACAGGGCTTACCTCGCAACGGATACTTTTATTTTGAGGAAAACGGTGCTAATTCGAACATTCTTGGCCTGGACCTGACTCTCACCAGGCGGGCGCCCAGCCGTGGATCTTGAGCCACACAAACGAGGCACCACCACACAGGCCCTGACATTTTGGCGGCAGGCAAAGGGCCCAAGTGTGTGTGGCTCTAGACTTCCACACTCAACAAATTCAGGAATGGCGCTGAAAGTGCTGTGCTCTTCCCCCAACTCGCTCAGTGACTCAGGACTGGACATCTTGCTCTTGCATTTTAGAAAAAGGCGAGAGACGCCCAGAAATGAAGGTATGCTCAAAGGTAGCCCAGTCCTGAAAGCTGAGATTTCACTGCTCTCAAAGGTGCACATGCCAAGGCACTGAGAATTGGGAGGAACAGTGGAGACAATAGTCCCCAAAGGGGAACAACAGAAGCAAGTAAAGCAGAAAAAGAACACTGAGTTCCCAGAGTCATGTGATTTATGGCAATTCAGCAGTAAGCCAGCGAGTTTGCTTACGCAGGGCTGGGCAGTTCAGTCAGATCTATGCAGGGGAAGAGTGTTATGGTAAAGGGTTTTCTTACCAATCGCATAAGGAGCCTGGTTCCAACAGAACTGGAAATCTGACGCAGAGGGTTGAACCAAAAAAGAGCCCCCATTAAATGGACAAACTTTTTTATAGATGCAACTGTCTGCAACGAAACAATAGTGACTCCTTTTTGTTAGAGACAACACTTAGACCACTGCAATGAGAAAAATGAAAAACAGGCAACAGTGATAGCACCCTATCTGCGCGTTCTTTATAAACAGCTGGTACGAATATTATCATGAGGCCAGATTTGCAGGGCTGGTGCTACTTCAACCCTCATAGCTGCCACTCAGGGAGAAGTTACCACGTGCCAGGCACTGAGTTTAACCACGAACGCTATCCCGTTCAATCTGCCTAATCTGATGATGTAGGTGCTATTATTACATCCATTTTATAGATGAGAAAATGGAGGCAAGGAGAGGTGAAGCACTACGTGGGGGAGACCATAGGTCTGCCTGACTGCAGAGAAGAAGGGGCGCACGATGGCAGCCCTCGGAGGGAGCAAGCCCTTCTGCGAGGCAGGCCACATGCTGAACCCTGCTCAGCAGGGCAAGAGTGGTAAGAGCGATATGCTCCCCCCTTGTGCCCATGTTTTACTAGGAAAACTAGAGGTCCTGCGCCCGTTTCAGCTTGGGGAACCCCAGCCAGCATGAGGCTATGGCCAGGTCCTTCAACTGCCCTGTTCCGGGCCCGCTCCGAGCTCGGAGTGTGAGCCCAGGGGGTTCAGAGCCTCTTCGCAGTGAGGAAGCTCACATAGAAACAGAGGCCCCTTTTATTCCGAAGCCCGTCAGGTTTTAGGCATACCACTTTATTTTTAAATTCTTTTTTAAAGACAGCTTTATCGAGATACAATTTATATAACAGAAAATCCATCCAGTTTAAGTATCATTCATGTTAAACTAATTTGTGAGCTCAGACAGACCCTGGCTGCGCCCTTTACTGCGGCATCTCCAGAGCCTAACTCACGCTGGGCACAGGGAAGTTCATTCACTGAGGCTGAACAGGGCAGCCTGGTTGCTGGGGAGAGGGGCAGGGCTCTAAGGATGTCACTTCATAGGAAGGAGCTCGGCATCTGTGACCTGTACTCCTTTGACTTTGCCCAGCCAGCAGGTGGAGAACAGGGTGACAGTTACTATTTAAAATTTGAAAATACATTTCTTTGAAGAAAAGTCCTTTTATGCATGTAGAAAAGTCTACACAGGTTAAAAACTGGGTTTTGAATTAATACTCTGATGAATCTGGAAAACAGGAAAAATAAAATCTTGCTGTGCCCGGCCCTGTGTAATTGTGTAATGGGCTTTACAGGAGGAATCCTGTTTAATCCCCACAACAGCCCCGAGGAGTAGGCGTGCACCCTTACCAGTACTGATCCGGAAGTTAAGGCTTAGGTTACGTGTGATTGCTTCGGGAATAAGGGGTGTATGTGAGCACCAGCAAACACAGTTCACCCTTTGTACTGAAATTTATTATTTGTGTTAAAGGTGAGGTCATTACTGTGTGTTAAGGTTACAGCCAAATTTTCTTTTCTTTCTTCTGTTAAGCAGACTGACTCTGGTACTCAGAATAGAGATTAATTACAAAAAAATAAGAACGTCATGAACATATCATCCTATTTATACCCCCCTCAAAGTTTATCTTTCAAATACATTTCTCTCAAATAACATGTAACTTGAAGTTACATTATCTATTATAAAATATTTTCATCTTTAACACATATGAGATAAAAATTTCTCTATACCAAACTCTGATTTATAGAAGTTGTTTTTTATTTTGTTTTGTTTATTAACTGAAAGGAACTCACTTAAATGATAAAAATCAGCTTCAGATTTTGGGGGGAACCAAAATCATTCTACAGCACCTTGTTGAAAAGGGCTTTCACTGTACAGGCATCTGGGACCAAGACAAGAACACAGGCTAAAAGAAGTAAGTGCATGGGACTGAGTTACGGAAGTGACCTGGGAAACTGAGGAAGACTAGCTGGTTCTCCGGGGCTTGCTCACCAGGTACTGTCAGCCTCCCGGGAGAAAGAGAGAGCTGGAAAACCAAGCCGCGTTCCTGACCCAGAGACATGGGAAGAAGTGATGCAGTTGGGACAGACTCAGGCGGGTCTGGGAAACTCTGGGATTGCCTAGGCCTTGGCCTGCGTGGGGTCTAAAGATGCAGAGCTGACCTTCTGATGGCCTGGTGGATCTCGGAAAACAGATGCACACCAGTCCCCTGCTGAGATGAGAACAGCAGATGCGTGAACCCAGGGGAAATGGCCGCGGGGCCACGCCTGGCACAGGGCAGCCACTGCGCCGCACTGTCTGCTCAAGTAGACCGGGCTTCAAGGTGGGACAGAGGGGGGCCGTTCGCACTTGTTTCCACACTCCCCTTTCATTCTAAAAGCCTGCCCTACCTTTCTGTCCATAACTTCTTGCCTACCTAAAGCCCCGCCCATCCTTCATGAAGTTGAAAGGAAAAAATCCTACAGCAGTGTTAAAGCATTCTGTCATAAGTCTTTCTCATAGATCTTTCAATGAACTAAAAAGACCAGTCTTCAAAGAGATTAACATCTTGTGGAAGTGACTTTAAACATGTGACCCCTGTGCACCTTGTCCCCAGAAACCAAGGGCAGAGGGCAGCAGTGGCCTGGCCACCCGAGCACTGGCATCTAGGACCTGCGCTGGCCTGTCCCTGCCGCCTTACCTATGGCCCTCCTCACCCAATGCTGTTAAAGACGGGTGGTTTTGAGGAGGCTTTAGACAGACCTGAGGCCAAAATGCCCTGAAAGAGAGATTTACTGCTGGAGAGGCTCCTCGCGACTACCTTCTCCCAACGTATCCCCATAAACCTCGAATTCTGAAAGGTAACGTTTTCCAAACAAATTTCTCTATGAATAATTGGCTTTCCCATGCTTTTAATCAAAGATTACTTAATCAAAATATCTGCCCCATGGCACAAAACTAGCATTAATTCAATGCTAGGCTGAAAAAATATGTTTCCCCGTTTTAGTTAGACTGGGCAGCGCTACCCATGAAACCACGTTCCTACTTTTAGCTATAGAAGAATCCTTTTTCATGTGGCACAATGTTTGCTTTTGGAATGCTGACAACCCTTAAAGACCCCATTTGGCACTTTCGGTCTGCCACCTGACCGGTTACCTAGGACACTGGACACCCAGGCGGAGGCTGATTCCGTCAGGACCTGAGAAATGGCAGAAAGTGGAATAGTAACAGCAGGCTCTGAGAAAGGCAGTTCACCTCCCCCGGCCTCAGCCGCCTTATCTCCGCACCACAGGTAACAGCAGAACCTGAGAACTGAAGAGTCAGTGACCACAGGGTGCTGAGCGCAGCCCCTGGCACGCGGTAACCGTCGCCCTGTTGCCCCCGCGGCCTGGAGACAGGGCCACAGGTCTGGGGCGCGCTGGGAGCCCAGGCAGGAACGCAGTTTTTAGACGCTCCTGCAGCGCAGTTAAGGCCAGGGGAAGACACAGTAGGTAAATCTAAGGTTAAGTCCCTTTAACTTGCCCCCCACCCCCGCCCCACCCCACCCCACATAGGCAGCGGATTTTAGCAAATAAAGAGACAAACACACGGTTCACTTACAGTTGTAACACAAGAGCAGCCCGGCTTCCCCGTCTTCGTACACATCGATAGCTGCAACAAAATGAACCTGCAATGATAACGGGTGGTGGTCGTAGGAGGCTGGACACAGACACCGTTCCCGGGCCGCGAGTGGCCGGTGGAGCCCGGGGCGCTCTGTGAACTCAGGGCCTGCGGGGCACTTCCGCCTCTCCGGCACCCCCCTGCCATGTTCCTGTGAGAAAGCAGTGGGGCTCCTTCGTCCTCCCCCGGGACTTGCCCACCCCCTTCATCCCCGTAAGCAGCTCTGGGGCAGGCATTGCAGCTCCGTGTAGCAAGGTGGCTCATTTACGCAATGTGCCCCAGTTTCCAAGCTTCCTCAAGTGGGTAGTTAGTTCATTTCTCTCTCATATCAATCCCGGAAAGGAGATGCTCTTGCTCCCATTATGCAGCTGAGGACAGGGGAGGTTCAGGGAGTTGAAGTCGCTCCAGTCCTTCAGTCCTTCAGGTAAGAACTGCAGCCAAAACCTGGGTCTGGCCGCCGCTCTTGTGCAACCTGCCTACTCCCACACTCAGCGAGGGTCCTCCAGCCTCTAACAGGGCAGGCGGGTCACTGAAACTTAGAGTCAGCATGGCCCTTCTTCGCTTCTGTTCTCTCCCTCTCCTTCACGTCGAGGGAGGTGACATGACTCCATGAATGAAAAGGGTGTCAGAAGGCCAAGCTCTGTGATCTGGGCCAACCCATCTCTCTGGGCCTCAGTGTCTGCGTTTGAGAAAAGGATGCTCACTCTGATGATGTCCTCGGCTCCTCCTCATTTCCCAAACTCCGACCCTCTAAAAATTGCCGGCCTCATGCACTTGCTCACTTGTGTTCTTAGTGCCTGCAGCCTGGCCTCCCACACCATCAGGGAAACGGCGAAAGATCCCCTTCTCCCCCAGACTGGAGGCCTCTGGCTGATGCCCATCTGTCTCTCTGTCCATTTCTCTGCAGGTTCTGACATGTGACATCACCCCTGTACTGTTCTTTCTCCCACTTCAGATTTTTCTTCTATTTCTTGGCTCTTTTCTTAGAAAAAAGCCTACCTTAATAGCTTCAAATTTTACTTGGTGCTCAATTTCTCTAAAGTGACAACGTTAGGCAATGCAATTGATTCTGTATCCAAAAAAAAACAACAAAACAAGAGGTCATGGTGGGGAGTGGGTAGGAGCATGGACTCTGGTCAGACAGACCTGAGTTCAAGTCCTGCCCATGACACTTGCTACCTCCGTGGTTTGTGACAGATGGCCTAACCTCTGACTTTGGGTCTTCATCTGTGAACTGCTATAATGACAGCACTCACTTTGCTGGACAGGAGGGAATAGCCCTTGAACCCCAGGGGTCCCTAAGAAGAAGCTTCCTGTTCCCACCACTTTGACTTAGAATCTCTTCCTCCTCAGGTGTCCCAGTACTGTCAGTTTGATGACAGCTCAGCCAGTGGGCATGTATGTGTTCATTCTGCCCGACTGTGAACTTCTGCAGGGGAGTGGCCAGGACTCCGGGTTTGTAGTTGGGATTTAACGTCCCCATGATGCCTTGTGATGTAGTGGCGGACGCCACAGCCAGCTGGTTGAGGGGCCTGGCCTTCAGAGTCTGACAAGTTCAAGTCTGCCCCTGAGAGTTACCAGCTGTGTGATTTTGGGTAAATAAGCCACTCTCCTTTTCTGAGCCTGTTTCCTTTTCTGCAAAAATGGGGACGTGAACAGTACTCTCCCCAGACTGCTGGGAAGAGTTTGTGAGATGATGCTTACAAAGTGCCCTGGCACGGTGCCAAGTCCTTCAGCGGTGCCGTGTTTGTTGTAATTATGGGAGGGTGAACCTCAGTGGGGAAGGCGGAGCTGGGCAGCCCGGCAGTCTAGAGGCGAGGCCTGTGGATGTGTCTGAGGTGGCAGAGGGCAGGGGGCGACGAGGCAGTGACAGGAATGGAGGAAGTCCGGGCAGCTGTCCAGACTGAGGGCCGTGCATAGCGGCAGAAGATAGCAGGGCAAGTGGTTGACATCAGGCGGGTCTCTCAGAGGACTGTCCCAGGACGGTGGACAGGCGGATGAGCTTGGCTGTCTTCAGAGATTCAGGCTGTCTTCAGAGATTCAGGGTGGGCAGCGGCGGAGCTCACTGGCTCCTCCCGAGGGCTCGCAGCCTCTGGTCAGAGCTCTCTTCACACAGCGCGGTGCGTAAGTCTGGCTCCTCCCCGGGCGAGGGGCCTGGCCAGACTCAGTCTTTGCGACACAGTTTCTTGACCAGGTGAGGACGTGAGAGTCAGCTAGGGAGCTTTAAAAAAGTGCATATCCTGGGTTCTCACTCCTAGAGATCCTGATATAGTAGGTCTAATGCAGGACATTGGCTTTTTAACTTTTATTTGATTAAAAAGTAGTTAATTTTATTGGCACTTAAAAAAATGCTACAAGTAACATATGGTTGTGAAAATTCAAAACACATACTTGTAACAAGCCAAGTCTGCACCCTGCCTTCCCCAGCCCCAGCTGAAAGAGGAGGCCCTGCTGGGATGGTGTCCCGCCTTCCTGTGTGATTTGGGGTGAGCTTCCAGGTGGGAGCCCTTGGGGACTTGGGCCCAGAGAATAAGCCTGAGACCTGATCCCATTACCAGGTCTGTGGTTCCTTCCAGAGCAACCTTGGTCTTGGGAAGGAGGCCAATGCTGGCAGCTGGAGCTGGGGCAGTAGGTAACAGGAGGCCTGTCCTAAGACGAACTTGATGTTGACGTTCAGAATTCTGCTTCAGTGCTTAAGCATTTCCTCTCTGGAGCTAGGACTGTCTCAGACCCCACGGTGCGGCTGAAGCCTGACATGGGAATTGAGCAGGCCTGGCAGAGCGGAGAGGAGGAAGAGAGGCAGGAAGCTCACCTGCCCCATCCACGCGGTCGCGTGCACGGCAGGCAGCCGTGAGTGTGGCCTGAAAGGCATGACGTCGACCCCTCTCCCTCCTGCCTCCGCAGCACTGGGGCCTGCACTGCAGGAGCCTCGCGGTGAGAAGCTGGTCCTGATCCCGCCGTCCGTTTCTCACAGGGCTGGCTATCTGAGGCCCGCTGTCCGTGGCCTTTCTCCTTTCTCCAGGGCTCACTGTCCCTGTGAGACGTGAAGTCCTGCCACGGTGAGTGTGTCCCTACGTCTAAGGGTCTCTGACGCTCAGACAAGGGTTTAAACATTTTTTAAAAAAAACATTTCTTTTAGGGAAAAGCTCTGTATCTTTATTTCTCTGTATTTTTCTTTTAAAAAGCATATTAAAGAAAGAGAACATTTTAGAATTGTTCCTCATAGCTTTCAGAAAAACAAAACATAGATGTTATTTTTTTTTTAAAAACCCTGTTTTTAACCCAATTTTTCCTGGGTCTTTATGCATCTTAGGAAAAAATCTGCAAACACTCTAATGAATTATCAGAGTAGTAAATATAAGCAAGATATAATAATCACCAGAGAAAGGTTAAGTTGTAGGAAGCCAAGGAAAGGGCCGACTGAACCAAGACCTGCTAGGCCATGCTTTTCCTGCCCCTTTGGCTGGTCACAGAGAGTTTGAAAAGCAAGAAGAGGCAAAAAGTTTTTGGACCCAAAAACCTAGGTATGTGCCCTGATTGGGGATCGAACCCCCAACCTTTCGGTGTACAGGGACAACACTCCAACCAACTGTGCCACCTGGTCAGGGCAGGGAAAGTAGTTTTAAAGGCCAAATCAGGCCCTTCCTCCTGGGCAGTTAGAAGGCTGGAAGCGATTACAGGTTCCCAGCTGCTGCGATGGGGGCCATCCTCCAGCCTTTAACTTACAAAGACTTTCGGGAAAGACTCCTACTAGCTCTGTATCAGCATCGCCTCAGGGCGAGGGCGGGGGTCTTAAAACACTCACTGCCCAAGTACCACCCACCTGGGAACTCTGATGTAGCTGATCTGGGGGACAGGGCAGAGCACTGATCCTTTTGGAGCTTTCTAGGCAATACAGCCAGAGTGGAGGAGCCACATGTACCAGTGGTTCCGAAACTTGGCTGGACCTTAGAATCACCTGAGGGTCATTTACAAATTCGAAAGCCCAGGCCACACCTACGCCCAGAGGATTCTCTGGGGTGGGACAAGGGCATTGGCAGCTTTCGAAGCTCCTCAGATGGCTCCAATGGCAGACAAGCATGGACACCAGCAATCTACATCTAAGAGCAAGGACAGATTGATCTGTGACAGATAACAGCTGAGGATAAGAAGCCCTCCTAATTAGATCTAGATTTTTCCCCTGATTTTTATTTCTTAAAATCCTGCTCTTGTCAAGTATTCAGTCTTCTTAATATAGTAATTAGCAATTTTAATGAATATTTATGTAGGGCATGTCCTAATACAGGCTGCACTTTTTATTTGTTATGAAGCACAAATCTGCCATTCCCATTGCGCAGTGTCCTTGGTCCCTAAGAGGGAGTCCGGACTTCAAGTGGCTGTGTTACCAGGCCTGCCCTGCTTCAAGGAGCTCAGTGGGCTGAAGGGCTCTGTGATCTGCTGAGTCACTGTCTGCTAAGTCACTGTCTGCGCGCAGAGGAGCTCTGGCGACAGGCAGGTCACTAGCTGTCTGGATGGTGAGTGCTCGCGCTCTCCAGGGGCGCTCATGTTCAGACCCACACAGTTTCCTCTAGAGCTTCAGTCCGGGTTTGAGCAGGCCCTAGATTTTGTCCACACCCAGAACATCACTGCTCTCTGTACCCCGAGCTCACCGGCTCTCTCTCACTCTCTCTCTCCCCCCTTCCATTTCCAAGGGGATGTGGCAGGGCTGTGCCCTCCCTGGCAGCCTAGGCCCCAAGCTGTGAGTCTGCAGAGCAAATTCACTCTCCATAGGCCCTTCCAGGATGCATCCCCAAACATGAGCTCTTGTTTACTTATCTATTTATATTTAGCTTTTGACACTTCATGCACCCACCTGGGAACTCTGACGTAGCTGATCTGGGGGACGGGGCAGAGCACTGATCCTTCTGGAGCTTTGTAGGCAATACAGCCAGAGTGGAGGAGCCACATGTACCAGTGGTTCCGAAACTTGGCTGGACCTTAGAATTTGTCCTTTATTGGGAAGAACAGAATGGCAGGGGGAGTTCCAAGAAGGCTGAGCAGGGCAATGGGACCATGATACTAGGCTGAACCATTTTGACCCACAAAAATGACAACGCCATGTGGTGTGGCCCAAGTAGTACAGCCCACAGCACTGTAAGGACAACTAACCTGACATTCTAAAGAGACCCTAAGATGGCATCACACAGGCAGAAGCTGCGACCCCTGCTGTCTCCAGTCCCTGGCCGCCCGACGGCCGCCCACTCACCCTGCTGGCCTCCACGTGGTGCAGCCTGAAGGCCTCCCCCGTGCTCTCGTTCACCACGTCGAACTGGTGTCGGTAAGCCACGCAGATGAGATTGTCACTCTCTTCTGTTGGCCCGTCCACTAAGGTCATCACCACGGGAGAGTCGGACAGGCAGATCTCCTATGTGACAGATGGTGGTGTAGGAGACAGGGGTTGGGACACAGGGCAGCCACCTTAATACTAAGCCTCCCTGCCCGCCCGCACCCAGAAGAGGGCCCCCGCCCCAGGCGCCTGCAGTCCCGCTCCAGCAGGGCAGAAGGGTGGCAGAGGGGGCAGGGGTGCATCAGACTCCTCGCTCCCACACCCTGTCCTCAAGACTGGACCTCTGTCCACTGCACGGGGGAGGGGCCAGGAAACAAATTTACAAAAGTAATTCAAAAGCATGGTCCGCGTGAGCCCTTGCAGAGTCTGGTCCTGTCCTGTGACTTAATAATAATGATGGAACAATAATAATTGGTAATGTTGTTAAGCATTTAACACAGTGCCCAGCACTGTTCTCACTGAATCCTCATAACCACGTTATGAAGTAGGTAAGGCTATTATTCCATATTCCAGATGAGGAACCGAGGCTCAAAGGTTGCGTGACTTGCCTACTGTCACCAAGTTTACATGTGGCACAGCCAGGACTTGAACTCAGGAAATCTGACTGCTGGGCTCACGTGCTCCATGCTTGCGCATGCTACATACTGACACTCGTCAGCCTTGCTAAGCACTGCATCAAGAAGACCAGCACCTAATTAAAGCAAGACTTTTAACTCAACTCTCATGCTGTTTGATCCCCCTAAATGAGCAGAGATTGATATGCGTAATTTAGGAGGCTTTAACTCGAGGCAACAATAAGTTCTCAGTTTGCCTACAGGCTTAGTCTGCCTTAGTAGCCAATAGTTTGACATGTTGCACGCCTTAATGTACCATAGTTTTTAAAAAGCTGGAAGTGTTACGATCAGGGAAGGAACTTGACTTTTGAGGAGGCTTCTCTCACTAGGTTCTGCCCTTAATCGAGCAGCAAGTCCTAGTGACCAAGGCAAAAAGGGCGGCTTTGCCCATATTTTCTCCTCACCTCTCCAGCCATCAAAGCCACTGCCATCTCTTGCTAGGGTCCTACATCAGCCTCTTAGCAAGACCCCTTATTTCCCCTCATGGCTCCCTATGCTCTCCTCTGTCCAGTGGCCAGAATAGTCTTTGCTAAACACGCCATTTCTCGTCTTCAAACCTTGCAGTGGTTCCCTGTCAGAGCTGAAATCTTAGTCCTTGGCAGAGGCTTGGTGTCCCTGCCCTGACCGCCCTGCCTGTTGCTCAGCCCCAGCCGCCCTGCCTCTTGCCCGCGCCTGGACCAGGGCCTGGAATGCCCTTTTCCCAGGCACCTGCATTGCTCACTCCCATATTCCATTTTAATCTGTCAGGGTAGCCCTTCTAGAGAGGGCTTCCAGAAGCTCTGCACCTCCCCAATCCACTGCCCTCTGTTCCCTCACCCCACTTTACTGTTATCCCCAGGAATCACAGCCTTGTCTGCTTATTTCTGTTATCCTGCAGCTAGAAAGCAGCCTCCATGAGAGGAAAGGCCTTGCTTTGTTCACTGCTGGGTCCCCAGTGCCCAGAACAGCGCTCGTGGGCGGCCGTTGGCATGAGGGAGATGGATGGAGAAGGGAAAAGCCCTGTCGGCCTTAGTCCCCTGGGGGAACAAGGGCGGCAGGTGAGGGTCCCCTGGGGGGCCACTTCTGTGCGACCAGCCCAGCGGCTGACGGACGCGGGGTGGAAGGAGAGATCCGGCCCGGCGACACCTTGGCCAGGAGAGGAACGGTGTGAAGGGAAAACCTACCCTGATGTATTGGAATTCTTCGACAGGCGACTCTGACGGGGGAGATAACAGCGAGGGGTCAGTCACCCCGCTTAGCTTGTTGGGTTTCCTCGTGATCAGAAGCAGTTTATTCCGAATGGCGACAACGATCCTCAGCTCCCTGCTGTGGTGAGTGTTAATGGCATACAAGTGGCAGCCTGGGAAGGGAAATAAATGACGCTGATCACAGGACAAGAGGCGGGCCACCCTAGGCCCTGACAGCCTGGCAAACCTGAGAGCCCTGGAAATTAAGCATAACCCAGTAAGACGACTCGGAATGTTGCTGCCACCTGGCAAAGTGGAGACTTGGAATAAAAATTGGGTTGAGTTACAGGAAAAGAAGTTACATTCCCTTTATTGGAGAGTTTGTGGTCTTAGCTTCATACTCACAACATGGTAGGAATCAAAGTGAGGGGTGAACAGAACTCCAGAGGCTAAAGCCTAAAAACCTGTAAGTCCGCTCACAGGCCTGCTGACAGGGCCGGACCCCCACGCCTGTCACATGGCCGAGTGGCTCCTTCGGTCCTGACAGGTTCTCTGTCACTTGAGCTTCTCTAAGGGAACCAGTGATGCTATCTTTGTGATGTTTCCACATAAAAAAACAAACCAATAAAATCAAATTCCTATTCCTTTTCATTTTCACTACGATCTGGGCAGTCTGACTGAAACCAGCAAAACCTGAGGCCGCGCGTCACCTTTGGTTTTCTCCAGCTTGTTCTCCCTGCAGTCGCACCTGCTCCTCGCAGCCTGCTTGCCCTCGATGCCCTTCTGCACAGCGCTCAGCCTGAAGACGAAGAGACGGGCGTCTTTTCCTGGGGAGGTGAAGCGGACAGAGGAGGCGATGAGTGGAGAACCAACATGACCCTGAAGAGCTGAAGGGCCAACTGTGTGGGAAAGCTAGCGCTAGAGGAGTTAGGACCAGGAATTCAGGAGAAACTCCCCATGGCCTTTACCTAACAATGCATTTAAAGATGCCCCACCCCTACCTTCTCTCTTCACTGTCCCCTCCTCACCCTCCTCAGAGAACCCGTGGGCTACCCAGGAACCCTAAGCACTTGATGCCAGGAGCAGAGACATTTGGCATGACCTATGCAGCCTGACCCCATGATCCTTGGAGCCGGTTGCTGAGAACAACATGCTCCCTTTCCTTCAAGAGACCACACCCGGGAGAGGAGTGGCGCTGGGAGGAGAGCAGCACCTGGAGGGGAACAGCGCCCAGAGGGGAGGGGCCTTGGGAGGGGAGCGGTACCCAGAGAGGAGCAGTGCCTGGAGGGGAGCAGCACCTGGAGGGGAGCAGCACCTAGAGGGGAGGGGCACTGGGAGGGGAGCAGCACCCGGAGGGGAGCGGTGCTGGGAAGGGAGCAGCACCTTTGTCCGCTCTGAGAATCAGGAGGTCCAGGGCCTCGAGCACGTGCATTTGCTTGACCGGCAGGGTTCTGTCAAACACTGGCACTGACGGGAGGTTGTCTGCAAAGGAAACCTGGTCAGCCAACACTGCAACCCCTGCCACGCTTTCCAGAACCCAGAAAACGTGCCTGTGGGTCATTCTGGAGCCCAGTTCTCTCTGGGCAAGGAAGGAGATCAGCTTCTAGGGCTTTCCTAAAGGCTGCACAGTAAGTGCATGCACTAGTCTCCTCCTTCCCAGAGGTATTCAAAACTTGCCAGAGAGAGTGCAGCGGCAGGGCCCGTAAACTATATTCATTTCATCAATGTTCATCAGACAAAAAGAGCACCCATCAATCCCCATTTTCACCTGGGTTTCTACAAAGGATTGAACACCTGTTTTTGTTTTTTGTTTGTCTGTTTGTTTTTTAAAAACCTCAGCCATTTCTCTTAAGTAGTTTCTGATTTATATGTAATTTTTGAAATTGCACCATATCTTTGTGTATTTCTCAAGAAAGCAAAATTAAAATTTCCTTCTGCATTTAAAAATAAATACAAAGATAGCCTATTCCAACATGCCCTATGTCTGTGTCAAGAGTAGTTACCTATACATTTTCAGTATTTCTCCATATGAGAATATAAAACCTCCTTTGTAGACAAAAATAAGAGAGCAACAAACAATTACATTACCCAAATAACAGGAAAAACTAATTTCAGGGGAAGCGCTCGGGAAGATGCCGGGTAAGTGGATGATTGGAGGCACTGTGGTTACATGCAGGATTTGCTTTTGGAGCTCACTCACTGGGGTTTTATATTGCTAGTAGCTACTTTGTTCCAGGGGATGGGGGGACTTCGAGGGCTAACAGAATGACAAGGCTGTTCTCTAAGCAAAGGGTCTGTCGGAGCCTGACACGGAGTCAGGGCGAGCCGATGATGCCCGGGGACGATGGGGACATCGTAGGCAGTGCCAGCCAGCCTGTTCTTTATCTGTGCTTTGTCAGACACTTAGATCTTCAAGTGCTCTGCTGTGGGTTTGGGTTTGTTTGTCTGGTTATAATTTAGGTGCAAGGGGCCCTCAGCAGAAATCTTGCCTCTCCCAGAAATCTGATTGGGGGTTCATCCTCCCTGGATGGTGCCAGAAGGGAGCAGAGAAAGTTGTTCTCAGGATTGATAACCACGCTCCTGCAGGCTGGCGAGAGCTCTGATTGGTCAGAGCGCAAGCCTGCTAAGCTTTTACCTGGAAGAAGCTTGTCTCTTGTTCCCAGAATGATGGGGCAAACGCAAGGGCTACGGGAGCCCGTCAAACAGCCTTCCTTCCTCTTCTGCCCCAGGAGGAACCGATGCTCAAGCTCCCTGGGCTTCTGCTGGGGCAGACTTGATTTTTCAAAACATGGCACCGTCCCCTCAGTACGCAGCATCAGGTTTGATGAAAGGGTTATTTCATTTTGCGAATGGCAGCTACGAGACCTGGAGGGCTTTCATGCCAGACCCCGAAGCTAAGTGTTTCACATGTCATTTCCCTTCAGTGTCCCAGTGACCCTGTTAGGCGGGAACCTCCAATACTCCCTTGAGCAGATGAAGAACCTGAGGCTCAGAGATGCTATTAACTTGTCCAAGGTCACGTCTTGGGCACGTGGAACCCCAGTGTGTGCAAAGACAAAATCCGTGTTTTTAGCCTGTCCTGTAGCCTAAAAGCTGCCGCGTCCCCATGGCGGGATGGTGTGACCTGAGAGGCACGGCACTGTAGAGAAGTGGTAAGGACAGAAGCACTTCATTCTACACTTAAAACAGGGCACAACTAGAGTCAATAATAGTGTAATAACTATGTATGGCGTCAGTTAGGTACCAGATTTATCAGGGTGATGACTTATTAAGTTATATAATGTCTAATCACTGGGTTGTACACCTGAAACTAATATAATATTGTATGCCAACTGTAATTGAAAAATGAAATATTATTTTTAAAAAAGCAGGGCAATACTGTGTAGCTGCCCAACTATGTACAGAGTAAATCGGCCTTTATTCTCCAGCAAACCTTTCCCAGGTGGCTGAACAGGTTGATATACATACAGCACAGGAAGGGAGAGGAGGCAAGGGGTCTGAGCAAGTAACGTGTAGATTTTGTTTCATAATTTTTTTAATAATCTCTTTATGAAAAAATAATCTTTTAGAGCTGGGTTTTCTATTACTCCACAACCAAAACAAATGGCGGTGGCTTATTTAATCAGTATTGAGTCTCCCTTCAAAGGCCTGGCTCCATGTAGAACACAGAGGGTCTTGACTCCTAATGACGGCCTTGCAAGGAGCCTTCTCCAGGGGCTAAGCCTGATGACATTAGGCAGAGGCTAATGGGATGGAGTGAAACTGCCTGAAGCGGGAGGAGAGATTCACTCATGGAAACAATTCGTAATGTGATTAAATAGAGACAAGAAAAAGGTAAACAAAGAAATAATGAGAATTATGGCTTAACAGCACAAGTAGGAATACCAGGAAAGCCTTATTCTCTTTTTAGCAAAAGCCATCAGGGAAGCATCACTCACTGCATCACCAGGAAAACGAAAGCAATGACTGGAGCCATCCGTCCAGCTGGTGGTGGGGGCACCCAGGGCCCCTGCGTGAGATGACTCTCAAAGCAAAGAATTTCCTGGCAAGTCACAAAAATCCTTACATCTGACACCTCCACTAACTTGTGCATCCATAAAGATGAAAGTTTCAAAAAGGGACTTGGTAATCTTGGTTTGGATTTTACATTTCAAAAAACAGAAGCAACTCAGAACTTTTTTTTTTTCCTGTTTTTGGGCAAACCTTACAAATAATCACCATGAAGCATACATTCTTTCCCACACAGGCAGACAGGTAGGATTCAACATTCTTTTAATCATAAAAATTTTCATCATTACTTACCCAGGACTATAGTTTTGGAAATCCGTGTTAAGGTCAAGACAATAACATTGGTAGAGTTTAATTTTAGTAAAATGTAACTGGTTTGGTGCAAAGACGCTGGACTAGGAACCACCTCCGGGTTCTAATCCTTGTGCCACCGGCCGGCTGCATGGCCTTGGGCAAGTCACGTCATTTCTTTAGGCCTCAGTTTCTCCATCTATAGAACTACAGGACCAGACTAAACTTCTAAGGTGTGTGTGTGTGTGTGTGTGTGTTTTCAAAATGTATTTTGTTTTTTTTGGTTGCACTTTTGGTAAAATCTATGGACTTCGTTACCATTTAGCAAGTTCACAAGGGTACAGAAGAGACAATAGCTGCTGTTTAGTAAGTTAGTACTACGTGCAGACACTGCTTTACGCTAATGTAAAACCTATAACAATTTGGTCCCTGCCGTTTCCTCACTGTAGTTAGGCTCATCGCCCCCATTTTGTTCGTTTCATCACTCTTTCTGATCATACACTACTTTTCAGCCACTTAAAAGAATTACCTCCACTTTAAAGAAGGCTGAGGCTCAGAGAGGTTACGTTTCCTTACAGATCACAAAGATTTTCTGTTCTGTGATTTCTAAAGTTAAATATTCAAATTCTGAAATTATGAAGTTTGAATTATCTGCTTTAGTAAATTA
Source organism: Pteronotus mesoamericanus (assembly GCF_021234165.1). Lineage (NCBI taxonomy): Eukaryota > Metazoa > Chordata > Mammalia > Chiroptera > Mormoopidae > Pteronotus > Pteronotus mesoamericanus. The sequence continues at coordinate 6,604,860 of NW_026555258.1, forward strand.
GTTATATGTATAATTACATATATAAATTTAACAGATCATGTCATGGACATGCAATTAAAACATCTATCAAAAATAACAGAAGAGGTCAGAGGTTAGTCCTCTGTGAAGCCTGGCCCGCCTGCCTAGCCTTTCCAGACGCCAGTGAGGGTCTAGGGGGGAGGGAAGGTTGTGGCCCAGGCCAGTCAGGGTCTGGCGGGGAGGGAAGGTCATGGCCCGGGGCAGGAAGCTGCTGCAGTTTTAGGCCATTATGTCACTTTTGCCTTGGTGGCTTTCAGGATTCTCAGGGAATGTCACTATGGTAACCAGGGCCTGGGCAGCTTGCTTCTGTACAGTGGAGGGTATGCCCTTGGCAGACGCTGTCTCCCTGCCCTTGGCTCTGTCTGGAGCCCCTCGGAGATACTTGTTATCAGTGTTTAGCCCCTTGAACATTCATTTGGAGCCTGGAACCATCCATAGGGGCCTCCCGCAGGAAGGGCCATGTGGCCCTAGAGTGTAAGGGAAACCCCTCCTGAAGCTGAACTCCCTCTGCAGCATCCTTGCCAGGGACATGTGTGATTGGCGGCTGATCTGCCATGACAGGGCGCTGAGGACCCCAGGCAGGCTGGTCCACCTGGATGGCAGAAAGTTTCATTTTATATTGAGCTGAAATCTGTCTTCTTGTCAAAATCTTTTTGTTTCTATATTCATCAAAAATGGATTATCTAAGCTTCTTATTGTTTTAGACACCAAGTACTTTTTGAATTAGAAACTTTAAAAAAGGAAGAGAGTGAGGGAGCATGTCCCTGAGAGAATGGCCCTAAACAACCAAGTGTCCTTGTTGATTCAGGGTAAGGCTGGAATTGTGATAGATACCGGCTGAAAGGAGATTCTTTCTGCGGTCACTGGATAGCCACAGAGCACTTAGGGATGCAGGGAGGGGATGAACCTATCATGCACGACTCACCCTCTGGCTGGCTGGTTCAGAAACTATTCCCTCTACTTGTCCTGAAAACAAGGGGTTAATCTTGTAAGGAAATGAAACTTTGCTACCCTCCTTGCTGAGGACACATTTATCAAAAGGGAGTTGACCAGCGGTCACCCGTCTTGGAAGTACTACAAGTCACACAAATAAAGACATTTGAAGGAGCAGCTACTCACTAACCATCCACTAGCAAGACGCCAGCATCAGTGGAGACCAGCAAGGCCTGGCCCCAGGGGTCTGCACACACGGCTTCGTGGGGGAAATTACTGTAGAAACACTGGGGCTCCCAAGGCTGCGAGGCGACACAAGCATCGGAACGTAAGTGCACCAGAAAGAAGACAGCACGGCCCATCCACGGACTGAACAGTACACCGCCTGAAACAGCAACACAGACCCCCGCCCGGCGGCTAGGTGGGCTCTGGGCTCGGCTTCCTTTCTCAAGGAGCCTCCTCTCAGATATGCATGCAATAGGGAAAGGGAGACGTCACATGTTTCTCACACCATCACCTGTCCCTGCATCGAAAATGTTCTTTAGGGCAATCGAAGGATTGGTGAGGGTTTTTTTGTTTTTTCGTTTTTTTTGTTTTTTTGTTTTTTTTTTAGCAAATGTTTTTCTTTAATACCTGGAAGTTGGACCAATTGATGCCTATCTTTTTTGGAGAATTCACTTTAGTTCACTGTAGAAGGAAGTCCTACATAACTCTCTTAAAAATGTGAGATTCCTGTGTTGCTGATTCAGCAAAATTATTAAAACATACACAATACAAGAAGTCGATACTGTCTTAACAGGAAAATGCTTATCGACCCATTCAAGGCTACATGACCCAAAAGAAAAAAATAACATGTTTGTAGGAATATGGCAAGAGTTGACGATGTAGCCTATTTATGTTCCCCTGCATGATGGATTCACACCTCATGAATCTTGTCCTTAGTTCCCATTTTGTTTCTGGCACAGAGAGTTGGCTCCCTTGCCCACTGCCTCAGAGCTGTGCATGATGCCTGGGGCTGGCAGGCCTTGCTTAGTGGGCTCTTAGTCCCACCGGAATTGTGGACATTTTCAACAGAACTGTTAACCTCCCTCCAAAGCATGGAGCTTGGCCTCAGAGGATAAAGAAGTTTCTGGAGATTCTCAGGGACAAGATGAAGTCTTACCTCTTCACTTTCACCCTCACTCAGATGTCCCACCAGGGCTGTCTGAGAGCTTGTATGCCCATGTCGTGTTTGTGCACACCCAGTGAACACACGCTCAGGTGCTCAAAGTAGAAGCGATGGCTCTAAGGTCACCTTCAAGGGTGCCATTTGGGATGAGGGCAAGTTCTGTTTTATCACTGTCTTAGAAAAGTCTGCTCTCCCTTTAAGAAACCCACGTGCCTCAAAATGAATATTCTAATTGTTAAAATGAGGCCTGGACTGTTCTGAAAATATCACATGAAGAATGTGAAGACATAACCCAATAAAGGGCTACATAAGGGCAGGTCATTAATTGAAATGGCATTTCCAGAAGAAGACTTCTGGAAATTCTGAGTTTGTGACTTATATAGAAGGAGAACATGAAAAAGCTAAGTTGATATAAAGGCCAATTAGGAGACAGACATAGACTTCGGAGCATTATAACAGTGAGACGGGAAACCAGCTCTCAGTAACAGTCTTCTCTGAGCTGAGGGCACAAGTTCAGGACACTTATGCAGAACAGGGTTCTTGGCCCAGATGATCTAGAGGATCCAGGGAGGCCTTGGGGTCTGTGAACCCAGAAATTGTATTCACAATGTTGTGCATGCGCCAAGTGTACATGGGGGGGGGGGGTGTGTGTGTGTGTGTGTGTGTGTGTTGCTTTCATGAATTCTCAAAGGGGCCGGGGACTCCAGAACGTGCCCCCGTACAGGAGGATGTCCTGTATGAAGTGTCAGAGCTACAGAGGCTCTGGTCTGAGGATGGGCGGCATCTGCTATTTCACTGAACTCCCTTCTGCATTGTGAGGGGCTTGTTCGGATTCTGCAGGGCAGGAATGTGGTCTCCAGGCCTCCCTGCCTAAGCACGGGATTGTTACCTCACTCCCTCTAAGAACAACAACACTGGATCAACAATGCTGGGTGCCTCGGAGGCTGACAAAGCCCATTCTTTGGAAACAGAACACTCTTGGGAACAGCATGTGGGACTCTGGCCTGTTCAGAGCCAACTGTATGAGAGTCCACAGGGCCCTCTATCTAGAGCAGCATTTCCCCAGTGATGGCCCGGGGCCCATGCTACGCTAGGAACTGATCCACAAGATGGAAGCTCTTTCTTTGTCGTTCACTGGTGAACAAGTTACCAGTCCACGGACTTTCATTTTTATTTATGCCTTGGAACTTCTTATAAAGAAAGTTACTAAATCTTACTGGAATTTGTTATTTATAAAGTGCTTGGCAAGCCTGCAAATTCTGCTACTGACATGAACCAGCAGACAGTGGGAATTCCTGCAACTCTGGGAAAGATGCTTTGCTGTCAGTCTTGTGTAAGGTGGGCTGTGGGTTTTTTGCATCCATTGTATTTTGAGCTCATCATTTTCCTGAAAACAGTGTGTAGGGTCTGTAGTGCCAGGTACAGGCCATCTATACCTTCCTCACTAAGGTCAATATATTCATAATTCTTTCACTTTTACCATGGACACTTCTCTAGTGATGTGCTAAAAATTTGTTCCATTTAACTAACTTACATATTCCGAACACAGACATAATAAAGTACAGGTATTGCTTTACAGTACAAAATCATGCAAATAGTAAGTTCATAATGCAATTTGGTTTCTTCCCCTCTTCTCTTCTTGATTACCACTTAGCCCTTTCTCCAGGTGGAAACAAGAATTTGCCAGTTGACTGAGTAAACTGTCCAGTAAGCAGTGGTTGCTCACTGCGCTCCTCTGACCGACAGCATCGGCGTCATCTGGGGATGTGTTACAACCACAAATGCTCAGGTCCACCCCGACCTCCTGGGTGGAAGCTCCCAGGGTGACTCGCTTGCACATGAAAGCTTGGAAGAACAGCCCCAGAACCTCGCTGTTTAGAGGGTGCCTGTGACCAGGGCACCACATGACACTTGTGAGAAATGCAGAATCCTGACCCCCTCCCGCCCCAGGGCCGCTGAGTCAGCATGAACCTGGTCAAGATGGCCCGGCGAGCTGTCTGCACCCAAGGCCTGGGGAGCACTGTGGGGCCCAGCCTTCCTGTTCAGGCCCAGTCCGCAGCTCTGCTCCCCGTGAGCGTGGAGAGACACGTGTGAATGGTGGGCGTAGGGAGGCTCATGCTCAATGCTACCCAGCTTTCCCTGGGCTTCCTTTGAGGGCTGTCTGACAACAGACGGGCTCTTCTTCCTCCTGCCCCACAAACCTCTTCCTAAGAATCTGAGTAACTTCACTGAAGACAAAGGACATTCACAGTTGAACTTGAAAGTATCATCAACTCACCTCTTTTCTGCAGATCCCTGAAGCCACCAAGCTGGACGGAGCATCCACTCTCACAATGGATTTCAGTTTTAGCGCCTTACAGAAGAGAGATCTCTTTTAAAGTGTGTTATCAGGCAGGAAAAGACAGCAGGATCAACAATTAAGATTTGAAATTAAAAAAAAAATTAAACAGGAGGAATTTCAGACGACAGTTTCGGGCCCCCGCACAGCCCTATCACTGAAGATAGGGACTGCAGTTGTCAGCCTCACAGGCTGACATTGTCCCAACCCAGTGACCCCAAATGCATTCTGTCATTTCCACCAATTGGTATATCAATACAGTGACTTCCAAACCATGAGTTTTGAAAACAACTGTTAGGCCCCTCCTGACACTGGGTGAATCGGAACATCTGCAGGTAGAGTCAGGTGTCTTTACCAAGGACCGATGCTGGGGGCCCCGGACACAGTGCATCTGTTTTGGGAAACAGTGACCTTTGCCTCTAAGCTCCTCTTGGTCACCCTGCCTCACTCCCTACTTTTGGGTTAGATCCTTCCCTGCAGCTGGCAGCTCGCTTTCTCTTCCCTCCTGTGACACGGGATCAAGGCAGAACGTGGCCATCTCTCAGAACCAAGAGATCCTAATGTCGTGTGGGAGCAAGGCAAAGGGGAAGTGATGACTGGCAGCTGCTTGGTTGTGGCGACTGCTTCCAAGCACTAGGGTGGAAATTCAGGGCTTCCGTGAGGACACGGCCACTCCGCTGCCTCCTTCCCCCAAACTGGCCGCCCACTCTGCAGAACGCTCCCGTAGGCAGGCAATGAATGGGCCGTGCTCCCCTGACCAGAGGGGGCCCAGCTGGGCCCGGCGGCCTCTTGCTTCCCGTTGGTTGCATCCCTCTCACTGACACCACATAGACCTGCGCCTGCGGGCTCATCAAAAATCCCACCCACAGTCCCCACGCCAGCCTGAGGGAGATCACACGCTCCTGCACGAGTGTGCAAACTAAATCCTCGGCAGGTTCGGATGGGACTCACACCTACGCGTCCTGCACAAGAGGTTTCAGACTACAACCCACCTGTCCTATTCTGACAAACTCAGCCTGGCGGGCCTCCTCCTTCTTCCGCGCTGACTTGGGTGACTCTGGCAAGACATCACTAAAAGACCGTCTGTTAAGCATGTTCTGAAAAAGAAACACACGTTACGAGTTCCACAAATGGTCTCCTTCTTTGGCTTCTCTGAAGGCACAAACCTATTTGTCCAAATGCTCCTGTTTCTGCATCCTGTACCCATTCGCTCACTCAGCATTTAGGAAGCCCCCCATCCCCGCCTTGTGCAGGGTCTGTGCCAGGTGCCGGGGGTGGAAGAGCCGCCAGGTGGACGGGCGGTGCCATGCGACGGCGGAGAGCGGGGCCTTCAAAGTCAAGCGAACCAGCGGCTGAAGAGCACCTTAAAGAGGGGCCAGTCTCCCTCCACAACCCCCCTTCTGCCTGTCCACCAGCTCTGTGGCACTGGCCGTGCAGAGTGATGCCACCAAGCGCAGCCACCTCCCGGAAGCACCCTCCAACACTCCAGGGACTGCTGCTCGGCACGCCTGCCCCAGCTACGCCTTGATTTCCACAGGCCCTGACTTTATGAAACCATCTTCCTGTGCGTGGAGAGCCACCGTCCCTCCTTGGCTGGGAACAAGGTGAGAGCGTCAGCCAGGGTGGCCCCAGTCCTGTCTTGACCGCAAGGATCAAGGCGACACCTATGCTCTTCTACCCAGCACTCTGTGCGAGGACCTGTGTCCTCCACGCAGACCCCACAGGAGGAAAGGGGCCCAAGGACGAGGGTTACCTTATGCACATCTGGCACCAAATCCTGGTGTAAGGATCGGATCAACATATCCAGCGTACGCCGACGTTTCTGGGCAAATGTTGGGGTTTCCAGAGTGGCTTTTTCACCATTAATTACTAAAACAGATCAAGTTATAAAGGGAGTTATAAATATTAATATGCTACTGAAGAACGTCCTCAAGGAAACTCCCCATAGTGAGTAGCACCCACCTTCCTAAAACGAGTATTTCCACTGGTCGTTCCTTCATGGAAGAAAGTTTAGAAACTCTCTAGCTTTCTTTATACAAACTCATGCGCAACAGGTATGTCTATCTGACCCTTCCCGCTGGACTGCAAGCTTCCTGAGCAGAGGGTATATATACCTCATTACCTGAAGACCTAACACCTGCCTACCTGCCCCCACCTACCACCCGCCCATTGCATCCGTTCGTCCTTCCACCCACCCGCCCATGCAACACTGGGGCCACACCACCAGGATGCCATTCGATGGGATTGAATATATACATTTGCTACATTCTGTTAGAAAAAATAACAATTGCCTAAGCAGAGCACAGCCTAATGGAAGTTTCTTCTGGGGAACAAAAAGCTAGTGGTTGAGGGGACTGGACACCAAGGGTCAATAAAGTGGACCTCATGGTCACATGTGCAGGCACAGAGCAGAGCAAAAAACGTGCAACACAGGCCAGTGGCCTGAGGCCAAGCTGATTTCAGGTTTGGGTCCCAGCTGGGCTGCTACCTGCTCATTCTTAAGCAAACTTTTTAGCGTCTTAGGGCCTTGCTTCTCTACCTTGTAAAACAGATGTAATGGCATTTCCTTGTAAGGGTCAATGTAAATTGTTAAATGGTATCAAACATAAGGAATGAGCACATTGCTAGGCATAGCAAACTGAATCAGTCCACTGTTAATGATTATTTTTCTCATACAGAGGTTCTGGAAGAAGGCACGCAGACTGGGAGGTGACTTGTTGGGGACAGGCATTTCCTGGCTGGATCTGCATATTGGAGACAAGCTGGGGTGTTTGGTTGGCCAGACATCTCTTAGGAATTCCTTACATTTCCTTAGGCATTTAACTATTTAAAGGAATTAAAATTTAAAGAAAAATGTAAAGGGATTCCTTAGGAAATTAAACTATGCGTGTCTAGTGTTTCCTCTTATTTTGTGAGTGGGAATATTTTTGTTTGAGGATATTTCCTCCTGAGTATCCCAGAAATATCCATTTTAAATGACTTGTTTTGGGCTGAATAAGGGATAAAAATCAATTTTTCTGTGGAAATGCCACTTACTGTTCTCTTGGAGTTTCCCCCTGGCCCACCTCCTCCTCCTAAAGCTGCATTGGGACTCAGAGACTTCTGATCGCTGACTTCTTCTATTGCTGCTCTCAGGCCTCCAGCCCCACCTGGTCCCTCCAGGCTCCATCCTCTGTGACGTCAATGCGCCCTTTCCTTAATCTTCCGCCTGTCTCCTCCCACTGCGTCTACTCTGCGAATCTCCAGCTGCGCCCTCCACGCCCTGCCACCCCACGCTTCTGAGGGTCGCCTGCTGGCTGGCTCCATCTAAGCCGATGGAGTCCACTGATGACGCGGGTCCTTAGCGCTGCTGCACAATGACCGCTTACCTCTGAGCCCCAGGTTGCAGGCCCCTTTCCCGAAGGTGAGTGGGAGTGGGGTGCAGACGAGGCCACAGGGGAAAGCCTGCACAACACCGCCAGGAAACTAAACACGTTTCACACGAGGAGTTAGCAACACAGAGTGGAACCAATGCCTGAACAACAATTCTTTCTTACATAGCATCCTGGGGGACTCGGAAGAAAGCTATTCTGATGTAGAACAAGTAGCAAAAACATTTCAAACCCGAACTTACATTTCACTAGCAAAAAGTCCCTGAATTCCTGGTGGTCTGTAAACACCGGTGGGGAGGGCAAAGGTGGGCCAAAGAGTGGCACGCTCTCTTCTGAAAATATCTTCAGCCTACGTAGAGAACATTTCAGGATTATTTGTTTTCTTCAGATGTCACCAACATTTGGACCTTAAATTTGTCCAGTTGCTCAAGTGATGTGTTGGGAATATTCACTCCATAGGAGCCTCGGGTGCCATGCAGCTTCCCACGTGCTTCAGGGCAGAGACCAAGTCTTCCTGTATCCTTTGTGGTCCAACCCCCCAGCCGTGGGCAAGGCCAGGCATTCCAGGGATAACAGCAACTCCACCACTGAGCACCCACTCATCCTGGGTATCGTACTTGGTATTTTAAGACACATGTTGATGGATTCTCACCAACATGCTAAGGTAGTATTGTTATCATCATTCTATCATTACCAGAGATGTGAAGATAACAAACACTTTTTTCAAAGCCTCAAAGTTAATAAATGACAGAGTTGGGGAGCTGGGATTCTATTTGGTTCTATTTGGCTCAAAGTTCATGTTCTTTTCACAACATCATGATACCCTTAACAGAGTAGTTTTTGAGGACAGATAAACAGGAAGGATGGAGCCTAGAAAAAGAGATACTCTGGTCAAGATCAAATATATCAAATGTGTGCGCATTGTAGATTACAATAAAATTCCAAACTAACCAGACCTGGGGTCTACTGCACAGAGCAACACTGTGTGGAATAAGTTTTTCCTGAGACGATGGCCTTGAAGAAAGTTCTCTAAGGTGAGGACACATCGAATCAAGCAAGAAATATCTCTATCAAGAGTCTCATAAAATGACTGCTAAATTAACAAGTAAACAAAGAATTAGAACAAACAGTTGATGATGACGTCAGTACTTACCTATAATTGTCATTTTGTTGATCATACCTCACTAAGGCAAAAATATCTGTGGCGATGGTTAAGGAAATTAATCAATAACCCCGATGCTCACAGTCAATGGCTTGTGCTTTGAAAATCCCTGGTGCAGAATCATCCTAGACCTGCCCTTTGTGGTCAGGCACTTGTCACCCTCAGGGTGACTTTTTTGAAAGAGACAGCCCAGGAAGACATAAGTTCACACTCTGTGTGTTCATCCTTTGGGGAAAGAGCTAAATTTCCAAATCTGTCAGAGAAGCAATATAAACAAAGCTACTAAGCAACGAAGAAGCCAACAAATTGAAAAGAGCAATTCTGTTGCCTGGAAATGCAAAGATCCCAGCAGGAGTTAGTCATAGATTTCATCTTACACATTTTGAAGAGAAAAGCAATTCAAATGTTCCCACTGCATGCACACCTTCCCTCTCTCTCCCTCTGGCTTTGATAGACTAAACAAACCAAAACAAACTCTGCAGCTGGCGGCAGCCTCTGGGTAGCCTCCACCTGGCTTGTGTCGGGCATGTGGCGCTAAAATAGCACTGAACCTCCAGCCTCCTTCCCCTTCTTCTTCTGGTTCCCCCTCCCAGCCATCGCCCTGCTCAGCTTTGCTTACTAGGGCTAAAAAGCCAACAGTCCCTCTAAGTGCTTCCCTATCTAGACTTGGTAGAAAAACCCTGCACTGAATCCCTGCTTGTCCCTCTCCAGACATGAATGTGCCAAGCCCCAAAGCTAAAATGCATCCATAACGGACATTCTAAAAAGAGCGAGCACCCCTCCGTCGCGTGACAGGCTGCCTCCCTCCCTGTCCTGCACTGGCTGGGAAGACGCTCTCTGTGGACCACTGCGGGCAGGGAATGCGAGTCCTATGCACCAGCCAACAGAGCAACTGTCCCCGTAAGCAGGGCTGAGGGCAGAAGCCATTCTTAGTGAAGGGCAGGTGCACTCCATTTTCCTCCTGGCCTCCATGGAATAAATTGGGCCGTTTTCAACTTTATAAAACTCCCATGCTATTTTGTTACATGACAATGAACAAGTCCAAGTGTGCAGAGCAACCTACTTCCGGATGCAATGAGTCTGAAGGGTCCTGTCTCCCAGCATTCTTACTGGAGTCTCCTGAAAGTGCCTATTAGTTGCCTTTTACTAATTATGTACAACCTGCAGAAGTAGCACCTTGCATCTCGCTGTCACGGTCTGTGGCCCAGAGCAACAGGGCCACACTGGGTGTTTGCTGGGCTGGCCAGCTCATGTCCCATGACTGTCTGGCTGAGCTTGGACATCACACAGAACTTCAGCAGGACTTTGCTGGCAAAGTGATCTGAACAGAAATTAGAGGATGCAGAGGGGAGTCAAATAAACGTATGATTAATTCTATCATTTCTCAAATGTTAAGAGCTGACAATGCAGCAGCTATTACTAGGGCTTAGAGTCAACAAAGAAACACTATTTTGGCTTTTTATCTTCATTTGCACGTTTCTCAGAGGATTCAACTACAATTCTTCTAGTTAATTTTTCATTGATGGATGGTAGGAAGTTTCCCTCATTTCACAGACTGACTGAGGAAAGAGAAGAGACTGTAGAAGTCCAGGACTGTCTGGGAATTACTCCATCCATTACTCCACTGGACGGAGAGAGAAGTGGGAACAACGCTGGGGAGAAGATCCCAAACGGTGGGCCTAAGATCTAGCGACACCACACAATCACAACACGCGAGTCAGCGACAGTGCTTGGTGGAGGGTCGTGCCAGGCCAGCGAGGCTGCCCAACATCTGGCTGCGCAGAGCGTTCGCCAAGGCCCAGGATACGTGTAAAATGGGAGCGGATCATGGAAGGCTTAAAGGCAGGAGAGGGTTCCTCCCCTTCCTGGAACACAATGGTGACGATGTCGTTCCCGATGTGGCGCTTCCTTTCCACCTGAATGTGAGCACAAATAACGTCACTGGGGAAGTTGCTCAAACATGGCACAGAGTTTCAAAACTAACACAGGACGACCTACCACGGCACTCACAGAGCCCAAGCTCCAGTCGCCTTTGACCGCTTGCCTCCCACATCTTACCAGCTGTCTCCGGACTCTGCTGCCCATCTCCCCCGCTTCCCTTCCAAATCAGGCCTGACTTCCTCCTTTCTGTCCTCTGCACAAGCCTCCTAACCAGGCTCCCTGCCTCCATTCTCTCCCACTTCACTTTTCTGAGCGTGTCCATCTTCATTTGTCATCTCGTTAGCCTGGCACTCAGTCCCCAAACAAGCGGCTCCTAAACGAGAGGCCTTACATCAGAATTCCCCAAGGTGTATTTTTAGAAATGCCTTAGTTTTGCAGCACAGATCTGGTGAAAACAAGGCCCTACCTGATCAGCCCCAGCTGACCTTCCAAAATGACCTACTAGGTGCGTGTCAGAAATTTCTTTCTGTAAAGGGCCAGGTAGTAAATATTTTCAGTTTTGTCAGATACATTATCTCTTTGCAACCACATAGATCCGCTGTTACAGTTCAAAAGCAGCTATAGGCCACAGGTAAGTGAGTGGCGTGGCTGTGTTCTGAGAACACTATCTTAAAATGCTAGATCTAGCCCACTGAGTCTGGGTCCCAGAGGGAGGTGTGGCTGGGGATATAATTGTGGGCGTCATTGCATATAAGAGCATTTACAGCTATGAGGCTGGATAAGAGCATGAAGCGGGTGAAGGAGTGAAGAGAGAGAACAGGACCAAGAACTGAGCCCTAGGCATGGCCATGCACAAAACGTGCTCAAGATCCAGAGCCCGCTCCCGGCGGAGCAAGGACTGGGTCCAGAGCTGGCTGACCACAGAGCCTCTGTTCTCATCCAGCACCGGATGCTGCTGTTGGGAGACCAGAGGGAGTCAGTGGCGCTGGGCACTGCAGGGTGTTAGAAGATGAGGCTCCAGGGAGGCAACATCTATGCTCCTCCCACGACCCCATTATGCCTGGTACAGGGATGGAGGAGGAGAGAGATGGCAGAGGTCATTGTAATGCCAGGACCTACAAAATCTTTGTAAAAGTTTGTTTCTTTACATTAGATTTGGGATGTGGCTCAGACTATTCCATTAGTATTCTGGATGTCAAAAAGCCACCGAGATTTTATGAGCCAGGGCAGCCTCTGACTTATTGACTGTGGACACCCCAGAGACCCTGACAGGTACAGAGGAGGGTCACAGCTCGCAGTCCTCTGCCCTCCCGTGCTGAGTCACTCTATCCTTCTGCTTTTCTTTTCCCTCTTCCCAGATGCAATGTCTTCCTGGCAATAGAGGCAAATGCACGGTTTTGATTTTCTTCATATCTACAGACACTGGGTGAGTAGAGGATCCTACTGGGAGCCAGGCAGGACATGGAACACAGCAGGTTCACCCGAGCACATTTCAGGGCTCCTGGAGGCTTCTGTTATGCCTTAATATGCTAACAGCCCCCTCAAAAGATAAGATTACAGAATGATCTCTACGTGCATGGCACCAGCGTGGGTAGCTCTCCCTTAGGCTTATTGAAAGCTCAGATACAGAGACTAAACGGCATCCCTAAACCGGTGCCTGAAGTTCAGCTCATCTGTTGTCACCTATGGTTTCTAATTCTATGAAACCATAACAACGCTTTCCGCACAGACAGGCCACTGGCTGATGGTCTACGTTCCCAGAATGCTGTGTTCACACATACCTGCTGTTTGTTCTCTTTGGAATATGGCAACATGGTGGAGACGTGAAACATGATCTCGTGCCCTTGGTATACGGTATAAACCGAATGTATCCCTGTGGTATCGTCTGTAAAAGACAAACATGCATTGAGTGGGCACAGAGAATGCTGGGACCGGGGCGGGGGGTCTCTATGTGCAGGCGACGGAACAGAGCACACAATCAGTGCAGTCCCAAAGATCATCCGCCCCCTGAGGGGAGGCGACACCATGGACCCTGCCTCCGCGGAGGACCCGCACTCCCTGTCTCAGCTGCTTGCTGTTGGTCACACACCTCACTTCCTGGAGCAGTGGACATTGTGAGAAGTCTGGGCTAAAAAGGACAGTGTGCTACAACCCCTTGCCTTCCAAATACTGCCAGCATCCAGGACAACATTAACACAAGATGACAGGCAAATAATGATCATGTCCATAAACAAAAGGATAGAACTGCCTACAAGGAAAATCAAGGGCTTTGGAATCAGCTGGACCTGGATTCAAGTTCTTATGAGCTATGTTCCTTTCGACAAGTCACCTCACCCTTCTGTGCACCTCAGTTCCTTCCTTTGAAAACGGAGATAAGAAATAATATGTAGCTCCCCAGGATGTCGACCAGGTTCTGCTTGCATAGTGCTTAGCAGAGTGCCTGGCGACAGCAAAGGCTGGATGGACGGCAGTCATGACCGTAATGGGCTGGGGGTTGGTGACAGGGAGGTGATTGGCAGGCGCTCCTGGATTCACCGCGGCACCCAAGGCTGGCTGGGCCAAGGCGGGCCTGACACCGCCGGCCGAAGGCTTCATCCCACAGCTGTCGGTTAAGCCGCTGTGCAGGTCTCTCATGCTGCCTACCCTTTCCGTGTTCTGAAGGGACGCCAACGTGGGCTCGTGGGGAGCTGAGGCTCCCAGGGGGTGAGGGGACCTGGATTTGAAGCCTGTGAAATTTAGGCCAAATGAGCTTCACATCACCTGCCTGGCTTACCTCAAGGACTGACTGGCAAGAGCGAATAAAACTAGAAACACTGTGCAATGAGAAGAGAGCCCAAGTGATTCCAAATTTAGGCTTGCAATCTTATTTACCTTCACCCCCTCAGCCAACTCCCCCCGCAAACACTGCTTCCCCTCAGGTGCTCCCAATACTGCTGCTGGGGCCCCCACCACCCCGCTGCCCAGGCTGGACACCCAGGTTTCCTCTGATTTTTCTCCTCTTTGTCCCCGTGTTCCGTCAGCCTCAGGTAGATCGCACTGGTTCTGGCTTTAAATCTGCTCTTGAACCAGTCCAACCCTCTTCCCTCCGACCGGCCCCGCTCAGCCATGGCAACCCCAGCCCTCCACCGCCCCTGGCTCACTCTCCGCACGGCAGCCATGTGTTCTGCTCCAAGGGTCATTCTGACCCCATCACGCCCCTACTTACAACCCTTTCATGACGTCAACCCCATTTAGAGTAAAATCCAGAATTGTTAGTGTGATCTCAAACTCCCTGTGGGATCACCGTCCCCCTTTCTCGGGTCCCTCCACTCTCCCCAGCTGGAACCATATTCTCCTAGTTTCTAGGACACATCATGCTCTTTCCTGACTCAGAAACTTCACAAATGTTCTCTGCATGGAATTCTCTCCCCCTCTCAACGACTTTCAAATTACGCCCACTCACCACTCCCTGGGGGAAGCCTTCTCTATCTAATCCCCCAGGGTAGTCAAATGCCCCGTGGCCCTGGGTACTTTTCCTTCTTAGTTCCTCCGAGTACTTAGGACTGAACCATTTGATAACTATCTGCTTAGTGTCTGTGTTGTCCACTGGACTACAAGCTCCTTGAGAGGCAGGGACCCTGTTGGTCTATCTGCTGCCTTCTTCCCGGAGCCTCACGTGGTCCTAGCATGCACAGGAGCTTGAGGGTAAGACCTGATGGGCAGACAGTGACTCCTGCCACACCTGGGGCTGTGAGGGCTGCTGAGTCTAGCAGAGCTCAAGGGAGCCACTAAATGTGACCAGTGACCCCACACCAGCCTAAGTGTGAAGCTCTAATCCCTTCTTGTCTTCTTTCCCCCATGTTGGGTATAAAGTCAAACAGAGATGAGGCCGATGACAAAAGTATGCAAATTACAGCAGAACAAATCCAGGGGCAAGCTTACTTTTGGTGTCGAGACCGCCGCGGTAGCCTGCCCAGCCCTTTAGAGTGATTGTGTCACCCAGGAGGTTTAAAAACTTTTGAAAAGCATCACTTCCGGTTTCTGCAGGAAGAGGGAAAAGTGTGAAGAAGGTATGGGATCGACAAATCCTTGTTTTCTAACTGAAGTCGCTTGGAAATGGACGAGGCTCTGCAGATGTGTGCAGTGGAAAGAGAATGGAGAAGTCACGCTTCCTTCTTCCATGACGCACGCAGAAGGGCCCGCGATTCCCGGGAACCCGAGGGCAGAGAACCAGAGTCAGACCGCCCGACCTTCCCCCCGCCAGGCTGGGATCACAGGGGTTTCGTCTTGCAAGATGAAGACATCATTACCATTTGCACTCATAATAAACAGGTATTGAACATGAACAGTGCTAAATAACAGGACAATGACACCATTCTATAATTCTCCTGACCCTGAAAATCACAGAGAAAAACCTTCCTCTGCTCCTGAGACCATGTTGAACCGACTTCTCCAAATCCCGTGTAATTTTCCAGTTAGACCACCTCGCCGGTGCCGGGACCTGGTACACATTAAAGTGACCAATAAATATTTACCAAATGAACGAAACTGGGCAACACCTGCCCTGTAAAATTTACCCCGGAAATCTACCCCACAATTTCATAAAACTACTGGCTGTTTCTTTGTATCAAAGACTCCAACTCAAGTGGCAAGTTCAGTTTGGATCGTGAAAACTGCAACAAAGCAGAAGAGGGTGTCTGTGAGCAGGAAGGAGGGGAGACACTCACCATTACTGAACATCTCGTCGTCGGTGAGCTGCCCGTCTTTGGCATAAAGAACCCCGAACTTGAAATTCACAGAGCCCTTACAACAGGACAAGAAAAGGTGGTGACTTTAATTTAGTCATCAAAGCACACAGTTATGAGACATGCTGGTCGTTATTTAGGAAAATGAAAATTCTGACGAATATTAAGAACAATCCTTCCTTTTTTTTCACATGTTTTAATAGCTCACACATGAAACTCAGTGCTTTTAGGTGACTTGGTCCGTTTGGAATGTCATTGCCAATGTGTCTGCAGGACGCCAGGCCCATTCTGCGGCCCAGCAGAGCTCGGGGTGAAGAGCCCACAGGGCCCGCAGGGCCCACAGGACTGGTGCCACTTCTGACCCACCCGTCAGCGATGGCCCAGGCCCCAAAACTCAACACAGCAGCTAGGCTGAAACCTCTGGACTCTTTTAGAAATAGAAATGGGCACTGCAGGCAATTTATTTGAAAAGCTCATTTCCTCCCGTTCTCAAAGATACTTAACCTCAAGAAGTGACAAAACCTGTCGGGGGAGGGACGACTAGGAAGTAGCTGGCATGTGTGTGCAGTGCAGTGCCCTCAGCTCTCAATGCTGGGCCCCAGTCGGCTCCTGCAGTGGTGACAGCTGCCCGGTGTAAGGTGACGGCTGCCACAGGAGACAGTGGGATGGTATCCGAGAGCTCCGTGTATTCTTTAGTTTTTCTTAAGCCAAGGAGTGGGTTTATAGGTCTTCATTATATTATTTTCTATACTTAAGAAAAAAATTTCTCGAAGTATTTCACAAGAAAGTAAACTCTAAGCTTGGAAGAGAATCAGCCTTTGCAGACTGTTTGACCCACCACTAGCTGGGGGGATCCTGATGAGCAGCTAAGGGGCAGACGAGGAGCAGAGGGGTTTAAAGCCCCGGCCAAGGCTGGGAGGCGGGAGGTGAAGGCAGGGTGCTGGGCTTCAGGACAGCTGGGTCCCCAAGAACTAAGGCTCTGAACATCAAGGGTCTCAGACATATTTCTGTTCCCAAAACACCTGAGGGACGGAGGCACACCCATCAGTAATAGTTGTTGTTTTTTTTAATCCTCACCCGAGGACATGTTTATTGATTTTAGAGAGAGGGGAAGGGAGGAAGAAAGAGAGAAACATTGATCAGTTGCCTCTCCTACATGTCCTGACCAGGGACTGAACATGCGACTTAGGTATGTGCCCTGACTGGGAATCGAACCAGTAACCTTTTGGTCTCCAGTACAATGCCCAACCCACTGAGCCACACTGGCCAGGGCAATAGTAGTTTTATGTCTAGTGATTTTCCATATAGGACAGAGACAAGGGTAGACCTGCACCTGTAGCTCTCCCTCAGCTACTTCTGTGCTGGCTCTTTCCCCTCCTGTGGGGTTCAGCTCAAGAGTCCCTTTTCCAGAGAGGCCTTCCCTGATCTCCTAGAATAAAGCCACCTGCCCCCACTGTTATTCGCCATCATAGCACCTTGCTTATTTCCTGAAAAGCACCATTCACACTCTGCCATGCTTTTATTATTACACTTGCAAATTTGTCCGTTTCTACCACGAGAACAAAGCCCTGGGAAGGAGGGCTTGGGCATGCCTTACTTCCCGCTGAGTCGGCAGGGCCCCCCACGGCACCGGGTACACCGAGAGGACTCATAAAGACTTGTGGCGGAATGGTGTGTGATCAATGAGAAGAGGGACGAAACCGGTCAGATTCACAACTGACTTTTCACAAGCTGCCTCCAAGCTAGTTTTTGGTAAATATCTTGGAATTTTCTCAGGGGTCTCCATCCACGTTAGGGTTCTGTACTTTCTAACTGCTCTGTTTGGGCAACATGACAGCAGTCACGTGTCTCCAACACTCTGGCACCTCTTCCATTCCCAGTAGCCCCTTAAAAAGCACCCAGAGTAGCTTGGGGCCTGACAGATGACACTCTTGGAATGACAGTGCCAGGACTGAAGCAGAAATTTTCAAACCTGACTAGGCACCGGACGCACTGGAAGGCTTGTTAAAATACAGAGTGCTGGCTGCATGCCTGGAGTTTCCAAGTCCATAGCTTGGGGATGGGGACCGAGAATGAGTATTTCTGACAAGTTCCTCGGTGATGCTGAGGCTGTGGTCCAGGGACCCACTTTGAGCCCCCCTGGACTAGAGCAAGAAACCAGCAGACCACCAGGAGGCCTGGGATCGGGCCCAGCCGATCTGACCACCAGCGAAGGGCAGCAGGTCTGGGTCATCACCAGAGCGAAGAGCCGCAAACGAACAGCCTGTTAGAACCATAAGGGACTCTGAGGTCCACCGATTCCACACTCAGTTTTATGACAGGACAACCGAAGCCAGGGGAAGGCCACACCTGCTCGAGGCTGGTGCTAAGTAAGCAGTTGGGCTGAGCTGGAAGCCGGGTCTCTGGTGCTCCTCCTAATGCCATGGCACGGTCTGCTCAGGATGGATCTGAGTCTAGTGAAGCCGAGTCACAAGCAGAAATGGGGGCCCGCTGCCGCCTGATCACTGGCCGAAGCTTGTGAAGGCTTTCTGGGGCCACCTTGTGACTGGCACCCTGCTAGGACCCCTCCTGCTTCAGGGGGGTGTGCCAGAGACTGGTGCTGCAGGGCCTTGTAAGACAGTAAGTCCTCACTTAGCATCGTCACAAGGTTCTTGGAAACAGTGACTTTAAGTGAAATGACTTATAATGAAACCTATTTTACCAGAGGTTAATAAATATAAACAAGAGATAACTTCCTACGGCATGTTTCTGGTCACAAAAACATCATCAAACTTCTAAATAAAGATCTAAAACTGCTCAAATATTAAACACTGAAATCAAGGTGAGCTATATATACATCTAAGAATGATGAATAAAAACAAAAAAGATCACTATTTTCCAACCAGTTGATTGCAGTTCAGGGTGGTGGGTGACCGGACCCCTTCCCTGCAGCACAGGGCACAAGGTGGGCACCAACCCTGGACGGGCGCCCTTCCATCAGAGGGCGCACCCCACACCCACTCAGGCCGGGACAGCGCAGACACGGCGGCTCGCCTCCCGGGCCCACCTCTGCGGTGTGGGAGGAAGCCAGAGAGCCCGAGGAAACCCGGGCAGGCACGGGGAGAGCCTCAGACTCCACACAGACTGTGGCCCCAGCCGAAACCGGCTGGGGTTTTTTTTCTCTCGTCGATGTTATAATAAAATGGAAAGAAACTCCGTTATTGGGGGCCCTGCTGTGCTTGAAATTACTTGCAGGGTCCCCTTTAGGTAATGTCACTTCTAGGCCTCCCAAGGGACGTCAGAGTCTACCAGAGTTTCCAGCTATCTCCAGAAATCAAGGTGGCACTGATCGTAATAAATTATATTTTTGGAGAAGATGGTTTTTAGGAGGCTCTTTCGGGAGGTGTAGTTTGATTTGGGGGTACCTGACCATCACAGATCATATTCTAACAGACCATTCACCCTAAAATCCTGAGGGCCTCATGAAGTCGCTAGTTACTGCTCTGGGGCTTGTGGGGCGGGAAGCAGCTCTCAGGGTCCTGGGTCCACAGCTGGGCCCCTGGAGGAAGGTGACTATGGAGGAGACCGCGGGGTCTGGTTTTCTCAGGACTTCAGTTCTGCTCAGACACTCCCCACAGAGATAATAAGGTCATACTTGTAATTCCTACTTACACAGGACTTCTCATTTTTTAAGTTCTAAACCTTATAATACAAAACCCAACATGATTATAAACCAATGTATAGTCACATTCCTGGGAATGAACAATATTCTAGGAATTACATTTCTTCTGAGGAAAGTGAAGTGTGAGGGGAAACTAAAGTCCCAAGGATCCCAGAAGAATCTTTTGGAATCAGAAATGCAGGCCTGCTCCTGGCTCCTTGGTAAGCTTTTTAGGCAATGCTGCCACATTTCTATGATTTACACAGAAGTTCGCCTAAAAGATGTTTCCATACATGTTTCACTGTCTCCGCATATGTTACAGCTTGGGACACCGCACTGTATCCTGGGGAGGGGCCCTCTCTGTGCAGGGACAAACGAGACCTGGACTTCAGGACCTGACAGCACTTCACCAAATAGAAAACCTTTTGGGAACGTCATTAGTGTTGTTTATCAAACTTCCCCTGCCTGTCTTCCCAGCTGTCAATGCATCAGTATGACAGGGCGGAGCTGGGGCAGAAGCTCCTGGTGGAGGGGCCGGCAGGGTTCAGCAAGAGTGCTTGGGCCGCGTGGCTCTCGGGGAAGTTCGCACCGCCAGGAACCAATACACTTTGGCATGTGTGTTTGTCGTATTCTGTATGAGTTACGTTGTAATGTGTGCTCTTGTTGCTCCAAGCAAATACCATCTTAATAAGGAAATAAAATTGAGAAAAAAGAGATCAGCTACTTATTTTTTAAAATTGGGGAGATCCAAAAAAAAATAGAGGTAGATATACATCAAACAGTCAACAGGGGCGCTTCGAGGGAGCGTAGAAGTAGGGAAGGGGGGAGCTTTCATGTTTTCCATTTATCAAGTTCTGCAGTGCTTGCCTGTCATGACAGGAATGGAGAGGAACCTTGCCTTGTTCATCGGTGTATCCCCAAAGCCTCAACCAGTGCATCGTACACACACAGTAAGAGCTCGGCAAATGTTTGTTCAATCAATGAACGAATGAATGGATATACATATAAATCTTTGTTTATAAAAACTGGGATTATATTATAAGTATTGCCTTGTGAAATTTTTCAGTACCTATTATGTCTTTTTTCAGTACCTATTATGTCATGGAAATGTTTCTATGCCAGTAGATAAAGGCCTACCTCATTCTTTTTAATGGCATCATAATATTTCATAATTCATGGGATCAGCGCATAATTCACTTACTCAGCCAACAACTGCTTAGTCTGTGCTCTGTCTGCACTGTGCTAGTACCTGGGCTATAGCAGTGAACAGAACTGTGTAAATGCCTCTTCTCAAGGTGCTTACATTCTGGTGGGGGCAACAGTAAAAATAAATAAGCGAGAACACATGTGTCAAGAAGAAAAACAAAGCAGTGCAGGACGGCCGAGGGTGAGAGGCGGCAGTGCCATGATACAGAGATCTGGAAGGCCTTTCTGATCAGAGAGCCTAATCAATGGGGGTGTGCCCCTGAGCACATCTGGGGAAAGATCATCCCAGCCGGGGGGGAGAGCAGGCTCTTCCTGCGAAGGTGGGAGAAGGAAGCCAGTCTGGACAGTGTGGCGTCGAGGGCTGGGAGGCAGCACGGGCCAGTGGCGCAGGCCCCAGCAGGCCATGAGGAGGATGCTGGGCTTCCCTTTGAGTGGCACGGGAAACCATTAGCGCTTTGGGCACAGGGATGGCCTGCTTTGCTGTATTTTACAAGGACCCTTTGGACACGATATGAAAACCAGAAGAGAGACGACGGGGGCAGGGAGACACTGTGGAGTCCAGGCTGGAGAGGGTGGCAGCAGTGTCCACGAATTAGCGTGGCCGTTAGCGGGAGCGTCAAGAAATGTTTGACTTAGGGATATATTTTGAAGCGGTGTCAACAGGATGTACCGCTGGATTAGCGACAGGGTATGAGCAAAAGAGAGGTGTTAGGATTTGCCCAAGTTTGGCCTGAATAACTGGACGAATGATATCGCCATTTACTGAGAGGTAGAGCTGGCCTGCACAAGCTATAATTCATTCACTCATGCCTATTTATGAATTGTAGATATTCCCTATGTTAGCTGTGTCCTTAGAAAATGGAATACATTTTTTTTTAACTGGGGAAAAAGGGACTAGAAACACATAGATAAATACAGCATTCTGTAAACCGAATGTGTAATGAAGTGCAAAAACACCCTACCTTTAGTGAAAATTAAAACCTTCACCCATACTACTCACGAGGTTAAAATTTGAATATATCCAAGCAGATTTAAGTAGCTTCATTGTTTTTATATCTTGGTAGCTGGCTGCAGAGAAAATTCCGAACTGCACCTTGACAAACCATATCAGGAAATAGACCCCCCACCTCCGCCCCCGCGCTGGCCTGGGGAGAGGTCCAGCTGAAAGGGAGGGGAGCGGGAGGGGGACTCTCGTTCATAAACACAGAGGCAGAACCAGAGGGGCAGGCAGCGCATCAAAGTACTTACCTCTTGTTCTTCAAGAACCAGCAGGTCCTGTCAAATAAAGTTCGAAAAGTCATGTCTGTGCTTAACAGGGAACATTTTATTCTGACTTTCTATGAAAGCCACACTTTAATCTACTGACGTTGACACCAGAAGTGCTTTTAAAATTCAAATATAGCTCTACAGGTTTTTGCAAGGCGCCTGGTCATCTCAGAATGTCCTATTAGACCACGATTACCTGGAAACAAAGATAGTGCCCAGCAACGGGAACAAAACCGAAGACACCCAGGTTCCTTTAGCCATTTAAAGCTAGCTTATCACGCACCGTTTCTGGTAGGATTCTGGCCAAGAAAAATGTCAATAGGGTATAACAACCAGAAACAGGTAAATAACATTTTAAAATAGCATCCACCACCTTCCCACTTGGTGGAAAGATGCCTTCTTTATAATGCAATTGGCTTATTTTCTGTTTACTTTTTGAATCCAGGGATTGGTAAGGACTCTTTCCCCTAAAACCGAAGCCTGTGGCTTAAGGCTTCCTCAAGGAAATCTACAGAAACAGAGGACAGGCGAGAAACCACTGCTGTTGAGTCACACACTCACGTGTACACACACACAGAGGATGGGGAAAGCTCGTGAATAGTTACTTGTTAGGGGAAAGAATGTCAGAACACGCACGGAGGGACAGCATGAACACCTTGTTATGGTATAAACAGGCAGAGGGCTGCCGCCCGTCTGTTAGTTGTCCAGTTATTTTGCGGGGAGAAAGCGGGGGAGGGTGACTGAGCAGAGACACACGGACTCAGCAGTGAGCTGCACAAAGAGGCAGGAGAGTGGCCTCTTGGGTTTGGGGCCCAGGGTCTGGAGGTCACACCCCGGCTCCCCCGGAGGAAAGGGTTAAGAATGGTAACCCGTACACCTGAAGCAATGAAGGTGCACTGGTATTGGCATATTTATAATTCTAATTTGTTTTAAAGTTTGCTATGAAAATTACAAATAAGCATAGCATAGCTTACAGTTGCTTAAAGTTGAACTTCACACATCTGCTTTTGCCTCACTTCCTTTTGGGGTTCAGTCAGGGTCCAAATACTATTTTAACCATTAAAGTGAAACAAAAGCTATGGGACTTCACAACGCTGTCTGTCTGAGGTGAGCTAAGTTGTGAGCCAATAGCTCTGTTTTACAAACTAATGGTCCTTTAAAGGTTCCCAAGAGAAGCCGGCTCATACTCCCACTGTCCGCGCTACTCCCGCGAAGGCAGCTTTGAGCAGGGCGCTTCTCTGCTGAGACTCTCCTGGCTCCTGGGCCTCCTGGGTGGAGTCCCAACCTACCCCTTCGGCTTTCCCCATCACCGGTCCTGGCGTCCCTGCCACACAGCTGGCGTACTACTAGCAATGGCCATGTTTCTGTGTTTCAGGGAGAGTCCCAAAGCTAAACTGATTGCAACAGCAAGACAAAGGTCTGGTCAACAGCTTTC
This sequence comes from Pteronotus mesoamericanus, assembly GCF_021234165.1. Classification (NCBI taxonomy): domain Eukaryota; kingdom Metazoa; phylum Chordata; class Mammalia; order Chiroptera; family Mormoopidae; genus Pteronotus; species Pteronotus mesoamericanus. The sequence goes on from NW_026555258.1 coordinate 6,628,002, forward strand.
TGATGGACCATTGCCTAGATTGTGACCCAGGTGTTTTTCTGCCAGTGCACACTGTTCTTTTTCAATAATGAAGTCCTAAGGAAATTGGACGACTTTCGGGCTACCCTCTGTCCTCTACGCTACCCAGCCCAGCCTCGTACCTGAGTTACAGCTCGATGAGCGCATTTCGTATTTTATTAATTAAAAAAATCCTCACATTCCACATAATTTACCATCACTCAGTAAAACAAATGGCTTTAGGCTGGTAAGAGCCTTCAGAACGCACACTTTTTGGCTCATGGATGAAGGACCGTATAGTCCAGCGGTGCCTTAGAATCACTCAAGGAACTTCTGAAAAATATAGATTCCTGGCCTGTACCTTGGACCCAGTATGTCAGAATCTCAGGTGTGAGTTCTGGCATGATGATGTTATCAAAGCTCCGCAGGTGACGCTGGCTGGTACCCTCGGCTGAGGGTCACTGATGACCTCAGTTCTTATATAACACTGATCCAATATACACAATTACGAGACATAAAGTTTCATTACCTTCTGTATCTCAGGATGAAAAATTTCCCTGGGGCCTTTCTCAAATTTGTCCAGATTCATGGCACTGAAAGAGAATGGACAGAATGAGGCACAGTGCAGTGGAAACTCAGCTAACGCGGAGCAAGTCTCAGTTCTGGGGGAAGCTAAATGCTTCTCCTCGAAAACCATGGACGGGCCTGGCCCACAGGAGATGCAAACCGACGAAGAAGGAATCAACGAACGACTGCGTGAACATATGACAGTAACCAGACAGCACGCTGTACTTGCCTTATGTAACTGCCCCCTAATGACACTCAGCTCAGAGAGGAAGCGGGGAATTGAGAGCATCTGTTTCAGGGAACCTTTACTGATCTTCCTGATTCTTACTTTTATTCCCTAAAACAGCGATTCATTGACATTTATGGAGCAATTAATGATAAAATGAAATGTAATTAAGATGACTTGATGTATCTTTCTCCTGCTGGTAATTCCTCAGCCACTTAGGGCAAAAGCCTGTCCTTAACAAGGTCATTGTTTTTCTTTGGAAGAGCAGCATGAATTTCCAGCGTGAATTTCCCGTAGCCTAAGCTCCGGGGGGGGGGGGGGGGGGGAGAAGGCAAACACAAGTAAATGGAATGGGTGGGGGGAAACACAAGGAAATGGAACCGATGGTCTCTAATCTAAGGCCCCCATAGTGGTCTGTGAGCAATAACAATAACAGCCAATACTATAGGGCACTTACTCACTCCAGGCGCCCTCCCTCGCTCAGTTTCTGTGAGGCAAGCACTGTTTTACCTCCATTTTAAAGACGAGGAGATTGAGGCTCAGTCCAGGGTAACAGAGCTGCTGAGTAGGAGGGACAAGATTTGAACTTGGGCTCAGCTTCTCCGACTCCATAACATTTATATTTTAATTTCCTTTTAAGTTTTCAAGTTTGTGATTATAACAAATGAAGAATAAACTCTTTTTTTCAACTGGCAGAAACTGTAGCAGCTTTCATTTTTCACATCTTTAAAACGAGTTCTTGGCGAAGCTTGCTCTGGCTGAGCGGTGGGCTGAGAGGTGAGGGCCCTACTCACATTACTCACTGAAATGATACCTGAGTGAAATTCCTTGTCTTTAAGTATAAAGAAGAAAGGAGCTGGAGGAACTTCTTATTAGGAAAAAAGATTCATAACAATCTTAAGCCACTATAATTCAAAGTGTTGCTTTGAAAGCGAGTTACCATTTAGAAACAGCAAGATATTTCTGTGCTCAACAAACAGGTTACCCTCCTCACAAGCACTTTCTGAAACTGGCCTTCAGGCTGAGGAGAAAAAGTCAAAGGCCCAGGGCAGAGAGGAGGCGGTCTGCAACTTGGAGACCAAATCAGGCTTGATAATAAGATACAACGCTTTTTAGGTCTTAATCTCAGTGCCTTTAATCAGCCAGATGAAATCCCAGCTGCCAGGGTCAAGTTTGTCACCCTAAGGGACCCTTTGGCAACTGGGAGTTGTAGCTGGGAACACAGCAAACACCGTTCCCTCCTACCACCTGGTCCACAGCTGAAGAAAGAGTGAGTCAGGCCCCTGGGATAAGCTCGCATGTCCCATGATAGGATGCTTGTGGGTCACAGCCACACCCTGGAGTCCCGTAAGCCTGGGTGGCAACTCCAGCTCCTTGGTTCACAGAGACTGAGATCTCCGTCAAGTGCCTTCACCTTGTCTTATGCTGAGGAGAGATGATAATAGATCTACTTTGCGGAGCTGGTTTAAAGATTCACTAAGAGAATGTTTGTAAAGTGCTTAGCACAGCACCTGACAAACAGAAGCTGCTGTTCCTGTGCTGGAATATTTTAGCAGGAGACAAAGCAACAGGCCCGCTCTGAGCGGTGGCATTCACAGGCGGGACTGCCACCCAACACGGGAGGGACCTGGAAGGGAGGGCAAAGGTGGGCTCACAAGGGGCAGCTGGGCGTGGAGCACCTATGAGCTCCACTCATGTAACTTTCTGTTCGGTGAGGAATAAGGACATTCTTCCCTGAGAAGCATTTGCTGACATAGAGTTTCTATTTCAGAGCAGAAAATGAAAGGAAGAAATATTTCCTGATTTTTTTTTTTAAACACAAAACCAAAGCACCTGCATGCCTGCAAGGAAAAAGGAAGCAGGCCACTCAGGCCTCCCTGACATGCTTACGGGCGACGCCCAAAATCGGTCAGACCTGGGAGGGCTCCAGCTCCCCGCACACTGGCGGTGCGACCCTGGCTGGCTCCGCAAGCCCCACTTCCTCCTCTATAGCATGGGGGTAGTGATGGTACCTGCCTTACAGGGTTGCTGTGAAGGTTACAGGAGCTCATACGTGTCAGGTGCCTAGGACACCATCTGGCACGTAGCCGAGGCTCAAGAGGTTAGAAAGCTAACAGGGCGACCACTGGAAAAAATATGCTGGGGGCTCCCGGGGTGGGGTTTCCGTCCGTTAGCACTCACCTTAAGATGGACTTCACGGAGAGAGTTTTGGTGGGGCTGTAGGGAAGGCATATTTTCTGGGTGCCCTGGAAAGTCAAAACACCAAATCAGTGAGGAGTTTGGTTATTTCCATCTCCAGAAGGGCCTTCCCTGCTCATTTAAAAGAAACCCATGTCCAGCCTTTCTCATTTGTCCTCAAGGGGCATGTATATGAATGAACACATTCTATGCTGGAAACATCTCACTCAGGCTCGACGGCATCTCCCGCTGCCCCCCACTCCCAGTGCTGACGGATTTCAGCACGATGGCACCGTTCAACGTCCGGACCGACGGCCTCCCGGGGCCGCAGGTGCTGTGGCGGGCAGGTGGGCCATCTGGACCAGGTGAGGAGGGGGCTTGGACTCTGAGCCAAGAGTCAGATCCGCCTCGAAGATCCTAAGAGGAAAACAGCCCCCACATGTTCAACGGGACCCAAATGTGACAATTCCCGGACATGCTGCACTAGAAATCGCCTCTTTCAAAAAGGTGCACGTAACGTGCACTTTTACATTTACCTGCGTTTACTTACTGCACATCTGTTTCCTCCTCTCTGAGGAAGGAAGTCAATGAGTGCTCACTGTGACTAACTCATAGAAAGTCCTCAAAAAATATTGGTTGAATGGAAGGGAATGAATGAAGGATCCATACAGTCTGAGTGGAGGAAAAATATAAATGGCCAACCCCATGAGCCCTGGGCTTCCTCTCCATGTAGGTAGTTCCTGAAAATGTCACCACCCCCTACGCAGGGGCTGGAGCCTCTGTCTCTGTTCCATACATTCTCCCTCAAGCTGCCCTTGGTTTCTCTGTAAAACTACCTTGGGAGTGTATGGTGGGAAGAAGAGGTAGACAAGATATGGGTGGAGCCAGGTCAGGTTCAAGACCCTCTTCCGGACAGGCTGACCTCTCACACAGGTGGCCGCAGGGGAGCGTCGTCGGGGGCTCGTGAAAAAGCAAGGCCACCGAAAACAACTCAGGCTTCAATGAGTGGGTTACGTGGAATTTGAAAAATGCCTATTTCTATCATAATATCCCTCTATAGTGTAAAAAATTTAAATATTTTAAATCTCTGTAATGCAAACTACAAGAAAAGAAAACCACCTCTCAACCAGATGTCCTTGGCTAGTAGAGGACCAGCCAAGCCCTTCCTGCCCATCTTCTCCCTTCTGTAGACGTCCTGAGTCGCTCTAATAAAAACACCTTCCAGTTCGATGTTTTCTAGTGGAGCCAAGTGCAGAGGCAACGTCAAGCCCGTGTGCATGCCAGGCAACACAAAGCGAGCACAGCGAGGACGCAGCGGCCATTGGCCCATGTACGGAGCCCGTGCGCCTGTGTGAGGGAACAGATGCTAGAAAGGATGCTGTGGTGATTATCTCTGAGTAGTTCAATTTCGATCCTCTTCTTTTTCACTTGTTATATTGTCTTGATGGAATTTTTATGAGGGTGAATCATTTTTTTAAAAAAAACCCTTTTCTTTGTGCTTAGAAGAAACACGGCCGAGATAATCAAGACTGTTTCAAGCAGGGTTCATGCCTCTGACAATTTCTCTGTTTCATAACAGAGTGTGAGCTCGCGGTGGGGGTGGGGGTGGGGAGGGGAGGGCGGTGAGTCATCCACTTCTTTGGATTGCCACAGGCTCCAGCTCTAGGTTTGGGCCAAAAGGGGCTTCGACACTGACCCCTGTGACATTGTTCCCTTAGATTCTTCAGAGCCTCTCTGCCCTGAGGCTGTCCCTGTCACTGGCAGCAATGGGGCTGAGGGAGGAGCTCAGGATGAAGGCACTGGCAGTTCTCAACAGAAGGGGACAGATACGCACTGTGCCCGGCCCTGGGCTGTTGCCTCCATGGTGGCCCTGACGTCTAAATCCTACCCCCTGACTTCTCAAATCCCAGCCCACAGTGACCCCCAGAGCAAGCCGCATTTGTCTTCTATCTGTGGTCTCTTTTGTCCCCCCACCCCACCCCCATTCTCTGTGAGGCTGGTTCCCTTTCATCCTGCAGGTCCCTTTCAATGTCACTTCCTCAGAAGGCTTTCCCTGAGCTGTCCCCTCTTCAGCAGGTCTCCCGTATCACTGTGTGACTTTGTTTCCTTCAGAGTGCTTGTTATAATTCCTGGTGTAACAGAGATGGTCCCTTGCAAATGAAAAAGGAAGCAAAAGTGTCCCCCTGCATTTGCTCCACTCTTTCTCCCCCGGTACCTGGCAGAGTCCCAGGTAAGGAGGGGGCATAACTGTTACCTCCTGAGGGAAGGACTGTGACATTGAGAAGATGTATTCCTGAATCCTCCCCCTTCCTGCCTTGGGAGAAGGAAGGAAGGAGGGAGATAGGAAAGCTAAGGGTTAGATGCAGGGTGCTTGGCCTCCCCATTCGGAGGGCAGGCCTTGAAGGGGTGGACAGGATGCTGCACACATATCACAGCAAGATCTGAGGGTACACAAGGACATCTGGGTGAGAGGCTCACTCCCCAGGGAAGCCTTCCACAGGGAATCTTAAGCCCAGGTAGAACCTGTCTAGACATGGTGAGGGGCAGTTACCCACAAGACAACGAGTTCACAATATGCAGTGACTTCACAAGGGCAAATGGCTGGGACTATGGATGTCAGGCATCAGAGATTTCCAGTGACCCCAAAAAGCCAGAGGGGACAAGCCACATCTCAGTGGTTGCTAGTTCAGAGACCAGAGTAGCCACCCCACAAGAGAAACCAGAAGGAACCCAGAGGACCCCACGGGGAACCAAGGTCCCCTCCTTCTGCCACCACAAGGTCTCATAAGCCCTCTTTCCAGTCACGCAGATATCTTCTTCAAACAGAGCGGGGAGGGGAAAGAACTCAAACAGACGGATTATTTGTCCAAAAGAGGCAGAGTAGGCCAAAGAGAATGTTTAAACCGGAAGAGACTAGAACACTGTAACCAGTAAACATTAAAAAGGTCGGGGGAGAGGCAGGAAACAACTTCCCTGGTGCAGAAGACAGGGGCTTTGGATAAAGGCGCTATTACGTCCCAGTAGGTGACCAATGAGGGAAGACTCTCATGCATGCACTTGAGAAAAGCTGACACACAGTTCTCCCACGGTATCTTTTAAAACACACTTTGCTTCAAGAACACCTATGCGGGTGGCAAGACTGACCCCAACCGTAGGGGCATGGGGAGGGGCCAAGAGCCAGGACTTCAGTCCCCAGTGAGACCTAACTCTACTTTACACCGGATTGTTGCCATAAACCTGCTGAAAAAAAGAAATGTCCGACACATTACACAGGAGTTCATATAGACAGAGGCAGCACCGCACACAAGTTAAGTGGTGATGAAACTCCACATGCAAGCCAGTTACTTACTGTTTTCCTCCAGAGAATTGCACGGTACTGAGGGACGCGCTGATTGTTTTGGTCCGAAAGGGTCACGGACAAGAAGAAGGGGCTCTTCTCTGCATCGTTTCCAATGTAATTCTGATGGACTGGAAAAGAAACAGGGTTAGTGCAGTGAAAACGCAGGCGGTCCTCCCCGTCCCTGGTGGTATGGGCCCTTCAGGTGGTGCCCGGCCCTTTGCACTCGGTCAGGGCAAAGCCACACCAAACCCAGCGTGAAACGGAACCTGGCCAATCACTCTGCCAATCATGCATTCCCATTCCTCTTGCCGGTGACTGGTTCAGGAATGACCGTGTAACCCAATTCTGGCCAATGAGACAGGAGCAGGAGTGTGTCACGGGGGTTCTGGGAAGGCTTCCTCACTCCTGAGGACGGCCTCCTCTGCGCTCTGGATGGTGGTGTGCAGGAGGGATGCCTGGAATTGCTGCAACCGTCTTGTGGCCCTGGGGAGGCCTGGCCTCGGTAGCCCCACAGAGCCGCTGACCCCACCAAGCCCGGAGCCTGCCCTCTCTGGGTTTCTTATTGTAGCCCTTGTTGTCTGAGCCTGAGAGCTGAAGACATCCCAACTCAGGGCACTGTTTTTCTCCAGTCATCGCTATGGTTTCCAAACATTTGGGAAGCTGACAACTTTCCACTGATTTTATTCTTTATATCAAAACATGCCTTGTCAAGTGGATTGAGTGTCTGCCTGTGAACCAAAGGGTTGCTGGTTTGATTCCCAGTCAAGGCACATGCCTGGGTTGCAGGCCAGGTCCCCAGTAGGGGGCACACAAGAGGCAACCACACAATGATGTTTCTCTCCCTTTCTTTTTCCCTCCTTTCTTCTCTCTCTGAAAGTAAACAAATAAAATCTTAAAAACAAAAACAAAGCCCAAAAACGTGTTGCCAAATAAGTGAACTTAGTATTGTACACTATCAGGTTTTTTAAAAAGTTACCATTTGGGTCTGATCACTCTTATTTTACAGCTCAAGCACCACGCCTTCTACAAACAAATGTTATTAGTCTTATAAGAAGTGTATCTAATTCATTTCCAATCCTGCAGTAGTGATCATCCTTCCATTTCTGTCGTGAACCACCCTCCTGTTTTCTGCCTTTCCATCTATGTTCACGTGAGCCCTTCATTTTGAATGTACTCGCTATTAATGACTGAGCTCCTGCTATGCACCGGGCATCAAGCTTAGTGTTTTTCCTGTGTATCTCACTGAAGCATCTGCCCAAACCTACCAGGTATGTACTAGTAATACCCTCACTTTACAGATAAGGAAATTAAGTCTCTGCTGGTTATGCAGAGAGTAACCAGTGTAAGATCCTGTGGTTAATAATTGCGGGGCCAGGCTTCAAACCCTTTCCTCAGCCTCCATGAAGGCAGGGGCCACGTCTGCCTTCGCCAATCCTGTGTCGGCCCCGGAGCTCACAGACCTATTTCTTTCCCTCACTGCCTTGAATTAAGTGTTCAAAACCCACTATAGATGGGGCACTTGCTAAGTCTAAAGCAGTTTTCCACCCTGAAAATTCTTTTTACGTTCCAAATCACTCATTCAGATCATCTAATTCCTCTTTGACTCCCCAGAGACAAAAACAACTGGCAAAAATAAATAAATAAATAAATAAATAAATAAATAAATAAATAAATAAACAAACAAACGCCTAGGGCTGAGACTCAATTGAAGCTTCAAATCTACAAAGCTTACTACTGAACCTGAAGTGAAATGCCATGATGTTTGTGTGCTCACACTGGTTAGTCTTACACATAGAGGGTACCAGAAATTACACCAACACTAATTTTTATTTTGAATATCCTCCCTTCCCAACCACCACACTAGCATAATTACCTTGTCCTAAAAAATACTTGAAATACCACCTGGTGTGATATTCTGGGTTCTCTAAGTGCACGTCTGTTCTTCTCCAAGTACCTGGCAGAGCGGTTGCATCCTGTAATAGAACAAAGTTGTGCAATTAAGAGGCTTATTTAGAAAGTAAACAAGAAGCTGACGATGAAACAGAGGCCAAAGAACCAGAAAAGTCATTGTTAAAAGTGTACAAACAGGGCTCTGTACAAACAGTTGCCATTAGAAAAGACACTCAGTCTAAATCCACATCATAGAAGCATCCTGCAGTGTGGGAAAAGGGACCAAGTGAACCAGTGAGTTCAGCTATTTCTACCTGAGCTTCAAGTTTCTCTCCTTTCTGGGCCCGATTCCACAGCACTATTTGGGAGTTGGCGCCCTCTAGAGGCGCACCCTTTGGTTCATCCCCCCTAAGGCCCATTTCTCCTGGAATCCATCTCCTCAGCCTCTTGGTCAAGTTCACATTCTTTGTAGAATTTTTAAAATGTATCATAATACAACTCAATTAATGTGGCCAATATAGATAAACAATGGATAGTCTGAATCCTCTGCCCAAAGATAATCATTGTTAACAGTTCAGTGTGGTTTCCTCTAATGTTTCTCCTACGGGTATAACCATATGTAATTTTGCCAAAATGGAACCATAATGAATATATAGTTTAAAACTGCACTGACATCTACATTGTGCAATGTGTTTAAGACAGACGTCTGGAACATACCTTTCTAATTTGGATGTGCCTCTAGTTATTTCCTTGATGTTTATGGTCAGGTTATCAGGTTGAAGAAGTTTCCTTCAATTCCAAGTTTACAAAGAGGCTTTTCTTAGGAATAAATATCAAATTTAACTGAAAGCTTTTTCGGGGAAGTTCTTGAGAAAATAGGTTAAGTGGGGGAAATCTCAGTAATGTAATGCATTCTCCCACTGGCTCTCCTGATGCTGAATGCTCTCAGCTACCTGGAGAGTGCCCTGCTCGCTCCCAGTGCAAAGGTTCTTCTGATGCTGTGGGATGTCAAACACTGATGGATGGATTGTGTTCGTCAGTGAGATGGAATTGTAGGTTTCTCTTCTGTATGTATCTCTGTCCTGCTTTCAGGCTTATATTACTTCATAAAGTGAACTGAGACGCTTTCTTTCTCATGGCTCTGGAAATACGGACACACACTGAGCGACCTCTACGTGCAGAGCACCAGGCAGAGCATTTAGCTCCCCTGTATGTCCACCCACGTCATGAGGCGGGTTCGCATTTACCCCCTACTTCCGATGAGCAAAGTAAGGCTTAGAGAGTATAAGTACGTTGTCTCTGGTTGTGGTTGCGGAGGTAGTAAGTAGTGGAGCTGAAATGGACATCAGTTCAATTTCATAGGTTTATTTATTTACTTTTTAAATCTTAGCCCTTACATCATCTTCTGTTCCCTTTTAAATGTTCTGCCTTTTTAATCTATCAGGGAGTGAAAAAATAGGTTAAAGTTTCTCAGTATTATTGTGCTTTTATTGGCTTTTCTTGAATTTCCAGCCATCAGCTATTGATATGTATAGTTGTATGTAAAAGCTGCAACAGCAAGAAGAGTGCAAGGGGCGCCTGGGAGCCCTTCCCAGATCCACCTCCTGTTAACACTTTATCTCACTGCTTTGTTTGCTCCTCTCTCTCCACACACGCATGCACACGTGTGTGCACACACACACAGAGTTTTCCCTCAAGCATTTAAGACTGCGGTACATAGAAGACAGTCCTTTATTCCTAAAGGCTTCAGTGTGTTTTTCCCAAGAACAGGGATCTCTTCTTACATAAGCACAATATAGCTTTATTAACTTTTGTGAATTCAACACCAACACAGTGTTTGAATCTACCGTCTTATGTTCCAATTTTGTCAATTGACTCAACAACAATTTCATGTAAAGCTTTCCCACCCTTCAGTACAGGATCATTTAGTGCCATGTCTCTTCAGATTCCCTTAATCTGGAACATTCTCACAGGCTTTCTGTGTCTTTCATATCATTGACATTTGTGGAGAACGTAGCACACCCCTGCCTCCTCTGTCTTAATAAAGCATTGCTCGTTTTGCATTTGTCTGATGGCCCCATGATCAGAGTCAGGCTCTGCACACTTGGTTGGAACACTACAAAAGTGACGCCAGCCTTCTCAGCTTATCATATTTCAAGACATCCATCTGTTCCTTATTGGTGATGCTAATATTATCACCTGTTCGAGACGTTGCCTCTTAGCTATGACCTTTTAGCGTAACTCAGGAAGGGCGGACAATTGGATTTCATTCCCTGTAGAATTTCTGGATGACTCATTATCAACAGCCATTCATTTATAACCATAAACCACCAGCAACACCGTCGGTCTGCAGTTCCTCCCACCATGCGACCCGGCCACTCACAGCGACACGTAACCCCGGGAGCTGCCACCAAGCCACAGGCCTCGGCTGGCTGGACACAGGTTTGGGGCAGCCAGGCAGCTGGCCTTACACAGCCGACCCAGCTGTGGTTGGTGTCGTGGTCCCAAGGCCCTGGATCCTGGGAAGCACCAGCAGAACCTGGAGAGGGGACTCTTAAGCCACCAGGATATTTAAGCCTCTCAAGCCTTCAATGCTCGCACGGCACAGAGATGTGTCCTTGATGTGGCACCAGCCCAGATCTCATCTTAGTGCTCCTACAATTGTTTAAATGTGTACTGTGGGCCAGCTCTGGGCTTCCGCAGGGTTTCTGTGGGTTGGGCCCTAGAACCTGCATGTTTAACTTGCACTCCAGGTGATTCTGAGGAGCCCTGAACTTTGACAACCATTGCTCTATATCAGGGGTTCTGAAAAAACTTGAGAGGATATGAACTTGGATGGGGAACCCCTCCTCCCCCCAAAAACCCTTTATTTTCCCCAGCTTCTAACTAAAATTGAGTATTTCATTCAATTATGAATACATGCAAAAACCTACGGTAGAATAAAAAGCTCTGATAACCATGTCATAAAAAATCACAGGTATTTTCAGAACTCATTATAGCAATTGCAGATTTACTGAAATATTGTTTATACTCTTCACTGTTCGGAATTACAATAGTTATGAGACTTGCTGCTAGATTTGTTATTTGATATATTAATTTAAAGATATGTATATTACAGTATCTTAAAAGTTGATAGTTAAAAAATCATTTTGATAACTATTTTTAAAATTTTTAAAATTATTTTTGTTATTCCATTACGGTTGTCCCACTTCTTCCCCCTCCCCCCCGCTGCCCAGCGCTCCGCCGCCCAGCCCTCCACCCGCTCCCACAGTCGGCGCCCACACTGCTGTCCACGGCCATGGGACACCCACACATTTTTTGACTGGTCCTTTCCCTTCTTTTCGGTAACTATTTCAATGCAACTGATTTCCTTTGTGGTCCTAGGCATTTTGTCTTGTGCCTTTAAAAACACGATTCTAAGGAGTCTACAGGCTTCCCAGACTGCCAAGGGGATTCAAAGGCATGGAAATGACCCCAGATTCTAGACTTTCTGTGGTGGCCCCCCTTACCTCCCCCAAAAGTGTGAACTGCCAACTGAAGAACAGAATAAGACAGCAGCTCAGAGTGACAGATGGCACTCTGGCCAGTGGCACGCCCATATCTCCATCCAATTAGGGGCTCTTTGTTAATGATCAAAAAGTTACCTATTTAACTTTTATCTCCACTGAATACTTAGCTAAAGTGGGAAAAAAGGCCAACACCAAAAAAGTTGTGAGTCTCGCAGGGCAAGACACTTCCTATCTCTTGTTAAAAGCACACATGATGAGGTGTAAAGACAAGAATATACACAGGAACTGACAAAGAAATGAAAACTAAGAAAAAAAAATAGGGGGGGGCGCCCTCCCCCCAGGACGCTGGAGGAATGCCCCTGAAAACGAGTTTGCATCTCTGACGACATGCAGTAGAAATGGACAGTCAAGGGCACAAATCTTCAGTGTGCATTTTAGGGGAAGAAAAATAACTTTCCTTCTACCCTTCTGAGTTCTTCTGGCTGGTCTAATCCAATTAGCATAAGACAGGTGAACAGGAGAAAACAATCAAATTTATTACATGTGTACATACAGGGGTTCCCTAAGACTCGGGGACCTGAGGTTTGTATGCAATTTTTTTTGTCCTCATCCGAGGGCATACTTATTGATTTCAGAGAGAGGGGAAGGGAGGGGGGACGGGGGGGGGGAGAGAGAGAGAGAGAGAGAGAGAGAGAAACATTGACATGGAAGAGAAACATTGATTGGTTGCCTCTCGAACACATCCCTACCAGGGACTGAACCCTCAACCAAGGCACGTACCCAGACCAGGAATCAAACCCACGGCCTTTTGATTCATGGGATGATGCTCCAATCAAGTGAGCCATACCAGCCAGGGCTTATTCGCCATTTTGAACTAAGGGGAAAGAGAGGGTAGTGACTTGGACTTCAAAGGGAAGGTAGGCAATTCACAGGCAGACTAGAAAGAGGGCCATTTGGTGAACAAACTCTTGCTGGGCCCCGGAAACAATGGGACAGAGAAGGCAATCTAACAAGGCAGCCCTCTAGGACCCTCCTGCCGCCCCTCCCTGGAGCAGGCTTTTCTCATTGAATTCCTCTGGGCAGGTAAGGGGGGGAGTAACAAGTTCTTCTTGAATCTTCTGTTTTCTTAAAAAATAACCAGCTGAAAAACATCAATATCCCCAAAAGGGCATATTTTAGGGTAGCAAAGCTCTGTTCCCCCTAAACAGCTAAGTAATTTTTAAAAATCTGTGTGCCGCCACTAGCTGGCACCCGGAAGGCCCCTCCGCTCATCCTCCCAGTCGGCGCGCATCCGCCCTCCCACAGGCCGCCAGCAGGCTGACTCTTGCACCGGTCCGCCTGCTTTGCCTGCTCCTGAACATCGCGGAATCAAGTCACGTGTGCGCTCGCTGAGCCAGGATTTCTGTCCTTCAACGTCCTGTCCACGACATTCACTCACGTTACTGGTACAGCAGGAGTTCACTTGTGTCTGTGGCCACGTGGCAGTCCACAGTATGGACACCTCAATTTATAGGCTGCGGCTCTTCAGTCGGTGGACATACGGACTGATTCCTGTTTTGGGTTACGACGAATACAGCCGCTCTGAACATTCTTGGGTCTGTCTTTTGGGGGACGTGGTCTCATGTCTGTTGGTATCACCCTGGGTCACGGGATGCAGATGTTCTGGTTTGTAGATACTGCCAACAGTTTTCTGAAGGGGATGCGCCAACGCGCTGCTGCCAAGAGAAATGAGTTGCTCCACATCCTCCACCAACTCTCAGCGTTTGGCCCTGTGTTTCAGCAGCTCTGGAGTGGGTGCAGCAGTACCTAATTGTGGTTTTAATTTTTCAATAAATCTTATTTAAGTGTGTCAGTTTTACAGGGGACTTCAGAGACACGGGAGGCTTGTCTGCAGCACTTCCCAGTGGCAGTGGCATAGAACACATTAATCGTTTGACATCAACCAGAAAATTAGAGGGAAATATCCCAATGAGCCCATTTTCCAGACAACTAAAGATTAACATTGCAAATGCCTGCACTTATTTTATACCCTTCTCAGTAATCATTTGCTAAAAGGAATCACAGGGGGCGTTGAGCCTGAATTACTCTGTGCTGCAGACACGCCTGGATGTGCCGAAGGGGTCCTGACCTCAAAATCCAGAACCTTTTCTGCATCGGACTCCACGGCCCCCAGAAGCTCCTTGTCACCTTTGTTGCCCTTGCTACCCCACTGACACTTGTGCGACGTGAAGGGGGAGACTGAATCTGGCCAAGATATTTTGAACTTGGTCAAAATCCACGTATTACACCCTCCTTTACTCTGAATGTTCTCTAACACTTGACTCTAAGCAGGCAGCCCACGCGACGCTCGGATGGCAGAGCGGGCCCACGGTTCTACACGACGCCTGCGAGTTCCAGAGTCTCGGCTAGAGCGAGTTAGATTAGTGAGCAGATGCACTTTAACTAACTTGACTTCAGTTTCCAGGTTAAATTGCTGTGAGAACGCTGGCAATGAAGAAGACAGATTTAAACAAAACAAAACAAAAAAACAACAAAAACTACAATCTTTTGAACTGTAGATATAAATATAAGCTTCATGAATAAAGTGAAATCACACAAAAATTAAAGTTCATTTCTATCCCGCACCCTCCATGCCCCAACCCACTTACTTTCCCTATAATGGCCATGCTGCTACCAGAGTGGCTTGGGTAGCCCTGAACCTCTTCATGCATTTACAAAGGTGTGCTTACTTTATACTTAAATGTACACACGACACATTCGCATTCATACACACACCCATATACATACACACATGTATACATAGATACACATTCATATGAGTATATACACATATGGTTTGTGTTCATAAACAAGACAAGCAGTATAGATATTATAGTAAAATCTGTTTTTTTTCACTAAAGAAAATATCTTACAGACATTGTTATGTTGGTACATATAGAGCTCTCTTGTTCTTTTTAAGAACTACAGTTTCATTTTTAAATTAAACACTTCAACTGAGTATACAATCCGTAAAGAGCCAAAAGGCCTTCCGAACTTCCCTGACCTCCCATTTCCTTCTCCACAAGAAGTTACTGTTAGACGCTCAGGTGTCCTTTGGGAAACTTTCTTGAATATCACCAAGCATGTTTATCGTTCTTTGCTGTTTTTACGGAAGTGGGATGATACTGTACCATCATTCTGGAACCTGCTTTTCTGCCTAACACTGTATCTTAAACATTTTTCTGCGGTTATTACATCTCTCTCCACGTCCCTTTCTAACAGCTGCTGAGCATTCCACTGTAGAAATGTATGATTGACATAATCACTCCTCTACTGATGGAAATGGAGGTGGCTTCCAGGTGTTTTTTTCTATTTTTAAATAATGCCACCATACACATCCTAACAGGAGAGCTGCTGGCTAAATGCTGTATGCATGTTTAATGACTGCTAATTGTCCTCCCAAAAGACTATGCTCATTTACATAGCCCAACAGTCTACAGAGAACCTGCCCCATGCTGAGGAAGACAGATTTGCAAAGAGCTGAAGGACTGTCCCCTGCTCTGCCACCTACTAATTGACACATATAAGTGAGCTGTAAGGGAGGTCTCCAGTGAGCCCTCTAGGGTCACACTCCTCTTAATTAACAACCAGAATGAGCGCACAGATGGCAGGAGAAGCACACGGTAATCTAAAGCTTCTCAGGGGGTGAGCTAATAGGCCAGGTGACAGAATCAAGATGTCAAAAAAACTTGACAACCAGCAATTATGGGACACACTAAGGAGATTTGATTCAGTGTGGACAATGCAACACCCTACACTTGTACAAATACAAACTACAGGTACAAAGTACAAGGTGTCGAAGGGCGGCTGCCACAAAGCAGGAGTTTGTGTGAAGCAGGGATTTGTACCCATTCTACCCACGAGGAAATGGAGGCTCACAGAAGCTGTCATAAACGGGTAAGTGGCAGAGCTGAGATCTAAAGCCCAGCTGTGTTTGGCCCCAAAATTGTCCTCACTATACCACAATGTTGCTTCACAGCTAAGTGACAGTGCCAGTGAAAATGGATCAAATTCCCAGGACCCACTGAAGCAGGTCAGTCTGAGAGGAGACCCACCCCATTCCACACTAAGCTGGGACCCAAAGGACATGGAAGGGGAGGGGAGCCAGAAGAGCCCACTCCACCCAAAGACAGCGGGAGGCTGCCGTGGGCCGAGCAGGCACCGTGCGGGCTGATGGGAGCATTTCTCACCGCCAGCCGGTCTCCATGGAACTCTGTGCCTCCTTTCTCTATCACTTGGGTCATTTAAAAAGTCTTGAGCTGGGAATTTAGTTTAAAGGCATCTGGAAGAAGTGAATGCAAATCTTCCCTCTGAGTCTGACACCATTTCTGATACGCCTACCCCGCACAGCGCCAGGCAATCCCCTGACACCAGCTAGGCGTCCTCCTGTTCGACTCAATCCCAACACCATCTGCCTGAAGCGTGAACAGCGCACAGTCAGGCGGCCGAGCACATGGAGAATCACGGCACCCCAGGAGCGCGCACCAGGAGGAAATGCAGGCGGCAGGTAGAGAGTCGCAGCAAACTCCGCGTGTGGAGTTAGCAGCCAGAGGACAAAACCATGATACTGACAGGGTTTAAAAAATAAATGCAAATTCAACACTTGAAGATAATGTCAACAATAACTACAAAAAATGACCAAGCAACCTTGGATTGGGCAGTGGTTTCTTAGCTGGCACATGAGAACACAGGCAAGAAAAGGGAAAACAGACAAAGTAGACATCATCAAATTTAAAACCCTTTGTGCTTCACAGGATTCCGTCAAGCAAATGAAAAGACAACCTTCACAATGAGAGGAGATTTCTGCAAATCATGTATCTGATAAGGGTCTGGAATCCATACTATATAGAGAAGTCTTAAAATTCAGTAATAAAAGGGAAAAGAACCTAATAGTGAATCTGTTCTGCACTTTGTTTGTTCACAGGTTTGAAAGTTTTTAAGCAGCTGTCTGGAATCTTCATATGCACTAACTGCTTTCACTAACCCACAGCAAACCAGCTTTTTGTTTGTTTGTTTTCCTCGAGTCTCGGATTCCTTCCGAAGCTTTTAACTGAAGACCATCCATCGGAAACACAGCCAGCACGCTCCAGTGGAGTACTCATGCTCAGTGTCTTTGGCATAAGTGAGATTTAAAACCATATTTGAGCCTCGATTGCATGTTTCCATCCCAGGACTGTGTTTTGAATACAACAGCCCACGGCGATTTGTGAAATCAACCACTCTCCCAAATGGTTCCAAAGCTGTTGCATGACCTGCCCATGGCCATGCTGCTGGTGAGCTATGGAGCCACAACAAGCCGAGGCAGGCTGACTCTAGAGCCACCCCTGACCACCATGCTCCACATGTGACTTCTGATCCCTGACAGGGTCTCAGAACATATCCTCTCATGGGGCAGGCCCAGGTGACATCACCGGCTGAGGACTGTTTGATCATCAGAGTGTGGTGACCTAGGACCTCACTCCAAGGCTCCATTCCTATCTGTCCTGGGAGTGTGGCTGTCCTTCGGAAAAGGGGCCGGCAGGGGCTGAGCCACACGAATGTGGGTGGGAAGCCCAGGTGGTGCGTTCATTTCAGGCTGGGCAGCGGGTCTGCAAAGTTTTGGAAGCAGAAGGATACCTGGAGGTTCAGCAACCTCTGGGTCTCTGGTACTTAGGCTCTCAAAGCAGGAACTCAGCATGGCGGCTGCTGCCTTCCTAGCCTTCCGAACACTAGGAAATGAAGCCTAGACGCTCCTGCTCCTGACTTCGCTCCAGGGAAGCCCTGCGCTGCCTGAGCCTGTGGTGGTCAGACCATCTCATCTCAGGAGCCGGACCATTTGTGGGGGGCTGTTTTCAAGCTTCAGGAGCAAACTTTCCTGGGAGCTCCTTCTGCTAGGTGGGTCAGCTGACATCATTCTGGACAGGAAGTATGTGGACACCTATTCAGAGGTCCAGCCCAAGATGGAGCCGCACCCTCTGCCTCACAGAACAATGGCAGGAGTACACATCTGGAAAATGGGTATGCTAAGTCCAGGCAAAGGCAAAGACAAGCAACGGCTTCCCCGATGCTGTGTCCTTCTGAGTTAAATCTACAGCCCTTCACCAGAAATCTGATCAAGGGGCGGTCAGGTGGGTGAGCCTGTCTGTAAGGCACTAGTTACGGTAACAACTACAACCATTATTGCTGTTACAGCCATCGCTTGTTAAACGCTTACTATATACTGCATAGTAAAAAAACTGCATAGTGCTAGCAGTTTTTTAAGCTTAGCCCATAGAACCCTCTCCATCACCCCGAGACAGTTTCCATTGCACAGGTGAGGGAACCGAGTCTCAGAAAGGCTGGGCTACTTGCCCAGGTCCTGCCGCCAGAAGGTGGGGGGCTGGAACTCAAGCCCAGGCTTGTCCAAAGCTGGGGTGTGCTGACACGCCGTGATGAGCAACCTCTCAAAGCAGCAGCAAGGAAGAAAAAAACTGGGGGAACTCACTGCTCTCTGCAGTTCTGGGGGGAGACTCCAAGAGACAAAGTGGGGAGGGGAGTTTCAAAGAAGAAAGGAAAGCAGGGCAGGTCCCTGTGGCCTGGCCAGGCAGACAAGGGAGCCCAGAATGAGGGCTTGGGCCCAAGGACAGGCCTCCTTTCGTGGTGTCTTCTGTGAATACAGGCGACATTTTGTAATCACAGCGATCCTTTGAACCTCTCTCCTGGACCCCAACTGCTCATAGGGCAGTGATGGGGTGACCAGCCTGGGGCCTTTCACAAAGGGTGTCATGGCTGGGACTAGTCTTTGGTCCCATCTCGTGTGTCTACCTGGTTTCATGACAGGTATTTTAAAGGGTATGTGTCGCCCGATTAATAGCACCTTTCACACAAAGAACAACGTCAGATTTGCTTCAAGTGGCGTTCTGGGGCACTCTATTCCCCGCCTCCCCAGGCCCTGGCCTCCATTCTGGCAAGTCGGGGCTCACACACCATTCAGCACCGTATCACATAACCGTGTGCTTGGTGACAATACAGGGCCTGGGAGGCCTCCTTACCTCGTCAGAAGAGCCATTCTCCACTCGGAATCGTCCAGCCCTTTGGATGGCTCCGTCAGCGTCACTGGAAATAAGCTGGGGACAAGAGAGTGCACGGTTAGGTAGCTGGGTCACCATTTGCGATTCCTCCTATCTGAAGCCGTCCTCTAAGTGAGCCACATCAGACAGCAGCGATGGACCCTGCCTAGAAGCTAAAGGTCTTTTTGAAGCTTGCTCGACCGAGTCCTCACATGGTTGGCCCCGGCCTTTAGGAACATCTAACTCGCAGGAGTGGAAAACAAGAGCGTCAGTTCTAAATGTGAACGGGTTCCAATAATGAAAAAAATCAAGGCGGTGCTCTCTGGAAAAAGAACCTCAATACACGTCACATGTGGGCAAGTGCAGCTCACAGATGGCAAAACCGGAAGCCAAGTCTCAAGTTCAGCCGCCTGCACAGGAAAGTCTAAAACACAATCCACGGCTGGCATGAAGTCAAGGCTCTGCTAACATCGCAGAAAGCTCCTGAGCCTCGTTCAATTTGAAACAGTTTCCAAAAGGCCGACTAGCCTCCGGCCAAGGCAGGCAGGCTGTGTTCCAGGCCTTGCAAGGCGGCTCGCGCACATGGCCGTCCAGGGGCTCGCTGCTGGAGAGCGGGGAGCGGAAAGGAGGTCAGGGCGCATCGGTTCTAAAATTCGCCACTGAGGATTGCACTTATTGTCTCCCAAACCTTCTAGATTGGCCAGGAGCAACTTGCAAAAATGACATCTTTCTTTTTTAAACCTGATTCTGCCCACAGTTTACAGCAAAGATCTGCCAACAGCTTCCACATCCCAGATTCATTCGGACACAGCTGCCCACAGGGTCCCTTCTCGCCATTCCAACCCCAGGCCGACCCAGTCCAACGATACACGATTTCTTCAGAAAGCCTGTCATCTCGTTTTCACTTGTGTTGAGAGATATGAAGGCATGAAAACGGAAAAATTTCAGGGAAGAACAAATTTTCCCACAGAAAATTATTTGAGCAAGGTTGATAGATTTTTCCATGATAAATATAAAAATAACAGTGTCTAATATTTACTGAGTGCTTCTATGTTGCCATGAACTTTTCCAGCCTTAACATCACCTCATTTAATTCTCTTAATAACAACATAAAGCAGGTTTCATTGTTATTCTCACTTACATATGAGGAAACGGAGGCAGAGAAAGGTAAAAATAACTCGCCTTGGTCACATAACTGGTACGTGGTGGGCCTGGGATGCAGTCAGACTCTAGAAACCCACTACCTCGCCCAACCGCTAGCCTACCTAACCAGCCTCCATGGAATATCTGTGATGAAGCCCGGTTTGCATACCTGATCTAAATTTATCTTGTAAATATTTTTTAAAAAACAAATAAAAAGACTTGTACAAGTGTTTAGCTATTTGCGGCATCAGATCATTCCACAGCTGCCACACTAGAGGTGAGCAATCGAGGCTGTGTAGTAAAGCACTTACCTTGCCCCAGGGACAGGTTGGCCTTGGCTCCTAGGAGGTGACCTCTAAGCCCTGGGATGCCCTTGCCTGAGTGACTGTTCACCTGGGGACTTTGAGTCACATGGGAGAGCGACGTGATTTATAATGGGGGCTTTGGTTCACACCGCATCAGGTCTACCTCTGGACACAGAGCCTCAGGGGAGCCTCCCTGGCTGGCGGTGCTCCCTGTGTATGGCCACGGGTTGCTCCAGGAGGACCTACCGCTGCCCAGGACCCCACAGCACTGCATTTGGAGTTTGCTCTCCTGCACACTGTCCCATATGCCGGTTCCCTGGGCTGATTCTCATCTGTATCCTTTCTCTGTAATAAACTGGAAGTGAGCCTAACAGCTCTCAGTAAGTGCTGTGAGTCTCTTAGCGAATTACGGACCCCGAGAGTGGCCTTGGGGACCCCCGAACTCTGCAGCTGGTGTCAGCAGTGTGGGATCTTGTGGGCTGGTTTGTGTCTAAAGTTCAAGAGCAAGATGAATTGAGGTCTCCTGGGGTTACTGCCAAGTTCACAGGGGAAGCACAGAAGATGCAGTGTTAATTTCTTCTTTGCTTGTGAGGGAATAGCAGATAGATTTCCAGTGAAGTGTTACTGGTACAGACTGCCTCCAGGGCTTTGGGGGAAGCATTTGGAGGTCACATCTGGACTTGGGGAGGAAAAGAGCTGCAATCAATTAATAACACCTGACACTGGTATATGAGAAGAGGGCGATGCCTGCCCCTTGACCCCCGGATTATGGGTTGGTAGCTCTAGTCCTCCCTACGGCTTGTCTCGTCCGGGACTCAAAGGCTTGGCAGAAACGCTGGCTCGTCATGCAGTGATTCACTCAGGATATACAAACTAAATGTCTACCAGAACTACGCTTCAGACACTGCCGGGCAAAGGCAGCAGTGTCCTTTGCCTTTGCTGAGATTAGAACAAGAAGCTTATTGCTCATCTAGCTTGAAAGGTTCCAGAAGAAGAAAGGAAGGGCATGTTTAGTGATTTGATGGTTAGAAGGTGCTTAGATCCCTCTGCTCACCAAACCCGCAGACCCTGAACTCAGACCTCAGGCCAACCTGTTTAACTCCATCACGTTTACCATCTCCACCATCGCCACCTTCATCCAAGTCACTGTCACTGCTCACCTGGACGACTGCAGTTGCCTCCTAACCGGTCCATACATCCACCCCCACTGCTTCTCTCCCACCCACTCCTCACACCACAGCCTGGGTGATTCCGGCGAGTTGGAAATCTGACCGCCCCACGGTCCGGTCTATCCCAGCCCCTGGCTCCGCCCCTCCAGAGGACGTGCACACATCACTCCCTTGCCTGGGGTGCCCTCTTCTGCAACCCTCCCCTGGCGAAGGCCTGCCTGTCATGCAATCTCACCACAGTCCCCATCACAGGGGATGTCCCTGACCTCAGGGCCTGGGAAAGGAGCCACTGTAAGTTCTGGAGCGTCCTTGGAGCTGTGATTCCATTTCTTTGTCAATTGCTCCCTTCACGCCTGCCTCTCCTCATGCACTCCCTCTACTCCCCATGAGCAGCTCCACATAGGCAGGGACTATGTTTCTTCTCACCACCGCCTGCCCCCTCCCAGCCAAGCACACTGCCTGACACAGCACAGATGTTCGTGAAGTATTTACCAAATAAGAAATACGTAAAGAGATGAGGGAAAATTCCTATTGAAATGACCAAAGGAATACAGACCTGGGTTAAGATCTCTGCCAGTCCTGGACACCAGAGAAAGTTCATTACTCACATGAGAAACAAAATGAAGGACGGGCCGAGACCCATCCTGAGCCACACGTGCCAGGGCCCAGCAGCCTGAGAGGTGGCTTCATCGCACCCGGCAGGGCCTGCGCAGGGAGAGTGGGTGTCGGGGCGGTGGGTGGGAAGGCTACCTCCAGTGGCACTGGGGAAGTGACCGGGCTGGCACGCAGAATGGCAGCCCCACCCCTGCCACTGGCTCTGGCCGCCTGCTCTGTGCAGCAGAGGGAGCCGGCTGGTGTGGGGCGGGGTGTGGGGAGCGGGGCGGGGGCGGGTGGTGGGGGCTCGTGCACCAGCCAGTGTGAGTTCCTCCAGCAAATGGGTGGGGGGCGGGGTGAGAAATAATGCTACAGGGAAAAGTCCTTTCAACACAGCCAAGAAGCTGTTCCTACCAGTAGTTTTCCTTCTATTATGCTCATACACCTCTGGTCCGGCCAAATAAAACTATAAAAAATTATGAACTCCTCCTTTTGTTGGAGGGAGATTTGGCTCAAGAATGGCACAAAGTCTCCTAGAACCCATCTCAAAGGCCAATGCCATATTACCTAGAATTTACTCCCCCACCTCTCTCTGTGGTACAGAGTCCTGGCTGCCACCAAAATCCATGCTCACCCTCTCCCACGGTAGCCAGACTGGCTGGGCACATGCCGAGGCCACACTTTCCTCCAGGGGGCTGTTCCGCCTAACACTTTCCACTTGAAGGTGGGTCAAATCTCCAGGCGGCCTGTGGAGATCTTGGCCCTTTGAGGAGGGCTGCTGCCCCCCCCCTCCACCTTCCCTCCCCTTGCTACAGCCTCAGTGACCCAGAGACCCAGAAGCCCACAGTGAAGTCCATTCGTGAGTCCTGGAATGTGCGAGGCAGAATGAGAGGCAGAGCCGCCCATGGATTTGGACTGTCTGGCTAGGTGGGACAGTGAATAAGCCTGTTCTTAACTGCAATTTGATGTTCTAAGCCAACTAATATACCCTCTAAGGAAGAACAAAGCAAAAAAAAAAATCATTGAACCTGTGACAAGTCCATAATTTAAAGTGTGGAAACTGATCTGAGGTATTAGAGCAGATGTTCTTTGAAACAAATTTACTGCAAAAGCACAAGGAAATTTCAGGCAATGGCTAATTATTGTAATAATTTGGGAGGATATTCGATCTATGAAATGGAACAACGTGTGATCCGCTTTCAAGATGCAAAGCGTGGTTTCTGAATTTTAGAAATGTAGATCACATTTCCCACTGAGCACGCTGAACCAAAAATTAGATACTCAGAAGAAAATGTTCCCAAAAGAGTAAATTGGAAAACCGGTTTGTAGACTGGCCTGAAAGGTTTAGAAACAAAGTAGAGAGCAAGGCTGGCTGAGATGGCTGGCCTGTGAAGCCACAGGGAGGGGGGACTGGCCACGTCCTTTGTTCTTCCTCCGGAGGCGCTAGGAGGGGCTCCCACTCGCGCTCTGACCTTTGCAAACACCTGCCTGCCCGAGAGAGTTCAGGAAGATGGTTTTTAATCTGATCCAGCCAGATCTGCCCTCCTGAGGACCGCGTGAGGGAGGGGGCAAAATGGGGATGTGGGAAAAGTGGAACCTGGGACCCCCTAGAGGTCAACAGGGAGAACAGCACGGACATTCCAACGAAGATGAGTGGGTGCCATACCTTTAAAAGAAAAATAAGCCTCAAAGATCGGGAATGTAAATAAAATCTAACCACCAGCAAGAGACATATTAAATACAATAAAACAATCATAGAAAAGAAAGGCAAAGCAAAAAATTTCCATGGTGAGTAGGAATGAAAAGAAAATGATGAGGGAATAATAAAATCACATGGTAGAACTTAGAAAAATGGCCAATTAAAAAAAGTGATAGTACATGAATAAGTAAACCCACTCACTCCCCAAATATAATAACCACAGACACTTATTATAAAAGAAAAATAAATAGTAGTTTATAAAATTATAATTACAATGGGACATTTTAGTATATTTCCTCCTGATAAGTCAAGGCAAAAACTAATGAGAATTTATACAGGAATAAAATAATACAATTAACAAGCATAATTTAATAGACAAATATTTAATTTATCAAGGTATGAACAGAGAATACATACCTTTTAAGAACATAAACTAAATTTTTTAAAAAATCAAATATTGGATAGAAAGCAAACATGAATAAATTCCATAAACAAAAACAGCACAGATTACTTTTTAGCATAATGTCACTGAATGAGAAATTAATGTCAAAAGATTAAAAAATTGGGAATTTAAAAATATACATCTGAAAAAAAGCTTTTGTCACACAGGAAAATTAAAATTGGACACTATCCAGATGTTAACAATGAGAACAGTACATATTAAAACATGTGATGCAATAGATGCTATATTTACAGGAAAATTCATAATCTTAAGTGCTTTCATTATTAAACCAGAAAGAATAAAAACAATGAACTACTCATTAACCTCTAGAAGATACAGAAACAGAACAATGAAATAAACCCAGGAGAGCAGGGAGAAAGAATCAATAAAACATAAAGCAGAAATTATAGATTTAGAAAGACAGTAGAATCAATAAACACATCCAAGAGATCATCAGCAAGTCTGGTTTTAAAAAGCAAAGAATACATGCAAACACACAGAGTGATAATAAAGAAAACAAAACCCCTTAGAAGAAAGAGGTTTTTAAAAGCATGAGAGGATACTACACGAAACTCCGCAAATATTATGAAAAACTTCAATAAAATGAAAACTTCTAGGAAAATATACACAATGAAAACTATCTTAAGATGAGAAAGAAACCTGAATACACCAAGCACTATTTATAGAACCGATCAAGGGGTCAGACGCTGCCCCACAGAGGCCGCCCAGGCCTGGAGGGTTTTCAGAGGTTGTGCAGGGCGGTCCTGCTGCATGACAGGGCCGGACCCCAGCACGACGGGGCCCATCCCCCGCCGGACAGCATGTGCTCACTCACAGGACAGCAGGGCAGCGCTGCCTTGGAGAAGAAGGAAGGAGCAGATCCTTTTGCATTCGTTCTGGTGCATAAATTCAGGGGGATTAACATATATTTCATGTCAGCAATACTAAGAACAGACGACAGGATTTTCATTTTGTTTTACGTGATTTTGTCTTAACATCTGATTTGGTCACACACGAAAGGCTGGTATCTCCCAGGCACTGACTGGAGGTTTTGCACTAACCAATCCTGTAGCTACTGGCACCATTTAAATTTAATTTTAAATTAATTAAAATGACAAACATTCAGTTCCTCAGTTGTACTTGTCACATTGCAAGCACCCCACTGGACAGGGCACACGTTTCCACAAGGGAGTCCTTTGGACAGGACTGGCACACGCTGCACATGGATGCAGCGCTGGGGGGCCAAGGTCAAACCGGTTTCTCGGGCTGGGACTCCTTCAGTTGGCTAAATACACGGAAAACAGAGGAAATCTGTGCAATGTAGCCTCCTGAACAGAGGCTTATGGTCCAGTATCAGCCGAAACTGTAGCAGTGTCCAGCGTTTCAGATGCTTTGTTTCTGGAAGAAAGTAACTTCCAAGTAATAATATCCACTTGTGTGATTTAACGAATTAATTTAAAAGAAAATACAAAACACGGGAAGTATAAAATGTTATTCATTAACTAATGTAAATAAAAGTATTGTTAGTTTAATATTATAGGCAATCAAATGAGGATGTTTCGTAAATTAATACAAATACATAATTTTTCAAAAACAAAAGGCTCTTCCCTCTCTCGTAACTGCTCTGCTTCTCGGAGCTGCTGTCGGCTTCCACTCCAATGCAGGGCCAGGACTCCTGCCATCCCGTTACCATGCGCTATGCACGTGACATTCCGGCAGGCAAAGCCCAGAAACAGTATTGTAACCCAGAATAAAATCTCCAAAAGTTCACGTAAAGTGTATCTTTAAACTAGTATTTCAGACCCGCCCCCTTCCATCTCCTTTCTCTAAAGTGAGTGGTTATGAATATGGACTTTGGTTATCAACTGCTCAGGTTCAAATATCATTCCACACTTTTAGCTCTGTGATTTTGGGCAAATCATTTAATTTTTCCCCTCTAAATTTGAGTTTTCTTATCTTTAAAATGGAGACAATGACTGTAGCCACTTCGAGGCTTATGGAGAGGATTCAATAAAATAAAACATGTAATGAGCCTAGAACAGTGCCTAACATAGGAATGTTAACACATACAATAAAATCATTGATAGAAAAGAGTTTGCTTATTATTAGCAATATGATTAAACCATTTGAATGCTATCCTTAAACTCTTGTACGCTCTGTGTAAATGTTTGTCTGCCTGGCAATCTTTACGAAGAGCCTATTTCTCGGGGCCTGTAGTAACTGCTGGGCTCATGAAGACGAATGCCCCGCGATCTCTGGCCTGGGGGAGTGCGAAGGCCAGTGTGCGCAAGACACACGTAAACAGATAAATCACCACCAACCTGGTTAAATGCCAGAGCAGGAGCAAGAATGGGTGCTGGGGGAGGTTGGAGGCTGGAGAGCCAGCTCCGCCTCAGGGGGCTGGAGGAGGTTTCATTGCTGTAATGCAATTGATTCTGGATCCTATACGGGGCCTTTGAGAAATGATTTCCAACATAAACAGATTAAAAAAAAATATAAACGCTGGTCAAGAAGGCCCATTTTATCCTGTGTATGCCGACCACACACACACCCTGAATTAGAAAGCACTAGTGCTATTCAGAGGGAGGAAAGTTTAAATGTTTCCATCAAAAAGTGTGTGGGTGGGGGGTGGGGCGGGGGCCCCAACCTGAATGTGCAAAATGAGCCACCCCTGCCTGGCGAGTGCTGCCCCCAGGCCCTGTCCTCTGGTCACCCTTGGGCACTTTCACTGCCTTCAGGGAGAGGCCAGGGAGTGGACTGCAGGCACCAGAGGCGACAGGCTCACCTTGGGCCAATGCTGCCTCTGCCAGGGGACAGGGAAACTATTTGGGGGGTCAGGCTCCTGAAGCAGGGAGCACCTGGGCGCAGGTCAGAACACCTGGGGGGGGGGGTCCAAGGATTCTCCAGCCAGGAGAATAAATGTTGGCAGAGGGAGAACCACCAAGGCCTTGGATCTGGACTCAGATTTTTAAAAAAATAATCATTGATCCTTGGCGACCATCCTCAGCAAATTCAACATCCATCACGATGATTCATCTGATGTTTTGAGCTCCTGGCCTCCTGCTCTGTCAAATCTACTAACCTCCCCTGACCTCATAGCTTTGCTGTGTACAACTCACAGAGCCGTGCCAGTGACGGCTCTGTCCTGGCGGTGTCCAGCCTGTAGCCCACTCGGGCTGTTTTTGGGACACGTTCTCGCTGGGGCCCTGTGGTTAATCCCATCAACACTGAACTTAGCGACTCGCAGATCTTGCATGCTGCTGGCTTGTCCTGCCTCCTAAGCCAAGCCCCACCCCTCACCCAGAACTGCCCATCTCTTGAACGTCTGTGCTCAGAGAACCGAAAGCTTCCGGTGACTGGGCCTCCAGCAAGCTCATGCATTTGACCGTGGCTACACCTTCACTCCTACTCCCCGCTCCTGTCAGCCGTTCCTTCTCCACTTCCCAAGACAGCTCCTGCCGTGTCCTTGACTTGTCAGTCACCACCCCCGAAATAGCCTATCTTTTAAGAGGTGACCTTTGCACTCATTTTACTGAGAAACGTCAGGCAAGTCAGGATGAGTACTGTCATCTAAGCCTCCATCTTAGTTTCCTTGTTAAAATCATAACTGACTAGCAGTTCCTGAGATTCAACTTTCCAGTGAAATACCAGTGAAGGTTCGGCACAGAAGATGGCAATTCGCGCGTCTGAAGACAGACTGCCCACCCTGCGGCCCAAACACCAGGGCACTTCTGCTGACCGGACACGGAGAAAGAACCGAAAAACATGGGGCCACCGACTTCACGGGCTGAAGCAGAGCAAATCAGTGGCCAGCACAGACAGTCGGGGGGCTCCTTCCCCGTCCCCTGCTCTCCCTGCTCTCGCGTTCTGGCTGAGAGGCCGTGGTCCTAGAGAACGAGTCACAGTAAAGCGCTGGGAGCCCTCCCTTTACTGCACGGGCATTGCATTTTAGGGCACCCGCAGCCACACCGGCACCTCTGCAGGACAACACTGGGCAAGAAGGGGGAGGAGAAAGTCCATTGTAGAGAATGCAGTCCTCAAACGCAGAGTGCCACCCGCAGGGAGAAAGACAGGAAGTGCCCTGGGAGTGGAGCAGTTGGCCACCAAAGGGTGGCTGGGGATGGGGAGAGATTTCACCTCTTCATAATCTCCATCCAGTTCTTGAATCTACACAGATCCCATTTTCTCAAGCTTCTGTAAAGAGCTGAGCAAACAAGACTTCAATAATCCTCTTCCGACCAGGCTGCCACCCTGGCCCCCTCCGCCCCGGCCATACACGCACATTCTGGAGCCACGGTTCAGAGCAGCCCTCGGCCAAGCACGGACAGTCCTGTCTCACCCTGTGTGACACTGGGAACCAATGAGGAGCTCTGCACCGGGAGCAGCTATCGCGCTGTGCAGTTCAGGTTTGGGGGGAGCAGCTGCGGCCCCTAAAGGGACGATGAGAGCTGGGGCCAGTTATATGTGCTGCCTGTTGAACATGCGAGGTCTGAACAGCTCTCTTTTTGGGAAGATTTCATAAAAAGAAAAAAAGAAGCAACATGGGAGCTATGAAAAACATGCTGCCTATGATCCTGAAAACGAAAAAAGGAAGTGTGTCATTTTTTACTAAACCAAAAGAAAATTTTAGAAAAGCAGTTATTACCTTCAGTAAGACAGAAGACATGATCTTTGCAACAGGTGTAAAAAGCTTGTGAAAATGGGGGAGATTAAAAAAAAAAAAAGGATCAAAATATGCAAATATAGTACTGAAATGCTCATTGGAGGAGGAAAGCTACATGTTCAAGGTAGGAAACAGGGACAGCAATATGCTCATTATCTGACATGCGTTCCCAGAATGAAAAGGAAGAAAATACACCAAGAAAGAAAAGACAGTATGGAGGACAGAGAAAAAGACTTTTCTTACTGTTTTGAGGAGGGAATGAACAACACTCAAAGATACAGCAGAAGAAAATATTCAGTCCTGACAAAGGACCTGGGTCTAAGAATCACTCAGATGCAATGCTCTTCACAAAATTAATGAAAAGATAAACATGTAGAGAAATCATGGGAAACATTTTTTAAGTAAAAAAATAAAGAATATCTGAGAAAAATCCAGGCAGGAAAGGGTACCAAGAAAGACAATAAATTAAACTGCCTTGGACTTCTCTTCAGAACACGCAAGGGCAGAAGGTAACTGTAGTGGGTTGAATAGCACCCCCCAAAATTTACATCCATCTGGAACCTCAGGATGTGCCTTTACTTGCAGAGAGGGTCCTTGTAGGTGTAATTAATGAAGGTGAGGCCATCTGGGATAGGGTGGGCCCTAAGTCCCATGGCTGGTGTCTTTGTAAGAGAACAGAGACTCAGGAAAGGCGGCCATGGGATGACAAAACCAGAGAGAGAGGTGACTGTGGCTACAAGCCAGACGGTGCCAGGGATGGCTGGTAACCCCAGAACCTAAAGAGACAAGGACCGATTTTCCCCACAGCCTTCAGAGGCAGAGAGCATGGCTCTGCTAACATCTTAATTCTGGGCTTCTATCCTCGAGAACTACAAGCGAAAAAAAAAAAACTTTTTTTCTGTTACTTTAAGCCATTCGCTTCGTGGTAATTTGTTACAGCAGGTCTAGGAACCTAACATGGTAACAGATCAAAATTTGTTAAGTTTTAAGAGAAAGAGGTGATGACTCAGAAATTTAAAACCAGCCAAGTTGTTCTCTTGGAAGGCATAACTTGAGATATTCTCAGATATGTAATGACTGAGAAAAGATACCTCCCTGTCCTGCCTGAAACACTTACGTGGAACTTCAGAACAGGGCTATCTACTGTTGTTGTGGAATAACAGCCCACACAATTAGACATGAAGAAGAAATAACAGATTTGGATGGGAGGAGACAAAATTGCTTGTAGGAGAGTATCTATGCCTTCAAAAGATTATTGTACTTTGTTTTTAAGTAAAGAAGCACAATAAAATATAGAGACCCACTCTATATAAATTTAATTACTAAAAGGGCATACACACTAAATCTTAACAGTTATTATCCATAAGTGGTAGGATTACAGATGAATTTAATTTTCCTGTGCTTTTCAGGACATTTCCAATTTTCAATAATGAGCATGTATTCCTTCTATAATCAGAACAGTGTATTGGCATGCACAAGTATCACACACACAAACGATGGATAGTAAGATAAAAATTTTAAGAAGAGAAAGAAGAGTTCATCAGATACCAGGTTTTTAGTGAAACCAGTGGTCTAGCAGCAAATACATAGCCATGTGGCAGGGAGTTGAGTGCCCTTGGGGGAGACCACCAAAAAGCATCACGAGCCCCGCCCACTAGAAAAGGTAAGAAACGCCCACAAGTAATTGCAGTATACACAGGACAGGCGTCACCGAGAGCTGCAGAGAACTGTGCAGAAAGAGTGAACGATGGCTGTCCCGCGGGAAAATCAGAGGCCCTACAGAAAACGGAGACCTGGCAGAGGCCCGCTTCGGGAAGGTGTCCTAGAAGGAGAGGGGCACAGAGAAGTCCAGAGGCCGGGGTCCTGGTGGGCAAGGCCTGTTTGGCTGGGTGGTGAGCAAAGGCCCCAGAGGTAGGTTAGCGCGAGACAGGGAAAGCGTCAATGTTGGGCTAAGAGCTCCTACTTTATTCCATAAGTGCAGGAGAGATGCTGAGGGTGTTCTGTTGTTGTTACTTGTTGGTTTCAAAGCATAAGGGTGATATGGACAGAGCAGCACACTGGGGTATTTGTTTTACAGAGTTAAGGAAATCAAAGCCCCCAGACTCGGGTTCCTACAGCTGAGGATTCTGATAAACTGGATGTAATCTTATCAAAACTTGATGAATAGAACCTTTGAGAAGTCAAGGGGAGCAAGAGAAAGTGCCAGGAGCTCAGGGAAATAGGGAATGACAGGGAGGTCACACAAAAAAGGGCGAACACAGAAGCGGCCCCGTTCCTGTGAAAAATGCACACTCTTCAGCCCACTCGGATATATAGAATCATAATCGTAAATTCAGACAAACTGTTCAAGTGATTATTATGTACATGAAGTAGGATGCGCACTGGACAGCCTGTAACAACGGCCACATGGCAGAGCCCTGAAGTCACCAAAAACCCACTGTGGATGGGGCGGGGAGCGAGCTCTACAAGTTGGCCAAGTTAATGAACAGCGCTGAACCTCAGCTGCGTCCGCTGTCAAATGGGGGTAATGAGAGGTGCTACACCTCATCTGTGGCTGTGAAATTTAAAGCAGTGCATGCGTATTCCATGCACACGCATTCCGTTCCTGCGGGCGAGTATGGGTACATCCATCGCCGTCTGGCATCGGCCGTGCACATTCATGTGAACAAAGAGCAGTTTGGCCATGAAATCTGTTCAGCACATATCACCGGCAGGGTTTGGTATATGGACTGGATGTGGGCTATGGGGGCTTCCTGGTTCTGGAATTAGCCTCTGAAAGGAAGGGGGTGCCACTGAGGCGGGGTAAGAGGGAGGAGGGTGAGTCCTGCTTGGGGCATGTTAACAGGTTCAGTGGGCCACAGGCCACCCCAGGAGATGTCCGGGGGCATTTGGGCTAGACACACAGATCTGCTGGTCACCAGTCTACAGGCAGAGCTGAGGTCCGGGGGGGAGGGAAGACCCTCAGTTCCGGGAGGGCCTGCAGAGTGAGGAGAGGGTGGGAGGCAGCACCGCGAGGAGCCTCGGACTGGGGGGTGGGGGTGGGCAGAGAGGAGGGATGTACAGGGCTGGGAAGGCGAAGCAGCAGGCGGGAGGAAGGAGGGGAAAGCGAGCAGGCCCACAACGCTGACGAGCAGCTTCAACAGGGCCCCTGGCGGTGTGGCCCCGTGGGATAGAGTCTGGAAGTGTCACCTGGATATGGTAGCAATGGGGTCTTTGGTGACCTTGGCAAGAGCAGGCTCAGTGAGGAACAAGGAGGGGGAGGGTCTGAAGGTGACTTCGGAAGTGAGATCGTGGCACCCTCCTGGGACCAACAAGAGAGCTCAGAGGGTGGCTCACGTGGGCCCCTAGAGCAATTAAAAAGTCTTCCCATCTACTTACACATGCAGTTTGAAATTATATTGTAAAAGACTGCAACACACTGATAGCTGCAATAGACCAATTATAAAGCTGAGGCCAAAAAGGAACCCAAGTAACCGCCTTAATTAAATGGGTAAAATGGTTCAATACAGTAAAAATAAAAATCCTGGTTGTGGCTCAACAGCAACAGAGGGGGCGTGCAACGGGGAGCCCTTTGTGCTAAGTCGCACATGGCTGGCGACATGGGTTTGGAGGCATGACTTTCCCTAAACCCACTTACGGTGATAAAAAGGGCAGCAACTTTTAGAGCCCCGAGATTTTCCTCTCTCCTACTGAGATGGTGGGAAGCTGCTCCCACTGTGGACTGGACCCACGGCAGGAGAAAGCGGAAGGGCGAGGGTGTCAGCTTAGGGCCCTGACAGAGACCAGCATGACGCTTCCAACACTTCCCATGCTCTGGGTCCCACAGCCCGAGGGAAGTGCATCCCAAGTCTCCTGCCAGGAGGCACGGAAAGAAACTGAAGAGAAGTTTTCAAACACGTGTGTGTGTGTGTGTGTGTGTGTGTGTGTGTGTGTTCGTGGCTGCCAAATAGTGCAGTTTAGATGGTGGACCTGCCTACATTCAGAAGTAAACACAGGTTCTTAAAAAGCACTTTCAAAACAGGCAAAGTATTTTCTATTTGCCCTAGCAGTCTCCATAGGTAGATAATATTGTATATTTTTGAGCAAGTTTAAAGTTTATTTTTGTTACAAGTGGTGATGCACACTGTTGAGCCTGGCTGAGCGTCAAGGCAGCACGCGACAGAGCCTGCAGGGCAGAGGTCTCTGTGGCACAAGAAGGATGTGAGCAGCCAAGGCCATTACCAAACAAGCCCCAAGAAAGACGGTGCCTCAGACACACAAGACACCCCTCCTCCTACGTACACAAGACACCCCATACACAGTCAAGGCAGCGAACTTGATTTCCTGTGACAAAGAAGTAACCCAGTAAATGGTAGGTTAACAATTTATATCTCTGGTTATAAAAAATAAAATAAACTGTTACATGTTGATTAAAATTTGGAAGTATTTTGCCCTGGCTGGTGTGGTTCGGTTGGCTGGAGCATCATCCTGTAAACTGAAAGGTCACAGGTTCGATTCCCAGTCAGGGCACATGCCTGGGTTGTGGGTTCAGTCCCTGGTCAGAGTGCATGTGTGAGGCAACTGGTCCATGTTTCTCTCTCATACTGAGGTGTGCCTTTCTCTCTCTCTCTTCCTCCCTTCCCCTCTCTCTAAAATCAATAAGCATGTCCACCAGTGAAGATTAAATAAATAAATAAAATAAGTATTTGCTTTTAAAAAAATTGGAAGTAGTTTTACAGTATACCGGGCAACTATATGCCACCAGGCGAAGACCACCGGAGTCCATGAACGAAGGCCCCGGGAGACCAGCAGACATGGTAGGAGCCAGGGACCTTGAGCAGGGCCAAGGTCACTGTGGCAGCTGAGACGACTGCCTTGACAAGGGAGATGACAGCATGGGACTGGGTGGCTTGTGTGGTCACTAAAGGGCATGAGCAGCCCCGGGCCTGCAGGAGGGAGTTCGCGTTTGGACACTAGACAGCAGGCTGCTGCGGTGCGCTGTGGATGCGGCTGCTGCCAAGGCTTCCGCCTGGGAAATGCAGAGGGCTGGGCTGGTCTTCTCATTACAGTGCGTGTTTAGCTAGTGGATTTGGTCTTGCTTTGTGTCCCAACTATGCCGTTAACACAGAGCTCAGTGTTCAAGATGGTTGCCAAATGGCTGGTCAGGAGGTGCTGATTCTCCCCAAGAGTGGCTGATCCAAGGAAAGCAGGCCATAAAATCACACTATATCAGAAAGCAGGAAGGGGAGGAAATCGGTGTCAAAACCATTCTATAGACCAGCCTACCGCCAACGGGGGACAGAGAATGCACTGTTAAGGGCTGTATACAGAAATGCCATTTTTTGTATATGCTCTACCTTATTTAAAAAATATTTAAAGCAGCTTACTGACTATATCTTACTCACAGGATAAAATTAGACAGCGAGCAAGCTCAGAACAAGGGAAAACAAGGTGTGGGTAAATAAACTGAAGACAGAAGAACAAGATTAGGGTGCATGTTATGAAGCCCTGCAAGGCAAGCCGAAACTAGGGTTCTGAGCTTCCTAGAGGCCAATGCAAAGAGGAAAAACGCATCATTTACAGGCTTCCTTTGCCTATAAGGTTAACAACAGAGCAGCTTTGCAGGAGCCTGGTACTTTCTGGTCCTGGTGCTCAGAGGTCCTCTTAAAAGAGACACTTTGTGGCAGACTGAGACAAATCCTCAAGAGCACCCCACAGGACCCATGCAGTGCAGGTCCACATGGCTCTCCGCCACCCTGTCCATCAGTGCAGACTGAGGGCGCAATGCCAAGGCACAGATCCGCCGAAGCGAACCTGAGAGGGGCTGAGAACAGCAGGCCAAGTGTTTGTGGCTGCCTTATGGTTGGGGTTAATCCAGGAATTCAATTTAAACCATTTACAGCATGGACAGCTCTTTGGATAATTCTTTATAAATGTTCTTAAAGCCAAGCTCTTGTTAAGGTCTGGAGAGGAGAGAGTCTGAAATTATACATTTGAGCTGAAGCCTAGCCCAGGGCTCCTCTGTTGCTGCAGCTGGGTGGCAGCCGTTGCTGGGGCCATCAGCCCAGCTTCCTCAGAAAGCTGCCTGTGTGTGGAGGGGCTGCAAGCGTGGGCTCGGAGACAAAGCGATTAGGCCCCGGGGCTCTCGGAGTGAGACAGACCTGGCTTCCAATGTCACCTTCACATTCACTAGCTGTGGGCCATCTCTGAGATCATCAGTTAAATGGGGCTCCATTCAATGTCCACAAACGTCTTCGGAGCACCCGCTCTGTGCGATGTATTCAAATACCACCTACCACCCGCGGTCGTTGTGAGGGTTAAATAGGTACATACATCTGGAGTATTTATCTTGGTAACTGATGCACAGTAATCATTCCATAAATGAAGAAACTAATAATAGCAATAACAAAATAATAAGCATGATGAAAGATTTCTGGTTCCATTCTAATACATAAATAATGATATGGTTAAAGTCTCCCAGTTCTACCTCATCAAAAGTGGCTGCGACAATTTTAGCCTGGAAAAGGTTCAACGTCAACATTCCCATCACCCTCAAAGGCATCAACGGTAGCCCAGAAAGGCCCCCGCAGTTTGGGACCAGGTTCACTTTGTGGTGAAGGCTCTAAGATAAATGTTGTGGTACCTACACAAGTCAACCGGCTCTGGAAGACTTAGATCCAAGCCAGTTAAATATTGAGAACATCTGTCAACATTATGAGTCTAGCTGTAGAATGTTAAAGCCTTGATGTTTTGATGTTCCCGAGGGAAATATGCTGGGACCTTCCCTGATCTCTCAGTTTGGCAATACCACATAGAATATAATATCTCCAATAAAATGCCTATGAAAACCAAAGAAGCCTAGTCACCCCTCAACAGAGAACAAACCTACGCCGAGTGAGGGAGGCTGGACAGGCAGCTGAGTCACTCATTAGCCCACAGCTGCCCTCTGCACAGCAGCGCCACAGGCATAATCTAGGTTTGTGCCTGGACAGAAACACAGGTGACTACATTTCCGACTCCAGGAGTCCTCAGACAGGCAAAATCTCAAACATTGATCTTTGTAAATGCTAAGCAAGTCTGCCGTAAAACTCTTCTTTTGATGATAATTAAATAGTACAGACAACTACCCTCAGAGGCTACCCTGAGTCCACAACCACCGAAGCATGCTCTCCTCAGAGAGAAGCAAATCTACGTGTCTTTCCAACACAGCAGGGAGCATGGAGTTCGTCCAGTGCGGCCTTCAGTCATTATGGCGCAAGTTTAAAAAGGAATGGATAGCATAGCACCCTGTTTTGTCCTAACCTGACATTACCTACAGGTTGTGGCTCCTGCAGAAGTATCAAGATGCAGGCAGGGGAGAGGTCTATATTGTGCCCACGCCATTTGCCATTTGTAACACATCGGTGTCTTATCCACTGAATCAAAGGCCAAGGAAAGATCAATAAAAGCTACAAACAAACTTATGCTTTTGCTGACAGATTTCAACATAAAGTGATGAAGGATGGTTGATGGTGTAATAGCTGTGCCTGGCTTAGAATGCCGCTGAGAGAGACCAGACTTCAATTCATCAAGGAGAAAAATGGCGCACTTCTCAGGGGGAAAGCACCACAAGCTAATGAGCCTAACTGTATTTTGAGGAGGAGGATCAAAGAGGCTCGCTTTTCCTTTCCTTTATATATTTTTGTTGAGTTAGGCTACTCTCCAATTTCAACCAAACTGAACCATTCACTTATTCAACCAACATTTACCAAGCAACTCACGCTAAGCATTGTGCTTGGTTCTAGTACAAAGGTAAATAAACAACCATGATTCCTGTTGTTAGGGCATTTAAAATCTATATCCTTGTTTATGGGATTTAAAAAATGCTGGGGATAACAGTCCATTAGTAGAGGAAGAAATTTTCACTGGTGTTCTTAGTTTGAGCTTTTAAATCATCTACTACATGAGGGGATGGAAGAGACATATTTTGGCGGATGCCTACCCAGCTCATGTTCCTTGAAACTGGCTTTTGGCTACATTCTCTGCAGAGGGAATCTGCCCTATCCATAAACGTTCCTGAGAAGGCAGGGGGCCATATGTAAATCACGGGACCCCACAACCCTGAAACCAACTGTGTGAATCAGGGATTGATACCTGAATCCAAACAACTAATCCATACCGTTCTACTTGGACTTTGAAATCAGGACCCAATAATGAACAGACCATAATTGGCAATACATCTGTAGGAGCGGGAGGACTGGGGAGCTGGGAATCAATTCAGTAATAAAGAACATTTAAGGAGGATGTAGTATGTGACTGCACCTGGAACACAGCAATGAACAAGACAGACTCCTCCAGTGGGTGAGAGAGTAGTTACTACACAAATAAACGAAATAAACACAGATCGCGATAAATACTATAAAGAAAATCAATGGGACACTGAGTCAGAGCGGGGACTGCTTTAGAGGAGATGCTGCAGGGAGGCCTCTCCCGGGAGGTGCACCGGAACTGAGACCAGCCATGACCCATGCGGGGGAAGCCTGCTCCAGGGAACAGAAATACCGGTGCAAAGGCCCTGGGACGGAGAAGAGCTCAATGTGTTCTAGAGACCAAAATAAGGCCAGCTGTCCGAGGCATGGTGCGTGAGTGGCAAGGGAGAAGGTGGAAGAGGAAGGCAGGACAGGGGTCACGCAGGTTCTTTAGGACTTTGTAAAGGGTCTGGACTTGCAGTGTGATGGGCAGCCCATGAAGGGTTTCAAGAAAGAAAAGATATTGTATTATCAACATTATAAAACATCACTCTGGCTTAAGGACAGACATAGAGATCAATGAGACAGAAGAGAAAGCCCCGAGATTGACCCTTGCCTACAAGGTCAATGGATTTTTGACAAGGGTGCCAGAACCACTCAATAGGAAAAGAACAGGCTTTTCTACAACCAGTGCTGGGAAAACAGGATAGTCACATGCAAAAGAATGAAGCTAGACCCTTACCTAATACCATATACAAAAATTAATTTAAGATGGATCAAAAACATAAACGTAAAAGCTGCAACTATACAACTCTTAGAAGAAAGTGTAGGGGGAAATCTTTATGACACTGGGCTTGGCAATGACTTCTTGGATATAATGCCAAAAATACAGGCAACAAAAAAAAATATAGATTATTGAACTTCATGGAAACAAAAAACTTTGCATATAATAAATAGGACACTATCAATAGAGTGAAAAGACAACACACATACGAAGAGAAAATATTTGCAACTCATATATCTGATAAGGGATTAATATTCAGAGTATATGAAGAATTCCTACAACTCAACAATGATAAAACAAACACCCCAATTAAAAAATGGTCAAAGGACTTGAATACCATTTCTCCACAGAAGATACACAAATGGCCAATAAGCACATGAAGTGATGTTCGACACCATTACTCATTAGGGAAAAGCAAATCAAAACAACTATGAAGTACCACTTCACACCTATTAGTGTGGCTATTAATAAAAAGGGGAAGAAATAACAATATGGAGAGAAAAGAACCCTTGGGTATTGCTCATGGAAATGTAAAATGCGTATTCCCCTCTTTGCTAATACACCCAAAAACTGATTGCAGGGGCTCGAGCTCATACTTGTCTGCCAATGCTCACAGCGATGTCACTGACAATAACTAAAAGAGTGTAAAGCCTCCATCGACAGATAAATAAACCAAATGTGATATACACACACAGTGGAATATCATTCAGCCATAAAAAGCGATGAAACACTGATGCATGCTGTAGCATGGAAGAACCACGAAGGTATTAGGCTAAGTGTCATAAACTAGACACAAAAAGACAAAAACCATATAATTCCACTTACATGAGGCGCCTAGAATAGGCAAATTCACGGAGACAGAAAATAAAACAGAGGTTACCAGGGGCCGGGGAGGAGGGGGGATATGGAATCACTGGGTCATGGGGACAGTTTCTGTCTGGGACAATGAAAGATGCTCTGAAAGCAGGTGGTGGGGGTAGCTGTGCACCACTGTGAGCACACCTAATGTCCCTGAATTGCACACTTAAAAATGGTTTCAGGTTGTGTGCGTTTCCCCACAATTAAAAAAGCACTAAGAGAGCTGCGCTGCTGGGAGGCGTGGGCCGTGGAGCTGGTCCGCAGAGAGGCGGGTGTGGCAGACATGCAGGGAGTGAGGCTGAGAAATCCCAGGGCCAAAGTGAAGCAGAGAAGGGCTTGTCGGGCAGCTTTGCAGTCCCCACGGCCCAGCCACCTCCGGCACTTGTCTGCGCATCACTTTATCCTGGATCTGGACCGGGTGGATCCCTGTCCCTTGCAGTGGAAGTCCCTGGTTAAAGCAGGGGACACAGCTGGGAACCAGTTAAGCAGCAGCCCAGGGCCTGAAATTTTGAGGCGGCCGGTTTCTAAAGCTAGATGATAGTGCTCTGAGAGAGAACAATTTTCTCCTTCCCCTCCATGCCTGGCCCAGTGCCCGACGCACGGTGGTGGGCCCTCAACAGTCACTGAACGAGGCCCGAGAACCTCTCCCAGGAGCCTGCAGAGAGCCAAGCGTCCACGCTCTCACCAAATTTATGCCCCAGGTAAACCTAAGACACCCTGTTGGCCCTCATCCCTGACTTGAATGGCTGAGCTTAGTTCTTCACAAGGACTTCCTCCTCCTCCGTTTAAAGGCCAGGAGAAGTACATGATAAAATTTCAACTGTACAGAATCCTGGGTACCCTCTGAAACATTTGAGTTCCAGGAGGCCCAAGATTTATTGGGTTCCCAAGATTCATCAAGCCAGGTGTAAGAAAAGTAAATTCACCTTCTCATAAGCATAAAACAGGTTTTAATTTAATAATCCTCTGTGGTTTATAGGTTCATAGGGGGTTTATCCGTCTCCTTCCTTAAAACCTGAGATAGCAAAAATAAATGGGACGTGACTTAATGTCATTTTCCTCAACCATCCCAAGTGCCACTGCGTGTCATTTCTAACATGGGAAAGCTGGAGACAACCTAATTTTACAAAAGGAGGGAAACTCTGACACCGAGAGCTGTTTATCACCATGTGAAGCAATGGTAATGCTGAAGACTAATAGCAAGAAGAGGGTATTTACAAAATAAAGCTAGGTGAAAAAAGAGGAGTGCAAAATGAAATGTAAAACTTGATTATAGCCATGTAGAAATGATATTTGTAGCTACAAAGATTGGGAGGCACTGAAAGGGGATGAAAACACTTATGTAAGGTGGTAAAATTATACATGGAATTTGAAAAGGTATTTAAAATTTACAATAATTTAAAAGGGTGATCTCTCTCTCTCTCTCTCTCTCTCTCTCTCTCTCTCTCTCTCTCTCTCTCTCGGCTCCAGAGTAAACTCCTGAACAAACGGATGGGGGGCCTGGGATAACAGATGACTAGTCTGGGATTCTCCGAAGGCAGGGTTTCCTCAGTGTGGTCCCAGGAACAGCAGCATCAATGGCATCTGGGAACTTGGTAGAAATGCACATCCTGGCTTAACCCCAGACCTACTGAATCTGAAACTCGGGGGATGGGGTCCAGTCATCTGCTTAGTAAATTCTCCAGGTGATTCTGATGCCTGTTCAAGACTAAGCACTGCTCTTGAGAACTCCCCGGCCCGCTATTCTGTGATGCCCACAAGTCCACAAAGGGTCCATCTTCCACCCTGCCCTTCCTTTCCCCAGCACCACTCTCACTGTTTACAAGACCTCCATACTACTTATTAGATCAGGTTCAAAGTCTTCACCTGAGAGTCAGGTTCTACTTTTGCTACCATATTTCATCTTTACTACTATTGCTAGTTCACAGGAACTGTGCTTCTATGCACTGATTATCTCATCTAATCCTCTAACAACTCTGTAAGATAGATAATATTAACACCCCCATTTCACAGATGAGAATACTGAGGCCAAAATTAGTCCAAGATCCTGCCACTAGTAAATGATGAAACAAGAATGATTTCAGAGCACAAGGCCTTACACACCACTGAGGCCCAGAGAAGCTCACAGGGATAGTGAGCGATGGAGCTGGTATACGAACCCAGGCCTTTCTGATTGCAAAGCCTTCTTGCTTTGTAACTACGAAGGCCTGCTGTCTTACACTCTCTGCTAGGCAGAACCATTTGCTTATTGCCCTTCGAATGCACCACTGCCAGAAGTCATGACACCGGCAAGTATCTACTGTCTACGTTCCTTGCCACCAACCCACACCCTTTGGCCTCCTTGATGCTTTCCAGGCTGCCTCCCCAAGGTCCCCTCTCCCTTGGGGAATGGGCCACCTCTCCTTGTCTCAGCCCCTGCCTTGTCCTGCTGTGTGCCTCTCATAACGTTTACCATCTCCCACCCTGAACTGCAGTTACGCACACACGCCTTCAGGGGAGGTGGCAGTCTGGGCTGGCATGGTGTCCGACACAGGACTGGCACTGGGTCAGTTGATCAATGTGTCTTTCCTGTGACTACATTCATTCTTTAGAATATTTTATGAATCTCATCAGCCCAGCTGGAGGACAGTAAGAACCTGAAGAACAAGGACCAAATCTTTTACCTCTTTTATATTTTCAAGAATATTCAGCCCTGGGCCAGGTACACAGTTAAGCCTGTAATACATACTTGAATCCAAGCAAAATGCTCCTGATATACAGCTCTGGGGTGCTGTCCCCTGCTGCTGAAACCCTGTGAGAATGCCACTCCGATTGACGAGGACAACTGGGTACCACGCAAGTGGGCCCAATCAACATGTTTTTGGTAAATAGAAATAATAAATTTAATTTTTTAATAATGTTAAATAAAAATCAAGAGAATTTTATGAGCATACTTTCCTGAAAATGTGTTTAAATTTCCATGGGGGGCGGGGATCACAATTCTATCTTTAAAAAGAATTGAGGTTCTTATATGCCTTCATTATGTCTCTTACAGAATGAAAGCATACTGTTTTTAAAAATCGTAACATAAACCCCAATGTCTCTCATTTGAGAAAAACATGGATATTTTCATTCCAAATATTGATCATCTATTACAGTTATTTATCTAGTCCAACAGATATACCTTTAATGAGAAAATAAAGAAAACTCATAATATCCTAACTCTTATCATGTACCCAAAGAGCAAAGGTACAAAAAAAAGTCAGAATATGTATTTCAATAATATTTAAACCTCAAAAGCTAGATTTATAAACTTTTAGGAACAAGGTAATATGAAAACCAAATGCCTTACTAACTCATAAGTCATTTAAAAAATTATCTATATCAATAACACATAAAAATACCAAGCCACAACATGTTTTTAACAAACTGAAAGACAGAGATGAAAAGTACGTAACAATAAAAACAAAGATGATCAGATTATTACAGTCTTCTGACAGTCATTTACTTGCATCCAATCCTTATACTGTACTCACATGGTCTAACAGTAAATAAACAACAAAAGATCTGAAGCTTGGCGAGCCTCCTCGAAATCTAAATCAATGTACTACCACCGAACAGACAGTGTAAACTTACCAGCTCCACAGATCCATAATGTTTCCTACTGAAATCCCCACGTCTACAGCCTAGGTCTTCCGAGACAGAGCTGGAACAAAAATGCTTCATCAGTATTATACATAGCGATCTGGTCACAAACCTTCTGCAAAAATCGACTACCATTTGCAAAAAGGGCTGCTGTGGAGCAGGCTGGCCCCGGCCCCTCACTGCAGGGGAGCCTCCTTGCCACAGACACAGTCCTCAGCAGCCATTGCAGAGCCGGCTCTCGTGAGCCCTCAGGAAAAAGAAAAACACCCGAGTCATGCCTGGGAGTCTAGGCAGTGGCTGAATTAAATATTTAGTCATTGGGAATCGACTGAAATTTCCAAGGCTACTGGTGGTTTATAATTTCATTTCTGTAGAAGTCAAGGGGAGAGAAACCCTGCAGTAAACTTGAGGCGAGGGACAAAGCTTGCAATTATCTTTCGTTTAACAGAGGCTTTTTGTCCCCAATATTCCACATAAAAATACCAGCATTATTTGATGCTATAGAGAAGAGATAAAACTTTACATAGGAGGAAAAAAAAATCTTCAAAATCCTGTAGGCCCCACCCCCCTCTCATTTATGACAATATGAAAAAGACCAGGGCTAACAAAACAAAATCTAAATATCCAACTTCCAAGTATATTTAGCTTCTTACATAGCAGTAGCTAATACTTTCCCATCCCGTCCCCTCAAAAATGACTTCAATCAGATAAGAAAAATCATACGCATTATTGAAGAAGAGCAATTAAAACAAGGGCAAAATCCTTCCTGCATTTGCATCCTGAATACATTGTTACACACTCAAAACACACACATCTCATCGACTAGTTAGGAACCCAAACAGTACTCATGAAACCACCAGAGATCTGCAAATACAAACAGTTTTAATAAGTTTTGTCCTAATATGTCATGCAAATAACTCTAATAAAACACAGACACTAGAATTACACAGGAATCACATGTTTAAGATAGCCAAAACACTGGGGATCTGACATGCAAAGAAAGGTGCAGCTGGTACCTTTTCATCCTTCCTTAATAGGTAGGCTACATTGTCTAAATTACAGCTCTCCTGGCACGTTTCAGAAAGAGACCGACTCTGATGCTTAGCATCCACAGAACTGACTCTCTTCCAGGACCCTATCTGATAGGCTCCAAGAAAGACAGCATGAGAGAAACGAGATTAGAGAGTCTAATGGCATTCTGCTTCACCACTGCACAGAGATGGCTGAATTAATCTTATGTGAGAAATTTAACCTTTTGTCGTTCTCACTTCCTTAGCGGAAAATGTGCAACAAATTAACGAATGCAGCTTGCAAGGGCATCCTAGGTATTACCTTCCTGCTCCTAGTGACATGATTTTCTACCAAAAGAATCTCCAAAAGAGATGTAAAAACTCCTCTCCGCGGCCTATTCTGGTCCATATAAAATATGTCCTCTGTGCCCATCTTCTTAGCTCATTTTGAAAACTCTGCTGGAGAACGTTGCCACTGCCCTACACAGCAGTTGCAAAATCCTTCCCGGCCACCCGGGGCTTCAGAGAGAGGGGGCCCCAGTGGGAGGTGCGTCCACGCACTTGGACAGAGCCGGGCGCGGAGCGGAGCTCGACGGCTGCAGATCGAAAGCTCTGTGCGCCCAGATCTCAGCGCCCTCTTGAGTTTTTGCCGGGTCCACTCTGCGGTCAGCACCAGCAGCAGCTTCTGACAGGAAGGGCAGGATACTGAGCTCTGGGCCCTGCCCTGTGGGCCCTCACTACCACCCGGGGAAGGGGGTCCAGTTTTAGACACAGCGCCAGCTCCCTAACTGCTCACAGCCAGAGACAAAAACGCAGAAAGGATGATAACTCTACACCCTAGAGCAGCTTCCGAGAGGGAAACAATGTCTGAGGAAAAAGTCAAGCCAGATATAAACTGAACATCGGCCATCGGTGCCCTCTCCTCCCTCTCATTGCCTTTCACCCGGTGCACTGCTAACGCTGGAGCCTGGCTGGGCTGGACCATGGGGCTGCGCTTCTAGGGCTGCAGGAAGTGCTCGGCGTGGCCATGTTTAAGAGCACTCCCCACTCCCCTCTCCCTCCCCAGGCCCTCTGGCCCTTTGGCTTCCAGGACAAGAGGTGTGATGAGGGGATCCCCAGAGCTCCAAGGGGAGCTTTGT
The DNA here is from genome assembly GCF_021234165.1 of Pteronotus mesoamericanus. Classification (NCBI taxonomy): domain Eukaryota; kingdom Metazoa; phylum Chordata; class Mammalia; order Chiroptera; family Mormoopidae; genus Pteronotus; species Pteronotus mesoamericanus. The sequence goes on from NW_026555258.1 coordinate 6,672,413, forward strand.
TCTCCCTCAGGCCCCCAAGTGTTTGGCCCGCTGCCTGGCACAGAGTGGACTTGCAGTAAACGTTGGTTGCATTAATGAAGGTATTTGTACATATCTGGATCCTACTGGCTACCACATGTCAGCACCTTCGTAAGCCCCAAAGCAGGCTGCCTGTCGACATTCTCCCTGATGGGCCCCTGGGTGTTATCCGATCGGTTCAGACAGTCCCGCGCCCAGAGGCAGGCCCTGCCCTGTGCACGCCACAACCCGTTCTCCTTTCCTCTTGGGCTTGCGGCGGGACTACATTTCCCGGCCCCTCCTGCAGGAAGCGTGGCCCTATGACTGCATGTGGGCCAAGAGAATATGGGTATGAGTGGTGTTGGGCACACCCCCGGGGGTCACTTCCTCTCCTTCCCTGGGTCCAGCAGATGGAGAGAACTATAAGGACCCGCAGAAATGCGGAGCTTCAAGATGGAAGAAACCTGGGTCTCTGGATGATCGAGCAGAAGCTCACACTTCCAAGAACATTGGTACCGGGTATGGTACGAGCAAGCGATGAACAATGAGTTAAGCACGTAGAATTTGGGTTTACCTGTGCAAGTCGCTGTGTCACCTGAACTAATGTGGAAGTCGGTACCTTGCAGTGGGGTGCTGCCATAGCAATAACCTAAAGCACATGGTGCAGGCTTAGTAGGCAGCCAATGTGTAAATGGACCTCAGCGGATGAAAGAGGGAGACCTATGTTATAAAGTAGGAAAACATGTGGCAAAACTCACGCCTGCAGTAATGCAGAAGATGGACCTGTGCCTCTGAGCCTGGATCTCTAGGAAAGGATCTGGACGGATCAGGGCGATGCTGCGTGCTGGCTTCTGCTGGCTGACTGCGGCAAGGATTTCTGACAAGGAAGAGATGAGCCCGGGCTAGAGCTAGATGGGTGCGGAGCAAAGGCAGCACACAAAGGAGAGAGTCCAGAGACAAAGGGCCACCTAGGCTTGAGAAATCGCTGTTTCTGGACCCCAAACAACATGAGTCTGGCCAGTGAAATGTGGGTAGAAGTCATGGGTACCTCCTCCAGGCCTAGCCCATCCAATTCCCGAGAATCACCCTTGGTCTCTCTGCTCAGCCGCTGGCTGAAGGGAGAGGGCAGTGAGGACCCAGGAAGGGGAGCCAAGAGTGAGCCTTGGGCTCTGAACTACAGCATAGAAGATCCCGAGTAGAAACACCCCCACTGGGCTATGCTATGAGTGAGAAATATCTTTTGTTTTAAGTCACTAAGATTCAAGGTTCATCTAAGATAACAGGTGATTTGATCTTAATTGACAGAACTCTTTAGAGGGAAAAGTCATGTGAGAGAGTAAGTCCCATAAAAAGGGGTCCTCTGAGGGCTGGTAGGCCACAATGGCTCTCGCAGGGGTCAGCAAACTGGGCCCTCCCTCGCCAAGCAAGGCCTGTTTTTGAAAACAAAGTTGTATTGGAAGACAGCCATGCACTTCGGGTACAGGTCGTCTGGGGCTGCTTTTGCGTTGCCATGGCAGAGTGGCACAGCAGCCAGAGGGACCCGGATGGCCTGATGGCACAAACTCCTTACTCTCTGGCCCTTTATGGAACAAGTGTGCCTCGCTCTGCCCTACAGCCTCCTGAATCCCTTTGGTTGGTTTTGGGCCTACCCACAAACTGTGATTAGTATGACAAAGAAAACACTGGACAGCAGTGTTTATCAGGCTTTAGAGTCCAGCAGAGTTCCTGGGAGGGAACATTTTTAAAATGCAGATTCCCTGGCCCTATTCCCAGAGGCTGTGATTCAGCTTCTCTGCGATTTTTAACAAGCAGCCAGGGAATCCTGATGCAGGCGGTCCACAGATAATGTTTGGAAAAACACGGCTCTTCCAGGCACTCTGGAAACCTGGGGAACCCGGGGGCCACCCTGTAGCACTTTTAGGGGAAAGGACAAGGCCTTGGTCAAGTTCCTCTGAGTGGGAGGGTGTGTGACACAGCCCTGAAGGGCGTGTGCTTCAGTCAGATGCGGGCTCCTAACCTCTCCGGGTCTTGGCTCCCGCATGCGTAAAATGTGGTTGACAGTGTTGCCTCCTCCACAGCATTACAAAGAATACGTTAGAAAGGGCAGATAAAAATTTATTCCAAGCACAATGTCTGCCACATGAAACCTATTCAATAAATGTTAGCTATTATTGGTAGTATGAATTCTTCTCAGGTTGCTAGGGAGGGCCCAGGGGAGGGGTGTTCAGCATAAATGATTATAAACTTTTTAAAGAGTTATAAATAAGATGCCTTCTTTGCTCCCACCCCCCACCCCTGCCACAGAAAGGGAGACCTGGGGCCCAGCTGCCGGCCCCTGGGGGCAGGGCTGGGGGCAGTGCTGGGGGCAGTGCCACAGCTTGGCGGGCCTCTCCTTCCCAAAGTGTGACCCAGCCGTGCGGCTTCACCAGGACAATACCTGGGACTGAGAGCATTTTTATCAGAACAAGGCAGGTGCAAAACCGCACCAGAGAGTTCAAGTTCCTCACATGCAATGTGATCTAGGTTCTAAATATAAACACTTCTGTTTTAGCAAATTAATGCATGAGGGGGCTGGATCATGTTTCACAAGCATGGATGGAACAGAGGAACTTCAAGCAAAATCTCTAAATAGGGCCTGGGATGAAAGCTAAGATTTCTAGGTCCAAGCAGAGGCTAGAAACATGACCATTATATAAGTCAGTTCCTGGAAAGCAGGACAACCCCCTTCACAGAGGCAAAGTCATGGGAACTGAAGAAGGAGAAAGAGGAAGCTGAACTCAATATGGGTCATGACTCAGTTCCCCAGAGATCAGTGACTGACCCTAAGGACTGGCCAGGCCCTACTAATTCAGGTCTCGGTCATGTCCAGTCCTGCTGGAAGAGTTAAAGCCGACAGGAAGAACTGGGACTGTTCCGGGATCCGTGGAGAACCTGAGAAACATCAGGCAGTCCCTTTGTTAAGCACGCAGCAGCAACAACAGACAGACGGAAGGGCTCCCTCTAGCTGAGGGACAGAGAAGGTAACGCAGGCGCCAGACCACAGGGTTAGGTGTAGGGGAGCCCAGGAACTTCCGACAGCAGGTTCCTGAATAGCATATTGCACAAGGGGGACCCATTGTCTTCCTTCTGATGGTGACACAGAAAAGCAGAGATGCCAATTATATCAGAGGTTCCAGTGACTTCTCATGATGAAATGGAAGGTTTTCTGACCCCTTTTGAGGAGATTGAAGACACCAGATTTGAGAGGCCGAGAGGTAAGCAGAAAGCATCCCGGGGGAGGGGCCTCAGATGGAGAGCCCTGGCCTCCTGCTCCAGGCCCCTCCCAGTTGCCCTGGGGCTTCCTGGGGTCTCAGCACCACACGCTCCTGCCCCGCAACCCCACAGCCACGACGTGGTCACACATGCCTGCATTTGGGTCTCGGGCACACTGGCTCTGTGAGCACAAGCAAGCCACTTCTCCTTGCTGACCTGTTTCCTCATCTGTGACACGGGCTGAGAAGAACACCTGTCTCCACTGGAGGCCTGGAAGATACCACGAGGCACTTAGGACAACACCTGCCACCCAGTAGCCACTAAGCGAATGCTGGTGGTCTGCCAGGGGCCTTACCTTTCAGGGTCATCGGCAAGCCCCATGTGTCTTGCAGAGGGTCTGGCTCATAGCAGGCTGCTCAGATATTGACTGAATAAATGAATCATGAATAAATGATGCCTCTGCTCACTCGTGCTCTCCTTGAATGCAGGTGGGCTCCGGCGCTAGCCCTCCGCCCCGCCCTGCCCCGTCTGCCATCACATGTTCTGACAAACCTCAGGAACTTGTGATGTGACGTTCACCATTGCTCGCTCATCTTTCTCATTCTAATCTTCTTTTCTCAAACATTCTGGAATGCAGTCCTCCTGTAGTATTTATGTGTCTACTAAGTTTCTGACAAAGACATGCACCCCAGGAACTTAACTGGTTTTCCACTCTGAAGTAGGTCTTGCAGTAACTCACTGCAAGGTTCCTTTCGGTAATGATCCCTACCAGTGCCTTTGAAATCCTCTCTCTCAATAAAAACAGAGCAACCACAGCAAATGCCATATGGGTGGGCATGTGGAATAGCCAGCTAAGCCTCTTTGGAGGACGCTGGACGGTTTCTTATGAAATTTAACATGCCAGAACCTCATGCTTCAGCAACAGTACCCTTAGACATTCATTCCAGGGAAGGGAAAATATATATGCACAAAAGCCTGACACAAATGTTCACAGCAGCTTTATTCCTAGTATCCCCAAACTGGGAAAGGCATAGATGTCCTTCAAAGGGCGAAGAGTTAAACTGTGGTGCATCCCTACCACAGAATATTACTTGGCAATCGAAAGGAACTAGCTACTAATACATGTGACAACTTGGATAAATCTCTAGAAAATTACTCTGAGTAAAAAAAAAGTCAATCTTAAAAGGTTATATTCTGTATAACCCCATTTATATAACATTCCTGAAATGACAAAATTATAGAGGGAAGAGGGAGGTAGGAGTGGGGATGGAGCTATTCTGTGTCTTCTCTGGTGATGGCTGAATGAACTTACAAGTTTGATAAAATGGCACGTAAAATGGGAAATCGAAGACCAATGGGTTGTATCAATGACGTAACCATTAGGGGAAGCTGGGTAGAAGGGACATGGGGGTCTCTTTGTCCTATTTATTATAACTGCATATGAATCTATGATTCCCTCAAAAAGTTTAATTTAAAAAACTCTATCGGAGTCAAAGTCCTCTCACTCATTCAATAAGCAGTTACTGGGCACTGATGGGTCCCAGGCGCTGAACCTGAGATGCGCGGTGCCTGCAGTCAGCACTTAGAGTGTGGTGGGAAAATGCAAAGTACACAGGACTTCCCGGGAGCAAAAATCCTGTGCAAGCAAAGCACACCTGTGTGGAGCAAATCTGGTAAATAGTTGAACAGCCTCTTTTTACTCCTTCATGAGTAGCATACGCAGCCTTCGGGGGCCGGTGCCCAGAGCAGAAGCCTGGGGGGTCTGTGACACTCTTCTCAGCTCAAGACCTGCCATCCAGAAACCAGGGGACTGCAACCTGCAAACTGACTCCTGCAAAGTGTACTGTCTGCATATCTGCTCCCCCTCCCCGCTCTTCAGTGACCTTGGCTCCTCCATTCCTCTACGGTCAAGACTGGAGGGGTTTCCAGCTCTGAGTATAATTTGGCTTGGGAAGCACTGCTCACAGCAGACCTACACATGCATGACCACAAGGTGTTAAGCAGAAACTTATTTAAGGAAAAAAAATCAGCAGACAACATATGTTGCCGCATACCTCCCACCACCTGCGAATTTTACTTCTTTGGGGAAATCCTTCCAGAGTCTGTCTCCCCAGGTTCTTGAAACTTCCCCACTGAGGTTCATTCACACGCTCTGCCTCCAACTGCACCCAGACTCTGGAGGAAGGCATGTTGCCTCAAATGGGTTCTTCTGAACCGTCCTCCCAGGCAGCAAGAATCGTAGAGAACATTAAGGTCACTCTGACCCTTGCTGCTGAGGGCGGGCTTTGAACCTGAACTTGTTAAAAATGCAGTTCTTCGGTCACCCCCCAGGACATACGGAAACAGAATCAGCATTTTAACAAGATCCCCCCAAGGGTTCATGTGCACATCGGAACCTAGACCTTGGTTCTCAAACCTAGTTTGTTTCAGGATCACCTGGAAAATTTTGTGTAAAGTTTTACAACATACCATGCATATTTCCCTGTGACTAGCTTCTCTGGTTCAACAATTTGCTTTTGAGATTTGTATATGTTGATACCTGTAGCTCTACTGCATTCACTCACACTGCTGTATCCTACTGTATCAATATCCAGCTGGTCCTCCATCTTCCTATTGTTGGGCATTTCACTTGTTTCCAGTTTTTAAACTATGCTGTAATGAACAGCCTCTTACCTGTCTCCTTGAACCCAAGTGCAATCATGTCCCTAGATCCACGCCCAGGAAGGCAATGCTGGGTCATGACGTGTACACCTTTATTTTCCTACATGTTGCCAAATTTGCTTTCCAAAGTGAGTATACAGGTCCTCCAATAATCTCGTTTTGTTCAATGTTGCTTTGTTATGACATTGATCAGGTGCTGTAGGAACTTCACTCTTGTTTATATCAATTATCCTATCGAAAAACTGGTTTTGTTATATGTTGTCTCACTGCAGTCCCAAGGACCTATCAATGACATTAAGTGAGGACTTACTGTATGCCAACTTACTCTCCCATCAGCAGCGTGTGAGTTCTATTTGCTCCCTATCCTAGCCAACACTTGGGATTGTCAGAAATTGTTTTTTGTCAGTCTGAGGATATAAAATGATGTCTCGCTGAGTTGTGGTTGTAATTTGTATTCCTCTGATAACTCAAGAGCTTGAACATCTTTTCCTGTGTTTATCAGCCATCTGAACTACCTTTTCTGTTATCTGCCTATCTCAAATCCTTTGCCCACTACCTTTTTGTAGGTCGTTGGTCTTCTTTTAATTGATTTGCAGGAATAATTCTGAATGTCAACCCTTTTTTAGTTAACAAATTACAGATGTCTTCTTCCAGAGAGTGTTTTTTCTTTTTAAGCTCTTTTCCTGGTATCTTCTATCATGTAGAAAATTTAAAATTCTAATGTAGATATTTTCAGTCTTTCCCTTGAATGGTCTTTGTTTTTCTCACTTAAAAAATCCTTCCCCATCATGATGTCATAAAGATAGTCTCTTATCATTCCTTGCAAACATTTTAGAGTTTTCATCTAAATATATAAATACCAAGTTTTCACCTAGACCTCTTCAGTCAGAATCTTTAGGAGCAGAACTTAAGCACATGTAATAACTTTTTTTTTAAAGAGAAAGGGAAAGGGAGGGAGAGGAAGAGAGGGAGAGAAACATCAATCAGTTGCCTGAACCAGGGGCTGAACCTGCAACCCAGGCACATGCCCTGACCAAGAACTGAACCAGCGACCTTTTACTTTGCAGGACAATGCCCAACCAACTGAGCCACACTGGTCACAGTGCACCATAGTTTTAATGAAAATAAATTCTAAAGGTAATTCTAAGAAATGCTGGTAGAACCCGTTCGCTGCCCACTGGATGCCTATGGAAGTATCTCCTCTACAAAATTCCAGGAATGCATCTCATCTCTCTGTCATTCTTTCTTTTTCTATTCCCAAACTTGAAGTGTCTTGAAGACCCTAGGGTCTGTCCTTTGAAGGACTGATATCCTCTTACAGCTTCAATATTACCATATGCTCAAATGCACCCCTCTGTGCTTCACTAGGTTCAGTTACCTTTCCTAATTCTCCCAGAAGCACTAGCAGCTCAGTATGGTTTTTCAAAAACTCATCCAATAACTTGGCTTCCCATTTCTGTTGGTGCACAAGTATTTTCACAATCTCCCAGATATGGGATCACCTTTGACTTCTCCCCACCTTTCAAGCTCTACAGTCAGTCATCAAATACCATCAGCGATCTTTTCCCACACTTAGCCAGCCCAGCCGCTGTGTCTGACAGATCCTCTCTGTTTCGCACCCAGACTCCCACATAGCCTTGCCCGTCTTCCTGCCTCCTCATCATAGGATCTGAGGGTGGAAGAGGCTTCCAGGTCCAGAAACTTAAGGACCATCTGGTGCCCCATCCATCATCTGTGATTGTGTGTTCTCTATCAGATACTTGAAAAACAGCTCTCCAGTCTCTACTTACACACTAGCAGTGATAACAAACACAGCATGTCCCCCAAACCCTCCATTCTTCCCTTTAAACATTTTTCCTATATTGAGTTGAAATCTATCACACCTTAATTTCCACCAGCTGGCCCAACATTTTCACCCTTTCATTTTTTCATGCCGCCACCATCCTTACACACCCCCGGTCCCGTCACGTCTGGCCTGCTCTCCTGTGCCTCTCGGCGCTCCAACCCCCTTTCCTGCCGGCTGGCCAAGCTCCTGCTCGTCTTGGGACCTGGAATGCTCTCTTCATACTCCTTCTCCCAGACCCACCTCCCACCCTCAGACTAGAAATGACAAAGACAGGATTGGATTGACATCTGCCTCCCCCCCTAGAATATAAGCTCCACAGTGGTAGGTGTTTCTCATAGGACTATTGGTTTAAGCCAGTGCAGGATTCTTAGCACCAACCTGGTACCTGGCACAGTCAGCTCTCAGCAGGATTTTGTTGAATGACAGATGGGTGGGTAGATGGATGGATGAAAGGTGGCCAGCCCTTTGGGACCTTATAAAACAAGTTAAGGTCACTTCTACGGGAAAGCCCTTCACATAAATATTTGAGGAAAGTCATCACGTTCCCTTAGGGTTTTCTTCCTCACAGGGGTCAAGAGTGGCATGGGAGGCGGGGTGAGCTGTGCTGCGCGGCCCCCAGAGAAGGGGCAGGCTGGCACACGCACCGCTCTGTAACCTCCTCTGGGATCAGGCCCAGAGAGGCCCGTGTGCCCACACTGCTGCTGCTGGCGGCTATGCGCTCCCGAGGTCTACCCTGGAGCGGGCGTGAAAACACTGGAAGTGTTGCCTTGGGTTAAGCTCCAAAGGTTTGCTTCAGAGGTTAACACAACACCAGTAAAATGAGCAAACACAGAAATGGTGTGGGGGCCACGCAGAAAACAAACTGCGACACCATTCACTAGCCGTTAGTTCACAGTGAAGCTTAACGTTTCCTGTCTAGTAATCGGTGCCTTTTGATAAATACATAATACAATTAAGTGGAACTGGTTGTCACCCTAACTTTAGAAAGTGAATTAGCAGCAAGTGTCAAACTCATTCAAATATATGCTTAAGACCCTTGCTTGCGATTTATTGCATGTAAATTATAGCTCCACAAAATATTTATTTTAAAATGTCATACAGAGAAAACATAGAACTCTGACCCTAAATTTAAATAAAGTAATATTAATATGTATACAGAAATTATAGGTGTGCAAGTGTTGCCTGATGTTTATTTAGCCTGATCTTAGGCAACAAACAGCTCCTTCATGAGCCATCAGGTCTACAACTGGAAAACGGGGCTTAATTAGGTAACTAATTCAACAAACACTGGCAACTGCGGTAACTTTCTCATAGGACTATTGGTTTTAATGAGAAAATACACGTGAAGCACTTAGCACGGTGTCTAGTTTGAGCACGGTAACTGTTGGAACAAATAGAGGTTGCGCAACCACACCGCTCATTATGAAGAAGATACGTGTGCGCTTGAGGAACAACACAAAGAGGAGAAGAAAAGGCTCGTTGTGGAAATCAGGGGCAAGCTAGAATTTGCTGTAATCAAAAATTTTCTCATTTTAAGAACATAGCTGCTGGGGAGGAAAAACTTTTCCTCTGCCCTGTCAGGTTCTACGACTGGGGCTTGTGAATTAAACTGACAAAAGACAGACTAACAGGATAAAAAGCACACTAATTTTCTTTTTAATTTTATGGGCTCCACAGAAGAGCAAACCTAAAGAAGCGGTTAGGCTCAGGTGCTTATACACCATTTTAACTAAGGGCAGTACATTGTGGGGAAGTGACTGCACAGAAGAAAAGGGACCTGGGGCTCCCGGGAGCGGTAAGTCATGGGAAGGCAAACACGAGGGGGAAAGGAACGGCCTACGAGGGCTGCTCAGTGAGGTTTCTGCGTGAAGACTTGTCCCGCGGCCTCCTCTGTCGCTGCTGGAAGTGTGTTCTCCTCCTCCTGGTTCAAGAGGGAGCCAGGGACCTTTACAAAAGGAAATTTCTGCCCTGCTCTTAGGCAGATAGGGGAGCACAGGGATTTCTTCCTGGGCCTGCGTTTTCTCAATTGCCTTCAGCTCAAAATAATCCTTTGGCCAAAGTGGTCTATTTTCAGGTGGCATGTTCTGATCTCATTCATAGTCAATGCCAATATGTGAAAAGTTCTTAGTCTCAAATATAAAAATAAATGCTTGTGGAACTGCCTAGATTTCACTTTGAGGTAACCACGGAGAGGGAGAAGGCCAAGCTAATTTTTAAATCATCTCTGCATCATATTAGAATTTTCTGGACCAGTCAGACCCACTCATGCTCATCTGTCCTGTTTTCCTCCAGGCACAGGCAGAGCACGTAGCAGAAGTAAAGCGGCTTACCTCATGCTTTTAAGGTCAAACTCTATTTCTGAAAGATTTTCTAAAATTTTTACTTCACTAAGCTACTCTGATTCTGAGATAGTTAAGAAAATGAAACCACGGGTGAGGGAGAGTGGTGAGGAAAGGGGGAGGGGGTGTTCTCTAAAGAAAGTAAAATAATAGATGAACCAAATGTACAGAAATACAGGAGGCAAAAGTATTTTCACTAGGCAGATTTATTACTAGAGGAAATGACAAGAAAACCACCAGCCTGCTTCCATAGCCAAAATGAGATTTACAGAAATGAGTGTCAGCTAACATCCATTTAGGGCAGAGGAGCCTAAACTATTTCATTTTGTCTCTTAAAGCAATGATTAAAAGAACAATAATATCTAGTCACTATTTATAGTGTGTCCTTATGGTGTCTGTACTTTGAGATGAGGTAAGCACCAAAAATGGGTTGTTGGCCCATGAGGACTTAAAATTTGAAAGAATAGAAAACTCAAATCGTCAAAGGAATACCATTCTTAGTACTGGCATAACCTCCTTGAAGTTGAAAATGATTGCTTTTAGCAGCTGTCCCTCCAGGGGACGGTGGGCTCAGCGGTAAGTAGGACACCTGCTGCTCCTGCTCCCAGCGAAGGGCCAGGGTGTCCTGGCAGAGCGAGCTCCTACTCCTCCCCGAGACGATCTGTAACTCCGCCTCACCCCTGAATGGTGAAGGTCCACATTCCTCTCCCCTCGCTCAGGCCACCGCCTTCCTGGGGGACTTCACTGTCCCTGTGCCTCTCTGCCAGCGACTCTCCAAACCGTACCTCCAACCTGGCCCTTCCTCTCCCACCGCTAAGTCCGGCTTCCCACTGAGGACACAGTTCCCGGGGCACCCCAGCAGCCCCGAAGCATAACCTGGCTGAATCCCACTCACTCCCACTGCTGCCTCACTCTGGGCACCCGGTCCAGGGTCATCTCCGTCTTCCCTCACACCCGACGCCTCCTCGGTCACCGGGCCCTGTTCCTGCTACCTGCACGGTGCTGCTTTAAAATGTTGTAGGTTCCTATCTGTGTATGTATGTGTCATTCTTTGAAGAAATAACACATTTGCTTGGTTCAAAACTATAAGGCTGTACAGGGCAAAGCCTCCCTCTCCTGCCCGCTCAGCCCCGCACTTCCGCTCCCCACTGTCAGCCCGAGTTATTATTGCATTATCTCCCAGGCTGGATTATTATTGCGTTATCTCCCAGAGCTGCTGGACACATTTACAGAGAAAAAGAAATACATATGCCCTCCCCCTTTCTTTACACGAACGGCAGAAAACCATACACAACTCTACTCCTTGTCTGTTATTTTTTCATTTCATGTATCTTAGTGATCTTTCCAAATCAGTACCAAAAAGCTCCTGTATTTTTTCTTATGGCCACATAGTATTTTATGTACCCAAATGAGTGCCAAAGTGCAATGCATAGTCTTGACTGAGCCATTGGCTCTGAGGACGTGTGCAGATCCCACAACGTCCGAGCCCCTGGCCCCTTCTCTCCTTTCCATTTGCACTTCCTCTGCTTCAGCTCAGACCTTCATCAGTGCAGAAGCCTTCTGACTGGCTTCTCTGCTCTACTACCCTTAACCTACACCCAAGAAATATATCTAGTGAGTCCTCTCTACATGCCAGATGCTCTGCTAAGACGGGGAAGAACAAGAGAATCAAAACCAACAAAACCAAACAAACCTCTCCTAACCAGACCCACACGATCCCTGCCTGTCTCACTGTTGTTGGAGCTTTGGGAGCTCAGGACAGGCCATCTAGAATATCCCACTCCATCTCTGCTCAATAAAATCTATCAAGGGAAAGGAAGGATCTACTCCTTTGTCAAGGTACATTTCACATTATTCTCTATAAAAAACTTTCCTAAGTACCCTCCTCCCGCAGAGATGTAACTGGACCCTCCTGCACCTGAGAGCATTTATCTTACGATCTTTGTCTTATTCTCTCTTGGATTTTGTGCTGTCAGGGCCCTCTCATTAATGGCAAGATGAACCATTCAGCTGCCCAAGTCCAAACTCTGTGGTTCACCTTCCACATTCCGCTGCTTCTAAGTTTAACAGGTGCACTCTAATCTTCCCCTTAAATATGCCTTCAGTCAATCTCATCGCCCTGCTTGCTATCTCTCCCTGATCACTTTACTACGTCTCCCGGCCCCCAGCCTCCTTCTACTGAAATCCGGCTGCCCCCAGACACCGGTTACCCTTCCAACAGGTATATCTGATCGTGCTATGCCCGGACCTAAAGAGTCAGATCACACTTCTTAGCAGGGCAGTTAAGCCCTTCCACCCCCCAGTGAATTGGCTGCTGTCACCTTCTCAGACTCACTGCTCACCGCTCCCCAAGAAGTACCAGCCAAGCCAGGCTGTTCATGGCTCCCTCAACACCCAGAGCGCTTTAATGCTGCCGGCCTTTGCGCACATGCACACGTGCAGGGGAAGGTCTCTCCCGCCTCTGCCTGGTAAACTTCCTGCCCTTCAAGTCTTGCCTCCACAGGAATCTCCTTAGCCTGCCCTAGGTAACTGCACTTTCTTAACCCCCCACTTAATCTGGAAAGAGATGCTTTCTTTGCATCCCCAGTGCCTAGCACGAGGCTCAGCACAACGCACATGTGCTCAGGAAATTGTTTCATAGATACCAGAAGCCTTTTCTGGCAGAGAAAAGGCCTTTGTATTACCACAGTACGTGGCACAAGGCCCAACTTTGTGCTTGGTCAGCTTGATTGGTGTCCAGTACGGTACTGTCAGGGTCATCACCGGACAGTACCATGACGCCCTTTGGACACTGACATCCCATAAACACTGCTCCTGACTGCATGGCTGAGCACTGGGAGGTGAGGCTGTGGGCACCACAGTGGGAAAGACCTAGGTTCAAATCCCTTACAGCTGTAACTTACAAGCTGTGTGTCCTGGACAAGTCTCTTAACCTTCCAGACACCCAGCTTCCTCATCTCTAAAATGAAGCTAATAGTAGCTACCTCATCTCAGGTTGTGTGCGTGTGTGGACTAAATAAACGTATTTAGGATGTTTGTGCAGGTGCCTGGTATGCAAGTAATCAATAAATGTTTGCTGAATGCAATGTTTGCAAGTTCATGAATGAGTGGTGCACAGACTGGCAGTTTTTAAAGGCCCATCTTTCTAGCACGTTTTCAGGAGAACCCAACATTCGGCTCTCGGTAGAATCAGTTTCCTGCCTTGGGCCGGACCCACCAGACTCAATCCCCACTACTGTGGCTCTGGCCCCGAGGCCGAGGCCACCCATCACCAGGGCTCAGCCCTGCCCCTACCCCTACCCCAGGTCACCAATAGGGCCCCAGAAGGCTCTGCCACAGCTCTGCACGCCCCTTTGACCATGCCATCCACACGACGCATTGTGGGGCCGGTTGTTTACAGCAAAAAGGCTGTGCCTGCCGGACCACTGTGAAGACTGCACTTCTGCCTGCTGCTGGGAGGACAGAGTGGCCCTTCTCCCTACCCCACGTTGGCAGATGGAGGCTCGGCATCCCTTCCCTCTTTGCGATGTGCCAGGGCTGTCCAGGACTCAGGCTACCAGCGGCCACCAAAATACAGGAACCTTTTGCTCAGAAAATTCAGTATTCACTGAAATTTGAGATTTCAGTTTCAAATGAAGGAAACATTCAATTCCTATACTCTCATAAATGGACTTCAGGGGCCATGTATAGAATGTATGGTGATAGCTCTGAAAAGTCAGCAGTGACTCCCTCGTTTCCCTGAAGAATCCACGGCAGAGCTAGCAATATAAATTTATCCAAACTCTGTGAACCTTGTCTATTTCAACCTGCATTATCTCTTAACATAAAAGCTATCAATGGCTCCCCATTGCCTAAAGCTCAGATATAAAGCTCAGACCTCTTAGCTAGGCATATAAGGTGCTTCATAAGTATTTTGTATTGATTTACGTGTAGTCACACTTTTTAAAGCAGCCTTTCTCAACATTTGCTGCACATAAGAACCACCTGGGAGCTTTATAAAATACTGGTATTTGTATCGCATCCTAGACCTCGGAGTCCTGCAGGGATGGTGCAGGCTTCCGTATGTATTTAAAGATCCCAGGATGGTCCTCATGTACAGCCAGGTCTGAGGACCGCTGGTTTAATGCCTACCGACATGGCTGGAACATACTTTCATGGATCCGAGCCTTAGCTCTGCAGCTACGTTTCAAGGGGCCTTCTTCGCTCTTTCCTGCCTGGCTAGGCTCAACTGCCACCCTTTTCTCCCCTGTCCTCCAGCACGTTACTTGCTCTTCCCGCACTGGGTGTGTGTTTGTTTCCAGCAGCACTGGAGTTTACTTGGTTACTCGCATCTCCCTGCAATGGCTGTGAGTTCCTTGAGAAGAAAGGTCCCAAAGAGTCCTCTTTTAGCCACCCCAGAGCCACTGAGTTGTTTAGTCTAGAGCCACTAGAATCTCTGGGGGTGGGCCTTGGGCATAAGTTGTTTCTGAAGTCTCATGGGTGACTTTGATCCATGTCCCTGGCTAGGAATTAGCTTCACAAAAGCACTGGGAACAGTAAGCATCAGTAAATACCTTATTTGTTGCATTGAATGGATGAAGTATCTCATTTGTTTTTAATCAATCACATCGTGGCACCTAGTTGCCTTTGATTCCCCTGGAAAGCTAAGCACTCTGTCTTGTACTACCTCTTCAATCATTTACTCATTTATTCACCCAACAAATACTATTGCACGCCATAACAAAACCCTGGGGATTCGAGAATAAACTGGAAAACATGGTTACCGCCCTATGGGACTTAGAGTCTATTAACATATTAGTTATAGTATAGTTATTATCACTCCTTCTGAATAATATTGGTTATTTCCTCCCTCCATATACTATTTGATATTCAAGGTTAAGGAAATCTCTGATTTCCCTTACATCCCCGGTATGCTGCTGGTACATAGAAGGCATTCTGCAAATCTTTATTGAATCAAGGCAACAGTTTCATAGCACTTATCACCAATTAGTTTGCATTCCTTTGTGTGGTTATCTGATTAATGGCTGCCTGTCCCTTGAGCTGTAAATCCCCTGAAGACAGGAACTGAATTTATTTTGCTCACTATGCCTGCATAGGTGCTCAATGAATATTGCTAAGTACAATAAATAAATACATGAATAAGACATCATTAAGAACAAAAATGAATTCCCCCAACTCAGTATCTACTCCTCCCTCCCTAGTCTCCCCTCAAAAGGGAATTTTCCTCCTGAGCATTAAGGGATTTTAAGTTACAGTGAACATGAGCCCAAACAGATGATGTTTCTTTTACTTACTTACAGGTTGACCTGGGACTCTACTTCAGGGTCTTTCGTTGGCCATGGCTGAAGGGACTGGATGCCAAAGGAGAGAGACGACTTTGCTTTCCACAGGAGGGTTTGCGCGACCTGACCCCCACAGGACCCCTTCGCCAGCGGATCCATCGGAGGGCCTGGAGGCTGGAGGGCTGTGCTGAAGCAGAAGGAGTGGGGAAAGGCACTGAGAACAGAGGACAAGGAGGACAGGCCAGTCACTGGCCCACTCTGGTACCGCTACCCAGAGCCCAGCCCCATTCGTAAGTTAGGGACCCAGGTGTCCCACTAAGACTGCATCATGCGCTTGCTGCTTGCAGTGATGCCCGAGCATGCCAGGGGCAGGCGGGCTCCGCCCACATCCTACCGTGTCCCTCAGCAAAGACAGAAGTCATCCACGCTGCGCAGTCAGCAGGGTCCAGCGGACAAGGAGGACAGTGAGCACTGAAATCACCTCAGACTCACTGAGGAAAAGGCAACATTTGTCCAGGAAGGGACAGCTACGTCTGGAGTGTCTGGGGAATAGTTAGTGATGGGGCTTCATGGCCATCGCTGTGTTTGTCCAGGGGAGCTTAGATTTTCTCCTAATTTCCCACTGAGGTTCCCAAGAAAAGGCATAAGAAGGGCTTACATTGGCAACAACACTGCAGACAAAGTGCACCAAACCCACACTTCAAGGGGAAGGGCCAAGAGTACGTAAGCAGAGGGCACTTGCTGAATTAACACATGGGTTGTTCATAGGAATAAATTGAGAAATGCGTCCCTGAAGCCTGCCTGCTCCCTCCTGGGATGACCTGATGGGGAAGGTGGGAAGGTGGCCCCCGGGGCGCGGGGCTGCTGTGCTGGGGATATGCCGGCGCCCTGTTCCTCGGGGCTGGAATTACCTTCTGAGCCAAAGAGCGCCCTTTCCTTCAAGTGACAGACAAGCAAACAAGACCCAGTGACTTGAAAACAGAAAATAAAAATAAAAAGGAACTCTTTATCATGTCTTCTTTATGATTTATTTTTATTGCATTTATTGGGGTATCATTGGTTAATAAAATTATATCGTTTCAGGGGTACAATTCTATAGGTCATCATTTGTACATTGTATTGTGTGGTCACCACTTCAAGTCTCCTCCCGTCACCATTTACCCTCCCTTTATCCTCTCCTACCTCCCGCATCCCCTCCCCTCTGGTAACCACCATGGTCTGTCTGTGTCTGTGAGTTTGTTGGTTGCTTTTGCTTAATCCCTTCACCTTTTTCCTCCGGCCCCCAAACCCCCCTTCCCTGTCACAGCTTACGCTCTATATTTTAATTTATTTTAATTGTGAATTACTAAGAATTGTTTCTGTGTTTTAGCCCTTTAAACTTTAAATTTTAATAACACTTCAATGCTAGTTCTTTAAAACCTTTCCCATCATTTATCTTTTGCCATAACTTTATACCTAGTTTCTGAGTTCTTTTTTTATACTTTCATCTAATTCTTTAGCTTCATTTCCTAACTGCTCAGATTCTGTCTCATCACTGTTAACTTTAATCCTTTTACTCATTTCAGTTATCTTTCCTAGTCTTAACTTCCTAATTTAAAAATATGTGCAGTCCTCTAATCTTCTGACATGTTTTATCGTAATTGTCTCACTATTTAAAATAGCCAGCTGTTGAACTTCTTGCAAAGATGGTGTAGTAAGTGCTCATTTGCACAACTCTTTGGAACCCATGAGAATAATATTCTAAGTAAAGCTATTCTAAGCTTTATATTCTAAGCCAAAATAGCTTAGAATATAGCCAAATATTCTAAGTAAAGCTATTGAAACAAGAGAATGGTAACATCGATGCTGTTAACTCTGAAGATCTGCGTGTACAATAAAGTGCAGACAAACTGAAAGTGACCACCGAGTCATGCCTCTGATGTAACAGGGAAATGCGCAAGAACACTCCCCGGGCCTGACTGCCCGTGTGGACGCTGGGCAGGGAAGCGTGGGCCGGGCAGGGCAGGGCAGGAGCTGTCTCTTCTTCCTTTCTTTCCCCACTGCCCAGCTTTCTAATATGGAGGAGTGGCCTAATCTGAGAAAGGCTGAAGGAGAGAAGAAAAGGTATATCTCAGGAGCTATCTGAACCTTGTGAACAACATTAACCAAAGGCGTATTTGAATCCCCTAAAAGAAGGCCCATGAGTCAGAAAATCACACCAACACAGGCCCTCTTGGGAGAGAACTTTGTCCTAAAGTGGAGGGTGGGGGAGACAACTGAAAATTCAAGGGAAGTCCTGCCATGGGTCACACACACCACAGGCACAGGGGACTCTGAAGATGGGGGCGGGGAAGCCTGGGGAGAGAGTACAGTCAGATGGCCCGTTCCCGCAGCCCCTGTACCCTTCCACCTCCCAAGAAGTATCACGGCCGGTGCTCCAGCTCAAGGTCTGAAAGAGCAGGTCCGCTGTTGCTCAGATAAACAGGGAAGAAGCTCAAGGTGAGCCTGCCCGTGCCGTTACGAGGCATGCACCAGCCCAGATGGAACTGCTTCGACTCAAAGAACAGGCAGGAATGAACTTGCACAGGACCTATGAAATTAGTCTTGCAAAGGCAGATGAAGAGTATAGATCAGAAGATTTTTTAACAGGGATCAGATGAACAGTATAAAAGCTGTTTTTTTTTCCTCAAGAAAATGAAAGAACAAGAACCTCTCAAAACAAAGGATCAAATAATACAAGACAGAGACTTCCCAGGGCTCCAGGACAAAGCTGCCAGAACGGGGCAGGAAGCAGGCTGGTCCACAGTGAGGAGGGGCTTTGTGGGTCAGGGGTGGCGGGGAGCGGGCCTGAGGAGAAGAAATCGGCGCCGTGAGTGCATGTGTGGGGTTTTTAATTAGACTGGGGACAGCCCTCAGTGCACCCTGAGTGTTAGTGCTGTGAGCCTACCTGGACGGCAGTAGTGAGAAACAGGGCCTGCCCCACAGGGAGCCCTGCATTGATGGCCGCGAGGCAGCAGCCATCAAGAGCTTGGGGCGGCAGGGATGGGGGACAGCGTCAGCGGTGGCACAGCCAGGCTGGGGCCCAACGCTGCAGCGAGAAACAGACCACGAGGAACCCAACTGTGACACTCGTGCCGCCTCAAACGCTGACAGGTAGACCCCCGCATGCAGCAAAGTGGCCTAAAAAGCAGCGAGGTCTCAGTTCCGGCTCCCTGGACTGTGCCGGCGTTGCCCATGGGCAGGTGGCCCAGATCACTGACCTTCAGCCCAGTTCCCTGGGGAACAGGGGGAACAGGGTAACTCCCGGGAGCTGCGCCCACTCTGTTGCCTTTCTGGTCTTGACTATTCCTTGCTCAGATCATGGGCTGAAAACCACCTTAGCCCAAGCCCAAATCATATTCTTGCCTGTCTTCAAACCACATCTGCTTTCAGGGCCTGAGCTGGCTCTGCAGCCAAAGGGGCAGCAGCTCCCTGCAGAGTGGGAGCAGTGGGAGGACAAATTCCCTCTGTCCCCAAATCTAAATGGCCCCCTCCCACACTCAGTCATTCCCTGTCCTGTACCCTCCTTCCTGCATGGCATTCAGCACAATCCAAGTCTTCCTCGTTAAGTGTTTTCCTGCTGCAACAGCGTCTGCCCCCGGCCACTAGAATGCTAGCTCCATGACAGCAGGACCCCATCAGGCTTGTTCACAGGGTGTCCCCAGTGCCTAGCACACCGAAGTGCTCAGTAAATCTTGGTTGAATGGACAGTGACTATGTGAATGCCTAAACCATGAGGGAAAGAGGCATCTGGAATAGGGAGATGAATTGAGGCTGTTTTGGTCTTTCTGTTCTTTTATCTTCACCCGGGGACTTGCTCATTGATTTCAGAGAGGGGAAGGGAGAGAGAGAAACATAGATGTGAGATAGAAACATTGATCGGTAGCTTCTCATACATGCCCCAGCTGGGGACCAAACCTGCAACCTAGGAATGTACCCTGGCTGGGAACTGAACCCGTGACTCTCCAGTTTCCAGGACGATGCTCCAATGAACTGAGCCACACTCACACTGACCAGGGCTTGGCCATTCTTGAATGAGGTCTTTTCTCTGGTGGTTTCAGTATGCCACTGTGGGACCTGCTCAATTTTTTTGCTAACCTCTGACAGGCAGATGCTTTGTGAGGGCTGACAATTACACAGAGCTGACAATCCATCTGCAAAACATCACCCCAGGCCCGGTCAATGGCCGTGATACTAGAAAATACTTCACGGCTTGCTGCTCTTCCGAAGACACTTTTCTCTCCGGCCATAAACTGTAAGACGGGCATGTACGTCCTAACTTCCATTTGAGCTCAAAGTCTGGAATCACTGTCACCTATGGTTGGAAAGTCCACTTCAAATGCCCACCAGGGGCCTGGCTTCCCATTTTTACTGCCTTGCCCTCTGAAGCAGCTCTGAGACTGGCAAGCCAGGTGCGCAGGGGCACACCGATATCAGGAACCTCTCCTAGCATGTTGCCAACTTTTGATCAATGTGTCTAATTTATTTGTGCTAGACTGAAGAAAGATGCTGTGTGTGGCAGATTCTGTGGGATGACTTGTTCAGTTCCCATTTCGATCCCACTCCAGGGCACAAACACTGGAAAGCTACAACGTAAATGTCCTAACCTCCTTTGCAGTTCAGGGTTCTGCCTGTGCTTTAGATCCCACAACTCAGATGCGCTCCCGAGAGATTCTGATCTGGAGCAGAGCCAGGCAGATTCAGAGAGTGGCCTTGGGGCATCATTTGGCTTTGGTGGGTCACAACAGAGCTGTTGTGGTTCTGGAAGCAGTAGGTTCTTGGTTCTACCACTTTCTGAAGCAGCAGTGGCAGCCTGGGGGCTCAGGGCAGAGTTGGGAGCGTGGCTGTGCTGCCAGGGAAGGTGGCAGCAGCTTCTGGACCTCTCGGTTTCTTGTTATGAAGTGGCTGCTCCTCTGATCGAGCAGCGGCGCAGTGGTTCTGGGGGTTTGGAGCTGTTCCTGGGAGCTCAGACAGGCGTCTGCTGTCCAGCCCTGCCAACAACTGTGTGAGCACTTAATTCCCCGTATCACTATTAAATCTCGTCTGCTCAGGAGGCAGAGTGCATTCTGCTGTAGGCAACAGAGTACTGACTGAAGGGAACAGGGACAGCTGTCAGATTGGATTCTGAGCTGGCCAGTTCACGGGGCCCTGTGCGGAGCAGGGCACCCCTTCCTTCTGGTGGGCGCAATAGTAGGCCAACAAAAAGAGGCTGTGTGCTCTTACGGAAATCCGCAGGAACTCTGCTGTGCGGGTGGAAAGAGAGCCGGGCCAAAGCGTGAAGCGCGTCTGCTCAAACAGCGAGGCGGTGCTGAAGGGCAACCGAAGAGCTGCACACTAACTGCGGATGCTTCGAAGGTCACTGCCGCACTGGAGCAGTGACTGTGCACCGCTGTCACTGGCCTGCGTAACATGGCTTAGAGTCTTTCGGAGTGTGCCACCAAAAATTGCTGGATCAACTCTGTGTGTTGCTGAAACCACAAAGTCGAGAAACACTAGTCCAACCGATAAATGCTTTAACTTCTCCAGCAATAAAAACTGTGCTGCATCCTGCAGGAAGCCACGCTCCCGTGGGGCTCACTGGCTGCTGGGATGCGCTTTCATGCCCCGGGTCTGAGCTGTTTCATTACGCCTCAGGCCCACTGTGATCTCAGGTCTAGCCCGGGGCTGGACGCAGAGCCAACCTAACTCCTTTTTCATGACGCCTTTTCAAATGTGGCAAGACAGCTATTATACTCACTGTGGGCTTTCTCTTTTTCAAGTAAAATACCCCTCCCCTACTGAAACCTTTTCTCTTTACTGGATCATTCCCATCAGATATAAATGTCTTTATAAAACAAAGGCTAAAAAAAAAAAGAAAATCCAATCAAACAAGTAATTTTTCAACTCACATCTCCTCCACCCCTGCAAAGGTGACGACATTCACTGTTTGCCATTCCTCTCTCTTTGTTATCACCCAAAGCCTGTCCGGGGAGACTGTCATGCTCACCCTTCCCAAGGAACAGCTCTTGTCCAAGGCCATTGATGAACACGTGATGCTAAAGCCAACAGCAAGTTCTTAGTTCTTCATTTTGTTTGACCTATCAGCAACATTTGACAGAAAAATCACTCCCTCTCTGTTTTTTTAACTGTTTATTTATACTAATATACCCAAATAAAAAAATTTTTTAATGCCATCACATATCCGTGACATCGTGGTTTCACAATTAGGTCTCAAAGGCTAACTTTCACTTGGGATTTCTATGAATAGCTAACCAAAGTTCATCACATCATAGTCATTCTTCCTGATTCACAGGGTTTATTTAGTGATCCCTTTTCCTAAAGACTCCGGCTATCCCTTCCCCCACATTTTCTGACCTTGCCTTATTTCACTGTGATTCACAGTCACATTAAAGACCAAAACAAAAACCTTGATGTATTCTCTGAACACTTCCTACCTGAGGGTCTGCGCCTGTGCTGTACAGTAAGGTAGTCACAAATCACATTTGACTACTAAGCACCTGCAGGTGACCAGTCTGAAATGCGGTGTTGTGAGTATAATACACACCAGATGTCAGACAATACAGAAAAAAAGGTAAATTATCTTAATTATTATTAATATTTATCCTAGCTCTAGAGACAACCAGATGCATGGTCCATATTTCCCCACATCTCCACAATCACATGTAGCTTTAGAATTCCCCACCCCCAATACACCGGGAAAACCAGCAGCGAATCTCACTGGTCAGGCCAAATCTCTTATAATTTTCTTATAGCATTATTTGTCAGACCTCATCTCTGTTCAGACCTTCAGCTCTGGAAATCAGACAACCAAACATAATTTCTCATATTAACCTTCCAAAGCAAAACTAATTTGACTATTGTCTTCCTCCAAGAAAGGAAGCTGGTTTGTATTAATGTAAACTCTTAGTGAATAATAAAAGATGATTTTTTCCCTTCTCATCGAAGAGCAGACATAATATGAAAATTAATTTTCTTCTGTTGAACCTAAGAGCCCATTATGTCAGCCCAATACAAGGCAGCTCTTAATAGTCCTTCCCAGGAAGTCTGCTGCTTCTCCACAAGAAAACTGACAGCAGCAGCCTTGTTTGTGATTAAATACTTACGGGCCTGACTCAAACACAGAGAATGATGACAGAATGTGGAAGAATGAAGATTATTAAAATACTTGTTTACAAAACTACCTGGAAAAATGTGTCTCCTGGAAAAAAATGAAAAAAAAAAAATCTGTTAAGATTCTCTGAGTCAGGAGAAACAGAAGGAAGCAGAAAAGTAGGTAACCCAATGCATAACGGATAATTGTTCTTTTCTGATCCTGTTTTGGCCTGGAAAGCTGTATTCAGGAACAAGAAGGCATTTGTTTGGCATCAAATTTGTTCAGGCAAGGCGTGGGTTAGATGCATTACTAATAAGGAAGCCACTATGTAGGAAGCAATATTTGGGAAAGTAGAAAATATGTTGTTTTCCATTTGTAATTCACAATCTTCTGTCTATGTAGGGCTCTGCGCCCACTGTGCCTAAATGTAGTAAGCATAATTTAACCACTCAGCTAGGATAGTTCTTATGATGAGAACTTAAAAAAATAGAGAAACCCCAATTTTATGACTCTGGGGTGGCATCTGTATTTTGGAAAGCTTCCCAGATATAATGGTACTTTTTTTCTTTTTTGCCAAACCAGTATCATCCCTCTTCTGGTAATATTGGGTTGGCCAAAAAGTTCATTATGTTTTCTCCGTAACAATGGCTCTAGTAGTGCTTAGTTGTCTTTAACTTCACTTGAAACAATTTTGTTAGATTGTATTGTGACAGCTGTCATATCAGAGTGCATTAAAAACAACTTATCAAAATTGGTGAATTTTTGTGCAGCCATTTTTATATTGAAGATGGAAGAAAATAACCAACATTTTTGGCATATTATGCTTTATTATTTCAAGAAAGGTAAAAATGCAACTGAAATGCAAAAAAAAAAAAAAAAAAAAAAAGATTTGTACAGTGTATGGGTAAGGTGCCGTGACTGATCAAACATGTCAAAACTGGTTTGCTACGTTTCTGGGCACCACTGACATTCTGGCCAAATAATTCTCTGCTGTGGGCTGTCTTATGCAATGGGGGGTGTTTGGCAGCACCCCTGGCCTCCACCCACTAGAACCCAATAGTAGGAGATAGCTGACATACTCAAAATATCCAAAGCAAAAAGTTCTTGGTAAAAATGAAAAATGTATCTTATGGGAAAAAAATAATAGACTTATTGGCCAATCCAAAGGTACTGTGATTTTTCCTTTGTATAATCATTATCTCTTTGTCTCTTGTGGATGGAAGTGACCTAACCCCTCAGTTCTGGGCTGGGCACATGATCCAGCCGATTGGCATGTTTTACCTCTGTCTGGCCAAAATGATTGGTTTAGGGATGAGCACAGAACCCAAGAGAGCCAATGAAATGTTAAGCCTGGAACATTCTAGAACCACTGAGAAAGAAGCCCTATCTTTCTGTTGGGTTTGTACACTGGTAGAAAGTAAGCCTGGAATAGTTAACTTCCTTTACCTCCATGAGGAAAGACCTTAGGAAAGGAGAAAGCCAACCCAGAGAAGCAGACAGACTACTGATGACATCATTTGAGCACCTGGATCTACCCTCTCCCAAAGCTGGGTCTTCCCCAGCATTTTGCAATTGCATGAACCAATAATTCTCCTTGGCTGGTCATTCACAGTTTTTGGTAATCTTCTTTAAAGGTTTAGTAACTGGTAAGGCACCAATCGGAAAAGATACCAGTGAGTTACTAGTCCTGCTTGTGGCTGAAGAACTGTTCTGTGGTGACTCCCATTGGGCGCCAAGGGTGAGAACCACATGACTCTGAGTCTGCACCCTACAATCCAAGCCTCTGCTTTCCCCTGGAATCAGAACTGCAGATGTGAATGGTGGGGGACAAGGACAATGAGGTAAGCTTTGACTTTGTGATCAGGGAAAGGTAACAATGTTGCCCAGTGATCGAAAGGCTTGCCTTATGATGTAGCTATGTCTCTTAAACATACGGACTGAAGGTGGATGATGAGATGCAAGCGTTGTCATAGAAAAGATTCCAGCATTATGCTAATGGCGTGGCCGTTTAAGTGCATCCCCGGGCCAACAGCACCGGCACTGCCCGTGAGCTTGTTAGAAATGCGATTCGCAGGCCCACCCTGACGTGCTGAATGTCTGGACGTGAGGCCCAGGCAACCGTTTCAGAAGCCCTCCCGGTGAATCTCCCGCACCTTAGGACTGAGAACCACTGCATGGGACTAGAGAGCACAGGTTCTCACCATTTTCTGGGCCCCATCCCCAGAGATTTGAGTGAGTAGATTTGGCCTTGATCTTGAGAATGAGCATTTCTAACAAATTTCTGGATGATGCTGGTGCTCCTGGTCCAGAGACCATACTCTGTGAACTGCTGTCTGACTTCCATGATGTCTCAGGTTCCATCAGCAGAGAGATCCTTTGACCTTCAGGATATGCCTTGCCAATCCACCCTGCTGGTGTTTAACCCGGTTAACGCCGTGGCTCACAGGCATCGGTTCCATGAAGTGTTGTGGCCAAAATGACCCAGCTCAGCTACAGAAGAGCAGTCAAAAATAACTCAGGTTCATTAACTGTATCTACCAAGTCACAGAAGATAACATAAATGTTTGGAATATATGGTAAAGCAACAAAAACAATAGGGACACGTATTGGCCTTGCCCATACCAAGTAGGTGTTCTTGTACCTCTCACCTCTGAATCACCCCGGAAAAGCTTTTTCCCAGCCAGTCCTAGCCTGCACCCTGTATACCTATTGTCCTTCTCCCTAATCCCTCTCTTCTCATATCTGCAGCTCAGAAATGCAAAAAAGCAAGTCAGGACCTTGCTCTGAGGGCAGAGGAGGAAAAAAAATGGAATGGGCAAAGCTAGAATTTTAACAAGGCAAACGCAGGGCAAGGTGGAGAACTTCCATATAAATGATGATCACTTTTGTCCAGAAAAGTTACCATTCAGTATGCTTTGTGCCAGGCACTGTTTTTGGCACTTGGCATAAATCAGCTCATTTAAAGCTCCCATCAATATTGTGAGATAGGTGTTACTGCAATTTTTCAAATGAGTTGTCCAAGGCCATACACACAGCAAGTGCAAAGACAGACCCTTGAACCTAGGTCTGTCTCCTTCCAAAGCCCTTGTTCTTGAACGCTACATGATATGCCTTCCTACAAAATCAGGACACATACATCTAGGGCAAGTACTTCACAGCATAAGCACCTTGGCCCACAGCCGCCCGGTTTCCCAGCTGGTCTTTCTCGCCGCTGCCTGCCGGGATGCCCGGCACCGGGGCCTCCCCTTGCTCCTTTACACGCATTATGTTCCGTGCCTGCCAGCCAGTTATCAGAGCCAACAGGGGATATTTAGCAAAGATAGTCGCCATCCTGAAAGTAATGCCTCTTTTTCCCTGGCATCCACAAGATGAATGAGTGGACACTGTTAAACCAGATTCTAAACGTGAAGCAGTGGCATTTAACTTGATACGATAGTAAATGAGAAGTGAGGACTCTGGAGAAAGAGAGGCCAATCTGGCAACGTGCCCACCCATGCAAACAGGCTCTCACCCCTGCTGCCCTGCAAACCCCTGCAGAGCTTCCCGAGCACCCCCACGCCCCGTCACCACCCTGGCCTCCCGGAACAACAGGCATGAGGTAGGGACCCGCACACCTGCATGGTTAAGAAGTTCCACAGGTTAATTCTTCTGTTGGCAACAAGAGCCCACTCTGTCTGTTCAATAGAAGGCAGTTCTTCCTATTCTCACTTAAAAGTGAGACAAATCTAATTAATAGAGTAAACAGGGATTTTGTTTAAAAACAATAAAAATGTTAGGAGAAATTGCAGATGGACATTGCTCTATATCAAATTACAGAAGTCTTTTCTAATTAAGCACAAACAGAAGGAATAAATAGATTTGACTAAATTAAAAAAGATAGTAAAAACTTTATCAAAGATACCATAAACTAAGTTAAAAGGCAAATAATGAACTGCAAAAAAAACTGCTATGTATTTGACAAAAAAATAATTCCCTCAACAAATAAAAAGTGCTCCAACTCAATAAAAAAATAAACATTCCAAAGGAAAAATGGATACAGTGCATGTATATATTTCAAACTATAAATATGAGAACAGTTTTCCCTCCCTACTAAACAAAGAAATTCAAGTTAAAATAAGGTACAGTTTTGGCAAATATTTATAAATGATAATGCTTAGCATGAGATGAGTAAAACTGGGTATACTTATGTGTTCTTGGGAGAACTATAACCACTACAACTTTCTAGTGGGCAATTTGGCATTATACCAAATGTTCATTTTCTCGGATCCAATAAACCATTTCTATATATTTATTTTAAGGAAATGATTACCTCTTTCTATACAAGCTAATGAACAGCGCTCCGAGGTGCCTTTATTATAAGTGAAAAACTGGCAATAAACTGCATGGACAATAATAAAGGATGAGTTAAATAAATTGTCCTCCAACAGACATAAATTATTTTTATTATCAGAAAGTGGCAATCATTATTTCTAAGGTTTGTATGATAATATCATGGAGTTTTAGAGGAAAAAAAATGCTGGAAGCCAAGAAGTCATTTAGTCTTTCAGGTATAATGTCATGAGGAAAAAGAAGTGAGAATTCAGAGGAAGAAAACAAATTTCTATCTGGTGCTGTCCAATATTGTAAACATTAGTCATATGTGGCTCTTTAAAGTTAAATTAATTAAAGTTAAATAAAATTTTAATTCAGTTTCTTAGTTGCATGAGCCATATTTCAAGTGCTCAAGAGCCACAAATGGCTAGTGGCTATGGTCTCAGACAGCACAGATTATAGAACGATTTGAAAGTTCCATTGGACAGCGCTGATGGAAACATTCCCCACGCCTGGACCCAGCTCTGGGCTCGTCTCCTCAGCCTTATCTCTTGGTACACTTTCTCATGCTCTTGTTCTAGCAACAAGACTGTAAGCACCACAAGAGCGAGTGCATATCTGTCTGGTTCTCCCAGTCCAGTGGCGAAGACCTACTACCCAGGTAGTTACACACCACAGAAGAGCACCATGTGCAAAGGCTGTCGATAGAGCCCAGGGCCCAGGGTCAGGGAAGTCTTCCCAAAGAAGGAGGGGTAGGCATTATCCAACGAGTAAAGAAAAGACTATTCTAAGCAGAGAAAGGAGCATGATATGAGCAAAGGCACAGACGAGAAAAAGCACGGCTTAAGGGAAGAATTACCAGCTGATCAGGCATTGACTCATTCGACAGAGAGTAAATGTCTGTGATGGCCCAGGCCTGAGCCAGGTTCTGGGGACAGGGCAGTGGATAGGACAGCAATGGTCCTGTTCTTAGGATGCTTATACTCTCAGCACGGTGGGAGGAAGCCACAAGGGCGAGGCAAGGTACTCGAGGACCTCACACCTAGTATCTAAGATCTTTGTCTTGTTTTGTTTTGTTTTAGCTCAGCAAGTTAATCTTCTTTTTGGCCTCAGGAAGAACCAGAGTCCACCCTCCCATCTCTTTGTCCCCTACCCCAGTCCCTGTCACTGCAGGGGGAGATGGAGGGTTCCTGGTGGCTCGCCGGAGGTGGGGGGTGGGGTTAGGCAGCGGAGGAGCACAGCTGACAGTTTTGGTACGAACCCTCCGGCCGCCAGTGAGGATGTGGATTGGAGAGGAGGAAGGAGAGAGACTGGCAGTCTAGTGGGGAGGCTGCTGGAGTCATCCCGAAGAAGCGCGGAGGGAGCTGAAAAATGGCAGGGCCAACTTTAGCCTTGTTGGAGCGGGAGAAAGCACTCCAAGTTAGGAAAATGCTCGCTGAGGGAATGAGTCTGGCAGAGAGGAGGGAGCGGCCGTCCAGCCCGTGTCTGTGGGTCCAGGTACTACGGAGGAGAAGGAACCAAGCATCTCTGGGGCGTTTCCCGGGCCAGAGAAAGGGGGCCAGGCGGGGGACGGGCACCCCCGGCGGAAGAAGGGAGCCGGCGGGTCAGAGGGGCACGAGGGGCTCCACCTGCTGGGGGCCGCCCTGTGCCAGGATGGGCGGGGCCGCGAGGCAGCAGGTGTGCGCTGCCCGCGGAGCGAGGATGGGGAGGCTGTCGCTGGCTCGGGTCCTGGGGCAGCGCAGAACGGCTCCCTGGAAGAGGGAGACCTTCCTGGACTTTAGTGGGGCTATTTCCCGACCGTGTCCTTGAGCAATTTACAAGAGGTAGGCAGGACACATTCTCCACAGCCCGAAATTTGCCTAGAGCCCCGGCTTTGCTCGGGGCCTGCCACAGAACCGACGCTTTGCGGGAAGTCTTGTCTGGTCTGGGTTCCCAACGCTCCAGGTGCTTCTCTGGGGCGACCCCCTCCCGCACCTGCCGCTCAGGCGGCCTAGTCCCCCTCAACCCCCGGCCGCTCGGCCCAGGCTCCGCGCCCGACACCCTCAGACCGACCCCCTCCAGTGACCCCTCCCCGTGCTGCCGCCTCATAGCCCTTGTTTCCCTCAGACCGTCACCTCCCTCACACCCGCAACGTGGCTGGCTCCCGCTTCAGCACCTCCCGGCCGCACCCCTCCTGGCCGCGGTACCTGGGGCTCTCGAAGCTGCACCCCCTGCGCCGCAGCGCCGCCCTCTTCTGCCGCAGGAGCGCAGCGGCCTCCCCACCAAACTCCGGCTCCATCGCCTCGGGCGGGGACAGCGGGTTCGGGCGCACTCGGGTGGGCTCGGGTTTCGGCGGGGCTCGGAGGGCCGCTCGGCTCGCGCGCCGCAGCCCACGCCCCGCCCCGCGCGCCTCCGCCCAGCCTAGGCCCCGCCCCGAACCTCGGCCCCTCCTACTCTTCGCTCCTCAGAGGGGTCCAGGCCCCGCCCTGGCCTCCCCTATCCACTCCGCGCTCCTCCGGCGGGCCAAGCACCCACACCTTCCCAACCCGCACTCCAGCCACGCCCACTCCACGCCAGCTCCTCCGGGTCCCCGGTGCTGTCTCTCCGCACCTTTGCTCGGCGTAGGCTCACAGAACGCCCATCCCGTCCTCAGCTCCTAAGGCCTACGGCCCAGCCCCTCCCGCTTCTTGCCCCTCCCGCTTCCTGCCCCTCCACGCTGATCCAGGCCACACCCACCTACCCCTCCACCGCTGAGCTCAAGTACGGCCCCAGCCCTCACCCCAAAGGTAGGCTTTCTGGAGCGTTGCTCCTTCACATCTTGGTACCCACCCCCCGCCCTTTCTAATGAAGCACCGTCTCCCCTGGAAGCCGCCCTTCTCCGCGTCTGGCCTACAGGCACGGCCCCTCCTTTTTTCTCCAAAGCCCCCGGACTGTAAGGGCTCACTCCGGCTGCCCTGCTCAGCCCCGCCCCAGGCCCCGCCCACTCCATCTTCTCTCCGTGGATGCCAGTACTCTCGCTCCCTGTGCGCAGGGGGCACCATGACCACGTTCGAGGCTAAATAGGCATTCCTACCGTACAGTCGGCGAAAGCTCGCGTCTCTCTCCATCCACCAGTATGAGATAACTGCCGTCTCCTGGTGGTCGTTTGCGGTGCCTGACTCAGTGAGCCTGGGGGCTGAAGCTTTTCAGGCTACCAATTATGGGTTCGAGTCTTCACTGCAACACTTCACAGCTGTGTGACAACCACCATACCCCACCATCTTCACCTCCTCCCCAAGTCAAATGCTCTGGTCTCAGAGCTTTTGGACACTACACTGGGGCCAAGGGCAGCGACCCCATCTAGGTAGAGCTGGGGATCACTGTGCCATCTAAATTGTGAGAGGAAGGTGCTCTAGGGTCCCTCAGTTAGCAGGGCTTGTCTTGGCTGGAGAAGCGTGGCCGTGCTGGCCCGGAACTGGGGCGGTGGAGTACAGCGCGAGGAGTCTGGGGTGGGGGCAGCTTGTGCTTGGAGAATCAGCCACTGAGCGTTGGAAGGCACTCGCTGGGAAACTGAGGCAGGCAGGCCGGGGGCTCCCATGATCAACCTGGATCATGTCCCTCCCTGATGCACACTGCCTCAAAAACTTGCTTTCCCGGACTCTTACTTGCTGCAACTTCCAGCAAAGAAGCCAGTCTGGAGAGAGAATGAAGGGGAGAGAGAAAGATGTAGGGGGCCTTCCATTTCTCCTTCTGGACTTGGGACTCCACTTTGGTCCTCCTCGCAGGATTCCATGAGACAACCCTTGTAAAACAGCCTCCCCACCTTTTAAGGCAGTCTCCTGTTTTCTCTTAAGCTAGCTAGAGTGGGTTCCTGGCTTTTGCTTAGTATCCTGAATTCGCCTCAATCTATCTTTTCAGATTTGGGTCCCATTACTCCCCCAAATCCTTGACTCGGTGAGGCTGGGTTGGCTGCTGTTTCTGACCTCATCCTGCTTCTCCCACTTTCAGACTCTCTGCCGTCTCCGCTCTCCATGTGTTCAGAGATGTCTGAAATGAGCCTCCAAATGTCCACTGTCCTCTAAAGCCTCCTCAGATCCCCCGCCTCCCTCCCTGAGGATCCACAGCACTGACTCTGTCCTTCTTGACGCCACTGCTCCCATATGTCATTTATGTTCTAATAACCTCTTAACTGGGCCCTGACCGCCTCACACGCCCTTCATGTCTGTGTTTGGCACAGCAGCTGTTTACTAAGCGAAATACATGTGACTTTAATAAATTGAGCAACAGTCATTGGAAAACACATTTAATTTCAAAGTAAACAAAGATGTTTGTACATTATTTAATTAGTGAAACAATTATTATCAGTGTAACAAGCTGAAAAATACAGCAACTTGATACAAGACTGAGGTAACAAAATACTTCACCAAAAATCTAAAGAATCCTGGAGAGCTGATGTTCAGTGTTATTGTGGGCGAGACACTTCACAGGAATTAGAGAAAGTCCTTACACAACTGCATGCAGGGGTCTGCTGGGAAAAAGACAGCCCAGGAGAGGGCAACAGATTTAACAAGAAAAGAATTAAAATGTAGAAACTGATTTTCAACTTACTTTGAAGAATACATAAGAAATTGATACTTAAAATACTCTCTATGCAACATTTTGAATGCTAAGTGAAAAACCATGCATTTTGGCACAAAATTTATTTAAAGATTATACCACACAATAAATTAATTACTATTGTTTCATTACCAAATGGTCACAGTTGTTCAGAAATGGGTAAAGAGATTAGTGGTTATAGAACAAACAGATGCTCCATGGCGCTGCTGCTGCGAACAGAGACTTCGGGCTGCCTCTGGTGTGCACTCACTTGTGCATCTGGCGAGGTGGTCCACGGTTCAAGGTCTCAACACTCAAGAAATGCAGCTCTGGCCCATGCTGTGTTTGCACTGAACATGAAATTAAAACCAAAAAACCTCTCAAGTAAATACTGTCTGTATGCTGACCCTGCTCTCATTCTGCCTTGGAGTCCCCTGTGTGTCCAACCATAGCTCTGCGCCTGCCTGCTCTGCACCAGCCAGCCTCTAGGGCAGTGGCCTCAGCTCGTCCTCCTTGCACCTGCACTCTCAGATCAAGAGGCTGTTCAGTCCGTGGAGCCTCCTGAGGCCTCTGTGGAGGAGTCTGCACAGGGTTGGCACGCAGTACTGGGAGACAGGCAGGGTCTTGCTGGAGGGGATGCGGCGTGAGGATTGTTTGTTCGCTGAGTGGTCAGCTCGTCGAGGGCAGGATCAGTCTGTCTTGCTTTCAGTCGCTGATGTCCCGGTGAGAGCCTCGCACACAGGAAACACTCACTAGAGATGTGAACAAATGGATGAATGGGTGGTTTTGCGCGAGAATCTGTTCTTTCAAAGGGACTCTTGTTCTTTTTTAAACATGAAATCACCCAATATGTCAGTGTGACGTGGGGCTGATGAAAGTCATTTATGAAGTCACTGAAAATAAGTTAGGTTGTGTTTTTTGGCAATGTTCACCTGATCATAAGCAATGGTGATGTGGGAGGAGCTCTAGGCTCCACGTGTGAAATGGCATCCTAAAAGGTACACGTCTTGGACTTCAGAGATGGGAGGAAGATGATGAAAAATACTGGCCATCTTGGCAAGAACAGAAATGCTTTATAAATTCAGTTGGCAAGAGAGAGTGGGGTTCTTTCCCAAACAGAATCCCTGCAAGTGTCTTCCTCTTAAGGTTCCACAGGGGACAGGGTGGCGAACAGGCTTCTTTCAGGGAAGCAGAGAACATACTTTCTCACTGGACACACTCAGAACAGTATTTCTACTGCTGTCCATCAAATCAATCCTCCAGGAAGTATTTCAGTTGTCAGAACTCACTTGGCTGACCTTGAGTTACAAAACGTGTTCAATTGAAAGGGGTGAAAAGTACTCCCAGGAAGAGGTGAGCGAGCTGTGCTTGGGCATTGATTTGCAATGATACCAACTACCAACCTACTCCAGTTTGTAGACAGCATTCTATAATTTTCCTTTTGGGATGTTGTGATCTGTTTGCTTTAAAAAAAGATACAGCGTATGCATGCAAGACATACCATCCTTGATGGTTCCACACACATTTGTGCACTATGGACAGTCAAAGAGCAAAAACCAGAAACGCTTCCCTCCAGGGCAAGAATCCACCCATGGGCTTTTCCCCTCTGGGCTTTGTGCCTGGCTCCTTCTGGCCCAGCCTCGCGGGCCTCCTCGTCTACAGCCCAGTGAGAGACAGGCCAACACTTGGAAGACAATGTGCAGCACTTCACTCACACGCTGGGCCCTGAGCCCTTGTTGGGAGAGCCCAGGGCCCCTTGGCTTGTCCCCAGGACTCTCCTGGTGGTCCAAGGTTTGCCCCGGTTCTGAGGGACTTTGCCAATGAGGTCTTAAAAGATTCTTCAAGAATCCAACCTAAGAGTATTTCTAGGAGGGGATGTGGGATCAGTGTCAATTAGTGAAAAGACTAATAAACACTTTGGAAAGAACTGCGATTGTGCTATTTCAAAATAGGCTTGGAAGAAAGCATTTATGAATGAGAGGAAAAATTTCTAAAGGGCAGGAAATTATCAGATTTAGTGGAGCCTGAAATTCTGAGGTTTTTGGATTGACATCGATAATATTTCATGTGATAAAACCCAGGACAGTGGAAGAATGGAGAAAATCAAGGAAAATAAGTTGCTGATATTCCATTCTTACACATTCATCCAAACTGAAGACTTTTACAAAATTAACAGGCAAAAATCAGATTGAATGTAGGTTAAAGCTAACACTGAATGGTTCTGGTGAGAGATGTTTGGAGTGTTAGGAGTTCTCAGTCAGCCTCCAGATGCTAATTCATAGCCGTCACTATGAATTAGGTGTGTGTGTCTGGGCCCCGGCTGCCGCTGGATGTGCAAAGCACCGAGGGCCAAGGTGTGAGGGCCTCCCCTTGACCATGTGCAGTTTCTCCTGGCATGAAAGTGCTCTAGACTTGGCTCCAAAGGAGGGTTAGGTACTGAACCCAGTCAGGCTCGATCACAATATAAGGTCCTGACGACATTTTTTGTCACTAATTCATTCAAATTTTTAGAAACGTCACCATTTGATCAAAATACACTGGTGGGTCCTTTAGTTGTTGTTAGTTTACTGGTTAAGATGTTTTCTGAAGCATCTTGCCCAGAAACTGTGAGGGTTGGTTTGATGTCTGATCAGTGTGAGCTATGAAACCATGATAGCAACAAGGACTCAGGACCTGTTTCTTTCCAAGTATCATTTTAGGGTTTCCTTCTCAGAATTAAGATGCCCAGATTAGAGAGAGGGGAGAGAGAGAGAGAGAGAGAGGGAGGAAGAGGGGAGCTATGGTGATAAAGCTACCATAAATAAAGTTAATTTTTATTCATTGTTTTGAATAAAAATGTATTTGTGCAAAACAAAAGTCACTTAAAAATATGACAGTGACAGATAAAGGATGTTGTTCACATGACGAGCTCTTAAGTGAACGCAGAGCTGGGCCGTTCACTCCCCAGGGCTTCGCTCTCTTGTTACCATGGTCATCAACAGTTGTGCCCTTGAACTTGCTGGTGACTGGATTGGGGGCAATACTCGGGGAGCTTAAGGCCTCAGTGTCACTCAGCTCCCCAGTGTGATCAGGGACCCTGGTGGGCCCCGCCCTGGCAGTGGAGGCAAAGGGGTGGGAGGGTGGAGCAGAAGCCTTGGCCTGCAGGAGAGGCCGCGCAGCTGGTCGCTGTGAGCGTGGCGGCCTCCGGGCTGCTGCTGAGAAGCGGGGAGAAGTGTCCCCACTTCCCACCGGGGCAGGGTGGGAGGCGTGGGAAGAGAAGGGCCTTAGACCCTGCAGGAAAGGGGATGGGAGGAAGCAAGCAGGACAGTGGCCCAGTCCACAGTCCTGTAGCCAGGTCCTGCCTCAGAAGCCTGACACCAACAAGGCCTGGAAGGGACCCGGGCCAGGAAGCAGGCCTTCCAGATGGATAGCACCCATAGGAACAGAAAACGAGACACAATTTAAGGCATTGTTTGTTTACAGTAAAAGAATGCAAGGGGACCCTTAACACAGGAGGGATCTGGGCTCTCACTCTGACCTTTCTTGGTGGACAAGGCTGTCACTTAAGGTTAAAGCAGGGCCTCCAAGCCAATGAATGTGCGATGTCATGAGTCTTGTGCCAAAATGCATGTTTCTTGGAGTTCACACTCACACACACACGTACATGGCACACACACACAGAGGGTGCTTCTGGGTTGTACAAAATCTGAGGGAGCCCTCTGGGCGAGCAACCCCGTGCACTTGGGGTGTAAAAAGCCAGTTCCACAGCCTGTCCCTTCTCTCTGGCCCCTCACACAGGTTAACACTGTCCACTCTTGAGCAGGAGAAAGCCCTGGGGACCCAACATGGGCCGAATGATCTCTAGTCGCAGCAGCAGCAGCTGGTGGACGGACGAGGGCCCAGAGAGGGAGCACGGAGTGTAGCTGCTGAATGGGTGTCGTGACCGTCGCTGGGGACTGGCGACGGACCCTGCCCGGCGGGGCCTCGGGACTGTCAGGCCACAGGCCACGGCCCCTGGAGTCCAGCTGCGAGTCTCCCAGCACCCTGGCCGACGGCCTGTGCCCAGGACTTGCGCTCACCACCAGTCCCAGGCGGGGCTCCCAGAAGCCTCTGAAGTCACGCCAAGTTCTGCAGAGACTTATTCAAATGACATAAGGTTTGCAGGTACCTGCAAGAGAAAGCTCAGCCTTTTGTCAAAGTTCCGACCTTTCTGATGGGGACAAGGAGTGGCCCCTAAAGCGTGGGACCAGGCCTTGCCCAGTTAGTCTGTGAATGAGCGGGCCAGGTGGGGAGAGGGCACAGCAGTAACGGCCACCGCCACCTATTAAGTGACTGCTGCGGGCCAGGCACTGCTCTGAAGACTTCATACGCACCCTGTCCTTCAGCCCTCACAGCAACCCCAGAGGCAGTACCTGAGAGCACCCCCATCGCAGAGGCGTGGAAGCCGAGGCCTAGAGGCGAAGCGCACAGCCAGTGAGGGGCAGGGCCAAGGCACTGGGGCCCATGCCCTTGACCACTCTCCCTGGGTCCAGATAAAACTGAGAGGACACAGGCCCTCCAGGAATAGGGGACAGGGGCAGCAAGACTGGGGAGATGCAGA
Source organism: Pteronotus mesoamericanus (assembly GCF_021234165.1). Taxonomy (NCBI): domain Eukaryota; kingdom Metazoa; phylum Chordata; class Mammalia; order Chiroptera; family Mormoopidae; genus Pteronotus; species Pteronotus mesoamericanus. The sequence continues at coordinate 6,708,345 of NW_026555258.1, forward strand.
ACCCCAAGACCTTCCCATAGTTATGTCCCCAGGATGAGATCCCAGCTCCCTTTATTGGGGGACCACCAGCCTCAAGGTCAGGGTGCCATCCCCTCCCCTCAAAGCTGCTAACATGCCCCCAGCCCCCAGCCTCCTCCCCAGCACTGCCAGGGTGGGCGGTTTCAGGAGATTTGATGAGAAGCAGTTTCATTAAAAACAGATCCATCCCGGGGCCAGCGTGGTCCGAGCGATGAATTCGGAAAGCGCGTCTCCCTGCAGCGGGAGACACTTATGAGAACGGCGCTGCCGCTCGACACAGCAAGAGGCAGGGGATCGCTTGGGGATCACAGACAGAGGAGCTGATTAAAAAAAAACCAGGGTGAGCACGTGAACGAAAGCTCCACACGCTGACAGAGAGGAGCCTCAGAGCACACTGCGGGAGAAACGCCAGTCACGGAAGGAAATAGGCAGTTACGGTTCTATTTATGAAAAAAGTTTTAAAAAACGGGCCCCAGACAATAGAGTAAGGAATGTACATGCGCTAACATTTCGCGGAAATGGTAAACAAGCAAGTCAGGGATCACGGGGTTATGAGATTTCAAGGTTAGTACAAACAATTTTAAGAAATTTAACCCCTCCCAAAAGAAAACGAGTCTTAGTCGCCGGGACTTCCCCAGGGGCAGGTGCATTTCCGCAGCCCCGACCCTGTGCCCGGCCTGCTTGCCGCCTCACCGGAGGCCCTTGGCTTGCTGAAGTCACTGAAATAAACTTCTCTGCTCTAGAATATTCAGTTTTTGTCAACGTTTTATTACTATATACATAGAGCCTACAGTGGGAATATTTAGTTGAAAGTAAATTAGAAATAAAAAAAGAAAAGAGTAGAAAAACAAAAGGTCCCCTTTCCCTTAGGTCTAAAAATTGGACACATACAAAACAAGCCGCACAGCCTTGCCGTGGCCACACATGAAATCAGTCCACTGGCCTTCGGACCAAACGCCTGCTCTGCCACGTGGGTTTGACCCAGTTCCCTGCTACCTGCTGTGACCCTGCTGCCACACTTGGCTGCCCTCCCAGGGAAGGACAATGGGCTCTCGCTCAGAGTGACTATCGGTGCTCCCGGCTGGGGCTCACAGTGCCACCACGGGCAGACAGCAAGACCCTGTCCTCCCCCGCTCCCCACTGTCCTGGTGGCCCACCTCAGGGCTGCTGGTCCTTGTCAGACCCGGAGCCACCCAGCCTCCTGCTCTCAGGTCACTCGGAGTGAATGAGGGGACCCAGACATGCATGGCGTGACCAGTGGGGTGGAGGCCAGCATGCTCTTCCTCTCTTCACAGGACCTGAGGTGGCACTGGCCTCGTTCAAGCCCTAATGCCTTGTCAGCTTGGCATTACCTCGAGGCGACTGGCCACCAAAAACTAAACCCCCCCACCCCATTGTGTAGACAGGCAGTCCCATTTTTTTATGTGGAAAATACATGTAAATACTTTAGAAACCAGAGTTGTAGTTTCTTGTATATCATTTAAAAATTGTATATGTGCAAACATACAAATAATAAGTATGTACATGAAGGTATCCGGGTGCTCGGGGTCGCCCTTACACACATCTGACACTTGGCTTTCTTACTCTTACCCTGGAGCCGTCAGGCGACCACACGCAGCCCTGCCTCCGCCTTCCCAGCTGCCATCAGGTGCTGCAGAGCGGGGAACGACTGAGGGTCACCTAGGTGTCCTGGGTTCTTTTTCTATCAGGACAACGCGGCAGTGTGCGTCCCTAACCACACACTTTGGGTGCATGTGCGAGCACACCCCTCGGGCAAATTCCTAGTGGGCGGGTAGGTGAGTCAACAGACTCGAATGGAATTTCTTTTTAGTTCCCAATGGTACCGCAAGTTTACCCTGTATGGTCCTCCTCCTACTGTTTACTTTGTCAAAGACCTGCTAACTCTGCTTTCTAGTTTCTTATCATCTACAATTTGATCAGCTTAATCATGTGTCCTCATCTATGTTACAGAAGAAAATCCTGAATAGGACCAAACTGAGCACCGATTGAGGGGACACCTCACCCGAGACCTTCCTGCTGCTTCTGAGAATAGCTGTGAGGGCCAAGGAGTCAGTGACGGAGCGGTGACTGCACGACTGAGGCCACTCTGCTTGCGGAGCCCCCTGCCTGGGGCTGGTATGAACTCCCCTTTGCTGAGACCCCCTCAGCCCTGGGGCTCCTGCCTTCGTCCTGGAAGCTGCCACCATCTACCCCAAGCCCTGGCGCTCTTTCCCCAGACGGAGAGGAGCCCAGCTCCCCAGCTCCCTCTCCCAGCGGACCCCTGGGGAGCTCAGGGTGGCACCATCAGCCCAGCGCTGCGTGCCCACCGACTCCCGGGGTCAGCAGGCTCGGCCTGCGCCTGCCTGGTGCTAAGCGCTGGGCAGCCATTCCTGCCACTAGCCACAGGTCCCTGGGAGGTGTGAAGCTCGGGTGGCAAGTGCAGGCTGGTTGGGGGAAGACCTGGGTAGGTCCCTCGGTTAGTGCCTGCCACCTTCTAGGCCTCAGTGTCCTCGGGGTAAAGAGGAGACAGCGAGAGGACCTACCTCGCAGGGACGTTGGGAGGACTGGGCTGATCCCTGCCTGTGAAGCATTTCGAGCAATGTCTGGTCCTGGGGTCAGGGTGGGTGGCGAGGGAGCCTGGCCGCAGGCCGGGCCCAGCAGACCAGAGCCCCGTTCATCAGCAGCCATGGTTGGCTCTCAGGGCTTTACTGCCGTTGTTATTGCTCCTGAGGAGTGTGCAGCCAGGAAGCCAGTGGTAAGTTGGCAGTGTTCCCACAAATCAATCTTGGGGGGGGATGATCTAAACGATGCTGTGGCCTGAACCTTGGGGCGATGCAGCACCTGTCACCTAACTGTCCCTGACGGATATTTCTGTGCATTTCCTTTAGTGGGCAAAACACAGGGACTAGATTCAAAGTTCTGGTCCGAAGCCGGGCTTGGTTGTCAGGGGAGCAGGGGGTGCCCTCCTCACGGGAGCGTGCCTGAGAGCCTGGCTGATAGGCTCCGAAGGAAGGAGGGAGCCCTGTTTTCTAGGGACCCTTCGTCCCAAGGGTGGGAGAGAGTATTTCAGGTGACAAGCAGGTTTCAGTGACTTTACCTGAGGCCTGTTGCTTTTACATGCATCGTCCAAATGCTTGTGCCACAGTATTGCATGGAACCGGGAACCAGTCTGGAACTTGTAAACATTGCCTGCCGGGCAGAGAAACTGTGGGTTAAGAAGAGGGTCACAGAGGAGGGCCTGCCTGTGACTGTGTCATGAAGATAAATGTGGGCATGGGCAACGGATCTCAGAGAGGTCAGGAGCAGCCCGCGGCGAGCCTGGGCTTGCTGGGCAGGACCCTGCCCCCGCCCCCTGCCCTGCTTCCGCGCTGTCCCTTTGGACCAGGGCTCTTAACCGTTTTTCAGCCCATGGTGCCTTTGGCTCCCGTGAAGCCTGTGAACTGTCCTTGGAATAATGGTTTCAGGTATATGAAACAAAATACAAAGGAAATCAATACTGAAACACAGCGATCAAACTACTAAACAACAAGTGAGTGATGGAGTTCTAAACATGCTTCTTTATTAACGCCTGAATACAAGATCCAGGGGCAGGTCTGAAGCTGCACTGTAATTTCAAAGAGATGAACAGAAAGGTATTCGGAGATGTTGCAATACTATGTGACATGAAAACACCTGCGGTTTCTCTCGGCGATAAGACCACAGGCACTGTGGTTATTCTAGCAGTTTAGAACCCAAGGCCTGGGCATTTGGGGTTTTGTCATGTGACATGGGCTCCAAGGAGACCAGTATGACCTTTCTGAATGACAATGCAGTCAGGGCTCCTGGGCAAGATGGTGCTAGAACTTCCCCTTCCTTCCAGCGCGGTGAGGGATAAGGACAGAACAAAGAGGAATTGGGAGGCAACTGGGCAAGTTCCAGCTGGAGCTTTTGTGAAAACGTCCTTCTCTGATTTGGCCTTGATCAGGACATGGCACAGGTGATGTCTGGGGTGTCCCTGGAATCCCCCAAGACCTGCCCAGCCACATGGTCGCTGCCTCGTCCACCGTTGTATCATGGACACCAAGAGCCTGAGGGTGCAGCTCCAGGGTCACGGGCCCCAGGAGCCCAGGTGGGGCCACAGAAAGGATCCCCACAGGCACGCGCCATGCACACCGCTCAGTGGACTCACTGACCATGACCTAGACAGCGTGTGAGAACTGGTGAGGGGACCCCGTGAACACTAGAACCTAAAGCAAAGGAAAAGCAGCAACTTCAAAAGTTCCCATTATTTCAAAAAGCACACTCAGCAGAAGAGGAAACTGGGTTGAGGGGGGCCGCGGGCACCCAGCTCCGGGCCCGCCGCCTACCTTTCTCAGGGTTATTCAGCTGGAAGATATCCGGGTGCTCGGGGTCGTCAGGCAGCTGCACCATCCAGCCCACAACGGAGACCTTTTTGCCAGGTGTGGATTTATACTGGAGAGAAACAGCAGCGTAGCCAGCGGGCTCACATCCTCCCCTCCCTGCGAAGGCTGACCACCCACCCCACCGCAGGCCCCGCCCCACTCACTCCCTGCAGTTCACAGTCCTTTCACAGGACTTACGTGTTTTCTGTCTGTGCCCCGCAAGGACTTGGCTCCATAGTACAGCAGGGTGGATCCTGAGAGTATGACCCAGTACCTGGTCCACGAGGACAGCTACACAGAAAGGGGAGGCCGGGTGACAACACTGCGAGTGGGGGAGGGTAGAGCCCCTCAGCTGCCTGGTTACAGGCCCAGCCCCTCCTCCCGATCAGCTTCTGGCCCCTGCCCTCCATGCCACCTCCACCCAGGACCCGGAGGAGGCAGACTGTCCTCATCGGTGCCTGCGGGAGCATCGGCTCTAAGCCCGCCTCCCCTCACTGCTCTCTCACTCCAAGAGCCCTTGCTCTTGCTCTTCTGTCTAGGGCAGAGCCAAGGCATAACTCCTAAGTGTTTGGGTGACCTGGGCCCAAGAATGTCCCAGGGAAAAACATTTTAAAAACACAGACAGGGGACCAGAGCCTAGAATGACCATGATGCCTGCGAGGGGGCACGCTGGCCGAGGCTGACTGGCTGGGAGCGGGAGCCCGACAACCGGGCCGAGCTGCAGGCCTGGGGTGCAGGCCTGGGGCCTTCTCCTCTAGGTACGAAGGCTGGAGCTGGCCCTTCAGGGGCGCCACTCTTTGGTTTTGGGAAATCACTTCAGCAGGCCTCATGGTTCTGCAGAGGCGAAGCAGATACCCTGCCTTGAAAGAAACAGGGCTGAGCGGACAGGAAGGTGCCGTACCCACACTGGTTGGCGCTGAGTTGCCACAAATGTGAAAGCAGTGGCTCTCAGACCTTCCTGAGGACACCCCCAGGTGTGTATACACACATGTATATGAATGCCAAACTGAATGCAGCCTTATGGAATGACACGCACCTTTACTCAGTGTAAGGAACTCCATCGCTCTCTCTAGTCTACTCAAGGACACGGGTCAGGACCTGCTGGGGGACTTCATCGCCCCCCTGCTGGGCTGCCCAGCGTTTGGGGAAACACTACTTTTAGGACACTCACTGCCTTGCTCTGGCCTTGGAGCGGCCGGGTCCTGAGTCTGGGCACGGGAGAGAAGCAGGTGGGTTGGGGTAACAGGCTAGGTTTAGGGCCCATGTCAGAGGATGCCTTGTGACGCTCTGGGTCCAAGGACAGAGGGCGGCCCAGGGCTGGGGTGAAACTTCTTCCTCCCTCAGGAACCATCTGGCATGTGAAGACCAAGGGAAGTGTGGAGGCGGCAGCGGGACCAGGGCCCTGGCCCCTTCATGGGTGTTGGTAGGAGGGGGCATCTCCAAGGGGCTCCATGGAGTGGACAGGGAAGGCAGGGGCCAGAGCAGGAGAGAGGGGCAGAGCGGATAGGAGCAGCTGTCGCCTGGCACGCAGCTCATGGGCAGGTGTGCAGGCAGCTTGCCGTGGGTGGAAATAACAGAGGCCTTTGTAAGGGACTAAGGCCCTGTCATGGGTGGGGGACATGGGCCAGTGACATCTGGGTCCAGCAAGGGTGGCCTGGGGGCTAGTGGTGGGGCCTGAAAGGCCTCCTGATTCCTTGTCCCTGTTTGCTGTGACTTGTTTTCGGAGGCTGCCAGAAGGAGAGAGGACTGGATCGGGGACATTCCAGGTCGTGTCGCCCTTCTCAGCGGTGGCACCCCGCTGACTCTCGGGTCTCCAGGCTTCTGCTTGTCCCCAAGATAATCGCCCAGCCCTGTTCACTGCACACTCACTGTGTGCACTGCTGTGCGCGTGACATTCTCGCCGAGTCCTTTAGGACATGGGCACTATTATCACAGTGCACAGACATGGGAACCGAGTTCCTGGCCCACCCAGTGGCACAGCCAGGCCTGGAGTCCTGCCTGGCTGGTCTCTGGAGCCTGGGCCCTTGCGGGGGCCGGCGCTGCCTTGGGATTGAGGTGAGCCTGCACTCACCGCGGGCTTCCGTCCTTCCTTGAGCAGCGTTTTCCTCCTCAAAGGCCCCTCCATGGTGGGCACTGCTGCCGAGCTCCCCAGCGTACAGATGCACGGGCCGGTGGGGCTGAGGGGAGACCACTGGTCAGACACCGCCTGGAGGAGCTGGGGCCAGGCGCCCTCTCACTCCCTGGGGTCCACGATGCTGCCACAGACCGGAGGACTCGGTGCTGGGGCCAGGCCAGGGACGGGAGGGCCGCCAGGCCGCAGAGAGCTCAGAGAGGTGGCCTGGGCTCAGCCGCATCTGGGGACTCTTGCCTCCCTCGCCTGTGTGAGCGCTGCAAAGCTCTATGTTTGGTAACCAAACTCCCTGTCACCCAGGCCCTCGCAGCACCCACACCTTGTCCTGACCTCTGTGGTGGCCTCCTGTCCACTTGGGGACCTTGGGGACCCTGCAGCCCCTTCTTTTTGTGTCGGCAGGAGCCTGGAAGGAGCATCAAGGAAGTGGAAGAGGCGGGGGGGTGGTGAAGTGAGAAGGGGGCACAGGGGACCCACACACCGCCATGCCCAGCACCTCTTCCTCAGGGTGCCTTCTCTCTCACCCTCACCATGGGGCTTCGGGCGCCACCTATAGGCGAAGACGCCCAAGTGCGGCACCAGCCCAGGCCTCCGCCCTGAGCGCCGGCTCAGCAGGCAGGAGCTGCAGCTCGGGAGAGGCACCTCCCTCAGGCCAGCGCCTTCCCTCAGGCTGCTCTTCCGCTCCCTCCCAGTGAACAGCGCCACGGTCCACCCGCCTGCCGCTAGAGCCAGAAACCTAGGGGCGTTCTTCTCTCACCCCTCCACCCCTGCGGCAGCGCTGGGCCATCCCTCCGCCTCAGCCATTCAACTCCCCCAACTTAGGGCAGAGCTTGGTCTTCCCTTGACCGGCCCCCCACGCTCAGCCCTGGCCTCACAGCACCCACTCCTGCCCTCCTCCGCGTGCTCTCCACGGGCGGCCGGGATGCCCGGGTCATGCCGTCCCTTCCTCACCTTCCCCTCCAACACCCAACACCTCTACTGCCTTTGAGGCCGCCACCCTCACCCCCTGCCCGGACGTGGCCCCGCCCACCTTTCCAGCCTCATCTCCCCTCTCATTTCTTACCACAATGACTTTCCTCCATCCCAGATCCACCCCCTCTTCCTGCCTCAAGGCCCCGGGGACTGCCCCTTAGTCGGCGGGCACTCCTATAACCCCTCTGCCTCCTCTCCCTTTATTTAATCAGGATAATTCCTATCACCCTTCCAGTCTTTTCTCCAGGGATCCCTTCCCTGTTCTCCCCTGCGCCTCCCCCCCGCCCCCGCAGAGCTCTGGGGCCACAAGCACCTGTGATTTTCTGTCACGTTTCGGTCTCTTCTGCAGCAGCGGCCTCACGGACTGAGGCAGGGCCGTGCCCTCTCGTTCACGGCCTCTGGCCCAGTGCTCAGCACCCAACAAGCCCCCTCTAGTTATTTGCTGAGTAGACGAACACATGAATGAGTGAATACCTGTAGACGCAGCTCCGGGTCCTGGGAGAATTCCGAACTGGAACCCGCCAGTTGGGCCCCAGTGTGGCGTAGAGACGTCCCCTGCTTCAGAGGGAAAAGGCTGAGTTTTAGCAACAGGCTGGCAAGACCAGACACTCTGAAGGGGGCACGAGCACCTCCGACTGTGGTCACCAGCTCAGGGAGCCCCAGCCGCGCCTCCTCCCCCACCCGCCTCCTGGGTCGCGCTTGCAGCACTTCTGGGGCGTCTGAGCTGCCAGGTCAGTGAACAGCCAACCCCAAGGCCTCCATCCAGGCAAGTCCCCAGGGCCCCAGGTAATGATTTCCTCAGGGGCCTGCAATGCCATGAGTGTGCAGGACGCTCTTCAGAAAATGAAGAATCAGCTCTCATTTCCAAAAACCTTCAGTACTTCAACCGTGACTGGCGACACTGTGGGCACCTCCCAACTGGGTGAGACACCATGACGCGTCGTCACAGCCCCTCTGGGGTTGCTATCCTCCCAGCCATCCCCAGGGATTTCTTTTGAGTCGGGGCCAGAGTCTGACAGTGCACTTTGCCCTGGGGACATCCACTGTGCACAGGGGAGTCTCCTCATTCGATCTGAGCTCCTGCCGAGCAGCTGCTGGTGCGGAGCCGGAGCCGGACGCTCGCTCAGCAGAGCTGGGTCCTCTGCCCCTTCTCTCAGCCTTCCTTCTCAGTCGTCTTCTTTCCCTGGCACCCAGGAAAACCTGGGCGGCAGTGGACTGTCAGCGACTACCGGTAGTTCCTCAGACAGGGTGACGTGGTAGGCCACCTCCTCCTCTCCATTACTCTGTCCCCTCTTTTGAGACTGTCTGTGGCCGCATACTTGACAGACGTTTGGCAGGACCAATGTGTTGATGGAGAAGCTTTAAACCAGCATCTTCCTCGTGCTCTCCCTGGGCTAGTTGGGGAGAGCAGGGATGCCAGGGCCACCGGGGCGGCTCACAGGGAGTCCCCAGTGAGTGAGGACTCCCACGCGCCAGGCCCTGCGCTCACACTCACTGGAGCTTTGTTCAAGCTCCATTCTCCTCCCCGGAAAGGGGGAACTGAGGCGCAGTGACAGGACGACGCCTGGCAGGCGAGCACTCAGGCAGGCAGGATTTGAACGCAGGCCGTCTGACTCCATAGCCCGAGCTCCTCCCGCACCTTTCAGGTGGGGAGAGGCTAAGGGGGCACGCGTGGTGGGGTCTGCCACAGGACATGGCCCGGGTCTGAAGCCAGCGCTGAGTGGGCGGCCTCCTGGCCCTCTTCTCCGGAGGCTCTGCTTCTTACAGGTTTCCGCTGCAGCGCACGCTGGCGGACTTTGCCGGTGTCTGTGACACTGGATCGCACACAGCTCTTAGGCCCTGGATCTCCCAGGGTGGGGCCACCTCCCGGTCCCTGGCTTCCCCCATGGAGCGTTTTCCTGGTGGTTTTGGCTTCCTGGCACTAAAGAGCAGCTGCTGTTTGCTGACTGCTGACTATGAGGCCACAAAGCGCTTTCACATGCCAGTCCTCCCGACTCCACGGGGGGCACAGTTCTCCCCCAGTCTTAGAAGCAGACACCTAGGCTCAAGGAGGTGAAGCCACTTGTCCCAATGCACCAGCCTGTCCTTAGGGATGGAGACACACATGCTCACAAAGGGAGACTGGCTTTCCTGTGTGAGTGGAAAGGCCTTGTCAGTAAAGCTGCTTCAGGTGGGGAAAGGGGAAGCCTGCTCCCCTGGAGCCGGCGGGGGCGGGGGTGCGGAGTGGCTGGGCCTTGAAGGGCAGTGAATGGTGGCTCTGCCCTGGGGCCAGCGTTTAGAAAAGTCAGGGCCAGCCTTCCCTCCCATGGTGCACCCGCAGGGCTGCAGGAGGCTGTGACGGGTGGGATGGCTCTGGCTGGGCCCAGGCAACCTCGCATCCATCCGCACCCAGGGGCCAGGCACAGCCCGATCATTTCCTGGCTTTGAGAAGACTTGCTGTCCGGATGTCCAGGGCCATGAAATGCAAAATGAGTGGGCAGTGCTGTCTGATGAGCTCCAGAAGGCGCGGAATTTCTCTGATGCGGGGGCTCCCACTCCAGGGCCACAGTCACTGTGCTGGGAACATGTGGCCACACAGGGTGTCTCCAAGGAGGGCTGTTTTACCATTCCCCCACCAGAGATGGGTCTTGGGGGGTGGCAGGGAGCACGGCTGCCTGCAGGGAATAGACAGCCCTCCTCGGGGGAGTCTGGCCAGGGGAGGGTGTGGGCTGGCAACCGAGGAGACCAACACCTCGGTCCCCCAGGGTGTGAAGGTGGCGCTGATGGTGGTGGCAGGATGGTGGGACGAGGGGCGATGGGGTGGTGGGGATGATGGGTGGGGGTGAGGGAGGAGGTGATGGGTACCAGGGAGTGTGCTGACAGCGTTCGTGCACTATCCTGTTGACTCAAACACCACTGTGCGGCAGGCACTGTTCTTATCCCCACCTTCTGGACAAGGAATGCGAGGCTTGGGGAGGTGGAGTAACTTGCCCAAGGTCACAGAACGAGAAATAGGAAGAGCAGGAGGTGCTGTTGAGGTGGGAGCAGCCGGGGCCCTGGGTCATGGGCCAACAGCACCATGAGAGCTCAGACTAGCCCAGTGGATCAGGGTCAATGCCTGGAGGCCTGAAAAACAGCTTTCCCTTGATAGGTTTCTAGGCACACATTAGGTGGCAGGTATCTTGGGGGCTAAATTTCACAGTTTAACCCTGAGTCCCAGTTACTGGTCTAGGAGGATGGGGTGCAGGGAGATGTCTTGGATGATAATCACACTGAGGCCTCAGTGATCTTGTCTTAGCAGAAATAGGACCCCCCTTTTTTCTGTCTCAAGAGCCTCTGGTAGGAGTGTACCTGCGGAAGGATCCAGGCAAGGCTGTTCATCAGCCGTGACTACCTGCACCGGCAAACCCTACACAGGAAGCCATCCCATTGGCCAGGGCTTGACCCTGGCCACTTCCTGATGAGTCATCCTCCTATGCAAGCAGGAAGCTGCAGCCCCAAGTTCTGCTGGGTCGTGGGACATCTCTCCAGCAGAACTTGTTAAGGGACTTTCATTGCCTGTGAGTCACTCACTATCCTCTGGGCAATGACCCTGATCCACTGAGCGGGTCCCTAGGAGCCATGTTTACACTGAAAGTTCAGCTGAGCGGATCCCAGCCAAGCCTGTCAGATTTCCTCTCCTGGCCAGTAGGGACCATGTTTGAGAGACCGGAAGTCAGGCTCTGTAGCTGGGCAAAGCTGTAACATGTAAACTTGGGAAGTGTGAGGTGTCCATCTTCCCCTCTGAGAGTGGAAAAGGCTAGAATAGAAGTCTGGTCTGCAGAGGGAGAGGCAAACAGAGAAGATAAATGCTGAGAAGGATTGACACGAGACAGGGGGACAGTCCTGCCCGCTTCCTAGGACCTGGCTCTGGGGGCTGCAGGTACTGGACAGAGAGGTTGTGGCAGATTTCTCATCTACCTATGAAGCCGCAGCAGCTTGTGGGCAGGGCCTAACCATTGTCAGCTGGGGCTCAAGGACAGGGTCAGGAGAAAGGCCCAGGTACCGTGTGCTGCCCACTGCTCTCCCTCAGAGGGGGCCTAAGCTCCTAGGTGGAGTCTCAGTTGCCAGATTTCTGTGTCTGCTGCTGAGGACAAGGCAAGATGGCATCTTTGAGAGAAGCCAGTATCAGAAGCTTGGCTCATCACCCAACTGGGCTGCCGCCCTAGGCCAAGCGGCAGGATGGACAGAGTTTGGGGCCCAAGAGGCACCCTCAAGCCCTGGCATACTGGGTGTCTGCCAGGCTCTCCGATCTTGTCCAGGAAGGAAAAGAGTGTCTTTGAAAGCTCCAATTGGAGGGTACCAGGCTTGGGGCTCCACTGCCATGACCCCACTTTCCTGGGCCTCCCTGAGGATGTGGGAAGATTCTACTGGCTACAAACAAGAAAACCACACACGGGGCAGAAACTGCAGCCCCCGCGACCCCCTCATCACCCTGGAGCCCTCCGGCAGCCAGCACTCTCCAAAGCTCGCTGTCCGGGGCTTCCCGGTGGCCAGCCAGGGCTGAGGGACACTTGCCTTCATTATGGTTTGTCTATTCAAAAGGACTGGAATGCCATCTGGGGAGTCTTCTCTTCACCCTACCCTGCCTTAGACACTTGGGACACTTGCTTGCTGGCAAGAGGTACCCACTGAGTGAAATGCAGAAAAATCCCAAAGTTTCCCAGTACTTTGTAGCACTTATGTGCTACTTCCTGCGCGCATCCTCCCTGCAGAGTTGAGGGACTGAGTCTTAGGGCGGTCGGGCAACAGGCCCAGGGTCCCTGAGACACTAAGCAGCCCGGCCACAGCCCCTCCCAGGACCACAGGCAGCGTCCAGAAACCAGACCATCATCTGTCACCGCGAGGTGCACTAAGAGCTTCAGGGACCAGGACACATCCTGGAGCCCACCTCTCCTGAAACGACGCTTAGAGACGCCAAGCATTTCTGGGCCGCCTCTCCTATCCTGGTGCACAACTCAGGCCTCACAGCCTCCTCAGGTCCCAGGACCCCCTCGAGGGCCCACTGCGGTCCCTCTTCACCATATGTCCTTGGGCTTCTGCTTAACCGTGTCTGCAGGGGCCACCCCGAACCTGCAGTCCGGCTTTGTCCCCTGCTGGACACTCCCATTGCTGATCCTCTGTGAACCTGGCCTCACTAATCTCTGTCTCCCAACTCGACTGTGAGCTGTGCCTGGTTCAGCTCTGTCCTGGGAAGGAGCAAGAACCAGCTGTGCCCCAGAGAGGGTGCCACACTTTCCTCTCCCTCTCCACCTCCCACTGGGGCAGAGGGAGCTTCCTCCAAGGGCCCCTCGGATTCCTCATCTTTCCACCACCTGTATTCCGGGCCCATCTCTCACTCTCTCATGCCCTTCCACATGGACAGGCCACATCAGACTAGAGAAGACGGATGGCTGAGTGTTTTGTAATGAACTTTGCGATGCACTTTCATATTTCGCCTCTTAAAAATAAATCAGTAACCATTTCTTTTGCTATCTTCTTTAAAAAAGTTAAATGTTACTTTTTTCTGGGTATAAGAGAAATATTTACCCATTATGGAAAATTTGGAGAATACAGGAAAAAAAGTAAAGGAGAGAAACTCAGTCAATAACCCTACAACTCAGAAATAACCAAGATGCATGATATCATGTATTTTCATACCTACATACATGTTCATCTCTAGCACCCATTTTGTTGCTTTTCTTAAAAACCTCATTTAAGACTTCCAGTCAAGAAGGCAGCATGGGCAGACACGGCTTGCCTCTTCATACAACCATTATCAAAATTACAATAAAATATAGAACAACCATCACTCAGAACTGTCAGAAATCAAATTGAATGGGAGCTGACAACTATGGAACTAAAGAAACCACATCCATCCAGGCTGATAGGAGGGGTGCAGACGCAGAACATGCTGGTCCCTCACCCACGTGTGGTGCATAAAAATTCAGGAGGGAGATCTCGGGAGTGAGGAGGTACAGTCTCACACCAGGCCCCCCAGCCCAGGGTTCCTGTGCCAGGAAGGTAAATCCCCACAACTTCTGGATACAAGAACCAGCAGGGACTCAGTGGAAGAAAATGCTGGAACCCCAAGCCATTCCTCATGGAGAACCCTCACACAGACTTACTCAGACTCACTCCCTCTGAGCTCCAGCATCCAGGTAGCAGCTTGACAGGCACCAGTGGCATACAGGGAGGAACTGAAGTGCCTGGCATCAAGACAAGCAAAGGCCATTGTCCCTTTTCTAAACCCTCTGCCCACAGAGCCAGCAAGCTGGTGCTGTATCTGAGACCTCAGCAACCTGGTCAGCACTGTTTGACCCATATTGGAGAGCCCCCGAGACTCCGTCCCATCCAACTTACAGGCCCACCCAAGCTGTTTTTCCCTATGAATGGCTGGTCTTGGCTTGTGCTTCACAACTTTCTAAATCCTCTCAAAGAAGCAACAGCTGACCTCAGCAAGTCCCCAGCCCCTGTACCTCTTGCTAAGTGGCCCCAGGTTGGCAGTAGCAGCAGATAGCCTAGAGTTACAGCTTGGCTTCATGTGGGAATCCTAGGCCCAGCATAAGTAGCAGCCATCTCAGATCACTTTATAGCTCAGGCAAGGTGGCCCCAGGCAAAACACAGGTCGGGGCTGACCTTGGTCTGCACCACCTGAGAAACCCCAGGGCTAACGCACCCAGTGGACAGCTACAGACCACATCAAAGCACCACCACCCTGCCCCTACACAGCTGATTCTCCATGGAGGGCAGAAGTTGGTGGTAAGTGGTCACAGCCAATACTTGCAGCTGACTGGCCTGGGTAAATCCCTCCCATTGATCTGCCAACAGCAACTAAGGCTCAACTACAAGAGGAGGGTGTATTGAGCCCACATGAAGGCTGTACCTTGAGTACCCAGCTTGGGTGATAGGAGACGCTGTGCCACTGGACCCTACAGGACACCTACTGCTTTAGGCCACACTACCAAGACACAGCAGTCTAAGCATCTCTACGTAATACATAGAAGCAAACACAGGGAGGCAGCCAGAACAAATCTAAAGTCCAAGAAAAGAGCTAAACAAAATGGAGATAAGCAATCTGTCAGATGTAGAGTTCAAAACACTGGTTATAAGGATGTTCAAGGAACTTAGTGAGGACCTCAGCAGCATAAAAAGGATCGAGTCAGAAATGAAAGATTCACTAATTGAAATAAAGAACAATTTACAGGGAAACAACAGTGGAGTGGATGAAGCCGAGAATCAAATAAATGATTTGGAACATAAGGAACCAAGAAACAACCAGTAAGGACAACAAGAAGAAAAAAGAATCCCCCCACCAAAAAAAATGATGTTGGTATAAGCAGCTTCTGGGACAACTTCAAGAGGTCTAATATTTGCATCATAGGGGTGCCAGAAGGAGAAGAGAAAGAGCAAGAAATCGAAAATCTATTTGAATAAATAATGAAAGAAAAATTCCCTAATTTGGTGACAGAAATAGACATGAAAGTCCAGGAAGCACAGAGTGTCCCAAACAAGATGCATACAAAGAGGCCCATTCCAGGACACATCATAATTAAAATGCCAAAGGTTAAAGATAAAGAGAGAATCTTAAAAGCAGCAAGAGAAAAGAAGTTAGTTATCTACAGGGGACTTCCCATAAGACTGCTGATTTCTCAAAGGAAATTTTACAGACTAGAAGGGATTGGCAAGAAATATTCAAAATCATGAAAAGCAGGGATCTACAGCCAAGATTGTTCTACCTACCAAAACTATCATTTAGAATCAGAGGTCAGATAAAGGACTTCCCAGACAAGAAAAAAAAAACTAATGGAGTTCATCATCACCAACTGTTATTATATGAAATGTTAAAGGGACTTATTTAAGAAAAAGATCAAAACTATGAACAATAAAATGGCAAAAAACACACATCTGTCAACAAATGAATCTAAAAAAACAAACTGAGCAAACAGGAAGAACAGAAACAGAATCATGGATACAGAGAATGTTTTGATGGTCGCCAGATGGGAAGGGGGTGTGGGGGAGTGGGTAACAAAGTTATGGGATTAAGAAGTACAAATAGGTAGTTACAAAATAGCCATGGGCATAAAAAGTACAGTATAGGAAATGGAGCAGCCAAAGAACTTATACACATGACCCACGGACATGAACAATGGTGAAGGGACTGCCTGAGGGAGTGGGGGTGCTGGGTGGAGGAGAGAAAGGGGGAAAAATCAGGACAACTGTAATAGCATCATCAATAAATTATAATTTTAAAAACTCTCATTTAAAATTTTTAACTTTTAGGCTGATATTCTTGTTCTCACTTTTAATGGCAAATCAGGCATAGAGAACCACCTGGTAGCTTTTACTGACAGTCCGACTAAAGCATTCTCTTACCCCTTTAATTTCTGAGAAGCCTGAGGTTTGCTTGAGGTCAGCCTGGGACAACGATCACGTCCCTACCTCCAGTTAAGCCCATGGGGACGATGGAAAGGGCCGCCTCCCTCCCCTCCTTAGAGAGTGATGTAGGGCTCTGCTTCTGCCTTTGTCCCCACTCCCAGGACACTGGGGTGGGAAAACTGAGGGGTGGAAGAGTGAGGAGGCATCTTAGGAGAGAAGGAGCCCCCTTCTCTCCCTCCCCAGTGATTCCAGCTGCTGGTTCTTGAGGGCCCTGACCCAGGACCACCACTCGGTCCTCATTCTGGGCCCTGAATGAGGGCGAGTGTCGTTAAGGCAGCCTGCAGAGTGAGAAATGACCCATGCCTCCCTGGGTCGGCCGCCACTCCCCAGCCCACAGGCCCTGTGACCTGGCTGAGGCTGAGAAGGTGAGGGGACAGGAGGACGAGAGCGGCAGCAGAAGGTCCCCTTTGCTCCCCGGTCCCTCACTCCACAGCCCCAGTGAGAACAAGGGCTGGTGCCTGGCCCACTCCTATGAAGAGCAGCGCAGCCGGTCCCCGGGGCTCTGGGGGCTCCCTGTAAGGCTGGTCATCTCAAGGAAGCAGTGGGCACAGCCCAAGCTCTGGCCGCCACCCAAAGACCGCCTTTGGGCTACCAGGCTGAAGCGCCCATGTGTACAAACTCCGGGGAAGGCAAACTTGCCAGACAGGCCCAGATGATCCCAGCTTTGCCGGACAACAGGGAGCCTCCTGCCCGCCTGTCTGCAGTGGCACAAATGGTGACTAAAATGTGCCCTGGAGCCAATAGGCAGGTGTGTGCCAGCGGCAGGGGTCACTGGGCTGAGGCCTCGCTGTCCTTCATGCGGGTGTCTGGTCCCATTTCTCTTCCTGGCCTGGGCCACGTTTGCCACCAGAGCTGGGGGTTGGTGGGCAACTCAGCTCAAGGTTGGGCCCCTAAGGTTCAGGGCTGTGGGCAAGGCATTGCCCCCACCATAGCCTGGCTTCTGGGGGCTGGAGAAGCCAGGGCCTCTTCCCCGCTCACACCTCAATCCCCTGGGTGGGCCCCAGGCCTCCCCTGTACCCTTGGCTCTGGTCCAGGGCCACTGTCCACGCACACACGTGTGAAGACGCAAGGAGAGCTGTGTTCTCACAGCGCCTGCAGGATCAGCTGGCAGGGGGCCCAGGGACGGGTGGCTCACTTTGCTGGAAAGTGCTTTGGAGGCTCTTTCGGGGAAGACGCCGCCTCTGGGCCCGGGCAGAGTGACACCCGGCTCCTGGGGGAGGGGGAGGGAATCTGCTCCCTTCTGCAGAGCAGGAGCACGCAGCTTCGGGGAGGCTGGGGTGGGAAGGGGGCCCGTGGAGCTGAGCATTAGGTGGGTGAAGGTGAGGACAGGAGAGGACAGGTGGCAACATGAACAGTGGTCACTGAACTGCAAGAGAAAGAATATTGAACCAAGATTTTGAAGTGTGTGAGGGAAATCCTGCCCTCCAGGAAAGTCTAGGAGGCTCGCGAGCTTCTGAAGGAGCGGATTCTTTCGGGTGGACCTGAAAAGAGGCCGGTGCAGGGCGGAAAAGGAGGCTGGGGCTGGGCCACAGGAGCTGGGGGCCGGGTGGCCGGGACGGCTGTGGGTCTCAGAAGGGACTGGAGGGGACATCCTGGCCCCACTGGCGCCTCTCAAAGCAGGTGGTCTCCAGTTCCCCTCAGCAAGGAAGGCCTGGACCAGGTGCTAGGTCCCAAGAGAGGGAGCAACAGGACATTCTCCCTGCAGGGCAGCCCTGAAGGCGGCTGGGAGCTTGCACAGACAGGTGAGCTCACTGGGAGACCAGCGCTCACAGGAGACCCCACCTCAGAGAGCCTATTACAGGCATTTGGATGGATGGTAAATCTAATGCTACATTCTAAGCAAAGGAGAGAAAAGAAAAAATGCTCTTCCAGTGTTCCCACTGAACTGGGAACAGCGTTGTCTCTCTGGGTCAGAGGTTCTCTCTCCATCCTCCTTCCTGGGAGCTCTCATCTCAGCTGTGGGTGCTTAGGAGGAGCTGTTTCTGCTGCCCTCGGGGTGCAGTCTGACAGGGAGCAGCTGCATAATACACGTGAATGGAATAAATGAATGTGTTGAATGAGGGAAGGACGGATGGAAGAAAGGAAGGAAGGAAAGAAGGGAGGGAGGAAGGGAGGAAGGGAGGGAGGGGTCAGGGAATAGACCCAGGTCTGGATGATGCTCGGGGTCCTGGCACCATGCCTGTGTTTCCCAGTCGATGCCCCCTCACTGGCCTGCAGCCAGGGAAGACACTGGCTGGCCTGCGAGCCCCTTCCTCAGGCTCTCCCAGAGCCCTCTGATTGGCGCCGAGAAGGGTCAAACCTGGCTTAGCAGACCTGGAGTCTGCCTCTGGGGTCCGCCCCTGGCGCCTGCCACTTCTCATCCCACTGCTGAGGTGGCCCCTGAGCAAGCACAGTGCGGCCACCCATCCGAGAACCAGAGCAGAGCCCATGTCCCTACGGAGTCCTGGCGCAGGGACAGAGGCAAGGGCCTGGAGGGACCGTGCACCGCGGCTCCCCACTTCCTGTCCTCCACCTGGGGTCTCACCAGGACAGAGTGACTGACCAGCCTGGGCCAGTGCCCCTGGGCGAGGCCTGAGACGGCGGTGAAGAGGGGGCTCGCAGTCAGGAAGACGTAGATTTGGGGCAGCTCTGCCCCACCAGAGGGGTGTGAAGCCAGACGGGTCGCTTCACCTCTCTGAGCCTCGTGCCCACCTTTGCCTGTGGGGACACCATGAGGAACCGCTGTGTAGCCAAGTGCTTGAGAGTTCTGTGAGGCCAAGGCAGTGCCTGGCACGCAGGGAGCGCCTCCCAGGAGCCTCTCGCCACCACATCACACCCTCTGCCCTGCGAGAGCTTGCTGGGCAGAGCCACCTCCTCTCTGGCCATTTCATGACTATGGAGACTGAGGCGACAGGAGGCTTCAGCACCAGAGGACAATGGTGTGCATGTGTGCGCACACGCATGTATGAGGTGTGTATCTGGGTGAAGTATGTGTATGCATGCACGTGTGCAAATGTGCACGTGTGGGTATGTTTCACGCACATGTTGAGGACATGTCTAGTATGCATAGTGTGTGAGTGTATATAACTGCGTGTGCCTGTCTGTGTACATGGGTCTCCACACGCTAGCGGAAAGGCCGCTCTAAAGGATGGTGTGAACTTGCCTCTCATGACATTCTGTGTCACTGGATTTCTCCCCGCCTCCCCTCCAAGTCACCACAACGCCCCTCCCCAGGCAGCACCATGGCCATGGGAGCCCCCACACAGGCCCCTGCCTTCCAGAGCCCACGTGGCGCTGGCACACAGAGGGCTCCAACATGCGGAGCAGGAGGCCCGCTCCCTGGGCGGCCGGGCTGCCCACATGGAGCCAAACCCTGGGCTGGGGGACCCACTGTGCTGTTGCCGGTGCCCAGCAGGCTGGGCCTCAGCCCAAGGCCTGAGGCCACGTGGCACAACATGCTCAGACCCCCCAAGGTGGAGCCACATGTCCATCTGCAAGACCAGGCCCACTCTCAGGCCTCCGGTTTCCAGAGCCCACGTCTGAGACCAAACCTGCTCCCAGGTCTCCCCGGCTCCCTGGCCTGAGGAAGAGGCGCTGGGTCAGGCTCCTGGGCTCTTTCTGGACCAGATGATGAGGGGGCTGCCCAGAATACAGGGCTGGGACCCCCACCCCCGCCCCCTTAGCTGGTCCTGCCCTGGGCCGAGCTGACCTGAGGAGCTTCTGAGCAGTCTCACCAGGCTGGGCAGGGGGTGAGCCTGCGGGCTGGTCCCTGCCTGGAGCCAACTCCAGCTCCCTGGGGCCCTGGGCACCTCCCCTGGGAGGGGGGCCGAGTGAGGCCACACTCACCTTTCCAGCCCTGAAGACATCTCTTCACTAAACTCTGAGCTCTCACTACTGCCTGGAAAAGGAACACAGATCAGTGAGCAAGGCAGCCTCAGCCGCAAGGGGCCAGCCCCAGTGGGGCCTGGTCTCCTGGCTCCCGGGGCCCAGGCCCCTGAGCTCCAGGGAGGTGCTGGAGCAACGGCTTCCTGACGCTGTGGGCATCATGGCCACTGGGGTTTTGCTGCTCCGATTTCCGCTTCTCTGCCTTGGGAGGGTCGAAAGGACCATCCGTCCCTCTGCTCCCAGGTGGCCCTCCACTCCCTTCCTGCTGTCCCCTGCGGGGGCCGCAGCTGCCGCCCAAGGCCCACTGGGGGCAGGGCCCTCAGGCCTCTGTGCACCAGCCTGGCTCCCCACTGCCTCCTTCTGGCCGAAAGAAAGCCAGTGCTCAGACAGGCCTCACCTGGTGAGGACAGAGGCCAAGTAAGCACTTCTTCCCCCAAGGGTCAGGTCTTGACTAGACGCGGGTCACACAGCAGCTGCCTAGCATTGGACAGAAGTCTCCAGGGAGGGCCCCTTTGGACGCCTGGCCAGTATCCGCACAGAGAGGGGCTCGGCCCTTCCCCAGGCCTGCTTCTCCGGGCTGACTCAGACTTCCTGCCTGTCAGGGGCTCTCCAGGGCCGGCCTCCCGCCACAAGGACAGCAGAGAGATTTTCTCCTGCCACTTCACTGATGCTACATGCTTTTGTACTGCCCCTCAGCCCTTGAGGCACCTTGGTTCAGTGCTCTTTGCCCGGGCTACCTGCTGGCACCAAGGCTAGGCAATGGGAAAGGGGGAGGAGGAGGCCTCAGACCCGATGGGAGGTACAGGACAGAGGGGACCAGTTCGGCTCCAAACAGGGCACGTGTACAAAGCAACCTGCTCCTGGGCTTTCAGCTCCAATCAGAAAAACAGCCGCGTCCCACAGATACAGGAGCTGAGGACCTACGTGCCCACTGGTCTCTTGCCTGGACACTGGGCAGCCCGAGTCTGACTCAGCGTCCTGTTGACGAAGAGCAGGGCCTGGGCTCCGGCACAGCTCAGGAAGCTTCCGGCTGCCCCACTGACTGCTCCCGGGCTAGCGTTTCCCAGCCCAGGTCAGGCCACATTCCACGGGACACTGAGGAGGGGTTCCACGACCAGATAATGGGGAACCTGCAGACTCGGCTGCCTCTTGGTGACGCGTAACGCCCTCGGCATTTTGGAAGAGACCCCCTCACCTGGTCTAACCAGACTTCCCCTGACGCAGTGGCCCCAGGACCCTTCTCCAAGGTGTCTGCACCTCTGAACCACACCACCGTCCACTCCTGACCGGGTCCCAACAGGATGACCTCCTCCCAAGACAGAAGGCAGACAGGACCCTGCTTGTCACACTTTCTGGTGGTGGGAGACAGCTGTCCCCTGGAGTGATACCACCTCAGACACTGGCCTCACGTCACAGACACGTAGGACACAAGGTTGCTGCCCACCTCTCCTGTCCCCATGCACCCTTCCTCCCATGCGCACGGGCCCTCCCCCCTGCAGGCCTCCCCAGGTCAAAACCCTGGGCTGGCAACTGTCTGAGCCGCCCCCAGCACCGGGAGGGCTCCCTGTGAAGGAAAGTAGACAGAAACACAGACACGAGGACTATGGAAGCACAGGCATGCTGGGAGGGCACGGCCAGCAGAGCGCGCTCCTGTTTGATGGCAGGGATGGCAGGCGGCCTGGGCACGGCAGGGGGACGGACCCGAGACCAGAGCTCAGGGCCGTCCTCTGCTCTAACTTGTACCTCGCCCACCCTGGCCTGAGCAGCGCAGTCCCTCTGGTGGCGTGGGCACCACTGCCAGCTGAAGCTCAGACGTGCAACTTCACCCCTGAAGGCCGCTTCTCACCCTCCCAACTCTGACTCTTTGGTGTGAAGATAAATACACAGAGGAGAACCCGGTGGCCTGTCAGTGGCTGTCCCAAGGCTGCTTTCCTGGCTTTGCCCTGTGTGCGGGGGGCCTGGGCTCCCCCAGGCGCAGAGGCCCAGTCTGGCAGCAGCCCAGCTTTGACAGCTGCCACGCAGTGATGACGGGTCTCAGGTATGTGTCTGGCCGCTCCTTCCACCTGCTCGCTGTGCTCGGGGCTACCCGCAGGATGAGGACAAACTCAGGTCTCCTGGGTTTGCTCCTTGTGGCTCCTGTAGGGAGGCCTTTCTGCAGGGCTGAGGGGCCACTGGGCACTGCACAGGGACAGACAGACACGCGCACATGCCGGGCGGTGGCCACCCGCTGGCGTTGCAGGCCAGAGACGCTTACCTAGGGAGAGTCCATTGGTGATGGCAGAGGAGGAGGTGGGGGCGAGGCCCCTGCGGGGGCTGCGGGACTCTAGGACGCTGTCGTCCAGCAGGTGCCTCGCCTTCTCCGATGGGAAAGTTGCACTTTTACTCTCAACTACACTCAACTGACACATCATACTGGAAAATGGAAAGGAAGAAAGAAGGCAAAGCTCCTTATCTATGGAGTAACAGTGGTTGTGCCTGCCCGGGGCTCCTGAGCAGATCGCGCGTCTGCAGGACATACGCCTCCACCCAGAACCAGGGTGTAAGTCCAGGCTCTGCCCTATCTCACGGCTGGACCTTGGGCAAGTCACATCCTCTGCTGGGGCCTCAGTTCCTCCAACTGTCAGGTGGGGCCCTGCCTGTCTCCCAGGATGACAATGAGGCTCAAGTGAGCGGGTAGTGCTTGTGAGTGATGGGACTCACAGGCGAAGGGGGAGTGAGACCCTGCGGTCACCATGTCTGGTTCTGGAGTCACACACACGTGGTCTAAATCCTTGCTCCAACCTTACTTCACCCCACTGAGCCTCACCGGACGCATTGGTACAATGCACATCACACAGAGGCTCCCAGGGGCTCGATGAGATCATGCCTGACAGGCACGGAGCAGGGTGTCCGGCACAGAGCAGGTCCTGAGCACTCCGAGAGCAGCCATCTTCCCCTCCAGCCTACGAGTGACTCCAGCACCAGCCTGGGCTGGCTTGTGTCTTAGTGGTGGAAGGAAGGAAGTGAGGAAGAGAGGAAAGGAAGGAAGAACAGAGGGCTGGAGGGAGGGATGGACCCAACTGTTCAGGAGCCTGCGCCCAACACCCCGGGGACACAGGCATGGCTGTCCCTGGCCATGCCGTGGAGCACACATGTCCCCTCGCTGTCAACCCCTCTGGGCCGGGCGAACCAGCACGGGTTCATCGTACTGCAGGCTCCCTAGCAATTAACAAGCAGAGCCTCTGGGCCCTGAGACCGGCAGGCCCCCAGGGACGCTCGGGCTGCCTGGATGACAGTCACGGTGCCCGCTGGACTCCGGGGCCTGCACGAGGGAGGCGCTGACAGAGCGTGGGCAAGCTCATGGAAGGGGTCCCACCACTGCTTCCCTGCCCTCCCCTGCACGCCCCCGCCATCGGCTACTGAGCCGGTGACGGCTGTCACCAGTACCACCCCAGCTCTTCTGACCCCGCGCCAGTGCGATGGGCAGGCGCCTGCCAGGGACACTGAGAGCGCTCATCGGCAACTCCCAGGGCGGGGAGAACCCCGGGGGGCGGGGCAGGCACTCCCGGTGGCCCTTTAGCCCACGCCCAGCCCCGCGCTCAGCCCACCTGCAGCCCGAGGGGGCTCACTCAGTTACCCACTTGTTGCCCAGGCTGTGGCTCTTCCTGTGTCTCGGGACAGGGGGTGTGGGCAGGCTGCCGGCAACAGATGCGTCGGGGCAGGTGGGCCGCCGGCTGAACCTCGCAGAGCTGGAGCCGGTGGAGGGTCCTGTGAACAGAGCGGAGAGTGCATGATGGGGGCTGTGGAGGCGCCGGGGCCGAGGGCCCGGGTTTGGGGTAAGGCACCTGGCCCAGCCGCCACAGACAGGGCAAGGTCCATCAAGCCCCAAGGATCTCCGCTCCCAAGTCTCTGACCCCTCGCTCCCAGTGTAACTAATGCCTGGGGATGACATCAGTCAGGATGGCCGGCGCCCTGCTGGCACGGCGCCCCTGACTGGGCATGACTTATCCCAGGCCACTCACCTGGGTCACTGAGCTGGGACTTAACAGTATGTCTTCTGATCCCCAGGCCAGGGCCCTTATGCCTGTGCCCTTCCACAGCCGCTTTCTCTTCTCCACCCACTCGCTCAACTAAAGGGGCGGAGAGCTCGGGAGGGAGGCAGAGGGTTTCCTGCGGGAGAGCTCAGCTAGGCAGGCGGGGGCTCGGACCCCAGGCCCGTCAGCCACTGCCTGGGTGACCTTGGACACATTCTTAACTCATTCCCATGGGCCTCAGTTTCCTCACCTGAAAAGTGGAAATAATTCAACTCACCTTGCAGGTGTTTGGGACGAGCCAGGAGGTAATGCAAGCAGAGTTTCATAGTTAGCACTCATACCTGCTATTATTATAACTATTACCATGTTCTCCAGCTCCAGGATAGGGGCCACAGGGGGCCATCAGAGCCAGGAGGTTGGGGCCACAAACCTCAGGGAGGACCACTGACAGGTGGAGGCGGAAGCCTCCCTGGCGGCCACACCCACAGCCATGTTTGAGGGGCACGGTCCGTCCACTGCTGTGCCCCTTGGTACTGACTGCATCCTGTGGCTTGGAAAGGGCGGGGACCCCAAGATGCTAAGCCTTAGCTGCCTGGGACAGACACTGGAAGTGGGGCCAGGGCTTCCCACTTCCTGCAGAGCACGTCACACCCAGCCAACCAAGGGGCCGCTGCCTGGCGGTGCTGGGGAACTTTCCCGGAGGGCCTGTGAGGCCCTCCACCACAAGCTGCTGTAGATCCACCGGTGACCAAAGGCTCCTCCAGCACGCCTGGCCCACCATTTCTTTAACGCCACAGCCTGTCCACTGCGGACAGTCTAGCTCCTTTCTGGCTCTTGGGAAGGTTCACAAGGCGGGGCAACATGCATCTCCTCGAGCTATGGGTCCCTTGCCCTCCCCTCCCACCCTGTTCTGGATACACACCTTCTCCCTCATTTCCCCGGGTGGGGGGCCCACTGCCAATCCCTTCACTAGGCCCTGGCCAGCTGCCTCCACTGTTCCCCTCAGCAACTATTCCCAAATGTCACCACTCTCCTTAAGGGCCCTGCACTCACCACAGACCCCTTGCTTTCAAGCGACGTGCTCGCTCCCTCCACGAGAACGCTGTGGCTGTTGGGCTCCCTCCCCCATGCCCCCGGCAGCGCGGGTGCACCGTCCACACCAGCCTTCCTGCCGGGCCTGGGAAGGGGGCCTGCCTCCGCCCAAGGCCGACCTCTTCTCTCCAGGCCGTTCTGCTTCCTCTGAGAATTCACTCCATTACCTTCCCCTTCTCTCTCTGGCCCTTTTCCCCAGCCCATAAACACACTCGAGTCTCTCGTTTTCTGTAAAACAAGGTCCCTTGGTTCCAGAACTTCCCTGTCAGTCACGCTTTCTCCAACAGAGGTCTGCGCTCCTCATCATTCTGCTTCTGTCCCTCTCACTCACCCCTCAAGTCACTACAGTCTACTGACATTTCCACTAACCTCATTTTTGCCAAACCAACGAACACTCATTGGCTTCTCACCAGAGCCCTGGGCACACTCGTGATGCTACTGTTCATGGCCCAAGGAACCTTAACGAGGGCACTCCACCGCACTGCACTGCCTCTGGCTGCAGCTACCTGGGTGGCAGGAGACAGGGCACTGTCTGAGACTGCAAATGCAGCCTGCACATGGCATCTCTAGAACAGGGTTCCGCCAGACCAATCCCCAAGGCCGCCATGCGCTGCCTGACGGGATATGTTCACAGCGTGCACTGGACACACACCTGGATGGCATGGCCTAGGGCACACCCGGGCCACACGGTGCTGCTCCTAGGCTGCAGCGCCCAGGCTACAAGCCCATAGAGCGCAGCACCGCACAGACAACATGGGATTAAATCAAGTGCAGGAGAAAATGACGCAACCAAGAGACTCAGCAAACATGTGACATGGGAGGCTGCTGCTGGCGTGATACGACAGACTGTTTTCCAACAAACTTTTTTTTTTTAACAAGTAGCAAGAATACACTCTACAATTATGATTAAAAGTAAATACGCAAACCAGCACTATAGCCATTAATTATCATTGCTAAGTCTCACGCATTCAACACAGTTGCACACACTACACTTTTACACGACTGGTGGTACAGTAGGCTTGTTTACACTGGCATCACCACGAACACGTGGATCATGCATTAGCGCTATGATGTTCGGACAGCTATGGCATCACGCGCGGAGACACTGAAATTGTGCCTAAACAGCAAATGTGTGTGCGCACTTTCCTGGCGAGGGGCTCCACGCTGTCCACCAGCTTCCTTGAGGCTGCAGTCCTCAGCCAGGGCAGGCGCCACGTCCTCGGGTGAGCGTGTGGCAGTGGAGGCCCTGACGGCTGTGCCTCGGGTGGGCTGAACGTGGCTGTCCCGGAGATTCTGGTGTGCGCCCCAGGGAAGAACTCCTACGCACAAAGCTGGAGCGAGAGCAAGCTCTGTTCTGGGCAAAATGTCTCGTGCAGCTGCTCCAGAGAGGAAAAGGAAGGATGGAAGCTACGCTGCTTTGTTTTTGTTTTGCACATATTACTCAATAAAGGAACCCGTGCAAATGGTGGAATTTGCCTTGTTTATCAGTAGGATTATGGTCTCCCTGCCTGAGTCACTCTGGCTCCTACCCTGGGTTCAGAAAATATTTTGTAAAGGTCAAATCACATGGCTCCTCCCCCTCCGCGGTCTGAACCGGTGGTGGTGTAGCAATAACAACAGTGATGAATCCGGTTGGACATCCCATGCCTGGCCCCATGCTGTGTGCATGGGCTGCAGTTCATGAAGTGCATACACTGAGTAGGCCCGTTTGACAGGGAAGAAAGCCAGGGCGTGTATGTCTCTGACATGCAGGTTTGAACACAGGGGTATGGCGTGGTAGGTGAGGAGCTCTACAGTTTAACGGTCAGGCATTAGTGAAAACTGGAGGAAGGAGGAACAGTGACGTATTTGAGGTGATCTGAATGGCAGGAAGCACTTCCTCCAGGCAACATGTGATGAATAAGGTCCAGTTGCTACTCACGAGAAAAGGATGGTGAAGGGGACTAACGTGTTATGCACCAACTGTGTGGCGGGCTCATCTAAACACTCCCATGTCCTCTCTCATTGAGTCCTGTACAGTGACTATCGCCATTTCAAAAGGGATGCTCAGAGCACACCTGGTCACGTGCTGGAGGGCTGCTGGGTCTGTCCTCTTAACCAGCTGTGAGTGCGGCAAGAGCTGGACACTCGAGGCTCTTCCAGTAACTTCCTTGGCCTTCCCACTCACTCTGATGGACTCCCTTTCCCATCCGTCTCCCTGCGGTTC
Source organism: Pteronotus mesoamericanus (assembly GCF_021234165.1). NCBI lineage: Eukaryota > Metazoa > Chordata > Mammalia > Chiroptera > Mormoopidae > Pteronotus > Pteronotus mesoamericanus. The sequence goes on from NW_026555258.1 coordinate 6,735,456, forward strand.
CCACTCCTGACTCTGATCGCCACCTTCCAGCTCTCTCAAGCCTGCGATTTGCCTGTGGCCTCTTCCATTCAGCTCTTGACTCTCCCTCCAGGAAGAGGCCCGGATCCGCCCCCTCTTCTTGCTGCTTTGGATGGCCTTGGGAGGCATGCGTGGCCTTAGATGCCCCTCGGTACAGCTAGGGGAAGGGTAGGGGGCCCAAGCAAAAGTGGCTATGCTCTCCCTGGGCGCAGTGCCAAACTAACGCTGCTCTGGATGCCCTGGGCCTTGGCTACTCCCATCCCCTGCATTGTTGACCAACAGCCTGGGCTGACGCTGAAGCACAAGAATTTCCATTCAGCTGGGACTGAGGAATGGGGGTGGCCTCTCTGGCAGTAAGTGACACACTCCCTGCTACTGAAAGGCCTCACGTTCCTGCACCACTGAGCCTGGGATGGCCACCATGTGACAGCACCAGGGACACGTGTCTTCCGGGACAGTTTCTGAGCTGGGTGGCTGGCAAGCATTGTTTTCTCCACGTCCTGTGGGCAGGGGCGGGGTGGGGCGGTGATAATGAGCTGGGGCTCTGGCCTCGCCGAGCAGAGTGTGGGCCCTGCAGCTTGGCCTGATATGGCACGAGCAGCTGGAAAAACTGACCATGCGGCTTGACTATCTCAGAGGATTGCTCTATTTTTCCTCAGCATAATTTTTCCATGAATAATCTTTAAGGCTCTTTAAGTGGCTTTTCTTTAGCAATTTTATTGGAATATATGAGAACTGACGGTCTGTGGGGAATGAGATATCATGTTGGAAAAAAAAATCTGGTTTTCATTACATTTTTCTCAAGAAACCAACATGCTGCCCAACAGACCACTCGTTGGATGGCAGAGAAAACAGCACAGGCCCCCTAATCATGGCTTTGGGGTGGACAAGATCAAGGATGATGGACGGCAATGGCAAAAAACTAGGGGTCCAAAGGCAGCCAGGCCTGGGCTCCCACTGGCATCTGCCACCTGCAGATGGAGTGAACTTGGGCAAATGACCTTGCATCTCTGAGCCTGAACTGTAGGTCTACCGAGCAGGAGCAGTGACCTGACCTGGCAGACCCCCTGTGAGGAGGAAAGGATCCATATCCCTCCCTCCCTCCTGCCACAAATGCTTCCTGGCTGTGCTGCGCAGCCAGGCTGAACCGGAGAGAGCAGGGCCTGGAGTTTACAGTCCAGTGGAGCAGAGAGACAGGAACCAGATCGTGACACAGGGACAGACACATGTTTTGATAGGAGAATCCTAACAACAAATCTGGTACTAGCAATAGCTACACCAGCAGTATAATTACCATGGCAATAACGGCACTGGTGATGCCAATGGCTGATGTTCATCGAGCACCTACAAAGCGCCGGAAATGGTGTTCCCCGCTCTGCCACTGTCTCAACGCTCTGACGGGGGCCCTGAGGTCGGAAAGGTTCCGAAGCTTCCTGAGAAAACAGGCGGTGAGCAGCGGAGCGGCGAGCAGTGCGCCTGAGGGCACGGGATGCCCTGGAGGACCTGAGGGCCTGCCCCCTGCCCCCAGCTGGCAGAGCGGTGGCATGTGCAGAGGGAGCGGCTCGCGCCAAGACCCTGAGACAAGAGGCGGGAGAAAAAACTGCAGAGAAAATAGCTGAAGAGCTGAGGATGGGTGGTTGTGTGATGTGTGTTGGGGGTAGGGAAAGGAGTGGAGCTGTGGGGCTGGTTTACTGACGGGAAGAGGTGGAGATTTTTAGGAGGGGCAGTAAAGTGTCCGATTTGCACCCTAGAAAGCTCATTCCGGCTGGAAAGCATGTGGACGTGGCCAAGACCACAGGCTGGGATGGAGGGATGTGGATGAGAGATGTCTAGGAGGTAGACCAGTGCGGCCGGGGCGGGGGATGGCTGGGGGTAACCCTCAGCGGAGGCCGATTCATTTGCTTTGGACCGATGAGAAGTTCAGTTTGGGACTGATGTCAGGGGGCCCTTGGGTAGATGGGTGCAATGCTCAGGAGACAGATGGCAGCTGGGGACAGGTGTGTATGAAGTGTCAGCACACGGGGCATGGAGCCCCAGGCGGGAGTGAGATTATCCAGGGTTGTAAGCTCAGTAAGAAGAGGGAAGAGGGAAGTCCTGGGACAGAATGTCAGGAAAAGAATGTTCGCGGCATGAGAAAATAACAAAGGCTGAAAGGATCTTGTGCAAAATCGGGGTTCCCAGAACAACTATTTGTGAAAAGCACCATTTTAGGCGCGGCCAAACGTGATCTTGCTTCATTTGTAATTCTAAAGGAAGGCGTGCCAGAAGCAAAGCTCTATTCTCCTGACCCCAGCAGCCTCAGCGACCATGTCTTCTTCCCTCCCAGACGTGGCCTGTGTAGGCAGCACCCATCTTTGGGGCTGGAAAACACAGCAGTGGTCCCACTGCCTCTGATCTGGGTCTCCAGAGAGCAAACAGGAAGGGCCTAGCCTGCCACCTGGGTCAGCCAGCCAGTGCCAGAACATTGCCTGGAGCCCTGGGGACCACCGGAGACTAGCCCAGAATGCCCCGGGAATAACCTCCTGTTCATCCTGGAAGTTTCTCTTGGGAAGAGGGAGAGAAATGGAGGAAAAGAACTGCCAATCTTCTCCTGCCTTCAGGGGTTCAATTAGACAACAGTGAGAGCTGTCACTGAGACCTGAGCCCAGACCCGTACTTTACAGGGTGTCTGCCCCTGAGTTCTCACAAGGACGGCAGTAAGCCCTCCTCCAAGTCCAGGCCTCCTGCTCCTTGCTCTCGGACGGCCTGCACCTTGCCCTCGCGGCACCTGCCCATTTGTAACTAAGGATTGGGTGTGATTTCCTATCGACTGCCTGGCTCTCCCACCAGACCCCCTGGGAGGCAGGGGCCGCGTCCCTGTGCCCAGCGCAGGGCCGGGCGAGCCACTAGAGCATGGCCGTGAGTGCCGAGTGGCTGGGCGCGGGGCTCATGGCTGCAGAGGCGGCAGCTCTGGCCAGGCAGACAGGGGCCTGGGACAGGGAGCCTCATTCCCACGGGTTTCCAGCAGCATCTGCGCAGCCCTGCTCTGGGTCAGCACTGCCCAATTTAAGCAGCCTGGCAGCCCCGCTGCAGCCTTTGGGGGTGCTTTCCAAGTCTCATGCACTGGAAACTAATGGGAGGCAGCTGTGGCAAAGGAAACTACTCAACTTGGAGTCACAAGACTTGCGTTCCAGTCTAGTCGCTGCCTGGAGCAGAGCTGGGAGCCCATGGTCTGGTCTCCTCATTGGAGAAGGGAAGTGATAACTTCCGCGACCCAGAGCTCCTGGAAGCACATCCTCCCTGCGCGTGCGATGCACAGGGCATACTTTCATCCAGTCTGAAGGTGAGGGGGCGGTTCTTTCCTGTGCCGGCTCGGAGCCCTGTTCCCAGACCAGGGACTGGCCCTTCCCTTCTCTGGGTCTGCCAGCACCCTGTGGCATGCTGGGGCACACTGGCCCCTCTGCACAGAAAGCCTGTTTGTGTCGAAACCTTTCTCTGGCCAGGTTTCATGGCTTAGCCTGGGAGCGGATCCCTTTCGCATTCACACACATTCTTTGTTCCTTATACGTGCAGCTCTCACGGTCTCCATTGTGAGCTGAGATCACCCTTCAACTACGGGGAGGCCCAGGCGTCCCCCTTGGAGTCGGAAGGCCAAGGCTCCCAGGCCACGGGGAGCAAGGAACGCCACGGACACCGCTGGGGCAACAGGAAGAGGAGCCCGGCCGCAGCGGGGCAGCAGAGTCGGGCGGAACCCAGCCGAGTCCAGCTCCTCGGCCTGGCCCCGCCGTACCAGGCTACCAGACGGGAGCCTTCCAGGCAAAGAGGATGTGTACTTCTGGGGGGTGGGAGAAACTGGTTTCCCAGCCCTGGAGCCCTTCACCTGGGGCCTCACCCATTCTGGGACTTTGAAAGGGGGGAAAGAGGAGCATGTGGCGGGCAAGTCCCCCCACCCCCCCCTCGCCCATAGGGTGATTTCTTCTACTCAATCATAGTTGGGGTGGAGGGGTCTCCACAGACCACTTGGGGAGCTTGAAATATGTCCCCAGCAGTTGGGAGACCCAGGGGACAACCAGTGTCTTACTCTGGCCTGAGAAGCCAACATGGCCACAGCCAGAGAACAGTGGTGGCCACTCTGGGCTTAGCTGCACTCGCAGATCTGTTGGGACAAGGAAGGTGTGGCCTTCCGAGGACCCGGGGGCCCCCTGTGAGGAGTGCTGGTGTGGAGCTGAGAGGACCCGGGCAGCAAGGAGCTGGACAGGGCAGACTCTGAAGGCCATGGAAGGGGCCGCGGTGGTGCCTGGAATGGTTTTACACCTGCCCAGGTCAAGGGACCTCTGGGTTCTCTGAAAAGCCCATGTAAGAGGAAGCATCAGTGTTACCAGCTGCCACCTGTAGCTGTCACCCGTGTCCCAAGATGGCAGCACCCGCTGCTAAGGCTGTGTCCTTCCCTGCAGCCACCTGAGGTCAGCAAGCTGCGAGGCAGAGAAACGCTTAGAGAGGGAGAAGGCCCAGCGCCCCCACCCTCCGTCCACAAGCAGTCAGCCTGAGGCCCCCAGTTAGGGCGCGGGAAAGACAGTTTACGCCAAGTCAGGTGTGGAGTTCTGACTCTTACACAGAACCAGCCTCCCAAGGACCGAGCTCGAACAGTGTGGGACTCAAAGTGTCTGCCGGGAAGGCACGGGTGTGCCAAGGCTGTCGCCGGGGGGCAAGGTGCGCACAGCACCGGAGATGCAAGGGGCAGAGGGCACTGAGCCCGGAGAGCGCGGGACCCCTTGTCTGCACCCTGCTTCTTTCAGCGCCAGGTACAGGTGTGGCCAGTCCAGACCCCTGCGCTCGGCAGGGGGCTCTCCCCGCCTCCCATGCATGAGATGAGGCCCCTCACCTGGAGGATGAGGACACGGGCCCCCCAGCTCACAGGGAGGTGCAAGGGTCAGAGTGAGCACACGGGAAATGCGCAGGAGAGAGCACGTGCTCAGTGCGCATTAGCTCTCGTCGTCATCGCCATCTCTGGGCCTGTTTCCCTACTGTGAACCAGCTGTGTGGTGTTCTGACACGTGTGCACAAATTCCATGACACTGCTCTTACTGAGTAGTCATGTCTACGTCCCTCTCCTTGGGCCTGCACAGGCCCTCATGACACTGTGGCAAAAGCGAGGCTCTGTGACTTTTAAGGTGGGCCATACAGACGCCGTGAGGCGGCTTCCACCCTGCTCTTGGGACACCCTGTCTGGGGAGCTGCTGCCATGAGAGTCTGAGGACTCTGAGGCCGCCATGCGGTGAGGCAGGCCAGGTCACACGGGAGGCTGCGTGCGCACACTTGCTCTGGCCCGGCTGCAGCTCCAGCCAGCAGCCCGCACCAGGCATGTTTGGTGATTCCAGCCCTGCGCATCGAGTCCCTCTCCGTCTTTCAGTCTTTCCAGCCGAGGCCCCAGATATTGTGGAGCAGAGACAAGCCGTCTGCTGTGTCCTACCCGACTTCCCAACTCCCAGAATCTGTGTGTGCAATAACACGGCTGTTTTGTGCGACTAGATCCCGCTGTCTGCCTCCCACTGCCCCTCTACCAGGCACGTCTGAGCTACTGTTCTTGAGTGGTGAGCGCACACCAGGCACGGTGCAAAGGGCTCTTCCGGCTCGGCCTCAGCCCCGTGGAGCGGGCCAGCGTGAATTATTTATTCCTATTCCCATTTCCCCAGTAAGAAAACTGAGGACTGCCGAGGCCCCACAGCGAAGTGCCAGAGCCCGGCTTGGAGCCCGGTCTGCCTGACTCCGGGAGGGCTTTTACTTGGTGGGCGATAAAACAAGGAAGACAGAAAGGTGTGCGGGAGAGCAGTCCTGAAGGGACAAGCACAGAGAGCCGAGGCGCAGGCCGAGATTTTCCATGGGCTTGCTTTGCTGCCAAGGACTCTTCAGAGAAAACCTGTCGGTTGGTTCAGCCACGTGGAGGTGGGGCTCACAAAATCTGGAAATGTCTTCACCAGTTCCAAGGCACACACAAACATGACTTGCCCTCTCTGGGGGTCAACGTTCTTTATGATTTTTGCTCTCCAGGAAAATATTATTTCATTTATATAAACAAAACATTACATATGGGGGAAAACTGAAAACGTGGCATTCCTGGCCTGCTTTTCTCCACGGACCAGAAACTGAGAAGGTTTCTCCATTTCCTTTCTCACAGCCTGTCTGCGTGTCGGTGTGGAACTGCCGGCACAGCCCCTCCCCAGGGTGTAGAGTGCGGCAGCTCTCTGTGGGGTGGATGTAGGGACACTGCAGAGGCGGAGGGGCCAGCCTCCACTGGGACCACTCTGACATTAACCTAGGCCTCAGCCAAGGTTAACCTAGGCCTAACCAAGACTAGGGCTGCGCCCAGCACCGGAGTCTGCGTGCCCTGTGCCCCAGGCAGGCAAGCTGGCTGGAGAGGTGGGTGCAGCAGCAAGAGTGGTCAGGGAACACACTCTGGCCTCCTTTTGGCTCCTCGACATGCCACACCTTGCCCCCTCGTGGCTTCTGCCACCTGTGTCCCCCACTAACGTGTTAGCTCCATGAGGGCAGGTCTGTAACTGGTGCCTGGGTGTGCGGCCCACAGCAAGTGCCTGGTTCACAGCAGGCCCTTGGCATGGACGTCTTGAAGGAAAGAACGAATGAACACATCTTGGGGCCTTTCCTTGGCAGGTGTGGGGGGTGCCTGACTACCGGAAAGAGAGCCCAGAGCAGTAGCTTAAACCCCTGCCTGAGGAGCCAAGGGAGGCTGCGTTCCTGCCATTCCTGGGACTGCAAGAGGCGCATTCCTGCCTCAGGGTCTGGTCGGGCTCCTGCCACGAAGCCCAGTCTAACTGCCAGGCCGGGGTGGGCCTCTTTGGAGCCGCCCCTCTGGCCCCGCCCTCCATGGACCCCTTGCTGTCCCTGGCTGCAGAGGCACCCCCCTCTCTGCCATCTGAGGCTGCAGGTGGGAAGCCAGGGCCACTGAGTGAGCCCCAAGCTTTCCAGACACTGCCCAGCCCTCCGGTGATCAATGAAAGCCTTGACATCCCGCTCCTGGGGCTGCAGCCAGGGGTCTGGAGAATCGGAGGGAAACACCCCCGTGAGCCAGCTTGCTCAGCTGCCTGAAAACTGCCGGTGTCAGCACTTCCCCGGGAGCGAGTGCCGAGTCAGCAGTCGCAGCTCTGGAGCTCCTTGGAGAACCAGGTGCTCGCAGGGCCCAGCAAGGAGCTCAAAGGCTGGGGCTGGAGGTGCGAGGGCGGGAGACGTGATTCTTACATCGGGGCCCTCAGTCTGAGGGGGAAGGCAGACAAGGGACTAACAGGCACAGGTAATTCTCTGATGCGCAGGACCGCAGGATGGAAGCACTATGGAGAGGTGCAGAGAGTCGTAAGGGGGCTGGGGACTCTATGAAAGGCCAGCTAGTGCATATTTTAGGTTTTGCAGGGTGGGGTTGGGGGGGTGTCTTTGTCCCAACCACTCAGCTCTGCCATTGGAGTGTGAAAGCGGCCACAAAGTCAGTGGCTAGGTGTGGTTGCGCTCGGGTAGCAACAGGGGCGGTGGGTCTGGCCCTTAGTTAGCCAACCCCTGGTGTGGCCGGGCCTGACCTGGTCCAGGAAGGGTGGGGCTAGGGTGGGGCTAGGGCGAGGGAACACTTCCTTGAGGTGGTGACATCTTGCTAAGACCTGAAGGGTAATTTGATGCAGAGCGGAATCATAATTTTGACAATAATGACATCGTCCTAGTAACGGATGTTGCGCTTGACAAACGTGATCTATGTGGCAGGCTCGGTGCCCATGGCTTCACCTGGGATCTCAGTAAATTCCTACAATAGCCTGGGGGGCGGGGAACCAGTGTGCCCACCTTACAGATGGGGAAATGGAGCCATGGTGCGTGCTGAGTGTTCTGTGGCCCCTCAGACGCCTAGTCCTCTCTGTGCCTTGGCAATCCCTGGACTTGGTAACACTTTTTCTTTCCTGTGTTCTTCAGCCCAGAGGTGCTGGGCGCCACGCCACTCTTTGTGTGAAGTACTTGTTCTTGTTCCCATTCCATCTTCATTAAGTCTCTCCCTGTGAGCCTTCAGGGGGCAATTCTGTTTCCTGCCAGGATTCCGACCGATGCCAGTGGTTCCTTCACTTGCTGGGCCCTGGGTCTCACAGGAACAATGGGGCCAGGTGGAGGGGACAGTGGGTGCAGAGGAGGGGAGGCTGGCTGGCCCTGAGGCGGCTGGGCCGGGGTGGGCCCGGCCCGGGCACTGGTTTCCATCCTAGGCAGGGGTTGAAGGTAAATGCAGCTCCTCCTCTCCGGCCCCAGAGCCTGGTGGGTGGCCCAGTCCTTGAGGCCCCCAATTAGCAGTGATAGTTTTCTGAGCCGGGCTGCTGGGCTACAACCCTCCAGTGAGCAGCAGGGGCCCTGGGACATGAACCGTCCAGTGTTGTTGGCAGGGCAGAAAGGAAGGGTGGCCATGAGACTTTTTGGCACCCGGGGAAGCCCAGAGACGTGGCTTCTCCTGCTAATGCACATTAACCACGGAAGGCTGCAGAGGCTTATTCAAGCTCATCTCGGGGAGCTCAGAAGGGCAGAACACTTCTTCATTGAGTCCAGTCTCTGCTCCAGGATTCTGGCATTATCTCCTGAGGAAGCAGCCTGGATGGCCCGTGTTTCCTGTTGTTCCCTCTGTGGCCCCAAACAATCGCTGTAGGATCCTGCTGCTATTTCCGACATCCCTTGGATGGGACCCCTGCCCCTGCCCACCATAGGCCAGGTGTAGGTGACTGAGCATGGGGAAGGAACACTGCTGACCGCGAGAGGAAGGTGTTCCAGAACATGGACAGAGCTGAGGGGGCGGAGACAAGACTAGCACCAGGGGCTCACTTCTGGCCACCTTTGCTGGTGGCTCGTCTCCTCTGTGGGCTCAATATTGGGCTCATGGAACCCTGTGAAGATCCAGCTGAGGCCAGGCCTCTGCTCCTTGAGGTGTGGACAGTGGCACCTCCCAAGGCTCTGGGGAGCACGGGTGTCTCCCTCTGCTAAGTCACTACGGGCCCCTGGAGGTGCCGGGAGGTGCCACTGTCCACACCTCAAGGGACAGAGTCCTGGCCAATGGCACGATGGAGGCAGGAGAGGCTGCAACAGAAAAGGAGCGTGAAAGGCAGGGCAGAGGCCTCGCTTGCTGGCGTTCGTGAGAGGCTGCCACTGCCTGCTGCAGCCTCTGTGGTCCCATGCCCGGTGGCTGATGCAGCCGCCACGCTGGCCTGGCACCGACAGCAGAGCGAGGGGCTTGGGCAGGCCAATGGGCTGGGGGAGCCGCAGGACCAGGCAGCAGCCTTTAACAGCCACCCCCTCCCTGGTCACTCTGCATGTAGGTGACACTGAGTGCCTCCTACATATCATTTCCATGCTGACCTCCCAATGACCCTGGGATGGAGGTTTCACTGTCCACATTTTACAGGTGAGGAAACTGAGGTCCAGAGGGTGGAGTTGCTTATCCGACACTGCAGTGGTCTAGACCCCAGGCTGGGGTGACCCAGGCTCAAGCCAGGAAGAGGAAGCACCGCTGGCCCCTGACCCCAGTCCTGTCCCTCCCTGGGCAGCGGCACAGCTCGGCCCCAGGCACGAAGCTGGGTGGAACAGTGACAAAGGGAAACTGTCACAGCAATAACGACGAAGCACTTTCACAATGTGTCCCCGTGGGCAGAGCAATTTACAGACATGAACCTGCCCCGGCTTCACAACAATCCCTGCAGGGTGACAGCTAGTATTCCCTCCGTCATGTGGTCAAAGCCACTGGAGATCAGACCAATAAGGCAACAAGGCTAGGAAACAGCACAGCTTGGGCTGACTTCCAAGCTCGGGTTCTTAATCACTAAGGGACACAGAGTGTGTGTCCCAAATACGTGAACAGAACTGATGCTCCAGGAGCTGAGCCATCTGTGTCCGGGGCACCACACACCCCGGCACCCCGTGCACCCTGCAGGGCATGTCGGCTCCAGGGCACTGCGCTTGATGATAAGGGTCCAGGTGGCCCGGAGAACATCCTGGGCTTTTCTCCACCTGCCCGGTGCGCGCTCCCGACTTGCGGTTCTGACCTTGCCTCTCTTGGGGCTTTTGGGCCCCAGGCTCGTCCAGGGAGCCCCAGCCCAGAGGTGTCCCCAGGAATTCTGTGGGATCAGGAGCCCCGGCAGGCTGGTGGGGGAGGGCTGTGAGCAGGGGCAGCCGGGCCTGCCAGCCTGCAAACTGAACTGCACCCTTTGGCTCCACGGTCGGACCGACCCTGGCAGCCATATTTGGGCTTTTAGCAGCTTTGCCTCCACCCCCCACCCCCCCATTGATGTGGTGTCGCTACGCTACCTGCAAGGTCTTCCTTGGAAGAGACGAGCCTTGGAGAGCTGCTCCCTGGTTCAATTCTGAGCGACAGTCTGAAAACACAAAGATTGTTCACAGGATCAGATGGGCCCTGGTGTGTCAGAGGGGGAGCCGCGCAGGACCGTGTTTGCAATGGGTAGACGGGATTGCTGTTAGGGCCAATTACAGTCATGAAACCCAGGAATGCTCTGAGGTCCGCTCCAGAGCACAGCCACTTCCTTCCGGGTCTGCAGGGGACTTCCGTGACCAAGAAATAATGGTAAAGGATGACAGAGCAAAATGAGTAATGATGGCCCGTCACCTGCTGGGCACCAGTGCGTTGTGTTCATTCTCAGGACAAGCCTATGAACTAGGCAGGCGCATCATCCCCCTCTTGTAAATGAGGGAGCTGAGGGGTAGTGAGCTGAAGTAGCTATTCGGATTCACAGGCAGCAAGTGGTGGAGCAGGGGATCAAACTCCAGAGCACCTGAACCTAAACCTTTTTAAAAATTCTCATCCAAGGACATGCTTATTGATTTTGGAGGGAGGGGAAGGGCGGGATAGAGAGAGGGAGAGAAACATCGATGCAAGAGCAAACATCAACTGGTTGCCTCTCGTACACACCCCAATTCAGAACCTAACCTGCAACCTAGGCATGTGCTCTGACTGGGAATCAAACCAGCAACCTTTTGGTTTGCGGGATGATGCTCCACCCACGCCACGCTGGCCAGGGCCCACACTGGGGCTTTTAATCATCACGCAGCACTCCCCCTCAACTGCCCCCAGAGAGGCAGGAGGCAGTGGGCACGTTATAAGGATTGGCACCTCAGTATTATTATTATTTTCAAAAAACCATTAATTAAACTCTCACTGGTATGGCTCAGTGGGTTGGGCGTTGTCCTGCAAACTGAAAGGTCGCCAGTTCAATTCCTGGTCAGGTCACATGCCTGGGTCGTGGGCCAGGTCCCTAAATGGGGGCATGAGAAAGGCAACTGATAGATGTTTCTCTGTCACATCAATGTTTCTCTTTCACATCGATGTTTCTTTCCTTCTCTTTCTCCCTCCCTTGCACCTCTCTTATAGGAAAGAAAGAAAGGAAGGAAGGAAGGAAGGGAGGGAGGGAGGGAGGGAGGGAGGGAGGAAGGAATAAGTCATTTATAAAAAGTATTAATTAAGAACTTCTGAGTAAAAATGACAGAGTGAAGCCAGATGCCAGACTCTCCTTCTCCCAACAAAACCAATAAACAATTATGAAAGTTTGGGTGTAAACAAACTCACCAGATGCTACTCAACAAGGGAAGGCGCCTGAACTAGAGCCATGAACTTCAAAAACTTGCAGCCAAGAAAAGAAAAAGGATGGTGAGGTCTGAGCAAGGGCTGTAACGTGGCACGGCTCCTGTTCTACCGCCTGAGACTCCTCTGTGGGGCTGAGCGCAGCCCTTCCCTCCCATCCTCTGAGTGGCTCCAGGTGCTGGGATAACCGGAGGGGGCAGGGGGAGAGCACGGTGGGTGCTCTGACGGAAACGAAGCCTCCATTGGGGGACTTTCACACTTGAGCGCACTCCTTTCCGGAACGAGAGACGGCTTCTGACAGGGTGGAGGAAACCCTGGCAAGGCCTTAAAACAGACCCCCCGCGCCTGAAACAGACTGCGTTCTCCCTTCCTCATGGAGCCCGAGGCCTGCGTTCCTCCAGGTCCAGGAGGGAAAGACCAAGAAGCCACGACCTCACCGTACGGCAGGAGAACCAACCTGCCTCACACACACAGGAGCAGGGTCAGATGTCCCTCCCTCTAGTCTGGCTGTGGAGTATCCACACGGGGACTCTCAAGTGCGAGAAAGATGACAAGGAAGGGCATGGCCCCCCCGCAAGCATCCTCCCACAGAAGCGGGGAGAGCAAGGAGGGCAAACTGCCCCAGGAGCAAAGGACATCCCCACAGGTGCTGTGAGCAGTGAACACTCATGCAGAACATGGGCTGAATGGAAACAAGACCTGAAAAATGAGGTAACTGAGGAGTAAGGTGAAAAGGGGGGCCGGAGACTGAGGGGAACAAACCAAGGACTGAGTGAATACCCAAGGAGAAACGGACCGAGTGACTGGGATGACAAAGATGGAGTGAGAAAGACGCCAGCGGCCATGGAAGGCAGCGAGCGTCCAACGTGTGGGTTCCCAGAATCCCTGGAAGAGAAAAGCCAAGAAATGGCACCGATGGGGTCAAAGACATAAACCAAAAAGATTCCTCCGAGATGAAGAAAGAACGCGCCAAGTTCCAGGGAAATGCGATACAAACCCCCCGCTCACTCCCCCTGTTAAGCTCTTGTACTTCAAGGAATTCTTCCCCCATCAGGAAGACAAAACAAGTCCCTTAACAAGAGTTAAAAATCGGACTGACTAGAGGCTCCTCTGCAACAACATACAAGGCTGGGAGGCAGCGGAGCAAGGTCTGCAGTCCTGTGGGAGAGCCTTGCAAAGGCACTCAGCCCAGCAAGCCAGAAGCAGACGTGTTCATGAAAGAAATCAGAGCGTGCAGGACTCGTGAGAACCTACTGAAATCATCTAAATGAGGGGCCGATTCAAAATAAAGACTCCAGGAATGGAGGAGCCTGGAGAAAAAACAGGTGGTAAGAACTGAATCTGTTTAAAAACACAGAGCAGCAGGAATTACAATTCCTGGACATGACGTGTATGTCATAAACTTGGACTATGCAGGGGTAATAATATAACTAACAAAAAATTGGGAGGTGGAGAAGTGGAGGTGACGGAAGGGGGAGACTGCCAACGTTCTCGTCTTTTGGAGCCTGAGTTCACAGTGGAAACCTAGTTAAAACAGAACTGAGGGACTTGATCCTCCCATGTTTTCCTGGCCTCTTTATTAATCTTAGAAGCTCTTTTAGGAAGTAATACCTTTTGTGGTAGGGAAATGTTTATTTGAAGAGTAGCAATTCCTTATGTTTTATTTCAGTTCCTTTTTTCTTGTTAAAATAAAATTAAAGTTAATACTGTTAATTAAAAATAGCAAGTGTAGCATGATTCAACTTTGATTCCAGCCTTGCATCCATCCATCTATCCACCCTCAATGTATATATATGTACTTTTTATGCATAGAAAAATGTCTAAAATTGTATTCACTTAATGCTAATGGGAATTTGGATAATTTTTCTTAAATTAAAAAAAATTTAAAAAAGAAAAGACTAAAGGCTGAGAAAAACAAAGCCCTAGGCAGGCCCCTTGGCACAGCATCTCCAAAGCAGAGGGGACCAGGGTGTTAGAAATGCAGCTGTCAAGGTATGTAGCTAGGCAGCTGCGTCCTCTGGAGGGGTGGGGGGTAGCAAGTCTCTAGCTGGGCTGTGGAGTGTGGGCTCCACAAGCAGCATCACAAGCCCTGACCTCCCTGCCGCCACGCAGTCAGGCAAGGGACTCGCTCTCTGGAAAGGGACTCCCTCGATGGCCTGGGCCCGGGGGGCCAAGGCGGCAGCCTTCCTCCCTGGGTTTGTGCACTTCAACGACAGCAAAGGGCCTTTGTGCAGTGAAGGCCGACCGCTGTTTAGCACGAAGCACTGGGGGTGCTCAAAGTCCTCCAGAAGGGACAGAGTGATTACTCACAACCTGTGGCTTTTCCAAAGATTATCTCATGGTCAGAAATATTTACAGACCATTTTTCTCCTTAAGGGATATTAGTGTTAATGAAAAACTACTGTCTCTTTAACAGTGCTACTGGCACAGGAATGGAAAATATTATCCCAGAACCTAAGTGGGAATAATTTCACACTCTGGGGTTCATTTTTAAGCACAGCAAATGCTTTGTAAGTAATGAGCTCGATTTGTGGCAAACATAATTTTAATGATATTCTCTGGCTTTCATCTATTGTTGTTACTATTACGTAATAGATCAGAATTTCATATTATATTCTATTTCAACAAAATGTTATCCAAAAACAAGTAAAGGTATTATGTCTTGTTCCCAAAGTTATACCCAATCATTAGAACCGCCTACGGAACTCTGAACAACTGCAGATGTTCAGGCCCCACCCCAGACATCTGGACGGCCAGCAGTCCACCCGGGTGACCGCTCACAGCCAGGGCTGAGGACCGCTCGCGTAGAGCTGGCAGATGTGGGGCTGACTGCACAGTCACCCCTAAGGTCGTGGTGAGTGGATCGTGGGTGACCTGGAGGTGAGTCTCCAGTGATCACCATTCTCTACAGTTTTCAGTGACTTAGATGAAGAGTTATCAAGCTGACCAAACTTTCAGATCCAAAACTGGAAGAGATTAAAGTAAATATATTGCCTAGCAGGATACAAAGGAATTATGGTATGCCAGACACAACAAATGACCTGAGATTTAAAAGAATGCACGTAAAGTTGACATTTAGGGGATACATGCTCAATCACAAGATGGTTGAGACTTGCCCTGATATATCGGTTGTATGGAAGAGCACTGAGGCTCACGGTTGACGTCAAGCTTAAAATGGGCGAAGAGGATGTCCAATCAATATTGTAGAGTAGTTATGAAAAACCCTCTATCTCCCCCTCAATACACAGAAAGGCTTGATAAATTCCCATGTGCCACAAATGAAGACAGAACGAAAGCCGGAGCAGGGGGAGTGGAAGATGAGGCCGAAGAGCCCCCAGGGGTCTTCATGGGACCTGGCTCTACTCCATAGGGGCTGCTTGGGATGGAGATGGGGCCTCAGACAGTACCAGTCAGAGAGTGTCCTGCGGAAAGCTGGAACCACAGGGGGCTGCCCCGTCCATGAAACAGCCTCTTGGAGAACTGTTTCCCAGCCTGGAGATACGGCTGGAGAGCTGTCCCTCTGCCAGCGCTGTGAATCACCCGTGAGGCCTGGAGTGCCAAGCCTGCACCTCGCACGGCCAGTGTGTCCAAATCCACACTGCCCATGCCACCTGGGAGAGCCAAGCAGAGAGGCTCACAAAATACCTTCCTCCGAACCGCGGGGCCGGTGGGCCTGGGGCTCGGTGGGGTCAGAGGCCACATTCTGTGCACAGGCTATGTGTGCTGGGGCCAGGAGAGAGCAGGCACTCACTTGTAGTTGTCGTCCTCCACAAACTTCTGGAGCTCCTCGATGTAGCGTACGGACTTCAGGTACTTCTGCACGTGGGGCAGGGTTGTGAGGTGATCTGCAAAAGGTGGACAAAACCCAGAGGTTTCGGTCTTTCCTATGTCCAGGTCCCAAATGAGAAATTAGGAATCACTGATATTGGCATTAGATGCTGGGCACTGGGCACGGGGGGGTCATCAGGCCTGGGTTCTGCCCTCACGGAGTGCGCCCAGATGGCTGGGCCATAGTAGCCACACCCCGAGGCCACCACGGTTCTTTGGTCAGGGAAAGACGGATCTTTGGTGAGAGCTGGCCTCCAGAACAGACCACAGCCAGGTGTTTATGTCCTAAAACAGGTTTCTGCTGAGGTCATTTGACAAGCCTCCAGTGCTGGCCCGCCCGTTTGACAGGAAAGCAAGAATGAATGAATAACCTCATTCAGCCTGGTGTGGGGAACCCACCCAGGTCCTGCACAGCTGAAGCGCCTGGCCCGTGGGCTGGCGCGGCTGCATCCTGGGAAGGCAGGGATGGGCCTGGGTGCTTGAGCGCCTGCTATGCGCCAGGCTCTGTCCTGAGAGACTCTTAGCAGCAGTTTGCTTTAACCTTCACAGCTATCTCATTTGGGGGACATAATATGTCCATTTCACAGAGGAAGAAGTCACGGTAACTTGTGAAGCTCGTGGCACTGCGAAGCGGCAGAACTGGGTTTTGACTGTCACACTGCACTGCCTCTGTCTCCCGGAGCGGCTGATGTCGGCTGCTCTCTGCAGACCTTCATGGCTCCTGCACTCCTGAGGGGGCCTAACACCCTGCAAGATCCTCTTTGCCGTTCCCCACAGGGTGGGACAGAACAGCTAAGGCGGCAGTTGGAGGTCGTGGAGGTCCCTGAGGCTGGGAAGAAGAGCAGGAGGAGAGTGGGGAAGGGCCCTCGCTTTCTGGGTGCGTCCCGGTAACGTGAGGAGCACCTGACAGCTCTGCCCCTGAACTGCGAGATTCCGAACAGGCCGTGTGTTTCTCTGGAGTCTCAGAGTTCTCGTTTCTGCGTCTCTGCGGTGGAGAGAACACCGCTGCTCACAGCTGGTGATGGGGAGGGTGCAGGAGCAGGCACCGGTGCTAAAGGCAAGCGTTTGCTGAGCTCTAATGACGTGTCCGGGCATGCCAAGGGCCCCGCAAGCATCATGTCCACACATTTCCTGATGGGAAAGCCTCAGACTTAGAGGTGGGAAAGTGACTTTTCAAGAAGCAGAGCCGAGATTTGAGCCCTAGCCTGTCTGACCCCAAAGCTGTGCCTGAAATTGCTCTGCCGGCCAGCAGGACAGTGAGTGGAGGACAGCAGGACATGTACGTATCAGTGGAAAGGGCCTCAGTGGGCAAGGACTGCACTGGGAACGCAGTCCCCTCCCTGCTAGTCTGGTCAGAGGACAATTGGTGTGGAAGTGCTGACACCTC
The DNA here is from genome assembly GCF_021234165.1 of Pteronotus mesoamericanus. NCBI lineage: Eukaryota > Metazoa > Chordata > Mammalia > Chiroptera > Mormoopidae > Pteronotus > Pteronotus mesoamericanus. Next base: position 6,752,282 of record NW_026555258.1, read on the forward strand.
GCCCCACCTCTCGTTGGGGTGCTTATGTGCAGGCCATTTGCTTCAGTGAGCCCACCTTGTAGTGAGGCCACCCTGGCTTCCCAGGGGGTCTTCCCAAGTGGAGGCTGCTGATTTCCTCACACCCAGTGTCCCGTAGGCTTGCTCACACCCAGTGTCCTCACATCTGGTGTAGGATCGGTTTCTGTCTTGTCCCCTTTGCTGCTTTGAGACTTTTACTCCCCTATCCTTTTGTGAAAAACCAGCTCCATGGAGGCACACAGCTGCAACTCTGCCGCCCGTTCTCCTCTTCACTGATGACACCTCCCAACTGGCCCCTGGCCATTCATGTCGGTTCCTGGAGGGGCTGGGCACCTGGTCTCAGCTGATCTCCACACCCAAAGTCCGCCATCATTTTGGGTGAAATGAATGGCCATGGGGATGGCCCACGCAGCGTTGTTGTTGTGACTGCCCAGCTCCTTGGCCCCTCTCCTCCATGCATTTCAGACATCCCCCATCCCGGTCACCCTTGGGATCTGGTCATGGATGGCAGATCCTGCCTAAGTTGTCTACCACGTCATTCCCTTTTCCTTCTAGACCCTAGACAGCTAGATCCCCTTTCCCAGACTTCCTCAGCAGAAGTCACGAGTGTCAGGCGCAAGGCTGGCCCATAAGACTGGATCTTATGTGATGCTCTCTATTCCTGCATCATGATGCAGGGTTCAGTGGGGAACTCTGGAGGGGCCCAGGGACATGGCAGGGCCACAGGCGGAGGAGCCAGGGCCCCTGAACCTGCCTGCGGGAGAGCTGCCCTGGAGCTGACCATAAAGCTTATGAGTGAATGGCTTGGGAACCAGACAGACCTGGGCTCTGCCACTCACTCAACCTGTGATCATGGACAAGTGACCAACCTGTTTCCAGTCTCAGTTTCCTCACCTGTAATTCAAAGATGGTAACTTCTAGTTTGCACAGCCTGTGAAGATCAAACATCTACTTAAAAAATCTAGCACATGTTTGATGCTCAAGATAGAGCTTTCTCACTGATAAGGTACAGGACCCAAATTTCAGAGACGTAACATTTCATGATTCCAACAATCCGGGGTACTAACCATAGCTGCAGGAAACTTGTAAATCGGCGATTATTCGGAGAATATTGTTCATCTGATTGGATCTTTGTTCGTTTTCCATGATGCTGCCTGAGGCAGGATATGCAGAATCGATGTAGATTAAATCCAGAAGATAGATCCCTAAAAGTAAAGAAGATATTTAATGATGGTGGGTGTTCACCATTAATCAGACAAAATAGCACAAAACAGAACTGCTCTGCTAGAAATATAAAGGGCCACTTATGGAAAACTGAGATAGTACTTGGATTTCAATTCCAATCCTGACTGATTTTTCACAGAGATTGTTCAACTGTAAATCAAACATCTAAGTGACAACCAAAATGAATACTGGTAAGATTTTAGCATTTCTGGTTCATATACTCTTCAGCAACAAGGGTTTTTTTTCTTGTAACCCATGTGGAAAATAACAAGACATAAAAGAGATGAATGAATACTTGAGTTTCTCACCAACCGATGAAGTTTAATAGGTCTAAGGTATCATGTCCAGAAAAACACCATTTGGATTGAATTCAGTTCTTCATTCACTCACTTAGCTATGTGTCTATGTGTCTATCTGTACAAACACACACCCCAAAATCATAAATTACCTAAAGGACAAAAGAAGAAATTTTAAAAAGCAACAGTCCTTGGTATAAAAAGCTAAGGCTAAACAGAGAATCCGTCTGAGAGTGCTTAATAAGAAAATGACATGCGACAGAAAAGTATAGATAGGACAGGCCAGTGTTGAGCCCCGGCAGGGCCTCATGGCATTGCCCAGGGGAATCCGGAAGAAGCTACCTGGCCAGGGAGGGAGAGGAGGGCTGGCCATGCAGCGTGATGTTCTCACGGCTCTCAACTGGCCCGCCTGCCATAGGGCCATACTCGCTGGACGTGCCGCCCTCTGTGAGTGCTGCTGTTATAGCCACAATATAGGTGGGGTTGACCAGCGGTAGCGACGTAAAGCAGAATTTAAGGCAGAAAACAATGAACAAGTTAAAGAGAAGTGATTGCTATTAGTGAACAACACACTTGATTGAGAAGATCTAATGCCCACAAATCTCAATGCAAAAAGCAACACTGAATCGAAATGTTCAAAGCAAAAAACTGCCAGAAACAAAAAGCGAATTCAAAAAAGACATAACCATACAGTGAGCCTTTGGCATGTCTCTTCCAAAATTTGAGTGTGTGTGTGCATACAAAAATACACACACACATAGATATACAGATACATGTATGTATTTGTGCACATATGAATATAGTGTTTGAGTAAAATCAACAAGCTTGGTATTCCATAAATGAAAATGTAATTCTTTCACAATACCCTTGGAATTTACAAAAATTGATTATATACTACACTGTGAAGAAAAGTTTAATATGTTTCAAAAAATAAATTATCCATCTTCTTTGGCCTGATAGTACATGTAGGATTTCACAATAAATATTTTTTAAAAGCCTAACTATTTGAAAAACACACACGTGCACACATACACACATTCACAACTCTCAGACCAAAGGAAAACAAAAATCTAAAATGAAAAGTCTACTTAAAGGCAATGACCATAATTGCACTACATGTTAACAATTTATGGCATGAGACTAAAGTGGCAATTAGAGGAACATTTACAGCCTTAAAAGTTTACTGTTAAACTACTAATAATTATTACAAATGTAATTAACCAGGTAATTAAAAGGTGTGGATTTTTTGCATGGATAAGTGAGCAGTGTGCTGATCTATACATTCATTGTGTTATTTATCTTTATGATGCCCCATTTTACGGAGGAGGAAAGGGAAATGCGGAGGGATGTGGGTAACTAGCTCCAGGCCACACAGCTGGTCAGCGCGGTGGGAGCGGGACCGAGCCTGCCTCCCCAGAGGACACTCCTGCCATGGCGGCAGGCTGCCGCCGTCGCTGCTGCTGCCGCCGCCGTGACTCATCCTTCTGCTTTTAAAATAGCTACACATCGTTACGGGAAACCGTTAAATCACAGAAACATATGCTGATACTTCTCATAGGAACCACTTCCACATCCATTCTTTCTAGTGGCATCATGTTTCCAAAATTTCAGTAATTAGAAATAATTTCCCCTGTATAGAAGCTCGAAGTTCGGTAGGTTCAGATCCACAAATTTATTCTTTCTCTTGACCTTGTTTTTCCTCTCTCCTCTTAAAAATGTAACTCAGTTACTTCCCCAAGGATTCAGCTGTGGAAATCCTGGAAATCCCATCACCGCTTCACCCACAACAGAACCTATCCTCTGGCGTTAGGCAGGAGGTAATGGGGTAAGGGGCCCTGGACAGCTTTGTTCCAGGTAAGAGCGTGGTGCAGACTTGAACCCAGCTGCCTCGGAGTGGCTGAGTGAACGCGCAGCCCAGGAGCAGACAGTGAAGAGCAGGACAGGGAAGGAGAGAGACTGATGCCTCCCAGGGATTTATCGCAAGCTGGAAACTTACCCATCTCACCTCCTCTGATCCTCCCACCAACCCCAAGAGGATTAGAGAGAAAAGGAAAGCTCAGACACAGGAAGAAACCTGCCTGCGGTCTCACAGTGAGTGTGCAGGATTTGAATTCAGGTCTGTTTGGCTCCAGCCCAATGCTCCCACCCACTCACCGGCCATCAGAAACACACCAGGAATTGCCTGTTCTCAAACAACGCTCCCAGCATGGAAGCCTTGCCCTAATCCGTCCTGTGAGGGCGGGTGCTGGCCCCTCTGCTTCCTCTGAGGTCCCTGGCTCTGCACATAGAGGTCAGGGGGAGCTCACCTTTGCAGGTGCCAGCACATCATTTCCACTGCCCAGCCCCTGCTTGCACCCTGGGAGCACAGGGAGCTCACTACTTCATAAGAGCAAATGCCACTGTTGCAGTGTTCATTGCCCACCTCCTCAAAATGTGCAGATTCCAACACCTGTCTATTCCCCAGGGCGGGAGAATACAGGCCAAGGCCATGGTATGCTGAGGACTGAGGGGACCTTGCAGAGGAGGCCTCCTGGCTCTGGTGACCGGGAGAGACCTTGATCTGCGGCAATGCCTGGACACAACTGCCATATAAAGTCTTTCACTCCCATAATAAAAACTCCAAAAGCAGCAAATCTTCCACAGTTAATACTGCACAAATCCAGGGAAATCTTTTCAGTATTATTAGCCTATAACTGGAAATATTTAAAAGCCTAAACCATAATGAAGTCATAAAAATAGCCACCTCCCACTTGTACTGTGCCAGTGCTGAGCTAAGCCCTGTACAGGGTTAGCACTGACCACAATTGTAATTGTGTACTTATTTGTATCACTCATGCATTTAACGTCTGATTTCCTCATCAGACTCAAAGCCCCTCCAAGTAGGAAATGTGTCTTGCTCCAGGAGCTCAGTCCCCAGTGGCCGGAACAGAGCACACGGGAGCTGCTTGGTAAACATGAGCTGCAAGAAGAAAAGCATGAACGAAGCCATATTTTATTGCATCCATACAATAACCTAATGAAGTACATTATCACTCTCATTTTGTAGTGGGGGAAAGAGACACAGAGTTAGGTGATGATGATAATAAACCTGAGCACTACACACCAGGTCCTAAGCTAGGAGTGTTGCCTGGGTTATTGAGTCCTAACAGCACCAGCGTTGTCAGGGAGGTTTTATCTGTTTTACAGAGTGAGACACTGAAGCTGCGAGAGTCACTTCACTTCTCTGAGGCTGCACAACCGGGAAGTGACAGAGGCAGGATTCGAACAAGGGTCTGTCCAGGCTGCCATGTTGTCATTTTATTTTTAGCCCCAGCCCGTCGTCTGGTGCCTGGCGGCTGGTGAGGCAAGCCGAGCCCAGAGGTTTCCAGGCTACAGCTCCCCGGCCTGCTTTCTCCTTTGGAGTCAACACTCTCCAAGAAGACACAGGGCTGAGCCGTGGCCATCTCCCCCTCCCACGTCTTCCACTTCCTCCCACCGCTTCCCTGGCACCCGTCATGGTGCATCTGTCCAGGTCCCATCGTCAGTGCGCCCATCCAGGCCTGGGGGCCCTGCCGACTCTGCCACGTGACAGGCAGCTGTGGTGTGAGCAGGAGAATGTGGGGCTTGGAACCAGGAGATCTGGAAGCCTAGTTCAGCCATGCTGGGTGGCCCCAGGCAAGCCTTTTCACCCCCCAGGGCCTTGGTTTCCTTGACTGTGACCGGGAGTAACAACAGTGGTCGTGCGGAGTCCGCTGGCCCGGGGCCTGGGCCACGGAGATGCCCAAGAAGCGAAGCTAACCTCGGGCCTGGCTCCATGGCGAGGCTCCCGGGAGGGCTGCGCTGGCTGGGTTTGCCATAACCATGGGTGGCACCCAGATGCAGACCATGTGGTGGCCACCCACCTCAGACAGGCCAGTGGTAGGAGCTTCCATCCGGGTTGGGAGAGCACAGCTGGGCTGTCTCCACTCCCTTCCTACTTATACAGAGTCACTGTGGCCAATGAAACTGTGTCACTGGCTTCGTTAAAATGCAGAGTAATTGGACCAGCCACTGGCCCTGGCTGCCATGGGGTGTGTGGTACCAGAGATGGGGGCTAGGCTGGGAGGTACAGACACATTGGAGGAAATGACCACAAGAGTAACAGCCACTCTGTGACAAGAAAGGCTGGCCTTGTTTGTCTCATGGCATTTAGGTAATCTCATTTTCCCACTTCACAGATTAGGAAATAAAAGCTTGCAGAGGTAAGGTGACTTGTCTGAGGTCACACAGCTTGCAAATGGGGGAGCAGGATTTGAATTCAGGCCTGCCTGACTCCCAAGACTTGGGACAGAGATCCATGCTGGGTGCTAGCAGCTAGGAGTCACTGGCTGGCACAGGGATGAGGACCCCGGTCACAGGGATGGGAGCCTGAGGACTCCTGCTGTGCCCTGCACTCCCCGCCCCGCCCCCGTGACGCTGCTGGCAGCCCGTGGCTTGCCTGCCCACAGACTGGGCCTCCTCTGAGAGGAACAGCTACCCGGACATGCTACTGCTCTGCTCCCGCCCGCCACGTCCTGCACGGGGACTGGTGTCACTGCCATGGCGGCAGAAGAAGTGCCAATCAGCCCGCCATAGCGGGGCCCGTGGGGGTGAGCAGACCTCGGCTCGCTTTGCCGTGGATGCCCTCCACAGCTGGGCTGGTCCCGGCCCCCGGGGCGTGTGGCCAAACCCTCTTCCTGACGGTGGAGCCAGGCCCCCCACCAGGGTTTGTCCACAAGGCGCTCCGACCCGAGGAGGGTGTGCCAGGCTGACAAAGGAGGTGCTCTCCTGAACAGACACCTTCTCTTCGGCTGGGGGACACCGCGCTCCACGGAGCAAAGCCCGCTTGAAGCTGGGTGCTCTCAGCCTGCCAGAGCCTAAGCCCATGGCTGGCACTGGGCTTCACCACAAGCCCAGAAACTCACTGCTCTCTTGTTTCTCCCCTCGCCACCCGCCTCACTGCCATCCCGACTCTGGTTTTGGTTTTTCTCACACAGCTATCTATTTAATAAGGAAAATTCTGCTGTGTTGAGGGGAAAAAAAAACCCTGCACAGCATAAAAACATGCCACATTTCCATCTTATGCTTTCCATTCTCTCCCGCTTTCTTTTTTAAAGTTGGAGATAAAAGACTTTGTTCCATGTTCTCCTGCTCTGCCTTGAAAAGATCACTTTCAAACTTCAGAAGGGAGGAGTGCTGGCACCCAAAACTGTGCTTGTGCAGTTTGATCACCTAAGCCATCCTGATAAATTCCAAATGAAATAACAAAGCAGCAGCTCATTAGGGTTTGTTGTTGTTGTTGTTGTTGTTGTTTTTAAAGAGAGCACAAAGCAATCCCATCTCCTGCAGGGGAGGTCTCAGTGGGCCACTCAGGCCCCCTGTCAAGATGCAGAGGACTGGGAGTATTAATAAGTGCCCGCTAATTGAAATCAATCATGCACAACACAAACTGCAGGAAAAAATCCTTGTTTAAAGAATATTCCTTGTATGAAATGTGCTGCAAGCTGACGGACACCAAGCCAAATGCTTCCCACATCTGCAGAAAGGGGGCAGGCCGGGGCAGTCACATGTCAGGTGGTCAGAGACCATGTTTCTTGACAAGCACATGGCCTTGCTTATTTCATGGTGTGGAGTCTCATGAATCACAAAAGCACATGGACAAAGTCCCACAGCTTGCCCAGAATCTGGGATCCGAGGGAGTCAGGCGTCTTCCTGCTCTCCGAGGTGAAATGGGGACACAACCACAGATCCTCACACGCCGTGGGGACTACCTGGTCATCTACAGGTGCAATGGGGTAACCTACTGTTTGCAAAAGTTCCCCTAGGGAGCTATGGGACCACATAGCACTTGCTGGTATTCTGATCAGCACTAAGATAGGGCATGAGGAGATGGTATTAATCTGGTCATTATTATTCAGCTTGTTTTGTGCTGAACACTGTGCTAAGTAAATTGCATGTACTATCTCATTTAATCCTTCAACAACTCTACTGATAGTAAGAAGAAATTGGTACTTCTGTCTGCTTAACATCCACTCCCAATTCTTTTGGAAACAGCCCTCATTTTTCCCCTGGGGGAAATTGTACCTCCCACATCCATAATGCATGTGGTTTTAGTAGGTCTAAAGTAATTCCACTTCCTCTCCTGCCCTAGAGGCAAAAACAAATTTTAAAAATGAAACATTTGGGAAGGAAAAAAATACTCCAAATAATTCAGGGATGAAAGAAGAAATTATAGTTAAAATAACAAACTACATACATCTAGGATGCAGTCAAAGCCACATAACTACCCAGAGAAAAATCCATAGCCTCAAATGCTTATATTAATAATTAAGAAAAATAAAAAAGAAATGAACTTAGTATTCATTATAGAGAACTAGAAAAAAAAGCAAAACAAAGAAAACAAATAAAATATAAAAGCGGAAATAATGAAGTGATAAATAAAACTGAAAGTTGGTTCTTCACAAAGTCAATAAAGTAGACAATTCCTTTGGTATGTATGATGAAGAAAAAAGAAAAAAAACCACAGATGTACAATGTTAGGGATGAGAGAGTAACTATGACCCCAAATACGGAGGAGGTGAGAAAACGGTGGTATGTGCACTTCTTATGTCAACATATTTGAAAATCTAGCTGAAATGGTGCTTACTGGAAAAATCTATCTTCCCAAAATTGTCCCAAGAAGAAGCAAAAAACCTTCCAGTTACCAATAAAGAGGAAAATATTAACAACATTGAGAAAGATACTATAACTAAAAAATATCCAAATGGTTTTATGGAATCCAGCGTTTTAAAATATTAGCAAATCAAATTAGTAGTATGTTAAAGAAACAGGCAAACAGGTTGATTATAGGAGTGCAATGATATTTCAACAAATGATCTTGAGAGAGATGCTAAAGTCACTGATAAATAATATCCATTCCTGATAAAGCACTGAGCTAGAAACAGTCTTTCTCAATGTGATAAGGGATGCAGGTCAAAAAAATTAAAACAATGTTGTTAAAATGAAACCCTATTACTAGGAAGAAGTCAAGAACACCTGACATACTGCTATCATTCAGCACTACTCTGGATATACAAGACAATGAGATAAGACAAGAAAAAAATGTGTTATAAGTATTAAAGACACACATAATATTACCATTATTCTCAAGTGTTAGAATTAGTTATCATATTAGTTATATAATTAAATAATCTACGATGGTCTGAAAAACTATCAGTACTAAAGAACAGAGTTAAGTTCAAAGTAAATATATATGAATCAATAGCATTCTTATATACCAGCAATTATCGACCAGAAAATGAAAATAAATAAATTAATTAATTAAGGAGGTCATATACAATAAAAACAAAACTATAAAACCCTTGGGAGTAAACTTAAAAAGAAATGTGTGAGAGCTATATGAATAAAACTTATTTGATTAAAAAATTATATAACATTTATTAAAATTAAATAAGCAAATATTCTGAGCTTAATTCATCTTTGAAGAATCTAATGAAACAAAAGCACAATTCATACAAATATAAATCTTTTCTCTATAACTCTGTATTTTAATTGTCACAGTGAGAATGTAACACTTTGATAATTAAGATAAAAACACATAAAGTAAAAATATCTTAAGGATAGATATGAAAGAAGATGTAAACAAATGAGAAAATATATGATATTTTTAGATGAGAAGCCAGAGCATAATAAGGATGTCAATTATTGCCTAATTAATATATGAATTTCATATGATTCCAAATGGATTCCAAAGTCCACCTGGTATGAAAAGAGAGCATTTTTGAAAAGAAAAATGACAAAGGGGGCTCGTCCCAATTAATGTATATAATTTATATAATTCCAAAATTGATTTCAGAGTTCACCTAGAGGAGTAAATACTTGAAATAAAACATTTTTGAAAAGAAGAACGAAGAAAGGGACTTGTAAAAATGCGCTACAAAGCTGTAGTCATTAAGCAGTATGGCATGGCTACAAAATTAGACAAATAAATCAATGGCACTGAGTAAGAAATGCAGGCATGAAAATTTAGTGAAAGACAGAGGGACAATTTAAATCAATAGGAAAAGGGTGGGTCCTTCAATAAATAGTATTGGGACAAATGGTTATCTATTTAGGAAAATACAGGGCCCAGCACAAATGACATCCCTTTTTTATTACAAAATCTTTTATTACAAATCATAACCATCGAATTCTGTAACATAACAATATCACGCTCAAGCACACCGTATGACATTTTAGGCAAAATGTTCAAATTAAAACTGTCAACTATTACACCCATATTACTACCCCGCCAACCATGCTCAAGCACGCGTCCCTTCCCCCGGACCCTGTATAAAGCTGGGTGTCTACTTTATTCTTTAAAGCAGAATAAATTCCAGATGGATTCAGGACTGAAATCTCAATGGTAAGAAGAGCACTTGAATAAAACAAAGGACAATATTTTTATAACCACGGGGAACACAAAGGCTAAAGTGTAAAGTGAAACTCAAGCCATGAAAGAACACTTGCATACTTCTGCAAGATCAAAGAAAATACCTTCCACCAAACTGAAAGACAAATGTCAAAATGGGAAAAATATTTGCAATTTAAAGACAGTCAATAGTTCTAATATAAAAAGATCTCCTGCAATAAAAGCAAATAATGTCACAGAAGGTGATCAATAAAGATGTCAAAGATGCCCAAGCCTCACTAATAATAAGTAAAACAAATTTGGTTTTTTGCCATTTATACTGGCAAAGGCCAAAAAGGTTGATAACACTCGCTGTGGCCGCGAGTGCTCGGGAACAGCGGCCCTTACACGAGGCCGGCGGGAATACAAAGTGATAGAGATTCTGAGGGGCAGAATTTGGCACTATCTGCCAACAATTTCTAACATGTATTTTCCAGGATCCAGCAATCCCACCTCTAGAAAGTTATTCTTTAGCAATATTCCTACAAACTGGCAAAATAAACAAGGAATGTTCATTGCACCATTGTTTGTAATGTATAATTGTGAAAAATTGTGTGGTTTGGATAAATGATCTTTTACACAAGCGGAGGAATAGGATACAGCTATTAAAAGGCTAAAATACATTTCTAAGAACCGACATGAAAAGATATCCATCATGTGTTGTTTTTAAGAAAAAAATCAGGTATGATTTTATATGCACATGAGAGAGAGAGAGAAAGAGAGAGAGAGATGGAATATATTGCACAATCTGTTAATGGTAGCCATCTTTAGGGATAGAATTTTAGGGTTATTTTCCACTTTATATAATTTTATATTAATTCATCCTTCAGCTATGAATGTGTACTACTTTTATAAATATAACAGAGCGAGATCTTCCTTCCCTGCCTCCTTCCCTTTTCTTCTTTCCTTCTCACTATTGAAGAAGAAACACTTTTTGAGCAGAGAAAAGGGAAGCAGTATTTTATGTAAGTGAATTTTCCAAACATTCCTAGCTCCTGTTGAAGACTTGGTCTTTAGGTTACGATTTAAAGGCCACCAACTTTCACCAACTGCCTCAGAGTCTACAGGCCATTGTTAACACTCCATTATCCTCTGGCTCCTCCTTGTCTGTGGTCTCCACTTCCAATCCATCCTGCACCCTATGTTCTTTCTAAGACCCAGTTAGACTGTGGCCTTCCTCAGCTTAAAACTACCCGACGACTTTCCAACCCAGGGGGCAAGGGCTCCTGGCCTTCTGGGTTCCGCCCACGCCGGCATTTCCGGCCTCTTCTCCGGCCTCTTCTGTCTCTCACAAGACACTCCGGCCGTGTGGGCCCCTTGCAGTCCCTGCACGAGCCCTCTGCTTCGTGGCTCCCAGCTTGGCAGAGGCATTTACTCCCCTGGCCCCCTCGATCTCCTCCTCCTCCTCCTCCTCCAGCTGCTAGCTGGTCCCTCCTGGGCACTTAGAGCAGGTGTCCTTTCCTTGGTGACAGCATTTGTCACACACTCCTCGGGGGCAAGGGCTGTGTCATATCCATCTCTGCATTCTCAAGGGCCCAGCACCGAGCCTGGCACACGGGATGGGCTCAGGAAGTGAATGCAGTCTGAAGTATGGGGGACGACAGGACCCGGTGGGGAATCTTTACTTGCCCCCACATGACTCTTCGACCTGGCTTCTGAAATTCATCTGCGCGGGGGAGGAGAGTACCTGGAGCTGCCCGGCACCTCGCTCCTCCGCCCCTGACTGGGTCAGCCCTGTGTTCCGCTGTCTCCAAGCTACATACCCACATTTCTCTGAGTGCTATGAAGGGCTTCCAGAGCAGCTGACGTCACCAAGAGGAAATGCAAGATGATTCCCCCAGTGAAAGCTTCAGAAACCTGCCTCACATTGGGTAGAATTGAGGCTACCCACGTGCCAAGGAAAACACTCTGCGCTTGTCTTTCCAACCCTGGCTCACAGATTCGCTACTGTGCACAGAAAGGCTCCCTGGACGTCCGAGGCCACCAGGATCCCGGCCAGAGAGTGAGCTCATGGCCGGCCGCTTCAATCACCGAAGTATTTTCCACTTCCACAAATGCACTCACGTGTCTGTGACCACACTTCATCTAGTCTTTAAGGGTAACAAAAAATAACGGAGGCAAAGGCAAAACTGTCAGATTTGGTCCTTACTCAATGGAAACTGTATAACAAAACACTACATTCTAAACCTCAGTCACCAAATCCTGCATTTTCTGGAAAACAAGCAACAGATTTTTGGAGAGTTAACTAAATCCAAATGATGTTTACTTTCTTAAAGCAAATTCTTTTTTGACTTTGCTGAAATGATATACAGAAAGTCTCCTTTTGGGCTTTGCTGGAGGGAGGAGCCATCTGACTACTAATGGATTTGCAGTTTCGGGTCAGGTGTTCGCTCTTCCCTGCCTTGCTCAGTAGAGACGAGGGGATGCAAGTCCCTGCCGGGCTGTCTTAGTAACCCATGTTCGGGGACCAGGGGCTCCTCATGCTGCACAGTGGGGGCCACATCTGCGGGCTCTGCCCTTCTCCAGGACACACTGTGCACAGGAGGCGCTCGGCCCAGCCAGACCCAACTGGCCCTACTCCACGGCCTGCGGAGGGATGGCGGGGGTTACTCCCACTGAGCCTGTGGACCAATCTCACAGGGCAGGAGGGCGCTCAGCCCCACCAGCAGGGGACCGTTGCTGGTCTGGTGGTGTGCCTGTGGGCGGGCTGGGGAAGGGAAAAGGGGAGCCAGGTCCCTGGCCGGGGCCATACTTCAGACTGCAAGGCCCACTCACACTTATTCTTGTGCTGCCTCTCCCCACCCACTAGGCTCAGCTCCCTTGAGAAGTGATTCAAGAAACTTGGCCTCTGGACTTTGGGCTCCTGGTCACGTCCTTGACACGCAGTCTTCTACTCTGGTTGGTTCTCCAGCACCAATTTTACTCTGCCCTGGCTCCTTCCCTTCTTCCCAGCTCATTGCCGTCCCAGCAGGCTTTGGGGTCAACACGACCCTCATTAGGACGCTCCTGGTTATACCACCATGCGATGCTTTTTGAGGGGAGAGAGAGGGCAGAGTGGCAAGGAAACATGTCTGCAGACCAATGAGAGGTGGCAAGGAGCACGAAGGAAGGTGGCAGGTCACTGTGGGGAGAAGGGAGGTGCAAGGTCACAGGGGGATGTGCTTAGGGACCAGCCAACTTGGTGATGTCCACCATCGTTATGAAAGGCTATCAGTGCTACCGGCACTCACTGAGTGCCTCCCACGTTCTAGACACAGGGGTGTGGAGGAGAAGCAGCCCCTGGAGGTGCCCTGGCTAGCAGAGGCGTTCAAGAGAGGCATCGACTACATGAACAGTGACACAGGCACACAGCTGCTAAAATGTAAACCTCTAGTACATGCTGACTTTGGAGAATTATCCTCAGATGCCAGTGAGAGACCCCAGGGGAACCAGTGGCCTGTGAGACAGAAATGGGTTGGTCATGTCTTCAACGCCCGTGGGGTTCACCGGTCTGCTCTCCCTGCCCTGGCCGCTCAGCTCCAGAGGTGTTAAGTAACCTGCATACGGGGGAGAGGCAGGACCTGGGCTCAGGACATCTGGCTTTAGGGACCACACTCTTATCTGCCATGTGGTATGCAATATTTATAGCTTAATATATACAGAAGAGAAAAAATATTAAAACTTGAGACATCTGTGTTCAAACTCTGGCACTGTCTCCTATTTGTTCAGCGTGACCCTGGGTGAGGTCTTCAACTGCTTTCTTCAGCTGGGAACAGAGGCAGCGCCTGTGACACTCTCGGCAGGCCGGGCTGAAGACGAAGAGAGACAGCACCCAGGAAAGAGACTGGCATAGCATCTGGATAAAGCGGGCACTTGATGGAGTTACTTGAGAAAAAAACCTTTAAGAAATGGTGGGGGTGCCTGTTTGTTTCTGGAAACCTTCCAGAAGAGACAAGATAGCCCACACAAAGCGTCCCCTGACTTATCACTAAAATTTTTCTGACTAGAGAAAAAAAAAAAAAAAGATGAAACACATATCACCAACTGAGACAGATAAGACAGCCTTATTGCTGCAGTCCAGGAAGAAATGGAAATTACTATAGACAGGAGCTGATAGAAATTGAGCAAATTTAGACCTTGTCTTTTGAAATGGAGACAATCTATCCCTCCTGGGCCCTGTCCCCAGACTCAGGGACGCTCCACTGGCCCTTTCCCTCTATCTCCTCACATCCACGTGCAGACTGCCACTCCCACGGAAGGACTGGAGTGTGTCCAAAGGGAAACCCAAATGCTCTGCCTGTTGATAAACAGCAAAAATGATAAATTTGACCTTGTGCAAGAAAACATTCAGAGGAAAGGAAACCCAACAAGAACACGTGGAAAATTATAGCCAGAGAATGGGGCCCTGGCTGCACGCAGCAGGGGCTGCGACATGAGAAGACACCTCCTCGGTCTGTTCCAGGGTCTGGAGGAAAGTTTCAGACTCAGTACAAGACGACGAGGCTGTGATAAGAGAGAAGCGAAACCACAAGGAGACAAGAGATGCATAATGTAAGAAAACAAAAGGAAAGTAAAAAACATAGCAGAAGAATAAAAAAAATTAACCTCAGAGGCAGCAACGAGTGCAACGGGTGCCTTGGAAACTCATGTTGTCGATGTGAGGGCCAGCTTGGCCGGTCTCCCCCGAAGCCAAGGGGAAGGGCGAGGGAAGAAAGCATGCAAAGGGCGGGGGCCTGAGAGCAGCAAGCTGGCCCAGGGAAGGGCTGACCCAAGGACTGCGTACGGGCTCCCAGGAAAGACAGACCATGGAGAAATGTTGGAATTTAAGAAAAAATAAATCTTGCAAAGATCCAGGCAAAACACAAAAGGCAAAACATCCCACAAGACTCAAAAGGGACCGCACCCCTCCAAGAGAGTTGCAGGAGCCACTTTGTCTCTGCTCTGAGCCTGACTTTGCACTGGACAGAGGTTATGGCCACTGCTTGCGGCCCAACAGCTTTCCTGTGGGGGAGGGGCTTCTCGAAGGCAGGAAGCACTGTTTACTCACGGAATGTCAGCAGACATCTGGTCACTTATCAATTGCTTTGTTTTTTTTTAAGAAGAAAAGTATTGTCCCCAAGTAATTACGGTGCTTTAGTATACAAAACCCAAGAGATTTGATATATGATTTTGGATGCCATATAATTTAGTCAATGCACATTTTTTTCTGTATAAATGTATGGGGTTGTTTCACCATCAGGGACCAAGGGCTGCAGAGGATGCTAGCTTCTGGGCGCGCTATGAACCAATGACATGAGTTCTAGCCACACACCCTCGTCAGCATTTTGTGAAGCCAGAGCCTCTCGCCGATGCCGCCCCAACGGCTGGGTCAGAGGCAAGCACTCGGGGCTCTGCAGGCTGTGTGGGATCAGGACGGCACTGCGGGCTCTGAGGGCAAACGCTGTTCTGCGGGGCCCTGTGGAAAGGCCACTGGGTGACTGGTTGTAATATAGCACAGGAGAGCCAATTCTATCAAGTCCAGCGTGGGATGTCCGTGCTTCCTGCCAACTCCCTGACCACTGGGCACCCAGAAGGCGGGAGCCTGTGCTCAGCCGCGGAGGGGCCGCACTGAGTGCAGCTGACGACAGAGTGGGTGGGCTGTGTGCAGGGAGGGAGCCTGGGGACCCCAGTAAGAAGGTCTGTTTGGAAGCTGAAAAAGCTCATCTCAGCTGAAGTGGAAAGTCTGCCTTGGGGCACCGGTGGAGGAGGAGCACTTGCAAAGGTCCTACTTCCCAGGCTGCAGCGGGCACTGCTCTGGGCAGAAGCCTGCTCCTCTCCCTCTGTCAGGGTTTCCTGACTGGTCTGGCCTGAATCTTACCCTCACCAAACCCCCATTCACAGGGATGGAACGGGGAGGCGGGAGCTCAAATGAGGCTCTGGGCGTGGGGGTGGGGGAGAGCGGGAGCCTTGGGCAAGCGAATGCAGGCAACCCAGACCGTGGCCATGGAGCTCCTACTGTGTGCCAGGCTCTGGGCTAAGAGCTGCACCTGCACAATCACATGAAGCCCTCAGTTTACAGAAGAGGAAAGTGAGTCTCAGAGAGGCAAGGTATTTGTCTAAGAGCACACAGCGAGTGCGTGGCCGAGCCCTGACTGCACCCAGCCTCTCTCTGTAGTCTGGGCTCTGACCCATGGCGTGCCCTGCCTCGTCCTTCCTTGTCACGGTCCTGCAGGATAGCGCATGCGTGTGCGAAGCCTGAGAAGGGAGCTGGGATGGGGCACTACTGTTTGTAGGGGGACCCTCAGCCAGGCCATGTGCTCTGGGCCTTAGACCCATCTTCTCAGCTCATCTGCCAAGAGGGCCTCAATGAAAGCATCACTACC
This sequence comes from Pteronotus mesoamericanus, assembly GCF_021234165.1. NCBI lineage: Eukaryota > Metazoa > Chordata > Mammalia > Chiroptera > Mormoopidae > Pteronotus > Pteronotus mesoamericanus. The sequence goes on from NW_026555258.1 coordinate 6,768,607, forward strand.
CTATCATTCCAGGTGGGAAAACTGAGACTCGGGAAAGTAGGGTGATTTTCCAAAGGTCTCCTGGCCAGTAGTTTGAGAAGCCAAGATTTGAATCCAGGTCTGGCTGGTCCCAAACTGTGCTCTCTCAACCTCCCGGCCTTGGCTGGGTGGGCCGCAGGGATCGCCTTTCAGTTGTGAATCTCTCCTTTCTGTTTCATGCCACGAGCTGAGTGAGTTCTGTGGTCTCTGCCCTTTGAGATCCTCAGCCCAGGCCCGGAGGGCTGGGCCATAAACTCTGCCCTCAGAGGGGGCAGATGTCCTTCTTGGGAGCGGAAACATCTCTGGGCCAGAACAGAACTTAGTTCCAAGTGGATTACCAAGAGCTCAGATGGAGTCTGGTTTAAGCCCCACCAAATCTCACTCCAACTGGCTCAAGGGCCCTGGCTCAGCCACATCCCTGGGCTAAGGCCACCAGAGCCAAGTGCTTCCTTCAGGAGAGGCGTCCACTCTGGAGTCAGCATTGCCTCAGCTGTGAACCTTGGGACACAGCCCCCTGAGATTTCTCAGCTTGAACAATAAGACACCACTGCCGACCAGCACGGATGGGCTGGGCTTGGTGGCAAGAGGCCTGCCGCCGTCTCAGGCAGCAGCTGCTCCAGGATTATGCCCCCTAGAGGCCAGCCTGGGAAGCAGTCCCCCTTGGTGCCATTAGGGTAGGGGCTCCAGAGCAAGATGGTCTGTGGGGAGGGCCAACTCTGCCACTGACCTGCTCTCAGTGGCCTCTGAACAGCCCCTCAGCTCTTCTGACCCTCAGTTTTGGCACAGAAGCAATAAGGCAAACAGCCCAGTGCTTCAACCGACATCAGAGATGACACCAGGAGGGATCTGGGGCCCGTCCCAGATTGTCCCATCTTATGTTGCTCTTGAGGCTGACTCCCCAAGTGCCAGGAGGAGAGGGCGAGGCTGGCCTTCGTTTCCTTCCGACACTCTCCTGCTGGGAGTCCCGTCCCTACCCGGAGACCTCTGCCTTGGTAATTACGGGACGCCTAGAAAGAAGGGGTTGTTTCTGATGGGGACTTTTTCATCTCCAACTTAAATTATACATTATGCACTAACGTTCTAACTCTGGTGTCTTCTAGAATTCAAAGCAGACATAAACATACTCCCAGAAGCACAGAGTCTGCATTCATTACTGGGACCACCTTGAACAAATAAGAGGTATCACCAAATCTATTTATAGTTTAAACATCTTTCCACTGTCTTTCCTTTGAAACCTATTGAGGTAGTTCCCGCACAAACAAGGAAGAACGTCCAGCCCCAACAATCATTCATTCATTCCTTTGAGCTTAATGCCTGGGTAGAGAGCAGTGAAGCCATGCGTGGCAAACGGGGAGGGAGTACAGGGGCCCTGAGCAGAGAAATGGGGTGGATGGAGAAACGTGAATTAATAAATACAAGCTCTCATTTAAAACCCATTACATCATTAAATTTAAAATAAGACCATAAGGCCAAAGCTGAAAGCCAGCAAGGCTGTGGCGGAAGGGGAAACCCCAGACACCGTCGGCAGCGGGGCAAGGCGGCACAGCCCCTCTGGAAAGCAGGAGGGGTTCCCAGGTCAGGAAACTGCTGGTAGTCCCACTCCTGGGAACTTTCCTGAGGAAATAAATGGAAAAGAAGGGGAAAACATTGTGCACATAAAGCTATTCGTTGACGGGGAATCTACAATGGTTAGAAACAAAACAAAACAACAAATATTAAAAACATTCGAATGTCAAATAATAGGGAAGTAGCTAAGGAAATTAAAATAAACTATATGACAAAAATAGGGGAATAAATATAAGGAAACATTAAGTGCTGAAATGGTAGGATTTAAAGTGCTTACAAAATTCGCAGCAGTGTTATGCAGGTGTTTGTGCATTTTTAAAAGAGAATGTATTTAAGCAAGAGAAAACTTGATTCTAATCACTGATATTAACTGTCAGATTTAAGTTTCTCACCAAAGTAGTAACAAATATATATCCTATATTATGTAAATATATACATAAATATGTTTACACACATATATAAATATATGTAAAATAGTGAAAACTTCAGTGTATAATGAAATTATGCCCATTTTCATCAACAGACCTCTGTGAGGCTCGACTTCTAACAAACAACTGGGAAAAACGCCAAGTCCTGGAATGCACTGTAGAACACTTGCTCCAAAATGACAAATCCATACCAAAGATACACTTACAAATAAGGTAAAACAGTAATAAAATTTTATGTCGTAATATTCTATATTCAAACACCAGGCAACTTCATGTCCCCCCTCTTCCCAGTTATTTAATTGGCTACCCACTGTGAGGGCATGTGAAATTCAGGTGAGCCTGCAGTGGCTCAGGGTTCTCATCTACAGTCAGGAGTCCCGAACCTTGCGGCCCTCCACTGACGGAGCCAGGGCTTTGCTGACCTCACCTGGCCTGCCGGTGGCTCCCTGGAGTGCCTCCAGGAGCTCCCCACTCCTGCTTCCCTCTAGACATGCCCGCCCTCCCACGGCCCCCAGAGTGCCTGCCCCATCAGCCTTCCCCGCAAAACTCGGTCAGCCCACCCAGCCTGGCAGCCCAGGCCCTCCATGGTGTCGCCCGTCTTACGCACCATGCGTAGCGCAGGGTGCCGCACGCACGTCTGTTGGATACTACTCCTGCTCTCAGAGCGTGTCTCTTAACTTACACGTGGGCAGGTCAGTAAGGACAGACTCACTGGCCCCGAGCCCCTCTTGGGTGCGTCCCCTGCTCCCTGTGAGGTGACCAGGCCTTGGACACTGAGCCCTGAGCCCTGGGCCCTGGGCATTTCTTGCTGCTGGGCCGGAGAGCCCGCAGCCTTTGCTAGCCCCAAACCTGGCCTGCCAGCCACCTTGACTTACTTCCCAGTGCCTGGGGAGAAGGCAGGAGAAAAGGCTGGAGAAACGGCAGGAGGCCACTCCTCCCAGAATGTTCCGAAAGAAGACGCTCACATTTCGAGTGTTACGCCCATTTTCATCAACAGACCTGTGTGAGGCTGGGCTTCTAACAAACAACTGTGAAAAATGCCAAGTCCCGGAAAGGGCTGTTGAACACATGCTCCAAAATGACAAATTCATATCAAAGATTCACTTACAAATAAGAGGAAAACGTAATAAAATTTTATGTCTTAATTTTCTATATTCAAAGCATTTTATGTCAAGCTTACATTTTTAAAAAAGCTTTTAAAAACAGTGTTAGCTACAGGCTGCCATTGTCCTTACTTGGGATAAAATATCCTTTATTCTGAGATTACATTTCAGAATACATTGTGGTGCTAAAATGTTCCTTCCTCTAGGAAATAAGGATGACAGTTTATATTTTCTTCATTCTCTATTAAAAAAAAAAAAAAGTTGGCAGCCTGTGGGAGTGCCCCTTTGCCCATGAAATCGAAGCCTGGGACCACGAGCCCTAGATCACACGAGGCTTTCTGGCGGCAGTCAGACGGCCTGTTGGCACGGAGCGGCCAAGGCTGGAAACCCCCCAGGGTGGCTTGTGAGCGAGGAAAGCAAGTCGGCCGGCAGGGAGGCAGCTCTGCTGCTGCAGGCTGGGGGATCTCTAAAACTTACCAAATATTTGAAAATTGAGTAAGTAGGAATTTCAGTTTGGCACAAAAATCTCAAGCTTGACTTCACCTCTCCCCTCCTTTTTTCTGTCAGAGTTTCTGTATTCTGTGGGCTCGATCATGGGGACCCCAGTCTCCCTTGTGCCCCCAGCCCCCAGCCCCCCTCACTGGCCAGGCGCAGGCCATCAAACCCCGGTCCATGCACCGGTCCCAGGAGGCGGGACCTCGCGGCCTCTGCAGGGGCTGCCGAGGCTGCTGGAGGTGTCCACCGATGCCGCAAGCCCCCACTTTCCAGCCTCAGCACAGCGCCAGCGCCCCCCACAGCCCGGCCCCTCCTTGGTGCCTGGTTTTCCCCAACAGCTGCCCACCGCCCCCGCCCCCAGCTGTCCCTCCCTGCAGGCACCCTGCCTCTTAAATGACCAGCCTCGGCTTCCTGCTCTGCCCCCTCATGTATCTCCACCCGCCTTTCCCTCAGGGCCACCCCCATCACCCCGTCTCCTCCAGCAGGGACCCCCTGGCCAACCTCATGTTTATTGGGGGATCTTTACTGCCTCCCTATCTACACTATCTTATTTTTTTAATGTTTAAAAGAACATGTCTTTTCTGATTAAAAAGGGAATTTATGTTCATCCTGGAAAATAGACAAAAGCTTAATGAGAAAAATAACTGCCTGCACCACTATGGCTGTGAAATAAGCACTCTCGGGATTGAGGTGTGTCCTTCACATAAACACGCTCGTCTACACAAGCCGACCGCATGCTGCCGCCTCGCTCTGGTGAGCTGGGCCGCTGGCGGGGAGCCCCCAGGGTCTCACTCGTCAGTGAAAGTGGAAACAGTCCCAACCCAAGCTAGGTACTGAGGCTGGACACCCCAGAGCCTTCTGTGAAGGACCCTGCAAGTGGGCTGGGGCTGCCACAGGCCCCGCCTGAGCCCACAGCCCCAGAGCCATCACTTTGCACTGGTGCCCAGAGGGCTCCAGAGTCTGGGTGTGAATGGCCACAATCCGCACATCTGACTCCGCCAGTCGGACACACAACTCCTGCGGCACCCCAGAGTCAACTCTAACGGGGGGAAGGAAAGCAGGGAAAGGACAGGTTGGACCCCTGGGGCGGAGAAGAGGGGCTGGCAGAGACTAGAGAGCTCAAGCTCCACCCCCCGCTTTCCTCCTGCATATACTCAAAGCCATGATAATGGCGACAGTAATAATAATCATAGTGACATAAAAGCTGATCATGTTGGGAGCTCGCCATGTGTCAAGTCCAACAATACCTGTCATTTTCTCAAAGTCTGGACACACTTCACTGAGTGGCTCATGGGTAGTCCAGGGATGGATATTTGTACCTACTTTTGCATGTATTAGAAAAGCTATAGCATATCAAACCCTTAATATCACAGATGTGAATAAAATAGATTTCAAGAGAAGTGAGAAAGACAGTACAAATAGCAGAGATGGTCACAAAGGCCTAAGTTTGGGGAAACACTGTGTTATCTTACTGGAGCCTCTCAGCAGCTGCTCTACACTGTGTGACAATGCTCGGGGGGTTAGAGGGCACCCTGGGGCGCGGTGGCTGACCCCAGAGCCTGGGCCTCCCTCACCTTGGCCCCCGCTGAGGCAGCTTCTGCTTCTCCCCTTCACCCTCATGGTGTCGACCCACCCGCTGCTCGTGTGTGGCCCAGGGCCGCCTCTCGGCGCTCTGGCCTCCCAGCCGGTCACACCTCTGGCTATCTGGCACCCATCTCCCCACAGGTCTCCGTGGTTTTTTTGGTGGTGCTGCCCCAAAGGGCAAACAGGTTTACTGGGGCTGTGGCCAGGCAGTCAATGGGTGAACCTGGTCCCATGTTCCAGCTCATCTCTCTTTTTCTCCGTTTTGAAGACTTTATTTATTTTTAGAGAGAGAGAGGAGGAGAGGGAGAAAGAGAGGGAGAGATACATTGATGAGAGAATATATTGATCGGCCATCCCTCGCACGCACTCTGACTGGGGACCAAACCTGCAACCTACGCGTTTGCCCTGACCAGAAATGGAACCCGCAGCCTTTCGCTTTGCGGGAGGATGCCCAACCAGTCAGGGCTCGTCTTCCTTCCTGATGGCAAAGGAGTTGGGGGAGCCCTCGGCCATGCTGAGCTCATCTGCCAGGCACTTGGTGATGGTCTTGATGTTCCGGAAAGGCAGCCTCACGGGCACCTGTGCAGAGCATCCCATGTCCCGACTCACACAGCGCAGAAGGGACACGTCCACAGCCTGTCGCCTCAGTTCTGGCTCACCCAGTGCAAGCAGAGCCCCCCCAGGAGCCACTGGTGGCGATGGCACCAGGACCTGCGGGAGGCCCCTGCCAGTGAGATGGGTAATCTCGAAGGTGTGCTTGATGAAGTGCATGGTCGTGAGTTTCTTGCCATGGCCATGGCCGTGCATCGCCACTGAGTCGGTGAGGTGCCCCACAACAGGGCATGGCATTCCATGGAGGTGCTTGGATGCGCAGTTCCCTGCACGGTGGGGCAGGTACTTGGCATATTTCCTCTGCACCACAATGTGATCCTGCAAGGAAATGTCATTGATCTGTCCATCATCAATGCTCCACTTCCCCAAGAGCTTGACGTTGGGGGTCTCTGCTACTGCAGGTGCAGCTGTCTTCTGCTTGGTCATCCTGAGGGTGCAGCTGGGGAGCCTCTGCCGCTCTGTGTGGACCACACCACCCACACGCCCCCGGCCCAGACAGGAAGAGTCCCACAGGTCTCTATTACTGGCCGTGCCCACTGCGGCACCTGTGGCCAGCGCAGCCAGGCATAGTGGGTTGGGTTCAGGAGCATTATGCAGCCACTGGATAGGGTGCCCCCTTCCTGAGAAGGAGAGGACTGGGTGGTGTTGAGTGGGTGATGTGGACCGGCAAATCTCCCATGGACCTGGCAGTCACAGCTTCCTGGGCCTCCCTATAGTCGGACTGACCCGGGAATGGCAGGTCTGGAAATTTCTCCCAGCCACAGGCCACGCCAGCAACCTCTTGGGGACAGGTGCATGGGGCATGACTGGTCAAATCTTGCCTTGCCAGGCCTGTTGCATGTCAGCACAAGACAGCGTGACCCACCTTGTGGCCAAACCTTCCTCTGAGGCAGAGCAAGCCCAGACAAGGCACTATTGCCCTGAGGTCTGGACGTGTCTCTCACAGAAGGATCATCTTCCATCCCTTGTAAGGACAGAGAGCTGAGATGAAGGGGCCAAATCATGAGGGCAGCTTACAGGGAGAGACTGAGCAATCCCATGGGATCCTGTGGGACCCAAATTTGGGATTCTCACCTCTGCCAGAGCCAGAACAAGAGCATGAACTGAGATTAAGTTTGAGCTAAAACTTCTGGTCGGTGAATGTGCTGCCTATTCATCAGTAACTGTGAACCTCAGCATATTAATGATAATCTAGTAAGTGCCACTAGCTGGGCACCTAGTGGATAGCAGGCACTGGGCTCGATCATCAGCGAGCTCCACGGAGCCCTCGTGCAGTCTCCGAAGGAGCCACCGTTATTAGGCCCATTTCACAGACCTACCCACTCTGCAGGTCTGGCTCACAGAGGACTCCCTGTGTAGCCCTCCAGGCCCCCCTTGGACCCTTCCTCTGTAATAATCAGTCTGTAATTAGAGGAGGGCTGTGGGCCAGCTCCACATCACATCTCCCTGAGCCCTTGGGGGGCCCCGTTTACAGATAAGGGACCTGGGCTCAGATAAATTAAACTTGTCTAAGGTCCTCTGGCCAGCAAATGACAGAGTGGGGTTCGAGGCCACATCTGCCAAAGTCCTTAACCTCTACTTGTTGATTATTCAACACCTGCCCAGGGTCAGGGGCCACATCTGCTCTGCTCTCAGCCGCTTCCCAGTGCCAGCTCAGTAAATACTCCTTAGACGAAAGAAAGGGGGGAAAAAGTATAAGTCAGAATCCCTTTGGTCGAATGACAGAAACTCACCTGAAACCAGCTTAAAAAGGGGGAAGGATCCCAGAATGGCTCCTTCCAGGGGCTACAGCACAAAACCCAGGCAACCCCAAAGAGGGTGGGGCGGGGTGAAGGCTGGGCAGGAGGTAAATGCCAAGCGACAAGGAGAACAGCCATCCTAGTAGGTGACCTTATCAAGCAGGACAGTATCTCAGTTACCCAGGTGTGATTTAAGCCTTTTGTCAAACTCAATTACTACCCATCACAGGACAGTTAAAAACTCTACCCTGCCGTGAACTGAATGTTCGGGTCCCCCTCAGGCTTGTATGTTGATATCCTAACCCCAAGGTGATAGTATTAGAAGGCAAGGCCTATAGGGGGTCATTAGGTCATGAGGGTGGAGCCCTCATGAATGGGATTAGCACCCTTATAAAAGAGACTCCAGAGAGCTCCCTTACTCTTTCCACACTGTCCAAATACACTAAGAAGACAGGTGTCTAGGAACCAGGAAGTGGGACCTCGCCAGGTACTGAATGCACCAATGCCTTGATCTTGGACTTTCCAGCCTCCTGAAACTTTGAGAAATAAATATTTGTTGTTTATAAGGTGCCCAGTTTATGGTATAGATGCTCCTCAACTTATGATGGGGTTACTCCCGCTAAACCCATCATAAGCTGAAAACATAAGTCGAAAAGGCATTAGAAGCTACACTGCAGAGTATCGGTTGTTTACCCCTGTGATCACGTGCCCATCTGAGAGCTACGGCTCATTGCCACTGCCCAGTGTCATGAGAGAGTATCGTACTGCATACTGCTGTCTGGGAAAAGAGCAACATTCAAAATTCAAAGTACAGTTCCTAGTGAATGCATGTAACTCTACTACCATCGTCAAGTTGCAAATCATCGTAAATCAAATCACTGTGAGCTGGGACTGTCTGTATTTTGTTACAGGAGCCCAAACTAAGGGAAAACATCTTCTGAGGCTGAGATAAAAATCCTGGGGTCATCCCTGTGACCACCTGTTTTCTCTATACCGTGGACTCTGTAAGTTCCAATTCTGAAGTCCCTGCTGCCTCCCCTTCCTCCAGGGGCATGGCAAGGAGGACAGAGCGTGAAGACCACCTGCTTACCAGGGCCACCTGTGTCAGAGGGGACCAGACCAAAGCTGGTCCCTCCCACCACAGACAGGTGACTCCTGTATAATGAGATCTTGCTTCTCCTGGAGAGAGGGGGCCCAGTGAGGTCTGCCACGTCAAAGGCCAGTGGTAGTGTTGATGTTCACCAACCTCACCTGCCAAGCTGTAGGAAAGAGCCTGGGTGTGGCGGAAAGCAACCCCAATTCCTGACCCTTGGCCGTGAGGATGGAGGCATCTCACCCATAAGAAAGGGATGAGCACACCTTCCCACAGAGATGAGGAAGGTGAGGGTGGTGGAGCTCACAGGTTTGCATGCTTCTGGGGGCTGGGACCACGGTCAGCATTTCTCCCCCTTTCTTCTTCCTCTTCCTCCCACTTCACCGGATCCCTGTCCCCGCCATGGCTCCCTGGCAGGTAGTGTTGACGGGTCCCGTCGGCTCACCGCCGCAGCCAGCCACAGCTCAGCAGGATGTTTCTGCCCCACCTCTCTCACGGAGTAGAGGCTCCTTGGGCAGCCCTGGCCCTTCTGGGCGTCTGGGGTCATTGAGTGGCTGAAGTCATCACTACTTTACTGAGGAGTCGGAGGCCACTGGGAGCACAAATGTGAAATGCTTTCTTCTCTCCAACACCCACTCCCCACCCACGCCACGCTGACTCTGCTTTCCAGTTTTGGACAGCTGGTCCCTCGATGACATCTGGGCCAGATTCTGTAACCCTGCACTCACTTCCCACCACCAGCATAGTCTCACTTCAAGGTTTAAGACTTGGTTCTGTTCATTTTAAGTCTTGATTCAAACTCAATTTGAAGTGTATCTCCGTTCCCCCCTCCCTCCCTCCCCTCTCCCTGTGGGCCTGGAGGAGGTGGGATGGAGCGTGTTCTGCTCTTCATCAAGTCCCTTCCCTTTGCCTGCCTGAAAGGCCTCCCTTAACCGCTTCTGGGCTGTAGCAGACCTCGCTGGGCCCCTCTCTCTGGGAGAGGTGACATCTGCTCACATAGGAGTCACCAGCCTGCCGTGGGAGGGCCCTGGTCCGGTCTGGTGCCCTCAGATGCAGGTGGTCTCCACACCGGTGGTGATCTGGGTTTCCTAGGGCCCTGTTCCGCTGTGTCCTGGCCCTTCTGTTGTGGAAGGGCAGCCATCCAGCCCTCCTCTGCCACAAGGGGTGCGTGTCCCAACCCCTTCCCTGCACCGGTGTGCCACCTGGGCGGCCACAGCTCCTGCCCCGCTGCTGGCCCCTGCCCTCTTCACATGGAAACCCAGGAACGTCTGGGGGCAGTTCCTGACATTCTGTGAGGGCCACAGAGAACTGGAATGGGGTGGTGGGACCCACCTTTCCCCGACTGCGCAGAGCCCCACCTTCAGAGATCTCTACACCAGTTTCTATGCTCAGTGGGACCCACACTTCAGAGGCTAATGCTGCTCACCCCCTTCTTCTTGTTCCCCCGAAGGGGAGAGGAGGCTGAAAGGCACGTAGCCCCCTTCTCTCAGCTCCTCAGGGCTCTCCCATGCTCCACGGAGGGTCTAGCATTCTGTAGTTCCCCACATGCCGTCTTTGAAAAAGGACTCTCCCAGAGCCTCCTCATGTGGCCTAGGGGAGAAGCAGCTGTCTCATTTCAAAACTACACTTGTTTTGAGTCCAGGACATCCCCCTCCTCACAGCGCCCATGCTGGATTTACAGGGGTGGCAGTGGGGAGGGGCTGAGCACTGGAGGTGGGGACAGGAACCTCACATGACATGTGTATTATATAGTTACTCTCAGCTGTTCAGAAGCTCTGGTTTGCTAACAAGGAGGGAGTAAGGCATTTACTTTTACTGAATGCATGCAGCATTTCAACAATAAAGAAACAAAGAGCTGAGTCAGTTCTGGGGGTCAGACCTCACTCTGAGTGACCTTGGAAAAGACTTTTGACTCTTCTATGTCTCAGCTTTCATACATGCACAGTGGAGATTAGAATCATCATACCCACAACAAGAAGCTGCGGGTCTTTGAGATAGTAAAGAGCTTCACATTGTACTTAGAATGTACCTGGAATGAAGTTTATGGTTAAACTTCACAGCAGACACGGTGGCTATTATTACTTATAGGTGTTTTCAAACGCCAGAGTTAGGAAGAGGCACGAAGCAGGTCTCGGGTAGGGAAGGGCCAGGGGCCCAGTGCGGTGCCCTCGAGGCCGCTGCGGCCCCAGCCGAGGGGCTGAGTACGGTGCCAGACACGCTCAGGCCCGAAACACACGTTTTGTTTCACGAGTGGTGCTCTCTTAATTCCAGGAGACTATTAATCAGCTACTTATTAATGAGGTGTTCTGAACACAGATTTAAGCTGCATTTGGTCCAGCAACCAAGACAGGCTGTGGGTCTTAAAAAAATAAAAAAATAAAGCGGAGAGACCCCTCTGTGTACGGGCGGGTGGGCGGCCCTCCCGCCGGCGGGGCAGGAGCCGGCAGCTGTCTCCCGGCGCCTGCCGGAGCTGGATGGCGGCCGTGAATGCTTTCTTTCTTAAGTGAAGCTCCTCTCTGTGTGTGCTGAATCACAGCATTCACGGGGGGAGCGGGGACAAGAGCATTTCCTAAGTGGATACCAGGCATCAGCTGGGGTAGGGGGTGGGAGGCCTGGCTGGGCCAAGGCTCTAGCAGGAAAGGAACGTGAAACCGGCTCCTACAGGCGTCTCTCTGACCCCCTGTGGTGGGTGAGTGGAGGTGGGGGGACAGATGAACACTCACACCACAGACTCTGGCAGGGGGGTAGAGGGTGGGGGATGAACAGACCAGGCCCAAACTAGGCTGAGCGTCTGGGGCGTCAGCTGGGATTTGCCCCTTCCAGAAAGTCAGGTCTCAAGCATTCTGTTTACCAAATGCTCTGCACACATAGAAACCAGGACAGACTGGGTTCCATGTTGAAAGGGATGGGGAGGGTCCCCCAGGGTGGATTTCGAGGTGTTGGAAGTGTCTCTGCCTGGTGATTTCACCCTGGCCTTGTGCCTGGAAAGCTCGCTCCATCAGCGCCTCGCCAGGAGCCCTGGTTTATCTTCCCAGCTGCCTCCTCGGGCCCCAGGAAAGATAAGCAAGGTCACCAACTGCTCACTGCTTCTGGGACGAGCATTTCAGCAGGTATCTGTAAGGGGGCCGCGACCCGCCTGCACTGGCCATAAAACTGCCGTCAGCCCCTCATCTCCGGTTTGGGACAAAGGTCTTGTCTGACAGAGACGATGTTCTAAAAGCAACATTTTTTTAGAAAATTATACAGAACAGGGATGATTTAAAACAGCTTTAAACATTTCCAGTGAAATTTTTATTAGGAGGATGCAAAGAAAACCAGCAAACTAAAATTAAACCTCTCCTCTCTCTGCTCCCCAGCCTCCTCTCCCAGAGAACGGCCCCGGCGCCCGCTGCAGCCGGAGACCGCAAGGAGACACCAAACGAGCATCCCTTCAAATACCGTTGTGATGACAAAATGAAAACCAGGCAACTGAGAGTCTCGGCAAACTGGCTTTGAGTAAATGGACCTGGAGCCCAATCTCTGGTGTTCAGGTGGGGCTTAATAAATACTTGTTGACCGAACAGCAAACGTGTCCGACTGTCAGGTGGTATCCAGACTTGGGGAGAAGGGCTGCCCTGACTCTGTCCCTGGGCGGGGGGCTGAGAAGTCAGGCATGAAACCGATCCCACATGTGCTAAAAACAGGCTCTCAAAGCTGCTTTGTAACCGAGCATGCGCCCCGTGTTGACATTTGTTTGGCAAGCGTGTAACAGACAGTGTCTTCAAAGGGCCTTCCGTACGGCCTGGACACCCTCTGTGACACTGGGCCGTCCTGGGTGACCAGTAGCACTGCCCTGGAGTCTTCCCATAAATGCAAGTCTCCTAACTTCTCACCAGGGCCAGGGAACACGTGGTTGCCCTGCCAGGCACAGGGAAGCGAGTCACAGGATCTGACCACAATGACTCCAGGAGAGGAGGGGACCAGCTGGCTCACTCTCAGCTTACAGGCAGCTGTTCTGTTAAATCCGGATGGATGCAGGATTCTGGCAGTGCTGCCAGCTTCCTGATGCTCGGACCCTCCCCAAGGCCTTTCTAAGACCAGCAGACCAGGAGGGGAGGAGGGGTCTTGCCTTTTTGGCCCTTCACTGTGGGTCAGCTTCACTGGAAGCTTGATCGCTAAAACTGCCAAACTTCCTCGAATCTGAGAAGTCATCAAGTGATAAATGCATCATATGCTAATAAAAAACAAAAAGTGCTGCCAATTAAACCCTGACATGCTATTAAGATGTATCCCGATTTGGGAGATCTTAAAACAAGAAAAAATGTGTTACAGCTGAAAAAGGCAATTCATTTTCCGGACAACTGTGCTCCTGCTAGCACAGAGGCAGCCCCAATCCCAGACTCACTGCTTGCTACCTGCGTAGCCTGGTGCAAGGGCCTTCTATTTGCTAAGGCTCTGTCTTCCTGTTAATAGAGCAGAATAGTAATACTTGCCTCATAGGTTTTGAGAGGAGAAAAAAAAGATACTATAGAATGTTGAGCTTGATGTCTAGTAATCACAGGTAGCGACATAAGGTGCTCTAACAAGGCTTGTGGGGACAGCCCATTTTGTCATCTTCTGGTGTCCAGGTAGGTACACGGAGCTGAAACAATCTATGGATTATTGGGACTGGTATTTCCCAACAGAGATGACCAAGAGCAGGGAGGAAAGAGACATGAATTAAGAACTACCAACCAGCTGCTAGGTTTCTGGTGGGGCAAAAACAGCAGTGAGTGCGGGAGGTCTGGGCGAGAAGACACATTCAGCGGGGATGCAGGGAGTCCCTGTTCCTGAAATGGAGGCATGATTATATTCAAGTTAACTCTCTGGTCAAAAACAACTATCAAATTTGGACAATAGACAGAAACTACTTAAAATCACTTGAAAACAACCCAAAGCAACAGAAACCGGAGGAGACGTGGTCCTGGAAAGGTGGAAGCACCCTAGAGCACTTCCCAGTTTGCGGTGACACATGCGAGAACAGAACTAAGACGGAATGTAGCAATGTTATTGGCTGGGAAAAGGGGAAAGAGATTAGTCACTGAGGATAAAAATTGAAGAGGAAAATGCCAGAAAGGAGAGGACCACAGAGGGAAAGCTCCCTCTATACAAATTCCTCCCCCACAAATCCTTAGTTAACCCCTAAGTTGTACATGTGTGGATAGAGACTCCAAGGAGCCCTAAAGAAAGCAGTAGTGGGGAGGCAGAGAGTTCAACAATGGCCTGGAAGACAGAAGCTGGAGTACAAGTCCTGCCAAATTGAAGGGGCTGAGCAACAACTTACGGCCTTTGATTTAATTCCAGAAAAGCCATTCTTTACAAAGAAGCCCAATACAAAGGGTTATACCCTAGGGTTATGGGCAAAACCAAAATAAACCTACCGGAATAAAACCTGAAAACCAAGCCTCCACATTCTCAAGTGGGTATGACAGTGATTTGACTGCCGGCTAGAATAAAACAACATTCTTTAGAGGAAGACAATAAAATACACGGTCTTATGTATTATCCAAAATGTTTAATATGCAACTAAAAATATATAGATGTGAAAAAGCAGGAAAATGTGACAATCAAGAGAAAGCAGTCAATAAAATCAGATCCACTGATGAACCAGATGTTGGAGTTAATAAACAAGGATTCTCAAGTGGCTATTATAAATATCCACAGGATTTTCAGGAAATGAAGAATAGAATAAATAAATGGATAGAGAATCTCAGAAGAGAAATGGACCTATAAAAATAAACCTAGGTAAATTCTAGGAACAAAAAATAAAGTACCTGACATAAAACATATTTTGGATGAAATCAAAAGCAGCTTAAATATTGTAGAAGAGAATATCAGCAAACTTGAAGATAGGTAATAGGAATGATCCAAACTGAAGCACACAGTGAAGAAAGATAAAAATAAAGAAACAAACAAACAAACAAACAAACACAGTGACCAGTGGGACAACACCTAATGTGTAAATGGAATTCCAGAAGGGGAGGGAAGAGAGAATTGGGCAGAAAAAATATTTGAAGGAATAATGACCAAAAAAGTCCCCCTACATTACCAAATTCAGTGAAAAACATCAACCCATAGACCTAAGAAGCTCAGTGAAGCCTGCATAGAATAAATACCAAGAAAACCACGTCTGTTCACACCACAGTCAAACTCCTACAAATCAAAGACAAAGAGATATCTTAAAAGAAGTCAGAAGGGAAAAGACCTATCATGTACACAGGAACAATAAGAGAACTGACTTCTGATTGGAAACAACACAGGCCAGAAGGCAATGGAAAAGCATTTAAAAAGTTCTAGAAGGAAAAAAGTCAGTTTGGGACATGTGAAGCTTGGAATTCTGTTCCTCCCGTCCCAAGCGCTCCCTTATAAGGCATATTATCCACGCACTCGCCCCCCACTCCTACCATACACACAGTAAGCTCAACAGCCCAACATTCCCAACAACCACAAAAAAAATTGTAACTGTCAGGAAGGTGATAGGACATGAAAATGCATGAAATCATTTATACACACTGTCAGACATCATTAGGATTCTTTGTGTTCTGCCACCATGTAAACATCAGACATTTCTCATCTGTATAAAAACTCTAATAAGGAAAACGAAGATTCTCTCCTCCTTAAATGTTTTAGTCACTTGATGATTTGGTCCAACAGGCAGTGGAAATGTGGGAATAGTGCTCCTATAGAAGGTCAAGGGGGATTCCACGATCTGGAAGCAATCAAGGTGGAAGCTTGACAAAGGTGTTCTGGGTAAGGGTGGGGAACAGTGTGGGAACAGGGAAGAGCCCCAGCAGCAGCACACACGTCCTGAGCAACTGCCAGATGCCAAACGCCAGGTACCGTGCTAAGTGCTCCAGGTGCGTTACCGTGATCTCACTCTACCCCTGAGGAGTGCTAGTGTTCATTTTTTAAAAATGAAGAAACAAAGTTTGAAAGAGAATCAGAGGATTTCCCAGGTGAGTGACAGCTTTGGGATCTGAACTCAGACCTGTTGGACTCTAAGCCGTTGCTCTTAGCCCTCCCCAAGCCAGCCGTTCAGGTATCACTCCACCGCACTGGGCCAGAAGAAACGAGAGCTCCCCAAGGCTGCGCCCACGCAAGTCCTGGTGCTCAGGGACTCACAGACAAGGAGGTAAAACAAATCACTGTAGCCAGCATTTGCTGAGCACCTGCTATGTACTAGCCATGGTATGTTACACTTAATGTGTCTCATCTTATTTAATTTTCACAACAGTTCTATGGAGTAAATCCTTGTATCATCTCCATTTCACAGGTGAGCGAAGTGAGGCTCAGAGCTACTGAGTGGTAGAAGTAGAACTTGACTCTATGGCTCACGCTCCCCAGCTGCTGCATACTCAACTGTCAGAGGCCACCAAAGGGGCAGGGGTTATGAAAGATGGACAGAGCAAGGCCACCTGTGCTCCTCCCCCTCCTGATGAGGTCCTAGGAACTTTGAATTGTGGAAGCAAATTTGTTCTCAAGGGACTTGAGCTGCACCTGTTCTGGAGGGGGGGAAGTCCGAGGGACCTCCCTTCCCCCTGACCTACTGACTCCAACGGCCTCTCCTACCAGGGTGGTTGCAGCCATCTCCCACAAGCTCTGGGTGACTTGTCTGAGGCTCCCATCAATCCAGGCTGCACTCAACAATTAATGGGGGCTTTCAGAGTAAAAGCAAGTCGGAGCACTGCCACGCTTAAAACCTTTCAGTTGCTTGCGCCCATCCTTGGGATAAAGCCCCACCTCTCACAAGGCCTCGTGTTCTGCCCTGCTCCCCTTCTCTGCTCAGCCAAAAGCACTTCTCAGCTCCCTGCACCTGCTCTTGCCTCGGGGTCTGCTCCAGTTACTGATGCTGTGCAACAAACTACCACCCAAACTCAGAGGCCCAGAAAAGCCATTCCTTATCCTTGTGGATTCCGTGATGAAGAATTCAGATATGGAACAGTGGGATGGCTTATCTTTGCTCCCGATGTCTGAGGCCTCAGCAGGAAGACTCTCTAGCTAGGGGCAACTCGATGGCTCGGGGCTGGAATCATCGAGAGGCATCTTTCCTCACACGCCTGGGGCTGGTGCTGGCTGTCAGCCGGGACCTACGCATCTGATGGCCTCCGCATGGCAGCTTCGGGGTAGCTGGACTTCTCAGGCTCCAACCTGGCTCAGAGCTCCAGAAGAGGCTGCCCTAGTGAACAGGCGGAAGCTGCACAGCTGCACCGCCTGTTCTCACTCAGCCTTGAAGTCCGGTAAAGCCACTCCCACTGCGCTCTGTCAGTTACAAGCCAGTTACCAACCCACCTAGATTCAAGGGGAGGAGTGTCAAGGTTTCCCTGTGGACCAGGAGATATTGTTGGGGACATCTCTTTGGAAAAGCAAGCCACCACATGGTCCTTACACACTGTTGTCTCTGCCAAGACCACCACCCTCTGTCCAGCCTCACCACTGGCCGACTCTTACCAAGCACCCAGGCTTTAGCCGAAGCAACACTGTCAGGGAGCCTGCCTTGACTGCCCGCCCAGGATTAGTCAGGCCTCCGACTTAGATACCCCCTTGGCGCCCAGACCTCCGCACGCAGCCAGTCTGTCTGCCTGCCTCCCCTCCTGACTGTGAGCTCTGAAAGGACAGGGACTTTGGCTTCCTGGTGTTGGCTCAGAGCAGGTTCCACACACCCTGGAGAAGAGAGAGGAAGAAGGAGGGGAAAAAGAAGGGAGCATGCTAGCCCCCGGGCTGTCAAGCGTGTAGATCAAAAAGGATTCAGCTCCCTCCCCTGTGCTTCTGCTTCTCTTGAGCTCCCCCCCACCTCCCACCCTCCCCAGTCCCCGCCTGCCACAGCCCCACCACCACGGCCCCACCCGGCCCCACCCGGCCCCACCGGGCCTTTCGGGGAAGCCACAGAATGGCAGGGCATCTTCAACCCTGTGGGAGATGTAGGGAGGGTTTCTGTCCAATCCAGCTGTCTGCTAGTGTGGTCTATAGCATACAGAGGTCTTTTGGCAAAGACACACCTTCTAAAAAGGGGTGGGACTGACACACAGCAAAAAGGAGAAGGTCCGAGTGTGCTGAGAGAAGCTGAGGCAGGAAGGAAAACGTGCTCCCTGCAAAGACAGAAGTGACAGCCCTCAGGCGAGGGGGGCGGGCAGGATGGGCCGTTTGCCTAGGGACCAAGAACATGATGCACTGTGCTGAGGCGTGGGGAGAACCCCATTAAAATTTCTCTCAGTTGGCACCCCAACATACACACCACCACCACCACCACCATCATCATTCTTTTTTCTTTTTTAAAGAAAGAAGAGTCCCCAGCGCTGTTTCACATGGCTGTGGTCCAGGCAGAGGGATGCAGCTGAGCCTGCGTGCTCCCTGGCTGGTTCTCGCCCTCCTGTCCTGGGGGACTGCTCGCTTTGGGGTCCAGTGCCGTCTCCTCCTCTCCTCTCGCTGTCAGCACTCACAAGCTCCCCCTCGATGACAGGCTGTGCGGAGGACTCTGATGGTCACCCATTATTTCTTCCTTGCAGAATCCGATGGGGGCTGGGGTCAGGGCAGCCCCGGCCCCAGACCTGACCCCAGAGTCTGAGTTCAGTCGTCGCCCTGCGCCGACGACCCTTCCCAGAACGACCTCACAGAACCCTCACCATGGTCTTTGGAGGCAAGTGACTACTAGGATTCGCTCATTTGCTGATGCGTGAATGGGATGCCCAGAGAGGTGACTTCATCAGTGACTTAATCAAAGCCATGCAGGGGGCAGTGACAGTGTTTCTCCAGCACCGCCCTCACCCCAGCTGTGGTGTTTCCACGGCTCTTGGCTCCTGTCTCCCCCGCCTTCATGACACGGATGCCACTGGTTTCTGTGCAGACAGCCTTGGACTTCCTTCCCCAGGGCTCAGGGACGGGAAGGAGGCCTCCAGGAAGGCCATCTGCAGGGGCTGCCCTGCCTGCCCACCTGGCTCTGTGGGGCCGTGCTGGGGAGGGCCCTGCTCCCTGCAGCTTGCGCACTGTTGCGTGCACAGCTGGAGCAGATCGCAGCCCATTACCTGAGTCAGAAGGGAAGCTGTTTGCCTTGCGGAGTGAACCAGGAGCTGCCTGGGCTTATGGGGAGCGGGCGGGCCAGGGAGCAGAGCTGGCCAGGCGGCTCGTGCCAGGGAAGGAGGGGGCCGCTGAAGCAGCCAAAGCGGGCTGGGGCGGGAGGGGCCAGGCCAGCTGGGGCCGGAGCTAGTGTGACATCACTGGGCGGCCCGCCTCTGTCTGGGGCTGAGGGGAGGCCCGGAGCCTTTCTGGGGCCTGGGGGATCCTCTTGCATTGGTGGGTGGAGAGAAGTGCCTGCAGCCAACCAGGGTCAGGCTGTGCTCACAGTTTCCTCCGGGCGGGCGGCATGTAAAGGCTCCACAAAGGAGTTGGGAGTTCAAATGAGGCTGCAGCAGACGGCCTGAGGACCGACCAAGCCCCAAGCGGTGCTGCCTGAGCCCAGACCTGCAGAGCATGGCCCTGAGGCAGCCGCCGGCTCCCACCCCAAGAGGAGGCAGGTTGTGAGCAGCCCTGCAGGACCCCGGCCAGCCCCCACCCAGCCTGGCGGAGCTGCACTGTGCAGGAGGAGCAGAGCCAGCAGAGGCCAGCGAGGCAGGGCTGCCGGGTGGCCGGGCAAGCCTGAGACTTGAGGGCCCTCCTGGAGGCCATGGACAGGCTGCCCCGCTGACGGCCAGAGGGAAGCATGTAAGGAGCGGCCCCAGGAGCCAAGCAGGAGGGACGAGGTAAGGGGCTAGCTTGGTGGCACCGAGGGACAGGAAGAGAGAGGCAGCAGCTGGCCCTGTGTCTTGGGACTCTAGACCCCGACTCTTCCAGTTGGGGTGCGTGTGCAGCCGGATCCCAGAGGGGGTCACTCCTGTTTTCACTTGGAGCCAAACAAGGTGTGTGCCAGCGCAGGACCAGTGGATGCCGGGGCAGGGGGTGGTGCTCTGGGCGTGGGATCACGGGCTGGGGTTCCGAGGCTTCGTCAGTCAGCCGCTCTCCTCCGCAGACAAAGAGCCTTTGGGGGACGGCGGTGGCTCCTGGGCCTGGCCCGGCGCTGGGGGGTGTGCGTGAGTGTGTGCTCTGTGTAGGTGTGTGCCCAAGAGGCCAGCAGACCAAGCAGTTGCAGACGTCAGGAGCAGCTGAGCGTTTGGGAAGCCGTTTGTAAGTTTGCGGTTCCTCTGCACCCTGGCTAGGGAGGACGCCCAGGCAAAAGCAAAAGCGAGCGCTGTCCTGTGGGAGCCGGGAGCCCTTGTTCAGAAACTTCCCTGGCGCGGGCAGCTGGTGCCCACACCCTCAGCCAGGGAGGAGAGGGGCGCAGGGCTACAGTGCTGGAAGGGACGTGCCAGCCTGAAGTCTGTGCCTCTGTGACTTGAGGCAAAGTCCCGCCCTGGCTTTCTCTGCATGCCCAAGGGCGCCTGATCCCTCCTCACAGTGGGAGGTTTCCCAGGTACCCTCGTCTCAAGCAGGCTGGATGTGGCTGGGAAGCAGGGGCGAACCGGCATCAGGCAGGGGGACGGCACAGGCTCCACATTCCGAGTCCCTTGAAAGTGCTCAGTGTTAGATAACATTTCGAAACAGAAATTCTTCCCCGACCCCTCCCTCCTCCTTCTGTGATATGTATGTCATGGGTCAGCTATTCCTCCGCTGTGGGATGGGAGGGCTCCCAGAGGCCTGTCCGCTACTTAGCAAAGGGCTCCCTCTCCTTGGGGCTCTGAGGACAGTGGAGGACACCACTTCTGAAGCTGGCCCGATGCTCCCCACGGGTACTTTTCCAAACTGGGGTACAGTAAGGTAGTGCTCACGAGCTAGGTTCAAACCCTAGCTCTTCTCTCTGAGCCTCAGCTTCCTTTTCTGAAAAGTGGAATGATAATAGTGCCCATCTCTTAGCAACAGCTGATGCCTATATTGCACTCACCCTGATCCAGGCACTCACCGACCTGTAGAATCCTCACGGCCACCCTATAACCTATGTACTGCTATTCATCACCGTTTTACAGGTAGGAAACTGAGGCACAGAGGGTATGTGATTGTGCCCGAGGCCACATGGTGGGGGAGTGGCAGCCCCAGGACTTGGGTCCAGCACTCTGAACCACATTCTGCTGCTTTCTAGGAGAGCCACACGTGGTCATGCCCAGGAAGGCCTCGGCACCAGTGCCCGGTACGTGGCCAACCCTCAGAAAATGTTAGTCACCGCTTATTATGAACCATAACAATCAGAATCACAGAGGAAAGAGCAGATACCTGCATTCTCTCTGCCCTGACAGATACTGTTAGAGTGTCCAAAAATCCCCAGGTCCTGAGGGGGGCTTATGTCTGTGGTGACCTGCAGCATGTCTGGGTCTTAGAAGGCCACACTAAGAGCAAGTGCAGGTGCAACAACAAAAGGAACTCAGTGCACCCAACACCAGTCCTACAGTAGAGCATCCAACACCCTCACAGGCACTCCCTGTCTGCCTGCTGGTCTCCCGCCAGAACCTGAGTGGGTGAGGAAAGTGGGCTACCTCCGTGCCGCAGGAGGTCCCCCAAACGGGAGGACCTGCACCAGGCTTGTGCTGGGGCTGCCCAAGGAGAGGCAAAGGCCCCCGCCCCAAACCCCACCCCTATCACCGAGTCTGGCCACACATGGCCAAGCCCGGTGGACCTGACATCAGCCAACACTGGCGCCCCTTAGCCCGGGACAGCAGCTTCTCACCCATGCCCCCTGAACTCCGGGAAGCAAGCCGGCCTTAGATATTTGCTTCTCTAGCACCAGGCCCCCGGGCTGCGCAAGCTCCAGCCGGGAGCCAGGGCGGCTCGCTGTGCTGCGGGCAGCCCAGGCCAGCAGAGGCTCTGACTGACTTCACAGGGCTGGCAAACACAAATAGGTTAATTATTAGTCAATAAAGGCGGCAGTGGTGGAACAGACAGAAACGTGTAAAGCACATGGCCCTGTGTGTGTGGGGCGGGGTGTGGAGGGTACTGCATGGTGTTACTGCAAGGTCACGGGCAGAACTCAGCCACTGCTCTACCCACAATGATTTGTGAAGTACCCGCTGGGCTAAGAAAGGCACAGGCATTACCTAATTTCATCCTCACCAGGACCCTAGGAGTTGGGCTCTAGTTTTAGCATCCCATTTTATAGATGAGAAAACCAAGGCTTAGAAAGGGTAAGTTACTTGCCCAAGGCCACACAGTTGATGATTAAGTAGAACTTGATCCTTGCTCAGTCTGGCTTCAGAGTCCATACCTTCCCCATTCTTCCGCCTTGTTCAAGGCATCTTGACTTTTTTCCTGACCTTGTCACTGGGTCCCTGCCCATGGCCCCCAGCAGCCACATCTGTTTTGGTTGCTGTCCTACAGAATGCTGCACAACCCCATCTGAAAACCACATGCCTGCCTGGCTGGGCTATATCACTTGCTTGTCACAGGGGCCTACCTCCGAGACAGAACAAGCATTATTGCCACCCCTCTTACAGATGCGCCACACAGCGTGCCTGTGGTGACGCGGTCAGAGAGAGATGGGGCTGGGTTCCCAGCCAGCCTGTCTGACTTCAGCAAGCCACGCACCTGGTGCTCGGCACTGCGGTCCCCCCATGTCGGCACCACGGAGCACTGGCACCGGCTCCATGGAGTGGAGCCTCCTTGTGTTTCCTGCACTCACTCCCACTGGGAGACTCCCAGGGCTGCTGGATCGGGGCGCAGGCCCCCAGGGACCACGCTGGGCCACACCTGAGCAGCTCCTCGGAAGCCATGAGAGGTGGCACTGGTAGCTACCTCAGAACAAACGTAACAGACAGCAGCCCTGCCCTAGGCAGGGGCGCCCGACTCTAGCCTCTCCCTTGATCGCTGCACATCCCATCTGATGCGGTCTCAGCGCACAGCGGGCAGGTAGGGCAGGGGCTCTGTTTCTTGCACCCACAGCCCAGGGGGAGGAGGTGGAAGGTGACGCCAATAACCACCCAGACACACAACGACAGGAAACTTGTAAAGACTTGGTGGCACTAAGAGGGTCCTGCAGAATGGGCGGTGCAGTCCCCACTTTACAGGGGAGGAGACCGAGGCTCGGAGGACGCGCCCAGCACCTCTGCCCAGGCCCCCCCACTGGTGCGCCAGAAGGCAGGGATTCAAACCCGGGTCTGGGCTCTTTCTACCCAACCCTGCTGCCACCCTAGACACACACACTGTGGAAATCTCAAGAATGAATCAATTCATTCAATAGCGTTTCTTTTCTGTAAATTTATATAAAACACCCCAAATAGAAGGGTTATTCAGCCACTGGCGGCTTGGAGTTTGTGGTGATAGGTCACATCAGAACTTCATTCTGATGGTAGTTTCTATGACAAAATCCTAATTCTCTCACTTTGACTATAAGCCATGTGACTAATTTAATAACAGCTTTGGAGGGGGGACACTAAACATTACATTATAATGTTGTAAAACATCATAAAACGGTAAACACTGTAAACCATTACAATGTCCCGTTACATGTATACATTGTTGTAAGACATTCTGATCACAGAAATGTTCACATGTGTGTGCGGGGATGAGGGGGGAGGAAGGGCGCAGGCCGGCCTCTCACAATCGGGCTATTGTGTTAGGTCTATTCTCTGGTGAAACCGGCCTGCCGTGGGGCCAGCAGCCTGAGAGCCCCAGCCTTCCCTTCAGAAAGGCGGGCCGAGATCACCTCCGAAAAGACCAGAACGAACTCTGTTCCTACCTCCAAGAGATGCCTGAGGACTCGCCCAGCCCCAGAAATGCCTAGACGCCTGCTGGAGGTGGTGGTCCCACTCCAACTTTCTAGAAGGAAAGGTTCTATCTCTCAGTTACTGCTGAACCTCCAGCACCGACTCAGGGCCGGGCAGAGAAAGGTATCTGTGAGCGAGTGAGCGAGCGAGCGAAGCAAGCCTCGGACCCAGGCAAACAAGACTCTCAAGCCCAGGGGCCACGCCATCCCGTTCTCTATTGTCCAGGTATGGCCCCTTTTAGGGTGGCTCCTCTCCCCCAACCCCTATGCCAGCCAGATTAAGTGCCGCTACAGCCCCCTGAGCTGTCCCACCAGGATGCCGGTCACTCTGCAGTACACATGGCTGCTCTCTGTCTCACCTATTACTGGGGGCCCCTGGAGGGCGGGGGCCTCCCTTGCTCCTGCTCCTTCTCCAGCCCCCAAGCGAAGTGGCTGGCACAGTGGAAATGCTCCGGAAATATGACCAATGAAGAAAATCCGCGAGTTCCTATTTAGTAACCCAGGTGCCACCCCTGGCTTTTGGGTAGTCAGAAGGGGTACCATCCTGACCTTGCTCTTAAGAAGCTTGCAGTCTGGGGGTACACGAGCTGACGTGGCGAGCTGCATCCCGGATGCTGTGACAGGAGCCACAGCTGCCCCTGGGAGCTGGAGGAGGGCGGGGCCCTCACTGCACATGGATGGCTTCACAGAGAAGTGGGCTTGGGAGGTCAGCCTAGCAAGGAGGACGGCAGGCAGGGCACGGGGGAAGTGCTGAGGCAAAGAGAACGGCGCGTGCAGAGGCAGGGAGGCGTGACGGCACAGGCTCTGTGTTTTTTAAGTAGGGCACTGACAAGACCAGATTTAAGTTTTAGAAAGAAGGGCCCGGAGCTGTGTTGTCCCAAAGGCGGAGAGGCCAGTTAGGGCTGTGTGGGTAAGAAACCTGACTCTGGAGTAAACAAACCTGGTCCCAGGCCCAGCTCCACCCCTTGGCAGACCTGTGGCCCTGGGCACATGACGTCGTTACCTCTGTTCCCTCAGTTGTGAAAGGGGACAAGCAAAGCCCCTGCCCTGTCTACAGAGCTGCTGGGATTGGTGAGGTAGGCACCAAAAGTGCTTGTCCCAGTGTTCACAGGGTAACCCCAGGCCAACAGGCTGAGATAGCCCTGATGCCAGCCACTTGGCCTGGCCCAGAAGAACAGCTCCAGGCAAGGCCCGGTTTCCCTGGAAGGTGTGGGGGGCAGCCCCATCCATCTAGCCCCAGGCCTCTCCCTCTCCTATGAGGCTCCCCAGTTCCAGGGCTCCGGCGCGCACTGGGCCCTGCCGGAAGTGCGGCAGCCAACTCAGAAGCCAGCTCTGAAATGGCTTCTGCAGACTCCCCGCCTCTGCCCTGCTGGCTGGGGCTCCTGGCACTGAGGGCTCAGCGTGCTGGCTTTGGGGGAATCTCAAAATGGTTCCCAAGCAATGTGTCATGAAAAAGTCACCGCAGCATCCTTGTCCCCCTGGCGAAGGAAACCAGCTCCCCACTGCCTGACCACATTCCCTCTTACCCTGTGATCTCACAGTGTGACCACAACCCGCCTCTTCCATGGACTCACCCCTGCCGCCGCCCCCGCCCTCCCACCCCCCACAGCCAGCAACTCCCTGGTGGCAGGACCACGTGCACCAGGGGCATCAGGCAGATTCAGTCCCCCAGGGCCCCTCTTCCAGACAAATCTGCCTGACCCTACACTACCTGCTTCCCTGGCTCGCGCCTGTGTTCGCCTGTGTCCCTGTCCCCTGTGACAGGGCTGGCCCCAGGCTGTCGCCTCACACAATGGCTGGGGGAGCTACATGGATGGGCAGTGCAAGGCTGGGTGGACAGACAAACGGCTTGTTGAAGGTCTTACGAGAGCTGAGCTGGCAGGGTCTGGGAACTGGCTCCAGCCTCCCCGGGTGCCCACATGGTCTGTTGGTGGAGAATGATTCACAGGGAGCCCGGGCTGGGAGGGATGGCAGCTGGCGATGCAGCTGTCCCCGCCCTGGCCTCCAGGCTGGCGGTGAATCACCTAGGACAATGAGGCACAGTCCCTGCTCCAGGTTTTCTAAGGTGAGGGCGCCACTACTCATCCTAGGTGCCCATTTTGGGGTCTCACCACTTGGATAATCAAGAAGTTCTTTCTAATATCTAACATAGCTCACCCTTGTGCTGGCCTGAAAGCCATTTCCACTTAGTCCACGGTGACCAAGAAGTAATCTGCATCCTGGCCATTAGACAGATGCGTTGCGTGGGGAGACAATTTTGAGGAAAGTGAGGGCATGGACCTTGCAGCTGAGAGCTGAACCCCAGTCCTGATGTTTACTCCAAGTGTCCTCGGGCAAGTGACCTAACCTTTCTGGACCCGGGTTTCCTCTACTGCAAAATACAGATAATAGTATCTTTCTCTTAGGTAACGAGACCATGTAATTTGTTACCCAATCACGGCACTTTTGAAAGTAATGGGGGGTGCTATTAGTAACTACATAAGACAGCACACCTCAGCTGGACCAGCCAGGGTGCGTGGTCCCCTGCTCATGGGGTTGTAAGCGCTAATGAGCGAGCACGCAGCTGGGCACACAGCAGTTTTCAACAAACAAGCGACCGCTGTTATTTTCTATACTGTTGGTCAGCTGGGCCCGCTAGGGTCTTATCTTCTGGAATTTTCCTTTGTCTGGATCCCTCCCACATCCTGGATTACCAATTCAGTTGGGTGCCACCCCACTGGCTGGCCACCCATCTCAACCAGCTTTAGTAGGAAAAACTGTCAACTTTGAAGTTTTGATTTTCTTTTGTCTGTCCTGATGTTGGCTGAACAATCTTGACTGGCACTCAGATGTGTCAGACTGACTCAAACACAACTCCAGTTCCTGGCTTCCCAGGACCCAGACATCAGGGGCCAGAAGGGAGCTCCCAGGGCCGGGGGCCGGGGGCCAGCTGCCGGCTTCCTCATGCCCTGGCACAGCCCTCCTCTCCGGCCTCCTGCCGTGCCTCGGACTGGCCTCATCCCTGGCCTCCGTCCACGATCACAGAGTCATGGGGCAGGGCTGGCTGGCGGGGGGGGCCTGTGAGCCCTTCGGACTAGTGACGCAGTGCCACCCTGAGATCTCCATTGACCCCAGAGGTCTCTCTGGGTCAGCCATCCTGGGGATCCCATGAGCTGCCCTGTTCTTCCCCTGCCTGGGGTGGGGTCAGAGAATAATCTCTCTGGAGTTGCCTGTGACTTCAGCGCTTTTGTTTCTATACACTCAGTGTGGTGTACCTTAGGGTTCTGTTAGCGGCCCTGCCTCTTAGTAGCACTTTGGTTGATGACTGGGCAAAGTGACTCATGGTCTTTGAATCTCAATAGTTTACTCACCTGCTGCTAGCCTTGAAAGCATTTTTGTGGGAATTAGAAAATTGCTGTAATAGAAATATACAAAACTACAAAGGTGACAACTGTGAGCTGTGCTCCCCGGAGCTGCCTACAGCACAAGCTGGGTCACCACGCGTGGCAGCCCTGAATGAATGGGACTCCCCTCTGGGGCAGCTGGGGAGCTCGAAATCGTGTGCAGGGCTGGGCTAAAGCGGGTCTACAGTTGTGAGCATGTGAGACATAGAGTTAATAAACCTCCTGCAATAACCGTAACGCCTTTTTCCATATGAACAACTGTAAACCTACTTTTGCCCACCTCTGAATATAAGTGCTTGGGTGATAACCGGCTGTATTATTACTTTTGCTATTTGACTTTCTCTCATTCCTAACCTTTGCGGGGAGAGCTCACCGGAGTACCCCAGGCCAGTGGCTTCCGCCACAGGGCAGGACACAGCTCTATCTTATAAAAACAATCCTTCCTACAAAGCGGCCGCTCGCCTGGGCTGCTGTGCTGCAGAGAAGGGCACGGCCACGCAGTGTGTGGCCCGGAGCACCGGCCACGCAGGGAGGATCACAGCGGCCCGCCGGGGGCTGGGGAGGCCACCTCCCAGTGTGTAGAGGCCGTCACGTGGCTCTGTCACACCAGCCCCACTTGTGGGGAGGGAAACCCAGGCATAATGGAAACTCCTCACAATACAATGTGGAAAAGCCATTTCAAGAATCGTTTTTATTTTCATATCGAAGCCAAGGAAAATAGTTGGATTTGCTTTTCTTTGTTGGTCATAGGAAGAAACTGAGGAGCGTGGCTTTGATTGGAATTGAGTTCTTCCCCAGGTCTAAAACGGCTGGAATCCTGGGGGGTTATTTCTCTTGGGATGCAATTAGTTGAATAAATATCAAGAGAGCAAAAGTATACAAACTCATTACTGCCCATTAAAAACTGCCAAACTAGCAAAAAACTGAGGTGGGGGGTGGTATTGGAATCTTTAAGAAAAATAAAGGACTCCAAGGCCAAGGGCGGCACGAAGAGCACAGCCCGGGTGTCAGGCGGACCAGAGTTCAGGGCTGGCTCTGCGCCGACCCTTATCTGCCATGTACCCCTGGGACAGTCACTCAGCCTGTCTGGGTTTCTGTGTCCCCGTTAGTAACAACCTCACTGGGATACCTGAAACAATGTATGTCGGATGCCCAGAACAGTGCCCTGTTCCTTCCCTTCCTTCTTGTAACCCGAGCGGCTCCAAGTCATTCCCGCCAAACCCAGACTCCATGGAAATGTAACAGTAAGACCCAGAACCTGTAGTTTCTTGCCTGGTCCCACCACTCACACCGTGACCTTGAGCAAGAAGACACCTTTTTGAGCTTCTATTTCCCTACCCTCAAAACGGCACATGACCACCCTGGCTGGTGTGGCTCAGTGGACTGAGTACCAGCCTGCAAACCAAAGGGTCACAGGTTGGATTCCCAGTCAGGGCACGTGCCTGGGTTGTAGGCCAGGTCCCCAGTGGGGGGGCACGCAAGAGGCAACCACACATAGATGTTTCTATCCCTCTCTTTCTCCCTCCCGTCCCTTCTTTCTACAAATAAAATATTTAAAAAAAAATAAATAAAGATCTTGCAAAAATGGCACACTACTACTACCTAGTTCTGAATGTCGTAATGATTAAATGAGATAATGTATATGCAAAGGGCCGTGTGAACCTGAAAACCTGTACGAGTGTTAACTGTCAAGTTTGGTTCACTTTTTAATTGGACAATCTCAAGAAATGCCCTTTATGGACAGCACAGTCTCTGATGGCATTTGCATGCCTCCTACTTCCCTACTCTGTGCCCAGTGCTGTGTGACACACTAGGGACACCAAGGCAGCGAGGACTCAGTCCCCTGGCAGGCTGCTCCAGGGCTGGGAGGCGAGGCCACACAGAGGTCTGGGTCAAAAACCGGCAGACAGAACCGGCTGCCCCTCTGTGCGATGGGACAATGAACTCTGTATCATCCTGGGGCGAGGGGATGGTTCAAGGAGATGGTAAAAGTGATGGACACACCGCCTGCGCGTGGCCAGCCCTCCTCCCTGTGAGCCTGGCTTTGCTATCCCTGCCATGATGCCGCTGCCATCACATTACTCCATCTCTGGTGACGGAAGCCCATCTTCCTGACCTAGTGTACAGGGTGGTCTGGAACACCCCGCTTCACAGGAGAGGCTCAGCCTTCAGGATCTCAGGTCCCAGGATGCCCTGGGAGCTCACACGTGGCGGGGAAGAGGACTCAGTGATAAACAGTGCATCCCTGCCTGGTCTTGAGACCTGCCTGGGAAGGTCTAGAAGTCAACCCTTCCCTGGAGTCAGTGGCCTCCCTGGGCCTCTGGCAGTTTCTGGGCCATGGCAGAGGCCCATGCTGGCATGGGTGTTGGCACAGAGAGGTGTTTGCCAGCCCCTGAGGCAGGTGAGCGTCCTAGAAGGCAGGGGCAGGCCCACCCTAGCTGGGAGGGCGGCTCTTCCCCATTGTTCTGGGCCGGGTGTGGCTGCTGGCACAAGAGCAGCCAAAGCGTGTTGGAAACCAGGCAAACACTCACAAACTCAGCACGGTTTCCACTAACGTCACTGCAGCCCTACCTTGTAGCCCAACCCAAACCGGGGGCTCCCAGGCACCTTTCTCTGCCTGGACTAAAAGGAACCATTGGAACTATGCTTGGGCTTTGTCATTCCAGTGAGAACAGCTCAGTGTGACCCTAGAGAGCACAGGGTCTGGGAAACTGCCCACTGGCTGTCACGGGTGGAGCCTGGGCCCAGGCTGTTCACTGGAGAAAGCCCCCACGGGGGCCCTGGTAAGACAAAACCTTCAAGTCTTGTGCTGTGGTTATTTTAGTGTAAATTTAATGTGCAATCAGAGTGGTAACGCTAATATTTGTTTTACTACTAAAAACCAGATTAAGTACATTTCTGTGTAGTCATTGAGAGTCTGAAGGTTTGTGGATGGAAAAGGGGCCACATAGTAAACCTGACCAGCCCAGGGGAGGCCTGCGTGGCAGCCTCACAAACTCAGAGACCAAAGTAACCACAGGGGATGGTCTGAGCACAAAAATTCCTAACGAGAAGCAAGTGATGGCAGGTAGGCATGTCCTAGGCCTGTAGCTTTCTTGACAAAGGTCAATCTTCACCTTAGGTAGGCTGTCTATTGTCTTTCTGCATCTAGCGTAACACACCTTTGAAATGTCAGAGTGGTCTTCTTTTCTAGACCCCCAAGGCACAGTCTTGGGCTCTACAGCACAGAATCCCTGGTTATATCTTGTTCCCCGCACACCATCTCTCTGTGCTGTAAACGTTTATTAAGTATTCTGTATCCACCAAAGTAAAACAAGTAGGTGTCTATGTTGCCTTTTTACCCAATCCCAGAGAGCCCCCTTCCTTTTCCCTCCCCCTTCATCTACCACCCACGTATTTCACACAACTCCCCTTACATCTCCTGCTTTAATTCTAATGTATAAAATAAGCTACAAAACTTCCACTCTCCAGAGTATTTTCTCAATCCGCTGAGATTTCACTTCCCAGCAACTGCTGCCAGTTTGACAACTTATAAAAATTCTCTACAGGTTTGGACGTTTCTTACATCGATGGGTTTGAGTACGTCGGACCAGGGCTGAGTCCTGGCTCTGCCAGGCCTGTGCGGTCTAAGGCAAGTTACTGAGCCTCTCTGAGCCTCCATTTCCTCATCTGTAAAACGAAAGTAACAGTGCCTACCTTAAAAAGACACTGTAAGAATTCAATACAGTAGAAAACACGTGCAAATGTCTAGTGCAGGGTCAGGTACCTAGAAGGCACTCAGTTAATGGAGGTTACGAAAGTTATGGATACATATGATGAATGGCCTCCTGGACAGCGCCCCCACCCCCAGCAGTCATTCCCTGCCTGCCTGCCCTGTCCCTCCCACGGCACTCCCACTGCCTGCAGCTGTGGGCTGGCAAGTCTTTTCTTTCAGTCCACAAATACCTACTGAACTCCTAGTATTGCAGGCCACGTGCTGGGCACTGTGAATGGAGTAGTGACCAAAACAGACACTTGCCCCGCCCCACCCTCATGGAGCTTACATTCATAGGGGTAGGGTAGGGAGACACTGTGTCTGTCTAATGGTGACGAGGGCACTGGAGGGGCACGGCGGCGAGATCACAATCCTAAGTAAGCTGAGAGGGCCTCACTGGGAAGCTGATGTTTCAGCAAAGACCTGAAAGAAGCAAGGCAGCAAGCAACGAGGAAAGTGCTGTAGACAGGAAACAGCAAGTGCAAAGGCCCTGAGTCATAACTGTGCTTGAGAGCACGGTGGAGGACAGCGCAGCTGCAGTGCTGCGAGCAAGGAAGAGAGGGGTCAGTGATG
Source organism: Pteronotus mesoamericanus (assembly GCF_021234165.1). Taxonomy (NCBI): domain Eukaryota; kingdom Metazoa; phylum Chordata; class Mammalia; order Chiroptera; family Mormoopidae; genus Pteronotus; species Pteronotus mesoamericanus. The sequence continues at coordinate 6,799,689 of NW_026555258.1, forward strand.
AGGTCAGGGAGGAAGTGGGGCCAGTTCAGGGGGCCTGAGAGGCTAGTTAGCTTCTCCAAGATGCACAGCCACGAGTGGCTTTTGAGTTGAAGAGTGACCCAATTTGACTTTTTAAAAAGGATCGCTCTGGCTGCTGGGAGCAGAGGGCAAACACAGGAGCAGGGAGACCAGTTAGGTCCTGGCGAGATGCGAAGAGGTGGCACGAGGGGTGTGGGCAAGGCAGGAGAAGCTGTAGGGTTCTGGGGACATTTCCAGGATATTCCTGTTATTATTTGGTGGTGAATTACATGTGGGTATGAAGGAAGGAAGGAAGGAAGGAAGGAAGGAAGGAAGGAAGGAAGGAAGGAAGGAAGGAAGGAAGGGAGGGAGGAAGGATGATTCTAGGTTGTTGGCCTGAGCAACCAGAAGAATGAAGCTGCCATTTACTGACCTAGGAAGAGCTGCGATGAACAGGTTGAGATGGAGATAGGTGGACTACCAGGAGTTCATTTCTGGGTAAGTGAAGTTGGAGGTGCCTAGCAGATTTAGCCGAGTAGAAATGTCAAGGCGAAGAGTTGGATATATGAGTCTGGAGCCACAGGGTGAGTTCTAGGTTAGAGAAATAAACATGGGAGTTACCAATGCTTGAAGGTCAGCAGAGCTACAAGGCAGTAGAAAGGAGGACCGAGCTCGGGGCCCCCTAGGACAGACACAGGAGCCAGCAGAGAGGGCTGAGAAGGGGCAGCCAGTGACACAGGAGGAGAGGGTGATGTTCGGGAAAGGAGCTCCATGAAGGGAGTGATGTTGAGAGGCCAAGTATTAATGAAGACCAAGAACTGGACATCTGGCCGGGCAAATGAGGCCACCAGTGACCATGTCTAGAGCACCTGGAATGGAGGGGAGGGAGCAGGCCTGACAGGAGTGAGCTCAAAGGAGAACAGGAAGAGGGGGGCTTTCTGAAAAGACTGTGTATAGGAAACTCTATGAAGGAAGGGTTTTGATCAAAAGGGGAGCAGAGAAACGGAACAGTAGCTGGAACGGGGATGTGAAGTCAAGAGAGGATGTTTAACGTGAGAGAAATAACAGCATGATTGTAGGGGAAATGGGATCACACGGGAGAGATGGGGGAGAAGCCTGGAGCAATGTCCTTAAGTAGGTGAGAGGAGGGATCTGGGCATGTCCGTCCCCTCCCTCTTGGCCTGACTAATTCCGAAGTCATCCCTCAAGGGTCAGAGTATAGGTCATTTTCTCAGGGAAGCTTCCCTGACCCCTCGGATAAGGTCAGTTCCCTGTTAAGCTCTCTCATTGCGTATGCTGCTTCCCCTTCACGGCACTTAGCGACTGCGTAATGATGGGTAAGTCCTGTGAAGTCAGGGCAGGAGATACGCTTGCTGCGGTATCTCCAGCAGCCAGCACGCTGCCTGGCACACCACAGATGTTTGAGGGATATCTAGGGAAGGTATGAATGGTCCAAAAATAGAACTCAAATAACTCCAAAGACACATGTCTGTGTGCCGGTCCCGCCTGGTTTAATCACGTTGTGATGGTTAGAACCGTGTAGTTTGTGGCCATGGCAAACATTTGGGTTTCTGAGGCCTCAGTTTGTTCCTCTGTGGGATCTGAAGCTTGGCTAACACACGGACAAATGCCACAGGACTGGATACATCTTTTCTTTGACACTGTCCACTAGAAACTGAGCACATTCCATATTATATTTAGCAATCCATTCATTTAATAAATATTTGCTGAGAGCTCACAATGCTAGCGCGGCTGCCCTGGGATACAGAACGGTACCAGACACGGTGCCTGCCCTTGTGGAACTTGGAGTCCACCAGAAGGAATCAGAAAGAATTCTGACTCATCGAAACCGTGATTGGTCTTACAAAGGGCAAGTCCAGGGGGCTGAGAACATGTAGAATGAATGGGGAGACTTAATGGTCTGGGGAGTGGGAGGCAGAGGACAAGGCAGGTCAGACAAGGCCTGTGCTCCCTCTCCTCCTGGCTTCAAGCTGCCCTCCTGGGGCTCTCAGGCTGGGGGCACGGGAGCTGGCTCCAGGAGCGGCATGGCCATGGCCTCCTGCCTCAGAGGCCCCACTCTCCTCCCTTTTCCTATCTGTCTCAGCTGGGGCCTGCCTGTCTCCTTCTGTTGCTTCCAGAAGGGCTGCCTCCTGAAGCTGTGTGTTTGGAACGATCTGCGTGGTGAGAAGGCTGAGCTCATTTATGGCATAGGCCACTGGCAGTGATAGGACTGTTACTGAGCCTCCCCTTCTGTTTACTTTCAGGTTGTTATAGGCTCTGTTTGCAAAGAAAAACCACCATTCTGCAAGGACCATGAGGCCACTGTGTGTGACGTGCTGGTGGCTGGGACTGCTGGCTGCCTTGGGAGCTGCTGCCGGCCAGAAGGATGGTTTAGAGGGCACTGAGGAGGGCTCGCCAAGCGAGTTCATTTACCTGAACAGGTACAAGCGGGCTGGTGAGTCCCCAGACAAATGCACCTACACCTTCATTGTGCCCCAGCAACGGGTCACAGGTGCCATCTGTGTCAACTCCAAGGAGCCCGAGGTGCTCCTGGAGAACCGTGTGCACAAGCAGGAGCTGGAGCTGCTCAACAATGAGCTGCTCAAGCAGAAGCGGCAGATCGAGACGCTGCAGCAGCTGGTGGAGGTGGACGGCGGCATCGTGAGCGAGGTGAAGCTGCTGCGCAAGGAGAGCCGCAACATGAACTCGCGGGTCACGCAGCTCTACATGCAGCTCCTGCATGAGATCATCCGCAAGCGGGACAACGCGCTGGAGCTCTCCCAGCTGGAGAACCGGATCCTTAACCAGACGGCCGACATGCTGCAGCTGGCCAGCAAGTACAAGGACCTGGAGCACAAGTACCAGCACCTGGCCACGCTGGCCCACAACCAATCGGAGATCATCGCGCAGCTCGAGGAGCACTGCCAGCGGGTGCCCGCAGCCAGACCCGTGCCCCAGCCGCCCCCCGCCACCCCACCCCAGGTCTACCAGCCGTCCCCCTACAACCGCATCATCAACCAGTTCTCCACCAATGAGATCCAGAGTGACCAGAACCTGAAGGTGCTGCCACCCCCTCTGCCCACCATGCCCACCCTCACCAACCTCCCGTCCTCCACAGACAAGCCATCGGGTAAGTTCCTTCCGGGAGCCTGCTCCATCTGGGCCTCAGAGCCGGGCACAAAGCTCCCTCTTGGCTGTGGCTGTGAGCTGGGGAAAAGCCACAGTAAGCTGAACCTGGGCCAACAGGCTTGCACAACCCCCTAGCAATCCCTTGGGTCAAGCTGCTGGAGCCGGTGGGCGCTCCAAGGCAGAACCAGGAAACGGGGAAGTCTCAGAAGGGAATAAGTGCTCTCTGGCTTATGATGGGAAAGAACCACAGACCTGTTGTTTTCTGGGCTCTGCATTAGGTGCTCTGCGTTGGCAAGCAGGATGTCTCGCCAGCAAGCTCTTGTACTGTGCTTGGCACAGAACTGGCACTCAGTGGTAAATGCCCACTGAAGAAACAACAGGCCAAAGGAAAAAGTGTGTTCATGTTCAGAGTATGAGAAACACATTGTAGGGGCTGAATAAGAAGGATGACTTTCTAAAGCCCACACATTTCCTAGAGTCTACTGCTGTCTAGAATTTTCAATGATGATTCCATAGACTCTTAAATACATGTTTCGTCTTAAAATATGGTAATTCCCAGAATATCATTATGGGGGAGGAATGGAGTTGTTGGTAAGTTCTGAAGCTCAGCCAAGATACCGGTGCTGGGTACTTTCAGGTGCACCACATGATTACCCCCTGCATCTCCTTGGGCGGGGGGGGGGGTTAGCTGAGAAGGTGAGTAACGTGCTCTTAGGGTTGGGGTCCTCAGACTGGATTTGACTTCCGGCCTTTTCACTTCCAAATGAGGGCTGATTTCTCTGTGCTCTGGGACTCTGGGAATCCTCGCTCTGGGGGGAGCATAAGCCCAGCCCCCAGAAGCTCAATCTCTCATTCACCCAGGACCCTGCAAACTTTCCAAATGGCTGTCATATGAGAACTAGATTTATCTTTGCAAAAACTAACTACATATCTTCTCACAGTCAATGATCTTGGTACCACTTCACTCTATAAGCAGGAAGCTATTTTTACTGAAACTATCCTATGTTACACTTATTTCACACTTCCAAAAATAACCACTATGCCTGGAAAGAGCAGCTTCTTACTAATTCCACAGAGGGACTAAACCTGGGTCCAAGAGGGTGGCCTGTGCAAAAGACCAGGGCAGCACTGCTTACTGGCCCGCAGGAGAGCATCCGCCCGCAGCGCCCTGCGGGAAAGCCCTCGGGCTGGGTGTGCAGGTTGACAGCATATGCTTTGGAGCAGACTGGCCTGGATTCAAACTCTGGTCCCCACACTGATTAACTCTGGGACAGTAAGCAAGTCACTTCACCCCACAGACCCTCAGTTTCTTCACCTGTCAATGGGGGAAGGTTAAAATAGTGCCTATCTGAGGATTAAATGAAATACTTGGGAAGAAAATGTGTCTAACACAGTCCTGGGACCATGCTAAGTTTCAGTACATGGCAGCTATGAGTCTCCTTTGGTCTTGGCCTCTTCATCTTAAAACAAGAAGATGGAAATAAACAATCAGTCCCTTTTTAGCTATGGCATTCTATAGCTGATCTACAGCCTACAGATACATGTTCAACTGTACATGTGTTATTTTAGGTCAGAAGCTCCAAAACAGAGGGCAGAGTGTGCTACTACATATTTATAGAATACACAGAGGGTAAAACATGCCCTTTGGGTACCAAATAAAGGTTTGGCTGAACATTATATAATTCTTTGGGGGAGTCAGGTCAACCTCAACTGATAACAAATAGATCTCCTCTCATCTAAGCAACTCTGGTTTCTGACTCAAAAATTTCAGGACATTAACTGAGCTTGAACTGAGCTGACAGATATATATTGAGTTGGAATAAAAACTTAGGTTTGCATCTACCCCTGTGAGCTGTTTGCTCATGAGAAAGTTACTTAACTCTGAACCTCAATTTTCTCCTCTGTCAAATGGGGACGAGAGTCATAATATCGCACTCAGGCTTGTGGAAACTCAGTGTAGTCGGGCACGTGTCCTCCGGGGCAGCCAACAACGGCAGAGCGCCTTCTCTGTGCTGGTCACAGAGCTAGGCTAGGAGGAGGTGGGAACTATGGCACCTGACCTCTGGGAACTCGGCCTGGGGGAGGCGGCAGATGCAGGAATGCACTGGGATCCACCCTTGGCCCGCCAGTTCTCTCCCATAAAATCAGCACCTCAGGTCTCACAAAGGACTTCTCTGAGGGGAAGCATCTGTCAAGGTCACAATTTCCAGAACGTTGTGAGAATTTATGGGGCAAACACAACAAAGTACCTGAAATCAGAAGCAGTGAAAACCGTGGGCTGGGCGTCACTGTCGCTTATCGGGGCATGTGCGTGCTGCGGGACAGCGGGAGGCACGGCGGAGTCTGCTTGAAGTAGAAGGGGAAGGCTGGACAGAGGCGGGGACTTAGTGTTGCATCTTTAACGACTGATGTAAGAGTAGGCCGGGCGGACTCGGGAACTGGGAAACTGAGTTGCTAGTGGGTCCGTGATGCAGATGAGTCTGTGCAGGGACCCAGGGGCACGGCCTTGCTGCTTCGCGTTTACCACCCAGCATGAGCTCGTGCCATCTAAGGCTCCTGCCCCCATCCGACCCCTTTCTCTCCCACTTAGGAGAGCACACCTGCATGGGGCGGGGAGACAGTGGTTGTATTATGGTAATAACTTAGATGCACTATAATTTATCTTTTTTTTTTTTTTTTTTTTTTTTAAAGCAAGGCCCTCCTAAATGTTAGTACTGGTTGTTAGTAACAGATTCCTTATGACCCACCTGCCAACTGAGCTCCCACACCAGGGCTGCCAGCTGGGACTGAGGAGCACCCTGGCTGGAGAAGTTCAAGGGGCGGACAGAGCCCTGAGGAGCAGGACCGGGGCCCCTTCCCTTTCCTGGTGTTGGGCTTAACTGAGAGGAAAATACAGATGGTCCCTCTCAGCCAATGAGCAAGGACCTCTTATCAGGCCTGTTCTGAGAGCTCAGGGGCAGGTTCTGGTCCTGGAAAACAAAACCTCTTCTATGCTCTTGCCCAACAGATTCTTTGTTCCTAAAGACATCACTCAGCCAGAAACACCTTTGCAATTAAACACTTTTGCACTCCAGCTTTGGCAGCTTCTCAATCTTCCATTCTGCAATCTCAGAGCCATCCACTCTTCTCCTCATTGTCTGGGCGGCGCAGCCCACGGCATGACTGCCCCCCCTCGCCCCCAGGGGACTGAGGGAGCCACGGCTGCTTATCTGAAGCTGCACCCGCCAGCTTGCTTCCAGCCAGACGACGAGAGGCTGGCCCCAGGCCAGCCCAGGCCTCGGAGACTGAGTGAGGGAGACCCAGGCAGCGTCTGGCTTCCCGGGCATCTTCCTGGGGTTTTGTCCTGTCTCTCTCAGGTCTGGCCAGGCCTGGGGGCATTTCGGTTGGGATGATGCTTGTCATGAGGCCTGGGCCAAGCGGCCCTGCCTATGGCCCTCTCTCCTTGGGTCCTGCTGCGGCGGCTGCTCTTCCTTCCTCTCTTCCCCTTCACTCTTTCCATATCCCCCCTCCCCTGTTCTCTGTTAAAGAGGAAGGCAGCAGGGCTCACTCCCTCAGAGGCCAAGGGAAGGAGGGGACGGAGCCTCAGCTCTGGCCTTCTCTCAACACGCCATTCCTCCGCCAGGCGCGTGCCCGCCCTCCTGCCGCAGCACCCGTCCTAGGCACTGCTCAGAAAAGGCAAGGCAGTGTTACGACTGGCTGCCACAGCGACGCCTTGTCTGAAACTAACCTTTTAAAAGCCAAAAGGAGTAGCCACTTCTAGCTGTTCTCTCTTGGAAAGGAGAACGTAACCAGCTCAGCGTGTTTCTTAACGGAATCAGAAGGGGCCGTAGACTCAGAAGCTATCCGAGCTTGTGGAGGGCCTCTCAGAGCTCTGGCACAGCCTGCCCATCCCAGAGTCTGTCAGCGGCGCCGCCAAGAGCAGTCCCCGGGCTTCTAACATCTAGGATGTTGAGGTTCAGGGGTTAAGTAACTTAGCCAAGATTACACAGCTAGTTAAGGAGCTCGGCCAAGGCTCAAACCCAAGTCTGTCTTACGCACGCTGGGATACTGCACGTTTCCATGGAAAGGCTGGAGGGGAGCTGGTATGAAAATCGCTCTATAAATGCCTGCCTCGGCCCCAGGTGCCAGCTGCCTGGGACCTGACCCTCTATCACTATTCCATGTATCAGGTTCCAAGCAGCTCCTTGTAAAAGAGCTCTGGGAATGGAGCTGGCGGATGTGCTATGAGAACTTTCACGTTTCTAATAGTACAGAACGCTGCTCCTGCAAACCCATTGGTTCGGTGCTGTCCACTGGCTTGGAACCAATGGAACCAGCCCTCTGTGGCCAGCTCCCTGGTCCCACAAAGGGACTGCTGTGGCAAATTCATGTAGTGTACTGTATCATAACCCTGAGACGCAACCTCCTGCCCCCGCAAAAAAAAAAAAAAAAAAAAGAAAGAGCGAGCAGAATTAGGTTAGCATAATAAACCAATTGGGCTCTCCCACAGAAAACATAACATGCACCTGACTTTTGGTAAATGTTAAATGGACCCAGCCAAGGCTGTAGATAAATCTGATTTTTAATTTGTATCAAATTTGGACAAATTCTCTAGGTTTACTTCTTACCATTTCAATGTATAGCTCAGTCTCAAGTCTTCATTTATTTAAATATGTTAACTCTAAATATATAAAAATCGGTCACTCTAATCTGCTCGTGGGGCCACGTGAAGTGGCAGCCACGCTGCCTCACTGATAACAGGTACAGCCTGCATAGATTTTTCCTTTTACTTCCCCCTGTGAGGTAGAAAACGTGTACACTCGGTTGTGGCTCCCTGGCGCAGTGGCATGTTTTAAAACAGAGAATGAGATGTATCACACTGTCGCCTCCATTCTTCCTGGAGGCCAAGCCACCGTCAATCCGGGTGAAAAGCTGTTGGTCAGATGGGCGGATCGGCTCCGGCCGGCTGGGCTTCTAAGCCTGCACGGCTGTCGGGGGCCGGGGAGACAACTGGGAACTGTGAGGACCGTGAGGGGGACACCAGCCACCACTGACAGGCCTTCCAGGCCACAGAGGCTGAGGGAAAACCCAACCCAGCTCTCTTGCCTCCAGAGCCTGTGCTGTGCACTGCACTAGGCTGTCTCGTTTCTAAAATGTTATTGTTGAACAAAATGAGATTCCCAAATTCATTACAAACTACGTAATCCAGTGATATTTCAAAGAGCATTCTTTGTTAGCTTCTTCATAAACAAAAGCTGCTCCAGCTCGAGCCAGGTCGTTTGCGTTCTAGCTTTGCTTTCTCTTTTCCCCTCCTGGGGTACCACTTGGGGACCAGGTCACAGAGAAACTTGTAGTGTAATGGCAAGCTCTTCCTCTATGACACAGGCATTTTCTAAGGAAGACATCTGGCTGAATGCTCAGGCTATTTCCAGCCCCAGGAGGAGATAAACTATCAACTTTTTACAGTTAACAGTGGTGACCTGACATCCTGTGGCCAGGAAATCCCAACAGTTTGGCACTTGGCAAACTGAAAGTTATCTAGAAAATCCTGGAGCTGAGGCATCTGCGGCCAGCTCACTGGTCCCCCAAAGGGATTTGCGGTGTGCGTTTCTGTAGCGCACTGCATCCTGACACGCTTCCCAGGGAAAATGATAAGGAAAGCAGAACTGAGTTCGCATCCTACACGGCGTCTAGAGAGTCGGTTAGGTCTGCTGGGTGCAGTGGGCAGTATGCCGCTGTGCAAGTAACGCTGTGTGCTCCTCAGTGGTCCCTCCTGGGACTGAGAAAGGCCGCAGGCAGCAGAGGCTGCTTACGGGGACACTGCAGGTGGTCCCTCTGACAACCCCTGCAGCAGCTGCGCAGCCTCGGCGCCCTGGACCTCAAGATGAGCCTGTGGGGCTACAGGACCCAGAGTGATTTTGTAGCATTTTTTAAATGAATGAATGATTTTTCCCTTAATAGATTTTTGGGGATACAATAATTTAAGTTAAAATTACTGTACATACAGAGAAAAATTTTGCTACAAATGTTTAGTTTAAGTGACACACATAGTAGTTTTCTTTATTAAATATCTAAATGCTGAAATGAAGTGGTATGCTGGAGTCATATCCAAAAGAACAGAAAATTCGGAACGTGCCGACTCGCTGCTGCACACTATCCAGACTTCCCCAGAGCACAGGTTTCCTTTCCCACGGTTTGGTCTGCATCCTGATTACCCGCTATTGTGGGGTCCCTGTTTCCAGGTGGATTTATTATTATTGCTTCTCAAACTGAAAAGACCAGAATGAAGATGGCGAAGGGACTGCAGTTGACGGTGGTGACAAAGTGGGAGATGGAGGAAGGCGCGTGGGCGGCCAGACTGGGAAGGTCAACACGTGATCACTGCCCCAGCAGGCTCCTGCGCCAAAGGAGCCATGGCTGGGCAGGGAGATGGGCCCCCGGAGACCCTGACGCGGCGTGATGGCCCCGGCACAGCGCAGTGGGAGGAGGGCGCCGGGGCTCAGGACACAGAGCCGAGCTATAACCCTAGGTCGTCCCCTTTGCGGCTGTGGGGTCTCAGCCGCGGCCTCCTCACTGTTGCAGGGACTCCCGAGGATGCCATGGAAGGGCCTGCGAAGGCTCCAGGTACCTGGTAACCATCCTCCTTATTATATCCTAGTAGGGATGAATCTATGAGACACTGTGGGGACCCCAAGGAGGAGAAGTAGCTCTTCTGGGGCTGGGGAAGACTTCCCGGGGGACAGGGGGACGAGGGCCGAGGGCCCTGCAGACAGACACTCAGAAGCGCCACCAGCAATCACCAAGAACTCACAAACACCAGGCTTAGCACTGGGCCAGTGTCCTGTTTTCAGAAAGAGAAAAAAGACAAAATACTAGAAATAGATACCAACTGGCTTCTAGTCAAGACCCAGAAAAATTAGGGAAAAGATTATAAAGAGGGACTTGTGAGCATTTAGAAAATTAAAAGGGCATCGATGAAAGCCAACATGGGTTTTCTAAGAACAAGCCCATAAGCCGACTCCCTTTTCTGGAAAAGGCCAAGGGGCTGGCAGACCACAGGACCACGGCCTGTCCGGCACCGTGAGCTGTGATCCCCGGCCGGACAGGCTCTTGTGAGAGGTGCCTGCAGGACCGCACTGCCTGTCTCCGTGCTGAGAGGGCCTTGGCCACCCTCAGCCTTGCACCCAGGCAGCCATGTGCTGCCCCCCTCTACAGGCGTGACCTGCCCACCCACACAGCCTCGGGTACCACTGACCCCTGCACCCGGGGGCCTCAGGGCTCCACTCCCACCTGTCCTGCCGAGCCAGAGCCACTGGGAGTGCTCACCTTTGCACACAATGATCCCGCCACTGCCCCTCCTCATATAATCTCTCCTTTTTTAAAATTGCTTTAAAGTCCCTGTTTCTCCTCCTGCCCAGGGTACTGATGGAAACCAAGAAGTGAGCACAATGTTTTCCTAAGTGTTCTTTGGGCAGCGAAACTGAAGGGTCTGTCCATCCTGAGGTCACACAGGCAGGAACAGGGTCTCTGTGAGCTCTGCGTGGGCCTTGCGAGCTCTTCCCTGGGAGGCCTCAGCATGTATCAACGGCATTGACACACACCTGCCTCACGCATCTGCTATACTTTTTACTGTAATAATTCTCAAAGGACTATAGTAATTTTGCTTTTGAAATTATTTGGCCAAGAGTAACACAATTAATTTATGGATGGCTCTGATTTCTCAAGCATGTTCAGGAATTTTTGAGAAGTGAGAAAAACCTACCTACAAATTGTTTTCAAAAGGAGTAACACTTTAATGAAGGCTAAATTTAAAAATTAAACAATCTGACAAGATGTTACATTTTGCAGAAATGTTATTTATTATACCCTCATAAATTTTCATTTTGTAGTTCTCTTCTCATAGTTTAGAACTAATGAATTTTCTTAGGCCTTGAACACTTTCATAAATTCCTGAAAAGCTCGTTGGCCCCGGGCCCTGTGCCCAGGGTCAGAGGGCACGTTAACCGGCCTGAACAGCAGGCACAAGCATGTGGGCCCTTTTCTCAGAAGGACCAGAAACACTATGTCAACTCCGAGGCCCTGCAGGAACTTGAGACACCTTAGGGAATGCACCAGCTGTCCTGGGTTTAGGTTATTGTTTTGTACTCTGGTTCACTGAAAAGTGGCGATTGACAGAGAATATGCATGTTCATAACCGAAATATGATTTCCCTGAGCCTTCTGGATAAATGAGACATGAGCACTACCTGTAACTGACCCTGTGCGCCCTCCCCAGGTGGCTGCTCTCCTGCCCTCTCAAGGGACACCCTGCACGCCTGTCCCGGGCCAGGCCGGGACTCGCACCTAAGCATGCCACGTGCCCCGGCTCTCAGAGATGGGGAAATTTGGCTAAAAAATTCCAGATCCCATTTCAACAACTAGTCGTTTCTCTCATTAGAGAGACATTTCAGGGAGTGGTGAAAAGACTTTTTGGAGAGAGACTATCAATGGGAATAAGTGAAAACAGCACACGGTTCTCACGCAAAAGCAGTGTCTTGGTGATATCACAGAAGCCTCTCCCCAGTGCCCACGCAGGAACTAAAACATCCTGAGGACGTTTCCCACAGGCCCCAGGGGCCTCTGCACGGCTGCAGGTGGTCAAGTGCAGAGACCTGGGCATAGGGGGTAAAGAGGCCGGTCAAGCTGTGGGACAGCCACGTGGTATAGGAAGACCCCACTCCTTCCCGCTTGCCCTAGGCACAGCCAGGGAGGAGAGGCCTCTCTCCTGCACACACAGGCCCTCTGTCCGTCTACTCCTTAGCTGCTGGCCTCGGGGGGGCTTTCAGTCTGCCTGGTCAGATAGTCATGAGGCCATGTGTCCATAATGGGGGGACGACTGCATCGAAAGTGGATGCAGCTGGTGAGCCCGCTGCCCCACTGGGGCCTGCGGGGACAGGGCAGGCTGGCACAGGTCTGCCCCAGCCCCAGGGGGAAAGCGGGACTATGAAGTTGCACGTGGGCCTGGCCTGGCTGCAGACTCCGGCTCTGCTTTACCAGAGGCCCTGCACTGGGGTGGCGTGCCCTGCGTCAGCCATCAATAAGGGCTTCCGGGCCCCCTTGGAGGCTATGTTCCTTGCATGCCTGATCCCTCTTCTGTCGAGAACCCCAGGCTGCAGGAAGGAGGCAGGAAGGGCACTTTGGTACCCAAGCCTGATCACCTCCACACTTGCCAGGTTTGACAGTGGGATTTGGGGACCCCAGACCTGTAGGTTTTGTGTTCCCATTGCCATTGTCCTTCTCCCTGAGGCTGCCTGACTCCATGTCCCATGTGCTTTCCACACTGTCACGCTCTAAGGGACCACACAGGCCCAGCGTGGCCATGGTGGCTGCACTTCCCTTCATGTGGAACGTGCCGGCTGCAGCCGCACCGAGTGTAAATACGGCCTTTATAGAGACGAGGCTGGAGCGCTCATGGTGCTCAGAGCCCTGGTGCTGCCGAGTTAGTGTTGGCCTGGGGCTCCGGGCACCGCCGCCCTTTCAGAAGCGGAGCCAAGGGAAACACCGCCGGGCACTCTGCACTGTTCCACAGGGAGAGTGCTGCCCGCGCACGCTGAAAATGCAGCTTCATTGACAAAAAAGATTTCCATTCCTCATTTCAATGTATCTTTGTGGCCCTCTCCACTGAAGTCCTGGCTTTTAAAATATGCCTTTGTGGAAAACATCTCTCAGCAAATAATCTTACATTCATCTTGGAAATTCAAAGGCAGATACAGTGACTTGTTTGTGTGGGGGTAGGGGAAGGTGGGAGCAGACCGCTTCAAGACTATCGGCTTTCATCTATCAAAAGAAAGGAGGAACGAACCCTCCCGGGCACCTGCTCTAGCTGGCCTTGTGCTGGGTGCTCTTGTGTTTGTGAGACCCTCAGAAGAGGTCGGGTCCCTTCCCCCTGTTCACAGAACAGGAAACTGAGGCTCGAGGACCTGTCTAAAGTCCCACTGCAAGGAGATGAGGCCACCAAGATTTGAGCCAAGGGCTCCTGACTCCAAGATTGGGGTTCTGCCCCCAGCCCCCCAGATCCTCCAGAGCATCCTAAGACACCTCGCCTCACCCCCAACAGCGACACTGCGTATATACAATAGGTACACATTTCTCACCAAGATAGGATGTTCTGAACCAGCCATTTTCATGGAGCCACAGACAACCTTACTGCTGCCCTCTTCTGCGACCTGATCCTTTGCTCACTTTTCAATGCTTAATACTTTTCTGACTAATTTTCACCCATCATTTAATTTTCTGACTGTTGCCAAAGGAAAAGGGAATCTGCTGGAGCTCTGCGTGGGTTTTTGAGGGAAAATTGCTTGGAAATGTGGTTACTGATGGAAACTAATGGGTCCCAGATATCATAAGAGATGCAGGGTGCAAGGACATATGGAGTTTTTGTTTTTGTTTTTTGGTAACACCATTTCATACCTACTCTATGGTTTTAGAAAGCATGCCATACCTAGAAGCCCAATAGAAGGTCTAGAGCTTTTCCCAAATTCTTAAAGGGATTGGTGACCCCAAAACATTTTAAAATGCTTCGCTTTTCAAGAGCACTCTTTGTAGAAATGCCAAAGGAAAAGCTAAAACTATTGATGGTACCCATAAAAGTAGCCGAGGCTGGGAGCCCCGAGGCTGACCTGCCCTCTCCCCAGGACAAGGAAGCCTTGCCCCACATGGCACCTTCTCAAAGCCACCTTTCCGCCCAGAACTCCACAGAAGCCCTGCTGTGAGAGGCCTGGCCGCTGGCTTTCAGCGGGCGTCATCCTGCAGGCTTCTGCCAGAACTTTTGGCCACAGCCCTAGCACCCACGGCCTCTCCGGGGCTTCTGACGCTGTAAAGGCTGGGAGGCCTCCCACGCCCACTGCACGCTCTGCTCCAGCTGTCGGGGACAGACTCCCATTCTCTGCCCTGGCCCCTGGGGCTGTGGACTGAACACAACCAAGACCTTTTCCTCCTTCATGAGTGCTCTTGCTGGGGCCTGGCTTCCCCTTCCCAGGACGGAAGGGGCACAAGGCAAAGAAGGAGGCGGCTGCCTGTGCCACAGCTGCTACCAGGTGGTGCGTGGGGTGCTGCCCGCCCTTTGGAGGGGAGAGAGGCCTGTCCTGGGGGATGGAAGGGGCACGCCCTGGGTTAGCTATCAGTGGTGAGCATGCACGCCAACCTTTCTTCTCAGTGCTGTGTTGGGCACTGGACGGAGGGGTGAGTCGGGCCAGCCCCTGCTTCCCGTCCGGCTCCAGGTAGGCTGCTCAAACGCAGCTGCGAGGACTTAGGGAAAGCCCACCTGAGATGTGTAACAAAGCCCCAAACCCCAAACTTTTCCGGGTTTGCCATCATCACATGTGGGCTAATCAAGCCCAACCACCAGCCAGGAAGGAATTTGAGAAGTTTGATCTGCACAGAGCACACCTGCCTCCGGAGCTGCCCCTTCCCCACTCCCCCCACATGGAGCGGGAAGGACAAGACTCCCTGGGAACGGAGGTGAAGAGAAGGCGGGTAAGGTTGGCTCCTCCCTTGCTGGATGTGAGAGCAGCCCCACACCGCCCTGGGCTCCCGCTGCCAGCGCAGTACCTGCCAGGCCTGGGAGCCTGGGACTCAATAAATAGCTGTTGAATAAACATACACATTAATAGAAAGAACATGATGGAATTTTCCTAGCACTTTTGATCGTAAGCATCTCGGTTTGGGGAATATTTTGAAGAGAAGCTAAAGCAAAGTGTGGTGATTTTATTTATTTTAAAATATATAGTTAATAAAATAAATATCTAGTTCAATGGTTAGGTCCCGAAAACCTTTCCAAGGTTCTTCAGATGAACAAGGAAGAACTCAGCTTATTTGGATATTGGTGACTCAAGTTTGTACCTCTTTGCTGATGGGACCTACGACCAAACACAGGAAACCGCCAGGGGAGATGGAAGTGGGGAAGGGGAAAGACCTTCAGACATGGTTGTTGCACAAGCTCAGTGAAGTCACAGAAACTTGCACAACGTGTCTGGTCTCAGTGTCAGAAGAGAGCCATGGACTGGGCTGTGTCCTAGACACCATCCTTTAAGTTCACAGACTTTCCTATGGAACAACCACTTGGAACACGGGAACTCCAAGCATTTGGCCCTAAGTGAGCTTTGTTTGGAAAATACACAGATTAAGCAGGAAGGGAACTTGTTCCCCCAAAAGATGTTTGGAGGCCAGCGTCTGAATCCCAGAAGTATCCTGAAATCGCTGGCTATATGGCCAAATGAGGAGCACGGCGGCTTGGGCCCCTGCGACTACATGGAAATTCATTTACTGAAAGTGCAGCGATCTCCACTGAACACCGTCAGTGAAAAGGCAAGTGTGGGGTCAGCACTGAGGTGCCGTCAGCCGGCCCCAGTCCCCAGTGCTCAGGGGAGCAGCGAGCCCCTGTCCCCGGTGGGCCGCCGCCGCTGAGCCCACACCGTGCTGATGAATACTGCTGCATTTCAGGAGGCACGTGACTCTCTTTGCCAACACAACCGACTTTAAAAATCACTCCAGGAACTCCACACAGATGATCTCAGTAATCCTTACAACCTTAAATGAGGTAAAGGTGATCTCCCTTCTAGAAACTAGGGAAACTGAGGGCTTAGAGAGGTAAGGAATCTGGCCCAAGTCACACTGTGAGGGAGTGGCGGGTGAGGGACACAGGCTTGGAGTCCAGGCATCCTGATCCCTAGCCCTGAGCTCCTGTCCTTTTATCACTTTACAGTGGTTTCCCAGTGGTTATCTTTGTGGGATACTTTCCAAGATCCCCTGTGGATGCCTGAAACCACAGATAATACCAAACCATATATGAGGTCTATCCAGAAAAAGTCCAGTGGACAAAAACATTCCAGGCATTGTTCATGTAACAAGAACAGTTGGTGCGACATCGATGTAACCTGGCAGCCAAGGAGAGTAGATTGGAATGCGCATGTGTGAACAATGATGCCTTCACTGTAACAGTGGGGACGGTAGATGCCATTGAGTTAGCATGTGTAATGTGTGGCCATCACATTCAAAATGACTGAGCCAGTGGGCAATGAATCTGCATCAAATTTTGAATTGAGCTTGAACACTCCTCTGTAAAAACTATTTGGATGATTCAGAAAGCTGCAGGTATGGGCAACTGGTGATTGGCAGTTTCATTACGACAATGCACCTGCTCATGCATTACGTCTTGTACAGAGTTTTTTGGTGAAGTAGCAAATTACCCAGGTGACTCTGCTCCCCTACGGCCCAGATTTGGTGCCCTGTGACTTTTGTCTTTTCCCCAAATTAAAATCACCTTTGAAAGGGAAGAGATTTCAGACCATCCATGAGATTCAGGAAAACAGGATGGGGCAGCTGATGACAATTGGGAAAACTGTGTGAGGTCCCAAGATGCCTATTTTGAAGGGGATTGAGGTGTCATTATCCTATGTGCAATGTTTCTTGTATCTTGTATCTTTTTCAATAAATATCTCTATTTTTCATATTACATGACTGGATACCTTCTGGACAGGCCATATATATACACGAGCGATGTTTTTTCCTATACATACATACCTATGATAAAGTTTAATTTATTAATTCGACACAGTAACAGATTGACAGTAATGAAAAATAAAACAATCTAAACAACATACCATAAATTGTATGAATGTGCTCTCTCTCTCAGTAAAGTAGCACAAATTTCTTTTTCCACAAATTTCACAGAAAGGATATTCATTCTTATTGTAGATCTTAGCAACCTCAGCATACATTTTTTCCCCTTTCCTTAATAAGCCAATAACTTTCATCTTTTCACTTCAAGGAAGCGCTTCACAGCTTCTCTTTGGCATATCCAAATTGCTAGCATCGCTGCTCTTGCCCTCTGGAGCCATTCCTGGGGAGGATAACCACAAGCACTGCGACGCTGTGACAGCTGACCTGATCACCGAGACAGCTACTAAGGGAATAACGGGCGGGGCGTGTGTACAGCGTGGCTCCGCTGGGCAAAGGGATGATTCACATACCAGGCGAGAGAAAGTGGAAAGGTGTGAGATTTCAATACACTACCCAAAATGGTGTGCTATTTAAAGCTTATGAACTGTTTATTTCTAGAATTTTCCATTTAATATTTTCAGACCATGGTTGACTGTGGGTAACTGAAACTACAGAAAGTGAAACCACGGATAAAAGAGACTACAGCCCAGAGGTTGTGGCTGCGTAGGGTGCAGGGGTGTGTGTGTGAGAATGTGACTCAGTGCTCTGGTGACGGGCAGCAGGGAGGTCTGTGACATGTGCACGTCTGTGTCCTCAGGCCCATGGAGGGACTGCCTGCAGGCCCTGGAGGATGGCCATGACACCAGCTCCATCTACCTGGTGAAGCCAGAGAATACCAACCGTCTCATGCAGGTGTGGTGCGACCAGCGACATGACCCCGGGGGCTGGACCGTCATCCAGAGGCGCCTGGACGGCTCTGTCAACTTCTTTAGGAACTGGGAGACATACAAGGTGAGGACCACAGGCCTCTCTGTGCTGCCCACAGAAAGACTGGCCCTCCTTGAGAGCCTGCTGACCAGTGAAAGAGCCACTCAGAGGGAAGGTATGCACTGACCCAAACTGCAAGCACCTGACGCAAGAAGGACACTGACAGGGCCAATTCTGCAAGACCCCAGGGATGGCGAGGCCCAGTAGCTATTTCCCTGCCCGCCACTCATAAGGGCTGTGAGACAAGAGCCTGGAGTCCGGGCCAAAGCCCGACAGACGGGGTAGGGATTTAGAAATGCTGGTGTGCGGTGGCCCCTCTCGCCAGCCTGAGTGTGGGGCGCAGCTCCCTCCTGGCAGGGGCTCCCTTGGGGAAAGACACGTTAGCACAGCCAGAAGGGCCAAGTCTGTAGGCTCCCAAGGGCCTGTCCCTGGGACTAATTCCAGGTCCTAATTCCAGAGCTCATTCTTTGGGATCCCAATTCGCAGGAGGTTGAATACTCATCCGCAGAGTACGAAAGGCTGCTAGCACTCAGCCGTACTCCTGCCTCCCTTCTCTAAGCAAAGAGGTGGTCCTACAGACAGGCAGAGCAGCTCTGCTGACTGGGTGCCTGCCAGGTACCATCCGAGCCTCGGGCTCTGCCTCTTCCTGGCCTCTCTCTCCAGGGCTGAGCCTCTCACAGCCAGGCCCTGCTGGCTAAGGGCCCCGCAGATCCCTACTAATGCTCTCCTGTGCTTTCCCCAGCAAGGGTTTGGGAACATTGATGGCGAGTACTGGCTGGGCCTGGAGAACATTTACTGGCTGACAAACCAAGGCAACTACAAACTGCTGGTGACCATGGAGGACTGGTCTGGTCGCAAGGTCTTTGCCGAATATGCCAGCTTCCGCCTGGAACCTGAGAGCGAGTATTACAAGCTGCGGCTTGGACGCTACCATGGCAATGCTGGCGACTCCTTTACTTGGCACAACGGCAAGCAGTTCACTACCCTGGATAGAGACCATGATGTCTACACAGGTAGGACCAGTGGGGTCAAACCCAGGTGGAAGCTGGAGAAGAGGTCAGCCAAAGCCAGAGCCCCAGACTCCAGGGCCTGGGAACTGAAGGATCCCAGGGCCCAGCTGCGTGACCCTCTCCCTGCCCCCAAAGGTCTCTGCTTCGCCCACTGCCCACAGATCCCCTTTGCAAAGCTGGGTCAGAGTGACATTTACAAAAAGGCAGAGGTGAAGAGGTGCACAAATTATACATTTGATGGCTAATCCAGGTGCACTCACATCACCTCTCTGCCTGTGGCACCAAGCGTCAGGCTACACATCCCCACGGACACTGGGCCATGTGCCCTGGAACACAATGCTGGCTCCACTCCCTACCAGCCATGTGCCCTCGGGCAGCCTGTTTAGTCTGGGCCTTAGTCTACACGTGGCAACGAGGAGCAGGGAGAAGGCTGCTCTTTGAGCCCCCCGACCCCGCCAGGCCTGCCTCGACGTGTGGGCAGCAGGCAGTGGGCAGTGAGGAGCTGAGCTGCTAGTCCCAGCAGGCCCGGGCCACGGGCTGAGCAGGGGCCTCTGCAGCAGATGGAGGCTAGCGCTCTGACCAGGGCTCTCCCTGCTCTCCAAACCC
This sequence comes from Pteronotus mesoamericanus, assembly GCF_021234165.1. Classification (NCBI taxonomy): domain Eukaryota; kingdom Metazoa; phylum Chordata; class Mammalia; order Chiroptera; family Mormoopidae; genus Pteronotus; species Pteronotus mesoamericanus. The sequence continues at coordinate 6,818,875 of NW_026555258.1, forward strand.
AATGCTGGGTCCTTGTGGTCTCAAGTCACAGTCCAGGGGGACCTGAGAAACATGCGGGGGGAAACCTGCGCTGCCCGGGGCTCTGAGGCGCCCGGGACTCGGTCTCCCCTCTGCTTCCTGCCTCAGCTGGCCTGCTCCCCCTCACTTCACCCTGAGGCCTCAGCCAGAGCAGGCCACCAGGCCCATCAGGCCCGCCACCTACAAGCTCGACTGGGGCTGCCCTTCCCCTGAGTGACCGCCTGCTTCCTAGGCCTGATCGGGGACTGGGAGCCCCCTCTTTTAACTAACAGCAGCCCAAGCAGACAGTGGCTCCTCCTCCTCCGCCTTCTTGTGAAGGGCAGTGCCCCTGCACGACGCTTGCACCTTGCCCACACTTTCACTGCTGCTCCGAGCAGCTTGTCCTTGGCAGAAAAATCCAGAAGGATAGGATGGTGCCAAGAGTTTCATAAAAATATCTTTCTTTTATGAAAGAAAAAAAATATTTGGCCAGAATACTGGCTGGGGAGGAAGAGAGGAGAATTTTCTCTTAAACACTTCCTTTGTCGTTCTATAAAGACTCCTGGTCCAACAGTTTCAACTCTTTAAAAAATTCCTAAGAAAAACCCTTTTGCCTTCTCCTCCGCCCACCCCAGGTCACTGCCATTTTCTATTCAGACCCATGGTGTGCAGTTCTCCCCGTGCTTCCTCGGCACCCAGCCCTGAGCCAAGCACTTAAACATGCGCTTTTACTCAATTCCCATAGCGGTTCTGTGAGGGAGGCATTATGTTCATCGTTGTTTTACAAGAATTCGATGGTCCAGGGAGGCTAAGTCACTTGCCCAAGATTACACAGCTTGCTAGTCAGAAGGCCGAGCCTCAAAATACGGGTCTGAGCAGGCCTGAAGTGCGGTCCGCCTCTCAAGCTTTCTTGCTGCAAAGGCCCTCCTCCCAGAGAGGGCCCTGCTGAAGTCCCCAAGCAAACAGTGGACGTGGGTAAAACCACCTGCTCCCTAAGACCGTCTCATTCCCTTCTCTCCTGCAGGAAACTGTGCCCACTACCAGAAGGGAGGCTGGTGGTACAATGCCTGCGCCCACTCCAATCTCAACGGGGTCTGGTACCGCGGAGGCCATTATCGGAGCCGCTACCAGGATGGAGTCTACTGGGCTGAGTTCCGAGGAGGCTCCTACTCGCTCAAGAAAGTGGTGATGATGATCCGGCCCAATCCCAACACCTTCCACTAAGCTGGAGCCCCGCCTGACCTCTAGTGGCCTTCGCCAGGAGCCTGCCCCCGCCATGCTGGCCCCAGAACAAAAAAGCAACTCCTCGCCACTTTGCCTGGGGGCCAGAAGGACTGGGAGGCTGGATTCTGTTTTTCCACATCACTGCGGCAGATAATGGAACTGAATCGTACAGTATTCTCTGTCCCTACTAGTCTTCCTCACATCAGGCAGCCCCTCGTGTTTCCAGACAGGACTGCAGACCAGTCTTTCCTTAAATTAATTAAGTCCCCACAATAAAAACACAACTTCAAAATACCCTCATAATATACATGTGTATGAGCCGACCTTGCACACTTACGTGTATACTACATATATATGCATTTAGATATATGGCACATATAATATATCTAGATACATATATAGGTTTGCCTTATATGCCTAAACATACATATATTCAAGCTCTTACCAACAGCATTGCCCTTAGGAGAAAAGCATTTCATTACGTCGCGTTACTTGAGTCTAAGAGCAGATCACAGACTATAGAGCTCTGATTCAAAGATTAACCCTTGGCGTCCACGTGCCTGAATCCTTCTAGGAATGCCACTTTCTCTCTCACGTAGGGGTTTCCAACTCCTAACTTAAGAACCCCTTTGGACACTTAATCAAATTTCAAAATCTTCCTCCACCTCCATTTCTATATTCTTGCCCCTTCTCAGGACTTCCACCATCCACCCATCCATCCGCTTGTTCATTTGTTCAACACTGTTCTGTAAGTGCCTTGTGTGTACGAGTCCCTGGCCACTCACTGTACGTCCAGGCACCTTTCTGCGTGTCTCTTCTTCATGCCTACCTTCTCCTTGCCTTTGCTGTCACACTGCCCTCTCTTTCTAAGCAAGACTCTTTAGTCTCCCAGTAGGAGGCAGTCTGGGTTCCAGGTTTCTGGCCAGGAAAGGAAAGGCCAGGCCCAAAGCTAACTACCAGCCATAGATAATGTATTTGCAGTTTTGTATTTTCTATTCACACCTTAGCCTACATATCATTTTAACCTTCACAGAAATAATAACCTACCTTGCCCAGGAGATAATCAAAGAGAAGCCATCATCTGATCATTGGGACCCCCAGCTGGCCACAGGCCAAAGGTCCTACGCTCTCAGGCCCACTAGAGTCCACATCTCATCCCCAAACTACACTTCCCCAGAGAATGCAGGTGCCACAGAAATGAGAACTGGCCATTTCTTGTGAGTTACTGAATAATCAGGGGCCACCAGTCCCCTTGTTTATTACATTACAGCAAGGTAGCTTTCCAAGTCCTGTTGGCTATGAAGTAAGTGTCAGACTCAGTACTACCGGAATATCGTCAAGCAGGGAGCAAGAGATGAGTCAAGCAGGGAGCGAGTGGGTTGGGGTGTGCGAGATGTTGGAACGTTTGGAACTGTCCATGTCTGGGTGTGTGCCTATTACCTCAGCATTCTCGCGAAGTGTACCATGTAGCATGTGTTGTATATATAAAAGGGAGGGTTTTGTTTTTTTTTAATATATTCCCAGGTTACCCTTGTAATGGTACAAATTTGCAATAAAAGCCATCAGTGCTACTTGGAAGTATCTGCACTGCGTGTTATTGTTTTAGAGTGCCTTCCTGGGACTTCCTGTATCAGGGCCTGTTCCAGGGAAACCAGAAGAGACTCGGTACCAGGGACCTATACCAAAACCATTTAAATCACTCTCTCCCTGTGTCTGGTTTCCACTTGCACCCCTGGAGTCCCATGGCAGAACCTCGGGCTGAAAAGGTCCTCCAGAACTCCACCGCCTTACGTTCTGGGCATGGCCTGGACACCCGGGAGACGCCACACAGGCTGCGCAACCAGCACCTAACATGCCTTCCTCCAGGTCTGGTCCCATTTCACCAAATGACACCACCTACTCAATGGCTCAGGTCAAAAATAAGGGCTTCTCTCTCCCCCTCACCAACGTCAACCCATCCCTGCACTCCAGCCCTCTGCCCCCATGTAAACACCCATCCCTCCCCCGCCTCGCCTTTGTCCAGACTCCTGAGGCTGGTATCCCCAAGCTAGAGCAGGTGCAAAACCACACCTGTGGGGGTGGCCCCGGACTGGTCCCGCCACATCAGCACCTGGCCCACCGGCAGCCTGTGAAAGTGCAGAAAAATATCCTGGGGGGCTGGGAGTGGGTTGTCCCCCACCACCACAGGGAGGGGGTGTTTCCCCTCCCCCTAAATCAAGTGAGAGGGACTTCAAGGAACCACTCCAAGAGCCTGGTGCGGGCAAGCATGAGCACTACCATCTGACTCCTGGCTGACATCTGCAGGCCTCAGGCGGAGAGCAGCAAGAAGCCGACTGCACAGGCAGCAAACAGCAAGCCCACTGTGGGGCGCAGGGGAGGCAAGGGCTCAGGTCTCCTAGGAACCAGGGAGCGGCCTGGATTGGGGGGGGGGGGATGGTGCAGGGGCCAGGAGCCAATCGAGGAGCCATAAGTGGTCAGCTGGAAGAGGAGCCTTTCCGCTCAGGGCAGCTGAGTCAGTGGTGCCCAAAAGGGAAAGTCTGAAGCAGCAGCAGCAACAAGAGAGAAAAGGCAGCAAAGAGGGAAAAAGTGGGCACGGGCACCAGTTCTGGACAACAGCCCAGCTGGCCACAACGATGGCCCCCACCCCCACTTCTCCCTCAACCTAAGGGCCACAGCACTAGGCTGGCAAGTGGGGGAAGCAGGGCTGCGGGATCCGGCGCAGACGCTGCCCTGTGCCCCCCTCACGCCCCCGCCTCAGGCCTCCCAATCTGGTCCGCTTTAGGAATCCAGTCTTCCGAGTATGACACCAGGCTGTCTGGGGTGATGTGACTGTTAGGACGTGACTGTTAGGACATGACTGTTAGATCGTATCCTCTGCATATACAGGAGGCAACAACGGGGCTTCTTCATGCCTAAGAGCAGGAAGATGAAGAGGCCTGCTAGGTTTTCAGCATCGACTGGGAATAAAACTAGTAGGCTGGAAAGGGCACAGGGGAGAAAATAAAGTTGGTTTCTTCTTACGCCTGACTGAGTCTAGCTTACTTAATAAGGCGGTTACGTAAGGACACGAGGTATCTCCCAGAGTCCATGAGTGAGGACACAGCTGGGCCTCGCCAGGGCCGGGAACCAGAGGCTGTCTGGAAGCCCTTCAAGAGGCAAGGCAACAGCTTTCTCCTTCTCTCCCTTTCCCTTTCCTCTTCCTTGTATGCAGGTCCTCTTTCTCCGTTTCCCGTTGCACGTCCATCTGCTTTTCCCAGAACGGAATTTCTGAGCTCACGTGTCCTCCTGGTCTGAGTGCCAGCAGAGACTTGCAGGCACCTCTCCCTTCCAACGCCAACTCCTGGCCAGAGGGTCCGACCGGCTGCTCGGGGCAAGTGGCCTCCTCGGTCTTACCAACTCTGCCTCAGCACAGAGCGGGCGGACTGAACACAGCTGCTGGAGTTCAACGCTGTGGGAAAGGTGGGGGAGTTCCAGGTTCCCGGGAAAGGAAGGGTCACAGCGTAGGTCTATATCCGAAGTGTCTAGACTATACTCCAGCTCTTGCTGGTCCCCATCCTCTCCAGGGACCATACTTTGCCAGCTAGATGAATTCCGTCCCACTACTGGTCAGATGGTGCCCTATTCCTGGCCCCTCCACTGCTGACCCCACTCTCACCAGAAAGCACATCCCACCCTTCTGGACCCAGCTGGGTCACGAAACAACTGCCTGTGCCCATATGGGGCTCTTCCTGCCCTTCCTGGACACGCTGGGTTTCTCAGTAGTCTCTGGATCAGTCTCAAAGGTCTCCACTTGAAGGGGGTGGTTTTCCTGGTAGCACTTTGCTCTGGATAATAGTCATACCATCTACCTTCTATGGCACCATGTGTGTCTCTTTAAACTCTCACAACAACCCTATGAGGTGAGGTCTACAAGTACCCTCCTCTCAACACAAGAGAAATTAAGGCTCAGAGGGGTAAGCGACTTGACCAAGACCGCACTGCCTGACACTCCGGATTTGGGCCCCTGCCTCTGCAACACGAAATCACGCTCCCTGAGCACCAAACTGAACAGCTGAGGCTCCCCCATCACCCATCATCACCCCCTAGTATGTCTAAGAATCATGGTAACACAGGGCCTCCTGCCCACGGGGTGGGTACGTGAGGTAGCTGGCCAGCCTGGCTGTGCGGAAGCAGCTGGGTGGACGGCAGTCCCCAGATGTCAGAGAGCCAGTTCAGGGCTATGTGCCCAATTTATTTCAGAGCAGTGGGCAGGGCCCAGAATAATAGAGGGCAATGATGGAGAGCATTTCACAGCTTCTCGGAGCTCCCAGTTCTTTGCCAGGACTAAGGCTCTTGGGCCCTGCCTTCCTCCCTTCCTCTTGTAGGACAGGAGAGCCACTTATCCTACAACCTACAGACCCAGCCCCACCCTCTGGCACTCACAGTGCCCCACTTGTGGCTGGTCTGGCTGTCACCTTGTGTACCAGTTCTACCCGGGGCAAGTCCTGGTCCACGTGCTCTGGTAACCGCATCCCTGATGTGGTGGCTCATCTCTCATCCCCATGCTTTCTGGCCTGGGGGCTTGCTCACCTCCCAGATCCCAGAGTCAGGCCTGAGCCAGCCCCAGCCTGGCATTCGCCACTTGTGGACACAATGCCTTGATACCAACTATCACCAAGGCATCCCACTGTCCTGTCTCTCCTGACCTGCGGCATCCCAGGCCAGCCCAGCCCACACGCGGGAACCCAGGCAGAGATAATCCCTCCCACCCCTGCAGCCTTGCCAATGCACTTCCACAGTCAGCGCCTTGGGGGCGGGTGGGCCTCTAGCTGTTCCACCACCTGCTAGTCAGTGGTCTTCCTGCCTCTGACTCTCTGGGTCGGTCAAGGCAACCTCCCTCCGCCCCTCTTTCAGCACATGGACCCTCCTGAAGCTGAGGGACATCTCACAATAGAAGACAACTCCTTGCCTTGGCTGGTGTGGCTCAGTGGGTTGGGCATCGCCCTGTGAACCAAAAGGTCACTAGTTCAATTCCCAGTCAGGGCACATGCCTGGGTAGCAGGCCAGGTCCCTGGCATGCGAGAGGCAACTGATCGATGTTTCTCTTTCTCCCTTTATTCCTTCCTTCCACTGTCTCTAAAAATAAGTAAATAAAATAGAAGAAGAAGGAGGAGGAAGAAGAAGAAGAAGAAGGCTGGGGGGAGGAGGAGGAGAGCTCCTCGGGCAAGAGTGGACAGGCCGCATTTGCCCTGACCCTCAGAGGAGCTGGGAGTGGCCCAGAGCCTGGAAGTGCAGCTTGTGTGGAGCGGACGGAATCAGAACCCCCTCCAGAGGCCCTGTGATGACAGGAGCCGACGCCCTGGTCATCTCAAATTGGGGAGAAAATTAGAAGTGCTTAGCCTCCTTGGAGCGCAGAACGCTGACCGAGTCCTGAGCAAGTGTGCACGGGGAATGAGTGCCTGTCAGCCTCCTCTCAGCGCGAACCCCCAGCCAGGCAGCCTTTCTTCACTGATCAGGGCAGCAGAGGCTCAGGGAGGGGGAATAAGGACAGCTGCTCAGCGGCAGAAGCAAAGGTGGAGGGCGGCTGGGTAGTCCGGGGTGGGGGGGCGGGGGAGCAGTTGGAGGCAGGGACTGAAGGCCTGGCTGCCTAACCCCAGAAGGGCCCAGGAAACATGTGTTTGGAGTAAAAGAGCAGCTTCTCTTCCAAAAGCACAGAGAACCAGGGGTGGGGTCGGGGGGAGAAATGTGTGTTAAAACAAGAGGTCCTCTCTCACCTATCTTTTTATCATAAATAACAGTGGTTGGTAACGTCTAGTGTTGGTGAGAGTACAAAAAGCAGGCTCGCTGGCGCTGCGGCGCTGCGTCACTGCGTCACTGCAGCCCCCGCAGAAGCCCCGACAGTACCACCCCAGCATTCTCGGTTTCCGAATCGCCCTGACAGGCGTGTGCGGATCCGCGCGGACGGACATTCCCCACTGCACAGTCTGTCGAAGCAGCCTCCCCATCATCAGCTGGGGCATGGCCAGGCAAGTGAGCACGCATCCGGGTGCCACCCCACAAGCCGCCGCCCCGGAGCCCTCGGCAAGAATGAAGTTCTGTATTTGTGCCACTAAGTACTGATGGCACTGTAAATGGACAAAAAGATGCCAAACAGGACCTATAAAATGTCCCCATTTTGGTTAAAAAGCACAGTATTATTCTTACACCCCCACGCACATATATTCATGTAAGTGGATTAAGAGGTCTGGAAAAATACATGCCAAGTCTTAACAGCAGTTGCCTCTGGGCAACAGGGGAGCAAGATGGGGATTTTCGCTTTTTACTTTACAGACTTCTTTTTAGTGTGAATGAGTTTTCCAACAAACAACGTTACCTTTCTAACTTAATAAGCTTTTAAGAGGATGAGTGGTTGCTGCTGAGTGCACTCCCGAGCCGGCTGTTCCGGGCGGCCTTGTTTCCCTTGAGCAGGCATGGCGGGGCCCTGAAGGTCTGGGCAGGGCGCAGTCTGAAGGCCAACGCCCACCTGCCTGGGGGACCGCAGCCTTCCAGAGGGCAGCTTTGAGGCCCTTCTCAGGCACCTTCCTTCCTTCCTTAGAGTTGCAAGAAGTCACCACCTCTCAAAGGGGAACCTCACCCTCTGTCCTACGGGATTTCCCGCCCTCAAAATGAGTGCCTCAGAGGGACCTAGTACTTCCTGCTGCCCTAGAGGGCAATCTTATGGTCTTTCATGTGTCAAGTTTTACACCTGATTTTGTCCCAATGCAGATGGGGCAACAGAGTAACAAGCGTGGGGCAGTGATGCAGACTGTCTGATGCACTAGTTACCCAATCTTGTGTCACAGGTTATCCCGAGTTAGAGCAGCTTCCAACAATAAGCATAGGTTATTTTGTAGTTTCTGTGGGTTAGGTATTTGCATGTACCTTAGCTAGATGTCTCTGGTTCTAGGTGTCTCAAGTGACGTAGTTAAGCAGTTGGGCGGGGCCTGCCGTCTTACCCGCAGCTCCGCTTAGGTAGGGACTGCTTCTGAGCTTGCTCACAAGGTTGCGGGCAGGCCTCGATCCCTGGCCACACCGGGCCTCTTCACAGGGCTGCCAACTGCTTGGCAGCTGGATTCCCTCAGGCTGTGGGATCCGAGAGGGAGCTAGCACCCAACAAAGAAGGCACGGTCTTTTTATAACCCAATCTCAAAAGTGATATCCCATTACTTCTGTCATTTTATTTGTTGGAAGCAACTCAGTATGTTCTGCCCACACTCAGGGGAAAGGGATTACACAAGGACATGAGTCCCAGGGGGCAGGGACCATCAAGGGCCACCTTACAAGCTGCTAACCCCACAACATCTTTCAGATTTTCAGGGCATTATCTTCACTCTCCCTCTCCAAAACAGTGCAAGGAAATGTCCCAATGGAGGTTAGCTGTAAGGATGGAGAAACTCACTCGTCCTTCCTCTCCCCCAGCCCTTTCCTGCTGTAGGGCTACCTGACCCTGGCAGGGCCCCTGGTCTCCCTTCTCAAACCGCTGTTCCACACGGGACAGTCTCTAGAGACATCCCCCTTCTCAGCCCACTCTTCCTGGTTTACCCAGAGGGGAAAGACCTGTTGGAGGAACGTCCGGCATAGCCTAAGCTTAGTGGTTAGGCACTGGGCTCAGACCTGGGTTTGAGCATGAGTCTTGTTTAGCTTCTGCAGCTGTGAAATAAGTTAATAAAAATAGTGCCTCCCTCAAAAAAGGAGTGTTGGGAGGATTACATGAAATCATGAGAGTAGTGCTCAGCTTTCACATGGTGAAGGAATAAAAGTGAGTTGTTGCCATTATTATTATTATTATTATGGTTAGCGTCTAATTAGAAAGGCAAAGACTAAAAGGTCAAAGAGAACAGTCACCCTGATGAGTATACAGATTCCTTCTAGAAAACACACTCTCTCTCACACAAAATGGGCTTACGCTCTCAACTCCTGTCGGGGGATCAGACAAACCTTCCTGACCCAGAGGAAAGCTGACTGCAAGTCCTCCCTGTGCTCCAGAAGGGACAAAGGTGACAAGGCACTCAGTTCCAGGCAGCAAAGCATGCAGGAAAAAAACCCCTTCCCACTGTGTTTTCCTCCCATACTGTTTCTCTCCATGGAGATAGAGATATTCTATGAAGGATGCACAAGTTAAGGCTGGGTGGGAGCCCAGCCAGAGCATGAGATCTTGAGTTAAACTTGGTCTCCGTCTGGCATATGACATCGGGTAAGTCATAAGTCGAATTGTGGTTGTTTTTTTTTAATTCACAAAATGAGGATTTCAGTAACATCCACTGGTTGTTTTTTTTTTTTTTTTTTTTTGAATTGAGCAAGACTGTGAAATTCCAGTCTCAGAAGCAAGACAGAGAAATGTAAATTTTAAGGTAACAAACCCTGAGACTGCAAAGCTAAAAGCAAAGTTCTCTTCTAGAAGGGAGAAATGTAAGATACGGCTGACCACTCTACAGAATAATGGAAAAGGCTCCCTTCCTTTGGGGGGCAGTGGATCTCTGCCATGATTCTGTTGATTGAGAGGCCCTGTCTGAGGTGAGTCAGAGGGCAGTTTGCCCTGCTTGCTGGGCCCCAGAGAGGGAGGATGCCTCTTTCTGGAGAAGCGGAAACTTGATCAAAGGTTCTCCTGGGCTAGGGGAGGGAGGGCAACAGGTTGGCCCCTGCAGCTTGTGGCTGTCAGCCGGTGGGCAATGAAGAAAGGGCGCGGCCCAGGGACCCCAGAGCAGGCGCTGCGCAGCACAGGCTTCAGCTTCTCTCGGGGGCATCAACATCCCCTTGTCCATCCCAAGGCTGCGTTTCCCCAGCTAAGAAAGGAAGGGGGAGCCTGGCTCCACACAGGTCCAGCCCAAGAGCCTGGTTGGGAAGGGCAGGAGATGCCTGGAGGGAGGGAACAGAGGCTTGGAGCCAAGCAGCTGGCGGAGGTACGGCGCAGCAGCAGGCTGGCTCTGCGGAACAAATGAGTATTCCTCGGGGATCCTTGGAAGCACATGGAGCGGGGAGCTGAAAGCAGGGAAAGGGCTGGATTTACTGCATGTGGAATGGAATTTTTTCAGTTGGGTATTAAAGGGAAGGATTATCCTTAATGCTGGCAAACTTGGGGACAGCTGGATAATATCGTGCTAACCCTGACTTGGGAGCCATTGGACTTGGTCTTGGGTACTTGCGGCCCCCACCAAAGGGGCAACAGCCACTCTGATACCCGTGAGGGGAAGCAGAAGTGCTGGCGGCATCCATCAGCTCAGTCCCTCCGGCCTTCTGGAGGCGGACCGAGAGCACCTGTGCTTGCCCTTTCATCTCTGCTTTCAGGCGCCCGCGCTCAAATGCACACATTGATTTTCAGAGCCAAAGTACATGGAAATGCCATGTGTCTCCATCAGGTATAAGGGACATGCTCACTGACAGCTGTTTTATGTCTTTCCAAGGCTTTGCTCTGAAATGGACTGTTTGTAAAGGGCTTCCCTTCCCCCGCTCGCTGTCTCCAAAATGCAGTGATACACCACAGGCCTCCACATGGCTCCTCACCTGGTCTTCCCTCCCCTAGCCTGACCGTCTTGAAGCCGTTCACTGCAGGCAAAGTGACTTGTTTAAATGCAGATCCAACCTGGCCATGCCTTTGCTCTGTGGTTCCCAACTGCCTTGGGCAGGGGAAGGCGGGGTGGTCAGAGCCTGAGCTCCCCACTCGGAGTGTCTGACCTCACCCCTCCCTTCCATTCCAGCTGCTTCCCAGGGCATTCTCCCCCTCCCCCTCTACTGTCCAGCCAGTTTTTCCAACAAACATGTTTTTCCCCACTTGAGGGTTCTTGCACAAGCCGCCGTCTTTGTCTGGCATGCTGACCTCCCCTTCACCTCGAGTATCATCCTTTAGGGCTGCTGCCTGGAGCGCCCTCCCTGGTCCCTGGGATCGGGTCGGGTCCCCCTGTATTCACTCCTTTGCCTTTCCCTGCATAGTGCTCAGCTCCCTTTTGGTTTCTTGTTCACTGCCTGTGATCGGATCTGGGATGTGAGCTCCACCAGAACAAAAATGGTGCCTGGGGGTCCATCACCGGATGATGACCAGCTGTGAGACACTCCCACCTTGCAGAGGGCCTGCCGCCCTCAGGCTCCGAGTGTGAGCCCCTCACCCACCCTGCTATCCTGAGGGCTTCTTTGTGACCAATGACACTTCCTCATTAAAGTCCTTTTAGAAATCCACCAATATAGGTCTGTTTATTTTATACTCAGAAGTGACTTGCCTTTATTTTAAACTTCAGGGTTTGCCTTTGAAAGAAAGGGTTTGCTTATTTGAAGAAATAGCTTAGGTTCTAGAAATTTACTTCACATATTAAAAGTCTGAGTAAATTTACCGAGAATGTCTAAATATTCTCTTACTATTCAGAACTGTCAGAATGCCTAATTTTTGTTCCTTGACAGATCACAATTTTCCACACTGCCTATAGTTACTTTTAGAATCAGCTCTAAACCTTTTAAAATCCATTACAGTCCTAATTTTATTTAGCTATTTCCTGGAGGGAATTATAGGTAGTGAAAACCGAACACTCTCTAAGTCAATAAAGCTATTTAGAAATAAATGGGGTAGCCATTCTTCACAATTCTTTGCCTGCTTTTGTTATCATTTCAATCTGAACTAGGCATTTACAAGCTGCCGTCAGATAAAATTAAGCTGCAAATAACTGACATGACTATTTTTCCACCACCATTTTTACACTTTGAAGTAATTGAAAAGAAGGTTTTTGATACAAAGAGTCCTATGTTTAAAATATAGTTTTTCCCTCGGTGTTTTTTAAATTGTATTTCAAGAGCAACTCAGCATACCAGAGCTTTCAGTGCACAAAATTTGCACTGGAATGACCTGGAGACACACAGAGACACCCCTGGGAAGAGTCCCAGGACACCCGTTGGCACAGAAGCGTTCATGGAAGATTAGGAGAATCGTCACAAAGCTACTGGAGGCAAATGACTGCTAAAGCAGCGTTCGATGTTTCATTCCAGCAGCAGCACTAACAAAGCAGCTGGAAATACCAGGGACTGACCTCAAGTTGCTCCCAGAGAATAACCCCCTCTCCCCCAAGGGGAAGCCCTGCAGTGAGGACTTCGCGAGGGGGAAAAATGGTTTCAGACATTTTTTTTTCCCCTTATCGTACTTTCCAGGAATTATGTAACAATTCTTCTCTCGATAAACAAATTTGTCCCTGGGACAGGTTGGGTTTTCAGGAGGAATCCAGGACTGAAACCACGGCCTGGAAGCGGCAGCGTCTGTCCCTGGCGAGCAGACAGACGTGCGGGGAGGGCCCTGAGCTGCCCTCCGGGTGGGCAGCTCCACTGAGACTCAGAGTGGGGTTTGGATTCATTCTTTGTCATGAAGCGACGGCAGCTACAAGCTCCTGTCTGTGTCAGGGGCCGTTCTGATGTGAGTATGAGAAATGCAGTCCAAGTGGCCTGAGGGGCCAGGGAAATCACCGTGAGACTGAAGGGACAGCAGAGGACAGCTAAGCTGGGCTGGCTGAGAGGCAGAAGCCAGGGGGCCTTGCAGGAGGACGAGACCCACAGGCAGTCTCTCAGGATGCGCCTGCCAGAATGAGGCAGCTGACATGAGGTGATCAAGGACAAGGAGGGCTGAATCTGTCCCGCTACTCAGTTGCAAAGGGCCTCTGGGCCGGCACAGGCTTCCTATCCTCTGCAAGTCTAACAGGGGCTTTTGTGGTGATGCACAAGAGGCCTCTGGCCAGTGGCCTGAGGACAGGGCTTATCTGCAGTGGGGGGACCTGGGGTGCATATGCTTGGTCAGATGACAAGGGACACAGGTCAGAATGGGGAGATGGTATTGGTTCAGTTTGCCCTCAGCTGAGACCCATGGACTAATGCCTTCTGACACCCAAGACGGCACTGCTTTATGGCCCGAGAATAGAGCATCAGCTCTTCCCACTTCATGCACTGCCCAACGGAGGCCAGCCACAAGTCGTGAATGGCAGAGGATGTACAGGTTGCAACTGCAAGGGAGGAGCAGGGAAACAGTGACCTGGACACTAGAGGTGGGGAGTTAGGAGAGGACAGAGCCAAAAGCTTAGGGCTTAAAGCCAGACCATCTGGGCCGAGTTCTGGCTCTGCTACTTTCCAGTTTCGTGACCCCAGGCAACCTCTCAGCACCTGCTTATTCACTACAATAATGCATTAAAATGCCTAGCAAAGTGCCAGGCGCACAGAAAGCTCATGGTACATGGCAGCTCACGTAATCATTTTTATGGGCGAGAAGAGGCCATCCTTCACAATCTTAGAGCACCTGCTAAGGGAACCAGCGAACTGTGTTCGGTTACCCTCACCCTAATACCATCAACCTCATCCTTCAATTGATTAGGCTCTGACAAAGTGGGAATGGGCTTGGAAGTTATGCATATCAACATGCCCTCCATCTGTGGATCTGAGGAGGGGATGTGCCCGTCACCAAGTAGAAAAACATTGCAGTTTATAGCCAGCCATACAATGAGATGATAAAAGAATAAGAAAACATGCAAAAAGAATGCATAGGATGGAATTCAATCCAATAACATAGCTTAAGACTAAGCAAATGTGAGAGTTTTGCTCACCTACTAAAAGAAAAGGTCTCTCACACTGAGTCCAACTAAATTCTGTTTTCAAGGATCACTCATAATATAAATCAATTTAAAATATTAAAATCTAAAACATAATCAAAGATTTGTAAAATGAATGTAAAAGAAAAACAAAACATTTCACAGACTTAAATATTTCAAAGGAGTAAACGAAAATAAGAAATGTAATCAAGATCATTTTGTAGGGGACACTGTGAAATGAATTGACAATTTTATCAACTTCTATATACTAAATAATACAGGGTAAGGAGATTCCAACATATATTCCTGTCCTTAGACAAAGTTGTCAAAAATTAATATTTGAATATTATAATAATTATATGAGTAATTTGAGAAGTTACACCTTCTGTTTCCAGCACCCAGGAAACATTAGCAGACACTGATCTTATATTAACCCACGAGACAAATCTCAAACATTTTTAAAAACCTGAACAGCACATGTTACATATTCTAAGCCAATGTAAAAAGTTAGAGAAAACACTATGTTTTTAAAAACCAAAGCTGTTCATAGCAGTGTTGTGCATAATAGCCAAAATGTGGAACCTCCCATATGTCCATCAATTAATGAATGGATAAATAAAATGTGGTGTATCTGTACAATGGAATATTATTTGGCCATAAAAAGGAATGAAATACTGATCATGTTCCAAAGCACGTAAACATTTAAAACATGATGATGCTAAAGGAATAAAGCCAGTCATGAAAGACCACATACTGTAGATTTGATTTATATGAAATGTCCCAAATAAGCAAATCTGTGGAGACAGAAAGTAGACTGCAGGTTGCCAAGGGCTGAGGACAGTGAGTGAAGAGCGGGGTGATTTAAAAGAAGGGAGTGACGGCAAATGGACACGGTGCTTCTCTCTGAGGAGAGAAAAAAATGCCCTAAATTGTGTTGATGGTTGTACAACTCTGTGAAAATACTAAACATCATTGAATAGTACACTCTACATGGACAATATATGAATTATATCTCAGTAAGGCCACGTTAAAAAAACTACACCCTTGAAAATTAAAAAAAAGAACCCACTATTCTAAATAATACTAGGATAAAAGAAAACGTGAAACCATAATTACAGAACAATTAAAGAACATCAGTGAGAACACTATTCATTAAAACATGTAGGATATAGCAAAAGCAGCAATTAGTAGAAAATGTATACCCACTGTTTTCCAAACTAAAGTGGAAAAATAATATATATAAAAATGAACCAATAATTCAACTGAGTAATTAATAGAAAAAACAAAACAATTTAAGGGAAGCAGGAGAAACAAATTATAATACAAAAGTGGAAATTTCATCAAATTTAGGATGTCACCTATTATAGGACGCACTATTATCTTATGTATCATTAAGAAAATCTGCTGCCAATTAAGCAATGTCACAATGCTTTACCATCAACTGAAAGAGGCATCCCGACTTCAGAGGCGTTAAAACGTGGAGAGAAAACGCACAGGCTAGGCTAGCGGGATGCAGTGAATTAGAAAGCAGGAAGGCAATGTGGCTGATGAACAAATATAAGGTCTAATTCTCTAGAAAGACCAACTGACATACATCTAGCAAAGCAAATTAAAGAAAAAAGAAAAATGCAAACTATTAGGAATACAAAGCAAATTTACCCATATATAGTTTAAAATTCATGAGAATATCATATAAAACCCCCTATGGACAAAAAAAACTAAATGAGGAAAAAACTCTATGCTAATCATTTTTAAAACTTGGATCAAATGGACAATTTTCTACTAAAAATAAATTTTCTAAATTGGTTTAAAGAGGATTAGAATATCTAAATAAACAATGCTCATGAAAGAAATTTGGAAGTTGTCAAAAATGTATCTCAACAAATTGCACTACCTCCCTGAAAATATCAGAGGTCATTTCTATAAGACCTTAATTTCCCTTGCTATGAATACTATTTTAGACCATAAAAAGATGGAAATATTTTTTCATAAAATTAGCATAACCCTGAAACCCAAACTATAAGAAGCATTTTTCACTTAGCAAATTGGCGAAGATTTAAAAAAGAGAAAGGAAAAGAAAATTTTAAAAAGCACATGAAAATCCAAAGTATTTGCGCAAGTGGGAAAAATAGGTAATTTCATCCCCTTCCAATAAAAGTATTAAGCTGTTACCACCTCTATGGAGAGTATTTTAAAAATGTACATGAAAAGGCGTAACATTTTGACCCAATAATAGCAATTCTAGAAATTTATTGTACCATAATAATCATAACTATGTGCAGGAAGTTTTTGCAACAAAGATGTTCACTGCAAAATTTTAATAGCAGAAATACAGAAACAACTTAAATGTCAACATTAGAGAGCAGATTCAAGTTTGATGGGATTAAGTCATAGTATAGAAATGTAGGTAATAACACTAAATGTTCACAATAGAATAAGTATATATATTTTAAATGTACCCAAATGAATGAAAGATATGAAGCAAAAAAGGATTATCTCTAGGTGGGATAACAAATTATATTAACTTTATTCCCTTCTTAATTCTTTACAATAAGAGTGTATTACTTTCTAATCAGAAGAATCAATAATCGTTATTATAACTTTGTTGGTAAAAATCTTCTAAAATATGTTGATAATGCCCAGAGAACCAGAGCAGAGGAGTCTGGGCCTGAGTTCCCTCAGTCTGGGAGGCTGTGGACGAACAAGTCAGAGTCTCGTGACCCTTCTGGGCTGCAGGTTGGGCGGCTTGGGATTCACAGGTCCCTTGTGTGAGCAGCAGACTATCCCCTGTTTCAAGGCCCCCACCAAGGTTCCCGTCCTTGGGAAATATCAACAGCTTGTTTCAATCCAAGCAGCCAACCAATTAATTACCCTTTTTCCTTGGCCCATGCTGCTTCCTGGGAATTTCTCAGCTAGAAACTATAAAAACATCTTATTTGGCACTGAACACGTTCCTTAAAACATAATAAGTCAATTCAGACGCCTACCTAGATAGGGAATACTGGGCACCATCTTCAGGCTTCGGATATAGTCCCGAGTCCGCTTGTAGTTATCTTCTTTAGACATCAGATAATCCAGTTTCTCAAAGGTGGTCTTGTCTTTTCGATTCAAAAGCTGAGGTGAGAAGAACAGGCAGAGTATGAGGAACAAGACCAATAAGTCAAGAAGCTAAAGAGATGGGGTAACTGTGGGTGAATATTAAAGGGAAATGTCCAAAAGGCGTGTCTGTGGCATGCAAAGTCCTGAGCCCAACCAAAGGGTTGAAGAAGCAGTTTCAGCAGAGACGGAAAGTTGCACGGCCTCGGTGGGTCATTTTCCATAGAATCTCACCCTTGGAAGACATCCTCTGAGGCTACCCAGTCCCCTGCTCTAAATGAGGCCAGAATCCCCTGCACAGCACCTGCCTCCAGGATGTACAGACCCGTCAACAGCACGGAGCTCAGAGAGTAAAGCAGCTTGTACCATGTCCCAGAGTAATTCACAGCCACATCAGCCTCTTCACCTGAGTCCACAGCTATGCATTTGCTCCCCAACATCTCTGACACTCCTGAAGGCTGCAGGGAATTTCACACAATTCACCTGTGTGTGCTGTGCACCTGGCCAGGCCGTCTCTCCAGTCTCGGCTACCGCTCTGGATTCTTGGTTACGATATTTTAAACAAAAGAATCTGAGCTTTTTATCCAAATGCAGTCATCTAAGTGATGACTTAGTAGAGAAAATACAGGTGGAGCAGGTATTCACAGCCCAGAGGTCAGAGAGGCAAGATCCCTGATGACTGAGATTTCTGGTATGGAAAGGAGGGTTCCATGTGCAAAGGAGGGTTTTGGGAAGGAAGGCATAGAAACCTGAATGCTGCGGTCATCTTGCATGTCCCAGGCCAAGGCCCAGCGCCAGGAAATGGGAGTAAGCCTCCTTGAATAAAATGGCTTTGAGGAGAGGGGTCTACACTGGGAGAACAGGCTTAGCCTGGGGAAGAGCACCTGGAGGGGGGTCGCTCGGAGAGGACTGGCTTTGGCACAGCACGTGGCCCTCTGGGTGAGCTTCCAGGGCCCAGTGCCTCTGGGGGTTTAGATCAGTGGCCAAGCCTAGGAGTGGAAATGGAGCAGGACCTCAGTCCTGGAGCATCTTTGGTAAAGCCTGGTGCTCAGACCACAGTGGCCTGTGCAAGGGCCTGGGCCAGCAGAGCCACCACATTCGTCAGACTGAGATCGGCCAGTGTTCCACAGCCCCATCAAACAGCAGAGAGAAGTGGAAGAGCCAGGGGAGGCAGGCTTTTGTGCTGAAGTGACCCCTTTGGGTGACTTTAGTACAAATGCAGTGCAGTTCCCGAGACCTGGCTCTGCAAACCCCAGACAAGGGCCACATCTGCACCAGGGAGCCTGGGCTGCCCTGGGCTGCCCTGGGCAGGCCCTGCCCTGTTCCTTGATTCTCAGCCTCTGGAGCCACAGAGGATTCAGCTGTGTGACGGCCCAGCTGAGCTGTGACAGTTTAAGGGCTCTGAGGAGGAAAGGGAAAATAAGCTAAAAGGAAGGTCCCAGTGCTGAAGGAGTTGGAAAGTAAATAGCAAGCTTTTTTTTCCTATTGAGAAATTCAGGACATACCAGGGTGGGGATGCTACACAGATGCTAGGGACAACGGCTGCCTAACTGGCTTGCTAATTTGAGGCTGTTATTCATCACATTAACTAATAGACAGGAAATAACACCACCCCCATTTGCTGTTTGTAAAGCACCATAACATAACAACTCATCTGATCTTTACAGAGCCCAGTGACAAAAACGGAGCCAAGACTATTGCCTCTATTTCAGGTTCATGATCACTTGTCTGAGTATCCTTGGGGAACTCAATTCCCAGAGGACAGAGATGTCTATTACAACAACATGGTTAAGAAAATAAGAGACCAAGAACCCAGACAAATAAGTCAATTATGGGCGAGGGAAGTGTCAGGAAAGCCAAATAGAGACAGGCATTTGAAATGAACATTTAAGGATGAGAAATTCACTAAATGAACAATATATACCCAGACCAGAACGAGATACTCTAGTTATGAACTGCCTCACTGTAAAACTGAGCAGGCCCCTCACACCCCTGTCTGGGAGGCCACCTCTTTATTAACACAACACAGAACCCCACTGAGTTCTTTGGCAATCACACGTGTTCATCCAGCAGCCACACAAACCCCTGTGTTACCCTCATGCTCACTGCAACTGACCTGTGCTGGTGCCCAACGCTCACACCACGGGGTCTCTGGACCCCGCTGGGAAATTGCCCATGCCCCCTTCCACGTCAGGCCCATCCGCCTAGCTTGTCAAGCGCCTCTAAGCATGGCACCATGTTGTCGGCATCCTGACATAGGTATGACCGGGCCAATATGAGGTTAGAGCCCTGGGGGATGTGCCTGAAAATCGCTCCGCAGATTTGACCTCAAAATCAACAACTGGGGTTCTTCGGCAGCGTGGGCAACCAAAGGCGGTCACACCCACACGCCTCCTAAATTGAAAACCAAGGCCTTCCAGCTCACACCTCCTTCTGTGAGCCTTGCCTCTAAACAGACACTCCCTATCAATCCCCCACCCTACACACACTCACATACACGTTCCGCAGGGCTAGATCTGGTCCACTCCACTCACCTGCTCCATTCTGTGCCCACAGATGAAATTCAGGGTCGTGTCAGGTTTTTCAATAATAATACATAGGATGATAGACAACATAAGAACTCAGAACTCCCAATTCTGTATTTGAAAACTACTTAAGAACTTCCTCTAGCAAAATAAAGGAATAAAGCAAATATAGGGAGATACAGGATACAGGAAACAGAGGACTCAATGCAGAAGAGCAAGGGGAGTTTCTGGGATGACAGATGAACAGCAGGCCTGGAGGATGACTGGTTCACATCCCAGAGGAGATGTGTCCAGAGGAAGAGACGGCACCACAGAAAACCTAAAAGGACCACATATTTGTTGGGAAGAGATATCTTTATCATATATATAATTTAAAAATAAAATAATTTAAGTGCTTATATATAATATAGAAATCTAGTATAAATGTTTTATACAATATAAAATATATAATATTTAAAACATGTTAAACTATGAAATAGTATAAAATAATATAGTGTATAAAATGTAAAATATTTTTTATACATATATATGCACATACACTTGACCCTTGGACAATGCAGGCTTGAACATTACAGGTCAACAACTGCGTGGGTCAATTTTTAAAAATCTGTGTATAAGTCAGCCTGCACAATTCAAACCCGCACTGTTCCAGAGTTAGCTGTGTTTGGGGGGTGCCTGTGCGTGTAATGCCTAGTAGATAGATGGTAGCTGGAGTAAGAACTTTTTTTGTTTTATCATCATTCTCCTTATTTTCTTTTTTTCCCCATTCTCCCCTTCCCCCTCCCAGTGATAACCTTCCAAATGACCTCCATACCTAAGATTCTGTTCCTGTTCTGGTTGTTTGCTTAGTTTGTTTTTGTTTTTTAGATTCAGTTGTTGATAGTTGTGAGTTTGTTGTCATTTGTTGCTCATAGTTTTGATCTTCTCCTTCTTCTCCTCCTTCTTCTTCTTCTTCTTCTTCAATAAGTCCCTTTAACATTTCATGTAATAATGGCTTGGTGATGATGAATTACGTTAGCTTTACCTTTCCTAGGAGAGAGTCCCCAACAAGTTGGACCCAAAGAGGACCACAGCAAGACACATCATAATTAAAATGCCAAATGTTAAAGATAGAGAATCTTAAAAGCAGCAAGAGAAAAGCAGACTACAAAGGAGTTCCCATAAGACTGTCGGCTGATTTCTCAAAAGAAACTTTGTAGGCAAGAAAAGAGTGGCAAGAAGTATTCAAAGTAAGGAAAAGCAAGGACCTACAACCAAGACTACTCTATCCAGCAAAGCTATCATTTAGATTGGAAGGGCACATAAAGAATTTTTTAAGGGAATTAGAAATTCCAGGGAAACAAAAAGGTATTCAATAAAGGACATGTCATTAATAGTTTACTACTTGACTACAAAAAACCATATTTACACATTCCTAATAGTTAAAACACTGAATAATCATTTAACCAGTGATTTAACCACAGTAACATGAGTGTGTTTGAAGAATGAAGGACGCTGAAGAAAACTAAACCAACATCTATCATATAAAGAAGTCACCAAATCCTGTCTAAAGAAATTTTAGCTAAAGCACATTGGTGGGAATGTGGCAGAAACTACCAGCAGAACCAGCTCATTAACTGTTAAGTGGTGGCCTCTGGGGAATGAATGGGGCATCGAGAGATGAGAGTTGTTTCTCTCAGCCTTTCAGCACTTAGTGATTCTTAAAATTAATGTGCATGTATTACGCTGAAAAATTCTTTCAAGATTTAATTTTTTTAAATATAAAGTGTGTTTATTCAAAAAAAGTAACAGCATTTACTTATACATGTTTTAAAGTTTTGTTACAAGTGGCACCATAAACTAGAAACCTCATATGAAGTGAGGGTCGTTTAGATTTTAGAGTTTCCAGGAAGTTTCAGGAAGAAACCATTAGAAATATTGTATATACAAGAAAATAAATGTCTTGCCTACCTGAGTCAAACAGGTACTGAAAACATTCACGTGCAGGACAAGGGGTAAGGAAAATCAGACTGAGGAAACGTTCTCAGCTGCAACAAGCAACTCCGCTGGTCACGAGGGTTAGCAGTCTTGGGGACTGTGCGACGCTCTGCTGTACTGTCCCTCACGATGGTGATTTACCGTGGGGTCGCACCTGCCCCTCGCTCGGCTACCGACCCCCCAGGAGGGCAGTGGCCAGGCTGGCTGTGCTCACCCCACTGTCCCCTGCGTCTGCTATGGCTCCTGACACAGAGGAAACACTGCTGAATATTTGTTGCATAAGAGAATGACAAAACTAACAATGCTAGCTTAAAAATCCAACTCCATGGACAATTTTGAATGCTCAGAATAATTCTTGGATAAAGGGAGGGAAAGCTACAATTATGAACTATTTACAAACCACAAATGATAGAAACACTGTATGTTAAACTATATGATGAGGCCAAAACTGTACATGGTTTTAAACTCTTTTTTAATTAAACGACTAAGAATATAAATTACCTAAACACTCAATTCGAGAAGCTAGAAAAATGGGGGGCAGTAAGAAATCGATTAAGATAAGACTGGCAATTGGGATGTTAAAAAACTAAATACCAAACCTACAGAAATGATCATTAAACCCAAGAACTAATTTTTATAAAATATCAAAAGAACAGGTAAAACCTTGATAAATAAGGCAAAAAAGCAAAAATAGACAACATCAGGACTGAGAAAGGGACTTTAATCACATATGCAGAGTGAACTAAAATTACAAGGTAAAAATCAATATTTGCATATTGATTTTAAGTAACTTTCATGATGCCAAGTGTCAGCTGCAAGGGATAAATGGGACTCATAAAACATAGGGTCAAAAGCCAGAAAGACCACACATCTTGGTGAAATACCTGCTATGTGTTGCTTTTGGAAATTCCCCTCATCATATTCCAAGAACGTGTATGTGGCACTTGCATTTGACTAATAATGAATGTCTCCCCTCTTTCTGGTGAATAGTTCAAATCCGTCTCCATAGAGGAAAAAAGAAAAGTCCCTCCAAATCCCCTTTATGAGGACTTTGGTACCCTGTCCCACCGCCTTGAGAGAAGAACATTTCTTGATATGTGGAAATGCTTTTCAACAAAGAGCCTGCTGCTTCAAATATGTAAAACTGGCTCAAAATTCTACTTTAATTCCAGTGTCTACTGTTGGTATGGAAAGAATTTTCAGTGCTGTGGCTAATCTATGGACCAATGGATTCAACAGACGGCGTGTGGAATGAGTAAGGAATGAAACTAGGACACTGAAAAAAAGTAATTTTCACTTCTTTAGATAGAAATTATCAGATTCTGAAAAATAAGCTGCAAAGTCATAAAGCTAATGTAAAATATTAGGTGCAATGGAGAGTGCCATAAATAACATAAGAAACAATTGTGACTTTGCAGCTTAGTAGGTATCCTGGCTAGCTGCCTATTTTTGTCTTTGACTACGGTTGTTTTAAATTCTGTACAGATAGAAGTTAACTTGTAGAAAATGTTATAATGCAAATAATCCCGGTTTGTAGAAAGACAAATTCTGTGTCATGGAATGCCACCAATTATCACCCTGGGAATACTGACAAGTTTTGTGTTCATTTAAAAAATCATTTCAATATTCCTTACCTGACTCTAAGTACTCCAGGTTCTCTTTTGATACAGTTGTGATACCTTACTGGTTCTCTCACTAATTAATGAGTTAAATAAAATCTTTGAAAGTATTCATTTTATATTTGTATGAATCATGATTTTACATTTAAAAAATATCTTTTAACAGTTTATAGGCACATACATGTATGTACGCACATACATCCACATGCCTACATACTGAATTTATACTTCGTGCATGACAATTATCAGGTGTTTTCAATAAAAATTGCTAATTTTAAAAAATTCCACTCATGTCAACCCCAGAGGCCATTCCCACAAAGACCTGAGAGTAGAGCCAGGAGGATGAGATTGGCCCCGGGACAGAAGTTTGCCAAGAGCCCATCATGGGTTCCGAGCTGGTCTGGGCGGGTGAGGAGTCAAGCACCAAATGTGCATCCCCATCTGTACAAGCTGGCTGAGCAATGAACAGGGCTACCTAAGGCAAGGGAGGGTCAGAAACGCTGGAAGGGGGCCCTTAGAAGGAGAGAAAAACTCCATCTCGGGGCAAAGCACCTTCGGGAAGAGGCAGTCCCGGAAACGAGTCTTGGAGGACTTCAACCAGCAGAGATGGGGCCGGAGAGGACCCAGAGGCCAAAGACTGCCCAAGCAGTGGCCTGGAGGTAGGAGCTCAGCGGTGCTCCAGAGCACAGCAGTGGAGCAGACACGTAGGCAAGTGTTGCTTTGGACAAGACTGGAAAGGTAAGAGAGAGATGGAAATTCATCATTTGGCAAAGTATGTTTTCGAGGTGGCCATTTGGATACCGTGGACATGTGATAACCATTTTGACTGCTTATTCTACTTTTCCGGATATGTCAGCTCAACTTGCAAATCGGGTGCCAGTCACAAGCAGCTAAGCACGAACAGCAAACACTAATCAAAGCGGGAAGAAGGAGCCAACTGCAGCCATGCAGGAACAGGAAATTCCCCTGGCCAACTCAGCGTCTCTTCTGCACACGACTGGAGGCAATGGGTGGCTACGTTACTGGTAGCAGCAGCTGCTCTACTGGCCACAGCTGAAAGGTTTATAGTTTGTTTTTCAGGATCAGGAAGTAGGTGTGAAATAGGTATGAAACCTTTTGGCATCTGCTGCCATTGTCAAAATGCCTCTACTATGTCCTCTGACTCTGCACGATGCTCAGTGACTGTAAGCTGCCATCCAACGTCACATTTCCCAGCACAACTTTCTCTCAAAACACCCATCGTGACACGCCGACCCTCTCTTTCATCCAAGCTCAGTATCTTCCCTTACTCTACGGGATCACTGCAGTCCAGTGTTAGAAGTCCAAATGATTATTAAAAATTGGCTGACAAAATATTACTAATACGAAACTGGAGGTAATGAAGTTCAAATGATGGGTTAAAAAAAGCAGCCTCAAAGGGGCCATTCAGAACACCCTGCTTTGGAGGAGTGGTGAGCGCAGGCTTCCCAACAAAGCAGAGGCTGGGGGAGACTAAAGCTGTCTTTAATCCGGGAAGTGGAAACATCGCAGCTCTGTTTTGGGGCGAGCACTCCAGCAGCGGTGCGAGGAAGGACTGGAGACAGAATACCGGAAGCGAGGAGACCAGCTGGAAGATGACAATGACATCAGGTCATAAACAAAAGGGCCTGGCTCATGGGGATGGCAGCCTCTGCCAGCACAGTTGAGAACAGTCAGGAAGAGTTGAAACTAGTAACAGTAACAACAGCAGCGAAGCAGCAGCTAATACTTCCCCAGACCTTACTGCGTGGCGGGCGTCATTCTAAATGCTTTTCCTATCTTTCCTCCTTTAATCCTTACCAGGAGAGGCAGGTCCACAGCTGAGTCAAGAGGCTTGTTTCAAGGGTCCACACCCTTAATCTTCATGGGACACTGCCCCTTATTTCCTGGCCTGGGATCCCCACACCAATTCAGGAATTCAGGTCAGGTGGTACTCAGACCTCACAGCAGCCAGTCGAGATACAGGCCAGAGTGACAGTCTTCCAATGGTGACTTATTTTGTTCATGCTCCCTTGGGGAGCCCCCCAGGATGAACAGAAGTTTGCTGATGGGGTGACACTGAGGGCTGGCTGATTCCTGTGGGCAGCTGACTTCCAACCTGCTAAGTTCATGCGGTCTGCAGCCTGGACTGCCCCCTCCCCCTGCACACACAGCAGAACCCTAGCCACAACCACCTCCCATCCCCCGCCCCAGCGAAGGCCTTAGCAGCTTCACTGAACTTTGCTCGCTGCACTGCCTCGGACAGCGTTCTTTATTTCTAGCACATAGTGACTTCCCTTTCTTAGCTTCTGGCTCAGCTTCACTCCTCAGTTTTTAACTTGGTTGTATTCGATCCAGCATTTGTCTGTGTTTCTGTGTTTGGAGCAAACAGTCGGGAGGAAGGGGCCTTTCCTCATCAGCTCAGTCTGCCATATTGCCTCAAAGTCCCAAACACAGTCTGCTGAGAGAGGCTTCTGGCACTCGCTGTCACTTCCTGGAAACCCAAGTTGGATTTCAGACATGCCAAGTCGTGAGCTGCAGAAGGAACATGTGAGCAGAGGGCTCTGCGGGGCAGGCGTGGGAACGCGGGTCTAGGGCTCCGGAAGGAGGCCGGGGTGGCTGAGAGCTGAGGAGGCGGCCCCCACTGGGGCACGGAGGTGCTGGCTGAAGCTCTCCAAGCTGGTGACATCCCCCAGGGATGGGAAATGCATTGGGGAGGGTGGGAGCCGGGGTCAGAGCCTCCAAAACACTTTTAAGCCCAGTGGGCAGGAGGAACAAAAGCAGTCAGGGAGGGGCCGGCCAACAGACGGCAGAAAGGGCACCAAGTCAAGTGAAAGAGATTTTTCAAGAAGAGGGTGATGAACAGTGTCCAATGTTGTGACGATGTCAAGGAACACGAGGGTGGCAACGTCAGCAGAATTCATGATTGGGAATTTCTGAGGAATGTCTGGGGAGCGAGCAACTGGAGGGTGCAAATGTTGGTTTCCTCTGCCTTCCATCTCCTCACCCCTCACCCAAGGCTCAGGAAAACCTGAACAGGCAGCCCATGCCTGTCACTGCCTTCTCAACGTCATCGACGGGGCTTACTGGGACACCTCCTGGATGGAAGACTTTAAAATCCAAAATAAAAACACATCTGCCTTCTTCAGACATTTGCAAAGTAGCCATTCTCGGAACTGCAGCTCGATGGCCCTGTGCCTCCAGATGTCTGGGAGAGCCCCCTTCTCAGAAAGCTCCCCTTCCAGGTCACCAGCCTGTAGGCCAGGCCTCCTGACCCATCGGCTGAGATGTCCTCCCAGCCAGAAACTTCAGTTTTCACTTTGCTGTTGCAGATGAGTCAAAATCTCTGGACCAATTCAGTAGGAAAGAGTGAATCACAATAGGAATGTGCACAGAGCAAGCTGTGCATGTGTCTGCGTGCATATGTGTGCGCGTGGGTGTGCATGCATGAGTCTGTATGATGTGTGGCACATGGCTGTAATTACTATGAGTGACTCACCCCTTCTCCAGGAATTCCATACCCCCAGGTCACTCATGAATAAGTCAGCCTTCTCTCAGAACCAGGTTACACCATTTTCCCAGTTGCTCAGACGCAAACCCTAGGAATCATCCTTCCCTTCCTTTCTTTCCCTCATCTCCAACATCCCATCCATCGCAAATCCTGCCCACTCTGTCTTCAGATGCCTCCCCTGTCAGCACACTTTCCTCCGCGTCCACTGCCACTTCCTCCCTCGCAGCCAGCACCGCCTCTCTCCTGGGTTCGGCCCTAACCTCCTAACCAGGTCTCATTTCCCCTGTTGGCCCCTTCCAGAATCCCGCACTCAATTTGTTTTCCACACAGTAGCAACAGTAATTAAAAAAAACAACAACAAAACCAGCTGTAAAGCAGATCACATCAGTTTCCTGGTTAAACCCCTTTCCTACTCTTAGAGTACAACTTAAGCCCCTCCCCCAGGCCACAGGCCCCTCATAACCGGTCCCACTTCCCATCCACAGCGTCTTGTGCCCACCTCCTCCTGGTCCAATGTGCTCCTGCCCCACCGGCCTCTGCGTTTCTTCCCACTGTGGGACCTGGCACTGGCTGCGCCCTTGCCTGGAATGCTAGCACCTTGATCTTAGCACAGCTGGCTCCTTTTGTTACTCAGGGGTCAGACAGGCCTTCCCCAAACACCCACTCATTTCTATCACATCCTCCTGGTGTAGTATTCGGCCTCATTTTGTTCCCATCTGACAGTCCTTTGTTCATTACTTCATGCATTCAACAAACATCGATTACTTCTTGTGCCATCCAGACTCGGCATATGTTTATTCTCCCTCAATCACATGTTTGTCTCCTCTGAATAACATTAAAAAGCTCATGAAGACAGGGGCCTTGAGCAGAGCCTTAGGGCCTGGCATGGAAGGGGAATTCAATAAATATTTGATTCACGGAATGAATACATACACATGGTAATGTGTATATTCAGGAAATCAGAATTGGCTGATACAACATCTAAGGTCTCGTGGCTTTGGGACAGCCAATATTCCAAAGTGGCCCTAGTGCCAGGATATATCAGGTCCTGCCTATGTTTTCCCAGGCCAGCAGAAGGTGACTGCCACCCTGCCTGTGCATCTAGCCAGAGTTTACTAGGGGCCTACCATGTGTAGGCCCATGCTTGGTGTCAAGTCTTGGCTCTGTCCCAGCTCACTCAGTTGCTGGTATTCAGCAGCCAGCCAGACACCAGCCAACAAGCCGTCCTGTCCTACAGCTAATGACCAAGTGGCCCGAATTGGGGGTCACCCGGGGTGCAACCAAGTGGCGGCTCTCCTCCCACACCTGTAACTCACTTCTGTCCAAGTTTCTGAGATGCCCAGGGTTTTGGGGAAGCCCAGGGAGCCAGTCCTGCCCTGTCCCCAGGGCAGTGCACCAGCCTCACTCCTCCAGCCCCACCTCCCAAGCAGCGTGTGCCCACTTCTTCATGCCCTATGCCCGGCCTGATCCCAACAGCAGCTTCCGTCATTGACAAGCCACCTGGCAAACTGGCCAAGAGCATGAGCTATGGGGTCCAGCCAGGCAAGGCTGCATCACATTGGCTCTGGCACCCACTAGCTCTGTGATCTTGGACAGGTCGCTGTACCTCCTGGAGCCTCAGTTTCCTTCTCTGATGGACGACGACCGCAAAGGCAAGAGCCGTGCCCCAGTGTTCCTCTCCTCCCTGCTGTGGGCCCGTGAGGTCTCACCAGTACCAGATCAGAAGACATGCAGGAAGAGCTCTTTTTTGGCAATATTTCTAGAGCTAATCTCATTACCAGTCATCAATAGCAAGAGAAGCATTCAATTTAGCACAATAAACATATACAATTCAAGCAACAAGTGTATACTCAGCTGGACACCAGGATACAGGGAAAAATCAGACCTCATGGTGAAGACAGGCAGGCAGAAGCAGGGGCAGACCTATAAACAAAACTACAGAGCAGGTGTGCTGTGTGCTGGGTAAGGACAGGTGTGGAGAGAGCGTCTAGGGTACGGAGCGGCCCTCAGTTCCCCTGGGCTGGGGCGATTAGGATGAAGGGAAAAGATGATGTGTTTGGCACCCCCATCATTTCCCAAATGCTCTGTGCAAACCAGTGTCCTCGCACTAGCAGGACAGGTGGGTGGGAGGCAGCCTGCAAGACCCCCTATCGCCCCTTACCAACTATAAACCTAGAGGGGTCATTAGGAGTCACAATATCATTGATAATAAGGTCTATGCACCATGAGAGTCCTAATTATTCCTCTGGGCCCACACATAGTTCCCAGCAGTCCAAGAAATAATAACAGCATCTAAATGATGGAAAATTCATCTGAAAAAGAATCTCCAAGCAGCTTTTGAAAAAAGCCTCACAGCTCAGATAGAGTCGGGGAATCACAGGGCTGGCGGCAGCTGCAGAGGCCAGCGGCTCCCAAACTTGCTTTCAACCTCCAAAGTCATTGCTCAACTGAAATTCACCCAGAAGCCCAGTGCGTAGAGCTGATATGAACAGAGCTGCTCTGGTGGAAAGAGCACCCAAGCCGTCTGCCTGGCACCCTCCCTCTTCTCCCCCGGCCCCTGGTGGCCCCCGGAGCAGCTCTGAAGAACCCCGAGGGCTCCAAGAGCACTGATGGAAAACCGCTCATCTGGGCCGACCTCTCTGAGCAGACGTGGGAAACAAGCCCCGCAGGAGTCACGCTCTGATCTGCATCTGAATGCAAACCAGTTTTGTGAGTCCACGCTAACACTTCTCACTCAACTTTGCTTGAGCTAGATCCATGGAAAATTGCACTTTAAAGAAACAAGGCTCAAACCTGATCACCTACAGCATAATCCCTAAGAAATTTAAAAGCTCCTGAACGAGCCAAGTATGAAACAGAGCCCAGCCCCACAGACTGGCAGAGAGAAGTTGGGAAATGAGTTGCAGAAGCACAGCTGACAATTCCATATAGTTTCCTTCAGTTCCGTGGGACATAAACAGGTCTTGAAAGGCTCGGGCTGTGTGGCTGTGAGAGACCCTGGACCGGGCGGCCAGGAGGTGAACGCTAACGAGCTATGGAAAGAGCAATCACTTTCCCGTGTCGGCCCCGTGCCAGGCTAAGGGGGATAAAGAGGTCTGAGATAGTTTTCAAGTATTTTTACAGCAGAAAAACTTTCCTACAGACTCAATTATATAACTATCAGACTCCACCTCTGGGCTGAAATTACCCATGGCCTTCAGAAAAAAAAAAAATCCTTTTTCCTTACACGAGGGTCACAGGTTTCTCCAGAGAAACTCCTAGCTGTATGGCCAGCAACCGACAGCAGCTGCAGACCATCAGCCCAGAGACCTTCCCAGGGCAGCCTGGGGACTGCCAGGGAGGGGTGCCAGCCAAGCGGAGGGCAGGAGTCACGTCGCTGGCCCAGCCGTCGCACAGGATGACACAGGGGGCGGGAAGGTCCGCTCTGGGGGGCTCCAAACCCATCCACATCAGTGCCCTTACAACTTCCTCATCCCAAAACGGGCCAAGGGCACCGAAGGAGAGAGGAACATGTTGTTAACCCACAGTGGCCCTCTGTTGTTTGCACAGGGCAGACGTCTGAGAGAGCCTTCTGGGGCTGAAGGAATGAATAGCTTCACCGACAAAATGACAGCCACAATCAAAGGCACAGACTTAGGAAGGTTCACTTACAGCCCAGGTTTTTGTCAGCCTGAAGATGGGCGCACTTTGTAATGCTGACACCACAGACATGAGAGAATGAAGGTTGTTGAGTTCTAGAAGTTTCTGAAAAAAGATATGGAATAGATTATTTTGCTGCTATAAACAACAGAACAAAAACACGTTCAAGCATTACCAAATGTCATACTTATGAAACTCAATTACACTTAAAGTATCTCATGTAGAAAATATAGTTCTAGGAAGTTCACAGAAACCATATGCTCTTTTTCCTTCAAATTGTCAAAAGGTGAGTCTGCATCTACAACATTTGCGAAATTTCATAAGCTGACTAGTCTGGTTGCTGGACAGAAATGTGGCTCATAATAAGGTTTGATAATGTCCTCTATGTTCTTGTTTCCGGCAAATCTGAACTGTCCCGACAGGCTTTTGTAAACTGAAACCGCAGCTGCACCGACAATATCAGCGACAATATCAGTGCGGGTCTTCTGTGATTACCTTACAGCCGGAACGAGAAGGCGGAGGAAAGATGTTATCCGTCTCTGCATAATCCCCCTCAGCTGGGAGGACAGAGCTCTGGCTTCCCAACCACTTGACCATGCTCCTTCGAACCAGACCCCGAATTAGCGAGAACATTTGGATTCAATTCAGTCTCAGACAAGTTCCTTGCCATGGAGGGCAACAGAAGGAGACAGAGTCGAGGGTAAGAGCATAAAAATGTAAATGCTCTATCCTTGCTTTTACGCCGAGGGGAACCTGCTAACAGGACTGAGGTCCATTTTTCATTCTTGGGAGGCAGTGACGTTTGGGTTAGTAAGCAGGCTCCACGGAACTGAGAACTGGTTCCAGTCCCAGCTCCCGTACTTGTGTGTCCTTTGGCACAGGCCACTGCTTCTGAGCGCCACTTCCGAGCCTTGGCATCCTCATACTCACAACGAGGAAGGTAGCCGCGGCCCCTCTGCTACCTGGCACAGCTCCCGTAAACTGCCTAGACCTGTGCCTGACGCCAGGGCGGGCACTCAAGGTGATGTGGGTTGCTCACTCTTTGTTGGGAAGACTTGTCCCCCCGCACGTTCCCATCACTCATCTTGGGTATTTCTAAGCTCAGATGCTACTTCCTCTACTCTGTTTTTCCTGACCTCGTTCCCAAGTCCAGGCCGGCTGGGGACTCCCCTGCCAATCTGCTCCCACAACGGTCTGTGCATCTCCTTGGCACCCTGGACCATGCTTGCTTTCACTTGCCTACTGTGTGCTGTATTAGGCCCTCAATGGCAGACACGACTTTATCCCTGCCCTCAGGGAACGCACAGTAAGGCCTAGCAAACTGAACAAATAAAAGAAAAGCCCTTATGCTTAGTCTTCATGGCTCTGTTCCTATTTGGACATTTCTCCCTTACCACACAGTTCATACTTCATTTCACACATCTTGTAGCATTCTCTAATTGTTTCCTGTCGTGCAATAACAGATTTCTCTGCATGAACTGAATTTTATCCCATGTATCTGAATTGCTACACCTGTCACAGAATTTCTTTAGAGCTGAAGGTCCTAACCCACCCATTTTGTTGAATGGATGGCAAACGAAGGCCCAGAAAAAGGAGGGGCTTATACAAGAACATTCCAGGGCACAGTGCAGCATGGTGATCCACCATTAAAAGATGGCAGAGGCTAAAAGGGATCATTTTAGCTCCCCTGGGTGGAGACCATACACTCATTTCCAAACTGAAAGCACCAGGTAGACTGTAACCTAATCCCACTTTCTCATGTGGTCCAGCACAAACTCACTAACACCAACAAGTATTATTAAGCCCAGCCTGGTCCACATACATCAGAACACACAGGACATAAAAGTGTCTGTTGCCTGGAATGTATGTACTTTATAGATGGACGCCCTTAGCCATCCCATCGGCGGCAGGCAGGAGAGAAGCCCCCCTGAAAGCAGGGAGGCGCCCCCTGATTCTCTGGGGGGGGCCCTGGGCTACGGACACTCACCTCTGTAGGCCTCCCTTTCATCATTTGGAAACGGGATGATAATAATGTGAGCATCGAATGCAATCACTTTGGCAAGGCGCCTGCTACTGGGCCTGGTCATGGGGGCCTCCGTGAGGGCTAGCTGGCCTAGGGGCTGAGCAGGAAGACAGCGTGCGCACTCGACACAAGGCGTGAGCCAGAGCGAGCCGTGCTCTGCCGCGAGCCAGGCGCACCTGGTAGTGGGGAGCAGTGTAAGGGAGGAGTTGGCCGTGTGACTGGTGAGAGTGGTCCAGAAAGGCCCCTGGGGCCACAGCCTGGGCTGGCCAAGGTGAGGGAAGAGGAGGCCGAAGGTGGGATGCAGACGTGAGGCTGGTACCCAACAACTGATGAAGACAGAACTCATCAGGCCCAGGGGCAGGGGCTGGGAGGGGGGGCCACAGGGTCATCCGGCCCAGGTCTTAAGCTCAGAATGGGAGAGGTGAGCTTCACTGACTGGGGACAAAGTTGCGCAGGATGTGATGGCACCACAAACATCAATGCTACCTCAAACCCATCAGCCCCAGCACTCGCCAAATCTGAAGTGGGAGGGTGAACAGCTACCCCTGGGGCCTCATGGAGGGTGTGAAAGGCGAAGCGGAACAGCTGGCCGCCAAAACGCGGGGCGGAGAGGCTTGCTGCCAGGGCACACGTGGGGGCTGCGGGCCCGCGCGGGCAGCCAGGCCGCTCTCACAGCTGCCTGCGTCTGCGCCAGTCAGGCCACAGCCCCCTGTTTGAACCCTGCCCAGCAGGCCCAGAGCAAAGCTGCTCCCAAATGATGGAGGAAACACATTTTTGGGACAAAGAAAGGAAAGGAGGGGGAGGAAAAAAACCAGCTTACCTTGGCTATTTTCACAAAATGGCTCAGGATTTCTGCCCTTATTTTTAAAGTCTGTGCTGTTAGAATTTCTCTTACGACCCAAAAACTGACCTGTGGAGTCAAATACACAGACACAGACAGACACAGACACACACCAAAGAAGCTATTAAGTGCCAGGCCACCGATGTCACCCTTCCCCACCACTTAATGGGATTTCCAAGAGGCTAGGAGGCTGGGAGAGCACAGCCGAGGGTTGTGCGAGATTGAAGGCCCCTTTATGACACCAGCTCAGCCAACGTGTCCCCTGTTCCCATCACCACCTCCCCAACGCACACAGTGGGGCTGTGAGAAATGAGTGCTTTCATCGTCCTCCCAGGGAGTCACTGGGCCGCCCCGACATGTGAGTCTCTCTCAAAGCACTGCAGGGAATTTTGAGATGAATCAGACAGGACTCCTACTCAGAAGGATTCCAGCTATGGGAAGACCATAGGTGGGTGGATAGGTGGATGGACAATGGACAGGTGGAGAGTGGCCAGAGGGATATGCGTACTGGCAGTACCACCCACGATATCCATCTCCCCAGCCAGACGTAAGACAAGAAGAATTTACCAATATTTGTGCAATGTTAACAAGTTTAATCTTCTAGGATAGGGTCACCCAAACACTAATT
Organism: Pteronotus mesoamericanus; assembly: GCF_021234165.1. NCBI lineage: Eukaryota > Metazoa > Chordata > Mammalia > Chiroptera > Mormoopidae > Pteronotus > Pteronotus mesoamericanus. The sequence goes on from NW_026555258.1 coordinate 6,852,515, forward strand.
TAAATGTAATTATTTCAAAGTTCCATAAAGGAAGGCAGGTTAAGGATATTCTAGAGTTAACAAAGCTCGTTTACTGCTGCAACAAAATGTATTCTTGCTACTCAAGTGCTGTCATTTTTCAATGAGAAAACAAGGAAAACGTAACCAAGAGTCAAAACTTCGCTTTTCCCATGAATCAGGAATATTATAGAGAAGTTTTCTCTACATAATTATCTGTGGTTGCCTCCAGGATAGGCCCCGGTTTCCATAGAATCATTTTTTCCAAGGAACTGCCTAAAATTAAGTTCAGACTCAAATGTTTAATAGGTAGTTATGGGAGAAAGGTATTCTGGATACAGTGATATGACCATAAACCATATATTTTAATACATGTACCTTTTTATGCCACATAAGCTCAAGTGTGATCATTTATGTGTACTGTATAATTTAATAGGTTCCTGCATGCCAAAAAGTCACACATATTAAAGGCATAATTGTGGAACATGGCAGAGCTGACTCTGATCTATAGCATGCGGTATGAGGAGGCACCGTGGGTCAGTTCCATCCAGCGGACTTGCGCGAGGCCCTCACTGTGCGCAGGCTGCAGGCGCTGCTGAGTCCAGACCCCAACGGTGCTTGCCCGACAGGAAGGTGACCGAAGGGAGGAGGCGGGACCCTCGAGAAATCACTGTATTAAAAAGCAGCCAGTGATCATGGTCTGCCCTGGAGTATGCGGGAGGCGATGACAGAGGCAGGTTTCTTGGAGGAGGCAGGCCTTGGGGGATGGGTAGGCTTTGAACAGGTAAAGGCAGCACTGGGGTGTGGCTGTAAACACTAAGACCAGGGAGACTGAAGAGGCTGGCAGGGCTGCTGTGGCAGGGGCTCTGTGGGCTGGGGGTAGTGAGGGAGGTTAAAAAGGGCCGTGAAAGCCCAGTTGTGGGCGTCTGGAGCAACGAAGTCATAAGAAGATCATTCACATGGGGAGAGTCCCAGAGGCTTCTGAGCAGAAGAATGACAGGCTAGATCCCTTGTAGGGACACGCAGCGGGGAGCTGGTGCAAGGGTCCACAGGAGAGAAGGGAGGCCTGAACTAGGGCCATGCTGAAGCAGATGGAGAGAAGGGGCAGATAAGAAAGACACTGCAAAGGTAGGATGAGCAGTTTTAAATATTTTAAATTCTCTTTTCTAACTAAAATCTAAGAGAAGCTTAATGCAGAAAACAAGAGAAAGAGATAAGCACAAAAGACAAATCACGTGCAACTTCATTTGCACATACAGACCACTGTGATAAACATTGTGGGATGTGTTCTTCTAGTCTTTTTTCCATATGAAGAGCTTACATTTCTATTTTTCAACTAAACTGGTACATATTAATCATACTGTCACAAGAATTTTTATGAGTGAATAAATATTCTTCTAGTATATAATTTTTAGCAGCTGCTAAGTATTTCATCTTAGGGATATATAACCATTAAGTAACCCCCTATTGTTGGGTTGCTATTTATTTTGTTGCTGTAGTGAAAATATTTATACATGTATCTTTACAGTTTTAATTAAGGTTTTAGAATAAATTCCTGTAAGACAGAGTAAATAAGAGTATGTGTACCCTTTTTTCAAAAGTATATATAAAAAACTTGGCCTCTAAAAGGTCTATTTGTTTATCTATCATCAAGTTTGAGCAGATCCATGTTCCCACACATGGGCAAATATACCAGCTATTACAACTCCTTTCTTCTTTACTAAACTCAGGCATAAGAAAATGTCTCACTGTTTCTATTTTGCATTTCTTTCATGACTACTCAGTTAACTTTTTTTGCACTTTTTTCAGGGTTTTTTTTTTTTTTTTGGTTACAAATATTTATAGGCCACTTATACTATTTGCCTTGCGAATTACCTGCTCAGGTCCTTCACCCATCTTTCTATTGGGACATCTGCCCTCTTACTATTGATTAGTAAATGGCCTCTGTATATTAAAGAAAATACATTAACCCTTTGTGAGTCATATATTGTACCAAAAGTGTGGAGAGGTTGGTACTTTTATACGCTGTTTTGGGAAATATAAGTTCACAGGAACATTTTGAAGAACAATGAATATATCTTTCAAGATGATAAGGTTATATTCTCCCTAGAATATTTACCTTATGAATATATAAAAATTTAGAGGGATAGATGTACAAAGATTCATGAAGTACTATTTATAAAGCAAAAGAAGAGAAAAAACAAAATGTCCATCAATAAGGAACTGGTTACATAAATAATACTTTAACCTCAAACTTTTCAAGGAAGTCAATAGACAGGAAAGTGGGCAACTGTGCTCCACCTTCTAGAAGGCAAAATATCTACATAAATTATTTGGAATTCTTCTGCATAGAAGGTTTGCCTTGTCTCCTCCATTCATTTATTCAATCACTTATATCAGAAGGGACTCACATATACTTATTTTATACTTTGAGTTATAATCCAATACCACGTTATTTATTTTGTTGCTCAAGTTGTTCCAGCTTTGGCCACTGAGACTCTTTCAGTTGGTTCCCTTGTCCCTTCCCTTTGACATAGCCCCAGCACTGTTTTGGTTTGTTGGCTTGTTTGAGCATTTCCTTAACTTTCTGGCACTATAAGATGTACAGGCTCATCTTACATTTCTTGCCCCAGTCCTAAACTTGCCTGGGTTCCTTTTAGTAATCAATAGCATTAGAAACCAAATACCTAACTGTACAATTACTGGGTTGTATCTGTACAGTTTTGCATTCCCACCAGCAATGAATGAGAGTTTGCGTTGTTGTAGGAATTTGTTAGTAACTGGTACTTTATCAGGGTTTTTTTTTTTTCCTGTATTTTTAGCCATTTTAATAGGTATGTAGTGTTTTGCATTTTCCCAATGACAAATGATGTTGAGCATCTTTTCACTTTTATTTGTCATCTGCACATTTTCTTCGGTGAAGTGTCCAGATCTTTTGCCCATTTTTTAATTGGGTTGTTTCTTATTGTTGAATTTTTGGAGTATATTTTGGATACGAGGCTTTTATCAGATATGTGTTTTGCAAATAGTGTTCCCAGTCTATGCTTAGTCTCTTTAGTCTCTTAGCAGTGTCTTTTGCAGAGTGGAAAATTTTAATTTTAATGAAGTCCAACTTTTCAAGTTTTTCTTTCATGGGTTGTACCTATGGTATTATATCTAATAACCTATCACCAAAGATCACATAGATTTTCTTCTATGTTTTTTCCTAGAAGTTTTATAGTTTTGACTTTTACATTTAGGTCTATGATCCATTTTGAGTTAATTTTTATGAAAGGTCTAGAGTCTGTGTCTAGGCTAATATTTTTTATATGTGCAAAAAATTCCAATTAATTATTCCAGCATCACTTGTTGAGAAATCACCCTTTCTCCATTCAAGGTCCTCATGCATTTGTCAAAGACCAGGTAACTAGCTCTAACTGGCAATGGCTCAGCGGGTTGGGTGTCATCCCGCAAAATGAGAGGTCACTGGTTCCATTCCTGGTCAGGGCACATGCCTGGGTTGTGGGACAGGTCCCTGACTGGGGGCATGAGAGAGGCAACCAATGGATGTTTCTCTCACACATGGATGTTTCTCTCCCTCTTTCTCCCTCCTTTTCTCTCTCTAAAATAAATAAAACCTTTTAAAAAAGACGACGTGACTATGTTTGTGTGGGTTTATTCTGTTCCATTGTTCTAGATGTCTAGTCTTTGGTCAATACCATGCTTCTTGATTACTATAGCTTCATTGTCAGTCTTGAGATCAGGTAGAGTGAGTCCTCTGACTTTGTTCTTTTTCAGTATTGTTTTGGTAATTCTATGTCTTTAGCTTATCCATATAAACTTTCAAATCAGTTTATTGATATTTATAAAATAGCTTTCTGAGATTAACTGATATCTTAATAATGAATCTTCTAATCCCTGAAGATAGAATATAACTCTATGAATTTCCATCTACTTTGAGTTTTTGCATCTGTATTTTATAGTTTTCTGCATATAGAACCTCTACATACTTGTTAGTTTTACACCTAGATACTCCTTTGTGTGTGTGTGCGCATGTTATTGAAAATTGTTTTTAAATTTATGATTCCAATTCTTCATTGCTGGTATAGGAAAGCTTTTGTATATTGATCTTGTAAACTGCAACCTTGGTATACTATACTCACTTATTAGTTCCATGAGTTTATTTTTAAATAGATTTGAGATTTTCTACATAGACAGTCATGCCATCTGTACATAAAGACAGTTTTATTTCTTTCTTTTCAATCTGTATATCTTTTGTTTCTTGTCTTATTGCATTGGTCAGGACTTCCAATATAACGTTGAATGGAAGTGGTAACAGAGCATATCTTTGCCTTGTTCCCACTCTTCGGGGGAGAACACCTAGTGTCTCATCATTCAGTGTAACATTGGCTACAAAATTTTTGTAGATTGAAAATTTTATTAAGTTGAAAAGTTCCCCTAGATTCCTAATTTGCTGAGATTTTCTTTTTGTCATGAAGGGGTATCGAATTTTGTCAATATTTTTTTGAATCAATTGGTATAAATATATGACTACTTCTTTCGCCTACAAATACAATGGATTACATTAGCTGATTTTCAACTGTTGAACCAGTTATGCATACCTGGAATAAACACCACTTGGTCATAGTGCTAATAAGCTTTTAAAACACACAAGCTATTATTATCCCTATTATTGTTCCAGTGGTATAATTAGATAGTTTTGTCCCTGAAGACTAAGATTTCCCCTGGGAAATTTCACAACAGTATTATAGATGAATAAAGCAGAATAGCTATGAACACAAAGAATTTCAATCAACCAGAAAGAAAATAATCAAAGCATAAAATAAAGAAAAAATCAGGTTAAAAAAATTGTCTTTTCCTATGAGAAATCTATTTTGCCATAAATTTCTCCTAAGTCCATTCACATTTTCCTTAGAAACCTGGAGTTAGAAACCTGGGGGACTTCAAAGCCCCACCCTACTCCTCAGCCCCTCCCCACAGTGATGTTTTACAGTCACTGTGGTAAAGCCCTGCCTGGTCTCTGCCTCAGCTTTCACAGGAAGGGAGCTACCTCGTATTAGGGTGAAGCAACTGCCTCCCCACTCCTACCCCCTGGTCCTTGCACTTACGGATTAGGCCCCACAGGTTAAACTTACTCAGCTTCCCCATAAGAACCTCTCAGTTACTTGAAAACCCTTGATTATGTCCTCCCTGAGTGTTTTCAACCCTAGGTCCCTCACCTGACCTTATATAACAAAACGTTCTTTCCCCTCACCCAGGGGCCATGCTGACATTGACATGCCGCTCCTGTGTGACAATCCCCCCTGCTCTTCCTGTGAGGTACCCAGGAGTGGCTGGATAAAGCAAAGGAAAATGGGATTACCACACACCATTAGAGTGGATTAAATAAGGAAATAAATACAGGTGTAAAGCCCTAACACTAACTGCCGGCAAAGATCTGAGGCAACACAAATGCTCATTTGTTGCTTGTGATAATGCACAAAGGTGCTGACACAGTCCAGTAATTGTGCTCCTAGGTATTTACCCAGCTCCCTTGAAATCTTACGGAGAGAGAGACAGACAGAGACACACACACACACACACACACACACACACACACACACAACATGCATTTGTTTATAGCAGTTTTATTGATAATCATCAAAAGCTGGAAGTAAATAAGACATCCTTCAATAGGTGAATAAAACTGCTATAAACAAATGCAATATCCATACAATGGAATAGCATTCATACAATGAATAACTGCCATATCCATACAATGGAATAGCATTCATTAAAAAAAAGACATCAAGCCATATACAGACATGGATGAATCTTAAATGGATATTGCTAAGTGAAAGAGCTAGTCTGAGAAGGCTCTTTATATATGATCCTTCCTCTCCCTTTTCTGAGATCTGAACAGGGTAAAAAAACAATTGAAATGATAAACAGCTCAGGATCTGATCCACTCCATACAAAACCCTGCCTTCGTCCTTGGGCAACTTCAGCATCACTGTGAATGACCACAGCCTCAAGGTCACTTTACCACTTCAGCAACGATTACCCACCTACCACTTCAGTCACCTCCTCCTCCTAACTATCCAGAACTGCTCTGCACCAGAGACTTTAAATTCCAGTCTTGGGCCACAACCTTTCAACTTTCTGGTTCTTACCTTGTCCTTAAGCCCCCACCGTGCCTGTCCTTCCTTCTCACCACTCCCTGGAGCCCCGTTCTTAGTCCTTCAAAAAAGTCAGCTTTGCTAGGCTCCCACTGGGGATGGACCCTAAAATTTGCCCTTCGTATGTCCTTACTCCCAGCCTGCAAAGTGCAACTACAGAAAACGCTCTACCTTCAGGCACTGGGGCCACTTTCAAAGTCACAACCTCTGTTTCATCTGGGCCATCGTTTCTGCCCAAGAATCTTTCTATATTTCCATAGTCAGCTCTCCTTTCCACTGGAGTGCCTTTTTCATTTCATTTTCATAACAACCGTGCAAGGTGAGTACTGTTACTATTATAGATAAGGAAACTGAGGCTCAGAAAAGGTAAGTGACCTGCTTTCCTTTATCTGGAGTCTGGTGGGGAGGCTTGTTCTCACATATGGAAGTCTGCCAGGAGAGGATGCCAATCAGTTTATCTCAGAGAACGCAGTCCGGGTGGCTGACCAGACCTGGCCGCTGGCCAGTTTTCAAACCGGAGGTACCAGGACTATGTCCAAGAGCTACGCACTCTGTGTAGCTGACAGGCCGGCAGGAAGACCAACTCTCTGAGCATCATTTGGGGAAATGCAAATTCATTCTGGCTCGCTTTATGGGTCTGATCTGGACACAATGCAGTTGTTCGCGGAACAAGCCACACTGCCCTTTGCCAAGCTGACCTGGCCTCTGCGTGCAAAGCAGATGACATCAGGGCCCCCAGTGGCCTCCTCCGGGAGCCCGGCGGCCAGTCAGAGGTGGAGTGGAACTGGCTCCTGGTCAGACAGTTTTGCTAAGGAAACTATGAATCCCTTGATAGTGTGTGTGCACTTTTTTTTTTTTTTTAAGACTAAGCTTAGTTGAAAAGGAAAATATTTTGAAAACAAAGAAAAAGGCTTCAGAACTTCCTTTTTCAAAAACAAATGGTGTACAGTCCCTGCCGCAGATGTATCCAGGACTCTCTTAGTTCCTATTATAGCTCATAAAATAACAGTAATGTTAACTCCAGCTTTGGTCTTAGGACTACAAGCTGGTGTCCCTCTGAGGCCCCTGCTATACTCGGGCTACAGCCGAGGCTGGGGAAGCCTGGAGAGGACTGAGCAATGGTGATGCACCGGACCCAGCATTTCAGAGAGGGAACGCCCAGCTGGAGGGAAGGGCCAAAGGAAGCCCAGGCCCATCACCCAGAGGTCCAGTCATGCACACTGTGCAACCTCTAGGCCACTGCCCTCATTTGAAACTAGAAAAACAGCAGAAAGGAAGAAAACTGTCAACAACACCATTTTGGGGTTTGGTCTATCCCAAGGGAGTCTTACAGGGTGTTTTTTACTGAAGATCATGTTCTGGGAGATCTAACAGAGCAATCAGAAGCCACCCCCTTTAGCTGGTTCAAGTCTCCATTGTCATTCCATAAGTAGGGATGCAGATCTCCATACGTGGACAAAGGGTCCTTCCTATCAAGTCGGCCTGTAGTAGCACATAGGAGGCCACTGACCATGCCATCAGGAATTCGAAGAAATTCCATTGAAGGAATATTTCCTGAGCACCTCATTCATTCATTCCGCATATATTTACTGAGGACCCATTACATGCCTGACATTGGGCAAAGTGATGGGGGATGCGGTGACGAACAAGGGAGACATGGTTCCTGCCCTCGTGGAGCCCACAGACTGGCAAAGAAGATGGAGACTACAGAGTTACCCAGCAGGAGGACAGATAAGGAAAGGGCCACAGGAAGAGGCACTGGTGCAGCCAGGGAAGGCACGATGGGGAGATCTTACACAGGCTGGGGATTCACGGAAGGCTCCCCCAGCAAGTGACCTTCGGGCTGAGATCTGTCTGGAGGCTGAACAGGGAGGAGGAATTCTGAGCTGAGATCTATGAAATGTATAGAAGCCTGACAGGGCAGAAATACGGTGCATCAGGAAAGAGAAGGCAGGCCAGGGTGGCTGCAGACCAGGTCCACCATGCAGGACCCTGCCGGGCAACGAAAGTGCTTGAACCTTAGCTTAGGTGGAATTGGAAGCCACTGGAGCAATTTAAACGCGGGAAAGACGTGTTCAGCTCCACCTGCAGTGTGATGAAAAGGCCTGTGATGCCCAAGAATGGGTGATGGTCGGGGGGAGTTCAGGAAGATGGGTCCGGACCTGAACCGGACCTGGGGCCAGGTGCCTGGGATTGAACCCTGGCAGGGCTCCCAGCCTACCGGGGACAACACTGCCATCTGGGCAGGCACATGCAAGGGTTGCTTACCTGGTTAAACCTCCGGGTAAAGGCCACAACGTTTGGGGCAAGACTATGTTTCTCCTTCTTACTCCATCCACAGCTGGCTAGTTCCTAGGAAGCAAAGAGTCAATTTCAACAGTGATTCTAATCGGGATGCAAACACGCCAGGGGCATCTAATTGGAACGTGGACATGAAAGTGGGAAACAGCTGAGCCTTGGCCATCCACAGCTTCACCAGGGTGAGAAGATGCTCCTCCTCTGGAGAGGAAGTCTAGGTGAGGCGCTTCCTGGGACCCCTAGAGGTGAGGAGAAGTGGCCCGCTGCCGTTTCCAGGACTTCTGTGCCAAAATATTCTTAATCCCACTGCTGCTACTCTGCTAGTTTCTCTGGGACCTTCTTGATGCAAACTGTCTGAGAGAGCACATAGTGTTTTTAATTTTTTTTATTTTGTTTTATCCTCACTTGAGGACACTTTTTCCTGGCTTTTAGAGAGAGAGGAAGGAAGAGAAACATTGATGTAAGAGAGAAGCACTGATTGGTTGTTTCCATTATGCACCCAGACTGGGAATTGCATGTGACCAAACCAGAGATTGTACACATTTGGACTCGGGATATGTGCCCAGATGGTGAACCAAACCTGCAACCCAGGCACGTGCCCTGACCAGGAATCGAACCAGCAACCCTTCAGCTACAGGACAACGCTCTAACCAACTGAGCCACATCAGTCAGGGGAGGACGTAATGTTTTAACTGGTAGGATCCATCCCCCACAGGCAAACTTAAAATTAAGATCTGGCTGGAGAATCTCAGATTTCATCAGCTACATGACATCCTCCATTCCTGGAGTCAAGGAAAGCCCAATCCAAGTCTACTGCAATCACAGAAGCTTCTGGGATGACCTCAGACTCCTTCCTGAAGCTGGACCCTCCCATCTCTCATGTAACCAAAAGGGGACAGAAGGAGAGGTTCCCTTTAATATCTCCTTCGGGGGATGTGTTCTCTTCTTTTCCAGCAGGTTTAGCACTATAATCTGATCAAATTACCTAAATTTTACCTATCAGTGAGACTGACCGCCATCCAAGGGAGACAGCAGGAGCAATCTAATAGGGTTCCTTTGGGGGCTATATACAAGGGCCAAGGAAAAGCCACCACCCAAATGCGCAGCATTCTCAGCTTGCGCCCAGGGGACCCTGGCAGAGAATGGAGATTCTATAGTTCTCTACCCCTCAGCTACAAGACCTTCTTTTAATTATTATCAGTCCTCGGTATTACTCATAACATCATTTTGCCACACACCTGGAACTTTGATAAGATCCTTAGTGAGAGCCAGCTGCCCACCAGCTGGGACAGACCCAGATCAGGTCTACCAGGGAGTCAGGGAGGTCAGCAGGAATGACCTGAGATGAAACTTGCTGGCTGAGCAGCTACACCTCTAAAGCGCTGGGCCCTTCACCTGCATCCCAGGACCCAACCACAGACCACAGACGGGCACCTGTGGGGAGCCTGGCTGACGGCAGCGGACGGCTCTGGACAAGAGACGAAAGGCCTGCCCGGCCTTGCGAATGGCTGTGGCCCAGCCAGGAGCTAAGCAACCCAGCACCTCTCCCCGGCCGCCTCACCTCTGTAAATGGGGTCATCACCCTGCCCGCCACCCACACGAGAAAACATCGCCATCCATGACCCGGCCAAGTCCTCCACACCCTCATTACTTAGACCTGGAGCAAGAGTAATGGCAGGGGTATTGCCTGGTGCTACCATTCACCGAGAACCCCCCGTGCCAGCACTGGACGAGGCACTGCCCATGTGACCTCGTCCAATTCCCAGCAAGTCCACTTTAGCGAAGAGGAAAGGGCTCCCTATCATTTGTCCTTTTGAGTCAATACTTTACTCTTTTTCAAAAGTACGCAGGAATTTGAGATGTAGAGTTCACCTGGGTACCATGATTCTCCTCGTTCTGAAAATGTACATTTCAATCTCTTTTGAAACGTATACTTGACTTACCTGAGTTACATTTGCTTTTCCCACTCCGTTCCACTTTTTCACCTATCTTAATTGATTTGCAGATGTATATTATTGCCCTTTCATAGTTTAATCGTGAGGACAAGAGCCTTTCTCCCCTGTGAATCTCAAAGCCAGTCCCGGAAAGGTGTGGCTTATAATTAGATATAAAAGAGAATTCATGAAGCTGATTTTAAAGGGCTGAGGCCTGGTTGTGGCCTCACTTCTGGCTGAATAGTTGTTTCCTTTGGTTTTTTCCCCCCCTGAATTCTTTAATAAACAGCCAAAATTATATACATATATATGTGTGTGCGCACGTGTGTGTCGGGGCGGGGGGCGTTTAATTGAGTCTGCAGTTTCGCTGCACGCCGTCAGTAACTTAGGAAGGCACCCTGAAACGGAGCAGCGCGGACCTTCCTGCGAGACCGGGTCAGACCCCGGCCTCCACCCACCGCCTGCATGGGGTGCAGGTCCTCAGAACCTCCATTTTCTCATCATGACAATTAAATGGGATTAAGACACATGGAGAGCCCAGCAGCCGATGAACATGTGATGGGTCTATCTCCCGCCTCTTTCCAGGGCCGAGCTGCCGCCAGAGTCGCCTCTAACTCCCGACACCCCTGCTTTCTCCCACACCACACTCTTGTTGCTGTCTTGAACTATTTAAAAATCTATTATTATTTCTCTTCCATTTTGCTGATGTCATGCAGGCAGGAACCAAAGCACATAGTTAATACATCTGCCCTGAATTTATTTGATTTGAACAGTTCTAAGACACTGACTCAAAAACCGTATGTGCAGTTCCTCGGTTTTGACAATTCTCTAAGCAACATTTTGCACCAGAAGACACATAATATTTAAAATTAAAACCCCAGCAGAGTAGAACTTTGTTGAAGAGGTTCCTTGGTAAAATGGAGCAAAGGACTTAGAGCCAAAGGCCTCGCTCCATATCCCAGCCCTGTCACTTATTTCCTGGGCAACCTCAGGTGAGCCAACCTCTCTCGGCACCAGTTTCATCACTGACGAAAACGCGGATGCTGACGCTGGCTCCACGGAGTGACAGCAGAGGCCAAAAGAGAGCCTGACCGATGCGGGGTTGGGGGGTGTGTGCGCCTGCAGGGCCGAGGCCTGGCTCGCTGCAGAGGCCAGGCTGCATCTGCTGAACGAATGGCATACGAGCGTTCCTCAGCATTGAAATCTCCCAAATTCAGCGTAGAAAGATTTATCAAGATGTCAAAAGAAATCAGGCCATTCTATCTACTAAAACAAGCCCTCAGCCCCGCCTCCTTGGCACTGCTCCTCTTCTGTGTTGGCCTTATAGGGTTACAAGAGATTCCATCTGTGTGAAGTGGGTTTGGAAAATGTGAGGTAATAGAACAAAACTCTTCCAGTCACTAATGCCTGAAAAAGGTCCATGCTATGGAATTGGTTTCAGTGTAATTTAAGTTAAAATTGACCAGCGGAGACACGGCTGGTTCTAGAAGGGAGACAGGGTTTGGGCTGAAGCTGCTAAGACCCTGGGAGCCCTGGGTCCCTGAGGAGCCCTCAGCTGCCCCTGGGCCGCAGGGGAGGAAGGCGGGTGATGCCGCCCCGGCTGTCCCGGACCCTGACTCCAAGTTCTCTGCTGAGGCCAACAGGACGCGAAAGGAGAGTGGAGCCCGGACAGAGAGGCCTTTGCCAGCTGCCTCTGGGGCCTCTCCTCTGCTATGAGGATGTCTCCCAGGTTCGTCAGGGAGAAAAAAGATGTCAGAAGAACATGTTCTGCCACTAAACATACAAACATACCTTCCTCTGGCTTCAGTAGAAGGGAGGCTCCTTCTCCCAGGGCCCACTCTCATCCTCGGCTCTGGGTCCCACCCCCTCCCCTGGCTTAGAGGGTCTGATGCCCTCTTTCCTTCCTGGATCTTCACCCTCTCCCTCTCCAATTCTTCCCACTAGCATCTTAATGTGCATAAGGCTCTCCCATCAATAATAATCATGGTGATGATAATTATAACAACAATAGTAATAATAAAAGACATCTTTTCCAGACCTCCCCCCTCCTCCAGCTCCTGCTCACTCTCTTTCTCCCCCTCGCGAATGGCTTTCCTAAGAGGGCTGTCAGCTCTCGCTGCTCCCCCACTTCGGTCTCCGCCCTTCCCCAGCCCCGGCCCCACTGAAGCTGCCCCTTCCCTACCAGCGACAGCTCCCTGGCGAGGCAACCCCCTGCCGTGCTTCTCTCTCCATCCTCGCCCTTCCGCCCCATGTTCTGCTGGTCATCTCTCACCTCTCAGGCCCCCCCATTCTCAGTCTTCTTTTCCAGTTGCGTTTTTCTTTTCTGACACGTGCCTCCCACCCCCACCTAAAGCTGTCCAGGGTCGTCTTCAATATTCTTCCGTGACTGTGTCCCCCTGCCCGGAAGATGACACATACTGCCATGGCTTCAACCACAGGTCTCTTTTCAGCCCCAGCTCCTCTCCTGAGTGCCAGCCAAGGGTATGCAGCCTCCTCCTGGCCACCCTTTCCCGGGCATCCCACAGGCACCTCAACGTCGGCAGGCCCAGACCGAGAGGGTGTCTGACCAGCTGCCTTGCATAAAAAACACACAACAATGTGAGATTCATTTAGACATCCATTCTGACATCAAAGGAGAATGTTTATTACAAAGAAACTGTCTACGGAAAAAAAATCCCTAACTGATATATAAAAACAATTTTGTCTTCACGCCCTGTCTGCAAGCATTCCTCGGTGACAGCGAGAGTCAACGCTGGCTCTGCGCACCCGCACAGCTCTCCTGGGCCACACTGCCAGGAGTGTCCCCTCTGGCTGCCAGCTTTGGGCTTAGGGGTCCAGGAATCAGCTGTCCTGAAGTGGCCCGAGGAAGGCCTGCCCCGACCCTGTCTGGGGTCAGTGAGGTAAGGCCCTGGAAGAGGAGACCTGGGGGGCAGGGCAAGTCCTCCCTAAAGACCCCCACAGGATCTAGGCTCCCGGGCCATAGGCAGCTGGTGCCTACACACAGCGCTTCTATACACGTGCTTAATTCTAACTGCAATCTTCTCCAGATTGCATGCTTAAAATGTGCCCACGTGGAAAATGCACCACCTCAAAGAAGGTCTCCAAATCTGACCTCGGGGACCACACCCAGGCTGGCAGCCAGCAACACTATGTGACCACCTGGCTCAATGGCGAGCTTCGATTCTTCCTCCTGGCTGCTTGCTCTCCCTGTTCCTCTCATCTCTCCTCTGGGAAAATCTTCAGAGCTGGAGGAACAACCACACACTTAAGTCAAAGGAGTTCTAAAAACACCCCAGGGAATGGGTGACCCGCTGAGGCAGCGGAGGAGACCACGCCAGTTCAGGGTTGGGGAGGGGTCTGACTAAGGAGTTAGGCATCTTAGGACCCTCATGCCTCATTGCTGGGTATGCAAAATGGTACAGCAACATGGGAAAGCAGTTTGGCAGTTTCTCGTAACATTAAATATATACTTCACAAATGACCAGCAGTCTCACTAATGCAAACATTTGTCTACACAAAAACAAAAACATATATGCATGTTTATAGTAACTTCGTTCTCAATTTCCCCAAGCTGAAAACAACCCAGATTTCCATCAATCAGCGGAGGGATAAACAAATTGTGATAGAGCCAGACAATCAAATGCTACTCAGTAATAAAGAAGGAATGAACTGCATCAATACAGATGAATATCAAAAGCTTTATGCTAAGTGAAAGAAACCAGACACAGAAACATTGTATGATTCTATCCATCTAACATGCTGAGGAAAGTAAAAACTACAGCGACAGAAATGAGGTCCCTGGCTGCCAGGGACCTGGACGCAGGAGGTGAATTGCCTGCAATGGGGCGCAGGGAAGTTTTAACGTGGTAGATGTTCTCTCTCTGGATCACGGTGGTTTACATGAGTATACATGTCTCAAAACTCACCAAACTGTTCACTAAAAAGAGTGAATTTTACTGGATGAAATTAAACCTCAATAAATATAACTTTGAAAAAATGAAAGGGAACTAGCCCAACCATACAAGACTGTGAAGGGATGTTCCATAGTAACAGTGGTGCAAAAAGATTAAAGAACAAAGTGCCCTGCAGGCAGGGCCCCGGGGGAAACGAATGAGATTGAAAATACGATAGAAATGAAAATACGATAGAAATGAAAATGTAACAGACAGTTTGAAAACGTTTGAGGACATGATGAAGGCAAATGATAATAGGAAAAAAAGGCAATTATAATCTCTAAGAATAACAAAAACCAAAAATTCCTATTTGTATAAATTTAAATGTTATCTATGTATTTAAATATATGCACATTTAAATAGTATATATTGATTATGTTCAGATAAGTTTTAAAAGTTGTCGCCATTTAAATATGGTATCTGTATATCCATTCCAATATTAGGCAGCTGATGGACTGAAAGCAGAGAGAAGCTGTGGGTCCTCGATGCCGAGGCATCTGCCCTCTTGAGTGGCCCAGGGACACTGGAGAATGAAATGCAATCCTGGCACCTGCTCAGCGCGGCACGGGATGATATTTACATAGCTGTAATAATAATAAATGCTGTGTGTTGGTTTTCAGCTCCAAGAGTCAGCGTGAGGAAAAGTGTGATGGACTTGGTTGTAGCTGCAGAATGTCAAAGTGTTAATTTAATTAATTTGACAATGAAAAGAACAGCTGACAGAAGATGGAGAGGGGAAAAGGCAGGTGGAGAGGGGAAGAAAAGCACAGGAAGGGAGCAGTCAAGAAACACTACATAAAGCTGAAGAAATTAGAAATTGAGGTTTCAGTGCACCAAATAAAGTCCCCAAAGTCACCAGCAGAAGAAAAAACGGTATAAATAGCTTACCCCCAGGGGTCAAGCCTTTTTTCATAAACTCTTCTGTACTATTTGATTATCATGTACAGGACAACTTTGAACAAATTTTAATAGATGCCATATTGATCAACATAATATAATATACACTGTAACCCTTCTAAAATGAAATCTTAACAGTTGAGTAAATACACAGAAATATACAAATTTTCATAAAATGATAACCAGCTTATAACCTACAGTGTCAACATCTATAAATAACAGATAGTTTTCACATGACCACTAGGTGCTACTGCACCTTTTGATGGAGAACTCCTGTGAAAACCACAGCCAGCGGGGACCTTTGGGAAACTTGCCTGCCCTATAGAGAGATGTAAGGGCTTTAACTGAGTGACGCGCGAAGGTGGCAGCAGCAAACGAGGCAGCCGAGGGGGCTTCCTGGAGGGCTTGTGGCAGGGGCTTCGTAAACCCTCACTGGAACAAAACCAGCTGTAATGAAAAACGGGAGGAAAAGAAAAGGGAAGGAGGGAAAGGAAAAGGAGAAAGGAGGCAAGGGAAGAGAGGGAGGGAGGGAGGGAGAGGCGGGGAAGAGAGGGAGAAAAGAAGCGAAGGAAGGCGGGGCCAGCTAGGGGCCAGCACTGTGCTGGAGCGGTCCCAGGACCATCGGATGAGGCCTCGAGGGGCATGGTGCCCATTCCGGGGGTGGGGAGGGGACCGACATAACTCAAGGCAACAGCGGACAGCTGCACTTCCCACTTTGTTTCCCAAGGTTGAAGCCCTTAAAGCCATTTCCTAGGTCCAAGGCTTCTGAGGGGCTGTCAGCGGGCAGAGGTGTCTTTAGCTCCTTCTTGGATGATGGGGAGGAGGAGGAGGATGATGATGGAGGAAGAGGGGAAAGGGTGAGAAGAAAGGATAAGGAAAGGAAGGGAAAACAGTAATTGACAGTTTCTAAAGAATGCCTACATTCATTTCTTTACCAGAGTTGTGTATGTTTTAGGAAATACAGCCATGAACAACACGAACATGCTGTAGCTTTCATGGAGCTTATGTTCTACAGGAGGGGAGAGAGATGAGAAATTTTTAGTAAGTCAGATGATGATAAATCCTATGAAAAAATATTACTCAGGATGAAGGGATGGCACATGCGGAGGCCTGGCTGACGCGCTGACACCGGAGCGGAGACGTGGAGGCGGTGAGGCAGCAGGCCCCGCAAGCACCCGGGGAGGGGCTTCCAGGCGGAGGGAGGACGCGTGCGACGACCCTGAGCTGGGCCTCCACGGCGCCTCTGAGGACAACAAGGTGGCCGGCGCAGCTAAAGCTGAGTGAGCGTGGGGGACAGTGAGGGGGAGCGGGAGGAAAGGAAGGGAGTAGGGGGCTGGCCGTGGCCTGGCCTTGAGGGCAGGTAAGGACTGGATTTTACCAAGAAGGACGGGGCGGGAGTGAGAAAAGGTGGCTCCAAAGCCGCGCGCTACGTGTTGTGCTGCCCTGATGACGTGAGAAGCGCATGGCAGGCAGATCCGGGCGCACGGAGTGCTCTTCTGCTGTGCCATGGTCTAGTCTGCACTAAAAGCTCATGCGTGGGGTATGATCATTTTCTCATGTGAGAACATTCACTTTGGTGATTTAAAACAAACACCCACTAGGGGCTGTGTGCGTGGAGAAAGGAAAGAGGCAGGGCGCAGGGAGGCAGGAGCCTGAGGGCCTCCATCGGGTCTCCGCACCCCATCTGCACACACCATTAGAGGGGGAAGTCACTGGGGACAAACACGCACCTTCTGTGGAGTAGGAGTGTATAATGAGGGGAGATCACCAAATGAAGAGAAGTAATTCATCTTTCTCAGCTTTTAGACATAGTGTCTATAGAAAAGCAACTTGATTGCAGTCACTACTGTTTCATCAAATCCCCAAACTACTGTCTGCTCAGAAAACAAGCAGATTTGGGATCATGAAGATGATGCAAATTTCCCAAAACATTCCCTTTCCAGCCCTAGTACCGTGCAGCCCTGCACAATTAGAACCAGCTGTCAGCGCAGGGCAGCGGCCAAGGGCGTCCCTGTGAACAGCCTCCCGCCCATATGATAGGGCGAGGGCCCCAGGAGCTGCGCGGAGAGCCGCCCGACGCAGATCGGCCTGCCCAGATTCCCAAGCCCGACGCAAGCCCCCAGGGCTGCCCCTTCCTTTTCCACTCGTCCACTGGGGACACGGCTCAATTCCCTATTCCCTTTCCCCGTATTACTAGGAAATGTTTTTTCCAAATAACATCATCAGATGCTCTTTTTTAAAAAAATACACTTTTTTTTTTTTTTTAAGGACCTAGTACATGTTCATTACAGAAAACTTGGGTAGTACAGAAAACCCATAGAAGAACATTTAAATCACCATTAGCGCAATAGCCAGAGAAAACCAGAGCTTTCATTGTGGTCAATAGCAATAGCTAAATTTACTGACTACTCACTAAGTGCTAGGCACAAGGTCATCAGTTTTACATACATTTATCCACTGTTCACCGAATTTTCACAACTCTATTTGATAGGTACAACTATTGCCCCATATTACCGATGAAGAAACGAAAGCTTAGTTGGAAAAGTTACACAATTTGCTCAAATCCTCCGATGTGGTCAACATGAGAGCCAAGATCCACACTCAGGCGGGCCTGTTGGTGTCAGGAGCCTGGGCCCTTGGCCATGGAGCACCTCTGTGTCCAGGACGGTGGCCACTCCCCACTTCCAGGTTGCAAGGGCGTGCACATGTGCGCACACACACTCTCTTGGAAACTGAGCTCATGCTATATCTTTGGTTTTACAATCTGCTGTTCTTCTTACTACGTTACCAGCATCCCTTGTTTTACAGAATTCCTATGATACACACATGACACCTCCTAGAAGCAATTCATCAAATTTGTCTCCTTTTGTTTTTCCTCTGAGTTCCAGGAGAAAATTCTAGCTTGTTTTTTTAACTCTACTTCAGTTTTGTAATCTTTAATCTTCAGCTCACTGTTCCCACTGCAGCTGAAGTTTGGTAACCACGTTTTTCAGCACAATTCAATCCTTCTTAATCTTGACCCCCACATGTTGCAGGGCCACCCTGAACACTGCTGAGAACACAAAATGAAGTTTCTGGAAGTACCTGCTTCATGGGATGATGCAGACACCGACCTAATCTCTGCACCACTTTCTATTTTTTGGCCAAATAAACTTTCCTATGTCTGGTGAGTATGCTAAACACCACACCAGAAACTGGAAAAGTTAACTCAAAGGTTCCAGGACCATATGATTTTACCAGTGAGTCCTCTCAGACTTTTAAAGAACACTTACTTCTTATGCTAAATAATTTATTCAGAGTACAAAAAGTGATGGAAAAAAGTCCCAAATCCTAACCCCTAACAAACACAGAACGAAGGGGGAAAAAGAATCATCCTACATGGACAAGTCCTTTAGTACAACTGCCTCACAATTCAACTTGTTCCGCTCTACTCTATTTCCTTTGCTCATTCATGGCTATTGGTCACTTTCCAATAAACTTCCTGCACACACATGCACACGCACAAAGAATCATCCTACCTGACCTAGCAGGCCTATCAAAGAAATATAAGATAAGCTACTGTTACGAAAATTTTAACGAATAACAGCATATCAATAAATCAAAGAAGAGAAAGTAATATAATCCTCTCACCAACTTAAAGGCAATTAGTAAAATGCAACGTTCATTTAGATCCTAAAAAGAAAAAAAGAGCTTTGAAGTTTAGTAACATCTATCTCAAGCCAACAGCCTTCACTATACCACAAAGAGAAACACTATAGGAATGTGAGTTAAAATTAGAAACAATAGGTGGTGCAGCCATTCTCAGCCAGGCTCCTTATCTGAGCCACAGAACACAGAAAATGATGCGACTTGCTCAGTTCCCCTGAGAATGGGACATTCGTTACACACAGTGGACCTTTGCTCATTAGGCTTAATTTTCTCACGGATCCCTGGTTGAGGAAGGCCTAGGAGCTACAACCCAGAAATATAATGCAAAACACATACTTTAAATTTTCTAATAGCTAGACTAAAAATGGAAAAAAGATAAAATTAATTTAACAACTCATTTAACTCAATAAACCCAAAATACTAACTTTTAAATAGTTTCCATTCTATGTTATACTAAGTCATTGAAATCTGGTCTGCTTTTTACCCTTAAAGAACTCCTCAATTTGGAATAGCCACGTTTCAAGTGCTCACTGCCATGTGAAGCCACCATATTGGAAAACACAGCTCTACCCAATGCACAAGGCATGACCTGGAGATATAAGACATACTTATGGAAAAGGAGGGATCAGATAGAACCAAAGACAAGGCAAGGAGCCCCATCAGCAGGGCCAGGTGAGGTGAGAGGAGGAAGGGGGAGGGGGGAGGGAGAGGGGGGATGGGGAGGAGGATCAGCAGCAGCTAGCAGCATGCTTACTATATGCTGGGAACTAGTTTAAATACTTTTCTTACATTATGCCAATAATCTTTGAAGGATGATATCTATCAGGAAGGGCTGTTATTGCCCCCAGTTCACGCATAAGTAAAATGAGATTCAGAAAGGATAATTAACTCACCCAAGGTCACACAGCAAACAAGTGACAAAACTGGGATTCAAATCCAGCTTTGAATCATGACTCCCAAACCTAGGCTCTTAACCCCTGTGCTCTCAGCCTGGCCAAGCATTAGTACCACAATTTTCCACCAACATTTTGAATAATATTGACTCAGTAGCTGCAAAAGAGATGACACTACGGGGGTTACAAAATGAGCAAAAAGACAGGGAAGGGAGAGAACTACAAGTTACTGCATGTTTCCTGCATTCTAGGTACCATACAATGTGCTTTTATCCACTATGCTGAAGTTCAAAGCCAGATCATGAAATAGATTCTACTATTCCATTTTACAGATGGGAAAACTGAGGCTCACAAAGATGAAATAATTCATGCAAGTTCATCTAGGTAGTAAATGGCAGACACCAGAGCCTGAGCTTTTAATATAAAAGGTCCCAGAGGGAAACTGAGGTACTAAGTTTGGTAACCAGACAGGGGCGAGGATGTGCAGACTTCACTCACAAAAGGCTGAAGGTGTGATGGCCAGGCGGGGTCTGTAGAAACTGATGAGCCTGGAGGTCGCACAAGGTCCCAAGGATGTCCAGGCCCTAGGGACAGCCCCTGGCCCCCTCCCTGCCACCAGTAAGACAGAGCTGCAGGAGGGAGCCATAGGGGAAGCCTATGCTCATCGAAATAATAGTTTCATTCAGCGTATCACCCTGAAAGAGTCTTCCCCCATCCCCAGCAACTTGGTTTTTGATCACAAGCCGCTTGAAGCCCTGGACAGAGCAAGATTTCCAGAAAAAAAAAGAAAAAAAAAGCCAGACTTCTGATGAGTTCCAGGAATGGCTACACAGTGGGACGTATTACAGGAGTGCGGGCTGTTCTGACATTTGAACTGCCTAATGGTGACCACAGACGGCTGGTGCACAAGCAGACCAGAAGGAATGGCTCTTTCTGAAAAGTTGTTTCCTCTCCTGAAAGGCTAGAAGGAAAAACCAACCTTTCAGATGTTTGATCTATATAGGGATACTTATTTAAATTAAAAGTGTGAGAAACCTTTCAGGCACCGGAGCCACTAGCCTTTGATGGTGTGAAACCACCTTGTGAGACCATGGCTTCGAGCCCGACCTCAGGCCCAGCCA
Organism: Pteronotus mesoamericanus; assembly: GCF_021234165.1. Taxonomy (NCBI): domain Eukaryota; kingdom Metazoa; phylum Chordata; class Mammalia; order Chiroptera; family Mormoopidae; genus Pteronotus; species Pteronotus mesoamericanus. The sequence continues at coordinate 6,873,414 of NW_026555258.1, forward strand.
GCTCCTCCACTCTGTCTCCAGCCCCATTGAATCGGTGATGCCCAGCCAGTCTTCACTCACCGCAGGGCGTCTCCTCTGTGCCAGGCACTGTGCAAGGCTTGGGGGACAGAGCAGTGAACAGGGCATTTGCCTGCCAGGGGTGAAGACTCACGTTAATTAAGAACATCTTGCTACGTGCTTAAGGACAAGTTGAGTGCAAAGAGAGATTATAACAGGAGGCTGGCGTAGCTAAGGAGCAGGGCGTTATGGTGAGCCAGACCATGCAGAGAGTGGGGCTCGGGGCGCACGGGGGCCAGGCGCGGAGAACAGCACATGCACAGGCCTAGAGGCAGCCCAAGGGGCTGCAAGGAGGCGGGAGCAGGTGAGGCTGAGGAGTGAGTGGGGAGGACCGGGAGAGGGGCTGGGGAGAAAGGGATTCGCCAGGTCTCACAAAACCTGCTCACCCATCTTAAAGACCTGGACCTGATTCTGCTGGCACTGGGGAAGCTAGTGGAAGTTCTGAAGCTCGGTGATGTGGATGGAGATTTGAAGACTGCAGGGTGGGTGGCAGAGTTGGAAGGGGCAGAAGTGGCTGTAGTGATGCCTGCTGGGAGATAAGCATAGAAACTAAGGAGGAAGTAAGAGGGCAGCCTGAGCGGGAGGCGGCGCTGGGGACAGAGAAGTGGAAGGAAGGGAGACAGGGTGCAGGGGCCAATTAGAAGTAGACAACATGGGAAAGAGAGGAGTCGCGACGGCAGACCAAGCCTTTGCTGACAGGGTGAGCAGGCGTGCCGAGCCAGGGAGGGAGGCCTCGGCGGGGGCCTGGGTGAGGAGTCACAGGTTTGGTTTGGGGCAAACTGTGGCCATGGGGCCTGTGGGGTTTTGGCTGCTGCTTGTTCAGCTTCTTGAATGAAGCGCGGCTCGGTCAGGGCCCAGAGAACCAGTCCTGGGCACGGCATTCTGAACCTCGGCCGTGGGGCCGCTCTATCCTCTTGTCTGATTTTCCACAATGCCCTTCACCTCTCCTTTGCTCTTGCCAAACAAATCTGCTCCCTGGTCCCTGTCCATGGCCACATTCTTCCCAACTGCCTCACCTGGGTGGAAGCTGTCCCCTCTACCTGGAATGCCCTTTCTTGTGCCCAAATCATATCAATCTTTCCAGGCCACAAGCAAACAGGATACTTTGCCTGTTGCCCCTGGCTAGAAGTATTGGCTCCCCTCCCTCCCTCCTGCATAGTACTTAGTCTGTCCCCTTCAGTGTGGCCCTTGTCATTATTTATAGAAATTTCTTACCTTTGCCATTAGACTAGGGCTTTCTCATTTACCCCTGAGTCCCTGAAACACCAGGCAGGGAGCCTCTCACGTGGTCAATACGTGCAAGACGACCAAATATTAAGTATAAAAGCCACCATCCCAATGCTTAAGCAAGAATATCTCCTCTAATTACGGTGTATTCAAACCTGTAACTCCATGCAGAGACCTCAGGCATCTGGCCCCTTGCACACCAACCTTCCTCCAGATGCCACTCAGACTTCAAGGGCTACTCAAACCTTGACCTCAGCATATTTGCAGCTGAGACTGCTCAGCGCCATGCTGACCACCCCCACATCAGAGGGCAGTGGCTTAGAGCCACCCACAGTCTCACCATCACCTCGCAGGGTCATCTGGGGTTTGAAACGGACCCTGTGGAGAGGCAGGCAGGGGCTGGCAGCAGCCTGAGCCCTGAGTGCTCCGGACCACAGGAGGGAGGGCGACCGAGGAGCAGGGCTGTGCACAGCGGGGCACAGCCGCACAGGGGCATGTCTGGGCACAACATTTTGAGGGGCTTGCCCTCTCCAAAAGGTTTATGCACAATGCAGAGCAGGGAAGGGAGACAGAGAGAAATCACAACCATTTTTATGAGTAGGTTTTATCCCAGAACCTCATATTTTCCACTGAAGGAAAAGCTGATCTACATCTAAAGATTCAAACTTTCAAGACCTACACTCGAGAGAAAGAAATGATCCTCAGCCATAAATTTCAAGTTTGCTTTAAACTCTCATTTGCCAAGAAAGCCAGGGCTTCGGAGCCCTCCGCACCCTGGTTGGGCCCTGCCTGTCCGCCAGTCTAGTCAGAAGGCAAACAGCACAGGCTATTTGTAAGGACAAGCAAACACTAATGAATTTCGGAGCACGTCTGGTGCTTGCATTTATGGATCATAAAATCATCTGGCTGCTTCTCCCTTTTACTGACATGCCAATGAGGCAGCCCCAAGTATTTACAGGCAGGAAGGCGCTGCCAGGACCACTCTGTGAGGGAGGCCAGGGGGTGGGGGGGATCTGCCTGTTAATCTTCCCATCACATACAAACCCATTTTTGCGGTCTGACATTCAGACTAAGTCTTGGTATACAAAGTCACGCTAAACAGTATTTACTTTTTTAGACATCTTGGGGTGGGAGGGAAGAGCCAACCTAACTATCTCAACTGCATACAGGTACAAACCTAATTAAAATGGCTTTTTACGTATCAGCCAGATATAAATAAAAGATTTTAAATGAAGTTAGATGTTTTTCCTGTCAGAGATATAATTTGTCTAATATGCCACCTGAATTCTAAGTGCCTAGAGGAAGGGAGCCTCCGCACACCGCCCTCGGTGCCCAGCCGGGGCAGGGCCTCCTTCCGGACGCACCGCAGGGGAGGGAGCCGAGGTGGCCCTGGGCCTCCTTCCACCCCAGGGCGGCCTGTGAGAGCTGGACGGCCGCTGGCTGTCTGGGGCCCTCCAGGGGTGGACTCGTGTCCCTCAAAGAGCTGAACACCGGAGACCACAGGAAGACTTACTGAAATGCAGAGTGAGCTCCCACATAAGGGAATCTTTCTTCATCTGAAATAGGTATTTAAAGCTCACTTTCTAATGGCCAGGCAGTCCCACTTCTGATCTACGCCGTGTGCCGTCCCATTTTCAGGAGGCATTGCTCACCCCCACAAGCCCGCCCCAGGCCCCCACCCTACCCGCACGGGCCCTGTTCAGAAACCTGCACAGCAGGAACATGAATGGCACGGACTGGAGTGGGTAGGGGTCTCAGAGCCGGAGATCCCCAAGAGGCAAATGACATATTAGGACAAGGGGACACTGAGGGACACTGGCTCCCCATCACTTGGATTTTGAGAGTGTCTGCCCAGCTTTTGACCATTCCAGTTTCTCTGGGACCTACACCTTCCCCTAAACCTCATCACTCGGGAAGTCACCTTGAATGAAGTGAACCTGACGCCCACTGGACCATTAATAACTCCTTGTGTGCAAAGTTTGAATCTAGATGGAGGGAGAGACTCAGCCTCCAGGGCTCAGGAGCCCAGGCAGCCGTCTCATGGCCGCCTTGCCTACCGAGGAGTCAGAGGAGGTCGGTGTGGAAGCCCGGGAAAGGGACGTGAGGAAGGTCACAGGAGAGAGATGAAAGGCTAGTGTCTGGCCAGGCTTCTGGGTCTGGACTCCACCCTTTCTCTACTTCTAGCTTCCACGAGACACCCCTTGAGGCTTAAATCCCCCTTTCTGTTCGCAGGTTCCACTCTTGTCAAGATGGCCTGAGCTGTTTCTGTTACTTGAAACTAAAAACATCCTGACTCACCTGGTTTCCCACGTTCTGTTCTCGCAGCCCGTCTGGCTGGGTGACCTCAGTGAGGGACAGTGCACAGGGAAGGGAAGGGAAGGCAAGGCAAAGCCTGGTGGAGGCCGATCTTGGAAAGCCCCTCTCTCAGGGAAACCAGAGGAACAGGAATCCAGGGACCTCCTTGGAAAAGTCAGGAGCCAGGAACCATAGACCATGGACATGGCTTCTAAATCTGAGAGATTCTAGAACCTGTTGACAGTCCCAATGTGAGGATTTGTTTTCCTGCTTCCCTCAGAGGGGTTAGCAATTTCATTTGAACACAATCAAGGCTGCGGGCACTAATCTTTCCGGGAAGTGGGGAGATTAGGACAGCTTCCCACCTCACAGGCGCCCTGGGGGACGTTTGTTCCAGGGCATGGAGCTTTCAAGCAGGGAAAGCCAGCCCAGCCCCTGCAGCACAGAGACTCAGAGAAGTGAAGCAAATTGCAGGAGGCCACAGGGCAACGAGTGGCAAGGCCAAGGTTCCAACCTAGGTAGAGTTTGGTCGTACACCAAAAATCCGTGCTCTCTACTCAACACCATCAGTAGATTTCACCTGCCAACTCTTCTTTCCCTAGGGCCTAGAGCAAAGAAGCATTTGTGACCATCAATAAAAATAATAGAGTTTTGGCCAAGATAGAGGCGTAGATAGATACACTTTGCCTCCTTGCACAACCAAAAGGGGGACAACAAATTTAAAAACAAAAAATAACCATAACTGCCAGAAGATCAAACTGTATGGAAGTCCAACAACCAAGGAGCTAAAGAAGAAACATTCATCCAGACCCATGGGAGGGGTGGAGACGGGCAGCCGGGGAGGAAAAGACACATGGCGAGGTGGCGGCTGGAGGACCAGGCAGGTGAGGCAGCAGCTGGCGGACCAGGTGGTCCCACATCTGCATGCGGATAAACTGGAAGGAACAGCTAGGGAGCAAGACAGACCATGCAATCCAGGGTTCCAGTGGAGGAAAAGAAAGCCTCAAAAGCTCTGGCTATAAAAATCTGTGGGGGATACAGCAGCAGGAAAAATTCCCAGCCTCACAGGATAGTCCATTGGAGACACCCACACAGTCTTAGAATGTACGCAAACCCATCCACCCAATAATCAGCATGAGAAGGGCCCAATTTGCTTATGGTAGTGGGAGAAGTAACTGGAAACTGGCCGAGAGTCAAGCAAACAGCATTTTTCCCTCACGGACCCCTCCTGCACACACAGCGTCAAAACGCAGCATCCTGGATTGCCCCGCCCTGGTGAATTCCTAAGGCTCTGCCCCTTCCACCATAACAAGTGTGCTGAGACAAAGAAATATGGCCCAAATGAAGGAACAAATCAAAGCTCCAAAAATAGAACCAAGCCAACAGATAGGCAACGTATCAGATGCACAGTTCAAAACACTGGCCATCAGCATGCTCACAGAAATGGTTGAGTATGGTCACAAAATGGAGGAAAAAGTGAAGGCTATGCAGAGTGAAATAAAAAGAAAATATACAGGGAAACAACAGTAAAGAGAAGTAAACCAGGACTCAAATCAATGATTTGGAGCAGAAGAAAGAGATAAACGTTCAACCAGAACAGCGTTAAGAAACAAGAATTCAAAAAAATGAGAAGAGGTTTAGGAACCTCTGGGACAAGTTCAAACGTTCCAACATATGAATCATAGGGGTACCAGAAGAAGAGGAAGACCAAGAAATTGAAAACTTATTTGAAAAAATAATGAATGAGAACTTCTCCAATCTGGCCAAAGAAACAGACTTCCAGGAGATCCAGGAAGCTCACGGAATCCCAAAGAAGTTGGACCTAAGGAAGCATATACCTAGGCACATTATAATTATAGTACCCAAGATTAAAGGTAAGGAGAGAATTTTAAAAGCAGCAGGAGAAAAGGAGACAGTTACCTACAAAGGAGTTCCCATAAGACTATCAGCTGATTTCTCAAAAGAAACCTTGCAGGCAAGAAGGGGCTGGAAAGAAGTATTCAATGTCATGAAAGGCAAGGACCTACATCCAAGATTACTCTATCCAGCAAAGCTCTCATTTAGAATGGAAGGGCAGATAAAGTGCTTCCCACATAAGGTAAAAGTTAAAGGAGTTCATCATCACCAAGCCCTTATTATATGAAATGTTAAAGGGACTTATCTAAGAAAAAGAATATCAAAAACTATGAACAGTAAAATGACAACAAACTGACAACTATCAACAACTGAACCAAAAAAAAAAAAAACAACCACACAAACAACTAGAACAGGAACAGAATCACAGAAATGGAGATCAGAAGGGAGAGGGAGGAGGGAGTATGGGAAAAAAAGATACAGGGAATAAGAAGCATAAATAGTAGGTACAAAATAGACAGGGGGAGGTTAAGAATAGTATAGGAAATAGAGAGGCTAAAAAACTTACATGTACGACCCATGGATACGAACTAAGGAGGGGGAAATGCTGGTGGGGGAGGTGCAGGTGGAGGGAACTAAAGCAGAGAGAAAAAAATGGGACGACTGTAATAGCATAATCCATAAAATATATATTAAAAATAATAATGATAATGAAATTGAACCTCTCCACCACCCCACCACCAAAGAGACTATTTACAACACAGGTGGTCCTCTGAGGTGGAAGGTGCTCTGTCCTGCTGGTACCTTCATGGACTTGAGTCGCACATTAGGCTGCAGGTGCCAGGGGACCTGAACTGTTCTGCACAGTGCAGGCACATGAATGGTCCTGAGGGGGAACAAAGAGCTGGGAAAGCTGAAGAGGCTAGGGTCAGCTGAGGAGCCCAGGCTGACAGCGCCTTTAACGGGTGTTTTAGAAACAGGGATGCCTACAGTGCCTGTTAACGCTATTCATGTGGCCCTGGCTGGGTGGCAGTTGGTAGCATCTCATACACCAAAGAGTTGAGGGTTTGATCCCTGCTCAGAGTGTGTACAGGAGGCAACCAATCGATGTTTCTCTCTTTCCCTTCCTCTCGCTCTAAAAAAATCAAAACATATCCTTGGGTGAGGGTTTAAAAATAAAAGCTGTTAACGAGCTTCCCAAGGTTCCCTTTGCATGAAGCCTGCGGCTCCCCTGCACTCTGTATGACAGATTCTTCAGGAGGAACCTGCAAAGGTGTTGCCACATCGCATGAAGTATGTGAGAGACGTGCAGAGACAGCCCCTGCCTTCCTAAAGCCATAAAGACTGGGATTCAACATTCAAGGCTAGCTGACGTCCGCCTCAGAGAGGCACCTGGGTGGTGATAACAGCAACACCTGCGGGAAGAAGAGAACGAGAAGGAACAGCAGCAGCAACCACCTACATTATGTTCCAGCCAGAGTGTTGTGGGAATTTAAATGCATTATCATGTGACTCTTCCCAACAGCCCTATGAAGTAGGTCGTGTTGTCATCACTATTTCACAGATGAGATGACAAAGATTTAGAGATGTTAAGGAGCCTGCCCAAATTCACACAGGTGGTTTGTGGTGGAGCAGGGTCTCAAACCCAGCTCTGCACGAACTCAGGTACTCACCGACACGCCATACACTCTCCCCCAAAATCAGGTGTTTGAGCCCTGACCTTGTTTCTTCCTTTCTGGAGGGCTCTGGGCAATCAGGATCCTACCCAAGATGCTCCTCTCCTCTCAACGTCACCCCATTCCAGCTGCTCTGGTTTTCACCGAGGCCGCTTCTCTCAAGGCTGCTTCTTCAACTGTTTTTCCCCCAGATCCCACTAATATCCCAACACTTGGGCCTCTACTGAGTCTCCAGGGGCAAATCCACCCCCAAGATCCCTTCACAAGCCCAGGGGTCCTCCTACAGACAGAGCTGGGATCAGCGGCCCCTGAGGACAGAGCCTGGATCAGTGGCACCTAAGAACCTAGAGCTCTGCTGAAGTGTATACAGATAATGCCCGCAGCATCCAAGAAAGAAATATTGTTTGCAGCCACTCTGGCGCTGGGCATCCCATGTGTGTCTCACAGGCACCTCAAATCAAATACACGCAAAACCAAATTCTCCAAGGGCCCCACCCCACCCAGCGTCTTCTGCGTTCCTCCACCAGCCACCCTGCTGCCCAGCCTCTTTGTGCGTGACCCAGCCACGTGGAACGTTTCGTTCATTCCTCCATCCTCCCTGTCCTGTGCCCTCACCTAAGGCCTTGGTACATGCTACTCCCCTTGCTAGAAATACTCCTCTTCCCCTCCACCTGACCAACTCTATCGCATTCCTCAGGTCTTGGCTTAGACACCAGACAAGCTCTGTGACCCTCCCCCCTACCCAGACCACAAGGATGCTCCTATGTGCACGTGTAACTCCCCTTACTATTCTTTACTGCAGCGCTTGTTGTATTGTCTGTCTTCATTCTCTAGACCACAGGAGAGTACACCTAAGAATCTAATCTGTTCACCTTTGTATGACCAGCTCCTAAGTACCTGGCTATAGCTTATGTGGAATAACTAAGTGTTGACGAATGAATGGTATCCTATATTAATTAGCAGGAAGTAAAGTGATTTGAAAAAGTGCATTTTCCAGATAGTGGAAGTTCAATTCTTTAAGCACAGTAACTTTTAATTCAGTGGTCAATGAAAATTTACTGAGCAAACACTATGTGCCCAGCACCATGCCAAGCATGTCAGAGACAACACACCAGAGGTGGTCGCTGCCCTTCAGTTTTGGGATCTAATGAAAGCTATGGGCTCCCTTCCCAGTAAAATCTGTGTTAAAAATTTACGTGAAATTTTGTACACAATTTATTTTAACATTAAATCTAAATTTTAAAAAAATCTTTTCAGAGATTATTTCTCTATTTTTTCCAAGCAAAAAGAGAAATTAATACCAACTTTCAGAAAAGAATCAAAAGAAACGCAGTAAGAGCAAACATGAACTATAGTGAGGATCCCGCTGTGGTCCCGCACAAGGGGCAGTGACCAGGGGCTGATGCGGACTCTCAAGCCAGACCACCTGAGTTCAAATCTCACTCTGCCACTGACCGGCCCTGGGCAGACTCATTAACCTCTCTGGCCTCAATATCTCATTTGAAAATGCGGATAATAAAAATGCCTTCCTTATAGGACTGTAGTGAATATTCATGGTTCAGTTCATGTAAAACTATTAGAATAGTGACTAACACAAAAGTTCAATAAATAGTTATTCTCATTGAATAGAAAGTTGAAATTGTGAAACACTCCTTGACATCCAACACACATGATGCTCCTTGACATATAATACCTTGATATTTAATCAACTTGGCTTCTTGGTTTACCAACAGATGCTGAAAACCCTGAGTCAGTCCCAAAGGAAGGCAGCAACTCACCAGATCATCGCTTGAAAAACCCACTCATGGTGGAGTGAGCATCAGATGTCAAGGACCTGCAGCGTTCTCCATGGGTTTCCCAGCTGAATCCACTCCACACCATCTTTTTCTCTCAAGCCAACGAGGAAAGCAATGTCGAGGTCCCCATCACTGATGGGTTTTCCCCAAGGAAGGACTGTGAATCCACACTCCCTCTGCATGTTTCACTGAGCAGAAGCAGCCTTCCAAAGAGAAGGGCGGTGCTCCTAGGTATCTCCAGATTCCTTTTGCTGAGACTTAGCCTGACCTGGCCACTCCTAGGCCGTACAAACGTGTCTTCCAGCAGCACAAAGTTTACAGCCTCGTCCAACCCAGCTCCTCTTAGAAGGCGGTATGGCCAAAACATCCCATTTTTTCGGAATCATCTAAAATGGTGAATTGAAAGATTTATCTCATTCACATGGCCAAAAATATCTAATAAGTAAGCCAAGTCATGATGAATTCCTCTTTCTGTTTTGTGTGTTTTGCTTTACTTTCAAAGAAAAAAAAATAGAGCTTCAGTGTGAGGTTCAGGCAAGTACTTCAAGACTTGCCCTTTGGAGAGCCAGTGAGCTCCTGGGTAGCTGAAGCAACTGTATGTTCTGCTCCATTTCCTGACAATGCCTGTGGAGAAGGGAGTCACCCAAGGTCCCAGCGCCGATGCAGCTGCAGGATTTTGGGACCACTGCAGTCTTTGACAGCAATGCACGTTGGCACAGAAAAGCCCAGCCACAGCAGCAGGCAGGCCCTCGTGCTTCATCAAAGCTCCAAAACCAGATGTGCTGCCAGACAAAGCACATGTTTCATCCGTACACAGATAGCCTTGACATTCCTTTCAGTCAAAATTTAGCTTGGCAATGAAACTGTTTGCCATTTTGAAGACTTAAAAGTTTCCCAAAGGGGTTTGAAACATGAGCCTTCTTCTTGAATAGTAACAGCACGCAGGTAACATACCAACAGGGGCTAGGGGCCCCGAGACCATCATGAGCAGCTTGTGCAATGACCTTCAAAAGAAAGGACCCAGCTGCTGATTCTTTCCACGACCTACTGGAAAATACAGAGCATGGGTCAGCTATTCTAGAAATGTCATCATTTGACATGGGAACTGATTTTCATCTCCTTCCTCTGCTCTGAGCCACAACTCAGCTCAGTCCAGTCCAAGTTAGACAGCTTCACCGTGCGCCCTCCTGTCAGAGAGGCTCCTCTTGCACAGCAACGCATTCAGTGCTTTTGGAGGGGATTTCCAAACGCGGCTTTTGTGTTGAGGTTAAGTTCATATTGTGGGAAACTTCCAGCACTTCCAAGTGAAGCCTTCTTCTCCCCAGTAAGTTCTCTTCTCTCCAGTGAATCTCTGCGAGGTATGTGCCCTTCCCCCTCTCAGGTGTCATGTGATCATTGACTAAGAATCCTATCACTGGACATTGAAACCTATATGACTTTATAAAGCAATATCATCCCAATAAATTTAAGAGAAGAAAGGTGGATATAAAACATGTGGTATTCAAAAATAAGAAACAGGAACAAAAATAAAAGACCAAAGATTATGTAAGCTTCACTGCACTCTGTTCATTTGACATTTTCTGCCTTAAGCTAGGATCAGTGTAAACACAAACAGATGCACATAAGGATAAAGTGAAGGTACACTTTCACAAATTCCTTTCAAAGGGAAAGTATTAGACAACATAATACAATGACAATGAAACTGTCATTACCCAGATGCATGTGCTAGCATCTCTGCATCCTAAACACTTTCAGAGTAGAATGATACCTTAATATAATTAGAGAAAAATAACTTTTTGCCACAGAAGGTAGTGTTCAAATAAAGAAAGAGGCTTTTGATTCTGTCTTTGACAAAGTAACTAGTATCGAATTACCTATAAAAACTGGATAGAGTAAAACAACAAAAACCCAGCTCTTTGAAGATATCGGAGAGCAAACAAGGCAGTCAGGTCTGGAGGACCCAAGACCCCAGGAAGATGGGAAATGTACCAGGTGAGCTCTATGTTCACCATTGTTTGTCCTCCGACAACACCAAGTGTTGACAAAGACGAGGAACAACTGAAACTCTCACATGTTGCTGACAGGAATGTAAATTGGAACAACCACTTTTGAGAACAGCTTGATAATATCTATTAAGCTGAACATACAGCTTCCTTATGACGATGCAATGTCACTCCTGGATATTATACACAAGAAAAATCAATGTTTAAGTCCAAGAAAATGTTCAAGTACGTCTGTGGCAGCATTATTCATAATAGCCTTAAACTGGAAATAACCAAAATACCCATCAGCATTGGAAAAGATAAAGAAAACATGGTCTATTCATACAAGGAGTGGAATACTGTCCCAAAATGAAAAAGGATAAAACTCCTGCTACACACAGAAACATGATAAATCTCATGCATATAACGTTAAGTGAAAATAGTCTGGCAACTATTAACCAATGTCGCCCCAATATGTCTAATTTAAAAAATTTAAAAATAGTCAGATAAGAAGTATATATAGTGTGATTCCACTTATATAAAGTTCAAAAACAGACAAAACTCCTGATAGAGACAGAGTCAGAATAGTGACCATGCTTGCGGGTGGGCACTGCCTTGGCGGGGGCAGGGGTAGGGTTCCGGGGTGCTGGTAGGTTCTGTATCTTGATCCAAGTAGTTACATGGTTGGTTCACTTTGTAAAAATGCATTGAGTTGTATTCTTAAGATTTATGTACTTTACTATTCTATGTACTTTTAAAAAATCTCCTTAAAAGATAATTGACTTTGCTAGATAATTATTTCATGTGAATGCAATAAATAATGTCTCATGGAGATTATTACATATGTAGAAGTAAAATGTATGATAACAATGCTACAAAGAATAGAAGGGAAATAGAAATAAAAATATATTTCTATTTGGTAAATACGGTAAATAGAAATATACTGTTGTAAAGTTCTTATATTATACATGAAAATGCTATATTATCACTTGAAAGTACCCTGTGATATGTTACCCTAAACTCTAAACCAACCACTAAAAGAAATACAGCTAGTTAGCCAATAAAAGAGAAAAAGCAAAATGATGAAATATGCTCAATTGCTTTAAAAGAAGTCAGAAGAGAAAATGAGAAACAAAGAATAGATTTTAATCCAACCAGACCAATGATCACATTAAATATTGTCTAAGAACTTCAATTAAAAAGCAGAAATTGTTAGACTGGATAAAAATGCAGGAATTAACTATATGCTAGCTACAACAAACATGTTTTAAATATAAAGATACAAATAGGTTGAAAGTAAAAGGATGAAAAATATATATCATTCTGCCTTAGTCCATTCAGATGGCTGTAACCAAAATTCCATAAATGCAATGGTTTATAAAGAACAGAAATGTGTTTCCCACAGCTCTGAAGGCTGGGAAGTCCAGGATCAAGGTGCTGGTAGATTCAGTATCTGCTAAGGGCCCAGTTCCTGGTTTGTAGGCAGTGTCTTTTCACTGTGTCCTCACATGGGGAAAGGAAGAAGCTGGTGCTCTGAGATGTCTTTGATAAGGTCTCTAATCCCAATCATGAGGGCTCTGTCCCAAGGCCCCATGTTCTAACCACCCCAAGGCCCCATGTCCACATATCGTCACCGGGGGAGTTAGGATTTCAACACATGAATTTTGGAGGGGCACGAACACTCAGACCATAGGACATGCTAACACTGATGAAAAGAAAGACGGCTATATCCTCAAACAAAGTAAACTTCACAGCAAAGAATACTACCAGGGGTAAGGCAGGTCATTTCATAATGATAAAGGATAAATTCAATAGAAGGACATAACAATTATAAATGTCTATGCAGCTAATAACAGAATTTCAAAATTCATGAAGCAAAAACTGATAGAAATTAAAGGAAAAATCCACATATCTGCAATTATAGTGGGAGATTTCAATACTATTCTCTCAATAGTTAACAGAACAAATAAGTAGAAAATCAGTTAGGAAGGATATAGATGACTTCGATAACACCATGAACCAACTTGACCTAAGTTATATTCATAGACCACTGTTCAAAACAGCAGAAGACACATTTTTGCCAAGTTTGCTCAGAACTTAATCAAGAGCGACCATGTTCTGTGCCATGGCATAAATCTCAATAAATTTAAAATAATTCAAATTGCACAAAGTATGTTCTCTAACCATAACAGAATTAGAAATCAAAAGCATAAAATGCATAGAAAATCCCCAAATATTTGGAAACTAAATAACACATTTCTATATAATCCATGGGTCAAAAAAAGTCAAATGGAAAACAAGAAAGCATTTTGAACTGAATGGAAATGAAATCCCCAAAATATCAAAATGTGTGGGGGGAAAGCAAAGGCAATGCTTGCAAGGAAATGTACAGCACTAGATGCCTACATGGGAAGTGAAGAAAAGTCTCAGATTATTGACCTCAGCTTCTACTTTAAGAAACTAGAAGAGCAAATTAAACTCAAAGTGAGCAGAAGAAAGGAAATTATTTAAAATATGAATAGAAATCAATGGGTTAGAAAACAGAAAATCAATAGAAAAGAATTAATGCAACCAAAAAATTTTTTGAGATCAATAAAATCAATAAACTTAGCCAGATTAATCAGGAAAAAAAAATAGAATTATTATTCAGAAAGACATCATCTGTGTAGAAAATCCTATAAATCTACAAAAAATCTATTCAAATAAGTGAATTTATTTTTTTAAGATTTTATTTATTTATTTTTTGAGACAGGGAAACAACAGTGTGTGGTTGCCTCTCACACACCCCCTACTGGGGACCTGGCCCACAACCCAGGCCTGTACCCGACCAGAAATCAAACTGGCGACCCTTTGGTTTGCAGGCTGGCACTCAATCCACTAAGTCACACCAGCCAGGGCTAGAATAAGTGAGTTTAGCAAAGCTGTAGAATATAAGGTCAATTTTTAAAAAAAATAAGCCATATTTCTATTAACTAGTGATGAGAAAGTGGAATTAACACTTTATAATAACATAGAAAATAAAATACTTAGGAATAAATCTGACAAAAGATATGTAAGAACTATGCACTGAAAACTATACATTACTGAAATAACTTAAAGAAGACCTAAATGCATGAAGGTACATACTATGTTCATGGCTGAGGTGACTCAATGTTGTCAAGACGCCAGTTCTCCACAAACTGATCTACAGATTCAATGTCATCACAATCAAGAGCCTGTCAGGCTTTTCCTACACTTAACAAGCTGATTTTAAAACTCATGTGGAACTGTGAAGGAACCGCCAAAACCATTCTGAAACAGAACACACCTGAAGGACGACCCGATTTCAGGACAGCGGAGGGAGTGGGAGAGCGGGCACTGCAAGGAGCAGGAGAATATTTTTTGAGTGACGGGTATGTTTAGTATCTTGATTTGATGATGGTTTCACAGGTATATACATAGAGCCAAACTCATCAGATTGTTGGCCTTATTTACGTATGGTTTATTATATGTCAGTTATACCTCAGAAGAGCTGGTAAATCTCATTTAGTCCTCATGTCCAATTTTTAGAGGCACTCATACTATCATCTCCATTTGACATATGTGGAAACTGAGGCCCAAGAGGTCACGTGACTTAAATGGAGCAGGATCATACAGACACAAACATAAGGCCTTCTCAATCCAGAGCCCAAGCTCTTAAGCTCCAGGCCATACGGAAAGAAATACTTTCCTATCTGCCTCTCATTCCTTCAGCAAGTACTGACAAGTATGATCTTACAGTGCGCCAGACTCTGTGCCTGGAGTAAGAGATAGAGTAGTGACAGAAAAGGTCTCCCCAGGGCCTTCCTACACCTGACTTAACAGCATTGCCCTTGCTTCCCTCCTGTTACATCCTGACTTCACTCAAAACAGAAGAAATACGTGAGTTTCTGCCGTGGGCCAGGCCATCTGCCTATGCAGTCTCCTTTGACCATCACAACGCTAAGAGATAGGTATCCTTTCCATCTTACAGATAAGGAAATGGAGGCACTGGGAGGTGAAGATGCTTGCCAGGATCGCAGAGATAGAGAGCAGCAGAGCCAGGCTGCAAATGCAGACCTTCCTGCCTCAGAAGCTTAGGGTCCTCTCTTTGCTCCAAGCTGCCTGGAATCACACAGTTGCTCCTGCCACAAGAGTCCAAACGAACCCTGTTTTCCTTACAGACAAAAATCACAACCAGGTGCCAGGTCCTCATGGATAAAAAGAGCTGTTTACTAAAGGTTCTGTTTTGTGTTATTAATTTATTTAAAAGGAAATTTGGTTTCTAACCATAACTAATGTCATATCCACACTCAAGAAGGGAGTAAAAATGAGTCTGGAAGTTGAAAAGTTGGTTTCAGTGAATCAAACCTGCTGCTGGTCTATGCCTACAGCCCAGGCCAACCAACTCCTGCCCCAGCCAGCTCTCCCCAGCCTCTGCCCAGGGAGGGACTCCAGCCTCTGCCTCCATCACGAATGGAGCTGGAGAAAGCCCTTTTCCACTTTGCTTCTATTGTCACAAGAAAGTGTCATAATAGATACAGCAGTTACTAGGAAATGAGAAGCAAATAACAAATGCAAGGTCAGAGCAATAACAGATGAAAGAGACAGCTGCTCAGGCTTCCAGCGCCAACAGCAGTGCTGAGGAGCATTAGGCCAGAAGCCATGACCCCACCCACACCTTAGCGCAACTGGAGGGCACCCAGCCCATGCCCTTACTACCTAAGGCAGTTTTTTTAACCAAGGGAAGCAGTACAGCACAGAAGTCAAGAGGATTCAGCATTACTACTACTACTATTGCTACTACTACTACCTTCTAAATGTACTGAACAAGTAACACTGGGCACTGTACTGGGTCATAGGATATGGGGGAATGGTACTGCCACAGCCCCTGTATAAATGGAGTTTATAATCTAGTGGGGAAACAGACTTGATATAAATTATTCCAATTTTAAAAGTCAGGACACTTCAGCACAACGGTGAAAGGCACTGCCCAGGAGAAGCGGTGGGTGGTGGGCAGGAGGGAACCCAAGGGGAACCTGCACTCCCCTGGAGCTCTGAGCTGCTCACTCCATCCCCAGGAGGGGTCGAGGAGTCGGCAGTGAGAGGGGAGGGAAGAGCACTGCAGGCTGAGGGCACAGCACGCGGGGAGGGGCTGGGCTGCAAGGGAACCGAGGCAGCTGCGGGCAGCCGGGCCCTGGAGGCCTGGGGGCTGCTGCTGGCCTGCCGGGCAGAGTCTGGGCACTCAGCAGTGGGGAGCCTCAGAGGTGCTAGGCAGGACGGGGAAGCGGTCAGACTCTGGCTTTAGAAAGATGTCTCTGGATGCAGAGAGGCATTTGGGGGCCAGGACTGCCCATGGGGAGACGGGACCAGAGAGGTGGCAGTACTTAGGCCAGGCTGGGGAGGCGGAGGGAAATGGTCTAAGAGAAGTGCCCAGCATGTGACCTGAGAGAGGGGTTTTCATGATGTCAGCGAAACCGATCTCCTCTTTACAAATAACTGCCTGCTGGCAAAGCTCTTCGCTTCTCCCAGGGCCCAACGCTGTGATTCCAAGGAGCGGTAAAGACACACAGGGTTTGTCCAATGTCCAACACTGACCTAGGCCTTCTGGAATGCCCGCTTCTTCAGAGCAGGCAAACAGCATCCAGACAAAAGGCCAGAGGGTCAGGTTCCTGAACCCACAGGCAGTGTTTTCCTGAACTGCAACATGTCATGTGGCCCAGAAGAAACTGTGTACTTCGGCGGGGAGTCTCCGTCCCTGCTGGCCAGCCCTTCTGCCAGCCAGCAGACGCTGGTCAAGTACCGTTCCGGGGTCAGGTTCTGACGAAGGGAAGGGTGCAACCAAATCTGTCTCTAGAGCCAGTGGCCCACGGGGATGTGAGTTCTATCTAGATAATGTCCCAAAACATCCGTTAATGTTGCTCCTACCTCATCACTCTAGGTTCTGCCTCTTCCTTTGAATACCAGGTTCCCTCGAGGGCCACCGTGAGGAGGAGGGCTGAGGGTGGCACACCCACCCTGACCACCCTGTGCCTGCCTGCGCTAACACCAAGCACCTGGCCTGTGCCTTAACCCAAGTGGCAGGTACGGGTGACACTCTGGCCCCTCGCCTCATGAGGCTCCCAGTCCTGGCCCACAGCTTTCTTCCGGGGGAACTTCAGACTATCTCCTGGTGCCTCCACCTCCCTCCACGGGGCCGTCAGCTCTCAAACCAAAGATGGAGGATGTCCTTATACCAGCAGCTCTGGCTCACGGTCTTCCCTTTTTCCATCCTGCTGTCATCTCCAGGGACGTCACTAAACTGACCGGTGCAGCTTCTCACCACTGGGTCACAGAGTGCCTCAGCCTCGTCCCAGAAAGACCTTCACCTCCCCTCCACTTCAGCCTCCAAAAAGGCACAGCTGTCATCCCTTCAAGCACAGTCAGCAATACCCCGCCTCCAAGATCCTGAACTCTGACCCTCTGCCCCCTCTGTGGCCTCCGGCCTCCCTCTCATTGCCCTGCTCATCAAACCTCTGCTTCGTCCGCTGCTTGACTTTTGGTCCCCCAGCCCTTTCTGCCTCTTCCAGGCCCTTGGCCCTCTCCAGCCCTCTGGCCTCCCTTCCCCGAGGCAAAACATTGCGGACCACCCAGCTGGACCTCCAGGACACTTCCCTGGGCCTCCTCCTCTCCCTGGGGTCACTTTCTCTGCCTCCTTCTCGGCCTCTGCTTTTCCTTCTACTCCCCAAATACACAGCCCACTGCTCTCTCTCCCACTTCTCCCCGCCTCGGCTCCCATAGCAGCCTCGCAGTCAGGACAGCACCAGGCCCTCTCCTCCTCTCTGGGCTGCGGCAAAGCCTGCTCTCCAGTCTCCCCAACTCCAGTCGGTTCCACCTCAGATGGTTAGAACGAACCTCTAAGATACAAATCTGCCCTGCCACTCCCCTTCTGAAGTCCTTCAGGGAATCCCCAAAGCTAACAAGATAAATCTCTGCCTCCTGCCAGTCCCTGATGCCCCTACAGCCCCCAAACTCTTCTTGTCTACCGTTCGTTTATGTTCTGCCCTTCACTGGGTCATGCCAACATCCCCTTTGTCTGTCTCTCTAGCAGGTAGCGTGGTAGGCTGGTGCATGAACAATGGCGTGAAGCCTACCTCCAGGAAATCTGGCAGCAGAGAGGGAGCAGTGTAGGCGAAGGTGACAAGAGGACTGGGGAAGACAGAGGCACACAGAAAGGCTTTCCACCTGACTCGACCTGCTACTCACTGCAGCTCGTGGGCATCGCACTCGGGCCCGCTAGACACCCACCCGCGCGCCTCTGTGACCCTGCATGCCCCCAATGCCAGTTGGAAGAGAATGACTTCAGGCAGGCCTTTGACATGCCAATATCCCAGTAGCAATGCCCTCGGGGAGCACAGAATCAGGAGAACGCAGGCTTGGCTTTTCTTCTCCCCAGACACCAGCACCAAAGGTGGTGCTTAGTTTTGCTCAATAGATCATCTGCCTTTCCAATGAGCCATTCTGCCTGAAATGCCCATCCCAACTCTCCCATCCCATTCCCCAAATCACGCACAAGATGCAATCCCTTTCAGCCTCCAAGGCTCCAGGCCGATGCCCCAATTCCAAGGCAGGGCGAGTCTCCCTGTGCAATGTCTGCAGGGTCCTCAGTGCACCGGGGTGCAAGTCATCAGCAGCCCTCTGCCTCCCTGCCATCCGGGGGACCAACCAGCACGTGAGCTCAGGTCTGAAGGGCTCCATGAACAGTGCCCTTAACCACGGTGCTACTGAAAGCATCGCCCATCTGGGCCCCTGGCCTCCCACACAGGCACTGCTGAGCATTCTGCTGAGCCTGACCTCACGCCATAACACACGGAGCCTATGTGAACGTGTGCTGGTGAGAACTAACAGCCACAGGTTACTGGGAACTTATGCATGCAGGCACTGAGCACAGTTCTCACGTGCCATTGCGAGGTAAAAACTATGACTCCCCCTATTTTACACTCAAGGTCATTGAAGCATAAAAAGAGTGAGCAGTAACTTGTCCAAAGCCCGAGCTGCAAAGGGTGACGCCAGAAGCGAACCCCAGCTTTGTCAGGTTGAGTCCACACTCTTAAGCACACTGTGCAGGGTTAGCGGACCCAGCCGCTCGGCTTGGCTGGCACCCTGGGCTGAGTAACGCACACACCGGGCTCATTTTCAGCACATTCTAAGAACAGCAGTTCCCCCTTGATGCTGCTCCACATTGAAACTAATGACAAAAACAGTGCTGACATTTAAACTGGCTTCTGAGAAACTGTTGGACCTTCAAGTCCATAGACTGGGAGTTGGGCACAAAGACAGATTTATTGGTAGGGAACGCCGGTGGAAACAAAGTGCCACCCTGAAAACGTACCTTCACAAGCCTGCTGCCACTGGGACCCCTCCAAAGGACGTCCTTTACAATGCAGCCCTCGCCCCGGCCCCGGCCCCGGCCCCCAGCCCCCGGCCGGGAAGAATCTACCCAGCCCCGGCAACCCAATCTCCCGCTGTGGTGAGCGGGTTCTAGGCCACAGCTTGTAAGTTAAACACAGCTGTGAGCTATTATACTGCAGCGCTGTATCTGCGTTAACTCGCCAATTTTTGATAAAAATTTTCACTTGTTAGAGTCACCAGGGAACAGGGCAGTCCTGGTTCCATATTTGCTAACTTCCATTTTCCTTGCTCTCTGCCAATCCTTAACTCACCGTCTGCCTGGCTTCCTCTAAACCCTGGGATGATGCTCTCACAGTCTCCCTTGCAGAAAGGAGCAGAAGCCAGCTCTACCCTGTTATCAACAGCATTTAGAAATTTGAGTCTTCAAAGGCTGAGCTCACCACGCAAAAGCCCTTGCTTTGGGGAAAGTGGTTACACCGCAAACAGGCACCCTGGTAATACTGTTCCCTTAACGGGTCCCCCGCCTGCAGCCGTGTGCCTAAGCACAGCCCGAGTGCCCTGCTACAGCACTCCTCGCACTCAGCCATTCATTCATCCTCCACCCGCTCAACAATGTTTGCGGAGAATCTACTATGTCCCAGGCACTGGGATAATGGCGGGGTCTCTCAGGAAGCAAATCTCCAGGACCAAATGGGTGTTGACCTCCTTCTCTGCCCTGGTGCTTCCAGAGGACCTCCGGGAAGTGAAGGAGGGAGCCCCCCGGGGTGTGTCAGTGGTAGGAATGAAGGGCGAGAAAATAAGAAGAGGAGGAACTAAAGACAAATAGAGTTGCAAAGAAATGGTAAGCTTTAACAGTAGTCTGCTGAATAATAGTAACACTGATATTGTTATTTTAAAACTATTTTCATATATGATGAGATAATGCAAAAAGTAATTATTTAATGTTGTTAGGAACCAAAATTGTCAATGTCAAAAACATCATGAAAATTGAGGGAAGTTAACAACCCTGTTATGTTAGACTGGGAATGGAAAGATCAACATTGTATTGGTCGTGTTGCTACAAGATAACGTGGTATAACACCCAGCCCTCAAATCTCAGAGGCTTACAGCAACAACATTTATTCCACACTCGCAGGCCTGTCGAGTGAGTGCGGTTCAGCTGGCCTCTGCTGCGTGCCCTGGGGCCGGCCCGGCTGGGCGGGAATGCAGGCTTTGGGTCTGGGATTCGGGCTAAACGAGCGAGAGCTGCCGGCACACCACGGAGGGTGGGGATTCCAAGGGGACGGGCAGAAGCTTGTCGTGCCTCTTTCCACCTCAGCTCACCCCCTGTACCCTACCACTTGTGCCTAAGTCACAGGGCCAAGCCCAAAGCCTATGCAAGGAAGACATATACACCACCCACAGGGAAGTTATGAAAAGGATGAGGAGGGAAGTTGTGAAGAACTAACACCACCCGCCCTAGTCGCATGAGTTCTCCTTTCAAAAAATAAACATTTCCTAGCCCAGTCCACTGAAAAGACCTAGCAACCCAGTAGCAATGAATATCTTTTCACCCAGATTGTGGTTTCTAAACATCATTCTCCACTAAAAAAAAAAAACCAACACCCCTGAAGGAATGAATGCCTGAATCCAGGTCTTCCGTAGGAAATATACAACAGCACACTGGTATCTCTTGTTGTACCAAAGAGCAAGGAAGTTATAAAAAATCAACAGGATCATGTTGATACAGGAGATGACATGAAAGGGCTCCATTGGTTAAAGACAGGACAATTCGGGCATCAAAAGGAATACTGACTACAACGGATTGAAAAGCAGGTTCCCAGCCCACTCTTACGCAGGAATCAGAATCTCCAAGGACGGAGCCCAGGCATCCGTACTTGTTAACAGGAACGCCCAGCTGGTTCTGGTGCACAGCCAGGGCAGAAAGGCACCGGGCCGCAGGCTCCCTCATCCACCGGGGGCCCAGGTCGCTCACAGGGCCCCTCTTGCTCTCAGATGCTGGCCTCTGCTTCCTGAAAGTCTTGCCGACAACAAACTTAAAATTGTCCCCTATTCATGTCCTTCCAACTCTCAGGTGGTCCAGCCACAATGTGGCAGGCATCTTCAAGGGGAAAAATTCTAGTTTTCAGGCTGCTAACAAAAATAAAAACAGCAAAAAAGCTGGGGTGGCTCCCAGGGTTCTCCTTTTAACCACAATGTTGACAATGACAATGCGGAACAAATGCTTCCATTTTTAGCTACTATATCATGGATCCAAGCACATTCAAGTCTGGGGTTTCTCCAGATACCTCAGAGCAATTAGTAGCAATTAGTTCTTAACCTCCACTCTGCACCAGGATCACCTGGTGAGCTTTTACACACTGGGGTGACTGGGTTCTGGACCCCGACCCAGAGATGCAGACTCAGTGGCCCAGGTGGGGCCCGGGCCCTGGGATTCAGAGGTTGCCCGTGTGATTCTGATGTGCAGCCACAGTGGAGAATCACTGCTCCAAGCTAATAAATCTTGAAAGAAAAACATCTCACTTTAATGTCTTGTCACAACTTGAAACCAGATATGCCTTGGATGAGGTGCCTTCCAAACGCAGTGCCCCGGGGGACAGCCTCGGTCTGCCCCCACCGGTGCCTCTTCCCTCCCGCAGCCAGCCTGAGCGGCGACCCCATCCTCCCTGGGCACACGCAGCTCCAGGGTGCAGGGCTCACAGCAAGCTGGGCTGCCCTCCTCAGTGCCTGGGACAAAGAATAAAGATCCAAACATCTAAACCGCTCCAGATCAAAGCTAAGCAGAGGACAGGATTGGAAATAGCTTCAACTGAGAACTAAGGTAACCGTCAAACGACTACTCCCCCAAAAGGCTCCAAGAGGTATTGAGTTGTTTCAGTATTTTTAATTAGAAAGAATAGGTAATTCCACATTAGATAAAACAGAAAAAGACTGGGAGTCAGCCAGTTCAAACAAGCAAACATAGGTCTGCTCCCCAAACCTGATGGAACACAACATGCGTGCACACATGCGCACACACAAATGATACAAATCACTGCCATGTCTTCACATAAATGCTGATCACAGCTAACAATACCAGTTTCCTCCTAATCTCTATCAGGGGTGTCCAATGGGCAGTCCACGGGCCTCATGCAGCTCAAGATGAATGTGGCCCAGCACAAAATCATAAATTTAATTAAAATATTATGAGATTTTTTTGTGATTTTGTGTCACAATATATTTAATGTGTGGCCCAAGACAATTCTTCTTCTTCCAGCGTGGCCCAGAAACGCCAAAAGGTTGGACACCTCTGCATAGGTTAGATGCCAGCTCCCTGAAGGCCTGGGTCCTTTGTTTGATTTTGTATTAAAATGTTTTTTCTCAGTCTTAACAGATACCATTACTGTAGGAAGGGCATGTTCAGAGTGTTCTGGAATTCACAGCAGACACCGTCTGACATATCTCTACAACCCCTCCCCTCTGAAATCTGCACCCCCTCACAAGGCTGGGCCCCCCAGCTGTGCTTACTCGTCCTGGCCACGCACTCCTGATCTCAGTCACGGAGCCCGCACTGGACACGTGGCTGAGCTGGGCTGGACTGAGGGGTGCTGGTCTCAGTCTAGAAGGTGGCTTAAATGAGGATCCCGTGAATGTGTGCCCTGTGGGGAAGCCATGTGAAGCCACGTGGGCAGATAGGAGAAAAGGCAGAAGAGAGAGGGAGAGGGAAGAGCAGAGGCAAGACTCAGAGACGGCTCGTATCCTGGTTGGCTCTCCAGGCTGCCTGAACTCCGTGTCCGTGTATTCTGTTTAATGTCCCCTTTACCCCCGTAATAAATTCCTCTTCTGCCTCTCACAGCTACTTTGAAATGCATTTCTACTACTTGCTAATAAAAAAAAAAAAAAAAGAACCCTGACTGAAATAACTATAAAGCCTCCTTATCAACTGCTAAGCATTTCCAAGAATTTTTTTTAAATCAACTTTTTCTTCTTTATTGACTATGTTGTTTCTACAAATGTACATTACAATTTAATGCAAATATGTATGTGTTTTGCTGTAGCACCTTGTTTCAAAATCAGATTCAAGGCAACCACCAGAATTTGGGATCAACAAAAAGAAAGTTCTCTAAAAAAAAAAAAGAAACGTTCCCTCACATCCCCTTCTTGACAGTGACTGTTTTCAGGAGGAGGAGCCTGGGACAAGTAATCAGTGTGGCAAGACCTGACTCAGGCATGGAGGCTGTGGGCACCAAAGGCCACATCTCTGCCAGAGTGGACCAGATGTGGTGACACTCGCTGGTGAATCCGAACACCTGGCTCAAAGAATGAGCACGACCAAGAATGGAAAGTTTCTGGCCCTGGCTGGTGTGGCTCAGTGGACTGAATGCTGGCCTGCGAACCCAAAGGTCACTGGTTCAATTCCCAATCAAGTCATCTGCCTGGGTTGCAGGCCAGGTTCCCAGCTCGGGGCATGGGAGAGGCAACCAATTGATATAGCTCACACAAACATTGATATTTCTCTCCCTCTCTTTCTCCCTCCCTCACCTCACTCTAAAAATAAATTAATTAAATCTTTTTTTTTTTCTTAAAGAATGGAATGTTTCTGGACACTCTCTTTAATGGGGCTTAAATCAGTTCCATCGATTTAGAGAGACTTCAAGAGAAAAACTGAGTCACTCTACTGTGGCTGTGGGAACAGTATAAAGGACAAGGTACAGACCTCCGGCTGGATGGCTTTAAACACGGGGATGTCCATTAATGTGATCTGGCTCTGCAACAAAAGAGAAGAGGTGTTAGAAAACACAAAGGTTACCTGTTGTGTTATTTCGAACCTATACAGAGTAATAACTCATTTTTAAAAGTTATACTTAACCTCTTGAATAAAAATCAAGACAGAATAGAGTAAAAAACAGGCAAATTTCTAAAATGCCTCTCCCATCCCTTCCCTCATCATAAATCCTGACCCACACCCCTCTTTCTTGGATGTAAGACAAACGTCCAACTTAAGAATTGGTAACAGTAGTTTGGAGTGTGGGACTGAGAAGAAGGGGAACATTTTTCAGTTTGGATATTTTTGTACAATTTCAGTTCTTTTCAAGCATGAATTATTTTTGTAATTTTAAAAAGTTAGCAATATTACAAATTAGAATGCTAAACAGAGACACTGTTACTCTAAATTTAATCTTTTAAAAATTGTGGCTTACATAAATTGTCCATTTCTTCTGAAGTCTAAACCTCTTCAAAATTATATGGTAGCGCAACATTCAAGATGCTTCTGCAGACCAGTGTTGGACCACAAATTCCAGAGCCCACAGTATATGAGATAACTACAGAATTCAAGAGCAAGCATTTGGAAAATTTTACAGCAATTTGCCACAATGCTCTTGCTTTATTGTTTAAAGTGTTAGTTTTCTATAGATTGGAAATGAAAAAAAAAATTGATCCTCCACCACAAGTCACTTGAGAAGCACTAATGTTGTCAGTACAGAAAACACACATCTGGTTAAAAGGCTGTTCCTATCGTTAGAAGCTCACTGAGCAACAGTGAGAGGGGCATCATTGCCGACAATTGTTCAGGCCAAGGCATGGCCTGAGCTGACTTCCCACGACCTATCTCCATATGTCACGTGGGACGCCAAGTGTCAGGTAACAGATGCCTCTGTGACAGCCTAGGGAAATGAGAGCTGATGGCCTTTGGGTGCCTCCTAATGCAAGAAAACACCCTGTCCACCAAACGCAGGTCATGTGGGAGGATGTGACACCGAGGAACAAACATGGCCTCTGGGAACAACTGGGCTTGCGTACGTGTCTGGACACCATCGCTCAACAGCACTATTCTATTTGACACCTTACACCCGTCCCAGTCTCAGGTGCCACATCTAGAAAACAGTAACAATAATCTCTGTCTTATAGGATCTTTGTGAAAATTCAAGACAAAAGGTGCAGAACACTTGGCACCTGACAAATGCTCTCTATGTACATGTGTGCTGGGGGTGGGTATGGGTCCCGGTGTGTGTGTGTGGAGAGAGAATCTATGTGTATGGTACAGGGGGGGACGTCTCTGAGCAGGGGAGGGAATAAGCAGGCAGCTTTGAGGAGAGCCTCTCCATCTCCCCTAGAAGGCTGTGCTCTTCGTGGGCACTGAGGTGAAATGCTGCTGCTGGGCACCGAGGTGAAACGCTGCCACTAATGGAAACTCAGCAAAGACAGCAGACAGCATGGGAAAGAAGCACTTGGGAATCTGTCCTCTTCTACCTCAGGGTCCAGCCACCAGTGGCAAGGGGGCCCTGGACATCAGCACACGTGGACCTGGCCCTCATAACCTGAGTGTCCAGCGACTACTAAGCCCAGAGGCCCACATGCCTGTGTGTCTGGCCGAGACAGTGCAAACAGACTGGCATTTCTCCTGCCAGACCCGTGGAGATTGCTGGCCAAGTGCTCTGACATTTGGATTAATTCTGCCATCGTAGGGAACAGAAAGGCCTTGTGAAAACAGATTGGGACCGAGTGCTCAGAACGCCTTGGAAATCTCTCCCGCAGCTCGAGGTAACTCCCTGTCCAGGAGAGCCGGCAGGATGTTTGCAATGTCATTTAGGAAAAGAACCAAAAGCCTGCTAATGTGAAAATGAGAAAACTTCCTTTCCGTCCTGCTGTCCATTCTAGGGTTTGCTACTGAACTTCCAAGTGATTTACTAAAATAGTGACTTTATGTTTCATATATTTTTTGGAGGGCCCAAGTTTTGAAAATTCTGATCCCTGCTAACTGTGAGAAATGATCCCTGCTAGCCGATCCTCGCTAAATGAGAAAATGTGTTCAAGTGTTTTATTCTAAACAAACAAGATCAGCAGAGGTCACCAGGCTTAAAATAGACTGGCTGGTCCCAAACACACAATCTGAGGGTTTTCAGAAGATTCCATTTATATCCTCTCAATTCCAACCAAAAAAAGACGCAGTGTCCAGAGCAAGGATATATCAACACATAGGTAAAACATTCCAATTACAAATTTCATTGCATTTTGCTATAAAGCCAAACACCTGTGAAAAAAGGTTGCCAGTGAGCAGTCCTTCCCGGGAAGTCAGAGAACCCCAAGGCGGGCAGTTTTACCCAAAAGGGAGGGGTGGGTAGGGGTAGGAGCTTGAAGGGGGAGGTCAGGTCCTGTCCCTTGCCACAGCCAGCTCTCAGGCCTCCCTAGGGAGAGGCCCTGGCTTCCTGGAGAGAAAGGGCATCCACTGGGGCATGCGCAGCCTCCCCAGAAACACAGGCAATGAGACTCTCCCATTTCCAAGCAGCACCCCCGAGGTACTGGGGGGCGCAAGCCTGGGTTGATGAGAACAGTCATGAATGAGCATCTTAATGGCTTCTCCTTATTTTTGGAAATAAAGCCTCAACACAGGATGTCCAATTAAGCTAGTCACTTGGCAATGTTCTGTTTAATCCTGACCCCTTCTCCCATCTCCTCCTTCCTCCTAAAAATCCAGCCTCTTTGGGAAATGCCCAAACTCCACATATCTCAAAACATTTCTGTAGATATGAATCCTTCAGAATGGAGAGACCTATAAGGCCACTTGTGGCCTTAGCGAAAAAGGTGGTATTACGTGGAGAAATGAAAGCTTAGCCAAAAATAAAAAAAAAAATGTTTTGCACGTGTTAAATACTGTGTATCTCCTCTCCAACAGGGGCCCCGAGTCCTCCTTCCCAACTAAAACTTTAATTCAAGGCCTCCCCAGCCCCCAAATAAACTAACAACAACAAAATGCTGCTGGCAAATCAGTGGCAAGCCTTATCATAAAAGATCTCTTTAAATGTGCATTGAGATCACTTTGCCAGTGCAGGACCAGGAGGGCTCGCAGAACAAAAAGTAACCAGCTCCAAAGACACATTCCTGCTTCTACTCCCAGAGCCACAGGAAGCCTGTGTCTGGCAATTTTAGAACTGGAGTCAAGCAAATGCAAATTAAACAGGAAGATACTATCTGTCACCCATCAGTGCCATCATGACTGATGGGACTATGAGCTGCTTTGTTTGTTCTTTTTGGAAAGTAATCTGGCAAGAACTCAGAAAAGTTTTTAACTTTTTTTTTTTAAATGTCAAACTTACAAAAAAGTTGCCAGAATAATATGATGAACTCTTATAACCTTTCACCTAGCTTCACTAATTATTATGTTCCCTCATTTGCTTTATGTCTAGGTGTATAATTATACATGCACATTTTCCTGAACCATTTGAGTGTAAAATGCAAATATTATGACTCTTCACCCCTAAATCCTTTACATGTTATTTCCCAAGAACAAGATGACCATCTTACATAATGTGAAACTTATTACAGTCAAGAAATTTATCATTAGTACAACAGTATTATCTAATATACAGTTCACATTCAAAATTTGCTAATTTTCTCAATACTGTTTTTTATAGCAATTTTGGTTTGATCCAGGATCATTCACTGCATTTAGATATTATCTCCTAAAAGTGAAATGAGCATACCGTTGACACAATAATCCCTACCTACAGAATGAAAAGCACTAGTATAGGAGATTTTATATAGAGATCTACATTTAAATACAAATATAAATATAGATGTTTATTGCACCATTATTTTTAGTAGCAAAAACCTGGAAACAATCTAAAAGGCCATCAAAAGGCACTTGTTGAAAAAAGCAATCATGGTACATCCAGACTCCGGAATATCATGAGGCTATTAAAAACAGAGAATTAGGTCTGTGCATGTTGACCTAAAAGGCGTCCATGATCAACTGATGTTGAAGACAGGTTCCAACAATGTTTTTGCTCTGCTTTTAGCCACTGGGGAATAAAGTGACCAAGATGTATTTGTAGAGCACCCCCAGTAAAAAAATGAGAACCTTTTTATTATGAAGTAACACATATTTACTGAAAACCACATTAAACAAAGGCATGGCTTGATGACTTGCTATAGTATTATATATAAACACTTTGTAACCACCACCCAAGTCCAGAAATAGCCACCCCAATCAATAGATGACTGAACAAAAAAAAAGTGTGGTATACCTGTACAATGGAGTATCAGTCTTAAAAAGGAAGGAAATTCTGACACCTGTCCCAAGATGAATGAACCTCAAGGACACTGAGCTAAGTGAAATCGGCCAGTCACAAAAAGAAAAGTACTGTGTGATTCTACTTATGTGAGGGACCCAGAGTAGTTAAATTCATAGAGACAAAAAGTGGAATGATGTTGAGGGTAGTGGAGAATGGAGTTGTTTAATGGGTATGGAGTTTTGGGTTTGCAAGATGAATAAACACAGTTCTAGAGATTGGTTGCACAATAATGTGAATGTACACTTAAAAGTAATTAAGATGGTAAACCAGGCCAGATGGCTCAGTTGGTTGGAGCATCGTCTCATACACCAAAAGGTTACGTGTTTGATTCCCGGTCAGGGCACATACCTAAGTCCCAAGTATGATCCCTGGTCAGGGTGCATATGGGAGGCAACCAATCCATGTTTGTCTCTCGCATTGATATCTCTCTCTCTCTCTGTCTCTCAAATCAATAAACATATCCTTGGATAAGGATTTAAGATTTTATTTATTTATTTTTAGAGAAAAGGAGGGAGAGAAATGTCAATGTGTGGTTGTCTCTCGCACGCCCCCAACTGGGGACCTGGCCCACAACCCAGGCATGTGTCCTGACTGGAAATCGAACTGGTGACCATTTGGTGCACAGGCCGGCACACAATCCAGTGAACCACACCAGCCAGGACAGGATTTAAAAATATATAGTTAGGATGGTAAATTTCACGTTACATCTCATTTACCACAATGTAAAAAAAGGTCACCTCAGAATTCCTCCATGTGCCCAGTGCCAATCACAAGTCCCTTCCTCCTGTCAAAAGTAACCGCTTTCCTGACTTTCCTCAAATTTCTTTAAAATGTTATCAACTAAGTGTGTAAACAAGTCATCTTGCCTTTTTAAAAAATTTCATGCATATTTTTAAGTTTCTTTTAATCTACAGGTATTTTCTTCATCTTTTTGTTCTTTACAATGCAATCTGCTGAAGGGTCCAAGCCATTTGACCTACACAGTTCTCCACACTTACGGTGCGGGTCAATGTATTCCTCTGTCCTTGGTATTTCCAGCAAGTTGGCAGCTGGGACCAGAGACTTATCAGACACAGGTTTGATCCCTTGGCAGGACTAGGAGTGGTGTTGTATTGTTTCATTGGGAGGTACATAATTCCTCTCCTCTTGTGATGTTAGTGGCTGTTGATGTTCAATGCTTAGATCTCTTCATACACTGAAGTCATAAAATGATGATATTCTAATTCTATCATTTCTTTCCCATTTATTAACTGAAATAAATTCATAGAGAGAAGTTCTCTCTCTTCTACTATTTGGTTACCCAGTATAGTTGAAAAGTAAAAGGCAGGACAAATACTGGATTCTATCTGTATATTTCTCACTTTCTAAGAAAATAAATTTGCTCCCTATCATCGTCTGTTGATGACCTATTGTTTCATGGGTTTCAATCAACTGCAATTATTATCCTTTTCAAGCTCATATTGTCCCATCATCGGGCCGTTGAAGTTTCCTCTAGCCAGCTCCTGAGTCTTTCTGACGTGACCCTAGCAGTCCTTGAGAGCTTCCTCCCTGGTCCTGGAAAGACAAAGAAGGTTATTTTGAACATTTCCTGCCCCAGACTTGGAATCAACCAGTTCTCTGGGAAGCCATGGAGTCTTTCACTGACTAATATTGCAAGACCACAATCTGGAATTCATAGTGATATTTCAAATTCAAATTGAGAACATTTTTTTCCTCCTAACTTACTTCTTTTGTATTACATCTGTATCTCGTCTCTTCCATATCAAAAATCTCGGTCTCAAGGACATGAGGTATATAGGATTACAGTATCCCATAATTATTAATTTACTTCATCCTATTTTATATATACAGTGGTCTCAGAATAACAATACTAATGCTATCAGTATAACAATACTAATCATCAGTATAATTACTGACAAAATTTATGAAATTTTGCATTTGTTCTCTCCATTCTCCTCCATTTTTATAACTTATACTAACTATAATAGTCATATGATGTCTATTATATAGGCATACAGCCATTATATACCTTCTCCCTTTCAATTCTTTAGTCTTAACTTTATAGTAAATGAATGTTTATTGCTCTCCGCCAGTCTTTAGAGTGATGTTTCTCTAACCATTTTCATTGTCTGAAGCTTGTTCTCTAGCAGACTCCTCAGGAAGGGCTCACAGGAGCAATATTCTCTGAGGCCTTGCATGTTCATAATGGTTTATCAGTGTCCTTTATACCTGAAGGTTTTGCTGGTATAACATCTTTGGCTCACATTTTTTTTTCTTTCCGTGATTTATTTGTTATTTTACTTTGTTTTGGCAAAAAGTGTTTCTGTCAAAAAGACTAATGGTACTCTAATGTTATTTCTCTTAAAAGCCACTTGCTATTTTTGTCTAGGTGCCCAAAGGATTTTCTTTTCCTTTAAAATCCAGTAGTTTACCAAGAATATGTCTATGGTATTGACCATTCTGGGCTAACACTGTCAGCTTTATCATGTGTTCTTTCAATAATTTTGAATCTTTTTTTAAATCTTTTTTTTAATTTTTTTTTATTTGAGACAAATGTACTTGAAAAAAATAATAAAATAAATAAAAAAACAATAATTTTGAATCTTTTATTTTGTGAAAGTTTTTTTAAATTACAGTTTAAGTACCTGTTTGGTTCCACAGTCTTCTTATTCTCCCCTTTCAGCTATTTCTATTATTGGTATGTTGGATCTTCTTTGCCTATCATCAATATTTGCCACGTTTTGTCTTATTATCTCTTTCTTCATTTATTTTGATATTAATAATTTTCCTGCCTTAAGTCATTTTATGTTATATTTATCTATTTTTGTGTTCTCATTCAACTTTCATTTCAAAAATCATTTTTTTATATTCACTTTTTTCCTAGGTTCAGTCACCTCATTCCTGAAATGTTTCTTATTTCTTATGTTGTTTAAAGCTTATAGCATAATCTTAATGTCTCTGAGTTTATTTTGATATAGAGAATTAGTGTTCATTTGTTTTGTGGCATGTATTTCTGCCATTTTTTCATTAGCTATAGAGATCCTCTCCTTACTCTTTTTTCAAATAATAACTTAAAGATTTGACAAAAATAATTTCCCCTTTTTTATTTTTATGTAAGATTAGTTTTCCTGAACTTTTTAGAGAAAAACATGGTTCAGGATAGCTCTTCTAAATTCATATAGCTCTCCTTTTGGTTGCCTTCATGTAGTGTTCAAAAACATGTAGTTGCTGTTTGAGCACATGTGCACTCTCTGTCTCTGTCTCTCTGTCTCTCTCTCTGTCTCTCTGTCTCTCTCTCTCTCACACACACTCACACACACACTCTCTCTCTCTTTATTTATTTAATTTCTTTTCCCTTAACCATAACTTCCCCTATCCTGATCATTTTGACTCCATTCCCATACTGAATTTCTCTTTGGCATGGAGACTTGTCCTGGAAGTGAGCCCTAGAGAGTTGGTTTCAAGAGAGTATAAGGGCCAGTCCACAGACCTCTTCCACCCATCAATTACTTCAGTGCTAAAAATCCTTCTTAATTTCAGTTTGCTGTTCTCACATTAACCTGCCAAACTTCCCAGTGAATTTCTGTTGAAAATTTTGGAGTTCTCCTATTCTCAAGTTTGCCAAAAGGCCCCTTGCTTACTTCTGCTTTCTCCTATACAGATGCTGACACTCTGCAGGGTTTGCTGGTACTGTATCCCCGGCCACCTGTGTTTGGGTTTGACAGGGATAACTTTTCACCTAGCTTTATTGTACATCCTATTAACAGGTTTCAGAGTTTGCTATGTGGGGACTGAGAAAGAATAAAACACTTGCTCTTGTCACCACCATCTTCCCAAAATCACTTAAGTGATTTTTAATGGACTTCTGTATCTCGCTTTTTTCTTTCTTTCATATTATTAGATATGAAACTAAAATACCAGGTGGCCTGGTTCAATTTCAATGCCTGGCAACGCCTATGCTTCCCCAGAGACCAAAGACTCCAGACGACCTGGCTTCACATCTAAGCTAAAGAAGGAGCGGCTCTGGCAGGGGCAGCCAAAGTGTTAGCACTGCACCCTCAAAGTATTCACCATCCTCCCTGCGGTCCTCCAGCCTCAGAAAATCGGCCAGGGAAAGGCCAAGCATCACTCTAGGACTCAGACTAGAAAATGAGGCCCAGAGTCTCATCAAGGATCCTGCTGGGCACTGTTGTTCTACGTGCAGCCTGATTCTCTGCCATTCCTCACAATGAAGAGCTGTAAAGGGATTTTAAACCTCACTATTGCTTCATTCCTTTTGTGAAGCTAAAAAATACAACTCAAAAGTGCAACAAGCAAACAAAAGCAAATAAAATATAGAAGCTGAGCCATCAGCCAACAAGGTCCATGGAGTCATCTAAAGGACAGGCAACACAGCTCTATGACTCAATATGGTGGCCACTAGCCACATGTGGCTATTTGAAATGTCCCTAGCACTTTAAGTTTAAAATACACATTGAGTTTGGAAGACTTACTTTGAAAAAAGAACACAAAGTATTTCAAAAATTTTATGTTGCTTACATGTTGAAATGATAATATTTTAAATATACTGAGTTAAATAAAGTGTATTTTTAAAAGTAATTTCACCTCTTTTTTAATGTGACTACTAGAAACTTTAAAATCACACATGTGGCTCAGATTATAGATATCTCAGATGGTGCTGGTCTAGAATGTCAGACAGCCCTGGTTTTAAATCCCAGATAGATAGTGCCGCTTACTGTGTAAAGAGGTACCTTTCCTAAGAATTGACTTGCTCATTAGTATACTGAGAAGAATGAACACACCGAATTTATATGGCTCTTGTGAAAAGTAAATTAGAAAATGCATGTAAAACATTTAGCATAAGACCTAGACATAGTTCAAAAACAGGGGCCGTCTTTGTGTTGCCATCCAGCATTGAGTAAATAATGAGCAGATGAAGGTTTCAGACTTTCTGCCCACACCAGACCAGGGCAAAAAAAATTAAGTCTCCTAGACTCTTAGTTTCTTCATTAGAAAATCGGGAGCTATCATCTGCCTCATCGGGCCGTCCCAACGACTGAATTCTCTCAGTCGACCTGGATTTACGGAGCACCTGCTATGAGAGACGCACTGTTCCAAGCCCTTGGGATAGAACGATGAACAAGTCAGATAAAGTTCCTGTCCTGAGAGAGTTTATAATCCAGTAGAAAAAAAAATACACCATAAAATATTAAATAATGTAATGTTGGGCAATAATAAGAGATATGAAGACAATGAAGCAGGGTAAGGGAAGAGAGAGCAATGGGGAGATGCTACTTATTCAGCCCTGAAAGTCCTCTCCATGGACCAACACTGACCAGAGGCAGAGAGATGGGTGGAGAAGGGCCGTCCGGACTGAGGGAAGAACAAGCGTGGGGCCCTGAGGGGGCAGGGGGATGCCGCTGCGGCTGGGGAAAAGCAGCCGCCGCACAGCAGGAGGGCAAGCAGATCGGGGTGGGGGACTGGAGGCCTGGTAGCAACTCTGGGCCTCATTCTCCTACAAGGGATACACTACCGAGTTCTACACAGCTTTTAAAAGGATCCCTCGGACACACCACAGGAGTAAGTGCATGTGCCAGGTGCAGCTGACCTGGACATAGTAAACATGGGAGCCGATGATGGCAGGGCGATGACAGGGAGCCCAGGGGGCTCCCATAGCGCCCCGGAGGGCACGAAGCCTGTCAGAGCAAGGGGCACAGGAAGAAGTGGGCCTGGCGGGAAACGCTGCCGTGGCTCTGCAGAGAAACGCAGCCCTGGGACAGCTCTCTCAGTCAGGCCCGAGGCCAGCCCCGAGCCAACATGCTCTCTCCACCCATAAAGTGCAAAAGGGAGGAATCAAGTCACGGCAAAGCGCGGCGCCAGCTCTGCTCCTCCTCCAAGGGCCCACTCGCTGGCCAGGCCAGCAGCAGCACACTGGTTAAAGAAAAAGCGAATTTTAAAATAATTGACCATTACAAAAATCGCTCAAATAATACTGTGTATCATTGTTTAAAAAAAAAAAAGTCATTATAAAAATGTACAGATAAGTAAAAATAAGAAAAATTGAATTCCAAGTACCAATAATCCTATAACCAGAAACTATAGTAAATCAAATGTTTGGCTGTGTATATCCCAATATTTAAAGTATGTAAACATAAGCCCTGGCTGGTGTGGCTCAGTGGACTGGGTGCCAGCCTGCAAACCAAAGGGTCACCAGTTCGATTCCCAGTTTGGGTACACATGTGGGTTGTGGGCTGGGTCCCCGGTGGGGGGCGTGTGAGAGGCACACACACATCGACATTTATCTCCCTCTCTTTCTCCGTCCCTTCCCCTCTTTCTAAAAATAAATAAATAAAATCTTTTAAAAAATATGTGTAAATATCAAATACACATCAAATCTAGACTTTTTCTTACACCATTATAAATATATGTGCATTGCACATGCTTTTTAAAAATGGCATTATTCTCTATAAATTGTGCTGCAACCGGCTCCTCTCACTTACTGTTCATATATACTGTGTGCGCCCCCCAAGGTGGTTCATTTCCAGATTGAAAGCATCCTGTTTAACACTGTGTGGTATTTCAAAAAGAATACTTTATTCCACAAGCCCCTGTCGTTGGGTATGTGGCTTATCTCCAACCTGGGCAAAAAGCCTCGAGCAGCCACCCTCTCTAGCACCCGGCCGTGGGCCCGGCACCCCCATCATTTCTGTTACTTACAGCAAACTCCTCGGGAGTCACCTTCAAGACATCGAAGACCACGGCGTCATAGCTCTTGCTGGCGTAGTCGCAGCCCTGGCCCTCCAGAGAGTCTGAGCTGCTGCTGCCCTGTGGGGGACGGGGAGAGAGACGCGCAGCCTGAGCGGTCTGGCTGGCTCCAGACTCATCGCCTCCCGCACCTCAGAACTGAGGGGGCAGGTGACAAACTGTATCGTGATAAAAAGCTTCTGCTGTTTAGTGCTCTGTGCTGTTCCAGGCTAAAGCACTTCATGTGCATAATCTTATTTAATGCTCATAACGACTCTGAGTACACACTATTATTCTCCCCATTTCACAGCTAAGGAAGTAGAGGTAACATTACTTCCCCACAGTATCTCCGCTAGGAAAGTGAAGGCCCAGAAAGCGAACCTGTTCTTGCATCTGATCCCAGGACACATACCCTCCATCGCTTGGCCACCTGCTTCCCGTGGGCTGTGTGGCAGCGAGAGGTGCACCGCACCAAAACAACAGCCCTTCCTCCCTCAGAGAGAACAGGCCTCCACACCGTCAGAGGCCCAAGATCCCCTGTTTTGTGACGTCTTTCAACCATTACCTAGTTTCACCTTCTTTTTCTACGTGAAGTCGCTGCAGGAAATTGTCACACAAAATGTTAAACTACGCCCAAGGCTTACTTCACGCATGGGCCCCCTGGAGTTCCAGGCCTGTGAGCTGATGAGGTGAGAGGTAACCGACGGGCACTGGAGACGCGCGTGAAGGCTGTGTTTAGCAGGGCCCCTTGTCAGGAAGGACACTGTGGGTCCTGCAAGTAAAGGAAGGCTCTCCCGAAAAAGAGCGAGTGAAACCCCCCAGACGTGGCCAGCTGCATGAAACCCAGCACTGCAGGGGTCCCAGAACGTCGAACATGCCTTCTCTCCAATTTTATTTAATTTCATCAAATTCCACTTGGGGGAACCGATCACACTTACCACCCAAAAATTGTGCCCCATTCATAAATGGTTTCATTCGTCTCAATCCATGAAGAGGGGTTTTGTGGTTTCCCTTAGCCTCAGCATTTTGGACTGGGATTTAGAGAATATGCTTTTATTAATTCCTCTTTATTTCACTCTTTCCAAAATGGCTATATCTGGA
This sequence comes from Pteronotus mesoamericanus, assembly GCF_021234165.1. Lineage (NCBI taxonomy): Eukaryota > Metazoa > Chordata > Mammalia > Chiroptera > Mormoopidae > Pteronotus > Pteronotus mesoamericanus. The sequence continues at coordinate 6,909,587 of NW_026555258.1, forward strand.
AAAACTTTGCAATCTTACTGGAAACTAGAATGTTTTTAGGCCAGTGAAGGAAATCAACAGTCAACAACTGAAAATGTGAGGTTAAAAGGAGAAACAGAAACTTAAACCTGTAGATTTTAATAGGACTGTGTCATTGAAAGATTTTACAAATGAGTCTACTATACCAAAAACTCTAAGGAGCCGTGTATCATGGTGGTTAAGAGCGCTGAAGTCAGACAGGCTGGTTAAACGCCAGCCCGCACTAGCTGCTGTCTGACCTCAGGCGAGGGACTTCATTTTACTGTGTCTCAGTCATCGTCTGTAAAATGGCCCGGTTGGAGCCTGCGCCCCAGGGCTGCAGTGTGGGTTATAGAAAATGAAGCTCACAAAACAACTAGCAGAATTCTCTCCCCTCCCCATCGCGAGGTGCTGATTCTAGGGTTGCAGGGGCCTGGGTGGGCTCAGCTATAGCTATTTTAAAAGTTGTACAGGTAACAAGACAGTCTCCCCGGAGGAAAATCTGTGTTAAACTTCTGAAAAATACTATCAACTAATCCCGAAGGCCTCTGGAACTGGCAGTCCCTCCTGCCGCTTAGCCTCACACATACCCTGAGTGGCCAAGGGCCCGCAGTGATGCTACACTTCTGCACCCACCTTCCAGGAAGCAGCCGGATCAGGTGATGGGGCAGATTTTGATCAGGGTGGTGCAGTGTCCTCACGGTTAGGAGCATACGGCGCAAGAGTCACAGAGGCCTGGCTTTGACCAGCTAATTGATTTGAAGCCAGTTTATCCACCTCTCTCTGCCTTAGTTTTCTCATCTGTAAGCTGGGGATACCTCATAGGGCTATTGTGAGGAACAAGTGAGACAATGCCTGTGAGCGGGCAAAAAAAGTGCCTGGTGTATAGCATGAATCATGGGTGTGTATGTGTGTGTAAATGTGTCAGTCACCAAAATTTATTGAACACTTCAATTAGACATGTATTCACTCATTCAATAAAGATTTATCAAGTACTTACCATGTTCTGGATACATATACATGTACATGTGTGTGCATGCATGTGTATATATACACAGAGAGTAGAGAAGAAAGAATTTTTACTATGGATGGAGGATAAATTGTAAATAGAAACAGGAGTCTGGCTCCTCTAGCTACCAAACAGTCCATTCCAGGGACTTCAGGTTTTCTAACTTTCCTGTAATGCCCGTTGCATCTGCCTCAAACACACACTCATACAAGGGTCCTTGTGTAATCAAAAGTTGCCCCAAATGCACTCACTGGTGCTGGGAGGGGGCGATGATGCAGTCACTTTATTTAAACCTATATTGGCGCCATCAGGGAATTGTGAAAGGTGCCCACAGTCTGCTTTTCAGAACCAGAGATCAAAATAGGGAGACTTTTAAAAGGTTTATATGAAATGAATTAGTTCCTGTGAATTTCTAGCTGATTACACAGGATCATTTCAAAGGCTCAGCTCAACTGTGAGGGCCCTGTGAGCTCAGAGCACTGAGCGCGGCCAGTCTGTCACAGGACCGGGCCGCAAGCACTGGGCGCGGTGGCATCCCTGGGCCTCGGGTGACACCCACTCCCCTGCACACCTCTGTTCCAGGACTGAACTTGGAAAGCAAACTCCCAAAGCCCCTGGGAGAAGGCCCGAGCTCAGGCCGCTCTCAGACCACCAGCCCTTAGAGCCATTTCCTACTGAGCAAGGTAAATAAGAACACAGGGCCAGTTGGAATCAATTCTGTCTGACTTCATTCCGGAATGTGTGACTTATAATCAGCAGCGGCTTTTCTTGGGAAAAGTCTGATCTCTTCTTGAGACCAAAATGGAATGTGGCACTTGCTAAGACTGGACTGGGCAGGTATTTGTTTTTCTTTGAAGGGAACGACTTCAGAAAACATACTGATTCTCAGGACTGCCTGCCTCCCAAATCTCACGCCCAGCACGGCCAGGGGCCTCCGGAGCGCCAAGAATGGTGGTATTCAGGGAGCCATGCTGCCTTGCTGGCCGCGACCCACTGGAGCCTGGGTCAGCTGAAAATAACCCCTCCCCCACCCCCACCCCCACGGCCCAGACCCTCACAGTCTCTGTACCTGTGGAGTGGCGGAGGTGACCAACACGCTAGCCATCAGACCATTCCTCTTGTACATAGTCTCCAGGCCACAGGGAGCTTCAGGGCAGCCTCTGCAGGTGACATAACCTGTCTGGAGAAGCCCTGCAAGGCAAAGAAGCTCATAAAAACCAGCCCCAAAAGCCTACTAGATCCCACCCCTGGGGAAAAGTTGTGCCAGACCTAAGCAGGTGACCCTAGGGGAGACTTTTAAAGAAAAGTCATAAGGCCTTCAGGCTAAAGATGGCCCACAGGTGTGGTCTGTTGGAGTGTAAGGTTTGGGTATTTTTTAAATTAATCACCAATGTTTAAAAATACTGTGCCCACATTTGGGCCGGCGACCATCAGCTGGCCGAGCAGGGCGGCCACCTGTCCTGTGCAACGACTTTGCTATGTGCCTGGCCCTGGCAGGACCAGACTTTGTGACCTTTGTTTTAAAAAGAAGGCAGGGGAAGAAGACACTGACTCTACTGTGTCTCCCTGTGCACCAGGCCACTCCATCAACAATAACGTGGGCAACGGCGAACACTCCTGCAGCGCCCACCGTGCGCTGTGCGTTTCCCGCGCCCCACCTAGCCCTCCCAGCAGGCCTCGGGCAGGTCCTGTTGTTACAGCCACACTGCGCACGAGGCATCTGAAGCACAGAGAGTGCAAGTAGCCCGCGCTCTGGTGCCGTTACTCATGCTGCCCTGCCGTCCCATCATCCCTGAGCTCCTACTCAATGTCCTTTCATCCGCTGTCACGCCCGGACCACCCAAAGCCAAACCAGCCGCTCTCGCGCCAGTGTGCACACAGTTCTAGTAGAGCACTTATCCCATTGCTGACCGTCGCAGCACTGTAGCCGCACCAGCCTGTTAGCAGGAGAGTAACGGGGAGAGGAGGGAGAATGCCCCAAGGGGCGGGGGAGGGAAGGCAAAGGGGCCAGTTGGCAGCCAGCTGCAATTACCCATCCAGGCAGCAGATGAGGTAGGTCCTCTGAGCTAGGGCTGCAGCAGGGAAGTCAGGGAGAGGGAGGGAGACTGAAAGACAGTAAGGACAGAGATTCAACAGAAATGGGTCAGGGGTGAGGAAGGACAAGCTGAGGAGGAATGGTTCCTGGCTGGAGGTGTCAGAAGGATGGCAAGGGACAGAGATGCTGTAGCAGATGCGTAGGCAAAGATGATGAATTTAATTTGGGACATGCTGGATCTGTGTGTGGTGCCCATAGGAAAATCAATCCTGGAGGGCCCAAAGGTCACTAGGAAGACGGTCTGGAGGGAGGTGGAAAAGGAGGAAGTGTGGGTCTGATGTTGACTCTGTCTGCACACCCACTACATGCCCTATGGGCAGCCTGAGCTAGACAGACAGACAGAGTGCTTGTTCCCAACCTGAATCCCACCCGTCTCGCCGCTGACAAAAACAGCCTAATTTATGGTCAGCAATTCTCAGACAAGCGATATTTCACATGCTAAGAAAAAACAGAACCAAGCAGAAATGAAGATCCATCCCAGGGCCCAGAGAAACCCCCACTCATGCACCTTCCGTCCCTGGGGCCTGGCCAAGCCCCAGCTCCTTGTCAGGAACCAGACTGCCAGCAAGGAAGCCAGCCTGGGCCAGGCCCCTCTCTGAGAGCCCCTCCCAGCCTCACGGAGGGCCCCTGAAGAAGGGAGCCAAGCCTCCCAGGCCGGACTGGCTGGACCCCAGGGGCCACCTCCTCGTCCTGGGAGCTCAGGACCCTGAGACACCCGTCCCTGCTGGCTAACCACCCTGCGGCGCCATATCCTCAGGAGCCGAGGCTAGCCAAACGCTGCCCGGTGCAGGGACCCGGTCGGGTCAGGGGGAGATGCACAGAGGGAAGCCAAAGGGACAGCCAGGCCTAACAGACAAGGAGCGTGCTGGGCCCGGCCCCCACTACTTTGCATTAAATGCCTCTCTTTCAGTGTCATATAGTTAGATTTCCAAAAGACCTTGACCAAGGCTGCTTCCTAAACACCAAGTTCATGCCAAGCCACCAGAAGCCTGACCCTGGAAATACAGGGGCTCCTCTGAACGGGGGATGGTGGTGCTGTCATCTGCCCTCCGAGGCATCCCTCCGCCAAGCCCCCACGTCACACAGCGCTGCTCAGCCAGGCGTCCCCAACCGTTTTGTGCCATGGGCTCTTTTGGCGTCTGGTGGAACCCCTGGACCCTTTCTCACAGAAATGTTTTCAAATACATAAAATAAAATTACACAGGAAACCGATTACACAGGATTACTCAGGAAACCAATTATATTACAGTCATTAAATTACTTTTAAAACAATTTGTAATGCAGTAGTATATGTACTTCTTCATGTAAGGGAATATATATATATTATTGCATTGAATAACAAGGTCTATTGGTGGTCTGAAAACCACCATGGTTCCAAAACAGTTATGTGCACAAACATCCTGAGATGCCCATAGCTATTACGTGATATGAAAATATCTGTGATTTTTATTAGTGACAGGGTCCCAGATACTATTAATGTTACTGTGATTCACTGTCTATATTAGTAACGGAGAGAAATTCTCCATTTCAGTTAGAAGTTTGCGAAAATAAAGATGTCATTTTTTTCCCATTCAGATTCAGAAATGCCTGGTCAAGAACCCCCATTCCAGGCACCAAGGAGACGAAGCGAGCAGGCCCTGGTCCCCCAGAATTTACATTCCAGGGTGGGAGTGAGAAAGTACATGTAAACCAAGAAGATAATTTCAGATCATGAGAAATGCCTGAAAAAAAATGAGAGAGCGCGGAATACAGTATTTGCCAGGGTGGTCAAGGAAGGGCTCTGCGGATGTGCTGTTTGACTGAACCAGACGAAGGAGGCAGCCAGAGATAGGGCTGTTCTGTGCGGAGGGCACCGCGAGCACGAAGGCATGGAGGTGCACATGAGCTGAGCGGCTCCGTGATGGAGGCAGATGGTCGTGGCTGGAGTTCAGAGGGCGGGAGGCAGGGGCCCAGGCAGGAGCGGCCTTGCAGCCGCGGCAAGCAGTTTGGGTTCTATCTGGAGTACACCAGAGGGTCCCGAGCACAGGGAGACCGCGGTGGCTGCTGTGTGGAACTGGGTTGCAGAGCCAAAAAACAAAACAAAAACAAAGACACAGGAACAGTGATGCCAGGAGTGGGTGTGGGATGGGGATGGCCTTGACTGCTGGCCGCAGGGCGGGGCGCATGGATTGGGAGGGGCTGCAGGTGAAACAGGTGAGACCTGCTGATGGACTGCTTGTGAGGGGAGAGGAAAGGGGGGCGACCTGAGGCTGTCCTGACTAGGTAGGTGGTGACCTAACAGCCACTTGCTGATCAGCAGTTCATTCGTTCATACACTCCACACCCATCCACCCAGAGAGCTGGTGGACCAGTTCGGGGTCCAGTGTCTGAGGCAGCCCTGCCCTCCGGGATCCCGCAGGGGTGCGAGGGGAATCCAGTAAGGACACACGCTGCCACAAATCACAGGTTCTCCATGAGGGGAGTCAAAGAAGACATCGCTGAGAAGAGTGTAGAGCAGGGTCTTGAAGGATGAGCGGGAGTGTTTCAAGGAAAGGGCAGAGGGTGGGGAGGGCAGTCTGAGCGTGCGTGGAAGCGCGGGGGTGTGAAAAGACATCCGAGATGCCAGTGTGCCAGGGGCACAAGGGCCAAGTGGGCTGCCCCGCCCACTCTACCTCAGCCCTGTGTGCGTCTCAGAGCAGCACAGGCACTGGGGACGCGGCGGCAAATAGGCCAGGCTCAGGGTTTGTTCTAACAGGGGGCCCTGGCACCACACTCAAGGCAACAGCACCTCGCCCCCTGGTCGCTCCCTCACCCGTTCAGCAAACACAGTGAAACTCTTCCTAAGCCCTGAGCTGCACAGAGGGGTCAGGCCGGCCCTTGGCCTTGAGGAGCTTACACGCGGCTTGACCGTCACTGCCATCCTGACACTTTGGTGGACACTTTGTTTCAGGCTCTGGCTAAGGATTTACACGCTTTAAAAAAAAAAAAACAAATGGGGAAACGGGCGCTCAGAGGGAAATCACACTGTAACTTGGGAATCCTTTTTTACCTACCTGCACTGACATTTATTCCCTGCTACATTGGAGGCAGCCTAGCCTACGAGAACAGCACAAGCTTTTTTGTCTTAGGTTGGCGACTAACCTGGACACACCAAAACCCCATCTTCCACCCTGCCTCTGCCTCTCCCACACCACCCACGCGCGCGCACACACACACACCCCCCACCTCCCCCCCCCCCCGCCTCTCTCTCTCTCCCTCCCCTCTCTCTCGCTAATGTGTTCTTGGAAACCAAAACACTGCAGGAGAAAAAGCGATTCTCATGATGTAACTTCGCAAGCACGTGGCAGTTGTATCAGGACCACAGAACAATCCCACGTCTCTTGTTTCTGTATGACAGAGTCTGGTCTGGTGTGTGTGGGTTCCCGAGGAGGGGAAGGAAAATCCCAAACGCAACACTGGTTTCCTTCCAAACTCAGAACTCTGCTTCAGAGTTTCAGGTTCAGGAAACCAAGAAAATAACATGAGACAGTCTGGTGCAGACCACTGTTGAGAAGGCAGAATAACCACTTTTTCCTAAGCTTATGGACATTGTTTCAAAGAAAATACACACATCCAGGAATGTTCAATTACAAGAGAGTGATCTTTTCCAAATGTTCAGACAAGTATGCAAATGAACGCCAAGCCCGGTTCGGAGCCCGCTTCCCTGGCGTGGGGCGAGCTGCCCTCCAGACACGGTCGAAGGTTGCTCCACCTTCCCGTGTCACACAGAAGCTGTGACAAACAAAATAGGACGGAAACAAAGAGGGTTTCTGGCCACAACCCCTCTGCCAATTTTCGGTCCACTTCAGGAGCAACACACACACACACCACACCCCCCGACTCCCCGAACCACAGGTGCAGGATTGGACTCTGTATTGCCAAAAAGGTCTCCCCAGGGCAGCCATCCCTCTGGGGCTAGACCACCTGCCAGGAGCTGGGGAGGGCCGGCCTTGTGCGGGCTGGCACTGCCATTACCTCTACCTCCTCCTGACCCTCTCCAAACCAGCCCAAGCTCTTCTCCTGGCCAGCAGCAGTGTCGGACAGCTTTCAAAGAGAGGCCTGGCCACGTAAGCACGTCAGACCTGCAACGCCATCACTCACTGCGGCGCTCGCCCACGCCCTCCCCCAGGCCTTTCAAACCATCCCACCAGATGTGCAACATCCAACATCTCACCTCCTCACTCCTCACTCCTCACTGAGGGAGAAGGGGAAGGGCCGGGGAGGCACCACTGTCCGAAGGCCACTGTTCCCCCATGGAGGAGAGAAAGCAGCGGCGCTTGGGAGAGAGGGAGGGCTGGGCTTAGAGATTGAGGGTCTGCACATACTGTGAAAAGGGGATAAAACGTGAAACTGAGCAAACCTGGAGGAAAGGGCCAGGATGGGTCTCTCTTGAGTGAGGGAGGTGCCTGCGCTTATGGAGCTGATGCAGGGCTGGCTCAAACAGGTAGCAGCAACGCAGGAACCCACGCCACTGGCACGGACAGGCGCCCACAGCCGCAGGCTGTGAGCTGATGCCTGAGAAGCAGGGGTGAGCATGGCCCACTGCATCCTCAGAAACTTAATGTCCTGACTGGAATGCCACCCTTTTCAGGTAGGAGGACCTCCTGAATTTTTAATCTAAAAAAATTACTTTTACTTTTTTTAAAGATTTTATTTATTTTTAGAGAGACGAGAGGGAGGGAGAAAAAGGGAGAGAAACATCAATGTGCAGTTGCCTCTTGCACGCCCCCCAGTGGGGATCTGGCCCACAACCCAGGCATGTGCCCCAACTGGGAATTGAAATGGCGACCCTTTGGTTTGCAGGTCAGCACTCAATCCACTGAGCCACACCAGCCAGAGCTAAAAAAAAATTACTTTTAGACAAAAGTAATACATGTACATGTTAAATTATACAAACTGAAAAAAAAGTACAAAATAGAGAAGGAAAGTTTCCTCCACCCACAGCCCCTGGTCCCTGTGCCCAAGCTCACACAGGTCACATAGTGCAGGGCTACATCTATGCACACATCCGCCGCCTGTGTACAGGCATCAGTAGATACACAGACATGTACATAGATATGAAAACACACTTTAGAGACCTTCCTTTTCAATACTGAAGGTAATTTAGTTCTCTTTTTGACATCTGTTAAGAAAAATCCTTAATGACAAAAAGCTATGATAAATCCCCACTTTTAAATGAATTTGTGGTTCAATAATCACAGCGATAGCCACGTCATTAGGGAAAGGGCGAACCACACTTACAGCACCTATCCTTCGGTCTGTGGATGCACTCAGAGCACAGAGCACAGTGTTGGGGGCACCTCGCAACAGCCTGCAGCTCCGTGCGCTCTGTGTCAGCGGCTCCCCCTGCCCCTGCAGGAAGCGCGGCGGCCACCACTCAGACCTGCCCCAGGGGAGAGCCGCCCAGGAGGCAGGAGAGGCCGATTTCCACAAGAGGACCAGCCAGCTGGGCACCTAGAACAATCCCCAGGCTGGATGAAGTCCCTCAGATGAGAAGCTTTTACTCAATACATGTGTGAAACAGGAGTACATAGCCAGGTGATAAATTTCATACCATGTGGAGCTGACATGACCTTCTGGACAGACTAGGGAACTGTCACAGATTGGAAGAGACTAATGAGACTCAACAACTAAATACAGGAAGGAACCCTGGGGTAAATCCTGGACCAGGGGGACGCTGGTGACACCTGGAAAAGGTCAGCAGTTCAGTTCATAGTATGGCACCTATGTTACCTTGAGAGCTGTCCTATGTTACGTAAGCTGTTACCACGTAGGCTGGGTGTAGAGCACTCGTAAATGTTCTATATTCCTTTGCAACTTTTCTGGAAGTCTAAAATTATTTCAAGATAAAAAAAAATTAAAAAGGCATCCCACACCCTTACACCCCACTTCCCTCTCCAATGCACACACGGTCTCCACAGCCAGGCCTATAAGCAGGGCTCACCATTTCCTGTATGAACCACGATCCCCGAGTTACAGCTCTGGGGTGTTCGGGTTCAGGAACTTTACACTAGGGCCACACGGGCCCAAGAGGCACTGCCTGTGGCGGACGGAGGATGGGGCAGCAGCCATGGGCAGAGGACTCAGCTGCTCAGGGTCCAAGGCATTAACTGGGCCACACCCTTCGGAAGCGTCACCGAGTGCCAAGAGGTCACACAGCTGTTCAAGGCCCTCTAGTCTCCCCACTCGCTGCTTTGAGATCTCCGAAAGCACAGGACCCCGCGTGGGCTCAGCCTTCCCTGACTCCCACGTGCACCCCTAGGTGTGCCCGCCTGGCCTGCACGTTCCTAGACACTGCTGCTGGCCAGGGGAAGGGAAGGGCCCAAGATACAGATCAAGTTTAGGGGGTGTGGGGGGCTCCACTGGCGGCGGTAAGCCCATCACTTGTTTCAACCAGCTTGGACCAGAGAGCCCTAAGGTGGGGGCCAGGCCCTGACTCGGCTTGTAATGCAGGTGCTGTGATTCTCCTTTGATGCTGTTCCTTCTCTGATCAGGTACCTCAGAAACCTCGAGGGCAGACATAGGTTGGCAGAACTGGACACCCGCATTCTGGGGCCTTCCTGACAAATACCAGTGACTCCTGACATTACACACAGTGTGGCATGTCCCACAAAATAGGGGGGAAGCTGTCTCCGGGAGAGACGCGGAGGGCAAGGTCTGCCAGGAGGAGGGGCGGGGAACCTGCCTGGGCCCAGCCTGGGAAGCCTGTTGGAATAAAGGGCGCGCCCCATGAGTTTGGAGCCGAGGTTTAAGGGAAACATCCACCTAGTTCTAAACTGCCTTCAAGTATCATTCCACATTCCACACAGATCAGTGCAGGGAGTGATTTTAGTTTTAAGACCATAAATTGGGTTCATACATTTGCCTTCCCCTCTTCAAATCCTGTGGAAATGACCAAAGAAATAAAAAACAAGAACAAGAAATCTGTTGCTGCCCTGGCCAGGTAGCTCAGTTGGTGATAGAGCATTGTCCCCATACACCAAGGTTGTGGGTTCTATCCCCCATCAGGGCACATACAAGGATCAACCAAAAATGCATAACCAAGTGGAATAACAAATTGATGTTTCTCTGTCTCTCCCGCTCTCCTTTTCTCTCTTTCTAAAATCAGTAAAAAAGCCCTGGCTGGTATGGCTCAGTGGACTGAGCACCAGCCTGACAACTGAAAGTTTGCTGGTTCGTTTCCCGGTCAGAGCACATGCCTGGGTTGCAAGCCAGGTCCCCAGTTGGGGGTGAGTGGGAGGCAACCAATCAATGTTTCTCCCCCTCTCTTTGTCCCTCTCTTCCTCTCTTTCTAAAAATAAATAAATTAAATCTTTAAAAAAATAAAATCAGTAAAAAAAATTTTTAAACAAACCAGCAATTAAGAATTCCTAGAAGATTCGAAACAAATGGAGTTAGATTGAGGAAAAAGCTATGAGTGTATGAAGGTTAAACATCCAGCCATAAAAATCAACTGTTTCCTCTATCCAAACAATAAATGGCTAGAAAATGTACTGGCACGAGAGCTTACTAACAAAATATATATAGATAGATAGATAGATAGAAATAAGCTTGAAAAAAATGTACAAAAATCATTTGAAGCAAACAATAAAATTGTACTAAAAGACAAAAAGAGGGTTTAAAATTAAAGGAGAGAAATTCTACTTCTCCTAATAAGGAGACAATATTGTAAAGACATCAATTCTCTCCAGCTGATCCATATAAAAAATGTAAGCTCATTCTAAATCCTAAGGGAATTCATTCTGGAATTCAACGAATTGAGTTAAAATTTCATCTGGAAGAATAATTAAAAATAGCTAAGATGTTTTCAAAAAAGAAGCACAGTGAGAAGGGACCTGTCCTGCCAGGAAGCCACATGGAAGAGATGAACCGTGAGCAGGACAGAACACTGTCCAGGGAGGAGAATCAGGCATATGTGAGAATTAGTAGCTTATCAAGATGGCATTTCAAAAGTGAGGGAAAATGGATTATTCTGCAAATGTTCATGAAACAGTTTACTATTCACTTGAGGAGGGATCAGTTTAAAATTTTACCCAATATGATACATAAGAATACATTTTTAAAAACCTATGTTTGTCCAACATTTTTAAAAAAGGTTTTATTTATTTTACCTTTAGAGAGAGGGGAAGGGAGGGAGAAAGAGAGGGGGAGAAGCACTGATATGTGAGAGACACATCTACTGGCTGCCTCTTGATGCCCCCAACCTGGGACCTGGCCTGCTACCCAGGCGTGTGCCCTGACCAGGAACCGAACTGGCTACCCTTCAGTCTGTGGGACGACACCCAACCCACTGAGCTAACCAGTCAGGCAAAGAATAAATTTCTGATGGATTAAAGATTTAAACAAAAAATCCTGATAAAAATAATAGTACAACACAAATCATTTTTTTATAATACTGGGGTGAAGAAGTCCTCTCTAGGGTGATACGAAAGCCAGAAAACAAAGGAAAGAAACTATTGGTAGATTTAACTATATTAAAAATTAAAACTTCTGATTAGGAAAGGACATTATAAAAAAGATGAAAGACAACTGACAAACTAGGGAAAGGGTGTTTGTGATGTCACATGAAAGATGATGAAGTAATATCCTTAATATAGAAAGAGTCCCCCTCACCCCAAGAGCTGTGGCTCAGCTCTCGGCAGACATGTGGTCTTGGGTGCAGGCCTGTCACGTGCAAAAAGAGAAGCTAAGAGCAGCACCCTTCACAGGTGTGAGGTGCACAGTGTGAGGATTACACGACATGTTATGTGTAAAGCACTAGGCCCAGAGCCTGAGCAAAGTAAGGAAATCATTAGAGAGGCAACTAGAGAGTATCCAGGAAGGTCACTGACTGCACCACCACCCACAAAAGGGAAGAAAACACTGGAAAACCACATTGCTGTGTTTCAGCACAGGCAGTTGGAGTGCATCCATTCAAGGGACACTAAGCAGTGGTTTAAAAGAATGAGACAGACCAATATTTATGGATGGAGAAATGTCCACAAATTCAGGAAATATTAACATGCATTCAAAGCGTATTTACTGGAAGTCTAGTATGTGCCAGGTACTGGTTAGGTGCTGGATATAGAGCAGTGAAAAAAAAGGCGAAAGTCCCCCAGCACGTTGTGGAGTAAATGGACAATAAATAAAACTAAAGTATCCAGTAATAATATACACTATGGCAGCTGGTGAGAGGTGATAGAGAAAAAAGCAAAGCACGGACAGGGGATAGGGGAAGTGGGAGGGGACAGGGTTACAATTTTGAAGGGGTGCGTGAAGTCTGAGGAGGCCTCACTGAGAAAGTGACATTTGGACATGTTTTTAAATATTCATGCACACATGTGAACACACGCCACAGTACAGAAGGATAGCCATTCGACGGTTTATATCGTGGTTTCTTAAAGGTGTCACTATAAAACACTTTTAACTTGCTACTTTTTGTTCATCTCTGTTTGTTCTTTTAAAATTATTATGAAAAACATCTATGAGCAGCACAGCATTTAAACAGAAAACTGAAAAGGAACTTCCACAGACAAGCACTGCAAGGATGGCTCACTATCAGGTAGTACAGACAGGGGAGGGTAGAGTGGGATGCCTGGTGCTGTGGCGCCACCTGGTGGCCATTTCCTAAATTAGACATCTCATTCCCAACAGTGAAAAGGAAGATGCACAACTGTATAAAAACTCACCTGCCCTGTGGATGGGGACTGGAAGAGAAACAGGCAAACACACACTGTTTGATTTGTGGCAGTGGCAGTCAATGGGTTTATTTAGCTTAGATTTTCATTCACAGTCTTATAACGGTGATTCATTCCTCTACGTATAACTGCAATGGAGCAGTCCTACGGGAGAGCCTAACGTGCTTACTGCAGCAGCGGGAGGGAGAGCCATGCAGCACAGATATATCCCAGGCCATGTGCACATGTGCCCCCACGAAGGCTGGGGGATTCATAAAGCAGAGTGACAGGACCTCAGGCACACAGTACTTGGAAGAGGAGGGGTCTTTCCCAATGGGAGTGCCTGGGGCACAAGGTCCCAGGAGTCTAGCTGGGATTAGTAGCCACACTCTTACCCTCAAATGACTCATCACTAACTGAGCATGTGCACAGACCACTAAACTAGAGCCTCCTTGCCAAAGCCCAGGGGAGACTGAGGCATATCTATGGGTGACAGGGAGGCCATGTCGATCACACCGAGGACTCTGCCTGGAATCCTTGTCTCCTCTCCTCCCTCCTTCAGGTGTGGGTCAAGTGTCCCTCCTCTGTGAGCCCTCCATTTAGGCTGCTGTAGCATCTGTCACTATGACATGGAATTGCTTTCTCTGGGCATCTTCCTGCTAAACCAAGTGTCATACGTATGTCATGTTCCCTCGGAGATGGGACTTGTAAGACCAACAGTTCTGGGTCTGAACCCTGGCACTGCCATCGACCACCTATATGACGGCTGGCCAGCACCTTGAAGCTTCGATTTCCCCCCTGTAAAGACGGGGTATGGGGCTGCACTCATCTCACGTGAGCATTAACTACAGCCCCAGCTGGCACTTGGGAGCACTGGGGGGTGCCAGGCACTTGTCCAAATGCTCTAGGTGTCCTAAGCTCCTGAACTGAGGCCACCTCGGTGGAGTAAGTGCTCAAGTGTTATTTTATCCCCAGTTCTCAAGAATGGTACGCAGCACCGTCAATAAAAATGAATGAACTACTCCTCCAACCTGCTACAGAAAGGGAAGGGCAAGGTCAGAGCGAGACTGCAATGCTTACGCCATCCCACCAGCACCCCTGGCCACCCGGTGCCGTTGCCAAACAACATGGCTCAAGAACTGCACAAAATGACTTCAAGGAGAGAAGGTCCTCCGGAGGTGCCAACGCCTGCTCAGTGCTTGGGGGAGGGCAAGGGGGGAGAAGTGGCACGAACACCCAGGCTAACGCACCAGGCTCAGGTTCAGGCTCAGCTCAGGAAGGACCCAGGCAGACCCACCCCAGAAGGGCTTCAGCTCCAGTGGGTGAGGCCTCCTTAAATAGTCCCTCCAGCCCAGGCTCCCTAAAGGCTGACCTTCAACACATCGAACCAGTAATCACCCTATTTGAAGATCACCCCAGGTCTTGCTTTCCATTTGCTTCCCGCTTCTCACCCCCTTGCATTCCAATCTACTCCTAAGTGCCTCCCAGGAGACGGTCAGGGGACAGAGCTGTAGAGGGAAGCTGGGTGCAAGGGGAGGAGGGGCGCTTACAGGCCCTCTACCCACTGAGAATCACAGGTGCTGCCTGCAGGAAAGCTTGTTCTGTGATGCAAGGGCGCGGTCCCTCTGCCAGCCCCTCCCCCTTCCTACCCTCTTTTCCAGTCTCACTGAAGATGTCCCTTCTTCGAGGAACTCTTCTGTGACCCTAGTCTTTCTCCTACAGGCTTCTGGAGCACCCAGACTTCTCCTGTGTAACATGTCATGTTTATCATGTGATACTTACCTCCGTGATACTACCTTCACCAGGATATTATTTTAAGGTTAAGTACTAGCTAATTTGCTAGGTCTGCCTCGTTCATGGTGAGCCCTTCGGGCCTTCCTCAGTTCAGGGAAATGGAAGATTCCTTCCTCTTCCATTCGTTCTGGTCTCCAGCCTGTCCATCCTCCCCATCTGGGCTCTCCTTTGCTTTCCTGACCTTTCTGTGGTCAGTTTATCCCCCTCTTGACTCCCTGACTTTCTGCAGTACCACTAATTTCGAATGCTAGCATTATGTGACTTATTTCCTTATGCTCTTTACGTCCCCAAGCTCCTTTTTCATCTCAGTCTGCTGACTGATCATCTCATCTTTGGGAGCATCTATAACTTCTCTGAGAGGACAAAAAAGATGATGTTTGAGATTCCCCTCAGTTCAGTGAGGAAAGCCTTGGAAACGTCACCCAAAGCCTGCTCTTCCTGTTTCTTGCATGCCTTGTGTGTTTCCCTTCACACTGCTGGGTTGTTCAGAGGGTCCTCTCTAATATTAGTTTTCCTATTTGTTCATTCTTGAGTGAGGACAGATGAGTCATGACCTGATATTTACCCCAAAACAATGTAGATGGATTCCCTTCAGTTCCTTCTGTTTGCCCTCATAGATCTAAAGTGTCTTGGACGGGGCTGGGGGCTAAGGTACAGTACCACATCCGTCACTCGTCAACTAGGACCACTCTTTAGTCAACATCTTCACTTCGCTGGCCTCTGTTTCATCTCCTATGAAAGGCTGGAAAGTTGAGCTAATCTTTACACATCCTTTAACTCTACATTTTTATGATACTCTTATACATCATACAGACCTAAGGTTTCACTAGTCTGAAATTAGTTACCAAGAATTTTGTTAAATATATGAATAAACAATACCCTATTTCTTTCGGCTTACTGTACTTTGTTTCAAATGAAGCAAACCATACATATTAACCTCAAGAAATCACTTCATTTGATTATATGTAAGAAGAAAGAGAGTTATAAATAACTTAACCAAGAGCTAGCAGAGTACATGCCCCAGGGACGTGCTGGGTATGAAACCTGTGCAAGAAGGCAAAGCCACACACAAGCAGCTGAGAATGAGCTTTCTCTCCCTGTCAGCCTCCCTCAGTGTCCTGTCAATCCCAGGACATTCGGTCTTGTCTAATGCTTATTAACACACCTGCTAATGCTTACACCAGCAACCACGTCCTTTGTCTCCCACTCGGGAGCTGTGCATGCAGAAAGCCATGAGGTGGCCGGGCAGTCCTCCCTCCTGATCCCCCACACCTGAGTCCTGCAACCCTCTGCTCCTAGGTCCCTCTGGAGAGTCAGTATACATCTTCCCTCCTTTAACTCCTTTTTTTGTCCTTTTACTCAAACTCATATGGAATCCATTGCAGCATGTGGTTAAGCTTATTGATCCTTTTCAGCGTTAAAATCCAAATGCCCAACAATGCAATAACCATTCCTTCCCTTGCTGCCGTATAACTTGTGTCTCGTGAATTAAGTTCCTGTGTAAGTTGGCAATGAAGTCACTTCTTTCCATTCAACTATGTTCCTGCTTTTACCCAAGTGCCACATGGGACTAATAAATCATTGCTTTATAATAAGTTCTGAAGGTCCAGCCTTCTTGAGGCCATGTAGCATTGGGCTACTTTCAAGTACTCCGAGGCTCCACATCTGTTAAATGGGGCCGGTAATGGTGAGGCTGGTCGCCAACAGCCATCCTCCCCTTCCTTAGTAAAAAGAACTTCTAGATTTTAGGAAGACACATGGCTTCTGCGCATACAGATTACATTTCCCAGCTTCCCTTGCTGCTAGGTATGGCCATGTGACCAAGATCAGGCCAAAAGGATGCAAAAAGTGTTATATGCAACTCCCTGAAAGTGGCCCTCAAAGGCTAGAATGCAGGGCAAAGGCTGGCGCTGTGACAGCCACTCCAGGCCATGGAATGAGCTCAGGCTTCTGAGTCGTTCCTAACGTCACCTCAGGGTGGACAACAAAATGGAGGGTGTCCAGCCATGTGGCTGCAGGCCTGCTCTGAGCTGGTGACCTCCTCACTTGTCACACTTAAAAGAGAAACTTCTACCTTATCGCCTGGTTATTGTGGGTTTTCTCTTGCCCATTCTCCAACCTACAGGATTGCTCCCTCAGAAGGACCATGGTAAGGGATAAATAAGAGTATCTTTGACAACCGATACCAATCTCTGTTTTCCCCCAATGAAGGGTCCAGCACTCTTTTTACACATGGCAGGGAATGCAAACATTTGTTGAAATGAATAGTGTCTGGAAAAATGAAGGCTATTTCATTGTTTTTAAAAAAACTTAATTTTTTTTACCACTTTATTTTTCCAGATGCACATCACTTCCTTTATCACTTCCTTTATCAAGTTTATAGAATATCTCATTAAAATTGCATTAAATTTTTACCAACATTTGGGGAAATAGTATTGTCACTATTACTATGTTTAGGCTTCCCTGCAAAAAGCCAAAAATTGAATGCCTGACTGACTGATTTTCATCCAATCCATTCGAAACACAATTTAATAAGAGGCTACTCTGTAACAAGCTTAGTCATAAAAATCAGATTTTGGAGTTAATAAACAAACTCTAGGTAAATAATCTCTAACACCACCTCTCCCAGTGCCCACCGAAACACTCAGGGAAATAGAAGAGGGGATGAAAATCCGGCATCCCTAAAGACTGAGGCTAACACACTACTTTGTCCTTATCACCTCCAGTTTTGACTCCGAATCCTCTTGCCTCTTTTCTTCACAGCCAAATAAAACCCCTCTGATCAAGGTTCCCAGGCCTGGTGCTTCTTCATTTCCTGTCTTGTAATGTTTCCTGTTTCCCCATCATCACACATCCTCTCGGTGTTCAAATCTCTTCACCAGCGGATCCGGTTTTCCCTCCCACAGGTTGATGTTCACACAGCAGAACCTGTTACTGTTGAAGTTCTTCTGTATTCCCCACCTTTGCTATATCGGTGGGGTTTGGTCCAGTGGAGGTATCTGCAAAGGCACTCAGACGCTGATGGTGTCATCACTGTCATCGCTACTATCACTGACCTAACCATTGCTCTGTGACAGATACTTTGCTAACCACCTTACCCACAGTGACATACCGGAGTCCTTAAAATAATTCTCTAAGGTGAGTATTAAAGTGAGAAACCAGGGGCCCAAAGAGGTTAGAGAACTTACCCAAGGACACACAGTCAACGAGAGTACCATATTGGCACACACTGTGTCATGCACTCTACACGCATTATCCCACTGAATTCTGCCAACCGCCTCCAACAGGTCTTACTGGGTATGCCAAGAATGCAGGGTCCTGACCGCCTTCTCCCAGGCCACTGGGGTAGCGGGCCCTTGAGCAAATGCAGGGTTTGAACCCAGCTAAGTCTGCACCCTATTCTAGGCCCTTTCTTTATGTTCCATCCCACATGAGCTCAGCAGCATTTTACGTTCTGTACTGGAACATGTACTCCCGTCTATCCATCTGCTCTCTTCTCTTTGCCTAAACACTGGGGATTCTCAACCCCACAAACATGAATCTGCTTTTCTTTTTCCTTTCCTGAGGAGCAAATGGCTCCATACCAGGGGAGTTGGCCTGGTATTAACGCAGCCACTTCCCTTGAGTTGTCCCTGGTCCGTCCTTAGCACTGCTTATCTGTGGCTTTCAGCACCAGGGTCAGTGACAACACCAGCTCTGCCTGTCTTTGAGTTCAGGATGATACAAAACACACGTCGGATCACAGACCAGTTCCCCACTGCTTTCTCGGACTAAAGGCCCTTCACTGGGTTCTGTAAGCTGATCTCAGTCAGGCATTCAGACCTACGGGGGAACTTCCACTGTCACCAATTTAGGATCTTCCCTCTGCTCAGTCGGGGGGGTCTCCAACTATGAGACCGTACCTGTAAGTTCTGGAAATCCCACGGCAGGCTCTTCCCCGCTACCCAAGCCCACCTCGGGGGCCAGGGGTGCACTCCCAAGTCACAGGGCTCCCACACTACATTAGTCCAGGCCAAATGGCTGTATCATCTTCCCACCACTTCCCCCAACAGTTCTGAGGGCTGCCTTTCCTGCCTAGATATACACCCTTCCCACCAAGGTTGCAAACCCATCCTGAACCCCAGAATGTTAAAGGAGGGCCCCTACTTCCCTTCTTTGGGAGCCAGAGCTTTCGGCCCAAAGGATCACCAACAGAAGATGTGAGTGGCTTGCTTGTGAACGTTCTAAGGGGGTTTGAAGGGTTTAGAGCCTCCCTCCAAGTCTTTTACACACAGCAGCAAAGGCCACTGAAATGACCCCTGTCGCATGAGACTGGCTGACGTCAGTGAAAATATGAGTGCCAACATGGGGCACCAGAGCGCTCGGCCTCAGGGGCAGGGGCAGGGGCCCCGCAAGGAGAGCTGGAGGGGACCCCCATGCACACCAGCGTCCACACCATCATCTTCCTCCTTCACACTGGCTCCCCTCCTGCTCTTCCTCTGACTCTTCCACTGTGTCCCATCCCTTCTGCTGGGGCCGCCCGGCAGTGCAGACAGAATCCTGCGCTCACCACACAGAATCTTCCTGAGTAACACCACGCCTCTCCGACCGCTTAGGGGGCCGGCTCTGCAGGTGTGACCAAGCCTCTCTCTAGACCAGTGGGGGTTCAGAACCACCTGAGAAAACCCTCAACATGCAGATGGCTGGTCTCCCTCCCCCAAACACCACGCAAGACTCCGACGCCCCAAAGGGTGAGGACCAGTGCGCTAGCCCAGGCCTCTCTCTGAAGTCCGGACTAGCAGGCCGGATGCTGAGCGCTCTCCCACGGGCACCCCGAACTCAGAGCTGCCCCTCCCAGTTCAATACTCCTTTACGCCCCTCATCTCTGTGGCTGGCCCAGCACCGCACCTCACCGGAGTGAGGCGCTGACACTGCCCTGCCTCCCACCCACCCAGTCTCCATGGAAAGCGGACTCTACCTCGGTTTCTCTCGAACCTGCCTGCTCCTCACATCCCCATGGCCAGGTTCAGGTGCGACGACCCCCTTACCCGTCTCCCAAACCCCAGTCCCCTCCCACACCGTCCGTCCTTCCCCAGGACCGTAACTGACGGCGGTCCTCTCCTCCTGTGACTCTGGGACGATCCCCACTTATCGCAGGGTCACCTCCAAACTCCTAAGCACTCACTGTGCGTGAGTCCCTCCGAGTACTGACTGCAAACTGCTTGTCCACCATCTCCCTCCCTTTTCCGCAAGCCTCACACGCCAGCAACACCACACCGCGCCGTGCCTGAAACGCGGCACGCTCTCTGCTGCGGCATCTCCGCACAGCCCGTTCCCTCTGCCTGTGTCCCCCTTCACCTGGGAAACTGAAAATCTGCCTTTAACATCCTGAGCTCCTGAGTCAGTCCCATAGGCTTCCATTTCCGCCCCTTACCACCCCGACACAGTATCATCGTCACTTGTTTACTCCAACCTGTCAGGTCTGTGGGCTCCTGAGGACAAGGAGTCAAGCCAGTTACATGCTCCATAAACAGTTACGTCATGAATGAAAACCATGAATGGGAGCAAGGTATTACTCTATCCCCTGGAGAACATAGGAAGCAACTAATCTTTAAAGCAATAAAAATAAACCCAACTGCTATCTTGGAGTCCATGGCAGGCAATGTTTCAATAATGACACTTTGGTGATAGATGGGAATTCTGAAAAAGAGTCGGCTACTGTGGAATTTGTCGGGATTCCCAGCACACGTCAGGCAAACAGTGCCGTGACCCCCGGGGCGGGAACCCTATGTGTGTCCCTCATACCCAGTGCCCCGGCCACCCGGCCTGCTGTTACATCTTTAATTCACCAGACCTCTGCCCCAGCTGAGACCATGACAGATACAGCCACCACCTCTCCACCTGGCCGACTCCAACTCATTTCTCCTCTGAGAGGCTGTCTTTGACCCTCCCAGCCAGGCACAACCATCCTGTTTACGGTCTCTAAGCGCCCTATACTCCTCTTTCGTAGCCATCGTCATCAGACCTGTAATTAATTCTTTATACCTTGTTATTATTTTTATACTTTTTTAACTTTGCTACTAGACTGTAAGCTAAAAGAGAGCGAGGACCAGACTTGTCCCTTCCCCCGCTGTGGCCCCACAGTCAGCACAGTGCTGGCACTCAGCAGGCCTGGCCAGAACTGGATGGACGCGCGGAGGGAGAGGCTGATGGACAGGCGGACCAGCAGACAGGTAGGTCTGGAAGACAGGAACCAGGGACAAGCCTACCTTTGATTACTGGTACAATACTTTAATACCATATTTGCTCTGACTCAACACTTGCAAAGCAATCTCAGATCTTAAAACCATGCCTCTCCTACCAAAAAAAGGATGTACACACACGGGGGATATGCCTGTTTACTTGGAAAGCAGGTGTCAGAGCAAACCGGCACACCTGGCGTCCTGGCTTCCTACTCAGTGATCTCTCTGTGATACCAGGCTGCTCTCTCTGTTCCACAAGTACACTGGCTGCATTGATAAGTCTAAGTTCCAAGAATCTCTCAGCCCTGAAAGAGCCCCCTCAGACCTGCACCTGTGCTAACAGACCACCAGAGGCCCGCTTTTCTTCAGCCAGCTACCACCACTGGACACTGGAGCTCTGCACGAAGTCAGGTCTTTGTTCTTCTTCCAGTGCGGTCATGCTGCAGACTCAACAAAGGGCAGAGAAGCAGAGCTTTCATCAGAGAGAAATGCTTCTGCGCAGCCATGGGCTATAAGCCACATTCCATGAGCTGCAGGTAGTTGTGGAGAAACTGCAATATGCAAATGGATGTGCTAGCTAAAAAGTCCACAGGTTTTGCTGGGTAGGGAATCAGGACACCTGAGTGTAAAACCCTGGCCAAGTCCCCAGGCTCATCTGGAAAGTAGGGAAGGCAGACTCAGTGATCTCTGACCTTCAGGATGGACTAGCACTGTATCTAATGAGCACAAAGGCCACAGCAGTGCTCTCTGCAAAACAGCCCAGTAGCAGGTATACCCACAGATAAAGTGGAGAAATAAGATAACTGAAGCAACCAGCATCTTTTCGAAACAGCCAAAGGATGCTATATATCAACCAGCAAGTAACCTCTAACTATCAAAGTTTTCCAACAAGAACAAATTCTAATCTTAGCTATCAGCCAATCAGCATCAATGATTACTACGCTTGAGCCACTCACAAGATAGATTGGGGTTTCCTGGTCTCTAGAATGAAACCAAACCCTAAACCCATCACTCCAAATTGAACTCAACTCCCCAAATTCAATGATCAAGAAATTAAACTAACTAAAACCACAGAAATTATTACAAATACCTTTTTTCAATAAATCCCTGTTTCCTTACCTCACCTGTGACTCCTCCATTGTGTGTCAGAAGCTACCCCTGCAAGCAGCCTAGGATGAGGGTCCCTCAATAGCTCCCATAGCTACGCCTTGGACGGTTTGTTTAACCTCTCTGAGCTTCCACTTTCTCCTCTGCACTTCAAAGCCTGTCCCCACCTACCACGTGGAATCAACATAACATTGAAAATCACATGTCAAGAAAGTCTGTAATGTGTTAGGATATTTTGTAATGAAGGGACCTCAGATCCAACAACCTTCTCATTTTATAGATTCAAATCAGTCCCTGGGCACTCACTTCATTTGTTCATTCAAGAAAAGACTGTGGAGCACCCACTAGGAGCCAGATGCCCTCTGCCGAGCCCCGAGGGCCCGCTGGTGAGGGAAGAAGCCACACCCCCGACCTGCTGGGGCTGCATTACACTGCACCAGAGGAAACAGACTTAACCAGCAGTTACGCCCTGCAGGCCAGGCTAACAACCTGGTCTTTTCTCTAAAAGAAATTAGAAACCACAGAAGGGTTTCTTTTGTTTGTTCATTTTATTTTAGAGAGAAGGGAAGGGAGGAAGAAAGACTGGAAAAGAAACATCGACTTGACAGAGAAACATCGATAGGTTGCCTTGCTGCCTTCTATACGTGCTCCGACCTGGGACCAAACTCGCAACCTGGGCATGTGTCCTGACCAGTAATTGACCCGGTGATCTTTTGGTTTGCAAGACGACACCTGGCCAACTGGGCCACACTGACTGGGGCCACAGAAGGGTTTTAGGCAGAAGGAAATGACACACTCAGACCATCAGGGCTGGAGGAACAAATGTGGACTCTTACTCTGCAAAGGTCAGCAGGGGATACACAAGAAGTCACTGCTGGTCACACAGTATTATTTTGCGCTACAGCAGGGTGTTGTGAGAGCTTAATTGGGAGACAATCTGTAAATGCCCGTGGACAAAGTGTCGGCAATATGGTGCCTAGAGGGGAAAAAACAATAAAACACAGCCACTGAAAGGACACAAAGAAAGAACTATCTTAAAATAGTGAAATTCACTAATTCCATATAATAGACTTTATTGCCACAAAAAGAGACACAGCAAATTCTCCTGAATTTATTAACTTGTTTTTCATAAATATTTAATTACTCAGAAGTGTACCAAAAGCACAGATTTCCCTTGACCTAGTTATCAAGCTTATACAAGAGTGAGAATTATAGTATCCAATAAACATGAATTTAATTACATTCATTATTCTTTCTTTTGTCTCTAACAAGATGAACTTCAAAGAAACCTTCAACTATTGAAGCAAAGCATTTAATTTTTCTTCTGATTACTCAAGTAACTGTCTTAAAATTAAAATAAAACCTTATAATAAAGATATTTAAATCCTAAAGAGGGAAAGTATAATGTTGCATTAGTTCATATTAAAGACCCATTATTTGTCCTGGCTGGTGTGGCTCAGTGGACTGAGTGCCAGCTTGGGTGGTAGGCCAGGTCCCCAGTTGGGGGCGTGCAAGGGGCACCTGATGGACGTTTCTCACCCTCTCTTTCTCCCTCACTTACTCCTCTCTCTAAAAAATAATATTTTCTTTTTAAAAATGAGACTATTCAAGACCCATTACTTATGTGGAATCACAGAAAAACAGAAGAGAAAGAACTAGGCACTCCAGCCTTCAGTTCCCGAACTGGCCAGAGAGAAGGCCCACCCTCCGGGCTACTTGGTCCTCTTCCTCACTGGTACCTACCACTGCCATGAGCTTGCATCCGCCTGCCACCTTCCACAGGGCATCCTAAAAGCCCTCTAACGATGATTAAAGGAGAACGTTACTCTAGTTCACTTTTACCAGGTGCTCATGGTGTGGAAGCACTATGCTAAGTCCTGTTCCACAGGGGCTTTTTGAAGCCTTGTGAGAAGAGGAGGTAGATACTATCACACTTCCTGTGCCCTTGAGGACACAGAGAACAGTCACTTGCCTGAAGTCACAAAGGCTTGAAGTGGAGGAGTCAGGATGTGAACCCACATCATCCTGACGCCAGAGTCTGTGCTTTCAGCACTGCCCCATCTGCCTCTCTGATGCTCAGGAGATAAATCTCCTGCAAAGAACACAATGGATTGGAAAGCTCTGCAGAAAAACCGCGGCAGGTTTTGCTGCTCTGGGTCTTCACAGCCCCTGCACTCCCCAGGAAGCGCAGGGGAGACGAGCCTGACTCATGCCTCCCCCCAGGGAAAAGTCCTGTAGATGGTCGGTGCAGGTGGCCGCTTGTGATGGTGCTGGGAATCGCCTCCGAGAAGGGCTTGTGCGAAAGGCGGGTGGGGAACACTTGCAGACAAGCCCATAGCCCGCGGTCAACAGGGCCCCTGAGGAATGTGTCACAGACTCCGAAGCCCTTTGGGACCCAGCACCAGTTTCTTGGATACCTTAACCATCACCTTCACTTTCACCGTCCAAATAGCACCAGTACCCCTATACTTAGAACCCAGAGAAAATAGCCAGGGTTCCCACAGCAGTGAGGATAATTAAAATGACAGCGTACTCTTTGGAAGCATCAGCTTCCTGTCAGGCACTGTGTTAAACATTCCACTGTGTTATGCCACTGAATCTTCGCCAGCAGCCCCAAGTCAGGTAACACTGCTATCTCCATTTTCCATATCAGTAAACTGAGACTCGGGGGGCGCACACTTGCCCAGGGTCACAGAGGCCATGGATGGAAGAACTAGGATTCGAACCCAGGTCTGCCCAGCTCCAGAGTCTGAATCTGCTTGGCTACTTCACTTGAGGTCCTCCATCACAGCCAATCGCCTTTTGTTTGCGTGTGACTCCTCCACCTACTGACCGCCAGCTCCACAAGGACAGGACAGAACTCCTTCACCTCCATATGCCCTGCATCCAGCAGAGGGATTAGCCCCAAGCAGGAGCCCAGCAAGGCTGCTGAATGAATGCCCACGTGAAGGAAGTGACGCCTCCTCTCTAACCAAGTGGCCCAGAAATGCTCCAGGGCCACCCTCCCAGAAGCCAACCCGACCAGCCATCCCTGGCCCCTGATCAAAACCTACAGACTGCCTACTCACCTCCCTCAGGCCTGCTCCCCCACAACCCCACCCCAAGGGAAGAGTGAGCGGCCATACTTCTGAGGAAAGGAGTGATGGGATTCAGCAAGCTAAGCAGTTCATTTTTAGACTTTTTCCTTTTTTCTGCTTCTCCATCTTTTCCTGGGGCATCTGAAACAAATATTTCTTTCCTCTTCCCATCCCTAAGACTTAGTAAGACAAGTATCACCAGCCATACCAAAGTCTACAGCTGGTATACGGCAGCACATGCCTATCTCGGCATTGGCACTCAAATACCTAGGGAATGAGGTAACAGAGTCCAGAGTCTGGGTTTCACCACACCTGATGACTGATCGATAGGAGGTTGCCAATATTTGGTGGAATGACTTGCCTGAGCAGAGGTCCATCACGATGTGCACCAAAAGCCCACCCTGGGGGCTCAGCAACAATGAGAGCAGGAGACTCCCTGTGCAGGTCGGAGACAACAAGCCTCAAGGAATGCGTGCAATAATGCTCTCACCAAGGTGTACACGCAATGGAAGTCAAGGGGGCACAATGGGAGTAGTCACTTGTGCCTAGAATTGAGGAGGTTTCACAAAGAAGGAGAAATTTGAGCTGGGAAGCCATTCTCAAATCATCCAGGGCGAGGTCACTGCTTCCTGCCTCCAGGGCCCCCATACTGTTCACCGCTCCACCGTCAGGCCCACCGTCTTGTTCTGTACCCTGTGACTTGTGTGCCTGTCTCCCTGCACAGAAGGTGAGCATCTCAAGAGCAAGGCCTTTGGGCATTCTCTGTGGCTCACCCTCAACTTCAAGTAAATATCTGCTGACAAAGAATAAAAGAATCAACTTTAGATTATTAGTAACATAGCAGCTACCCCTTCTTGAGAACCTACTATACCCCTGCTATAGCTGCAAGCACTTTGCCTGCAGGTCTCATTTCCTCTACACAAAACCCCACAAGGCAGATCCTATTATCATCATCCATTGTACAGATGGGAAACTAAAACAGAAGGATGAGGTAAATTGTCTCAAGTAATACAGTAAGTGACAAAGCTGAACTTTGAGGCATATGTGAATGAAAAATCGGTTTTCAATTACTAGTGAAAAAAAATCCCTTTTCCTTTCTCTGTCCTCTCCTTGAATCCCAATACATGTATTGCCCTTTAGTCTATTGTTCGCTAGGATCAAAGCCATTTCTTTCCTAGAGGAGAACAAGGGCTCTCTCTTGTTATTCTTCTAAACAATGAGACTGCTAACCATTACTGAATAAACATGGGGGGGGGGGGTAGAGATCAAAATTATGCTTACAATATCAGTCAAAAACACTTATTAAGGAGGAACTCTCTGTACCAACTGGAACATTTTCCAATGTTGAAACAATTCCAAAATAGATCAAGTTAATAAATGAAGGAGGAAGAGTATGTATAGAATGTTGTTATTTGTGTAAGAATACACAATAAACAAGAAATGGTAATAGTGCTTGCATCCAGGAAGAAGGGCTAGGAACTGGAAGCTCAATGCAAGAAAGAGAGATACTTTACCATTTGTTCCCCTTTGAGCTATTTGCCTTTTAAAAAATGCATGTGTGATTTTTTTTTAATTTTTTAAGAAATAACATAAAAACATCATTTAAAGGTACCACTTATTGCCAGGCCTTTCCCAAATATTCACACACATATGACTGTCAACATGAAAAATTATGTATGTTTATGAACATAAATTGGATGAACTTAATTTGGAGTGAAATGGGGCTGTTAAACACCTTTTGTAGTGCACGTTGAGGTCCACTAATTTCACTAACGTTGCAATATTTTTTTGTGCCAGCAAAAGTGCTAGACAGATATTTTTAAAAGAACTAAAGAACAAGTTACTAGTTTCCTCCCTCCCGTCTTTCACGAAAATATGAGGCGTGCTAATCGGAATGCCAGGACTAGGACCCCTTGATGCTCACAGAGTCTAACACCATTCTCACTCGGCTAAGAAAACCAAGGCCTGGAGATGGGAAGAGGTTTGACCAAAGTTATATAAGTGAAGGCCTCAGAATCACCAGTCCCGCTCTCCTTATCTGCTACATACCGTTCTGTTGTGTAGCAAGGTGAGAAGGCAGGGAGAGGCAGAAACAGACCCTAATATACAGGGTCCAGAAAAGTCACGCCTCTTTTTTATTGCAAAATCAAAGCATGTAATTCTGTAACATAACAATATCACGCTCAAGCACACCATATGACATTTTAGGTGAAATGTTCAAATTAAAGCTATAAATTATTACACCCATATTATTACCCTACCAACCACGCTCAAGCAGGCCTTACTTCTGCCGGACCCTGTATACTGAGGGCCTAATATGTCAGATGCTTCCACATATCCTGTCTCATTTGTTCTTCATAATGAGTTCCCAAGGTGGGCATAAGTACTCTTGTTTCACAAACAAGGAAACCAAAGCTGTGAGAAGCTAAGAAACTGGTGCATGTGGCTTCAAATGCAGACCTGTCTGACTTCCAAGCCAGGGATTGTACCCTCCATAATGAAGGGGAAAATCAACTTAAAAAGGTAGACTGGGCTGTGTCCCTGAGAGCCTCGGATGCAATACTTTCCATTAATGAAATTTCTCTCTCAACCCTGGGTATTGTTACTGCAATAATAAACAATCAAAAAGCCTATCCCCTCATTATCCCACACATGTTCCAGCTCTCATATGCCACCGAGCATGGGCTTTCCTTTGAACCCGCAGGGTGTGACTGTGCGCCAGAGGGCAGCTCTCTGATAGCTGTGTACAGTTCCCACTGGGACAGAATAGGACAACTCACACCTGCTGCTTCTAGACCCTATGGGTACCTGACATACGAGCACAGCCCTAAGATGCCATCCCCACGATGCTACCAGGGGTTCTGAGAAAGGCCAGCACAAGGGTGGCTGGTCCCATATCTTCTGAAGTGAAGCAAATGAAGACCAGAGCAGGGGAAACCTTCCGCTGCCTTCTCTCCCATCCTTGCCACACAGACAGGAGGAATTACAGTCCGCACTGGTCTGCTAGAGAGTAAAGGCACTGCTCAGTAAAAGGTCGCACACACAGGTATGGGGCACTTTTCTCATCAGGCGGGCGCCCCATCATCTTGCTTTCTTCTCTCTGCCCTGTAGGAGCTTAATGAAGTTCTGGCATTCTCCTCTGTTCAGTGTGTTAAGTTCAGGGTTTGTACTTAAAACCGGAAGGGGAATTCCATAAGGCTCAAACCTAAACTTTATATTCCAGGTCAGAGTCCTCACTAGGGTTGAATTCTAAAGGTCAGTAAACAATAAAATGCTCCTCTGTTTTCCTTCTCCCCTTGTTCCCTACCACAGCTCCCTCAGAGCCTCACAGGGAGTAGCAGTCACCATCAGAGACAGGAATGAGTCTTTTGGGGACTCCCTGACACAAGCCTCATCCCAAACTCAAACAAGAAAATGATCTAGAAATCCCCTCCTCTTAGAAATCTCCTCCCCTTTAGGCCTCAGTTCCCGAAGCCAACCTGCCCAACAAAGCGGACAAAGGAGACTCGACTTTACAAGGATGTGCTCAGTAAGCATAGTTCCATCTATCCTCACAAGGCCTCTGGGAGGCACATAAGGCAGGTACCATGATGCTCACTGTGCAAAGGAGAAAAAGATTCTCCAAGATAGCACAGAGGCAAAAGCTTCTGAACCCTCATTCCTGTACTTCCCCCTAACCAGGCTGCCATTTCGGGCTTTTGGAGACTACCACTGCTAGGATTTGCAGCAGGTTCTACATCAGGAGCCAGCACACCAGGACCCTTCAAGCTTCACACTAGCAACTCTCTTCAAGCACACACATTTCTAACCAGATGATCATCGAATAAAAGCCAAGAGCCCCCCAATCTAGGCATGACCCCTGCAACAGCAACAGGAAAAGTCCCAGAACCTGGCACAGGGGAAGCCGCCAGGCTAGTTATCAGAACAGCTGAGACCTAAGTCCTACTCAGGAGGACAGGCAGGCCTGGAGGGCCCTTCTGGCCCAGTGGCAACACTGGAAGCCTCCAAAATCCTCAGAGAGCCCAAAACTACTGCTTCCGCCCAGAACGCCCTGGACAGCAGAGAGGGCAGCATTCCCTCCTCCTGCGCCCACTCACCTCCGGTCGCTTCTCACCTGGGGCCCGCTTCCGGACCTGCAACCACTCAGGGCCCCACCCCCCGCGCCTGCAGGTCTACCTAGCCCCGCCCCTTGCACCTGTGGGTTCCTTAGACACAAGCTCTGCAGCCGTTTTGGCCTCGTCTCGTAAACCCCTCCCACTGGGAAACCTGTGGTCCCACCTGGCCCCGCCCCCCGCACCTGCAGTCCTCGGCCCCACCCAACTGCCTCCGCCAGCCCCGCCCCCCGCATCTGCGGCCGTATCCCACCTCTACTCCCACACCCGCCGCCCTTCATACCAAGCGCCCACCGAGCCAGCGCCACGAGGGCCCCCGGTCCGGCCCCAGCTCCCGCAAACCCGCACGACATAGCCCCCCCACCCGGCCCACCTCCCGCCCTGAGGCCCCTCCCCAGCCCGGCGGCCCCTCCAGGTCCCGCCCCCTGCACCTGCGGTTCCCTCCGGCCCGTCCCTCAGGGCCCCGCCCCGCCCGCGGGCCGCTCTTCTCACCGCCCGCTCCCGCCGCCGTCGCCGCCGCAGTCCCGGCCGGTCACCTTGACGCGGGCCGCAGTGGCTGCCGCCGCCTCCTCATGGCCCTGGGAGCAGCCCAGGCGGCAGCGGCGCCTTCGCTCGGAGGCCAGGGCCGGGCCGAGCCGGGCCGGGGCCGGGCCGGGCGCAGCTGGAGCGCAGGCCGACGCTGGAGCAGAGCCGGTGCCCAGCCGCAGTAGAAACCGTCCGCTCCTGGGCCTGAGCGGCGGGCCGCTCCGCCAATCGGCGTGCAGCTCTTCGCCGGCTCCCCCAATCACCTGGTCGCAAAGGCGGAGCCACGCCCATGGGCCGGCTGGGCGCGCCAGTGCGCAGCCGCTACAGCCCCGATCCTCCCTGGATTCGGCCTCCGGGGCTCCTGCCGGTGGACGCTGTCAGCCTGCAAGGATGCTCGGCTGCCGCACACTCGCTCAGCGCCTCGCCACGCCCATTCTCTTCCTAGAAATAGCATCGCATCTCGTTCCTCATATATTCTTCCAGCCCTCATGCAATTTCCCCTAAAATTTCCACCTAGGATTTACTGTTTTCAACGAAAAATGGCTTTATGAGAGACATCATCTTAATACCTATTCTTTACAACTGGGAGGTAGACGCGGAACACGGAATCATAAAAAACCTCAAAGAGCCTTGAGTCCAACCCATTGATTTTACAGCTGGGCAAAATTAGGCCCCATGAGGTGAAGGTCTTGCCCAACACCCCGGGGATGCAAAGCTGGGCAATGAGCCTGTCTCTTGTCTCCATGCTGCCAGATCCTTTACTCTGTGTCAGGTGCAATGAGGTGAACAGAGAGGTGAAGTCGCAGAGACGGTAAGTTTGAAACAGTCGAAGCCAGGTCTGTGAAGCCTTAGAAATCCGGAACCGCGCGCACACCCCCCCCCCCTCGTTCTGCATCCCACTGAAGGGAGACCCAAGTCCTGCCCAACTCCTGCCTCACTCTGAGTGATTCGTGGACACCTAGGCAAGTAGAACGTCATTTCGACCATTTTCAAACTCATTTTGCAATTGCATCAGAATATGGAAAGATTTTGTTACTGTGTTTCCCCAAGCTGATGGAGAGGGGCAAAAAAGAGAAACAAATATGAAAGAAAAGAAATAAAGTCAGTGGAAATTAAGCCATTTATAAGTCTTCAGGATCTCTGAGGGAAACTTCTACCATTTCTCATTAAGGAAAGAATAATAGTCAAAGTAGATACTTAACTATTACCCACAGCTAAAGTGTGATATGCTGAAGGAGAGGGCCAGCTCTCAGCACCTCACGTGTTTGAGTCCCTCTCAGTGAGGGGAAGGATCTTTTGAACCACAGGAGGAAAGGAGAGTTGAAAAAGTCACCATGGGGGATCCTCCAGGTCATCTGCCTCTACATAGACTTGTACTTCATGGAGAGCCAAGCTGTTCAAGGAGCTATTTTCATTAGAGATGCTGATCAACAAGGGCGCTGTGGTATATGGGCTCTCGGATTATGGGGATGGCCCCCACAATCCCTACCTCCTGATGTCCATGGCCTTGTGTGATCCCCTCCCCTGAGTGTGGAAGGTTTTAGGATGTATGTTACATAAGATTATAATCCGTCTTGATAGGAAAATCTCTTCTGCTGACTTTGAAGAAGCAAGCTGCCCTATGGAGAAGATCACTCAGAAAGGAGTCTCTGGCCAACAGCCAGCGAGAAACTGGGGCCCTCGGTGCAGCAGCCTGCAGCAACTGACTGATGCCAACAACCACGTGAGCTCAGACACGGATCCTTCCCGTCTAACCTCCGATGAGTGCCTCCCTGGCCAACACCTGGATTATAGCCTTGCGAGACCTGAGGCAGAGGGCCCAGGGAAGCTGTGCCACGCTCTTGACCCACAGAAACTGAAATAGTAAATGTGTGTTATTTTAAACTGCTAAATTTGTGATAAAGTTGTTCCATAGCGATAGATGACTAATAAATACATAGGCACAACCCACCCCACCCTAGAGCCCAAGGAGAAGGCAGTGTTCCTCCAGATCCTGGGGCATCAGGAGACAGAGGAGAGGGTGTACAAATGAACACCGTCACTGGGGGACAGATTACAGTGACAATGGTGAGGTGCCCCCAAGGCGAGCCATCAACATGGGCAGCTGGCGGAGACAGGAAGAACAGGAGTTGAGAAGGAAATTTTCAGTTTGGTCACTTCCTGGAAACCGTGCTGGCTTTGCCACTTCCCAGCTATGTGGCCTTACTTAGACAAGTGTCCAAACCTCTCTAAGCCTCAGTTTTCTCAGGTATAAGAAGGTAATATTCAAAGTGCCTACTTTGTAGGGTTCTCCTGAGAAAAGTGAGTTGGTTGTCCAGTGGCCATGAGAATGCACCTTGCAGATCTCCAAACATCGGGAGCTCATTTGACCAAGGGCCCAGCTACTGATCTCTGAAACCAAATACAGTCATACCTCCGCACTCACCAGCTTCAGAACTTGTCAAACCCTGTACTCGTCGCATTTAAATGTTTGAGCACTCGGCAATTGCTTGGGACGTTTTGCACTTGCTAGAACTTGTATGAGTCACAAAGCAGCCCCTCAAGAGAAAATGCTTCATTGTTCCATACTTGTGGATTTCAGCACTTGTCATGAGTTTCGGAACAAACTAAAAATGAATGCCGAGGTACCACTGTAATGCATTTGCACTGAGGCAAGATTATAGATGGGCTGCACCCAGTGGCAGGGATTCTAAGGTGGGCCTGTCCCTGGGTGACAGTGGGACTCTTCTGACAATCGCCTTTAGTTCAAGGGCTCCCCAGCAGCCTTCTGAACTCCCTTATAAAGCGTGGTGGTATAGGATGCTTCCATGCACTGCCTTCCCTCTCTCCTTCACTTGGGGTCAGACTTGCATCACAGTCTGGTAACTCTCAACCCTCCTCAGTTCCCTGTCTGTTTCCCTTAAGGTTGAATCCTGTGTTGGCACCTACTTCCCAGTGAACCTGAACTGGCACAAGACGTACCAGGAGCGGTCAGGGAAATTAGGAATGGCTCACCCACTGCCCAGCAGGCAAACTGGCTGCTCTCCTGGTGGAACACAGATTGTTCCTGGAACGAGGTGTGGCTCAAATGCTCATTTTTACTGGTGGTGACCTGAAAAAATATCCCCATGGAGAATACTCTGGCAGGCACTATGATGCCAGAGTTGGAAAAACTGGGGAAATCGCTGTTGATAAAGACATCATAGAGCTAGTTGGTTGGCTTCGGCTAAGGTGAACTGCAGGAGGGTGATGAGAGACTGCAGGCTGCTGCGGAGCGGTTAATGGCTAAGTGGAGAGCCCGAGAGCCGTGCAGGCAGCCCGCGAAGAGGCCCTCATCACCTCTGGCAGTGGAAGGACAGACACACTGAGCGCTGGGCTAAAGACCTAATTGTCAAGAGTCTAGAGCTCCAGAGATGTCTGAACGCCCAGCCAAGGCAAGTCTGTTGGAGTGAAGGTCAGAGTCCTGGAGGGAAAAACCTAGGACCCTAAAACATGGGATGAGGCCACCTGGATGGGTGTCCCTGAGGACGGTGGCTCTGCAGCATGCGCCCCAGGCCCTTCCACACTTGCCAAGCTGGCACACTTTTCCTTCGTAAGAGCTGGAGCCACTCCTGTGCTGGCAGGTGCCACAGAAGCCCTTTCCCACCGGCCACAGGTGCCCCACCTTCAGTGCTGCCCCACCTCCCCCCAGGCTGCTAGGCTGGTAACGTGTGTTAAACCCCAACATAACCTAGCTGAGCATCACCAGGACCGGCAAGGGGGGAAAATAGACTCTATGCCTGAAGAATGCAAGAATGTCAGCATGTACCGGCAGAAGCTAAGGCAAGCAACTCAGGGATTGAATTTTGTGGGTGCTTGATCAAGGAAGTGGGAATATAAGACAAGATAAGCAAGAGCTCATTGACTTGGGGACACTTTCTCAGGACACGGGATTTAACACCCCAGCAAGGACTCCAGCTACTGGAGTTGCTCTTGGATGCCTGGCAAAAAACAACACCAATTCTGAGCAAAGTGGAAATACCTGGCTTGTCCCGGTAGAAGAAGCAGGCATGCTGAAATGGACACACAGTCGATCCTCATTATTCATGGTCTCCGTATTTGCAAATTAGTCTACCGCTAAAATTTACTTGTAATCCAAAAATTAATACTTGCAGCACTTTCAAGGTCATTCACAGACAAGCAAAAACAAAAACCTTGAGTGGCCTGATGTGCACATTCCCAGCAGAGGTCAAACAAGGTGACACTCTGCCTTCTTGTTCAGCTCTCACACTGTTAACGTGTCCTTTTTGCAACCTATTTAGTGCCACTTTTTTTTTGTTGCATTTTTGAGCTTTTTGTTGGTGATTTTTCTGTGTAAAATGACCCCCAGGCACAGGGCAGAAGCACTGTCTAGTGTTTCTAAGCACAGGAAGGCTGTGAGGTGCCTAACAGAGAGCGCATGTGCTAAACTCGGTTCAGGCATGAGATAGAGAGGTGTTGGTCACGAGTTCAATGTTAAGGAATTAAGAGTATATATTAAGGTGTCTTTAAACAGAAGCACACATAAAACAAAGTTATGTTTTGATGGCTTCAAAAAGTGCTGTGTGGAGGCTCACAGCAAGCTGATCCTATATGTCCCCTAGCACAATGGGTCAGTAGTCACTGATTTAATTAATGTTCACAATGACTTGATAGGGCATAACCACTGCAAATAACAAGAGTCAACAGTACTTTTCATTGGTAGGCTCTAACTAGTAAACTCTCTGGCAAGGAATGCTGGGAAGTGTAGTTCTCCTAAGCAGCCAGACCCTGTGATACCTGGGAGACCACAGCAGGGGGAATCATGCTAAACTGCTGACAGACAATCCAGTCTAGTATGTTAAACCATGTAAGTGCTTCAAAAATGTCAATGGTTGACCTAAGGTTTACAATGTACATCTTTAATTAGAGTCTATCTTCAAATAATAACATTTCACATGTGGCGTAAGGACCTTATTACCCTGAGGGAACATGCAATGATAGAAGGAAGCAGCTCCCGCTCCTAGGAACAAAGGAAAGTAAAGTTTCTATTCGTCGATACCACCGTGTGTGAAAGGGGGACAGTTTTCCCCATACCAGCTGGGTATCCTACATAGCAATTCAATTCTAACACCATCCACCCGAAGATAGCATCAGACCCCCACAAAAGAAACCACCCAATTCTTTCTGTCTAGGCTTAGACCACCATATCGAGAGAGCACCTGACACTTGATGAAGGGAAACATTTCCACAAGTAAAACTGCAGGCAGAGACGTGCTGGATGTGCCTTGATGGTGGCCATCTCCAGCTCTCACAGCGCCTGCAGTGGGTCATCCCTTGACCGCAGTCAGAAGGGGGGGCCTTTCCACAGAGCCTGGGGGCAGGAGGTCCCTGGAGGCCCCTTCTGGGGAAAGGGAGCCCATGCAGTGGAGGGAAAGAAGGCAACTAATAGTTTAGTTATTGAACACCTAATAGCATTCTCGTTTCACTGGAAGCCTGGCCAGTGCCCAGCAGGCAAGAAGGGGTAAGCAAAACCAGAGGATGGGAAGGCAGTGTGTGGAAAAGGGAAAGAGAAAGTGATATGAAGCCAGCAAATGACCTCCTGCCTGGCCTCTGCAAAGACGAAACAGAGCAAGACAGGAATTTCTTTGCCCAGCTGAGTTCCCGCCAGCACCTGTGAGGTTAGGAAAGCCAGAGGGCCTCGGAGAGCGGGAGAGTCAGTCGTGCAGGGAGACAGAATGGGTGTGATGCCGGAGTCCATTCTTAGGGCCCAGATCTCCCAAATTAAAGGTGCCTTTCAATTCTCACCTTAATATTTCAAGATGTAAGGGCAGAGAGTGAAGAAGCAGAGGAGTTAAATAACAAAAAACCTGAAAACAGCTCCGGGGAGCCGGATGTGCGATGAATAGAACATCTGGCAGAAACAGGCTAGTCCAAATAACAGCCACACAAAAGTAATTTGCTTGCCAAAGAAGTGTTCTTCCAAGTTATGGATTCCATCACCTCAAATTCCAACAATATTCTATCAGAAACACATCTCCTAATCACGTTTGTTAAGGTCCTGAAGTGGAAGCTGGTGAGCAGACAGAAAGGGGACGGATGTCCCCATGGCCTAGCCTCTAGAAAAAATAGCCCAGAGTCACATTTAGCCGAGGAAAGCCCCAAGAGAGGGCTAGAGGGAGACAGGACTGCCGTCGTTGCATATTTAAAGCATGTGTGTTCCTGTGGAGTAGAACAGAGAACCAAGGGTCTAACTCCAGGGAGGCCATTTTGGGCAAAGGGTAAGGAAGGCCTTTCTATCATGGAAAGCTGTCAACAACGCCGAGTCCCTTGGGAGGCAGCCAGTTTCCACAACCAAGTAGAAACTGGAGGTTAGTCTATAGACTAGCAGTCCCAGTAGTGGGAGCCAGGGAACAGAGAGCCTGGGTGGTCCCTTCCTACTCTTACGAGAGTGTAAGAGTCTTTAAGCCCTTCCACCTTGAGCATTCCAGGGAAGGGGCCAGAATTCGAAATGACTTATCCTCCCATCTGCATGTTTTAAAGAACACACACGCTTGCACAGCACCTGAAAAGTGGTACAAACTTGCAGGGTCCGCTCTAGCTCAGAGGCTTGGGCCAGGCACAGCTCCTAGCGGGGCCCAGGGTACGATGGGGGCAGATCTTGTGTTGAGACAGAGTGCCCAAGGGCTGATCAGAGTGCCAAGGCTGAGGCCAAAAGGGATGGAGAAATGTTTTGAGTGCCAGGACCTCACTTCCTCCCCAGCAAAGCTTGAGGTGGGCTTGTCTATGTAGTTGGAGGGGCCAACACGACCACCACAACCACCCAGCTAGCTGCCCCAAAAGGGAATGTCACTATCCTGGAGGGGCCCAGCCAGACTGATTAGATCCCAGCTCCATGAGGGCAGAGGCAGGAAAAACAGAAGTCCTAGAAAGCAACCTCTTTCAAAGATGAGGGGCAGGGGACCTATTTGCTGCTTTGAGTTGGAGAGGACAGGGAGGCAGTTTGGTACCTACTGTCTTGGGCAGGCTACCCTGTGGGTGATTGCATTATAATCCACTGTTCATATATACATATATCTCTCCACCCCCACATTTAGAGTGACAGCACACTGACCAATGAAAGCTGGATCAGCGAGCTTTATTGCACACGCCTTGCCCAGCACTGCCCAGCAATCACTCGGAGAGGGCTCCACGGCACTGCCCGAGGCTGACGTGTTCTGCAACATGTTTTCTTGGAGGCGGCCTCTTTTTGCCATTTGTTTTCTGAAAAGGTATGTAAGTTAGGCCTGTTGTGAAAAACAAAAGGAAAACATCACATGAGATGTTTGAGTCACTGAGGCATGAGGAAATGGTCCAAGAAGGAGAGATGAAGACCAGCAAGCAATAAGGAACTGGTGGCAGTCTTCCAACATTATAAAGGTTCATATAAATCCCTGAAGTCAAGCAGGCTTGGCCAGTTGTGTGAAATATACTGGAAGGATGTGAAGACAGATCATGACTTCAAGACCAATGGAAGGAGCCAGCTACTGCCAATGGCCTTTGTCAGCAATGCAGTTCAGTACGTCTACACATCTGCTCCGACTCTGTGCGTCTGCTTCAGGTGGTGCTATTTCCGAAGCACGTCCCCTGGGGATATTCCTCTAACGCTCATAGAGAGACTCACCCCGATTCTTGGCTCTGGGCTACTTCTCCAGCCTTAAGAAAAATGCCACTACCTCTCGTTACCAAAGCCACAGGAGTCCGGCTTCATTATCTTAGACAAACTGGGGCTAAAGAAGGTGAGTAACTTGCTTAAGGTCATGGTCAAACCCTGGCTGGACACCTGACCTGCAGTCTTGTGAGCCGATGCACTTTCTCCATCACGCCTTTGGGGACCTCAGTAGTCCCCAGCCTCCAGCTAGCAAGTGAAGCTGGTTCCTACATTGTCTCTTGCACTGTGCACCAGGTCACTGCCCACTCACCTGTAAAAAGCTCTGGTGAGAAGGAAGAGACTTTGTTTTACACCAAGGAGCCAGTAGGCTCTAAAAACATAGGAGCCAGGTGTAAGCCCCACCACGTCCCCGCCTCCCCTGTCCCCCACCGCCCTGCTTGACCCTCCCAGAACACATGCATTTGCTCATTCAGTCCTTAATATAGACACGCCATGGTCCTGTGCTAAGGATGTACAGGTGAGGGAGCCAGTCCAGGACCCCTTTTGTCATGGAACTTACAGGTTAGAGGGAGAAACATTAATTGAATAATCTCACTAGTCAATACACAATTGCCAGTGGAAGTAAGTGCTCTGAAGGGCAGAACACAGCAATACAATTCTGTTAAAGGGGCCCGACATTGAAGGGCGGCTGTAGGGCACGGCTCCCTCGCTGCGCTGAGATCTGAAGAGCGGGAAGCTGGAGGCAGCAGAACAAGCTCCCACAGCTCCAAGTCCTCTGGCAGGAGAAAAAGGCACACTCAAGGGGGCCAAAGGGGCAGCTCTGCAGGCCAGTGGGAAAAGGACTCCCCAGGGATCCCTCCTGGGAAGCCTACGGGCACACGGGGGGTCCTGGAAATCTAGTCTTGGCCACACGTAGAAAGGTCAGGAGTAGACCAGCTTCCTTCTCCTCTTCCCAGCACCACAGTGGCACAAGGGCTTTTATGAAATCCTACCCTTTCAAAAACAGTGGTTACGGAAACAATGACATCGCGGATGTTTGTCAGGGCCTGGGAGACTCGCCGAGGGCCCCAAGGGGCAAACATGGAGGGAGACATATTTGCTCTAGCAGCATTTTTATTTACAAACAGCAATTTCCATTGACTTTATTTATACCATAAAAAAGCCATTTACAAGCAAGAAACAAGAATTCAGAACAAAATTAAGCAGCACTGAAATAGTCATGTCACAAATCGAAAACAAAATGAATACAAGAGTAAAATATCATTTGAATAAATAGTCTTAAATTCATGCTATAAAATAATCCTTAATGGCAAGTTACTAGTTGATACAGCATCCGCTTAGCTAGCTTCATTTACTTCATATGGTGATGAAGTGTGGAGTTGTGAGGTTACCAGTTTATATTGCAAGATAATGACACTGTCAAGTCATTCAAATTGCTCAACCATTTATAACGGAAAAATGTGTTAGCCCTACTGATAAAAGTGGTGAGAGAGATGGTTTTCACATTAGGAAAATGGTCATTCTCAAAGAAAGCAGATAAGTTTATCTCTTACTACATCAGGGCAGCAACCAAAGGCTTAGGCAGCAAGTCCAAAGGTTGAATTCACAGCATACTTGTCACTGAGGGGCAGCAAGAGGTCCGTTGACTGAACCCGCTGCAAGGTTCACTCCAGGACTTGATCAAGAACTACGAGAGCCCTGTCTGTGCAGGCCCAAAGAGGACAGGCTCTCTTCCGGGCTGAGAAGTCAAGCACTGGGCAGAAACAGTGGAAACACTCTGGCACTTATTGAAGAAGACATATGTGGCGTGTGACAACCATTACAAATTTGGAACAATGTGAATGACTCTTCTGAACGTTTAGTTCAGTTGCACTGAGTAATATGAAATCTATGATTTATGAACTAGTTTCATATAAAGAATTTACATAATTCCCCAATACTTTCATATATAAAATTTAATAAATAACCCTGACCAGTCTAGAAGCACCATTCAAGGGGCTTGTGCCCTTGGAAAATAGTTTAGGTGTTGCATATTTGAGTCCCTTTCAGTGGAGGCTTCACAGGAAACCATTACAGAATTTAACAATAACAACGAGGACAACAACAACAACAACAACAAAAAAATCACAGTAACTAACAGAAAAAGTTGTTAAAATAAAATACAATGATTTCTTTAAAGTAAAGCTCATTCACACAAGTGATTTCTCCCCCTCAGCCCTTGTTTTGTGTTCCTGCAAATTCTTCCTATAGTCTAGGTTGTAAAAACAAAGTGAAAACAAAAACCACACACAAAAATATGCAGGCCTATGGTCTGGGCTAAGGGAAAATAAAGACTTGGTTATAACTGCTCTCATTAGAAAAGACATTTACTCATGCTCTGGAAGATTTAAAAATGATCAATTTAGTTCTACAGTATATTCTGCTTAACAGTGAACCGACAGTATCCTTTCTGCTATTAAAAAAAAACAAAACCCACAAAAAACTGCCGAGGCAGAGCCAACTGGGAGGTTTTCCACTGACCAAAAAATTAACTTGTCTTCATATACTGTATTTACAAATATAATTTCTAAATGTATTTACAGCTTTAGTAGAAATGAGAGAGTAGAGAACTGATTAGAATGAAAATAACTGTTTAGAACCACAAACTTACGTAAAGTATAAAATTCTTTGTTTTCACAGTTTGTAATAACAGGTAAAACCCCTGTAGAAAAGGACGCCGTCACTGCCTTCACATTGTCTACGTATGGAAAAGGGAGCTCAAGAAGAGACTCAATTATGAACAAACCTATATGAATTCAGGATATATTTTACTGTAAAAGATTTCTTCACATATCACTTATCTTAATTGATTTTTGCATTTGTTATAAATGAAACATCTAATCTAAAACTGTACAGAAATAGGGACTTTGCTTTTCAAAAAGAGTTGTTCTAAGGAGTTACACAGCGTACTTCGTCTGTGGAGACGAGAAGTGAACTTCGGGGAGAGAACGTTTCTGGTCTGTGGTCATGTTACTCCTCCTGGCACATCCTCATGTGACAAGGCACAAGTAATTGCTGCTGCCCGGTCTGAATGGAGTGATCTTTTACCTGCCGTGCACGCTGAGAGGCATGACAGGACACACGCTCAGAGCAGCTACACAGCTGTGTGCTGGCCTCCGCGCCGCCTCCCCCGAAGCCCTGTGGAACCTTACAGTACTGTGTTATGGCTTGAGAATTCTTTCTTAACACTGCTAGCAGTGGAAAGGGTAAAGTGTTAGCAACATGAATGGGAGCAAGTGGAACTTGCAAAATGTGGAATCATATTCAAGAGAAACTCAATCAATTTTCTGCCCCTTAACAGTCCCATTACAATGTTTGAACCTGAACTGTACAATCAAAGCAATGTATATTTTTGTCAAAGACAATTTTGGATAAGTCACTCTTTGGTAAACTCAAACCAGTTAAACAAATTTACAAATACAAAGAACTCCGTGTAAAGAAGGTTAAGACTGACACGGTGACAAGAACCAGGACATTCGAGGTGCTTGCCCCAAGCGCTCTCTGCTCCTACCTTGCCTGATACATCACAGAATGCTCTGGAGACCTCTCAGAAGGCCTCAAGCCTGAGAGAAAAGGAGGTTCCTTCCCTGAGCCTCACCTCTCATGTCCTTCATTTGGGCATCTCTTGTCACAAACTTAATTTTGTATCACAACACAAATTTTTGCATTTAAGTCTTTAAAAATAAATCAAAACCAAACTTATTCGTGTAAGGAAAAAAGAAACCACAAACAATTTACCTGAAACCCCAGAACATAGTTAAGTGGGTAAACACTTGGGGTCCAGCCTCCCCTTGAGGCACGCGGCTTTGACAGGAGTTGAGCAAGTGCTTCAGGGAGAGAACAAGCCCCTTACTTAGGCAGTTTGACAGGAAAAAGGCATACGCATACCCGATTTAGCAAGAGCCGCTCCTCGGGAGCAGCAGGATTCGAGTGTAGTCTGTACATAGTAACACTGATGTGTAGCGCAGCGGTTCACACGTGAACACATCCTGTGTGCTAAAGAGATGCCACTGCACAGCTACCACTCCTGGGGACTATCACACACAAGGGCCTGAATGACTCACTTTTTCTCAAAATAACCCCCCACGAAACAAAAAAAATAATCCCCCCAAACCCTCCCCCTTTCTTGGCATTTTAAGAGCCAAAAAAGCATGGAAAACCAGCAAACATCTATTTTGTATTCCTTTAACTCCTAGCCTCTGAGGTTGGTCTTTTTGCTTGTTTTCTTTTAGGTGGTTTGTGCTGTGCTCTGCTGGGAGAGAGGCACGGGCTGTGACTCTCAGAGCCAAGGTCTCAAGCACAGAGTCGGAAGTGCTGACCTCCCGCAGGCAGCCTGCAGCACGCACTCACCACCCAGGCGCTCACAGAATCCCCGCCAGAGGATACAGTACCAAAGCAGTCTTGTTAAGCCCGTTTTGTTTACTAGGAGCACACGGGTGAACAAAATATAGAACTAAAGACATTTCCTAAAGCTCTAATAAAACATTATTCAAATAGGACTATGTTTTTATACCATAATGTGTTTGCCAGCACATACTTTTGAGGTCTCTTTTCAAGCTATAAACTCAAGAGAGGAAAATAACTGTAATTCACCATTACCATTTAATTTCACATTTTCTACAACTATACTGACCTAAAAGATAGAGAACATAAAGATAGCACCACGTGACAAAGAAAAAAAAAAGGTGACACACACAGATTTGGTGACACACAGAGTATCTCAGAGGGCTTTTAACTGTTGGTTTCTTGCAGCAGGAAACACGGAGAGTGGAGCAGCCTTGGAGGCTCTCGTTAGCACACACAATACTAAGAGAGATATATTGCTTGCAATTCCCATAGAGTATATCTTTACAAAAGTACAAATTCCAAGTTCTGCAGTTTCCCTGGGAACTGCATGTAGATAGAAAAAGTTGCTGTGCACCTGAACTGGCTGTTTGAAAAAAGAAAGGAAAAAAAAAAAAAAACCACAACACTGCTTGGAGAATATTGTAGACAGAACTACAAATCCCTTTCCTTTAGTGCGAGTAGTAACTCATGGTAGAGAGTGATTCGATTTAGTTACCTGGTATGTATGTTTCTACAGTACGGAATGAAGGTAGATTCGGAGGCCAGTAAAAACATTGAAAACCACTGCTCCTTTGGGGTTGGCTAATAAAACACTACAATATGTAAAAAGGTCAGCACCACGGGTCATCCAGCTTACCCGCTGGACAACTAACAAAAATTCCAAATGGTTTCCAACTAGAGTTGAATACATTTTATGGCATTTGGTTTATGTATTTGTTACGAAGCAGAGCTATGAACACTGTGATTTGCTTTGCTTGCTTTTGGACACAATGATTAATATATATGAAAACCTATTAACATTCTTTCATAAGGGACATAAAGGGGCAAAACCCTAACACATTAGGTAGGGACGGGACAGAGTCAAAAGCTCTGTTCACATTGTATTAAATTATATATTCTTCTTACATTCACCTCAACCAGAATAAAACCAAATTTGAGAATGTATATATACTATATATATAATAATCACTTTATTATATATATATATAAATTGTCTAACTACTCCGTAAAAGTAACTTTAAATTAGAAAAGGTTACCCATTTATATCAGCTGACGGCACCCTAGTCCCTCTCCGTGGAAATGCACTGGTGCCGGTGCACGACGGCCCCAGCGAGAGAGTACGCCTCTTGGCAGAGAATACAGGGTCAACCAGTTGGCATAGCTAAGTCACTGGCAGATTTTGGATTAAGAGTTCAGCCAAAGAGGAATACTGTCAGCCTGTGTTTTCCCTGGATACGATGCCCTTCATGCTTTGAGCTCCTTGGGGGAGGGAGGATGGGGGAAAGGATAAACACAATGAAGTGTTCCTTCCAGAAACCTTAGAAAAACTGCCAAGAGACCAAGAGATTTCCAGATGGTTGGGAAAACTAAAGATTACAACAAAGCAAATCACAAATATGCATTGATTTATGTGCTTTGTTTGGGTGCACTTCTTTACCATCTTAATCAGGAGCATCGGACACTGTATGAATTTCCATGCGGGAATCTAGGGCCATCTCGGAGGCCGATGCATCATTTTCCAGTTTCTGTTCCACATACACATCTGTCCTCTCAGGGGACTCAATGCGACCCCTGACTTCGGCTACCCCTGGGTGGTTTTTCCGCAGGTGCTGGTTGAGGGTACCTTGGAATGGAAAGCACTTCCCGCAGATCTCACAGCGGAATGGTTTGTCATCAGTATGGCCCCGGATATGGTACTCCAGTTGGTCCTTCCGTGTGTACTTCTTCCCGCAGAACTTGCACACAAAGGGGGTGATTCCCATATGGAGTCGCATATGCCTGTCAAGGCTGCCTTTCTGGTTGAAGGACTTTCCGCAGTAAATACATATCAACCTCTCGTTGTACGGGTACCAGTGACCTCTTGCACTCCTCTCCCGGGGACTGCTCTCATACCCAGGGTTACTCATCACAGCTTCGCTGTCTGAGCCCTGCACCAAGCCCTGCAGGTCGCTGTGCAGATGGACGGACAAAGCCCTCTTTTGGCGGGCACGGCCTCCTCGGAAACAGCTCAGCATGGACCTGGATGGGCTGGAATTACTCAAACTTCCGAAAGCTTCTGATACGCTGGCTGGCTGTGAGGCTGCCTGGGAATAGGAGTACGCGTGCTGGAGCACAGACCCATAGGAACCCACGTTCACCGCCACAACTTGCTCCCCGTCGACCATCTCGGTGTGGTAGCCGTCGTCTCCCAGGGAGGAGCTGTCGGAACAGCTGGGCCGCTCGGACTTCTCCATCTTCACCTTCACCTCAGCGATCTGGCTCTCCCTCACCAGCAGGTCCCCTGGCTCATGGTCCCCCTCTATCTGAATCTCGTACTCAGACACGCTCCCGCTGCTCCCTCGGTCCGAGTGCCCTTCCTCCTGCAGGCGGCTGCGCAAAGCTTTGCTGGGCGTCGTCTCCATCCGAAGATCACTGCTTGTGGTGGGCTGCCGTACCTGAGAGCAATAGGGAGGGGAG
Source organism: Pteronotus mesoamericanus (assembly GCF_021234165.1). Taxonomy (NCBI): domain Eukaryota; kingdom Metazoa; phylum Chordata; class Mammalia; order Chiroptera; family Mormoopidae; genus Pteronotus; species Pteronotus mesoamericanus. The sequence continues at coordinate 6,953,887 of NW_026555258.1, forward strand.
ATCTCAACTGGGTTGGCGAAGAAGCTGCCATCTTTAACTCCATTCCGGCTCTCTGGAGTCTCTTCAGCACCGACGGTGACAGAATCAACGTCCCCAACACTGATTTTTGAATGGATGCTCTCTAGGATCTGCGTGCACTTGTCGATGACACACTGCATCTGAAGAAAGCTAGCCGCTGTCAGAAAACTGACAACGTCCTTCAGCTGCAAGGACATCCTTCCAGTGTAACAAAATGAAAGCAACTGTTCGAACACATTGGGATTCTTAATCACTGATATTGACAAGCCACTCATGGTACTTAATGCTGAATGGTCCCGGAAATATGGGGAGCTGGCAGCAAGGACTGCTTTGTGGGCTCGGAATGGCTGACCCTGAATGTGGACAATGATGTCACATAGTTTCCCTTGCAGGCGGAGTTCGTTTAGCTGGCTCAGAACGGTGCTGCTGTACTCGGGCACGTCAAACTGAATAAAACTGCTGCTGTCCATTTCTACTGACATGAAGCGTAATCTGCGGAAAGAAAAAGTTTCGTAATTCACCAATGACTCCTCAGTACAAGCAGCAGAAGCACAAGCTGACAAAATACTACCACCACTGCTGTAGCTACTGTACCTCCTAGGGTCTACCTGAGCACTCTTCCTCTTACTTATTTTCAATCTTTCACGTCCTGGTTAATTCACCTGAAGTCAAATAATCAAATGATTGACTGGCCTAGTATCCTAACGGCCTAACTTTCATCTTGATCAAAATCAAAACACGTTATATATAGTAGGGCCATTTCAGCTCTGATGGAGCATTTGGCATAAGTTTAGGAAATCTATCTCCCTGTTTCACCTAACTTTGAGGATTTTTACCTTGTGTAAAAAAGAAAAGTAAATTCAACGTTCTGCCTCATTTGTATATTTCCAATTGGTATTTATCAATATATGGGCATACTGGATACAACGAGTGGAGCTGAACCCTGTTTAGTTTAGAATTTGAGTTGTTGTCTTCAAGTACATTTTTTCCCTTTCAGCTCTGGACACCTGTATATATCTTCTGGGGTTGGTAATTCATAGAGCAACGCTCAGTCCCTTTCAGGGAGTTCTTAGGATTACCAGACATTTGGTTCTAACACATCCATGGAAACATTGGGTCCTTGACCATTTGGACCAAATATGCTCATGGATGTTTTTGATAGCACCAAATTTCAAGGATCTTTTGGCATGCACCAAATGTCTCCATGGACATTTTAGACAGGAACAAATGTCCCATAAGGAAGGGTTTTTTAGATAGCAGGAGCAAAAAGAACGCCAGGCATCGCAAGTGCACAGTGTTCATACACTGGCACACCCAGCACAGGCTGGCTGCCCCTTGCCTAGAATCAGAACAAACCCAAAGGCGGCAAAAAAATAAAGTAAAATAAGAATATATATATATTCTTATTATATTTATTGTATATGTATTAATATACAAATATATATATACACACATACACACACACACATATATATACATATATAAAATAGCATATAATTTTAAATTACAAGACAATGTGCCGCTAAATTTAAGACTCCTGCAGGAAAGGATCAGTTTGTGTGACTAAATCTCATCAGAATTTTCTTATCACACCAGATTTTGAGTTGAAACATATTAGTTAATTAAAGAGAAATATGGTGCCCTTATTTATCCTAGATTTATTATTGAAGTCAATTTGAAATCTGTACAGAATTAACACATTTTTAGGATAACATAAACTGGCAAAATTAAATTGAAAAAAGGAACGGAAGCACCACAGCAGACACGACCTGCGGGCCCCCTGCACGGCTCTAGATGCTCATTAACGTGCCTGAAGCATTTCAGCTCACATGCAGAGGTTGGACACTGGAACACGGCAAACAGCATAAAAAAGAAAACTGCCAACTTTACTAAGTAAGCAGATTTCACAGTCCTAAAGGAAATACTAGCAAACATAAACTATTAAAAGAACATCATAGTATGGGAAAATGTAAAGATGGTTGTATGTTAGGAAATATACAAATATAATTTGCAACATCAATAAGTCAAAGGAGAAAAAACAAGATGGCCAAAGCAATACGATGTGAAATGCATTTTAGAAAGCTAAATACCCTTTTAAATAGGGGAGAAAAATACTCAATAAGCTAGAAATAGAACAGTAGTTTCTTAACATAATAATAGTATTTACTGCAAACCAGTGGCAACATCATATCTGCATTTCCCCACAATGTATTCAGTAGTGTGCCCATGAGCTAGCCTCATATCCCTACCTCCCAGGGATTAAAAACACATTAGCATTACAGCCCATCTGAAAAGTCCTACAGACAAGAATTCCATTTAACTCAGTAGTCTGCAAACTCATTTAAGTGTGAAACTCTCCTCTCAAGGTACACATATTAATATTCCAAAGAATTAGTGTTCCCTGGTGCACACTCTGGGAGACACTTTTGTGAAGGCATTCCTGTTAGTGCCTGGGAGGATACAAGGTTGTCTGTCCATCACTTCTCTTACTTAATATTGTTCTGGAAATCCCAGCCAAAGCAACAAGACAAAGAGAAAATTAATGCATACAGCCATTTAAAAAGAGAAGGCAAAATTACTGTTCAAGGCAGATATAACTACTTACACAGAAAACGTAAGATAATCACTTGAAAAAAATCTGTTAGAATCAAGATCTAGTGAGTGAATAGTTTCAAAAATTATTGTACATTGAAAGCCATTTAGATATGATGATGACAAGTTAAAGTATCAGACAGTATACAATACTTGGCGGGGGTGGGGGAGGACAACAAAAAATAGGATCTACAAGAAAAAAATGACAAGAGTTTAAGAAGAACAAAAACATGTCTAAATGAAAACATACGTTTCTGGTAAGAAGACTCAACCCTATAAAGAGGGATATCCCCCCCACCCAAATTAATTTATAAATATAATGTAGCACAATGCAGTGGTTTCTTAAAAAACCTAACAGAACAATTTTAAAATTATTCTAGAACACTGCTGTCCAACAGATATATGTATAATTACACACATGCAAGGTATATGTGTAACATTTTCTAGCAGTTATATTGTTTAAAAGAAAAATAAAAAATTACTTTTAATACATTTTATTTAACCCAATATATCTAAAACATTATCATTTCAACATGTCATCAATATTTAAAAAATTATTTAAGTCTTTGAAATCTGATGTGTATTTTATACCAACAGCATATCTCGATTTGGAATAACCACATTTCAAATGCTCAATAGCCACATTTGACTAGTGGTTACCACATTGGACAGTGTAGTTCTAGAATAAATACTGAAGATGTCTTAGAACAAGAAAAATACAGCCAAATGTATAGATGTCAAAATGTATGATTAGGCTATAATTCATTTGGTAAGTATGTCCTGAGTGTCTTCAACGTGCCAGGCACTAGAGACCAAGGAAAGCTACAATCCTCTTGTTATAAACTGCGATAAAAGCTATGAGATCTTTCATCATGGGGGTGTGGTCAGAGAAGGCCACTTAAACAAATGAGGCTCCAGCTGAGACCTAAGTAAGGCAGCCAGAAAGGAGGTGCGAGGGCTGCTGCAGGGAAGCCCTCCTATTTCCCAGATGGAAGGAAGCGGGAGTGCAGAGGCGAAAGTCTGAGTTGGGAAGGAAGGAAGGGTGGCAGCACTGCCGGGACGAGGAGCAAGGGGAAGGGCACAGGCCACATGGGCCCGTCAGCGTAGAAACTGGACCAGGATGGGCCTTGTGGGCCATTTCCAACCATGGAAAAGGAAGAATTCTTAAAATAGTTGCTGCTTAAATAATACCAATAAATAATAATAAAGTTAGGTTCCTTCTTCACAACATACCCCCCCAAAAACACTTCTAGAGAAATCATTTTTAAGCACCCAAAGACAGATACCAGAAGAAGGAACAGAGATTTAACCATAAAAGTAAAAACTTATAGAGATACGTTTTATCAAAAAAGGTCAAATTATTAAAAATAGAAGTATTTTTAAAAATCAATGAGACAAACATAACAATTGAAAATTAGGCAAAGAATATGAACAGATGCTTTTTAAGAAATTTTTAAAAATAGCTTTTAAACAGAGATAAAATGCTTAACAACTCCACCAATAAACAAGGGAATACAAATTAATATGAGACACATTCTTCTTTCTCAAATTACCAAGACTTAAAAACACAACCCATCTGGCATTGCTAGAGAGGGGAGTGTTCTCAAGTACTTCTAGGAGGCAAGTAGAATGAAAGCCTTAAAGTGGGCATTTCTCTCTTAAAAATTTTTTTTTTTCAATGACTCGTTGACACACAATATTGTATTAGTTTCAGGTGTAAAACACAGCGATTAGGCATTTATATTAAAATAGGCATTTCTCTTGACTCAGCACTCTGGACCATAAAAAAAAAAAATCATGGATATAGGCACAAGAATTTATCCACAAGTCTATTCAATTACAATAGCAAAACAATGGTAACAACTTAAATGTCCAACAATAGAGTATTATTAAAGCACAGTACACCTATATGCTGAATATAATTATTAAAATTATTTTAAAGAATACAATTTCACTCCACAAAATGTAACCCCCTTAGGGGAAAGGGATTTTTATCTGTTTTATTAACTATCTGCCAGATTACTACCTGGCACATAGCAGACACTAAATATTTGCTGAATGAATATTTAATAACACAGCAAAAACTTAGGTCATAGATCAAATGCAAACGAGCATGAGGGATCTTTTTGGGTAATGGAAATGGTTTAGCACCAGATTATGGTGACAGCTGTACAACTTTATAAATTTATTAAAAATCACTGAATTATACATGTAAGATGGATGGACTTTTATGATATGTAAGTTATATCTCAATAAAGTTGCTAAAAATTAGGTAGCAATAAAAGGATATTTCTAAAAGTATGTATGAGTATACGGATATTAAATACACACAGAAAATACTGAAGGAGTGTAAAGTGGTACAAATACTTTGGAGGGCATTTTAGTAACATCCACCAAATTACAAACGCACATCCTTTACGACTGGGTAGTTTTAGTTCTAAAAATTTACTACAGCATTTTCATAAGAGCAAAAAAAATCAAAACAAATCAAATGCCCATCAAAAGGAGCCTCACTAATAAATTATGGTACATCCATACGTACATCCAGACTATTACAGAACCAGAAAAAAATGAAGGAGGAAGCTCTTTAGTACCAACATGAAACAATCACCATGATACTTTGCTGAACGAAAAGAGTGAGAAGCAGAACAGTATAGTACATATGCTATTTGTACAAAGCAGTATGAAAACACTCATACCACTGTTTCAGTATATACACAGTACTACATAGATATGCACAGCATATTTCTGGAATGATACACTAAAACATTAACTGCCTCTTGCAAAGGGGACAGGGTAGCTGGAAGATCTATTAGCTTTCAGTGAACCTTTTTAGATTCTTACAAATTTCTAAACTAGCCCTGGCTGGTGTGGCTCAGGGGATGGAGAGTCAGCCTGTGGACTGAAAGGTTGTCAGTTCAATTCCATGTTCAGTTCATGTCAGGGCACATGCCTGGGTTGCAGGCCAGGTCTTGGTTGGGGGTGCATGAGAGGCAACTGATCTTTTTCTGGCACATTGATGATCCTCTCCCTCCCTTTCTCTAAAAATAAATGAAACCTTTTAACATTTTTTCCTAACCTATGTGAATGTATTACTTATTAAAAGAAACATTTAAAAAATTTTAAGACAACTCATCCAGTTTTTAAAAAGATAAGAAAATGCCATAATAAAACCATTAGGAGCATGAATTTGGAGTGAGATCCGGTTCAAATGACACCTGCTTTCCACTTGTAAACCTTAAGGAAGGTACTTTATAACCATTCGGAGTCTCAGTTTTCTTATCTTTAAAATAGGAACACTAGTCCTTGCCTCCTGGGTTGTTATGAGGAATATGTATAGGGAGTAGGAAGCGCTTAGCACAATGGCTGCTTGAAACATGGTAAACAGGTTAGCCATTAGACCCTTTTTAGGGACAAAGGATGGTGTAACACAGAACTGCTTTGAAGTGAGACTTGGATATGAATCCTGGCTCTGCCACTTTCTAATAAAAATAATAACAATGAACATTTAAATAGCTATGTGGCCTTGGACAAGTTAGTTAACAGACTTCCTTATCTAGAAAAGGTCTTGGAAGAACTATTTCCCAACCTGACTGCCTAATAATTAAATGAGAGAAATTCACACAATAAATGTGTGTAATAGTCTACATATAATGAGTACTTACCTTGTACTAAACACCTTCTAAATATACTAATTTGATCCCCTCATGAATTCTGTGAGGGAAATGCTATGATTGTTCCTGTTTTATAGATGAATAAACAGGAAAAGGAGCTAAGGCACCTGCCAAAGGTCCCAGAGCCAACAGGTGAACCTGGTCTGGCTGCAGAGGCCGTGCGTGCCTGCACCAGGCTGCTTCTAGAAACACAGAAACTGGCTGGCACCGACCAAGTGTCCAAATGTTACCCATTCATTACATCATTTACCTGACACAAGGGCATATAAACAGCGACTTTTGAAATTAAAGGTCAAAAGGAAGTTGGATTTAGGCTTTTTAAAGGGACAGAGTCTTGGGCAAAAGCCAGCAGAAAAAGGAAAATAATATACTATTTCTATAAGAGTCTGTAAAACTGAAAATAGTTCAACAGTGAAGCTTCCTCCTCCTGTGTGGCTTTTCATCATCTCAGAAGAACAGTAGAGAACTACACCTGAAAAAAAAAAATCAGTGAAGAGAGAAAAACAAAAGACCATGATTAACACCTAAGAGAGGGATTCCATTTTTCTGCAAAATGAGAAAGAAAATGCTTCACTCTCCTCTCCTTTACATTAACACGTCCTTCAGCAGTGACAATGAGATTCAGACTCCTGCCTAAAGCTGTTAACAAGCAACACTCTTGAGTATGAGGCTTCGAAAAGACTGACACACAGGGAATCTGCAGGTAATTTAAGTCCTAGGCACATTACCAGGCTGAAAAGGGAGTAAAAAACATAATTAAAAATCACAAGTTTTACACTCAATGACCTGATTTATCGAGTCCAGTGAGTAGTCTCAAGGTAAAGGAAGTCCTACCCTGCTACAGGGATATGCAGTTCAAATACGATCTTTTCCAAATATGGAACAGATCTCTGTATCAACAATTTTCCAACATGGGCTACTCATACTGGTTTTGGATAGGTCTTGATATCTCCCCTACATGGAATGCCAGTGGGCCTACACCTAAGTTTTATCAATGTTTCATTAATTTATCTTTAAAATAAAGTATATATGTATATGGTCAAACTTCAAATCATAGTGGAGAAAAATATAAAATGAATAGCAAAACTCTTTTCCCAGTTCCTCTTCCCAAAGATAATCACTGGTTAAGAGCTGCTGGGTATTCTTTCAGAGAGAATTGTAAACATCAGCATAAAGTGTCCTATTCTCTGCTTTTAAAAACCCTCCCACAGCAGCACAAACTTGCCTGCTCTCACCTTTTCTGACTTTGCAGCGTTCTGCGGGTCACACTGGCTGCGCCACACTGTGCGCTTCAGCAGTCCCCACTGGAGAGCAGAGTGGGAAACCAGGTAAACAGTCATAGCATCTCCTCCTAGCAGAGAAGTGCTGGGTTAGCTTTTCATTTTCATCAATATTGCCAAATTACCTCCCAAAAGGGGGCGGCAACTACCCTTTCACCAACAGCACACAGAAGTGCCTAGTCTGCCTATAATGGTCATTAAACTTCCTCACTTTTGCTGAACTGGTAAGTTAAAAAGAGTATCTCGTTTTGATGTGCATTTATTTAATTATAAATGAGGTTGATCATCTTTTCTCATGTTTAAAGGCAATTTATCTAAGTCTGTCTTTGAATTGCCTATTCATATCCTTTGCCCATATTTGCCTTTTTACTGAGTTGTCAGAACTCTTTGCAAATTAAGGAAATTAGCCTTTTGTCACATGTACTGCAAGTACGTATTAGATTTAATTGCAATCACTAAATGGCATACTGACTGGGAATTTAAATTATTTTTCTACATTTATAGGAAATATTCATTCCATTTCAATCTTCTGCATGCTCGAAACCGAAGGGAATTCAAAGATGAGGAAGAGTCCCTGTCTTGCAGTTTGGTACAAGCTTCATGCAGATGCATCACTACTCAGACATAAGGGAATGAAATTCACTTTTGATAATGCAGAGAAGTGATTTATATTAGTTTTTCATTTAGACTAAGTTTGCAGCTGCTTCAGAAAACAATAATGAACTTGATTATTCCACTCACTAAATACATCAGAATCAGTAGTTTTTAATTCAGCAGATTAATCACTGGTCTTTCTGTCACATTATATTAAGCAAAAAACCACCCCCAAACTAGACATTTGCATTGCTATATCTTAATTTAAAAAACAAGGATATAGAACCTATTTTTCTTCAATACCATTAATACTTATTTTAACATTTTGTTTTTGTTTGTAAGAACTATACTTTTTGGCTAAGAATGTGAAATACTTCTTTTAGAAAACACATGGAGAGGACTTAGCTGAACTGGTCTGTTGGAAAGTTCCTAACTGTCAGCTCCTCCACGTCACAGTCCTCCTCTGCTCATTCAACCAAAGGACATGCAAACTTCCTGCTCTTCAACTTCTTTGATATGAGAACACTTCACATCCCTGGGGCAGCTTCCGCCTCACACACAGCCCCTGCCATGGTCCGGCTCTGCCACTGCTGGTCTCAACAGTGGGGTCTGGGACAGATGACCTCTGGAGTGGGCAGTCTGAACATTCGTGCACTTCCACGTGTCCAACCGCTGCCTCAGCAACCATAAAAGGGGATCACTTCCACCTCCCACCACACTCCTTAGCCTCCCCCCACTTACCTGGGAAAGCCCATCATCATCACTAAAGAACCAACACTTGGAGAATGTTTGAAACATGCTACGCGTGTCGTCAAGGCCTTACGTGCAGTATTTCACTGAATCCTCCCGGCCTTCTTCCAGAAGACAGGCACTATTACCACACTTTAGAGATGAGGATGCTGAGGGTCCAAGAGGCTACCTTTCCCAGGACTGTTCCCAAGTCTGCCCACCTACACCCCCTGCACAATGAGCCTTGTTTAATTTGTCCACTGGGAGTGGGAGGACCAGCAGAAGCAGGCAGGAAGAGCTGAGGAAAAGACAGGATGAAAAGAAAGCTTTCCCTGGGTTACATTCCTGCCGGGGTGGTGGCCAAGGAAAGGGATAGGGACAGGTGGCAAAAATCCAACTGCTGCCCAGGGCTGCTACTCCTTCCTCTGTGAGTACATTTCAATAATATCCATCAAAATTTCAAATGCATATCCCCCATGACCAAGCAACTTCAGCTCTAGAAATTTAGTACAGTGCCCTCTTTCTAGATCACAATCACCAACTGAAGTATATTACATCTTCCGTACAGCGTTTATCCCCTCTCCCCCTCAGAGCGCCTAACCCAGGCTGCTTTTACCTGCTTTAGGTAAACAGCTATTTTTATATGCTAAAGCCTCAACTAATCAGAAACCAGTGATCTAGGGCTCAAGTAACTGGTCGTTTTAATGTTTGAAGGTGAAAGTCACAGACAGTAGATGCTGCCAAAACACAGGTTCAACCCAAGTTCAACAGAATTCAAAGCAGCATTGAGACTGGTGTTCAAAAAGCAAGGGCAGATGTGAGGGGCCAGGACTGACCAAGCACCGACAGCCCGACAGCAGCAGCCAGGCCAGTGCAGGCAGGGGCCAGACAGAGCCACAAGGAGTAGAGAGTGAGGGCGTTCAGGGAGGAGAAGGGACACCTACCTGCTGGGGGGTGAAGGCAGACTGGGCAACCAGAGGAGGGAAGCCTGTGCATGGTGTGACACTGTGGGAAAGCCACAGGGGAGAATGGTACTGTCCTGTAAATTACCAAACAAGCCAGCCTGGGACAGTCCTCTCACGGTCCCGAAGGAAAAAGCAAAGGAGAGGGATCCTGGTAATCAATATATATACTGCTCTGAGAATATAACTCAGATCTGATGCAAGACCATACATACAACAAGATCCCACCCAAAAAGCTACGGAGCATACCACTACACCCAAAGAGATACTGTTCCGAAATGCAACACACAAAGGAATGATACCCCTAATCCAGGTTCCCAAACTCACAAGGAATAAACACATTTTAACTGAAGGAACTTTAGAATAAAAAAGTCACTTCACAATGACAGGGAAACCAGCTGACTATGATCCTTAACAGACAGACACACTGACTGATCCTCAGAGGGTGAACAGGTACCAGTTAATCGATATTCTGCTCTTCCTTTCATCTTGCTCCTCTCACTGAGTTTCAAGCAAAAGAGGTAAAAAGGCAATGATTGCCCTTACATATGATAACACTACAGGGTCACATAACAGAAAATACCCGATTCATGGGAAATACAGCCCCCTGAGTTTTCAAATATGTTGTATGTTTACCAATTTCTTATAAAGCACCAGGAGGGTTCGATTATTTTCCACTTAATGCTACTTTATTCTTATGACAGTATTTTAAAAAGACTTGATTATCACCAAAAAATAACTAAAAGAAAGCATGAATGAATATTTCGCAATAGCAATATAAAGGCCTTTCCAAACATGGCATGGGCCCCAGCAGCCACAAAGGCAGAGACAAATGCATTTGGCCACATGTAAGTTTATGACCCCCCCCCTCCAAAAAACATCCCCTTAAAAGATAAATGACATAGTGAGAAAAAATATGTGCACATTTGACAAAGGGCTACTTTCTGAATTCCTTAATTTATATTATAAATTAAACAGACTAGGGCAACAGAGAAAATCCTACGGAAGAAGGGGCAAAGAATATTAACAGTTCAAAAAAAAAAAGAGAGACATGACCAAAAAGCATGTGAAAAGCTGTTTAGCTTTTATTCATGACTAAATACATGTGAATTACAAAAAGAAAAAATGAAATACCATTTCTAACATGTCAGAATTGCACATGTTTGAAAAGAGCTGGCAAGTGTAATCCTGAGGGATAACCTGGTTGTAGTGATCAAAATGTAAAAGGCATTTACCATTTGGTCCACAATTAACTGCTAGGAATTGAGTCTACAAATATACAAACACTTACAAAAGTTTGTTACGATATATGTACTGAGCACTTGTATTTGTTTTAGTAAAAAATAAAATAAAGATAGGGGAACAACCTCAAAATCCCCAAAACACTGATTCAAAAAACCAATCAACAATGAAACACTCGCAGCCACCAAAAAGAGATAGATCTGTACACTTTGACAAGAGCTCTAATATTTAGCCATATATATAAGTAAGATGTATGTATGTATGTGATTCCCTTCATGTACTTTTCTTAAAAGAATAAATATATGCCAGTGTAGAAACAGTGACATGAAACTATTAATGCTGGTGACTTTAGTGAACGAGGATTAAGGACTGGTGAGATAGAAAGGAAACAGACTTTATTTTATACTTTTTGATTTTTTAAAATCATATAGCTGTATTATTCTTGCTAAAAATTTTTTCCTAGATATTATAGGACTTTACCTAAAAATATAATTTTTTAAACCAAAGAATCTAGAGAAACATAGGCTACAAATGAACAATTAATTGTAACAAGCAATTACAGAGACAGAAGCACAGAGCTATAAGGAACAATGATTAACACTGATTACTTGTGACCAAAAAGAGATTTTTAAAAATCAAATGAACAAAAACTTCATGGTAGAAGTAATATTTGAATAGGGTTTTGTATTTAAATGGAACACGAAGAACACTCCAGATGGAAAGAATAGCAAGAGCAGAGAAGAGCGGAGTGAAAATGTCTGGGGTAGTGGCTGGGGTCCAGGTACAAGGGCTGACGCGGGAACGAGGAGCACCACAGTTGGAATGAGGGGGCCCTGAATGCCAGAGCGGAAAACGTGAACGAAATCCCGCAATAGCCAATGTGAACAGGGCCTGGAGACTGAGGGATGGTATCCATTCTGGGAGACAAGTAAGTCCAGCCTCAGACAGGCTGTTTAGGGTACCCCTTGGGCATCTGAGAGGAGTTGTCCAACAAGCAGTGGGAAATACAGTGCTGGAACTGCAGACAAACAAGAATCAGAGGTGGCAATCTGTACGGACTGAGGATGGAGGTGGTAAGAGGTTACTCGAGAGAGAAGGAAAAAAAAAGCTGAGAACAGAAAAGTTGCTTGCTCCTACAAGAGAAGTATTGTAAAATGAAATCTCATGAAAGAGGTACCATCCACAGTAGCCTCTCCTTAACGCATCATTCATTGGCTAATAAAACTTTGTATCATGTGTTTTGTTAAGCTGATAAGGAAACCATATAATGAAAACCAACACCAGCTAACATCTCACACTGCTGACCTACTGAGGAGAACCTGAAGATGGGAAATGACATGTAAATGTCATCTGGGCAAAATACCCACATGGGCCTTGAAATCCCCTCTATAACGTCCTTGGGCAAAGCCGTGTGGCCATTTTCCTATGACAACCAAACAGAAGTGTACCATCAATTAGCAATGGGCTGATTTTTTTGAGCCTCCCACACTGCTCAACTCTTCGACTCCTGGTGCTGAGCCCTCTGAGGGCAGGGACTGTGTGCCCAGAGCTCAGCAGTGTGTCTGGCAGAGAGAGGCTCTCAGCATATGTCAGCAGATGCAACCTAAACCAGGTTGGTCGCTCAAAACCCACGACTGCCCCCACAGCTGCACCCTCAGCTTTCAGCTGTCCCTGCTTAAGACGAAAGAGATGTGGGACTGTCTCTGCCAGCAGGCAAAAAACCCAGTGAGACAGCTCATTCCCTTTAGCCTATCAACGCTGTAACGTGCTCCGCTTCATTTAAAAACACCCAGTGACACTTCCAAGAAAGGAAGGCAAGGCTGCAAATTTAAAGTTGTTTAAGGCACCCAGAGTTACCCATTATTCTCAATCAAGATGCTCATGACTCCAAACCCAGACGTGCACCTGCTGGCTTCGGTCACCTGCTGATACTAGAGACACAACTCATCCAAGGCTTTCCCTATCAGGCACTGAAGACTTGAAAATCCCTAACTTTCATTCTCATACAGAAAGTCATTAAAAAGACCACAGATGGAAGCACTAGGGACAACAGGCATGGGAGCAGCAGTAATAACTATATAAAAATAACTTTTCTAGGTATTTCTGCCTGGGTCTAGATCAAAACTAAAATTGAGCTGTCATGAATTACAATCTCATCCTTTAGAAAGCAGCAACCAAATAACACCAGGGCTGCAGGAAACATTCTGGTGCTGCTGAAACCCCAGGCAAGAAAAAAATAAATAAAATGGCATTCTGCAATGGATATTCATGAAGCACTCATCCTAATTTAAAAGGAAACAAGTCTAGAGTTCTTACTGCATTAATTCATGTGAGCCTGAAAGAACATTTTTATCCAAACTGTTAGATTCCCTACCAAGGCGTTAACATTCTCCAAGGCTGCTCAGATACACTAATTCTGAGAGCGCGGTTTGGTTTCACAGTGAGATTTGTCTTTCAGTCAACATAAAACATCAGAAGCGTCTTCTGAGCGTTCCTAGCAGGGTAGAAACAGTCTCTTTAACCTTTCTGGCAATGTTAAAAACCAAGTTATTGAGCTCCTACTGTGTACTGTATGCTAAGTAAGCTCTTTACCTGCTCACTCAACCTTCACAACAACATTCCAAGAGAGAGACTGCAACTATCCCTATGCTACAGGCGAGGAAACAAACTCAGACTAAGAGCCTTTCCCCAAGTCACTAAGACTGGCTGAGCCAGGATGTGAACCTACATTTGTCAGTCTCCAGAGCCAGAATTCTTAAATCTTGTAAGAGTAAGATTTTAATTCCAGCACAATGGCGAGATGCAGGTGCTGGACTTGTGCTGATCAGTTTTTAGTAGAAAGAGAATTTTTACATAAGTACGTATCAAGGCACCAACACAGTGGTAATTGAGGGGTTACAATTTGCTGTACTTTGTATAATTTGTACCCATTTATCTGCATAATGTTCATTCTTTTTAGTTCTGTCTACGAAGTGGGCAAATAGATGTTTTAAATTCCAGTCACAAATTAGAAAGATTTGTTTCAGGTAAAAGAATTAATAAGTTTTCTTAAGGCAAAGAACTCAGAAATGGCAAGGAGTAGCATCCTGTATCTGCTTACTGCTGGCACTTCAGGGGGCACTGGAACTGGAAAATACTTTTAAGTCCCCACCTCTTAGGACAAAAGGGTTAGAAAAGTTCACCTTGAATTCTTCTTCCATGAGGTTTTCCACTCTATCAATATCAACCAGAAAATAACCATTAGAAATTAAACTGCATTTAAGCTGATGACCTTCACTAAGCTAAATTCAACAATTTGTCAGCTATAAAACATTAGATGAACAGAAGTCTGAAAAACATTAAGCAGAATTTAAACAAAAATAACATGAAAATTAATGGGAATGAGACATAATGAATGATGGCATCCTAGATTCATGACTGACTTTTTTAACAAGCACTTGAGCCGGAAGGTGGAAGCAGGATCCAGGGACATGCAGAAACCTACAACTCAGGAGATACACTGAGGTTCAGCAGTCTATCATTTCCCCAACGTGACACATTTACACCTAATATTAATGATGATGATGATTAAAAATGTATTAAGCAGTTACTAGGTGCTGAAAATCTGGATCGAGAGAGCTTTTGCCTTTCTTCTCCACAGGAGGTTTCTGTCCTCCCTGAGCTCACCTTAGGACCCCTTGTGTTACCATCTGACAGGTGTACTGCCCTAGTCAAACTCCCTGCCTGGCACTGTCCCCAGAGCGGGTCACTCTTCATATACTGTTTTTCATTGTAAAGCTCACAGCAACCCTATGAGGTCGATTCTATCCCCACACTACAGATGAGAAAACAGAGGCTCAGGCACATGACATAAATTGCCCAAGTTCACAAAGCTGGTTAGTAGCCTTGCTGGGATTCAAATCCAGGCCTGATTCCAAAGCTGATGGTCTGTCTTTCCCCACGGCCTCCAAACAAAGAATTACATGATTTTTTTTTTCTTTTCCCACAATTACGAGTAAACATTGTAATGTTTCAGAACTTGGTTTTATGGTATCAGCACCCTAAAAATGAAAACTGAAAACATCTACCTTGAATGGCAGCATTAGAGATGAGTAACATATGACAGAAAAAAAGCTGATAACAAAATGTCCTTTGAAAAAAGGAGGGGGCAATTTAAAAAAACAAAGTTGTTCCTCAGCAAAAATCAAGAAGTATTTAGTGCCCCTTACAAAAGTCAGATACTACAAGGCTCAGAGAGATGCTTTAGGTCCCAATGTCCTCAAAAAACTCCCAGCCCACTCAGGACAAGAGCAAGTTTAATAAGCAAGGAACAAGCACCGCACCCTGGGCTTCAGATTCTGTGCGCCACAAAGGCAGGGGGTAGGGCAGCAGGGAACACCCTCTGGAGGAAGTGTGTCTTCAGCAGGGGCTTGAAGGAAGTGAAATGGAGAATTTACACAGAGGAGAAGGAAAAGGAGGCCAGCACTTCAGAAGGGGAAACAACCGGAGCAAAGCCCGAGAGCAGGGATTCTCAACCTCTTTCATCTCATGGCACACACAAACTAATTACCAAAATTCTGCAGCACATCCCAAAATACATTTTTTTGTCCATCTGACCAAAATATTAAAAAGGTCTAATTTTGATTCATTCACATCCTATGGCTATTGTGTTAGCTGTTGTCGTTTTCATATTTGACAACCTAAGGGAAACGAGGTCATTGCCCCTGACTAAATGGCCAGGTATTGCACGTTTTAAAAATTCTTGCAGCGCACTAGTTGACAACCGCTGCCCCAGAGACAGTCGTAAACTCGCTCCCAAAGGGAACAGTCTCCAAGAGGGCGAAGGAGGGAATAAGGTTCCCGTAGGTGCAGAGGAGCCAATCAAGGAAAGCCGTGAAAAGACAGGGTGAGCAATGACTGGACACAGTGTGGCAGGCAAGAGGCCACTATTCAGCCTTGAAGAACAGTATAAATGCCATGGCCTCTTGGCTGATCACCTGGCCCCTAAGCTCTCCCTCCATCTCTTACGAAATATCAGGAACCACCTCCAGTCGGCTGCCCTCACCAATGCCTTTAGAATAGCTTCATCTTCGGCCTAGTGTTCAAGTTCCTTCAGGAACTAGCCCAACCAATCCTTCCTCCTATTCCTTTCCTATATGAACCCTTCTCTACAAGGAGGCTGGCCTATGCACAAACTACTGTGTAAGATCACCGGACCTGATTTGTTTTTTCCTATCTGAATCCTACTCACCCTTTAACAGTCAGACCAAACCCCTCTCTCTCCTTAAGCCTTCCCTGACCAGTTGGTCCATAATGACCTCCATCTCTCCTTCCCCTTAATTCTACAGTGCACAGCCTTGTCTAATAAATTACCTTTTTACAGGTAAAGTTTCAGCACCCACTGTAAAGCTGCTCAGAGGCTGTCTTCTTCTACACCCCCCCAACATGGAACAGCATCTTGACATTTAATAAGCAAACACTCAACTCTTTTCTTGACTTCCTATATTAAGTTTTGCATTAGCATAAAGAAAGGATGGGGGAGGGGGGTTTCTAAAGTCAGAGACCAGCTAAGAAGCTGTTGCAATAATCCAGATGTGAAGCAAAGAGGGCCTGGACTAGGGAACAAAGGGAAAATGGGCAAATACAAACAACGAAAAAAATTTTGCACGCAAAAACTCAGAGAGATGTAATTGACTACTGCTAGAAACAAAAGCAAGGGATGAATTATGATTAAGGTAAGGTTTAGAAACGCTTCTTGGAATCATTTTAAAGCTTGTCTGAAACCTAGTGTATTAAGTGGCCAAAAAGTCCTTATTTGCAAAAAGTCTTCAGTGAAACTCCCCAGTATCTTGAACCAGGGACAGCCCTACAGATTTCAGACATACACAGAAAAATGGAGTTTGAAGGGTGTTCAGAGAGCTAATCCAAAACCCTCACTGACCAGATGGGGAAACTGAGGCCCTGCGTGGAAGAGGCTTGCTGAAAGCCTCAAGCCTGAGACTCCCAGACTAATGCTGCCTTAAAGCACAGCTGCCAAGCCTAGAAGGACACTCTACCCCCGAGTCCAGCCCCAGCCCAGCTCTCCGTAATGGCAGGACCGTATCAAGGCGAGGGTGAGTACGAAGCCGTCTAGGGCCAAGCACGACGCGCCGCCGCCTGTTTACCTGGAGAAAGGCGGCGGCGTGGGGCAGGGACTCCGTTGCAGCCACCAGCAGAGCCAACCTGCCACCCGGCCCGGTTACACAGGGGTTTCATTAATCCGGCCTCCTCGTACAAAGAGGTAGCGCGCCCCAGGGTGAAGGGCCCGGAAGCAGGGGATCCCCAGACGCCCAGGGCGGCGGCGACTGGAGAGCCCGGGGCAGCTGGCCGAGCGCGACCCTCTGGCCCCCCAGTGACGCCCGGGCTCCCGGCCGCGCACTGTTGCCCCTCAGGGGCGCGTGCCTTGCCCGAGCAGGTGCCCCGGGCCTCCCGACCCCGCCCGGCCTCTGCCTCCAGCCCGCGCCGCCCGCCCACCCGCCGGCCGGCCGGACTGACCAGGCGCGGACGCTCCCGCCGCGCCCACAGGGAGCCGGACAGCGGCCGAGGACTGTTCCTCGCCGCTCCTGCTATGCCCGAGCCTCGTCCGCCGCCCGTTCTTTCCGACCGGTGCACCTCACCTGCCGAGAGCGCCGCGCTCACATCGCCTGTCCGCGGCGCTCCCTCCGCCGCCGGCGCCAGGCCCGTCCCCGCCGCTCCGGCAGCCGCCCCAGCCCGCGCCCCCCGCCCCCGGAAGCGCTTCTCGGCACCGCCCCCTGGGCGCCAGCGCTTCCGGGCAGGAGCGGACTGAGAAGGCGGTGCAGTGGAGGGGACCCTTCCCTGGGGCTCCGGGGTCCGGGTTCCGCCTCTAGCACGCCCCGGAGCCGCACCGCGGACGACTGGGAGAGCGGCAGCCTTGATCCCGACTCCAGGAGGGAGCGGCGGCGGCTCGGCTCGCCAAGCCTCTCGCCCGCGGTCTCCTCGGTTCCCCCTGCTGGCGGGAGGAGGGTATCGCAGTGGGACGCTCTCGAGGCTCTCGGAGGGGAGTGGGTAGGAGGCCACGACCCCTCCACACGCTGTCACTAGGGCTCAGTGCCCACCCCCTGCTCAGCTATCCTCTTCCAAGATCCTGGCTCCCAGAGCGTTTAGGGCACCTGCCGCTCACCTGGCGGGACAGCTGAAGGCAGTGAGGTGCAGTGACTCGAGCACGGGCCTGGGGACTTCCCATACAGGGTCAGCTAATATAGGGCCTTGGACAGATTTTCTCTCCCTCAAAATGGAGATAAAACTACCGAAGTTGAGGTTATAAAGCCTCTGTCACAGAGCAGGTCTCAGAAATGTACACTGCCAGATTCTTGGAGACACTCCAATCTTCGCACGGGTGAGAGTGGGAGCTTTGCCCAACATTTTACTCAGCCTTGGGCGAATTTAACTCCCTTTAAAGAGCTTCTCTTTGCATTTTGGTGGACTCCTTAGTAGTCGACAGAGTTCTATTTTCCTTTTTCTGATTTTGTAATAAAAGTAAACTAGGATTCTAAGTACTAGATCTCTTCAGGATATAAATCTGAGATTTCCTGATGCTGCTTCATCCTTTGCGAGCAGGAACTTTCCAGGATCCATCCAGTAACCATCTTCCAGTAGCAGCAGCAGCCCCTTGTTAACACTCTGTGCAGGCACCTGTCTGTGTAGACACCTTATAGACATGACCTCCTTTAATACACAACCAGGAGGTAGCCATCTATTATTACCCCCATTTTGTCCAGAAGGGAACAGGTTCAGAAAGGATAAGTGACATATCTAAAGTCATATACCTAAATGTCAGACTTGGGATGGGCTCCCGCATCTCTGACTCCAGACAGGAAGTTCTTCTGGCAACAGAACATTCTGAACACAGAATTTTAATTAACCAGTCTCTAACTGCAAGCACCTGGGCAGATTCTCCCTCTAATCACTATTCCTCTTGAGCTGTTTCCTTGCGAGCTGTCCCCAAGAGTAAGATCAGTGAACCCAAGGGCACAGGAATGTATCATCTTGTCAAGCCAGGTTTCCTCAGGAGCCCTGGGCTGATTCACATGCCCACGAGTGAGTTCCTGTGTCCCTCCGCACCAGCAGGAGGCCTCATCATTTTAACTGATTTTTGCTAAATTTGTTACTGAGTTGCATGTCACTAAAGATGATACAGAATAAAATGTTCCTAAGTATTTAACGTGTGCCAAGCCACCTCAAAGTTACTGGCCACCTGTCCATTAGATACTGGGTATTTTCCCTCCTAGGTTTATATTTATTCCCCCACCTCATTGGACTATTAAACTCATATTTTCTAGTCCCCTGCTCTTGCTTTTGTTGAGCTGATCATAATCTCTATCAATTTATTTTAGTTAGAAAATTATCACTTCTTCTCAACTGGGGTACATGTGTCCCCGTTTCTAATCTTTTTGGCATTTTAAATGATTCAGCTTTTAGCCTTTTTGAAATCAAGAAGAGTCTGGAGGATAATGTATGGGCCTCATTTTAATTTCCACAGGTATCTAGTTTCCACTGCAGTATTTATGAAATGATCAAATTTACATCTCCTCAAAGTCTGGGGTTAACCTTCAATCCAGTCATGGAGGGGTTTTGCCATAATGGGAGTCAGCATTTGTGACAGTGACAGCTGGTATTTGGCAGTATCTGTGTTCCCCTTCCTCTTTTTCCAAGGCACATCGTTAAAACACATCACCCAGCCTTCCCTCGATATCACTTGTTAATTGAGATAGTGTGTGAAGTACTTGTCAAAGTGAATTCCCATCCCCTTCTTTTCTTCTCTCCCTTCCTAGGAAAGATGCGGCCCAAAACACCTCTCATCTATTCCATATTCCTGAGCACTTGGAATTGATGCCAGCCTCTCGTTCTACATAGGAGAACTTTTCTGCCAGAAATCAGGCTTCGCTACATGGCTCTGGCCCACTCTGAGATCCCCAGAGCTTGGCAAAAGCTTATTGTGCGTGTTGGTGCCTGTTGGAGTCCTCACAGGACACACGTAAGTCACGAGTATCCCTTAAACAAAACAGTGATATGAATTATTTGGGGCTTCCTCACTCCTGTGTCGCTCCCACCTGCCTCACTACCTGAGTAGATCTGGGTGGGCAGGGGAAGTCTGTCTCCCCAAACAGTTCCTCAGCATCCGCTGAGATCTAGAACATCCCAGTGGGTCAGGGTTCCTTCCACCTGGTTGCCTCTGAAGCACGGAGTGACTTATAGTCTCCCTTCCCACAGCCAACACTGGGCAGTAGAGTACTGTGGCTAACTAGTTCAGCAGATCGGGGTCCCAGCCCCCATCCCCCAGCTACACAAGAACTCTGTGATCTGACTTGGGGTAAGGCACTCACCCCGTTGAGCCTTGGGCTCCTCAGGCCAAGTAAGGAGGGTGATGGCATTGACCTTGGCAAGGGGCATATGCTTCCAGCATGGCATACTCAATATTCTTGGTCAGCAAGAAAGCAGGGGAGAAAGGGTGGCTTTGAGAGGGCCCACCCATTTCCATGGGGCCTTTTCTCACTTCCTGCAGAGAGAGCTTGCTCTCTCCTGCCCCTCCTGTCCGGCTTCCGGGCGGGCCTGGCCTCCCTCTGACCGGAGCCCCGCTGACACCCACTGGGCCCAGGGGCTGCCTCTGGGTTCCTCCCCTACTGCTCTTTTCTCCCTGGCCTGCTCTCTCCGGGTTCCTTGCTGCTTCTCCAACCCTGCCCCTCGTAACTGCCTCTGCTGGCACTCTCTGCCTCTTTGTATTAACCACAATGGTAATTAATTAACTACTTGTACAGTTACGCGTTTAATATATGTGTCCCTCACCACTAGCTTGTAAACTCTGTGAGATGAGACTCTGTCTGACTTCTTTCCTGCTGTTTCTCCAGTGCTTGGTACTCAATAAAAATTTGCTGAAAAAATAATGAGTGGTTACCTGTTTTTGCTTCTAAGTTCCTTGAGGGCAGGGGCTGTTTAACTGATCCCTTTCCTCTGTACCCTGCAGAGAACCTGCTACTGAATGCGCAACAATAAATATTTGTTGAGTGAAACCAAGAACAAATAAATGAATAAATGAACCGAGAGAATGAACCCCCATTTGTTTTCCCTTTTTACCTTCTTCACGCCTTGGGACCCAGCCTCCCCTTCTGTGTAAATGGCTTCCTGGTCCTGACCAGCCCCTATCTTGCAGCTTCCCTAGACCCATAAAGGTGACAGGTGAGAAGTGAAAGGCCTTCCACATTTGTATGTTGTCATCGGAAAAATAAGGCTTTCAGGACACCTGCATGGGTCCTCTCTACCTCAGTTCCTGCAGAAGACACAGCTACCTGGTCAAAAGGGGTGGCTGCACCCCAGGAGAGGATACATGGGTACACACTGGACTGGATTCATCAAAGCCATTAACTGCAAAGTTTCATACACACGCTCATACATATGGTGGTAGATGGTGGTGTATTCTGGTTAAGAGAATGGAGAAGTCCTTAGAGTTGCTTTGGGTGAATCACACATCTTTTTACTTTTCTTTACTCATCTGAAAATGGGACCTAATATTACTGAATTTCCTTCTTAAATAAAGGATGTTTTCCTGTTCGCATTTAAACATTCCTGGAATTAGAAGACATCTTCAGTCAATAGGTATATTAATCTGGCTATGGGTTTTGGTCCCCTCCTTCCAAACATGGTCAATAAATCCAGAGTATAGCACAGAATCAAGGGCATTCTTGAAAGCTAAGTCTTAACTCAGACTGTTGTATCTCACATTTTCTCACAAGGCACACGTCTAACTAAAGTCAGTAGAGTGAGGACATCTGTAAAGATCTAGCCTGATTTAAAAAGGTGACTTTGTGCTGTAAGTGTTATAAACCAGGCATAAACCTGCTAGGCACGACATGGATTTCAATGGAATGAAGAAACCGTGTGAAGTGCATTCATGCCGCCACATGTGTTTAATGTAAAACCAACATCCTGTCTGCCAAACACTGGACCAGAAACATCACCCGCCTTCACTCAAAAGTCAAAGGGCTTTGCAGGATAATTTTGGTGACCAAGACTCTTTAAAAAAGATGCCTGGGGAGATGGAACCTTTCCCCCGCTAAGTAAATTTTTCTAGAGGAAATAGCTCCATTGACCTTAGACACAACTTCAGCTCTTTCTTGAGAGCTGTTTAAAATTGTCATAATATCTGATTGTTTGAAAGTCTCACTAAAGATTTTCAACATGAGGACCTGGGGATGGGGTGTCTCTTTAATCTTCTTTTCCCTTCTGCTAGTCCTTTAGTCCTCTCCTCCTCACAACAGAATCAGGAAGGAGGAAGCCCTTTGGGAACAGAGTGCCCAGGGGGCAGTGGGATGTTCCCAGGCCTTCTGGAGGAGGGAAGAGAGTCCATCTTTGCTTCTTTTCCTTTTAAACGACTTTATGTAATAAGGTATAGTGCATTTTGACTGATGTAAACACTTGTTAACTGCCACCCTAACCTTGCTCTTTTGACTGTTGCTGAGCGTGAAGAAGGTAGGTGCTCAGCCTCTGGTTTTTGATCCTACTTCCTAGAATCCCTGTGCACCTCACCTTGCTTGTTCACACTGCAGAAATCAGTGACCGAGTGGGTCCTGACAGGGGAGGTGAGACCACCTTGCTCAGAGCAGAGCTGCTGGGCAGTGGAGGCAACACAGCGTCCGAGAGACCCCTGTCATGGTATTACAGTTGCATATTTATTCATTCAACACGCATGTATTGAGTGCTAACTAAATGCCAAACATTGCTCTAGGTGCTGGGGATATAGAAGTGGACGGGGGTGGCGGGGGGTGTGCAAGACCTGTGCCCTTCTGGACCATACGTACTATTGGGAAAAGAGAGGCATAAACTAACAAAACACTATTGCATGTTAGATGGGGGAAAGGCTGTGGAAAATTAAACAGGGGAAAGAGGAGAGGCCAGCGCATCACCCAGTGACAGTTTTACAGTAGTGTGAACGTCTTACCTCCCCCAGCAAACAGGAGGGCACTCACAGCTGCAGGGTGAGGGGCTCAGAGCGCCTGCCTTCCTGACTTCAACCCCCTCCCTGCTGACATGGAGCTGGGGTGTGCCTGAGCCCCGTGGACCTGCTCTGCCCTGATCAGTCCTCTTCTGCTGGGCTCCCCCAGGATCTGCTCCTCCCTGGCTCCCGTGTCCCCTCTGTCCCTCCATCGTCCTACCATCTCTGGCCCAGAAGTGGGCTGGCTTTCTTTTCAGGTTCAGTGTTTCCACCATGACTAGACATTCCTTTACCACATTTCCAAGATTGGACCACATGGTAAAAACCAGCAGCCCCTGGTTCAGAGTCTCTGAATCTCGGTTTTCTCATCTATAAAATGGGCATGGTAATAGTGCCTGCCCAAATAGCGCCTGGGTGGTTGCTGTGAGAATCCTACAAGATAGCAAGTGAAGTGGTTTTCAGAGCCTGGCATTTGCTGGGTGCGGAATCAATGGGAGCTGATAACAGGAGGGGCTGGGCTAATGGAAAGCAAGGCGGGGGGTGGGGCCAGCACAGTGTGCACCCTGGCTTTGCCTCCCCCTTCCCTCCCCCAACCCAACACTGTCATTCTGGCTCCCCTTTCATCAGGGAGCTTAACTCCATGGAATCTTTGCCTCTGGCCAGTTAATGAGAAAAACTCTTCACCAGATCTGCTCCCCTCCTCTGCCTGTGCCCCCCTCCGCCCCCCCATTGCCTGAAGAACAGCCTCTTCAAAGGGAAAGATGCCTTTCTTGTCAGTCAAGATGCAGGAAGACTGGGGGGTATCCTGGCCCTTTCCTTTCTTGTGTTCTGGCTGTGAGACACCATTTTTCTCCTCTCTGAAAATAAGCAGCCTTCAGAACACCCGGAAACCTCGGCACTCACTGCCAAAGTAGTCAGTGGCTGAATTTGTCTAGGGTGCCCCCTTGTACTAAGAGGGTCTCAGTGTCTCGGCCTGGATCCTTTCTCCGGGCTGAAACCAAAGCACTTTGGTTGTTTCCTATCTTGGGAGCCTGGCTTAGTCCACAGTTTACATTGTAACGCTTCCTATTTTTTAACCTACCCCCAGTTCTCACAAGACATTTGGTTAAGTGAGTAATCTCTACCATTCCCCTCTTCCTTTGAGCTGCTTCTTGCTTCTTTTCCCTCGAGCTCCCAGGGTTTTGAAGAAGTGGAACATGCTCATCTGTTCTGGCTTCTTAGGTGGACCTTTTAGTCCTGAATTCCTGTTGGGGGTGGCTCAGCTTCTGGCCAAGTGATAAACTGAGAAGTTTCTATGGTCAAAACTCACTGAACCAGTACAGATGCTTAACCTCTCTGAACTTGTTTCCTCATCTGTAAAACAGAGATAATAAGCGGTCTGATCCCCAAGGGTTGTTGGGAGTTACAATGAGATAATGACGGTAAAGTGCTTTACAAAGTGCTTCATATGGGATAAACACAAAGACTGGTAGCTCATACGTTCATGTTTGGGTTTGTTCAGATGAGTCTTATTCTCCTGCTGAGACTTCTCTGTGGTGACCAGCTACCTGGGAGCTTTCCCACTGAACCCAGGGCATCTGCCGACTTGTCTGTCAAGCGTAAGCAGCTTAACACAGGGGCTTTGTCTAGCTCTCTCACAATTCTTAGAAGTTACCAGCATTTCCTGCTGTTGGGGCTTCCTGTGACTTAAGTCTTGTTCCTCATTGTGGTACCTGTGCCCAGCATGAAGCTGGGCACAAGGCAAGCGCTCAGTTAATGTTTTAAGACAAGGAACAAAGGAGGACAAAAAGTGGTCAGGCCCCAGCTGGCTCCCACTAGCATGAGATGGTCCTGAACGAGGGACTACAGATTCACAGAGCCCTCCTGGGTGGGCGGCATTCCAGCCGCCCTGCCTGTAGCCAGACCATTGCCTGCCATGCCAGCCCTCCTCAGTCCTCACTCCAACCTCCTCTCAAAACTGCTGCTCAGCCTGCCTTTCCACAGAGCTGAAAACCAGGCGGAGTTTGCCTCTAAGAAATGAGTGACAGCAAAGCCCCTGTGCTAAGGGTGGTGGAGTGTAACTGACATTATTCTTTCTCCCAGTGGGAGAGGCCATGGTCACCTAAAACAACCTCTCTTCCATCAACATGTCAACAATCTCGTTACCAACAGGTGTTCTGGAAACCCACTGATGGGACAGCCATTCCCTTCAATAAAATGTGTGAAGTTCTTCCTTAAGTTTTGCTGATACTTCAGCCTCTAGATCTCTCTCCAGCTAACTTTGTCAGCAGAAAGACCATCCTGAATTTCAAAGCACAGTACAATAAGTCTTGGGAGCCCTAGAAGCTCCAAAGAATTAGGAACAAAAGTCTAAGCATGGCCTTTTCTTTACTTAACAGAATTCAAGCTGTAATGTTGGCCCAAGAATCTCTCCAAACACCCATCATTTCCTTTCCTTGCGTCTCATTCCTGTAGGTGGGGATGCTGTTGCTAGCGGAATGAGGATACGTACAACAATCTCATTCAGAACTGCAATGGTCTGCTGTGGAGTACGGTTCTCTGATGGAGTTTAAGCTGCAGTTTTGGGGACCATCCCATTCAAAGAACAAGAACATTAAGAATGAGCATCAGGAAATACAGTCACACACATCACAGATAAAGCTCGGAAACACCAAGCAAAAGACGACAGACACAAGCGTATGCACTGCATAATCCCATTTATATAAGTTCAAACCTGAGCAAAACTAGTCTATGGTGGTACTACTCAGGACAGGTTAGTCTTGGAAAGAGGAATGAGGGAAGTTTGGAGCCCCATACTTTTTTGATCTGGGTACTGGTGACAAGGATATTTATTTTGTGAAAATTCATTGAGCTGCTCATTTATGATTTGTGCTCTTTTATGTGTGATCATACTTCAGTTACAAAAAAAAAAAAAAAAAGGCGCACATGGCCAGCAGGAAATCCTGAGGTCCAGGACTGAATCACACAATGATTATGCAAGCTTGTGTATAACTTTCTTTAAATTTAAGCTCTCAGGGCTATGAAAGAACAGCATACCCAGCCCAGCTTTCTTGTGTCCACAGGGGCCATTAAACTCTACCAAGAGAAAACTTTCCTTTCCCAGAGAACAGGGGAGGAACTCTCATCCGGGGTCTCTTCCTTGACCACTGTCAGTGCAAGTTCTGTATCATGACCTCTAAGGAGGCCAGGGGTCAGCAGCTGCTAGAAAGTACAGCTGCTGACAGGGAAAAAAGTCCTTAAGAACATGTAACCATTTTCCCTGGAGCAGATAAGAATCCTGTCTGGGAGGGCGGGGCGGGGGGGGGCTCCCAGCCACAGAGTCAGAGCTGCCCGTCCAGCTCGCATGGCTCCCCCCAAGTGCTACTCTGATCACAGGCCAAGCTGCCTCCCAGGCATTCTGTAGAATACCAAGTTGACAAGTTGACTTTCATCCTCTCTGGGGGGTGGGGGTGGGGGTTGGGAGTGGGGGAGGTCTGGGGTCTAGATTTTTAAAAGGAGTAGTTAGTGGCTGGTAAGATTATTCAAAGAACAAGAAGGCACTGTTTTTAAAGTCAGCCACGCTAGTCATTCTAAGTTCAAAAATAAAACGCAGGTGAATTATCACCAGCCGCCCTTTGTAAAGAGGGTGGAGAGACCAGGAGCAGCAGAAGCAGCTCTGCAATGGGTGTGACTGTTGTATATGATGTGGTTTCAGACCAGCTCTCAGTTCCTGATCCCAGGCACTGGCTGCAATAGCTGCTCACAGGCTTGTGGGGGTAGAGCAGGGTCCTTTGAGTCCCCATGAGGGGAGCAACCTGAACATGACAAAGACAACTTTCAATATCCAGTAATTTATGAAGCAGTTCCTCGCTTGGGGTGACAGGTTAAAAAACAAATCTACATTTGCTGGGTGACTGAGTTTACAGGAGGGACTACAACCAACGACGGTAGTTTCATATGTTTTCAGCTCTCAGCCAAGTGAGAATTTGACGTCTCTGTCTCAGTGAGTGTTTTGGTCTGCCCTGTCCCTTGCCTTGCTGCCGCCATACCGAAGCTGCCCAAGGACTGTAGGAGACGGTCCTGGCTCCAAACAAACGAACTCGTTGGGTACCAGGCCCTGGGCTGGAAGGAACACAGAAGTATGATGACAGACACGCCAGGACTTGACACCTGCACCAGGGACACAACCTCGGGGTTATGGGGACTCTAGGGAAGGACAGACGGCACTGAGATGGGAGGAGGTGGCATTAGGAATGGACTTTATTTCAGGCGGAACTACGGGCAGGTTCTGGCAGGAGGAGGAGGAGGCAGTGACCGGCCTCTGCAGAGGGAAGTCAGTAATGTTCATGGATACAGGGAGGCTGCGGGCAAGTTTCAGGAATTCGGGGTTGGGCAGCGGGTAGGAACAATAATTGGCGAGATAGTGAAAACCAAGCAGAAAGGAAGTCAAAGCCTTCAGTCTGAAGAGCTTGGGCCTACTTTGGGAGGAAGTGGGCACCCCCTGGAGGTTTCAAAGTGGCTGGGTGACATGATGAAAGAGTGAGGCTGACAGATGTGTGTAGGATGAAGAGGAATGGGGAGACCAGGCTGGCTCAGTAATCTAGGTGACAGTTAATGAGGATGGGCTGGTGACAGCCACCTTCCAACTCTTTAATGAACTGCACTTAATTGAGTGTGTGGGGATCAGGTTCTTGAGGTCCCGCT
Source organism: Pteronotus mesoamericanus (assembly GCF_021234165.1). Lineage (NCBI taxonomy): Eukaryota > Metazoa > Chordata > Mammalia > Chiroptera > Mormoopidae > Pteronotus > Pteronotus mesoamericanus. Next base: position 6,981,626 of record NW_026555258.1, read on the forward strand.
CAGCTGTCCTTCCCTCCTGACCTTCATGGAGAGAAGGGAGTGAGCATTTCCCTTTTTTGAGGACATCAGGGGGACAGTTTTTGACTCACATTTAAGGAATTGCTAATTGGAATTTGACTGGCATGCATGACTGGAAGATGCATGACCAGCACCAGAGGCAAAAGTCTCATGAAAGAAAGCCAAGTTCAGAAGGAGTGTCTGCAATTCTCGTTCTTAGACTGAGGCGCCTCGGTGAACAACAGCCCTCCCTTCCCCAGCTGGCCTCCCAGGAGTCCAGTGGCATTGCCTGTTTCCATCACCAACTTTGAACTTGGCCTACCTGGGCGCATAGTGGCTCCTCCCTCCAGGCCTGTTCCACACCCAGGAAACCACACTGGCAAGCCTAGTATTTGTCACTCAGCCCATGCAGGGAATGCAGTACAAACAACATGTCTTGGGTCACATCATTCCATTGGATTAATCTTCCTGACAGCTCTGATCATCACCTATGAAATCAAATCCACACTCATCAGCCTGGGATCTGCAGCCCTTCATGACCTTGGGTTCCAATATGGTGTAACTGTCATGAGCCTGGACTTCAGAGCCAGATGACCTAGTTTAGAATTCTGGCTCTGCCACTTACTTACCTCTCTGAGCCTGTTTTCCCATGCCTTTCCAGCTGGGTTGTAGTCAAGATCTAAAGAGATATCTTATGTAAAGAACATAGCACAGTCTGGCACACAGTAAACGCTCTGTAGCTGACATCTATTGCTATAGTCACAGCTTGGTCCCCAAGCTGTATACCCTTTCCTACTGTATTTCCACAGGCCCTTCCATCTTTCCCCACCTCCATGCCTTTCTTAATACTCTCTCCTCTGGGTGAGGTTGGCCTCTCCTTCACTTAATCCACAGTTCCGCAGGTCAGAACGCCACCCGTCCTCCCAGGCCCCGCCCAGGTGCTGACTAAGGCACCTTCCCACAGGCCCACAGTCAGGTCCCGCCCCAGGAGTCCGGGAGTCCGTGCACTTCTCATCAGCATTACAGAGGCCGCAGTCTTACCTGCCTCTAGAATGTGAGCTCCAGGAGAGAAGGGATTTGTGTGTTATTTATTGTCATATCCCCAGCACCTAGAATAGCGTGTAGTGTTAAGCTCTCCCTTCTTTTTTCTTTTTAGAGCATGATTCTGCCTACTAGATGGCATGCTTTTTGAGGGCCTGTTACTGATTTATTCTATAGCTTCCATATTGTCTTTGTGAATTCAATGTCCTGAACTGTGGGGGGAGAATCACGAGAAAAAAGTTCTGCTCAAAAAGGGAGTATGGGAAAATCTTGAGAGGCAGATATAGGAAACGATGATGGGGAAGTTTCCCTCCTTTTTACCCTAGGAAGAACAGTGATGAGTTGCCTGAAAACCCAGGAAAGCATGGGAGATTTAGGGTAGCTACAGGGCTATGACAAGAACTAGCTGTAACTTGGGTCTTGGCCTACAGTTGAGTTAAGCTCAGTGGCTTAGACCACATCCACAGCTAAGGGTGTCCTGGTTACCATCCACAGTAAGATCTACTTAAGAAGTGTTCTCTTCAGGTTGATGGTTAAATCTTATTTACAAGTTTGGAGTCATTTATATGGCACTGAGAGCAAAGATACTATCCTGAAATATCCATTTCTTTGTCTCCTGGAGTGTTTTCTACTACCTCTGAAGACAGCCAATCACTAGCCCAGGGCAGACCTGGTCAATAAATATTTGGTAAATAAATGAGAGAATGAATGGATCTACTTTTTTTAGATCCCCCCACATACCTACACTGATACTTTTCAACTATATACTTTTTGAAGAATATATATAAATGCACTTAAGCATTACTGAATTCATAATAGTTTTGTGATTTTGAATTTTTCTTGATCAACTATTATGTCTGTGTGTGTGTATGGTGGGGTCTGCAAAATTTTCCAATATTAAAAAATGATCCTTCAGCTTGAAAAGTAGAAACATTTGCAGTAAGATGCTTCTGAAACCACTACTCGCAGAACTGCTTAACATCATCTTGGCAGAATTCCTTGTGTGGGGCACAGGCTCACTGCTTTCCTTTCTGCTTTCAGATGGTTGGAAAAGCCTCATGCCATGCTCCCCCAGGGCCGATTCACGAGAAACAAACTGCTTCTATTGCATGTAACCCCTCCTGTTGTCTAGCCCAGATTCTGTTTCTAGACTGTAAGATTCTACTGTTACCTAAGACTCAATTTGAATGTTGTCCAAAGCAACTTCTGGTCCTTAATCAATTGCCACAAATTAGTATTAGATGAAGTACCTAATAACATGTAATCATGTTTTAGATTGTGCCAAAATCTCACTGAAAATATGCCCTCTTCTAGAACAAGCTTCTAGAAGAAATTAACAGAGAGAGTCACTTTTCTTCACTATGAGGCTCATATATTTCATAAAAAGTGTAGCAATTCAGTTTACTCTGCTTCCAAAGCAAGTTGTCAACTGTAAGTTACTGCACTGACATTCTGGACTGAGCAGACACTGACTTTTCTCTACCCGATATCATTTGATAAATCCCACTGCCCTCTTCTGCCTCACTTTACCTAAATCCAGTATTACAGCTAAGTACCTACTCAGATATAAAATCTTCCACTTGCGTTAGGAAAGAGGACCTATACTTATCTTAGAATTCTCAGCTAACGGGCAATTTCAGCAATACTTAGATGGCATTCAGGGGGAAGAGGGCATTTCCTATGATTGTTAGGTGCCCACCCTTCCTAAGAAAGGTCTTTGATGAAGCAAAAAGTCCATGGCTGTAATTGGTAGGTAAAGATTGAACAGTAAAATCTGCATTGTTTTTTAAATGCAGCAGTATTTACTCACTGTGGAACAGGATTGTGCCAGGAATGGCCACTTAAGAGACAATTAAGACACAGTTCCTGTTTCTGAGGAGTTCACTGTCTAACAGGACACATGGGTGTATGTGAAGAATGGATGGTATATATAAAATGACAATACAGTGACAAATGCTACAGCAGAACTAAGTTTAAAATGAAATGGTAACACTAAGAATGGTGTGACTAATTGTCAGGAATGCTCAGGGAAGGCATTAAGGGATTATTTTTGCAGAGCCTGGAACAATAAAAAGGAGTTTTCCAAGAGGACAGGGGCTAGGGAGGGGCGATGAAAGAGTATTCAAGGCAGGGAAAATCATCTGTGCGAGGACAAAGCGAAGCCCAAGGAGAGCAGCCAGGGCCCAAGTGGGGATCGGCATGCAGAGATGAACAGGCTGGCTATGCCAGGTTGGGGCCTGATGCCAACTAAGGAGTTAAGATTCTGTAAGGTAGATCATGGTAGGTAACAGGATTAGATCTGCCTAGGAGGGAGGAGGGCTTTGGGGCAGTCAAGTGGTGGTAGATGACACTAGAAGTGGAGCCTATTGTGAGGATGAGGCTGCCCCAGAGGCTGACTGGAACAGCCCACCAGCCCAGAGATAAGCAGGTGCTGCTGGTGCCAGGCCCCACAGCCTCCTGGAGATAATACCACAGCAGTGGCCGGGGGCCCAGGTAAGCCCTTGGCCTTTGGAACCCCTCTCTGGACTATTTATGTTCAGAAGTTAACACCTGGGGCACCAGCAGGCAGCGTGGGGTTTCCGTTGGAGGTTCTGACCCCCGGCTCTGTGATCACTAACCTACCTGGCAGGATTGGTGTGAGGACGAAGAGTTAATCCACGGAAGGGCTCAGAGTGGTGCGGGACGCGACCTACCACAGACCGCGTAAATGTGAGCTCCGGGAAGAGTGAGCCCTTTGGTCAGCTGTACCTCCTGACATCAAAGCTGTTCTGGGGGTGGGGGGCGGGCGGGGGGGGCAGTCCATGCTCCTTTTGCCTGCCCATTCCTTGGAGTAGGCCTTGATGAAACTTTCTACCAGTCTGAAAAATCACTGGACTCCCCATTCCTGAGTTTAATTTCTATATGTATTTCCTGAACTTAAGGAGTTCAAGTAGGGTCGGCTGCTGAGTCCAGGCCTGGAACAGTATCTGGATGGAACAGTATTTCTCTAGAAAGACCAAAGTGCAACAACCTGAAGGCTGCTGGGGAGTCACGCATCACCTAATGGCACCAGAAGGCACGCAGGCCCGTGCTCCCAGCACCTGAAGTCATGCTCAGGGCCTCACAGGTGCAGAGGGATAACTGTAAATGTCACCCTCAGACACAGATATCCCTGCTGGCCCCAGCAAAAGGGCGGAGAGAGGGGTTTCCCCGAGGCAGAAAACCCCCCAGCAAAACCACATCTCCCCAACAGAACAGGAAGCTGTCATCCTTTCCTGCGTTGTGAGGTGGCCTGGAATAAACGTCTCCCTTATGGAAATGTTACAAGGAATAAATGAGTTACTGTAAGTTAAGAACTTAGCACATATTAAACATGCAACAAAACCTTCCTTTACACCTCTTATTTTCAGACCATAACCCCAATTCTTCTCACACCTATCAAAGTGGGTATGATGTTCAATGGGTTGAATGGGTGTTCAGAGCCCAATAAGTATGTAGAACTGCAGGGGGCGGGGGGAAGCTCCAAGAAAAACTCTCTGTATCTTCATATTGTGAGCAGACAAAAGGTATTTCATACTATATAAATGTGGTAAAAATCAACACATTCTAGTCTGGTTCAAGGTCACCTAAAATCCTACAATTTCTGCTAAGGCAGATCCTGCAGGAGCCTCAGCAGCGTTTACTGACTTGGCACCCATCCACCGCGAGGGCACTGCCATGCAGCTGAGAATCTTTTCAGCAAACCCTAAAAGTGAGATTTTTATCCCAGCATCGCTGACTCCAAAGCAACAAGACAGGGGCTAGTTAGAGAAGCAGCCTTTAGTTTCCATTAATAAAGGTTAGCTGTTACATTAGGCAGACCAGTATACTCTGGGGACTAACTAGTATCTTATTAAGTTATAAATACATTTAATGGCTTTAGTACTTGTTACTTATTTTGGAATGTGAAGAAGGAAAAAATCAGAACTCATAATCATGAGAGTCTAAAAAAGCCAGTTTACAATACATATATTTACCTGTAATGTTGCATATAAATTACTCGGGTTTTATAGAGCCCACATACGCCCTCAAAGGACAGCTGTGATTTTCCTGTAATTGCTTCAAACTACTTGTAGTGGTACAAGAAAGTGGTGGAAGATTATAAAATCAAATTGTTTGGTTTTGATTCAAACTAGTCAAACCAGTTCAGAAAAAGACCATGAGATTTCTCCCCCCATTCTCACTCCCCTTCCGGGTCCTCATTGAGGGACAGAAGTGCCCCCCCCCCCCCCCCCGCCCAGCCCATCATCACTGACTGAAGTCTAAACCCGGAATGCTGTCCCAGTTTCCTTAAAAAGGGTGCAGCAGAGAGTTGAAAGGGCACAGAGTTCTCACCTTCTGCTTATTGCACTGAGAGGGGACATACTTAAAATCATTTACCAAATAATGAATGACTGTTACATCAAGTTCAAGCTTACCTCATGTCCTGCTGCTGACCTGCTAACTGATCCATTGACTGTGGGTAGATTCTAGCGCTGAGCACCCTCCGTGATGCCCGGACTCACGGAACTGACTGCCACCGCGGCGTGGTGGGGAGCCGGCCCCGAGTTGACTGAGGAAAGCGAAATAAACTGCACAGGTGTTACATGCTTCATCTGGGTAACGCCCCCTCGCCTCCCACCCCACTTCTGTTCCCAAACACAAACGAGCCACCTCATCTTTTCCCTTCTCCTGACGAGGAGCACAGTGCTTCTCCTCTTCACCCCAGAGGTCCCGTGCCTGCAGGAGCCATGTGAACAAAACCTGCTTCCCAGACAGGCTGATCTGCCGGCAAACAGGGGCGTCAGCAGGGTCCCCAGGAGGGGTGAACGTAGGGGTCACAGGCCACAGGAACTTTTTGCCCTTGCTCAGGATGGACAGGCCCCATCTCAAAAAAAAAAAAAAAAAAAAAAAAAAAGGAAAAAAAATTGGGGGGGGGGTGCTAGAAATGGTTCTGGACTTCTTTACATACACAGAACAGCTAAGCTAGTGGAGGCAATCTGTAGCCGGCTTCAAAATCAGCAGCAGGGAGGGGGACCCTCACAACAAACAGTGGGAACAGAAGGTTTGTGTGGGAAGATGGTTAAGTTTGGTCTAAAACAAGCAGTGTCTCTGGTAATGAGCTGTTGTTAGGAAATATGTGGGGCCCTCAGTGCCTGTAGCACTTTTAAAGGGCGCTGCTGCTGTTTCTTAAGGGTTTTCTTTGCAGGGGGTGGGAGTGATGGGAAGGTCAGGGCGAGGTGAGGCAGGGACCCACCTAAAGAGCATGGAGGGTTACAGAGCCGTAGAAAAGGCCACCGCCATGGGGTGCGGCCACAAAGCCCTGCATTCGGGTCCCACTCCCCTCCGGGCCGCCTCTGGGGGCGTGCCTGCCTTCCCTGAACCACAGCCGGTTCAGAGTGAAATGAGCGCACCTGGGGCATCGGCCAGCGTCCTGGCAGGAAGCAAATGGCTTCCTCGGCTGTGGTGGCGGAGGAGAGCTTCATAAAGGGACTGCTGACAAAGGGTGTGGGCAGGGTTAATGACCCCGGGAGGACACTGAGGCCTGGCAAAACAGGGAGTCAACCCTCAGCTCGAAAGGACAAGGGGAGGGAGTGGTTACCAAACCCTGCAGTTGCCTGACAGGAGCTGTCGCCCTAGGCAGAGGAGCCCAGCCACGTCAACTCACACCTGGCACAGGAAGAAGCCAGGGGAGTGATTTCCCAGCTTCTCTCCTCTCCAAGCTCCCCCCAGTGCGTCTGGTAGATCCTGACCAGACGCCAGAGCAAAGCAGCACAGGGAGGACCAGGGCCTAAAGGAGCAAACAGGGACTTTCCCCGCACAAGGAAATGCATGAGGGGGCTGGTGGCAATTTTAAATGAGATGACCCTCATAAGTGCCTGGCACGGCAAATGGGTGCTCACTACTTGTTTGATCCGACTGTCTATTTGGTATTTACTGTCAAAAGGCCGCAATATAATTTTTATTCGCAGGTGGCAAAAGCCAGAATGAAAACAAAGACATGTTTCATTTACCCAGAGTGAAAAAACTTTTACAAAGTTGACAGATAACATTTATTAAAACATGTCATACAAAAGGGCATGGTCTCTTCTATAAGAAGAAAATATTAAACAGTAACATTCAATTAAGTAAAACCATGCTGTACACTGAAGACAGCAATATATAAAGACAAAACTATTCAACTTTTGCAACACAGGCATAACATTTCACAAAATATCAATAAGATATGCACCTAGTGATAATCTGTTTATCATCAAATGGTTTTGTGATCTAAGAGTCACCTGACTTGCATAAATAAAGTAATTTTTCTGGAAGAAACATTGGGAACCTCATAAAAGGAAAGAAGGCAGCAGCAACTGACATTGTGACACAGGCTTCAAGCAAAACTAAAAAAAAAAAAAAAAAAAAAGTCACATTTGCAAAATGTGTTCCAGCATCTTCCCATAGAATACTATCAGTAGAGATCTAAAATAAGAAACATGTACCTTTAAATATATAAGTAGCAAAGAAAAAACTTGAACAAACAAACCCTGGTTTCACTGAACAAAATTAGTCACCCATGAAAGCAACCTAATTCACAAAATTAAGTGTGGCACAGACACGGGTTGAGGGACGAGGGTGGCGGGGAGGGTAACATGTTGCTTGGTTCCCAGCATTCCCAAATTGTCAGAGACCTTTTAAAAGTAACACCTGGATTTGGTGTGATGGCGTCCTCTCCAGCCTCGGCAACCAGGGAACTGTAGCCAATCCCCTGCCTCTGGGAAAGCACAGCTCTGCTGCTTCTGCTCTGCCTCGGCCCCACTGCCGTGGCAGCTTGGGGAGGTGCGAGCCTGCACACAAAGGGGCCGCTCAGGCGGCGGCCTTCCCAAACAGTTACAAGTCTGCTTAGGGTCAGCCTAGTTCAGCCAAAGCCCCCCAGAATGGAGGAGACCCTTCTGGGCAGACTCTTTGAAAGTTGTGGCCAGAAGAAGAGACGGGAAGAAGGTGAGGTCTAGAACTCAGAATCAACAGGCCGGGGCCCAGGAGCACCTCAGGGTGCCCTCAACACTTGAGGAAAGGCTGTTGCGGTCCTTCCTCAGACAGTGATGCCTACTTTACCAAGTGGATTATGTAATGTCTGTATCTAAAATTAAAGGCATTGTATAAGTTCTAATATTAAATAACATTGGTGGTGCCGTGAAGCCCTTTCCCACTGGAATTAGAGAAAAACCACAGTTAAGACTCAGAGTGGAGGACAAATTCCTTGGTGGTAGGCCACTGCCAGGATCCCTGAAAGACCATTTGAAAATGTCACCCACAACCATCCAAACTTTGGAAGGATAAAGATTTCCTAAAGCTGTATTGAGGCTAAGGAGACAGACTATCCACCCCAGGGTAGGTAGGAAAAAAAGGTAGTAATACAGTATGATCTCCTACTCTTAAAAAGCAGAGTTTATAAAAATTCACTTTTAACAATCCAAACTAAGGCAATCCCTTTCCCCCACGTCTCTGACCATGGCCAGCATTTCAGATGCCAACCATCTCACAAGGTCTGGCGGACCCAATTAGCACCCCTAATTTCTATGGAAACCCCAATTATCATAAAAACTTAAAACAGCACATGTGAAGAACTTAGACTTTAAACTCTACATTTAGTAGCTAATGTGCATATGAGGATTTCCACAAAAGGTACATCTGTCTTCACAGCTCATGAAGTAAGTTCCAGCACAACTGACTGCTTCCAAAACCACCGCCCAAGGGCTGCCGGCCACTCGGGGCTGAACAAGCGCTTCATCACCACTCGCCACAGGGGCGCTGGCTGGTATCAGCGTAGCTGAGGGACCACAGCTTTTCCAGAATGTTTTAATTTTACCTCTAGGACCCTTCTCAAATGTCCCAATGCTCATCTGAATATAATTTTTAATGGGAAACAGGATGTCACACCTAAACAGGCAGAAAATGGTTTGCTAATACCATGGAAGAGGGTAATCAGTTTTTGGCAGAACAAAATGGCTTCACTGCCTTAGTACTGAAATTAGGAGTAATAAAAAAATTTCTCCTCACACATAATGGCTAGGATCATATCTAAAACCCACTGGCTTCTATTATGAGAAAAAGAAAAGGAGCCATTGAGCTTGATTGTACAGTCACTCTGTCCGGTACACAGAGAAAGGACTGTTAATGGATAAAGTTTCAACACTAAGAGAAGAGGATATTAATGTGGCAAACAACCAAGAGGTAATATCTAGTTTCTAAGTTAAAAAGTCAATATATATATATTTATAATAAAGTTTTAAATACAAAGTGCTTTTTATATATCGAGAATGATACAGTGTTAGTGAATAAGATCCCTGTTTTATAATCTTGAGTACAAGAATTATCTGGTAAATAAGTACTTTCCCCTTTCCAGACAACATTCAACAAGTAAACACCCGGTGGTAGGAGCTTAAGGATCAGAGGCCATGGCCAGCAATGACTATCACATTAGAGCAAAAGCAAACTTTTGAAACAAAATTTCATCCCAAATCCAAGAAAAGTTATTTTTATTTTCAGGGGGAAAACGTTTCCACTCGGAAGTAATAGACCAACAGGTTTATGGAAAGGACCACACAGAGTAGCACCCTGTCCTACCCGGGTGAGAGCTGCAGGTGTATCATACAGCTTGGACGCATCCCGAACACGTGCTTGCTATGTGCCCTGAAACGTCTGACCAGTTGGCAGAAGAGGTCTCAGAATAGCTGCTTATCTTGTTGTTGTTGGTAGGTAGAGCTATGCGGACTTGTAAATTTATGCAGCTTTATCTATAATTTGGGAGCATGAATCTGTAGACTACTTTCTAAAATTAGGACTCCTCCTTTCCCTTTTAAAACACATTCCAGAGCTCCTGAAAGAACTGGCAGTATTAGCTCAGTGTGCCCCTCTAAGAGAATAAGTATCTCCCCTACCAATGTATTTCCAAGACTCCTCTTTTCTCGTCCTCCCCCCTCCATTGCAGCCTGCCACACAAAATTCCGCTATGCGGCAGCTCTCGCTCTGACCGTTGGAGTGTCACTGTAGCACTCTATTAACTCCTGAAGTTCACAGGGAATTCCTGGCCTGACTCTTGGCTCCTTCCCACTAACTGTGGTCACGGACTGACCTCTTTGGGAAGCACCATAATCTAAGATAGAGCAAAATGGCTACAGCAGCCGATGGTACCGTGGTCAGTCACAGCAGGCTAGACGTCTACTAGCCATAGAGCAGATCCCACTGTGTGGATGCTACAAATAAACAAAAAGGATTTGGGACAGCAAACCAATTAGAAATACCCGTCTTGAGCACCCTAGAGAATTATAATTAGATATAGTTGTTCAAACTAAATGTTAGTACTAAAATACAAAACTTTTGCCTTATCAAGAGTCTGAAACACATTGTGACAGTGGCATCTTACAGAAATTGAAGCTTGTACCATAAGTTGTTTCATACTTAGCCTGTCACCCTCTTAATATCTCCATAGTTTTAGTTAAAATACCCTTTTAGAAAGAATAAAACCAGACGGGAGCTCTGTTAATCAATTTTGCATCCTAGGAATCACATTATTTGTAGCTTTTACATAAGTAGCATTTCATTCAGTAAAGCAGCTACCAAAACAAATCCACATTACCTAAGTATCTATAGTAAGAGAAAAATAAAATTCCAACATGACCTTGTAATAATGAGTGATCAAAAACTGCTACCACCTGAAGTGGAACTGGTGGGCGGGCTAGATTCCAGTTCCAAGCGCAGGTATCTCTATCACCAAGTCCACCCACCTCCATAACGGGCCTGAAGGTGTACCTGGCCAGCTGGGAGGTGGGTTAACTTCCCCCGTTACCTACTCCAGGCCTGGACTGGAGCATACAAATTTGAGGAATTAGATTTTTTAATTGGCCTACTTAGAACTGGTCTTTCAGAAATATCTCCCATTTTTTTAAGCTTCGCTCATAATAGCAAGTAGCACACATCATCTGTGCCCAGATTTGCATAATTACCATCGTTTATTTTTGTGCCTGCCACTCAAGGGCCGGTTACTATTTTTAGTTAGCCTCAGTCGTATTCTGCTCAGCCTTTGCAGCTTCATAAGACTTGGTGCAAGAAGTCACATGCCTGTGGAAACTGTCCCTCCACATAAATCTCTTTGCACAGATATTACACTCATATGGCTTGATGCCTGTGTGAATTTTCATGTGGCCCACAAGATGATGCTTCATTTTGAATTTCTTACCACAGACACCACAGCCATAAGGCCGCAGACCGAGGTGCATGCTCATGTGTCGATCTCTCTGACTCTTGTGAGTGAAACTTTTCCCACACTGACAAGGATACAGCTTGTCAGTGGCTGAGAATCCTAAGTGGGAAGCTTCTTCTTTAATCCCTGTTACCATTTCAATGTTCTCACTGTAGCCTGCTGCTAGGGCAGCCTCCTGTCTGTGCCCAATTAGGTTTCCCTCCGACCTCTCTCCAGAAAACTCTTCCATGGAAGAGCCATAGAAATCCACCTGCTCATCATAATTGCTTTCATCAGCCTGTTCATCAAACTCTGCTTCCACTTTCTTTTCCACGATGTGGAAGTCTTCCTCCACCCCTGAAGGCTGGACCGAGTGCTCTGTCTGCATGGTGTTGATGGACTCGGTGACCTGGTGCTCGTCATAGGGTGCGTGCACATCCATGCCCTCACACGCCTGCTCGAAGCGCTCGGGCTTCACATGGATCCAGCGCTTGTGCGCCATTATGCTGGGCTTGCTGTACAGAGGCCGGGTGTAGTGGAACTCGGCACTGTCGCTGGCCCCCTCCTCCCCGTCCTGGCTTGCCATTTCAGTGCTCAGCCGGTCATGCTCTGTGGATGAGTTGCTGGGAAGGTATTCATGCTCAGTGAGCTGAGATGACAGCTCGTCTTTGGTGCTCTCCTCTTCATTCTCTCCATCCCTCAGTTCTTGGGATTTGGGGAAATCGGCATGGCTCCCAGAGCCCAACTCAAAGCTCTCTACCAGGCCATTATAACTGCTGCTGCTTGGAGACTGGTGGTCACTGCTATGGTTTAGCTTTTGACAAAGGACTGTAGGGTTTCCCTCTAAAACCTCAGTGCATTTGTCTACCACATGCCACATCTGGAGGAAGCTCGCTGCTGTTAAGTAACTGACAATTTCTGCAGCGGGCATTACGAGACGTCCCGTATAACTAGACAGGAGAATGTTCTCAAAAACTCTTGGGTTCATCACATCAGGCAAAACAATCCTCCTGCTGTTTTTCAGGAGCACCTGATCACAAAAGTAGGGCGAACTGGCAGCAAGGACAGCTTTGTGTGCCCGGAAAATGTGGCCTTGCACAACAATGGAGACATCACATAATTGTCCTTGCTGGCGCTGCTGGTTCAGTTTCTGCAGAATGGTGCTGGAAAAATCAGGAAATTCTACTCGAAAAGAGTTTGTTCCAGGCTCCATTTCATCACAAATCTTGTTCAGTGCTACAAAAGAAAGAAAAGTTAGTACCGATGCTAGCCCAAAGAGCAACTTACTGATTACTAAGATAACTAGAGCAGGTTCCACAGTTCCATGTCCCCTCGCCTGTGGATACTGGTGGGTGGAGCCTTCATTCCCCAGAGCAAGGCTTGCAGGCATGAGTGGGTGCCACCAGCAGGAACCACATGCCACTCTTCATGGTATTAACTCTTGATTTGTGAGAGAATACAATCCACAGACATTAGATTTGCAACCTATACAAATCCCATAAATAAAATAAACTGTTTTTAGCCAAAACAAGCATGGTACGCATCAAAATGATAGAATTTTTAAGAAGCTTCAGATTCAACCCACATTTCCGAGCAGGAGTGAGGATGGAATCGGTGCGGAAGGAAGAGCGTGTGCAAAGGCTCGGCGGGAATGAGCTCCGCCTCGGCAGGCTCCCAGAGGAGCCCCTGGGCTGGGGTCGGCTGAGGGACGACGGGCAGGGGCTGCAGCGGCCAGGCTGGGAAAACAGCGCCTGCGCTCCCTCAGCGCCCGGGTGCGCAGGCTAAGGCCCCACGCTGTGAATTTCTGTAGCTCCTTTCAGAATTTCAGCCCTTCAGGAGCTTCCTGATCCTGTGAAATAAATGAAATGGCAAGGCAAGGTATTCCCTTTACCTGCTGGTCTTCAAATTGTTAAAAAAGTTACAGACCAAAGATGACATTACAGCAAAGGATAAGGGATTACCTGTGTTGTTATGTAAATATATTTTGCTGGGTAAGTCAAGCATTAGAGTTGATTTCTAATAGCAATGAAGATGAACTTCGATGGAGATCCTGAGCATGGCCCATAATTCCACAGTAAATTAAAACAAACCAGAAAACCCAGCAGATTTAGCAGTGCTGTTTGTCATCTAGTGCTTATCTCTATCTAAATATTGCTAAATACCAGGTATGAGATAAAAGCATAAGATAAAAGAACCAGACAACCCAAACAAAGATTACAAGTCCTCTTTGAGAGACAGGGAGAGATGCCAAGAGAAGATACGAATGTTCCTGGAGGAATTACTATATACCAGAGACTGTACACCTTTTTTCACTTAATCTTTACAATGACTCGGCAAATACAGGTATAGATATTCTTAAGTTCAGTTAACTTCAAGCAACTTTGCCAAAGTTAAAATAATAGCTATTATTTTTTATTAAGATGGGGCTTGAATCTAGGTTTCTATGACTCCAAAGCCTATGTCGTTTTTCCTGTTTCATCATTCTGCCTCCTCTAAGAAGGTGTCAAAAGACCAAATTAGTCATTAATAGTTTTAAGAGGTGAGACAGTGTTTTTAGAATGAAGTATTAGTTTATGGTTTCTCTGCTAATACTTCATCATAATTTAAAACAAAAATAGACCAGGAAACAAACTATTTAGATATCTGTATTTTCAAAAAGGAATGACAACTATATAAACATATAGACTAGAGGTATGTAAATTTTAAGAACTACATCTGGATAAACAGACTCCCTGCTAGATCTCAGCACTACAGGATTTTGTTTTTAGCTATCTGAAAAAAAGGAGAGGGACTAATACACACATGTAAAAAAACTTACAGAAAGCTGTAAAAAAAAAAAAATCCACTATTTAGTCCTAGTCACCCCCATCCATCTCTGTGCATGTATCACGTACGTCCTTTAAAAAACCCTACCCAAATGGGTTCATTAACTACATTTTATTCTTTACTTAGCTTTTGTCACTTAATTTATCTTCTGGCAGATCTTCTGTCACGCTACAGACTGAATGTTTCTCACAAAATTCATGCTGAAACCTATTCTCCCAATGTGATGGTATTTGGAGATGGAGCCTGTGAGAGGTTTTGAGGTCATGAGGGCAGGGTTCTCATGAATGGGATTAGTGCCCTAATAAAAGAGACACCACAGAATTCCTTGTGAGGACAGGGAATTCTATATATGAACCAGGAAGTGGCGCCCTCACCAGACAATCTTCTGGCCCCCCAACCTTGGACTTCCAGCCTCCAGAACTCTGAGGAATAAAATTTCTGTTTATAAGCCACCCAGTCCGTGATATTTTGTTACAGTATCCCAAATGGACTAACACACCAAATTAGCACAAAAAGAGCTAACTCATTCTGTCCAAATGACTATATTAGTTTCCTGCTATATGGATGTATCATAGTTTAAGCAGTCCTCTTCTTACAGAATTTTAATTGTCCAGGTTTTTGAAATCATGAGCAATGCTAGAAGGGACGTCTGTGCATCACCATTTTGGAACTATCTATAGATTAATCTCTACCAGTGGAATTGTGTCAAAGGGCTGTGCATTTGACATTCTGATATATATTACCAAAGTACTTTCCAGAAAGGCTGCAGTGAGTCCCACTCCTGCCAACAGTAATGACAGTGTCTACTCCTGCACAGTCTTACCAACATTAGGATGTTATCAAATAAGAAACACCACAAAAGTAAATAATCCATGATTCACTGTTGTTTTGACCAATATTTCTTTCTTTTTTCTTAAATTCTCACCTGAAGACATTTTTTCATTGCTCTTAGATAGCGAGGAAGGGAGAAACATCAATGCAAGACAGAAGCATCCACTGGCTGCCCCCAGTACTCGGCCAGACTAGGAATTGAACGTGCCCAGACCGGGAATCGAACCTTGCGGCAACGGGATGACACTCCAACCCAACTGAGCCACACGGGCCAGGGCTGACCACCATTTCTTTAATTATGAATAAGATACTCTTTACTCATGTTTATGGGGCATTTGCTTTTCCTACAAATTATCAGTCATATCCTTTGCTCAAATAAATTGGGCAATTCATCTTATTGATTTGTAGTTTTTTGGTAATTTGGGAAATTAACTTGGAAATTTATGTAACCTAGCCGGTGTTTTATGGCTCCAGAGCTCTGTGTTAGATATAAAAAGGCATTCCCGACTCCAAGGTTGATTTTTAACAAGTAAAAAGAATCATTTAGGTTTTTTTCTGGCACTTTTTTTTAAAGCACCTAAACCTTTAATACACAAAAAGTTTACTTTGGCATAAAGAGTAAGACTGAGATCCAGCCCTTCCCCCACCGAAATGGCTAGCCTGCTTTTCCAAAGCCATTACTGAATATCCATCTTTTCTTCAAGATTTCAAGTATGTGCTGTAGAATTTTAAATGGCCGAGAATAGACTTTTAAAAACAGTTCTACAAAAATAAACGCCGTAAGTAATGCTACAGAAAATAGTGGAGCAGGAAGCTCTAGAGGTCAGTCCCTCCACAAAAAGGAATAAGCTGTTAAAATGATCAGCATCAACTATTTCGGAACTCTGAAATCTGATCAGACACTTACTGCACCGAGGCAATGCCTCATGAAGGGAGAGGCTGCTGAAACTTGCTAAGGAAGCAGTGTACCCAAACCAGCTACCATCCCCATTCCTCAGCCCTGCCACAGCCTGGGGGACGTTGGCCCACATTCCTACAGCGGCTGGTTGATGCCAGGGTGAACAATAACGACCATGTCCTCTAAAAATCAGGGGGGTTTTGCATCTTAGCCAGTTGGGCAGACTCACATAGCTTTGTTTCTCCCCTTACATTGCAGTGGCTTCCCCAGAAGCATTTATCATAACATTTAAAAAAAACAAACATACGTTCCCCCCTTTTTTCCTGGGTCGAAGCATTCAGGGAAATCTCTGTCAAGTCACAGGCTGATCACATACATAAAGCAACAGAAACTTCAGTGACTACGTGCAACAAGAAATACTAGATGCTGAAAAATAGTTTGGAAAATCAACATACAAACAGGCAACTGCAGCCCTCAACAAGGAAAAGAGGAAATCTCCTAGGAGGGGAAAAGTCTTATTTCAAGAGTTACCACATTAGAATATTCAAAATGTCCAGTTCTCAACCAAAATGAGGAAGTATACAAAGAAAAAGGAAAATAACAGTGCATTCACAGGAAAAAAATAATTAGAAACTATCCCTGAGGAATTCCAGACATTGGAATCACCAAAGATGTTAAATGTACTGTCTTGTATACATTCAAATGACTAAAAACAAAACAAAAACCAAAAAGCAAAACAAAACAAAACCCCATGTGACAAAGAACTAAAGGAAAGCAGGAGCACAATGTCAATGAAGAGTTAGAAATTATAAAAAGGAACCGAATACACATTCTGGAGCTAAAAAGTGTAATAGATGTGTTTTAGGCTGAATTGGATTCCCTACCCCCTCATTCACACGTTGAAGCCTTATAACTCCCAGTACCCCAGAATGTGACTGTATCAGGATGTAAGGACTTTAAAAAGGTAATTAAGTTAAAACAGGGCCATTACGGTGGACCCTCATCCAATCTGACTGGCTTTTTTGTAAGAAATGAAATTTGGACATACAGAGAGACCTCAGGGGTGTGCACAAAGTGAAAACAGTGAAAAAGTGGCCATCTGCAAGCTAAGAAGTGCTCAGGAGAAACCAAATCTTCCAACACCACCATCTCAGATTCTTAGCCTCTAGAATTGTGAAAATAAAAATTCTGTTATTTAAGTCACCTAGTCTGTGATGTTTTGTTACAGTAGACCTAGGAAACAAATATAACTTGAAATTAAAAATTCACAAAAGGAGTTCAATGGCAGATATAAGCAGGCAGAAGTAAAAAAAATCAGAAAATTCAAAAGTAAAGCAAGTAACCTTATCTAGCCTGAAGAGTAGAAAGAAGAATGAAGAAAAATGAACACAGTCTGTGATACCTGTGGGACACCATCAAATGTACCAATACCAACATACACACCATGGGAGTCTCAGAAGAAAAAAGGGTAGAAAAGGTATTAAAAGAAACAATGATCGAAAACTCCCCAAATTTAAGAGACACATCTACACATCTGAGAAGCTCAACAAACTCCAAGCAGGATAAAGTTAAAGAGATCCACATGAGACATATTGTAAGTCAAATAGTAGAAAGCCAAAGATAAGAGATAATCTTGAAAGCACAAGAAACGACTCACTGCATAAAAGGGCTTCTCTATAGGAGTAACAGCTAATTTCTCATCAGAAGCCATGGAGGCCAGGTGGCAGTGGTAAGACATACTAGAATGTGCTAGAAGAAAAAAAATCTTGTCAACCAATAATTCTATATCTGGCAAACTATCCTTTCAAGAATGAAGGAGAAATTAAGACATTTCCAGATAAACAAAACTAAAGGATGTTGTTACCAAGAGAACTCCTTGACCTCCTCTACAAGAAACGATAAAGGAAAGGTCCTTCAGAATGAGATAAAAGAACACCAGACAGTAATTCAAAGCCATATAAAGAAATAAAGAGTACTGAAAAAGGTCACAACATAGGTAAATATAGAAACCAAAATTATATTTTTGATTTATACCTTCTCTTTTTTTTATGATTTAAAAGGCAAATGACTAAAACAATATCTGTAAATATATGTTAATAGGCACAGCTCTCAGTACATGAAACACAGGGTTTACTCTAGTATTATTTCTTAACTATTGTATTGTTTTCCATACCAACAACTGTAAACCTATCTTTGCCCACCCCTGTATTATCATCAGACAAAACAGATTTTAGGTCACAAGAACTAAGATGGACTGATATATACATTATATACTGATAAAAGGTTCAATCTATTAAGAAGATAAAACAATTATGAATACATATATACACCTAACAAGAGAAATATAATGAAGCAAAAATGGACAGAAATGAAGACAGAATCAGACAGATCTACAATAACAGATGGGGATTTTGACACCTTGCTTTCAGTAATGAATAGAACAACCAGACAGAAGATCTATAAATAAACAGTGGTATTGAACAGTATTATAAATCAATTATACCTACAAGGCATATATAGAACACAAACAAAAAGAAATGAAGTTCTGATACACGCTACAACATGGATGAACATTGAAAATACTATACTAAAAACCATGCTAAACGTTAACTTAGAAAAGCTAGACACGAAAGTACAAATGTTGTATTATTATACTTTGTGAAACACCTAAAACAGGCAAACTCATAAAGACAGAAAGCACATTAGAGATTACCATAGACTCAGGAGAGTCATTGCTTAGTGGGTAGAGTTTCTGTTTGGGGTGAGGAAAAATTTTGGAAACAGACAGTGCTGTTGGTTGCATAACTGTAATTAATGCCACTGAACTGTGCACTTGAAAATGGTTGAAACAGAAAATTGAATGATACATATATTTTTTTTACCACACATTTAAAAAACTGGAAAAAAGTCATAACAGTATTTTTAACCTTGTCAATTGCAATTTAATAAGTATCTGATCTCGGCCTGTAATTTTGGGTGAGTGTGGCATTTCTACACATTTCCTGATCTTAGTAACATGCAAAGCCTGAACTTCTAAAGGTTTTTCTTCTATATAAGTAATATTTATATAAGTAGTATTTTCAAAGTTACAAGCAGTTGTGATCTCTATTAATAGTATAGCTGCTGTTTCAATTGAAAAGACTTTAACTCACTAAAAACAACAACATAAAATACTACACACAAGGTATTGTGAGGAATTTCTAAGATAATCAAGGTATCTCACTGTTCAGACTTTAAAATCTGGTAGAGGAGATAAAAAAAACATAAAACGCTGTTATTCAAGGCAAAGCCTGATTTAAAAAAAAAAAAAAGCACCACCGGAGAACTACAGACTCAGGAGGAATTCAAAGGAGGGAACCCAGTATACTCTACAGTTACACATCTTGTCACTATAAATGTTGGTGTCACCAGGTTAAGAGGAAGACTTGAGGGCAACCTATAATTCTTCCCATTTACCATATCCTAACCAAAGTAATCTAAGAAATATAGAAACATTGATCTGAGTCCTATGGACTAGGGGTCCAAGATATCTACATGCCACAAGCCCTAATTAAGACGGGGCCAGACTGCAGGGAGACGCTGCCCCTGCGACCCCCCCGCTGTGCCAGGCAATCCTGGTACAGCAGCAGCAGCTGTGTCAAAGGACTGCCAATACCGGCTCGTTTGGAAGGTCTGTAAGTGAAAAGTGAGGGTGGACTTGGGACAGGTCCTACAGGTTGGCAGCATTCAGAGGTGGCTGTGCTCGGATACCAAAGGCTGCCTCAGCAGAGATTTATTTAAAAAAAAAAAAAAAAAAGGACTTGGTATGAGAGGATGGAGCTCAGGAGTGGCCCAGGAAGGAGGCAAAGGCAGCCAATAATTTGCCAGCTGGGTCAAAATGACTCAGGCCAGCCCCTGGGAACACCATTTCACCAACGTGGAAGAAAGCGGACAGAGCCTCAGCCCTCCTGGTAGCACCTGAGACCCAGACTCTGGCCCCAGCCATTCTGCTGCAGCTAAGCCCGGTGTCAACGTGGTTCAGGCTGGCCATCGGGAAAAGCACCGAGTGCTGATTCTAATAGCACGCAGGCACACGGTGAAGGACCAGAGCCAATCCACTCAAAAGGAGAACATTAAAGATCTCCGCAGGATGTTTCCCTCTAAAAAATTAATTAAAACAATATCAACATGGTTTTATTCTTTAAGTAAAGGGGATCTGTAAATAGATTCTACAAAAACAAAAAAGAAGAAAGCAGTAAGGAATAAACAAAGAGTACAGTTTAGATAGCATTTTAAACTGTAGTTTTCCACCAGCTTATGAAAACATGGTCTCTATGAATGAAGTACAAAGAAGGTGAGACAAAAATAGCCAAATGATATAAAAAAGAACTGACTAAATTAAAGAAAAGATATAAAGAAACTAATAGAGCAGAAATTTAAACGAGCAATAAGAAGCAGAATTTCAACTACAGAAAATGGAATCAGTGATGTGGAAGGCTCTTTGGGGAACTTCTATCAGAATTCAGGAGGAGGATAAAAATATGAAAACAGCAAGAGGGAAGATAATAGAACAGGAAAATAGAGACTAGAGATCAAAAGCACCACAACATATGGCTAATTAGTGTCCTTGAGAGAAAGAAGAAAATGACTGGAGTAGTAGGAATAATCAAATAAAATATTTAATAGAAGAGAACTTCCCTGAGTGGAAAACCTTAAGTATTCAGAAGAGTCTTACAGTGGGGACAAATTAGCCCCAGGCAAAATGCAGTCCTGGTCTCGCTAAATAAAGCTTAAAAACAGGCCTCAAAACGACCAAAGAATTTCCACATAACTTGTGTTCCAGAACAAAGTGTGAGAATATTTACGTCACAGAAAAATAACCGAACAAGGTAAAAGGCATATCTGGCCTCCATTAAAAAAATCACCATCATGCAATAAAACAGGAAAATGGACCCATAATGAGAAAAATAGAATCGATCAATAGAAACAGACCTAGAATGACAGAGTTATACAACTAGTGGATCATATGTTCAAGAAAATAGAGAAAAATTAAGCATCTTAGGTAAATGGGGGAAAAAAAGACCCAAATCAAAATTCTATAGGTTAAAACCAAACAAATACTGGATGGTAGTAACAACAGACTTAACAATGTAGGAGAAAAGAAGAGTGAACTTGAAAGCATAGTAATAGAAACAACTTAAAATAAAACACAGAGAGGAAAAATAGAGAGACTACGCGGATGAGAGTATCAGTGAACTGTGAAACGTCAAGGTGCCTAACTAGGGTCCCTGAAGTAGGCCATAGGGACTGAAAGGTACAGTAATTTGCATGCTTACTGTAGAGAGCGCATTTAAACATAGTAACTATTACTTTAGTAAATCTAAAGACTGGAACAAATGTACAAAAATACCAACACACCATGCTTACCTACCAAAATTCTGAGTCAAATGCTTTACAGTTTACAAAGAAGACTATGTAACTTAGGTCGCACAAAAGCCAGTCTCATTGTACTCATTTGAAAGATGAGTAAACTGAAGCTCAGGAAGGTTAGAACACCTGCCCAAGGTCACTTATCTAGGAAGTGGTAAGTTAGGAATCAAATAGTAAGTGTAATTCCATATCTAATATTTTCCCAAGTTAAAAAAAAAAGAGTCATTAGCAGAAACATTTCTCTAAAGTTAAATGCTCTATCAGGACAACGTATGGCAGTGATTGGCCTTTCAGTATCTCCTCCTCAGAAGTAAACGAAACTTCTAGCCTAAGGCAATTAAATACAACTACATTTTTACTGAAAAAGAAACTGTCTTAGTAGGTAATTTTAAAAATTGTACTTTTAGCAAGTTTATAGCTTGCCTAATGCAAAGTTGTATTGATCATCAAAAAGCAGTATGAATGAAAGAAAAAGAAACCCATTTCTCAGTTTTACTTCCAATTAAAATCACATTGGCTTCTGAAAGGAAAAATCATGTTGAAAACGTAACGGAGATGCTGGTGCTGTTCACTGTGTTCACATGTCTTGCCAATGAATACTGGACACGTACATGAGCAGCAGGGAAAGTGAATCAAGATGGGCATTTTTGGTTATACTAATGTCTATTCTGCACCTTCTTAGCTTCTGCCTTTGTTGTTTTTAAATAAACTTTTCATTTTGGAATAATTTTAGCTTTACAGAAAAGTTGTAAAGAATGAGGCGAATTCCCATACACCCCTTATCCAATTTCCTTTAACATTAACATCTTGAATTACCGTGACACATTTGTCAAATACAGAAAACCAACATTGGTTAACGCCTATGTGATTCTGCAGAATTAAAATATCCTTTGGAAAATGTTTTCAGTTTCCAGACCATGGTCAATCAGCACCCCTACATTTTCTCAGATTGGAACACTTCAGCCAAAGAACTTAGTAAAACCTATTTTAGGCCTTCTAAAAAACGCTATCTAAAAAAGCTATCTAAAAAAGATAGCTTTATCTGCTTTATGAAGTTTGACTCATAGCTCCCTTAAATTTTAAGCCACAGGTGAATGTTTTAAAATTTCAGGGCAAATATTCCATTGTGGTAAACAATTTGAGATTAAAAAACAAAAAGGTATTATGCACCCTTCTGTTTACTGTAGCATTATTTACAACAGCCAAGGTATGAAGCAACCTAGAGTCCATTAACAGATGAATAGATAAAGATGAGGTATATGTACACAATGGAATATTACTCAGAAATAAAGAAGAAAGAAATCTTGCCATTGTGACAACATGGATGCAACCAGAGGGTATTATGTTGAGTGAAATAAGTCAGACAAATACTGTAAGATTTCACTTATATGTGGAATCTAAAAGAAAAAAAAATGAACAAACAAAACAAGAACAGATTTGTAGAAACAAAATAACCTGACAGCTGCCAGAGGGGAGAGGGGTTGGGGTGGAGAGCAGGTGAAAGAGGGAAGGGGAATAAGATGTACAAGCGTCCAGTTAAAATGAATCAGCCATGAAGATGCAGTATACAGCGCAGAGAATATAGTCAAAATATTTTAATACCTTTGTACAGTGACAGATGGTCATTAGACTTAGTTGGTGATCACATCATAAGGTCTACAAATGTCAAATCATTAAGTTGAACCTTATATAATATTGTGTGTCAACTATACCTCAATAAATTTTTTTTAAAAAAGAAGGTATTGTTCTAGCCACTAACCCCGCACTGATCAGTCATCCTGCCATTACACTACAATGAAGCCAAGGAAATGTTCTTAACTGCACCCTCTCATACTCATTAGCATTCAGAAGCGGCTCAAATCAAGAAAGCAGGAGGCAGAAAGGCACTCGTTTCATGAACATTATTAACTACAAAAAAAGGGAAAGTTTTTTCCTCAACACGTTACAAATAAGACAAAAATCTTTCTATACTCATGGTAGATACAAATAAGATAAAAAGAAATGGTTCATAAAAATGATATAGAATATATCATTTTCATTTTTAAACTTCTTAAATCAGGATGTGGTGGCCAAGTGGAACTTTAATACCTGTCACTGCTGGAGACAATGACAGAGCCTTCCTGAGAGCCTCACCAATGTGTCTGGTGGCACAAAGGGTGACACAGTGGCAAAGCATGGACACAGCTCTGAACTGAAAAGTATTCAAAAAGAGAAGGAATGTTAACATGTGTAATGAACACTTTAACCATATTTTACTTATTTTTTATATATATGCATTAGAGTATCACTTAACATGCCTAAATTAAGTCTAAAAATGTTCCCAATAAGAATTTTTAAAAGCCTAAATGGTAAGAAAGAATATGTCATAGCTTAATTAGCCATGTTTTCACTTCCTTTGGTGGTACATAAGATAGTCGATGGTATCAATGATTCAACATGGTAGTAATTCAGTTGCTACATCTTAAGAAGAATGTTTGATAAACTACAGGCAAACTATTAGCTTAAATAAGAAAGCAAAAAATAAAGGCCTCCCCCACCAGAAGACACATAAGAAATAATACATAATTTTGCATTATTATAATAAAGGAAACATTTTTCCAACCCTATGAGTTTTATTCACGAGAAAAGCAAAATCTTCCTCAAATTTCCTACTTATGCAGCAGACTCCTGCATTGAATCGAAGGGGCAGGGAGGGAAGAGAGCCAGGGCAGGGACCTGCTATGATAAGGAGGAAACCTGAGGAAGATGCTAACTGAATTCTTTTAACTCCTGAAGCCCTTGGCTGTGAAGAGAGCAGGTATCAATTTAGGAACACTATTCCTAAAAGCGAGAATGAATTTCTAAAATCACATTTTCAAAGGACTGGTTAGTTCCAGGTGTCTCCAATGGGGGGGGGGGGAGAGAGAGAGAGATAAAACATACTTAATATAAAACTGACCATTTTAACCACTTTAAAGTGCACAGTTTGCAGAATTTAATACATTCACCATGTTGTGCAACCATCACCACCATCCATCTCCAGAATGTATCATCCCAAACTAAAACTCTGTATCCAATTAAACGATAGCTCTCCTCCATTCCCTCCTCCCCCAATCCCTGGTAAACTACATTCTACTTTTCTTCTCCATGAATTTGCCTATTATTAGATATCTCATATAAGTAGACTCCTACAATATTTGTTCTTTTGGTGTCTGCCTTATTTTTCCACTTCATAAAACAGAGAGCGAACCCCAAATTATCAGGTTTCTCATCATTTAACTGGACCTACTGACAATCTCTGAACTAAGCATACAGCTCTCCCAGAAACGCTGCCACTGTCCTTGGAAACTCAAGGGCAGAGGGTCTTAGACTGACCCTTCCTTAGACTGCAGACAGGCCTGGTTAAGCAGCTGTCGAGAGCCCTGGAGGCCCTCCTGGGGTAAGTGGATGGAGCAAAGGGAAGTAGAGACTGTGCAGGCCCGAAAAGCCCTGGGTAAGAAAAGGCAAGGATCCCTCACGTTACTTGGGCTCTGAGTTGGCTCCTGTCTGCAGGCTAAGAACTCCTGAACCCTGACACTTGGCGGGGGCAGACACCTGTCCGAGTTGAGGGCAGACTACAGTCTAGTCACTGAGAATGCCACCAGCGCAGGAAGCTTCAAGGGGTCATGAGTCACCTTCCGTGGCTCAGAGGTCTGGGCAGGCCTGCCCGCCCCGCCCAAACAAACCCAGTTAGGAGAGGCAACAACAGGAGAGAGCGGCACAACTGGCCGAGTCCGAGAAACACCGGTGGTCAAAGCGCTGGACTAACAGATAGGCTATGAATGAGAATAAGGACTAAGAGGGAAACACAGGGTCAAGAGACCCAAAAGCAAGGTTGAGACAGAAATAAAGAAAAGATTCAAATACTCAGAGGGGGGGCTCGAGAGAGACAAAATAGAGAGAAATACAAAGTTGACAGAGACAAAAAGGGCAGGTGACAACAGGTGACAGAGACAGCAACAGAAGTGAAACACGGAGGTAAACAGGGAGGTATGCGAGAGGTGCCGGCGCAGCCTTTCTCCCGGCTTGGGCTCGAACCCGAGGCTGCCTTGCCGCGCCCACCTGGCGGTCGCGAAAGGCCAGCGGACAGAGTGGGGCTGGATCTCTAAGCGCGCTGGTCTGCCGAGATCCGCCGCCGCAGGGTGACCTTGGACGAGACGCTACCTCAGGGGCCTTGGTGTCGCGGAACGCGCGCTGGGCTGGCTGGAGACCGCAGAAGTAGGACCCGGCGCACCGGGACTCTAGCCACCCGCGCACGGTTTAAGCATCCGGGTCGGCGGAACAGGCCTGGCGGCGCCGGCGACGCGCCCGCCGGGACCTGCAGGTAAACCTTTAAATCTCTCCGGCTTCCCTCCCAGCCCCCTCGCTGCCCGTCCTCTCGACCCCGCCGTACCTGCCAAGGGCTGGCGCTCACATAGCCGGCCCAGGACACTTTCCGCGGCCGGAACCAGGCCCGTTCAAGCTGTCGCCTCCGCGACCGCCTCAGCCAGTACCTCCCGCCCCCGGAAACGCTTCGCGGTGCCGCCCCCTGAAACCGACAGTGCTTCCGAGGATGCGTCAGAGAGAAAAAGCGTTGTGCGCATGCGTGAGTCTTGTCCCGCGAGCACCCCTCCACCACCGCAACCCGAGGTATCCAGCGCCTGCGCGGTATAGCCTGGAGTAGGTCAATCAGCTTTAGGGGTTTAGAGACCACTGTCTTTATAAACTTTGACCTACCTCACTCAGCAGGCCTGGCAGAGACTGTCAAATCCGTTTCTGCCTTCAGAGCACCCTGGGCACGTGGTAGATGCTTAGTAAATGTTCAGTTAAAGGACAGACACCCTCTTTGTGGTAGGTGTTGTGTTGGGTCCCCTAGGAAAAAACTCATTTTGTTCAGGTACTTGAGGAGATCCTTTGACCTCAGGGGAGGTGGACCTTCACCCCAGCTGGAGGGAATGACTCACTTAGTCCAGATTATTCATGGTAATCTCAGTCTCATTAGCCCAGTAGTTGGGTAGCTGGACTAGGCTTAGTCATGTGACCAGTCTCTGGCCCTTAACGCTTAGGTTCTTGAGTGAAGTTTTGTTTTGTTTCATTTTGTTTTTTTCAAATCCACTAGGACTTCTAGTTGAGTATACTCCTTAAGTGCTTTGCCACTTTTATTTTCTTCCTGTCTCTAAGGAGACCTGAAGGTTAGAGGTTCAGTCACCATCAAGTGCTTATGACATGACAAGAAAATGCTAAGGCTGGCAAGGCAGAAAGTTTGAGAGATCCTAGGTCTCATGTGACATTATGTTACAGTCCCAGGTTTGAACTGTTTAACCCTGCATGTTTTTGTTGTATGAGCCTAATAACTTTCTTACTTGGACTATACTTCTAGCAATATTGTAGACTACATATCTGCAAATATAACAGCAAAGAACTATATAAAACTGCTAGGAGAAATATTGAAAATACCCTTTTAAATGCATGGATAAATTTGTGAGAAAGTCAGAAAAATCATCTGAGGCCACGAAGAAAACAAAAACACAGGCCTAGGAGGTCAGGCAAAGTTGATATGCAGAAGTTGTGCACAGGTACAATTTGCATTTGTGCCAATGGATCGATACGTGTGCTATACCGACAATCATCTCTGGCCCTGACTGGTGTGGCTCTGTTGATTGGGCATCATATCACACAGTGGAAGTTCAAACGGATCAATTCCTGGTCAGGGTCGATGCCTAGGTTGAGGGTTCGGTCCCCAGTTGGGGAGTGTGCGAGAGGCATCTGATTAATGTTTCTCTCCTTATCCTTCTCCTTCCCTTCCCCTGTCTCTAAAATAAATGAATAAATGAATAAATAAATAAATAAATAAATAAAATCTTTTAAAAAGAAGAGAAAGTCATCTCTTGAGGTAGGTAAACAATGATGCAGCTACCAGCTGTAAGGACATCTGCTTGGGTACAGGCAGGATGAGAACCAAATTGGAACATCAGGTTGGGACTCAAGAAGGAATTTATCTTCAGGGAAAGGATAAACTAGAGGTGGGAGGGGAAAAAACAAACATTCTTGCAGAGGCAGATAGCAAGGAAATTTGTCTCACTGGAAGGGTAAAACATTTCCTTAGCAGATGCATAGCCAAATTCTGACCACACTGTTTGCATAGTCCAAACCCCACAAGCTGAACACTTCAATACAAAACGGGCTTGGGTGGATAGTACCTATGATATTTGGCAGGAACAAACACAAGTCCTCACTGGAAGAACTCACTGTCAGTACAGGTTTCAAGGATTCCCACAGATTGGCTTCCAAATGAATATGAACTCACAATTTAAAAACACAAAGAAATAAGTAGAGAAGACAAGCAACAGAGGCAGATTTATTTCAACTGTATAACTCATTGGAAAGATTAAATACCAAATTAGATATAACCGGAGAGAAATTAGTAAATTAAAAGATAAATTTGAAGAAAATAACACAAAAGGCATCCCAGAGAGACAAGGATATGGATATGAGTGAGGAAGTTTATCATATGTTTATAAGTGTGGTAGAAGGAGATAATAAAGTAAATATGAGCAAGGCAATTGTCAAATAATGATGGCTGAGAATTTTCCGGAATTGATGAAAGATAAGAATCCTCAGGAGGCACAATGAATCCCAAGTAGGATAAGGAAAAAGAAAACCTAGATCCAGTCTGGTGAAACTACAGAACACCAAAGCACAAGAGATGCTTTTTAAAAAGACAGATAATCTCTACAATGAAATGAGAGTGATACCAACTTGTGACTGCTCAACAGCCAGAATGGGAGAAATGATAACAATGACTGTGTGAAATAATATCATTAATGAAATAATAGCCTTAATGTGATGAGAGACAATAACCATCTACCTAGAATTGTGTACTTGGCAAACAATGTTTCAAGAATTAAAAAACAGTACTTTTCGGATCAACAAAACTAAAGAGTTACTACCAACCAAGTTTAACTGAAGGATCTTCTAGAAGATATATTTCAGAAAGAAATGAAATGATTCCAAGAGGAAGATCAGAGGAAAAATAAGGATTGGTGGGCAAATAAAATAGCAAATGTGGACAGATATAAACAAACATCAAGGGCAAAATATAAGAACAATTTATAATTTGTGGGATTATAAAAGGTAAAACCCAAATAATGGAATGATAGTATGTAAAGTATAAGAGGATTATTGAAGTTAAAGCATTGTAAAGTGTGCATCAATTATCTCTTGCATAACAAATAGCCACAGGACCTCAGAAGGGCACAATTATATTTGTTTATTGCTCACATACCTGGTGTCTGCTGAGGTTGACTGGGCTTGCTTACAAAGCCAGGATCAGCTGATCTACGATGGCCTTGGCCGCAGGCCTTGACTCTGCTCCATAGGTCTCTTACTCGCCAGCCAGGTAGTGTGGACAAGTTCTCATGGCAATGGCAAGGACACAGAAGAGCAAATGGAAATGCACAAACACATTCCCAGGACTCTTCTTACGTGTCATTAGCCAAAGCAAGTCACAGAGCTGAGTCCAGAGTTATAGCAGGGGGGAGCTATGAAGGACTATGGCAAAGAGTTTGCATACAGGGAGAGTGAAGAATTGGAGTCATTAGTTCAATCTAATGTCTTTGCACTGTCAATGAAATATTGATTGGTATTAGATTTTAAATTAAATATGAATATTAAAATTTTGAGGCTTACTATTGAAAGAATAATCATTGACCAAACATGAAGAAGAAAAATAACATTAAAAAAAAAGAGGAATGGAAGGGAAAGAAAGGAAGGAAATAGAGGCAGAAACAAAAGAACATAAGAACAAGAAAAAAATACAGAGCACAAAATAAAGTGGAAAAATAAATTCAAATGTATCATTAGTCTCAATAAAATATACTTTTAAAAACCCAAAACCTTCTAGTTAAAAGAAAAACTGTAACATCAGATTTTTAAAAATCAAACCACACACTGTTTTAAACACAAACAGAAAATATGAAGTAAAAGAATGGTAAAAGAGATCCTGCTGGGTCTGTTAGCTGTAATAACATTGGAGAAATAGACTTTAAAGCGAAAGCATTGCCAGAAATAATGTGGTGAATTGTGTCAGTGTTCTCAGTAACTTGCTGCCTGTCCTGTAGCAGCCTGTACTTCCCAGCTGGCGGGCTTCGTGCTCAGCCACTGAAATCTGAATGGAAGTTACGTGTGCGCTCCTGAGCTGAACTTTAACAACCATTGTTCTTTCTCTCTGCCTGAGGAAGATCATGTTCCAAATGAGGATACACTTTCTGTCTGGATCCTTGCCTGAAGATGACACAGAATGAAGGATTGCTAGTGTTACAAAGGATCCAAAAAGGATGAGTGGAAAATGAACCCTTATTGTTGTAATCCATGGAGATTTTTAAGTTAGGCGTGGTCATGTGGCTTTCTTTGACTAATGTAATACGAAATGTGTTGCTTGCAGGTGGGCGCTCTAAGAGCAAGTGCAGGTCTCCTGCTATCATGTATGACTGCAGCCTTACTTAGCAATAGGTGACTAATACAAACAGGCTATTTTAGAAGGGGAAAGGGTCAACTCACCAGAAGTATGTAGTAATTCTGAGGTGTAGTCACATGATGTTATGGCTTCAAACCATGGTCTAGAGTAAAAATTGATGGAACTCTGAAAAGAAATAGACAAATTCACCATCCTAGTGGAGACTGTGGAATTCATTAGTGTTGTCCACTGCATCTTTGATTTAATATGTGATATTGACAGTTTTTTTTTAAAGCCATTTAATAGACATGTTGTGATATCTCACTGTGGCTTTATTTTACATTTTTCTAATGACTGATTATGTTGGACGATCTCCATGTGCATATTTACCGCCTCCATATCTTCTTCAGTGAAGTGTTTGCTCAAGTCTTTTGTCCCCTTTTTTAAAAACTGGATTGTTTCCATTCTTACGGTTGAGCCTTGAGGTTGTTTATATGTTATGGATATAAGTTCTTTATCAGATACGTGATTTAAAAATATTTTCTCCTATCTTGTTGGATTACCCTCACTCAGGGGAACCACTCTCTATTCTTTGCCCCTATAGTCAGGCTTGTTCCAAAATAAAATCACACATGCAGAATGTAGCCTTCTGAGTCTGGCTTCTTTTACTTAGCATACAATGCATTTAAGATCGATCCATGTTGTTGTGGTATCAGCAGTTAAATCCTTTCTATTGCTGAGTGGCATTCCATTACATAGATATACCACAGTTTCTTTATCCATTTTCCAGTTGAAGATCATGTGAGTTCTTTCCTGTTTTGGGTAAGTATGTATAAAGCTACTATAAATGTTAATGTATAGGTTTTAAGTTTTCATTTTCCTTTCATGAATACCTATGAGTGAGATTACTGTACTTGTATGTTTAACTTTCTAAGAAGTTGTCAGATTGTTTTCACAGTGATTGTATCAGTTTATATCCCCACAAATCAAAATATTCTCTAAATTTGATGTTTAAAAACACACATGAAAATAATTAACAGGTTAAAAAATGGATCATAGTGAAAAATTTTAAACTATTTTAAATTAATGGATAATGAAAATACCACATTCCAAACCTGTGTTATCAGCAAAAAGGTTTTCAGAGGGACATTTATATATATTTATATAAATTTATATAAAATTATATATATATGTGTGTGTATATATATGTATGTATATACTTCAGTTCTTAGAAGAAAAGTGTTGAGGTAATGAGTTCATCATTTAACTTAAAAGGTTGGAAGAGGAAACAAAATAAGCCCAAAGAAAGTTAAAGGAAGGAAAGATAAGGTCATATATTAATTAACTTGAAAACAGAAACTCAATAAAGAAGAGCAATAAAGCCTAAAGTTAGATTTTTGGAGTGACTACTAAAATGGACAGGTACTATATCTGGCAAGATTGATAAGATTGTTTATATGTGTACATGTACATAAACATACACACGCAATTTACCCCAAAGCGAGCTTAAGACAAGTTACATACTTTCGCTCATGTGCCAGTGAAGCATTGGCTGATGTCAGCTGGGCTCAGCTGGGCAGCCTCCTTCAGCCTGTGGGTCCAGCTGGGCCTGGCTCCTCATTGCAGCTTGGCCTCAGGTCTGCCCATGTGTTTTCACCCTGGGTCCCCACTGAAGGGACAGTAGCTACCTAAGGGGAGCTCTTTTCATGGAATAGAAGTCTCTTGATGCAAGAAATCAAGCTTCACTGTGCAAGCACATTTCACGTTTTGGCTTCTATCATTGCTGTTAACGTCTCACTGGCCAATGCAAGTCATATGGCTGAGCCCACAGTCCAGGGGTAGGAGAGTCCACTTCCAGTGGGGGAAGTGCAAAGTTACGTGGTAAAAGGATATAGGGTGAGGTGAAGGATTGGGGCCAATACCTCAGCTTGTATCTCCATTACTCTGTGTTTTGGGATGAGAAGGATTCAGGGAAGCCCATCCAGGAAAGAGGGGTGAAGAGGAAGGATGGAGAAACCAAGGAGCTTTGCGGTGTGGCCAGTGAGAAATCTCTGGTACAGGAAGCATGAAAGTTCATTTACGATAAAGGATATTTAATACGTAAATTTAAGGAGTTTTTTGCTTGGATGCTTGTGATGTTAAATCCCCCTCTGTCATCCTAGATTTTCAGTAAAAGGTGTTAGACCCACAAAGGCCCTGTGGAAGTGGTGTGTATGTGTGTGTATACATCAAAGAAAGGGTCACGTTCCTTTGGGGGTGACGAGGTGCAGGGAGAGAAATTTAATAAATTCAGCACAAGCTGGCGCTTAGATCCAGGGGTGCCTGGGAAGATGTCTACCTTGGTTATATATAGGCATCTGGGAAGCACACTGAGCTCCTCTTGTCAGGAAAAGGGATGGTGGTTTTAGTTGACATTATTTGTATTTTAAGGGGCCAGGAGTCTGGTTAAAATCTGTATTATAACAGGGAGGAGAATCAATTCCTAGTCCAAAGAAAGTTAAATTTGCATCCCTGCCATTCTACTGGGGATTTTAATTCTTCCTGACCCTGCATCATCACTGGCCCCAAAGAGCTCTACCCTGACGCTTACCTTCACGGAGAAGGTCCTCCTTTCTGGCTCCCTCCTACCTCCCCTGGTCCCACACCCTCCCTGTGGACCACAGCTCAGCCCCTCCGCCTTCCTGGCAGCGCTGTGCCGGGCCCTGCTCTCCAGCTGTGGGTGGCCTGCCTCCATCTACGGCTGTTTCTAACATTGTGCTGATTTTCCAGTAACTTTCATTTATTAGCGTATGAGACAAAATAATAGCTCCCTAAAGATGTCTACATCCTAATCCCAAAAACCCGTGAATATGTTACCTTACATGGAAGAAGGGACTTTGCCGATGTGATTAAGGCTACCGACCCAGAGGTGGGGAGATTATCCTGGATTACCTAGGTGGACCAAATTTGGTACCATGGGTCCTTAAAAGTGAAAAACCTGTCCCATCTAGGTCTGAGATAAGATGGAATAAGAAGGAAGAGAGATCGGAAGCATTAGAGGAACTCAACCTGCGGTCACTGGCTTTGAAGATGGGGGAAGGCGGCCACAAGCCAAGGAATGTGTGTGGCCTCCAGAATCTGGAAATGGTCCTCAGCTGGCGGCCAGCAAGGAAACTGTCAGTCTGCTCACATGTAAGAAATCAAATCCTGCCAGCAACCCAAATGAGCAAGGAACGGGATCCTCCCTTTGAGCCTCACCAAAGGGTGAGACCCATGTCAGACTCCTGACCTACTTCCCCTCTCTCCAGGATGGCCCTACAGAACTATCAAATAATAAATTTATGTAGTTTCAGCTGTTCAACTTGTGGTAATTCGTTATGGCAGCAATAGGAAACCAATACAAGTAAGCCAATGTTCTTGAGGGCTTGCAATAGTCCAGGCCCCGGGTCAGCCAACAGGATTCAGGGATGACTGAAACAGACATAGTTTTTGCCCTCACAGAGCTCACGGTGTCGCAGGGAAACAGAGGTAAAAAGGGAATTTCAATCCAACATGGGAGCTGGGGCCATGGGAGCATAGAGGAGTCTTCCAACTTGGGCTCAGGGGCCAGGAGGGCTTCCTAGAAATGGTGATGTCCAACTTGAAGTCTAAAGGGTGAGCTGGCCAAGTGAAGAGGTGGGACAAGTAAGTGTGCTCCAGACAGAGGGGACAGGCAAAGACACGAGAGTGGGCACATTACGTTTAAGGAACTGGCGGGAGTATGGTACCCAGAGAAAGGAATGGTGGACATGAGGGGAGGGGAGGGCAGGGGTCTGGTCACTGCAGGCCTGATAAGCCCCATGGGGAGCTTGCCCTTGGTCCTGAGGACGAGGGAAATATGCAGGGGTGGGGGGAGTTTCTGCTGGGAGTCACACGTTTAGGACCGTTTTGAAAGATCATGCTGCCTGCCGTGTGGCAGTTGGAATGGAGGTACGTGAACCCGGTACAGAGAGACCAATGAGGCAGACACAATTCTGTCCACACAGCCACTGACGGGATGTAACACTACTGCCTTCTTGGAGACCCACAGACGCATAGAATAGCAGGGCTGAAAGGCTTCAAAACGCACCCCACCCTCCCCATGGGACAGATCTGGCCACTCGGCAAGAAGAGGAAAAGGGACTGGCCCAGGGGCACGCTGGCAGGCAGGGACGGGTCTGAGCCCTGCTCCAGGCATCTGAGTCCCTCAAAGGCTCCCAGCATCCATGCCCCTCTTCCCACCAACAGTAAGCGGACTTTTGGGGAGACTTTACCACCGGCCTCATTCTCACCCTGTGGTTTGAGAAGATTCAGCTCCAGGGATAGGCTTTGATTTGCTCACATCAGTCAGCTTATCCCACTTTCCTACCACCATGGTGTGTGCGGCGACAGGCATGTGATCCCATCCGGACACCCCAGGACTTCTGAGGGAGTTAACAGAAGGGACCCTCTTTTGTGGGGTGGCGTGGGAGGATGGGGGATGTCAAGAAGTTTTGTAGTTATTTTATTGCTATGAGAGGAGGGCCTGTGGTTGCAGAGGTTGGAATGAGGGGCTGAAAGAGAACTTGACAGTGAGAAAGACATAAAAAAGAGCCAGAGAAATATCAGTTTCTTGGTGAGATCTGCACCAAGTCTCACCTGACCAGGTGCCTGTGGACCAGGATGTTCCCTTTACTATTTGTCAGTTTCTGGCTTTGCTATTATTTTGTTTTGCTTTGCTTTTTTACAGTCAAGACAGTCTAAATTGGCACACAGTCTTTGTGGCAGTTGCTGGGGCAATGGATGGGGGACCATTTATTATCTCTTTCCTCCAGGGTTTTGGCCCTTGGGGCCTGCGTGCACTGGTATCACTAGAAGTTCAAAGTTAACACAGAACAGAGATGAAGTCTATCTTATGTCAGCAGAAGAGGAATTCACTAAAAAGGTATTGGTGGCTCACATTTTGTCTGGGAGGGAGGGCTGGAAAATCAGGCTCAGTGACTATGCAACAGTACCCACAACTGGGTCACAGAACTGGAGTGTCCAGGATGCTGCTGCCCCCACCACTGCCACCCCCATTGTCATTGCTGATGGACACCCCAGTCTGCACCGTTGCTGCCTCTGCTGGCTTGGAAGCCATTCTTGCTGGAACTGCCTCCCTGAGACTCTAGTGACTAATTCGAAGTCCTCTGGCTGGCAGATCCTGGTCCTATGCCTGCTTCCTAGCTGCAAGGGAGGCAGGGAAAGTAGCTAACTGGCCTTTTGGAGCCTCTACAGTGAGAGGTGGGTCCCTCCGAGTCTCATTAAGTAGGGAATTTCTTTATAGACCCACAGGATGAGAATCTATGCTGGACAGTCAAAAAAATATGCCAAAGGTTCAATATAGGGCATAAGGAATCTAGATCAAATGGGAACAATAGCTTCAGCTATATTCATGGCAAATCTGAAATGGAGAATGCAGCTTCAATCTGGGGCTGAAGTGAGGCTTCTGACTTCTCCCTTCCTGAGTTCCTATCCCAGCCATGGGGGAGTCACTAGACCAGGTGGCCCTCCCCGCAGGGCAGGGGTATTCTGCCTTGCTGAGCTACTGTGTGGCAGCAGGAGCAGACACAAAGGGATGAGTTGTTCTCAGGGCAGGTCCGGGAGATGGCCATGTCCACACTGTGACCTGTCCACCACCTTACCACACAGATGAGAGGAATGGAGAGGAGGGTGGGAAGGGCCTTATTTCCCATCCTGACGCTGATTCCTCTTTACAGAATGGGTGGAAATCACTTTCCCTGAGTGGAAATGAAAAGAGAGTATGGTCAGGTGGGAGACAGCAGCAACGAAGGGTGTAACTTTCCCGATGTCACCGGTACCAAGTCAGATGACTACAGAGACGAGGCTGGCGATGCCAATGCAAGAAGTGGACCAGGCATTTGCACATTAAATGTAGAAGAATACATATTCTTAACTGCCACATGAATATACACACTCTCTCCTTTTTTTCCTTAAACATTTGGTCCTCTCTGTGTATTTTTTGTCGTGCCACTTTTGATGGACACATGGCACGCTGGCTCTCTTCCATACGGCCCTTCCACCAGCTCCCCTCTGCCTCCCCCCTCCCCAACTCTGTGTTCTGGGAGGCTAACCCATATGGGGAGCATCAGAGAAGACTAGTGGGAGGGAGTGAGGGAGGGGAAGGCACTTGGAGGATTCTTTTCCAGGCTCTGTTCATGTGGAGTCGCACGCCTTGCTGCAGCTTGTGATCAACCTCAGCTCCATCAATAATAGCGCTTTTTCTCCAGACCCAGGGTGGTAACAGCTCCAGGTGTTAGGAGCACTGGGATACCGCATCATTCCCTGCTGCTTTTCGTAAACCCTGTCCATACCCTCGTAAATAATCCCATTACTAAACTCTCCTCAATTACCCAGCTTTGAGTGTGCTGTCTGTTGCCTGCTTGTACACTGAAGGATATACGTGGAATTGGGGAATATTTCTCCACCAAAAGAAAAATAACAGCTCACATGCACCAACAAACAGGATCTGAGTGAATCCCAAACTCTGGAACGTGATGGAGACAGTAAGGGATGATAGGGATTGTGACAAACTGCAAAACATGTGACCTCTCACTCCAGCCTTTCTTTTTGCTATGACAAGTCCAGTGTTACTAGTTTTTCCCGGTTTTTAAAAGTAGCCAAACATCCAGATTTTTAAGTGAGAGCTCCTGGTTTTTAAATGTTGGCTTGGAGTTTTAGAAATTGTGAAGTGAGCCAGGTTAACAATCAGTTGGCTGAGCTTCATCCTTGGAGACCAGTTTCTAGTCTCTGCTTTCAGCACACGGTGTCCTGCCAAGCCCCAAATCCTACGTGATAACAAGAGCCTATGGGAAGACTGCTGTGTGCTGGCCTTCGGGAGACCCTCGGGGGGCCCTGGGGGTGGGGAGGAAGCCCGGCCATGCCATCTCTTCCAAAAGGCCCAGCAGTGAAGCCCACAAAAGCTCATGTCCCCACAATGCTGCTCTGAAGCCTGCAGCCTTGCAGTGCCTGCCTGGTCCATCACGTCTAATATGGGTGTCAGCAAAAAGTAAATTAAACCCGCTAGGCTGTAATTTGCAAACAAAACATTTTGTGGCAGTAACTAAACAAAGCATTAGGTTTTAATCAGCTTTTTTAAAATGTTGTTTTAAAAATCATTTTACTGTGCAGAAGCTGGTATCCTAAGAGCTATAATTCCTTAACTGACAGTACGCTAATGCAATACCCTCTGGTCTAGATATTCTTACCAGCTGGGGCATTTGTCTTGATGCTCTTAAGCCGATATTTTCAGAGTAAAAGTGCTGCACTGCCTTCCAGCCTCCCAGATGGGGAGCCCCAGGAGCTGCTTCCCTAGAGCAACTGCCTTTTGCTCTGGCTTTAAGAGAGAAACAAAAAAATTTCATCTATTTATCTTTCCTTCCTTCCTGTCTGTCTGTCTGTCTATCTATCTATCTATCTATCTATCTATCTATCTATCTATCTATCTATCTACAAATACTTGTACACTGCTAAGCATTTTGCAAACATTAGCCTAATGAATTCTCCTACTAACCTCTTAAAAAGGTGTTATTCTTTTTTAACCATATTTTATTGATTATGCTGTTATAGTTGTCTCAATATTTCCCTCTTTGCCCCCCTCTGCCTACTACCCCCAGTTCTCTCCTGCAATCCCCCTCTTAGTTCATGTCCATGGATCGTGCATTTAAGTTCTTTGGCTTCTCTATCGCCTATACTGTTCTTAACATCCCTCTGTCTATTTTGTACCTACCAATTATGCTTCTTAATCCCTGCACCTTTTCCTCCATTTTTTCCCTTCCCCTCCTAGCTGATAACCCTCCAAATGATCTTCGTATCTATGATTCTGTTCCTATTCTGATTGTTTGCTTAGTTTGTTTTTAGATTCAGTTGTTGATAGTTGTGAATTTGTTGCCATTCACAACTATCAACAGTTTTGAATGTTCAAAGTTTTGAACTTCTTTTTCTTAAATAAGACCCTTTAACATTTCATGTAATAATGACTTGTTGATGATGAACTCCTTTAGCTTTATCTTGTCTGGGAAGCACTTTATCTGCCCTTCCATTCTAAATGATAGCTTTGCAGGATAGAGTAATATAGGTTGTAGGTCTTTGCTTTTCATCACTTTGAATACTTCTTGCCAGTCCTTTCTAGCCTGCAAAATTTCTTTTGAGAAATCAGCTGACAGTCTTATGGGAACTCCTGTGTAAGTAACTTTCTGCTTTTCTCTTGCTGTTTTTAAGATTCTCTCTTTATCTTTAACCTTTGGCATTTTAATTATGATGTATCTTGGTGTGGTCCTGGTTGGGTCCAACTTGTTTGGGCCTCTCTGTGCTTCCCGGGCTTGTATGCCTATTTCTATTTCCTTCACCAAACTAGGGAAGTTTTCTTCCATTATTTCTTTCAAATAAGTTTTCAATTTCTTGCTCTTCCTCCTCTCCTTCTGGCATCCCTATGATTCGGATGTTGGTTAGTTTGGAGATGTCCCAGAGGCACCTTAGACTGTTTTGGTTTTTTTGAATTCCTTTTTCTCCTCGCTGTTCTGGTTGAATGCTTATTTCTTCCTTATGTTCCGAATTTTTTATCTGAATGTTGGTGTCATCCCCTCCATTATCGGTACCCTGTAGATTTTTCTTTATTTCATTTAATGTAACTTCATTCCTTGCTGGGTCTTTTTTATGCTGTTGCCATACTCAGTGAGTTCTTTGAGCATCTTGATAACCAGTGTTTTGAACTCTGCATCTGTTAGGTTGGTTTTCTCCATTTCATTTAGGTTTTTTCCCCCTAGGGTTTTGTTATGTTCTTTCATTTGGGTCATATTTCTTTTTCTGCATAATTTGGCAGCCCTGTGTTTGTTTCAGTGTGTTAGGTAGAGCTCCTTTGACTCCCTGTCTTAGTAGCGTGGCCTATGGTAGAAAAGGTATCTGTAAATTGCGTGGGGCAGAACCTTAGGTAATTGCCAAGGCGGGCAACCTGCTTCACTGCTTTGTGGCTCTGTGTGGGGAGAGGGCTCAGAGAGGGGACAATGCTACTGCCTGGTTTCTGGAGGTTTGCCCTGCGCCCACCCTCTTTTCAGTCACTTCACTTACTCCGTATATGTGACTGGTGCCCTTCTAGCAGTTGTCCTGGTGCTGAATCCCAGAGGGGTTGCTCTGTGTAAGTTCTAAGTCCATGCAGGCACTTTAAATGGAGCCTCCTGAAAATCTGGCAGCTTCTTCCACCACCCCAACCCCCATTGGTTTTTATAGCCAGAAGTTATACGGATTTATCTTCCTGGCACTGGAACCCTGGGCTGTGTGGTCTGGCCTGGGGCTAGGATCCTTTGCTCCTGAGGTATCCCTCCCGATTTTTATCTACCACACGTGAATGTGGGACAGCCCATTCTGCTGCCTCTCTGTGCTATACTTGGTCTCCACACCTTTCTGCCTGCCTCCCTGTCTCCGCATCTTCGCCCTTCCTATCCGTCTGGATGAATGTGGCTTCCTTAAATCTTTGGTTGTCGGACTTCCATACAGCTTGATTTTCTGATGGTTCTGGGTGTTATTTGTTTTGAGGTCTGGTTGTAATTTTTCCTATGGTTATGTGAGGTGGCGAAGCGTGTTTATCTATGCCTCCATCTTGGCCGGAAGTCTTTTTTTTTTTTTTTTAAGGTGAGCAAATGAGACACAGAGAGGTGAAGTAACTTGTTGGAAGTTGCACAGCTGGGAAATGATGGAGATGGGAGACTGGTTCCTGAATGAACCCTAAACTGCCCTGCTGTGCCTCCTCTTCTTCCTGCCTGAAGCTCCCAGCTTCCCACCTGTTTCCTGCTACTCACCTCTCATCTCCTGGCTCTCCATTTATTCCTTTGTTTTATGAACATTGGGTGTCTGCAGTGTGCCAGGTGCTATGTTAAATGCGGGGGACCCCAACTAAATTATTTTGGTGTGTTCCCTGCCAACTGGGGCTCACAATCTAGAAAGGGACACAGAGTAGCCACCACATACCACCATCCCTTGAGATGAAGGAGCGGGCAGCCAGCTCTGGACAGGCTATGAACACATTCGTGAGAATTAGAAAAAGATGCCTATTGCTCCAGTCATTTTACTGACATCCGTGGGAAAAGTCATATAAAGATGGGGGTCTGTGATGACCAAGAATGGCAATTGTGCCCTTGGAGTTGTGCACAACCTCCACAGCGGGTGGACCCATAAAGTGGGCCTTGGAGGACAGAGGAGGGACCCACCCAAGTCTGGAGGAAGGGCCAGGAAGACTTCCTGCTGGAAGCTGAGATTTGAAGGTTGAGGAGGAGCGAGAGGTGCGAGGGGCAGGGGGTGGGGCGGGGGCTGTGTTCCCAGCAGGACAACGCCATGCGCGAAGAATGGTGGGTGGCTTTGTGCTGGCAATAGCTAAGCTGGAGCTAACTACACTTCCCAGAATGCCCTTCCTTGTGACGTTAAGAAGGTGGAGATGACGTGGTTAGTCAGGTGCTATTGTGGCTTACACGTGTAGACGTGGGGCAATGGACGTAGAAAAACTGCTTGCCCGGCTCCTGTGGTCTAAGGTGAATCATCCCAATTTTAAGTCACTTTTTAAAAATAGTCAAACCTTGGTTCTCAAACATCTTGATCCTCAACTAAGTTGTTCACAGAAAAAATGTCTCGGTTGTCAAACAAAACGTTAGGTCTCAGTTCTTGACTTGACAACCCTTTCATGCTGTTACCTGTATAATCGGTCACATCTCTCTTAGGTGAAAAACAGGAGATTGGGTTTTCAAACAAATCACTTCTCAGGCAGTTTTCCAGAATGAATTAAGTTTGAGAACTGAGGTTCCACTATAAATCACTCTTAGGGTCTTTATTTCTCTGAGCAAAGTGATTAGTGGAAGGACTGGCAGGAGCCAGGCCCAGCAGAGTTCACAAGGTTCAAGCGTACACAGTCCTGGGGTCATGCAAAGCCAGTGAAGTTTTTTTTTTAATTGAGGTATAATTCACATTCCATAAGCTTCGTCTTTTTAAAATATACAATTCAGTGTTTTTAGCATATCTTGAGGTTGTGCAACCATCCTCACTATTTAATTCCAGATCATATTCATCCCTTTAAGAAGAAATGTTGTACCATTAACCATTACTCCCTATTCTCTCCTCCTCTGAGCCCCTGGAAACCACTAATTTATTTTCTGTCTCTTTGGATTTTTCTGTTCTGGACATTTCATATAAATGGAGTCATAGAATGTGTGGCCTTTTGTGTCTGGTTTTCTTTCACTTAGCATGACATTTCTGAAGTTCCTCCATGTTATCATGTATTAGTACTTCTCTTTTTTATGGCTGAGTAATATTCCATCATATGGCTATACCACATTCTGTTTACCTACATTTTCTCCTAAGAGTTTTATAGTTTTAGCTCTTACATTTAGGTGTTAGATCAATTTCGAGTTAGTTTTTGTATAGGGGTCCAGCTTCAGTCTTCTGCATGTAAATATTCGGTTGTCATAGCACCATTTGTTGAAAAGACTAAACCACGTTCCCCCAATTCAATTATCTTGGCATCGTTGCTGAAAATTAATTGATCATAAACATACGTTTATTTCTGGACTCTCAATTCTGTTCTTCAACTGGGCGTCCATCCATACGCCAATAACTAAAGGGCTGCAGACAGAGGAATGACACACCTACCTTGTGTTTTATGACTGAAGCGGGAGAGACCCCTAAGGCAGCTACTGCAGTTGTCCACGTGAGAGATGTTTACAGGGGTGGCTCTGGAGATCTAGAGGAAGGGGCCCAGTTCAGGGTTCCTTAGGAGGAAGAATGAACAGGACTTGGTGACTCTTGAATGTGGGAGTGAGAGAGCAGGAGGAGTCCGGGGTGACTCCCAGATTTTTGGCATCAGTGACTGGGTCACCTGAACAGGTGAGGGTGCCACTCACTGAATGGGAACGTTGGGAAAGGGCACTGGGTTAGTTTGAGACATGCTAAGTTGGAGGGGCTTGTGGGATACCCAGATGGCCTTGTCTAGGAGGTGGGTAGGTATGAGATTCTGGAGGTCAAGCAGCAGACGGAGCTGCAGCTATGGATGTGGGACTCATCTGAGCCTCGGTGGCTGGAGAGGTGAGCACCGTCAGCAGAGAGGCGTGACCCTACAGACCCAAACGGTGAAAGAAAGGAAGGGGGTGAGGTCGAGTGGTGCAGAAAGAAGAGGACGACTCATATCCCACTGTGTCTCTGATTCAGATCCCAGGTCCTCCCAGGGCCTGGTGACATTCCTGATATTCACCATTTGAAACATGGAATTCCCATTTTGGGGTCATTAGCCAGTTCACATGGGTTTCTGTTTTTTTGTGACCAGAACATTCTAACTAATATGGCTGACCTACCTTCTGATTCTCTGCTTCATCCTGACGTGGCATCCAGCAAGGCCAGATCTGGACATGACCTGGGCAGGGAAGATATCACCGGGTTACCTCTAAGGCCCACAAAACAAGGATTAAGGTTGGAAGTGAGTGGGCCTGTGTCTGAATAGTCCTCTCAAAACAGATGGCCTGGGGTCCTGAGTGGTAATTGGGGGAATTTGCTGCAAAGGAGCAAATGTCACTCCCTGGCTTCCCAACCCTCCTGGAGAAGAAGGGGTAAGCTCCTTGGGTGGCATTCAAGGCCCGCGACAGCCTGGTTCTTCCCATTTTTCCAGGTCCACCTCGCAGCCCTCTCCACGCCCCCTTCACCCTCAGATCCCCCAATCTCTCTCCACGCCACAGTGACCTTCTTGTTTACAGAAGGGGCACTGTAGCACAGTGGGCTCTGGAACTGCCCTACTTGGGTTCAAATCCCAGCCCCACCTTCTATGCATGAGATATCTGGGCAAAGGACTTAATCTCTGAGCCTCAGTTTCCTCCACTGTAAAATGGGGATAATAACACTGGCCTCAGAGGAAAGTTGTAATGATTCAATGAAAGTGCCCAGAAAGCCCTGAGGACAGTGCCCGGCACCTAACATGGGCTCAGTAAACGCCAGGCAGGGACAGAGGAGCCACCGGTTTCCCAATAGTTCTTCAGTTCCTGGTTCCAGCTCCACCTGCAGCCTGCACGCCACTTGGATTGCTGCAGATGGTGAAATTAGAGGTCCCATTCTCCACCCCCCTCTCCGATAGAGACCCAATTGTCTCAAAAGCACTTATTGAAAACTCTCTCGCTTCCCTGCTGCTCTGCGTTCCTCACGTGTCCGTACGTGTGAGGACCGGGCCTCTCCTGCCCCATTGGTCTTCGTACCTCTCCCTGTGCTGATGCCTTCCTGTCTTAACTGCTAAAGCTTTGCAGGAAGTCCTGACACCAGGTACCTGTTGTTCTTAAGGGTGTCTCAGGACTTTGGGGGCCTCCCTCAGCCTGAGCGTTTTCATCTGTAAAATGGGCGTGCAGTGTGAGAACAGCCCCCAAATGTGATGACTCATGTAAATCACACAGTCCAGTGCTCAGCCCGGACCTAGCACTCAAGCAACAGGCCACCGTGGTTCCCATGCACATGCTGGTTGTCATGCCGGCTTGGGTCCCTGGAGATCCGAGTCTGAGTCTTATTTATCCCTTGACCCTGGAGACTAACAGTGTGAACACAAACTTAAAGTGTGTTTTTAAAGTGTTTCTCAAAGCGCTAGGCCTGATTTTCCTTGATGCCCTTCCTCTCTCCCCAAGCCCAGAGCTCAAACTTGGTCTGCCATGGGCCTCAGGGAGAGCTGCAGTTCAGCACACCGTCAGCAGATGGCGCCAGAAGCTAAGGGACGGCTCCCCCTCCCCCTGGCCCTCCCTGCAGTCCAGCCTTGGAGCTCCCTGTCTTCCCATTTCCAGGGCCAGCTGGGTTGCAGGATGGCAGCAGGGGTGAGGGACCTGAGGCCCACCCTCTGCTGGCTCCGGGGAACACAGACCCGTTCTGGAGAAGTAGAAAGAAAGCCTGAGACC
Organism: Pteronotus mesoamericanus; assembly: GCF_021234165.1. NCBI lineage: Eukaryota > Metazoa > Chordata > Mammalia > Chiroptera > Mormoopidae > Pteronotus > Pteronotus mesoamericanus. Next base: position 7,025,236 of record NW_026555258.1, read on the forward strand.
CTGCTTGGAGCCCTGAATGGTCCTATACCCTGGATACCTCCCGACTTCCCCTCCCTGCCCTCCCAGGAAATCACTTTATTAATAGGACAGTGCGAGTCCCAGGAGAGGGCAAAGTTTTCCTCAGAAGAGCCACTTCATCTGTGAACGAGGAAGCTCCGAAACCTCTTAGAGCAGCCCATGACCTCCCTGTCCATCCCGTGTAAAATATGAAATAAGAGTTTTAATTACCCAGCTTGGAAGCCGGCCGACACGTTTAATATTTAATGTCTCCAATGCTTGTGCCCCAGGCATGCTGGCACCGACAGAATCGGGGTTTCCCTTGGGCTGGCTCTGAACGTGCTTGGAGGAAGGCCAAGCAGCCACCTTCCCCAGCACCTGGGAGGCTTCCATTGGCCGGCCTGGGTCTGGGCCTGCCCTGGGCCTCCCACTCCCTGAGGGGCTCCTGCCAAGATGGCCTGGGGGCTGTTGCCCACCCTGGGGAGGACTCTAGGACCTGGAGCCCCATCATCCAGGGCTGGACTCAGCCCGAGGTTCTGGCAGAGGATGGAAGTCCATGGAGTCAGGCCGCCCAGGAAGACAGAGACCAACAGTCAGACAGACCTGAGTTTGAATTCTCTTTTTGTGCAAGTGGCTCGGCATCTCTGAGAGTCATTCTTAATATCAGTAAAGTGGAAAATGTATTTCCATGTAATGGATGTTAACTAGTAATAGATAGTCATTTTGGGGGCTTAGCATATGCCTGGAACCCTGAGGAGATCTTCTCATGCACTTTGTCATCTACAACAGTCCTGTGAGGCAGCTAAATGGAGACTTGAACCCAGGACATTCTGACTTCAGAGCCTGTGACTCTGAAAACCCAGATGCAAAAGCACTTCAGAAATCTGGAGAAATGTGAGCTTGAAAGAGACACCGACACCCAATCCCACACCCCAGTTTGTCCTACACCACAGCGGCCCCACATACCTCAGAAACAATAGAGAAAATTGCTCACGGGGATCAGGACAGCAGCCCAAATAAACTTACCCACATCGCTGCTGTTTGCCACACGTTTCTACTTCCTAGAGAGAGGTGGTGGGCATGCAGTCTGCAGTCGATGGGCCGGTTTGACCCCTCTGTATGGATGGAATTTCTAGGGCCATCTTGGGGCTGGCCATGCCCCTGGGTATGTCTTTGGACTCACACACCCTCCCTAGCCCAGCTGGCCGTGACCGAGTCCGTGCTTTGCGCCTAGATGGTGACGAGCATTGAGGTGGGGCGTTGCCCAGCTGCTGGAGCCACTTGTTTTAAAAGGTGATGGAGTACATGGCACATAGGAGACCGCATGACTTCCTTCCGCAGCACGTCCAGGGATGGCAGCCAGGGTAGAAAAGGAGAGGGAGGGGACAAAGAGCTCCACTTTATAACCATCAGATGGGCACATCGTTGTGAAGATACGGGGAGCCCGGACCCTTGTTCTGGCAGGAGTGTGCACTGGTGGGGCCGTGGTGGAGAGCATGTACCCCACACTCCAGCAGTCCCACCTCTGGGCACACGCTCTGGAGCATCCCCCACACAGGTAGACAAAGGCACTTGCCCAAGGCTATTCCTCAAAGCGTTTACTGGTAATAGCCAAGGGATGGAAACCACCTAGATGTCGACTCATAAAGGAATAGATAAATCACGAGGACCTATGCAAATGATGAACACGGTGCAGCGATTCAATGGAATGAATTAGAACGATGTATATTAACACAGGCAGACTGTAAAAATGTAATGCCAAACAAAGACGTCTGGCAGATACTACTTAAATATGCCGCAATATATACACATGTACATTTTCATGTGGGCTACATGCACACATTCACACATTGACAACAAAAGAATGTTTGCCTGTGGGGAGAAGGGAGAAGAAAGGGAGGGGGTTCGGGAAGGGGGATGAAAGAGACAAAAACAGAGCAAACAAAAACACAAGAGGAATCAGGTGTGGGCTAGTGATGGTGAGCTGAGCTGACGATGGTGAGCAAGTGAATTCTGCGCCCCTGAGGTCCAAGGCAAAAAACACAAAGGGAAAGAAAAGGGTCCAAAGACGTCTGCTGGTTCATAAGCCCTACATGTTGTTGGTTGGTTGGGGAATTTTCAAACCAGGCAAACAAGTATGTCATCCAACCTTGGGACTGGTCACGGGGCCATTGCTAGGTACCAGGCACCAGGCACATTCTAGGTGTGTTATATGATTATCTCACTCTATCTTCATAGCCACCGGGGGAGGGATTGCCGCGCTCACCTGACATCAGGGCTCAGAGAAGGGAGGTGAGGTGAGGTGCCCAACAGTATCAGCTTGCAGGGGTAGACCCTCCTCACGCGCACCCCACCTCTGCCATCCTGCCCGCCCCCCACCCCGCCCCTCCCGCCCCCCGCCCCAGCCAGAGGGACTAATCCCGGCACCCCTTATGGTTCAGGAGGTACATTTCTCCACAATGGCCTGAAGGTGGCGCTGTTGCAGTTGGTCCAGGACAGGTGAGTGGCTTGAGCCTGTGAGGTGGCCGATGCCGGAGGATGGGAGTGAGAGGACGTTCAGATGATGGTGGAGAGTCCTGCTGGGTTTGGGTAAGGCCCTGCTCTCTGGCTCGGGGGGCAACACAGAGGGAGGAAGAAGGCAGGGACATCGATCGCCTTTGGAGAGAACATCATTCTGGACTGGAAGCCTACCTTCCATGCTCCACCCTCAACTGACTGGAGGGACGAGACTGCACCCCCTCCAGGAGACTGTCTTGTAAAGACTCTGGCTCTGTGGAGAGGGCTCAGGGTCGGGATTCCAGGAATGAGCAGATAGATCTTGGTCAGCTTAGAAGGAATGCTTTTCCAGCTGTTCACCTTCGCCAAAGAGAGCTGGCCCCACCAGAGAACAGCCGCTCAGCCCAGACACGTTTGCCCTGCAGGTATGCAAAGGGCGTGGAGGCCAGGGGTCCTGCAGCCTCCTGCAGCACAGACCGAGACAAGGACGTGGGTGCGGTAGCTTATTTGGGATGTGACCCCAGGAAGCAGGAGGGACAGGGCAGGGCGGTGAGGGAAGGCAATGTCAGGAGGTGTTACCGAGACTGCAGCTGTGTGCAGCAGGGGCTGAACGGACTCCTCCAGGGCCTCTGGGAAGTGTGCAGGGCGCTGCCCCTCAAGTTATCTCCCCAGAGATGGGGGGCAGAGCACTGACCCATTGGCTCTTGTCTCCACTGCAGGGGGACTGACTCCCTGCATTTCCAGGCTGAGTGTGGGCTGAGCACACAGCCGTGGCCTTGGAGAAGGGAAACGAAGCGTGGAGGGCTCTCAGGCGGGTCGCTGTCAGCACGGGGAGTCTTGGCTTGTGTGGAACTGTCCATCGCAGCTGCGGCTGAAATCAGAGGTGAGTGGAGGATGGGGCGCAGGGCCCTAGGGTGGCCTGAAACGTGCTCTCGGTGCTGAATGTGCCACTCCATTTCCGGATGAGACACTGCTATTGCAGCCCGTCCCTTCTGGAACCCAAGTCCTTTCCGAGCTTCAGACCTGCAAGCACATTACCCTTTGATATCTGACCTTCTGGATGCGTCAGATGTCCCTCAAACTCAAAGAAGCCATAACGGAACTCCTCACCTTTATGCCAAACCGGTTGCTCCTCCGAATTGCCCACCCCAGGATCCACTCAGGAGCCCATGTGGACAAGCTAAGACTCATCCTTGACTTCGCTGTTGTTGTCACTCTCCGTGTCTCATCAATCACAAAATCTTGTGGATTCCATCCAGCCTCCTCCTCCCTCCCTCTCTCCCTCTCCTATCAAAATAGCACAGGTTAAGAACAAGACTGAAGACTGCATGTATTAATGTGCACGCACTCTCATATTTTGGTGACAAGAAGGCATGTTGATACCCTTTTGGAAGGCATGTGACAGAATACATCACTAGATATAAATGTTCTTATCCTTTAATCTAGTAATTTTTCTTCTAAGAATTTATCCTGAGAAAACAATCCTAAACATGGAAAAATCTTTGCGCACAGATATTCTGCACAAAGATATTAATGACAGCACTGTTTATAGCAGCAACAAAAGAACAGAACAAAACCCAACAACGATGACAAAAAACTTAATACAACCTAGACGTTAACGCAGGAGGAATGGTTAATTTCACTGTTGCGTCTCTTCTTCGGGCCGTTCTCCACGTGTCCGCCCTGCACTGTCTTTTTGTCTCATGCGATGTGCTCTCAGAAGAGGTCCTTCACCCCCATGGCCTGGGTCGCCATCTACATTGACCATTCCCACGTCTTTACTTTTAGCTCAGATGGCTTTCTTGAACGTCTCTGTGTATCCAATAGCCAACTAGACCTGCCACTTGAACCTGAGGAGTCCATAACTGAACTCCAGGCCACCGTCTTCCCCCTCCAACCAGGTGTCCAAACTCAGTGAATGGCACCACCATGTCCCCAGATGTCCAGGTTAGAAATATGGATGTCCACCTTCTTCCCCTTTTCTACAATTAACTCATCACCAAGTGTGTTGAGTCTATTTTAAATTGTTCTCAAGAACATCCATTTGTCTCTATTCCCACTGCCACTAGCCAAGTCCAAACGACTGTCATTTCTTGCCATGATGACAAAGCTTCTTATTGGCTGCCCCCTTACCCTCTGTTTCAAAAGCACAAATCTAATTTTGTCGTAAGGACTTGGATGCTGAGCCTCACTTCTGAAGCCACTAGCATGGTCTTAGCAGTTACAGGTGCGGTTTTCAAGAGAAGAAGGAGGAAGTTTCCACATTTGGGTGGAAAGCCACTCCTAGCCTGGCCTCAAACCCAGCAGTGCCTCCCAATGAGATGAGCCGACTCCCTCAGGAGGCACCACCACGTGGCAATGTCTGTAAGCATTCGCTCATTAATTCACACACATTTGTTGAGCGTCTACCATGTACGAGGCCATGCGTGCTCAGTGCGGGTGATACCACCTTCCAGGGATGAAAATTCATTCTTGAAGGGTGAAAAAACATTTTGCTTTTACAATGTTTTGTGACACTCCAAAGCTCAACCCTACTCAACAACACCTTAGTCCATAGTGTTTAATTTCTCTCATCATGGAGAACTTAAATTAAATTAAAATTTTGTCCTTAGTGGAGCAGTAATGGAAAAAAAAAAAAAAGGTTGAGAAACGCTATGGTAGGCTACGGTGATACAGTAGTTACCGAGTCAGACATGGCTTCTCATCATGTAGAGCTTTACATTCTGGCCAGGAAGACACGCGTTAGATTATTATACAACAATGAAGTGAAAGAAACCAGACTCAAAAGGCTGCATTCTGCATTCTGTGGATTCCATTTACATGGCATTCTGTGAAAGGCAAACCTGTAGTTGCAGAAGTCCGACCGGCGGTTCCAGGCGCGTGGGCCGGGGAGGCGACTGACACTAAGGGGTATGATTTTACTCCATACGGATTATATCCCAATCAAGTTGCCTTAAAATCATTACATAATAAACAATGCGTTTAGCATTGTGGTAAGTGCCGCACAGAACTGGCAACAAAGAAAGCAGGCAGCAGGCAGCTGATCTGGTCCCAGCGCGGGCAGGGCTTCCCTGGTGAGTTAGTGTGGGCTGAGCTCTGAGGAGCCAGTGAACAGTAACGGGAAGAAGCGGAGTGGTAAGGGCTGCTCCTGCTGCACAGCTGCAGGGGGCGTCGCTACCACAGACGTCGTCGCATTCCTGTTTTGTGCAGTACACTGGCCCTGGCAGAGCAGCCAGGGAAGAGGGAGTGGCACGTGCACAGGGCTGGGGCGGGACGGCAGGTGTTGCGGGCTCAGGGACCATTCTGTGCCCTTGCTCTTCTAAACCACAGAATCAGTTTCTAAAGATAAAAAAAAAAATCCTGTGGAGATTTTATTGAAATTGCATGAAATTTATAGATTACTTAAGAGAAAACGGACAATTTTGCAATACAGCCCAAGAACAGGGTCCATTTCTGCATTGATTTAAGTCTTCTTTTAAAATTCCTTCAGCATCCATCTTTGCACAAGTTCCACTGAGTGTATTTTCCCCACAACGCTTTCTAACTTGTTCCTGCTGGCGTAGAGTGCAGACATTGGTCTTGGTATATTTATCACCTTGTGCCACTCTCTTTATTCAATGCTCTGATTAGTTCTTGTGCTTTTTCAGTTTGTCCACTTGGCTTCTCCAGGTGGACAAACATATTATCTACAAAATAATCATTTTGTCTCTGCTTTGCTGTTATATATACCCCTCCTTTCTTTTTGCTGTATTAGTTTCTTGGCCAGCACCTTCGGAGCAGGGACACGTCACAGCTGTGACAGCAGGCTCCCCTGAAATGCCGCTACCTTGAATAGGAGGACACTAAAGTGACATCTCCAAACTAACTAACATCTAAAGAACACTGGCCTGCAGGATGGTAATAGTTTTATTGAGGGAAAAAATATATTCTAGGTTCAAATAACTTTAGAATATGCTAGGTTAGACAAAGACAAAATCGTTTCTTTAATTCAGCAACAATCAGAAAATTCGATGCTGATATCCCTTGTGGATGCCCAAGACTAACTAACATACCTTCAGCTGATGTGACCACCTACCTTTCGTTTTCCTGCCTTACTGTTTAACATCTCCAGGAACCGTGTTTTAACAGGGTTGTATGGAGGATGCTGCTCTAATGGGTCACCAGTAAGTATGATGTTTGCTCTAATCTCCAGAAAAAGAATGTTGGGTGAGTGAACACATAGTTTTTATCATGGTAAGAATTATTTTCTTCCATTTCTGGTTTACTAAGAGTTTTCTTAAAAAATGGAAATGGAAGCTGAATTTGAGTAAATGATTTGTGGATATTTATAAAGATGGCCATATTATTTTCTGTTTTTAAATTTGCACAGTGAAACTCCACCACAGTGCAATAAGTGTGGTTAAAGATATTCCATAGGGGTAAACTGCAGGATTGCAGGATAGTGGAATAAACGGTGAAACCGAGCAGCCAACAGACCAGGTGTTCCCAGGGTCTGGCTGTAGCATCCAATATGCCCCGGCATTGGCTGTAGTTTGCTGCCCCCTCGTGGTTGTTTTCTGTTATGACTTAGATGGTCGTGGGGCCCCTCTGAGCTCTGTGGCTGGCTAAGACTGCTAGGATAGGAGCAGCAATTCTAGGAATACCTAGGTTATTTGATACTAATTATCTCAAACCAATCTAGAGAGATTAGGCTGGAAGAATGCTGGGAACACGGGGACCTGCCCTCTGCTTCCTGCTCCTTGAGGTTCCTTCCCTGCTCTGCCTTCCTCTCCACTCTTGCTATTCAGAAATTAAGACATTTAATTGGGCCCATTCAAAAATTTGAGCTGAGTGAGGAGCTCAAGCCAACTGCATTATCAAGGGGTTTTAAAATTTTGTTAAAAATGAATATTTTAATATCTAGGCATTGTTGAGTGCTTACTATGTACCACATACTTGGCTAAGTTCTTCAAATGAATTATTTTAATTTAATTCTTGCATTCCTATGAAGTGGGTATTATTGTTTACCTTTTACAAACTAGAAAACAACCACAGAAGATCATATTACTTGTCTGGGTCACTCAGCCAGTTTCTGGTAAATGGTGAAGCAAGATTCAAAACCTGGCAGTTTGCCTACAAAACCCACACTCTTGAGTTAAACTAACCTTGCTTTCCAAGAATAAATCTGGTAATGATGTATAACTCTTTTTACTTGATTTTTTATTTGCTGCTATATTATTTAGATTTTTTTATTTGCTGATATATTTTTATTTGCTGATATATCCAGGTGAGATTTTTAAACAAAGTTTTCATTTTTGTGCTTTATTTGTTGTTGGTATCAGCTTTATACAGACTAATAAAATGAACTGGAAATTTTCCATGTATTTTAGTGCCCTTCAGTGCTTTGAAATTTTTGGAAAGAATTTAGGCAGTAGCTATTCTTAAAATGTTTACTAATTCATTTGTAGAACCATCTGGTCCTAGGGTCTTTGACAATTGTCTTAAATTTATTTGCTACATTATTAGTCTTTTCTGGTTTCTTCCTATTGAGTTCATTTAAGTCATGTATATTTTCCTGAAATGAGTATCATATTTACTTAGAAAAGTTGCTTTATTAGCCTAAAGTGATAACACCATATTCACTTATAATTTTAAAAATCTTTATATTTCTATCTTTTAAAAATTCTCTCAGTCATGGTATATTTATGCACTCTGTTTCTTTTGTTTTCTTCATAAGACTTGCCAGAAATTGGATGGTAACATTAGCAGTAGAGAAATACAAAAGCAAATATTTACAGTGTTTACTCTGTGCTGAGTACTATTCCAAGCTATACTGACTCATTTAATTTTCACAACAACCTTGTGAGTTAGGGACTATGCTATCTCATTTTGCAGATGGAGAAACTGAACCACAAAATTAGTCAGTGACTCGCCTAAGGACACACAGCCAACTCATGGTGAAACTGAAATTTAAACTTAGGCAATTGCTGCTTTTATATTTACTAATTCTTTCCACTTATTTTTTAAAAATATTTTATTTATTTATTTTTAGAGAGAGGAAAGGAGGGAGAAAGAGAAGGAGAGAAACACCAGTGCGTGGCTACATCTTGCTCAGTCCCCACTGGGGACCTGGCCCACAACCCAGGCCTGTGCCCTGACTGAGAATCAAACCAGCAGCCCCTTGGTTTGCAGGCCAGCACTCAGTCCACTGAGCCACACCAGCCAGGGCTTATTTTTATTTTTCTTCTTCTGACTCTTTAAGTTGAATGTTTGATTCATTGATTTGTAATCTTTCTTGTTAATAAAAGCAATTGAGGTAGTAAATGAGTATGGCTTTGGCTCACACATGGGCTCTAATAGTATTTATCTTCTCCTTTTTTTTATTGCTGTGCAATTGTCCCCATTTCCCCCCATTACTCTCCCCTGCCCTGCCCACCCCCACCACCCACATTCAATTCCCTCGTTGTCTTTGTCCATGGGTCCTTTATACAAGGTCCTTGACGACACTTCTCCTTCTTTGCCCCATTAGCCCCCTCACCCCTCCCCTCTGGTCACCGTCAGTTTGTTCTTTATTTCCATGTCTCCAGTTATATTTTGCTAGCTTGTTTGTTTTCTTGATTATGTCACACTTATAGGTGAGATACTATGGTATTTGTCTTTTACTGCCTGGTTTATTTCATTTAGCATAGTGCACTCCAGTTCCATCCATGCTGTTGCAAAGGATAGGAGTTCCTTCTTCCTTTCTGCTGTGTAGTATTCCACTGGGGAAATGTAGCACAGTTTTTTGATTCACTCATTTACTGATGGGCACTTAGGCTGTATCCAGCACTTGGCTATCGTTAATTGCGCTGCTATGAACATTGGGGTGCATAGGTTCTTTTGGTGTTTCAGGATTTCCTAGGGTATAATCCCAGCAGTGGAATTGCTGGGTCAAAAGGCAGTTCCATTTTTAGTTTTTTAAGAAAATTCCATACTGTTTTCCACAGTGGCTGCACCTGTCTGCATTCCCACCAGTGCATTAGGGTTCCCTTTCCTCCACAGCCTCTCCAGCACTTGCTGTTTGTTGATTTGTTTGTGATGACCGCTCTGACCAGTGTGAAGCTGTACCTCACTGTAGTTTTAATTTACATCTCTCTGATGGCTTGTGATGCTGAGCATCCTTTCATATAAAGAACCAGCTTTTGATTTCATTAATTATCATTTTTCGGTTCTCAGAAAAGGTCAAAAGAGAAAAGAGACACCCCACACTCTGACTGACAGAGGCCTCTTTTTCCAGTTCTCTGTTCAGGAAAATCTGTTTCCCTTGGAGTGTTTCTTGTCCGCACTGCTGCACAGCTTTGTATTGGGCCCACCCTCTGGTGACAAAAGAAGCACAACACCTTGAAAACATACCCCATAAGAGTTCCTTCAAGCTTTTGCCCTCCTTGCCAAGCCACTTGCTACTTTTAGTCCTTAGTTGCCTTTTGTATTTTGTTGCAATCCGCAAGAGAGACTGTTGTAGTAACTAACTTTATCTTGGCCAGCAGCCGAAGTCCAGTATAGCTTTTGCAAACTGGGTTGCTATGTGACGTAGTCACGTGTTTAAACTATTAATTGATACTTCTAAGTTGTTCTTTAAAATGACCGTATCAATTTATATTCCACCAGCACTACACAAAAATCCTTCCTTATCCTCTTATCAACAACTGCTATTTTAAAATTTTCCCAATCTACTGTGTAAAACAAAAAAACACTTTGTTGATTTGATTTCAAATTCCATGTTTGCTAGTAGTGAGGCTTGAACATCTTTTTATATATTTTGGGCCATTTATATGTCCTCATTTGTAAACTGCCCCTTCCTACCCTTTCCCATTTTTCTATTTGGTCATTTGTCTTTTTATTATTGATTTGTAGAAATTGTAGTTTCTACTGTTTGGAAATTTATTGAGGTTAGGTTTGAGACTCATTACTTAATCAATTTGTCTTTATGCTCTGTGAGCATTTGGGAAAAAGGATATTCCCTGTTCAAATGGTGTCTAGATGTATTAAAACAATCTTGTTAATTTTATTTAGACAGTCTGTATTATTTTTAAAATATTTGATCTGTTAAATTCTGAGACAGATGCTTTAAAATTCCCTAATCTGGTTGTGATTTTGTGGAAGTCTCCTCATATTTTTGTTTTTGCTCTCTACTATATTCTTTTCAGCGTATTTATCCACCTGTCTGATTCAGGTTTGTAATTAATCAATTCCTCAGTGACTAAGAGCAGGAACCCTGGCCTTAGGTTGCCTGAGTTCAAGTCTTGGTGTTTCCCCTCACAAAACAAGTAGGTGTGGATGATTTACTTAATCTAAGCCTCAGGTTCCCTATCTGTGTAATAGGGTAAAGAATAGCATTTACCTCCCAGAATTGTTGTGAGATGAAATAGAATTATTTATGTGAGTATTCAATAAATATTACAATATTTTCTTGATGTATATACATTTCATCAGTTAAAAAATATCCTGCGGTTTCACTTAATGCTTTTTCCCTTGAACTATGCCCTTAAAAATAACATTATCACACTCTCTTTATTACGTTTGAATTTTCCTGAGATACATTTATCTACTTTAAATCTTTCATAATTAATGGAACTTTAGACAGATCTCTTGTAAAGCACAGTGGAGCTATACAGTCTCCAAAGCGATGGCCAAAAATTCTTTACTGCCCTGTAAGCACAGGTCGTTCTGCCCACCAGGAGGAGGAGTCTATTTCCTCGCTCATCGAATCAGGATGGCCTCGGATCTTGCTTTGACCAATAAGCGGAGGAAGTGACGTTGTGCCAGGGTCCACCTAACCTTTATATAAGGGACCAGGTAACTCCCATTTGTGTTTGAGGAAGCTGGCCGCCAAGCTTGTAAGATGTTCAGGGTGTGATATGAAATGATAGCATTGCTCTTGGAGACAGAGCGGCCGCGGGGGGGCGGGCGGTGCGGGGTGGGGGAGCGCAAGGTGGGCACCACGCATGCGCATGAGCGACGTCTTCTTGGACTGGGCGGCCCGGCCCAGCCCCCTGTAGAATGCAGCAGAGTGACCCCGCCCAGCTCTTCCTGAGAAATAACAATTCGGCGATGTTCTCAGCCGCTAAGTTTTGGGGTGGTTTATCATTCAGCAGGCAGTAACTGGACCAAGAATAGGACTAGGTTTCTCTTTTTCACTCAACCCGAGAATCTTTGTCCTTCAATAGCATTTAATCATTAAAGCTTTGCAGGTGTCAATTAATTGGTCTTGCTTTTGACATCTTGTGTTATGTATTTTGCTGGATATAATGCATACCTTTTTGCCCAAGTTTTTTAGGGAAAAATAAGGATGCACATCATACTTGGGTATAATGATTATATACTGTGAGGCTATAATAATCCCGCGTATAATGCGCACGAAAACATGGCTGCTCATTATACCCAGCAAAATACAGTACTTTCTGTTTCTTTCACTTTAGTAGTTTTCTCTTTCTTTAACTGACTTATACTGGCTTGATCTTCTTTTTCCTTTTGTTTTGGGCAATGCCGTATGCTTTTCTACCAGTAGAATTATGAATTCAGGTCATAAAGCAGAACTTATAAAGTGAACCACATAAAAAAATTAACAAACATTTAAAATTATATTGCTAATAACAATGTCAAAATTTTAAAGCATCTGTAATCTCCAAAGAAGATTTGGCTTTTAGAATGTTTTAGTGTCCCTTTCGTTACCATCCACATTTTAGAAACATTATTAAATGATGCATTACTATTAATTTTTACTGTACATGCCTTACATTTCAAGAATCCTTTTTGAAAGATTGTGTAAAAATTTGCATTGTCAACCATTAGTTAGAATTATCTATAAGCTTAACAGTTCTAAAAGAAAACCAATAAAATGCACGTGAGCCATCAAAAGGGAAAAGGCTTAACAGGTTTAACTTCCTACTCATGTTTCTTGCAGACCACATTTTATAAAGCCTTTATCTTGACTGTATACTTCTTCAGATCACTTTTTCAGGAAGGATATATTGGTGGTACAGGTCTGAAGTTTTCTTTTGTCATCTCACACGAATATTATGTAGCTGGATAGGGAACTTCCCCTCAGAACTCTTGTTTTTACTTCACATTCAATGTGGCAAATGAGATGTCCACTGACAAGTTGTTATTCTTTCCCTTGTCAGCAACTTATTGATCTAGAAATTTTTAGCTCTTTTTCCCGGTAGTTCCAGATCTCATGTTGCCATTCCAACAGCGGTATTACAGGAGGACAGTGCTGAAAGGATGGCTTTGGCCACACTCTCAGCAATAGACATCACACTCCAGTAGGAATTAGGGGACCAGATACCCTGCGGGACCTGTGTGGAGTTTTTAGCGAGAAACTCATTTGACGGCTTTCTAACCTCTCACCACACTGAACATAAGAAAGGGGCAGGAGAGCGGCTACTACAAGAGAATTTTGGGATGGCTTGGAGAGAGCTGTCCGTGTGATGGTGATGTGGGAGAGGCTGGGCTACCTGTCTGTTCCCTGAAGCTAGTAAGAGAGGTTTCAGTAGAACTACCTGGAGAGCTTACTCTGCAGCTCCTGAAGTCACGGCCCAGAGTGGAGTTGTCTCTGAATCCCGGCTGGACATCTAAAGGGCCCACGGGGGCTGACTGGCTGCTGGAACCCAAGGGCTAAGGAGAGCTGATTGGCTGCTGGACGCTGTCTGTGGGAGGGGTTTTCACTCTCACGCTGCATCATGGCTGAGGATACGTTGATGCTTCTTGTGGACGGGATGCGGGTTTGTCTTCACCGCCAGCAGCAGGGCTGTGTGGAGGCCTGGACACCACAGCAGAGCAGAGCTGAAGGTAGGCCAGTCCCTCAGAGCTAAGGAAGGAGTGAGCTGGCAGCCAGAATAGAGGTGCATCTGTCTGGATCCAGAGAACCAACGGGAGAAATCCTGGGATTAAAAGTCTTTGAAGAACCCATGTAAAGACCCGAGAGAGAAACTCAGCCTTGAACTCCCGCCAGGCCTGGAGAGCGTGACAGCAGCTCCTGACAGGACAGTCAGGTAATAGCTTTCTTGCTCTCCTTACCTGGCCTTCCTCACCTCCACCCTGGGCCTGGAGGACCCAAGGTCAGATTACCGAGGAGAGCAGAGAGGGAGAAAATGGAGAGCACATTGGCCAGGCCTTATTCTGCACCTATTCCGAGCTGTGGATGGAGGGAAGACATGACTTACCCACCCTCCTGCGGGGAAAGAGGGAGTCTGGCTGCATTCTGCCTCCAGCGGGGGACCCTCCCTCAGTTCTCTGTGTACATCTGGACTTAATGCTGCTCATCACCTCTGTACCACCCCGGGTTTTAGTAAAACTCTGAGTGCTGCACTTTGGTCTTAGCTGTGCTTTGGCAGAATTTAGCGGGTGCCTGTGTCCACATTTGGGGAGGGCCACAGTACACTGGAGAAGAGGTGACAGGCTGCAAGGGTCGATGGGCAGAAACCCCTGAAGCCACAGGCCAGTTTGTGAGGAGATGGGTCTGTAAAGCACATACGTGTCCCTCAGAAATTCCTGCCATGCCAGGGCAAGGAAAATCAGTGAGCCACTGTGCCATGAGGAAGTGGGGGCAGGGCTTGCCTGGCTGTTCCATGGATGTTAAAGGAAGGGTGGCCCAGGAAGCTAGAGAATTTGGGGAAAGGTGAGTTTCACTGCTAAATAGACACCCAAGAGAAATGAAAAATATGGTCACACAAAAACTTGTGCGTGTGTGTTCATAGCAGCATTATCAGTAATATCCCAAAAGTGGATACAACCACATGTCTATGATAAGTAGATAAACAAAACGTGGTGTATGCATGCATGGGCTGTTCTTCAGCAGTAAAAAGGATGAAGTGCTGATACATGCTATTGAGTTGGCCAAAAAGTTAGTTCGGTTTTTCCTGTAAGATGCTTCTAGGAGCACTTAGTTGTCTTTAAGTTCATTCAGAACAATTGTGTTAGATTGTATTGTGACAGCTGTCATATCAGTGTGCATTAAAAAACCTTACCGAAATGGGTGCATTTTTGTGTAGCCATTTTAATATTGAAGATGGAAGAAAATAAGTAACATTTTCAGCATATTGTGCTTTATTATTTCGAGAAAGGTAAACATGCAACTGAAACACAAAAAAAGATTTGTGCAGTGTGTGGGGAAGGTGCTGTGACTGATCAGATGTGTCAAAAGTGGTTTGTGAAGTTTCGTGCTTTAGATTTCTCTCTGGACAATTCTCCATGGTTGGGTAGACCAGTTGAAGTTGATATCGACCAAATTGAAACATTAATTGAGAACAATCAATGTCATATACCACACAGAGATAGCCAACATATGCAAAATATCCAAGTCAATAAAGTTTTTGGTGAAAATGAAAATGTGTCTTTTATTTTACAAAAGAAACGAAACAGATTTTTTGGCCAACCCAGTACAACATGGATGAACCTTGAAAACAGGCTAAGTGAAAGAAACTGGTTACAAAAAAACACATACTGTTCTATTTATAGGAAATGTCCAGAACAGCAAATATGTAGAGACATAAAGAAGATTAGTGGTTCCAGTGTCTGTTGGTTCGGGGTTCAGGGGGCTGTGGAAGCTCCCAGGTATGGGGTTTCTTTTAGGAGTGGTGAAAATGTCCTAAAATTTGTAGTAATGATTGAACAACTCTGCAACTATAATAAAACCACAGATCTGTACCCTTTAAATGGGTAAATTTTAGGGTATGTAAATGTATCTTTATGAAGTTGTAGAAAAAATTACATATGGTAAAGTGCAAGAAGACGACAATGACAAGAAAGAGCAGGACTAAGGCGTGAGGCAGCCTTTGGATGAGGTAGGTGTGACAAATGGGCAAACATCCAGGTAGCATCGCCCTGCTTTCGGCTGGCGTTAGGGATGGGGCCTTCCAGTTGTCTTACTGGGTCCTGGCTGCATATCTAGGAACAAGGCATATGCCTCAGAGAGAGCCCTCGACAAGGCCCTGGCGGCAGGTGATCCTGCAGACTTCCTGTGCTCCAGTGCTTCCGCCTGCATACAGGAGTGAGGCACTCTTGAACTGGGCACTTTGAAAAGTGAAGAACAAGTTGAAGAAAGCAACGACAAGTCACACTGAGGCATAAACATACTGTGGTGTCATCCTCACTGAGATCTTTTCACACTCTATCTAAATAGGGGAGGGCCCCAGGAGCCATACTCACTAAGGAACTCCCTGACAACGGTTACCTGGCCCACGCAGTGGCCAAGAACTTCTCGATGGACCTGGGAGGGTGGGGAGCCACCAAGCTGCGAGACAAGATGGCCTTGGGCAGTCTCATTGAGCAGGCAGTCTGGCTCTGGTTAAGCATTCTACTTAATCATGAAGCTCTGGAGGCGGCCTGATGGTCAAGACCCCGCAGCATCAACACCTCCGTTTTCCCCTGAGCAGGCTGGAAGCGGACTCCTATTATTTACAAATGAGCCTTAACCGAGACCATTGAAGTGGGTGAACTGCATGCAGCTTCGCATCTCGTGCCCCCTCCTCAGCGGGACTGGCGGTGGCTGCCAGCCGCCTCAAGCAGGAGGTCAGGGACACAGAGCAGCAGGGCAAGTTGGGCCAGGATGCTGGAGTGGCGTCTCAATCATGGCCGGATGTCTTCTTTGAGTCATTGTCACCGGGGGTTGCTCCCTCGTCCGGCTTAGCCTGCCTGCAGTTTTCAACCCCTCTGCACTTTTCAGAAACCTAGTTTCAAAGGCACAAGGTTCCGTGGCCAAAATGTGGCAGCTGCTACTTTGCGGCTGTTACTCCTTGTCTTTCCCAGTAAAAATCGTATCAATTACAGAAGACGCAAGCAATAAAATTAAATAGTAACAGAGTGTAAAAAAAATAAAAAAGCAAGACCCCGATTTCATTCCAAAGTAACACCGTTTATGGTGTAGTATGTTCTTTAAGAATTTTTCCTACACGCACAATGCTCACTGGTTTTCTTTTCTAAATTTGGGATCATACTATTTTTCTAGTTGGACAAATTCTTTATTAACTTAGTAAGAGATGGTGAACATGTTTCCAAGTGAACATTCATATCTACCTCACCCTTTCAGAGGCTGTGTAGTGTTCTGTCTGTGTTTAAAATAGCCCCATCCAATAGGAATATAATGTGAGCCACACATGTAATTTTAAATTGTCTAGCGGCCATGCTGAAAAAGAGAAAATAAAACAAGTGGAATTCATTTGAATAATATATTTTACTTAACCTAATAGGTCCAAAATGTCACCATTTCAACTTGTAAACAATGCATAATTATTGAGCTATTTTACATTATGTTTAAATATTAAACGTCTGAAACCTGGCATGTGTTTTACACGAACAGCACATCTTCATTTGGACTGGTCCCATTTCAAGTGCTGAGTAGCCATGTGTGGCCAGCGGCCCCCCTACTGCATGGCACAGACTCCACCCATCATTTATTCCACGGTGCACCTGCTGATGGAAATCGAGACCCCTTCCAATCTTTGCTCTTACAAGCAGGGCTACAATGAACATTCTGATGCTTATCACATTACACATGCATGTGATTACTTCTGTAGGATAGATTTATAGACACGAGGTTTCTAGGTCAGAGAGTTTATGTACTTCATAGTATAATAGATATAACTAAATGACTCTCAGTAGGCTAAACCAGTTTATACTTCCACCAGAAGTACATAAGAATGATTATTTTCCCACACTCCTGCCAAATTGGATGGCATCCCTTTAAAAGCTGTTCAGTCTCGCCGCCTTTTTGCATCTGTACCCCGGTGCACGGCGTCGCCTCACAGAAGGGGCACTCATTTCAAAGCCGCATTTATCTCCCGTCGGCTCTCTCACCGAGATGGAGGATGTATCTGGCTGTGTCAGTAACAGAAAACTCAGCAAACAGTGGCTCAAACAAAGGGGAGTTTATTTTCTCATGCAAAACGAAGTTGAGGAAGGTGGCTGCTTGTGGGGGTTGACCCAATGCTCAATGATGGCTTTAGAGCCCTCCTTCCTTTCCTCAGTCCCTCCCTCCCTCCCTCCAAAGGGAGAGAGAAAGGGTAGAAGAGAAACATTGATGGGTTGCCTCTCCTACGTGCCTGATCGGGGACCAAAGCCACAACCTAGACATGTACCCTGACTAGGAGTAGAGCTGATGATCTCTCTCTTTTCGACCTTTCACTTTCGGGGACAACGCCCAACCAACAGAGCCATGCCAGCCACGGTGCCTTCTGTCTTTCTAGTTCAATATTAGCAGCTGGGCTTTTCTCTCCGCATGGTTGTCATCTTTTTTAAAAATTGGACGTATTGGGGTGACATTGGTTAATAAAATGGTGTAGGTTTCAGATGTAAAATTTTATAATACATCATCTGTATATTGCATTGTGTTTTCACCACGCGAAGTCTGGTCTCCTTCCGTCACCGTTTGTCCCCTCTTTCTACCTGCCCCAGCGCCCTTTCCCGCTGGTAATCACCATGCTGTTGTCTGTTCAGTGAGTTTTTTATTCTTGCTTAACCCCTTCGCCTATTTCACCCAGCCCCCAACACCCTTTCCTCTGGTAGCTGTCAGTCTGTTCTCTATCTATGAGTCTCTTTCTATTTTGTTTGTTTGTTTATTTTGTTTATTAGCTTTTACATAGAAGGGAAATCATGGCATTTGTCTTTTTCTGGCTAATTTCACTCAGCATAATACCCTCTAGGTCCCACCATGCAGTAACAAAATGTAAGATTTCTTTCTTTTTTATGGCTGTGTAGTATTCTATTGTGCCGTCTACTCATCTACTTATGGGTATTTGGGCTGCTTCCAAACCTTGGGGATTGTGAATAGCACTGCAGTGGGCATAGGGGTGCATATATTCTTTCAAATCAGTGGTTTGGGTTTCATCAGTTACATACCCAGAAGTGGGATTGCTGGGTCATAGGGCAGTTCCCATTATAATTTTTTGAGGAACCTCCACACAATGGCTGGACCAGTCTGCACTCCCACAAAGAGTACACAAGGATTCCTTTTTCTCCACATCCTCGCCAGCACTTGTTATTTGTTGACTTATTGATGACGGCCATTCTGACAGGTGTGAGGTGGTATCTCATTGTGGTTTTAATTTGCATTTCTCTGATGATTAGTGACATTGGGCATCTTTTAATGTGTCTCTTCGCCATCTGTGTGTCCTCTTTGGAGAAGTGTCTATTCAGGGCATTTGTCCATTTTTAAATTAGGTTGTTTGTGTTTTTTGGGGGGTGTTGAGTTGTTTGACTTCTTTATAAATTTTGGATACTAACCGCTTTTCAGATATATCATTGGCGAATATGTTCTTCAATTCAGTGGTTTGTCTTTCATTTTGTTGACCCTTTCAAAAGCTTTTTAGTTTGAGGTGGTCCCATTTGTTTATTTATTTCTTTTGCTTCCCTTGCTCAAGGAGATAGATCAAAAAAAATATTGCTACATGAAATGTTGGAGACTTTACTGCCTGTTTTTTTCCTAGGATTTTTATGGTTTTGGGTCTTACATTTAAGTCTTTAATCCATTTTGAGTTTATTCTTGGGTATGGTGTAAGAAGATGGTCTAGCTTCATTTTCTTTTGTGCATACCTGTCCAATTTTCCTAACACAATGTATTGAATAGATGATCTTAACCCCATGGCATGTTTTTACCTCCTTTGTCAAATATTAATTGACCATAAAGGAGTGAGTTTACATCTGGACTCTCTATTCTGTTCCATTGACCTATATATCTGTTTTTTATGCCAGTACCATGCTGTTTGGATTACTGTCACCTTATAGTATATGGCTTTCATCTTATGGCTCCATGGTGGCTGCCACCACTCCAGACAGCACGTCTGTGTCTAAGGAAGGATGGAGGGGGAGTTGGGTGATACTAGCTCCTTCTTACCTAGAGCCACCCAGAATACTACATTTCATCGGCCAAAACTACATCATATGACTCTCCTGGTTGCAATGGCTACTGGGAAAAAGAGTAACAGCCTTTTGGTTTGTAGTGAAAGGTGGCAAGGGAAAATGAGATTTGCAACGCTTGATTAGTTAACTATATCATCCACCTCCAGGGGCAGGTCGAAGGCTTTGATGTAAAGAATCCCATTCTTGAGTCCAGAGTCACCTCTCTCTGGTCCTGGTCACAGTAGTCCCTGGCTACACTCACAGTCTCGCCTCCCCATGCCTGCCTCCCCGTTGCCGTCTGCTTCGATCAATCCACAGCCCTCAGGGATCCTCGTGGGCCTTGCCTGTGGCAGGGAGGGAGAGCTTCTAGAGACAGTGTTTGTGATGGGCTCTTCTGTCAGGGCCCCCAGCGCTCCCGCCTTTGGTGCTCACCCCGTTGTGTAACGGCAGACCCTCGAGTGTGACTTGACTCCAACGAGCGGAGTACAGCCGAAGCGACGGGGTGTCTGCTGGGATGGGGGTTACAAAAGCTGGACTTCTGTCTGGCTGGTATTCTCTCTCTGTTGCCTTCGCAGCTTGTACACTTTGTGGAGCAAGCTGCTGTGTAGGAGAGGTGCATGTGACAAGGCACTGAGTGAGGTGGCCTCTGGCCAACAGCCCCTGAGGACCTGAATCCTGCCAACAGCCACACAGGTGAGTTTGGACTTGTGTTCTTCCCCGGCTGAGCCATGAGATGACCGCAGCCTGTGAGAGGCGCCAGACCGGAAGGCCCAGCTAAGCCACATCTTGTTGGATTCCAGATCTACAAGAAGCTACAAACTAACAAATGTTCTTGCTTCAAGTCCCGATATTTGGGGGTAATTTGTTTTGCAGCAACAGATAACTGAGTGCTGTTGAGTGGTTCCAAGGTCGGAGGGAAAGAGAAGAGTTGTATTTGTTGTCTCCGTCACAAATATCTGCATATATATATTCAAGATAATTGTGTTTTTTATGAAGATATAAAGCAAGTGATAGCAGGGAAGGATCAGGCAACTGGGTAATTGTGGCTGGTGGTGAGGGGGGTTGGGACAGGGGGTGGAGACTGTGTGTCCTGGTTGTGCCTTTGTGTCCCTAGGTGGGCCAGTGTGTCTCTGGGGGTGACTGTGAGTGAGTGTGTCTACAGCCTTCTGTTCCTCTTTTCCATCCAAGACAGTGGATCCTGGGCTCTCTTCCAGGTCTGGCTTCTCTCTTGTGGGCAGGTCTCCCACAGGCCTTGGAGGATTTTGACCCCATGAAGGGTCCCCCGTGAAGTTCTGCCTCCACAGAGAAGGTGTCGCTTCTCCAAAGCACCTGCTGTCCAGAGCCCCACCTGGGACGGCACGTGGGGGGTGCAGAGCCTCGCCCCCCAAGCTGCTGCAGTCCCTGCTGCTTCCCAGCATCCCGATCTCTGTTCAATGCGTGATTTTTTACGATCGATCTTATATCCGGCACAATCAGATTTATGGCTCCTGCATCTTATGAAATTACACAGATGTTGCTGCTCTGCTTCTCTCCAGGACAGTAAAAGGCAATAACATTCTTGCAGATTTCGACAGCAGGCAATTCAATAAAGGGCCATGTATATTTTATAAGTACAATAAAGACAAGGCTCTCTGCCCGCACTGCGGCCCACCAGGGCCCAGCACTGCACCGGGCGGCCGCCCGGGCCCCCCCCTCCTGTCTATTTGTCGATCAGGTCTCTCTCACTGTCACACAGGGGACCAAGGAGATTTATCCCCTTTCTGATCCATTATTTAAGTTTGGCTCCAGGGACCCTGCAATGGGGCTGTTTAAAATTTAAAGGTGTTTGTGGAACTTAATACTTTCCTCCTCCTGATTTGCACTATAAAATTTTATCTATATTTTTGTTGCCCCATAAAATGTTTCTATCTTATCAGGATGGCCTGTCCTTTTACAGGCAAAACACATAAATACCTGATGAGGCACGGGTTGGTGGAGGGGCTCACAGAGGAGTCCTTGGGGGGCGGGGCAGGAGATGAGAACTCTCCCCTGCCCTGCCCCCGACACCTGGGTGGCGGGAGTGAGGGAGGCACCGTATCTCTCTGAGACTCAGTTGCTTCACCTGTAAAGTAGGAAGAGCAAAAGCACTCCCTGCCCAGGGCTGTGTTTTGAAGATCCAGGCGAATGTGGCAGCAGACTGTTTCCTTGGTGCCGATGCAGTACGTGCAAAGGCCCAGAGGTGGGAGCAGCGGAGGGAAGGGCCTCACTCTCCAGGGCAGGACTGTGGGTGCCAGGCGGGGCTGGGAGCAGATGTCTGCGCCAGCCCAGCAGCCGCTCACCTCTGTGCCCTGGTATCCTCATTTGTCAGTGGAGGCACCGAGGTCCCCATTTCATAGGGGTTTTGTGTGGATGGATGACTTACCACCTGCTAGGTGACTGGCTCCGTGCCCTGCATAGAGTTAGCACTTCGCAACTGTCAGGTGTGGCTGTTGTCATTGCTGTTGTCACAAGACAGGGTTGGGACTGCGGTGAGGCTGGTGAGGTGGCCCTGGAGCAAAAGCCTCAATCTTAGGTGCAGGGGCAGTGCCTGAGCCCAAGGCCCCCTTACATGTCGGGCCCTACCCTCGCCCCGGCCCTGCTCCCTGGGTCTTTTCAGTCTTGGCTGGTGGGCAGATGGGGCAGAGCAGAAGCGGCCCCCGGGCTAGCGCGTAGCGTTCACCTCCGATAGAGCCGACAGCTCCTAGGGCTCTGGGCTTTACTGGAAAAAGATCAGACCCACGTAGGTGCTCTAGGGGCCGAGCCAGGCCTGTCTCTTTCAGTTGGGCCTCACGGGCGCCTGCTCTGTGCCAGGTGCCTGCTGGGCATGGTGGCCTCAAGGAGGGCCAAGCCAAGCTCTGTCCTTGAGAAGTGTCCAGTAGGGGAATGGACACATCCTTGGGGTGCCAGGGGCTACAGGGGGGGAACAAAAGCGGGGGCTTTCTACCTGACTGGGCGGCGGGGAGAGGAGCGAGGAGAGACTTTGTGAAGGAGGTCTGTTGAGCTGAACCAGGAAGACGAGGATGCGTTTGCCGGCGTGGAGAAGGCATGCATCCCGGGGAGCAGCGCGAGCTGGGCAGGGATGGTGAAGTGCTCCCGCTCGCGGGGGCCGGGAAGCGGCTGGTGTCAGGAAGAGGCGCAGGTGCTCAGCAAACTGGAGTGTAGACAGGGCCTCGCAGGACCGGGGCCGCCTGGGTCCCGGGGATGCTGGTGGGAGGGGTGTCCACTGAAGTGGGCCTGGCCCCCACTCAGAGCTCAGGGCCCAGGCGGGGCGCGGCTGGCCTCCCCCTCGGCTGGGGCCCCGGCAGCCTGACTGTACCCGCTCCAGTGTTTAGCGCAGTGGTTCTCAGGCTGGGCTTTGAACCTGTTGGCTATGGGCCTTTGTCTGGTCCCTCTGGGCCCCCAGAACTGGGCAGAGCCTGACAGTGAACTCTGATCTAGATATGACAGAGGCCTCCGCTCATCTCCGCGGGAGCTGTGGAGCTGGGTGCCCCTTCAGAGTGGCTCCCACCTGGGACAGGGAGGCTGGGCCTTTACCGCTGCCCCGAGCAGTCACTGCCTGTGCGTCGCCCCAAGGGAAGAAGGCAGGTCCGGCCAAGGGCGATTCTTGGCGACAAGCTCACTTCTGAGCCATTAGCAGGCAGCACCCCAGGAAGCTAAGGGGGACAAATAGCACAGCCTCCAGGACCCCAGCCTTACCCTGTCGGTGGGGACAGCTGGGGCCCATCCCAGCAGAAGTACGGCTCTGCCACTTCATACTTACTAGGATGTCCACTCTCAGTAAAACCAGAAAACAACAAGTGTTGGTGAGGATGTGGCGAAATTGTGATGAAGTACACACCGCGTGAGCTTTATCATCTTAACCTTTGGTGAGTGCACAGCTGAACGGCATTGGGCGCTTCGCAGCGTGAAAGGCCGTCGTTGCTGGGAAGGGCTCTGGAGATCTGATGCACGGCCATGTGAACGTACTTAACACTACTGACCTGCACACTTACAAAGGGGTAAGATGGGAAACAAAAAAAAATTACTTAGCTCATGATTCTGTGGGTCAGCAGTTTGGGCTGGGCCTAGCGAGGCAGTTCTGCTGATCTGGGCTGGGCCCATTCATGGGTCTGTAGTAGTGGCCTTGTTGGCTGGGGGCTGGCGGGCCCAGGGTGGTTCAGCTGGGACAGCTTGTCTTGGCCTGTGCAGGCTCTCACCCTTCAGCAGGGTAGCCCAGGCTTATCTTAAGGCAATGGCAGGAGTCCCGAAAGGGAGAGCCAGGCTCAGAACTGGCGGACCGCCCCTCCGCTGTATTCCATTGGTGATAGCAAGTCATAAGACCAGATTCGAAGGACGGGGAAGCGGTCCCACTTCTTGACGAGGAGCTGCAAAGTCACTTGCAAAAGATCTTTGCTATATTTTCTGCTTTCCATTTACCATGCAATGGTAGGCTACAAAAATGAGCACAAATTATTTACCTCCCTGTTTTTATCCCCATTTCTCAGATGAAGAAAATGAGACTCAAAGATTCAGTTATTTGCTAAAAGCTTCCACAGCTAGTGAAGGCGTGAGAACCCGGGATTGGAACGTGGTCTGTGTGGTTCCAAAGCTCTTGTCCTTGACCCTAGCCAAAGGCAAGCTGTGGAGAATCACCCCTCCATCTTGAGGCTGGTCATGTGCCCCCAAAGGCCCTCCTGGCCCCGCATGGAGTGGGGACCCAGAATCCCAGGGGAACGTGACCCTTTCAAGGCAGTAGCGTTTTCTCAGTGGCCACTTAGTTTCCAAACGAACTCTCTTTAGAAAAATCCTAACTGTGCATGAGATGAACTAAAGGGCAAGGGGTTTTCGATTCATACAGAGAATCTGTGGAATTTTGAGAGATGCAGGACTGGCGGACGGGTGGAAGCGGGAAGCAGCCGAGTGGGGGCAATGGGGACAGACAGGGAAGTAGGAGGGTGTCTGAAAAAGAGAGTTAGATAGACAGGTGACAGATAGATGACGGATACATAGAGAGATGATAGATAGCAATGTAGAAAGTCACAGGGGAGCATTTAATTGGAGAAAAACTGAGGAAAGGATAGAGTGTGAACTGAAAAAGAGAGAAAACAAAGACGAAGTGGGAAGAGATCGAAGGAGAACCAGGCCCAGAGGCCCAGCGACAGCAATGGAAAGAGGGAACGTGGCCTAAAGGCAGAGTGAACAAAGGAGCGAGAAAGGACAAAGTCAATGAGAAAGGGGATCAGAGGGAGACGGAGAGGCAGCAGGGAGCAGAGGAGGGCGGACTGGGGCTCGCCATGGCTCTGCGGGGAGGCTGACCCGAGGGGCGCTGCTTCCCCTCCGCCGGGGGCGGCCCTGCCCCCGCGCCAACTAGAAATCAAGGACAGGAGGTATTTGGGTGCAAATATTCCCCATTCAGAACAGAACCATTAATATGTTCTAAAAAGCTTTTTCGCTGTGGCCTGCTCTGCATGTTATTAATTTCTTTATTACAGATCTTGTTATTTTCAGAGGTCCCTGGGGACCCATTAACAACGGGTTTTTATGGGAAAGAAGTCAGGGAAAGCGGTGGGAAGAACTGCTCCTCAGCCCTGAGTCAGTGATCGGAGTTGCACCGAGGATAATGTAGGCTGTTTTAATTTCCAAAATAGCAACAGTTCAGACACTTAATTGCAGTTTTATGTCCTTTTTTTCATGCTGCCGAGTGTAAAATATGTGACTAGTAATATATAACGGCTAACCACTGAGTCTCAGACTGCCCGGCTTCCTCATCTCTCCTGGAGAGGGGCGCAGGGAGGGAGGGAGGGAGGAAAGAGGGAGGGAAGGAGGGAAGGAAAGGAGAGCGGAGGGTAAGGAAAATAGAAGGAGAGGAGGGAGAGAGGAAGGAGAAGCAAAGACCCCGGGTGCATGTCACTGAGCGCAAACCAGCCTACTGGTAACAGTAATGTCAGCCTCTCCCTCTCTTTCACATCCTCCCCGGCCCTTTCTCCAACTCTGCTGTAAATTTGAAACTTGCCATAATTTCCCCCCTTCTTTTCCTGATGCCTCAACATCCTCGACCAACGAGCTATGAGCACCCAGCCCGGGTGACCACAGGTGACCAGGTGTACCAGTGTGTTAAGGTTGGCTTCCTGCCCTCTCCCGACCGTGACCTTCAAACCCACCAGTGAAATCCTCTCTTACCTTTCCCAGTGTGCCCCTCCCCAACCCCTCGCAGAGGCACTTGCCCACAGGTCCTTGTGTCTGGACTCCTGACCTGCTTGGCGGAGCCCACTCCCCGGAGCTTTGTTTCTCTAGGCCCACGGGTAGCATTATCTCTCTTTTCCTGAGCCTCTCCTGTGTCCCCTCTGGTGGCCGCACCTGTGTGACCATCACCTAAAAGGACACAGAACAATCTCCTAGCATGACAACAGACCTTTAGGAAACGTTTTCTGAGTGCACACGTGAGCCCCTTCGGTGGCTTGGCCACGGTGGGCTCAGTGATGAGCGCCCTGCCCGCGGTCTTCGGGTCTGCTGATTGGAAAAGCTACTCATCTTGTGGGCACCACCAGCCTCAATTTCTTTTCTGATACTTTCTTCCTTTCGGGGTCAGGCCTCGACCATTTAAAATTTTCTAGTTTGTAAGCTCACCAGGAAAGCTGGTATTGTGCTGGTTCTGAAGCCTAAAGTGGTGCATGGCATCTGGTGAAAGTCTATTGCGCTGGTGACAAGGATTTCAGTTTTCCCCTTTGTTTCCTGCCATCCCAGCCCCCGGGGAATGGAGGGTGAGCTCTATCCTCTCTGTGAGCAGGGTACCTCACACTAATAAGAAGCAACTCTTCAAAGTTCTTGATTTTGCACAATGCCCGTTTAGGGACTTTATGCCTAAGTTATGCTTTAACTCTCTTCTCTGCGAACATTCCCTTCATTCCAGAGGAGGGAACCCAGCCATGTGAGACCATGTGACTTGTGCTCCTTGGGCACGGCCGATTGGACCCATAACCCAGGCGGAGGCAATCAGGTTCTCTCTATACAACTTGGAGCTTCGACAGAGCAAATCAGTTTCCATCAATGGCTGAAATGATAACTTGTACGTTCATGACTGCAGAGCTATTTTATTCCCTGTGCTGGAATAGTCTACTGTGGACTTGGGCAAGCTACGAGCTACCTCTCCCAGCTGGATGCTGAGCTGTCCAGTGAGCCCCAGCCTGTCCCTTTTTTCTGTTGCGCAGTCAGCTCTTCTCTTTGCCAGGCCCAGTTGCAGGCCCAGCATAAGATGCACTGTGGTGAACTCACAGAGCGGGTAGCTGCCCAGGGGTACCCGCACCCCCCTAGACCTCCCTTTCAGACCCCCTTTGCAGCCTCGCTCCAGTGGCTCCGTGGGCCCGACTCTCAGACTCCAAGCCAAAGCGTCAGGCGGATTGCTTAGTGACGCTGCCTTGAACCCTCCAGCTCCTGCTCCAGACCTTCACTTCCCCAGCTCCGTCCACGCCTGTGTCAGGCCTAATCCCTGCAATATTAAATCCGTCTCCCAGAGCACTCGCAGCGCTCTGCTTCCGGACGAGCCGGGTCCGCTACAGTGGCTGGGCGTGGCGCTGCTTCCCGGGGAGCAGAACCTTCAGGACAGGCACCTGGCATTTGATCTCCAGGCTGAGTAGACTGAGAGGCATTAAGACTCAGCTGTCAGGATAAAGAGGACACTGTGGTCCTCAGCATGCAATAGTGAAGCATTGATTTAAATGAACAACTCTGGACTCCTGGAGTCAAGGCCAGATAAGGCAAGACTTTGACCCAGTTGCTACTGCTGTGGAACAATGCTGTAGCAATAAAGGGTATGAGGACTGTGGGGCTGGTTGGTTGCTTCTTAGTGCAGGGGAAACTTTGGGGAAAAAAGCATGAGCTCAGGATTTTAAATTCCCAGATCAAGAAATGAGTCAAGCCCTGGCCCCTGTGGCTCAATGGGTTGGGCATTGTCCTGCAGACCAAAAGGTCGCCAGTTTGGTTCCCAGTCGGGACTCATGCCTGGGTTGTAGATTCAGTCCCTGGTCAGGATGTGTGTAAGAGGCAACCAATTGATGTTTCTCTCCTCTTTCTCACTCCCTTCGCCTCTCTCTAGAATCAATGAAAATAAAAAAAAAAGAAAGAAAGAAAGAAATGGGTCAAGATCCAGAAAGCACTTACGTCTGCCCTGAAAGAAACCTTTATCTCCTGGAGATGCAGGTCGAGACTTTTGAAAACCAAACCTGAAGTCAAATCCTGTGAAAGGCTGAATGGCAATGCCCGCTGAATCCACACTTTGGAAGGTCTCGTGTTAAAATTGGAGGACACTTAGCAGCGGGACACTAAAAATTGGTAGAACACACCAGCAAAGCCATCTGGTCCTAGGCTTTCCCTTGCAGAAACCTTTTGATCAAAGGTAGTCTCTTGTTAACAGGTTTGTTCAGATATTCAGCTTTTTTAAAAAGCCAGTTTCCATAGTTTATGTCTTTCTAGGAATTTGTCCATTTCATCAAGGCTGTTTAATTTGTTCATAGTATCCCCCTATAATCTTTTTTATTTCTGTCATGTCAGTAGTGCTCTCTCCTCTTCAATTTCTGATCTTAGTAGCTTGAGTCTTCTCTGAGGATGGAACTTTGAAGGGCCCCGACCTACTCTGCCCCTTCCAAGGTGGCCAGGCTGCTGGCTTTCATTGTAATTGGAGGGAAGGGGCTACTGAAGAGCCAGGGAGTGGGAAGAAGAGAATCATGGCAGTTGAAGTGCTATAAAGCTTGCTGTTCTTACTAAGATCCACCTGTTGGATTTTTGTTTCTTTCTTAAATAAATGCTTTCCAGATAGCCGCAAGACTTTGGTTAATTTCCAGAGTTCTGAAAAAGTTGTTTCCGACAATGTGGCCAGTGTTTTCATTGCTTTTATGGAAGAGAGCTTTTTCAGAGGTCCTTCACATTTTCATTTTTGCTGACGTCACCCCTCTTTTTCTTGGAGGTACATAAAATAATAGTGTTCCTTACAATTGATGACATCTTAGATTTGATAAAATATGGTAAGCCTGAGCTGTAAAGCAACTAACTAACTAATGGGAGAATTAAAAATATGGTGGCACTAAATGTTAGACAATAAAACATTGATGATGGAGCTAATATATAAAGTAAATATATTAGTGCTTATGTTGTTATGGAAAATGATAGAGATATTGATTATTAACTCACCTTTGTTATATCAACTATTTATGTTAAGATGTGTAAGGCTAACTACTCAAATAAAATAAATAGAAAATACAACTTATGAACCAATAAAAGGGAAATGATTAATTCAATTGAAGGCAGAAAAGAAGGAAAAAATAAAGAAAACATAGTGAAGAGTCACACACAGACACTAAATTAGTGTTATAAATAATTCCAAATAATAGTCACAGTAAGTGTAAATAAATTAAATTTACCCATTAAAAGAGTTTTTCAGGTTGGTTAAAATTTTAACTATCCTGTATATCCTATTTATAAAAGGCAAACCTAAAGGAATGAAATGGGCTGTAGTAAAAGTAGAGAAAGAAATATACAGTAATAAGTATATTTCTGTAATAAGTATATTCAGTAATAAGCATATTTCTGTAATAAGTAGTAAGTAATATTCAGTAATAAGTATATTTCTGTAATAAGTAATAAGTATAGCCAAAAGGGAGCTGGTATAGTACTGTTGCTATTAAACAAAAATAAACTTTAGAGAAAGGAGCAATATTAAGAATGTAAAAAAGGACAACTTCTTATACTGGGAGATTTTAACGCATTTCAGATGGAATAAGAAAAAAAATAGTAAGGATAAAGAAGATATAGAAGACTAGACAACAAATTAACAAGCTTAATATAAAGAACCTATGTAGAATTTTGCAAAATGATGAATACACAGTCTTCATGCATATGTGGAATGTTTATGAATATAGACCCATTCTAGCACATAAATGGAGATTCAAAAATAATAAAGAAGCACTATTATACAGACTTCATGAAATTAGAATTTAATAATAAAAGGGTAGCCAGAGTGGAAATAATGAATGAGTTAAAGAAGATTATAACATCAAGGCTTCCAGCCATGATGGAGGTGCAGGTAGATATGCTTCGTTTTCTCACACAACCAAAAGAAGGATAAAAACCAATTTAAAAGCAAAAATCAATCAGAACTGCCAGAAAATCAAACTATATGGAAGTCCAACAGCCAAGGAGTTAAAAAAGGAACATCCAGACAAGTAGGAGGGGCAGAGATGGGAAGCCAGGGTGGAGAAGACTTGTGGCAAGGCGGCGCCTGGCAGACTGGGTGGTCCCACATTCGAGTGCAGATAAACAACTGGGGGTTGAGACAGACCGTGCAACCTAGGGTTCCAGCATGGGGAAATAAGGCCTCAAAAACTCTGGCTGTAAAAACCTGTGGGGGTTGTGGTGATGGGAGAAACTCCCAGTCTCACAGAAGAGTCCATTGGAGGGATCCACGGATCCTAGAATGTACACAAATCCACCAACCTGGGAACCAGCACCAGAAGGGCACAATTCACGTGAGGGTAGCAGGGGAAGTGACTGAAAGTGGGGTGAAAGCTGAGCAAGTGGCATTGTTCCTGCTCTGACCCCTCCCCCACATACAGTGCCACAACACAGCTACCTGGGCTGCCCCTCCCTGGTGAATACCTAAGGCTCCGCCCCTTACAGCATAACAGGTGTGCTGAGACAAAGAAATATAGCCCAAATGAACCAACAGATCAAATCTCCAGAAAAAGAGTTAAGCAACAAGGAGATAGCCAACCTATCAGATGCAGAGTCCAAAACACTGGTAATCAGGATATTCACAGAAATGATTGAGTACAGCTGCAAAATAAAGGAAGCAGTGAAGGCTATACAAAATGAAATAAAGAAAAATATATAGGGAACCAACAGTGAAGGGAAGGAAGCTGGGATTTAAATCAACTATTTGGAACAGAAGGAAGAAATAAACATTCAACCAGAACAGAATGAAGAAATAAGAATTCAAAAAAATGAAGAGAGGCTTAGGAACCTCTGGGACAACTTTAAACATTCCAACATTCAAATCATAGGGGTGCCAGAAGGAAAAGAGGATGAGCAAGAAATTGAAAACTTATTTGAACAAATAATGAAAGAAAACTTCCCCAGTCTGGCAAAGGAAATAGACATGCAAATCCAGAAAGCTCAGAAAGCCCCAAAGAAGTTGGATCCAAGGAGGAGCACACCAAGACACATCATAATTAAATTACCCCAGATTAAAGACAAGGAGAGAATCTTAAAAGCAGCAAGAGAAAAGCAGAGACCTACCGACAAAGGAGTTCTCATCAGACTATCAGTTGGTTTCTCGAAAGAAACCTTGCAGGCAAGAAGAGGCTGGAAAGAAGTATTCAAAGTCATGAAAACCAAGGTTACTCTATCCAGCAAAGCTATCATTTAGAATGGATGGACAGATAAAGTGCTTCCCAAATAAAGTTAAAGGAGTTCATCATCACCAAGCCCTTATCATATGAAATGTTCAAGGGAGTTATCTAAGAAAAAGAAGATCAAAAACTGTGAACAGTAAAATGACAACAAACTCACAACTATCAACAATGGAACCTAAAAGCAAACAAACACAAACTAAGCAAACAACTAGAAGAGGAACAGAATCACAGAAATGGAGATCACATGGAGGGTTATCAGCGGGGAGGGAGAGGGGGAGAATGGGAGAAAAGGTATAGGGAATAAGAAATGTAATTGGTAGGTACAAAATAGAGGGAGATTAAGAACAATATAGGAAATGGAAATGCTAAAGAACTTATATGTATGACCCATGGACATGAACTAAGAGGGGGAAATGGAGGGAGAGGGGTGCAGGGCAGTGGGGAAGAAAGGGGAGAAAAAGAATAGGACAACTGTAATAGCATACACTCAAATACACTTAAAAAAAGAAGATTGTAACACCAAGTACAGACACTTATAACTGAACAATTAACACTCTGTGTGTCAAAGCTTGTGGGTTGCCATCAAAGTGGAGCTTGGGGATAAAATTATAACCTTAAAATACCTTTATTAAAAAAACCAAAGTGAGTGCAAATGACTGAACCAAATTTTCATCTCAAGAAAATAGGAAAATGAATTAGAAGACAAAGCAGTAGAAATTATCAACAAAATCAAAAGTTAGTTCTTTCAAAAACTAGTAAACTAGATATCCTCTGGCAAAGTGAATGAAGGGGAAGAAAAAGAGAAATTTTAAGAAAGAGACATAAGTACAAACATAGTAGAGATGAAAAGGATCATAAGGGAATACTTTAGATGACTATGTCAACACAATTAGAAACTTGAGTGAAATAGACATCTGATCAATACTAGCTTCAGAAAAATATGGAAACATCAAATAGACCTATAACTGCTTGGGAATTTGACCTACAATGGAAACATCAGAACTTGGATATCTTTCAGGTGACTTTTACCAAAATCTTAAGAAATCGGTAACTCCTGTCTTAAACTGTTTGATGAATAGAAGAGGATAATCCCTCACCTCCAACTCCTTCTGTGTGGCTGCGTTAACCTTGGCACCAGAGTTATAAAAACTGTGAGAAAGAAAAATGACAGACCAAGCTCACTTGGGAACATAGATGCAAAATTCCTTTTAAAATGTTGGCAAAATGAATTTTATACTAAATATACACTGAGTCAAATTTATCCCAGGAAAACAAGGATGGTTTAATATTAGTAAATCTATTGGTGAAATTCACCACGTTAGTAGATTAAAAATAAATCTCAATAGATGGAGACAAACTGTTTGAAATAAAAAATAAAATATTTAAACTCTTAGAATACTATGAATATATTTAAAAAAAAAAACCCTCTTAAAACTCCCAAAGGCCTACTACAAAGATTGCAAGTGGTGAAATATTAGAAGTAAGCCCTCTAATTTTGTGCTGAAAAAAGAGTGCACCATCAAAGTCATGATCCATAAAAGAAATAATTGATAAGGTGGACTTCATTAAAACTAAACCCCTGCTCTGCAAAGGACAGTATCAGGAGAATTAGAAGGCAAACCACAGACTGGGAGAAAATATTTGCGGAAGACACATCTGATAAAGGACTGTTATCCAAAATATACAAAGAATATTTTGCGAAGAAGAATGAGTTTGAAAACTCATTAAGGAAAACAACCCAATTAAAAAATGGGTAAAAGATCTTAATATATACCTCCCTAAAGAAAATATACAAAAGGCCAATCAGAATACCAAAAGATGTTCCCCATCATATGTCACCAGGGAGATGCAAACTAAAATAACAATGAGACACTACTACATACCTATTAGGCCAAAATCCAGAGCTCTGACATGACAGAAAGACATCAAGGAGCCTTAAATGCATATTACTAGGGAAAAGAAGCCCATCTGAAAAGGTTACGCTGTGTATGATTCCAATTATGTGACATTCTGGAAAAGGCAAAACCGTGGAGACAATAAAAAGATCAGTGTTTGCCAGGGGTGGGGAGCAGGGAGAGATTTTTAGGGCAGTGGAAATACTCTGCATGATATTATAATGATGGATATAGGCACATTTGTCCAGACCCATAAAATGTACAGCCCTAGGGTAAATCATGGACTTCAGGTGATTATAATTTGTCAATGTAGGTTCATCTTGGTTAAAAAAAAAACAACATTCTGGCAAGTGATGCTGACAAGGGGGGAGACCATGCATGTGTGGGGACAGGAGGTATATTACATGGGAATCTCTGTACCTTCCTCTCAATTTTGCTCTAAACATAAAACTGCTCTAAAAAAAGTCTCAAAAAAGAAAAGAAAAAACATGTGGCATATGGATAGGAAAGGACAGAGTAAACTTGACTTTAAAATAAACATTCGGCCCTGATGAGTGTGGCTCAGTTGGTAGGGTGTTGTCCCACATAGCAAAAGCTGGCTGGTTCCTCTCCCAGTCAGGGCACATGCTTGGGTTGCAGGTTCAGTCCCCGGTCGGGCGTGCATGCAAGAGGCAACTGATCAATGTATCTCTCCCACATCAGTTCTTCCCTCCCTCTCTTTCTGCCTCCCTTCTCCTCTCTCTAAAACAAACAAACGAACAAACAAACAAATCCATTAAGCAAAGTGCTGGGAAATACAGAAATAAGTAAAACAGACAAAGTTGCTGCTCTTGTAGAGCTTTCCCTCTGGTGGAGGAGCCAGACAAAAATAAACTAATCATTTATATGTCAGTTCTAAAAAGAAAAATGACTCAGGGTAAGGGAGTAAAGAATGGTGTGTATACGTGCATGTACATGCTACTGTACATGGGGCGGGGCGGGCCTTACAGAGTAGATGGTATTTCAACAAAGACCTGAAGCTTGTAGGAGTGAACCAGCTGGGATAAGGGAGTTCCAGGCAGAGGGAATAACAGGCATCTTTTACATGATTTTCTATGTAGAAAATCCAAAACTATACATTATTAGAACTAATAAATTTAGCAAGGTTGCCAGGTACAAGATAGATAAACAACATTGGGGTTCCTATACAACAGCAGCAACCAATTAGGACATTGAATGTGAAAAAGAAAAATATTTAATTCACAATGACAACAAAATTAACTGTGGCAAAATATAACAGAAGATACGCAGACCTGTGTAGAAGATAAATTATATATCTTCATTGATCTAACACAAATTAATCAAATAAGATCTAATAACATCAAATAAACAAATGGATTGTGTTCATGAATGGAAAGATAGCAAACTTCTACAAATTAACCTAGAAATTAAATGGAATTCCAACTAAGACACAGGGTTTTTTAAAGGAACTTGGTAAACTGATCTTTAAGTTCCTACGAAGAGCCAAAAACCACCGAGACAATTTTGAAGAGGAAGTACAGAGGGGCAGAGAGCTACTTAGCCGCCCTGCACTCGAGTGACACTGGCTGCCGAAGCAGGCAAACCTCAGCATGTTTCGGGATGAAATGTGATTTTTTAAAAAGTGTATTTCTGGCTTGTGTAAAATCCAAAATGGATGTTGCTGATCAGTGGGCTGCCCGCCTTCCAGCAGCAATTCCTTTGCCCAGGCTTCTTCCATTTTTGGCTCTGGTTTTTCAAGGTTGCCATGCATGTTGGCATCAAGCTAGTAGAAAGGGGAGAGAAGGAAGGATCACGTGGCAGCGGCGGGGGTTGTAAGCAACGCCTAGAAGTGGTGCATATTGTTTCCATTCACCTCTTTGGCCAGAACTCACTCTCGTGGCTACACCTACTTGCAAGGGGGACTGTGACATAGAGCCCAGCTGTGGTCCGAAGAACAAGAGGAAACAGGTGTGGTGAAGAGCTAGCCAGTCTGCCACACCTGCCATATATCAAGATTCCTTACTCAGATACAGCCATCAAAACTCCATGGTACTGACTCAGGGATAAACAGATCAATAGAACAGAATGCAGACCCCAGAAACTAACACATGTATGGAGAGTCTGTGTATGATACTGAGCTTTGCAAATCAAAGCTCAGTGGGGAAGTAGGTCTGAATGGGAGCCAATATAAAATAAATACATATGGGAGGCCTTGTTTAAAAATCTAGGTGACTCAGAGGCTAAATATAAAAAAAGCAATGACTTAAAATAATTAGAAGAAAGTACTAGAAAATATCTTATGATCTTCTTTAGGGAAATATTGAGAAAGAGAGAGAGAGAGAGATACCAACCATGAAGGAAAGGGCTGATATACTAGACTTCCCTTTTGGCTTCATTGTTTGATCTATTCCTATGTGTAAACCACTATATATAAAGAAAGACATCCTAAATTTAAAAACATGTTTAAACCACAAAGTGGGAGAAAATATTTTCAACGTAAAAAACTGTAAAGGATTAATATTCAGATTACATAAAAACGCCAGTCTAATAGAATAAAGGCAAACAACCAGCAGAAAAAATGGGCAAAGGACACGAACAGCTAAGACACAAAGGAGAAAATGCAATTTCCGATAAAAATAGAAAGGTACTTCAGTAATAATTAGGGAAACATTGAAAAAGGTCAACAGTAAGATACCGTAGCACTTCAGTCAAATAAATGAAAATGTAAAAGTCTGGGTGTATTCTGGATTAGTGAGGATGTGGGGAAATGACGACTCTTGCACACTGCTGGTGGGAAAGTACGTTAGTGCAACCACTTTAGAGAGCAATTTGGAAATGCGACTGACAATGTACACAGCCCAGACCTGGCCATTCCACTCCTTGGTGTGTGCACCGGGGACAGTTTGCTCTTATGCACAGAGAGACATGCGCAAGAACGCTCATGGCAGGATCACTTGCAACTGCAACAACATCAGGAAACAATCTGCATGTCTACCAAGACTAGAGTAAATAAAGAAATTAGGGTCTTTTTATACGACGTGCTACTCTTCCTCAGGTGAAATGAATAAACAAAAGCTACATATACCAACATGGACAAATATGAGAAAATAATGTTAGAACAAATTGAAAATGATTCCATTCATGTAAATATGTACATAATGGTATAGGACAACTATTTAAGTATTAAAATATGCAAATAACACTTTTTTATGGACACCTCTATACTATAAAAGTACAAAATGCTAATGGGCAGGATATACACCAACTAAGAAATATGGTTGCCTATGAGTAAGTAGCAATGAAGAAAGTGATGAAAAGGGATCAGGAAAAGAGCAAAATCGGAAGTGAGAAGGCAGAATGTCCCTGATTGCTCCCTGTGGGTGATGAGCACAAGGCTTTTGGTAGGTTACTTTCTATTCTTCCGTATATGTGAAATATTTTATATTTAAAGTTTTAATGAAATGATTTCTGAAAATCCCAGAGAAGGAGCCTCATGGCTTCCTCCTGGGTCCATCGCCCATTTCTGGATCAGTTAACAGTCATGGACGAACATGGCAGCTCTCGGTGTCGCCATGGGGCTGAGGATGGTGTCCTCTGGAAGAGAGAGGAGCTGCACAGACAGAATCAAAGATGCCCACTGAGCGCTGGTCCTGGGGCCTAAGTGGTCAAGACATCTAGGAAGTTAATCAGGACACACATTAGAATCCCCTGGAAGCTTCTTTGAGGATTCAAACCCAAACCTGCTGAGTTGGGATTTTCCAGGCATCCACATTTCAAAAAATCCCTCTGTTGGTTCTGATGGGAAACTCTAGTTAAAGAACAGTCATCTAGCCCTGGCTGGTGTAGCTCGGTCCTCGGTCAGTTGGGTGTTGTTCCACAGAGCCCAAGGTCACTGGTTCCATTCCCCGTCAAGGCACATGCCTGGGATTTGGGTTCTGTTCCTGGTCAGGCTGTGTCCCAGCCACAGCATGTAGGAGAGACAACCGAGAGGCAATGTTTCTCTTGCATGTGGATGCTTCTCTCTCTCTCTCTCTCCCCCCCACTTCCCTCTCTCTAAAAATAAATAAATAAAATCTTTAAAAAAAAAAAAAGCCATTTAGAACCTTGGGTCACATGACCATGTGAGTGCGCCTAGGTGAATGAGCTCAGGCCATTACACAACTAGCGTGTCCCCAGGGGCTGACTGCTTTCCTTTCAGAAACAGCCTTCGGACAAAGGAGAGGATGCACGCAGGTGCACTTATTTCCAGGAAAGCTCCGCTCCCAGATTTCTTCCTCCAGTAACATCCTTGGCCTTAACCACGACCAACCTTGGTTCCTCTGAGGTTTGGCATTAGGAAGTAGGTTAGGGAGGAGAGGAACTTGAGCTCCTCCTAGAGGCCGAAAGCTTTAATGTTGGGGGATCTCCAAAGCTCCTTTGCACGGTTAGCAATAGCTTGAGTAAAAACAAGGACTTCCATAGAGCTTACTCAAGTGCCAGGCACTGTGCAGAAATGATGTGCCCAAAGTCCCTAAACTAAGAGGTGGCAAAGTCAGGATTGAAATCCAGGTCTGTCAGACTCCAGAGCCGTGCCACAGGGAATGCTGGGTCGTTAAAGATCCTTCACAGCATGGAAGCCACGTGCCTCCTCTCCCTACTCTTCTCCAAGCACAGGGAGCACCGCATGGTGGTGGTGATCCTGTCGAGGGCTTCATGCCTGCCTTTTTATTATTGCCCTCCCTGTTTGGTGTCCCCTGAGTGTCATTTCTACCAAACCATCTATGTGTCAATGCCTAATGGCTCTTCAAAGCTCTGCAGAATGTACAAGGCCATTGGTTGCCCTGTCTCCGCCATTCTGCTGTGCCCTCCCAAAGGTGGGCAGCGGCTTACTCATCTTTATCCCCAGCCGATGAGCAGGATGAGGGGATGAGTGAATACAGGAAGGAGTGAACGAGTGCATGGTGATGGCAAGAAAATGGTAGCAATACAGAGGAGAGGGAATGGGGTGCCTGTAACCATGGTAACGATGCTGCTGTAAGATAGTGCTAGGAAGATGGTAACCATGGCAACAGTGACAGGGAGGCCTGTTTGGATAGCACCAGCACTGCCCGCTATTTATGTCCATGCCAAGTCTGACCTGTTCAGTGGTAAACAAGATCATGGGTGCAAGAAGCAACTGTTGTTCTGCTCCCGTTCCAAGACCTCCCCTGCCCCCGCCCCCGCCCTCCCCTCCCCCGCCCGACCCTACAGGGTGATTTTCACAGCAGTCACACTGTTTCCCTGAGTGGTCCATGAGACCCTAGGAACCTCGTATTGAGGG
The DNA here is from genome assembly GCF_021234165.1 of Pteronotus mesoamericanus. NCBI lineage: Eukaryota > Metazoa > Chordata > Mammalia > Chiroptera > Mormoopidae > Pteronotus > Pteronotus mesoamericanus. The sequence continues at coordinate 7,063,176 of NW_026555258.1, forward strand.
CGAGAGGGTCGAGCCTGCCTGGAAGTGTGCGCGTGTGGACAGGCCAGAGGGAGTCGAATGGGCTAATGTGTAAGGTGTGGTGTGTGCTAAGGGCAGTCTTACTCATGTGAGCGCTAGGAGGACAGGTCTGCTGCGAATGTGTAAGAGGGGCACTCCCACGTATGCAGTGGGCATGGCCAGATGAGTCGGTGGGCTAAGTGTGTGGGGAGTCCGCCTGCCGCGTGTGTGGCCGCAGTGCGGTGTTTCTGGGAGGGGCGCACTCGTGCGCGCTCCAGCCGCGTAGTCGGGGCGGGTTTCCCGGGCTGTGGGGCGGGGACCCCTGGGCCCACCGCTCGCAGAGCTGCGCAGGGGGGTGGTTCTGGGGGTGGGGGTTTGCTCCGTTCCATCCATCACCCGGAGCGCTGCGAGCAAGGCGGATATCACCGTGTCAGGGGCGGCTCGGCTCGCAGATCTTATCCTCTTCATTTCCGCCCGAGCTGAGCCCGCCCGCGCTGGCTCCCTGAAGGCTCCATCCATCATGGGGACTGCGCAGGGGTGGGGGTGGGGGGTGCTCTCAGACGGCGCGGAGAGGGAGGGGGCGGCAGGAACCAGAAGCACCGTTGGACTCCCGAAAAAGCATGGGGGTGGGTGGTTCTGGGTCCGCTTTTCCACGCGGGGGAGGGGACGAAGGACAGGGGCCTGATTCAGCCCCAGCCTGGGACACTCAGCAGGTTGCCGGGGTGCAGATTCGTGGGTGCCTGGTCTCGCTCTCTCACTCTGCGGGGCAGCGTGGGGTGGGGGAAGCATGACTTTACCCCAGCTCTGAGGACGGGGGTGTTGAGCGCGGGGCCCGCACCTGGACCCTCCGGGGTGACCGGGACCCAGGCCGCGCGGGTTGTGGGGGGCGCCCCGAAGGGAGGCCTTATTTCATTTCCCCGCGCTGCTGAGGTTTCTGCGAAGTGTCTCTCTCACCTCTTTAAATTTTACGGCGCTTGGCTTGTGGCCGACGGACCCGCCCCGGGGAGGAAGCGGGTGCTGGGTCTGGGAGCCTCCCCCAGCCGAGGGGTGGCCCCACCAGGCAGGGCGCGGATCAGGTTGGGGGGAGCCCGGACTCTGCGGGGCGCCCAGCCTGCCGACCCCCCTCTGACTCCCCTGGGCCTCCCTGGAGGGGATCTGAGCTGTTCGGACCCAGGGGCGGGATTTGCCTCGGAGCGTCTCAGGCCTTGTCCCGCCCCCTTTCCGGGCTCCTTCGCGGGCCACACCTCCCGTCTTCTGCTTTCAGCGAGCTTCGGGGTGTGTGTTGTGGTGAGGAGGGTAAAGGGGAGCTGCTGGAAGGGGCAATAAGAGGAGCAGAAATGGATGCCAGCCTTGGAGCCCCAGTTGCGTTGCAAAGCCCGCCACAGCTTTCCCTGAGGGGGGAACGGTGCCCCCAAGTCCTGAGTCAGACTCAAATGTACCAGTGCAGTGGCGCGGACCAGCTGGGCAGCAGCTCCGGTTCCTGACGGCCGGGCCTGGCACCTGCCTGGAGATCAGGTTGGGGGCTGAAGATGAACAGAAGGAAGTGGGGCGCCGTTGGGCCCCCACAATGTTCGCTCAGGAGCCTTATGACTCCTTACCAGGACTAGCCTGGGTGGGGCATGTCCCAGGAGTGGGCAGGAGAGGAGCGTGGCCCAAGGGGAATGAGAGGAGAGGGGAGCTGAACAGGAGAGGGGGTGTGAGGGAGGAGAAAGGCATGAGTAGAAGGGTGAGGACTGTCTGAGGGTCCGGTCCAGTGCGGGGACATACAGGAGACACAGCCAATTAGGGCAGAGGTGGGTTTTGCACACAGTTCTGTCAGACTCCGGAGCCACCTTTCTCAGACTTGCAATCATCACCTTGATTTCTCTACAGTTTACTTCTTATTCATACAGTCCCAGGCTACACAGCCCAGCAGGCGCGGATACAACTTTGCGACAAGCACATAACCAAAAGGAAACGGTATGAAACAAATTTGGCTTCGCCAGCCTGGGACATGAGGGGCCAGTGGCCGAGCTGGGGGAGACACAGCTGCTCCCTTTGCCCCATGCAGGGCCTGCAGGACACTCGGGACTGTGTGGTTCGGAGCAGGGGTTGTGTGTGTTGCGTGTGTGTGGTGGGCGGAAGTGGCAAACAGAAGCTATCCCCACCCCGTCCCCTCGCCTGAAAGCTGAAGCCTGCTAAAGCCTCCAGGCTGAAGAAGACTCTGAAACATTCTTTTTTTCCATTGACCTGGAGAGGAAATGTCCTGGATATCACACTCTAGGGAGCTCAACCACTGGCATCTTTATGAGGAAAATTGGTCACCTCCACAGGACCCAGCAAGGGCTTGTTATGGCCGCCCCTCCGCTGCTCCCACCCCTGCTCCTGTGTTCCAGCTCCTGGTTAACGCCCCCATCCTTCTCACAGGCCTCACATCCAACCTGTCCCCAAGCCCCGTTGGTTTGCCCTTCTAAACGTCTCTCCGATTGGTGCCCTTCGCTCTTATCCCTGCAACCACAGTCATCGCCCTCCTTATGTGGTCTCTCCTTGCATTATTGCAACAAGTTCCTTGCTGGGTTCCTTGGCTGCTGTCCATCCACAATTTTGTGATGACATGGGGGCGATGTCGACAGACTGCTGCTCCCAGGAAAAAGCCAAAGTTCCCAGCATCGTATTCAAGGCCCTTCAAGCTCTGGCCTGGCTCCCCGCACCTTGCACTAAAGTGACGTTGCTCCTTCCTGCTCTGAGCCCATTGCATGTGGTTCCCTCGGCCTGGAAGGCTCTCCCCTCCCTTCTCTGCTGGGCTGAGTTCTCATTAGCCTGTGAGGTCCAGCTCAAGTCCCTCTGCTTGGGGAAGTCTTCCGGAAAGGAATCCGTCTTCTGTGCTCTCATGCTCTCTGTGCTCCTTGTCCCCTGCTTATAATTAACTACTAGAACCTGTCTGAGTCTTGCACGAGACTGATGGCTCGCTGAAGGCAGGGACCCTCATTTGGGAAACATGGTGTTGTGTGCGACTTAGCATCGGACCGCCCCCAGCGTGTTTCTGGACTCCCGTGGACCGGGACCCTGGGGCCATCGTAGTTGGGGAGTGGGTGAGGAGAAAAGGACTGGTGATTGGCATTGTGGACTTATCTGAATATTACCCCTTCTTACAAATTCTCTTTCCTCTGAGCCCCCTTCGCACAGCCCCCAAGGCTGCAGAAGACCTACCTATAATGAGGACTCAAGATTCAGGAATGTTGCACTCTCTGCCTGTGGCTTTTGCTTCTCGTCGTATAGGGTGACTGGTTGTCATGGAAACCTGACTGCAGGAAGCGCCTGCTGGCTCCCTTCCCAGGGCGGGAGTTGCGGGCTGAGCCTGCTGAGATGGCGGCTGGTGCTGGATGGCGGGGGCCTGCCCACTCTGGGCCAGACTAGGTCTACTTATTCTTTCCCCAGCCGAGGCTGGTGGATGCATCCCAGAGTGCTGGCCTGGGCCCGCACCGCATGCTCCAAGGTGCAAACCTACATGCATGTATCTTCTTTGGGGAGCAAGAAACTCCTGATTAAACACTGAAGCTCAGGCTCTGGAGTCAGGCAGCATGGATTGTACTCTTGTCTTTGCCATGGGTTGGCTGTGTAATCTTGAGAAAGGCATTTAATTTCCTGAGCCTCTCGGTTTTTCCTCATCTGTAAAATGGGGATAACAATAGCATCCTGGGATTTCCACTTTGGCGAGATGGCAGACTTGTGCTCTGAAAAGCCCTCCCACTAAAATTTAAATAGATTTTGTGTGAATTACAAAAATAACATAAACAAACCATTATTTTTACTGCATTGCTGGTTTTGTGAGAAAGTAAGGAAAATCTCCAAAGACTGAACACCTTTGGTCAAGAAAAACACAACAAGACAATGGGGAACTGAAACTAATGCATGGAATTGTAATTAAGAGGTAGGCAGGAAAGTTAGGCTCAATGCTGAAATAAGCACTGAGATAGGCAAGTTCAGTCTCGGGCAGAGGCAAGGGGAGAGAACTTAACTCGAGACTCCTGCGTTGAACCAGGGTCTCAAAGGCGGTTAAAGGAGTCCTAGGCTAACAGCAGTTCCCGACTCCCAACAGAAACAAATGCACCTGAGTAGGAATGCACCTTCAAGTTAGGCCCTTAGGATTCCCGCAGATTAAATTCAACAAAAAATGAGCTCGCAATTAGTGATCACCAAACTACAAGGAAACAAGCCACTATGAGTGAGAGTCAGCAATACAATAAACAATATAGTTAGACATCTTAGACACATAGTTCGACTTTCGGCACTACCAAATACAGAATATAAAACAATCATGTATAAACATTTAAAGAAATACAAGGTGGAATCATACACACACAAATGAATGTAGAATGAAGTCCATCAAAAATGGCCAACATTTTGAAAATAGACCAAATAGAACTTGTACAAATGGAAATTATCATTGATGACATAAACATCTTATCAGATGGTTAAACAGATTCGATGCAGTTGAAGAGATAAATTATGAACCAGAAAAGAGATCTGAAGAAATTAACCAGAATGCAGGACAGGCAGCAAAGGAGATGCAAATATGAAACGGGGGTTCAACAATGGAAGGAAGAACGAGAAGGTCCACTGTGCAAAGAGGACTCACGAGGAAAGAAGAGAGACAGCCAAGGGGAGGCAACACCCGAGGAGTCAGGGCCGAGAGCTCCCCAGAGCTCTTCAGGATCCACACCTAGACACAGAGGGACAAACTCACGGAAGAACAAAGATGAAGAGATCTTCCCAGCAACCAGAGACGAGGAACAAACTGATTACAAAAGAAAATTGCACTTGGACTAACAGCAGACGTATCAACAGCCACAGTAGAAATCTATCAGATATGGGGAAAATACCTTCAAAGTACTGAGACAAAATAGTTACTGACCTAGACTTGTAATATTCAGTATAACTATCTTTTGAGAATGAGAACTAGCCATCTTCACATGAACAAAAACTGAGGGAATTCACCACTGTCAGACCTTTACTAAAGGAAAAATGATCTCAAAAGGAAAGTCTGATAGACAAGAGGAAGTGGTGAGTAAAGAGTCCAAATGTGTAGAGGAAAAGAAATAAAAGGAGGAGTTCTTCAATTTTTTACACAGTAAGAAAGGAGAAATAAGAACCATAGAAAAGATAGGTCTTTTTAAAATAAGCACAAAGTTAGATGGCAGTTACAAGTGAAAATTTATCACTAATCTTAAAAAATGTTAATGTGCTAAACTAGCTAAAAGACAGAGATTATCAGATATACTATTTTTTAAATTCATCTATATGTGATTAAGAGCTACATCGAAAACATAAGGGCACTAAAAGGCTGAAAATAAGAGTATTCAAATGATACATGAGAAAAATAAAAGCCAAGGGAAAATTGGGATTGTGTATTAGTATTAAAAAAGTCATAAATTAAATATTATTGTAAGAGGTAAAGGAAGTTCTTAATAATGATAAAATTTTTAGTGCACCTGGAAGATAAAACAACTCAACTAATAACTTCAAAATATCTAAAGCAAGAATGAATAGAACTATAGAGAAATTCTGATAAATCCATGATTATTATAAATTTTAATATCTCTTGCAGTTACTAATATCATAAGCAAAGAAAAAATTATGATATAGAGTACTTAAATTACACAATTTACATACTTGAACAAATGGATGTTGATAAAATCCTAAACCCAACAATTAGAGAATAAAAGTGTTTTCATGCACATGGGAAATTTATAAGCAATGACCACATACTCAACATAACGCAATTCTTACCAAATTATAACAACTGATATCATACAAGTAATGTTTCTGTAACCTAAAATACAACTGTGTTAGAAGTCAATGATAATATGATGAGTGAAAAAAATTTCCATGTTTTTAAATTAGAAAAAAAATCACACTGGAAAGTTTTAAAGTACTTAGAGCTGAATAAAAATATTACTTATCAAAGCTTGTGTAAGTCAGCAAAAATGGTAGTTTGAGGGAAAATTAGAGCTTTTACTGCTTAGTTTTTTAAAAAAGAAAAGCTGAAAAAGCTAAAAAGTACAACAGAACTCAGTGAAAGTAGAAGAAAGGATACTATTTAATGAATAAAAAAACATAAATTAGAGAGAATTAACGAGGCTAAAATTGGGCTTTTGAAAGCCTAGTAAAATAGATAAAATTATGGCAAAATTTTAAAAGGCATAGGCATAAAAATAGTATTAAGAATGAAAAAAGCAATAGTGCCACAGATAGAGATTAAAAAGATTAACAAGAGGATATCTTATGCAACTTTATAGTAATACATTTAAAAACAGGCAAAAGGCACAAATTCCCTGAAACATGACTTATCAAAACTGACCAAAAAGAAATAAAAATCCTGAATAGTCTCATAGTCATTAAACATAATTGACTAGGTAGCTAAAATATTTCCACATAGAAAACACCAAGTCCAGATGATTTCATACATTCAAAAAACAGATATTACAATTTTATACATACTCTTCCAGATTATAAAAAATAGGGAACACTGCTCAGCTCACTTTAAAAAATCATTATAACTTTAGTTCTCAAATCCAGACAACCTCATCCATGCACCTAAATGCAAAAATTTTAAAAGATTAGTAGAAGAATGAATCCAATAAAATATTTAAAAGTCATGACAAATGGGTTTATACAGTGAATGAAATGTGATTTAACAATACAGTCATATAGTACTCATTGGCTTCAGACCTTGTCAAACACAGTACTTGTTGCTTTTTGATGAGGAAAAAATATATAATATATTATATATTATAAAACCAATATATTATCAATATAGATTATATCATCAATATATGATATATAATAACTACATTTCATATTATATATCATATGTTACATGTTATATATTGTTATTTATATATAAAATATGTAAAGATATGCAGTGACATTAACTGGTTAAAGGAGAAAAAGTTAAATGCTGAAAAAGCATTTAATCAAAATCGACATCCTTTTATGATTAAAATTCTTACTAGGAATATAAGAGAATTTTCTTAACTAGCAAACTGTAACAAAATCAGAGTGGTAAAAAATTGAAAAGCATTCTTTTTAACAAACAAGACAAGGACCCAATTAATATCCTCCTAATCAATATTTTATTGGAAGTTCCAGCCAATGTGTTCAATACAAAAGAAAAAGAAAATGAAGGAAAGAAGGAAGGAAGGAAAGACATACTGTTTAGAAAGAAACAAAGCTGTCATTTACAGATGATATGAGTATCTACATTAAAAATCCAAAATAATATACTGAGATACTCTTAGAATTAATAAGAGTTTGTCAAGGTGGCAGGATATAAGATAATAGGAAAAACTAAATCATTCTTCTCAGTACTTGCTAATAAAACAACTCAGAAAAAGACAACATTTAGGCTAGTGACGGTAAGCAATCTAAAATTTAAATGTGCAAATCAACACTTTAAAATTTAAGAAGAAAATATAAGAGGATGTTTTCATAACTCAGTAAGAGAGGATTTTGTAAATAAGACCAAAGGAAAAGCACACCATAACAATTATATTAGGTTACATTAAAATGTAGAACTATTCTACAAATTGGAAGAAATTATTTGCAACACATATAACTAGCAAAGGGTTTATATATATATTAAAAGTAATATATATTTATTTGTAGATACAGATTAAAAATCCTAGAGGTAAATAAGAAAAAGACAAACAACCCAAATGAAAATTGAGTGAATGACATGAATAGGCATTTCACAAAGAGAAAACACAAATGAAGAATATATATTGAATGTATAGATATTCAGCTTCATTAATAACAAGGTAGTAGCAAATTATGTCATTTGAAACAGTCAAAATTGGTTAAGTACCATCAAGGATGGGGAGCTACAGAAACTCTTACAAATCACTGGTAGGAATGTAAATAGGAAAGTCACTTTGGGAAACACTGACTTTGCCTTATAGAGTTGACCCTGCCTTATGCTGGCAACCCAGTAACTCCCCTCCCAGGGTAGGTTCTGGAAAAACCCTGGTCATGGAGCCACGTAGATGGGCACTCATTGCAGTGAAAAACTGGAAAATCCCAGTGTCTGCTATAGGAGAATTAATAAATAAGTGGAGTGTTACATAGCTACAAATAATGGCTACAAGCAACACTGTAGGTGAATGTTGGCAAAAATAAAATACACATAAAAAACAAACTAGCAGAAGACTATTCATAGTATGATATCCCTGGTATAAAGCTCAGTAACAACCAAACTGAATGAGATATGATTTTAGGGGATCAGAAATTAACTAAAATGCAGAGGGGAACCCCCTGCCCCAGCAGTTTGTCTTACTGCCCAGTGGCGGGAGAGGCCTGTCTGCATCGGTGCTGCTGGCCCGGCCCCGGCCCGGCTCTGAGGTGTCCCCACTGAGACAGGCCCCCTGCTCCTCCAGTGCTTTGGAAAGGGCTCCCAGGGGTCCCGGCTCCTGCACCTGTCCCCTACATCTGGACTCCCCATGGGTGACCCTGGCCCCCCCCAACACACACACTTCTTCCTGCTGCTTCTCCTCAGCAGCCTGATGTTCATCAACTTTCCAGGCTCCAAATCTTCAAAATTCCTTCCCTGATTCTCAGGGCGCGGAGCAGGGTTTTAATCTTGAAAATGAACCCTATCCCTTCCCCCCACCCCCCATCTTCTCATCCCTGCGGACTGGCTGTGCAAACTTAGCACGTTGCAGACCACTCTGAGCTCTGCCGCGCGGGCACAAGGCCATGACGCAAGAGGCAGAGATCCTGCCAGTGCTCGGGCCGGGCTGGCCCACGAGAGGGAGCGTGGCTTTCTGGCTGGCGGTCCCCCCCTTTCTCCTTGCTTCTTTTGTCCTGGCAGGCCAGAGCCAGCCTGCTGGCCAGTGCCTGGGTCGCAGCTGAGGATGGGCTACACCTGTCAGACCCGCTGCTAAGTCCTGCCCTGGGAAGAGGCCCGCCTCATCCATCCTTGGCTTGGAGCCTGGTCTGGTGAAGCCCACCCCCCTCTCAGAAGGGCAGAGTTGCAAAAAAATGTGGGGCTTTTCTTGTCTGTCCTGAGCTGCCTTGTAGGCAGGGTTGCTCACTGACACTGGTAACCTGCCCTCAGGGCCTGCCACTCACCAGCTCTAGGACCTTGAACAAGCTCCTTCCCCTGCAGAAAGGGGATAATGCTATGCTGAGTAAGGATGAAATGAGAAATGCCTGAAGGCACTGGCCCCTGGTCAATACTCCGCACTTAGACAACAGCTACCAGCATTGTTATGATCGTCACCATTGTCATTCTTACCAGGTGTCGGCAGGGCGTTTCCTAAGCAGGAAGAACAACTGCCGTAAGTTGGCTTCTTCAGGAGTTTCATCTGCACAGTGCTGTGCAGAGCGTGACTCCAGTTTTCTGCCCTTGTCACAATTGCTCTGTCTGTGGACATTTTTGTGATGGGTATAACCTGATTATTTGCTTATTAGTAACTCGGCGCCAGTAATTCACTTTTTTCAACTGAACTGTGTTGCTTATGAAGTGCCCACTGCCGGGCCCTGTGGCACAGCCTGCCAGTTCCAGCTGTGGGTGAACCGGAGGCATGTGTGGGAGCAGAGGGGACCCCTCACCAGGCAGGCCCTCCTGGCCACCAGAGCTCAAAGGGCAGGAACGGCCCTTGCAGTGATGATATGTGATATCCATTGTGTATTTTATGCCAATGATCATTATGTTCATTTGTTCTTAGGAATTTCTGACAATATCCAGTTGAATGGTATCTACAGAGAAAATGCCCCCAAACAAAGTCTCATCGTAAATACCAACTCAAAATCTGTGTGTGTGTGTGTGATAGTTCCACAAACCATGGTGCTATAAACAAAGGGGGCGATGTTGCAAAACCGGGAGCGGGAGAGATGTAGAGGTAATTATTGTGCTCTGTGGAGAATTATCCTAGCTCCTTTTTTCTCTTTTTTTTTTTTTTTGAGTACTGATTTTTATGCCAGAATCTGGGAAATATCATCTCATTCACCCAATAACCCTGGGAGATGGTGTGGGCTTTATCCAGGACTCTGGTGGCAAGTGACAGAGACTCCAACTAACTTAAGCAATAAAAGACTTTATTGGTCATGTATTTGTTAGCCCTTTAATGCCACCATAAACGGAAGGCTTGGGGCTGTCTCTTTGTGTCCCTCTTTCCTGTTAACCTCTGTGCATTGGCCACGGTCTCTGGGGCTCCCCCCCGGCGGTAAGGGATGTAGCTGCCAGCATCCCTATAACTTGTGATCCAAGAAGGTGGCCCAGCTTCACGGCTGGACCAAGAGCAGGGAATGAGTGCTCTGGCGGGAGGCCTGGGCCGGGAGACTTGGGCCAGGCTGACGGGCAGGGAACAAGCTCCCACGGCCCGTGCCGCAGGGCCTCCTCTGGCATGGCCTCACAGGAGGCCCAGGTGTCTGTCAGCCTCAGAGCACGGGGGAAGGCAGGCTCTGTCACAAGAAATGCAGCTTCTGGAAGCCACAAGAGCCTCACCATTGCCGGTGCCGAGGACAGCTCTCCGCACCCCCTCCCGGGCCCATAAGTCCCTTCTAGTTCGGTGGTCTGGGCTGAGCGTTAGCCTCCTGCGGCGGCAGAAGCGAGGGGCGCCCATGAATAACCTTAACCCCACTGTTTGAGTGCCTGGGGTCGGAGGAACCCTGTGCCTGGCTCACTTACTCGTGTGACCCTCATGAAAGCTCTATCCTCGCCCTTTAGTTTATTTTTAAAAAAAACTCCAAGGTCATGGTCGGTGAGTGGCAGAGCTGGGCTTTGAGCTTGACAGCACTCAGTGCACAGTCCCTGAACCTGGGTGGGGTGGGGAACTCTCAATGGCCAGAGCCCCAGGCCCCACCAGATCCGTTGCCCCCATTAGTAGGCCCCAGTGACCGCAATGATCCGAAGGAAGCTCAGACCCCGGATGAGAGGCTCCTGGCTGTGCCCTGCGTCCCCTGCGCTGGAAGCACCCACAGCGGCCAACGCACTGTGCAGGTGAACCTGGACCGAGCTCGGGACGGAGTCCTCTCCTCTCCTGTGCATGGGCCAGGCCTGAGCCCACTGACCTTCCTCAGGGAGGGGCGAGGAGAAGGGGCCGGGCAGGAACAGGGGGTGGGGGTAGGGAGAGCTCAGTAGTTCTCTCTTCACACCTAAAATCCTCCCTCTGGGCTCAGAGAGGGCTGATTCCTCAGGAGCCAGGGCATTGAGGATAAGCAGCCTCCCAAGGCTTTTAGCTTCCCTAAGCCTCCGTTCCCGTATCAATAAAATGGGGATGGTGACAGTACTGTCTCCCAGGTCAGTGTGAGAAGTCAGTGGGATGAGCCAAACAGGCTGGGCATGGCTGATACGAGTGCTCAAGAAGAGGTTGCTATTTCTCCGTCCGGCCCCCACCTCCCTACTTCCCCTTCTCGTGCGTGTCTGTCTGTTACTGCCCCAGCTCTGCCATTTAACGGCTGCGTGGACTCGGGTTAATTAACATCTCTGAGCCTACTTTCCTGTCCTGTAAAGTGAGAATGCTCAGACCTACTTCTCAGGGTTGTGATGAGGAGAATGCGTGGTATCGTCCCTATAAAGCTCCCACACAGTACCTAGCACACAGAAGCCTCCGGCGAGGAAGGTTTTTCTTCCGTCCTTCTCCTAATGGCCAAAGCCCGAAGGCTCCGCGATCCACCCATCACCCCAGAGCCCAGCCTCCGCTTCGGCTCTCACCTGCCTGACTCCCGATCGCCACCTCGTGGCTTGATGGGTGACTGCAGGTTTCGTAGCGAAATTCTAAGCAGCTTCTGGTCTGTCTCGGGCATTTAACAGCAAAGTACCCCAAGCTTTGAAAAGGGAGGTAGGAAAGCGGCCCATAGAAAGGCGCACCTGCGTATTCTGCCGCACACAGGAGATGCAGGAGGGGCCGCCTGCCACTGGGCGCCTTCCGTAGATTCTGTGCTAAGAACTTTCTGCACATTACTGCTTTCTGATTTGGACCAGAGTTTTCCAAATGAAGAAACAGAGACACAGAGGCTCCTGGGATGTCAAGGGCTCTGAGGAATTGAAAAATGTACATTTTCTTTATCTAAGGAGTGAGGACAGGAGTTATTGTTTTTATTATTTTATTTAGGCCACAAATAAGTGCATTGCATATACTCATCTGTATTTTTCAGCCTCGGCCTGCTGACTTTATCCCAGCTAAAGCAGGGGATGGGAAGTATGCCAGGCATCCCCCCACTGCCAGCAGCCTGGCTGACTGCTGGCATGCCCACCGTGGGCACTGGCAACACAGGATGTCACCTCCTGCCATCTCTGGCCTTTGGACCCTGACTGCAGCCTGGGTGCGCCCGCCTCACTGGTCCCTTGCAGCTCCCACCTCTGAACATCTGTTCTGGCTGTTCCCTGCTGAGGAGGCTTTCCTTGATTTGCCAGGCACAGCTAAGGAGCCCCACCACCCGCCCCCTCTGAGTCCTTTATGCCTCTCTTGTCACTCTCTCTTATGCTCTGCCCAGGCAGGCCTGGGGCCTGGAAGGGTCTGCCAGGCGAGAGTTGAAGACCAAAAGGATGAGCAATCTGGGTGGGGGTGGGGGGCGAGGTCTGTCTCCATTCTCCAGTCAAGCCCCAGGGGTTGCTCCAAAGTCAAAGCTATAATACAGCCCCCTGTCTGTCAGTGCCCAGAGTGCAGGCCTGCCTGGTATGGGGTCTGGACACTCAGAGGCCGAAGGGGGCCTCTGAGGCTGAAGAGTGCTGGCTGCAGGACGGGAGCTCCTGGGAGGACCCCGGGAGAGCAGTGTCTTCTTCTGCAAGTGGACGTTACAGTTGTCCCCGCCCCGCAGTGCTGCGAGGAGAAAGTGAAACAAGATGTGTACGGTTCAGCACAGCATGTGGCGCTTGGCCAGTCTCCCCGCAGGGCTGCTCCTCCTGCTCACAGCGGCGATGAGCTGAACCCGGCCGCCTTGTGACCTCTAACTCTCTCCCTGTTAAACTGTCCAGCAGGCCAGCTGCACTGGCTGAGTCCAGGGCCAGCCTGTGACTAGCAATGGCAGGAGCTTGGCTAGTGTTTGTCCTGATTGAGGCGGCAGCGCACGGCCTCTCTCATCTGCTGAGACTCAGCCTGCGTTTCCTCCCCCTTCCATGACTTCACGTTCTGAGCTAGCGGGGAAAAGACAGGCAGGAGACTGGGGAGCAAAGGATTAGCACAGCCCCTCCCCTGCAAGACCCCCCCTCCTCACCACATTTTTTAGTGACAGGATTTTAAACGGTTGCTGTAGGCAAGAGAGTTGGCGGCCGCTGCTGAGGGGCTAGGGGGAGCTTGGCGGCCACTCTCACACAAGCCTAGGCCTGGGGCTTGGACATGAAGGCTCAGTTCAGTCCTGCGTCTGTGCTGTGACTAGTGACTTAATTTCTCTGCGCCTCAGTGAGGCCACTTTGAAGGTAGGAGGGAGTTTCCTTGCTTCCCGGGTCCCTGGGTCTGACCTTGGAGGACAAGACCACAGCGTCAGGGAGCGTGGACTTAGGCGGGCAGCCATGGTGGGGGCGAGGCCCTGAGTTGGCAGCCAAACCTGATTTTGAACTCTGGTTCTACTGCCCCTTGTTAGCTTTGTCATACTGACCTGGTTGCCGCCGCTTTCTGAGCCTCCGGTTTCCCTTCTGAAACCTGAGACCTTAATACCTGCCTTTCTGGGTGTTGTGGGGTGCAAAGGAGGAAATGAACTGGAGGGCCTCAACATGTCTAGATTCCCAGAAGCCATGTGGCGGTTAGAATCACCCAGAGGCTGCAAAATAGCATGTGGGGGCAGAGCGTGCCTCTAGGGGGCGCTGGTGCCCACAGACGGAGGGATAGAAGCTGCTGAGAAGAAGGGGAGAGGGGAGGGACTGGGAGAGAACATTAGGACATCAGGTCTGTGGACATGAGGCCCAGAGGCCTCCCGGCTGCACAAAGATGTACAGTGATAGACCCAATGTGTGGATATACAAACAGCCTCACCAACACACAGACACATTCACATGCAGGGCTATGCAGCCTTACAGATCGACCCGGCAGCGCACAGTGCGGTGATACCTACAGACACCCAGCTTCGTGCACAGCGCACATGGCCGATGACCCACGGAGCTATTTACACACGCGCACGAGCATACACACACACCGATAGCCCTCGAGGTGCTCTGAGGAACCTGGAGACTCTACGGGACACGCTTTGGGAGCCAAATTCCTTTGAGATTCTGCCATCTCCACCCATTCTCTGCCCCTGTCACCGTCTTCCCCGGATCCAGTCCCAAGTCCCCATGATACTCAGGGTATGGCCTCTGCCTCTTCTCACTCCCTGTCGCAGCCCCTTGGGCAAGCTCACCCGCCTGGTTGTTGAATGCCGGGGTGCTCAGCCTCTGGCCCCTCTGAGGCCCAGCCCTGCTCCGGGACACGTCCACTTGGATGCTACCAGACGCCCAAAGCTTCCACGCCCCCGCCAGGGTGTTCAGGAACCCCCGTCTCAGTGTGATGTTGCTTTCCCTATCTCACCAGCATCTTGGGAACCTGTCCCTTTTTTCTCTCCCCACTGTTACTGCCCTTGTCAAAGCCATTGTCACCTTTCACCTAGGTGAGAGAGGTGACTCAGTTGACCTCCCTGCCTCCACCCAGTTCACCTGATCTAACTGGATCTACTCTCCACCTGCTGCAAGATCCTGGATGGTCTAGTCTTGCCGCTTGCCTCCAGCTTCATTGCTTCTCCACCCCTAAAACTTAGCTATTCCTGGAGTTGAGGAGATTCACTAGGCTGCCTGTGAGGTTTTGTACAAGCCTGGAGCACCTCCAGACACTTCTCCTCCTCATCCGGTTCCTGCCCTGCTGGATAACTTCGGATCTCAGTGTGACATGTAGCTTCTTCCAGGAAGCCCTCCATGATGCTCCACCCCTCCAGATGAGGTTGGATATCCTGTAACAAGGCCTCACTGTACCTCAGCTGGGCTCGTATCACATGGTCTACTCCTTTGAGTCAGACACCGCCCATCCCTCATTCTCAGCCTGCTGGCCAGCACTTAAAGGACCATTCATATTGGTTGGAAGAATGAAAAAATGAATGAATGAGTGTCGGGGAGTGAGATGGGGCGAATGTGTTTAAGGATGGAGATAGCTCAAGGCTGGGAGAGGGCAAGAGTGGGGGGTAAGGATTATGAAATAGGACAAGAGAATGGGTTGGGCAAGACCAGGGACCCCAAGCCCTCCCCCTTGACCTGCTGTCCCTGGCAGCCAGCAAGAAATCTGCTAATGTCTCCTGCAGGACTGGCTCACGCCCAGCACAGCCCCTCCCCCCAAGGAGAGTCACCACAGGCGTGTACAGGTTGGTTTATTTACAAATATACTGATGTCTCATTTTTTTTTTTGTTGTTTCCATTTTCTGCTTTTGTGGGAAGAGCTGAAGGTGATAGTGGAGGGCAGGGCGGGGGTGGTGATGTGGTAAACGCTAATAAATAATTTAACAATGACAAGTTATTAAATAAAATGTGTCTGGGGATGGCGGGTGGGCAGTGAGAGTCTGTACAAGGGAAAGAGAGGAATGGCCAGTGGCCCGGTCCCCACACCCAGCTGGGCTGGGCTCCTGGGGAACCCCAGTGGGATGGGGGGGCACCAGCAAAGAGGCTCATTGGAAATGGCACCTCCCAAGGGCCAAAGGCTGGACGGTCCTCCTGCCCCTCCAACCCCCAGGCCATGTGTGCCTGGGAGTGTGGGTCTGCGAGCCTCCATGTGCGTCTGGGTGAGTGTGTGTGTCCGTGTGTGTGCGTGTGAGCGTGGGCTCCCTCCCCCACAGGGTGGAGCGAGCCCAGAGCTGTCAGTTCTCCCAAATGCAGGGAAGTCCTCACCCCAGGGGCTGCCCAGAGCTCAGGCCAAGGCCAGGCAGGTCTCGGCAGCTTCTCCCTGCTCCAAGCTTCCCTGGGAGTGAGGTGAGAGGGCTGCCAGCTCCAGGTGGGTGGGTGAGGCCGGTGAGCCCCCTAAAGGAGAAGAGCCTGCCCCAGCCCCCTGCTGGGCCCTGCTCATCTGGACATGGTAGACCCCCGACTCTGCCTCCTCCAGGAAGTCTCCCAAGATGCCCAGACCACTTGCACAGACCCCTTTTCTTACAGGCTCTGCTGGATCCATGGTCTGACCCTTGGAACCCCTGTGTTCCTCTGTCCATGGAGAAGGCAGACGAGGCTTTGGTGGTAGGCACCAGCTCGCCTTCCTGTCCGCCCTCTGTCCTCACTCGCTGTGCTACCGGGGGCAGATTCCTTCCTCTCTCTGAGCCTCAGCGTCCCCAGCCGTCTCCTCCCTGCTGGCCACTCACTTCCTGCCCCTTCCTCCAGAGGCCCAGCTCTTACTTCTCTTCTCCCTCGGACCTCCCCGCCACCTCACCACAGTGATGACGGTCCCCCTCCCTGGAGGGGACGGGGGTCCTGGCTGCTCACTGCCCCCGAAGTCAAGGCTGCACTTCCTCCAGTTAAGCGGCAAGAGCCTGCTCCCCTCAGCTTGCCCAGCCCCCAGCAAGCCTGCTGGCTCTGCATGCTCCTGCCAGGGGGCCCTGAACACGTGTCTCCCTACTCTGGGCCGCGGGTTCCTCAACTGAGAAATGGGTCTTCGACAAGGTCTGGGACAGAGTGATTATGTCTCTCCTTCCAGGAGAGGCCCCACAAGGGCCCTGCATCTTGTCCTCCTGTGTCCCCGCCCCCAGTCCAGGGCCAGGCAGAGTGATCTGCAGAGTCTGGGAGAGCCTCGGAGAGGCGGGGGTCGGGGGACTGGGGGTAGCGAGCCCCCGCAGACAGTGAAGGGGTTACCTGACCACAGCTGGGCAGTGGCTCAGGTACAAGGGGCTCTCTGAGGACCTTTCTGGCTTTGACAGTCTGTGGGTCATGAGCGTGGGTATCCCTGAACCAGCCCCTGGCAGGGGGCAGAGCCCGGGCTGGACTTGGGGTTAATGAGGCCCTGGAATGGCAAGAGGGACTTAGAACTAAGTCATGCCCCTGACCTGGAGGTCATACTGCCATGTGCTCAGCTCCACCTGTTACTGACTGTCAAGAGGGCTGGTCGGTCCCCTCCCCTCTCCTGGACCCGATTTTCCAGCTGCAAAACCAGGGTAGGTGGTGGACAAGATGACCCATCCCTGAGGCTCCTCCCACCTTGGAGCTGGGGAGAGAGCCAGGTCTCCTGGGGGCTGCGGCACCCACCCGGGCCCTGCCCAAGCGCCTGCTCTATGGTCAGACTGTGTAAATGCAAAAGGAACAAGGGCAGCCTCCGGCTGTCCAGGACCAGGAGATGGCACCGGAAGGACCAAAGACATACGCTGAGAGCCCCGTGAAAGTTCTGTGTGGAACAAGAGCCCAGAAGGGCCAGGCCGGCTGTGAGGGCCGATGCTGAGTCGCGTCCCCCCCTTGACAGCTGCCCTGGTGATGAGCAGGGTGGGGTTCGAGCCCAGGAGTCAGGAGGGGTGGGGAGATGGGCCCAGGACACTTCAGAGGGACAGAGGAGCAAAGCCACAGAGCAGGTTGGCTACCTTTGAGGATCCCGGTGAGGGCCAGACAGAGGGGCCCAAAGGCAGAGAGGCAGCCATTGTCCTAGCTGCTCAAAAGCTGGACAAGCAGACCTCCGGGTGGTGGCCTAGGGCTCTGAGTTAGAATTAAAGGCAGGGCTGTGAGCACCTGACTGAGCACACAGTGACCTCAGTGGTCACCGAGATCAGGGCCCATCCACCTGACCTCACTTCCTTTGGGGCAGGGTTAGAGTTGAGCGAATTTGGGGTGGGGGGTTGCTACAGTGTATGTGGCTTCCAGCAGGGCACAGCCAGGGCTGGAAGTGTGGTCGGAATGCATCGCCCAAGGAGTGCCAATGCCAAACACAGACAGGCCCTGAGGGTCCACATGTCGTGGGTGAGAGGCACAGAGCTGACCCCCAACGCACACACACAGAAGACCGAGGTGGCTTAGCTGTCACATGTGTGTGATGGTCAGGGGATTCACTTGTAGAAGGGCAGGGTGAGGTTCCAGAGTTATGTGGCCTCGGGCCACCTCAACAGAGGCAGGGCACCTGAAGCTGGGGAGGGGATGGGCCTGCTCACTTTGGCTGGCTGATGTCAGTGGGAAGACTAGGTTTCACTTGCTCTGCACAGGGGGCAAGCTGGAGCCCAGCTGTGGGTACAGTTTTAAGAGGAAGAGCTGGAGAATCTGGAAAAGCCTGTCTTTGAGAAGCAAGGACTCAGGGCTGAAAGAGGCAAAATCAGCAGAAAAGGGCAGCTGACTGGGGGCCTGATGAAGCAGTGGGCTCCCTGTCTCAGGAGGCATGCAAGGCGGGGCAGAGGGGCTGCGCAGGAGCCGAGCGTAAGGCAGAGGGCCAAGTGGCTGACTCTGAGTTCCCTTTCCACCTCGGGGTTCTGCCATTTGGCCCGCCTTTGCCTGGTTCTGAGCGCCCTGTGTCTGTCCTGGGAGTGGGTTGGTGGCTGCCCTGTCTGCTCGGGATGCCCGGCCCTGACCTGGGCTGAGGCCGTGGTACATCTGAGTCTACCTGCTCCAAGCTCACCCCATCCCCTCCCCTTCCTCCCTCCCCTCCCTCCTTCCTCTCCTATTGCTGTAAGAAGAAGGGTTCTCTCCCCGTCTGGCCCCTTTCCCCTTTCTAACGTGGCAGGGCTGCCCCACGGAGGCCTCTCTCTTTCAGCGTCTCTACGCCTCTGTCCATGTATGGGCGTTCTGTGTGCCTTCAAAGGTATGCACCTCTGCGCATGTTGCTGTCCCCACGGGTCTGCCAGGGCTCCCTCTACGCTCCCCAGGGACCCCCCTGAGGGCATCTGGCAGGCTCTTCCCCACCTCTGCTCCAGGCTCTGGCTGGGAGGGGTGATCCTGGGCCGGGGCCTGCCTGTGGAGGAGGGGGAGGCGGGTGCTAGGCCCGGGCACACGCGCCCACGCCCCTCACAGGTAACGGGCGCCATGCACAGTCGTCCCGGGGCATGCACGGAGCCCTGCCTTGGCCTAGGCCTGGGCCGTGGATGTTGGCTGGACACAGAGAGGACGTTTAAAAAAATAGAGAGAATTTAAGCTTCCCAAAAAGATGGGGAGAGAGGAGGCAATGGAGGCCAAGGTGGGGCTGGGAGGTGAGTGGCTGTCCGAGAGCTCTGGGTCCCTGGGGGCAACACGGTCCCTGTGGGCAGGACAGAGACACAGCCTCTGCCCAGGCTGTGCTCGTCCGCCTGTCTGGCTGTGCCCAGGGGCACTTTAGCCAGGCCCAGCTGGCCGAGGGGAGGGCACCGTATGGCTGTCTGTAGAGTCTGTGCAGGCGGCGGGGCCGGGGGTGGCGCGGCTGGCCGCTGTGGCCCGCGGTCCCACCCAGGGCCCTCGCCCAAGCGTCCGTGCGGCCAGCTGGCCCTCAGGAGGCGAAGTAGGAACTCTGCATGGAGTAGAGCCGGTCGATGGGGTTCCCCACGCGGGCCTGCAGGGAGCCCACGTCAGAGGAGCCGAGGAAGCAGTCGCTGAGGCTGGTTAAGGAGGTATCGCTGTCGATGTCGTGGAAGATGGAGTCGTTCCCTGGGGAGCAGAGGGGGCGTCAGGACAGGGGTGTGGGCAGAGGCTCCTGGGGACCCTGTCGGCCTTACGAGCTGTGTGGGCAGAGGCAAGGGAGGGACTGGACGACCTGTGGCCATGCCTGCAGAGGGGCTGGGGACAGCAGGGAGGGTCTTAAGGGTGTCCCCTTCCTGTCAGGAGGGGGCGCATAGGCTCTGTGGGCCCGGGGGAGGGAGGTGGCTGTCAGGACCCCAGGCCTGCCAGGCCAGGCAGGGAGCAGGGGTGGAGCTGGAGCAAGAGGGGGGCTGGGCAGCTTACCATAGGGGTTCATGTGGTCACCTGGCATTTGGGGCGGCGTGAGGCCCTGCTGGAAGGGGTCGCTGCTGCCGTAGGGGCTCTGCTCCATGGCCACGATCTGCTGCTGCGGCGGGGCCAGCGGCGTGTAGGAGGCCATCATGCCCTCCATGCGGCTCGACAGGACCTCTGGGAACAGGGTGCGCCTTCACCCACAGGTCCTGCCCGCCCTGTCCTGGCAGCCCCGGGAGCCCCCGCAGATGGACCACAGGGGCCCCCCAGGCCTCCCACACACCCCCTGGCCCGCCACAGTCCCTCTGACCTTCTCCAGGCTTCCTCAGGGACACCCTGACAGCCTGTGGCTGAGGTTCCCTGTGTCCCTCCTGGGCCCGCAGAACCATGGAGCCCAGTTAGCGGAGCCCCCTTCCCCAGACACGCTCCAGCTCCTCTTCCAGAATCAGTTTATCAAAAATCAGAGCCCCCTGCCCCCAACCTCCTCCCAATCCTCCAAAGGCTGCTGTCCAGGAGCCGAGGCCCGCCCTCGGCAGGGACAGACGCCTCAGCAGGCAGTAATGAGTCAGCGTGTAGGCGCAGTGAGCGCCCTGCACCTGGGAGCATCGAGGCGGGGCTTGGAATAGGCTTCCTGGAGGAAGGGGCCCCCACCTGCGTGTGACTTAAAGAACCAGCAGGTGATTGACAGGCCGGCTTGCCACCCTGGAGGGCAGCAGAGGCGGCAAGGAGAGAAACCACCTGGTGGGAGCAGGGAGCCCGTCTGGGGGCTGAGGCGTAAGGCGGGAGAAGGCCCAGCGTGGGGAGACCTGAGTTGCGAGGTGGTGCTTGGGGCCCAGGCCGAGGGGCCCCCGGAAGCTGTAGGCTGTAGTCAGGAGGGGCTGTGTGTGGAAAAAGGCTGGGGAGGTGGACAAGGCGGTGGGGACCAGCGGGAGGAGGAAGTCAGGCGGAGGGTCTGGGGTCCCTATCAAGGGAGATGAGGTGTGAGAAAGAAATCAGCTGGGAGCGGCCTGAGGGACACTGAGCAGATGCAGTGCTTGTGGGACAGGAAGGGTCAGAGGTCACTCCACAGCACTGGGTCCTGGTGGTGCCACTTGCAGAGCCCAGGTGGGGGAGGGGCCAGGGCAGCGCTGTGGAGTGTGCACTGTGGCTGTCACGAGCTCAAGGGGACTGAGGCACATTCTCAGGGAGGCTGAACCTAGGAGCAGCTGGGGACGCCAGGGGCAACACAGCTCGGGGGCTGGCTGGGAGCCGCGAGGCCATGCGTGCAGCTTCTGGAATCTGGGCTGCCTGGGGATGGGGGCAGAGGAAGAGGAGGGGAAGGACCGGGCCCGAGGCCACGGCCTGGAAGCCCTGGGCTCCGCCTGGGACACTGGCCTGGGAGCCCTGGGTAGAAAGGCCCTGGCATCGGCGCTGGAGCCCCGTCTCACTTCCGAGCAGGCGGCTCTGGGGTCCCCACCCCACTCAGCAGTTCCGTGTCCCCAGGAGACCTGGGAGACCAACCCTGGCCCAAGAGGTGGCAACAGCATTTTGGCAAAGCCCAGTGTCGGAGGGTGGCTGACTCCTGCCCCTTCAGCTGGCCCCTCACCCTGTGGCAGGGGCCCACCCCGACTCCTCGACTCCCTGCCGACGATCTCTGGAGACTTCCGCTGGATTCTGCTCTGGGTAGCTGTCTGTGTGGTCATGGGAAACGCAGAGCTTAAGAGCCCCACACTCCAGGCTGAGACCTGGCTTTGTCCCTAATGAGCCAAGTGATCCTGGCAAGTCCCTTACTCTCACTGAGCCTCAGTCTCCTCATCTGTGAAATGGGACATGACAAGGCCTTTCCTCCTGGGGATCTGTGAGAAGCAAGCATGAGGGAGCGTGTCGAATGACAAGAACAGTGCCTGGCACACAGTGACAACGAGTTAGAGGACTACAGTTTTAATGTCAGAAATTCTGCCACCCCTCGGGGCTGCCCACCCTGCCGTCTCTTCTCCTGTGTCCTGGGTCACTGCCACTCTCTACTGAGCTCAGCTGGTTCCCAGAGCTCTCATGGCCTGAGTGGAAAGTTTCTTGTTCTAAGAGACTGAGCCGAGCCCCGGCCCCGGCCCCGGCTCACCTTGGCCCAGCCGCTGGGAGTTCTGCTGCTCCTGCTGCTGCTGGTGCCGCCTCGCCAACTTCTTCATCTGCAGAAGACACAGTTCATTCGTGCCAGTCCCTGCCCTTCTCCCCCCACCCTGGTCCCACTCCCACTCCCCCTCCCCCGCCCGCCCACATCAGGCCATCTGTCTTCTGCCTGCGCCCCACACTCCACCTCTGCCCAGCAGGGGTGGCAGGTGGCCCCTCACCTTTGCTCTTTGGTTCTGAAACCAGACCTGGACCACGCGCACGCTGAGGCCTGTCTCTGCTGCCAGTGTCTCTCGGACCTGCCAGGAGGGAGGGAGAGAGGGAGGCTGGTCAGGCCCCGGGGAGGCGGGGGTGTGGGGGACTGACAGATGGGTGGTGAGGTGGAGGGAGGCCCCCCTCCCAGCGAGTGTGGAAGGGTGGCGTCTGGAAAGGCAGCAGGTACGGGTCAGCCTCGCCCCACCCCAGCCGCCCCTCACCTTTCGGCAGGGCTTGGAGGAGACCTCGAAGGAGGCCTTGAAGGCTCTTCGCTGCTGCGTGGTGAGGATGGTCCGGGGTCGCTTGGGCCTCCGTGGGTCCTTCCCGTCATCCCCGCTGCCCTTGCTCTGGCTGCCCTGCCCCTTGGCCGGCTTCATGTCCCCATCCTCGTCCTCACTCTTCACTGTGGGGGACATAACCCAGCCCATCAGCCTTGCACCCTTTGGCAATCCGCTGCCTGATGGGACCCCATGGCCTCCGGCCGGCACCTGCCATGGCTGCCTCTGGCCCCTGGAGACCCCAGTCCAGAAGGCTGACCTTTGAGAAGACCAGTTCTGCTGGTCCAGCATCAGTCAGGCCCCAGGGCCTAGAGAACCTTCTTCCTTGGAGTTTCCAGGGACAAAGAAGTGACAGGCAAAGACCATGCTCCAGATGTTCTCACACGGGAGTATTCATGACCATGACAGATACACACACACTCACACCCACCGGCACTCGCACAGACAGACTGGCACGTGGGCTCACCAAGGCTTGAGCACACGCAGCTCACAGACACATTCAGGGACAGAGTCAGGCGCACACACTCAGGCGCATGCTCACAGACAGGATGACCAGGCATGCGCACACCTGAACAGGCACCCCCGCGCGTGCATGCAGTGCAGGAGCATGTGTGCTCGCCCAGAGACACGGCCACCACACCGCTTCCACGCCTCAGAGTCGTGGGTCTCAGGGGGACAGCAGGGCCGCCCCAGCCCACGTGCCTCTGCTACACCCCCATCTAAACTGGTCTCCTTTCTTCAGGCCCATCTTTCCCCGAGCGCGAGCCCGTGGGAGAGGCTGTTTCCCCCCTCGGAGACCCCTCCTAGCACCTGGCCAGCCTCTGCTCCCCCACAGGAGTCCAGGAAGCCATAGGCCCGGCCAGGGTGGCGCCCTGTCCAGGGCGGACAGAGGGACAGAGGGACAGATGGACAGAAGCACTACCTCCACCAGGGTCCCGGCAGTGACTGAGCCCTTCCGTCTGTGCTGGTCCAGTGCCCATGGGCTCTAGGTTCTCCCAAGGGCCTGGCACAGAGGAGGTCATCTCTGCTCTGTGCTCCCTGCTCCCGTCCTCCCCAGGAATGATGAGGTGCCCGCCACCCCCTGACTTTCCCCCCTTAAAACTCTTTCCTGGCTGGCTCTGTGCCCAGAGGGCTCCAAACGGGCACAGTCCTTCAGGGGTCGGAGCTGAGCGGAGATGCGCTTTCATCCTGGGAAATGGGGTCTCCCCCTCCGCCACAGAAAATCTCAGGTCCCTGCCCATCTGGGAAATAGGCACGGAAATAAGCCATTTGCCGAAGGCTTTGGGGGCCAAAGGCAGGAGGACACATCGGGTCCCTCCTCTCAGACATCAGCAGCCTACAGGCCTGGTGCTGGCAGACACTTCCGCGGTGCTGTGCCAAGGTGGGCCCAAGGCAAGAAAGGGGGAGCACGGCGGGCCAGAGAGCAGGGTACGCATGTGCACGCATGTGTATGCTCATGTGCGAACCACAGCACACGGGAGCATGTGGATGAACGTGCGTATAGCCGTATGCCTCAGTGCTTGCTGCCTGTGTGTGCTGGGTCACTGTGCATGTGTGTGTGCTTGCACACCTGGGTGTGAGTTGTTGCACGCTTGGACGTGTGAGCACGTCTGCACATGTCCATGTACCCACGCATCTACCTTCCTGGGCATGGGTGCCCACCTGTGCATTTTATGTGCTTGTGTGTACACCTTTGCGACCACACAGGTACACATTGGCACAGGTACGTGTGCCTCAGTGGCCATGTCCGCAGGTGCATTTGTGTGCCTGTGGGAGTGTGTGCATATGAATGATGGTGTGCCCCTGCACACGTGCACCTGTGTATGTGAACACTTCATATGAATGTGGGTGCATCGTCTGTGTGTAGCTTGGCTCCTGGGGTCGCAAGCACGCTTCCCCGGCAGGCTCACCCTTCCACGGCACCCTGCCCAGCCCTCCTCCCTGCTCCTGCGCCGACTGCAGCCAGGCTCACCAGAGTCGGACTCGTCGGGGCTCACAGAGCTGAGCAGGTCCTTCTCCTTCTCGTAGTCCCCCTTGCACAGCAGCTGGCCCTCCTTGAGCACAAACTCATCGCCCTTGCGCAGCTGCCGCTCGCAGACGCAGCAGCAGAAGCAGCCCAGGTGGTACACACACTCCAGCGCCCGCATCACGAACTCGGTGGGGGCGATCTTCTCCATGCAGCCGCTGCACTTGGCCGCAAAGAGCCTGTGGGGGCAGGGGCGGGCACGTTAGCTGGGCTCGGGGCTCCCTCCCAGAGGCCGCTGCCTCCTGAGAGCTTCTCCCTCTGACCACCCTGATCCTCCGGCCCAAGTGGGGGAAGCCCCCTCTGGGCACAGAGCCACGTGGGGAGGGCCGCGCAGCCCTACTTTTCTGGCTTATAGGGCCCAGGGGCCCGCGGGTGGGCGCTGGGCATCCTGCCCAGAAGTGCCCTCTCTTCCGTGTGTCAGCTCAGGGCCCTTCCCATTCAGAGACACAGTGGCCACCAGAGGGCAGAATACAAGGTGAGCCTCAACCTCTGCCCAGAACCCGGTCTGCCCTCTGCCCTGAGGCGAAGGGCAGGCAGCCCACAGGTCCGCCCACCGGCACCCAGGGCCCGCTCTGCCTCCTCCCTCCCTCTGTGTCATCCTCACACCGGAGCCATCGCTACCCTGCCCAACCGGCCACCCCGCAGAGGCCCCTCCTCTCCTTTCTGAATGACTGTCCCAGTCCTCTCCCCGGGTTCTGGCCCTTCCAACCCTGCAACTCACCCTCCAGAATGACAGTCAGAAAGATATGTCCAAAACACATACCCGGTCACACTGCTTCCCTGCTCTAAACTCCTTCATGGCTCCCTAGCGCCCTTAGGAGAACATCAGGTTCCTGAGTCTGGCACTGTGGGCCCTCCCCGACCCTGCCTCTTCTCTCGCCCCCTCAGCTCCCCCAGGCTGTGCCCCACAGAGCGGCCTGCAGTTTCTCCAGAGCACCATCATCACACTGGCTTTTCTTTCTTGCCCTGGCCCTGGCCTTGGCTAACACCTGCTTTCTTTCTTTCCCTGGCCCTGGGCTTGGCTAACACCTACTTAAGCCTCTCTTCAGGTTTAAGCATCGCTACCATGAAGAGATGCATTTACTGAGTGCGTACAGCATACCGGCCGCTGTTCTAAGCACTTCGCCTGCAGAAACACACCGAGTCCTTGCAACAACCGTGCGAGACAGAAAGCAGTGTCAATCCCATTTTAGAGGTTCGGAAACCGAGGTGCTGAGAGGTGGAGTTACTTGCTCAGAGTCGCATGGGTAGTAAGCGAGGGAGCTGACCCGGAGCCTGGACCTAATCCTGCCCCTCCACCGCAAAGCGGGTCCATCTTCCCTCTCTGGATACAAAGCCAGGTGGGGGCTCCCACCTCCAGCCAGCGTGTACAGAGGGGTCTGAGCAGCCCGGCCCCTCCTCTGCCCACACCTACTGACCGCTCCTTCCGGCTGCCGTCCCTGTCACGTGTCCTGCTCTGTGGGAACTCAGCCTCAACAACACTTTGATGGAAAAATTTATGAAGAATCAAATTATTGCTGCTGGGAGGGAATTAAAACCATTTTTCATTCCCCGCGTCCCCGGGCCACGTCTGTGGGCGCCACCTTGGGAGCGCTGCGCACATCCCATCCCTCTTTATGGCCCGCCATCGCAGGCACAGATTACAGCTGCAATTCTCCACTAATCGGCTCTGCAACAGCCGTAAGTGCGAGGCGCGCGGCCTGCCTCCCTTCCCGGGGCTGCCATCAGCGCCGCCCACGGGCGGCGGGCGAGGTGTGCTGGACAGGGCCAGGCTGCCTTCTGCCTGCTGCCCTGGCGCGGGCCAGGGCACTCAAACTGGGGGCTTCCCCGGCAACCCCGCCGCCCCCACTATTCTACCCAGCAGGCTCCTACTCATCCTGCGAGGCCCAACTCCAATGCCGCCTCCTCTGGGAAGCCTTCTTGGATGGCCCAGTCTTGGGAAGGTGGCCTCCTCTATGCTCACCTGTGCTTCTCTGGCCTCAGCTCCTCCTACCATAAAACAGGGTGTCAACAGGACACTCCTCAAGGGCTGTCATCAGAATTCAATGATACTAAGCATGCAACTCGGTGAATGAGGACCACGTCAGAGTGACAGCATGTGCCCCTGCCAGCTCCCAGGTCGTCCGTGGTTCCACAGGCAGGACCCCACTCCACCCTCGAGTGTTAGTGAAGCAGGTGAGTGGAGGTTCGGGGTGGGCTGAGGCTCAGGCCAGGCAGACTGGCCCCCACCCCCCAGGTCCCCCCCAGGGTGTGACTGGAAGAAGAGCCTGAGCTGGATTGTGGCCTTAATTTGGCCCTTTGCCTGGACACCTTCGCCCAGGGTACAACCTACACAACTGTCCGTGGCAGCCTCGGCAGAGCCCCCGGCCGGCTCTGCCAAGGGGCTGCGGGAGGAGGCAGGCTCGCGGAACCCGCTGCTCTGACTCGGAGGACGCTTCTGTCCCGCCCCCCTCGCTACCCCTCTGTCCCCTCCCCACCCTCTATCTCCTGTCCTGGGGTCCCACTAAGGTCCATAGCTGGCCTCTGTGGCCGAGGGGACAGGCACTGGCCACATCTCTGTGCCGGCACGGCAGGGCCAGGGGCTCAGGCGGAGGCCCGCACACCTTGGGTGGCTCCCCAGAGCGGGGAGGGGGCAGCAGGGCCGGTGACCTGCATTTGCAGGCACTGCCACCACACAGGCTGCATTCAGAACAGCCTCGCTAATGCCTTGGCAGCAGGGGGTCGATTGCTACTTTCTCCAAACTCATCAACACAATCTATTATTAATACTTCTCCAAAGGCTCAGCGCCGCCATTACAGCGGCAGCGCCAGCCACTCGGGGCATCATCTGTTATCTAGATTGCAAAAACTCGGGAAATAAAACAAACTGCGCACACTTTATAAAGGGAATGTGCCATCCGTTTGGTCTCTGAACATCTCTCCTCCCAATAAAACATCAGGGGGGACACATGAAATACTCGCTCCCAAGTATGGGGTGCCTTTGTCTACCGTGCAGGGGTGAGAGCTACTAATGGCACGTGTGGGAGGGGCTGGGGCGCCAGCAGGGTCCCCTCCTCTCCACGAGCCCCTCCTCCCTCTCTCTCAGTCCCTCCCACCAAGGAGGGATTGGTGGAAGCCTCGGGCCAGGCTGCGGGGAAGCGGACCCAGCCACAGGAGGGTGGCATTGGCATTGGCCCAATGCCCGATTCCACCACTTCTGGCTGGTGACTGGGCAAGTCACTTCCTCTCTCTCAGCCTCGGCGTACTGATCTGTATAATGGGTTCAACAACACTGCCTGCTCTTGGAGTGAAGGTGCGGTAAACTGTGGGTATAAAGCGGGAGGAAGGGAGCGGTCAGTGGGCGGGGCAGGCTTTAGGACGGCAGGCGGCCGGGGTGGGTAGTCCTCCCGGGGGCCTCCCTGTCACCTGCCTCCCTGCCTCCTGCCTTGGAGCCCGGGTCCTGATCTCAATCCTGACTCAGCCACTTGCCTGCTCTGTGACTCTGTGACTTTGGGCAGGTCAGGCAGAGCCTCAGTTTCCTCATCTGTAAGATGGGGACAATAGTCCCACTTCTCAGAATTGTCCTCTGGATTCCAGATGGACAGTGCACACTGGGGTGGAGGTGGGAGGGGATGGGGCGGGCCTTGGGGTCAGGGCAGGTGGGTGCCCAGGAGGAGCTGCCTGTTCTCTCAGGGTACGCCCCGTCCCCCGCCCACCCCCCGTCCCTGCCGCCACCCTCTCTCATCCTCCCGGGGTCCAGAAGCTCCAAATCTAGAGGGCTGCTTTGCGACCACATCACAGGCCCATAGGCTTGCTGTGACCCACAGAGCCCTCCTCCCCCATTTCTCACGCAAACTGCTGGCTTTTCCTCGTACTTCCCCGCTGCCTAGATCACTATTCCCTCTACTCCCAATCTCTGCCCCCAACACCCGCTGATATGGAGGGGTTTGGCTTGGGTATCCCTTCTTCCAGGAAGCCCTCCTTCTCCTCTCCAGTCTCAAGTGGGTGCCTCCCTCTCTGAGTCCCCTATCTCCCACCGCCCTGCCACATTGTAGCACTTATACCAGGGACTGTGCTTTACATACTTCCAGGCCCTCCTTGCAAAGTCACCTCTGTATCTTTGGTACTGAACACACCAAGGTGAGCAATGCATGTCTGGTGAATGAACGCTGAACCAACCAATTCGGTCCTGTTCTGCCTGTGAGGATAAGGCAGCCCGCATCCCCCAGCCTGGCCTGGTGGGGCCCCTGACCACCTGCCCTGGGGAGGCAGCGCCCTGGGAATGCCAGGTCAGTGGGACTGTGGGAGGGGTAGGGTGCTGGAGTGGGCAGCCGGGGGTCCCACCCTGGCTCCATAACTTTTTCACTGTGTGACATTGGGCAAGACAGTTAACATCTCTGAGCCTCAATTTCTTCATCTGTGAAATGGGAGTGATGGTGCCCACCCACAGGGTTGTGGGGAGGGCCAGCACAGTGCCAAGAGCACTCTGCATGAGCGGTGTCTGCCCTTTTCTTGTCCTGCGTGGGTCCAATGTGCCTTTGCCAGCCCCCTCGCCGGAGTCTCGGAGATGCTGAAGAGAAGCCTCCCGGCTTCGCCTCCCTCCCATGACCACCCTGCGTTCTAGGTCCGTCCTAGTTTCTGTCCAGCCTGAGCTGGGCAGAGCGCTCCTGGCTCAATTCTCTGTCTCATTCGCATTACGGAGCATGGGTAAAGCTCAGTTATCCTCTGCCTGCAACACCTCAGTAAATCCAGACTCCAAAAGGAAGACTCTGTTTCCCTCCCCATTTTACAGTGAGCACACCGAGGTGCAGAGGGCAGGTTACTCGTCCAAGGTCACACAGCAGCATCACTGTATACTCCCTCCCTGCTCTGTGCCTCCGAGAGTCTCTCTGCTTGCCAGTCGCCTTGCCCTGTGCTCTGACCATCGCGCTCACGTCTGTCTGTCCTCAAGGCTCTGAACACCGCATGGCAGGAGCTGCTTAACCCTGAGTTCCCATTACTCAGCAACAGCCTGGTGCCCAGTAGGTGCGGCTGAGTGTTTGAACTTTTCTTAAACCAAACCGAGCATCTTCCCCTCACACACAGCGCCGCACCCAGGGTTATCTGTGATTGTAGAGCAAAAAGTCCCTTTTTAGAGACGTCCTTCCCCTGAGAGTTCCGGGCTATAATGTATCTCCATCCCCTCTGAGTGTTTGTCTAATGCTCAATTTATTAAACTCATCAAGCTAATAAACAAAACCTCGAGGCCGTTTTTTTTCTGGAGCATTTGAACGTGGATTACAGATCTGATCAATTAATTTCTCTCAAACCATTGACAACCGCAGAGAGACACACAGGTGGCCGATTCTTTCACCTCTGATAAGCCTGGTTTGCTAACATCCTGGGGGCGCTCCAACGTCTCCTTGGGGGTCTTCATGCGCAGATCTGGGACCACACAGCATGCACCAGGCCCGGAATCCTGGCTCTGCCACTTCCTAGCGCTGGGACCTTACACAGGTTCCTTTCCCTCTCTGAGCCCCCGTGACCCCGGCTGCCCCCTGGGGATAACGGCCGGACACCTGAGATGGGTTGAATGAGTGGGGACCGCGACTCCCTGGTCGCTGCGCTGCCCATCCCACACCCCATCACCGAATTCTGCAGTTTACGTAGCCCCTTGCTGGGTTCTCCTCTGAGAGCAGGCAACGATTTCAGGATAAGTCCAACCACCCCGTTGTGGCACTCAAGGCCCCACCCCGCGCCACCCCGCGCCACCCCGCCACCCCGGCCTCCGATCTTCCGCTGGGGCGGCCAGGCTTCTAATTGCTCCTTGAGCTCAGTGAGTCCCTTCTTACCTCCCTAACACTTACTGTGCCATCTGCCTCCAAGGCCTGTCTTCTCTCTCCCTTTTCTTTGCTTCTTCTTTAAATTCCTTTTCCTCTTTCAAGATCTCATGTGCCACCTCCTCGGTAAAGCCTTCCCTGATACCCACAGCCCCAGCTATTTCTGTGTCTGAAGGGTTCACTGACCTAGAAATCAGGAGCAGGGTCTAAATCACCCTCACCTTCCTGGGCTCTGGCATCGAGGAGGTGGTTCGTGAGTGTTTGTTGAATGAATGAACAACCTTGGGATAAATGGAATGAGCAGCCAGGTGGAACAAGAGAATATCGGATACTCTGTTTCTGGGGGGTCTGAGCATGCTACCAGGTGACAAGATAAGTGAACTCGTCCTCCCTGCCCTTGCCCTTTTCACAGCAATACAACCTGGAGTTCAGTGTCCTTTTTACCAATGAAGTTGTATACATGACTCTTGTTGGGCTGGGAGTCCTGCAGCAAACTCCCAACCCGTGGGTGCCACGGTACGAAATGCCTCCACTGACCATCGGTGACTGGGCCAGGCCTGGACACTTGACTCAAGGGGGGCCTGTCGGACCCTCTGTCCCGTGGCCCTTCCTTCCCCTGCTCCTTCAAGGGCTCTTTGTCAATGCTGCGCCCACCCGCAAAGGTGTTTCTCACATCAACACCGGCTGCGTGGTCTTGGCTCATTCACATCCTTTCTCGGAGCCTCAGCTTCCTCTCCTATAAAATGGGGGTGCTGATGCCCCCGTCAGCTGGTGATGGAGAAGCCGGGTGTTCCAGCCCACGGGAGACGGTCTAGCCCAGTGCCCGGCCCGGAGGGCATCTCGGCAGGTGTTTGCTCCCTACCCCTGCAGTCTCTAACCTCGATGCCCGGTACAGGCTCTGGAACCTTCCCTTCCTCATCTCTAATGTTAGTCTGAAGTCCCTGATCGCGTTGCTTGTTGGGTCTGTGTCCTCCCTGTCTGTCCCTTTGAGGTGCGGGCTTCTGCCAGACTCTCACCGGGGCCACACGGGGGAACAGGCAGATGCTGGGCCTGGTTTACTTCAGGGCCCTTCCAGGCCCAAGTCCCACAGTCCCTGGAGACACTCCCTCCATAGGGACCACTGGGCTTGGTGCCTAGAACTCCAGCCCCTCTGTCCCCATTGGCTACATCTTCTCGAATTCATCGAGCAAACACCCCAGGAGGCTGGCTGCGAGCCAGGTTCACGCAAGATGACTGGGGAACGGAGTCAGACTGAGGCTCGTCCCATGGAGCTGGCGTCGCATGATGAGTGTGTTGATGGGGTTTGGTCGGCAAGCTGGGAGGCAAAGGAAGGCATGGTAGCCCTGGCCGGTGTGGCTCAGTTTGCGCATGTCATCCCGCAAAGCGAGGGGTGGCGCGGTCCATCCCCACTGGGGCACATGCCTGGGTTGCAGGTTCGGTCCCTGGTCGGCGAGTATTAGGAGAGGCAGCCGATCAACGTCTCACATGGGTATTTCTCTCCCTCTCTTTCTCCCTCCCTTCCCATCTTCCTAAATATAAATAAATAAAATCTTGAAAAGAAAAGGAAAGAAAAGCATGAGAGTCTACCTGGAGGAGAGCTGGGGGCTTTCTGAAAAAAGGCGACATGACGCACAGGTAACCTTCTTCTGGGAGCAGAAGACATGGCCTGAAGGGTCTGCGCCCCACTCCGCCTGCCGCTTACTGGCCGTCTGTCCCTGCGGCAAGCCCACCACACTTGCTGAACTCGTTGTCCTATCTGAAAACTGGGCACCGCAGTCCCACCTTCCAGGTGATCACTGTAACGTGTTTCCCTGTCTGTGCGGAGCCTGCTTCTGCCGCAGGTGAGGGCCCAGGGCAGAGGGTCAGAGCCCTCAGAACAGGCCCCTGCGCAGAGGGTGCTCTGGGCGCCCGCTGGCGAATGATCCTGTTGCTCCGGGGACTGTGGTGTCTGTGAGGACGCCTGCAGAGGGATGAGCTGAGGGGACAGGGCCCTGGGCACCCTTGGGGGGTCCAGCTGCTGCTGCTTGAGTCTGCCTGTCACTTGTAGAAGCTGATGGGGGAAAGCAGGCCGAGGGAGCTGCCTGGCCTCCTCCCTCCCAACTCGTTGACATCTCCCCCACGTGCCTGCCGCGTCCTTATCATTCCGGGCGTAGCTGTTTTTTATTTTGAGACAAAAAGGGGCCTGTTGATGGGGATCCAACTCAAACCAGCTGCAAACATCTGCTTTGATGCGGCGGCGGCGCGGCGGGCCAGGCGGGCGGCGGCGGGAGCCGCAGGCGGGGGCCCCGGTGCGCGCGTCAATCACGCGGCTGGAATGCGCGGCGTGGCCGGGCGCTCGGACCGAGCCGCCAGCGCGCGGGCCTCGCAGGGCCTCTGCGCAGCCTCGCCGCGCCGGGGCCAGGCCTGCCGCGAGGGCTGCCCCGGCGCTTCCTGCGGGGCGCAGACCCAGCTGTGCGGGCCGCGGGCTCCTCGGCCCTTTGATCCGAGCCGGGGCGCTGTCGGGAGCCCCCAGGCAGGGTTGGAGGTCAGGGGCTAGGGCCGGGGCCAGCGAGGGACGGGCACAGCCGGGACCCGGGGTACACACATTCCGTGATTCCATACATTTACTGAGTGCCTACCACGGTGCCAGGCACTGTCAGGAGGCTGGGGATAGAGCAGTGAGGCGACTGGATAGTCCCTCCCAAACCTCCCCCTTCCTTCCATTCTATTGGCCCTGGGGACAGGCAACAAATGGATACATCAGAGTACAGGTCGCATGTGGAATATAACAGCCCGTGACAATGCCGATGAAGAAAAATAAGGCCGAGAAGAGCAGAGGGGTCGTAGGGGTTTTACAAAGGGCAGTCAGAGGCTTACTGAGATAGCTGGAGGAAGCAGCAAGTGCAAAGGCCCTGAGGCATGAGTGTATGTGGGGTGTTGGAGAAATGACAGGGGGCCCATGCAGCTGGAGAGGCCACAGGTGAGCGATGGGAGGGGACAGGTCACATGGGCTTTGACTCAGTGGAGGGCTCTCAGCAAAGGGGCATGTGATCCAACGGACTTTTAACTGGGTTCCTCAGCAGCTCTGTGGCTGCGGGGTGAGGTGGGGGAGCAGGGATATGCGTTGGGAGGTTATCTCAACTATCGAGGCAAAAGACGACGTCAGCGCAGACCAGGTGAGAGCAGGGGAGGTGCTAGAAGTGGTCAGTCCGGGGTGTGTTTTGAAGGCAGGGACCTGGGAAGCAGAAGGACGGAAGCGTGGGTGAGTCCAAGGTCTGGGGGCCTGCGCGACCAGAAGGATGGAGTTGCCATGAAATGGAATGGAGACTGAGGCAGGGTGGGGCGGGAAAGAATCCAGAGTGCAAGTCTGTGCATGCTGTGTCTGAGCTGCCTTCCAACAGCCGCGTGGGTGCGTCTGGGGGCCGGGGCACACACACGTCTGGAGTTCCGAGGGGCCTGAGCTAGGGACACTGTTAGGAGCTGCCAGGACCGACACACACACGCAGGCACACAGGCAGGCACACTCTCACACACACAGACACACTCTCTCACATACACACTCCAATAGAAGGAGCTGCCGTGGGCACATGGCGTGGCTCCTTTGGGGCCCTGATCCTTGGAGGTCCCCAGACTTGGAGGTGCCCGGGGAGCCTCTTCTCCATTTGGAGATACGGGGCTTCTCTGGTGACATCCAGGCGAGTCAATGGCCCAGAAGAGGTGGAAGGCGGAGCATCATGTCCCTCTGACAGTCCTTCCGCATGCGCCCCCCCGCCCCCCCCCCCGACGGGAAGAGGTGCAGGGAAACCTGGGCCAGGCCCCGCTCAGGGCTCCACCTGCACCACTTCACTAACCCTCACGTTAGTCACGCTTCCCCCTTCTTCCCACCCTTCACTGGCGAGTTCAGTTCCCGTGCGGATTCCTGCGCCATTCATCCACCTACCTTCCTTAGGCACCTTCTACAGGCCAGGCCCCGTGCGGGGCTCCCAGCAAGAGCCTTCGCCTCTCACTGACCAACCCGTCTGAGCTGATCCCGAGTTCTTTTCTTTCACTCTCACTGAGTCACCAGCTCTTACTGCCGAATACAGCAGCTGTTATTATCATTACTCTTACTTACTAAGATTTACCGAGTGTTTCCTACATACCACGCCGTGTGCCTTATTTGCACTCGGACCCCTCCGTCATAAAACCCCTGAGAGGTGGGCACTGCCACGTTCTTCACGAGAGAAGAAAGTGATGCTTCAGAGGGCAACGGCCGCTCGGCGTCAGGGCTGGGACTGAAGCTGGGACGTGGGAGCTCCCGCCGCTTCTGCCTGCCTCGCTGCCTGTCTCCTGGACCTCCCTGTGCTGGAAGCCCTGCCTCTCCTGCCTCCACCTCCGCCCCTGGCCCCTGCAGTGACTCTGCTCTTGCTCGCTCAGCTCAGAGCGGTGCGCCCATAGCCTGGCCTGCAGCCGGGGGTGCCAAGGTTACAGAGGTGAGGGGCTGGTAACACAGGTGGAAGATGGGGACCCAACCCCCACACCACAGGACGTGCAGATCTTTGAGTTTCTCTCCAGGGCCCTGAGTGGGCAGAATAGGCCCCGCCCAGAACCGTGCGCCCAGGAAGGGCCGAGGGATCCAGAGTAGGGCCAGGTGGGATCCCGGCACGGCCGGGATCAGGGAAGACTTCCTGGAGAAGGAGGCTATGAAAAGTGCAAAGCATTAAATGGGGGATGTGGTCGGGCTGGGATGGGCACAGGGGCATGTCTGGCTCCAGAGCCTGGGCTCTGTGTAGGGGCCGAGGAGCAGAGAGACCATTCTGGGAGGGAGGGGCTGGAGAAGAGCAAAGGCATGAAGAAAACAGAGCCCATGTGCAGGGCGAGGGAAACAGTGGGTCCCTCAGCTTGGGGCACAGGTGAGAAAGGAAAAGGGTCAAGCTGGAGGCCTGGGATGTTGGGCTAAAGAGGACAGATCAGGCTTCTTTCGTTCCCCTCTGCTCATCCATCCATCCATCCACCTGCTCACACAGCCACTCAGCCACATACCCACCCACCATCCACTTGCCCAGCTACCCAGCCCCCCATTCTTCCTCTCAGCCAGCCAGCCAGCCACACATCCGTGTGGCATGCGTTTATTCAACACATACTTAGACGCTTGTTCTGTGCCAATCTTTTTATTTTTTTCTAATTTTTAAAAATTGATTTGAGAAAGAGAAACATTGACTTGTTCCATTTATTTATGCGTTTATTGGTTGATTCTTGTATACGCTCTGACCCAGGATCAAACCCGCAACCCTGGCAAATTGGAACGGCCCTCCCACCAACTGAGCGACCTGGGTAGGGCTCTGTGATGACTCTTATGCCATGATTCCTCCTTTTGAAAGCAGAAACTGCCTTTTAAGATTTTCACTATAAGAGGAGTTGATTCCGTCAGCATTTACCAAACCCCGACCATGACCAAGCGCTGTGCTAGGAGACGAGGAATCGGGGGGAACACACACAGCGCGACCGCCCCTCGGTGCTCTCCGGGTTTGAGGAACAAGGAGGGCGCAGAAGGAGAAACCCAGGGCCCCGCTGGACGGTGCAACAGCTGACCAAGCTGACATGTGGCCCCGTCATTCTGACCCCAAGGGTTGCAGGCTCCCTGTACACAGACCACAGCCCTTCAGTCAGGGGTACAATGACACCGCGCAAGTGTTTTCTGGAACAAACGCCATCAAGGCAGTTTAATTTTTTTGATCAACTTTCTTTCTAGTGCAGTTAGATAATTTACAACTTTTTCCATTTTTGTTTTTATTTTACTAAAATTATTTTCACTGAGATAAATCATTCTCTATGAAAAACTTCAATAAAGGTTGGCTCTATCACCAGGTTTGCGCTTGTATTGCCCCTCACTGACTATTAAGATTTGACTCTGGACGATTTGTAGCCAGTGACACATTACCAAGGATAGTTTCATTGTTGTCAGTTGTATCTTGTTCTGGTTAACTTACCAAGTTAAAATTTCCCCCCTGACTCAGGTAGGGTGGTTTTCAATGTTACCAATACAATCATTACAGTTTATGATCACACATTTTACCAGGCAGCCAGTGAAAGCATGCACGGGGTCAAAACCATACAGGTTAACTGTGCTCCTTTCGCCCTTCGGAGACTCAGAGAAAGCGGCCTGACGCCTCCCTCTCCTGGTTAAAGCCCCCAGGCTCCTGTAGCTGCTTCTTTACACTCAGGTCACAAGCCTGAGTCTGTCCTAACAGCCCTTAAAGCGTGGCGCCCAGCAACTCAGTCCTCAGCGGCAAGAAGAGCCACCTCCTCCCTTGTTCTGCACCCTATACTCCTCTTAATGCAGCCAGAGAGAACACCCACTGTGTCAGCCAAGTCAGCGAAGGCCTCCCTGCCCAGCCCCTCTCCTGAGATCTGGACACCGCCCTCCCCCCGCACCACGCACCTGCACGGCCGCTGTCAAGCTTTTGAACCCCACCCTGGCACGCACTCCTAAGTGTCAAACACACCGGAACCAGGTCGGCCCTGAGCTCAGAGCCTCACAAGCGGGGCCTCGCCAATGCCTCCTGGCCACCCGGGGACACAGGAGTCTCTTCCTTACGCAGGTCACCCAGCCAGCGAGTTAGCGCCAGGACCCCGTCCCCGGTCAGCCTGCCTGCCGGGAGGCGGGCATGGTCGTCGGAACAGAGGAGCAAATGCCCTGGCGGCTGGGGAGCCTGAGACCTGTTCCCAGCCGTCAGCCTGCCAGTGCCTGGCTGGCTTTTTGCAGGGACACAGCCACAGCTTGTGGGCAAGAGCGCGTCCCTCAGTGGAGGGGCCTGAGAGCAACCCAAACATGGGTGCAGGAGAGGGGCTGGACTCAACGCTGGTGAGAGGCAGGAGGGGACGTCCTGGAGGCGTCCTCGGTGGGGTGGGTGGCATTTATTTCCTACCCAGAGCCGGACCCTTTGCTAGCCTGTCAGAGGGGGCTCTGGGAGGCCACCTCCTTGGGTCTCGGTCATCGGGCTCCCGCCGGCTGCGGGCGGGCAAGGGGCGATCGGGGTGGGTCAGGGCCGGGCGCCCGGGCCGGGCACCGCCGCACACGGTCGCCCGACCGTCTGTTTAGTGGGTAACTGATCGCCCGGCGCCCCGCCCCAGCCGCCCGCCCGCCCGCCAGAGCCGCTTAATCACCGCCCGCCCGGCTGCATTAGCATAGTAATGGCCTTTAAATTGAGCCTCTTTGTTTTTTAATTAAGCTCCCAGCAGGTATAGAGAAGAGCGATTATTGAGGAAGCTGCCAGCGCTAATCGCCCGCAGTCATTTGACAATTAAAAAGCTCCTGGCTTTAACCCTTTCTCCGCGCCCTCAGCAGCTCCCCGAGCACTGATACCGCGCGGACGGAGCGCGCGCCTTCCCGGAGGGCCCCGCGGGCCCCGCCCCAAGCGGCTCGGAGAGGCCCCTGCCGACGCCTCCCGCGTGCGAGGAGCAAGCTGAGGCGCAGAGCGGGAAGGTACCTCGCCCAGGACACACCGCTTGGGCGTGGAGGAGCCGGGATTGGCCGGCAGCCTCCTTACCAAATCCGGCAGCCGGGGTTTCACGCCCTGCACTGCCCTCTGCTTGCCGCATCGCCCGCCTGTGAACCCGGCAAGATCCTGGGGCTTCAAGGCTCCGATGGGCCCCTCCCAAACCCCGTGGCCACAGCGCCCTCTTCAGAATCCCAGGGCACCTTTTCCCCGCTGTTAGTTCACCCAGTCCCGAAATACTGATGTGGTGCTTATTGTGTGCCAGGCGCAGTGGCAGGCGCCGGGGTGGAAGTGAGCAAGCCAGAGGTGGGCACTTCCCACACGGACCTGCGTGCGGAGAAGGGAGACAGGTGCATAGGAAGATAGGTGCGATTGTTCCTGATCGTGGGGAAGGGGGCGTGTGTTGGAAAGGTCACTTTTCTGGAGACAGAGGTTTGGGCTGAGACTGAGAGTCGAGGAAGATCAGCCAGGTAAGGCCAGGGAACAGAGGAACTAGTGAGTGCCAAAGCCCAACGCTGGAACAGCCATTAACCAGAAACAAAAGGTGCAGAAGGTGGGCGGGTGAGGGGGGGCGCGGGGGTGACAGGGAACAGGAGGAGGCTGGAGCGTCGCAGGAGCCAGCCTGAGTGTGCAGGGACTTCAAAAACTTGGTATTTTAATAACAATCGAATTTCTTTTTGACTGGGTAATGGTGTAATATGCCAACGTAAAAAGGCGCTCCCTCTGACCCTCCACCCGTCCCTAGCCACCCGGGGCCCCTCCCCAGAGGCAGCCCGTCTCCCATCCGAGCCTCCTTCCCAACACAGGCAACACGCACACAAGCCAGTGTGTATCCCTTACTCCCTCGCCCCGACTTTTATTTATTGTTTTACTGATATTAGAACTGATTGGGGTTTTGGTCCATTTTTTTGGTTTCATTCAAATGCTAATGGACTCTACAAACTGTTTTTGCATCACCCTCTGCCCCCTCCCACCTGCTTGATCGTGGCAAAGGACTGTCCCCAGGCCTGGGGCACCTCAGCTGCCTGCCAGGCCACGGTGCGGGCAAAGCCTCGTTTATTTAACCCGTGCCCTGTTGAGGGCCTTGTGGGCCATTTAAGGGATTTTTGTCTTCCTCTCGAGAGCCGCGGGAAGCCATTGAAACATTTGAAGTGGGGAGGGGCTTGAGCAATTTACATTTTGATCATTTTGGCTGCGGAGCGGGGGACCGAGGGCGGGGCGAGCCCAGCGTGGGAGTGGGGGACCCGCCGAGGGGACCGCTGCCGGGGCCCCGCAGGTGAGAGGCGCAGGCAGTCCCTGGCGCAGGAGTGGGAGAAAGGGGTGGGTCATCGGAGAGCCCCGTCGGCTGTCAGATGGACTGGCTTTAGGGTGGGTGAGGGGATCCCAGGCTGGCTCCCTGGACCCTTTTGGGTGCCCGGTGGATGGGAGAGCAGTGGCTGAGATGGGGACGCACAGTGGTGGGTGGGGGCCCACATGGGGACAGCAGGTGTGCAGTCGCCCAGAGCGGTGTCTGCATCACCATCGGGTCCCTGTCCCCCGCCCCCAGATCGGGCTGCCTGGATCCAAGCCCAGCTCTGCCCAGCCCAGTTGGTGCGAGCCCCCTCTCTCCGCCTCAGAGGGGTCTGCTGCTGGTGGCGCTGAGCCCCCTTCCTCCACTCCAGGCTGAGCAGCCATTTGGGAAGAGGGGCAGCCCCGGGAAGCTTGGCAGCTGGCTTTTTCATAAACATAGGGAGACGAGGCTCCCGAGGGCCCGAGGGCCTGGGTGTGGGACAGCTTCTGCCCCTGCTCCTCACTGGGACAGGCGCCCTGCCCCTGGCTCCCTGGTAGAGGGGGGGCAGACTGTCCACACCCTGGAGCCCTCCTTACCATGTCCTTTAGCTACTGTCCCTGACTCAGAGCTACAGGCGTCCCCTAGAGAGAAGCTGGGTGGGGGCAGCCAGGACCACCCTCTGGCTCCGCTGTACCCCACGGAGGGAGGCAGCAAGCACGCGGCACTGCAGGCAGCGAGGGGTTAACAGTCTGCCCACCCCCATCTATCAGCCAGCATCTCCCAAACAGAGGCACAGACAAGGCAGCTGTCCAAACAGGCCTGTGTACCTGGCCACTCCGAAGAGAGGACAGGGCAGTGGCTGTTTACTCTGTTCCCCTCCCCCAGCGGCCACACTGGCAGGGCATCTCCACACAGTGTCCCCTTGGGGATGCACCCCCTACCCCTGCTCCTACCGCCACCCCTGAGCACAGGGATCCTAAATGTTCGTCTTTGAGACAAGCAATGTCCTTGCTCAGGGCTCTGGACCGGAGGTCACCAGGAGATGGTGACAGAAACGCCAACTGGCCTGGCTGGGCCAGTCATCAGGGGCTCTGGGCAATGATGCCCAACGCCCCCTCTGCCAGCAGCACAAGCAGAGTGTCTCAGAGCCTGGGGACCCGGTGAAACTTGGGACTCTGTCTGCTCAGGGCACATGTGGCCCCTGATGGGGACTCTCAGGGCTTCCTGGGCCCCCAGCAGCCCTGCCGCCGCCCTCCCGCTCACACCAGGACAGAGCTACCTCTGTGTCCCAGCACCGCGCACTGGCCTCCAGAGGTCTGTCTCCTGCCCTGCCTCCATCTCTCTGAGGCCCCCAACAGACACCCTCTCTGCCTGAGTGACTCCTGGGTCCTCCCCTCCCCTGACAGCTGTCCCCACATTTGACCCGTCATCAGTCCCCTATGCAGCTCTTAGATCTGACCCTCCCCCTGGGGGTGAACTGTGTGTGGGACCTGGTATGTCAGGTACCCACAGTGCCCAGCCACCAGCGTGCTGCACCCTCCCCTTTCCTGTCAGTGGCCCTGCTCACTCCCCCACGTCCCCTCAAATGCCCTTTCTCTCGGGAGGGACCCCCACGGTGTCAGACCCTCCCTGCCCCCAGCACCACCAGCGCCAGCTGCCGTGTCTGAGCGCCCGCCGTGCGCCTGGCTCTGGGCCCGGCTGGTGCACTACTTATCCCACCCCCTTCAACTCTGTAAGGCTGGGGGCGGGGCGAGGGGGGAACGACCCATTTCACAGATGAGAAAACCGAGGCTCAGAGAGACAGCGTGCCTTGTGCCAAGCCTCACAACTACAAAGTGCCAGAGCCCCCAATAAGAGAGAGGGTCTGTGTGTGACTTGGCAAAGGATGAGGAGCCTCTTGCTTAGTCTGTGAGCGGAGTTCCGAGCACTGTGTCAGGCACAGGCAGGCATTGGGAGGTGCACAATTTTGACCAAGTGCCTGTGCAAGGCATCCCCTGGGTCCGGGGACCTCCCCATCACTAGTTTATCGCCTGCCGCACAGCTGGCATGGCTGGGGTGGGGTGCACGAT
Source organism: Pteronotus mesoamericanus (assembly GCF_021234165.1). Lineage (NCBI taxonomy): Eukaryota > Metazoa > Chordata > Mammalia > Chiroptera > Mormoopidae > Pteronotus > Pteronotus mesoamericanus. The sequence goes on from NW_026555258.1 coordinate 7,104,218, forward strand.
AAAACACTCCCGCGTACCCAGCGCTCTCTGTGTCCCGCTACACAGGGGCGCTGAGGCTCAGAGAAGGACACTCTTACCCGGGCCCATCCAACTGGGACACGGTGCGGCCGGGACGCTGTCCCTGGCCGTGTACTGCCCCCCAACCCAGGCCAGGCCCTGGATCCCTCCTCGGCACCCCCCTCCCCATGTGACATCTTTACGGCACATTCTGGGCCTGCGTAGGCCTGGAGGGGGTGAGGGGGAGGCAGGACACCTCTCAAGTAACGGATTGTAAATTCCTGGGCCCCGGCTTTCCATCCCTAACAACCTCCTCCCGAGCTCACAGCGCCTGTCCCTTCGCAGCCAATTTAAATGAGGGGTCCCAGACCCTGGGTGGAAAGCATTCCAGACTCGGGAGAGGGGCAACTATTGTTTCTCTGGGAAAAAATAAAATAAAATCAAGCGGCGCTCTGCAGCTTCTAATCACTCTCACATGTGCTGCGTGATCCCCGCCGAGGACAGCCCTCTACAGTGTGTGTGCCCCTCGGGGGCACACGCCCTGCCTCTCCCTGGAGCCTGGTCCCCACCGTACAGTGGAAGAGGCTGAGGCTGGGGGAGGGGATAGAAGGCTGCCATGTCCTGGTCACCCAGCCTCATTTAACACCCCAATAACCTCGTACTGGCTGATGGCCCCACTTCACAGACAGGACAAGTAAGCCCCTTGTTCAAGGTCATCAGCCAGTGCACGGCAGAGCCAGGATCTCCTCGGGCAGATCGGCCCCCTGGAATTTGAACCCTTGTCTTTCCCTCCAGAGCTGGAGACCTCTGCCCTGTGCAGTGTGGGCTCCCAGAGTGAGGAGCATCCACTGTCCCTTGAAACGGGCCTGGTCCCAGCAGCCCTGGCCCTGGGCAGTGTCTCCCCGTCGCCGCAACCCCCCGCAGCCGCAGCTAGGGCCTGAAAGCATCAAGGCTGGTTTTTAATAAGGAAGATGAATTTGCTTGGAAGCCTGGTTTGGGAGGAGGGGGCAGGAGAGGCTGCGGGCCGTGGCTCTCTCTGTCCTTGTGGGGGGGAGTGGAGGCCTGGCCAAGCGGTCTCTCAGCACTGGGGGCCTGGGCTGTGGGGGCGCCGCCCCGGGCCTGGAGGGAGCTGGCTGTGCGTGGCCCGAGCTCTCTTCTGCGTAAGCCCACAGGATATTGCGCTGCCTTTGTGTGCCTGGTGACCCAGCTGCTGGTTATTGAAAAATTCCACCGCTTGGAGCAGGGCAGGCCCGCTGACCCCTCATCCCGGGACTCGCCTATCTTTCAAAAGATACGGGATTAAGAGAGCCAGACCCGACCTGGAGCAAAGCCCTGTCTGGGGTGTCTGTGTTTTCGTGGCCTCTCGGGATACTCGCTGGAGTGGGCTCTTGGCGCAGGATTTAATTAGTTGGAATCAGCCTGCGATTACTGCGGCGACTATTTACCCAGCCACTCTGCAGCCTGAGCCCTGCTCCGAACAAAGATGGGCCCCTCGGCCCGCTGGCCAGGCCAGGGGCCCCAGCTGAGCCCGGGCCCAGCTGCTGCGAGGGGAGGGCAGCGGGCCTGGCTGGGGCTTCTCCTGGCGCACCTCATTTAGCCGGTATTTGTGGATTTTCGCAATGCAAAGCATCTACTTGGGGCTTTTAAAAAATTAAAGCATCTTGAGAAATTTATGGTCAATTTCCGAGCACGGTCCCCTCCCCCCGGCTCGTGCTTGGCGATGGTGGTGGTGGCGGTGCTGGCGGACGAGCGGGGCTTCGCTGTAGTGGGACCGAATTCTCCCACAGCACCAACAAGCTGGGCATGAGGAGTGAGCCCGGATGCCAGGCCCTGGGAGAGTTGGGGAGCTGCCCACGCCCCATGCGTCCCTTGTGCCCACTCTACCACCTCGGAGGCCGCCCTGGCTGTGTGTTTGTCCTGCATTCCCCCAGGTGACTAACTGCGGTGGTAGCAGCTGGCCTGGTCAGGGAGAAGAGGTCTGTGTGTGCACACACCTCCCCACACCACGTGAGCTCACCCGTTACACAACTTCCGCCACGGCCCACAGGACTCCATGCATACACACGCCTCCCCGTACACACGCATGTGGGTGCAGCTGGATTGCACATGCCAACAGTCTACAGGCCCCCACCCACATCCACTTACATGTGCCTGCCGACACTCATGTGTACCTTGGCCCTACGTGTGCACGGTCCATATACACATATACAGCCACTCACACCTACCTCTACTGTTCAAACATATGCAAACAGAAGTGTCTGTGCCCACGTGCATACACACATTGTCCACACATACTCATATGCACACTGACATGTGCTACCTTTTGGGACTGTGCCTGTGTACAACTACGTCTACAGGGTGATCTCTGAGCAAGTTTACACGTTTATACCCAGGTACGGCTGCTTATGAACCCATGCGCACAGGTTTTCACCTCTGGGGGCAGCCGTTGCCTCTACTCATGTGGTCACGTGTCTCTCCATGGGAGGCCACTGGGGCTCGTTCAGGGGTCTTCCCCTTGGAGGGGGGTCACCCAGATCCAAGATCAGGCGACTGCTTTGGGGGACCCAGTCCTGTTGGTCTACGTTCTGGAAGGCGGAGGCACATGCCAGACAGAATGTTGGGCATTCAGTCTTGGAAGGTGGCCCAGGGCCAGGTTTCTGGGAAAGACACAGGTTGGGGCCCAGGGCAGGGCTAGCAGCCTGGCCCCTGTCGGTGAGGCAGGTCCTGCCCACAGTTGTCGATCTCTGGCCCAGGAGCCCTGCCCGCAGCCACCTATGAAGGCTTCATCCCTGTTACTGGCCTCCCCCACCCCTGCTACGGTCACTGTGGCCCCTGCCTGGCCCTGTGGCCTGGGGTGCTTGGGAGGTCATCCTGGGGGCAGGGAGGTGGGCTGCCCCGGTTCCCAGGGACTCCGGGCTCCTGTGACCTTTTTCACTCTGCCCTAGTTATACCAAAGCCCCAGCCCCAGAGCCAAGTGACTTCACAAGTACAGACACACGCAGGGACATACCCATAACACATATGGATACCCATGGATACACCCATGTGGACACGGTCGCACATGCATAAGGTGACTGGAGTGCCATCTACTTACACAGGGAAACACAGGCATGTGTGAAGGCACACACAGCTGCCTGTAGACACACACGCAGGAGCACAAAATCCTGGGCACACACCAACACACAAGAACACAATAGAGGCACAATAACAGACAAGGACACCAAGACACAGACCCATACAAGTGCCCAGGGACACACCTGGACATATGTGTTCACACACACAACCACAGACTGTTGGCCGGGGTGAAGGTCTTTTTCGGGAGAAAACCTCTGGGAAGGTTTGGCTGCTCTGGAAGTGACCACTGAGTTATTGCCGGTGGGGCCGGAGGTCCAGGCGGGGGCGGCGGCCCCCCGGAAGAGGCTGCCTGGGGACACGGCCAGCCCCCACCCCTCCTGCTCCTGCCCGTGACCCTCACCTGGCCAAGCCCCACGTTCTCCCCATCCTCCGGTCCAGGAGAGCCGGCCATCCCTGTGTCCGCCCGTGGCAGCCCTGCCGCATCCCACCTCAGACACCAGGAAGCCCCAACCTTCTGCTGGCGCCCTGCTCCACACCCTGCTGACCCCTACGCACCCTGTCGCCTGTGCAGTCTGCTGCCTGGGGTGCCCTCCCAGCGCCTGCCGCCCTCTCCTCCCCTCACTCCCACCTGCCCTGCCCCTCTCCCAGGGAGCCCCTGGCTGGACCCCAGGCCGCCACAGCCCCCACGTCCCCTTGCAAACGGCACACAAGTCTGATGGCACCTGGGTTTCCTTATCCAGAGAAGCGTCAGCGGGGGGTTCACCAAAGAGCAAAAGTGCAAGGCTTCTCCCCCACACTGATCCGGTTCCCTGAGGGCTCCTTGCTCACAGTCTGAGGATCATCCCTTGCTACGCAGCACCCCAGGGGGCCTTGGGCAAAGGTGAGAGGTAGGGGTCAGAGGGGGCTTCTTTGGAGTCTAGAAGACGTGGATTTGTCTTAGCCTTGGGACCCTGGGCCCATGATGCCACCTCCAGAGCCTCAGTCTCCTCATATGTAAAATGAGAGGTTACAATCTGCCTTCGCAGGGTTCTGGGGAAGATACAACGAGATGGTGACTGCCCCCCAACACCGAGGTCCCTGCAGGCACTTGGCCCCAGTGAGAGTCCTTAACCCTGAGCCCCAAACTCCAACGTACTTCCCCAGGCCCTCTTCCTTGTCCTTCTCTTATCCTGCCAGGACACTCCTCGACCTGCCCCCTCTCCCCTTCCCTGGCTGCCACGCTCCGGGGAGACCTTGTCCACCCCGACTGCTACCATCTTACCTGTGCTTCCTTCCCCCGTCAACCCGGGGTCAGCTCCCTCCGCTTTCCCAAAGCTACCACCCAGCTGAAAAAACACACCCTTTCCAGACCCGAGGGCCTCGTCCATTCATTCGCTGAACCAGCCAGTGTTCACTGAGCAGCTACTATGTGCCAGGACTGCGCAAAGGGTCGGACATCTGAGCTCAGGCCCTCCTCTGCCGTTTGCCACATTTAGACACCCCTTTCTTCCGGAAACCGGGTCCACACATGGTCTTGGTCTCCCCCCACCTATTTGCAGGTTTCTGGTTCTCCACCTGCTCTTAAAGGCCAGGGCCCTCCGGGCTCTGTCCGCTTATGGCTTTGACTCTCACTTTTGTGCCCAAAGCCCTCGAGCCACCACCTCTTACATAGCACTGACCCCTCCTTCAAGCCCCTCTCTTCCTCCGCTGGGCCTCAGACCTCTCACGCGCCTGCTTCTGGGGCCGCTCCGGAGTGCACAGGGCAGCACAGCCCAGTGTGTGTGCTCCCCAGTCCCCGTCATGTGGCACATGTGCACAAAGATATATGTACCAGGACGCCTGCCGGGGCATTGTGTGTGTAACGGCGAAGCGCTGGCCGCGGCCCCGGGGGCTGTCAGTGGGGAAGCCGGCTCATAAATCACAGCTCGCCCATTCCCTAGACTGTTATGTCGTCGTTGCAAAGATGAGGTAAATCCATGTGCCCTGACGTGTCCTTAGCATGTTGCTAAGTGCAGCAGCCAAGTGCAGAGCACATGCAGTCCTGTAGGCAGGAAAGGCAACCACACGTGCGTAGAACATGCTCGCGCACATGTAGGAAAGGTCTGGAATGCTCCCCATCAGTCAACCAACTGCCACTGGGAAGGGGGTGGAGGAAGGGGGAGGACTGTCCCATTTTGACTCACCTCTGCTTTGTCTGGATTTATTTTACAACAAGCAATGGTAGTTTTTATAATAAAAGAAAAAGAAAACGTCGCATTTGTCATTTTCTCCTAAGCTCAGCGCCTCCTGGTCAACCCTTCTGAAGGTGACACTCGCCGCATGCCCAGGGCTGAAGGCCGGGACCGAGAACCCCTGGTCCTCTCCTGTTCTGCCCCTGTGGCACCTGTGCAGACCCTTGTCCCTGCACACCCGCCCTGCCAGGCCTCCTGGCCCCTCTCTGCCTGCCTCCTGACTCTGGCAGTAAAAGTCAAACTGTCACCTGCTCAGAAGCCTACAGAGTCTCTCCACTCAGCGACAGGACAGAGCAGCAGTCCCCGCTTCTCAGGGTGTGGCCTCCAAAGTCCTCAGCTGGCCAAGCTTGCCTTCCACGTTTCTCAACATGAGCGAGGCACTCGGAGAACGGCGCTCGCTCAGAGGAAAGGCCGCAGACACACCAGCTGCCGTTATCCCTACTGCGGGCCCTGTATCAGCTTCCCTGCCCCACTTTTCTTCTCCCTTTGGCTCTTTCTTTCTTTGCCTGCAACTTGCCATCTCCCTCCCGCACCCCCCTCCAGGAACCTCTTTCTAGAAAGGGATTTAAGGCTCCAGCTACAGAAAGGCAAGCTCTCCCTGCTCCAGCCCCGCTCCCTTGATCGGCCTCACGCAGCCACTCCGCACTCGGGACCCCTCGCTGGCCCGCCTCTGTTCCTTTGCTCTAACCAGTCCCTCTGCCTGGCCCGCCCATCCCTCCCGGGCTGCGGGTGGGAGGCTTTCCATCTTTCAGGGCTGGATGCAATGGGTGCTTTCTCCAGGGAGCCTGCTGAGCCGCGCTCCTCCTCCTGCGGCTGACGGAAAAACACCCTCGGACCCTGGGAGGCGGGAGTTGAGCAGCCAGACCTGGGTTCAGGTCAAGTCTCTGAAACCTCAGTTTTCCATCTGTAAAATTCGGCAATAGTGGAAGCTCCCCGCCAGGTTGCGAGAATTGCTGGGTCTCAGGGAGTAGCCCCTTAGCACAGGGCTGGGTCCAGGTCCCCACACACGTTACCCCTGATGAAGATGATTCTCCACCTTTATGCCTCAATACACTGTTTCTTCTTCTTCTTTTTTCTTTTTGGTCTGTATTTGCATTAACCCCGGAGACAATGTGTAGCCCTCAGGGAGGGCCCTCGTCCCCCTCACTGGGGGCGTGTGGTGGTGGGGGGTCTCTGTGCAGGGGGACACAGCTGAGCTGCCCCAGGCTGGCATGGGCTGGCCCCACTGAAGAGGTGGGCTACCCGGGGGCTGGTGGGGGGCAGCTGCTGCCTGCTCTGTTCAAAGGCGAGCGATTCTCCACGGCTGGTGAGGGGCAGGTGGGGGTGTCAGGCCAGCCTTGTCCTCGGGAACACAGACTACCCAGGGGAGGGGGGGGAGCAGATCAGAGACTCCGTGGCCCCGCCCCTGAAGCCCAGCACCAGGAGCTTCGGAGGGGCCTTTGTTCCTCCGGAAAAGAGGGGCCAGCCCCCCCAACCCCTCCAGCCCTCCTGGAACAGCCCTGCTGGCGGGCAGCCGCGTGGAGCCCGTGCGGGGCCAGCCTTTTTGCCAACACTCAGTAAATACTCAATACTGCATTAAAGCAATAAATAGTCATTTTAAGGAAACCGAGACTCAATTTAGCCACCAGAGTCAGGAGCAGCGGTTAGCAGGGCTGCGGAATGTCACCGCACAGCTGGTAGCCCCGCCCCCCCACCGCCTGGCCCCAGCTCAAGGGGGAGGCCAAACAATGGGCCGTGCCAGGCTGCGCCGCCCCTCCCCCCAAATCAGGTTACTGTGGCGGGGAGGGTGTGTGTGGGGGGCACTGGGCTCAGCCAGCAGCTCCCTGAGCTGCAGGAAGACAGAGGAGCAGGAGGGCATGGTGGGAACACCCTGCCCCTAACTGGGCATATAATAATAATAATAGTAATAATAATAATAAACAGAAACACTAGCAGAAAGAAGAGAGCAATCCCCACTCGCTCAGTTCCCAGCACTGTGCTAAGTACCATATATACATCATTTTATTTAATGCTTCACCCCTCTAATGACACAGAGACCTTTATCCCCATTTCGCAGGTGGAGAAACTGAGGCTCAGGAAGGTGAATGAATGACTTTGGTCGAGAACAGTAAAGACTGTGCACAACTTGTGTATCAGCAAGCGCCTCACACAGGCCATGTCACACGTTCTGTTGTGAGCCACATTCCCGTTCTACAGACGAGGTGAGGCTTCAAGAGGGGAAGGGACCGGGATGTGACACCCCTAGCCTCCCTTTGATGGCTGCTCAGCTGGGCCACCCTGGGCCTGTCCATCTGATCAGGTTGGGGAGTGGGCCGGGCTGAGTAGGGGCTTTGGGGGCCAGGCATGTGACTCGGTCTCCAGAGCTCTGTGGGCAAAACAAACAAGGCTCCTCTGTGAAGGGCCGGGGGATTTGTGCTCATTGCCATGGAAACCGCACAGAGCGTGGGGGGGGAGGGGAGGCCCGTGCTCAGCTCCCCTTTACAGATGTAAGACCCCCCCAGCCTCAGACCTGGGACCGCCTGTGGGTGGCCTAGAGGCTGCCAGAGGCGAGTGAGGGGTGGCTGGACAGGCATCCCTTCCACCTGGAGACCCTGGCGCAGGTCTCAGTCTGGGCTCTGTGGGTGCTCCTGGCACCCAGGGCAGAGAACCCTGTAGGTCAGGACATGCCAAAAATACCAGGCAGAGATAAGAGCAACTACTCCTACTCACCCTGCTAAAAATAGCTGGGTGCTTCGAGGCAGAGGCTGGGGTGGGGGATTCCCCACCGAGAGCCTGGCCTGCTGCCCCTGCCTGCTGGTCCGGGACGAGTCCATTTCACTGGCACGGCAACTGAGGCCAAGGGTAGGGCGAGGGCTCTAGCACGTTCTCAGAAAAGCACTTTCAAGTGTGAGCACTGGTGCCGTGCCAGGTAGGTCTGGTTTCATCCAAAACAAATCCGGATGATGGCAACAATAGCTATAGTCGTTAACGTTTATTGCACAATCATTATCTGCCAGGCACTGTTCTAAACATCTTATGTTTCACCTCATTTTAGAAATGAGGAAAGGATTATTATTATCCCCACTTTATAGATAAGGAAACTAAGGCGCACACAGGTCCCTAGTCGAAGACACGCAGCTGTGGGAAGTGGCAAAGCTGGAATCTGAACCCAGAGTCCTCAAATCGTAGTCTGTGCCACCGAGGCCCTCGAGACTCGGGGAGGGGCACCCACCTGCCCCAGGCCACACAGCAACGGTCCAGACCATAACGCGGGGTTTTCTGATGGTCCCGGCCCCTCCCCAGGTCCCAAGTGAGTCGTCATGGCCAATGCTGTCCTGGCCCGCGGTGTCTGGATGGTGTCTGTTCTTCCTGCTTGGCAGCCCTGCCCCCACCCCAGCCTCCTCTGTCTGTCTGTCTGAACCATGGGTACCACCCAGCCTCCCTGCCTGTCCCTGTGGTACCACCCCACCCCCAGGCAGGCCAGGCCAGGGCCCAGGCTGCCCCGTCTAGACACTTCTTGAAGCTGCATGGCTGTGGCCGATCCTCAGGGCCTGGCCTGGCTGGACCCAGCAACAATGGGCCCTCTGTGCCCAGCTTGGGGCCAGCTTCAGCAGGCTGCCCGCCGGCTCCCAGCCCAGTCCCAGCACCGCTTCCTTCCGCTGTTCCCCCTAGACCCCTGTGCCCGCCCTGGGAGCAGGCATCCCTCCCCTGAGGGCAGGGCGTGGGAGTCCCACATGGCTAGCCCAGAGAACTGGTTCTGCAGAATTCCCAGGGCTGTGCTCCCAGGCTGAGAGCCAGGAGGTCTCAGGGGCAGAAACCAGGCCGGAGGCCTCTCACAGGCTGTGACGTTTCAGTCCCTGCCACCACTCTCAAGCAAAGAGGCTCCTGGCCCCACTTTACAGATAGGAAAACGGGGGCTTAAAGGGGATTTCCTAGGCAAGGAGAGTAATGGTAATTATTAGTAGGTTCCCACCTACGGGGGTGGGGGTCTCTCACACCCGGCCTGTGCGCTGCCCCGTGCACCAGCCATCGCTCAGTCAGCTCAGCCTCTGAGCACGAGGTGCCATGCTAACCGCGTTGGTACAGAGCAGAAAAATGCGAGCTGAGAGGTGAAGTCGCTTGTGTAAGACCACACAGCTGGCGAGTGGCAAAGCAGGGACTGGCGATGGCACCCAGGTCGTCTGGCTCCAGATTTCTTTCACCAGCAGGGTGCTGGGGAGGGGCAGGGGGAGCGTGCAGAGGGCTCCGCTGCCCCGCAGGTGCCCTCCGTGCCCGGTGGGCCTAGCGCTGGGAGAAAGGCCCATTCCGCCTCCACAATCCCTGCATTGTTGATTCATTAGGTAATTTCCCTGGAAGCACCAGCTGTTCAGAGGGTTGGGAAATGAGTGATTGAGGTGGCTGGGGACTGCGGGGGGCCGCTGGGCTGGGGGCAGCAAGCCTGCCTGGGCTGGGGCAAAGGTCGTGCCTGGCCAGGTGTCCTCTCTCCCCTCTGTTGTGGCCACACCTTGCAGGGAACCCTCGGGGCTCTGAGGATAGTAGGGGGCAGGCCCAACCCCTCCCACGGCAGGGCCTGGCATTTCCAGGTGCCTGCTCAATGCAGCGGCCCCACCTCAGGCTAGTGGGCGGGGAGGGGGTGGGCAGGGACCCCACTGGGCCCCACAGAGCCCCAGGCTCCCGGGCCCAGCTGAGCTGGAGCAGTTGGGGCAGGAGGGAGGGGCCTCCCTCCGCTATAGCTCCTCTGAGGGCCGCCTCTCCATGGCCTCCAGGCAGGCCCATTAAACCTGCTCGCTGCCCAATAAACAGACAGCAACCATGTGCTACGGCTCAGCTTCAGTGCCCCCCACGCGCCAGCCCTCCACCCACTCCCAGCGCAGCTGCCCTGGAGACATCTGCCCGCCCCACCCTGGGCTGCTCATCTCGTTCTGCTCAGAAGCCGGCCCTGGCCCTGCTGGAGCTGCTGCTGAGCGGCCCACGGGACCTCAAACGCAGCCCTGCAACAGGGTGTCCACGCCAGCCTCAGAGTCGCCCTGCTTGGCCGGTCCACGCTGGCCACAGGGCCACTCGCTGTGAAGGGACCTGCACCGACCGCAGAGGCGGTGCCGCGTGGGAGACGCTTCCGCCCTTCGTCTCCAGACCACTGCTTCCCATCCCAGACCTCAGGTCGTGCTTTTTCAGGGGTGACTTCCGGCGGGGGGGGGGGCCCTGACTGATTGAATGCTCCTATCTCTCATCGCGACTCCCACCAAAGGCCCTGACACGGCCTGTGTTGTCGTTTTTGCCCCCAGTCCAACCTAAGAAACCGCAGCAGGCCGGGACCGTGGCTGGCTTGGTTCCCGTGGCGGCCTGGCCCACACCGGGTGCCTGGGTGTTAGGTGAAGGAGGGAGGGCCAGGTGGGCAGAGCAGGTGAGCGGGGACCGCCCAGACGGTACACGCGAGTCGAGTCAGCAACCCCTCTCTCTGGGGTATGCAAAGCCCGCAGCGCTCACTGCGCTAGAGGCTTTCACATCCAACACATGCACTTCCCCAGTGGTAATTCAGTGAATGCGCCGCCCCCGCCCCGCGACCTGGAGGGGCGTGGTGCTTTTTGTTTTATCTATTTACTTACTTATCTATTTATTTTTAAATTTTTAACAATGATTCTATTTATTTTTAGAGGGAGGGGAAGAGAGGGAGAAATGAGAGAGAAATGTTGATGCAAGAGAGAAACATCCATCAGTTGCCTCTCGTAGGCACCCCGAGCAGGGACTGAACCTGCAAACCAGGCGTGTGACCTGACTAGGAAGCGAACCATCAACCTTGAGCTTTGTGGGGCGCTCGATGCCGAACTCACTGAGCCACACCGGTCAGGGTGGAGGTGGGTGTTGATACTGCCCCAGTTTCAGATAAGGAAACTGAGGCACAGATAGTTAAGGAAGTTGTCCAAAGTCCCACAGCAGCTTCTCCCAGGCCACCTGGCTCAAGGGCCCCTGCTCATGGCTGTACTATTGCTCTTGCTTCTGAAGTCACTGCTCAGGCAGCTCCAAGAGGGTCTACACTGACCAACTGACCACGCGAAGCCCCTACTGCGCTGGCCACCCCAGGACGACCTCCTTGGTTCGTGCTGACACCCCACACAGGTCCCTGGAGGCCCCTGCAGACCGCTCTTCACAGGACAACCTCTAAGGCCCTTGTCGACACCCGCACACAGCCAGAAGACCGAGCAGGGCCCCCCCTCAACCTGAGTATAGAGGGGGCCCCGTGGGCCCAGGTCAGCCCTGTGGGGGTGAGGGGTGGTGGGCGCCTGCAGGCCTGGCCCGCCCCTGGCCCAGCTGAGGCACACGAGGGCCTCCTGGGGGTAGCGTGAAATTGCCATTCTCTACTGAGGGGCTGCTGCCAGAGGGAGCCTTCCGGGCCCAGCTGGGAGGGGTCAGCAGGCGCCCCCGGACACGTTCCACCCAGGCCCGGGACCCTCCTCGCCACCTGCCCAGCACTGGTGGCCAGGACAGGAACCAGACAGGCCTGGGGCACAATTTGCCTGAAGCTGTCATGCTCTGTGGGGACAGGGGGTCCATTCAGGCCTGTGACAGGGCCCTTCTGGGGCCAGACAAAAGACGCCAGCCCCCAGCAACACAGAGTGAGTGTGCCTGTGAGTGTATATGCGTGTGAGTTGGCATGTGTTTACATGTACCCGTGTGTGTCTGTCTGTCTCTGTGCACATCTGTGTGTCTGTGTGTAGGAGGGAGAGGAGGCCCAGTGTACCCCCTCAGACACCCGGCCCCAGACGCCGAAAGGTCTTCCTTCCCCATCCTGCACCCTGGTACCAGGCCTGGCCTGCCCTGTCTCATGGCGGGGCCTCTGGGTGCCTCTGGCCCCAGTTCAGACTTCCTGCCCCTTCCCGGAAGTCCTCCCTTCCCACTCACCAAACTAGGCCTGAGAGGGGCAGGGGGCTCTCTGGATTGGGACGCTGGGCCTCTCCTGCTGCAATTAATGCAAATGATTTTCTGAGGTTTTGGCTTGATAATTTGATTATTTGTTCAGCATTTATCTTAAGCAAAGTGGATGACAAATAACTGCAAACTAATGTGATAAAAACCATTTATAAAGCTGCCTCGTTCGGGGGCCTTCCCCTAACTATTTATGACAAGGTAATAACGCTGCCGCGTGCGTCCGCCTGACTTTAAATTGGTTACTTAGAGGCATGATGGATGAGGGGCGAGGCCACCTTCTTCTGAGGAGAGCTCCTGATTTCTGATCTCATTTTTGAGGATAATGAATTATATCTAATTAGTTCTTCCCAAATCTAATCAGGAGGTGGGAATTTGGACCAGAGGGAGGGGGCTGGCAGGCGGCAGGCAGGGCAGAGGGTCAGCGGGCAGGGTGTCCCCAGGTCCTTGGAGGCCTGGGGGAGGGGGCGGGCCAGAATGGAGGCCAGCTTGCTTCCAGCCCACTCCCTGTGCCCTGGCCAACAGGACCCAGAGCTGACAAGTTCTTCCCGGGCTGCCGACCCTTCCTGACTCGCTCGCTTCCCCCCAACACCAAGCTGGCATTTGGTGCCCCTTGCAGGCTCACCCTTCCTGCCCCCTTGGCCTCTTCTCTCGCCCCTCCCCCAGCGCCTACAACGCAGCCCTCTCTCTCCCCACACACAGTATCCTTATTCATGCCTCCTTGACCTTTGCACCTGCCTGAGAATTCCCCCTTTGCTCTCTTCACATCTAGGCATCTCCAACTCGGCTACCATGTCCTTTAGCCCTTTTCCTGAGAAGATATCTCCTACCCACTGCTGCTTCCCCCGAGTGAAGCCTCAAGGCCCCTTGCTCATCCCTCCTCTGGACTGTTAGCCCACACGGGACCCTGATGCTAAATGAAGGCGGCGCCCCTTCTTCTGGCCAGACATAGCCCTGTCCCAGGTGAACAACATGCAAAATGGCTTTCAGTTCCCTCCTCACCCCTTCGCTGGGCACCCTTGTGCAATGAACCACCTGCACAAAGGTACGTGGACGGCCTTGGGGCTCTCAGAGTATGGGAGCTCCAGGGGGTTCACTTGCTTATTTTTGTGTGTCCTCCGCCTAATACAGTGGCTGGCACCTGCAGGTCCTTCCCAGTTGCTCGCTGAACGTCTGCCCCATGGAATGGATGCCGGCGTCAAGGTCCTCCCGCCCCCCCAACTCTGGCCGGGAAGCTGCAGACCAGGGTGCCCACGCCCCTGTGGCAACGGCAAGGACTCTGCAGGGCGGCTGCCTTGCCGCCCTCCCCCACGAGGGCTCTGGGCTCCAAAGCTGATGGGGCTTTCCCTCTCCTAGACCCCCTGGCCCGCCATGCAGGCAGGGAGCCTGATTCTCTGCATACGGTGATCCCGGAAACAGACTTACATGTTACAAGCAGAGTTCTGTTTGCAGAGAACTAAATACGATGAGATTCCCACACACTCTTTGCCTGTCCGGCGCATTTTGTGTATCACATAATCACCTGTGCCATCTTTAGAAAGGCTCTCAGGGTTTTCTACGCACTGCTGTGTTCATGTCCTTTAATTCTGTTATTTTTCTTCACAATCTGGCAGCCTCGGGTCCACTTTGTCAAGCTGGTGGCGCCCACCTTTGCGAGGAGACTGCTTCTTCTTACCGGTACTAGTGCTTTTCTTTTGCCCATTTCCCACTTGTTTTACTGTTTTTAAAAGCTCAGAACAAAATGTAATAAAATACTGAAACAGTGCTTACATGTTGCTTAACAGGTGACAAAGGGGCCAGGGGGGTGGCTGGGAGGTGACTGTGCCATGTCAGAAGAGTGTGATTGTTTGCTCATCAGGCGATGAGCAAAAGCCTGGTCCAGGGTGAAGGACAGCTTGGGAGTGTCGGTGCCTAACATCCCCGGATGTGGCCACACCCAAGTGTAAGGCCAGCGGGCCGGGTGTCCCTCAGGCCCAGCTGTTCCCAGGCAGGGGCGATTTGCCCCCCCAAGTGACTTAACGGTGTCTGGAGGCACGTCTGACTGTTGTGACTGCGGGGCATGGTGCTAGGGGCACCCTGGGGTGGAGGCTGGGGTGCTGCCGACCATCCTACCATGCAAAGGGCAGCCCCCTACAACAGGCAACGATCGGCCCACATGCCAGCAGCTCTGAGGTGCAGAAGCGCTGTGGTCCGACTGCGGTTTAGATCCTGGTCAGAGCTCAGCGGGAACCAGCCAGGCCCGGCAGACCTGAGGGAGGGACCCTCCTGCTGGGCTCCGGAGCCCGCCCTGCCCCTATGTCCCACTAGTGCCCCGGGGCGTCACATCCCTTCCTTCCTCAGCACGTGGACCCCCAGAAATGCCTTCTCCAAGCAGCTGCTGAGCCCTCCACCCTTGCTTGTTCCAAACTGTGAGTGGGGCGAGAGAGCCGCTGCTAAAGATGTTATTTACTATTTTACTTCATCAAAGGTTGGGGTTTGACCCCTGCTTATTTTCCATTCTTCATATAAGACAACTGCAAAAAATGAACTGGTATCCCGGGAAAAAGTCTTTTCTGATGAACTCGTCAGCTGCCCGTGGTCGGACAGTGGGGATTCTCTCCTCCGTCCTGTCTCCCCTTCCATCTTGGCTGCCGGGATGCTCGGAGCTCAGCTTAACCCTCATCTTGGTCAGACAGTAGTGGGGTGCTCCATGCGCCCCCCCCACCTTAGGAATCTTGGAAGCTGCCTTGCACGCCTTCAGGAAGAAGCAGGGGTGTACCATGAACTAAGAAACACACCACTGTCACGGGTCAGGGCGAGCCACGGCCACTCCGTGGCTCCCTTGCCCCCTGCTGTCACTTTCCGTGACCGAAACAACAGCGCCCAACCTTGCCAATACACGAAAAACCCCGAAATGGGCAATGTTATGTTATATGATGCTTTATGTTATGTGAACTATGTTTAAAACAAAATAAAACAGCAGCATTATATTCCCATTTTATCACCGAGGCTTAGGGAAGTGAAGTGATTTGCCCAAGGTTGATCCATTCATTCAACAAATATTTTTTTGAGCAGCTGCTCTGTGCCAAGCGCTGTTCTGGGTGCTACAGATGCACCGGTGAACAAGAGAGCAAGAGCCCCTCCCCCCGAGCTGCTTCTGCTGTGGTAGCGCCTCCGTGCGCAGGGGGCAAAGCCAGGCTTCCCATCTGCGATGCCAGACAGCCAGGGGCTCCCCTTCTTCTGCCTGTCCGTCTGCCCTCTTAGGACAGAACTCCTGTGCTGGGCAGGTAACCCCAACTTCTAGCACCCTGGCCAGCTCCCTCGGTCCCGCCCGCCACTGCCCCCACCTTGCTTGCCCCCTTCAGGAGAACCAGCTGGGGGCCGGGGCAACGAGGAGACTTAGATCTTCCCATCTAAGGCCGCCCGTGCAGGAGGGCTGAAGGGCAAGGCTGTTGGGACCCTCAGGGCTGAGCTGGGGACACCTTCCCGGCTTCGGCCCCAGGCTAGGCCTCTTTGAGAACCTCCAAAAAGTTAACTGGCCCATAATGAAAACAGTGTTATCAAGCTCATACCCAATGTTTCCCTGGCTCCTCCCAGGAAGTGCATTTAGAAGGTATTATCATCATCCCTCTCCCATTTCAAAGGGTGAAGAGACTTGACCAAGGTCACAGAGCTGGCAAAAATAGCACCGGGATTTCATGCCACAACCCTCCCACCTCCTCCCACAGGCCCACTCTGCCTCCAGTGGCATGTGCGGAGCCTGGCATCCAGAAGGCACTCAATAGTTGTTCCTTTGTTTCCTTCTCCAGAGACAGCTGCTCAGGCCTTGGCAACCAGGCCACAGGGGAGAAGGCAGAGGTCACGGGGGAAGGCCCTACTCTGGGACACGTGGCTACCGGTCAGTAAGAGTGATGCAAAGTCTCCCTCACTAGCTCCAGCCCCTGGTTGTCTGTCCCCACCCGGAGAGGTGACACCGGGCCAACTTGTGTACCCACCACCTGCTCACCCAGCCGTTCGTTGTTCATGCCGACCAGGTTTGGGCGTCTGCTCCCCACCACACAGACACAAGGCTTGCAGAGCCGAGCCAGACACAGTCTCTGCCTTCAAGTTATTTGCTGTCTCTGGGGAAGACAGGCAAGTAAACAGACCATGACAATACATGGAAGGGTCTGGGGTGGGGGAAGCAGAGTGGGCTTCGGGAGCCCAGGGAGGGCCAGCAAACTGGACAGAAAGTTGGGAAGTCGCCCTGGACAGTGCACTGCAGCTGAAACCTGCACGGGGCGCAGGAGGGACCCAAGGGAACAAGCAGGGATGGGTGCTGGGCCCCAGCAGAGGGGACGGCTTGGTGGTGTGGCATCCCAAGGAGGGGGTGCGGGGGCAAGTAGCTCAGAATGGCTGGGAGGCAAAGTGAAAGGGAGCAGAGGCTGTGGAGGGGCAGGGCGGAGCGGGCCGTGCGCTCCACATCCGTGTCCTAACAGTGTGGCTGCGGGAGGTTTGGGCTACGCAGCCACGTGGCCTCTGAGGGGTGCCCGGCTGCAGCTCAGGGACAGGCCAGCCAGGCCAAGAGTGCGGCGGGAGCCCAGGTGCGACGGGGAGGTGAGCCAGGGCAGGCATGGAGGTGAGTGCCCCGGCCTGGGTGACTGCATGCACAGGGGTGGGGAGCCGCGATGAGAGGCACCAAGGCAGCGCCGGGATTTTCGGCTTGGCAGCCTGGTAGAGGGAGGTGCCATTTACTATAAGCAAAACCCCCCAGGGGCTTTGGAGGGGGGCTCAGGAGGGAGCTGGGTATGGCTACGGAAGGACGGCCGGGGGGACCCTTGTGATGGGAGTGTCCCCTACCGTCCCTGTCGTGGCGGACACAGAACTTACACATGTGATAGAATTGCACAGGACTACACCACACACGCACACACACATGCAGGTACCGCTGGAGAAATCTGAATGAGACAGGGGCATTGTATTGATGTGTCCTGGCTGCGCTACTGCCCCTTAGTTGTGCAAGACGTTCCTTCCCGTTGGGAGAAACTGGGGAAAGAGGGTAGGGGATCTCTCGGTATTATTTTTTCATATATGTACTTGAAAAAACAGGGCAAGGGGGATGGGTCTTACACTAAGTTCACTCCTGGCACAGAAATACCCGGTCCCCACAGCACTCTCTGGCCAGCCCACGGCTCTGCCCCTGTCTGTGGGCCCCCTGGCCCTGTAGCTGGCTTCCCCCTTCAGTCTTGCCCGGCCCCCCAGTTGGACCAGGCCCCCTTGCCTGGCTTGGCATCTCCCAAAGGTTCTTTCTTTTCGCCGGCATCCCTGGGACCACACCTCAGCATCATGTTCCTCCCTCCTTCCTCTGTCCCTGTTGTGCCCGCTGCTTTTACCCCACAGGGAGGCGCAGGGCCTGGCATCGCCAGGGAAGCCCATCCCAGGCCCAGAGCCGGGCCCCTTCCTTTTGTCCCCCGTGCAGAGCGGGTCTGCTCTGCGCCCACCCACATGCACACAGGTACAAACAGGTGGGAGAGGGGCGCACGTGGGCAGACACACACGGCACCCACCAGCGCCCAGAGACCACGGATGCTCGGAAAGATGTGTGTGCACTCGCAGATCCCGGGGACACATGCAGCCTGCAGCCCCAGACCCGCCCGCCACCTGCAGGAAGCCTTCCCTGCCAGGTGCAGCTATCACGCCCCAAACAAACCCCAGCTGATAAGGACACTGCCTTTGAACGGGAGCCCTTCCCTCCGCTGTGATCAGATAAGCGGGCAGAGAAGAAAGAGAAAAATCCCCGCTTTTTCTCCTTCTCAGACTCCTGCTGCGCTGCTGCTCCACGCGGAGGGGCTGCCTGGGGGCCTAGAGCCCCCCTCCCTGCCACGCCCCTCTCAATCATGCCTCGGATCACAGGCGTGGTGACAGGCGGCTCCTCCGGTTGGGGTTTCAATCCGGGGGAGCTGTAGCCTCCGGCAGCCAAGCCGGGGCCCTACACCTGGGTCTGACAGGCCGCCAGGGGCCCCCGCGTCTCGGGAGGCGTCCCACTTAAGGGCCCTCCCTACCTCAGCCACCCTGCATGTAGGATCCCCCACCTCAAGGACCCTGGGCTATGGGAGTCCCTTATTTTGTGGGCCCCCAAGTTCAAATCTTGGTTTGTAGGGTCGCCCCCTTCAAGCTAGATTGTGGGATCCTGCATCTAAGACTCCGAAGTGTAGGTACCCCGTCCCCCGCAAGGGCACTGGTTCGCAAGGTCCTTCTGTGGACACCGGGCTTGTGGACCTCCAGCTCAGGGCCTGGCTTCTGGGGATCCTCATCGCAGAGGCCCTGGGGACAGGCATTCCGTTCTCAGAGGCTCCGTTCTCTGAGCAGACCCCCGCCCCGTTTCAGAGCCCCGGTCTTCAGGACCCCTCTCTTCCCCGAAGAGCCAGGCGCTGAGACCCAGGAGGCCTCAGGAGAGGGACTGGAGGAGCGGGGTCAGGCGGGCAGGTTAAAGGGGCAGCGTTCCCACGGCCCTGCCTGGGGCTGAGGCGTAATTAGAGGTCTCAGGTGTGTGTGTTGTGGGGAGGGGGTGGGCTCAAAGGCCCTTCATTTTGTTTATCCTTCACAAAGACCTCCAACAGGGGGCCACCGGCCCCCTTGAGACAGCGCTGTGTCTCTGCTCCAGGCTGCCCCCTGTTCCGTGCACCCCATCCCACCCCCCCCAGACACCTGCCAGCTGCCCACCAGGAGGAGAGCCCTCGGGGGCTTCGGGGACCTGCTTGGGGTCTGTGGCCCACAGGCCAGGCTGCTCTAGAGCCCAGGGCAGGTCGGAACCCCTCCTGCTCCTCCTGGCCCTCCTTCCAGGTGCCTCCCCCGCTCAGCTGACGCGACAGAAAACCCCATGATTTATTTATGCCCAGGAGCAGCCGCTGCCCAGGATGCAGATGGAGGAGGATCCATTCAGCCCCAGAGAGAAGAGAGAGATGGAGCTGGAGAGAGGAGAGGAGGGAAAGACACACGCATGCACGCACACACACACGTGCGCGCAGACACACACACACACACACACACGCAGAGGGAAGAGGGAGCAAGCCCGTCTCCACCCTGGAGCCCCATCCAAGCCCCTGTCCCCACGTCCCCACATCCACTGCATCCTGCCCCATCACCGCCTCATCTGGGCCTTAGCAGACCCAATTACTTATAATAAACAATTCCGTTTATCTTTATCAGAATCATTATCTAAATTGGCTACATGACACATACTGTTCTCTAAGTGCACCCCGGGGAGGAGGGGCCATAAAAGCCGGGTTCTGCACTCCGTAATTATCCCTCTATGGGCCATAAACCATTACACTGGTGTTTAAAATAGGTATGGAGAGCAGTTTCCCGGCCCGTCGAGGGCCGCCCAGGGCACCCACGGAAAGGATGCGCTGGAAGTTTTGCTGTGGCCAACAACTTCCAGCTGCTCCGAGGCTCTGGCTCCGCCGTCCTCGGGATGGGAAGGGCGAGGGGCCAGGCCTGAGCAGCGGGCAGGCCGAGCGGCCCGCGGGGAGGTCACAGGGCATGGAGGGGCTTTCCTGCCACCCTTCTGGCATAATGAATGGCCTCCTTCCAGGTCCGCTGGCCCCCTCTCCCCCGCTGCTGCTGACTTGGGTTTTCTCCACTGTTTGCAAAAGCGCCTCCACCGCCCGTGGGGCTGGTCTCCCCCTCGCTGCCCCCAGGGAGGCCCACGTCAGCATCTCACTCGTGATTAAAACAAAACACTGGGCTGCCCTGCCTGCCTTTCAGCTGACCGGTCAGAGGTGCAGCTCTGGCCTTGTCTTTCCAGAGGCCTCTGCTCCCTCTGGCTTCTAGGAGGGCTGACCTGGGTCTGTATCCCCAGGAATGGTCCGTCAGCACCCTGGGCAGCCAGACCCCGTGTCTGAAGCGCCAAAAAAAGCGGCTCAGATGCCTGGGAGGGCAGGAAGCCCTTTATCTGAGGCCTCCGGCGCCTGGCCCTCATGAAGACGCGGAACTGGTCAGGCACGCGTCCCCAGCTGTGTGGGCCCACGGGGACAAAAGGGCGCTGTGGCCGAAGGGCTCCGCTTGGCCTCTGCCCAGTGAAAAGGGGAGAGGATGGAAGGGGAAGAAAGATCATTCTTAGCAGCAGGTACAGCAGGTACAAAGCTTTGGTGGCAAGACTGAAACTGGTGTTTGAGAACGGGAAACAATTTTGTGTGCCCGAAACAGTGCTTCGCAAAGTGAGGTTCCCCAGGTCCGTGGCGGCCGCATCACCTGGAATCGTATGAGGAATGCAAATTCTCAGGCCCCGCCCCAGATTTACTGAATCAGAGCCCACAGAAGTGTTTAGTCGAACAAACTAGTTGGTAGTTTGTACAAACTACAGTCTGCGGTTTAACAAGCCCTGGGGAGCGGGGGTTCCGATGGCTGCTCAGCTTTGAGAACCTGGTGCCGGTGCCCACCCGGGAGGGGCTGGGAGGATGCGGGGAGATGCTGTGGGGAGGTTCCTCGAAGGTCCTGACTTCCTGGAGGCGAGGGAAGGACAAGATCAGATGGACATTTTTAGAAGCGCACCCCGGCTCAAGGTGGGGGACGGCAGGCAGGCACAGAGGCCGGGAAGAGACTGATGCGGGCACCCAGGGGAAGGGTGGGGGGGCCAGGGTTGGGGACGGCCAAGGGGACAGAGAGACAGCTTTGAGTGACAGGCAAGGGGCTCAAAGGCCAGGAGGTAGGAGGCATCGAAGAATCTGACGCAGGCACTCAGAGCATAATGGGTTGGATGGGAAGTGATGTTCTGGATGTGGGGGGGCAGCGGGGGACTGTGACTTCAGACCAATGGGGTCTCACGGCGCTGCAGAGGCCTCACATGAGCAAGTCAGGAAGTCACTGGTACCCCGTCCTGGCATAGCTTGGGGCCTGGAAGTTACTGATGGGCAGAGGAGGCTGGGAGTCATCCTCTCCCTCTGCCCAGTTACTTGGCCCAACCTGTGCTCCCGACAGTGGCAGCCTCCTCAGTCCTCATGAGCCTCGTGGTCCTGGGCAGGCCCGGCATTCGCTAGTGCCTCCCACCGGCAGCCCAGCATCCGTCTACCTGACTCCAGCCCCCACCGTCAGCCGGGAAGCCCTCCACCCATTCATCCGTCCGCCCATCTACACACGGGGCTTCCTGAGCCACCACTCTGCCCAGCCCTGCGCCACCGCTTTGTGCCTGTTATTTCCCCCAGCCCTCCCACTCTCCCCGAGGAAGGGGTAAGGGGCGCCTTTCTATAGATCAGAAAACTAAGACGGAGAGACCAGTCACTCGCCTGAGGTAGCACAGCAAACAAGGGAGAGGAGATGCGGTCTGAACCCAGGTCCTGCCCCCGCCACACCACCAGCACGGCACCTGTTTTCCTCTGGCCGCAGAGCTCCAGCCAGGCCTGGCTCTCCCAGGAAGGCGCAAGTGCCCACGGCGGGCAGACCCGGGGGGCTAGGACCTGCCTTCAAGGGAGGCCCCGGAGCCTCGAGGCCTCCTTAATGTGCCCATAACTCATTCCCTGGGTTCACTAATGTTCCCGGCTATTAGTGCCGGGCACAGCTAAGCAAACTACAAAATATTCCTCCGACTCAACAATCAATTTCCATATTGTTACAAATGGAGTCCACGCCTGCCACGGTTCATTTTTCTTCAAGGGCCTTTTTCCCCCCCTCTCTTTACCCAGTACAGTGAGGAAGTCATTACCGGGTGTTATGAATTTCACAACGTGCTGAAGAAATAAAAATGCATACTGCAGAGAGTCAGGCCATATGCTGGGAGGCCGCCCTTCCTGTCACCCAAGGAGCCACCAGGGTCAAGAGAACAAGACGGGGAGAGCAGAGCTGGCAGCTCCCTGGAGAGAGCAGGACAGAGGGCTGGGGGCAGATATCAGATCTCCGGGCACAGGAGTCTGTGACCCTGTGAACTCACCCAGTCCACGCCTGGGGCCGCCTGCTCCTAAGGCGGGGGATTTCCCCAAGGACACAGGGTGGCTTGTGAAGCTGGGCCCGGGGCGGTGTGAAAACCCCTGGGTCTCCCGGACAGGCTGGCATCCCCATGCATGGGCCAGAGCTGCATAGCCCAGAGGAGGCACCTCACGCTCTGAGCCACCTCCCAGGGTGGCTTCCTGAAGGGGTCGGCCAGGCCATGCTTCCCCGCTCATGTACACGACACGTCAACCACCCAGAGCTCCTGACGGCTTCCCGGACCAGTCAGGAGCTGCTCCATATCCCTGGGTGTTTGCATGCATTTTCTGTCCTCCGACAATGCCTTTCCCTCCGGTGCATCTGGTGGTCCCCAACTCTTCCTGCCCAATCCCCAATGGGACCCAGCTTTTGTGCATCTGTGCAAAAGCTGTTGTGCGAGGATGTTCACTGCAGCATTACTTGTAATGGGGAAGAAACTAATGCAAACACCGTCTGTTGTTCGGGGCTGGTGAAAGGAACGCTGGGCCAGCAGACACTGAGGAGGAGCTGAATGCATCAACAAGGAAGGAACTGTCCAGTAGGCGAAAAATGCAATTTGCCAAACAGTATGCGGGCCGTGGTCCTATTCTGTCCAAAAGTTACCAGCCTGCAGAACTGGTAAACGTGTAGGAAAATGCCTGGAGGAACCCAGCTCTATTGAAGTTTACCTCCTATAAGGGAGTTTGATTTGGGGAACGCTGTCTCTTGGAGCCAGACTCTGCTCACCCCCAGCAAACAGAACCCAGGGGCTTGTCTTACAGATGTGCAAACGGGCCCTGGCCTACGTGGGAGGGGGGATGCTGCACCTACCTAGTCACCTGATTACTTGTCGGTCTCCTCTCCTGTGTCAGTTTCACTGCTGCGTCTTCATTTGTTCAACCTGAAGTCTGGCACGGAGCGGGCCCTCAGTGAATATTGGATGGATGGGTGGATGGACAGAAGGATGGATGGATGGTGGATGGGTAAGTGGGCGGACGGATGGACAGATAGCTGGGCGGGCGGGTGGACGAACAGAGAGATGGGTGGACCAATGAATGGCTATGTGGACAGATAAATGGCTACATGGACGGGTGAGTGGATGAATAGGGGAAGAGGGGCCAGCTTTTCTAGATGCTCAGACACACCTCTTACCATCCACATGCTACTCTAGGACATCAGCCCACATTACTGAGACCCCTTCCTCTTCTCGAGGAAGAACAGAGCTTAGTCCAGTTTTGCTCCTGGTCACACTGCTAGGAAGCCAGTGCTCTCTGGCCTCACGGGAGGAGAACTGAGCCAAGGTTCTACCCTCCACTGGGTTACCGGTCTGTTCAGGAAACATCTGTGAGAGCCTAGTGGGCGCCAGGTTGGGTACTAAGCGCACTGGACAGGGCAGGGCCCCCCCCCTGGGGTGCGGTGTTTCCCCAGACCTCCTCCCTCACCAGCTTCACCCGGAACCTGTCCTTGATGAAGCAGTTCCGGTGTGTTGCTGCCTTGCTTAAAGCCCCTTTGGGGCTCCCTCCAGACTCTAGAGTCACCTCAAACCCTTAAACATGGAAGCTGGGGAGTCTGAGGACAAGCCCCTCCTCCTCTGTAGCTCCACGTGGGGCCGTTCCCCTGCCCGCCCTCGCTGTGTGCTCCAGGGCCCCAGAGAGCAGACCTTCTCCCCTTCGGCCTCGCGAGCTCCATCTCTGACATCGGGGTGTATACAATTGTCCCCTCTGTGGATCCTGCCTCCTCCTGGGCCGCCCTGGATGACTGGGTAGGTTGTCCGCTAAACATGATGCTCCTCAGAGGGGTGAGCGTGTTGAAATTCAGTCCGTGCTCAGTTTGCGAAGCCATGTGCCCCACGGGGAGGCTGGATCAGTGGTCCTGCTCCCTGCCAGGCCCTGGGACATCCCTCAAGCCCAATCTGGTATCACCGGTGTCCATATCTGTCTCCCTTATCAGAGCGGGCGCTCCCTGAGAACCGGTCGAGGTCTGAGTGCTCCCTTTGCCCCTACACAGGGCCAACGGGGCCAGTAGGAGGCGCTGGTTGGGGCGGGGGCTCTGCCAAGGGCTAAGTGCAGAGTTCTGGAGAAAGGCACCCACTTGATGTGTGGGAGGTGGTCCCTTTGAGAGGTGGGCTCCCTGGTCTGAGGAAGGCTCTTTTCCAGGGGCCTCCCGTGGGGTGGGGGCGACCCAGCCATTTGAGCGCAGATGTGGAGGGAGCTGGAAGAGCCCAGTGTGGCCAGAGAGGACCCGTAGCTGGGGGCCAGGTGGAGAGGGAGCAGGGCACCTCTCGGGGGAAAGCTGACAGCAGGTGGGCCGGGAGGGCAGGAGGAGCCCCAGGGCCCATCCCTGTCAGCTCCTGGCTGGGATTCTGAGAAACTCAACCTACTTGCTGAAAAGGGCCTGTCTCGCTCTAGAGAATCCCACGCAGCACATGCGCCTGCACCAGCACCTGACTCGGGAAGGTGCACCCAAGCAGCCTCGCTCTGCAGCCACCTGGAGCCCAGCTGGGCGTGCCTCTGAGTCTCCGGACCCCTGCAAAGCGGGTAGTGGTCTCATTTTACAGAAAGGGAAGCTGCGGCCCAGGGTGGGACTAGTAAGTACACACAGGGCAGGATTCTCACTCAGTTCAACTGCAGACAAGGCCACTCTCCCTGCGCTGCCCCGCGGGGGCCTGCTCTGCGCAGTGCACGCCAGTCCTGCGGTGCAGCAGGCAGGGGCGGGGAGCTCCAAGGCAGCAGACTGATCCCCAGGGACAGCTCTCCGGAGACTGCGCAGGCAGCCCGCTGCCCAGGGAAGGGCACGGACACAGTGAGGCCCAAGCAGGTTGCTTTGGGCTGGGGGCTGGAGGGGTGCTGAGTTAATATTTCCCTTTCCCTTCTCTGTGCCTGACTCCACCATCCTCTACGGCCATTAAGCTTAGATGCTGACTTGGGAGGAGCCTTCCAGTCAATCAATAGCTTACCCAACAAACAGGTTTTTCAAAACCGCAGTTTATGGATTTCTTTGCCCATCTTGTTCTTTAATCCGACAGCTGCGGAGCTGACGGGGGAGACCCTCCAGCCTGGGAAACCAATTCTGCAGATGCCCTGCTGGTGGGCACAGGACACAGAGGGCCGGCCGGTTACCTGGCAGGATGAGATGGCTCCCACCTGGCCTCCAGATGGCCCTTTATCAGCCTGGCCTCCTCTCCTCCCGCCCCCAGGGCCGACTGGCCTGCTGGGTGGGTGGGGGGGGCGGTGAGCAGTGCCACCCAGGGAAGTGCCTCCCCCTTGGGAGTCAACTAGACCTGCTTTCAGGCCCCATTTCTGCCCCTTCCGTCTGTGAGACCTTTGCGAGGCACGTGACCTCTCCGAGTCTCAGTGTCCTCATCTGTAAAGTGGGCATAAAAGTGTCATCTACTCATAGAGTTATTGTGACAAGTCCATAAGAAAACACAGTACCTGGCATGCGGTCAGCGTTCTGTCAATGTTCCGTAGTACTGTTTCTGGCTGAATCCTTTTGCAGATCTTTGCCTGCCAACGAGCGCTGGGGAAAGATGAGGGAGCACCCATAGCCCACCCTGACATACCTGTCCCTGACCTGTGGAAAAGTACTTTATTGATAGGTGACCATCGATCGCCGGGGACAGTCCTAGTTTATACCTCTGGTCCTGGCATATTACTAATATCCCTTTTCATTGTGAATGTGCCTGAGTTTAGACAGTAGGAATGACATGGTCCTAATTTGCTGAGCTGCTCAACTGTGTCAGGGGCAAGCAGGATGTCACTACACCTCATCAACAAGCTGGGACTACGGGTTGTGCTCCCCACTCAGAGTAGGCCGCGGAGGGCATGTGACTTGCCCAAGGGCACACAGCTGGGACGTGACCAAGCTCGGCTCATGCTGAGCCGACCCCGCCAAGCTGCACTGTGTCATGCACAGGGGGGACTGAACGTCGGAGGTCCTGGGGGCAGACAGAGGCCCTGGGACCTCAGTTCCTCCGCAGCTGTCTCCACAGCACACACGGCCCTCGCCCCTGTGCAGGCGGGCCCCAGAGAGCAGACCCAGCTACCTGGAGCGCTGCCCCAAGCCCTGCACATCAGCCTGACCCAGGATAACAAGCTGTGAAGATCTTATCAGGCTCTGATGGCCGAGCTGATGTGAGCAGGCTGTCCCCTGCCCACCCAAGCCCCAGCCTCCTCCCGGGCGGGGGAGTTCTGTTTTCTTTCCTAAGTGGAACATCAGATTACTCAGGTCTTATTTCACTGCCCATTGGGGGAGAGAAGGGGGGGCACTTAACACCAGACAGCTCTCAGGACAGTGTGAGGCCACCAGGGGACTGCTTACCCATCACCTGCTGACAGTGTCCTGTCCACACTCAGGATGACAAAGTTTCAATCCCTTTTCCCTCCCCCCCCGCCCCCGGCCCCGCCACCCCGCCCAGGATGGGAGTTTCTGAGTGCGCAGGACCCCGGCTGGCCTCAGGCCTCCAGGAGGGGCGAGGCGGGGGTTCTCTGAGTGGGCCCCCCGCAAGGTTTCCTTCTTTCACTCATCCATTTTGTCAGTGTCTCTGCTGTAAGGGGACAGCTTCACCTCCAGGTCCTGCCAGGGCAGCGGGGACAGTGGCGAAGCCGTGTGAGGAGGCCGGGGCAGCTGGGACGCCCAGAGGAGGCGGGGCCAGCCCTGCAGGGCACTGTGGAGGATGAGCCTGGGCAAAGGAAGGCCCGCGGTTCCTGGAGGAGGAGACGGTGGGGACAGGGGCACAGCGGCGTGAGGGTCGAGTGTCCGGACAAAGTGAGAACTGGGGGTGAGAACTGGGCGCCCGGGGTGGGGCTGAGGGGCCGGCGATGGGGCGTGAGGGGCGTGTGGAAGGAAAGCTGCGAGCAGCGTTGGCATCTGGCATCCAGACTGGAACCTCCCCTAAAGGCTGCAGGCCTTAGAGCGGCTAGAAGGCGAGGTCCAGAGCGGGGGCTGCAGGGCTTGGCCTGTCCATCCAGTCATTTGTTCCACAGCCTTTCCGGGATCTGGGGTGTGCCAGGCCCTCTTGTGGCAGCAGGGAGACGACGAGTAGGACAAACCCAGCCCCTGCCCTACTGGGGACACACCTATGAACACAACTGCCATGGCATTAGGGGGCATGAGACACACAAGAAAGCCACCGGGAAATGTAATTGCTCTAGTTGGGAGGGCGATGTTGGGGGGAGTTCTGAGCGCTCCCTAGGTCGCCGGCAGGAACGCGTCCTCTCTGAGCCTTGGCTCCCTTGTCTGTAAAACGGGCCTAACTGTGGCTCCCACCTCATGGGGCCGTGAGAGGACGCACGTGACATGCGCTGCCGGGGGCCGGCCTGGAGCAGGGGCTCTGTGAGTGGGCGTTGTCACCGCGACTGCCCGCGTCCGAGTGGGTGAGCAGTGGGGGGCTGGTACTACGGACAGCAGCCACATGGGAGGGGGCTGGGCGCAGCGGGGACCCGGGGCGAGTGGCAAGGTGAGAGTCCCCCCAAAGGACGGAAAGGACAGCGGCTCCTTTCCAAAAGGAACGAAATTCCCCCGAAGGCGGAATCCACCTACGTGGCCCAGCCGACAGCCTGGTGGGTTATGGGGTAGATCAGCCCAGGGCCAGTGACACGGGGCGGGAGGCAGAAGAGGAGGGAAGAAAGGAAGGAGGAATAAAATCTGACAGGCCAGCCCTGGAAGACCATGCGATCAGGCACCAGGGCTAAGGGAAGGGCCTCTGAAGCGACACACACCTGGCTTTCTGTCCTGGCCCTGATTAGTTACAGCCTCAGGCAGGGGCTGGAAACCTCTCAGAGCCTCGGTCTGCACCCCTGTGAAATGGGAATAATAATAAATCCTGAGGAGGCAAGGAGACGATGATGTGTACAAAGTCCTGAGCGTGCTGCTCAGCACACAGTGAGCGTGCCGCAAGGGCAGCTCGATTCACCGCTGCAGCCCCAGAGTCCTGCACTCCAGGCTCCACTGTGCTCCAGGCAAGGGGACCGTCCAAGCCAGGACTCGGGGTCCGCAGGCCACAGGGGGCCTGGACAGACCCTCCCCGCGCAGGGTGCCCGGCCTCCCCAGTAGAGAGCCCTGGAAACCAGGACAAAGGGACTTGGCCTACCTGTCTCATACTACCTCCCCTGCTCACTGCCAGCAGGCCCCTGGGAAGAGGTCCCTGAGCCTTTCTAGATTCTTTCCCCCAGAAAATGCTTCAGAAACCTCGGGATAACTGCTGGTCATCTGGCCCAAGCTGTCCGTCCACGGCAGAAGGCTGTCCCCGCCGTCTGCCAGGCCTGCGGACTCTGGATGGTGGCTCAGCTGGGGGAGCTGCCCTGAGGCTGCGGGGGCCTCCACCCTCCTCCCTGCTGTCGTCCAGCTTAGAAAAGGGCCAGCACAGCCTCTAGGGGCCCGGGTCTGGCCATGCCTTCCCAAGGAGGCTGGGAAGGGAAGGAGAGGTATAGGCAGGGGCACCGGGGGGACATCCCTGACCTGGGACTTGGGAGTGGATACATTTGGTGAATGTGGCTGAGGCCCCACAAGAACTTAGAGATGATGGGCACATCACAGAGTCACCCCCAGTCTCAAATGCTCAGGACTGGTGTACACCCTGCCCTGAGATACAGGTCACGAAAACTGGTGGCAATGGAGGGATGGCCTCCCTGACTCCACGGCTGCTCAAAACTAGACAGGGCAGTGACCTAAAAGTCACTTGGAGAGGTCCTGTGACAAGGCCTACAGGCCATGCAGCTCAGGAAAGTGGCAGCAAAGGGCAGCCTGCCCGCTGGCTGCTCGCCTGAGCCCTGGGCGCCACCGTCAGCTCGCCTACACCTCGGCTCCAGCTCCCCACGCCGGCCATCCGAGGGCCCCGGCCCAGAGGCAGGCAGGCACCGGGGCCCCAGGGCCCAAGGGGTGACGTCCCTTCCGTGGACACACGCTTGAACGCACCCAGGGCGTGTGCTCTTTTTTCCCTTCTTTCTATACATTTGGCTCTAAAATCGGGGCCATCCCACCACCCGCATTAACTGCGTTAAGGAGAAATTATAAAAAGAAATCAAATTTCCCATAGCATTTGAACGCCATTAAAATGCCAAACAATAAACTACCAGGCTGCAAATTAGATCAGTAGAAATATCAAACACATTGAGGTATAAAATCCATAATTGCATTTAGTGGCAGCCGTCCCCAGAGAGGCCCTGCTAAAGATCATCACAGCCCCACATATGAGAAGCTATTGACAGAAGAATAAAAATCGACAGGCCAACCAAATAAACCGCGCAACCTTCATTAAATATTCAGCAACAGAAATTTGACTATCCTGGGCCTCTCCCCTTGGCCCCCTCCTGAGCCCTTCCCTGCCCAGCTCAGGGGCTCAGCCCAGTCCCTCCTGGTCACCGGTCACCAATGGGGAGGACAGGCAGGACCAGGGGAGGGGCAGGTGCGGGGTGGAAGGTGCTGGGTTGCAGCAATAACAGGGCGGGGGGGGGGGGCTCCACTGAGATTATCATTGTTGGGCCCCGTTATTAGCTTTCGCCCTGGAGTAGGTGGTCCCAAAGTCTTTAATTAGGTCATTACGGGGTAATTTCCAGGGAGGCTTTAACTCTTTAGCAGCTGCAGGGCCTTGAGTCAGAGTCCAGAGGCCCAGTGGGGCTCAGGGCCTGGCCCTCAGTGGGTGAAACAGGGCTGGTCCTGGGAGCGGAGACTTTGCTGGAGGTCCCTGGAGGGTCAGGATCACCTGCCCCAGGACAGCAGAGGGCAGCGGGAAGGGCGGGCTGGCCAGGAACCTCCCGCACCCGACCCTGGAGGGCTGGCCCCAGATTCAGTGGGGCCCTCCTGGGGCAAAGCAGGACCCCTGCCTCACTGGGCTCCAGCCCGTGGGGACCCCCCCCTCTTTGGGGTGGCTCAGGCTCTGCCCCCACCCCCAGCTGCCCCTTAGCTCCTCTTCTCTCCTTTCTCTTCCAGTTACTGTCACTCATCCCCTCCTCTCCTCCCTGCCTCTCCCAGTTCCTTCCCTTCCTCATCCCTTCCCTCCGGTTCTCAACTCTCTGTCCCCTCCCCTCCCCTCTCCTCCCCTCCCCTCTCTCCCCTCCCCTCCTCACCTAGGAGCCCGCTGCCATGTATAATGCATGCAGTGGAAGCACCCAATAGGATTAGGCACCTCCGCCCGTCTTAGAGGAGAGAAAGTTTATGTAAATGACTGATGACAGCGCTATTGTGTGAGGAATATCAATGGAGTAATTACAGTTACATCGGGCGCCCGCGCCGCCGGCCCGTGTTAATTTTTCACCGGCTCCCCCGGGAGAGATCCGAGCGCGCTCCGAAGAGCACAGCTAATAATGGGAGCTCGGAGCCGCCGCTGCGCCACGCGCCCCGAGGTCTTTCTGAGCAGACTGCTAAGCACTGGCTGTCTCCCCGGAGAGCCGAGAACAGAGATAAAATGATTAAAAACTGCCAAGCGGGCCTGGCAATCACTCGCTCTGCTGTCAGCCTGAGACAAGACAAATCTCTGCGATTTTTCTCTTCCCTCCTCTCCCTTTGTGAGCCCCTGAGCTGGGACGTGGGGGGCCAGGTGGGGTCAGGGTCAGCTCCCCAGGGTGGCAGGGCTGAGGGCAGGGCTGCGGCGGTGGTGGGCTCTGGGCTGGGGGGTGGCTGTAGAGGCCAGCGGGGCCTGGGGGCCTGGGGGGCCCAGCGGGCGGGCTCCACGCCTCTGCCCAGGGAAACTCAGCGCACACCTGTCAGGGGCCACCTGTTGGGGGCCCGGGGCTGGGGCGCACCTGTGAGGACACAACAGCTGGGGCACACCCACTGGCGCACACCTGTCCTGATGACCCACCTGCCAGGGATACCAGCAGGGACTCGCCGGGGCCGGGGGCTCCTCAGACTGCAGGACCGTCCCCTGCCTAGCACTGCGCCGTCTGACCTCTCCTGACTTCCAGGCCCTGAGACCCCAGCCCGGGACCTTGATGAGGCTCCTTGACTGTGGGCCCAAGGCCAATCCCCTAATTGAGGCCACAGAAGAGAAGGGGGTGTGTGTGTGTCCCCTCCCAGGGTCTGGGTCCCACCTGGGGAGGCCTCCTGGGTATCCACGCCTTTGGCTCTGAAGCTAAGCCTGGGCCCAGCACCTGAGAGGAGAGAGGAGGAAGAGGAGGAGGGGGTTGAGGGAGCTGCAGACTGTTCCCACCTGGCAGAGGGAGTGAAGAGGCACGGGCTTTCTGCTGCTGCCTCTGCAGCCCCTGTGAGGCCATCCATCGTCACACCCTCTGCCCTCTGACCGTGACACAGGCGAGAGGACATTCCTGCCCGAACCTGGGCTGGGCTCCTGGAGCCGGCCGCAGACGTCACAGGCCAGGAGGGGCCCTGTGCTGCTCCTCCCGTTACAGCCAGCCCGTGCCCGAACACCCGCGCCCGGTGCCTCTCCGACGGGGCCTCCGCAGGTCCTGCTGTCTCAGCCCACAATGGCTGGGACCTTCACGCACACAGCATCCCCGAGGCTGACCCGCACACACGTGGCATACCATGGAATCCCCGTGTCCACACACACACCGAGACACAGGCAGCACGGCCTCCCACGCTGACACAACACAGGCACGCAGGTACAAACATGCATGTGACTGAGGGGCAAGCTCACTGATACGGTGACAGGCAAGCACTCTGTCACAGGCATGGAGGATGATGTGCGGGCACACGGACACACACACCGAGCAGCACGTCCAGGCACAGAGTAGCACATGCAGGACACGCACACACCGACACAGGCGCTGTCGCTGCCTGCCACCCCCCTCCCTTGCTGTGCGCTGGCATCGAGCGCTGGGAGAATAAGCTATGGGTCTGGTGAAGGCCCCGAGCCGGCTCTTCAGGTGCTGCCTGTTCCAGGCCGCTTGCGCCCACGCCCGCCGCCCGCCACCCATTGGCTCAGCCGCAGTGAGCCAGGCAGGTGCTGCAGAGATTACACACTTTGGGAGGGTTTACAGCAGTGATAACACCATTATAGGCAGCACAGCATGACAGGTAAGCAGAGGTGGAGCTGGCCGCTTCCGGCTGGGGCCAGGGTGTCAAGCCCGGCCGGGAGCTACACAAGGTCTGGCTGGTTCAACCGAGGCCAGCAGCTTTCTGTCCTCTCCTGGGCAGCATGGCTGAACAAAGGGCTGCCATCTCACAACCTGCCACGGGCACACACACGCCAACCCCTCGCTAACACATGCCAGCACCGCTGAGGGACGCTCACACATCTGTGCCCCGAGGCAGGCACACAGGGACACGGAGCGATGGCTGGTGTCCACTGACATCTGTCCCACACATGGTCACTGAGACCCCATCACAGGCCAGGCCCTTGCGGAGCTCAGGTCCACTGACACCCACGCAGACATGCACGCCCGTCTGAGTTAGAGCCACGCGCACTCAGGTGGACATGTCTGAGCCCTGCCTTGCCACACACCCTCCCCTCGCTTACTGCTGCCTCCCCGGCCTTGCCCTGCTCCCCCGCAACCCACTCCGCAGTCAGAGCAAAGTCCATGCTCAGATCTGAGCATGGCATCACTCCCCTACTTAGGGCCCTCCCATGGCATCGAGTGGCCCCTGGAGTAACGGGCAGGGTCCCCAGTGTGGCCTTCAATACCCCGTGGGCCTGACCTCGCCTGCACCCCCACCACAACCTGCGTCCAGGACCCTGCACGCGCTGTTCCCTCTGCCCAAAAGCTGCCCCCTTCTTTGCCTAGATAACCGCTCTGTCTTCAGTGGGGACAGCTCTTCCTCCAGGAAGTCCTCCAGAGAGGAGCCCTGTTCCCAGGGTCCTTAATGTCCCTTGCTTCCTCCATCAGAGCCTCTGGTGAGCTGTGGCCAGGGACATGCCTCTCTCCCCCATTGGACAGTAAGCTCTTTAGGCACAGGGCTGTCTGACTTGTGTCCCCAGTGCTGGGACGAGGCACACAGCAGCCTCACCGTAAACACCAGGAAGAACTTAGGTGGAGTCTGAGCTGCTGCGTGGGACTGGCGCCTGCAGATGGGTCATCGTGGGAGGGTGCCGGCATCGAGGGCGAGTGTTGGCATGAGGATGTCCAGGAAAGCCTGGGGCCGTGAGACTGCCCTCTGGCAGGAAGTGGCTGCCGCTCTGTCACCGGTCATCCCCAGTGCCCCATCGGGGCCGTGGGAGTGGATGCCTCCCACTGTCCACCACCGAAGGGCCAGCACGATAGAGCAGGCCCGGGCCCGGCCTGCGTTCGAATCAGGCCTCAGCGTCTCACCCCCTTTCTTACGGGAGGCCGCGCCCATGACACCAAGGAGTGCCACCGCAGCGGTTATTAGCAGTCAGGCCTGAGTGAAAACCACACAGTTCCCAGCTGGGTGACCTCAGAGCAGCCACGCACCCTCGCTGGGCTCCAGTTTCCTCAACTGCAATATTTTAGATGACCACGAGGACAACAATGATGATAAATAGCAACTACCATTTCTTCGTTTGCTGGAAATCTAGGTGGGGGTCTTTAGACTGCCCGGTTTATCGGTGAAGGAACTGAGGTTCAATGGCAGAAAGCGATGGAACCAAGATCACAACCACCGGGCTCTGAAACGCACACTTTTTCCTCTGATTCTCCAAGGTCACGGGTGGCTGTGTAGTGTCACCAGGCATGCGTACAGGACATCAGCGTGGTCTGGGCTCGTCAACCTCCATGCCTCTGCCCAAGCAGGACCTCACCCTGGGGTGCCCTCACCACAGCCTCTCCTCCGACTACAACTGGTTTTTCAAAGTTTTGTTACAGCTGCCTCGCCGTGGACCTGTCCTCAATGCCCTAATCGCCAAAGTCCACTCCCCTGGCCTTTGTGGAGGCCCCAGGATGTCCTGCCTCCTCCCCTGTGTGACAATGGTGTGTGGGCAATGAGCAAGCAGATGACAAGCAGTTGCCTGGGAGAGGAGTCGGGGGGGCAGGATCGGGGAGACGCAGGGGCCGGAGCCCGACCTGCTGGGACGTGGCCATGGGAGGCGGACAGGAGGGGACGGGGGTGGGGACGGGGGAGGAAAAGGGCCACGTCAGGCTCTGGCGGGCCTGGAAGGGGTCGACTGCCCTCCCTGTGGTTTGTTTCGTTGGAATTCTTATTAGTAACAAAAATAATAATGACTACCACAGTAACAATAGCTGTGAGGGAATGTCAAGGAAACATTTCTTTTCCTTAAACTCTGTATTTGTTAGTAATGACCTTTGCACTAAGTGCTTTACATCCTTCCAATGACCTGGACAGGAGGAAGAGTTGCGCCCATTTTACAGGTAAGGAAACTAAGGCTTGGATAGGCCTCGTCTGAGACAGCACAGCTCACAGAAGCGGCGTTAGGGAGGGCCCGGTGCCCTGGGGTGCTGGCAGACAGGGGCTGCTGCTATAGGCAGGCAACACAGCGGTCCCTGAGCGCCTACCTACTCTGTGCCCAGCCTGCTGCTGGCCAGACTGCCCCCCGCCCCATGCCCCGGGGCCTGTCTGGCTGGACTGTGCTGCCCCTTGGAACATGGGTCCCTCGGGTCACGTGGGTGAGCTGGGCTTCCTCCTTCCCTCCCTGCCTGCCTGCCTGCCTCCAGTTCTCACTGAGCACTTACCCTGTGTCAGGTGCTTTCCGGAGCCCTCACGGGCAGGAGCCACAGCGGGGATAAGGCATCTATCTCGGAGGCCACCTGGTGCAGTGGTTGAGCTAAGCTCTGTGGCCTTGAACACCTGCCTTCCCCTTTCTGGTCCTCAGTTTCCAGATCTCTGAAGTTGGGGCATAACAGACCCTGCCTCACTGATTTGCCGGGATTTAGTCAGGTGACATGAATCCTTAGCTCCGTGCCTACACAGCATAAAGGTTTTAGAAGTAAAAAACAAGACTCCCTCAGTCCACCACGCTGCCACAGCCGTGTGCACAGAGGACGGCATGCGGGGGACAGGGGTGCGGAGCGCAGGGGGGAGGGTACCAGGACACCCCCGACCTCGCTCGCTCCCTGCCTCCTAGAGGGTTCGGATTTTGCCCTCCCGTGCCTAGCCTGACTCCCGCTGTGGGCGGCCCGGGCCCGCATCCGAGGGTTTCAGGGAGCGGGGAAGAGCCTTGGCCCTGCTACACCTCAGGATGGGCCAGGCGCCCTCCCAACCACCCTCTAGATGCACACCTGCTGCCATGCCCCCCGTCCATCCAGAGCCTCCCACCTGCCACTGCCACGCCATGCCGGGGGGACCATCACGGCTCCTTCATTCATTTATTCCTTCCTTCGGCACACCGAGCCCTGGGCCAGGCATGGGGGAGCCCCGGGCAGGGGCCCCCAGACCTCGGTGTACACAGGCACCCCCAGGGGCCTGCTAGGAGTGCAGATGCATGGGCTTCCCTCCAAGAGTTCAAGTCTGTCCACAGACTTAGGAATCTGCATGTTTAACAAGCACTGCAGGACAGACCCAAGTCTTGGCAAAGCAGGGTATAGTATAAAGCCAGGGAGACTTCTTGAAACTGGTGATTCGTGCCAAGCTTCCAGAGAAGACGGACTTTTCCAGAAGCAGACAGGAGGACGGAGGCCAGGGGATATGTACTACACAACCACGACAGCCTGGGCAAGACCTGGATGTGGACAAGTGTCAGAGAGTGTGGGGAACAGTAGGTGAGCTCGCAGTAGAGCACAGAGGATGAGGGGTTAACTGTGGAAGGCCTGGAAGGCCAAGCGGATGGTCAGGAGGAAGGAGCCATTGGAGAACAAGCCTCAGGTCAATGGAGCAGGGAGAACGCCATGGCTGTGGGCCTGGTTCTAGCTCCGGCCCACTCGGGCCTCCACTTCAAGAGGCCAGAGCCTGAGACTCGGAGAACCAGGACCAGCTACACAGAATGCAGGGCCCGGTTGCAGAATGAAAACCGAGGGGACTCGTTCAGAAAATACTAGGAATTTCAGGAGTGCGACAGCAGAGCCTTAAACCAAGAAGAGTCCTTCTGAGTGCTGGGCCCATGTGACTGCGCGGATCACGCGCCCACAAAGCTGGACTTGTCAAGGACTCAGCCAAGTAGGTCACCCTTGCTGGGACCGGACCAGTGCTCAGGACCCGAGGGTCCCATGACCCCGACTGCAAGCCCCAGGCTTCTTTGGCTGTCCCTGTGTCCCCTCCCCTCAATCCTCTGAACCGTCTCCTAAATTTGGCTCAAATCTGTCTCCTCTCTAGTCCCCTCCACTGCCCTCACCTCTAAAGAGACCGTCCTCAGGCTCCAGTTCCATGCACATGCTGCTGGTGTCATCTCCATAAAGTGCCTCTCCAGCCCTGTCACTCCCCTGTCCAATAACCTTCGATGGCTCCCTCCTGCCCACAGGATAAAATCCAAACCCTGTTGCATAGCTACCGTCCCCCCTCCCTTCTGCAGCCCTGGGTCCCAGCAGCCCCTAGGCAGCCCCTCCAGCCAGACTCACTGTCCCAGCCCCCTTG
This sequence comes from Pteronotus mesoamericanus, assembly GCF_021234165.1. Lineage (NCBI taxonomy): Eukaryota > Metazoa > Chordata > Mammalia > Chiroptera > Mormoopidae > Pteronotus > Pteronotus mesoamericanus. The sequence continues at coordinate 7,140,679 of NW_026555258.1, forward strand.
TCTTGGGCCACTAATTTAACCCCTAGTATCCTGGCTCCCAGAGCCCCACCCGGCCTGCCTTCCCCAAAGCCGCCTCAGTCCCAGCCTCCCCCTGCGGGCAGCTCCCGGGGCCACCCAGCACACGGGCTCCTGCTGCCTCGTGTTCCACCCAGACTCCTGCCCACAGCCCTTCCACGAACAAAAATAGCCCACGCTTACTGATATGGCTCCCTGTACTCATCGCTTTATTTAATACTCACAACAGCCCCAGAAGCTGGGCTCTTTGATTATCCCCATTTTACCAGCAAGGCAACAGAGGCTCGGGGAGGCTAAGGAACTTGCTGGAGACGGCTGAGCCTGGGGACCAGCCCAGCCAGTCTAGCCCCCATGTCATTCCCTTATACTTTCTTTTGCTACCAGCCAAGCACCTACTATGTATGCGTTATGCCCTGTTCCAGCCGCGGCACGGTGCGCGCAGAGAATTCTAGCAAGGAGACCACCTGACACACATAACCAAAATCAGATGCCTGCTCAGGCCCAGCACAAAGGACTAGGGGAGCATCAGTAACAATATCAGCAAGAACCACACAGCGAGCACGAGGTCACTACATCCGCTTTCTCCTTTGAAGCCCATCGTTGCCCTAAGGCAGGTGTTTGGTCCTCGGTAACCCCGTCGAGGGAACTGAGGCACAGAGAGGTAAAGCATCTAACTTAAGGTACCACAGCCAGTACGTGGCAGGGCCGAGGTGAGACTCCACACGCTGAGGCTCCAAAGCCCTGGCATCTTGCCTCTGTCCACATGACTAAGGGTCTGGTTAAGGCCTCAGCCTCCCCAGGCACCAGCTCCGGGGTCACAAAACCAGAGAAGAGGCCAACGTTTCCAGGTTCCAGAGCTGTGCTGACGTGCTTTCTGCCGACCTCTGCCCCCGCCCCTCACCACACTGGCTTCTCCTGGGAGCTCTCCAAGGGCAGCTTAGCCAGGTTCCTGGTGATGGGCTGCCCAGACCCACCAGTCTCTCCCCTGGCACCCACCCCCCACCTCCTGCCAGGAGCCTCACCAAGCAGAGCAGACGGTTGATTCCAGGACACTCCCTGTGCCCCAGGGCAAGATGTTTCCTTTTACCAGTTAATATTTTTATTGCTATTAGTACTGTTATTTTAATTTAAATCTTTGACGTTCAGGGTGATGTTTCTCTCAGCCACATGGGCATGTCTGTGGGAGGGTGGCACCTCGGTGACCGGCCTGAACTCTTGCCACGGGGATGGCCGGACCAGTGGGCGGCCAGCTCCCGCCTCCTCCAGGGGTCTGCCGCTGCTCACTTATCAGGCTGACATCCCACAGGGGGGGCGCCGCCCTGCCTGCCCCTCTGGCTCCAGGCCTGCCGACTGGAACCAGACCTGGAGGGGTGGGCGGAGGGGGCACGTGGGAGGGGGCCGAGCCCTCACCGCAGGCCCCCTTGCAGTTCAAAGTGACACACTCAGGCGGCTATCCCCTTCAAAGGGCAGACAGCGCCTGCCCTGAGCTGCTGGACCCTCAGCCTGAGCCCCTAAGGCAAGACTGGGGAAAGGCTGCCGGCGGGGGCTGGCCGAGCTCCCATCCATGGGGCGGGCCTGCTCCCCATCCCCTGCCCAGAGCAGGCGGGCACAGCCCCGTGGGCCAACTCTGCCTCGCAGTGCAACCCTGAGAAAATCACCTCCCCTCTCCGAACCTCCCTGCTGCCGCGGTGTATTTGCAAAGCACTCAGAAGGCACTCAGGGACAGTCGTGTGTGATGGCGACAATGCTGATGATGAAGATGAGGATTCAGAGTCTCTCGGAGAAGCACCGCCCCAAAGCCAGAACACCCGAGTGCGGAGCCCATCTGGTCCTCACTGCGCCTCTGCAGAGCGGGGCTAGGATGGGCGATGCCACGCCCACCGGGCAAAAGACAGGTCACAGACACACTCCTCCCCTCAATGCCAAAATACGCCCCATCCAACGCCAGGGCACTCGTTCAGCCCTGGTAAGGCCCACTGAAGTGGCTTGGTCCCAGTGCTCCCCTAACCCCAGACCCCTCAAGGCTGACGAGGGTCCAGAGGACAGGTCTTGGCACCTGCAGATGCCAGCTCCATGCTGGTGCAGCTCCCAACTGGCTGTGTGACCCTGGGTGTGTGCCTTCGCCTCTCGGAGCCCCTGCCTGTCGCCTGGAACCCAGGTTTAAGAACAGAGCTTTTAGGCTCTCTCATCAGGCTCTGGAGCGCTGCGGGCTTAGCCCCGCGTGTGGACGTAACACGTGCCCAGTAAACAGTGGCTCTTATCACTGCCATCTGAGGCTGTGTCCCCTCAGATCTAGCCTTGGTGTTGCAAAACAGAAAATAATAACAATGCCCACGCCAGACCAATGAGAAGATTCAATGGGATGATCCCCACCGAACCCGTACCACAGGCAGCATGCAGTGAACACTGGCCACTAATTAATTATGAGGCATTCATTCCACAGATAATGCTGAGCTCTGGTGTCTAGCCACCATGGGCGCACTGAGCTCAGCGAGGGGCCAGGATCGGCCCCCACCCCCAAAGGATCGCTGCAAGTTTTCTCCTGACAGAATACCTGCCCTCCTCTCCTGAGTCCACTTCCTAGCTGTGTGACCTCGGGCAAGTTACTCAACGTCTCTGTGCCTCGGATGCCTTCTTGGAAAATGAAAATAATAACGGCACCCAGGTCATGGCGCAGGGAAAGGATGGTAGTGCTTAGCGCCGCAGCGCCTGATGCCAGGAGCGCTCGCGAAGCATCAGCCGGGACTATTATTGTCGCCGCTGCTGTGCTGTGGTCTCTGGGCTGGGCTGCCTGTCAGCAAGCCCCCTGCAGCCAGGCCCCCTTCTGCAGCTCACAAACTTGGGAAGTGTCAGCTCCTGAGAGGCGCCCTGGTACCCTGCAGAACAGAGGCTTCTGTAGGCTTCCTCCCTGGTCTGTTTCCCCAGCAGCTGGAACACTCAGAAAAAAGCTCCCAGCCTGCTGGGCTTGTCAAAGCAGGGCCGGCTTTACTAGAACCAGCTTTGGACGGTAATTTTGCGGTCATAAGAATTATTTTCTTTACATACTGCTATAGAAAGGGGAACCCCCTGCCTTTTTTTTTTTTTTTTAAACCTAAATGAAGACACCATCAAGGGTAAATATGCTGCTGGGGTTTTTAATAAAAACATGATGGAGGAAAACATTCGAAGCTCAATAATCAGAAGCAATTTGCGTCGCGAGCAGAGATGTGTCTTTCCCACCCTCCACCCGCTCGGCTGTGCTCTGTGCGGGGCTGGCTTTGGGGCTGGCGACTCTAGACCTGTGGCAAAAATAATGAACAGCCGTGCGCTCGGAGATAGCCTGAAAAATATCCTGGGAAAGAAAAACATATGCCAAAGAGTGTGTTGTAAAAGTCATATTTCATGCCTGACTTTAGAGAATGTTAATAAGGATTAGAACCATACTCCAACAGAACAACTATCAGTCAAGGCAAAGGTAATTAATTCTGCCTCAGATCTCTGCTTGGGAGAATGAAAGCGGTAAGTGTTGTTTCACAGCATAGGGATTCCGAGGCACTAGAACAGCGCAAGAGCTTCCAAAGCCGTGTCCTGACCCCAGCCGAAAGAAACCTGGCTGCTGTGGGCAGCCTCTGCTGATCTGTCGCCCTGGAGATTTGGGGGATCTTTTCCGAACCATAACAATATCAAACTCTTTTTTTTAAATTTCAGGATTGGCTAATAAATATGATTAAGATAACACGTCCCAAACCACATGTCCTCCGCTTGGCCTCCAACATGTGGAGGACAGATGTGTCTTCCATGTACAGATGACCCAGCCGGCTGCTCCCCCGAGGTAGGGACCCTGGGAGACCGAGCCCCGAGAGGTCCCCGCCGCCCACGGCCCTCCCCCTCGATTGCGATTGCTGTAGAGGGGAAGGGCCGAGCCCAGGGCATCTGGGAGTCAGGCATTGGAGGGATGGAGGGATGCTGGGATGGGGCCCTGTGCTCACCTGTCCCTCAATGTCCCAATTTAGAAGATAAAATTCCCAAACCCACATGGCCCATGCTATCCAAAAAGCTCTCAAAAACCATTCATCATGGAGGTTCACCTATTACCCTGTCTCCGCAACTGAAGGACCTTCTCTCAGTGACCTCAGTCCAGGGAGGACAGAGCAGACCACTGCTAAAGCCAGAGTCTGGGAGAGGGTTCTAGAAAGAATTGTGGATTTGCCACATAGAAAACTAGAAAACCCCTAACCTGGCAGTGGGGACGTGGGAGTTCCTCCCTCCATGTTGCTTCCATTGAATGAGCTTTTGGGCAAGTCCTGGCCACATCTAGGCCTTAGTTTTCCCATTTCTACAAGGATTGTGAAGGGCCCCTTCCCCTGGGGCATTCCAAAGCAGCGGCTGGCGTGGGGGCGGGTGCAGCTCTGTTGCATCCTTGCTGTGAGGGTTCTTGCATGCCATGGAGAAGCCAGGGCCTGAAGCTTAGGGCAGGGAGGCCTGGGCCTGTTGGTGTCAACAGCCAGCCGGGCTCCAGCTCCAGGAAGAGGGGCCAACAGGCTTGAGGCCGAGGCTGGTGTGGGCCTTACCCCCAAAGAAAGGCTCTGGGCAACAGTGTGAGTGAGCCCCCTTCTTAGCTTTCCCTTGGGGCGAGGAGTGAGAAAGGAAAAGAGTCCCTCAGTCCAGGGAGACTCAGAGTTAGGCCAGGCCAGGCAGCAGGGCTCAAGAGGGCCCCACCGCAGTGGTAGAATGAATGAATGGATGGATGGATGGATGGATGGATGGATGGATGATTGCTGGAGGGAGGCGAGGGCCTCCCAAACCCATCACAGCGGACAGGCTGAAGGCAGGACACCTGGCTACAAAGAAGGCTAGTCAGGGTCCCTGGGGGAGGTGCACCAGGACCAGGATGAACATCAGCTGCTGCCTGGGCAGGGGTGGGGTATACACTCGGGCCACTTGGCAGAGGTTGGAGGGTCTCCGTCCCCACCACTCAGCGCTCAGAGGCTACTCCAGGTAGACAAGCAGGGTCAGGCTCCTCCCGCGCTGGATGGGGCCAGACCTCAGTGGAGGAACTCCGGCCAGGCCTCCTCTCAGCTGGGGCCAGCTGGGCATTGCCTGCTCTGTTCCTGGCCCCGTTACTGCTCAGGCTCAGTGGAGGAACTCCGGCCTTGGCCTCCCCTGAAGACCCCAGGTCTCTTCCCTGCCCAGGAGCCCAGGCTGGCGGGCAGACGCTGGGAGCCCAGGGCTTGGCCCGGCGGGGCTGATATGAACCATCTGCGTTGTCTTAGGACGCCCCTCTGCCCACTGTCCCTCTGAACTCGGCCGGTTCCCGCGGGCCGTTTGATGCCTCGCAGGGTCACAGACCCCCGCACACAAATCACTGCCGCGGGGCTGGGGGTGGGGCGGAGGCGCTGAAACCTAATCCGCAAAGTTTGCTCTGCCGCAGGCTCGCTCCTTCCCTCGCTCGCTCGACCACCCCCGCCCCTTTCCAAACAAGGCTTATTTTTCTTGCCAAAAAAACAAAGTTGGTATCAAGTGTTTCGAGGGAGAAAGTCTCTCCCCTGCCCCCCGCCTGTGAGGCAGGGCTGGGGCTGTTGGCTGAGCCCGGGATTGCAGAGGGGGCTCTGGGAGAGGAGAGGACGGGCAGGAGGTGAGCTCCGGTTCTCCGTCCGAGGGTCGGTCCCCTTCTCAGCTCTGCTCTGTCCCTGCCCGAAGCTTCATAGCGGCAGACCCCGGCCCAGGGCCTCTGACCTACTCTGTCCCCCTCGTTGTCTCCCTCCCAGTAGGGCTCCCTCCATCGGGGTTCCTGGTCCCAGTTCGGCCAGGGATGGAAGCATCACTTCCTGCCCCTTCTCCCTCCCCATAAAACAGCCCTTGCCTGTCGCTTTTACGAGGTGACACCCTGCTCTCGGCCCGATCCTCCCGGACTGGAGCTCAGGCTAGGGAGGGAGGAGACTGCGTGCAGCCAGGCGTCTCCAGAGCGCTCCCAGGGCCCACCGAGGTCCCCAGCGCAGCCTAAAGCCTAAGAGTTTTAAAAGGATGCCAAGGGACTGGGTATGTTCGAAGCAAATTCCTTAGAAGTACCCCCATCCAGCTCCAGTGACTTCGGGGCCTTCCCTCTGAGACCCTAGAGGCTGGCCCACAGGTGGCCGGCCTGGTTCTCTGGAGGGGGCGCGAAGCGGAGCCGTGGGGGCACAGGGGTTTCACTTGTTGGGTGTTGGTTTTGCTTTTGGTTTTTTCAGCTGGTGCAGCGACTGGACCCGTGGCTTTCCCTTGTGCCTGGAGGCGAATGCAGGCAGCTAAAGCCCACGCCTGCGGCGACCGCTCGGCTGGCTGGAGCTGTCGTTATCCAAGCAGCAGCCTGGCTCGGGCAAGGCGGCCACGTCGAGGGGCCGGTCGGCATGCCCAGCTGGTCTGCGAGGCCTGGGTGCAGCAAGAAATACCTGCAAACTGTGGGAAGAGGGTAGCGAAAGCGGCGGCAGCGGCGAGAATAGAGGCATCACCACTGGTGGAGAAGCGGGTGTGCCCGGCTGGGGGAGTTTGGGGGGGTTGAACAAAGGAATTCGCCCTCAGAAGAAACGGGCTGAGTGAGCAGCTGGAATGGTCGATCCCGAGAGACTCGCAGGAATACCAGCATAGGAACGTTGGTCGCAGCGACCCAACGAAATCCGCCGGGGGGAAGACCCTGGCCTGAAACCTCCATGTGGCTTCTTGACTTTTGTCAATTTCGCTTTATTGGGGATGCTGGGTGTGCACCCCGCAGCGCTACCTTTCCTGGGAAGAGGAAGCAGAGCTGCCCTGCTCTCTGTCAATGGAAGCAAAAGAATTCCTCCCACCAGCATCCTCTATTCGTGGGGCCATTGCCCCCATTTTCCAGAAGCTGATAATTGAGGCCCCTGGAAAGAAGCCCCTTCTCCCACCCCCTGCTGCAACGCTCGACCAGCTCAGGAGACCCAGGCGCTCAGAAAGGACGGCCTGGGGGGGGTGGCAGGTTTGGAGCCCCCCTCCTCCTGCCCTCGGAAGGGGTGGAGGGGACACGGTTGTAAGGTGCTCGCCTTCTTTTCTCTGCTTGACATGAATAAGGGGATTAGGACGGCAAGTTTCCGTCGTTCACTCCGTTGGACAAAGGGCCCCGCGGTTTGAGCGGCGCAGCCTCTGATTAAACGACAGAGCCCTGTCACTCAGCACCATCCTAGGTACTTGTGTTCGTGACATAATCTTATTAGAAGATAAAACCAGCGAAATCCTTTTCATAATGAAAAGTTACATTTAATGGCTGGACTCCCCCCCCCACCCCGTCCCGACCCTGCCCGCCTCCCCCGTTGCTGTTGGATATGGCTTGCCTGTAATTGGCATTTAAAGCGCCAAGTCCGGGAGAAAAACGGGGTTTAGGGTTTTTGTAATCCCCCTAAACTGTCTTTGTTCGAAATCTCCACAGATACAAGTCTGTTAAGAGTAAATATTTGTGGATTGATACAACCCCATTTCCCCCCTGCAAACCGAATCTGAAAAAATTCCACCCTCCAGCCGCGCCGAGGCCGGGGCGCAGGAGGTGGGGGCTGGGGTCGCGCGGCCTTCGCGCGGAGAGCTCGGCTTTCCGGCTGCCCGGCCGCCTCCAGGAGCTGGGGGACTTTGCACATTTCTCAGGCGGGAAAAAGGTCTTAGACTCTTTTTTTTTTTTTTCCAATTTTCTGTTCCCTCGATAAACAAACCTCCCGAACTCGCTGTTTTTGGGCCTGCCCGAGGGGGTCGGCGCGAGGGCTTGGGGAGGGGCAACGGCTTTGCTCCGTTCCGGACGAACGTGCGAACTCTCTCCGCCAGCCTCGCTCCCTTCAGCGGGTATCTTAAGTGGCTCCCAGGGGACTCGCCTCCCCTAAGGCACGGGAGTCCCCAGCCGGCAGGGCACCCCAAGTCTAGCCCAGGAGGGCACCCGGAGCCGCCAAGGGCCCCTGAAACGAGAAGGAGCACGAAGGCTGTCGCAGGGCCCCGGGCTCCCAGCTCCAGCCCAGCCCGTCCCGGGATCGAGTTCCTTCATAAATCAGCGCCTGGGTGAAAGGGCTGCGCTTTAGAAAGGGCAGGACCGTGTGCGCGTATTAGAGCGCGCGGTTCCCAAATCCGGGCTAAACCCCTGGTGACACCGAAATTCATCAACCGCTGCTGGCGCCCGCGGCTCGGCCCAGGAGCCCGGGAGCAAGGAGCCCGTGCACCACGCTGCCCTAGTCGGGGGAAAAGGAGAACGAGGAGCAGGACCCCTCCGAGAGGTGGGCCTGGAAGAGGGCGCGGATGGAGACGGCAGTCCCTGCCCTTGTGCCCGGGCCTCGAAGGAAGCTCTCCCACCGGGAGAAAGGCAGTTATTCTAACCTTTTTCCTTCTCTAGCAAAATCTGGCCCTACAGAGCATTCTGGCGCTAAAAGGGCAATGACCCTCCCAACCCTAGGCCGGAGATCGCCCTGCACGTTCCAGGGTGGGCGCTCCAGGGAGAATCCCAACTCTCCAGGGCGGGGATCTGGGCCTTCGTGAAGGTCAGGACAGGATTCGGGACGCCATCAGTTTTGGGAGTTAGCCCCGCCTGGGGGAAAATCTGCTGGAGTAATTCTGGACCTGGGGTAAGTTACTTAACTCCTTCGGCCTCGGTTTCCTCACCTATACGTGGAGCTAGAGCGATAAAGGTCAATACACATCGCAGGCACACAAGAAAGGACAATTCTGTTTTCTCTAGATGCACCACTGAGGCCCTCCCTTCTGGGATCAGTAAGGCTCTGCTCCTGGGAGCTGACATCTCCACTGGCCTGTGGGAGAAAAAGTAGACCTAGGGCCTCAGGAGTGCTGGGGGTCCGGCCACAGGCCGCTGCCTGCCTACCCCCAGGGACGGGACTGGACGGTCTCCTGACATCCAGCCCTGCCTCATTCCCTTTTCAAGGGAACGTTTCAAAACACAGGCCCCAGACCTGGCTGAGGAGCAGGCGGGTTGGCGAGGCCCCTCAGGGAGGCCTGTTTCGGAGGCTACATTCTCTGGGCCTCCCACGCAAAGCAGACAATGCATTCCTGCCAGGCAGGGCGTCTCCAGCTCCCTTCCCTGGCAGGCAGGCAGGCAGAAAACATATACTGACCGAATGCCCAACGCAGGCTGGCACCTTTGGGTTTGTTTCACTTTATCCTCAGAGAATTATCACCCCTATTTCACAGAGGAGAAGACTGAGGCTCAAGAAGAGCCGTCAGACCTTCCCTAAAGGCCCTCATTCGCCTGTGTTGCTGAGAGCCAACACCATTCCCTTCCCAGATCTATCTTTGCAATCTTGCTCTTTCCTTTGAGAAAAGGTGTCCCATGGAGGGGGACCTCCATTTGGAGGAGGCGGCCCTGGAGCACCTTGGTCCTCTCTCCATCCCCACAGGCTCGGGCACTCTGGGCCTGGGCGGGCTCCCACACCCCACAGCCCAGTAACTATGGCAATCCAGGAGTCACATGACAACAGCCACCGAGTCCCAGAGGAAAGCAGGAGGCAGGCGAAGGGGAAGAGCAGTCACACCCACCCAGCCCCAGCTCGACCGGGCCAGTGCAGCGCCTCCTCTCCCATCACTGCTGCAGCGCTCCGCAGAGGCTCGGCGGGGAGGGGGCGTTTGGGGGGGAGGGGGGCCGCGGCTGAGGGTTGGAGGCCCGGTGCTCCCGCATGCTCACTCTGCTTTCTGCATCTAGCCAGCAGCCCGGTGGGTTCCTCACTCCCGCCAGCCCCGGTGGGCACCTCTGTTGCTCTGGGCAGCCCTCAGGATCCTCCCAGGCTGGCAACCACCTCCCAGTTCCCAGGGAAACCTCTTGCTGCAGCAGGCCAGGAAGCAAACATCTTTGTTTCTTCTGGAACCGGACTCCGGGAACTGGGTTTTTTCTTCAGCGACACTTCCCCCAGTTCACCAAGTGCGGGGCCAGCCAGGTGCTCTGCCATCAGCCGGCACTCTGGGTCCAGGCATATCTGAGCCAGGCTCCTGACGGAGACAAAGCCCTCCCCCACCCCCAATGTACTCACACATCCTCTGAACCCCTACACTCCCCCTAACCCCGCTCAGGGCCCCGGGGTCCACCAGGCAGGTCCAGCGGCTGCCAGTCAAGAAGCTGAACAGAACTGGATAGAATATTGCCCCGGGAATAACAAAGGAAGGGCCCACGCAGAAATTTATTTGTACTGATCAGGGAAAGCAAAGGTACAGGGCAGCGAGGAAGTGCTGTCAGCCAGGCCTGAAACCCAAGAAAGTTGCCATCCTGAGCACAGTGGCCCCTTATACCCCACCACTTCACCACGCAGCAGTAGTTAAAGCAAACACAGGCCCTTCACTGCCCCGTCAGTTACACCTTCCCCCCAAAATTACACAAACTTTGAAAGATTTTTCGGACAGAAGATGGATGCTTCAGGAGACTTGAGGTCAAGGCTAGGCTGTTTAAAGTGTATTATTAACAAATAAACATTTACTGCAAAAAAAAAAAAAAAAAAAAGGAGAAAACCCTATAGGCCACCGGGGAACCAAATCATGTTGCTTTTGGCTTCAAATGACAGGAGACATTTATGACATGAATGGAGAACACCAGCCGGTCGATGAAATGGCAAACGCCTGCCACTTTGCTTCCTCTGCCTTGTGAATCAACTTTTTCAAAAATGGTTTTCAGCCTGGCCCTCCCCTCACCACCGCCGCCTCTCCATTTCTGACTGCAGTGGCAATAAACATATACATCTATGTGTATAATTTTGGTTTTGCCCGTTGCTGCCATCAGCATAGAACCTAGGGGGTGGAGGGGGCCGGGTCAGCCAGAGAGCCAAGGGCCAGGGTCCTCCTGCACGCCCCCCCCCCCCGCCCCCGCCACTGACAGCTTGCCCAGGCTCCTTGGATGAATGGACCATCCGGCTCTTCCTCCCTCCCCTGAAGCTGAGGCCTGACTGTGGTGTCCAACAAATTGGCAGTTATAACTCATGTCGTTGAGAGTACCCTCCATTCCTCAGCCTAACTAATGCCAAAGTAGGACTGGTTTCTCCTCCTCCCCCCGCAGCCGCAGGACAGAGGAAGGTCTCTGGGGAGGCGCTGCCAGCCCATCCTGGACCAAAACACCTCCCTGGCTTGGAGCATCCTTCTGACCGCCTCGGCTGGCACCTCTCACCTTTTAAACCTCATCTTCTTTCTGAGAAACACACAGGTCCCTGGATCTCTTCGCCATATACCCCCACTTTTGAATCCCTACCCGCGTCCACCCAGCCTCAGAGATGTTGGCGGAGCTTTATGTTTGGTCACTTGAATCACAAAAACAACAAACATAAACAGTTGTTCAAATATGAAATTATAATACTGAGTGTGCTTTTCCAAACTAGGCCCTGGAGATGGTCATTGTACCCCAACGAAAGGTGTTTGCTCTGGTCCCACACCCACGTACCATGGCTCCCAGGAAGAAACAGGCCTGCATAACAGCCGGCCCCACCCCACTGCCTGTCCTTCCTGATGGTGCGCAGTGGGCATCTGTTCACTCTGGACCCACGGAACACAGAGCACGTCCTGAAGCCTCACCAGGTGCCCTGTGTACTCCTCAGGACTCCCTAGAAAATGACATCATCACCCCCCAGCTTGCTGCTGGAGAGCCCAGGGCTCTGAGACGTCGGCCACCCGGCTAACGTCACACAGCGGCGGCCGAGTGTCGGGCCTGGGGTGTGAACCCAGGTCTGTCTCAGAGTCTGAAGCTCTTCCCATCCCTGAGGGAGGCAGGATCCTCACAGTGTCCCAGGCAAAGGGAATGGTTTTCCCAGTGGCGCCCGGCGCCCCCCACCTTCGAGACACAGAGAGGCTCACGGCTAGCCTCACGTTCCAGCCGCACCTCTCTCTGACGTGGAACCCATGGGCAGGCTGGTTTGTGTCCTTGAAGACAAGGCCTTCTTTGCCACGCTGATGGTGGTAAGAGTAACAACAGTAATTTCCAGACAACAAGATGCCAGGTCCTCTGGGGCACATTATCTCAAATCCTTATAAGAATACTTTCCCCCCGGGGCGGGGCATGTCCCCATTTTACAGAAGAGGCTCAGGTAGGTGCCAGGGCTGTGTGGTCCTTAGCCCGGCTCCAGTGGACAGGGAGGGAGGATGCCGAGAGCCACTAATCACATACCCCAGAGGAGATCCTCACAACCTGCTTCCCCCACTGGAGAGAAAAGCCGGCAAACAAATTAGGCTACTCCAGCCCAGGGCCTGGGGAATACAGGGTGAGCCAGGAGTCAGCTGTGAATAATGCCTCCGTTCACAGACGACTGCAGCCTCAGGAAGGCCTTTGCTTACCCTTCCGCCTGCAACCAAGGTGCTGAGGTTAAATGGAGAGGTGCCCTCCTAGGGGCCAGAGGGTCCCCAGGTCCCCAGGCTTGGGCTGGCAGATTGAGCCCTTCAGCCCTCAGACCCCCAAGGAGAGCACTATGGAGGCCTTTTTACAAGACGTCACGCTGGCCCTTCCTTCCAAAGAGAACCGTTTCCCAGGCAGGCCCTTACCCCAGGGTGGGGGCGGGGTGCCTGCGGCCCTGGGGAGTCCGGTGGAGGCTGTGCCGGCTGGGGTACCCGCCGGCCCGGCGGAGGGGGTCCTGCTGGGAACTGGCACCCTGCGGTAAGGCCTACAGGAGGCCTCCCGAGCTGGGAGACGCAGCAGCCAGAAAAGACTGGGGCCCGACTCTGCTCTTCTCCTGCACCACACCCGGGCCCTGACGCTGCCGGTGCTCCAAGGGGAGGTGAGCCTCCCAGGAAGGCCCTTCCCGGTGTAAACACTTCCAAGGAAAGGAATGTGCCGGGAAGCGCGGGGCTGGGCCACTGGAGCTCCGTGCAGCCAGCTGGGGTAAATTAAAAAAAAAAAAAAAAAAAATCACCCCGGGACTCTGACGGCTTTTTGTGAAACTCAATCAAAGCCTCGTTGCCCCCTCCTGCCGAGGTGGGTGCATCCTACCTGGGCAGGCGAGCCCAAAGGGATCCTAGCAGGCTCAGCGGGGCCCTGGGACTGCGGCGGAGAGTCCAGGGCGCCCGGGCGGGCCCTGCTGGTGGAAGGGCGCCACCAGCCCCGGGCTGGGTGCACGGCCCGGGCCGGAGCCTCACATTGCTCGGCGCACGCAGGCTCCCGCTTGCACACCGATGAGTCTCAGGTCGCCAGACCTCGGAGCTGTCTTACAAGCGATTAGACTCCATTTTGTGACAGATTTTTGGACTCTCCCGCCAACCCTCCCCCCTGCCGGAGCCTCCTCCAGGAATTCGCCACCTCCTCAGGATACAAACCCTTTCCAGACGAGCGACAAACGGCAAGAAAAGAGTTACATAATTCCGCTGGGCCAAACCTCCAAGAGAAAAACTGGGGGACGGTATGTTGTCATTTATTCGTGTGTTCTCCGGTGGAGGAAGGAGAGGGGCGTTCGTGATTTTGCATTTGGAGGCCACATCTCCTCCCGGTTTCTAGCCGGGTTTTCTGTCCGAAGAGCTCGCGCTGCCGAGGGGCCAGAGCCTCGGGCACAGGAGAACAATCCGATGCTTTGGGTTTTTTCCTTGGAAGGAGGTCCCCCCAAAATGCATAGGAGCGAAAGGAGACTTTCGAGTTAGGCATGAAAATGCCAAATGCCGTGGTCCCTGCTCTTTTTGCCGGTGCAGGGCATGCCGGTAGATTTTTATCAAGTGCTATTAAATTCGTCCGAATGTCAATTAATTACCCCCGTGGTGCGTAAAATAACGCTGCGTTTCTGGGTGTCCAGGATCTTTGAAAACAAATCGAGTGGAGAAAGAGAGCTTAATAAAAACAGCCACCTCTTTCTAAGAACCAAGTCCCGCTGCTCCCTGCCGGGAGGACACGTTTTTCAAAAGTTACGGTGGTGGGGGGATTGTTAATTTCCCAATACCGCTGACGCACAGACAAGACAAAATCGAGAAGGCACGTTTCTGTGCCCACTTGCCTGGATTCTCGTCTGAAAGCATTTACGCACAGATGCAATAAATATGCCTCTGCGATCCTCAAAGAAAAAAAATAAATCGTGAAATATATTTTTATTGTGCAAAGAATAGTGCTTCCCTGTGAGCTCCTGCATGCCTGGTTGCGCTGACTCTCCCTGAGAAACGCTGAAGAGACCTGCCCCGGGAATTTGTCCCCAAGATTGTCTTGATAACAAGCCCTCCTCAGCTCCCGACCAGCCCGCCTAGTGCAGGTACCTAATTGGCGTTACTGGAAGAAAGAGGGGGTGAGGGAGGAGGGGGCGCCGTGAGGGCAGTGAATGATGCCCGCCCCGAGGCTGCAGCCCGGCAGGACCCAGACTCGGGACCTGAGATTTGCTCTATTCCAAAACTCACTCGCCCACAGGCCCCTGCTGCCCTGAAGAAGAAAGCGCCCGGGCGCCTTTTTTCTTTTTAAAACAAATATACTTTCTGACAAAGAGATCGCAAATGTTTGATTGTTTTGTAAAGTGAGGGGGTTGGTCACTCAGTCTAAGGGGTAGTAACATCCAGTTGAGATTTTGTGACTTTACTGTTCTGTGCTTTGAAGAACCAGGGGTACCATCCTCTCCTTGCTTTAAAAAGAAGCTCCACAAATGACTGGGGTGGGGGTGAGGGTTGAGGGGTGGAACGAGCAGATTTGCACAAGAGGTCGGAAAGAGCATTTCCAACACCTAAAACAATTTCAGAAACCTGCACCAATGACCCAGAGGCCCATTCCAAGTTTCCCGAGCCTCCTGCCCCCACGTGTTGAGTTGTCCAGGCCGGTGGCTGAGCTGAGTGGGAAGTGGCATTGCCAGGGCCTCGCTCAGGCTGGGCAGGCAGAGCAGCGAGGGCTGCAGGACGGCAGGACGTGGGTGGGCTGGAGGCTGGTGAGCCCAGCCGAGGGGCTGCTCTCCAGGCCGGCCCAAAGCTGCCGACCACGTTTACCCCAAACCACTTTCCCCATTTCATCTGTGCTTCCCCATGCCTCTCTGTGGCTGAGCTGACTGGCAGCCTCACCTTCTCCTGCAACTAGAATCCCATCAGCCCAGGGTAGAGGGCAAAAGCGATGAACGGCAGTGTGCCTAACCGGGGGTGCTTCATACAGTGCGGGGGTTGGGGGGGGGGTGCTCCGCTGGGCTCCAGGACCAGCAAAAGAGTTGACTCTGGGAACCTGACCCCAGCCCATGCCCGCAGAACCCCCAGCCAGCAAGAAGAGCGAGGTACAAAAGGCACCTCCTGCTAGGCCCCCAGACCAGGGGAGCACAGCCAGAGTGGGCCCTAGGGTGGGGCTCAGCTAGTGCCTTTCAGAGTAGAACCCGATGCCCTCATGAGGGCTCTGGCCTCCGCCAAGCAGTGGAGGGGCACGCCAGCTGCTCCAATTCCCATCAGAGCCTGCATTTAGAGAGTCCCTGGGCAGAGCAGGTAGGCTCCACCGACCACCAGGCACTGGCAGCCCAGAGGCTTGGGCACACACAGTCCCCTCCAAGCCCCAAACCATCTGAGCAGCCTCCCCACCCTGGAGCTCCATCTGAAAGAGTTTTCCAGGCCTCACCAGAAAGTTGCCACAGGCACCCACTTGCCTCTGCAATGCTGCCCTAGGGATCCCCACATTCCTCTTCTGGCTGTTACAACTCTCTGCCTCCTTC
Organism: Pteronotus mesoamericanus; assembly: GCF_021234165.1. Classification (NCBI taxonomy): domain Eukaryota; kingdom Metazoa; phylum Chordata; class Mammalia; order Chiroptera; family Mormoopidae; genus Pteronotus; species Pteronotus mesoamericanus. The sequence continues at coordinate 7,156,257 of NW_026555258.1, forward strand.
TCAATCAGAGTGCCAGGCACAAAACCCAGACTGGGGCGGGAGACGCATCTACTAACAGCTGCCCCAAGCCCCTTACCAGACAAATCCACAGCCTCAGCTATAAACAAAAGTCAGCAGGTAGAACTCAACCCACAGCCTATGGCCTCAACCCTGAGGCTTGAGCTACACCAGGGCAGAGCAGGCCGCTCCTCCCCAACATGTACACATTGCAAAACAGAAAGCCTGCTGGGGATGGCTGAGTCGGTCAGCTCCCCACACCCGTGGGGAGCCCCAGGTTGTGGTTTGCCACCTCTTGAGGTCCTCTTCCTAGACAGCTTCTCCAGCCAAAGAAAATTGTAAGTGCAAGATTCCCGCATGGAACGGTTTTGGGAGGATGGACATCCTTTTCTCCCCATCAGGGACTAAAAGCGCAGCAGGGCGCCTGGCACGACAGGGGTGTGAGGGGCTGCTCAGGCAGTTCAGCACCCCTGCACGCCACCTCCTTGCTCCAGGATCCCGACCGAGCCCCCACAAACCCAGCCTTTGGGCCGCAGAAGCACACCACCAGGGCCTGACTCCCTAAAGCACTGCCTTCGCTTGGAAGTCAGTTCTTGGTCCCCAATTCAGGCCTCCCAGGACAGCAGCATCCATCCCCCAGTCGGCCCAGGGCCTTGTCCTGCACCCCAACTCAGCCACCCAGCCAAGGTTTTCTGGACAAAGGACAGCAACTAGGAGCTGCTGGAAGCTCGCGGCCACCTCACTAGTGTCGTCCCGGCTGGGATGGTTCGCTCCTGCCGGAGACACGCAGCCCGCGGAGCCCTCGGAGCTGACTGGCCCAGCGGCGCACAGGGCCGGCTGCAGGGTGGACGTGGGCCCGGCCTGGCAGGGGGTCGGCCAGGCTCGAGTGCAGGGCGGCGGCGGGGAAGGAGGAGGACTAGAGGCGCTTACTGTTGGTAGTCTTGTTTGCAGTACAGTTTCCGATCCCGGAAGTAGCAGCTGGTGGTGAGGGCTTGCTGACACGCCGCGCACTGCAAACACTCCTCGTGCCAGGACGACTCGTTGACTCGCATCAGGAAGCGGTCGGAGATGGGCCGCTGGCAGCCCTCGCAGACGGCGGGATGCGGGCAGTCGGAGCCTGCAGCGCACAGGGCGAGAGCCGAGCCGTCAGCGCCGACAAGCCCGGCCCCGGCGTCCCGGCCGCTCGGTGCCCGGCTCCAAGGGCGAAGGCAGCCTCGGAGCAATGCCCGCCGCGCCAAGGGCCGGGCAGCCTCAGCTAATTCGTCCTAGTCCGCGGACTCCGGCGCCGAGAGGCCGCGGGCGGCGAGCCTTGGCTCGGCGCTGCGCTCTCCCCTTCTCCGGAGATCCAGCGCTCGGTATTTAACACGTGCGAGAACGGGTACGGCGCCGGGTAGCCGGCTGGGACCGACACAGGCGAGGTGAGGCTGGGGCGCTCGCTGGCTGACACGCCCCACAGTGGTTTACGTGGTTTTCTGTCCTCAACCTCCCCGAAATCTGTGATTCGGATGACTCAGGGGACATTTTTCTTTTAGAAGTTCCCCCTCCCCAAGTGACCTGGCACTACTCCCAAGCTTGCCAAGGTGACTACTTGGGTCCTCCGTCACGCCCGCCACCCGTCTCCTACCTCCCGCCCAGAGTGGCATCTACAGATCCGAGGCCGGACGAAGATGCCGGGGGTGGAGGCTGGAGCTGCCCTGTCTTTCCTCCTCCTGGGCGATGTCCCCGCATCCCTCTGTCCCCACAGGATGCCAGCCTAGCTTGTTGCCCCTCTGGTGGTCACTCCAGAAGTTTTCTGCGTTCCCCCACATCCCCATGTCCTGCAAACCACTTCCTTTATCAGTTGGCCTAGACGCCCGCTTCCACCTCGGGACAAGGCCCCTGTCCCCTGCCCGCGGCCACTCGGGCGTCCCGACCCCGCACTCACCCAGCAGCACCCCCAGAGTGGCGGGTCCGGGGCGCAGGGCGTGTTCCTCCATCTTGATGCCGTCCAACATCTTGGCGCAGTCCGTCTGCCCGCGGGGGAAGCACCTCTCCAGCGATTCGGGACCTGTTGCTATATCCATGGGACGCGGGGCGCGCTGCGGGCCCCGCCGGCCAGGGTGCTCGCCCGCCCGCCCGCCGGCCCGCTCGCCGCCGCCGCCGCGGCCGCGGCCCCGGAGCGGGAGAGGCGCGGCCCCCGCGGGGTTGGGGCTGCGGCTGGGGCCGCCGGTTGCCCCCAGCGATCGTGCAGCGGCGACGCGCTAGACCCGGGTCCCGGCGTCGTGCTGGCGGGCCGGGGCGGCTGCCGTCCGAGCCGCGCTCTCCCGGGCACTCGCACCCACGCGCGCCGGCTCCTCTGTCACCTGCTCGTCAGCCCCGGAGCCGGGTTGCAGCGGCGGCGGCAGACGGAGCCGCGGGGAGGAGACGGCGGCGGCGGCGGTGGCTGCGGCGGCGGCGGGCGGGGGAGGGGGCGGGGGTGCAGGGGCGGCCCCGCGGGCTGGGGGGGGGGCGCGGGCGGCGCAGCGGGGTCCCGGGCGGGGCGCAGCGGGCCGCGGGGCTCCCGGCGCGCTCCCCGCACTACTCCAGTGCCATGGTGCGCCCGAGGAGCCGCTCGGTTTAGAGCTGGGGCTGGCGGCGGAGGGATACTCCGGCCGGGAGCCGCCTCACCCCTCCTCAAACTTCCTGACATTTGAACTCATTGGAGCGCCTCGTATCCCTGCGCCGGGATGAGCCGGCGGCTCCACGTCAAATAGTGCCGTCGCCACCCCCCCTCCCCGCGGGAGGGCTCCCCGCGCCCCCGGCTTGCGCCCCGCGCGGCGCCTGGCCCAGGGTACCGGCTCGGGAGACCCGGCCAGGACGAACGCCCTGCTGGCCCCTCTCAGAAGTTTGGATTGTCCTCCAAACAAATCCTTCTGCCCCACCCCCTTGAAAAATTGATTTGGGAGTTGGGGAATGAAGGCTTTCTTTTTTCTTTCTTGCCTTCTTTATTATTAATATTTTGTAAAGCTTCAGCGCTGAGAGGAGTGGCCCCGAACGCGGCCAGACTGCGCGGACGGCAGGGAGCGCAGAGGCTCCACCGGGGGACGGCGCCGGCCGGGGACCCCGACTGTCGGCCGAGGTAGGTCGCACCGAGCTGAGTTGGCGTCCCCGGGCCGCGGCGCCTTCCCGGGGCCGGTTTGGTCCTCAGAGAGGGTTAGCTGCCGGGATTGAGGGACGTGGACCGGCAGAGAGGGAGGGCAGCTGGCCCAGGACTTGCCAAAGGGGTCCCTGGCCCATGGAGAAGGTGTGGGCCCCGGGATTGGGGTGAGGGGTCCGGGAAGCGTTCGGACGTGGCAGAGATTGGGTGGAGAGGTGAGCGAAGATCGTGGAGGGGCCCCAGGATCTAGAATAGGGGACATTGGACAAGCGAGGAAGGCGAAGCCGGGTTTAGGCGGCGGAAAGTTTAGAGGACGGTTAGGTCTGGGAAAGGGCGTCCCCGGGCTGGAGCGGGAACCGTGGACGAAAACCTGGCCTCGAAGGATTTCGAGTGGGCAGGGGGTGGCGGCTCCAGGTCGGGGACAGACAGTCCGGGACAACGTGTATCCCGCCGCTCGAAGGCAACCGGATTGGCCGCTGGAACAGGCGACCTTTGGTGGTGGAGGGACCCAGCCAGGGGTCGGTAGGCCGCGTCCGGCGGGGACAGCGCCATGAGAGGCTGGGCAAAGTGGGCCTCCGCACTGGGGAGCGGCAGGCCGGCGAGACCAAAGCGGCCGACTCCGGAGCCCGCGAGGCCTGGCACCCGCGCGCGCTGCGCAGGCCCCTGCGTCGGGCTGCAGTGCCCCGCGCCGCGACCGGCTGTGTCTTCGGCCTCGAGGGCCCCACGGGGGCGCGGCTCGCCGGGGAGCAGGGGGGAGCCGTCTTGGGGCAGGCGCGGGCTGACCCTGCGAGCTGTGGCGGGGCGGCCCCGGCCCCTCCGAAGCGGGGCAGCGGCGCGAAGCGGGGCGGGGGCGGAGGGCATGGGAGGCGGGTCCCCTGACCCCGCTGGAGGCGAGAGGGCGGATCGGATTTGGAGCCTGCAGGAGGCTTGGTCAAAAGTGGCCCCCTGTGCCGTGGGGCCCCGCGGAGGGGCCCGGCTTTGTGGAGGATTAGGGCCTCCCGCCCCACCCCGGTACCTGCGTGTGTGTCGGTGGGGATCCATGTGTGTCTGTGCATGTCGATGTTCTGCACTCTGAGGCTCTTGCGTGTTTTTCACCCCTGTTTTTGTGCACGTAATACAATATTTCTGTGTCCCTGCGAGTTCCTGGGCATCGAATGTGTGAACCCGTGTCCTGTTCCCCTGCATCCGTGTGTGTCTGTGAACCTGAGGGTCCTGCTTTGCCTCTGTGTCTTCCGTGGTTTTGTAGGTCTTTGTGTGTATCCCTGCGTCTGTGTCACTCTATGCGGGCACGTATGTCTTTGTGCGTCGTCGCTCAGCCTCTGTATTGTGTCTGGGTTCCTTTTCTGTTCGTGTGTCGACGTGTCCCCTTTGTGTGTGCGTGTCTCCGAGTTTCTGAATGATTCTGTGTGCTCGGGTGGCTCAGAGTTTTAGGGGTTTGTGGGTGTATGTGTATGTGTGTGTGTCTATCTCCGTGTAGTTCTCGTTTTGGGGGAGGAGGGTCTATATCCAGGACAGCGGACGAAGGGATGTGGAGTTTTTCTCATAGGCCCTTGGTCCTCAGTGTGAGCAAACCCCAGGCCTCGGTCTACCCAGGCTTCCCAGGGCTGCCTTCTCCTGGTATCTGGGGCGGGGGCCGGCGGCTGCCAGGAGACGCGGGCGGCCCGGCGGCGCAGAGCCGGGCGCAGGGCTGTCGGACCGATCGGACACATTCTGCCCTCTGCTGGCAGCGCCACGTCCCTGCACCTGCTGTCTGGCGAGGAGGTGAGAGGGTCCCTGTTCCAGGCCCGGACCCTCGCCTTCTTCAGAGCGCACTCGGAAATCCTCTCCCAGCACAAGCCCTGCAGACCCACCGCGGACCCCAGGCTCCCGGGGCAGCCTTCCGTTCCCCTCCCCTGTCTCTCACCAACCCCCTTCCTTGTGTCCGGCTTCCTCCTCTCCACACTTCTCTTCCCCTTTTCGGCTGAATGGGGGCCTCTGAGACTTATCTGACCCTCTGCGGTGCGTCAAGAACCCGGTCGGGCCGCCGGCTGTGTACAGGTCGCGTTCCTGGGTCCCCGGGCTGGCTGGCTCTCTTCGCAGGGAGCCGCGCCGGCTGACCCACCGGGTGCGGGTGGCTGGTGTATCCTGGGGCGCAAAGAATTTTAGCAGGTCACTTCGCGCCTTTGCCGGCGTAACGGCCCCGCACCCCCGGAGCAGGCATTGGGAGGGCCAAGGGTGGCGCTCAGAGCCACCTCGCAGAAGCCGAGGGTACTGGCGAGGGCTGTCCTCGCCCGTCCGGAAGGCAGCTGCTTAGTGCACAAACCTGGAGTTCCCTCTCCCCGTCCTATCTGCCACTGCCCACTCATCCGCCCCCACTCGGGTACACCCTATAGGTCCTGTTCCTTGCCCTTTGCCCCTGCTCTCCAGGTCGCTCAATCCCCCGCTGAGCCTGAGGTCCCGGGTCTTTCGCACACAGACGCGCAGGGGCCCCGGGCCTCCCTCCGCACAATCGTAGCGCCTGCGCCTCCCGACCTCTTCCCCCACTGAAGAAGCGACAGACTGGACGACAGCACCGGGGTCTAGGCCCCGAGTAGGATACAACTCTTGGGCAGCGACCCCCTGCTTTGCCCGACAGCAGCCGGGTCATCCGGTGCTTGCGGATCGGCGGGAGCGACCCTGGACCCACCATGCGGACGCTCAGGCCGATCCGAGATTCCCTCTGGCGCGGACTTCAGCGGCAGAAAAAGCTTCAGATTTTCTCCACCTAAGGGAAGACCCATTCGGCTGTGCGGAATCGCTTGGAAAAAAGGAAAGCCAGAGAGAGGAGCTCTAGGGTGGGCGTCTGGGCTTCCCAAATCCTGTGGATGCGCCCATCTTCACTGAGCCCTCCCCATTCCTCCTTGCTCCTTTTCTTAGTGCCTTGCGCCCCTTCCCCCATGCGGGAGCTACCAGCGTCCTGTGCTCACAACGCGCCCCCCGCCAGCCCGGCATGGAGGCCCCGTGCACCCCCCTCCCTGCCCTGTGCTTTCTGACCAGATCCCAGCGCCAGTCCCCTCTCAGTTTACAATTCTAGCTCGAGGCAAGGATCCTGGGCCGGGATGGAGTAGAGGGTGCTGCCCGGGCCCAGTGCGGTGGGGCAGGACGGTGCAGACGAGGAGCTACGTGGATCAATGATTCCATTCTGCTGGAGAGCCACTCAGATCCATGGGAGGCAGCCAGCTGGACCTGAGCCTCTCCAAGCCGTGGCCTGGGCTGGGAATCGTTCTTCTCAGGAGGCAGCTGTGGGTCCGGAGACCTGAGAGCTCTGGAAGGGAGCGGGACGGCACTGGGAGAGGCTCCCACTCTCTCCTCCTCCAACCAAAGGGGTGCTTGGCCCCAGGACACATGGGTCAAAGGCTCAGGCTCCTTCTCAGCTAGCAAAGAGATGACCGTGCGTGATAAGTAACCCTGTCACCTCCCCACAGTCCAGGGAAAAGTGTCTGTGGTCTTGTGCTTTCTGAGAATTCAGAGCCTTGAGTTGGAGGTCCAAGCTGTGGTCCCTTTGACTCAGGGTTGGGAGCAGGCTCTCTCCCTTCTGGGGTTTTCTAGGCCCCAGGGAGAGGTGGCAGAGGATAGGATTTTAGGCAGAGTTTGCTGGGGAGGCACCATGTGGGTGACTGACTGAGGCTGTGTGCTCGTTAGCGTGCGCCTGTGTGCGAAGTGGAGGACCGCCCAGTTCCTCTGTTCTCTGCAGCTTGGCCCCACCCTCCACCAGCTGGTGGGGTCTCTGGCCACAGACCCATGACTTTTCAGCACAAGGTCTGGGTCATTAGTCATGAGATTCCTCCCTGGTGGGTCAGGAGACTGGGCTCCCTCAGATCCAAAGAGTGCAGCCAGCCCAGGGCCGGTGCTCAGGGAGGGACAGTGCCCTGGGCAGGTGGCCCAGGGCTGAGGTCTTCCAATGGCCAGGCAGGGCATGGGAGTGGTCAGGAGCAGGTCTCTGGGAGTCCCCCAGGTCTGCTTCAGGATCTGGCTGTGGGACCTCAGGAAAGCCCTGCTCTCTCTCTCTCTCTCTCTGCACCTCAGCTTCGTCATCTGTAAAGTGGACATAAGGGTAGCATTTATCCTACAAGGTTGGGGAGGGGACAATATGTAAGTGCTCACCAAAGTGCCTGGCACATAGCGGGCCTCTGTAATATTTGGTAAATAATTGAATGAGAGAGAGTTCCCAGGACTTGGGGAAATCACAGCTCCTTCTCTAACCAGAGCCCACGGAAAAGAAGACCACACTGAATTTAGCCACTTATCTTCCTCTAGGGCACGTCAGATTCAGATCCCAGAAGCTGTGAGCTGGGCACAGGAGACCGCCCCGGCCCCCCGCCCCCGGCAGTGCGCCGACTTCCCACACAGACAGCCTGTGGGGCCCAGGGCCAGGGCTCCCCAAGCAGGGTCCTTGGTTGGGAACAGAATTAGGGGTTCAGCACATTGCATCAAAACCAACGGTGTGGGACTTTCAAGGTGATATATATATATATATATATTTAAAAGGCACTTTCCTCAAGAATTTCTGCGTTTCTTACCAGATGGATGGGCTGGGTTATTTCACCAGCCCGTCTACAACCAGGGGCTTCCCTGGCAGACTTGAGCCAGAACAAAGAGACGGCCGGGGACTATATTTGGAGTCATAAAAGCCCCATTAGGAGACTGAGAATAACTCACAGAAAGACATTTTATATGAATTGAACACAAATTTACAAAAGCAAGAAAGTTCATTGGCCTTGCTCGGGAGGGTCCCGGCCGGGAAAGGGGGACTGGCTGGGTGTGATGCGGGCTAGCGCCCATCTATTTGATCTTTATCTTCAATCCACTTCAAAACACTGGGGATCAGCGGAGTTGGAGGTTCACTCCTTCCTGTAATTATTTGGTGTCTAGTAAAGTTTTTATGAGTGTCTGTGCAAATAAATGCATCTGATGTGCATTTGTTTTGGCTAGTGCCGCTTTATATAGGAGGCGTGTGCGCCTTCTGTCGGCCCTCAGAAAGAAAAGAATGAGAGTGAAAATAAAAATAAAACCATGCTATGCAGAGCGGGCAGAGGGGCGGAGTCCGGGCAGTCGCGCCGTGGACCACCACCCCTCTGACCGCGGGCTCAGGGGCTCCTGGGACTGGCCGCTTGCCTGCTGAGTTTGCAGCCCTGGTTGGGGTTTGCTGTATGGAGCTGTGGGCCGGGAGGCAGGCTGGGTGAATTCCAGATTCTAGGAAGGCTTTTCGGCTGCCTTTTGATTGCTGTCCCCTGGGTATTCTTGGTGAAGTAAAATGAATAATAGATAAGGGCGAGGTTTTTGGGCGGCACTTCATCATTTAAGTGTCAGGGTATGTCTGTTTCTCCAGAATTTGAGCTCAGAAGTATGTGGCTGGGAGATGAGCTGACAGAGATGTGGCTTCCGGCCCACTCTGGATGAGGCAGCGGGGCGGGGCAGGATGGGTGCTCCTCTCATGTGGGTGGGGAGGCAGGGGTGCTCCATAAGGGTGAAGAGCCAGTCTGGGGTGTCAGGGGCCAGGAGCACCTGAGCCCCTGTCTTGGGGACCCAACTAGCACCCGGGATGCCGCTGGCAGGACTGTTTGGTTTGGCTCGTGTCGGCTGCCTGTCTTCCCGGCACTACAGTCTTGATTTATTTGCTCTAAAATTATTTTAGCATCTCTATCGAAGTGGAATATTCATAAAGAGGAGTGCACAAAGCATAAAATTACACTCAGGGCCCCCAACACCCAGATCACGAGAGAGAATGTTTCTGGCCCCCGGAACCTCTCCGTCTGCCGTCCCGGGCGCCAGCTCCCGGCCTTCCGCGTGGAGGACGCTGCCCTGGCTTCTCTCACTGCACAGGAGTTGTGTCTGGTTTTGAATTTTATATAAATGGAGTCATACAGGATCTATTCCTTACCATACTTTATTAATGAGATTTTTGCATGAAAATATGGATTTTTCTCCTGAAAAATCATAGGCCTGATCTTAGCCCCTCATTCAGCAGGGTATTGATAACCTGGGGCTGAATTTTGCTTTCCCCCGATTTCCCCCGGGACCCCCACCCAGGCCAGACATCTGCCCGCTTCAGTTTGCCGCGGGGCAGTTGTGTTGGTAACTCCTGTCGTAAACGTATGCCTCTCCCCCATCTTCAATCCCTTCCCAAAAGGAATCACCATAGGTACACTGGGGAAGCACTTTCAGAATCTTCTTTCATCCCAGTCCCTCCGTCTGCTTCCAGTGTCCTTGAGGTAGAAATCGCAAGATCTTTTCACGGGTGAAGAAATCAGTGCCTCAGAGAGGTGAAGTCACTTGCCCAGGGTCACCCAGCATCGTAAGTGTCAGGTCCTGGATTCAAACCTAGATCAGCTGGACTCCAAAATCCAGGCTCTTGTCATTTCCCCACGTGGCTTCTCTGGGCATCCAGGCTGAGGCGTGAACAATTCCCCTCCTGCCTTCTTCTAGCAGGGAGGAAGCTGGACTTTTTCCAAAGGAAAGGCTGGGAAACAAAACCCAAAACTGAAAGCAGGGCAGGGATGGTTCCCAGGCCCCAGCAGCCTGGCCCAGAGGGATGCGAGTCTGAGAGGAGCCGCCTGGACTTGTGCGGCTCCCCAGATACCTCCGGGGAGGGCGGCACACGCCTTTCGCTGAGTCTCCACCACATGTGTGCAGGCGCTCCTACGTGTCATTCCTGAATACTCCCAACATGCCTCTGAGGGAGGCATTATTACTTAACCCCACTTTACAGCTGAGAAAACTGAGGTTCAGAGAGGTTAAACGTACTGTCTTAGACCACAAGTGTATGAGCGGCCATGCTGAATTTTGGATGCATTCAGCGTGGCTGCAGCGCCTTTGCTCCGCACCGTGGTGGCCCCCGTCTTTTCCTCGGCTTGCCCTCTTATCTGAGCCACCTGCACCCTCCTGTTATGACAGAGGTGTAGCCAGCTGCTTCGTCTTGGCTACTGATAGATTCTGGAGGCTACCAGCATGGCTTGGGGCTTAGTTTCGGGAGCCATGTGGTGGTTCTCAGGGCCTCAGTTTCTTCATCTGGAAAATGAGGATGAAATTACTACTTTCCACTACTCTGTGGAGGTTCAACTAGGCCTGTGGGCTCTTGAATCTAGGATTGGTTGTGGCCTGTGAGAGGTGGCATGAGGGTCACTGGATGTGCAAAGGTCCTGAGGCAGGAAAGAGCTCCATCCATTGGAAGCATCTATGACTGGGTCAGGGCAAGGGCATGGCCACAGGTGTGGGAAGGTGGCTGACCACACGGCATGCTGGGAACAGATGAGGAGTGTGGACTTGAACCTGAGGGCCGGGGGGAGCCATGGGAGCATTTAAACAGTGCAGTGCCACAGCCAAGTTTGTTTATTAGGAAGATCTCTCTGGCTGTGGTGAGGGGTGAGACCAGAGGCAGGAGGCCAAGTGACGAGGCCTTGGGGTTTCAATATCCCTTTTGTATGGAATGAGGTTGGGCGGTCCAAGAAGCAGACCTTATCCTCTAATTTCCCATAGAGGTTGTGTTTCCAGATTCAGGGTTTCATGTTACACAGAGTTATTCTTTCTGGAATGTGTCCCCCGAGCAACCCCGCTCTACCCTCCTTGGAAGGAGGGGCTCTTCTGAATGCAAGATGCACATTTATGCAAAAAAAAAAAAAAAAAAAAAAAAGACAGAGCGTCCTAGTCCTGGAACTTGGCAGCATTTGTCCCTGAGACAGCCCAACAACCAACAGGCGGAGCAGCACTCAAGAGCTGGGACAGGCTGCAAGCACCAATAATAACAATAATAGTAATGATGATAATAATTACCCTTTATTGATGACTTACTATCCCAGGCCCTTTGTAAAGCCTCCACCATCTGTGATCTCATGGAATCCTGAAACAAGCCTGTGAAGTCGCTGGCATTGGTTCCTGCTGTGCAGCTGAGGAAGGTGAGGCTCGGAAGGGGGACGTCCTTGCTCATGGCTTCTGAGTGGCAGAGCGTGGCCCGCAGCCACTGCCCTCATGCTGCCACCTGTGGGTGCCAGGCAGCCTCGGAGGGGTGGTAGCCTGCGTGTTGGAGCTCTATGGGATCCAGACAGCCCCACGGCTGTTCCCAGTGCACAGAAAAGCCAGAAAATCCCATCTCTGCGTCCTGACTCCCACCTACGCTCCAGCATGCACTGTCTGCCCTGCAGAGCTCGTCGTCCTGGAAGAGCTGGGTAGTTCAGACTTTTCCAAGCCCAGAAAGAGCCTCCAAGTCTAGAACTCTCCCAGCGGCCTCGAAGGCCTCCTGGCCTGCGTCCATCCCTGGCCTCGTCCCTGCCTCCTTCCCCTTGCTCTCTGTGCTATGCGCCAAGCACATTGGCCTTCTTTCAGCTTCTCCAGCAGCTCATACTCTCTCTTGCCCGCAGGCTCTGAACAGGCTGTTCCCCCGGCGGGGAAGGCGCTCTCCACTCTCTTTTCCTGGCTTACTCCTGTTCGTCCTTTCTGTCTCAGTGTAAATGTCACCACCTCCCAGAAGCCTTCCTTCCCTTCCCAGATCAGCACAGGTTTACCTCCGATGGGATACGTGTTTTCAGCAACGTGGGTTTCTCCTTCACGGTGAGATTATCTGTCTTCCCGCCAGCCCCCCTCCTCCATGCTGTCTCAGGGAAAGGCCCAGGGAGGAGCAGGAGAGCTGGCGCGGCAGCTCCCCTCAGTGCCAAGGCAAGGGGGCGGTTCTGTGAGATGGGAAGGGGACAAGTGCCCTTGAAACAAAGCACGTTCCACATGGTGCGGGCTCAGGGGTCTGGAACACGCCTCTTCCACGGAGACCAGCCGAGGACTCAGGCAAGAGGCGGCTGCTCATGGCACGAGTCTGACTGCTGTGCTGAGTGATCTCCCCTTTCTTTCACTCTCCTTCTTCCAGGAGCCCTAATGATGGGAGAGGAGAATGCGTGGACTCACGACCCAGGCTGGGGAAGAGGCGAATGAAGACGGGCTTGCTAGATTCTCGGAGAGGGGGGCGTGGTCTGGGGAAACTGAGGCAGCAGGGCCTTGGGGCTGGAGAGGGGCCCTGAGGCTTGGGGGTGGCGATGGGGGGTGGTGAGGAGAGGAGAAGCTCTCTCTGGAGATACTTGCCCCCCGCCAGAAATTTTATTTTGTTTTTATTAAAATTAAATTTTTTTTCAATTATGGTGTACATTCAATATTATTTTGTTTTAGTTTCAGGTCTGATATATCTCCTTGGGCAAGGGAAACAAAAGAAAAAAAATAAATGAATGAGACTACATCAAACTGAAAAGATTTTGCACAGCAAAAGAAACCAGCAGCAAAATGAAAAGACAACCCGCTGGATGGGAGAAAATATTCGCCAATGATACATTTCTTAAGGGGTTAATATCCAAAATGTATAAAGAACTCATACAACTCAACATCGCAAAAACAAACAACCCAATTTAGAAATGGGCAAAGCACCTAAATAGACACTTCTCTGGGGATTCTCAAAAATTTTTTTTTCTTTTTTATTGATTCTAGAGAGAAGAGAAGGGAGGGAGAGTGGGCGAGAACCATCAAGGTGGGAGAGAAACATCAATCAGTTGTCAGTTGCCTCTCCCGTGTGCCCAGCCTGAGAGCCAAACCTGCAACCCAGGCATTTGCCTCGACCGGGAATCAAACCCACAACCTTTTGGTTTGCAGGACCACGCCCAACCCACTGAGCCACACTGGTCAGGGCTCTCTGGGGATTCCTGATGGCATTCATAGAGGCAACTTGTCCCCACCATGATGATGGCCTGACATATCGCGAGGGGACAAGAGATTGTGGCCTGGTCCCTGTCGGGAGCACCTGGGGGTGACTGTCAGGAGACCACCCTCACGGCCTCAAGCCCTTGTCCACCCTCCTTGAGCAGAGGTTCCACAGGAGGGAGCGCATGGTGGGGGCACCTGAAAGGTGACAGCCCCGGGGCACTTTGCAAAAGGAGCGCTCTCTCCACGGTGTTGGGACGTAGGAACAATTTTAAAAATCTGTGTCAAGTCATTTCTTTGAGCATCTCATTACTTTTTAATAAAAGAACAATAAAAAGCACACACAAACGTGAGCCTTTTAGACGCTAAATGCTCTCTGCGTTTTGGAAGCGCCCCTCGGGGAGGAGGGCAGGCTTTGTGGGAGTCCTGGGGTCCCGAGCTCTGGGTTCCAGGCCGCGTGGGGGCCCCAAGTGGTCCGGGACCGCTGAACAGGGTGGGGGGTGTCCCAGGAGAGCCATCCGGGGAGGGGGGAAGGGCGGAGAGAGGGTGGCGGGGACAGCGGCGATGGATGATTCCATATGCTCTCTGAATGCAGGAGAAGGGGCGGAAAGCACCCTCGCAATCTCCCTAAAGAGAAGAGCCCCCCAAATGTTTTGAGCCATTTCGAGCATTTAAACTGAAGACGATGAAACTGTCAAATGCCTACCTAAAGTATGAAGCTTGTGAGTGGGGTGCGACCTGTAAAATTACAGTCACAGTTGGATTATAATTTTGGATGGTTGTAACAATAACCTGGAAAATGGGTTGAAACGCGATAATGGATACAAATGTGGATTTTTCTTGCAGTTTCTGAGGCAGTTCAATTTCAAGCTCTTCACTTGCATTTCTTCCTTTTTAATTGTTATGTTTACATGTGACAAAATAACATATCATAACATTTACCATCTCAACCATTTAAAACTAAGTTCAGTGGCATTAGGTACATTCGCGTTGTCTTGCGGCCGCCAGCACCGCCATGCCCGGAGTTCTTTGCTTCTTGCAAAATGGAACTGTCTCCACTAAATCATCACTCCTTGGTCTTTCTCCCTCTGGGCCCGGGAACCATCACTTCGCTTTCTCTATGAATTTGATATTCTGGTGCCTCATACAGGTGGAATCCGTCAGAGTTGTCCTTCTGTGAGTGGCTTACTTCATGCCATGTCCTCAAGTTTCATCTATGCTATAGTATGTGTCAGAAGCTCTTTCTTTTTTTAGGACTGGGTAATATTCCCCGGTATGGATACAGCACATTTTGTTTGTCCATTCATCTGTCCACGGACACTTGAGTTGCTCCCGCTCCTCGGCTGTTGTGCGTGATGCCGCTCTGAACATGAGTATACAAACATCTCATCAGATTTTTGCCTTCAGTTCTTTTGGGTGTATATCCAGAAGTGGAATTTCTGGATCATAAGGTAATTCTATTTCAATTTTTTGAAGAACTGCCAGACTGTTCTCCAGACTGTTACATTCCCACCAACAGTGTGCAAGGGGTCCAATTTCCCTATGTCCTCTGCGTTTTTGTTGTTGTTGTTGTTAGTAGTATCCGAATGGGTACTAATTCATTACTATCCAAGGTAGTAATTCATTGTGCTTTTGATTTGAATGTCCCTAATGAATAGTGACATTGATCATCTTTGCATGTGGCCATTGGGCATTTGTATATCTTCTTTGAAGAAATGTCTATTCAAGTCCATGTTTGCCCAAGTATGGGTTTTTTTGTTGTTGAGTTGTAAGAGTTCTTTATATATTTTGCACATCAGCTCCTTCCCAGACAGATTATTTGTGGACATTTCCTCCCTTACGGTGGGTTGCCTTTTCACTCTGTTGATGTGTCCTTTGATGCAGAGAAGTTTTTGATTTTGAAGTCCAATTGATCTATCTTTGCTTTTGTTGACTGTGCTTCACCTGCATTTTTGAACGTGTCCTTTGTCATTACTAAGCCACTTTTCAAGATGGCCAGTGTCATTTTCCAGAGCTCCTATCCTCACTTCTCTCTAAGTTGTTTGCCATGTGGCGGTACATGTGTGGCGCTGTCATTATTCCCACGCCACTCAAACCTATGTGCCAACATTATACCACTAGGTTAAACCTATTCTTCTTGTGTAAACCCATAATCTGCACAGCCCCTCTATTGTGTTATAAAGTGTATTGTAAAGTCTTATTCACAGCAACATCTAATCCCTGCTGGTGTGAGGCCACACTCCCAGGAGAAATTCTAAAACTACACACAATTACTTTATCTCTTGCAGCCCATTTGTCAGGTTGCTGGGACTAACATCCAAAAGGAGCACCAAGTGAGGTCATTTCAGTCCACTGCACCTCCCGCAAACATCATTTTGTTGGCCAAAATGAAGTGGTTGAGAAAGTGTCTCCTAATACAGCATGCTCTGTAAAGAGGCAAATATAAGGAACCATTCTGGAGGGAAAGCCTTGCTTTATATTCTGGCTATAATACCAAGAGCAGCAGAAATAAGCACTGGTTGCTCAGGACCCCTCCATCCCGGCGCTGAGCTCAGAGCCCCCTGCAGCCTCCCGCAGCCTCCCGCAGCCTCCCGCAGCCTCCCGCAGCCTCCCCGAGCCCACGCCGCAGACTCCCAGGGAGGGCACTCACAGGGTTGCCCGTCTACAGAGCAGGAATCGGGGGCTCGGGCAGGGGACGGCAGCTGCTGGGAGAGCTGGGATGTGCACCTCTGTCTGTCAGGGCCCAGGCTCTTAATCGCTACACGGTTCTGCTTTTATCCACCTGGTTTATGCCAAGCTGGGGGTGCCCAGCATGGCACATGACCTGGAGAGGGTCCCCCCAGGGGTAGAGTGAGGTGGGTTTAGGGTGCTCTTACCTCCTTCTGCAAAGGTGGCTACAGCGCCGGGCCCCAAACTCAGTTTCGTTCTCTCTGCCGGGCAGCTGGTGGTCCTTCCCAGGGTGCAGGCTGATGCGGGGAGAGGGCATCACCCAGGGTCCCCCCTCACCCCTGCAGGTTAGAACCAACACACCCACAGGCACTTGAAAGAGAAAGGAGTATTGGGAAGACGGTTGCTACTCAGACCACACTTTACAGAAAGAGGTGACAATGTAAAACCATCCGAGGCACCAGAGAGCCTGGGCTGCCTCTGCCTTGGTTAAAAGGAGCTTTTATTTTTATCTTCGGCAAGCTTTGTTTTATTATGGAAGATTTCGAACGTATATAGAAGTAGAGACAATAGTATACCTGTCACCGAGCTTCAACAGTGACAACTCATGCGCGCCTCCCCTAGCCCCATGGGTTACTTTGAAACGAATCCTGGACACCGTAGCATTTCAACCATAATTATTTTGGTCTCCCTTCCTCAAAGATAAGGAAATTAAAAAGAATTACAGCTGCGATACCATCATCACACCTGCAGAAATTATTATTATCGTGCCTATCTGGTCAGTGTTTACAGGCTTTTTACACCTTATTGAGAAGCCTGCACATGTCTCCTAAGTCTCTGTCCTTCCGTCTCCCCCCCACTCCCCACCCCCACCCCCACCTTCCCACCCTTGCCATTTATCGTTGAAGGTACCTGGTTGCTTGTCCTGTAGTTTCTCAGCCTGGTTTGGGCTGCTCGTATTCTTGCGGCCCTTTCCCGCCTTCCTCTGTCCTCTGAATTTCTTGTAATCGGATCTGATCTGGAGGCTTGATCGGATTCAGCTTCGATTTGGGGGCTGACGCTTCACAGGCCGTGCTGCGTCCTTCCGCTGCGAGGCCCGCAATGTCTTGCGCTGTCTCTTCCTGTGGAGTTCGCGGTTGCTGAGGCCCGTTGCCTAGATTTGTTATTCGTTAGGGACTGCAAAATGACAGCACTCTACTTCTTTCCTCCTTCATTTATTAGCTGGAATAATTGTAAAAAAGAACTTTTTTTCATCAACCCTTTGTTACCCCGAGGTACAGTACAGTGTCGTCCAACACATGCAATACAGACTGTACAAAGGCTTGGTTCTTTAACAGTTCTCAATAACGAGTCAGTTTCCTAACATTCTTGAAGTTAGTTTTTTATGGCATTTTTAAAAAGATTTTATTTATTTATTTTTAGAGAGAAGGGAATGGAGGGAGAAAGAGAGGGAGAGAAATATTGATGTGCAAGAGAAACATGGACTGGTTGTTTTTCATTTGCGCCCCAGCCGAAGACCAGGCCTGCAACCCAGGGAATTGATCTGGCGACCTTTTGCTTTGCAGGACGACGCTCTTAAATGTCTCCTGCCCCCAAATTGGAATCAGCCATTTGTCCAAGGAGCCCTGCTTTCTTTGAGTGGGGGTGGTATTTAGAGACCACACTCAAGGTTTAAGTGATGCTTACTGTTACTGAGTTGGTCATTGTTTCTGGGCATTGTTAGTGGACAGAGCTGGAGAATACATTTACATTTTACTTATTTATTTTTATTTTTAATTTTTTTAAAGATGGAAAATACATCCTGAGTCATAGTTGCCCAAACTTGGAAGCAACCCACCTGTGCTTTAGCGGGTGAGTGGGTAAACAAACTGCATTCACACGATGGATCGCCACTCAGTAGTAAAAAGGAAGGAGGTATCAAGGCATGAAAAGACAGAAAAACCTAAATGCATCTTGTTAAATGGAAGAAGCCAGTTGGAAAAGGCTACACACTATATGATTCCAGGTCCGACGTTCTGGGAAAGGCAAACCTGTGGCGACAGTAAAAAGCTCAGTGGCTGCCAGGAGCTGGCAGGAAGAAGGGATGGACAGGTGGGGCGGGGGCGGGGGCGCGTCTAGGGTGGTGAGACCGGCCTGTGCCGTACCTCGAGGGTGGGTCCATGTCACGGTGCCTTTGTCCAAACCCACTGCACGCACCCCGCCAGAGGGAGGCTCAGGCAAACTAGGGACAACGTATCAATATTAGCTCATCGATGGTAACAGATGGATCTCTCACTGATGCAAGATGTTAATAGGAGGGGAAACTGGGGAAAGGGGTGGGGGAGGGGGTATGTGGGAACTCTCTGTCCTCTCTGCTCACTTTTTCCATATACCTAAAGCGGCTCAAAAAAATATACTACTTTATATGAGGATACATCATGACTTCATATCGACGCTCCTAATTTAAACTCAGGACCGTGGCATTTTTCCCGAGGCCTCATCCATCTCAACATCTGTGTATTCATTCTCCCACTGTGTGTCTTCTGCCAGTTCCTGGGGAAGGATATGCTTGTTTGCAAAGTGCCACCTCCTCATGCCATTCTCTGGTAAGAATACCAATGCCACCGACAGTATAATGATTGTTTTTTTCTCTTGCAGTTTGTTTGTTTGTTTGTTTTTTTGTTTTGCTTCACCTTTGGGGAACTTCTTACCAGGGACAGACAGTCACAATCACTGCGCTTTAGTCACCTGGAGTAATTCCACTCCGTTCTGTCATCACCAACTTGCCCTGCGTTAGTTGGGTGTTTGTTTTGCTTTTTGAGATTTGGAATTTCTTTTGGAAACATGTTACATTGTTCTATGAATATGCGAAATGTCTGCCTGGTTCCTGAGTCAGGACTACAAAACATGGAAACGTCACGAGGGGTCTAGCTTCCATCTGTGCGCCTCTAGACTGTTCCCCTCTTCTCCCCTTTAAATAACTTTTGCTGCTTCAATCTTTTGGGTTTTCTTCTCATTTTAAAATTTAATGCCTTGTCTTTTCTTAGATAAATGGAGCTCTTCACGCTCTTGTCCAAATATTAAGCCCAGTTTCTTTCTCGCGATGCTCCGGACACATGCAGAGGAAGGCCTGACCCCAGGCTTTGTATACCAAACCGAAACGAAGTATTCTACTCTTTGTTGAGGGTCTAGCATAATTTCCAGACATTGCGTCAAAGACTGTCAAATGCCTCTGTGAGGCAGGTATCTCCCCATTTTGCAGAAGTGGAAGCTGGAAAGTAAAGGAGCTGGGATCTGAAGCCATGCCTTCCCAATGTCTCTCATTCATTCATCAGTATTTCCAGAGCACCTCATTCTGTTTCAGATCCCATCCCAGGTTCTGCGGTACAGGGGTGAACCAGGCGAGGTCCTATTCTTACAGGGCTCACATCCAATGGGGTCACTCCCGTCTGGGCTGCACAGGGGACCCATCAAGGAACCTGCATCTGGTTTACTCTAGCAAGAGCCCTGCACAGCAGAAGCCAGTGGGTGTTTGTTGAGTGAGTAAATAAATAAATGAAGAAAGAGCGTTAAAAGAAAAACAAAACTTGAGATTGTTACGGAAGCCTTATGCCTCTTATACTCAGAAACCTTTGTAAAAAATTTATTAACATTTAAATTATGGATATAATGTACTTTATTACAGAAAATTTGGAAAGTATAGAAAAGAACAAAAGGGAAAATAAAAATAATCCATATTACTAGCCCCCCAGAATTAGTCTTTTGTTTATTCCTTTGGTTTAAAAAAAATGTATGGATATACATTATTAAGAAACAACGTTTGGATCATATAATATATAGAGCTCTATAATTTGCACTAAAAAAATCACTAGTAATGTATCATGAACATTCCCCTAATTGAACATCCTTTAAACCTGTGTCTGCTTAGATGCTGGATGTATTTTCACCAGCGATGACATCCTTTACCATATAAAATAATTATCAACTCAAGATTAAGACTGAAATCACAACAGGAAGAATATTAGCAGGTTTCTGGATCCCGCACTCAGCCCAGCTGCGCAATTTTTCCCATTAAATGCCCCGGGACATGCCAGAGGGACACAGCCAGCAGCATCAGCCTTTCTCGCCTCCTTCAATACTCGGGGTTTTATTATTAGCACATTCACATTCTACAGTCCCGATCTCTGTAGGAGCCACTAAAACACTCTCTTGGCCACAGAGGAACTAAGGCACAGGCATCAGAGCGTGTGATGAAGGGCGGGTGTGGAGTCAGGCTCCGCCTAAGCCCTGCTCCACCTGGGATGGAAGTCCCCCTCTGTGCTTCAGGTTCCTTGTCTGTCACACAGGACAGCCACTTTCCCGCCTCCACAGGCGGCTACAAGGAATTGATAGCACAATGCCTGACCCACAACAAGCTGCCAATAAAGATCAAAGATTGTTATTATAACTCATGTGTTTGGAGTGCCTTCTTTTTC
The DNA here is from genome assembly GCF_021234165.1 of Pteronotus mesoamericanus. Taxonomy (NCBI): domain Eukaryota; kingdom Metazoa; phylum Chordata; class Mammalia; order Chiroptera; family Mormoopidae; genus Pteronotus; species Pteronotus mesoamericanus. The sequence continues at coordinate 7,176,177 of NW_026555258.1, forward strand.
TGAGCTGCACTTGCCATTTGCTGATGTCAGGGCTGCCCTTGGCAACTTGTGCTGATGGAAAGATACGGAGCAAGTGGATGGTCATTCTGGAAGGAAGCATTGGGCATGGGTGTCTCAGGTGTGCCCTGACCCCACCTGCACCTTAAGCAGCCAGGCACCACAAACCCATCGATGGACCCTATGATTTTATTTTATTTTTAAATTAGTCAAAATAGTATACAAGTAATCACAGAAGGCAATATTGTTTAGTAAATCAGTTTGCGGGCTTTGGAGTTAGACAACGGGGATCCAAATCCTCACGGCCTTACTTACTATCTCTATGACTTTGAACAAGCTATTTTCCATCTCTGAGCTCCAGCTTCTTCATCAGTAAATTGGAGATAATCGCGGTGGTCGCCTTGTTTTTTCCCTCCCATACAGCATCCATTACAGGGCTTTTGCATTTGCTTTGGGGAGACCAGTTCACTCCCACTCGGAGCTGTTATTTCACTCCCTGGCTCCAAGGCTGTGGCATGTGACCCAGGCTAAGCCAATCAGTGTGTTTCATCACTGACCACAGAGACCGGTTCGTGGGTGGTCATGTGACCCAAGCCCGTCCAATGGATTGTCCTTTTAGGCTTTTGCTGGAACCACTTCTTGCCCAAAGCCCTGGAGCTGTGAGTGCTTCATTGGCGCTGCCACAAAGCCGTCCTTCTCCCAGGTAGGATCGGGTGTCTGAGAATGGGCTGCCCAGAGGAGCAGAGTCAACAGAAACCCATCGTGGGGGGCAACTTTTGAGCACGATGCATGAAGCCAATCATGGTTTTCCATTGATAGGAGCTAGCTCATCCTCTCCCTTTGCTTAAGCCAGTTTGAGTTAGATCTTCTGTCACTTTCAACCGGAAGACTCCTGCCCAAGTCTTCGGTCGATACTGCCTGCCTCCCAGAGGTGTGATCGGATTAGATACGGAAACATATAGGAAGCTCCCAGTACATTACTTGGCACAAAGTAAGTGCTTAATAAATTGTTTATATTGTTGTTGTTATAATTTTAACTGTAGGAAAGCAAGAAAATGCAGGTTGAACTAAAGGAAGTCAGGGGGAAAGTGCACATTATGCCTATTTCATCTCTTCCGAATAATCAGGCAAATATTTTGAGGGGTTTTTTTCCTAGCAGTTTTCCTATATATGTGAATTTATTAAAAACAGAATGAGATTATTATCTAATACTGTCTCGTACCTGTTTCACTGAGACAGAAATTGGACACATTATAGAGATATATCTGCACAGCACAGCCATTTGTAATGGCTGCGTAGCATTCTACATTTTTGTTGCACATTCCGGTTATTTCCACGTTATTTTTCCATAAATGATGTGATGTTCTCTATTCTCTGTCAACCAATTGATCTGTATATTTGGGCATTTCATAATTTTCTAGTGATCAGTTTTGAAGACTAGAATTATAGAGTCAAAGAGTTTTACAGATTTAAAAACCTACATTGTAATTGTTTTTGAAATATTTTATTTTTGAATAAAATACATGTCTTAGTCCCTTTAGGCTATTCTAACAAAATACCAGAGACTGAGTGGCCTATAAACAACAGAAATTTGTGGCTTCCGGTCCTGGAGGCTGAGAAGTCCAAGGTCATGGTGCTGGCAGATTCTGTGTTAGGGCCTGGGAAGGACTCACTTCCTGGTTCATAGACATCCACCTTCTCATCGTGCCTTCCTGGCAGAAAGGGTCTCTTTTATTAGGGGCACCCATTCTGTTCATGAGGTCGCCACCCTCACGACCTACAGTAATCACTGAGCAAAGGCCCCACCTCCTAACCATCACATGGTAAGTCTTTTAAAACCGCCTTGAGATATAATCCACATAAATCCTGATTGTCATTAGACAATGTCGTATGCCATTGCACAGCGGAACAAAGTCACCACCGTGGCCCACTGTCCACACAGAGCAGACCCTCCCTGTGTGCTTCACATTAGGGGTTCGGCTTCAACATATCAATTTTGCGGGGACACACAGCATTAAATTATTAAACATTTATATGTCTTTTCCAGACAGCAGAAAAATCAGTTCTGTGGGCTCCCAATTTTGCTCTGCATTGGGTGCTTTTACAGCTCTGATGTCATGAATCCTCATGATTCCCCCATAGGCAAGGGACTGTGATCACCATTATTCTGATGTCATCAGCCTACGATGACAATAAGCTGGATCTTTTAAAAAGCATTATTGTAAGGAATTTTATATCAAATCTAAAAGGAACACACCAACCACATGTTTGCATTTATCCATAAACACAAACTTTCTGTGGATAAAGAGGTTTTCAAAGTTGGCTAGACCCTTGCTTATCTCGTTGGACAATCCCTCTTTCAGTAAAGCCACGTGATTCACTGTAGGCAGGATCTTGCGCATCAGCCCCTTCACTCAGGAGACTGAGCGCCTTGGGGGCCCTGTTCTTTGAGGAGACTCAGGGAGACCCCAAGGGGTGTGTAACATACACCTACAGGTAAATTCTGGTTCTTTTATTCCGAAAGAAGAAGTAAGTTGCATTTACGTGCAGATGACATGGTTATGTAGGAAGCCCAATGTAATCTACAGAAAAACTACTAAAACTAATGAGTTTAATAAAATTGCAAGACACAAAATACAAAAATCAATTGTATTTCTATATACTAGCAGGGAATCATCATAACTTACTGTATTTTGCCATATATAACGTGCTCCCATGTAAAATGTGCATCCATGTTTTCTGTGCATTATACATGGGATCATTAAACCCAGGATATGGGATCATTGTGCCCGTGTATAATGCACACCCTTATTTCCCCTCAAAATATGGGTAATAAGTGCACATGATACATGGCAAAAAATGGTAAGTCTTTTAAAACCGCCTTGAGATAAAATCCACATAAATCCTGATTGTCATTAGACAATGTCGTATGCCATTGCACAGCGGAACAAAGTCACCACCATGGCCCACTGTCCTCACAGAGCAGACCCTCCCTGTGTGCTTCCAGTGCTCTGATGACCTTGACAGGGAAGGTGAGGTCCCTCCTCTGGCTCCTGCTTGGCTGGGGGCCCCCAGCTGGACCGCTTAGGCGCACAAAGAGCTGGAGTTGAGTACATAGCGGCTCCCTCCCGCTCAGCCCCCCGCCCGCCCGCCGCCCCCCCCCCCCCCCGCGCTGTCACCCGGGAGCAGGTCCATTGTCAGGAGAGCTGTGTACACACTGGTGTCCAGGCTGCCGCACTGCCCCCCAGGGCAGCCACACCCTGCCCCTCTGGCCCTGGGCCGCATCTGGCTCCCTCGCTCTCTCAGAGGCCCACTGCCCCTCTCTGAACGCACGGTGGGGGTGTCTCAGGTTGGCCCAGCACACCGCCTGGTCCTCGGTGGATGCAAAGAGCGGCTGCTGAACTTGCATGTGGCTGCCCCTCGTCCCCAGCGGGGGCGATATTCTGTGGACAGATGCACGAAGAGGACTTTACCCGCCTGATGACAAGTTCTGATGGGCCAGAATCTGCTCCAGTTCTTTCTGACACAGGTTCTGTGCCGGTTCTGCCGTGGCCTCTAGCTCCCGCAACCCGCCATCTGAGGGGCTCCAGGCAGGGCAGCCGGTGGCTGGAAGTGTGTGAGGTGAGGGAACGACACCGTGCTCGGTGCAAGGATAACGGGGTAGCTTCCCTGTCCCAGGATGTCCCCGGAATCTAGTCCTTGCACGCTATGTCCCCAGGGCCACATATCCTCTCCCTTGAACCCTACTACGATCCAGGCTTTCTGCCCCTGGGCACCTGAGCTGGGCAGCCCTTCACCTGCCTTGGCCGGTGGCGCTGGGAGGGAGCTGGGCAGGAGGGAGGCTGGCGTTTGACAGGCAGCTGAGCTCACAGGGCTGCAGGCCCGGCCCCCTCCCCACCTCCCCATCGCAGCTGGCTCCAGAGGGGAAGCGGGGGTGGGGGCAACCTCACAGGGAAACTTTTGTTCTTGCCCAGAACAGACACAGGCTGGGGACCGAGCTTCCCCTTGGCTGCCACAGCGACTGGGGCCACTTGAGTTCATGTTTATTTTCACAGTGTGGATTCCATGGAGATAATCATCCCTGACAGGGACGCCCTGAGAAGAGGGCTTGGGCCTCCGTGGCGCGCCTACTATGTGCTAGGCCCGAGATGGGTGGGAGCCAACGAAATCCAGGGATGAGACATGGCACTGTCCTGGACTGAGGAGGAGGCAGTCCGGGTTCAGAGAGGAGAAGCGACTTGCCCCAGGTCACACAGCAGGTGAGCAGGGAGCTGAAGGCAAGGCCACCTGCTCCCGGGGGGGCTCCTCCTACTTTGTGCCTGAATTCCAGCCAGTGGAACTCCGTCTCCCTGGGGTCTCGTGGAGGAAGGGCTGCCCAGGGCTCCGCACAGCCAGGGTCCCTGCAGCTGCAGCAGGAGGGGTAAGCGTGTGGGTGTCTTTTCAAGTCAAGGCCTTGGCCAAGCAGCAAATTCCCCGAGCCGCCCCTCCCGCTCTGTGTAATGGGGCTAATCACCATGCCGGTCTCACCTGAGAGCCGTGCGGGTGGGTGAGGAGTAGGAGCTCAGGGGTGACCCTTGCCGACATGACTCTTACCGCTATTCTTTTCCATCTCACCCAGGCCTAGGCCCTTGGGCCCACCGGGGGCCCCAGAAGACGGGTCAGTGCCGTTCCCAAAAGGAAACCTTTTCCACCACGGCCGTGAGGGTGTGAGAGGCCGCTGGCCCGTGTCTGGGCCCCCGCTGCTGGTCTGCCCTGAGGAACAGATGGGAATTTCACAAGGAATCACCCCGTCCCTCTCTAGCTGGGCCACCTCCCCTGGCCCTGCTGTGTCCTCCTCCCCCAGGGCCACCAGGTCCCCCAGCCTCCTGCCGGCCCTGGCCCAGCGTCCTCCCAAATCCACCCTCCACATTACTTATTTGTTTTTCTGTATTTACTTTCCCCATCAGTTTATTTCATTCTGAAATGCACCTCCAAGCCCCACACAGACCCTACTCCCTGGGTCGGTCCCGAGCACAGCCAGCGAGACCAGCATCCGACGCGTGAGGACCCGAGGAAACTGCCGAATCAAAACCAAACATGGAACCAATAAAATCTTTAACCTGACACTACAAACTTCCCACAGACTTCAGAGAAATACCTCGAGAAGTGCACGACCTTTCAGTTTCTCCCCAAGGCTACGTCCTCCTCCAGCGGGGTCTTTCTAAAATACGGATTTGACCTTGTCACTTCCCGGCTTCAAAACCCTTCGATAGCTCCTCATTATTTATTATTCTTATTCGCTAACATTTATCCAGGCCCTCTGCTGCCGGGTCCTGCGCCGAATGCCTTTCGTGCACTGGTTCCCGTGGGGCAGGTCTCAGGGAGAAGGGAACAGCCGTGAGGGGGGACGGCAGGGTCGCGCAGCTGGTGACGGCGGAGCGGGGATGCAACCCCAGGTCAGTCTGAATCCAGAGCCTGTGGCTCGCCACTCGCTGCTGCCCCGCTGGGTTCCGCAGCCTGCCCTTGAGGAGCCCCATGGCCCGGCGGCCCCCCAGCCCACCCCCTCACGCCACACTGCTTCCCCCTCTGCCCTCCCTGGCTTGACCCTCCCAGCACCTCGCTTCTGTCCCTCTGTCTCGATGTCCTCCACAGGACCTCCTTGCCTCCAGTAGCCATCAGCTCCTGTGACTTGAACTTCTGAATCGCCAGCAGCTCTTTAAATTTCCCATTTTGAAATACAAATCCTCCCTTGACCTTGAGCCTCCTGCTAGCGACCATCTTCTGTATTTCTTTCCCCTTCCTGCCAAGCTTTTAAATGACCAGCATGCGACCCCCTCCTCACCTCCACGCAGCCCTCTGCTCCCTCCTCCCCAGAAGTGGCTCCTGGCGAGGCCACCTCTGCCCGTCACGTGGTCTGGTTCGTTTGCTGGGTTTTCAGTCTTCATCTTGCATCCTTAACATTTCTTTCTTCTGGTTCACCCCCTGCCCCTGCTGCTCCTTCTCCAGCTATTCCGTGGTGTCTCACGCTTGCTCTGCGTCCTGAGGGTTGGTGTGCCCTAGCATTGCAACAACCAGGCCCCCCGGGGGACCTCAGCCACCATGACCAAGGTGCTGATAAGCAAACTTGTGCCCCCCTCTGGCTCATCTCCCGGCCCCATGGCCAACTCCCTCTGATTCTCTTTGCTGGGATACCTCACAGGCCCCCCAGACATCAGCACTCACCCCTCCGAGCCCGTCACTCAGGAGGAACCCCTCCCAGGCTGCCCACCTCACCAGCAGGCACCATGCTCAGCCCCAACCCAGGCATGAAATCGGAGCATCCTGGGGACCCCTCCCTCTTCTCCACTGTCCACCCCCCTGCTCCATGTCGGGCACCAAGTCCTCTGGGTCTACCTCGTGCGCATCCCGGGTGCCCCCCAGCCCGCGTGCCAGAGTCCGCTGCCCCTGTTCAGCCTCCTCACTGGTCTTCTCCTTGCAACAGCCCCGTCACCAGCCCTGCAAACGCTTCTCCCCACGGTGCCTAGATCGATCACCCTTAAATGCAAGTTTGGTCTGGTTCTGTCCCTTCCCCGGCGCCTGCTGCTTTTACAAGAAACCTGCGTTGGTAAAACCCATCGTGATGCGGCCCCTGCCAGCTCCTCTGTCCTGCTTTCTCCCTGTGGGATCTTGGATCAGCTCATGACTCTCCCTGCAAATATGTATCCTCGACGCCCATCGCTCGGGGCTCCCTGGCTCCCTGCTTTTACAAGAGCTGTCCATTCCTCTCTGGTCCTTCAGGCAAGCCACTCTCCATTTTCAAATCCTCAGTCAAACGTCATCCCCATCCAAGCCCCTGAAAGATTCAGGTGCCCCTTCTCCTACGGTCCTACTGGGGCTTATACAGGCACCCGTGAAAACAGCTATTTATTATATCGTAATAGCCTTGCTCTGTCTTTCCTCCCTACTCCCACCGAATTGGGACTTTTTTGAGGGTTGGACTTGAAGAGGAGGTATCCCTGGGTCTCTAGGGCTCAGCCAGAGGTCTGGCACAGAGAGGGGCCTCCATAAATATTTGTTGGATTGCCTTTAATTCAGAAAAGGAAAAAATAAAACTGGACTGAAAGTTTGGAGGATCACCTGGGTGGGGCTGGGAGAACCAATCTCCAGGGGCTGGTCTGTTGAGGCTTCAAGACAGAGCCAAACTTGGGATCTCCTGGGCACTGTGACCTGACATCTCCCAATGTACATCGTGGGTACAGAGAGTCCTAGGGACCTTGGGGCCAGAACTGGGCTTCTAGCTGCCTGGATGGGCCCGGGAGTCACCCCTGCCCGGGGCTTTTGGAGCTGGATGGGCCTGGCTTTGCACCTCAGCCTTTCTTCCCTGCTCTGTGACCTTGGGCAAGTCCCTTCGCCTTTCCAAGCCTCTGTCTCCTCCCTTACAATATGAGGAGGATAATCTCCATGAGCTGCATGGGTACAATAAGGTGCTTTCCGTGGAGTTGCTAGGCAAGTGCTGGCTACCGAGTGGGTGCTCAGGAAAAGCTTGTTCACACAGTCACACAGCCTTGGGGCCTCCCTGGCTGGCCCTGACCTTGGCCTTCCCCACCCCCCGCCCCCCTGGCTGGGCCCACAATAATAGTTACTTTTATTTCACACTGCGCCGGGCACTGTGCTTGGTGCCGGACCCGCATTATCCCATGCCCAATGGCCTCCTGATATGCCAATGAGGAAACTCCGGTTCAGAGAGCACAGGTCATTTGCCCAAGGTCTCAGAGCCAGTGAGTAACAGTGGGACTTGAAATCGGACCGAGCGCTTAGTGGCTGGTCTGATCTCTGTGTCGGTTCCGGGCCAGGCTTGCCCAGACGGCAGCTGCTGCTGGAGAAGCCCAGCCTCCCTCGCGGTCCGCAGCCAGGCAGCCCGGCCCCCGCCCCTCGCCTCCCCTCTGCCCACCGCTCGATCTGTTTAAACTAGCTGAGCAGGGTGAGGTGGGGAGGCCGTGGAGAAGGTACGGAGATGTTTGTTTTCCTTGGGGGTTTATATCAACATTGGTCTTGACATTTCGCCTGTTATTATGTGTGGTTCTTTAGAGGGTGAAATAATATTTTCTTTTGCTTGAGAAAAGGACAAAGTTCAGACAGAGCTCTTGGCCCCAAATGGATTTTCCTCCTTCTCTGCTTTCCATGTGCCATAGCTACTCCGAGTTCCTCGGAGCCACCTCCGCGGGGCAGACGTCCTGCCCGGCCGCAGATCTCCACGGCGGGCTGTCCATGAGCCGGTGCCGCAGGTTCGCTCCGTGCTGTAAATACCGTCTATTTGCCCGGGGTGCCGTTTGTGGTCACACCTGGTGTCCTCTCCATTGCACGTGTGTGACAGAGGGTGTGGGTTCTGCCCCAGTTTTGCAAATGTGCTCCTCTGTCCTTAGACGCACGGGGGCGGCTGTCAGTATGCTCGCTGCTCAGCGCTTGGTTGCCGCCCTGGACGCACCCGGGGGGTGATGCACGCAGGTGGTGCCGGCAGTGTACAGCGTGTCCTGGCGGTAAATCCCGGAGCCTCTGGATATCCTCTGTGGCTTCACAGATGCCGCGATCTAGATACCTCTGGGCGCCTGGAGATGCAGGCGCTTTCCCGGATCCGTGGAGGAACCCCCACACTCCAGACACGTCCTGGGTATTGGAGCTGCGGGCAGCAGGCTGGAGAGCAAACATGGGCAGGTCCTCCCAGGGGCCAGAGGCCTCTGTGCCCTGGATCCATTCCCTTGTGTACCATAGAGAACCCGCGTGATGAGCGCGGGATTCACTTGCTACTAAACAAGTACCGCAAACTGGGCAGCTTACAATAACAGACATTTATTCTCAGTTTCTGGAGTCCAGAAGTCCAAAATCAAGGTGTGAGCAAGGCTGGCTCCTTCTGAGGCCCCAAGAGAGGGTCCGCCTCTCTCCTGGCTCCTGGGCTTGCGGGCGGTTCTGGGCGTCCCTTGGTTTGCAGATACGTCACTCCAGTCTGGGTCTCCATCTTTACTCGCCTCCCTGTGTGTGTCTCAGGGTCCATCTCCTTCCTGCTCTAAAGACACTGGCCACTGAAGTTACGACCCACTCTAGTCCAGTATGATCTCCTCGTAGCTTAACTAATTACATCTGCAAAGGCTTATCTTCATCTAAAGTCACAGTCTGGGAGCCTGGTCAGACATGGATTTGGGGGACGCTGATCCACTCAGAAGCGCTGCCAATCCTGAGAGCTCTTTGTGAAGAACTGATTTACACTCTCTGTATATGTTACCTCATTTAGTCCTCCTATGGGCTGAAGAGGTGGGTGTTATTGTCCACATTTTATTGCCAAGGCAGCTGAGGCTCCGAGGGGGAACTTCACCTGCTCGAGGACATGCAGCCACCGCGCAGCAGTGGCAGTGCCCTCTGCTGAGAGCCACCGCTCACTCTGCGCTCAGGCCTCCGCTCAGCGTGGGCGTGGCCTGTATGGGAGGACTGGGCTGCCTCCTAGGCCTGGCGAGGGAGGTTTAGGGTCACAGGTGGGCAGAAGGCGACGGCGATGACAGTGCCCGTGTCGGGCGCTCCTGGGCGTGCGCTATCTTGTTTGTCCCCCACACCTCTGAGCCTCTGAGGAACCAACAACGCAGGGGGTGGGGAATGAGACCACGGGAACCCCGCACTTGCTTAGCGCCTGAGCGGCTTGCCTTTGCCACTCTGCAGAAGAAAGTCTATGTATCGAAGTCCCCTAGGCTGCTGTCTGGAGCCTGACGACTCTTCACAATACCCTGGTTGACTTAGACACAATCTAGGCTCCTAGAGAGGAGGGTCTGTTCCCAGAACTGCTCATGATGCTCTCTCATGGGTAGATTTCAATACGTGCTTCTTTGTTGACCTCTATCCCCTTGAAAAGCAAGGTCCTGTCTGAGTGGAACTAAAAAGTAACATTCTATTTTAAAAGAGAGCAAACCCTCTCTCCCCAGAATAGAGACCCATCTGCTTACTAGATAGTCTATTCTACATATGCCTGATCCCAGCTTATGAATGAGCCACCTGGTTTCTCCTCTAATGTTCTGAACGGGGAGCAGCCAGGCTTGGTGAGGGCCATTCCTTTTACCCGACTGGTATCAACTGAGCACCGAGCACGTCCCAAGCTGTTTCAGGCATGAGGGGTGGAGCCTTCACAGGGTCTGCAGTCTAGTTGGGGAGAGAGGAAAACACAAGTCACCAAACAAACAAACACGACCTTCAGAACGTGAAAGAGGCAGTGAAGAGAGTAAGGGAGGCGCTGAGGTGAGGGTCGATCGGGGGCTGGGGTGGGGATGGCTGCTTTGGGACAGGTGACCGGGGAGGGCCTCTGCCTTAGCCCAGGCTCCCCCGAAAGCAGGGCCTGGGGCAAGGACTTCGGGGCAAGCCCCGGAGGGGAGTGTAAGCCCAAGGAGGAGGAAGAGCCAGTGTGAGGGGGTGTCATTAAGTAGGCCACTGTTCTCGAGGGACCCCACTGTTACCTAGGGATGATATTTACTCTGTCCCATAGGGGAGGGGGAGGCGTCGTGTAAAACATGTCTCAGGACTGTCCATATGGGGTAAGATGGGGAAAGTGCCCACTGGCATCAGTCCGCATTGGTTAAAGGTTCGCCCCACTGGGATTATCTCTTCTGGATCATTCAAGATGCAAATGTCTGAGCTCCACGTCAATCTCCCCCCCACCCCCCAGGTCCAGCAAGAAGCCCAAAGGCGGCAGGTGCGCAGAGTGCGGTCTGGCCTGAGTGAGGCGTTGTCCCTGTGCATGCGTGGAGCTGCAGTGGAGACGGAAGGGACCACTGGCATCCAAAGTGCTTGAGTGTCGAACAGCGTCTTTAAGGAGGTGACATTTGGACTGGGACCCGAGATGAGACGGACCACCTTGTGCTGAGCCACCTGTGAGGAAACCTTCCAAAAACACGTGGTTGTGGCTCTTATCGGCCATGACCGTTGGGGAGACTGTGGGCCAAGCAGCAGGGGCGTATCTGGCTCCTGACCCCAGTCCAGCCTCCCTGAGCCTATGAGTTCATCGTGGACATGCTTCAGACCGGGTTCCTTGCCGGGAAGTTTAAGGGGCTGGATTCAGACCTGGGCCTGTCAGACCCTGGTTCTGGACATCGCTCTATTTGCCCTGATGTCAGAGGCTGTGACACACCACCCATGTTGGCCTGACGGGTCCCAGGATCCTGAAAGGAGGGCTCCAGCCGCCTCCCCCATCCCTCTGCCTCCCCCATCCCTCCGCACACCTGCCCTGCTGGCTCTGTTCCCCTCCGCCCCCGACTCAGCCTCTGCCTTTCACCTGCCACCCCCACGCCCCTGGGTGTCCCTCCCAGCACTGGCTGCGCCAAGGAGCTGTCCCCCTAACCCATGCCCGTGCTGGGGGCAGGGCCCAGCCTCTGCTGTGGTTCGCTGCCCAAGCCGCACACTCTGACACCAGTGCAAATTGTCACGCACCACACGACTCTCCTCCACGGCACCCACCTGATGCCCTCAGTGCATGAACTTAAAGGTCAAAATGGAACCTTCACCTCATTGGCTTCTAATGTCCACCCATGGCGTGTGGGCAACACCATTGTCCCATCCACCCTCGAGCTGCTGAGAGCTGAATAACTTGCCCGATGGCCTCGGTGAGGGTGAGGTGGAACTGGGTGTCGGCCCCAGCTGCCTGGTGCCCATGCTGTGGTGCAGAGAGGTGGCGGGTTGGCTTTGTCCGCCAGGCAGGGGCTTCTGCAGCCTCTGCATGCACCCCCTCCCCAGAGCGGCCGGCAGGCCACCTAGGGTGAGGCGTGAACAGAGGCTGGGGTTGAGGTGGAGGTATGTTCAGCACATCCAGGACCTTCCAGATGCTCCCCGGGGACTCAGCTTTGCATGGGCTTCTCCAAGCCCATCCTGCCCTTCCCTTCGGGTCCATCTGCAGGGGCTGGGAGGGCCTGGACTGCCCCAGCCACGGCACGGGGATGCTGCCCGCTCGGGGCAGGGTGCCGTCCCTGGGCAAGGGCAGGGCTGCCAGGGTATGGCCAGTGAGCAGGGAAACAGATAGAATGTGGGATCAACTGTGGCTTAGGGACACAGGGGACAGTACTAGGCACACCTCTGAATAGTGGGTATGAGCCCCAACTGGGCAGAGTCAGGGACCCAGTGGGCTGTGACTGGGGACAGCAGGACAGGACCAGAGGTACAGCAGGCAGTCCTTGGGGACACGGTGGTATGGATGGAGCTCTGAGGAGCCTGCCCTAGAGCTGTCCCTGGTCCTCCTACCCCCGCCCCGCCTCAGGTCCCCCCAGCCCCACCCCGCCCCACCCCAGCCCAGCCCAGGCCAGCCCTGCCCGCCCTGGCCCGGGGCCATGGGCTGCGCCTCTGGCCTGCAGCCGCTGCCACCGTCTGACTCGCCTTTGAAATCTTATCTCTCATCTTGTTCTCCGTTTCCTCCCTGTCCAGGCCTCATCTGTCTCCTGTCTCCCACCCACCCCCCACCTGCTTCCCATCTGTATCCCCCTCCCCACTCTGCTCCTGTCCTGTCCTATCGGCCTGGCTGCAGCTCCGGCCCTTCCCGGCCCCTCCAGGGGGAGGTTCTGGGGCTACCGGTTAGGACCCTGCCTCCTGCACGCGTGGCGTCCCTGGCCTGTCCTCGATCCTTCTTCCTTCCACTAGCAGTGCAGGCTGCAGCCCCTGGGATCCCTCAGGTGTCTGGTCAACCCCTCAGAAACCTGAGGGCCAGCTCCCCGGGACCCTGCCCCAGGCAGCCTCCCTGACCCTCCCAGGAAAGACTACCCCCACCCCCTTCTCTGCACTTGCCCAGCCCAGTGTGTCCCTGGGCCTTTTCCTGGATCACGTGGGTCACAGCTGCCTGGGGTTCTGCCTCCACTTCAGTCTGTGACCTCCTCCAGGGCAGGGAAAACTCCACCCTGCACTCTTTACAGACAGGGAACTCTGAGGCTGGGTGAGCAGGCGCACCATCTCCGATCCTTCGCAAGCCTCCCTCTGCCCCATCCCTCAGGGCTCAGCGTCAGCGTAGCCTCTTCAGCAAGGCCGTGCTGACACGCTGCCTAACCTGGCTCCCGCCCACCCCTGCCGCCTGCCCATCCTCAACGCCTGCACTGAGCTCATCCTTTGGGGCTTCACCTTCCACTTCACAGAGGAAACAGATAGGGACACCCTCATCTTCCCAGGCACCATGGGCAGCCAACAGTGGCCCAATCCGGGTGCCCGCAGTGCTCCAGGCTCCCAAGAGAGCCCTCCAACTTCCGGTCCCTTGCCCAGTCCCCTTGTTGGACTCAGATCCCAGCCCAGCCCTCAGCAGCTGAGTGATCATGGGCGAGTTCCTTGTCTCTCGGTTTCAGATGCTACACTTACTAGTTGCTGAGGCGGATGAGGAACGTGCCCAGCTCAGGGCTGTGGTGAGAATTAAATGGATTAAATAATAATGTACACGAAGAACTTGCAGCTGGACCCGGCACACCGCAAGGGCTCGGCTCCTTGCTCCCGGGCATTGTGGGTGCAGCGGCGACAAAAATAGAGAAGTCAGCCACACGAACTTCTCTATTTCAGGTTTGAATGTGAAGATCTCCCTCACTTTGTACCAGTAATAACGGTTATTGATCACTTTTGCTGCCACGGGACCAGTCCTTCTCGAGTGCTTTACACACGGGGCCCCTGAGTCCTCTAACACGGCAGAGGGCTGGACTCTGCCCCCCAGCTCCCAGGTGAGCCGAGCAAGGCGCGCAGGGCCCGGGCCCAGGCGGCCACACCGCAGGGTTAAGGTAAGGAGGCCCACAGGGGGCGTGCGGCTTCAGGGTCCCGGGTCTCCTTCAGCTCAGGTACTGCCCACTGCGTGACCTGAGGCCAGTCAGGCTCCCTCTTGGCTTTAGCTTGTCTGTCTGTAAAGTGGGGATCATAACAGGCCTGCCCTCGCTGAGCCTCGGGTGATTCAGGGACTTCTAGAGGTGCACTCAGTGATCACTCAAAAAATGGCAGCTGACAGTAGACGCTCGGGCTGGGGTTCGCCCCAGACCTGCCGGCCCTGAGCCTTCTCTCTGCCCTCCGTGGCCCGGCTTTCCTGGAACGCCCGTGGTCCCTTCCTGCTCTGCTGAAGACCTTCCGGCGTCTGAAACCACGTGTACATCACCCACCGTTCGGGGAAGGTGAGCTCGCAGCTGGGGCCTGAGCCTCTTGGGCCACAAGCCCATGTTGAACTTACTTGAGGCGAGTGTCTTCGAAGTTAAAACCTAAACAAGGGAAGGGAAGGGTAAAAGGGCATTTTGCTGCTCATTCGGATTGTCCTCTGAATTCTGTCACTGCCGACACCCCAGTGGCTACTGGCACAGGCCCGCTGGGCGGGCAGTGAGCTGCTGGGCATGAGCCCGCCACTGCCCTGACCCTCCCATGGCTCCTACTGACCACGGGGACCAGCCAGGGGACAGTGCAGGAGCCCGCAGACCTGGGCCACCTCCTGGCCATGGGACTTGGGAAAAGGGCATACCTACTCAGAGCCTCAGTTTTGTCACCTGAAAAATGGAGAAAACGTTCTCTACCTGACAGGTTTGCCCAGAACTGGGGGATTTCTTGGGGCATGGGATCGTTAGGGCTGAAACCTAGAAAATTCCAGGCAAAGCAGGTCGAGTTGGTCACTTACAGGGCTGCTGGGAGGGCGACAAGAGAAAATGCATGAAAAGTACTTAGCATGGTGCTTGGTAAAGAGCAGCAGTGGCTGGAACCCTGTGTGCACTGCCCTCCACAGGTTCCACACTGCTTACCCGCAGTTATTTCACAAACTTCCCAATGATCCTGCTTGTTCTCCTTACTTTAAAGATGGGAAAACTGAGGCCAGAGAGAACAGGAGGCTTATCTGGGGTCCGATAGGGTGGACACAGGACTGGCTTAGTGCGGCATGTGGCATGTCTTGGGAGAGTCATGGTCAACAGACGGCATTTTCCTGAGCAGTGGAGGCCAGAGCCCAGGGTCTGCTGGCCATGAGGGAAGCCCTTCCATCTCCTCTCGCCATCCGGCCGCAGGGGCGAAGCTAGAAGTGTGGATGGGGGTGACCGGAGTGGGAGGGGGCAAGCAGGCTGTGGCCGTCAGGCGTTGGTCCCCAGCTCTCGCTCATCCCACCCCCTCGGCTGCCACTGTACTGTGTGAGCTATGAGAAGCCCCTTTATCTCCTGACCCTCGATTTCCTTGTCCGGAAAAGGGGAGTAATCACCTGTCTAGCAGGGTTTTTCTAAGGATTCAATGAGGCAATTTATTAAAGGGCTTCGCGGAGTTCCTGTTCTGGTAAACGGAGGGCAAACATTAGTTTACAATAAGATTATAATGAAGAGGAGAACACAATCCATAAAACGTTTTTCCCTCCAGGACCCCACTGAATCCTCACAACAACATTAACTGGAAGAGTGGCTGTGATTCGCCCCATTTTCCAGATGAGGAAACTGGGAAGTTCAGGGAAGAAGCTGCCCATAGCCGAACGGGAAGTGGGAGGCGGGGCTGGGAAGCCTGGCTCACGGGACACAGCTGGGAACACTGGTCTCCCTGCCTGACAGCCTGCTGTCCCCCTGACCCCACCTCAGAACGGACTTTGTCCTTCTGGCTCTGCTGAGAGCCCACAGCCTCCATTCCCTACCCTCTGCATTATTATTTTTTTCTTTTTCATTGTACTTATCACTAGCAGAAATCAAAATGTTGTTTTTCTTGTTTATTATTCATTTTTCCCATGAGAATTTCAGTTCCAACAGGGCAGGAACTTTGTCTTTCTGTTTCCTGCAAAATCTCCAGTGCCTGGCACAAAGCAGGCTGTCTGGAAACAACTGTCCAAAGATTCTAGTATCTTCTAACGACTAAAAGAAATGGAGCTCTTGTCCAGCAGCGTCAGCTGTGATGCAGTGCCCTATTGAAGCCAGAAGATGGCAGCAGAGAACAAGGTACCTGATGGGTGGAGCCCAGGTGCAGGCACAGGTTTGACCTTAGAGGGGAGCTTCTGGCAGTGTGCATGCGTGTGTGCGTGCGTGCGTGTGTGTGTGTGTCTGTACGTGTGTGTGTATGCCTTCTTCCACCTTCTCCTCCTAGCCGTTGTTTAGGCCTGCAGATCCCAACTGGGCAGAAGGAAGCCTTTTCCAACAGCACATGATAACAGTTACCGCAGATTAACTATACAAGCGTATATGCCAGGCACCAGATATGCATGATCTCACAGAGCTCTCACGATAGCCCTCTTATTAACCTCATTCTCAGACAACGACACTGAGGTGCAGTAACGTGCGCCAGCTCACACAGCCACGGGGAGGCGGGACTAGTAGACAGAGTGCTTCCCCAGCACCATCAGATGGGCCCCCGAGCTTCAGTTGTCTCTCAACATGCTCAGAGGGCCACCCTAGGAGGAGGTGAGCTCCTCATCTCTGCAGGTGGACAAGCTGCGACAAATAATCACTGGCCAGAGAGGGTGTGGCGCACCAGATGCCCAAGGCCACTCCTGGCCAGGTTGGATGGCGTACGTAATTTTTGAGACCCTGGCAAAATAAAAATGTAGGGCCTTCTTCTCAAATATTAAGAATTTCAAGACAGTGACAGCAAGCACAGGGCCTTTCTCCATGCAAGGTGCTGTGAGGTCACGGGCTGCAGGTCCAGGAGGCCAGTCCCTTCATGTCTGGGGAAGATTTGGAAAGAGACAGGTCTCTGGAGCCCCTGGGAGGTCACCAGCCCAACTCTGCAGGAGTCCCGGGAAAAAGTCCCCCTCAGCACGTTTCTTCTCACAAGACAGGACCCCGCATCCCTGCACCTTTTATCTTTCTTTTCTGGCAGTGATTTATCTCTGTGTGAACGGCTGGGGCGGCCTCCGAGGCACAAGGCCCGTTTGATGGTCCATGAATCTTTCTTTCCTTTCCGGATCCTCCGGCCACTCTCCATGCGGCCGGGCAGACCCACCACTTCCTTTCTGCCAAGTGCGGATTAGGAAGCCATAAAACAAGGAACCCAAACCCCGGGCCGGGAGAGCACACACGTGGGCCTCAGATGCGCTGGCCAGCTGGCAGGAGACGGAGGGGGGCTGCCGGGATCGAGCCCCGGGGGGTCCCCTTTCCTTGGGGGCCACCACCTCTAGTCTCCCAGGGCCAACCCCAAGGGAAGAAAAGATCCCGGCTGAAGCCAGAGCCGGAGGTGGTCCTGGTGGGGCAGCGCGTACGTAAGAGAGCCCAGGCAGAGCTGAGTGTGGGGACCCTAGTGGAGCCCAGGTGGGGAGAGCTAAGCACCCACTATGTGCTGGGCACTGGATACATCTTGTTCTCATGTCTTGCAGCGCTGTGTCCCATCCGGAGTGCACGTGAAGAATCTAGGCCTCCGAGATGCGAGGCCACTTGTACTAAGATCGCACCATCACAATAGGATGGGGGTAGGGTTCGACCCCAGGTGAATAGGTAATGAGGCTCTACCGCCAAGAAAAAATTTAAAACTGTAATAATTGAAAAACATTATTTATTTTTCAATGTTATTTATTTCTTTTTAATAATGACTTTTTAGAAGTTTATTTCTTTATTTTTAGAGAGATGGGAAGGGAGGGAGAAAGAGAGGGAGAGAAACATCAATGTGTGGTTGCTTCTCATGCACCCCCTACTGGGGACATGGCTGGCAACCCAGGCATGTGCCCTGACTGGGAATCGAACCGGCGACCCTTTGGTTCGCAGGCTGGCGCTCAATCCACTGAGCCACACCAGCCAGGCCTGTTATCTATTTTTTTAAAAAATCAGTTATAAAGGCATGTGGGGGAAAAAGTGGCATAAAATAAGCTAAGTTCGAAAATCATGCCTTCCTTTCCCCTCCCCTGTTGTCCATCGCGCCCCTGATTCCTGTTCTTTTCAGCATATATCCAGACGTGGCATTGGTGGATCACATGGTCATTCTGCTTTCATCTTTTTGAGGAGCTGCCACGCAGCTTTGCACAGTGGCTGCACCATTTCACACGCCCACCCGCAGTTCACGCGGCTCCCTGCTTCTCTGCGTTCTCACCCACGCTTGTTTTCTGTTGTCGGTGTTGCTAGATTTACAAAAGTCGTCTAAGTGGTGTGAAGTATAGTTCTGATGTGCATTTCTTTAATGATAAATGACATTGAGCATCTTTTCATGTGTTTATTGGCTATTTGTGTATCTTCTTTGGAGAACTTTTTCTTCAAGTCCTTGACTCATTTTTGAATTGGGTGTTTGTGGGATTTTTTTGTTGGTGGTGAATTTTAGAAGTTCTCTGTATATTTCAGCTATTAATTCTTTATCAGAAATTTGATTTGTAAATATTTCCACCCATTCTGTGGGTTGCCTTTTTATTCTCCTGAGGATGTCTTTTGATGCACAAAATTTTTAATTTTGACAAAGTCTGATTTGTCTATTTTTTTGTTGTTGTTGCCTGTGTCTTTGGTGTCATATCCAAGAAATCATTGTCAAATCCAGTTTTGGAAATCTTTTGTTCTCTGTTTTCTTCTCAGAGTTTTATAGTTTTAGGTTTTACGTTTAGGGCATGGATCCATTTTGAATTAATTTTTGTAAAGCATGTCATTCTTTTGCATGTGGATATCCAGTTTTCCCTGCATTGCTGCTTGAAAAGACTGTCTTTTCTCCATTGACTCATCTTGGCATCCTTGTCAAAATCATTTGATCATACATGTGAGAGTTTATTTCCACGACTCATCTCTATTCCGTTTGTCTATACATCTAGGTTTAGGCCAGCACCACACTATTTTGATTAATATAGTAAGTTTGTAGTGAATTTTGAATTCGGGAAATGTGAACCCAGCTCTGTTCTTATTTTTCAGGATTGTTTTGGCTATTTGGTGTCCCTTGAGAGTACATATGAATTTCGGATGCTTTTTATTTCTGGAAAAAAAAAAGATCATTGAGATTTTGATAGGGGTTGCATTAAGTATGTAAATTGTCTTGGGAAGTATTGACATTTTAGAAATATTAATTCCTCCAATATATGAACATGTGATGTCTTTCCATTTATTTGTCTTTAATTTCTTTTCAGAAATGTTTTGTAGTTTTTATTTTACAAGCTTTTCTCCTGCTTGGTTAATTAATTCCTAAGTATTTTATTTTTTGTGGTGCTATTATTGTAAGTGAAATTTTCTTAAATTATTTTTCAGATTGTTCATTGTTAGTATTTAGAAATATAACTTATGTTTGTGTGTTGACCCTGTTACTTTGCTGAATTTGATTATTAATTCTAACCATGAAATTTTAGGGGGTTTTCACATGTATGTTCACATCACCTGTAAGCAGATATAATTTTACTTCTTCCATTCTAGTTGGATGCCTTCTGTTTCCTGTTCTCACCCACCTGCTCTGACGAGGACATCCAGTGCTATATGAATAGAACGGGCAAAATCAGCCTCCCTTGCCTTTTTCCTGATCTTAGAGGAAGAGCATTCATTCTGCTACCGTTGAGTATGATGTTTGCTGTTGGTTTCTCATATATGGCTTTTATTATGTTGAGGTAGTTACCTTCCATTGCTAGTTGGTTGAGTGTTTTCTTTTTTCTATTTTAAAAAAGATTTTATTTATTTATTTTCAGAGAGTGGAGAGGGGAGGGAGAAAGAGAGGGAGAGAAACATCGATGTGTGAGAGAAACATCAATTGGTTGCCTCTCGAACGCCCCCAACTGGGGACCTGACCTGCCACCCAGCCATGTGCCCTGACAGGGAATCGAACTGGTGACCTTTTGGTTTGCAGGGCCGGCACTCAATCCAGAGTCACACCAGCCAGGGCAAGTGTTTTCTTTTTTCATGAAAGCGTGTTGAATTTAGTCAAATGTTTTCTGAATCAATTGAAATGATCATGTGGTTTTTATCCCCTTCACTCTGTTAATATGGTGTATTACATCGATCACTGTTCATACGTTAAATTATCCTTGCATTCCAGGAATAAATCCCACTTGGTTATGGTATATAATCCCTTAAACATGTGGTGCAGTCCATTTTACACCCGAGGTTCAGTATCATAGATGTGTTTGCCCATTTAGCGTCAACCTCCTCCTGCTACGGGGCTGGTCTTGCTCAGCACTGTTTCCTGGCGCTGTGCACAAGGCACTAGCACAGTGCGAGGACACGCTAAATCCTGAATGAGTGAGTGAATGAGTGAATGAGCGAACAGGAAAATGGCAGAAAGAAATGAACCCAAATGGCTGACTGTATTGGATTCTGGGTGATTTCAGTGTTCTTTTCATACTTTTATTTCTATACACGTTTATCCTGATTTTATTTTATAATCAAGTAAAAATCAAATGTATGTTATTTTAAGGATAGAATGAGAGACTGCTCTGGGTGCTCAGAGGAGACAGGATTGAAAGGCACCTGGGGCGAAAACCTGCGGAGGAGGCTGCAGGGATGTCTGGGCGCGGCGTGGCGCTAGGGGGTCGGTGTGCCGGGGCAGCAGGGCACGGAGCCTCCATTTGCTCAGCGAGAGAATCGTGCTTATAGCCTTTCCTTGACTTAAAATGCAAAGTTCAAATAAAAACGGTCGTCACTTACTGAGACTCCTTCCATGCTCTTTACTCTCCTGTTTAATGGCCCTGCCTACCCAGTTGAGGACCATTGTCCTTATTTTCCAGGTGGGGAAACTGAGGCAGGGGTCCGTTCAAATCCTAGCTCAGCCATAAGGCAAACTGGGTGTTCCACAGTAAGTGGTTTCTCAGCCTCAACTTCCCTATCTGTATAATGGGGTTAACAACAGTCCCTGTGTCTTGGGGCGTTGTGTGAAGTCAGTAGCTTGTGCACAAAGAGCTCACTGCTTACCAGCCAGGATGGCCCACCTATGAGCTGCCCGTCACTACTGTTACCAACAGAGGTGAGGTTATGTTTCTAGGGTCACACAGCAAGCAATTGGCCGAACTACGGTTCCACCCGATTTCTTGGACCCCAGAGCCCAGCTCCTTCCAGGTCCTGGTAGGAGGCGCTCCCATGATCAGCAAGAGCCCTGGATGGCAGGTGCCTGCCTGGAGCGTAGTAGGGCCCCATGTGAGAGGGGCCTGTCCAGAGCTTCTCCCTGCTGTGCAGCGTGGATGAGGAGGGGTCGGGGACGCGGTGTTGGTGGGGATTTCCAGCCCCTGTGTCCAGTGCAGCAGGCCGTTTCCCAGCAGCCACTGCGCCACTAATGGGCCACCCTTCATAACAATACTCTGTGATAACAGACAGATTTAATTAAAAAGAACACACGTCCTCCTCTGCAGAGTGGCTGCAGCCAGGGTGTGGGGTTTGCAATTAAAACTTAGCTCCATAAAGTCAGTGCACAAGCGTGGGTGCCTGGAGCTGCTGGGTTTTCTAAAAAGAACGCCCCCGCCCTTGCATGCCCACGTTATTTATCGAGTTAATTTTGTCCTCTGGCCGCAACGTGAACCACCTCGGAGCCCCCAGCCCCGACCCTGACTTGCCTCCCAGGCTGTGGCCCGCACACGCTCACCTCCTCTGGGGAGGAGTGAGGCTGTGGATGCCAGCTATAAACGAGAGAGGCCGACTATAAACGAGAGAGACCGGGAGGGATTCTGCCCGGCTTTGAGATGTCAGGCAAGTGACTCACCGCTCCCGGATCTTCTGATTCGGCATCGAGAAATGGCGCCGAAGCTGAGGCTGCCTCCTGAGGCCGCACGAGGCCCGGATGAGGCACACCGTGAGGGCTCAGAACATGTTGGCTATTGTTATTGCCAGGATCATGACCACTAATGGTGGGAGCTTCTGGACAAAGCCCAGGGGGCCTTGGCGAGAGGGAGGCTGGGGAGGCTGGGGAGGCTCAGGCTGGCCACTCAAAGTCGTAGGCATAGCAATTTAGAGTGGAGACTTTGGAGGAGGGAGGATCCAGGTGTGAATCCCGATTCCGCCACTTCCTAGCTGTGTGGGCCTGGGTGAGTGGCTTCCCTCCCCTGGGTTCTGTTTTCTCACCTGCAAAACAGGAACAAGAACAGATCCTTCCTTTTGGGTTGCAGCCTGAGGAATCTACATGCCAGGCACACTAGCTGGCATGGAGGAAAAGCTCAGCTGCTATAGGCTTGGGCGCTGTGGCCCATGAGAGTGATGTTTAAGGCTGAGCGGAGGGGTCACGATGCCTGGCTTTCTGGCTTCGTTCTGGGCAAAGTTTCCAGGAGGACCTCAGGCCTGCACCCAGCAATTGGAGCCCCCCCCGACCTGTTTACTCCCCAGGTGCCCGGCGCTGTCAGGCTGGGGACAGGGTGGCTTCAGTGCAGATAGATGGCCTGATAGCAGGGCCTGCGAGACAAAGCTATCGGAGACGACGACAGGATGCTGAATGGGCTTCTCCGAGCGGGCGGGCGCAGAATTGCATTCGGCACGGATTTAATTAAAAAGACTCAAATCTTTCTGATAATCCTCCCAGCAACGGCTGGAGCAGGGCCTGAAGCAGGCTCCCTGGCAACGGCGCATCCTGCCGATAAAGAACTTGCGGGGAGGGACAGCGTGAGCCCCCTTGGCTGGCCCAACATCGCTGCTATCAGCCCTGCCCATCGCCCAGCCAGAGAGGGGTGGCGGCCAGGGAGGCAGCTGCCGCCACCCACCACTCTCCCAAAGAGCAACCCCTCCCCATTCTGTGTCCCCGCCCCCTCCTCCGCCAAGGCTGCTCCATTCCTGGGCTGAGCCCCTTGCCTGGTATTCACACCCACTGCCCCAGCCCCGCGGCCCTAGCCCTTGCCTGTCTCCTGCTGCTCCCGTGTGTGGGCACGAGGTTGGGGCGCCCCAGTGTGGGTGTCCCTGGAATGGGCAGTCGTAGCTCTGCTCTGAGGCTGCCTCCGGAGGGGAGGGTGAGGCCAGGCACCGTGTCCTCAGTGGTACCGCTCCTCCCACCTCCTGGCCTTGTTGCGCTGGTCCCCCTGCCCAGGCTCCCTTTTCAGGATTCCGGCTTGTACCTTTACGCCCCAGCCCCAGGTGTCCCTCCCTGCCCTCCTCTTTATCCCAAGCACCAGTCCCAGCAGAGAGCAGGGACTCAAGGAACACATGATGATTGAATGAATGCACAAACGAACGAACGAACGAATGAATGAATCAATCAATGGAGCAGACATGTGAGCCCGAGCGTGGCACAGGCGCCCCGGCTGACACCAGCTTCACTCGTCACCAGGCCGGGACCCCGGCAGGCGGGCGCCTTCCCTGTGCTTCAGTCTCCTCCCCTGCTCATCAGCAAGTGGCAGCCATCAGAAAGGTGGCCGCCCTGCCTGGGGACGGGGCACGATGCCTGCCGGTTTATCACCCTCTGTCCCCGCCCCAGACACCCCTCAGCAGGGGCCTGAGGGGCCCGCCAGGGTCGCCCAGCACCGCGCGGCCCAGGCTGTGGCTCCCCCAGGCCGACAGCAGAGCTGAGCTGAGGCTCCCTCTCTGTCCTCTTCTCCCTGGACCCTGCCTCACCTTGGAACCTGTGACAAAATGTTTTAAATGTAATTATTTAAAATACGTAACAATTCACATGGTTTAAAGTTATTTGTAGCTAGGACAGTCAAGTCCCAGTCCCCACCGCCACCCAGAACTGCCACCATCGGCTTCGTGGGTCCCCTCCCTGAGTTTCCTTATGCATGTGTACGTTTAGGTGGGAACGTAAGGGGCAAACAAAACACAACGCTGTGTCCCACGGCCTCTACCTCCCTTTTTTCATTTACTTCATCCTGAAGCTCTTTCCACGTCGCTGTGGATGGGTACTCTCCCTCTGACAGCTGCGCGGTATTCCGTGCGCAGGCAGCCTCGACTTATTTGTTATTATTAACAAAACTGAGTGGAAGGAGCTTGTAAAAGCATCACTGGAATATTTGTCTGTAGAACAACTCCCAGAATAGAACTTTTTGGGTTGAAGGGTGAAATTCATTGTAATGCAGCAACCTCATTCATTCAATCCATCCTTCCGTCTATCCATCCACTTACCCACCCATCCATCCATCGTTCCTTCCATCTATCCTTCCATCCACTCATCCTTCCATCCATCCATCCACCCAATGTTTGCCTACTATGTGCCAGGCGCTATGTGAGGTACAGAGGGCCAGGAGCGAGTGAGCCAGGCCTAATCCTTGCCTCTAACAGTGTAAGTGTCTGCTCTATGGTCCCTGCTGCCAGAGGGGTCCCTGCCCTCCAGAACCCTTTCTGCCTCCCTGTGGCCTCCGGCTCCCATTGACCCCCAGCCTGAAGTGTAAGGTTACTGTTCCTTTCTCACTTAACCTGGTGTGCCCTTACATTCCCACCGAAAGCCTTCAACCATTTCTGGTTTCCTTACTGACTCTTGGAGGCTCCACCCCTGGGTGACCCCCGCCTGGAGCGCCTGTGATGCGCTGGGTGGGAGGTGCTGTTTTTGGGAGCGCTGGTGCTGGAGTCAGGCTGCTTGGGTTCAAATCTCCCCATCGCCCTTGAACCCTGTGGCCCCAGGCAAGCCACCTAACCTCACTGGCCTCAGCTTCCTCATCTGAGAAATGGGGACAAGTCTGACCTGCTTCCAGGCTCGTGGCGAGGAGGAGAGGCGCTCAGGACCCCGAGGAGGGAGCAGGCATCGCACACTTGTTTAATCCCCGCCAGCGGCCGCTGCCGACCCCCTCCCCAGGAGGAGACCTGGAGGCCCGGGAGGCAGTCAGGGCTGGAATCCAATGCTGTTTGGCTCCATGGTCCTCCCTGTCAATCACCACCCCCTTTGGCCTCGTGGGGGTCCCTGTTAGCAAAGTGACACCCACTCTACCAGCCACAGGGGACTTCCTGGCCAACTCTACCTTCTGGATCCTCTCAGCCCCTTTCCCCTTGCTGGGCGCTGGCCGCCCTCTGCTCATGCACTTGCTCTCTCATTCATCTGCTCAGGCACCATGAGGGGCGCCCAGGATCCAGCAAGGGACAGATGGGTGTTACCTATGAATGTCACAGAGTCGGGGTACCAGGGTGCAGAGAGAGAGGGAAGCCCAGAGAAGGGAAAGTCTCCAAGGAAGGCTGGGTCTGGAAGCTGAGACAGGGCAGAGGTGGACCTGGACTCAGGAGGCTGAAAGGGAGGGCTTTGTGGGGAGAGGCGGGTGGGCAGAGCCCGCGGGGGCATCGGGAGCAGGGGAGGCGGGGCTGCCCAGGACCCCCCAGGGAAGTTTGCCTGTGCAGGGGAGGAGCCGTGAGAGGGGGTGGCGGCGGGGGGGCCAGAGTCAGAGGGCAGGTTTTTAAAGTGAGGAGAGGCCTGAGCTGGTTTACAGGCTGAGGAAAGCTGGAGAGAGAGAAAGAAGCCGCTGGTAAGGGGGCTGGGCCGCAGGCCAGGCAGGCCCCGTGCTGGGGGGCTCAGGTTGGGGGCCCTAAGATGTCAAGGGGACTTCTGGGGCACTGGGGAGGAGTAGGGGGTCCTGGCGAGGTCTCCCCAGCAAGGCTCGGCGGCTGCGGGCACAGCAGGGGACTGACAGCAAGATTCCCCCCCAGGGACCAGGACAGGGAGGCAAAGCTCTCAGGGCGTTGGAGCTGGGCCCCGCCCCTGCTCAGACTGTCCCCTTTCTGTTCATTTCTCTGCCTCCCCACCAGGCCCTGAGCATCATTCTTTCCTCATCTCCTGGGCCCAGGGCCAGGGACTGCTCCATTCCAGACCATTCCCGCCCAGCATCCCACAGGCTTCCTGGGTAAGGCCGTCTCCGGGGCGGGAGCCAATAAGGAGGATCCTGAGTGGGTTGCAGAGACTTCAAACACACCGCTCCTCCTCCTCCTCCTCCTAAGGAGGAGGATCAGGGAAAGGGGGTGGGGTCCTGTGCTCCGAGCGCTCAGGCACTGCCAGCACCGGTCGGGGCATTGAGTGGACACTCTCAGTGAATCCGTGCAGCACCCCCGTGATATGGACGCTGGCCTATGTCCATGGAACAGAGGGGGGAACCGAGGTTGCAGGGGGTAGCAGTTTGCCTGAGGCCACGCAGCTGTGGACCCAGGATTTGGTGACCCGAGGCCGGCCTGCGAGGGGCTCACGCCGGCCAGGCCGGAGTCCTGCAAGCCCCGGGCTCTCCGCGCTGGCCTCTCATGCACGCGTCTGTCCGCCCCCCTCGTCTCCCCTCCTCTCCTAGCCCGTGTTCAGCAGGGGCAGGGGCCGGAGTCATAGCGGGGGTCAGGGTCCAAACCCACCCCAGGGCTCGCGGGCCCGTTGATGTGGGGCGCGTCAGAGGGCCAGTCCTCCGAGCCCCCTGCCACCCCCTGGCCCTGCCCACGGCGGGTCCGCCTCCCTCACGCCCAGTGCTCCAGGTTGCCCTCCAAGCTCCCACCAAGTGTCCAGGCCCCGAGCCACCCGGTCTGCTGAGACCCGAACCAGAGGGAGAGACAGACAGATGGCAAGAGGGCCTGTCCTAGAAGCCCAGGGACCGACCGGACCTGCATCCTCGGTTTACCTCACCTGCCCTGCCATGGGGTGAAGGTGGGGAGTTTAGGGAACAAAGGGCAGGCAGCAAGTTGTGCTCCAGGGCTACGTGAAACGAGGAAGACCCCAGGGACCTTCAGCTACCCCCTCCCCCAGCAAATGTCACCGTTTCCTGCAGTGCTGTCACCAGGACATCTAGGCGCCTGCTGGGAGTGAGGGGCGGTGAGGAGGCTGTGGGGGATGATGGGAGCTGATGAGACCTGTCTGCGGGGGTGCCAGGTGCTGAGCCCAGCTCGAGAAGCTTGGGGTGGGGCCAAGTGGGGGGCCCAGAGCCCCCACGGGCCACGACTAAGACAGGACCCACCCCCATTCCAAGATGAGGTTTCTGAGCCATTTGAGGTTCTGTGCGGATCAGGAAACCCCCACCCCACCTCCATGTGCTCACCGGAAGAAGATGGCACTTTTTCTAATGGGGAGCTTGACTATTGTCTTGCTTATTCATGTGCAAGAATCCTTTGAGCCAGCAGCTGTGGGGCTGAGGGGCGGTCAGGATAACACCAGCCTCCCTGGGCATCGGTATGGGATCCATCAGAAGAGATGGATCTAGAGCATTCCGCTGGGGTCCCGTGTCTAAGACGGACATGGCGCACCCGCAGCAGCTTCCGGGCTGCAGAAGGGCTGCCCAGAGTTGGACGGGGGTGGAGATCCGAGCCCAGGCTGGTGAGGAGTTGCTCTGAGACCCCTGGACTCTGAGTGCAGGACAACTGCGGGCCATTCCCAGACCCCACTTGTCAACGGTGCGTATTTTTGAATGTGAGTTCAGGAGGGAGTGCCGGGAGGCAAAGTGGGGAGGGCGTGAAGGGGTGAAGGGGCCAGGCCTGCCCCAGGAAGAGTGAGAAGTTTAGTGGAGGGTGGGGGGGAATGGGGCTCCCTGGAGACACATGCCGTATGACTTTGTAGTGGTAAACCGAGGCCGGATTGTGAGAGGACTTAGAGCTGGGTAGTCAGCACAGCAGGAGCGTGAGCCCTGACCTGCGGGCTGCTCTGTGCCCTGGCGCCGCTCGGGGCTCTCCTGAGTGCTCCGGACCAGGGCGCCCTCCCCTCGGTCCCTTCCAGGGAGCCGGTGGTCTGGGCTGGGGCCACAGAATGACAGTTGTCAGTAAACTTGCCGGGGAGTCTGCTGCGTGTTCAGGGTGGGCATCAGGTCGGCGGGGAAGGGGTGTGCGGGAGGGGTCTCTGGTAGGGGTGCGCCCTGGGCAGACTGGGCCGGAGCATCTGGCTCCTCCGGGCCATTCCATAGTGTCGCCAGATCGCAACCACGTGGCCCATTGACCAGCCTGTTAGTGACCCAGTAGAGAAATGATTAGCTTCTATTTCTTTTAATTGAGAAAGTTATGAAAGTAGTACACACAATACCTATTTATTAAAAAAAAACAGGGAAAAATGACAAATAAAAGAAAATCAAGACCATTCATAATCCTATCACCTGGAGACTGGCACTATTTTGATATTAGCATATATCTTCCAGAAATATGCATTCTGATTTATCCAACAAATGTTTATTAAGCCCAGCAGTGAGATGAAGTAATACAGATAAGCCACGTACAGACAAAACACACACACACACACACACACACACACAGATGCATTTCTTTTTTTGAAAGATGGTATCATGTTTTTGTACTATTTAGTAACCTGACAATTTTGACAGCTCCTCCATGTGAAAATATACATGCACATATTTAGCATATCTTTCTCATTTTTTTAAATTAAAAAAAACAAGATAAAAAATCTTAAAGTACAAATAGCTATATCCTCCTCAGCTTTTTTGGGGGGGCATCTTTTCAGAATTTTTATGCACATCGATACAAATATATTATTTCCCACAACTACAAATATACTGTATTGACCTCTTGACATTTGCTTTTCTGACTTAACCATAACCTCGAGGGTGGTGCCACGCCGGCGCTCCAGGGCCTCCCTCATTCTGTTCCGTGCTGCCTGGGATGCACGTGCCGCAGTTAGCCATTTCCCTAAACTTCAGCTCGTAACCAGCTTTTCCACCAGTTTGTAAACAGTGCCTCATTTGAATACTCTTGTGTGGGGAACTTGCCTATTTCTTCATGCCAGAGTCCTAGAAGCAGAAATATTAGGTAAAGGTGCATCTTGTGTGTGTATTTTAAAGGCTGTCAGCCTGCCTCCCCTCCTCCAGGAAGCTGCCCCGGTGGAGCCCCCTGCCGGCAGTGCGTGCGAGTGCCTCTCTCCCTGCATCTTCACCAGCGCTCCGGGTTACGGTTCTTCTGAACTTTGACCATTCTGATAAGCAAAGCATGCTATCTGGATGTTATATTAATTTGCTTTTTTGTTTGTTTGTTTTTGAGTATTGGTGAGTTTGGGCACCTTTTCTTACACATATGGATATTTTTATTTCTTTTGTGACTTGTCTCTTACATTTTTAGATTTGTAAGAGATAGGTGAAATATATGCACGTCGGTCATATAGCTAGAAAATACCTCTCGTCCTCGAACTTAGAGTGTGTCTTATATTTTGCTTATTTGGAATATTTTGATACATTAAATATTTTATAATTGTATGTCGTTAAATATAGCAATTGATTTTTTTTTTTTTTGTCTTTGGAGTCACATTAGAATGATCTTTCCCACACCCAGGATTATAAAAATACCCACTAATATTTTTTTCTGATAATTAAAAAGTTTTCCTTCTAAAAATTTAAATCTTTAATTTATCTAGAGTTTATTTTCACATAAGGTAGAAATCTAACTTTATTCTCAGTGGTTCCCCAAATATCTTCACATTATTTACTAAATATTCCATTATTTCCTAATTGATTAGAATCTATTTGCTGTCCTGAATTCTCATGTGGACCTATCTCACTGACATGCTTGTCTTTTCCTCTGCCAGTATCTTTTTATTTAATTACTATAGTTTTGCAATGTGCTTTGTTATTTTAAAGCAAATTCTCATTAATCTTTCTTTTAAAAAATTTCATGGTAATTATTTAATTAAAAATTAAAATTCCACTGATTTTTGTTTGTACTTGTTCAAATTTGTAGATGACTTTGGTGAAAATAGTCATTTTTATTTTTCAAAAAGATTTTATTTATTTGCTTTTAGAGAGAGGGGAAGGGAGGGAGAGAGAAAGAGAAACATCAACACGTGAGAGACAGATACATCGATTTGTTGCCTCTCCTACGCCCCCAGCTGGGGACCTGGCCTGCAACCCAGGCACGTGCCCTGACTGGAAATCAAACTGGCGACCTTTGGTTTCACAGGCTGGTGCTCTGTGCACTGAACCACACCAGCCAAGGCAAGATAGTAATTTTTAAAATAGGTTTTTACAGTAATCAGTCTTCCCAACCAGTAAAACACCTTGTCTCTACAGTTATTTAAAAGTTCTTCTATGTCCCTCAGTAAAGTTTTTTAATTTCAGAGGTCCTTTGCATTTCTGGTGCTGCTTATTTTTAGGCATTTGGTGCTTTTAAAATAGCTTTTATAAATGGGATTTTTTTTTCTATTAGATTTTTTAACTGCTCGCTACTGAAATATAGCAGTTATTTCTTTCTACTTATCTAACCACTAACTATTTTACCGAACTCTTTTTAGTTCTAATAATTTTTTACACAATTGTGTTGCATTTTATAGGGAAACGGCATCTTCATTTGAAAACGGTGATTTTTTTCCCTCAATATTGGTACTTCCTCTTAGCTCACTGGTATGTCACGATTATCTAGAGTGGGTGGGGTGTAGGCTGGGAACCATGAATAACCTCAGGCGTGGCTCAGTAACGCCCGGCACTGCTTTCAACCCCTGGGGGTGCCTGTGAAGAGAAGGGTGTGTACATGTGTGTCTGTGTCATGCAGACAAATGGAGGAGGACCGCCACCATCACAGGCACCCCTTTGGGCAACCCAGGCTGGCTCATGTGTCTATTGCTGGTCTTTCACTCCTTTCTTTTGATTTTAAATTTTTACGAGAGTTTATTTGAGCCAAATTGACAGCATATGCCATGGAACAAGATCTCAAATGCTCTGGAGAGTAAGAGTTTTTGCAGCTTGGCGTTTGACTCTTTAAGTGCAAAATCTGCACCATATTTACAACGATAATGGGCACTGACTGTAAAAGACTGCGTCAGCAGCTTTTCTTCCTGTCGACCATGCATTCTTGGACCTGCACTCCTGGAACAGATGTTATTTCATCACAGTGGATTATACTTCCAGTGTTCTACTTGATGCCCTGGGATAGTGTTTGCTTTTATATTTCCCATCAATATTTCAGATGAGAGTACTCTCTAGGACTTATGCCGCCACCTTGGTTGGGTCATGGCATTAGAATTGTACTAGCTGCATAGAATTATCAGTGAAACTTTCCATCTTATTCTCTGGAAAGGAGTAATTACATGTCAACGATCTGGTCTTTGTGAGATCTCATAAAACCATCGGGGCCCGATGCCATTTTAGGGCTTCCTTTAAAAACTGAAATTTCACTATGCCACATGTTTTCCAACAGCTATTCGTTGACCACAGGAGAAAGTGCAAATTCTCTGACATTCAACAAACAGTTTGCTTTAACTCTGTAGCAGCTCTCACCACTCCCCCTCCCTCTCTTATACTCTGGCCACGCCTAACTTCCTTTGGAGAGGTCCTCTTTGAATTCTTGTGGAATAGCATTCGCTGTGCTAATATTGTTGTATCTTTTAGTTCAGGTCAACATGGGTTCACTGGGCATCTCCTTTGTATGTGGTCACATGCTGGCTCTGGGGAGAAACAATCCGAGCCAGTGTTCATGCTGCTGTTTGGCTATCAGAGAAGCAGACAAGTCAACAGACCTTGTGAACAGTGAGGTAATTTCAGTGAGGGGGATGGGATGAGCATTGTGGGAGCAGCAGGAAGGGTCACCTGGTTCAACCCAGACAGAGAGATCAAAGAGGCTTCCTGGAGGAGGTGGCCCTGGATTTAGACTTCCATGATGAGAAGTGGGGACAGGTTGCTCCAGGATAAAGGGATACTGTGGGCCAAGGAAGACCAGCACAGCCTCTATCATCTCTTCTGAGGATGATTGCAGTCACTTCCTAGCATGTCCCGTCACTCCCCTGCGGAAAATCCACTACTGGCTCCTTAGCTTCCTACAGATAAATTCCACAGTCCTTGGCGGGAACAAGGCCCATTGTGAGCTGGACTGTGTGTTTCCCTGAATTAGCCTGATCCTTCTGTTCCAAACACTGCCGTTCCCCACCCCGCCCCGCCCAGCATCTTTGCACTGGCTCTTCCCTCTGCCTGGGGACTCATACCTTCATTTTCTCCACGTTTCTGCCCAAATGTGAGGCTGTCCTCAACCTCTATGCAAAACAGCAACCAGCCCTGGCCAGTGTGGTTCATTTGGTTGGAGCATTGGCCCATAACTGAAAGGTTGTAGGTTCAATTCTCAGTCGGGGTACATGTCTAAGTTGCATGTTTGATCCCTGGATTGGGTGCATGCGCGAGGCAGCCAATCGATGTTTCTCTCTCACATTGATGTTTCTCTCTCTAAAAGCAATGAAAAAAAAGGTCCTTGAGTGAGGATAAAAAAAATAATAAATAAAAAATAAAAGAAAACAACAACCACTCAGTCACTCTCTGTCCTTATCCTGCTTTATATTCCTCCATGCTAGTAAAACCTCCTGATATTATACATACACACACTTACATATATACATATACACAACTATAAGTGCACATATTGTAAGATACGAGAGGATATATGATATGATATGTATGATTTTTTTTTTGTCTTTTGCCCACTAGAACGAGATTTTCAGGCACTGTGCTCGGATCTCTAGGTAGATCTCTTTATCGATGCTTTCCTATAATCCAGTGTGTGTGGGCACAGACTGCAGAACCAGTTCTCCGGAGAAACAAAGGAGCCCTCATGAGTGGAGTTTGTCAATTTCCACAGTGTAAATACTCCGCCCACGACTGACTGCAAGCTGCCAGTCTGAGGCCACCGAGGGTGGGCGGGGGAGGGATGCCCAGGAGCGCTCTGTGCTCGGGTATTTCTACCGCATATGTAGAGAGACACAGACGACCTCCAGGGCATAGGGACAGTAAAATGATGGAAACTTACAGGGACCGATGAGTTTGGAGTATTTATTTCCTTCCATTTTAATATCATTTAATTATTAGTTTACATCACTTAATTTGTAACAATGGCTGTTTTAACAACCAACTCACGAAATTAATTTCTGAAAATGTAACAGGCAGCTCTTGTGAGCCGGTCGCGACCAACCCCAGCGCAGCATGGCTACGCTCCCATGAAGGGGGCACTGTCCTCAGGGAGGTGAGCGGGGGCCACCTGGCTGGGAGGTGGGAGAGCTGCGTAGGCGAGAGCAAGGAACTTCCTGTCGTTGAGCCTTGGTTTTTTCATCTGTAAAATGGGGACAATAAAACACGCCCTGGGGTGCTGCGGCGATTTAAGGAGCCTGGCATGTGTAAGTGCTTGACCAGTGGGAACTGCTAGAATGTTATGGTTATTTTAATAATAATAATAATAATAATAGTATAATAATGAACATGGACTCCTGTCTTCAAGGTAGGTATTCATGGTCTAGAGGAGGGAAGGGGCCAATGATAAGACATAGATACATTCATAGGATTCCAATGCAGGCAGAAAAGGAAGGCTTCCTGGAGGAGGCTGCATGTGACCTGGTGGGTCTGGCAGGTTGGGGAGCGCGGGGTTCTTGGGGGTTAGGGTGAGGCATTCCTGCCCGATGGCCTGAAACAGGCAGAGGAGGGCCCCAGGGTACATGAAGCTGAGAGCGAGAGACTGGCTGGAGGCAATGAGATGAAGTCTCACTTCCCTCTGAGGGCCAAGCAGAGCCACAGCGGGGCCCTCGGTGGGGCCTGACACAATCGGATCGGCCTCTTGGAGCATCAGTGGGACTGCAGAGGGGAGGAGCGCGGCGGGCGGCGGGGTGCAGGAGTGGAGGCAGCACTGGCCTTGGCGCTGGGGGCGATGGAAGTCCACCATCTGGGCTCCTTCGCCTTGCCTGGGTGGGGCTGGGGGTGTCCAAAGACTCAGGCTCCTTTGACTCCTCCTCTCCTGCAGCTACTGGAGTGGGGGAGAACAGCAGGGTCCCCTCCCCAAACTGCTCTGTCCCCAGCCCTGCCCAGCCAGGCTCAGGTCCAGCTCCAGCTCTAGCAGCTAATCCTGGTGACACTGGGTCCCGAGGCCGGGGAGGGGCAGCTGGGCAGCTGGCCTCAATTAGCTGGGGAGCCGGGTCTGGACAGTGTCATTAGGAGAAAACCAGAGCCCAGCCATAAACTCTAATGAATGCATTAATGGAAGGCTTGTGCGCCTCAAAGGAAAAAAAAAAGCGGGTCTAAATAAAGTTATTAACACAGCCCACCTGTGTTCGGCTCTTGGCCTATATTGTTCAAATAGCCCATTAACTCCTGAAGCATCCAGTCTTGAAAGTGAGCCCTGCCTCTCTGAAGCAGACGTTTAACTGCGTTCATATAATTCAATTAGATTCCACAGTCGTGGTCCAAAGGCATTCTCTGGGCTTTCATCTTGGTAATGGCCTGCAGGCCAGAGTGGGGAACAGGGGGTTAAAAAGAGGGGCTTGGAACCTGCCTTTTGGCCTGACTCACCCCATCACCTGGAGGGGTCTGCAAATGAGTTTCGCGGGGCAGGGTGCATCCATCGTGTGCCTGGGCTCTTGAATGGTCTTCCAGGCCTGGAACTCGAACCCAGGCCCTTCTGGGGCCTGCTCTGTCCAGCCTCAAGCCCCCTGCCCCCTCCCCATTCTGCTCTGTCCCCCTTGTCTCGTGGTCCAACAGCCCAAGGACCCCCAACTCCACTCAGCCAACCCTATTAATAAAGAGTTAAGAAAATTCATTAGGAAGTTGGCCTTTTATAGATTCTGTGAAAGCCTTCTTCCTACTTCTGTCACTGAAAAAGGATAAAAATCCTTTTATCACTCTACAACTTGTTAATGGTCCACCCCGGGAGCACTTCATCTGTAATAAACATCTTCACAAAATATGCATCCCCAGGGAGGAGCCGTTAATTTCCTCAAGGCCTCACACATGTAAGGGGTTTTATTGCCTGCAGGTGCTTCATGATATTGCGTGGGCTTCTAATAAACGTCCAGTAAACCGCAGGTAGCGCCTCGGAGAGGGATGGGCCCGTGCACCTGTCCAGAAAGGGCCTCCACACACTGCACCTCCACCTTCCGTGGCCCAGCCCTGGCACGGTCCGCTCCGGAGACCATCCTGCCCCTCGGGACGCCTGCAGGTAAGTCCTTCCAGCTCCCAGCTCCATGCGACCCACTTAGAGAGGGTGGGCGAGCCAGGGAAATTCCGCCCTGGAACCCACATACCTTGGCTGGAATGGCAAACACACAGAGACGTGGCAGGCGCGTTCTCTGCTTTATTTCTTGGTTTCCTCTCCTTGTTCACTGTGGGGGAGTTACCCCTATTAGAATCTGCTGCGGAAATGTGATTAGCGACAAATTTGACTTCCCATTTTCTTAATAACTGAGATGGAGGGGAAAGAGCGCCTGCCTCTCTGAAGTGCGATTCATAGGAAATGTGTTTTGCATATCTTCAGGGCAATTTTCGGGATGTTAAAAATAATTGCTAGAAAAATACGTTGGAGCTCAGTCGCTAGAAAAAAGATTACTTAAGGAGCAGTTTCCATCAGCATTCCGCAAAGTAATTAGAAGTTTGCATTTAATAAATATCTCTCTAGTCTCCGGGATTCTTTCCAAGTTGTGGAAATTAATCGTGAGGTTATGTGCTGGGTGTCTGTTTGCAGATATGGTGACATGTGGCCGGGGGACCTGGGGAGGCCACCAAAGGCTCTTTCGAGGGGCAAGTGCCAGGCTCCTGGGGTTCACAGAGGCCCAGGGAGGGAGATGGCGGACCCACATGGCTCTGCAGCCCCTTCCAGGACAAGGGGCCTCTAGGAACCAAAGGTCAGGATGGCGTGTTCATCTTCTAAATCAAAGGCAGCTTATGCTGCTTCTAGACCCTTCCATGGTGGTGGGTCTCTGAGGGACCTGACCCGAGGTCCATGCGGTGGTTGGAAGTTTCTGTGAACTTGGCTTCCTTCGGATCTGTAAGTGCTGAGCATTGGAGCTCAGCGGCACTGGCCCGCTCTGCAGCCAGGCCAGCTCGGGGCACGCACACTTTGCCCGGGGGTGCTGCGCGCGCGAAGGGGAGGACCACGCAGCCCTTCTGTGACCCCGTGTTCTGCAGGGACCCTGCACCGGGGCCATGGAGGCTTCTGGAAAGGGGTGGTTCCCTCAATCTTTCTAGAAGCAGTGAGGAGAAAAGTGTAACTGGGTGTGTTTGTAGGCGCCTTCCTTCCCAGACAGCGGGGCTGGGGCAGAATCCAGGGAGCCCGGAATTCAGGCCCTCGGCGGCAGGTGGAGCTGGGCCGGGCAGCTGAGCTCTTGGCATGCGCACAGCCCGGGGATGATAAAGAATAACAATGATACAGTCGTCGGGCACAGCTCCCGCGATGATACGTGTCTAACGCTCCTGAGCTCTCTTTGTGGGTCAGGGCCACGCGTGTTAGGGGCCTGTCTCTGGAATCTTCCTAACTACTCCTTTATAGCCGAAGAAGCTTGGGTTTAAGAGATGGGGTTACCGGCTAAAAGTAACCCAGTGGAGGAAGGGAGTTTGGGGCGGCCTGCAGCCGAAGCAGGGGCTCTACCCCATCACCCCCGGCACCCACCCACCAAACCTGAGGGAGGGCACAGGGTCCCCAATTTCCCGACAACAAGATGAGGCTCACCTGGCTGTGGCGGGGGCTGGTATGGCCCTGACATCTGCCTCCTTCCCTAGACGTGGCTGCGCCCACCCCCCCTCTGGCCGGGAGGAGAGGGGTCAGTCACCCCCTGCCCCACCCCTGCTGGTCAGCCTGGCCTGGCCCAGCAGAAGCCATGGGAGGCCCAGGGAGCCTGGAGCGGCTTCAGAGGCCGCAATGGACATGATGAAAGCCCCGGAGCACGGGACCAGCCGAAAGGTTAGAGGAAGCGGGATTATTCCACCCGGGGAGCGGAAGGCCCAGGGGGCAGGGGCCCTGGCTAATGGAGAACACCAGATGCTGACCAGCTGTTCTCTGTCTCCCTGGAGGCCCAGCATGACCAGAAGGGCTTCTACAGCAGGAGGGAATTAGGGGGGATAGGAGAAAGAACTGGTCAAGGGAGTGGTTGCAGTGGGGAGAGCGGGGGAGCCGACTTCTGAGGAGCTAGAAGAAGCAGGGTGACAGCCACCGATGGGGGTGCACAGGGGCCAGAGAAAGGAGCTTGGGGAACTGTACTCTCTTTCTCTGCAATTGTGATTTGAATTGATTCACCACCCTTGCCCACCCAGCCTGGCCCCCTGGACCAGAGGCCCCACCGCCCCAGCGGGGCTGGTGGTCTGAGGTCTCAAGCCTTGGATGGGGGCCTCTGAGGCCACTTCCCAAGCTTGCAGAGCGTTCAGGGGTCAGGGGTCATGCAAGAAGGGGACCACCAGACCCAGAAGTCAGGGGCCAAAGCCCCTGAAATGTCACGGTGTCCCCATGCCCACCACTCAGCAAAATAAATGGCACTAAACGGTAAAGTCAGTGTTTGGAAGGTGGGCAACATTTCAGTTCTACCCGCAGTGAATACCCCGGGGCTGGGAAACAATCCAGCCCGCATTTCCAGGTGTCCACGTTCGGCCCACGACGCCCTAACACAGGCTCTGTCTGCTCACCGGCGACTCAGCCTGGCTCGTCCTCCCTCAGATCACGGTTGCTGACCTGGGGGGCCTGCAGAGGGAGGAGGGGCGAGACCCCGGAAAGCCCTGCTCAGGCCTGGCTTGGAGCTGGTGGGCCCCCTTCCTTCCTGCCGACCTAGCGCCACCCCGAAGCACTGCTGCCCTGAGGGGCTGGATTCCGCCCCTGGATGGACAGTGAGGACGTGCCTGCTCAGTTTTCTCTGCTCCATTGGGAACCCAGGACGAAGGCCGTTGTATCAAATAGAGGATGGTCCATTCCATGGCAATTTTGGACAACTGGCTTTTTTTTTTTTTTAAGTATAAGTATTGTCTACTGCAATATTTGGGACGTACCTACATTAAAAAAATTGTTTATCTGAAATTACCATGGGATGGTACTGTCTGCATATTTATTTGTTAAACCTGGCAATTCTACCCAGGGCTCCTTTTCCCCCTGTTCGGGGTGCCTGTTCCTGCTAGGGAGAACCTTCTAGGCTTTTCTCTAGGCTTTTCCTGGCTGGAGGCACTACTGTGATAAGCCCTTTAACTGTTGCAAAGAGCAGAAAATGCATTCTAGGGGACATTTTTCTTTCAGTATATATCTTTGGAGGGGCTAGGCGTTCCCTCACAAGGGAAAATTTTTTCAGGGAAATGAGGCATTTTGGAGTGTGTGGTTTGCAGAGAACACGGCGGGCCGGCGGGCTGCCTCTGATCTCGGGTGTCTCGGGAAGAATTTTGAAAACAGCCGATGTTGTGAGGGAAACTTTCCCCTCTGATGCTTTGGGGAGCCCGTCTCCTCGACATAAAACGTGTGAGGATGCAGGTGGATTTTTCTTTTTTTAAAGGGGTAAAATGCGAGGAACAAAAAGGACAAAGTTCAAGCAAAAGTTCTTGGGGCAACTCCTGGAATACAATTCCTTAAACCGATGGTATTTCATTTTTCAAATTATGGCGGGCTTTTCTTAAATTATTTCCTAAAAGTGCATCGCATTTGTATATGAAGAGACTTAGAGAGGCCTTTATTTGTGTTTCTTTCTTCTTCTCTTTTTCTTAAGCTAAGACAAAGTTGTTAAAGACAAATTATTTGAACTAAACAATCAGGAAAAAAAGATGGACAGAACATAAAAAACGGAAACATAAAAATTAAAGAGAACACACACTAGCAAAAGTCTTTATATTAGATAGAAAATTTAACATTTGACTTTATACCTTGGTGTGCCACCCTAATCACATGCAGTTTAAAAACATCCTAATTAAAAACTTTAGATCTTGGCAGATTATTTCCCCCCACTTTTTCCAAATAGTTGATGGCTTTTTCTCTTTTGAACTCCTTGCTGGACCAGAAGAAATAGTCTGATGTGGGAAAATAGTGTTTTCAGCCTACTTCCTCTCTAGAACAACATTCCAAGGCAGCCAGGCTCTGGCCTTAGGGTGGCAAAATTCTGCAAAGGCAAAACCCTAGCGCGGAGCCGCCCCAGGATGAGAGCGCGGGAGTTCCCCAGTGTTCAGCCAGGTCACCGAGCAAAGAGCCGCATGGAAACCTAAGGGTCCCAGACCTCATCCCGTATCCTTTTTCTCTCTTCCATCCCACCTCTCCCGTCAGGAGCGCAGACCCCAGATCGGAATCCTGGCCTCGAGCCTGGAGCTGGGAGGTGCGGCTTGATGTCAATTACGGCCCAATTCCAGAGGTGCCATCAAAGAGTTAACTAGGATGTCCCAGTGCGCAAATGTGGGATAATTGGGAAACAAATTCTACAAACATCTTGAAAGGGACAAAAGACCTTTGATCTTTCTATGGAGAGGCAGACATTACAGACGTTACTGCCTTTCGGGGTCTGCATACATCTCCTACCAGGTTAGGGGATGCCATCTTTCTGAGAAATCAGCCAACACCTAATTCCATCGTACCTTAATTATCCTAACTGGTTTCGTATGTCCAAAGGCATTTTCCCCAAAGATTAGAGGAGAAAGAGGGACTGACAAAATAATTAAATATGCAATTTGCCAAGCGTGGGCAATATGGCTTTGAAATCACCTTTTCAGGAAGTTTTACCGCTTGTTCATGGACATGTATATTGCAGGCTTCAGACTTTTATTTAAGCTCTTTTGATTGCCTTAATGGATTAATACCTGCGTGCCATCAGCCAGGGGCTGAGACCCAGGCTGTTTCTAATTTTGCAAATATTGTGCCTGCTTCCTCTGGTGTTATGACAAAAACAAGTATCGAGAATTTGCCTTTTCACTTAAAGCAACATGCTGATCCCCTGAAATAATTGCCTGATGCCAGAATCTGTGTCTCACAAGGGGCGTTGTTGGTTCCAGGAAACTTCCATGGTGCCAGGGGCCTGGGCGGCGGGCAGTGGCGTTGGCAGGACCAGGCAGAACTGGGCAGGCCCGGGCTGCCCCGGGGCCTGGATCCATTTTGGGTGGCAGTCCCCAATGCAGGATGCCTCCCAGATGCCTCCCAGGACCCAGCAGCATGCGGGGGTGCAGAGGGAGTTACTGTCTCTGCGTAGGACTCCTGACGTGGGTAAGAAATGTCTTGTGGAAAGGGGGGCGGTGGTGCTTGCTGGGATTTGGAGAAGAATCTCGGCCAAGACATGGCCACGTCCGAGGGCGGCATCCGGAAACCGGAGCCGGCGCTTGCTCCGGGGGAATAGTTTGCATTCTGTACTCTCATGATGACAAGACTTAAGTTCCTTCGAAGGACTTGGCCAAAGTGATGGTGCCCGTCCCCTCTTTTGGTTATGCTGGGTGTCCCAGGGACAGCCTCTTGGAACCTGCTCCAAGGGCAGGAGGACAAGGTCTCCCAGGTGGGGCGGGGGAAGGGGGTTTGTTTGGTCTGAGGCATCTGCGGGTAGCCGGAGGGCAGACGATGGATCGTTAGAGACACGCTGAGAGGGGTGAAAGAACAGATGGAGGGGAGAGAGGGAACAGGAAAACAAAGGGCCAAAGAGGAAGACAAAAAGACAGAGAAGAGGCGCACACAGAGGCTTTCTTGTAGACACACTGGCTCACGTCCGCACGCGCGTGCGTGCTCGGGGAGCCTGCCTTTGAAGGCCCAGGGACAAGGCCTAATTGTCCCGGCGATGTGCGTGGCGGCCAGGCCTTTTCATCGTTCCCAGGACTCCCTAATGAGGCTGTGGCCTCTCCCAGTGGGAACGCTGCTCCCTGGACTCAGCTTTGATAAAGCGGGCAGGCCGTCTGGGACGAGTTACCAGGTTTTCCTCTTTTTCCTTTTGAACCCTGTGGTGGTTTTGCTCTTTCATGGCAAACAG
The DNA here is from genome assembly GCF_021234165.1 of Pteronotus mesoamericanus. Lineage (NCBI taxonomy): Eukaryota > Metazoa > Chordata > Mammalia > Chiroptera > Mormoopidae > Pteronotus > Pteronotus mesoamericanus. The sequence continues at coordinate 7,216,467 of NW_026555258.1, forward strand.
AGTGGGGCCAAAGTCTTTGGCCTCTGTCCTCGGGGTAAGCAGGCCATCCCACCTCCTGGGGGGCAGGGAGATGGCAGGCCCTGGGCTGGGGATGCTGGCCCAGACCACGGGCCTTGGGCGGGGAGGGCGCTTTGCTGGGTGCCCCGGTGTCAGTACCACCTGGCACGCACGTCAGCAGCTTCAGGGTTGCCGGCATCACAAGCGCACACAGCGATGATGACAACGCCGGTGCTCCGTGAGCACTCCCCCTGGGCCAGGCTCTGAGCCCTGTGTGACAAGGACAATGTAGTGTGGCTGCACCGTGTGCCCCTTCCACAGAAGACAGTGGAGACTCCTTAGGTGGCCAGCTGTTCAGAGGTGGGTCGAGATGGCTCTGTCACCCCACGGCCCAGCTTCTAACCACAGGCCTTCCGTAGGGGGCCGGAGCCTCTGCTGGCTCTCAAGCCCCTTGGGCTGGTCTTCTAGCTGCACGGTCCCTCCCGCATGTCTTCATACCCGCGCCCGGGCTTTCCGTGAGGCCACAGTCATAAGCCAGCCAGCCCCCCGTGCTGAGGTCCCTGAGCCCCGGCAGTCCTGGGTAGTGGCTCTGGCTGGAAGGGGCCCTGAGCCAGCGCCGCAGGGCAGGAAGGGAGAGGAAAGGGCCTGGTGCCCGCAGCAGCCCTCCTTGGCTGCCTGCTGGCTACCCAGGACCCCTGGAGGACCCCCAGCCCAGTGGGACTTGTCTTTGATCTCTGATGATTAAAACAAAACACCCTCTCAGGTGGTTCCTCCTCGTCAGAGGGAGGCCCCCCTTCCTGGCCAGCAGACGTGCAACAGCCAGAGAGGCCATCCCATCCCGGGCCTTCCCACAGGAGAGGTCCTGGCTTCAAAGGCCGCCTTGGAGAGGCTCCCCCGATACCTGGCTCTGACCAGGTCGGCCTTGTCCCTGGCCTAGCGGCCTGCCTGCCCCCACCCCATCTTCCGACGCCAGCTGCCTCCTCCTGCCCTCACCGCATGGGGCACCTCGGTTCTCCTCACCCTGGCTGCTGCTGCTCACAAAGGCAGGCAGCAGGGAGCACATCACCGCCGGGCACCCGCCTCTGGTCTCTGTGGTCAGCTGGGCCATGAGGATGGGCCTTAACTTTATTTCAACATGGGAAAAAAGCACCTCAGCTCTGGCTGGTATGGCTCAGGGGGTTGGAGCGTTGTCACATAGACCGAGAGGTCAGGGGTTTGATTTCCTTTCGGGGTGTGTCAGGGCACATATCCAGGTTGTGGGTTCGATCCCCTACAGGGGTGTGTGCAGGAGGCAACAGACCTGTTTCTCTCTCTTCCCCTCCTCCCTCTCTCTTCCCACCTCTCCCATCTTCTTCTCTCAAAGCAATGAGAAAATTGTCCTTGGGTGAGGATAAAAAATAAAAAAAAGAGCGAGAACCTTGACTGTACGCTTTAATTCATTCCATCAGGTGGCCCCTTTGTGCCCAGCCCTGTGCAGGCACCGGGGAGACAGGGGTGGGTGAGGTGAATGTGGTTCTTGTACTGATCGGGGCGGGGGGCGGTCTCTGAAGAGCGAGAGATCCTGTGCCACACACTTCACAGCTAGCTGGGACACCCCAGTGTGTGCCCTGCCATGGGGACAGAGGTCAGGGGACAGACCCTCATGCTTGATGTCTGGTGACAGTCCCGCCCGGGGTCCTGATGGGTCCCCGGGGATATTGGAGCCATTTGCTCCACTGCACCTTCACACTCGCATGTGAACCGGCTGTCCCGGCAGCGTGTGGGTAGAGCCGTGTGACGCAACCTGCCCCTGTACCTGGAAGAATGTGCTTCCCTGTCCCATCGCTGCCACGTCTCTTTGGATCTCCGGGCCACATTTGTGCAGGGGGAAATAGCAATAAAGGCAGGGGCATGCTGAGAGCGAAGGGTTTCCCCCTAACATTCATTATAAAAATATTCAAATTCATAGAAAAGTTGAAAGCACGGTACACGGAATGCCCACATGCCCACCCGCTGGATTCCACACATGGAAACCTTTCCCCCCACTGGCTTTATCTAGGGATACCCTCATCAATACCTATGTATTTTTTCGCTGTAAGTTCAGAAGTCCGTTTCAGGTGTCATCCCTAAATACTTCAGGGAGCACGTTCTAAGAATGAGGCTGTTCTTCTGTATCACCATAACACCACTGCCCTGTGACGAAAATTAACTCAAGAGGCAGGGATGTTGATAATTAGTCAAGACTTAAGTGCTGGGGCCTCAGCCTGAAAACAAGCGGTGGGGCAGAGCACTAGCATCTGAGGCTGCCTTCGGTCTCCGTCTCCATTCGGGACACTTGCAGGAGGAGGAATGACGCTCGGTCCCCGGTCCGTGAGTTCTGCGCAAGCTGCGCGCCTGCGCACAGTAGGTGCTTAGGGGATGTTTGTTGATTGAACGCATCCGAGGTCAGAACCCGCCCCTGGTCCCCTCTCATGCTCCTGGGTGCCGAGGGGCTTGTCCTTCCAGTGCTGCCCCTGCGGCTGGGGAAGAGTCAGGGACTGGAGACCTGGGTGGACTGACGGTGCCCCTCAGCGTCCGTCAGCGTCCCTCGGGGCCACTGAAACTGAGCTGGGATGAGGGCGAGAGGCGGTGCCTCTTCCTGTACCTCGGCTGAGGGGAAGTATTTTGAGGTGACCCGTGTATGTGACCGTGTAACCTGTTAGAAGTAGCGTTTCGCCCAAAGGAATAGTATTCAGCCTTCAAAAGGCAGGAAATCCCAACACGGGCTACAACAGGTTTGAACCTGGAGGACATGAGCTAAGTGAACTAAGCCAGACGCAGAGAGACAAACACCGCACGGTGTCACTTCCATGAGGTACCTAGAAAAATCCGACTCAGAGGCAGAAAGGAGAACGGTGGTCGCCAGCACTGGGGGTGGGGAAATGGGCAGTTAGTGTTTAATGGGGACGGAGTTTTAGTTTCGCGAGATGAAAAGAGTTCTGGAGCTGGGGGTGGTTATGGCCGCACAGCAACGTAAATGTGCTTAATGCCACTGAATTGTACACTTAAAGTGGGTAAGCTGGTAAATTTTATGTTATGTGTGTTTTACCGCAATAAAAAAGTGGGATGTTGGGGCCGGTGACTGGCCGCATTGTGAGGTTCCGTTTCAGAAGGGCAGTGCCCCCTCTGTCGGGCGACGTGACCGCTCAGTACCTCGCTGGGAAAGCTAGGATATCGTCGCTCAGGAAAGTCGGACGGAGCCAAAGAGACTTGGGAATATCAGGCCCAAGGCCCGTTTCTGGAAATGCTGCGGCGTTTGAAGTGAAACGGAGGCATTTTGTCAAAGCAAAGAACTTGATGAAAAATTGTTTTATGAAACCCGAATTTTGGCATATTTTCACATTTTAGTTTGTCAGGAGGCAGAGTAATAAATGTTAAACATGTTGTTTATTATTATGCACGGTTGACTTCTTTATGATGACAATTCTATTTTAAAGTTCGTCATGGAGCCGCTGCAGAAAGGGGTGGGGATTCTAGAAGGGAAGGGAGAGGTATTTTACGGTTTATCCCGGCAGGACTATTGGGAGAGCAGTTTTTATTAAGACAACAAAACAGAAGGGGTGGCCCGGGCCCGAAGCCGCCTCCCGCGGCCCGGTCGGGGGTTAGCCCGGCGGGCTGGCGCCTGTCCTCGCCCCGGCGGAGCTGCTCCCGGCAGCGGGCTGCAGTGGGCGCCGCTGGCCGTGCAGGCCCGGCTTGCTGAGCCCCTGGCGCAGCTGCTCCCTCAGCCTTTGTTCCCCAGGCTGCTCTCCGAGGCACTGGCTTGTGGTTTCACATGGAGAGAGCTGGGGCCAAGGGACCAAGAGCCATGTGCCAGGCCTCCCTTCCTGCAAACCCGCCGCAAAAACCTTCCTAGGCAGGGAGGACCAATTGTGCGCATTTTCTTTTCACTCACCTCGTCTCCACCATCAGCAGATGGAGATGAGGGGTCAGGCTCCAGCCCCGTGGGAGCTGAGGGTGTTGGGACCCAGGAGGACACTGTGGGCTGTCACACAGCTGGCTGGGCAGGGTACCTTCCCTCCCAAAGCCTCAGTTCCTCAACTGTAAAATGGGGTCTCCATGGCTACCCCTCGGAGCTGTTGTAAGCTCCCATTTCCTGGGGGCTCACCCAGGGCCTGGGGCTTTGGAGGCAATAGTCCATCCACACCCCAGGGCGGCCCTGTGTCCAATTCCGATCCTTGTTTCAGAGGGGGAGTCTGGGGTCGGAAGGAGGGAGGCCTGTTGCCCAAATTACCAGGCAGCTGAGGGTGGTTCTGAGCTTGGGTCCTGGGTCTGTCTGCTCAGAACCTGTGCAGGACACAGGGTGACTGCTTTGCTCTGGCCGGCTCAGGGCGGGTGCTCGGCACCCACAGGGTGGCCCGGCACCTGGTCTCAGGACTGAAGAGGAAATGAAGGCTTCCATGGATCAGGGAGCCCAGAGTGGAGCAGAGCCTGTGGTCCTGGCCAAACAGGGATTTCCACGCAGGTTCTGAGAGGAGGGCAGCGAGACTGTGGCCCTGGTCTGGCGTCACATAGCCTGCTGGCCGAGGGCCGCCTGCCTATCTGCTCCTGGGGCCATTGTGGGGGCGCAGGGGTCTGCGCCGTGGCCAGGGTTGGGTGGGATTGGAAGAAGGTTCTTGCAACGACTGGTCCCACCATGGGCCCCACCTCCTCTGCCTCCTTCGGCGTGGAGGGCGGGGCGGGGTGGGGTGGCAGGAGACGTGCCCCCCACCCGGGTCTGTTGCCTTGTCACAGTCTGCTTTAGCCCCCAGGCCTGGGCCAGTGGGTCTGAACGCAGATATTGGCCATGACAAGCTGAGGGGGCTGGTCAGGGGCTTGTTTGAAGTCTTTTTCTTAGATTTGTCGTAGAAACACATCCAGCCAACCCTCTGGGCCCTTGGTCACCACCGCCGCTGTAGGAAATGCTTTTAAGTCAGTCAAAGTGGCAGGATCTGAGAGCCCTGGATTGGGGGGGGGGAGTGTCCCTGCCCCCCCCACTATTGGGGTGGGGGGAGCAGCGCCTGCCCCTTCTGACCCAAAGCCTCTCTCCACAGCCGGATCCTCTGTGAAAGGATAAGGATCACATTCTTCACTTTTTAAGTCGCACAAAAGCTGTATGCATAATTAATGTGCAATAAACGTGAGCGGCTGGAAATTAACTAAATGAAAAAAAAAGGAATATGCTTAATTGTAAAAATTTAATTTTGCTTTTATTCTTTTTCTTTCCCTCTGTCTCCGTTCCCCCGCCCTTTCCGACGCATTATGTTCTCGGAGCCCTCCGGCTCTCGCTGGAGATCATGTACTGAAGGGCTCTCCTCCTGACCTCCGGCCGGGGGGGCCAAGGACAAGATTAGTTTTAAGCGGCAGCCCAGTCAGTTACGTTCAACAGAAGGTCGGAGAGTGCCCACGAGCGCTGTTCCTGTGTCACACAAAGGAATGTTGTAATCATCCTTCCAGACCTTGCTTGGGGGAACTTCTGTGCCTGGTTTTAAGGGCTTTGGTGGATGCAATTGTGAGAGTCGCCTTTTGAAACTCTGAGAGAGAGCCCATCATGGTATTTAAAATTCCTAAACATGAATCCAGTGGCTAAAAAGCCAAAGGACTAAAGATACTTCCGTATATTCGAACACAGGATTTTAAGCAATAGTGTCTGAGGCTCCCTCTCCTCTTCTGTGAACTGTTGGAAGGACAAGACCTTCCCTAGGTGAAACGATTGGGCGGTGAAATTTCCTAGTGGAAAAATGTATTGACACGTTCTTATTTATTGTTATATCTCTTAATAAAACCCAAGGATTCGGCTTCCAAAACAACCCATCCACTTGAAAGGGAGAAAAAAAGAATTATTATTTTTAAAGAATAAAACACTCTATTAACAGATCCTTTAAAATATGATTTATTGCCCACACATAACAACAACAATAACTTAAAATATCAAATCCCTGGAAATAAATCACTGCGATTCTATCTCCTTACACGCCAGCTGTTTTTCTGTTTCTGCCTGCCTTCTCAGCCCTGGTCTGTATCAGCAGATAATTTAAAAAGAGGCAAAAGAATCAAGAGACAGAACCCAGAGGCATCCAGGCTGTATGGGCAAGAATCGCGTTTTCAGAGCCTCCCACTTTGTCCCGGACAGCGCGTCGCTGGCCCTTCTCGAGCCTGTTCAAACAGTAACCAGCACAGGGCGTTTCTTGGAGTCACTCTTATCGGCTTAATTTACGGCAAGGAAAGAGGCTGTCTGTATGGTCACTCACACGCGCTGCCCCCTCTGCCCGGGTACCTGGTCCTGTTTAGGGTGAATTGCCGTCATCCGGAGATGCCTGGTCGTCGGGGACCACGGGCAAGCCGTAAATAACCAGTCTGTGGCTGCAGATCACCGCAACCCAGCTGGCAAAGGCAGGCGGCCGGCCGCCTGTGGGAACAGGTGGCCCTCAGGGGCTGTGGCCAGGCGGTGGGCCGGGGCGCGGGCCGGTCCCTGCAGCAGCCTCTAGCCAGTCCGGTTCCAGCCCGAGACACTCACCCAGCACTCAGCCAGGCCCCCGCCGCAGACCTGTGCATTAAACAGGTTCTGACACTAAAAATCAAGGCCTGCTGGCCGCTGTCATAGGAATGCAATATCCTCTGGAGGTCCCCTTATTAAAAAGCCGCGACTTGCTGCTGCCGCCCAGGATAGCGTTCTATCCCATTTGTATTGATCACGGGGAAATGTCTCATTCTCTGGCCAACAAATACAGCCGGCAGGGAGGGAGTTAGTGTTGGGTGGAAAACGTTTGTTTCCACACTGATCTGGGGGACCCTGAGCTGGCGCTGGGGCTCTGTTTGTGAGGGGGTGGGGGGCAATCTCTAGCTGTGATAGGGAATTACAAGTGTGGGGGTGAGAGTATGCAGGGCAGTAGAGCCTGCCAGCGGCTTCAGAAATCACCCAATGTAACTGCTTTGCTTCCAGGACTTGGGGTCAAGGGAAGGGACTTGACTTACCCATGTCCCAGGTAGTGGCACTTTTATGAATCTGTCCTACAGATAACACCTGTGTGGGTGAGAAAGGATATTCAGCACAGCACTATTTGGAGGTGCAAAGGGCAGGGAAGCTCCTACATGCCCGTCACAGGGGACCAAGTACACAACATTCCGATATCAGGCAGGAGGACAGTATGGACGTTTTTGCTGGTCTGAGGTGGTTGGATAGCGATACTGTCGTATGGCTCAATCCACGACAGCTACTGAATGGAATGGCATGAGATGGAGAATGCTCCAAGATACATCATGAAATGGAGAAAGCGAGCTGCAGAATAGCGTACCTGTTACGTTCCGTATGTGTTTTTAGAAAAGGAAATGGACACACATTTGCTGGGACGAGCCTTGTGACTCTGGAAGGAGACACTAGAAACTGTCCAAAGAGGCTGCCTTGGGGAGGGGCGCAGGGGGCCGAGGAAGGGTGAGGGCCCTTTGCCCTTTATAGCCGCTGAAGCTCCTGAATTTTATTCTCTGTGTGTAGGGCAGATATACAATAAATTAACATTCCAAACAGACATCAGTGAGGCCTTCAATACTAGGGGCGAAGAGCTCAGACCGTGGTCTTAGAATTCTGGGCTTCAACGCGCTTCACTTCACGGAGCCTCAGTTTTCTCCTCTGTCAAGTGGGGCTGTAACGGGGTTTGCCTCCTCGCGTGGAAGTGACGATTTCCCCAAGATGTGAATGGGCCGGGCTCAGCACAGGGACACAGGAGTCGGTAACTATTACGCTATGATAAATGATGTATAAGTCACAGCACTCACATAAATTCTTATAATGACTCACTTGACATTTTCGTTTTCTGGGACGACAGATTAAAAATAGCTGTGTGTCGAGAGTCAGGAGCTGGGAAGCTCAGTGTCGTGTGGAACTCTGTCTGGGGGGCGGCCTGTGCCGAATGGCAGGGTGCGTCTGATGCTTTTTTCCTGCAGGAGGCGGCCGATGGTCTTCCGCATCCCTGTGTACACAGGCAGGTGAACTAATAGAATTAAGCTTATTGGTTTCATTCCTCTGGGCCCCCTTGGCGAGGGGAGAGCAGCTGGATGAATATTTTAATTAAGCTCTGACACCCAGAAGTCAAAGTCCCCGAGTGGTCCCAGAGGGCAAGGTCGTGCAGTTTGGGGTTTAATCAAGTTCGGTTTCAGAGTTCAAATTTCTTCCTGGACAGAAATATGTCATTAGGCGTCCAAGATTTCCACTGGAAAAAAAAAATACAACCTGACTGTATTTTCTCTAGAGAATGACACCATGATTCGATTAGCCCCTTTTCCTTGACATTTTGCCCACTTTATTAACTTCTGCTTTGCTTTTAAGCAGGCAACTACTGTTTTACTTCCCTGAAGAAGCTCATAATATTATAATTCAAGTGTCAGGACAGATTAGGTTAAACGAACTGTGTAATTCCCGAAGGAAAACAAACTTCAAAACGGACGTGGTTCGCCTTGTAACATGTCATGGATTGCGTTAGCGCTGAATGGGCGATTCTATCACCTAATGTGCTAAAGTTGGCTCAAATGTTCCCCACTCTGCAAGGTGAGAAATTACTTAGCTAACAAAGCATTTCGTTTTCCTCCCTTTGCATTCTTTCTTTATGAGATCCTGAATGTGACATTTTCACCAAAAAATCTCTGCGCTTATTTGTGAAAAATGTATATTAAAACCAAAGCCCATCAAATGGAAAGAAATCACAGATGGTTTTATTCACAAGCAGTAGAATTAATGGCCTCTCTTCTCTTTATAAATATTAGAAGCAGATGAGTTCATTACGATTTCACCCTAATAAAGAAAACCTGCTTGATTTTGACAAGACATCGACTTATCTAATACATCTCCTAAATAACAAAGCTACTTCCCGCCCGTAAAACACGGCTCGAAAACACCAGCTTTACCTGGACTGCTTCTAAATTAATGAAAAACACTCGAATCCAAGGAGAGCAAAAGATGGGGGGGCAGGGAGCAGAGAGATGGAATTCAAGGGATTTTTGAAAATGTGACGGATTCTGAAAAGCGAGTTTTGAAATGTTTACTTTGCGGTGGTTTGAAATTTTTACATCTTTCAACAAAGCGCACAGAGAAGTGAAACCATCTGAAAGGGCTTTTGAAAAGAGCGATTCAGCACAAGCTGGATGAAGCTGCGGTTCTTTATCGCGGCAATCTGCGCGCGGCGAGCCGGGGGGCGCCCGGCCCTCTCCCGTCGCTCCGCCCGAGCTCCGAGCTCTGTGGCGGCCTCGCCCGGGCTTCAAAGCGCTGCTGACGGAGGTCGGGGAGGGAATTGGACACCTCACTCCGGGGACGAGGGCACGGCTGCCTGATGTGGTCATCTTGTTAGCCATGGAAAGCCCGAGGTCTTTCTGTTTGTGCCGCTTTCAGCACTTAATAAGCAAGAAGTGGGAGGCTTTACGCGAAACTGCAAAAGATGTTTTTTTTCTCCCCAGGGCCCCAGCAGTTGGGGCCACGGCTTATCCATCATTGCAAAGATATCTCCGAGAAATGGAAGGAGTCAGCCCTGCCCAGAGGGGGAGAAAAATGAGCGGCACATGGGGCCTCTGTCCCAGGACCTTCTTGGCTTGGCTCCCATGCACAGGCGTGGGCTCCTTCGTCTGAAAACTGCCAAGGGAACGCCTTTGGGGAGGCGAGCTGCATGGCTTCAGAAAAATGGCAAAAATGGCACATCTCCGTGGCTTTGGAGCCCAATTTCACTACTCAGGACTCATACCCCAGATTCTCAAACTTTCCCCAGCCCCAAGGCCACCAGGGGCTTATGCCGTAGAGAACCAGATGCCCTCACAAATGTGGCATTGCTGGGGGAGGCGGGTGCTGAAGGTGGGAATGCTATTTCTAAGCAGCTCTTTAAAAGAGAACGAATTCTGGTACCTTGTCGCAGGAACCTGCATCTTTCTTGCTGTCTGGGCTCCCTTCTGCCGAGCCAGGGGCTGTGGGTTCTCCGGCAGGCCCAGGTGCAATTCTGAGTTTGGAGATCATGAGAGTCCCTCCTTCAAGCCTCAGTTCCACAAGTATCAAACTTCTGGGGAGATATTTGGGGAAGCGACAAGTTTGAGCCAGGAGCCCATGATTGAAATTCTCCAATAAATCCCTCCCAGCTGAGCCCGAAGGCTCCGCAGTTGGTTCAGCAAGCAGAGACGGGCAGGAAGGGGGGGGGGGTTGCAAACTTCAAACAGGGCTGGGGGGGGGTGGGTAGTCCGTGCTGGGGGAGGAGGCCACCGACAGAGGGCTCAGAGTTAATTAAAGAGACTGCGTTGTAGCACCTATAAACTCCATATTAAAGTGCCAGCAAGTCAAGCTCTGTGCAGGAACCCCCTGTCACCTAGGAGTGCGCCTGGAAGCAGCAGGCTTGGGCCACATTTAGGGTGGACATTTGCAGCGGTCTGGAGGGCCCCAGCCCGGGCTACTTGCCCACTCACCAGGAGTTCCAAGGGAGTGGAGGCCGTGTTTAAAGGCCTCATTAAACATCGAGGGTCAACTGTCTTCCCAGCACCGGGCTGGGCATATCACCCAGGAGATAGGGGCCATTCTCTCTCCCATTTCACAGATGAGAAGAGTAAGGCTCAGAAAGGCAAAGTCAGCAATTCAAGGATGTATGGCTGGTGCGTGGGAGAGGCAGGGTTGGAGCCAGGATCCTCCCGCTTGTGCCACTGGCTGGAGCTGAGGACCAGGCAGAGAGCAGCACAGGACAGGTTATCACTGCTTACATCCTGCTCTCGCCTTGGCCCTGGCCCCTCGCACTGTCCTTGACATTCAATCAGGTGCCGGTGATGCCTGGCCCAGCAGTTGGGGCTGGGCCCCCCCAGCTTCTCTACGACAAATGGTTCTCATTTGAAAGGGAGGTTATAAAAACACATGCCCAAGGACACTGTCAGGGAGCTGAGGATTAATCTCACTTCAGTCAAAGACCATTTCAAATTTTTTTTTCTTTTGAGGGGGGATGAAGTGTAGGCAGCAGCCCTGCTTAGGAAGAAAGTCAGGGTTCGTGGGGTGCCGCTCAGGCCGGCTGGTTTGGAGGCACGTTGTGGGGTGGGCTGGTGGGGGTCGGGGTCCCTCGGTACCCGGTGAGACCAAGCCTGACCGGAGGCGTTGCTTCGCTTCCCCAGTCCACTCCGGCATGGAAGCTCGCCCCGCGCGCAACGCCTTGGTTATGTTTCAGGGCGGCTTAAGTTGCCAAGAGGAAGGGAAGGAGTGGGCACTTGGGACACTTTCATTTTCTGGATGGTGTCAAAGCTGAGTGTTTTTGCCAGGTGACTCAACCAGAAAGGGCCCTGAAGCCCAGTGCGGGGCACCGCCTCTCCACCCATCCCCCTCATTCTCCCAGGTGCTATGGGCTACCCAACTGAGCCCTGATTCCAGCCAGGACCCAGAGGGAGTACCAGCTGTGCTCTAAGCCAGCCAGCTCCCAAATTGGGTGGTCGGGGCCGCTAAGAGACCGGTGGGGCTGTGGGCTTGGGGACCTCTGTTGAGCTTTCCTAACCCCAATAGCTCTGCTTCCTGAGAGCTCAGGGGTGTCAGGCAGCTGCTGCGATCTCATCTGCACGCTGACGCTGGGAGGTAAGGGCTTTCTATCATCTCCGTCATACGGCCGGGGAAACGGAGACTCAGGCGTCTCGCTGCAGGCGCCGACGCTGGACAAACAGAGACGTGCCTCATTGAACCTCAGCGACCTTTCAAAGTAGGAACTGTGGGCTCCCCCAGTTTACGGATGTGGAAGTTGAGGCTCAGAGCCGAGGCTCCGTTTTGTGACTTGTCCGGGCCCATGCCCATGGGAGGGCGGAGCAGAGGGCTCGCGGCCCCATAGCCGAGGCTCAGGCCCCACCAGCGAATCCGGATTCCGGAGGCCAGCGAGTGTGGCTGGGCCCTGCCTGCCCAACACTGGGACTTCAGAGCTTCCCGCCAGCCTGCCGGTGCAGCAGGGGTGGAACCCCCGCGCGTCGCAGAGGGGGCTCACTGCAAGCTGGACTCGGTCCAAACAAACGTCTACAGCATGAAGCTGTAGATTTATTTTCCTACTCTCAGAGGAGCTCGCTGAGCTCTGCTTTCTTTTTGCAAGATGGAAGAACCGACAGCACGCGGTGGGGTCCCCGCAGAGCCCAGGGAGAGCCGGCGCCGGGCCTGGCGCAGAAGAGCGCCCCCGTGCGGCCGGACTCGGTGTGCGCACCGGCGGCCTGGGCTGCGGGCAGAGGGGGGCTTGCGCCTGATCCGCATTTTACAGGGGACCCGGCCACCTTGAAAGAAGTTGGTACGATGGCCTCTATTTCAGAGGAGAAAACAGGCCGGAGAAAAGTCCATGAGGCCTCCCGGTTTCCCCTAGTTGGGAAATGGGACTCAAAGGTGGTTTGCCTTCCCGCAAAGTGCCTCCTCCCTGAGAGATGCAAGAGGCCCACGCTAGGGAGCCCTTGCTGGTCAGTGTGCGGACTGCTGCCACCCTGACCAAGCCCCAGGCGGCCCCAGACCCCAGCAGGATGCACTGGTGGGTTCAGTGGGGCTGGTACTGGCCGGGGGCACTAGGATTTTTTTTGCAAATTCCTGCCAAGGAACGTGGATGAAACATGAGCATGCACTAGGCAGGGGGCTCACATGCTTGGTAGACAGGTGGCCTCGGACTCTGTCTCCTTTCCTGTCCATGTTGAAGGAGCCTCCTGGGCCCTCCCCACGGCCAAATGCCCCCTGCCGGGTGTCTCCCAGCGCTGCTACATCCCCGGTCTCACCTCGGTCTCTCTTTGGAAAACTGGCTGTTTGCTGATTGCAGAGCTTCAGGGTCACATGCTGGGGAGGTGACCCAGCTGGGCCTCTCTGACCTCCTGAGGAACCGCTGCACGTCGGGACACTTCCTCTGGGGTGGACATAATTCAGGCTGCCTTCAGGCAGGGCACTGAGGCTGGGCAGGCTTGGATTGGATGTCCTGAGCTCCCGAGGCTCTCTGGAGCCTCAGTTTCCATATCTGCTAAATGGCAGGCCCCTGATGGCAGGGCTGTGGTGGCAACGCATAGGGGGCACCGCTGTGGCCCTCCGCAGATGCTTGCTGGTGCCCTGGACGGGCACAGCGCTCCCCTCTCTCCACGCCTCTGCCGGTCACTGGGGACATCATTCACCCCAACCTGATACCCTCGAGAGCTCAGCACACACCACAACCCCTTCAGGGCCTTTCTGCTCCCGTCTTCCAGGCCTCGTCTCCAAGGGAAGGGACTGCGGGATATAAAAGCCACTCTTAAAGGGCTTGGGAGGGTAGGCAGAGATTCTTTCACAGGCCACAGAAAGCACCACCCATAAAGGAAAAGAGTGATAATTGGGCTGTATTTATTAATAACTTTTTTAATTTAAAAAATTAATTTTTTATTGAGGTTTAATTGACATGTAACGTTAGTTTCAGGTGTACAACATAATGATTCAATATTTGTAGCTATTGTGAGATAATCACCACAATAAGTCTACTCAGCATCTGTCACCCTACTTAGCAACCCTCGAGTACGCACTGCAGGATTTATTACCTACAGTCACCGCGTTGTACATTCGTCCCAATGATTCAATTACTTTATAACTAGAGGTTTGTACCTTTTGACTCCCGTAATCCATTTTGTCCCCCCACCTCCACCTCTAGCAACCCCCAATCTGTTCTCTGTATCTGTGAGCTGCTTTTTTTTTTTATTATAGCTTAAAAAAAATCCACATATGAGATCACAGTGTTTATCTTTCTCTGACTGATTTCACTTAGCATAATGCCCTCCAGTGTCATCCATGTTGTCGCAAAAGGCAAGATTTCATTCTTTTTTTTTTTTTATGGCCAAATAATATTCTATTGTGTATGTACTGCATGTTCTTTATCCATTTGTCCATTGAGGGATGCTTGGGTTGTTTCCGTATCTGGGCAATTGAAAATAATGCTTCAGTGAAAAAAGGGGTGCATATACCTTTCTTTGTATTAGTGTTTTTCCCTGCCTTTGGATAAATACCCAAAGTGGAATTGCTGGATCATGCGATGGTTCTGTATTTAATTTTTTGAGGAATCTCCATACTGCTCCAATTTACATTCTCACCAACAGCGCACAAGGGCTCCCTTTTCCCACACCCCTGCCAACATTTGTTATTTCTTTTTTATACCTGCCATTCTAACAGGTGTGCAGTGATAGCTCACTATGGTTTTGATTTGCATTTCCCCGATGATTAGTGATGTTGAGCATCTTTTCATGTACCTGTTGGTTTACCTGGATGTCTTCTTTGGAAAACTGTCTACTCAGATCCTCTGCCCATTTTTTAATCAGTCATTTGTGTGTTTTGCTATTGAGTTGTATGGGCTCTTTATATAATTTGGATATTAATACCTCATCAGATATATGATTTGCAAATATTTTCTCCCATTCCGTAGGTGGCTTTTTCATTTTTTAAAATTTCATTTGCTGCGCAGAAGCTTTTTCATTTGATGTAATCCCACTTGTTTAATTTTGCTTTTGGAGTCAGATCCAAAAACTCATTGCTAAGACCTATGTCAAGGAGTTTACTACCTATGTTTTCTTCCAGAAGTTTCATGGTTTTAGGTCTTACTTTGAAGTCTTCAATCCATTTTGAGTTCACTTCAGTATGTGGTATACCATAGTGGTCTAGTTTCATTCTTTTGCCTGTGACTGTCTAGTTTTCTCAACATCATTTATTGAAGATTATCTTTACCCCATTGTATATATATTCTTGGCTCCTTCATCATAAATTGATTGAACCATATACATGCCCGGGTTTATTCCTGGTCTCCCTATTCTGTTTCATTGATCTATGCGTCTGTTTCTATGCCAATGGCGTATATCATATGGCATTTTTGGTCACGGTAGTTTTGTGATGCAGTTTGAAATCAAGCAGCACCACGCCTTCAGCCCTGACCTTTCTCAAAATTGCTGTGGCCATTTGGGGTCTTTCATGGTTCCATACAAATTTTATGATCATTTGTTCTATTTCTGTGAAAAATGCCATTGGAATTTTGAAGATTGCATTGAGTCTGTAGGTTGCTTTGGGTAGTATGGACTTTTTAACAATATTAATCCTTCCAGGGTTAATGATAACTGTCTATAAACATGAAATATCTTTCCATTTATTTTTGTCGTCTTCAATTTCTTTCATTAATGCCTTACGGTTTTCAGTGTATGGGTCTTTCACCTCCTTGGTTAAATTTATTCCTAGGTATTTTACTCTTTTTGATGTAATTGTAAATGGGTTGTTTTCTTAATTTCCCTTTCTGATAGTTCATTGTCAGCGCAGGAAAGCAAATGATTTTTGTATATTGACTTTGTATCCTGCAACTTTCTGGATTCAGAAAAAGCATTCTAAGCAGAGGGAACAGCATATGCAAAGGCCAGGAAGCACAGAGGTTAGGGTGTGAGGAACCACATGTGCAGCGGGGAGATTGGCCGGGGGGTGAGGCGCGGACGGGAGGTGGCGTCAGACGTAGGAAGGCGGGTGCAGAAACCTGATTGGGACTTCCCTGTAAGAGCAGTCTCGCTAGCTGGAGCTTGGCTGTGTGGATGAGGGATAGCATGGGAAGGCCCGGAGGTGGGGGAATGGCTATGGGGGTGATACTGCAATCCTAGTAAGAAGTGCCGGGGGCCAGGACTCAAAAAAAAAAAAGCAGCATCGAGAAGAGAAAAGAGTGGCTGCATTTGAAAACAAACTTCGATGAGAGAACTGTCCAGCTGGCAATGGGGGTGACCACAGATGGCTCCGGGCAGTGGCAGGGGCGGCTCTGGCAGGAGATGGAAGAGCTGTTCCAGAGACGAAGGAGTCAGAGCAGGGGCCGTTTGGGGCTTGGGGGGAGATGGCACCTTCAGCTCGGGCTGTGCTGAGGTCAAGGTGGGGCCTCCAGGTCGCTGCTGGAACTGCGTCACTGTGGGCCAGGGACAGAGCTAAACATCGTTAAAGACACAGGCTGCTCCCAGCTGTCGGGAGGACATAGAAGTGGGGGAGAGAGAGGCAAGAGCGGGGCTTGGGGAGCCCCAGAGTTTTAGGGATGAGCCAGTTTGTCTGGAAAAAAACAGAGCAGGGGGGAGAAATAGGAGAGACGTGGCTGGGGTGTGTACGTGTGAGGTGGCGTGGGACGGGCTAGACCATCAGCTCTGCAAGGACGGGGGTGTCACTGCGAGTCCCCCGTGCCTGGCTCAGAGCCTGCACACGGAAGGTGCTCACACATGACTTGAATGGCTAGACGGATAGATGAAAGGATGAATGACATGTGAGACACCTCACCGTCCTCCCTCGCGCCACAGCTGCTGGTGGGGTACTTTCCTCCCCCGGGGAAGGTCTCCCATCCCTCTGCCCATGGTGCTGCCTTCCTCTGTGGCAGATGCCTCTCCAGGACCCAAACCTAGACCTGCTCCAGAGGCTCCGCGATCACATACCCCCCTCCCACAGGAGCCAGAGCAACCAGGGGCAGAAGGGGCCCCTTGACCCAGGCCAGCCTATCAGAGTCTATCCTGGGACTCTTGCCTCTGGATCTTCTGAACTGAGAACACATGAACTTGGGTGGCTGTGTGTATACACACGTGTGTGCTATGTATGCTGGTGTGCGGAGCACATGAGAGGGAGGGCCGGAGTGTGGCAGAATGAGAAGCAAGCAGACATCCAGGTAGAGGCGGATGAGGCAGTGTGGGCAAAACGGGAGAAATAGGTGCCACTGGCTCTGCTCAGCCGGGCCCTGTTTTGGGCTCTGAGTGTCCCAGATCTGGGCCTACCGGCTAACCCTGCTTTGGCCTTGGCTGCTGTGTATGGACTTTGGTGTTTTGCTGCCCGAAGGCGGGTGTGTGAGGTGCCTCTTCTGAGGCTCTGGGCACCCATCTGTCGCTCTGCCTTCCCGAGCAGAGCTGGAGGCCCCCTGCAGATAGGCTCTGGGTTCTGGATGTCAACCACCACCACTCACTCTTGCTTAGCGCCCACACACAATGCTATGGATGGCAACTCAGAACTCGGGTCCCAAAGAAAGACCTGCATGCCACTCAGGCTCTGCTCGTGCTAAATGCCCTGCGAACGTCCTGGTGCTCCCTTCGCAAGGGAGGCACCGCCCAGGTCTGACAGGTGTTGGGTCGTGAGCCGAAGGCTACATGGTTAGTAGGTGGCAGAGCCAGACTTTGAATCCAGCTCCTCAGACTGCACACGCAGTGTTCTTTGGGGGTTTCTCATGGAATTAACTCTGGGAGCTTTTTTTCTGGGAGATGCCAGAGGTGGGGGCCTGGGCCGGAGGCGCTGACACGCTGCGGGGAGCCTCATGGTCGTGATGAGATGAGGCGAAATGAGCTAAGGGTTGCCCTGGTCTCGCTGGAGTCTAGTGTGAACAGGGCTGGAGGCGGGGACAGCTCAGACCGTCCTGTCTAGCCCAAAAATGCAAAGGTCACCTAGAAAGGCAAAATGATTTGAGAGTGAAACCTGAACTGGCACGTCCTCACAAGGAGCCTGTGCGTGTCCCGCGGCCCTGCAGCCCCTCCCCGGCGTTCGGGGTGGCGCCTTACAGGCAGGTGAGCAGTCGGGACAGGACTGGAACCACGCAGCTGCGTGTCCTCCCGGCAGCCGGACCGAGCCCGCCCAGACACGGCTCCGGGGCAGGCCGCAGATGAAAGGGCCCGCATTCCTTGCTGTGACCCGCAGAAGGGCGCACGTGTCCCAGGCTTTTACTGCAAGTGGGGCTTTTCTCCCTCAGGAGCATTCCTGAGGGCCGGTGCTGGAGAAGGGCAGGGCTGCACCGGCCCCTCCTGCCTTCTCCCGGCCTGTAACCAGGCCGTCTCCGCTCAGTGGGGCCAAGCAGCCACCAGCTCTTTCAGGAAGGCTGGAAGGTCGGGGCGGCGGCGGCGGCGGCGGCCATCGGCCCCTTAAGGCCGTGGCTGGCCCAGCCAGTGTCTGGGACAAGCTGGAGGCCTGAGGGATACTATCTCAAGTGGCTTCAGAGACAGCAGCTAGCCAGGAAAAGGTTAAAACAAACATTTATTTAACAAATTATATTAAGAAGGCAGACAATCACACAGTGAAACTTCCCTTTGCCAAGTACAAGAGTCGCCTCAAATAAATACTCGCAGGAAGGACGCCGTTCCCACGGCCAGTGCACGGTGGCCGGCGGAGGCCCTGCGCCCTTTGCTGGGGGAGCAGAGCCCCGCCTCGCGGTGGTGACAGCGCAGCTGCCGAGGGGCCGCGTCTGCAGCAGGTGAAGAAAGCTGGGCTGACCCAGGGGCGCCGGCAGCTCCGGGTCCCTGGACAGTAGACGGTGAGCTGAGTCCGGCGGGCTCAGCTCCGGGGCACCCTGCGGGCACGGGGCTGCTTTGTGGAGGGCTTTCTCTGCGCCCACCCTCAGGCCCCCCAGTTCTCAGGGTAGCTGCGGGCAGGGCTGCCCCACAAATGGCCAGCGATGGGGCAGCCGCAGGGGGCCCTCGTCTGGGTGGGGCGGGCAGGCGCCCCCCCACCCCCATGCTCAGCGCCCGTGTCGAGATGCTATGGCGACGCCAGCATGACTGGTGGTGGCTGCGATGGCCGTTAGTGGCCCAGAAACTAAAAGGTCATCATGAGGCATGTGCTTATGTTGGGAGGGCTGGCACCGTGGACTCTGGGGCCAGATGAGACTTGGGTCCAAAGCCTGTCTCTGCCACTTACCAGCCTTGTGCCCTTGGACAAGTCTCAGCTTCTCCATCTGTAACGAGGAGCAAATCACATCCCCTTCTGGGTACGTGTGTTTCTTAGGGGGCAATGTTGAGAAAAATGTGCTTGAGGTGCCGGCCCGAGGCCTGGCACAGAATGTGAGCACAGTGCGCGCTTGTCTTCTCGTCCCCACCTGCCACCTTTCTGAAGGACGTGGGGCAGGCGGCAAACAGCCCCCAACCGACCTCAGCCGCTTCTCACCACCAACCGCGTGTCGCCAGCAAGACGGGCAGACAGGTGGTAACCTCCTGGCGGGGGGCACGGGCAGCCTGGGCTCTAACTGCTGTTTCTCCGTGCCCACGGGGCCCCTCTTTCCGAGGGGCGGCTCACGGCTGAGATTGGTTCTCGGACTTGGATGGGGAAAGAAGCCTTGTTATAAATTTGCAAGTGAGCCTGGAGCAGAGTGCTTACTCCTTGTCACCGCTGTGCCACTTCCAAGGCCTTTGGAGAGAATTTTTGAACTTTCAGTGGGAAGAGAAGGCAGGGGGGTGGGGGTTGGCGCTGTGCTCTGCTTAGAGTATTTTGGGGGGATGGAGGGTGTTGGGGGGTGGTGAGGGCAAGGCCGCTGCCCTTCACATTTCCATGAGAACCTTTCCTTCCCTTCCCACCTGGCCAGACTGTAAAGAAAATTGCCCTCCCAGAAAGAAACAGGTCACTCGGTTTTGCAGGTGTGAGTGAGCACCCCGCGTGGGCTGGGCACCCATGCACGTGCGCATGCACATGCATGCACCCCTTGCCTGTCAGCCTCACCCACCTCCCACAAGGCAAAGAAAGAGGGTCAGGAGCAGCCTAAAGTCTACCACACAGCCAGCTTACTGCTGGGTCGTCTTAGGCACCAGCCGTTCACTGTGACATGCACTGTCAACGCTGTTATCTAGACTAAGTCTGTGACGCTGTGGAGGTCTCCCGGCACGCCTGAGCCCCCGCGGGGGTGTGCGTGGGGAGCTGTGGACACCCCTCCTCCTCCTCTCACTGATGACCACCGTCACCGCTGGGTCCCACATTGCCATACCTGAGCCTTCTCGGGCCCAGCAGAGCCGCTGAAATGCCTGGCTGTTAGTTAAGGGAGAAGGGCTGCCGGCATTACCACTCAGAAGGACTCCCACAGCCAGGGCGTGAAGAACGACCGGAGCAGAGAGCAGGGTCCAGGGAGCTGGGCAGTAATCGGGGCTCCACCCCCCGCCCCACCCCCAAGCCTGCTGGACAGCACCCCTGGCTGTTGGGCTTCGAGTCACACAGGTCACTTGACTTTGAACCAGCCACCCATCCTAAAAGCAGCAGCAGACACATGAGTTCTGAGCCCCATGGGGCTCCCCAGTTCCCAGAAACAACTGGCTTATTTCAGTGGGTCCATCTGAGACCGGTCGGCTCTCCCCCGGTTAAGCACCAATCCCCAAGGTCCCTGGGGCCTGCCGTCTCCCTCCCGAAGTCTCCCGGGCCCTGGTGGGTCCCACACACTGTCCTCTCCTGCCACCTTGCTGCGTGGGTGGCACGGGAAGGCCAGTCTCACCAGCAATGTCCTCTGCTTTCACGGAAGGGGCGGCGGGGAACCACTTCCCTAATGCACAGAAATCCGGAGGTATCAACATGAAGACCAAGGGGTGACCAGGGGCGAGAGTTGAGGGGGCTGGAGGTGGCAGGGCTGACAGGTACGTGAGGTATTTTTTGCCCTGCCCTACTGCTTAGCCGCGGCCGCTCTCCTACTGCTGGCTGGTTCCCGCTGGCCCCCAGCCACCCACGCGCTGTCCCGGGGCCTGCAGCGGGGCGTGGCCTGCCCCTGGCTGTGGCTCTCCTGTGATGCCTTCCTGGTGGGGGAACCTCACTGCTCCCCACAGCCCCCCACATGCCAAACTTCCTGTGCAAAGTTCTGACTGCCTGGTGACGCCCCGAGACGGGAACCACCAACAGCCAGACAAGGCAGGCCCTTGGGGCGGGGGCCCAAGTCCGCAGCCATGGCGGCAACCGCTGTTCTCACGGCAAACGTGCGTGGAGTTGAACTTGGCAGCTGGCACTGTGTCTACTGGCCGTCAGTGGCAGAAACGTCAGGGCTGGCCTCGGTTCGGTGACCTGCGTCAAAGGACTTTTTCAAAACAACCTTTCCTAAGAGCAGAGGCCGTCGAGACGAGGCCCGGCTCTGAGAAGCCAGGTGAGCACGTGCCCCGGTCCCCCAGGGCAGGGGCTCACAGCACCGGGCAGCGGCCGTTGGCACCGCTGATGGCACGTGGGTGCCGCAGAGATGAGCCCTTTGGGGGAAGTGGGTGTGAGGTGGGCGAGCCCAGCGTCCTGGGCAGCCAGCGCCGGGCACTCGGCCTTCTTGCCCAGCGAGCAAGCCCCACCCCCGTGCTGGCAGCTGGGCCTGCTGCTCCCTGACCCCGGGACATCCAGTGTGTGAGTCCAGTCAGGAGTCCAAGCACAGGACGTCCACAGTGGGGCGGGGGCCGGGCGGGTCCGCTCGGGCTGCCGTGAAATGCTGGGGGCACTCAGTCCCGGCGGCGTGAGGGGCTCGTTCCACGGCAGCCCGGGCCTAGGCAGCCAGCGATCCTTGGAGGGTCCTGTGGAAAGCTGCCACCCCCTCAGGGTCTTCCAGGAGGAAAGCAACGGGCTTAGTGGCAGGAGACAGTCAGGAGTGAAGGGGGCTGGTGGCGTCGCCGGGTGGCCTGGGCAACTGTCCAGGGCCCCCCAGGGGTGACGCCCGTGGTGAGTAGCGTTGTTTAGAGGACGACCGCTCATCACATAGACACGTTAGGAGCCGCTGGTCACTACAGCACACAGGTTAGTCGAGGTTATGAGCCACATCCCCGGGAAGGTGGGGTGTCATGTCAGGCAAGCCGATGGCCGGAGGTGGAGGCGCTCAGCTGCCCGCAGTCCCCAGACGAGCCCTGCGGGGCAGTGTGAAGGGCGGGCAGGGGGGAGCGGGAGAGGGCGGGGCGCTCAGTAGTCTGGGCCGGTGTGTCTTCTCCCGCAGGTGCAGGTGGCGTCGGCGTCCGGGCCCTCAGGACTGGGGCACCTGCTGGCAGCGCGTGGGGCTGGGCGGGAGCCTGGCAGCGGCGCTCTGCTCCGTGCGGAAGCTGTATTCGTACTGCAAGGGGACGGGGCAGAAAGGCACAGTCAGCACGCGAGGACAGCTGGGGGCCTATGCCGAGCCTCGCATGCGCACACAGACAGCGTGTGTGGGCCAAGCCCCGCATGTGCACAGAGACAGCACGTGTGGGCCGAGCGCGCATGCACACACCCCTGGTGCTGCAGGTGCCTGGCTCGTTTGCGGTGACTGGCACCTTTCACAGTCCCCGCCCCACTCCCCACAGGGTGAGACCTCAGCACCGGCAGCGCCCAGAGCCACGACGCCAGCAGCAAACACGTGCGAGCTGACCGCCTGCTGGCTGCATGCCCAGCACCCCCTGCCTGCCACGACCGCCCAGCAGACGGCCCTCGTCCACTGGGGGCGGAGTCACACCCTGGTGAGGCGGTCTCGGCCTCCATCCCAAACCTGACCTGAGGCCGGCCGCAGCCACCAGGCTCAGGGGACCCCCAGCCAGCTGCTCCACTCAAGTGCCTCCTGAGCACGCTGAGGACACACTCTGGGGGATACGAGACACACCTGCCCACGCTGTCCTCGCTGAGGTCCCAGAGCCACTCCCTGCAGGGTGTGCGAATGTCCTCAGTAACCAACGGGACCTGAGGCTTCCCGAGGGCAGCGCCCCGCGGACCACCCCCGCCTACGCCGAAAGAGCGCTCAGCCCTCACGCTTGACAGCAGGGCCTCCCTAACAGATCCTGGTGCACAGGAAAGAGCAGAGGTGGGTTCTGAGTCTGATGGGCACTCAGAGAAGGCGCAGTGCCTCTAGGGAGGGGACAGGGGGCCTGAAGTTCACCTTGAAGGCCAGGTGGGACCTCAGCATCTCCATGCCAGGCATGTGAGGGGCAGGTGAGGCGTGCCCACTGGGCAGAGATGGGCCTGCGGGCTGGGGGAGGGAGCAGGGGAGAGGAGGGGCGGGCAGGCTGAGGGGAACGGCCTAGAACACAACGCCGAGAAAGCCATGTGGTCCTACGGGTTTTGGGAATGAGGAGCTTAGATTAGGTCATTGGTTGTCGTCAAACATTTAAACTAATATTTCAAATCTTTTTAGCAGAATTGTCATACAAAGGGCTCCCCTACTTAAATCAGCAACATGGCTGCCTACAACCTGGACTCCACCCGACTCCATCCCCCACCCCGGGAGGATGCATCTCCTGCAGGGAGGGCTGCAGACCCCCACCGTGGGCCCCAAATGCCCCCTGCCCACCCCTCCCACCAGGCATGCTGGCAGAGCCTGCCCCACACCCCCACTGTGGGCTGCCTGCGGCCAGGAGGCACCTCTGGGGGACCACACTGAGTGAGAACAGCTAAAAGCTGAGGGTTTCGGGCTTAGTTGTGTCCTCAGCCCCACTGCCTGATAGTCCCACAGGAGCAACGTGGGACGGACAGACACAGATCTGAGCCGGGGGTGGGTGAGGCCTGGGCTGATCCTGTCCCCGCATAAACAGCGGAGGTGAGCAGCCTGGAGCGGCCACTGGAGCCACAGGCCCCAGTGACGCTGAAGACAGGACTGTGGTCCCTACAAACGGCATCTGTTGCCAGAAGGGGCGGGACGAGGAGGAGCTGATGTGGCAGGGTGACCCCAGGCAGGCCTCCTCCCCTCTCCGAACCTCAGTGAGCTCATCGGAGAAGAATCGGGGTCACGCCAAGAAATGACAGCTGTTGGCGAGGACGTGGAGAAAAGGGGACCCACGTGCGCTGTTGGTGGGACTGTAAATTGGTGCAGCCGCTAAGAAAGGCTGTATGGAGATTCTTGAGAAATTAAAACTAGGACTACCCTATAATCCAGCAATTTCCCTTCTGAGTTTTTATCCAAAGGAAATGAAAACATGGACCTGAAGAGATATATGTACCCCTACGTTCACGGCAGCATCTTTCACAAGAACCAACACAGAAACAACCCGACTGTCCGCCAGTAGGTAAATGGCTAGAGAAAGAGTGGTACATATACACAGTGGACTACCATTCAGCCATAAGATGGACGGAATCTTGCCATTTGTGACAGCGTCGTGCTGAGTGAGATAAATCAGACGGAGAAAGAAAAGCACCATTTGATCTCACTCAGATGTGGAATTAAAAACAACAAACTAAGCTCACGGATACAGAGAACAGACTGGCGGTCGCCAGAGGCAGGGGCAGGGAGTGGGCGGGTAAATGGGTGATGGCGGTCAAAAGGTACAAACTCCCAGTTAAAATAAGTCATGGGGAAGCACCACACAGCTCGCTGACTGTAGGGAATAATGTTGCACATTCGAAAGTTGCTCAATTTGTAACTATAGGGACAGATGCTACGTAGGCTGATCATTTTGTAATACATACAAATACTGAGTAATTATATTGTACCTCTGAAACAAAAATAATATTGTATGTCAATTACACCTCAATTAAAAAGACGGGGTCACAATGAGGTTCAGCAAGTTAAGGGACCGCCCGCCCCCAGTACCCGGCAAGCACTCACTGCACATCCGCTGGCTACTTGGGAGAATGAAAACAGCACCGGCCGATCACTCTTCTGCTCTCTGGTGACCAGGGCACAGCCCAGGGCCTCGGGATTCCAGCTCCCAGGAGGCTGGCAGACCAGCATGGCATTGGCGTCTTGGGGCAAAGCCTGGGACAATACCGCCACCTCGTGGCTGCTTGGGTGCATCACAGCAGGACGCATTCCTTCATTGGCTCCCTCAGTACCCCTACATCCACGCAGTGCTGGGCGCCGGGGCCAGAGGAGGACCCCATGAGGGTGGCAGGAGAGAGACATGGTCCTGGCCCATTAACCCAAATGAGCAACACAGGAAGGAGAAGAGGCTGGGTGAGAACATAAGGGTGTTTCTCCTCAGGAGCACCTAGAGGGAGCCGC
Source organism: Pteronotus mesoamericanus (assembly GCF_021234165.1). NCBI lineage: Eukaryota > Metazoa > Chordata > Mammalia > Chiroptera > Mormoopidae > Pteronotus > Pteronotus mesoamericanus. Next base: position 7,241,057 of record NW_026555258.1, read on the forward strand.
TTGGCGGAGGAGACACAGAACCAGGGATAAAGGGATGGAAATTGCAAGCGCTCGGGGTCAGGGTCGCTGGACTTACAGACGTGGAGATATTTCAAGAAACGCATACAAGGTGTCGGGCCTGGCACTTGGGATGGGCGCCCAGAGGCTGAGGGGTGCTAGGAGGAGGCTGGGGGGCTTCACTCTGGCTGCCCTGAGACCAGCCTGGGAGACGCCTGCCTGGAAAGCGGGGAGGTGAGGCACCTCTCAAATGAGGGAGCAACCCATGCCAGGTGCCCAGACCACCTGGGCTCTGGCCCTATCATCTGGAAGGTTTTGGGGGATCCCTGCCGTGCAGGCTCTGGGGCGGTGGGGAAAACACGGTGCAGTCAGGCTGCCTTGAGTTGACGGAGGCTGGCCAGCACAGAGAGCCCACGCAGGGGATGGAGGCAGCAGCTCCCAGACACCCACAGCCAGGGGCCTGAGCCCTCTGCAGACCCAGGCGCCGGCAGCAGAGGCCCCAGTGAAGGGCGCTACAGCCTTCGGGACAGCAGGCTGGGTGGGAGCTGGGGAGAGGGGAACAGGACATATCCGAGCGTGGGGACGCACGTGCTGACCAGGGCTTAGTGGGGAGTCCTGAGGCCAGTCTTCAAGGCCAGGAGTATGGACAGGGTCAGTAGGAAGCAGGGGGCATAGACAAGCCTTCAAGGACAAACGGCTGAATTCTTGTTTCTCTCTTGTCTGGGCCGGGTGGGGGGTGGGGGATAGGGAGGGGCGGGCAGGGAGAAGAGCACACACTGCCTCTTCCTGACTCACAGCCCAAGTGCAAGGCTGCCCCCTCCGGGGCCCGGGGGCGCGCAGAGCACAGACTGCTGGCCCCCGCCCCCGCCCTTGGGATTGTTCCCTTTTTAGGTTGCACTGGCTAGAGGAAAGGGGGGCTCCCCCTCTTGTTTTCACTAACTCCCCAAATGAAATTTCAACATATGTCCCCTGACATAATCCCCCTTAGGCTGCGGATAACCCTTCCCACAGACGCTGTCCTCGGCCGGGGATTGCTGGCCCCCAAGTGTTTGCCCAAGAGACTAGGGCCGCTTCTGGAAGCCCTTTCACTCCCTTGGGCAAACAGCGAGTACCTTTGAAGGTGGATTTGGGCCCAGATTTGTTTACGCAAGACATTAGTCTCCCGCATAAGGAAAACCTGCCCTCGCGTACAAACAGCAAATCCTTTTTGAATTAAAAAAATTTTCAATTAAAAAGAATTTGGGCTCGCAGAGCCGAGCCCAGCTGAGCGGCGCCGGGCTGTGGCGCCCTCTGGTGGGCACAGGCCGCCATCACAGCAGCATCGGGAGCCTCGCCTGGGCGGCCTCTCCAGGAAAGAGACATCACTGTCAGGGGCTCCAACTGGGTGTTTCGCAGGGGCCTGGGGGGTGGGTGCTCCGGCCTGGAGACCCTGCAGCTGACGCCCTGACACTGACACATCTGACCTCTCGAGTCACGGAGCACAAGTCCCAACTTCCAAAAGCCTTTAGTCACAGCAAGTCCAGAGTCCTGACGGTGGGAGGTGCTGGCTGGCGCTTCCAACTGCACCTTGGAGGCTGAGTCACTTTATTGCCCAGCCTCAGTGGCAAAACGATGGCGGCCAACGCCGCCCCTCCCCCCGCCCCCTGGCCCTCTCTTCGGCCACCGGCCAGCGCACAAAGGCATTGTGAGACCGCACAAAGGCATTGTGAGACTCCCCTAAGACAACTCGCATGAAAACGCCCTGAGAGGGAAAACACCAGTCCTCCTGATGCATCAGATCCAAGGGCTTTAACCGAAGCCAGGGATGCCCTGTCCAGGGTGGGGTGGCGGTGGCATGGCAGGGCCGGTATCAGCACTTGTAACATTTACCAGATACAATAGAGACAGGCAAGCACAGACTCCCCGCTTTGCTCCCTGGGCCCAGTGATGATCACACCAACCAGAGAGCTCCCTGTGAGAAAAGACGATGGTAAGGGGTTGTTTCTAGCGCCTGAGTTTTCAGATTGGAAGCTGAGGCCTGGGGAAGCCTCACATGCCACAAAATCACAGACTGAGCAGAGGCAGGGCTGGCCTAGGCCCACAGGGGCGGCGGGGGACCGGCTCTGGCCCAGCAACTGGCACCAAGTACGTGTCTGCACCCGCTTCTTCCTGTGGGTGCACGTGGGGCAGAACAACAGAGGTGCGCCAACACCGATGGGCACTTAGGTGAGTGACGGAGGGCCCTGGAAGGACCCGGCCAGGCGAGGACAGGTGGAGGGGAAGTAAAGGGCAAGACTCAGGCCAAGGACAGGAGTCTGATCCAGGAGCCCACCCCTCTAAAAGGCAGGCTCCCGCACAGTTAGAGGGAGGTGGGTGGGGCTCAGATTCAGCCCGCCTCCCCCACAGCCCACCTCTCCCGAGCCTGCCCTGCCCAGCACCTGCCTTGGCCCCAGAGCCCAAGCCATGACACCTGCTGGTCTCACCGCCCATGGCTCAGCCCCTTTGGGCATTTCAGTTATGGGCAGCTCCCTTGCCGCCCTCCGGGCTGTGTCCTGCCACCTGTCTTCAGAAGCCTGGCTGCCGGGACTCAGCCCTGGGGCGCGGGAAGAGGCAGGTGGGGGCCGGAGGAGCCGGCCCGCCAGGGCCCCGGGCCCATGGTGCAGCCTCCTCTGGTCAGTCTGCTTGTTTTCCCATGGGAGTTCTGTTCACACTTGGGTTGCAGCTCCACAGAGACACCTGAGAAACTGGGACAGGGGGACGCATCGGGGCCTGGACACGCACGGAGGCGGAGGGCGGCCCACGGGCAGCCGGAGACAGGCAGCGTGCGGGGGAAGCCGGGACTGCCCTCCCCAGCCCTGGAGGAGGTTCTAGGACTCCCCAGAGCTGGGGAGAACGCCTTCTTCCACTTCCTCACTTCGTGAGAATGGGCCTGGAGCTCAGGGCTCATGGATTATAGCCTATGACCCAGTGGTCACTAAGAAGGTGACGGGATGGCAGGAGCTGCCGGTCTCGAGTGAGTGTCAGGACCAAACCCTCATGCTCCGTGAAGCTGGTACTGTTATTCCCATGACAGGTGAGCAAACCAGGGTTCAGAGAGGCTGAGACCTGACCAAGGCCACTGGGGCCCGGGACACAGCTGGGGAACGCCTCTAACCACCGTAGTCGGGGAGGGTGCCCTGGCTGGTCCCACACCAACCCCACACCAGGACCCACCGAGAGCCACTGCTGGGTCACCCTAAGAGAGGGGTGGGCATAGCCCACCTGCTTTAGGAGGGAGACTCACGTCTGTCTGGGCCCAGCGGCTGCTCTGGGAGCAGCTGGGACCGCGATGCTCTGCCACGCGCCGACGCAGCCCTGCCTCCCCCTACTCAGGGGTGTCCAGGTCACCTCCTGCATCCTCATCAGTCACCCCCTTCCCTGCCCCAAGCCTGGGGCTCCCCAGAGGGACAGTGATACCTCCCAGGGCACCCTCAGCTCACAAAGTACTTCCACCTGGGATTCGGCTGGAGCGTCAGGGAGCAGGAAGTGACTCCTACGTCCCCACCCTGCGGCAGAGCCCCAGTCCCTCCTCCCCACCGGAGTGAGCTGGGAGTGACTTCTGCAGAACCCTGTCGCGTGCCTGGCTTCTAAGGCCTCCCTGCCAAGCACAGTTTCCTCAGCGCGCAGGGCTAGCCCCAGCTTGGTGCCCTGCCTCGTGCTGGTCCCTCGCAGATGCTCTCCTCCCTTGAGTGGCTAAGCCCTGCTTGTCCTTTGAGGCCCACCTGACGGGGCCCTTGTTCTGGGAAGTGGTCCCCCTCCCCCACAGCACCTTTCATGCCCCCCTTAAGTACAGTGTCGAGAAGGGGTCTCAGCCATTTCTGCAGCTCCACAGCCTGGAAGAGGTCGTGGCCCAGACGAGATGGATGGATGAATAAATAAGACGGATGGGTGGGTGGGTAGGCGAGCAAAAGGAAAGATCAAGCTCAATGCGAAGGGGAGAAGGCGGCTAAGGCAGGGAGTCAGCGCGTGGGCGGGCAGGAGACCGTTCTCGTTTTAAGCCTTTGGTGGCAGTGGCAGGGAGCCCGCGTGGCCCTGGGCTCCCACAGCCCGCTGAGCGTGACGGTGTGCCGGCCCCTGTCCTGTGCTACTTAAGTCGTGCAGGGAACACGCTGAGCCCAGGGCTTGTCCACATCACCCCTGTGAACGGCGAACTTGTGAGTCCACGTGTGACTGTTTGTAGCTCCACACGCAGACCAGGTACAAGCGGGAGGTTCACACTTTGTTGGCATGTGTGGTATTTAAAAGCTGATAAACACGGAGAAGTTTAGAGACTTTGTATAAAAACATAGGGGGTATGGCAATTCCGGACCTTCCTTCTTGCACAGCAACCCCGGGCCCTGCGTGGCTGAACGGAACCGCTTCCTGGAGACAGGCACGTGCTCTCTGCTTTGCCGCAGTTCCCACCACTCCCTACACACTGCCCCCCAGGCGGGGTGATGGCTGCCGCTTATCACTGTGATTGTACATATTTTTATCACTGTGAGTGTGTGGGGCAATGGAGACAAAGCAAGCAAGAAAGTGAAAGACTTCTTGTACCCATGACCCCTGGGAGTAGAAGGATGAAACACTGAGAAGCCTGGGCTCCTTAGGAAACGGGGAAGGCACACTTTGTGGCGGCACTGGGGACGCTGCGCGGTCAGCGAGGACACAAACGGCATCTCCGGCCCCGGCCCCGGCCCCGGCCCCAGCCGTGGCGCAGGGCTGGCGGGTCCTGCGGCGCCCGCCCGTGCAAGCAGCCGTCTGCCCGGCGTGAAGGTCTGGGCGGGGCTGGGGCCTGTGCCGCTACATAAACAGCGTTTGCGTGTCCACGAACGGCCGCCTGGCTCACCCCTCACTGAGTCAGCATTTCAGAATTTACCTGAATATCACCTACAAAGTAGATATTTGTCTTTTTCCTCCCCTAGGTTACTTGGGGAACATGTTTAAAACAATACGCACTATTTCTGGGTGGAACAGGAGGTGCGGGGGTCCTCGCTGGGAGGGTGCCTGCCCCGCGCTCCGTCTCATCCTCAGCCTCATTTTTTACCTACCTGCCAGGTAACCTTCTAAGAATTCAGTCCGGGCGGTATGACTTTAAAACTTGGGAGACGCAAGGTCCCAAAACCATAGGAATACAAAAATCCTCTTATGAAGTACTTGCATAAGACCAGATAGACACCTTGACTTCAGTTTTGCACGAGCAGACGCACAATGCAGGACGGTGTCCAGGGTAGGCAGTTCTGTCTGCCGAACGTCATCTCCGCCTCAGCCCCAGCCCCAGAGGCCCCGCCCGGTCCCCTCATTTACGTGATGGATGCCCGGGGCTGCTGTGGGAGCAACCTGGGTGGGGACTGCGCGCGGCCACGCTGCCGCCGACAGAACCGGGGGCGGGAGGGAGTCTGAGACTCTCGGAATTAGAAAGTCTATTAATATAATCTACCATATTAATATGCCCATGGAGAAAAAAATATGATCATATCTATAGGTGATTAAAATACATTTATCAAAAGCCACCATCCATTTCTGATAAAAAACATTTAGGAAAATAAAAATAGATGGCTAATTCTTTAACATGACAAAAAAAAAAAAGAGAGAGAGACACACACACACACATATATATATATATAGCAAGCCAAAATGTGCCACTATGGATGAATATTGAAACTAGAAACTTCCATGAAAACCATGACTAAGACAAGGAGGCCCCGTGATCTGAACGTGCCGGCCAGGCTATGGCACCGGAACGAGGGACAGACACTCAGGGGGAGGAGGCAGGGGTCAGGGTTTGCAGATGACATAGCTGCCTGCCTGCAAAGCCAAAGAAAAGCAACTGAAAACCCGCCCGAAACCGTGAGTCAGTGAGAGAGCCGACTCCAGAAATATAGTGCAAAAGCCAACAGCTTCTTGATATATAAATGACAGAGAGTATAATGGGAGAAAAGATCTCATTTACAAGAGCCACAGAAACATAGAATACCTAGGAGTAACTGAAAAGAAATGCGCAGGATCTTTGTAAAGAATACCGGTCGACTCTGCAGAGTGACATCAGCAAAGGCCCGAATAGAGACTCTTCATCTAAAGTGCCACTTCCTGCCTGGTCATCTATATGCTCACTACAGTTACAATAAACATTGAAAATGGAGTTTTTGGAACCCCTCCCCCTAAAACAATTCTGAAGTTTAGCTGGGAAAATAGTCATATGAATATAGTTAGGAAAATTTGGGGGGGGAAAAGAATGAACCCTATCCTGTATTTAGGCTTATTATAAAGCTGTGAGATTCAAAACAGTGTGGCAACAGATAAAAAGAAGAGTCAGAAGAAATGTGCATTGATCCACTTACACATGAACTATACAGTCGCACGCCACCTAACGACGGGGATGGTTCTGAGAAATCCGTCGTTGGGGGATCTTGTCGAGCGAACATCAGTGTGCTTAGGCAAGCCTCCTGCACACCGAGGCTGCATGCTCCCGTCTATTGTGCTCAGGCCACCAGCCTGCACAGCTTGCTACTATGCAAAGCAACATGAGATTAAATCAAGCACAAGAGAAAATGATGCAATCAAGAGACTCGGTAAACAGGAGATACATGAGGCTGTTGCCACAACAACACAGCATGCTGCTCTCCTGAAAACTTTTTTTCTAAGTAGAAAGAATGCACTCTAAAACAATAAAAATTATCATATGTAAATACATAAGCCAGTAACACAGCCATTTATTATTAAGTACTATGCATCCTACAGTTATATCTGCTACACTTTTGCATGACTGGCAGCGCAGTAGGCGTGTTTGCCCCAGCATCATTGTAACATGTGGGTAGCGCGTTATGCTGTGACATTACAACAGCGATTATGTCACTACATGATAGGGATTTTTCAGCTCTATTACAATCTATGGGAGCCCTGCTATATATGGGGTCCACTGTTGACTCAAACGTTGTTATGTGGTACATGACTGTATTGGTAAAGGTAATATTTGAAATTTACTGAAGAAAGTAATTAATGTTAAGGAGACTGGCTAACATTTTAGGATAAAATAAATACAGTTCTAGTTCTCACCTTATAATAGATTTCATGTGGATTAAGTAGTTGAAAAGCATTTAAGATTTTAATATGTTAAAATACAAAAGGGTGGGAGAAAATAAAAGTGATAATTTAATAATCTTCTAAGCATGATCCGAAATAAAAAATAAACAAAACTGCCCATGAAAAAATTTAGTGGAACACATCCTTAACAAGGCGAAAAGACACTGGTTACACTGGGGCGGGTGGGGGGTATGTGTGTGTGAGAGACAGAGAGAGAGAGAGCGAGAGAGAGAACACAGAGAGGAGGTTGTTATAAAGAGCATAAAGAACGCTTTAAAAATGAGTTCTTATTTGAGTGAAAAAAGCTAAAGAAGCCAATAGAAAAAATTAGACAAAGGGTACAAACAGAAGACACTCATAAAGAAATACAAACAGCCAATAAACATAGAAAAAGAAGTTCATCTTTAAATACCAGGGAAGTGTAGCCAACGAGAGGACGTGGGAAACAGGTACCCTAGTGTGCTGAAGGCGGGGCGTTATGAGGGCACACCTTTTTTTAAAGGCAAAATAGTAATATCTATTTTTCTAAAGAAAGGCCCAGGGGAGCAAAGACACATGTAACAAGGAAATATATTGCAGCAATGTAATAGCAAATAATTGGAACAACTCAAAAGCCAATCAATAGTGGATTGCTTAAATAAATCGTGGCATAATCATAAAAGGTAACAACATGTAGTCACTGAAGGGAATGAGGCAGATCGGTGCGAAATGACATGGAAGCATGTGCAAGCTACACTGTAAGTGCGAAAGCAGGGTATGAACGCTATGTACACCGAGAGCCCATGTAACAGCCGAACGTGTGTCTGTATCCCAGGAGTGGGCTGTGGAGAATGTCGTGTGTCTGAAATGTCTTCATTTTTATCAACATGTACAACCTTTGAACTCAGGGAAAACACTAAATAGTAAAAATTGATTTTGATCGGCAGGGTAGCTGCTTAAGATGATAAACTGCCCAAGAAATCCACCAGAATTTACGGGCAGAGAACTAATCTTGCCTGTGCATTAAAACAGGGGCTCCTCAGCTGTGTGGCCAGGCTCCTGGAGCTGTGGTCCCCAGGCTACTGCCACGTTTCAAAACAAGGCTAACACTTCTCTCTGCCTTCCGAAAGGCTGCCCATTAAACACATTCATTAGGTTTCTTTGTTTTGGGCCGGAATGGTCCCCAACTCAGGGTGACAGCTCTGTAGAATCTGGCGGCAGCTCTGTGTCTTTGAGCAAAAATATAAAAAAGGGGAGCAGAATGGGTTAACTTCTATTTATTTAACTAACTTTTATTTAATAAATGAAGTAGGTAGGTTCTTGCCCCCACCCCAAATATCAGCTTCCTTACTGAAATATAAATAAAGAAAAAAGATTCTTGGTGGTGGAAATGTTAAATCTCACAGGTAGAGAGAAAGCAGCTTATTTCTTGTTGCAGTTTAAGACCTGACCACTAGATGGTGCAAAGGGACCACACATTTTGCAACCTCTCCCAGCACAAAATTCTTTCACGTTAATAAGCACAATGAAAGCTTTCCAAAAGTCGAGAGAAGGAACAATTGTGCTGGGATATGAACATTTTGCTTTTATAAAATTGGGACTCTGCCATTTCATTACTGATACAAAAATCTTCTGTCTCACTTTCTTCCCACCATATGCAGGTCCCAAATCCACTCTAAATCTCAAAGGGCCAGCAGAAACCCATGAAAAGTGAACGTCCAAAAGTTGAATGCAAAAATTTTTTTTTACCTCAAGCTGCCAAATGTATCTCCATTAATTTCACCTCAATGTCGTGACGTAAATGCTAGTGGAATCGGCCCCAAGCTAAATAAGCAATAAGCCCCATTTTTCAACACACAAACACATAAAGATGTCAGCTCAAACTGTTTACTAATTAACACTTAAAAAGACACAAATTAGATATGCGTGGCTAAGAGCAATTATAATCAAGACGAATTTCTCTAGTCATTTGGGAACTGAAAAAAATGCCTAATTGCTGGAACCAATGTTTTAAAAACTGAAATCATGCCAGTTAGCAAATATGTTCATTTAAAGAACATTCCACGTGACTACACTCTTGAGGATTGACTACAAACATGAGAACAAGGAAAATATTTAGGTATAAAATTAAAATTTTAAGCTCCTTTAGATTTATAACTTCTTCATTAAATACGTCTGCAAACAGCAGCCCATAAAAACCTGTAGCAATTAAGTGGTTAAATGAACTGCCTCCCTTGTCAATTTTAAAGGAGTGATTAATATTAGATCGTCCCTTTACTAATTAGACTCTCCCTTGTCTTTCGGCTTTAGAATCGAGTGAAAATGGAGGCCGTCTGCTCCAGCAAGAAGCGTGGGAGGCTGAGGACGCTCCCGTCCCCGGGCGTGAGCGTGGCGCCCCCTGAAGGGAGGTGAGCGCGTGGTTTTCCGTGGAGGTGGGCGGCAGGTGCGGAAATGGCTGTGCGCGGAGCCGGAGGGCACGCGGGGCGCCCGTCCATCACGCGAATTGCTGGCTCCTATTTTTAAAAGGCTTGCAGGTCGTTATGCACGCAGCACGAAATCTACTACCATCAAGGCCGCGGTCTTCCGGCCATCAGTCCTGGAGACACGGGACAGATTGGTCTGTGACGGGGGCAGGGTGGGGCAGTGGCTGGGGAGGGGCACCCACTGGCTGGGGAAAGGGACCTGAGACTCGGGGATTCTCGCCGAAGCTGCTGCCTGGACTGAGGGCCGGGCGCTCCCGCCCCGGCGGCGATGGGGAATCCATCAGATGGAGAAATGAGGCGACTGCTTACAAGGGAAATAAAGAGCGGCAGAGATGGAGAATATTTATATGCCCATCTCCTCACTTGGAGAGAAGATGCTTCATCACAGGGGTCGGCTGCAAAATCACACTTTGCCGACTCCCGAGCAAGCAGAACCTTTTGTCTGGGCAGTAGCAGGGAGGACAATAAGGCCCTCGCCAGGTCCCGGCCCCCAGGGCCACCCAGCTGCTGCCCAGCCCCATGGGGAGGGGCTAGGAGACCTCCCCAGGGCTGCCACAGCTGCCCCCGCCAGCCCCCTGGTCCCCTCCTGCGGCTGAGGGGAAATGAACAAAATCTCACTTTCTCCAGCCTGGGACTAATTTACTCGGCAAAGCCCCTGCTCGGAGCCGCAGACGGACACGGGCGGCCGGGCCAGGCAGAACCAGGACTGCTACCACCGGCAAGGGCCAGGGATGGTCAGATTTTAATTTCTCTATTAATCATGGCTTCGTTCATTTCCAACAACCCACGTACACTGCCTGAGCATTACTTCTACATTGTAAGAGGTTTCACCTCTATGATGATTTTTTTTTCCTGTTGAATTCTGCTCGGTAGCATGTACACTGGTTTTAATCGTGACCTTAAAACAAGACCTTCCTTGGGTGTCTGTTGTGAAACTTAACCAAGGGCTGCCTAGGCCACACCACTGGGGAAATCCTAAAGCCACTGACCAGGGCTCCGGCCTGGGGGCGGGGCCACCAGGCCCGTAGGTCAGCCTGAGGTGGAAGCCAGGGGCCTGCCCCACCAGGGGCCAACCCAGGTGGCAGATCTGGCAGCTGCACCAGGCGCCTGGACTCCACTGCCCCATGTTGCCCCACCGCCTCCACAGTCCACAAACATCCCTGCAAATGCCCGATGTCTCTGCCCATGAGCGTCACACGATGCCTCCAGCGCATCAGGATTCTGGGGGGCTGAGGTGCCCTGCCCCCCTACAACCAAGGTGACGTCTCGCCTGTTTCCGCCTGTTACTCAATGGCAGGAGATTCTTGGGCTGCCAAGCTGGGGTCCATGGCGGGTCCCTGCTATGGTGGGGGGCACCCGGGACCGCTCTCCTGGGCTGGCTGCTGGCGGGTTCCCTTTGGTCCCTAACCACCAAGCTCAAGGCTGACAGGCTACTGGGGTTCATTCAAGGAGAGGCCTGCCCCAGGGTCAAATGGTGGTGCCAGGCACAGGCTTGAATTCAGGAACATCTCGGGCAGCGCAGGTAAGTCAAGTGGGCAGGAAAGCAAGCTGACCGGGGTCTGGAGGTGAGCACCGTGCCGCCCTCGGGGACACACCCCTCTGCGTCCTCCGCCGCTGGGACCAGCCCAGGTTTTCCAGTGAACAGGGTGAGCAGGGAGTGGTCCTGGGGGTGGGGGTGGGGCAAGAAGCAGGGGGCGGGTCCTGGGTCCCCAAAGGCAGTCTCCCACCTTTAGGGAGCTTGGCAAAATAGTGTCAGATATGACAAAATAATAGTTTACAGTGAGCGAAGAAAACTGCCCAGCTGAGCTCTTCCTGCCCCCACTAGGAGCAGCCAGTCCTGCTGGGAAGAAAAAGGAGCAAAATCCTCCCAGGCCTCCAGCTCTACCGGCAAGGCCCGTGCAGACGCTACAGGGGCAAGTTCAGGTTTATTTATGGAGAAAAGCCTCTGACTTCACAGGAGACGGAGCCGTTCACCAATGTGTATGCAGATCAACATACTAATCACCGTTAAATGCACGTGGTGGCTTGTGTAAGGAACGTGTAAATCCTTGGATTAAATGCCAAGCTCCACAGCGTTCTGGACCGCGGGGGCATCTGTGGTGGTTTCACACCCTATTTAACAGTCCTAGCCTTTCCCCATTTCCCCACATTTTAAATGCCACTTTGGTTTCCTTCAGCAGGGAATATAGATGTGTGTTTTTAGCCCATCACTAAAAACCAAAGATAAAGCGAGGCTCCGTGAACCAGGATGTCAGTGCTCAGACACCAGCACTGAGCAGCGTGCCACGCCGGGACAGTTCACACCTTTCTGTGGACACGGAGGACAGCAATGACAATGGCCATGGCAGCGACCTGAGCGGCCGCCGGGGCGGACCCTGTTCCGAGCCGTTCACAAGCCTCTCTCAGTCGGACCGGACACATGCTACAGGGCAAGCACTTTCATTACTGTTCCGGTTTTACAGGAGAGGAAGCCAAGGCCCAGAGACGTGAAATGGAGGAGCTCAGACTCGTGTGCAGGGCGGCGGCCTGCAGAGCCCGCCTGCCCCAACAGGTTCGCTCAGAGCATCGGACCTCAAGGTAATGGTCTAACCGCACGTGGTTGCGGACCCGGCTTCTGTCTTTGGAGGCAGGGAGAGAACTGAGGTGGGCAGTGGCTTCTGCCACATGCATGGGCCCTGCATTGGGTCTGTCCTGCATCACCCTGGGACTCAGAGTCGCCTCCTCCTGTGACTCAAAGACCAGGGTCAGAACACGGGTCCACAAGCCTCCCGTACCCCACTGTCACCACCAGCCCCTCAGAGGGACACGGGGCCACAGACTTTAAGTCACAATGGAGAGGATGTGGAGTTTGACATGCTAGGTCTCAATCTTGTCCTGGGCAAGTGACTTCCCCTCTCAGAGTCCCCATTTCTGCTCCATGAAGTGGGGAGGGATGACAGCCACCTGGTCAGCTTGGGGTGACAGTTACGGCCCAGTGAGTGCTCAGTGGACCCAGGGCGGACGGGGCAACGCTCCGGTGGCGGCCCCGTCTCCGGCACATGCCAGCTCACGACACCCGACCCACGGTGAGGGGCTCTTGTCTGCCAGAGCTTTTGACATATATTCATGGCTCCAGGAAAAGCCCTGGCAGAGGGGTTCAACGACGCTCCCTGTTTGCACAGGGAGAGGGCGTGACCCGCCCCCAGGCGGCGTGGGGCTGGGTGAGGCCTCTGTCCTTATGAACTTGACCATCCTAAATGGGTCACTGGCTGTGCCCCTGCTTCGCCACCCGCAGCCAGAGCGGGCCACCCTCAGAGGCCTTCCCACACACACACTGAGCGCCTCGGGACACGGGCCCCCATGCAGAGGCAGGTCACAAGCGGGCGGCTGTGCCCGGACCATCCCTGGCCCCCTTGATTTCGGGAAGGGCTAGCGAGGAATTCCATGCGCACATCTGTGATGGGCTAGCCGGCCATTCCTTTGCTTAAGTTTACCCACCCCCCAAAATCCTACAGATGACAATCACTTTGGTTTTTATGATTTACTGAAAATCAAAGACAAAAGGGGACTTTTTTGTCTTGTTTTTGTTATGACAGGTTTCGAAATTTGTTGTACTACATTGATTCAATTTTCCTTGATTTCAGCCATCTTTCAATAATGCAACCTGCTTCTGCTGGCTGGGTATACAAGAGAAAACCCAAAGGGGCTGAGAATATTGAAATGGTTCTACCATTTCCATCTTTGAGACAAATGTTCCTCTCCAAGGAGAGCCGGCGGCAAGCACGTGATGCTGAGCAACCTTCTGTGCATCACAGACAACGCACAGGCTGGCGCTGTCTTAGGGGCGGGGGCCACGGGCACCTCTGACCTCCAGTGTGACTCCTGTACCTCAGCCCTCGTTCTTCTGAGTTGTCAGAGCTGCCCCGTCCTGGATTTCTTTGTTTTTATTAGGAAAACATCCGGACTATTTCAAACCGAGCTGCCAAAGGGAGGGTGGCTTATCACACACAGTGGGGTGTATCCCGACCCTGTAAATCACACGGGGGCCAGGGCACGTCCCCAAACCCCTAATGGCGGCGCATCCTAAAACAGAAGGTGGCGGAAAAGTTGACTCCATGCCCATTGCCCAACCTCCTCCACCTTCTTTAAGCTGAGACATTTAAAAAAAAAAATAAAGCACAAGGGATTGTTCTGTCTGTTCCTTAAAACCTTCTGACTTAGAGAAGACAAGGAGGTGCTGGTCATATTTGACTTGAAGTAATGAACACAGTAAACATGAGTGTCTTTTTCCAAGCAATACATTGGAGTGAAATAAAAGTGCTTTTCTCAAAAGGCGCCCCACACCCAGGTCCTTCCTGTTCCTGTTCTTAATGAGAGGAGAGACCCAGGGGTGGAGCGAGCGACGGCTCAGGCCCCCTCCCCCACTCTGGGGGGCTTGCTTACCTCCTTCTCAATTTCTGCCAGAGATTTGATGGTGATTCCCAACAGATCAAAGGGCTGCATCTGAAAATACAGACCAAGTCATCCTTTCAAAGGGCTGGACAACGCTCCTTCACATCGGCTTTCATTGCACAACAGTGTGAAACCCACCCCGCCCTCTGTGATCCCGTGTTTTCTCCACCCCCTTCCCACAGAAACCCGTCAGTGGGACCCTGTGGCGATCAGTGAGGGTCAACGGCCCAGGAGCATACTTCCGGAAAACCTGGCTGTCAGCGGCGTCGGTCCCGTCTGGGAGAGACCCCTGCGTCTGTCTTCAGCACCCAGGAGGGTTGCAGCCATCCCGAAAGATAGTGACTGTCTCCAGTAACTGCCACCTCTCTCCACTTCCCCCCTCCCCTGCACGTGATTTGCTTGCTTCCGTGATTTGCTTGCTTCCGGCAGCTGCGGGGCTGGGGCTGCCCAAGGCTTCACCAGAGGCCGCCCTGACTGCTGAGCCACGTGGTGGAACGTGCCTCGGGAATTCCTGGGGGCTGCAGGGAATCTTTTGTTGGGGACTCCAGGTATCCAGGGAAGGAGCTGGGGGAATTCCAGGTCTTCAAAGGTGCAAGGTGAATGAAATAACTGCCCATTAATTATCATTTGCGAAATCAACGGGGTGGTAAAAAATAATACCGCACTTCCATGGGTGTCTCCATAATTTCATGAATATGGGGGACTTTTTTCTTTTCTTTTTTTAAAGATGCTGGCTTTTCAACACAGCATGAAAAATCAAACACACATGGCCGCGAGAGTGAGCTGGAGGCCCAGAGCAGCCTGGGCCGAAATGCGCGGCGTGGGGGCACAGGGGCCTGGCTGAGGCCCCTCCTGGCCTGCTCTGGGCACACAGGTGTTCTGCAGTCCCACGAGGGCGCCGGCCCCGCCTCCTGCAGCTCAGGCCAGCAGCTGGCAGCAGGGGATGAACAAGTGAAACCTGAGAGCCTTCTACAAACCCCAGGGCCTCCATGGTTCTCAACTGCAGCCCAGAGGTGGGGGCAGAGCCGGAGTGGGGCCGAGGGTCTCCTGCGAGGCGAGGTTAGAAAGAGGCCGGCTTCGGAGTCCAAGGACCGGGACTCAAAACCCGGGCTCCGCGCCTCCTTGCGATGCAGCCGCAGGTTAAATCACTTCATCATTTCCTCTGCTGTTAAAAAGCAGCGTGGGCGGCCCTCCTGGCTGGGCTGCTGGGAGGATTAACCGAGAGAAGCGCAAGGAAGCGCTTGGCACCGGGCTTGGCCCGAGTCCGCGCGCCTTGAGCACTTGCTGAGTCGGCAGCGCCCTGGTAGCAGCACATTAGTGAGGGCGATCTTGGGACAGGGCCACCAAATTAGGCACTCAGCTCCCGGGGCTGCACTGCCAGTAGCCAGGAAACAGTTTGGCTCTCACCTGCTGCCAGCCCGGGCGGTGCAAGAGCGGGGCTGCCTGCCCGCGCTGCCCGGGACCCAGCAGAGGTCCAGCTGTTGTATCATTAGGCTCTGACTGCCCCACTAAACTTTCCCGACTGGAGCTGGTGCGCAGGACAGAACAGCCTCTCCAAGGGAGCAGGCAGGAGAGGCGCCAGCGTCTCCATGGCAACGCGGCCAAGTGGAGTCGGCTGAAGTTACTCATGCTCCGCATGTCACGTCAGGAGCATTTTTCAAGATTAAGCTGCTTACCAGAAGGGTTCAGAGGAGGCCTATTATATTTCATGAAAATGGAAACTACAGAGCAGGTCAAATCGCAAGCCGGGTGGTTTTAAGCTGGATCCAAGGAAAACACTGAAGGATTCTTTAGTGGGTGCCCAAACCAGGGCCTTCACGTTTATTAGCTGCTCAAAGCAAACTTCTTCAGAAAGGACAAAAAAAAAAAAAAAAAAAAAAAAAAAAGGCAACAAAAACATACCCAGAAACAAGTCTATCGAGCCAGCGTGGGCCAGGCTGCGTAGCTGAGGGAGGGCCACCGCCATCCTGGGGGGCAGGCACCATCCGGGAGGGGGCATCCGGGAGGAGAGTGCCGGGAGGGGGGTGCCAGGCGGGGCCTGCAGCCCAAGCCCACAGCCACCCAGCGCTCTGCGTGGTGGCGCCTCTCAGGGCCTGCGTTCTGGCCTTGAGGCCCAGCCAGCTGTCTCAGTGCCCCTGTCACTGAAGACAGCTTGGGGGCTGGGTCTGCTCGCGTGAGTCGTGCTGGCCGGCGGTGAGCAGGAAACCCACCGCTGCAGGACCCTGCGTAGCAGGGTCAGCCGGCCCTACCGGGGCCTCCAGCTAGAATGGAAAGAACGAGGCGGCCTCCCTTCTGTAGGACACCATCATTGTTAAATAAAAAAAGAACAGACATTAAGCTGACCTTGGAAACCAAGTGAAGTTCAGTCCAATTAACCGTCACATTTGCAACAAAAAGTCTAGGCTGTGTCTGAGTTTGCTAGTCTGTCTCGCTCCCTCTTCTTTCGTTCACTCTCAAGGGCCTACGAGGGACAGCCTCAGCTGAAGGGGCGTAGAGGGGCTCGACCCACTCGCAGGGCTTGGGCAGCCGGCCAACGGCCAGGGCGGCGCTTCTGCCAGGCTGGGGATAAACGTGCCCGCGGGGGTGACCCTCATGGAGGCAGGGATGGGGTGGGGGGCACCAGGAGAGCCCTGCATGCCACTGGGTGGGGGAGCTCAGGCTGGGGGTGGTAAGAGGGAAGGGGAGAGATCACGCATACAACTTACACTCTCTGGAACACAAGAAAACTTCTCTGAGATCATAAAAGGCACACCATCCATTGCTGCAAAAGAAGAAGAGAGAATGGCATTGTAGACACCATCCATGTTCAGCAATTGAGACATCAACATAGGTGGTACAAGCCAGTGGGTGGCTAAAGCGAAGCAACCCGCACACAGGTGAGAGAGCCTTAGGGGGCCGTGTGCATGGGCACCATCCCTGCTCCTGGGACACACAGCTGCTGCGGGAGGCAGGCGCTCCGCACGGCCCCAGAAGAGCAGGCAGCTGTGTAGACAGAGCTGCAGGAGCAGAGAAGGGCCCAGCACCCACCCTAGGAGCCAGATCTCCGGCCTGCGAGTGGTAGGAGCCACTGAGGGCTGCCGGCAGGACAGAGGTGCAGGAGGCCGAGGGGACAGAGCGGTGCTCGTGAGATGGGCCGCGGCGGGGGTGTTAGACACTCTCTCAGCCGAGAGGGTCACGTCCCAGGCTGTCAGACTCATGGGATGTGTCTAGGTTGGAAGAAAGAGTGGCTTTGGAGCCAGACAGACTGGGTTTGAATCCTGGCCATGGCCTTGAATGGGCTCCATAAGTTCCATTTCAAAGAGGATGCACAGGTGCGTGTGAATGGGTGGTGCGTGCAGCACCCACCCAGCACTCGGCACAGAGCAGGTGCGGGGCTGCTCGGCCACTTTCGTGACCTCGGTCACAGTCCTGCACGGCTCACCCGCCTGCCTGGTCTCAAAGGCTGGCACAGAAAGGGTACGGAGGTCTGCAAATGCGTGTGAGTGTGTGTCTCAGAGGGGCATCCCTTTTCCATAGCCCTCTGCCCACGGTGTCCCCAGGTCACTGCCTCACTCCGCAGAGGCACACGGAGAAAACCACCGCCCGGCACTGTCTCTATCAGCATGTTCCCTCCCGGGACAAGTGCACTTTGTGAATTACGGCGTCAGAGAAGGGCTGAAACCCTGTCTGTGCTGGAAACCCTGGCACAGGGGACAGGCCCCGTCTGACAGGGCGGCATGAGGAACACACCCAGCATGAGGCTGGGCAGCCGGGGAGAGTCCTCGGGCCTGGCTTCTTGGTCAGGTCCCAGCATGGCCGGGAACAGGCTGTGGCCCGGCCCCCTCGCTGGTTCCGGCCATTTGGGCTCGACCTGCAGCCCAGCGGTCGGCATGGGGGCCTCACCCCAAGGGCAGATTGGTTTCTGGTAAATCATAGTTTTAGGGAGAAATGAACTGACAGAACAAAAGCCAGTTTCCCAGGAAATATGTTCTTTGCTTCCCCCAGTATTTGAAACAGGGACATCTCTGGTATATAAGCGGGGGACAATTTTTCTCATTCCTAAGAAAGAAGAGTCACAGATGCAGAATGAAGAAAAGCAACAGAAGAGGGAATAAAAGAAAGAAAGGAAAATAAATCTGGGACAAATCCTCTGAGCAGCCAAATGAACCAAATGGCTCACTTTAAACTATGTTCATAATTTATTTCAGGGAAGGAAAAAATATAAAACTTTGGTAAGTCTGAAGAAGAACCAGAGCAGCTGGCCCTGGCAGCTGGCCGGACGCCCCCACCCCCACCTTTCTGCGGAAGGCTGCTGTCCAAAGCGTGGCCTCCGGCTGGGACGCAGACACCTCCGGTCTCCCATCATGGGGGGGCCCTGCAAACTGCGGTGACTGCTGGCCGCAGACCGGCTGAGGGCTGCGAACAGCGCCGCACTGCCCCAGGAGGAGGGGAAAAGCCCCAAATGACCTGACACGGTAGGTGACATTCAAACACAACAGTGAGAGCGGAGGACTTGCGCGTGCGTGCTCATCTACAGCTGGGAAGTCGGTGACCAGGCCACCATGCCTTCGAGAAAGGGGCAGGACCAGGTCCCACTCGAGATCCAAGAGGAGGCCGTGCTCCCTCCCCAGCACCTGCCGCTGTCTGCCCAACGTGGACTCACCCCGCGTGGCACTGACCGCCGAGCCCTTCCCTGTGCACGGAGAAGGGCAGGCACGGGGGTACTCGCCTTTCTGATCATTCCACAGATCAGAGGCTCAGAAAGGTCGCGGTCTGCCGAGGTCACCCAGGTAGCAAGCAGGGACTCCCAAGTCCGTTAGGTAGAAGTGGGGTTTCTGAACACAAACCTCCTGCGTCCTGCACACCAGGCCCTTCAAGGTCTGACGGCCATTATCACACCTTCCGCAAGCCTCCCGGGGGCCCTTCTCTAAGCTCTTCTCATGGGGCCTGTGGGCCAGGAAGAGCCATGTGCTCGAAGGGCCCAAATGCGGACCCACGATCACCTTCTCCCCAAGCCCACTGTTCCTTGGTCCTCCTCCTGGCCGTTCCAAGTCAAGCGCTAGAAGCCACCGCCTTCTCCACCCCACCTTTAAAGTCCCAAAGCCCATGGCTGTCACTCGCCATGGCCACGTCACTCTCCGCTCTCTGTACACCTATCTGCACACACACAGCTCCAGGTGGCAGGGCCAGGGCCGGCCCGCGCGCCCCATGGCGCCATGGTCGGGAAGCACTCTCACTGCACGCCCGGAGGGCGGCCTGCACAACAGCACCTCTAAGCACCCATCACCCCCCGACAACCCCCACCATTCCGGTTCCTTCAAGAGGCCTTCTGCCTCTGGACTGTTAAAGACCTTATTAGTGTTTGGGACTTCCTGTTAATATCCGCTGCCAAACGCCCTCTCCCTGGTGACAGTTGTTTCTATCTAAATGTCAACATATGATTAGAGAACTTGTGTTCTGAAAGGGTGGTAAAGTGACCTGCAAAGGCCTGACTACCCCCCGGGGAAATGAGTTGGGAGGCCCTGGGGTGGGGGGGAGGGAGGAGGCCCCGTCCAGCCGAAGGCCCAGCAACACCTGGACCTCCGAAGGGAAGCGGATGGGAGGATTTTCCAGGTGGGGTCCCCACTGGCCTATGGGGCCCTGTGCCACGCACTGTCCCTCTTCACAGATCACCCCCTCCCTTCACCCCTTATGCTACACCCAGCCATCCTTCTGGGGTCTGTTCTCTTGCAGGAAGCCATCCCCCCGAGGTCCCGTGCCCCTCTCCCCACTCCGTCCAGCACCATGTCTCCTCTCCTGGTGGTGGTCCACGTGCGAGTCTCCTCTGCATTCCCGTGTCCCTGGCACAGGGCGCAGCCCAGAGGGGCTCCGTGGGCATGCAGGGACAGTGATGGAGGCTGCTCCCCGCAGGAATGTCCCTGTGGACGCAGGCGTTCCAGCCGGGGGCACATACCAAACCCCGCGAAGGCCTGGTAAGCTGCTGCCTGCCGCCCACCCAGCTGGCTGGCAGGCAGGGACGGAGCCGTGGGTTTTGAGAAGTCTGGGAGCCACCTGCAGGGACGGAGATCTGAGTGGGCAGGAGTGCTTCGTCTTGTTTTTTTAATTTTGATAATTGAGGTTAAGTTTACATACTATAAAATTAGCTATTTTAGAATAAATGATGCCGTGGTGTCGGGCACCCTCACGGTGCTGAGCGACCGCCACCTCCACGGGGCTCCAAAACATTTTCCTTGCTCCAAGGAACCCCCACACCCAGACCCTTAGCAGGCCCCCCATGATCGGGCTTGTATTCCTTCTTCCAGCCGACAGGCATGTCTGGGAACCTAAGACTGGCTTTCGGGACTGTGGTGGCCCAGCCCCCTGGGCTGCTTGCTATGCTCCTGCCTCGCTAGTTACGACGAGATGGGAAGAGCGGTTTGCCAGGGCCGCTGGTCGGACTGGGAAGGCTGCAAGTAAAAATCGAGGAGAAAAATAAAAGGACCCAGAAAAAAGTAACTTGTCAAACTTGGATGTTAGCAATAGTAGTATTTTTATGTACATATAGCATATATGATATATAAATAAACTTTTATATAAATGTATAATGTGTCACATGTGTCTATTTCATATATTTATGGAATATAGGATATAGTTTTATATTCTGTACCTATATACACACATATCCATACATGTACACACACAGAGAGCATTCTGAGACTGAAGGAAGTGGGAAACAGTGCACGGTGGCCACGGCCACACCTCCCAGCGGGCCTTCCGCACCCCCCCTCCCAGGGTGACATCCCTGCTCCCCCTCCTCCCTCTGGAACCTGCAGGACGTGGGGAGCTGTTGGGGCTGAGTGAGGGCTAATCCGCCCAGGGAGCAATCAAGGGGTTTGGCTAAGGCCCACCTTCTGGCCCCAGGGAGGAGGGAGCCAAAGGCGGCTTCTTCATACACACACTGCTGAGGGGCTGGAGACAGAAGGCCAGACGCCCTGTCATTGTGGGACACCCCTCCCCCCCCGAAAGCAGTCATGTGAAGAGAAGGGAGGAATTTGGGACCAGGTGCCACTGTATCTTAGAGTTTATGATAGAAAGACAGGCTCAGTCAGATGCTCTTCAAACTCTTCTAGAACACAGAAGAAAAGGAGGCGAGTGGGTAGGATCTCGTGGCCTGGGACGTGGGGACGGAGCTCACTGAGAGGAACGAGACACTTGCGTCCACGTGTGGAGCCTTTACAAGGCGGGTCAGGGGCCCCAGGAGCCAGCAGAAGTTTGCTAAACAGACAATCTGCCAGCCCAATTTCATATTTTAAAGAACCTAATATGTCAAAGAGTATGGTAAGCTGAAGGGATGCGGATTTTAGCAAAGCACTTGACAAAATATCTTATGTTACCCAAGTGGATAAAACAAATAAATATGGCTGGACAGTGTTAAGGGCTGGGGAACCTTTAACTGGTTGGACTGGATGGACAAGTAGCTGACTAATAGATTGATGTTGACCTTGAGCGACTTCTCTGGAGGTTGCCCAGGGTGCTATCAATTACTTCCCTGAAGATGTGTGTAGTGTGCCTATCCAATACATGGCCGATGGGGAGTCAGGGAGGACAGCCTATCAACTGGTAACAGGGAAATCCAACACAGATCTCAAAAACTTAGGATCATGGGCTAAATGTAACTGATGAAAGACCAATGTTAAGTCTTATACTTTAGGTCCAAACACCAACTGTATCAGATGGAATGAAAGAGATGAGAAGGATATGAGAACAGATTTGTTTGTACTTGAACAACGTGATTCGCCATTTACAAAGCAGGGGTGGGGGGCCATTGTCAAGGCACAGCTCCCCAGTCCTGGTGCCTGAGCCGGGGGCTCGCTGCCTCAGCCTGGAGCTCAGCGCCGGGACCGGATTCTCAGAGGGATATCCGACCGCTTCCCAGGAGACTGAGGGTGGAGAGGGACCCGAAGCCAGACCAGAGGAGGGAGGAGAGGAGGCCATCAGGCCTGATGCTCCAGGGAGGCACGATACTGTCCATTTTGGGTCATCTCTGCCCCTCCTCCCCCGGAACCCCAGAGCTCAGCGCTGCGCCCAGCACATGGGAAGTTCAGCAAGGTTGGGGGCTCTGGTCTAGTAAGAGAAGGCTCGAAGGTGACCGTAACCAAATGTCTGCAGGTATCCTCAGAGCTGCCACAGGAAGAGGCGCTAGAGAGGCAGGGTGCGGTTCCAAGGGGACAGCTGCCCTCCTCCAGGGAAGCCGTGAGCAAGGGCTGGCGGAGCTGAGCGCCAAGAGCCCAGCAGGCGCCTGTGTCAGGAGCTGGGGAGGGATTCTGCGTGCTGCGTACAAAGCGGGTCTGTGGGACTGCGAAGTCCCCTTCTAATTCCGTAACATTCATTTCTACTCTCCTTATCTGGGCAGCCTTTCCGTATTTTAAAATATCTAGAGGTTTGCCAAACATAATTCTTAAAATCAACGGCACACGTTTCTCATGTGTTCCAAAAGCGCGCTCATAAATCACCTCCACCCTGGCTCCTCGTGGGGGAGCCACGTTCCCCCCTCCCCCCCTCCCTCCCCTAACTGAAGCCAGTGTTTTGTCTTCACTGCTGGTAGCACTGAGACCAAACCCTTTTCTGGCATCCTCTATTGCCGAGTCCTCCTCCAAGTGACGCACGGCAAGGGGGCTGGAGACAGGGCCAGGGGGGAGAGGTCCCTGCTCTCACGGAGCCACCATCAGGACATGGGGGCTCTATTTTCATCCCCAACCTGCCCTCCCTGTCAGCCTGGGGCTTTTACAGGGGTCTCACATAGACATGGCCTGACCAGTCCGTGGTCACGACTCAGCATCGGGGACAGAGCCTGCCCTTGCCTCGTGGGGGCCTAAACTGACATTCCTGGGCACACAGCAGTGACATACACTGTCCGGGCAACTCCCTGAGTGACATGACAGACTCCCCCAAGCTCAGAGGTGACACAGCTTCTCCCCCTGCCCTGTTCTACCAAAGAGAGAAAAGAAAAGGAAACCTACACGTATGGACCACTGACTAGGCAATGACGATGCATCAAATAACCCCCAACATGACCACTTGCAAGTTACACTGAGGGAAACCGAGGCTCAGAACAGTTAAGTAGCTTGAGGGAGCCAGGACTTGAGCTCAGAGTCCAGCCTGAGGCGGCATGCAGTGGGTGTGGTGGGGTCCACAGACCTGCGCCTTACCTCCGGCTTAGCGGGTGGCCGAGGTGTGGCCCAGCGGTCCCCTCGCCTCCCTGAGCTTTAGTGACCCTGTCTGTAAGATGGGGATAGCAGACACTCTCCCAGGAGGCTGTTGTGGGGCAAAAGGAAATGCAATCAGACAGGAGAGGCGGAGTGAGGGGCGCGTGCCAGCGTTTCCTTCTTTTTCTTTCTGAGTTTTTCTTTTTGGTGGCAGTTTTAACAAAACGCTGATCCACACCAAGCAAGCAACCTACAGCAGATGAAAGCAAGGAAGTGCCGCGGGCTCCGTAGCACAATTAGCATTCTCCTAAACAAACGAGCTTCAACAGAGCTGTAATTAAGCAGGCCTGTAATTAAGTATATGCCCTTTATCATAACGATCATGCTTAAAAGTGGCATGATGCATGGGACTCGGTTATTAATGCTGTAATCCCAAACTGAAGTGCCACGACAGAGAAATCAGCGTGTCAGGCCTGTCGCCGGAGTGTTTGTAAAATACATTAGAGGAAAAAACCAGGAAACAATGAGCTCATTCAACTGTTCTTTTTACAGCCAGGCACTGCGAGTCAAGAGGACTGCGAATGCTTACAGAATCTGCAAGGTTTAAACAAATAAAGCTCTAACCTGCTACTGTATTGATACCATCCATCTTAAAAAAGGCAAAGGTTGGGGGGTGGCGGGGCGCTGATTTTTTTTTTTCCCAACTGACCCGAATACCTGCCTTTGCTGTTCTTGGGGGAAGCGGTCCAATTTGCATGCTGTATTTGCTGGACATAAACTTGGACTCTTGCTTGCACAGACAGCTCTGCCATGAATCTGTGGGAACTCTGCCTGGCAGCGGGTAGGGGTACAGCTCCTGCATCTCCCTGCATATGAGAACTATCATTTTACTTGCCAAGGCAGCCCCTCGGAACCATCCCCTCCGAGCACACACCCCCTCGGACTTCTGTGGGCTCATCTCTAACCCACCGCTCACTAACCCCCAAGGGCTCCGGACCCAGGGCCACTCCATCGCCTTGGGTACCCAGAGTTGCCCAGGGCTACCAACCCCTTAAAAATAATGTTCCAATCAACACATGCAATTAATTTCAACATGCATGCCAGAGTGACAAAATCATGTGGTAGAGAATGTAAAATTAAGAAAACGACTCCATTACCAGCATCTCAATTGTTACCTGCTTACAGTTGTCAAGCAGTGTTAAGTGAACTTGAGTCATGGTACCTCAGAAGTACTTGCAGAGATGGTGGTGAACAACGTGCTTCCTGGCAGGTAGTCATTCTCAGAATAAAATTAAACGCCACCGGAGTGGTGGGAGGCCTTTAATTCCGCGCCGGCTTGGGGCTCGGGGCTGTAAATAATCAGCAGCCCGGCCCTTTCTTCTCCCCTTTCCTGCGGTGGTTCAAAAGTCCTCCACAATTTGCACGGGAAAAATGCCAACAACTCAAGACCTCAAGGCCATTTCTCAAAACTCATTTGCAAACCAAAACACCGAGCATAGTCTGCGTTCTCAGTGATTTCACTTTGAGGATATTCCACGGAAGATATTTGTAGACGCCTCCAGAGCAGTCTATTCGGTGACCTTCCAATTGAGTTTACACAAGGCCAACAACTTCCGTCTAGATCCCCAAGGTAATTTGTTTCACCATGTTATTCATAAGCCAAAAGGAGTGATTTGTCAGCCACGTCAAGACCCTTCTGAGCCCCATACATGGGAGGCAGCCCCGAGGGAAGGAAGGAGCGGGCGCCAGAGTCAGATGGGGTGAGCTCGGCCACCGGCCGGCCGTGGGGCTCTGGGCAAGTCACTCAGCCTCTGAGTTTCAGACTTTCGTCTGTCTAAGAAGGGCAATCATGCCCACTCCACAGCGCGGCTCAGGGGGTGAACCGGCAGCAGAGGGCGGGCCGGGCCAGCCCAGCCCAATGGGCAGCAGGAGGCACCACAGTGGTGTCGCCTGGGTCTCGCAGAGCAGGCAGCCGACACTTCCTCCCAGGAATGAATTAGGATCAGGTCCTCCGCGCCCTCTTTGACTCAGGACCAACATTTAATCTCTGAGCCTCTCTTTCCTCCACTGTAGACGGAAGGGAATAATAATACCTGGATTGCGGTGGCATTTAGGTAAGAACCGAAAGCCCCAGGTACAGACAAGTGCTCAATAACTGTCATCATCACCATCATCATCACCATCACCATCACCACGACCGCCCTGGGGGACAATGCCTTTCTGAGGCACTAGACCTTTTTCTTCTCCTGCCTTTCTTTTACATACAAGCAGAAGTGCTGTCATATTCAATTATGGAGCCTATGGGCTGAGTCCCAATCCAAAGGCTTCTCAAGGGGCGGAAGCAAGGCCTGCCCAGAGGGCCCTGGGCCACCTGCCCTCTCTAGTGGTTCAGGTCAAGCTCGACAGTAGGAGCACGGCCCCAGCTGGGCCCAGGCGGCTTCATGCCCCCTGGGAGAGAGCCCCCAAAGAAAGTGAAGGAAACTGCCCCTGCCAAGAGTTAGTTTGCCGGTGAGTAGGAAATGCCATACTCTCTACAACAGAGCTGCCTTCACATCACAAATATTCTCTGAGCTTCTATCTAGTGTGGGTAATTAGGAAGCTCCCCTCCATACTTCTCAATCTCCTCATCTCTACACAAAACACCTTCCAGTAACTGCTACTTCCATCACTGTGTGGGGCCAGTCCACCATTCCACAGTCCCTGTGTCCTGAGGGGAACCTTCTTCAGAGCAGCTGGGGGGTGGAGGGTGGGGAGCAGGGGCCTGGAACAGGACCTCTGCCTCCCCTCGGCTCGGGGTGGGCCTCTGAGCTGCGGAGCTGGGAGGGCAGGAGTCCAGAGGGCTGGGCTCCGAGCGGCTGCCCCGCACTCCACACCCACGAGAACCTCCAGGTGCGTGAATAAGGACATTCTCAGTCTGCTACGGGGACACTTTTTAAACTTCCTAAGTACTTAACGGCTTGGGGCAGAGACCTACTGCGTTTTGCTCAAAGTAAAGATAAAACCCATTGCATTCCTGCCACAGGAGGCGTGAGGTGGGAACGTCGCCTTCCTACAGGACGTGAAGATGCCATCTGAAGGGGGAGGGGCGGAAAAGTATAACTAGGAAGGCGACTGGAAGCGTGTGGACCTGCGGGATGCGAAGGGGCCATCACTTGGCCACACCACTTGTGGCCAAGACCACGTGCCCACCACAGATGTCTAGGGAGCCCGCTTTCAAAGGCAGGTCTCGCTCCTTCTTTCCTTTCCTCAAACACTTCAAGTTTCCTGAGGTTCACAGGGTGATGGCGAATTGCCACCATCCAGGCCCTCACAGGTCCGAACCCACACGCCAAACTGGGTACCCTTTGCCGACCAAGTCACACCTCCTATGTGTGACACGCCCCCCTCCTTGCTGTGGGCTCAGCCTGGAGAGCCCACTCCTGCTCAGGAACCCCTGAAATGGGCTGAAACGCTACCCCTTTGAGGCACCTTCCAAGTGGCTGCTCATCGGATCGGCAGTCAGTTTGCCCAGTACATGGTCCCAGCACGTGTCCCAACATCCTTGCCTGACGACTCGCTTGTGCTGGCTTAGGGCTGTCCAGAGGCGGTGAACAAAGGCCACTGCCTAGAAGAAAGCCCTGTTTTGTAATGGAAAGTCTTTAGGACTCTGTGAAAAAGGGACATTTTAACTCCTTTTTTTCTGATTCCATGATCAATAAGTCAACTTTTAATGACTTTTTTATTTGCCCAAGTACCTTAGTAACAGGGCGGTAGGCTAAAGTATCGCACGCACTGGAAAGGTACAAACTTGTTATAAATTTCATTTAAGATTTGAAGAGAGACTGTTCACAGGTTAAAAATGGTACACAATGTGATGTTTTGCTACCACAGCACAAAGATTTCCGGACCTAGATTAGCGGACTGAGACCCCCAGGGCCTGGGTACCCCCGAGTGAACACGAGAGCTCGGGGAGGAGGGCTGGAGCTGAGGCCCGCGCCGGAGGGTGGGGGGTGAGCCCCGGAGGGGCAGCCACCATGGGAAGTGCCACCTGAGCAGACCCCGGGCTTCATCCTGCCTGGAGCTGCCAGGGGCTTCCCAAAGACCAGCCACAGTGACAGACCTAAGGGCCAAATAAAGAGGAACCTGCAACTAACGATGGAAAGTCTGGCAATCGAAACCCGACTTCTATTTACGTAAGACTGTGTGCACTTGAACCAGGTCACAGCTTAATAATAAAACTACCAATTTGCAGCGGAGAAAAAGCCATTTCAATGTCTCATGTTTTCCTTGCTTTACAGAAAGCTTAAGTAGTGGATTCCCGGTTCACAGTCCAAGGCCTGGCCGTCCTCCCCCTCGGGAAGCTAGACCGGGGGGGAGGTGGGTAGGCGCCGATGGTCCCCGCCGAGGGTGTGGGACGGCAGGGTGCCCTCTGCACGCCCGTAGCTGGGACGGGCAGGGGAGGACATACACTGGACATGCACGGGTACATTTCCAATCAGCAGAATTTTCAGGAAACTTTTCCCTGGGCAAATGGCTTCCCTCGAATGCGGTACGCCACTTTCCAAAGCCCGGCTCTTAATGGACACACTCTCCGGGCCGTGGCAACATGAGCGAAAGGGGGCAGCTCGCGACAGCGCCGACACCTGACCCGCCGCCCGCTCTCACTCGGAAATACCAGGCAGTGTGCTTCCTTCTATCTAGTTGCTGTGCATGGGAGGTACGATGCCATAAATTACCCAGATTTCAGATTTAATATTAACCTTTAAAGGGCATGTCACAAAAACATAGTCTCTAAATATTGGTTTTGAGTTCACTCTGTAAGTCTATTATGGAAAGTAGCTGCCGCCCATCTCTGACGGCACCTGTCACGGGCACCGCCTGCCACATGACAGTAATTCCAACCGAACTCAGCAGTCCCGCAAATGAACAATTCAGCCGTCCACTCTTACCACACTCAAAGCGCAACCTTAAGGTTTAATAATAGAGCCTGCTAATATCACTCTAATTTCTAGAGCTGATGAACTTTCAGAGGCCAACATGAGCTGAAATAACGAGCAGAGAGATGACAAAGGATTTTAATCCAAGGCTCTTTGAACTATCCAGTATAATAAGCACTTGTTCCTTTCCACAATGGGCATATAAAAGAGAAATCTAAGTAATAATTGCTGTAATTATCTTGAAAAATATGCAAAGATTAATGGTGATTATGAAAATCTGTATAATTGTTCCCTGAAATCATCACTGATCAAGTGTATCTTGAAATGGCTGCTGCCGGGGAACTTTTAACACCGCCCTCCATGTGGGCACGGAAACATGCCACTTTGGCTTCCTCCCTGTAACACATCACCCTGTGTTTACGAAATTGTTTTTCATCATTTCCAGTACCTTGGCCTGCATTTTAACTCTTCGTACCAGTGCCCTGAAAAGGTTCCAAGGCGCCCTTAATGGGATGCGTGTGTCATTGTGGTTCAAAGCCCCAAGTTCAACTTGTTATTTATTCAAATAATTAATTACTCTTGTATCCATCGAACAGTTTGTCATGACACATTAATGACTTGATAGACTTCTATGAACTGGTGAACACAGAACAGCAGAGCGTTTTTATCGTCATTTAATTTTAAAACGATCCTGTGTGAAATTATCTAGTCGTGAGTGATGGGAGCATAAAGAACAGACTCAGCAAAGCCCCTTTTGGATCATTGCTTTATTAATGGTAACGTCAGGGAAATGAAAAATGCTAACATTGTCATATTCCGCTGCTGGGTGGAGATGAATGGCTGGGGTGTGGGCGAGGGCTCCGCCGGCTCCTGCCGAGAGTGCGCTGCCCCGCCCGGCGCCCCTCGGGGCAGGCCGGGCCTTGCACACCCACGGGCTCCACAAAACCACCTCTACGCCCGGCTCCCTTTTGAGTTTATGGCTCTTGACGTCTATTACTTTGTGTGTGTGGTCTTTTTTTTTTTTTTTTTTCCCAACTTGAATTTTCCACTAGTGATATAAAGCACCCTCACGAAAACATTTCGCTTTATTGCTTTGAACATTAAACGTTATTAATCCAATAGAAACACGTTAAAGATATTGCTGTCACCTTTAAATGTGAAATGATATTAGGTGCTAAAAAACGCTGGGTTGGTAGAAAAGATGTTCCCTTAGTTTCTTTCAAGTCTTGAGATAACTGCGCTGGGTTGATGACAAAATAATATTTCTACATGGCTCACAGCACAACATCTGCTTAAAAGAGACTTCCTGTTCAGCTATTCTTCTTTATACACATACAGCGAGAAAAGTGTTTCTCGATTGTTTTAATTACAAACTTGGGAATCTATGCAAAGTACTCCCCAGCAGAGTCTTTCAAAGACGATAGACGGCAATCCCTGAAGACTCGCAGCACCAGCCTGCGGGGGGAAGGTGAGGGGACTGCGGGGGGCTCTGCTGCCAGAACACAAGTCCACTCGGGCCGGTGGAAAAGGCGGCAGGGCCCTGTTCCCGCCCTCTTCGCAGAGAGAAGGGTGGATTTCTCTTCCCTTACACACTTCCTGTTTCTGATTTCCTGATCCCAGAGAATAGCTCTACCACCCACTTGCATGGTCAGTCTAGAGACCTGGAGTAGTAGGGACTTGTCCCCATATCTCACCGTCACGAGGCCTTTAAATCCCCAAAAGGGCAGGTCACACCCGTGTGAACTCCTACTCTGTGTCAGACCCGGTCCAGGCGCTGTCTGCGTGTCGGCCGCCCTCTCACGGTCATCCCGCGAGGGGCAGGCGCGCAGGTCCGCACTGTCCTCACGTCACCCCGATTTTAGGGAGGACACTCAGGCAAAGAGCAGTTAAGCACCCAGCCCGGGAACATGCGGCCACAAGAGGCGGCGGCTGAATTAAACCCAGGGAGCCCTGCTCTTTCCTGCGACTCCACGGTGCCTCTGACTTCTATCCAGAGCTCTCTCTGGCACCTGGTCCTCGCCCCCGCCCCCCCCCCCCGCCACTGGACATGATGGCGGACACCAAGCTCTCTGGTCCTGACATCACCTGTCTGGTGGCTCCGGGCTCCGCATCCCTCCAATCCCTCCATCCTACAGAACAGGATTTGGAGAGAAACAGGGTATGAGCAGCTGCCCGCCCAGGAAAGTGCCGCAAAGTAGAACATTTGAGGCCTCCGCTGGCACAATGGAAAACATATCTGACGTGAATTAACATGGGGGTGTTAGAATTCCAAGGATAAACAAATCCGAGGATGTAGGTGGGTACCTGCCATAAGTTTGGTGACCTATTTTGTGGACTGCCTTCCTTTCTCAGCTGGGGACACTTGGGCCCGACTGCCCACGACTTTCATAGGGACATCTCCAGCAAGTGGCAGCCAAGTCAGAGCTCAGTATGCAGTGAGGTCCAGTTTCTGCGCGGAGAGCAGAGCCGTGACCAGCCCACGCGGCCAGTGGGATGGAGCCAAGTTTACAGGCTGTGGGGTGTATCGCAGAGTCATTTGGGAGAGGGCCAGGGAGCCCCTTGAGGAGACAGGCAGGTGCCTTCCAGGGCAGCTGTTACAGGTACAGGAGCCTGCAGATGCCACAGGCTGGGAGGAAACCGTGGTTCTGTGAGGTAGGCCAGGTAGTAAACCAAGGCAGGGAGGAGGGAGGGAGATACATCTCACCCACTAACTCGGCAGTCCTGAGCCTGGTCTGACAAGATCGTGGGCAGTTCCGACCATCACAAGCAGGGATAATGCAGGAGGGGCGGAGTCCTTGAAACTCCGTGTACTGGGAAAGGGAGCCTTCGGGGCAATTCCACTAACTAAGACAAAAGAGCCTTTACTAACTGAGAAAGAAAGCCTTTGTACCTGTACATTATTCCCACGGTTTAGAAGGGGGAGACGGAGCGGTAACCTAGAACCTGGCTAAAGTATATAACCCCTGAACCCCAACAGTTGGTGCACTCAGGCTGAGTGCCCACTTGCAGCCTTGGCTCAAGTGTACAGAACAAACTTACTAATAACTTACTAACAACTTTATTTCTTCCATACGCGGGGCATTCAGACTAGCCAGGTGCCTGCTTGCAGTTCGCTGCTCGTATGTGTTTCATAAATCAACCTGCTGTCTCATTTCCACAATACGTGCTCTCTCTCGCTCGAATTCGTCTCTTGTGAGCGAGGCAAGAACCAAGGCACAAGCTCAGGGCGGAGGCCCCCGACTCGGGTCGCTCCCCGTTAACAGTTCCAAGTGGGAGCCCCCCAAGGAAAGCCGAGGCAGACAACCCAAATCGCAGGGGACACCGCTTCTCCGCGAGGGTAGCTCCTCTGGTGAAGCCAGCCCACAGAAAACCAACTCGGCCCTCACAGCCCTCTCTCTGGAGGACAACGGCAGACGTGCGGGCAGGGCCAGCCCAGACGCGGGAGGGACGTAAGGGTGGGCACTCGTGAGTGCGACCTTGGCTAGTGCTTTCAGGACAGATCCTTGAAGCTGGCCCCCACACTCAAGGAGACGCGCCTTTTCTCTCCAAACCACGGGCTCTCAAACTTCCAGCTGTATTGGCCGGGCCTGGGATGCTCATTAAACACACAAACTCCTAGCCCCAAACCTCGAGGCGCTGGCTGAGGACCTCTGCTCTGTGCCTGGAGTCAGAGGGACGCATGGGCACAGTTCTGTGACGCTCTTCTGCATGAACAGGGCCCTCTACCGCCCACAGCACTGACCCCCGCAGGGCCAGGCAGCGCTGCGGTGCCCGTGACAGCTGCTACTTGCTCAAAGCCTTGGACTCTGTGCCAGGCACTGAGTTAGACCCTGCCCTGTGTCACAGCCCTGCGGGGCCCATGGCGCCAGCCCATCTTACGGCTGCGGGAGGCAAGGCGCAGGCGGCAGGGCCTTGACAACCCTACACTATCTCAGACAAGGTGTCAAGCAATACCGGTGCCAAAGCACAACTAGGCACCCTACCCACTGGTTATTGACCAGTTACTATGTGACCTAACCCTGGGCGCCCCTTCAGCCCACATCTCTCGTGGACTGAGCCTCTGGAGCACAGAAGAAGAAAGGAACCCAGAGGCCCTCGGTCGGTCTCTATCTGCAGAGAGTTTTCGGGGTACTCCGGGTGTCTATGGCTTTTACCTTCAACAGCAGGAAAAAGAAGGTGATAAATCCAGATAGCTTTTGACTGCCTTTTTCTAGAATCCAGACAGAAGGCTTTTTCTCTCTGGACCTAACTCAAATCGAGCTTTTCGTGTTTTGAAGCTAAGGAACGAACATATTCCTAAGTTGTACTGGATTCTTGACTTTCCTCCTTCAACCTTTCTGTGCTTCTCCGAGTAATGACTTCCAGCCACTTGAAAGTCTGCCCTGAATTTGTTTAAAGGGATGCTGCAGTCTGAACGAAGAGTGAAAGCCACCTTCAGTGGAGCCGAACAGCGTACAAAGACACCGTAAGCGGTTCCTCCTCCATGAGGTTTCGGGGTCCCAGCAGTGAGGATCGACAGACCGCAGAATTAGGGTGGAGGGACCATCGAGGAAGGTGAGGCCCAATAGGAAACCAGGCTCCTCTTCGTAAAACTGCTTTCTTTAACGCTCCAGGGAGTATTACATGCGTTTTTTAAAAACTAAAAAAAAAAAAAAACCCCAACCGCCCGGAGTTCTCAGAGGGAACAAAGCCTGCAGGCTGGCTGCTGTGGAGTGAGGGTGTGGGCCGGGCAGGGAGCGGCTCAGGGGTGAGAGGAAATGCAGCCCAGAGACCAAAGCTGTGAGAGCCACGCAGTGAACACCTAGGGTGCCCCGAACTTTCCGACATGGCTGAATCCCCATTATCTCCTTCATCCTCGTTCCTACCCTGTGCCCATGGGGCTTCACCCTGTTCTCATTTCAAAATGACGACCCTGGGCTCCGAAGTTCACTGGCTTGCTCGAAGTGACCCAGCGGGCCACCAGCGGAACTGGGTACGGAATACGCGCCTCCCAACTGCCCTGGAATCATTTATTGGGTCGGTGGAAAAGCTGCCTGAGTGGAGGCCTGGAAGGAACCCCAAAGCCCAAAGTTAAAGGCGGCCTCTCAGGGAGAGAATGTTCCAGGCTGCTGGTCTGGGTGCTCAGAGAACACGGGTCATTAACAGGCAGTCCAGTCTTTACTGTGAAAGACTTTCCAAACCGTCTTTTGACCGGCACACTTTGAGAACACACCTCTCTTGGCTTGTTTTTATTGTTTAGTTTTGGCAGAGAGCGGGCCAGCCTGATGTGCGGGCTCTCAGCTCGATTCCATCCAGGCTGGATAAGGGCCAAATCATGATTTCATTTTTGCCCGAGGCTGTGAAAACACAAAGTGGCTTTAAACGTTCTGCCTGGAAAACCCCGAATGGCTAGAGGAACTGGGGTGCTCCTCCACCACCCCGCTTTTCCTTCTCTGTTGAACGAGAGGGAGAGGGGACACTCCTGTCTCCATGAAGTCTGCCGGAGGGTCGTCGGTGCGAAGATGAAATGCAGAAAAGGTGGAAGTAGAGGGAGCTGTGTCCTCAAGCCCAAAATAAGCTCTCCTTTGGTACTTACGGATGTCACATTCACCGTGTCTATTATTGGTGGAAACCCTGAAGGTCCTGACATGAAGTAACCTGTCATCTGTCGAACGGGGATGCTGTGAGCGGGTGCTGGCCAGCCAGTAAGCCCAACAGACACACAGCACCTGAATTTCAGCCCGAATGGGCTACTCCCCATTTTCCTCCTACAAAAGCTGTACCTTTCTCGAAGTGATTGCTTCTTTAAGTCAACTGACCCCACCAAAGAGCCAACTGCCGGGGCTGGAAGGGAAGAGGGAGTCACACAGTTCTAAGAAAACGAAGGTGTAGCTGGGGAGCGGGTGCACAAGGAGTCTGGGATCAATTACAGAGTGGAATGCAGCCAGCCGGGCACAGCGGGACGCTGCTCCACGCTGCCGAGCCCCAGCCCCAGCGGCCGGCCGCAGAGTGAGTGCGATGGAGAGGGGAGGGAATGGAGAGCGGGCATTCGCCAGCGCCAGCGGCTGGGGCTCTGACCGGGCAGGGACGGCTAACTTGCTAACTTGCTAACTGGTGGCGTGAGGATGGGAGCAGGAAGCGCCGGGTTCTGGATGGTTCGGGAGAAGCAGGGGGCGCCAGGGACACTTCCAAGGGTAAAGGCGGTTTGAGAACTTTAAGAGGGCTTTTCCCCTCTTTTTTATAAGTGGATGTTAAAGCGGGGCCCAGGGGCCGAGGCGGCCAGGCCGAAGCAAGCTGGACAGCCTGAAGGACGGCAGAGGAGGGCGGTTGCTGGACAGGCCAGCCTTCAGTGTGGATGAGGTCAGCCTCTGTCCGAAGGCGGTGTCTCTGCAACCTTTTTTGCCAGGAGCAAAGGAAGCTTCAGAGGCAAGGCGGCCTAAGAACAACCTGTCCTTTCCCTCCTTAGCTCTGCGGCCTGTACGACTTGGCTGGGCTCATGCCAACGCTTGGGACGTCCCGAGGGCGAGTCAGAGGGGCAAGAGCGGAAGCCTTAGGCACGTGCGCCGACAGGCCGATTAGAGAAGGCCTGGGCCCTGGCCTGATTCCTTTTCACATAAACAAACTCGCAGTTAAAATTATTAACAGTGATGTAATAGAGAAGGAATTTATTTTAGTGACCAAATTTATTTAAATAACTTATAAATGACGTCGATTTTTATTTATAGAACCATTAGTTCTACAGGTTCATCAAAATGTTTCACTTTTAGTTACCACATTTTGTGGGAGAAATTATAGGCCTTTGGGACTATCTTGGGAAATTATCCTACGAAAACATTTACGGCCTAATTACTGTATTGGGAAGAGATTTTTCAAGATGGCTTATCAAAGTTTATTGTTCTAAAACCACTCACGACAGCAAAGCCATAACACAGAGCATTAGAGGTCTTTGTGGGGCTAACGACGTGTCGGGTGAAAATCAACCACGCTCACCACCCCCGGCCCCTGGCCCCTGCAAACTCACCCTGACTCAAAATCCCTTTGGCACACCTGAAATTAATACCAACAAACGCTGGATGCAAACTGTAATAGAAAAGTAAAATAAAATAAATTATTCCGGCCATGACCGGGGCCACCAGTCCACTCACCAGTCCCAGGACACTGTGTCTTGCACAGTTAGAGACTGAGGTTCAGGGGAGCAGCTGCAGAGTTGTGAACAGTGCCAAACAGGGAGATTTCTTCCAGCAATAAAAAAATCGACTGTGCCCCACTAGGCTTTCGCTGAACAAAAATCAGACGAGGGGCGGAAGAATAGGCCGCAGCGGCGTGCTGTGCAGCGGTGAGCGAGCTGGTATAATATTTAAGAGAACAAAGTGCAGGCGGTCGCAGAACCTTTGTAGTTGAGGGGACTGGGGGGCAGAGCAAACACATTTTAACAGCCAAACTCCTCCTTTCACACATGTGTAAAACCTTTGGAATTTCATTGGAAAAACTTTATTTTGAAAGTAATCTTTGAAGTTTGAACATTAAAGCAGGAAGGCTATTTCTCAGTAGAGAGAGATGGTTTCAAACTGCCGAAGAGACCAAAGGACGGCGCTAAGGGGTGCTAAGTGGTACCCGCTCGGAGGTATGGCCCCTGCGTGTTCGTCCCGTTCTCTCTTAGATTTTCCTGATGAGGTGTGAGACATTCGCTCTCTCTCTCCGGGCCCTTTGTCTTGGCAGAGCCGGATGAACCTGCGCCCCAGGCCAGGACAGCAACTGGGCTGGCAAAGATGCTTCACAGAGCGGGGAAGCTGGGTGTGTGTACACGTGTGTGAGGGAGATGTGTGCACACGTGGGAGATGTGTGCCTGTACTGTGTGTGGTACATGCATGCACGTGTGCTGTGTACATGCAGGTGTGGGCGGTACACACAGGTGTGCGGTGCATGCACGTGTATACGGTGGGTGTACGCATGGTACGTGAATGGATGGCCAGAAACGAGCAGGCAGCTGTGTGCACCTGGTAGGTGAGCAGGGCCTGTGTGACCAACCGCCTCTTCCATGAAGCCCCAGGGGGCATGAGGGCCAGCACCCTTGCGAATGGGGCTCTTTCAGAGTCTGACTGGGCAGAGAGGAAACAGTCTACTGAAATTTCCAACCTCTAGGTTGAAAATAAAGCCCCGAGCTTGAGAATGTAGCAGGGGCAAGTGGAGACTCCACTATCCCACCTCTGAGCCCTCGAGTCCCTGTCCAGCCCTCACTGGCCCGGCCCCGCGTGCCACTGTCCTGGCGTCCCCGCCCCGCTCAGTCTCCGGGCCTGCAGTCCCAGCCACCCTCGAGTGGCCAGGGACCTAAGGACTGGGTATTCTGGGGAGGGCTCACAGGGGGCGGGACCTTCTTGGGTTTGTGTATATGACACCAGCACAGGCAAAAATAGATGCTCAATAAAACCCATGGAGTTGAAAAAATGGGACTCTGCCACCTTCATGTATCTCACACTGACAAGGCATGTTCGGTGGGCCTTTTCTTAAAGAGCCTTTCCCACAATCCTCACCCAACAGGAGACAGACCCGAAGCTCAAAGGAGAGCGACCCTCTTAGTGGTAGACCTGGGACTTAACTCCAGGGCATTTGAAATGAAACCACATTGTCCCCCAGCCACCCCCACCCCCAGTATTAGCAGGCCACTCGTCCCAGAAAGAGAACTGTCCTGCAATTTGCAGAAATGGCTGGAAAAGAAAGGCCTGTGAAGTTGCTAAGCATTTCACAGTTTTTATTTTTGGCATCAGTTAGCAATTACCCTTGAACTTCCCGCCCTTCCCCCACAAGACATTTCAATTACTATTCCAATTACTTCAGCCAAAAAGCTCACCCAAATCCAATTCACCCCCCGCCCTGCACCCCACACCCAAACATACCACCCGCCGTTGGAGAGCAGAGGCACGGGGAAACGGGCTCTGACAACTCCTTCTTTCCTCTGCTGGTTGAAACACTTTCCACTTATTAACCCAGCACGGGGAGGCCGAACAGCGAGTGGCCTTGTTATTTCCAGGAATATTCGGAACGTGACCAATTTCCAGTTCAGCCAAAAAACCTGGAGGCCCTGTGGAGGCTGGCTGCCCTCAGCTCGCCAGCCTGTGCTCCGATGGGAACACGCTTCCCTGGCTCCCAGGCCGACTGCCTGGGCCCGTGCAGCCCCCAGGCACGCAGCAGAGCGCTGGCTGGAGGAGACGCCCCGGCCAAGGGCAGGGCCTGCCTTCTTTGCCTTTTATGGCTCAGAACCAAGCAAAGCGACCAGCCGGGAGTAAGGCTCAGGGTTTAACAACTGACTGGCTGGAAGGCCTATGCCCGAACACCGGGAACTGTGCTGGCTTTATTTTTTACAATGCATACTCTACTTGGGAGCCCTGGTTGTGTGTGCATGTGTGAGCCTGCGTGTGTGTGCGGCCACATGGGTGTGCATGCCTCTGTGTGTGGCATGTGTGTGTCATGTCTGTATGCACGCGCACATACAAAATGAAGATCCTCCAGGGCACTTGGTAACATTCTTTTTTCATCTAATAGAGAAGAAGGAGGACTCTCTGCTGGTCACGGACCTGAAGAGGCTTTGACAGGTTGAGCCCCCTGCCTCCCCTTTGTCCAGGGGGCTGCTGGGAGTAGGGGTTTTTTCCATGCAAGTTCCGCATAACCAGTAAGAGGGGCTGAGGAATGAAACTGTGACTTTCATAACTGCCAAACCCAAGACATTCCAGGTGTCCTCAATCAACCAACCTGCATGGAATTTACACAGAGACTCAGCAAACAGCTCGGGATCAATCACTCGACGCACCTAATCTGCTCTTTATATGCCACCTGGCTTTTCATTGCTTACCTGTGACCACAAGCTGTGAGTTCCTGCGCATCTTTAACGCTAAATCAGAAAGATAAATAAATCCTTTCAAAGGACACGTGTCTTGGGCACCTGGCCCAGGTGCTCCAGTGCTCTCTCTTCCTACCTCTGGAAGGCAGGGGACGGGGCCAGTCCCACCCTGGAGCTCCCTGGGGCCCCTTGCTCCTTCCTCTGCCTCCTTCCCCTCAGAATGTCCGAACTCCTACTGCCTGTGGGGCTGGACGTACAAGCCCAATTGAACCCACTTCTCAGAACCTGTCTGTGGCCAGGGCTCCAGGCTCCTCCTAGGAGCACGAAAGGACCGATGGGCGCAGCTAGCTCTCAGGCTCACCCCCAGCAGCGCTCACCAGGTGTCCGCGCTGGCACTGGGAGCGCGCAGAGGGGAGGGGCTCCTCTTCACTGCTTCCTCGGCCCACGGCTCTGTGCAGTGGGACACCCACCGTGGCCCAGGCCACTTTGCAGACATCACCTCACTGAGTCCTCACTGTATTCTTCGTGGATGCTGTCCCCGCCTCCGTTTCTGTTCCCACAACTGAGAAAACAAGACCCAGATGGTGAAAGACCTGCTCCTGGTCAGTCCTGGGGTGAAAGGCAGAGGGGGACGCTCGGCCTCCCAGCCCCCTTGTTCCTCTTCGAGCCCCTGTCCTTTCAAAGATGCCAAGGTGTCACCATTGAGGAACTGGGCTGCGGCCCCAGGTAAACCCAGGCATTTCTGCCAGCGGTGGCCCCAGCCTATCACCATGGGGCCTCGTCACCAGTGGGAACAGACTGGACAGCTGAGACACCCCCGCTTTAGTGCTCCCCATTTTGGGCTGAGGGGAGCAGCTGGTCTTCACCCACAAGGCCCACAGGATGTCCCTGGGACTCCTCAGCTGCACTAGTGGCCTTGATCCCAGGTGCCATGTCTCCTGCTCGGGTGCCAGCTCTGAGCAGGACAAGGGCCCTTCAGCCTCAACCACACACGGCACAGCAGAGTGGAGGCGAGGAGTGGATGCTGGACCAGCCTGCCTGAGCTGTGTGACTGCGGGTGAGTCAACTGAGCCCTCTGTGTGCTCATTTCTGCACCTGCAAGCTGGGCTCAATGACACCTACACTTCTTAGGGATGTTCCGAGAGTAGAAGAGATGGTTTGGGGAAAGGGCTCAGAAAGGGGCTGACACTCTGTAAACGCTAAGTGTTTGTTATTGTTATTAGTATTCACTTCTGAAACATAATAGAAAATGACCAATATGTGCTCTGGAAACCCTCTGTCTCTGCGCTCCCCCACCAACCTCATAATCAGCAGTTTCCTGTAAATAATCCTCACCCAGGGGAGGGAGCAGGACTGGGAGGGGAGGGTGTCCCTGATCCAGGAGACTGCTGTGACATGACAAATAAGCTGCAGGCTGACAATGTCTCCAAGACATATTGGAGTTTACTTTGTCGTTTGGGTTTGCCATCTGTGCCACCGCGAGGGGGGCTGGCTTCCCAGGCTGCTCTGGGACCCCGGGGCAGGTCCACCAGTCCCCGGACAGATCTGCAAGCTCAGCCGGCCATCAGTTAGGCTGCCTAATGAGAGGAAATGGAATTTGTCCGCCGCCTCCCTGTGAGCCAGGCCTTCCCTCCCAGGGAGGCCGAGGGTCTTCGCTCTATACAGCGAGGTGGCCAGCAGCGCTCGTCACCCAAGGAGCCCCCCTGCCCGAGCTTCTCTGCAGCCTCGAAGGGCCCCGGCTGTCCCCGGGGGCGGCGGGGGGGGGAATGGTGATGTGAACGTGATGCGGCGGCCTGGCAGTCAGCTCTGATGCCATTTACATCAGGAGGCTGGCGCGCAGCCTGATGGGGCAGAGGACGTCCCTCATGCAGAGTACAGTCTAGGAAATGGGAAACTTAAAACGAGGGCCAGACGAGTGTGAAAGGCGACGACAAACTCTGTGGAAGGAATAGTGGGGGCACCCGGGGGGCCCTGCCGTGATTTACTGTGTGACTTGGGGAAACTCCCTGAACCTCTCTGAACCTCGCTTCCTCGTTTATAATTATGCCATACGCTTCCCAGGGTGGTTATGAGGGTGACATCAGTCCATACGTGGAAGGGATTTCGCTCAAGAAATGTTAACTATTATTCCTAAAGCCAGACAGACACACGTGTCACTTGCTTCCTCAGGGCAAAGTGAAGCCAGTCCTTCACTTTGCAGGTAGTGACACACATGTCAGCCCAGCCGGAGCGCTGCTGCCTGGGGAGGGGACCCAGGGCATGCTGGGCCCAGCCCGGCCTCCCCGCTTCGGAATTCCCCCAAGGCCTTGGGGCAGGGAAGGTAGGAAGTGGCTCAATTTGCCCGAGTTGTAGGCTGTCCTTACTTTTAACCATGAAGAATGACTCCCTGCCTTCCTCTGGAAATGAGCCTCAGCAAGGAGGTGCTGTGGGCATATTCACTCTCATCCGAAACCACGTTAATGACAGGAAACCAGAGGGGCCAGGCCTGTCTGTCAGACAGACGGCCTGAGAAGGGCGGGCGTGCGGATCTCTGTGGCCGGCCCCACTTGCTGCGGTCCCTCTGTAGACCTCTGTGCTGTGTGTCTGTGGCCACCGAGTCTTCTCCAATGACCCGTCTCAACAAACTGAAGAGCACATCTGACTTCCACAGTTTGTACTTGAATTTTTATGGTGGTGGGTAACATCCAGCTGGTGTGGCAGGGAGGGGGGGTGGCGCTGGCTCTCCACATACCCACCCACTGCCCCCAGGCTCTCTGCCCAGAACAGTGGGTGTTACCAACCGGACTTGTCCCCGGGGCTGGGCATGCAGTTAGTTAGTTCCTCAGGAACTGTTTGCTGAGGAGGGGAATGTCCTTGTGGAATTCTCACGGCCCCCTGAGTGAGAGGCGCAAGGGGCCCTGCCACAGGCAGGAGGCCAATAAGCATGAATAAGAACTTTTGCAAGTTGCTGGATTGCGCCCAGCCTGGACGGCGGGGCTCTCCGCAGCCCCTGCCCCTTCCCTAGGCCATGCCACCTGGTGTTCTTGTGTGTGTCCCTGGAGTGTCACCAGGGAATGTGGGAAAGCTTTCCAATGATCAAAGTCTTGGACTAAGGCTCTTGAAGTAATTTTTAAAAAATAAATGAACTAGTTGGTGTTTCATGATGAACTCGAAGAATAGGATAGTCTAGTAGCAGGAATCAGCCCCTTTAATAACAAGATAACTGTGTGGCAAAGACAGACCGCACAGGGCTGGACTGCCCGCCTGTGCTGCCACGGGGCACTCCGAACGCCCGAGCTCCTGTCCGCACGGGAGGGGGGGGCGGGGGGGGGGTAGGAATGCGGCGGAGGCAGAGGCGGGCGGCTCCCGTGCTCAGGGAGGGAGCGAGAGAGGTGTGTGCGTGTGCTGGGGTACAAGGCAGGCTGCAGGGGCTCAGGGAAGGAACCCGAGGAGCAGAGGAGCCACCACGGATGGCTTCCCGGAACAGCGGGCCAGCCCGCCGGCCGGCCGGGGAGGATGTGGGCGGGGACCAGGAAGGCTCACTGCGGGGCAGGAGGGGAACACAAGCAAAGGCCCGAAGAGGAGCCTAACTCGGCTGAAGGTCATAGCCAGGGCCAGGGCTGGGCAGCCCTGAAAAGTGACGGAGGGCCGTGTGAATGGAGGGCCAAAAACACAAAACGGAACAAAAAGAGGGAATTTCACTTTGATGAAGAGTACCATATACAGTCATAAAAGCCTTCATGGCTTGCCTAACACTACACTGAAACGCAACTGATGCTCAAACATGACGATGACATAGGAAGAAACTTACAAAACAATTAAGAGCGAATATTCTTTGGTCAAGTAGGATGAAAGGATGTGTATAGGATATGATATATCCATTACTCCTACTCATCAAAGAACAGTACTCTGTGTGTGTATCTCCCACCTTAATCATTACAGACGGAAGACGTATTTTTAAGTATCAACAGAACATTTACTAAAACTGATCATATAGTAGATGACAAAGAAAGTCTAAATATGTTTTAAAAAATAAAAAATTATACAGGCCACAGTCTCTGACCACCATGTAATAAAATTAGAAATTAATAAGGTTGATCAAAATCGCAATCACTCAGAAAAAGTATTTTCTAACATTTCAGTCACAGAGGCAATCAAAACTAAAATTTCTACGTATCTATAAATGTGAGTACTATATATCAGGATATCATAAATACACAAAAATTTATATAGCTTTAAATACTTGTATTAAAAATCAAAAAGAACTGAAAACAAATGAGGTTACCATTAAACCAAAGAAGATATAAAAAACAAAATAAGCAAAACCAAATTAGAAAAAAGAAATTAAAGATACAATTAAATAATGAAATATAAAGCAAAAGCCTTTATACATAAATTAAAAAAAAACAGTTATTTGAAAAGATAAATAAAACAAATAAATCTTTAGCAAGGATAACCAAGGAAAAGGGGGGAAAAATAACATTAGGCATCTATTGGACCACAGGTGGATTAACTTTAAAATGAAAAACTCAGGCACAATTTTATACCACTAAAATTTAAAATTTAAATGAAAGGGCCGACTTTTCTTTCATAAAAAATACAGATGACAAAATCGACTCAAGAAAAAGCAGAAAGCTGGAAATAAAATCAACCATTGTGAAAGGAATGGGAATTATCGTTTCTCCCCACAAAGGCCCTGCGGCCTCCAGTGCGTCCGGGTCCACCTACAGGGAAACGGCTTTCATTTTCTTTTCTTTCCCAAAGAAGAAAAATTATAATGCTTAAAAATTTCTTATATTTGAAAGAAAAACTCTGATTCTTAGATCACTCACAAATAATATCTTGCTAAGCATTAACTCAATTTCACTTATATAAAATAACCAAAACCCTAACTTAAATAGCACCTCACATCTAGTGCTTATTTAAAGAATAATGCACCACAGTAAAGTAAGATTTATCTAATAAATACAATAATAAATGTCTAAATGTTAAATTATCAGAATAAAATGATTCATACTAATAAGTTAAATGAGAAAGAATATAATGTTGTATTGATAGGTCTTGAAGTTATTTTTGTATGAAATTAAAATTTAGTTCCTAAATTTAATTTCTAAAAAGCTCGCAGGAAATAGAAATAGGAGAACTGTTTCTTTAGCATGATCAAACTGTATATTCTAAATTACCAGCTTATCTCAGACTTGACTGTACTAGAAACATCCCCATTGAAGTCAGGAACCAGATAAGAAAGAATGCAAGCTATACTGTCATTACCATTTGCTGCTTTACATGTTCTAGCCAATAACATAAAGCAAGAAAAAAAAAATGTTGTCAAAGAGCTAAGACTGCACTTGCAGATGATACTGTAGTCTACTGAGGAAACAAAAATAAATCGATTGAAAGTTACCAGAAATAGCAAGCATAAGGAGAGGTAGCCACTTACAAAATGAATATTCAACAGTATTTTAAAATATATATAAACAATTCCCAATTAAAACCAAAGGGACAAAAAAAAAAAAAAAAGGAAAAAAACACTTAAACCTAGGATTAAAGTGAATTATAAAACTTCACTGAATGATATAGAAGGACATTTGAATGAATGGAGCATCACGTTAGATGTCTGGAAGGAAAGATCAAGTGCTTTAAAGATGATCATTCTCTCCAAATTAAGTTATAATTCAATAGTTTCTTAATCAGAATCTTGGAAGTATTTTCCTTGGAACATAGAGTGATTCTAAATTTCAACTGGGTAAAAAATTGAACTAGAATTACCAGAGACATCTTGAAAAACTACAAAGAATAATAAGACAGGATATCAAAACATACACATTTATAATAATTAAAAGTGATCCTCCCATTAGAATATGCATTGAAGTCAATGGAACAGGACACAAGCCACAAAATATATCATAGAAGATAATAGGCGGTTAATAAGATTGTTTTCAAATGTAAGATTATTTAGTAATGGTGCCAGGACAATGATAAATAATTTGGAGAAACATAGATCCTTATGTCACACATCAAAACAAATTACAGCTGAATTTTATATTTAAATGTTAAAAAAAAAGGAAAAATAAGGTTCCAGGGCATACCATGAAATAGAGAAGCCCTTTCTAAAATGTGACAGCAAAGGCACAAAACATTTAAAAAGAGCTAAATTTAAGATAAAACTACAAACTGGGGGAAAAAAAAAG
Organism: Pteronotus mesoamericanus; assembly: GCF_021234165.1. NCBI lineage: Eukaryota > Metazoa > Chordata > Mammalia > Chiroptera > Mormoopidae > Pteronotus > Pteronotus mesoamericanus. The sequence continues at coordinate 7,285,091 of NW_026555258.1, forward strand.
CAGTAGAAACATGAGAACAAAAACAGACCCTTTCCCTAAGGAGCTGCTACAACTCAATAAAAAAGCCAGACCTCAACAGAGAAGCAGCAAGGGTGCAATCAGGGAAGGAGAGGCTGCAAGCGGCCAGTCACCCAGGGAAGGGTGCCCCTCGCCGGCAGTCAAGGAGGGGGAGCTAACAGTAGGGTGCCCTCGCACCTTGCCCGTGGTTTTACCACGTAACCGTGAGTGAGTAAGGCTTCAGGGGAAAACCCCTTTTGCATACGTGGAAGTGTAAATGCACTCAACCATTTTGGTGGTCAATTTGTTATTATATGAAAATACTTAAAAAATGCACATTTCACCCTAAGGAACAGAGATTTATCTAAAGGAATGTTCACCAATGTGTTACTTTTAGAACTGAAGACAATGTAAGTATCCACTAACCGAGGATTAGTTAAAGTACATTGTAACCATGAGGAAGACTACACAGCCATTAAAGTCACCCCCCCCCTTCCCCCCAACCCGGAAGACTTGAATGACAAGGAGAAAGCAGTATGACTGGGTCTCAAAACAGAATGGACATTCTCAGGAACAAAAAGGAGCCAGCTACCCACATACACACAACGACATGGACGAACCTCAAAACCACGGTGCCTGCCTATTGGCACCCAGAGCTGCACGTTGTGTGAATGCGCTCATGAAACATGGGACACGACTGACTGTCGGACTCGGGGGTGGGGGAGGGGCGGGAAGTGACGGGAAACAGGGACAACTCTTGGGGGTGATGGGAAAATTCTGTATCTTCCTTCTGGTGGTGGATCCATGACATTTATCGTGGACGTCCATTTATTATGGACGATCAGGTAGAAATATACTTTTATATATCAATATATATGGAATAGAGAAAATGGAAAGGATTACCTTAAAATATTATTTCTCTAGGGTAGTGGGATTATAAATGATATTAATTTTCTCCCCTCTACTTTGACATATTTTCCAACTTTTCTACAATGAACACCTTACTTTTATAATTGAGAAAAGTTTTTGATAAAGAGAAATACATCCATGTAATGTTTGTCTAGCAAAATTTTTTTTAAAGGTTCTTATAAGAACGGCCGAGTTCCTCCAGCCCTGGGCAGAACTTTCTAGAGCACCTCCGTTCTGGCCCCAGCGAGGTGCCAGGCTCTTCGCAGGGGCTCGGAAGGGGTGGCCAGAGGGCAGAGCAGCCAGAAGGACGGCCTGGCCCAACAGCTTCCTTCTGTGGCTGGGAAACCGACTCCCAAAGACAAGAAGCGGCTTTCCCACGTTCGGCGGGGGCCACAGTGAGCCTTAAGCCGCAGGGCACGGGGCTGCCACCACCTCACGGGGACACCCGCGGAAGTCTCTGCACGAACACCTCACTGCCCCAGGAGGGTCCAGGCTCCTGAGGACTCGAAGGCAAGACTGCAGATCCTACAGACCAATGTTTTCCAAACTTAGGGCACAATGTCTTGTCCCAGACTCGCTCGCTCTTTTGGTCAGTATAATTGCTGACTTCATACTTTTCTTTACATCTGGAGTCTCACTTTTTACACTTTTTGAAAATTAAAACATTTTAAATGTCACTTTTATTATTTTTCTGAAACTCATTCTTTAAAACTCAAAATTGCCATTCCTGAGTATGTGCTCCCCCGTCGCGGTGAGCATCTGCCTGCCCCTGCGCACCGGCAGGGGAGCGTCGGGGCTGCCTGGGGGCCCTTGGGTGCTTGGGGAACAAGCCACGTCCCTGCGCACTGCTGCTGGCGGGGCCGGAGGCCTGGTCCTGTCTGGCCAGAGGCTTCCAGGCCTCTTGCGCGGAGGGAAACTCCGCTCTGAGAAGAGCATGTTGCAGGCAGGGGGCCGCCTCCTCAGCCTGCATCCCAGACGAGAAGACACACGGAGCAGGACCCCACCGATCTGCGGTCACCGACTTGGAACTTTAATGACACACAAAATGGTGGTGGTGTCAGCCTCTGCGATTTGAGGGATCGTGGGTCACTGTAGCAAAACCCAGCCAAGGCCGATGAACAGACCTACTTGAATCTTATTCAAACAAGGCTATCCTCTGATATGCTATTATGGGTGAAATAAAAAAATTAAAACGGCCACCCCCATGTCGCGCTCCCTCCTGGGCACACACCCTGTGCTTTGGGAAACCCTGCTCGGGCCGAGGCGGGTGGAGGTGGGTCCCAGACAAGCTATAGGTGAAGCAGCAGCTCTGAGGGCTGCAGACGCGGGGGCCAGACGGACACAGCTCCGAAAGCTCTGGATTTTCCCTCAAGAGCTGTAAGCTGCACCATCAATTTCATAATTTGCTGTACTCATGTGTGTGTATTACTGCTTTAAAAGTACACTTCAGTTGTAAGACCCATCCACTATTCAGAAATGTTAAACTGCAGGGAAAGTGCATCTGAGACCCAGGGGATATCGGGGAGCCTGGGGAAGTCAAGGTCAGGGAGAGGCCTGCGTGGCCAGCTACTTCATTACTTAACCTACAGCTCCTAATTCTTAAAACAAAATCCGCCCTGACCACCTAAATGTAAAAGATCTTACCTACTCCACTGCTTAATAATTTAGGTACTTGGCGTGAAATGGGTACCATTCCGCTCTCTAGAACTTTCAGTCAGCTCTATTGTGCTCCAATCATTAATGGTCCACTTGTTTGGCTCAGGTAAATTACATTTGCATATGCAAATTATGCCTAAATACCCTGTACTATTAATGTTATCACTAATTACATAATAATAGTTACCAATTTCCACGCGGATCAAACTTACAGTTTTGTAGCTATTAGGGAAATTGTGCTTTGTAATTAAGATAATCCTCATTTCCAGATGCTAATTAACTATATAATAATTAGCCTCATTCACTAATGCAAATTAAGGATTTTCATCTTTATTGATAAAGGAGTTGCTTCTTATCAGTTAAGGAAAGATAGGCCCAGAAATCTTGCAGAGAAATACTTTTCCCCTCTAAAGGTTAGAAGGTAAATCCATTTTTATCAGTCTCATTTGAGAATGCAAATTAGGTCTGATTAATCAAGTCAAAGACAGATGTGCTAGTCTTATTTCAGGACAGAATGTGCGGCTTACCGAGTTCATCCCTCTCCCCCTCGTAAATACTCAGACAAACAGTTCACAAGGCAGCCGTCTCCCTCACAGGAGCCGCGTCTGCGGGCAGAGCAGAGCCTGGCAACACTGGTGTCTCTCTGTCACCGCACCTTTTGTTTCCCCTTCAGACACCACGGGCGCATTTTGAAGTAGCTGTGTCTTCATGGTTCGGCCACAATGGGAGCGAGCATGAAGAGATTTTTGTGAGTAAATACAGAGGGAAAGGGGAAAGCCACATTCGCCCGGATTATTAAGTTTTCTGTGCTCCAAACAGAATACAAACTGGCACCTCCCATCGTGACTAATGAGGGCTGCCTCCGCGAGAACAGAAGGGCTGACAGCCAGCGAGGCCTCGTTGGCAGGCCCAGCCCGGGCCGGCCGCATTCATCACCCGCTAAACCAATCCACCAATTCCGCACCGCCATTTGTCATTAATTATGCTAATCAGCACACCATTACTCTCTGATGACACTGTAGCTGTTATTAGCCAGTTACGGCTTTTCAAAAGCACAACTCATTGTGCATGCACGGGCTGCGCCTGCGTCAGCCTACAGGGAAGAAACGTCCCATTATGAAAAGGAGAAATTCGCTATTATCTTTTTATAACAAACCAATTTAGTAATTAGAAAAGTCTCTGAACTCATAGATTCTTCTCCACCCACCCTCCCTTCAAACAATTGAAACAAAACAAAACAAAAAGTCTGCTTTTCACTATTTCTCTGAAAGAAAAGGAAATGCCAACACGGAGATTTTTCGCCACAGGTTTAAAAGGGGGGGCTGGGGGCACACCCGGGCTCGAGCGAGGGGCGCACACAGGGAGATTCCTGGTGGGCTGGTGTTGCTTCTTCCAATCCTGATGAGCAGGGCCACATTATTACGTATATTTCAGTCACTAGGAATGCCGGCAAGATGAAAGCACACCCCTGTGACCTTTTACAGTTCACTTGCGGCAGATCGAAGCTGTTCACATAACGGGGCCAGGCTGCGCACGCCTTCCCCAGCAGATGCTTCCTCGAGACGCACAGCGACAGCCGGCTTTAACCCCCCCATGACCCCGTGCCCCCACCAGGAGCCACAACACTGCTCAAATGACCTTGGAGAGGTACAATGTGGCCAAATTGACACGTGTCCTGTGCACGGTTTCGGCCAAGAAAAAGGGCTATACTCAGTCTTCCAGAAAAATGGAACCCCCCGGGGCGAGCCGCCAGGCCAAGTCAGGGGAAGCCCTCTTCTGAAAGTCAGGGCTCGGGGCTCATCCGAGGGGCCCACGCTGACCCCGGGTGTCGCAGGGCTAACCCACGGGCTCGCGTCCAAACTAGGCACTGGCTCCAAGTTGTTGTGTTCAGGCTGGAGTCTTCACCACTAGTTTTAGAAGCTTAGTCTGTATTAAGAGCTCATTAATATCATCAGAGTAAATGGGCCTATTAAAACATCTTTAAGCAATATCTGAACATAAATCTCCCTAAACTATATTTAATGACTGTACTTAAGATACATTATATGCAAGTCTTAATGAGACATTAGATAGCATTTTGAAGATTAAAATGAGAGAATCCATATAAAGTCTGTCCACTTAATGTAGCCTTAAGCTATACTGATGAAAGCATTACTACCGAATTATTACTGCATTAGAACAAATATTTTTAATCATGTCTGATTCACGCGTTCTGTTTTTCACAGGATTTCGACTTTCACAAAAATACATTTTGAGTTTACAAGAAAGAGCGTGTGAAAGGTTTCAGATTTTTGAAGTATGAGGGAGGTGAAGCGAATACAGAATCTCGCTGGTCCCGCCATGGAAAGTGCTCTGGCTTCCAGACCGCATGTCTTTACATTCGGTGCGATCAGTCATCCGAGCGTGTAGGCAGCCAGGCATACTGACCCTACTGCCACACTTCCTTCAAGGCTGCACTATGTACAAAACAGAACTCAGCCCAACATCTTCTGAAGACCAGAATATGGTGCAACGTGCGCCGTACAACCTATGTGCCACTGGCGGCGGCCACATCTGGGCAGTGCCCGAAACTATTTTCTGTGTCCTGTGGAGACTCCACACTCCCAGAAAGCAACCCCAGCCTGCGCCCCATGTCCCCATCCGCAGCAGACAGACAGACGGACATCCTCTGAGCTCCCAGGCCTGTGACCTGTTTGTTTGCCTGTTTCCACAGAGGCCCGAGTGAAGTCACGCTTCGACCCCAGGGACCCTCTGTGACGAGCAATCAGTGCTGCTGCTGGAAGGATATTAAAAAAAAAGAGAAAAAAAGTTTCCTTCTCACCAGGGCTCCGGGAATTGAACCCTTTAAACAGACCCAAATCCGCCTCCAGTCTGTTCAGACACGGAAGGCCTGCAGGGCGACGGGCCTGGGTGGGCGGGGGGCGGGGGAGGGGACGGGCAGGACTGAGCCACTCAGAGCAAGCAGCCAGGCCACCGAGAGGGCTGCGCCGTTCCGCACACGGGAATCTACTCTGTTTAAAATGGAAATACATATCCCAGGTCTATAAAAATCCTGGTAAGACTTAATACACAGCAGTCTTTTTGAAAACAGGTCAAACTTCAGATTATAGACACAGACCTATTTTTCTTTATATTTATTTTGGATGCAATAACAAAAAAACACACTCCCCCCCTCCCCTTGGAAACTGCATCTCCCCCGCATTGAGGTAACAGCCCCACAATTCCATTTCGGGGTGAATCTGCTGAGTCCTTCACATCCCACAACCAGCTGAGTTGCAGAGAGAATGTTATCTGAGAACCAGGATGAGAATAAGCCAAGATAATTGTCACCTGGTAGCATGCACAACCTGGATTTGGATCTGATATCCGTACAACATGCTTTGGAAAAATCGACACTTTGGAAAATGTTAGAGACAATCATCATTGAAGCTTTTGAGGCTTTTTTTTCCCTGATACTTTACACCTAAGTGTAACCACCTTTTATAAATGCTATTCAATTATGAAAGACTTCTGGGATTATGTAAATCAAGACAACTCAACCCGTGACACCTCTCTTAATAGAATGAGATTAGCTAACTCCCTCCCCCTCTTCAAAGAAGAAGAAAATAGCACAATTTCAACACCGGTCATTAAAAGAAGACCCCCTCCTTTAGCATGTAAAATTGGTAGCAACAAGCCGATTTCCATTTGCTTCTCTCAGACAGTCTCTCTCCAAAAGGAACTAGTTCACAGTACAATTTTGCATTTTTAACTGCATGAATGAGGCATTCTTCATAAATAACAGCTATGTTCTATACACAGGAGCTCCTTTTTATTAGGGACACAGTAATGAACAATGAGCAATGTGTTCTATTATTCTTTGTCAAATCACAAAATGCTACATTAGAATAACTGTGCTGGTCAATGTAATATAGTAGATTAAATTCAACTTCTGTGGAAAAACCACTGTAAAACAGCATGATAAGAAGGCTATAAAAAATTTAATTTTACTCCAAACTCCATCACAAAAAAAATGGTGTGAAAAGTAATTTTGCATAATCAGTACACGCCATCTGGAACAATTAACCGATTTCTATAGAACTATGAGGATCAGTCATATCTGCTTATTAAAGATCAGAAATTATACAAGTAATAAATCCTTGAAAAAACTAAGCGTACTCCCGCCTGTCAACGCTATTTTAACTTCAAATACTGAAGAACGCCTGATAAGGCTGAAAAGAAGAGATTAATATATGCAAATTACATCCAGCATTTAAAATCCCCACAACTGTCTCCGGGTTTCTGTCCCTTATTGCTGCCTTTATGTTTTATTCATACACCAACTCACCTGTCACTTCATAAGCTATAATATTATGGGGGTATTATTAAACAGCATAAAGCCGTGCTTTAATTGGAAAGCTTCATTGCATTTTCCAATTATTTGGAGTAAATTAAAAGCAGATGCACATAGTTTAATAAGGAGTCTAATATCAGTTCCGGGAAATCAAAATTCATTGTCATTACTATGCCGTGATAGTTTTGCAAACTGTACTCAATTTCAGAGGTTTTCAAAAGAAAATCTGTCTATGCAATCTGTTAATTGTCATTCGGTTAATAACTGTTTAAATATCCAAACTACACAGCAGCTTCCTATTAAAAAAAATAAACCAAGGGGTTTATGCAAGCAAACAAATACAGTGTGCCACTCCTGGACTGGGCTGGGCTGGGCTGGGCTGGACTTCTCAGACTTGCCCGTGCACCTTGAAACAATGGAAGCAGGGAGAAACCTACCCACTCGGCAGCTGAGCCCAGAGGGGAGGACAAAGAACAGCAGTGCGTGACTTCCACGAGCACCAGAGGTTGCTGCACCGGAAAGGGCAGAAGCCACGTTATAAATCGTGTTTTCAGAGGTCTGCGCTGCTCAGCAAAAATTTAGCTTCCAAAGTTTTAATTGGTCCACCTAAAATAAATCCTTTTAATGAGTAAACTAACTGATTCAGGACACAAACATGGAAAAATCAAAGAAAACAAATGTCATGAGCAATTTGTTTTGAAAAAATTGACCCCTGAAGGGCCGTTTCTTTACTGGTTCATGACCCGGGAGTGGCGCGGTCCCGCGGCTCTGGGGGGCTGGCCACAGTGCCTACAAGTGGATTCGACTTCCAGACAAAGGGCTATATGCTAAGCCATTATGGATTTAAAGAACAAAATCTTAAAGGTTACTCTTCATAAGGGATCTCGCTGGCGGATGGAGTTACATTATAGCTCTACAGCTACAAGTAGCACGCATACAAATACATGTAGCTAAAGCGTTTACAAATGGAAAGTCAGAGGTATCCTCCAACTAGTACATGTGACCTTTTCATTTTTATACTAAGTGACAGACTTTTTCAAATCCTAGGTGTGCAAATTATAATAGGACAAGCAGTAATTGACTTTTAAACTCCACCCACTGTGAGGGCTACAATTAATCTGTTTTTAGTATAAGAACTGCAGCTCTGCGAAGAAGTTTGTAACTAGTACACTCTCTTTCCCAATGCGATTAACACCGAAGAGTCCTGCTGAAAGGTAACAACAGCACAGAGCTCACTCTCCATCTCTCGTTTCAGAGGGCGCAGGGGATAAGGCACCAATCGCCCGAGGGCCACCACCCCAGGCTGGAGAGGACAGGCGCGGAAGTAGGAACACGAGAAAGCGTTCTGGCAAGACAACCAGAAACTGTGCTTGAAGATGAAGATAGAAGCAATTCTTGTGCAGTGATCCAAAAATCAGCATCGCTTTTTTTTTTCAAAATTACCTGTTTTAATAAGTAGACACACTGTGCCAACTGAACCATTTAATTATCTGCAAAAATGATGAATCTAAACAATAGTTTGCAAAAGTAAATGACTAACCTCTGATTAAAATGTCTGTCCTCATTAAACCCACATAAAATGTACAATATCTTTTTTAAAAACCTAGCCTGAAGAAAGGAGCAATCCCTCAGTGTGGATAGATAGCCTCGCGTCCTCCCCTAAGACAGGGACAGCTAAGAAAGTTGTTTAATTTACTCTCTTCAACCCCGGGAAGGATGCCTTTAGTGCATGGTGTGTCCTGGGGCAGCCGCGCCAGCCGCAGCGCAGGCCTGAGGGCTGGGGACCTGTGGGCTGGCAGCAGCTCAGAGGCAGGGACCTCGTGATGTGCTCGGGGGGTGGTGTGACTTTCATGTACCCTTAAACCAAGTCCGGCTCACAGCTATGTAAGGATTCTGGGGCAAGGAAAGGAGGCTTTTCTTTTTTTCCCTTTGCTAAAGGGTCCTGGGATGACAGGAAAGAAAGGGCCACAAACCAAAAGGCAAAGGGGAAAGAAGTCAAACCATTTAGATCATTGAGCACAGATAGCACCTTTCTCAGTCAGAGCTGATTTGATCACAAGGGGGAAATCGGAGGTTGACTCACATGCTGAGAAGTTCTCTTTAACTTGTGCTACCCAGCAGCACACTGACATCTCAAGTGGCTACTGACTTCTGAGCCGGAATGGAGGTTTTGCTTTCTATTACAGCAAAAGGTCCCCGGAGCTGGGCAGGGTCCCTCCAGGTGAGCTCCCTCCTGGCTCTGCTGTAATGGACTGGCAAGCTGCCCCCTCACCTGACTGCACTTTTAGATGGGGTGGGGGTGTCCAACTGGACAGTAGGCAAGAGCAGCACCTTCTGGAGTAACAGGAAGCCCTTTGCTGGAATAACAGCATTTATGATGGCCATACCAGTTACCACTTCTGGGGTGCCCGCTCAGTACTGGCACTTCAAGTTCACTATCTCTAACCCTCAAATTTCCAGAAGACAAAATGAACTGAAATGTTACTCAAAGTTGTGACACGGCTGGAAAGGGTGGGCCTCGAAAACCAATGGAAAGCAAACGTCCCTGCGTGCCTCCTATGGGGCAGATCCGGGGCTCGGCGTTAGGCACACCCCTGCATCGCTGTCCTCCCTCCCCAAAGGGCCCCCGGGCACCAGCAGAGAACTGGGCACTGAACAGGATGTTATAACCAAAGGCAACTTACTTTCTTAGAAGTGAAAACAAACAAACAAACAAAAAACCCAAATCAGTTAGGTGGCCGTCTCACAAAAAAGCATCAATAGCCAAGAGACTTATGGCCAAAGACGCTGTCTGTCTTGGGCCTCAAAAACCACAACCACCTTTGGCAGAAGAAGGATGAGTGACAACTGTCTAAATCATGTGTAAGAGGACCTTCTGACAGGAGTGTCTTGTTAGCGCAGGGTGTCTTTGAGGTAAACACATGAGGCAATGGGACAGAAAGATGGGTGCGTTTATTGCCGCCAGGTAACAAGCGATTAAGTGCTTCTGAGTGTGTCACCAGAAGCAAGGCTTGGGGCCAACGAGGCAAGCTTTTCTCGCTCATTCAGAATTATGGATGCCGTCCCGCCAGCGGATCCTGAGATCGCTCGTGCTGTAAAGCAAGTCAGGCATGAGAAACCGCTCTCTAACAAAGGATCTCAACCTTGGATGAGAGCTCTGCATCACTCACTGTCTTAGAGACAATCGAAAGACAAATCTGAGGAATAAGGAGCCTCGTTCTCTGGGACGTGTGATAAATATATTCCATCCAAACTGTAGGCTGGAGCACTGGAGATTTTTATTTTTTAAACACAAACAGGTTAACGCCATCACTGGCCATTAATAAAAAGGCGGGGGTCGGGGGAAGCATTGGGTATTCAGGACACAAACACCAAACGCATGGCAATGGATGGATTCAGGTAGTTGGTCCACAGGAAGGGCGGCTTCATTGTTTTAAAACAGACCAGACTTTCTCCTGTCCTGATGGTAGCAGTTAAATACATTCATTCTGGCACAAAAGGGAGCAGCTCATCCTGTGTGACAAAGGACAACTTTTTATCTCATCTCCGAATAGTGGGTGGCTGTCCCACCTGCTGCAGGAGAGGTGGCTCCCTGAGGTTCCTGACGGGGTGGGGGGGTTGGAGGGAGGAGCTGCGGAACAGGTTCAGTCATAGTCACAGACTGACAGCGCTTCCAATGACCAGGCACAAGTCTAACCCGCACCATGAACCACTGCCACCCACGCAGCAGACGAGGAAACTAAGGCACAGAAAGGCTGAGCTCCTTGCCCAAGGTCCCTCTGCACTGAGTGAGGGGGGCTGTCTGCTCGCCCTTCAGCGTTCTGCCCAGCAACCGCCAGGGGGAGCCACAGACACTATTGGAGATGCCCTCGGGACTAAGCAGTTGTTGGTCAAGCACCAAAGGCCTCGCTCGGAGGGAGTCCCAGAGATGAGAAGCCAGGACTCATTAGGAATTTTAATAATGCCTAGACCTCATATACCAAGTTAGTCCCAGCAGAATTCACTCCAGGTGCGTGTGCCATTTTCCACTTCCATTTGACAAGTGCGGAGAAATGGTCACACACACCCTGACGCCGCAGGCTTAGTACCGTGAGCAGGAGCTTAGGTCTGGAGTCAGTACACCTGGGTTCAAATCCCATCCCTCCCACTTACTAGTAGTGTAGCTCTGCGGCAAATCACAATCTCTCAAAACCTCATTTTTTTCCCCCACCTGTAAAATAAAATATTTATAAAGATAAAAAATATTTATTAGAGATGTTTATTTGACAAGAATTGAGCATGGGAGCTCAGCAACACAGCGGCAGTGCTGTATCTATAAAATACGGATGATAAGAGTAATAGTACAAAGCCTGAAGATTTTTTGTAAGGTTTTCTTGGTAAGGATTTATTGGGATTAGATGATAAAATGCTTGGCAAGTGCTTACTACACAGTCTTGTACATGGTAAGCGCTAAAGGAAGGTTAGGTATTATTAAAATAAATTAACATAATCCATTTTAATAAAGGCAAAAACAACTTCAGCTCCCTAAATGTATTTAAATTAAAGAACTTGCCGTAATTATATCATTTTTTCCCCCCTCTCAGCTGATAGTCTATTATTACTAGAGAGACAGAGATAGAAAAGGAAACAAAAGGCTAATTTGATATAAGCTGCCCCCAGGCAGGCGTGTTTGGTAAACCAGACCCTGTCGCACCCCCCCACCCCCGAGCAAACCTCTGGAGAAGCGCGAAGAGCAGAGAAGAGCTGGGGTTCCAGGCGCCCCCTTTGCTTTCGGCTCTTCGCTGGCAGGGTGCTCCTGCTGGCCCTCATCACGCTGCTTGCCCGGAAGGGAACTGTGATGGGGACACGGGGGCATATTTCTGATTTGAAAACTAGACACAGGGAGAATGGTGTCCGAAAGTTGGTTTTCTTATCCTATGTTCTTTACAATCACGGCCGTGTCTGGATGGAACGTCTGTGAAGTCCGTGGGCAACGAAGCACGTTAGCCTAACGACCCGGTACCCAGTCTGCGCCACACGCAAGGCTCCTTCCCACATAGCCTCAGCGCCGGAAGGTGGGGGTCATCCCTGTGCCCCGACATACTAGCCAATGCCTGAGACAAAGGAATCTTCCAACAAACATTAGCTGAACTGTGTTTAAATTACTGACGCTGTTATTGCAATTACTGATGCGGGAATTCAGATCCAGGAAGGCCTGGTGCTGTGCCCAACATGAAGCTGGCTCTCCAGGCTCCTGCTGTGGGTCTGCCCTCTGCCCCCCACCCCCACTGCCGAACTCTCGGATTTAAGAGGGGGATGTGGCCCATTAAACCAATGCCCCCTAAACTCTGCCTGCTTAAACACCAAGAGAGAATGAAAGCACAGCAGGAAGGTGCCCGCCCTCTCAAGAGCACTGAAGTATCTGTCACCTAATAATGTTCTTAGTTTTCATGATGACGAAACTGGAAAAAGTCTTCACGTTCTCCTACCCGCACGGCACAGAAAGCAGAAATGAAGCCCGGAGCGGAGAGCAGCCCAAGCTCTTTCCTCCAAAAAGCAAAGTGAGGCGCACCGGGGGAGCGCACAGCATTCTTGGCTCTTGCTGCCCGGCGTCCTCTCCTGCCTGCCCCCTTGCCATCACTCTGTCACCTCCCGGAGAAAGGGCTGCTTGCCACGGAAAACAGCCCACTCCTAAGGGACCATGCATGACAGAATGTCTCGGTTTCCAGGGGGTGCCGGGCTGAGCCACGCCAGAGAGCCTACTGCAAGTTTCTCTGGTCTGAGGAAGCAATTTCCTCGCAGCACCCAGAGCGCTCCGCCTCCTGAGGTGGAATCCTACACAGAGGATTATAAGAGGGAGCCCGTCCTAAGAAGAGGAAGACCATGCTGGGCACGAGCCAGTGATTCCCAAGCGATAATCCTCAACACATCCCTGGGCTCCCACTCTGATCACAGCCCTGCGGGGAGGCGACTCTGGACAGAAGTGACATTCCTGTACTGCTTCCCAGTTAGAAAAAGGTCTTACGCCCTGGACCTTCACAGCAATCCTGGGAAAGTAGGGGGCCGTCATTGCATTAGTCTACAGGTGTGAGTAACTGGCATCGAGTGACCTGCCCAACAAGGTGACATAGTGCCTGCCCCTGGTGCAGTCCTAACCAGGTGCTGTTCGCAGACGTGGCCCAGCGTGGCCACTCACCGTGGCTCCGTGTGACAGCCTCACATGCTGCCGACCCCGAATGCCCCATCAGTCATACACTGAGCCTTCCACAGGCTTCCTGTTGCCCTCAGAAGGAAACATGGAGCCTGGCCACACTCCTTGACTCAAAAGGGATTGAAGGCAGCCTCCTTCCTCTAAACATAGCCCCTGCCTTTCTCAAGGTGCTCACACTGGAAATCTCTGCATCACAAAGTAGCAGGAGGAGAGTGTCCCCAGTTAGAGGGGAATCAGAAAAGCTTTGTGGGAGAGGCAGCTTGGGAGCAGGCCTTCAAGGACGGGTCGACAGAGGAGAGGGTGGGGCAACCTGAGCCATCGGACTGGCAGCGGCCAATGCACAGAGGCACAAAGGTGAGGCACAGGGGAGGCCCCAGACTGGTGGGCACAGGTGAAGAGAAATAGCTGGAAGATGCCGGGCAGGCGGAGACTGGCCACTGACGCCGGGCAGGTGCGGTCGGAGTCACGCAGCAGGCAGCGGGCCGGGCAGGACGCGGAGCTTTGATCTGAGGAGCTGTGCTGTGGAGAGATGAGTCTGCACCTGGGCACCTGGACTGAGGACAGAAAAGCCTGGCTCGGGAGACAGCCAAGTAAGTGCGAGCCACCAAGGCCTGGTACCTGCCAGGCCCGCACCGGGCCAGCCCCAGGGGCCCGGCGCTGAAAGTGGGAATGCAGGGCAAAGACAGGATCGCCCTTGACGCTCCGCTCTGGAGCGCTCACTGGGAGAACGGGACATGGCTGTGGACTTAATCGGTAGCAATATGGTCCAGAGCCCAGCTCAGGGGTTTCGCGGACTCTCTCTGTGTGAAGTCCTAGAGGAGGTACTTGCAGGGTGGAACACCTCCGAGAGGCAAGAGATCCCCCAGCGCCCTGCGTGTTTGCCCGCACACGCTGTTCATTAACTTCAGTGACACAGCTACCACCGTGGATGTATAAAAGCACATCCAATTAGCCAGGCCTACATGAATATTTGCACTCTTAAATCTTTTGCATTTCGAAAGGGTTAAAGCTTATTATTAGCATATAATTTACAGTCCTTTCTCCCAGGAAAGGAATAATGCACAGTAAATGCCACATTCATTTTAATAATACATGTTACAGTCTGTGCCCAACATCTGCACAAAGGTAAAGGAGACAGATTTTTTTGACATGTCCCACTCTGCCATCTAAACACAGGCTTTTTGTTTCTTAAGTGACGGAAGGTTTAATCAAGAAAGCAGGCAATTCATCAATCGAAACAAGGCAGCGTGCGTGCGCCTGACAGCACACACATGGTTGTGTACAGAGCAAACCTGGCCACCTGTCAAGCGCACCTTTTACATCAGGATATACAAATACACTGTGTGATCAATTCCCCATTCGCTCCGATTCATTTCTTCTTTTTCTTATTATATTTTTCTTTGTACTCGATTTTGTTGTCAGTCAGGGCAAGAATAGATGGATAGACAAGGGACACAATAGCTGCCAGAGGTGAAGATAAAAATTTATATGCCTTTAAAATGACTTATTTCCTCCTTGATTTGGGCACATTATAAATATTTTTTGCACTTCATTCAGGAATTTTCCCCATGTGCTATTATCTGTGGCTGCGTCGAACTGATGTCCCTCTCTTGGGTCCTTGCCGCCCTCCCCCACATTCACCCGCCACCTCCCCGCCAGCCTTGGGTGAGGCTGAAAACCCTCAGCGGAGGATAAAGGAAAGAGGAGTCTGAAAGACAAGGCCAGAGAAGCCACACGAATGTGTCCATTACAGACAAAAGCCAGAGGGATACCTGTGAATGCAGAGGTTGACCAAGACGACTCAGGGGCTTCCGCCGGAAGGAGCGGCTTTCCCTCATTCGAGGTTATCAATAACAGAGTCACCTAACCCACAGGCACGTGCTCACAGAACACAGGTGCAAATTCTGCAGCAGGACACCACGCACGCGGCACGCGGCACACGGAGCAGTTGTTGGTGAGAACACCTTTCACAGACAAGAATGGCATTTCCCGAGCACTCCGTTGTTTTAGCTTGTTAACCTTTGCTTTCCAGCCCCACATGCTGTATGAACATTAAAGTCTTAAGTTTATTTTTGATTTTCCAGGTGAGCTTTTTTTCCCCTAATTAAAAGGTAGAAATAATGTAGTCACTACAAATGAAAGGAAAATATGTTTACAGTTGTTTGGGATGCTGCGGATGAGTCTTTAAAGGATCCTATCTTAAAACATACAGATTTTTTTTTTTTCCACAATAAGATGAAGAGCTGGTGGCAGAAATTTTATCCAATTGGATGAAATATATAAATCATGAATTTCATAATACTGATAATTAAATGTCCATCTTCCAATTTAAATGAGGACTAGATTAAAACTGCATGGAGAAGGCTGATATTCAGAAATCATTAATTATTTTTAATTGCTTTGCGCTTTCCTGGTCTGATGTCAGTTACATGGCTCATACACGGTTCTGTTTCAGATAAAATCCTCCTTTGCTCTGTAGAGAGTTGCGAGCCAAACTGATGAGCTGATGGACTCAGGCTTGTCCACACTCACAAGCTTCCTGATATCAAACATCTTAAAAGGGGATTGGTTTTTAAAAGGGAACAGCTGTAGAAGGCAATAAGCTAGCTTTTCCAGCAATCAAAAAAACACTGAAACAAAACAAAACAAAACAAAAAGCCTAATGGCAGGGTGACTGCCCCTCCCCCTCCCCCGACAACCGACCAGCTCGGTTCCAGGTTATGGCTTTTGTCCTGGTGCAACTGTGTGCCCCTTTCACTCTTACACGTGAGGATGTAGTTAATAAATTATATGGTCAGCCTAGCGCTGATGGATAAATGAAGATGTCAGCATGGCAACCCGCCAGCGTACTAAAGGGAAGGAGACCAAGACCCACAGCGCCCTGCTCTCTGAGGCCTCAGGGTGCTTCTGCGTGGTGGCTCGTCCAGAATTCCTGGGGCGTGTAAGATTTTTGCTTTGGTTACATGCCTGTTTTAATATGGATTTGCTTAATTTTACTCCTTTATACTGCCATGTCAGTTTTTTCAAAAGGGAGAAGGTTTCTTTGGGAAAAATTCTTCACTTGGGGATATAAATCAGTTTGTTACAACCATGACAAAAACAAAAGGCTAGCACAGGTTTGTTCCCACACCACGGTCACTTGTTCATTACATAAAACCTGTCACAAACGGGTAAGAGATACTCCCAGGTTAGCAGCAGCAATCCTGGGCGCCTCTTGGCTGAGTGCGCCTTACAGGGAGCTTCCGGCACAGGTGTGTCCCTCGGGGTGGACGGAGGTGGGGCGCTCCTCCTTCCTGACCCCCTCCCCCGCAGGTCTCCAGTCCCCAAGGCACATGACGCTCATCATAAGAACATCTCTTAAGAAACGTCTTACTCAACTCCCATACATGGTTGGGGTTCAAACATGAGTGGATTCCAGCCCCCCCCATATGTGGTCGTACAGGTGGGCCTTTTAAAACTCACTGAAAAGAGTTGTTTTGTTATTCACAGCATCTTACGGGGCCCTATTTATGAGGAAGAATTCAGTAAAAGGAATAGTTGGGTTTCTTACTGAGCAACTAGCTTGTTTTTATCTTGTCCATACGGAAGCTGTCCTGGCTCAGAACCAAATCCAGAGTCCCCTTCACCCCCAGCTGCATCCTACTCTCCTGTCCTATTTTTTTGTTCACTCTTTCATTCCCATTTTTATTTTGTTACATATAGTTTTGGAGCTACCTTAAATCTTTCTGGAACAGGTGATATAGAAATGAATAAATGGTCCTGGCTGGTGTAGCTCAGTGGCTTGAGTGCCGGCCTGCAAACCAAAAGGTTGCCAGTTCGATTCCCAGTCAGGACCCATGCCTGGGTTACAGGGTCCCCAGTAGGAGGCGCGTGAGAAACAGTGATGTTTCTCTCCGTCTCTTTCTCCCTCCTTTCCCCTCTCTGTAAAAATAAATCTATTTTAAAAAAAAAATGAATAAATGGCCAGACATTTAAACATCTAAAAAAATTCTAAGGAAAAAAAGTAGAATGTCATCATTTGGGACTAAAATAGAAGACTTTTCAGGAGAGAGAAGATATTCTTAAAAAGAATGAACAGCCACTAACAGTCCTGACTAGGAAACTTAGGGGTGGGGTGTGGGGTAAAACTAGAAAAGTCCCACGTCCCTGAAGAGACACCCCCCGGAGGGAAGAGCTTAAAGGCACAAAGTGAGGGGGACAGAGAAGTCAGAACATCGCCAGGAAAGCTGAGCCAGCATTTACAAAAGAAAGAACAACTGAAAAAGTGGTTTAAAATTATGTTTAGAGGAAGGGGAGTAGGAATGGGGGCACCCATTGCTCAGGACTGACGACGAAGACCAGGGGTCAGCACATTTTCTTCAGTAAAGGGACAGATGGCAAACATAGCAGGCGCGGTGGGCCTTATGGTCTGTCACAGACACTTGGCTCTGCCACTGTCACGGGACAGTAGCTACTGTCGGTTTGTAAAGGGATGCGCACCGATGTGTTCCGATAAAACTTTATTTATGAACATTGAAATCTGATTTTAGTATAATTTTCATATCACTAAATACTGTTTTTAATGTTTTTTCAACTACTTAAAAATATGAAACCATCCTCAGCGGTGGGCGAGATCGGGCCGTGGGCCAGTGTGCCGGCCCTAACACAGACCCAGTGAGCCAAACCAGGCGCCCGCCACTTTACTACCACCTCCTCTTCCAGGGAAAACCGTCCTCACACCCGAAGGAGCAGGACAACATGGCGCCGTGGGACGCGCAGGGCAAGGCGAGCAGGTGGCTGGGGCGGCCAGGTGCTTCCCCACTCGGCTGCCTCTGCGAGGGCCGTGGCTGTAAGAGGTACCCGTGGTCTTCGGGGGATGCCAGGGGACGGGAGGTTCCAGGGGCCCGGACGACAGGAACAATCACATTCTCAGAAAGGAGCAATAAGAAAACTATTGATCTGGGCCAGAAAGTGATTTCCAGTCAAGTTTGCAAGCGTATTGTGAGTCAGGAGTGTGGGCGCTCCGGAAGGAGACAGTGACTGGTTTGGGCTCACAAGGCGTATGAGAACGCGCCAAATTAACATCGGGTGTGTATTTCTTCTTACTACAAAAGCAACACATGCCATCAGAGAAAAATGAGACACTGCAAAGAAGCAAAAAGAAGGGCAGGAAAGTCTCGTGACAATCCCTGTAACACCTGGGGATATACTTTTCCAGACCTGTAGGTACGTATTTTTAAATGAGATCACACGTTGCTCATACGATTTGTTACTGAATATTCACGCACATCTTTTAATCAAAATCATCATTTTTTAAAATCCTCACCTGAGTATATGTCTATTGATTTTGAGAGAGAGAGGAGGGGGTGGAGAGAAAGAGAAACATCAGTGTGAGAAAGAAACATTGCCCGACCAGCGACCACACCCACGACCAGGTATGCGCCCTGACACAGCGCTGAATCCACAGCCTCCTGGTGTGCAGGATGACTCTCCAAGCAGCTAAGCCACCTGGTGAGGGCACCACTTTCTGTTGCCTGAAAAGTTAAGGACATCATATAGATGTTGCAGAATTTAACCATTTGCCTCTGTTTTAGGCATTTAGGAAATCTATCCCCTAAGCTGCACTATGTAGCTCAGTTGTCATGTTTTGGCAGACAACATGAGGTACCCCAAAAGACCGGATGGGTGTGAACCTACAGGGAGACAGCCCAGCAGAACGAGGGAGGGCCTGGAAGACACAGAACGGGCTCGCAGGAGGTGGCGGCCCCAGACGCCAGAGGCGGCCGGGCAGCCAAGCAGAGTGATCATCTGCCCGAGGTCACCGAGGACATTCCTGGGCACGGCAGATACTGGGCTAAATGCTCGCCTCCCTCCCCTGCTCCCTTCCTTCTGCAAGCATTTCCCACGCACCTCTGCTGCTAGGGACAGAGCTACACACTCTTTCCACTGGTTCCTCCAGCAACTCCGAGCCACGTCTTTCCTTTTGCAAGTGTGGGATAGGTGTCTCCGTGACAGATACAGGAGAAGGGATATATTAACAGGTATGCCCTTGGGAAAACATTTAAAAGTAAATATTACTTTCCTAACCGTACATACAAATTAAATGTGGGCTGCTTTTCCAAGTTCTAATTACACTGTTTGGAAATCTACTTATCTTAGGAAGGCCTGCAAACTAAGTAATCAAATATTTTCAGGAATGGACCAGAGCATGCCGGGAGTTTGCACCAAAGGCTCAGCCCCCGAAGTCTGCAGCGAGCAAGCGCCAGAGCCGTTCGGAAGGAGAGCGGTTGGATCATTCACTTCATTACCAGCAGAGCTCCAGCTACCATGGCATCGGGCGCTGGGCAAGGGCTAGGGCCTGGGGCACTCTTTGCCTTGATGGTTTTGGGAATAAACCGTTGAAACCTTAACTTCACAATACCAAACCGAGACGTGCCGCTCAGTGCCAAATACTGTTCATACGGGGGAGGGGAGGTGTCTGCTCCCTTCCAGCCAGAACGACGCGCAGGCAGGCTGCCGGTGGGTAGGCGGGCAGGCTTCCCAGCTGCACCATGGTTGCCCAGTGCTGAGCTTGCAGGCCTTATGGAGCCAGCGGGTCCTGCGGGGTGTTTCTGGCAGCATCACAACAAAGCAGTCCTGGACCCTGGCAGAGCGATTTGGTGCCTGCAGCCGCCAAGGAGGCCCAAGCTGCCTGCTGCTGTGGGCTGCAGCCTCAACTAACTCTGTTTGGAAGATAAAATCCAACCAACTGCCATTTACATAAATGTAACAGGAAGTTCCTGAATGGCTTCCCCTGTGTCTTGAGGCCGTTACCTCGGTATTGCTAAACTAACAGCTGAAATGAACCCAGACAACACCTCATCAAAGGCAGGGGGGCGAGGAAGCAGTGGTCCAGAGGCAGACAGGCGCGTTCCTGCCAAACGCGAGGAGATTTCGCTCTGTGGGCCCTTTTCTGCAGAACCGTCAACAGCTGGGAAAGCCATCAGAGAACCCAGGCGGGGTGGAGGGGGGCAGCCGAACACTCCGGCTGGAAAAAGGTTTGCAAACTGGAGGGGGAAAAAAAAGTCATCTGCTTTGACTGAGCCTCTTCCTTATGTGTGTTCGGAACGGGGACGCCCTGCTGGATTTCACAGGCCTGTGTGCCTGGCTCTGCCACGAGGCACCTGGGGAAACGGTCAGCTTTCCTACAAAATAGGTCATCTTTCCACACTTGTTATGTTCCTTGTCGACTCTGCTGAAATAGCCACAGCACAAAAGCAGCTCTTGGCGGGATGCTTTCCTTAGACAACATGCTCCCTCCACCCTTTGGGAGCCTGGCTCCCGGAGGGAGGCCAGGGGCATGGGCTCTGGGGAAAGCCCTGTCCTTCCCTTTCTCCTGCAGGTGTGCCACCCAGAAATGGAACAACTGGCTTTTGCTTTTACTTCCAAACCTATTAGGGAGTGATCATAACAAGAAAAACTAATACTGACACGAATTATACCACTGTTCTATTTCATCTATTTAGTAACCTGAAGTTGCAATTTTTAGAACAAAGATTACCTTTTAAATAACTGATTCATTATGGTACATGAATGAATGCCATGTTCCTGTGTTCAAAATGTCACTCACCATTAAGGGTGTGTGCTGGTAAGTGGCACCGATTTGCCACTTCCCCCTTAGATACAGACACCCCTGATTGGAGGCCCAGTATAATCGGAGGCAAGTTTGTGGGTTTCCTCAGCTCTTAGCAAGTCATCTGCCCTGCCAGGCACCTAATGAATCTCAATTCTGTAATAAGGCTTGTAAGTTTCCCCTCCCCGGGTGAAGGTGAAAAGGAAAACGAGGACTGATGAAGTTTCTGCCAAGGTACCACTATCAATTTCAAGGCCAAGTTCAGAAATCAGACTCACAGGATGGGGGTGTGAGGGGGAGGCCGCCGGCGCACCCTCTGGCCACAAACCCGGCTTTGAGAAACGCGAGGTGAGGAAAGACCTGGATCCGGGAGAGCCAGTGGGCCCGGCCCCAGCTCTGTGCTGCTCCCCAGTCCCCGTGGGAAACCTGCCCTGGATTTGGCAGGTGAACAATGCAGCGACTATTCTCTGGAAACCTCCCTTCAAGCTTGTGAAATCCACACATTGTTTTTCATCATTAGTTTCAAAACATGCTGAGTATTTGGCCCTCCTCTAAGTGCTGCGGTGACACAGAGGAAAGGGGAGGCCTGGTCCCTGCTGGGAACAGGCCCCTAGCAGGGAGAAAAAGAGGTAAGACAGAGGCCAGCAGAGCCAGGAAGCACATCGCGGGCGATGGTGCGGGACAGCTGCGGCCGCCCCACGTACCTGAGATGGCGTACAGGTTGGAGTGCTGGTACTCGTAGTCGGCCCGCGTGCTGTTCCTGCCCCGGAAGGTAGCAGGGAGAGTGAGAGAGATGTGCCTGAGGAAGAGACAGAGGAGAAAAAGGACGTTACAGGGTGTACGAAGCAACCCCCCGAGGCTCAGAAAGCCCCTGGCACCACGGGCGGCACACTGCGGCTCGGAGCAGGAGTGGGCGCCCTGGCGAGCAGTGCTTCTCCGCCAGCCTGAGTCCCTCCGAAGAATTCAGAAGTTTCCAGACCATAGCAGCCACCTTTGTCCACACCAGCAGGGACATTCAAGAGAAAGTAAGGGTTTCCCCAGCCTACAGCATGTGCAAGCTTCTTCAAGGATGGGGGCAACTTAGTCCAGGTCTCTGCCCACCAGGCAAAATATACCCAGAGCGTCAGAACACTCAAGCTGTGAATGAGAGCCTTGGGTGGTTCTGCCGTACTGGCTCCATTAGCCATCCATCGGCTTCCCTACCTTCCCCGCAGAGCCGCTGGGCATAACAGCGCAGGAAGCACTTTGTGAGCGAAGGTGGGTATGATTGCCTTGTGGGTCCAGGAAGCTAAGACTGCTGAGAACGGGAAAGGCACACTCCTCTGAGCTGCTCATCTGCAAGTTCCCCCTCTGGCAGGAGCACACAGTAGGTGCTCAGGAAAGCACCTTTGATTGACCAGTGTGTCTTCTCCGGCTCAGGTGTTGGCCATGAAAGCCACCATGCACACGGAGCATATGTGAGTATTCAATCAAAGCAAATAATCCATTCAGTGTGGTTGTCAGCTGCCGTTAGCAAATGTGGAAAAAGCAAGATCAGAATAATAGGAGAAATATTTAAAACCCCACAGGTCTGAGGGGCAGAAAACACCACCCACAGAAATACCTCTTCTTGGCATTACTGGGGGTCAGTCTGAAATAGCTCAGCAGCCTGAGCTCTGGCTACACTCAGTCATTTCCAAAAGGGGGGACACACTCACTACATAAAGCTTTACGTTTCACACGTTGCCTTTTTCACGCGACACGTGGGCGACGGCTGGAATGATTCTGGTACATGTGGACCCCGGGAGGAAAGGCTTCCACTCAGGGCCTGTTCCTACAGAGCCGGGAATGAGCAGGAGCCTCCTGGGACTACGCGGGTGCCCAGGGCTGTGGAGGCATTCGGTTTGCGGAGTGAGCGCTGATGGCTGTGCCGCCGACCAGCCCGGCTCACCAGGCCGGGGCCTTCACTGAGCACCAACCGTGGGCTCGGGGCTGCACTGGAAACAGCAGGTACAGCATGTGGACACGGGCCCACGTGCAGAGTGAATGCGCGTGATGCTAACTAAGGGTGCAGGGTAAGCTCCCTGAAGGAGTTCTCTGGCCACAGGGGACAGAGGTGCAGGCACAAATCACCTTGCAACATGACATGCTTGGAGGAGAATAAAAACTGGGTGCTGAGTGAGCATGAAAGAAAGGAACAACATATTTGGATAAAGGGGACAGAGCTTCTAGCGACACCTTCTCAGAGGAGTACAAGGGTGTTAAAGGAGTAAAAGGGGCTCACTGGGTAGTCAGAGAAAGCTGATACTCCGGTGCAGGGTTATGGTACACATGGGACACGAAGCTGGGACGCCAGGCCAGGGCCAGAAGGGAAAGAGGTTTGGGTCCTGTGCCCTAAGTTGAAGGTTCCCAACGCTGTCCTGCCCATCAGGGCCCAGATGAAGGCATTAGAGTCACCCGGGAACTTGCTAACAATACAGATTCACAGCCCCGACCCTGGGGAGTCTGGTTCAGTGGGCCCGGGGTACAGTCCAGAAATCCATTTTTAACAAGCTCCAGCAGCGGCTCTGAAGGCTGGCCAGGCCTGGGAAACCTGAGAGGGTGCGGAGCAGCTGCAGAGGGGCTGCGAGCAGGTGATCGATGCCTCTGACCACAGCACTTAGTCAGTGAAGCTGAGCAAACACGAGGATGAATTATTGACTGTGGCTGTGGTTGAGCAGAGCTAAAATAATGACAGGTGACCCTGCAGCGAGGGCCTGCCATGTGCCAGGCCCTGGGGTATGTGGGTCTCCCGCAGTCTCCTATGGCTCCTCACGTTGCCCTGCAAGGCAGACATGGGGCCAGCTACCCGGCGCACAGGGCTCAGTGCAAAATAAAAATGTGGGGCTCTGGTTCAACTGTTATTAAGAATTTCAAGACGGTGACAGCAAAGCATTAAGCAGGTGTGGGGCCCTTGTGAGCATGGGGCGCCATGGGGCTGGCTGGCGGCACAGCTGTGATGCTGGCCAGGGTAGGTGCTGTAACTGCGCCCAGGGTGCCGGCAGTTTCTGGGAAGAGCTGCGCTTCAGGGCTGCCACACCCGAAGATCTCCAAGCTCTGAAAGCTCAAAGAAGGTGCGCTCGGGAAGGCTCATGGAGGAGGTGGGGCCAAGCGGAACTGGGGGAGGGAAGGGGGTGGCCCAGCCTTGCGGTGGCCTAGTCCTTGTCTGGCGCTATCTACAGAGCACTGCAGGGGACTCAGGAGTGGCAGGACAGGCAGGGCCCTGCTTTTGCAGAGCCCGCCCTTGGCAGGGGACACGAACACATCCAGGAAGTCACAGGACACCTGCTCACAAATGCAGTCACATGTGGAAAGCAGGGACACGGAGGCGCTGTGCAGAGCTCTGGCCAGGGCTTCCCGAGGACTGAGGACAGCAGGGCTGTGGGTGACGTGAGGGTGGGCGGGGGAAGGGGGGTGGCCGGCAGGGAGGAGCGGAGGGCTGGGAGCGGAGGCCTGCTAAGTGGCCGGAAGGGTGGTGGAGGGAAGACCTGGAAGGAGGCAGGGATGGCCAGAGCCTGAAGGCCAGGGAGAGAGGCTCTGGGACCAGGCTGGAGAGGCTATAGGGCCAAGCCCTCAGGGCGCTGCAAGAGCTCTGGCTTTATCTGGGAGGATTTGTAAGCGGGGATGTGACAAGATCCAATTCGCAATTTAAAAAGATTGCCTGCCTGTGGGAAAGCGAGGGGAAAAAATGCTGAGATGCCCTGAGTGATGGGCATGGAGCAGCAGGTTAGGAGGCAGATCACCATGAACTTGGAAACAATTACTCAGAACCTACTGTGTATGGACCCATAACAATTCCTGCCAAAATGACCTGCTGCAACCCTCTAAGTGAACAGTTTCGGGGTGATTCTATGGCATATGGAACTTAAAGAAGTATACACAGAGAAGTCCCAGCAGCTGGCTCCTTCGCTGCCCCAGACCCCACATGGCCTGCGCTTCCTGGCCTCTCCAGGCCCTCAGATTTTGCCTGGCGGACCACACTCTGCAGCCCACCTCCCTTGGCTTGATTTTCCCTTCCTTCCTTCCTTCCTTGCAGATGGCTCCTTCTGGCTCCTCCTCCAGCCTTTTAAAGGCTGCTGTTTTCCAGGGTTCTGGTTTAGCTCCCCTCTCACCCCATACACTTGCCTTGCGCGACCGAATCCACAGCCATGCCCTGGTTTCTGCTGTTTCCACAACCAGCCCAACTCTCCAGACTCTGTCCCTTGTCACTGCCTCTTTCTCCCTCGTCTGGTTTGTGCACTCACCTCCTCCAACCTTACCGGCTTGCTTTTTGTCTTTTTCCTCCCCCGCATTCCTGACTCAGGGCCTTTGCACTTGCTGTTCCCGTGGCCCGAAAGACTCTTCCCCCAGCTCCCAGAAGCGGGCTCCTCCTCCTCAGCCAGGCCACCTCCCTGAGGAGGCACCCAGCCCTGTGGCTCTCTCCCAACTCACTCCGCCTGCAGAGCCCTTCCCAGTCTGGAGGGCGGCCTCACTTGCCTACGTTTCTCCAGAGCACAATCTGCCTTCTGCTTGCTCTTTCCACCGTATCCCCAGGGCCCGGAACAGTGCCCACCACACCATGGTCACTTAAAAAATATGAGGGAGACCCCGTAATGTTACCTAATGCTTGTTAAGTGAATGAACAAATCTGACTCTTATAATCAGAGATGCTCTCGGAGAAGTTCAGAAAGGCTTCACGCTTATCTCCTTCTCACCACTGGAACTGGGCTGGTTAACGGTTTGGAAAATGCAATTATTTTTGATTCATGGATACTTTTACATAAACAGTAAATAGATTCATCATGGCATTGCTTATAAAACCAAAAACTGGAATAAAATGAAATATCAAATAATAGGGGACTGGTTAAAAATCATGGTACAACTGTCTAATAAAATATTTTATACTCAAAATGTTTTGGAAGACGATGATGGCAGAATGCAGGCCTATTACCAGAGCAGCTAGTGAGAAAAGGTATATATTGTAAAATCCTTATTTTTACACTTGGAATTGTGATTGTTAACCCCATACTCTAGCTTCTTTCCCATAACATGGCCGTCTACTGAGATGAAAAGAACGCCCTGCTCACAACACGGGGCGTTACCAGAGGAGAGAGGAGAAGCCGCCAGGAAGCCGGCTCCACCCGGCATGGCACCTAGAGACGCAGACCTCCTGGTACCACCCCCAGCAGGACCTGGACCCATGGAGTAAGGGACTGGCCACCGGGGACCAACGATTTCTGCCACTTGCCCACATGATGAATCGTTATTCCGAGGTCTGTTGGGTAGCTGGAGAATTCTAACCAGAACAGCTCCTAAGTGCTCACGGCCCTTGACTGAGCTTTCCTCTCTGTGCCCTGCCCAAGGAGCGGCCCTCCCCTCAGGGGGAGACCGGGCGCACCCCGCTGAGCGACCACCTCTCTCTGCAGGAGGGCTGTCCTGCAACAAATCCCACAGGCTGCCAACAATGGCTCGGCGAAATAGATGCGGAGGGAAATTTCATTTTTTCCTCCAAGTCAGTCTAGGCTCCTTATTCAATTAACATGGCCACTAAGCTGCAGACAGCTCCATATAAAAGCCCTTCAGTTACAGAATACATTTTATTATGTGACAATAGTTGCCAGCACGATTTATTCCCTTTGATGGGTTTCTGCTTTTTCCTTGTTAATTTAAATCTGTATTTTCTAGTGCTGATTCCAGGTCTGTGTGAATTTTTAAAATGTGACCATTAATCTTCTGGACCCAGTGGCCACATATAACGAAGACGGCTCTGCCCAGGCACCGGCGATGCCTGCTGTCTCTCCAACTGTTGGGGGCGGGGGCGGGGTCCAGGCACACTCATGGTGAGAGACAGGTGTCACTTTGATCTCCCCCCCCCCCCACAGCCCAAACAAACTTTGTGACCTGAAGTTACAGCTTCCATTCAGTTTATCGGGACTGACGGCTCAATTAAACCACCTCCCCGGGCAGGGGTTTTCAGGGAGCCCCAGGGACGCGTGGGGGCTCCCAAGGCTCTTTCAGGGAGGCGGTAAGGCCACAACTGTTTTTGTGATAATACTAAGACATCACTTGCCCTTTTCACTCTCAGCCTCTCATGAGCAGACAGAAGAATTTCCCGGAAACTATATGATATTATGGTGTCATTGCTCTGATGGCTGCGTGTGTATTCTTGTGTTTTCCATTTTTTCAGTTTTAATTTCTAATAAGGTAAATATAGGGAAACATAATCCACACGAACAAAACCTCTTTGGATTTTTGCTTAATTTTTGAGAATACAAAAGTCCTAGGCCAAAAAGTTTGAAAGCCATTTTTCTAGGACAATGTATTAAATCTAACTCTGCAAAAGACTGAGTTGGGAAGTTCTAATCCAGGGGTGTCCAACCTTTTGGCATCTCTGGGCCACAATGGAAGAAGAAGAGTTGTTTTGGACCACACATTAAATACACAAACACTAATGAAAACTGATGAGCAACAAAAAGGTTTTAAGTAAATTTACGGTTTTGCGTTGGGCCACATGTGTCCTGCAGTTTGGACACCCCTGTTCTAAGACATTTGAGGTTTGGCTTTTACGTACTGTTCACTTGCCTGAACCCATGAAAGGGTGAATGGCAGAGCTATAAAATGTCCACATACCGAAAGGAAAAAAGGCCAGAGTGGGAATAAAAATATCAAACGACCCAAGAGATTCATGGGACTATTCTAGAGAAGAAGAAAGGGAAGGGGTAAAATCATTAAGTCCAGACGCCCAGGGTTTGCTACTTTTTGTTTAAATACATCTTGGTTGAAAAAAAGCACAGCACGGCAGCAGGGCAGCCGCTGTCTAGACTGCCAGCCGGTGAAGAGGAGTCAGATGTCCCCTCTAGCGCAGGTGTGGCTCTCACTCTGGATCATGGTGTTCCTGGGACACGGCCTCCTCAGTACCCCAACCAGCCAGTTCCTCTCTTTCCTTAGTGCCAGCGACGAACCCCTTAGAGGACACAGCTTGTGTGTATGAGACAAAGTAAGCACGAATGACCGACTAGCTGCTTAACAGCATATCCCCCAAGCAATGAAGAATTACATTTGCTTATTCACATTCATAGGTATAA
This sequence comes from Pteronotus mesoamericanus, assembly GCF_021234165.1. NCBI lineage: Eukaryota > Metazoa > Chordata > Mammalia > Chiroptera > Mormoopidae > Pteronotus > Pteronotus mesoamericanus. The sequence goes on from NW_026555258.1 coordinate 7,312,849, forward strand.
AAAAAAAATCAATAATTGAAAATATTTCAAAGATTGAAAAAATTCAAATGAGGAGGGTGAAGCGATATGTGCCCTCAAAAAAAACCAGGTCCCTGTGATTTGCATGGCCAGTGACGGTTCCAGCAGCCTCTTGTCACCGAGGTGCAGCAAAAAGTAAGGAGAGCGGAGAAAAGTAACAAAGATTCAGAAGATCGCCTACCAAATTATGAGCACCCAGGGGGATGAGGGGAGTGGAAGGGTAATTCACATGCCCTGCCTTTTGGCCACACCCAGTCCAGAAATATATATCCTCGTGAAGGCCTATAAAAAAAGTCACATGACAAGATGAAAAGAAGATTATCTCTGGGAAAATTTTTTACTGTAGGACACAGACAAAGTTATCTGTATTAGAAATAATGCAGAAATAAAATTCCAAAAAACCTGAATTAGTAACATAGTAGATAAGCCCCCAAAGGTTTTCGAGGATGCAAATAACACAGAAAGGACAATGATGAGGAAAAATATGAAAAGTATGGAGAAAAAAGACCAACCTAAATATTCAAGGTGTTAGAAAGAAATCAGAACAATGAAGAGAAGTAACAATAAAAACGTTTAAAATTTCCCTAATTAAAAATAAAATAACTAAATATAGAAGTTGATAGGGCTTTCAACATTCCAAGCAAAATCAATAAAGTGACTCACAACTAAATCAATCCTAATTTCAAGATTTAATGTAAAGTTACAGTAATCAAGACAGTGTGGCACTGGCAGAAAGATAGACACAGGAGATCAATGGAACAAAATAGAGAGTGGTCTAAATATAGAGCCACACATATATGATCAATGGAATTTCAACAAAGGTGCCAAGTCAATTCAATGCGGAAAGTATAATCTTTTCAATACACGATGCTGGAACAACTGGATAGCCACATGTTTAAAAAAATCAAAACAAAACCAAACCTTGATGCTTACCTCATACCATATACACACACACACATATTACAAAAAGGACCCAAGAGATTCATGTGGCTATTTTAGAAAAGAGAAAAGGGAAGGAGTAAATTATTAAATCCAGAGGGCCTAGGGTTTGATACTCTTCATTTACATGCATTTTGATTTAACAGGTATAGCATGACATTTTCTAGAAGAAAACACATGAGATAATCTTTGTGACCTTAGGTTTGGCAAAGACTTCTTAATTAGGACACCAAAAAGCACAAACTATACAAGCTCATCAAATTATACTTTAAATATGTGCATTATTGTACATTGAGTACACTTTAATGAATACTTTCCTGATCTAAAAAAATGGTTGTTTTTTTTTAAAAAAAAACCTAAATAAAGAAACCAGTAGGGTTCCCGGTATCGCAGAGCTGGCAACGAGAGGTCCACTGCGAGACGGACCCTTGCCACAATGACCGCAGACTTTTCCTCTGTCACACTAACTGCCTGGAGAAAGTGGGGCCGCAGAATGTGGATGGGAAAGAAAGTCACGAATCAGAAATTTTTTACCCCTTCAAGTTACCTTTCATATGTGAAGATGACAACAAAAAAGATCATTTGTGTCCTTGTCTCTGAAAGAAATACGTGTCACAGGCTCCAGATGATTCAGAATGAAAACTTCAGAATGGGGAGGCAATGGGACAAAAGGACCAGCACTTACTCTTTCTCTCCGAATTAGCCTGGGGGGACGTCACAATAAAGTAGCCTTATCTGGCGTTGTGGCAGGGCTTCCCCTTCACACGCATCACCGTGCAAGCCCCACCCGGACCCTACAAGGAGGCGTTGAGACCGCCTCCCTTTGACAGGTGGTCCCAGAGAGGGTCCGCAGCTGGCCTGAGGGGCACGGCTTGGCTTTGCACACTAATGGGGAAAAATTACAAAATTCAGCTCTGAGGCATGATGTTCCACTCAAAAACTGTAAATAACATGATGTCTGATTCAGGTTCTCTTGCAGACATAAAACGGCATTTACAGGTTTTCTGGGTGGGGCTTGGGGAGGGGGCTTATGCCGTGATTCTGAGGGAGGAGCTCAGGACGCAGGCTGTGCGGGGAGAGTGATGTGGGCATAAGAGGCAGGAACTGTGCTTATTCAGAGTGATGGACTGGCAACATGTCCGTACACTACTAAACTAGGACAGAACAGGGAGAAAGAATGAGCCAGCCATTTTGATACCAATGTGGCCAAATCTCAAAGAACAGCTGTTAGGTGAAGAAAGAAAAAAAAACAACAACCCACCAACCAACCCCAAAACCAAGTTGCAGAATGACATACAGGATACAAATGCCGCACAAACAATATATTTCTGTGGTCACACATAAACACAGAGGCCACAGCACCTAAAGGACCCGCAGGCTCAGCTGCCCCGGCCGTGGTGTCCCTGTGCAGACGGCAAGGCTGTGACCAGGAGCGGCGCTCATGGAGTGACCCGCGGAAGTCTCTGCAATGACCGTGTGACTTTCCCACCCCTGCTTTCTCATGTCGTTTTAATGTGTTCACTTTCTTTCTCAGCGAGAACCTATTTTTCTATTTACCAGGGGAAAAAAGATGGCAAGACCAGGAGGAGAAGTCTCGAAGTCACCGGGAACATCAGAAGAGCTGGTATAGGCCCAGCTCTTGGTGCTAAAGGGGCATCTTGTTTTCTAGATAAACATGTCTGCTGGTGGACAAGGACTGGTGGTGATGTGCAAAGGAACGTCACAGAAGGAAAGGGACGGGGGGCAAGAAGATGCGAAAGCCACACTATTTGAGTTAAGGTGGTCAGAGGAAGAAAGAGCACAGCGAATGGCTAAATGAAATTCTGCTTTATTCCTGCAAAACACCACTGGGAAGAAGTCATCTGTGACACACAGCTTCTGTGCCAGGTGTAAGGACGTGCTTAATGAATGCCATTTAATGAAGAAAAAGGCTCTTATAAAACACCTGGCACAAGCAGGGTGAGGGAGTCATGGGCCAGGGGCCTCTGCTACACCTGCTGGCGTTTTAATAAGCACCTTCTCCAGCATCAGCTCTCCAAGGCTGGGCAGCGGCGTCAGAGCGAGGTCCCTGGCCATCGCCCACGCTCGCTGACAGTTTAGGGAAGCTTATTTCTTAAGGACCATATGCTCAGGTACTGGAGCACCCTGGAAGGTAATTAAAACGAATCATTTTCCGCTGGAAGGGCCTCCCTCGCACCCTCCTCAGAGACCTCATAGCCAGGCTTCCTGCTCCAGGTCCTCTGCGCTTCCCACCCGAGACTCTGAGTTAGGCTTCAGAGCTCTGAAGACCCAGAGGTGTGAGGAAAATCTTGCAATTTTTGTCTTGTAACTTGGTTCTACTAAAACAGAAACTCGGTGATTTTAATGATTCCAGGCCCTAAAATATTTTTAGGTGTGGCAATGTTTCTTTTCTCATTGATTTTGGAGCTGACCTCAGACAGAAATTTCCATGTGCAAAGTTTGTTATCATTTTTCAGGGTGTGATTATATACACATATATTTTTGTTTGTTTTGTTATTGCAAAATCAAGGGAGGTTTTGTAAAACTTAAAACATACCTATTTCCTCTACGGTATATTCATTAGCTCATAAAACTTTCTATGCTCAGTCCTGAAACTCAATTTACGCAATGAAACGATGCCCTTCAAGGGGAGGCAGGCCATGGTATCAACAGGCACACAAGGCTGCTTTAATTAGAGGCTGGGGCTGGTCCAGTCCACCAGTTTTTCATGGCGCTCCTACTATATGCCAAGCACTGTGTTTGGCACTAAGACAGTTTTGAAAAACCAAGGGAGAGGGGCCAACTGAAAAGGTTACAGGCTATGATTTCAACTATATGATGTTCCGGAAAAGGCAAAACTATAGAGACAGCAAAAAGGTCAGTGATTGCTGGAGGGGCCGAGGGAGAAGATGAACAGGCAAAACACAAAGAATTTTTAGGGCAGTGAAGGTACTTTGTATGATGTTATAATGATAAGTATATGTCATACATTTACCTAAATCCATAGAATATACAACACCAAGGGTGAACCCATTGGTAAACTATAGACTTTGGGTTATTATGATTTATCAGTGAAGGTTCATCCTTGATTAAAAAAAAAAGTACCACCATTCTGGTGACTGACGTTGATAATGGGGTCAGGGATATATGTGAAACCTCTGTATCTTCCTCTCAACTTTGATATAAACCTAAATTTCTCTAAGGGAATAAAACATGTAAACAAAAAACACCCCCAGAAAAACAAATAAAAAAACAAAAACGAAAACAAAAAACAAAATGAGACTTATAACTTTCCCCCTTTAGGGAGATAAATTGAAACATATACATAAATCCCCTCAACTATAAAGTAAAAAGCTCTAAATATCAGAAGATGTGCAAACAAAAGACTATGAGGTTATATGCTTCCATTTTAAAGCAATGGCGTTCCACAGAGGGCAACAGCACACGTCTCCTGAGCACCGACCATGCACTGGATGCTCCACTAGGCCCTGTGGCGTGTCCAGGGACGGGGGCTGTGGTCCCACCTGCCAAGAGGAAAGAACGCAGTGGGGGAGCAAAGCCCTGAGCAATGAAACAGTAATTCAAGAAGCAAGGCAGACCTGAGAGCTGTCACAATGTGCGACAGGGGCAACGAGGGCTTCTGGAGCCAGAGGTGACAGGTAACCTCTGACTTCGATGGCCAGGAGTGGCTTCCGGTGGGGGAGACACTGAGGGCTCTGCTCCTGCAGCCACCCATGACCACGATGGCTGCCACGTCCGGGCACTGGCACTATGCCCCATGCTTTCTGCTTACCTCTCACCTTCACAAGCCAGCAGAGTAAGCTTTAGTGTACAGATGCAGGAGAGGGGGTTCAGGGCAGTTAAGAAGCGTACGCGCCCAAGGTCACAACGCTAAGGAAACTGGCTGAGCTGGGATTTGGGTTGATGCTTTTTCCATGATGCCATGTTACTTTGCCCAGGCGACGTAAGCACAAAGTAAGTATAAATGCAGACTTGTTCATTTTCCATTCAAGCAACCCATTTGCCACGATCAATATTAACTCCAACCTACCAACTTGATTGTATAATGAGTTTTCCTCATGGGCAACACAGACACACACGCGCACCCCCCAAACAAACCACTGCATTGGACAAGGAAAAAAAACTGCCCCTGGAAGACTGAGGAAATCACAATTCCAACCCCCCCCCCCAAGTTCCTAAACGCAGAGCTTTAAAGTATGTGCAGTTCGACGGCATATGGCAAATCAATTACTAGTTTAAATCTTAAAACAAAAACATGGCAAGTGTGGTGCAGAAATAATCAAGAACAACGGTTTGGTTTAGATTACAGCGAGCCACCAGAGTTTTGAATACAATAAATCATCATTCCAGGCAATGGGAAGCCATATTGACACTTATTCCTAATTTGAATATTTAATTAGGGTGAAGTTCTTCATCAAATTATCGCAGAACTGGGAGGAAGCCTGGAAGACTTAGGCAATTACTACCTTAACCCCTCACCAGCTGCTCACCTGTGAGCACCGCGGCTCTTGCCCCGCTCAGCAGGGAAGAACGCCCGCACCCACAGGCCAACCTGTGATCCTCGGGGTGCGTGCTGGTGGTTGAAGCTACTGCTGGGGCAGAAAGGAGCCAATTGGTGGTGGCAACAGAGAGCCTGAGGCATGAGCTGCTCTGAAGTGAACCCTGGACAGAAAGCGCGTGCGCAGTGCCCGCTGTGTGCCTGGTGCGACACTTTCAAGTATCCCCGCATCGACCCAGTTCTCACGGCAACCCTGCAAACATGGTATTCTCATCTGCACTTTACACAAGAGGAAACTGAGGCTCAGCATAGGGAGATATCTTTTTCTTTAAATTTTATTTATTTATTTTTAGAGAGAGTAAGGGGGAGAGAAAGAGAGGGAGAGAAACATCACTGTGTGGTTGCATCTTGTGCGCACCGCCCCTAGCAGGGACCTGGCCCGCAAACCAGGCATGTGCCCTGACTGGGAATTGAACCGGCCAGGATGGAGGGCTAGATCTTGCTCAAGGTAAGAGTGACTATGAGGTATTAAGCTGGCCAAGTTACTTATCTCACCCACAGACACACAAACATACACACACACATTCTGCTCACCAAAAATGACAAAGAGAACACTTTAAGGTCAGCAAAAATACATTCAAAGCTGTTATTTTGGATATTTGTCATTGTGCAAACAAATGGTGGGGGCAGGCAAGCAAAATGCAGGCCTCCTCAACCGGCACCCTAAAATGTAACTCTTGGGCATATATTGTACCACTGAGCTCCGCAAGGAGGGGAGTCACCGTGATGCCACGGGTGAGGTAAGAGGCAGCAGGCTCAGGGACACATGCGGCTGGCTGCCCTGAGGCAAGGCGTGGCCGTCCGCACCCCGGCTAAGGCGGGCACTGCAGGAGCACCGCTGGTGTCCAAGGGGCGAGAAATGCCAGTAACAGGGCAAAACGTGAATTTATTTTTCTTTCCAAATGGTAACAGCTCAACAATAGCATTTATAACTACATAATAGTTTAGACAAGAGGTGGCATTTCCTTAAAGCCCTCTTTTTCACTGTATGAAGACTTTTACTGACATTTCATAGACGCCATGCGATTCTGCATGACAAAAATAATGCATTTTCCCTCACAATCTCCCCCAAGGACCGAAGGCTGACTTTGCACACTGCACTTGGCCATGGTGGGTCTGATGACCTTTCTGCTCCCTGACTCCAGTGAGGTGCTAAGAACACGGGACATCCGATAGTTTCAGATTAGCAATTTTCTCTTAAAAACTTGAGATGGGTTCGATTACCCCCTTGTGAAAATCATTGAAGCGCCATTTGCAATGGCTGCCTCTAGCAGGAAGCTGATCACTGGACAGGAGAGCGGCCCACACAGCCTCGGACTCAGCCCCCTGCGCGGGCCAGGCCGGCAGCGGGAGACCCAGGATCCATCAGCCGGCTCTGAGCCCGCGCATTGCGGGAGCAAATGGCGTCAGGAACTTCGAAACTTTCCTTTGTATATTACATTAATCCATATAAGAAAATCTCTTTTAATGAGGAGTGATGTAGTTACAAACTCTCCAGAGCCATAATTAGAGCAAACTAATTGAAGTTGTGTTTTGACACACTTTCCAAATTCACGGGTGCCGGATGACATATTCACAACACTGCCGCTGCAAACCATGGCGACGACAAAATCATTAGGCTAATAACACTTATTTGCATTCTTATCATGCCGGCAGCTCTCCCTTAAATACTGTTTCTACTATTGCTCCTTTGCTGTAAGTTTCCACTGAAAGATATTAACAGTGATTATTAGTACTTTAGTGGAATTTTAATGTTAAAGAATAACAACGTACATGCGCATGTGCACTGAATACCGATTCCTTTTCCTCGCCACCATCGGAAGGTTTGGGGCGCTTCCCCAGCCCCTGCCGCCCGCCCGCCCGAGGTGGCGACAGGACTGCCGCTTCCCTCGGGACAGCGGCTCAGAGCCCGCACCCCGTGGAAACTGAACGCGGGGTTTCTGAACGATTCTGTCTCAAACGTTTGACAAGAAAAAACAATTTTTTTTTTTTAATGTACGTTAAAATGAAACAGTTAAAGAGAAATTTTTTCCACGCAGTTAAAAAAAATCAACAATTTACAACTCGGTCTTTGGTAATAATGCTAATGAGTTCCAGGAGGACGTGCCGTCGCCGCCCCGTGGCTCCTCTCCCGGTGATTAAAGACAGACTTGGAGTAACGAGAACGTGAGAAAGGCCAGTGGGGCGGGGCAGTCCTGATCGGTCCCTGCGGAGGTCCTGTGTGCCACCAACAAGGCCAATTTTTTGGATGCTTAACTCAGACACTCACACACAGAGAGGAAGACTCGACATTTCTAAATAATGATTATTAATGACTCCCTCTTCTAAAGTGACAAATTAACGTCTGAAACTCAGACTCGGAGAGGTCTGAAGAGTGAGCAGAATGTGACAGAAAGTGCCAGTGGGCACAGAATTCCCGCTTATTCTATGTGGGAGACGGGCAGGACCCAGGAAGACAATCAAGGTCAAGGAATACCTGACTCATTCCTGCCCCAGGTAGCTCCCCGCAGCAGCTTGCTCATGTTGGTCACCAAGGGCAGTGAAAACACTCCGGTCTCACCTCACAGCGGAAAGTGGGTGCACAGTGACCGGCGGCCGGACCAGGGCCCAGCTCTCCCTCTCCCCATGTGCTGGGCATCAAGTTGCTTCCCAGGGTCCCCTACTGGAGTCGCGAGATTGGGCTTCTACAGATTTTTTGGGATTAAAAAAAAAAAAAAACACACCAAAAAACCCCACCACATCATTTCCCATTCATAATTCAGGAGAAAATGGGGATAAATGATTGCTTTGTCTCAACTAAAAATACATACTAATGTTGAATTCCAACTATTCAAATTTCAGGATGGATGTTTACTATCAACCCAGGGAGATTTGAGTGAATAAAGGAAAAGCTTCCCTAGAAAAATGCCAAGGACTGTACTCCATTAAAGCTTGGGAGTTTTTGGTTGCTTAAATTACCATCCTTGTACCAATATGCTATTTTTCAAGTCACTGATTACTTTAAAAAAAAAAAAAAGGAAACTGACTTTCATAGCTGCAGCAACACTCCAAATCATGGCATTTATTCACCACATTTAAGTTTTATTACACTTGAATCCAGCAATGGCAACACACCTACCTTCCATATAAAAGGAACGAAGAAAAAAGCCCGGGCCGGGGCCGCGGGCACTGCACTTCCATTCCAGATGAGCTGGCCTAATCTTATAAACTGAAATATTTAAAGAGTCTCTAAACCTCGCTGACCCTACTTTTAAAAACAAGGAACATATGGGCACAGCTCGCTTTTCATCTTCTTCCAGCCTACTAAAATATCCGCTTTTCCAAAACCCGAGAGGAGCGAGGCTGCCAAACTCAGATTCATAAAAGGCCGGGTGCGTGGGAGTGCGGGGCTGGCAGTGAACGTCCAGGCCCCAAACAGCAAACCCCAGCGAAGGACCCAAGGCAGCACTCTCCTCCTTGCCTGTGCCCCAAACCCGGGGAAGGCGACCCGCTGGGCAAAGTAAAGCAATGACTAATAGAGGTGACATGCGGGCCAGTCTGGAGCAGCGCAGGCCCACGTTTGGTGCCTGGCAGGGCCCACTGGGTGCAGCATGCACTGAGGCAGAGGGTCCCCAAATGCAGGAAGCCTCGAGGCTCCCTGAAGGCAGGGAGGACGTGGCAGCAGGACCTGGGCTCCGATCCTGCCTCCTCTACATCCTGACGCTCCGCCCGCGGGGAAGTCACTCACCATCTCTCCGAGCTTCAGTCTCCCCATCTGTGAGGACGAGAACACTGTGGCTCACCTCACTGCGTGGTTATGAAGAGGAAAACAATGTGCATAAAATGTTTACAGGATGCCTGGCACAAGATGCTCAAAAAATTGTAGCTGAAATAATGATGATGGTGGTGATAACTGTATTTATTCTCATAATAATAAGTATTAATATTATTATTCAACTGGAAATAAAACATCTGCTGCTCAAGTTCAATGCTGCCCTCCCCACAGGCAGAAGCCCGACCCAAATAAATCCGAAGGGCCTTTGAAAAGTTGCTGCGAGCAAAGAATTTTGTTAAATATCCAAATTAATAATTGAAACCCTGCCTTGAAATAGAACAGCACGGTTGGGGGGGGGGGGGCGGTGGGTGGTTAAGTCCCAGGAAATATCACTTGTTTAACACCCATTTTTACTTTGTTTGGCGGCTAGATTTACACTGAGAGACGCAAGTGAAATATTCCAGAGAGCTACCTGCAAATAGACTGTCAGCTTCCACTCTGATAAAAGGTAAAATATCCTCCTCTAAATGGTCTGGTTCACAAAACCGACCCTGAAGTGAACTGATAAATCTGTTCTGACACACAGAGAACTATTTTCATAATCCTGAAAAAGGCCTTTCTCCAAACCCCGGAGCTTAACCCACTGCACACAGAGCTCTCGTGCACTGAGATCCAGGCGTGGGAGGAAATCCCTCCACTTTTATAATCCTGCTCTTCCGGACAGCAAAAGGGGGCCCATGTAACCACCGGAACTTCCCCCCAAAACCAGACACTCACAAAGGCACAAACATGACAAAGGTAACACATTTACAAGCAGCAAATGCCTTGTCAAAGCCCAAGGTGTGAGGGTGAAAGCCGAGGAGACCAGCTCAGGGGTGGGAGCTATATTGACGAATAGTCAATTCTTCATTAAACAGAAGCTCTGACTTCCCAAGAAGCCACATTAAAAATTAATATCAAAAAGTGTATTGCTCGGCCTAAACTCATCATTCATATCTAACAATACCAAACTGCATTCTAATGAAATTTCGCCTTCAAAATTATTCTGACACCAAAACGAAGTTTGATCCCCTTACAAAAGCAGCCGCAGCTCCGTGACACGGGCGTTTGAGATTCAAATAACTTTACTCTGTCGGTCTCTTTCACGCCACTCTGCTAATCACCAGAATAAATCAAACTGCTTGTAACCTTGCCTAATCGTGGGCTTGGAAGCCATTGGAGGGTCCATGACGCTGGGACCCTGCCGTGCACGCCCGCGCGTTTTCCTCGGTCATCATCTACAACTCAAGTGGACTGGACCCCAGCCAACGCGTCCATCTCCCTCAAAGGGTGGGAATGCAGGCAGCTGCGGCGGCTTCTGGCTGGGGGCACCCAGGGAAGGCGGCGTGCTCCCCAACCTGCACGCGCACGCGGGGGTCTGGGAAGTCCTCACCTCCCGGCTGCTGGGCAGGGACCTGGAGAAGCTGCATGCGGAGGCGACCAGGACGCTGCCCTTGGGCGACTGCACCAGCCCCCAGGGCCTAGCTCCCAGCCCCATGTTCAGCTCCCCGACGGAGTGATTCATAACCAGGGATAACCGTGTGACTGCCACCCAAAGGTAGTTCACCTGCCCGGGTTCAAATCCTGGCTCTGACACTTTGCTGTGTGACGCCGGGAAAGGAATTTAACCTCCTTGACCTCCGTTTCCTCCTCTAAAAATAAAGGTGATCACAGTACTTGACCCAAAAAGCTGTTTTCAGAATTAGATGTTATCATTTATAAAGCACTTGGAACAGTGTCTGACAGCTAGGAAATGCAATATAAGGATGAACGGATGGATAGATGGAAGAATAGGTGAAAGGAACGATGGATAAATATGATACCTGGTCTTATGTATCCAAACCAGTTCACTTTATATGTTCAATAAATATTTTCTGAGTGCCTAACATGTGTCAGGCACCTGGAATTCAAAGGTCCCAACCGTTGTGGCGCCACACATTTTTTGCTGACTGCTTACTCTGAGCATCAAATGAGATGACATAGTTGAAAGTACCTGCTGAATTTTGACGCACGGTGACGCGGCATTACCATCATCGTTATTTCTGTCTCACTAGCCTTTTCTGAGGCTTTAAAGGAGAAACAGGCGCGGGAGAACCCCTGTCCGCAGTAAGCCTGCCAATCTAGTCGTCAGACCAAACACAGATGCGCAGCAAGACAGGGGACGTGGAACGCCCCGCTCTCTGATCAGGTGACCGCAGGGAGGAAGGGGGCAAGCACCAGGGGCCCGGCTTTCTAGAAGAAGCGAGGGCTACCCCAGGCGTGGAGGCAGACAGGGCAGGCCTCGGCCTTCAGGCGGCAGGGGCCGGCACCAGGCGAGGCCCCCTGCGCTGGCCACAGCAGAGAGCCTTCTGGAATGAGGGTGCTCAGGCGCCAAGCAGAGACCTGCCTGATTAACAACGTGAGACGATGTAGGAGACGTGTCAGGCAACAGGGAGCCAGTGGCGGTTCCACACCGAAAAAGATTATGGGTGTCTGAAAACTCCAACAGGATGGCAGGAAACCTAGGACTTGAAAGTCACAGGCAAAGAATGGGGACGTGGGCACCAGGAAGCCCAGCGTCTAACCTGACTTCAATGCCGTGTTCAAGTCCCACCCTCCAGAGGGGTCTTCTGTGAGACACTCTGACTGTGGGTGCTTTCCACTGGAGTCGGTGCAAGGGGGCACTTCAGTGAGGTGCATGGTGAGCGAGGATGATTCAAACTCACAATGCCTGCTGGTGCTACCTGGGCGGGGGGCAGAAGTCTGCCTTATGGTCTTTATCTTAAAAGGGGTGTCACGTCGAGGAAGGATGTGAAAATGCATGTCCCATCTTCAGAGTTAAACCAAGAAATAACGGTGTGTGTGGTTTTTGTGTAAAGAAAAGGCAGGCTAATTATTCCAAGTACAGCCGGACGCAGCCATGCCTGAACACGCCCTGCAGGTGCCACGGTTCGCAGGCCCTCCTTTAATGGGATGGGGGACAGGGCGCCCCCCTCCCTGCCTCATCCACCCCCAGGCCATTTCTTGCTACCAGGAAGGCAGCGCACAAGTCCAAGTCATTATTTGTTTACTACTGGGGAAAAAAAAAATCATTGGAATCAGCCATGGGCCTCGCCTTCTAATCTTACCTTGATCCAGGACATAGATAGCCCTTCTCAGAAATGATGAACCTTATATTAGAGCACTGCTTTCAACCCTAAAATATAATTCCCTCCAATCTTCTGGGCTGAGGCTTCTTCTGTGAAACCTGTCACGGAGGGGGAGCTGCCGGGTCTCCTCACAGGCAACGACACCTGTGTCAAACCTTCTGCCACTCAGGACGGGCAGCAAATACCTCGACGGGAAAAGGGGGACGTGGCCTCCCCAATCTGTGCCATTCTGGGCCTTCCGTTCAAGCCCTGCAACAACAGGTGACAGATGTCATCTGTGGTACAAAGACCATCTTCTTTCTGAACAGTGACAGAGGGCAGCCTGAGGGTTTTAGGACGTCAGCTTGGACAATAGGACCCTGGCCGGTCAGCGCAGGCTCTGTCCTGTCGCTGGCTCATTCTGCAGGTTGATCAAGTAGCAGAGTTGACCTCACATCATGGGAAGGTGGGGTCAGTGAGGCCAGGACAGAGCACAGTGGCTCACGGGCTTCTGACAGCGGACGTGACGGGGACGAGCCGGGGCGTGCGTGGCCTGAATTCTAGCCCACGGCCTGGTTTTTTCTCTCCTTTAGGAAGTACCATTAACCTTTTAGGTGACAGCCCTGGGATTGGAATGACGGAACCATTTTTGAGGTCAGCAAGGATCTATGTTCTCAAAACCTGACATCGACATGCAAAAGTTGTGACTGAATCCTTGTGTCCCTGAGAGGAAGACTAAATGCATGTGACAGATCTTCTGCAATCAAAATGCCCCATTTCCCAGAGTATCTGTCACAGATTGATAACATCCACGCAAAAAGTTAAGTACAATTATGTCTGTCACTGAGAAACATACTTTGCAACCTGTGACTGACATCTTGCTGGAAGCTGACAAATCACTGGAAGATTATGGAACAACTCAAAGCGGTGCCTCGTACCCTACAAGGGGAGCGCCCTGACCGACTCCTGGGAGAGGTTCCCGGGGGGCCATGCCGCACAGGCACAGGCTGCCGCGCAGGACTCGACAGCTGGCAAAGCAGCTGCGTGCTCTGCGGCTTTGGGAGGGAAGGTGACACCTTCTCCCAGGGGAGGGACAGTGTCGGTGGAGGGTCACAGGATGCGCCCACGGCCTGAGGTTGGTGAAGAGCAGAGTTTGGGCACGGCTTCTCCTTCAGGACCGTGATGGACTGTGACAGACAAGCCTCAGAGCCCCAGGCGGTGGGAAGGGCAGAGTGGAGATACGCAAACCACCTTTTCTGGGGCATCCGGCGCCCAACGTCCACACAACACAAGGTGTCCCCAGAATTCCAGCCTCTGGAGTCCAGACTACTTATTTCAGATGGCCTCTGGAAGGGACAAAGACAACCTGCTGTGAGCCCACGCATGCCAGCACGGGGACGGGGCCCCCTGCGCCCGCCATCCTGGTGAGGGCGCCCCATCCGAGCCTCCTCCTCTGGCGCCGGCCCTGGAACCGCGGAAGGCCATGGCTCCGAGTCGGGGTGCGGAGCCGGGGACAGACGCTCACGGCTCTGCATGCTCCCTGCCCACTGGGGTTCCCCGGGGTCACCCTTGGCGAGGTGCCTGCAGCCCGAACACGCAGGCCTCCTGAATCTGAACCTCAGAGGGTGGGGACAGGGACTAGGATACGTCTTAAAGTCTGAAAGACCCAAATTCTATTTGACTTGCCAGCAGCTGGGAACGCATGACCCCTCAGGTCAGCTTCGTTAGGTCCATGAATTTTTACTTTGGGGCAGTTTCCTTATTCGTTTTTTAAAATGTTAAACCCAAATTTACTTCCTTATAGCTTCAGTCCACCTGATCTAATTTTGCCTTCTGGGGCTTTCAAAGACCCATCCCCACCTGGAAACACCATTTAAATCTCCTATATATTTAAACCTCCCACATATTGGCCATTTAAACACCTGACACCAGCTGCTGTGTCCCTACCTGGGTCTAAACCCAGTGACTCCTCACACTCAAATGCACTGCTGGAGTTGGACAACGTTTACAAGGTGGTGCGTGGCAGTAGACGCAAGCCCCTCAGTATAGCCAACAGGCATGGGACACCATCTAAGGGGATGTGCCCCGCTGTGCACACCAGGCTACATTCCACACAACTCACGCTCATGCCCAGTCATTTCACACAAATCAATGATAAATCAGGTCTCCTCAATTTGGCTCTTATGCAACTGGTTGTCGGAACCTCAGGAGGCCCTGTCCATTTCCGCCCAGCACCTCTCGTCTCCCGGTTCCAGCAGGGCGTTCTAGCCGTAGAGGAGCCGTGGAGGATCAATTCTGTCACTCAGAGCTCTAGCTCTCCCTAATGACTCTGCGTCATCTGCAAATTTGATAAGCATGCTTCTGACGTCTCTATCAAGCCACCGGTTCTACCGCGGAGCAGGCCGGGGGCAGCGTCTTCTTCACACTACGTCCCCCGAGGGGCCCCTACCGGGACGATGCGGGCCACCCATTCATCCACACGGCTGCTGGTGCTCTGTCCCTTGTGAATCCACCTGCCTCCCACAGCTTTTCCAAACCTTGATGCAGGCAGCGAGGGGACCTTTTCTTCCCGGCAGAATCATCTGTGAGCGCCGGTGTGTGAGCCAGGAGTGAAGGGCTGATCTGACTGACGCTGGGAGTGCTCCCTCTGCCTCCACCCTGACCCAAGACAGCAGCGCAGAAGAGGGTCAGAACAGGCCGCACCAGCCCTGGCCGGTGCGGCTCAGTTGGTTGGAGTGTCGTCCTGCACGGCTTCCATCCCCTGTATGGGAGGCAACCAATCGATGCTTCTCCCTCGCATCGATGTTTCTCTCTCTCCCTTCCTCTCTCTCTAAAAGCAATGAAAAAATGTCCTCAGGTAATGATTAAAAAAAAAAAAGAAAAAAAATTTTTTTTAAGGAAAGAAAAGCTGAGGCCAGCCCAGAAGAGAGAAGGGGAGGGAACGGCACTGCAGCTCCGAGGCCAGCGCCATCCTGCTGACCAGCCTGCACGCAGTGGACGGGCAGAGGGCAGAGCAGCGCTGGCCCTGGAGAGAAAACAGAGGCTCCAAGCTCCCGGAGGAGGCGGCATAACCTTCCTCACCTGGAAACTCAGATATGTGTGCAGAGATGCCTGTGAGCGAGGTAAAGATTCGCTGAGTGAGGAAGGGGAGCTCTAGCCTAAATCTAATTAGATGTCTAAAGAGACATCTCTTTCTGACTTTTGCCACAAACGCCACTAAACACTGCATCCAATTCACCAGACACAGCCGGGGATGGGGGGGGCGCCCCGGCCTCGGGGGCCTCCCCACTGTGAAAGGACGCCTTGGCCTCTGGCCCACAGCCGGCACGCTCCGCAGTGACAGAAAGGGCACGGGCAGGAAGCGCTTGTCTGGAAAGAGAACGCAGTTCTGCTGAGACCAGGAGTCCTCAGGTGATGGCCCAGTATCCCTGAAGGGCCCACCAACTGCCCCTTTCCTCCGAGTGGAGCTGCGTATCAGAGCTCTCCAAAAACTGGCAGGGAATTCTGTGCAATGTGAGTGACAACATAGGAAACGGAGGCAGAGCACACAATTTTAGCTTCGGAGACAAAGGCTCAAGCCCAAGCCAGCAGTGAGGGCTGCTCCCTGCCCCCTTGTTCTCTTGCAGGCCCCACAAGGGATTTGCTAGGAGAACGGTCTGCTGCCCTTGGCCCAGGAGCCAGCCTGCCCGTCCTCCCCGCTGCCGCCCCCCGTTTGGTCAGTAGAGGGTGCTGCATCACCACACTCTCACTCTAGCCGTGGCTTTGCAACCTGATCCTTGTGTCCACACAAAGACCACACTTGAAGTATTTCTTAGGCTTGTGGTTCAATACCACAGGAGAAAGAAGCCGCGAAACACAAACTTGCTGTTACATGATATCACCTATGTAAAGGTACACAGAAAAATGACTTGAAGGAAATATATCCAAGGTTATACACCTCAGCTCACTGGAAATGGGATTTCTGTGTGTTCATTGCTTTCTATTCTCTGTCAATTTTCTGCAAGTCTGTATTACTCTCATAATCAGAAAAATCCCCAGGATTGCTCAGTAGCTTGGGAGTCATGGGGAGGTGCGGCGGGGTGGGGTGGCGGGTAGGGGAGCAGCAGGGGGTCCTAGGCTGTTGGAGAAGCATTTTTTCAAAACTGAATACATTCCTGGATCTGAGCTGAGCGCTGGGAAATAACAGGACACGGTCCACATCCTCAGGAAGGTCACAGCATGACCGCAACACGAAGTGAAGGCATAACAGCAGAGAGGGGCCCAGAAAAGAGAGCCCAGGCACAGGCCCAGCCCCATGGTGTTCAGGGAAGGCTTTCTGCACGAGGAGGCATTTGCGCTGACATCTGAGGCAGGGATGTGAGACAGCTGATGCACAGGTGTCCACACGAGCAAAGACACAGAAGCAAGAAACAGGACTGGGAGGAGAAGCTACCAGTTCAGCTGGCAGTCTGAGGCTCGGGGATGGGAGAGCAGAGCAGGCGTCACGGGGCCCTCACTCTACAGGGCCACCGCAGGGCTTGTACAGCCACGACTGGGAATACAAGGACCGGCTGTCTCACCGCCGGAGGGAAAGCGGCCAGGTCCCTCAGCTGGCAAGATTACAGAGACCTGAAGCCCCAAGGAATAAAGTAACATACTCTTCGTTTCATAAATCTTCAATGGAAAATTGGAATAGTCAGCATTTCATTTTTTCTTTTTTTAAAATCAAAGATACTGGATAAGAAAACAATATAAAAACCAAAGGCACAAAAACCCGGATGAATTAGGAGGCTCCCATAGGTGTGCACACTCCCGGTAAATCACCGCACAGTGGGAGGGAAGAGCTTGGGACAGACAAGTGGTTTTTACTGGGAAGCATTAATGTAACATTCAATTATCCTACTGCATACTGGCTGACTTAACTCAACCAAATTAGAATACATTTTATATTGACTATTTTGACATTTGTTTTATTTGGCAAGTAAAACAAAACTGATCCAATTTCCTTGCAACCATTGTAAACCATAAACTGTACAACAAGAGGTTATAAAATATATAAGCCTTATAAACACTACCTCCAGTTCCGCCCGGAGCCCCGCGGCCTGCGTTCTTGGGCCCTTTCGCTTCAGCGGCTCGTGGCTGTGCTGGGCCACCGGCCCGCACGCTTCTGAGGAACCAGGTCTCCTGCTTTAACTGGGGGAATCAGTGCTCTTTCTTCACCGACAGAGAGGTAAAGCCTGCCCGGAGGCTGTGCCCATTTCTAGGCCCTTCCAAGCCATAGAATGGCCACAGGGAGCAGCTGTAACAACTTCAGGGATGAGTCTAAGATGACCCTGAGCGCAGGCGATGGGCCTGAGCTGACCCCAAGCGCACGTGACAGTAATCCCAGCGGTGACGGCTCTGGGTCGTGAGAAAGAACCAACAAGCCTAAACCAAGCAGACACACTCAGCTGCTCCCCCTGCAACTCTGGGAGCTTATTAGCTGTTTGTATCTTTTCCTATCACAGTGAACCATAAACCTGCTTCTAAAGTTTCAGGCGATTCCAGGCGTAGTTAAGTTTAAGTACCACTCTGGGTTTGTGAGACTGCCAGGAGAAAGCCCAGATAGTCTTTGCGGGGGATGTCCCGAGTCGCGAGCTGTCTCAGCTGCTGGCTCATGTGGCGCCTTCCTCCGAAGGAGGTGGATGCTCAGAAAACAGTGCGGACCACCTCCCGGCAGCCATGCCACCCTCTGCACCTCCCAGAGGGTAATGCGTGGGGTGCGGAGACCAGGAGGGGGACCTCGCCGGTGACTATTTTGTCCTGTTCCTGACAGACTGTGTTCATCTCTAGTCACCCATGTGGAAGCTTCTAGGTCCATTCTCATCTATGTTGTATTAATCCCCAAATGATGCTGCCTCACCAATTCTTTCTTGTTTTATTTACTTTTGTAATTCCTTTCTCAAACTTAATCCATCACTGCTGTTTGTTCCTTGTCCTCAACTTACTACTAGTGATGTTGAATTTTTTTTAGTTGACGGGATTCTTTTTACCACCTGCTTCTTGCAGAAAGTGTGGAGACCATTTCTACCTCTATTATGACTGAAATCAGTTGCAGAGACCAGTTTGCAGTCCCAAGTTTCTTTGTGGAAGCAATGGTTAAAATCAACACCCCCTTGAGCCCTGATGGGCGTGGCTCAGATGCTTGAACATTGTCCCACAAAGTGAAAGGTCACTGGTTCAATTCCCAGTCAGGGCACATGCCTGGGTTGAGGGCCAGGTCCCTGGTTGGGGATGCGCAAGACGTAACTGATCGATGTTTCTCTCCCTCTCTCTCCCCCTCCCTTCTCCTCTAAGAATAAATAAATAAAATCTTTAAAACAAAAGCAAAAACTAACATCTCCTGAAAAACCTCTCAGCATTCTCTCATACCCAAACTACTCATTTCTTAGTTGAAGCTCATTGGGAAAAGAAACAATATAAAAATGAACATAATTACTTACCAATCCTCCTGGATTTCAAATGGGTTGCTGGCCAAGGAAGAGAAGGAATGGCACCTTCTCCGGCCAGCGTTCCCCACCACGTGGCTGCAGAGCCTGCCTGCGTGCGGCTCTGAGCTCTTTAGAACAGCAAGCCAATTTAAAGCTGCATATCCGCTATTTTTGGAGCCTTCCAAACATGTGCAGAATAGAATACTGAATGGCCTTTACATTCAGGTAACGCAAAGGCTTCTGATTGGGTTTGTAAAAATCTCCTCCAGAGGCGCGTCGCTTCTGCACTATTTCAGCAGACACTGCATGGAGGTGTTCTAAAACGTTGTCATGGGACCCAAAACCACGTGACTGTAACATGCACAGCAGCACAAGATGCCGCGGGACAAGGCCTCACCTGGGAAGGCTGGGGGCTGGGGTGGACGCAGCTGACGACTGGGAAGGTGTTGTGGGTTGAGATGAGTCATGATTTCTTGGTACTCTGCCCATTCGGTACCAGATCCCCATGCTGTTCAGCTCCCTTTAGGAGAAAAGAGAAATCTTCATGGCTCTGTTCAGCATAAAGCAGTTACCCAAGCGGCAGGGTCAACTAACTCCTTTAAGAGTCATAGCCTCAGACACCAGGGGATCGATTCTTGTCCACAGATAGGTGACATCACCTCTCTTTGTGCTCTGGGGGGTCACAGTTCAGAGCCGAATGGCAGGGTGGCTGTCCCAACAAGGCAGGCCTTTATGACTACGATGTGGCCCAATTCGTCACCACCCAGGGCTGGCCTCCCTACTACATACTACTGCATTTCCCTTGGTTCTCAGTCTTGAAAATTTTTTCTTATTTTGTCCTTTAATTGTAGGTGTTTACATGACAATCCACGTCAGGTCCCTTGTATGGTTTGGGTGAGACAGAGAGCGATGCTTTTTAACTACGAGGAGAGTTAGCACCCCCTGCCTCCTAGATACGCCCCAGCTTCAGGATGACGCTCCTTACTACCAGCCTGTCACCTGCAGTCGGCCTCGTTCTCAGGTCGGCTTGAGAGACACCTTCAAACCATGAAGCAAGTGCCCCCTAAGACCAGACTCAAAAGGGACCAGGACTTGACGTGCCTGCGCAGCACAGCTGGCCGCACGCTGCGGTCACAAGCATTTGTGAGATGGGCTTGTTCTTACGAACTATAATGAGATTATTTCAGCCACATCCAACTTACAGCTTCTCAACTGCCCCATAGAGCTGCACCTTGGGATATATAGGAATATCACCTCTTAAAAAAATGAGAACAGATGTACTCCTGTGGATACTTCTAGTAGCCTCTCAGCACACTACAGGAACGACTCTAAACCACAACCCCGTCTCACTAGATGGGCGGCTGACTCCCATCGGCTGCGCTGACCCCACTGCCGTGCAGTCGGGGCTCCAGCGTCGGGCCACGGCGGGGCCGCGCCCCCTCTGAGGTTTCTTTCTCCCCCGGCCGACCACCCATCCTTGCAAAGTAAAATGGAACTGTGCCCGTTTTTAAGAAACTGTGACTTAGTTAAGAAACTGTGAATTCTCTTTCCTTACTTTAAAATAACATTGAAATTGCCTCTAGAAAAGGTTTGTCCCAAGATGAAACAAAAATATACTTTATTTAGCAATCCTTTCAAAATGATAGCAAAGGAAGAAGATGCTAGTTTTGATTATTAAGACATAAATATATGGTAAGGATCTATTTAGAATTTTTAAAATTGGTTAAAAATGGAATCTTCTAAAGCAGTACAGTTTGCAATTAAAAATGCACATATTAAACTAAAATTAAACTTTAAAAGTTAATCATTAAATTGTTGGCTTCTATTTGTATGTAAATGACTGCTTCTAAGGTTATTCTCTTAACCATTTGCTACTCCAGTTTACATAATCAATTTAAATCATGTTGCAAAACAGGATTTTGAGCATGTAGCAAGGGAATGATCGTGGAGTTCTTCTTAAGGACATGAGATCTTGAGACAGAGCTGCAGAGTCTACACAAACTCTGCACCAAGATGGAAACGGTCTCTCTTTCTGTAACATGGGCTCCCCACACACGGGCAGCGACCACCACAGCTCGTCGATCACCGAGCCCGTGTGAGGCCTATGGGAACAGGCCCTGGCTTTCAGAGTCCAAAGGAGGGTCTGGATTAACGTAAACAAGGAGCAAAAGAGAACACAAACCAGATCCACAAGGCCACCCTCAAAAGCCAAGCGGGAGAACTCATCCGTGGGGACCCACAGGGACGAGCGAGGTGCCTGCAGCACCAGCCAGGGAGAGAGGCACGTGGCTGCAGGGCCAAAAACCACACCCCCACACAAACGTACTCGCTGGGAAGACCTGGATTTTGGCTGAGTGGGTGTAAAGGACGTATGTTATCTTTTGGCCACCCAGCACCCATTGACTCCCCCCACCCTGACTTTTCACATCCCTTCTGTATCTTGGGGGCAGCCGCCCCTCATTCTTGGTGCCCGAGTTCCAATCAATGGCTCAGGCCTGGAAAAGAGAAGGACACCTCCCTGATAGCAGTGACGGGTGCAGGGTGCACAGCACCCCAGTGAGGTCAATCAAGACCCATGAGACTGAACTCTAGAGCTCCTGTCTGAATTATGGAGAGCAGACTTGCTCTTTGCCTCGGGACTTGAACCTGGAGGAAAAGTAGGTGAACTGATGGAGACAGAACCGGTGGTGGTGGTTTCTTGTTGCACCATTCCTCCCCTGGGGAGAACGTGTCTAGGAATGGGGTCCCCCCGCCCCAGAATCAGCAATGAGGAGAGGGGGAAACCAGATCCTAGTGACGTCCTCTCAGTGCCTCCTCCCAGCTGCACCGGAAGCCAGCCTCACCCCTTGACCTCTGCTGTGACCTCAGCCAAAAAATTCTTCCTTTTGCTCAAACGAGACTGGGTTGGGTTTCCTGTCACTCACAATCAAAAGGGCCCAAAGTGAAACCCTGAGATTCCTTGTAATTTGTATTTATGATGTACTTTGTATTTATCATGTGGCTTCAGTTCACCTGGTACTGAGGCTACTGGGTGAACATGACACAGTGGGCCCAGCCCTCTGCTCACCAGGGAGGATAAACATCAGACCAAAAATCTGCACAAGGAGTTGCCACGTGGTCAGGTACTAACATCATGTTTTCCCCAACGCAGACCCTTCAATGGCATCCCGGTGCACTGGAATGAAATGCACACGGCCGCCACATCCTCTGAGGCCCTGCCAGCTGCCGCCCTCATCCAGGCACCTCCTGCTCACGCACCCACCCCAGCCCCGCTGCTCCCCAGACATGCCACGCCCGTTCCCACGGGACCCCTGTTCCCGAAGGCTCTGCCTTCAACTCTCGGCAGGGTGGGTTGCTTCTTGAGCTTGAGGGCCCTGCTCCAACCTCGTCCCCGCTCCCGACCCCTAGCGGAAGGAGCCCCTGTTGGTTGTTGTGTTTCATTTTCATCACTCGCCACAATGATCTCACTATTAATTCTGTTCGTTGCTCCTCTCTCCTGTTCGAACATAGACTCTGGGAGAGTGGGCTCTTCAATGGCCTCAGTCACCACCTGTCCAGGGGCTTTGGCCTGTGGAACAAAGGGTGTCTCACAGACTTGGTGGGTGAATAAGCAGTGCGGAGAGCTGAGGCCCAGCGGTCACAAAGAGAGAACTCCTGGGCCGTTGGGCGTCTGGAAAGACCCACAGAGCCGCGAGGATAAACACGCAGGACACAGGGTGGAAAGCCCCTTGGATGCAGCAAGTGGCACGGACAAACGTGGGGAGGGGCCGACAGCATGGCGGCTGGGACTGGCTGCAGCGCACGCAGGAGGGGCAGCAGCGAGGGCAGAGGCAAGCCTCGTGGGTGACGAAGTCTCAGTGCTCGGTCCTCGGGAAGGGCCTGAGCACTCTTGGCAGAGCGAGGAGATGAAATCTGTGGTAGTGAGACTCACCCAATAAACGTGTACTGAGGAGGGGCCTGCTTGGTCCGGCCCATGATCCGAATGTCACAGATTGCAGCTTCCGTGGAATCCCGTGGGATAAATTTAATGCACAGCCTCTTCTTTCTAAAAGCTACTTCCTCTGAAGGAAACAACAACAAGAAAAGGCATGAGTCTCTAATCGGAGCATCATGTCTCCCATCACATTCCCTGTCTGGCTGTGGAAGTGACTGGTTGTCCAAGTGCCCAACAGAGCGGGTAGGCTGTCCCCTTCCTGCCCCCCGCAGGCCCCCAGTGGACGGGCCGTGACTGCAGGACCTGACCACAGACAGTCCCTGCTGAGAAGGAAGGGGTCCCAGGGCCTCACCTCCGCAAGGAGAGGCTGCCTGGAAAAACCCATCGTGCCGGCTTCCCAAAGCCACAACCAGAGCTTGCCCCCTGCTCCAGGCTCCAGACACACGCACGTGGACACCCAGAGTATCAACACGTTTTACCACACGGACTCTTTTCCTTTTTCCTTTTCACGGTAGACACTTTCACACACTCCTCGCAGTGTGCATGAGCCCACACGTTCCCGTCACCTAGTTTCAACACCGCCGAAAAGGGACAGGCTGCCCGCCCCCGGCCCGTAGCCTGGCTGGACAATGCAAAATAAACCTCGAACCCTGTGTCCTGCCCCCCATCGGCAGCTCAGCAGGCATCCATGGCAGACAACTTTTTTTTTTAACACAACCACCATGCCATTATCATTCCTAACGAAAGGAACGATGACACCTTAATAGCATCCAGTAAATGGTCTATATTCAAGTTTGCTCCATTATCTTGGTTTGTCTGAATTCGGTGGTTAGGTCTCTTATGCCCCTTTCCTTCTGTAACACCCTCTCCACCCTCCTTTGTGTTCAGGGCACTGAAAAGTCGGAGGAACTGAGGTGTTCCCCTGTAAACTGGCAGTTACGGCTACAGCTCGGTAAGATTTGGGTTAGAATTTCTTAGGCAAAACCATATCACAGGTGGTCCGTCCTGTGCCAACCCATCACGAGACATGTCATCCAGTTCTGCTACCTTGGCTTCCGGGGTTGCCGCCTGGTGCCCTGGTGGTAAAGCTCCCAGCAGCTGTCCTCTGAGCAGAGTTCACTTCCCCTGGCGACTGCTGCTGAGATCCAGCATTTCATCAACGGTTTCAAAGTGGCAATTTTCTAAATCTGTCATTCCTTTTGCGTTTATTAGCTGGAATTTTTCTACATAAACAACTTTCCGTCAACTACTTGGTCTCTCTGAAATGTGCTTTGTATAGGAAAAACAGAGGAATACATGATTCTTTTATTTATCAAAGTGTTAGAGTAATGAGTCAGCGCCCTAGCAACCTGCTGTGGTTACCAACCAGGTGTCTGTTTGTTCATTTGTGGTTTTTAAACATGAGTTTCAATCAACTGCAGTCACTCGATACATGAGTCAGACAGAGCCGGGTTGAAATCCCAACTCTGCCACCTTCCAGCACTGGGATCTCAATCCCTCTGAGCCTCAGCTCCACCACTATCTGTACCAGGGAATGAACTAAACCTCGCCCCACAGGGACAAAGAGGGCAGACGGAACGGGACAACAGACACGCTTCACTTAGCCTGGCACACATAAGTGCTCAACAAAGAACAGCCACAAATGTTCTTATCATCATTATTACTAGTGCAATAATAATTACTAGTACAATTTAAGTCAGGGTTTGGCATCGACTTTCAAGACCTTCCAGTTTTGGGGCAGGAAATAAGCACATTCAAATCAGGGAGTAGAATGAGGAGGCAAAGCGCAGACCCGCGGCTGGTCTGGATCTCACCGAGGGGAGACAGAACCGGTGGTGGTGGTCTCTTGTTGCTGCGGGGCTGTTTTTAAGGAGCCAGGTGCAAACTCAGAAACTTTGTGGGTTCTCTTCCTGGGTGAGGAGACTGAGGGCTAGATCAGACCTACAAGCTAAAGGAATAATGTCCTACATCCAGACCACAAGCATTGTCCCCAGCAAGGCAGGGATGGTTTCCTGGGGGAAAACCGTCCAGAGCCACCCTGCGCCTTGGAAAACTATTAGCTGATAAGATCCGGCCTTTGAAGGTGTGAAGGTAAGACCTGTCCTCAGGGTAAACGAAAACGCAGGTATTTTACTTGCTTTTGCCAGGCTGCTCTTTGCTCCATTCCTCCATCTACAGCAAACTCGGGGTAAGAGATGGAGCCTCTAATTGCACATGCTTAAACAGGCCTAATTTTAAGTAAACATATTACACAGAGTCAATAGAAATGTGTTCAGTCATGCTAATGAACACAGAGAGAGGACACAGCACTTGACTAAAACAAACAGTCTTCCAGTTTTTAAGTACTATATGGATTGCAACAAACTGTATTTTAAATTAATTACGTGAGTCTCATCTTTTTGGCTGACTTTGTAAAATCAGGGTCTGATGGGCGTTCAGCTGCACAGAGTGGACCAGAGGTTCACGTGGTCAGCTTAGGCTCACCTGTCCCCTGGGTAAAGGCTCCAGGAAATGACCGTATGAAACGGCAAAATGAAGAGGCCACCCTAAAACCACCCTCCTTGTGTGAGGAGACACCTGCTGGAGCTGCCAGGACAACCTCTGAAAGTCCACGGCACAGCAGCCCGTGTCCCCCGTCGTGGGGAAAGGCCGCCCGCCCTGATCACTACACGGAATCACCCCGCAGCAGCGAGATCACGGCCCAGACAGGAGTCTGCCCCAGGCTTCCTCGCTTAACGGGTTCAACGAGAGGAAGCTGCAGGATGGGGAATCCCTTGTGCCTCTACAGTGTATCAATAGAAAGATTATTATAAGTCAATTAGTTGTCAAAAATGAACACCAATGCATATTTTAAAACTAAGAAGAACATGGTGGGAAAGTGGAAAATTAATACAAATCTACAGGCAATTTTAGTTCTCAAGCAGATGAGCCATTTAAGAATAAGCAGTGGTATTTCTGGAAGCAGCAAGCAGTGAAATGTCCAGTCTTAGTAATAAATAACAAAGTGAAAATTAAATAAAATTAGGAGAGCAACACTAAATAAAAAATGTAAAACCGATGCTGGTAGGTCTGTGGAAAAGAGGTACAAGCCTGCATCATGAGTGGCACTGTGAACTGGCATTTCTGGATGTTAATTTGGCAACAGAGAGTAATAAAGCTTATCTTTATGGAGCCCATCCTCTGAGCAAGGCGTTGTGCATGATGTGTACCTTAGGTGAGTCAAGGATGAATTAAACAAGGATCTTGCCCTCAAAGAAAGAGGTAGCAAAGACATGAAGAAAACATATAAATGGCCAAAATGCAAGCTATGAACATTATTACGAGTTCAACAATATTCTCCCCATTTTACAGATGTGGAAACTGAAGCCCAGGAGGGTGAAGTCCTACAGCTGTAAGTACAGAGCCAGACTCACTATTAGGCAAGTCTGACTCCAGAGCCCAAGTTCTCCACCATGTCAAGCTGCACCCTGACCTCATGGGGGTAAAGCTGGGACTCCAGGGGCAGAATCGATCACTCCCTTTGGCTTCCCACCACTGTCACCTGCACATGCTTCCTTCCCCCTGTCCCTTCAATAAACGTGTGCCGTGCCAGGTGCGATGACTGTGCTGAAATGCAGTTACCTGGGTTCAGGTCCAGGTCACCCACTAGACTAAAGTCCTCAGGGAAAGGGCCAATATTGTAGTCACCTTTACATTGCAAAGCCTGCGGTGCCCACTAGGCACTCGTCACTCTCAGTTCACTGTGGAGGGGAGAGAGAGCTAGCTTCACACCAGAGACCGTCTGATGCAGGTGGGAGAACTCAGGCTCACCCTTGACAGAGACAGGTGTGGACATTCAGAGTTGAGGGCAAGGGCATGTCAGGCAGGGAAAATAACGAAGCAGATACATAGCCCGAAGAGGAAAGAGCACGGAGGGCGCAAGTTAGTGGCTCCGTCTGGGTCAAAGATAGGGCGTTGGCAGATGAGGAACACGTTTGCAGAGGAAGGCTGGCGGCAGACCACAGAGGACCCAGGACCCAGCAGCCTCAAGTACTTGGAAACCTATCACAAGGAAATCTTTCAAAATCTATACGTACCCAAGTTGACCTACAGATTTAACAACATTCCTATCAAAATCCCAGCTGGTCTCTTTGCAGAAATTGACAAGTCCTAAAATTTATATGAGAAGTCAAGGGATCCAGAATGGCCATATCATCTTGAAAAGTTGGAGGGCTGGTTTCAAAACTTGCTACAAAGCTAAAGTAGTCAAGACTGGCCTAAGGAAAGACATAAGATCAATGAAAGAGAAAATTCAAGAGTCCAAAAACAAACTCACATTTATGGTCACCTGATTTTCAAAAAGGATGCTGTGACAAGTCAGTTGGGGGAAGAATGGTTATTCAACTGGCTAGTCATATACAAAAGAATAAAGGTGGACCCCTATCTCATACCATTCACCAAAATAAACTCAAAATGGATTAAAGACATAAATGTAACAGATGACACTATAAATCTCTTAGAATAAAACACAGACATAAATCTTGGTGACCATGGATTAGGCAGTATCACCAGAAAACATAAGCAAAAGAGGAAAAAATAGATAAATGGGCTCCTTCAAATTTAAAAAAAAAAAAGAAAACTTTTCAAAGGACACCAAAGTGAAATGAAAACCCCCTAAATGGGAGAAAATATTGCAAATCATATAAATGATAAAGTACTTACATCTAGAATACATTTAACCCCTAAAACATGCAAAAGTTAGGGGCATCAACCTCCTACATGGCCAAAAATCCAGGTAAAACTTTTGACTCCCCCCAAACTTAACTACTATTAGCCTATTGTTGGCTGGAAGCCTTGTCAATAACATAAAGTGTCAATTAACACATAGTTTGTATGTTATATGTAGTACACATTGTATTTTTACAATAAAGTGTATAATATATATACACTTGCAGAAATTGACAAGTCCTAAAATTTATATGAAAATTCAAGGGAGCCAGAATGGCCAAATCTTCTTAGAAAATTGGAGGACAGGTTTCAAAACCTGCTACAAAGCTACAGTAGTCAAGACTGCCGTAAGTAAAGACATAAGATCAATGGAAGATAGAGAAATGAAAATGTTAAGAAAATCATCAAGAAGAGAAAATATAGTTACAGTATTTATTGGAAAAAATCTGCATATAACTGGACCCACACAGTCCAAACCCATGTTCAAGGGCCAACTGTACATTACAATAATCTTATAACTCAATAATACAAAGACAACCCAATTTAAAATGGCAAAGGAGCAAAAGAGACATTTCTCCATAGAAGATACACAAATGGCCAACAAACATATGAAAAGCTGTTCAACATCATTAGCTAACAGGAAACCCAAGTCAAAACCATGACGAGAAACCACTTCATACCCACTAAGATGACTGGAATTAGAAAGAACGACAGTAACATGTGTTGGTGAGGATGTGAAGAAACGGGAACCCTCATACACTGCTGGTGAAAATGTAAGACGTGCTGCTCCTTTGAGAAACAGTTTGGCACTTCCTCAACAGTTAAATATAGAGAATACGACCCCAAAATTCCATGCCTAGGTAGGTACTGAGGAGCAATGAAAACACACGTCCACACAAAACCTTGTACATAAATGTGCGTAACAGCATTCTTCAAAACAGCCCAAAGTGGAAACCATCCAAATATCCATCAACTGCACACACAAAATGCAGTATATTCATATAAATGGCATATCATTTGACAATAAAAAGGAATGAAGTACTGACACACGCTGTCAAATGGATGAACCTTGAAAATATAAGTAAAAGAAGCCGGTCATGAAAGAGCACAGATTGCACAAGTCTGTTTAGTGACATGTCCTGAATAGGAAAACCTCCATACAAAGTGGACTGGTGATTGGCTGCCCAGGGCTGGCAGGGGGCTGGGGAGGAATGGAGAGTGACTGTAAATGGGCACGGGGATTTGTGGGGGGAGAGGGGATGAATTGTTCTAAAATGGATTGTGGTAATGGTTGCGAAACTGTGAATATACTAAAAACCTCTAATTTGCATACTTTAAATGGGTAAATTGTATGGTATGTGGATTATATCCAATAAAGCTGTTATCAAAAACCCCTGATACATAAGTACATAAAATCTTCCTGTAAAAGGGGCTTAAACACATGCTTTTACAGAGTGACACTGGTTAAAAGTGTGCTGGTGTCACGTGTAGGGGGGTGTGTGTGGGCGGGGGGGGTGTGTGTGTATTCTAGTTGGATAAATTCTTTAATCCCTAAGTAGTGACTGTGCCTCATTTATTGCATATATGGAATGGGTTTAATAATATCCACTTCCAGCTAGAGGGTCTTCTGAAGATTCAATGATACCAGTTATGTAAAGCATTTATCACAGGAGTTGATAAATATGAGCTTACTAAATATGAGCTGTTGTAATTATTAGCTAATGCATATAATAACAAGTGAAAGCAAAATGTCCAAAATGAGATTATTTAAAAATAATAAAAACATGCTATGCAATGGAATCCACTTGCTTCCTTACAATAAGAGCTATGCGGGGTCTATGCAGATATGAAAAGTCTGGTCTACATGAAATGCTGGCCAAAAAAAACCAAAAAAAAACCAACACCCCAGCAAAAATAGTGGGTCCAAAATGGGCTAATTATGGAAAAATCAAGTATGTATGACACAAAATGAAACAGAACTTCGCGAGGGAATCGTGTGTCATAAAGAAAGGAGACTGTGTGTGTGTTTTTATTTACTGTTTCATTGTGTGTGTGCATCCTAGAGTTAGCTGGTGAGAGTAATTAAAAATAAAACAAATGCTTTTACATCAAAATGAGGAGGTTCAAATGCTCAGATGTTTGCCCGCACTATTTAATAACTGATGTGTGTGAGAGGACCCTGAAGAAGTTCCCGATCTTTCGAAGGCTCTCTTCTGCTCGGTTCCATTCAGGGCTCAGGCTGAATCCTGGGTACTCTAACTGCAGGCTCTCTGGTTCTGGCCTTCCAGATAGCTCTAAGAGCCAAAAATAGGGACCTTATTGCACTTGTATTCCCTGGGCGTTTTCTGATTTTCTCCCTTTTGCTTCTGGGTCTTGTGCCAAGCTTGGCTTCAGCAGCACAGAGGATGCACCTAAGGGAGAACTACCACCAGTTTCTCCCCCCACTTCTGAGTGACGGACTCAGCAGGGAGCCCCATTCTGGGGGGAAAGGACCTCTCGCTCACTCAACACGGCACCAACCAGAGTGCTACAGACTCGGAGAACCAAGTCAGACACGAGTCAAGAGCTGCAGGGTTTATTCACGGGCATGCAATGAGGACCCCTACAATGTTTCCAAAGAAAAATGCGCATCAAAAAAATCTAAAGCTATACCTGGAGGAAGGAAACTCTCATTGTGATGAGTGATACTAAAGGATGACTCACGTGTGTCCACCGTCTCCTGAATTGGGATGAAGCCTACAGGCAGGGTGTCCTTGATGTCAATGAGCTTCATATCCACTAACACGTTCCCTAAATGACTCTTGGGGAGAAAAAAAAGAGATACAGACTATTAATCTGAACACACCTGTGGTGGGCTTGCCATCTTGGCTTCAAGATGCATATTTAACACAATGACTCTTGCAGCTTTACAAGAACAGGTTAATTAGAGTAGGTGGCACTTAATGTTCCCCAGTGGTTACACAGGGACTCAGTGGCCCCCAGGAAGTGGTTTCATCTGTGGAACTTCAAAGCCACCCCCTTAGACATGGCCTTAATGGATGAGCAAGCCAGGGGACGCTTGCTACATAACCCAGCAGAGGGCACCTGGGCACGTGCCCCCCGAAACCAGGCCACCCCTCAGCCTGGTGCCTCAGCTCTCAGGCCCAGCGGGTTTTAGAAAGCAAATTCCCGGGGCAGTTGTCAGGGAGAGAGCTGCATCTGAACCAAACTGAGAACCAATCACACTCCTAAATGATCGCCAGTCTGCATATCAACACGCATCTCGGTTGCTAGATACATTCCATAAAATCCCAAGAATCATAAAATATAGAGCAGAAAGCCCTGTAGCCTCAGTATTACACATCTTCTAAAATGACATGCACCAGGGCCTCTTAAAGTTTCTATTTAGTGGTGGTGTATGGGGCCCACAGTGCGCAGTTTCCGTAACCAGAGCAAAAATATCTTCCGAAGACGGCACGCAGCCTTCTGTAGCTGCGAGAGAGTTCTCTACAAATGCGCCGGCACTTGTGGCCCTCATTTCAGGCTGGAAACGAGCTCTAAAGATTTCTACCCCACAACTTAAATATGCGGGGCCACCCCGGAGATCTCATTAAAATCTTCGGAGTAATTTGCAGCTTACTTCCCCCTTCTCCAGTTAGATCCAGTTAAGGAAAGACTTATGGCTTCTGATCCCGAATCTCTCCTGTTAGGATACTAGCAATGCCATCAGCATGCCCACTTCCCTGAAGCCCCGCATAGCACGCTCTTAGCTTCCTTGTTCTGCGTCTGGATAAGCGCCCAGGAGGCCAGCCCATCACTCTGGCCTCCGCAGCAACACCTCTGGCCTCGTTTCCATCTTGCCCAGGGAAGGGCTCACACCTCCGTATCTGTGCGCAGGCGGCCAGCCTCCCTGCCCCCTGCCCAGTGCCAACCAACACTCTCTGAAGGCCAATCAGGGAGTTCTAACCATCTAAACCCTCCACTCTATTCTCTTGGCACTGTCCATTTTCCTTCATATCAATTTATGATGGCACATTTGTGAGGTTATTTAACATCTGTCTCCCCTCTAGAGTTTAAGAACCACAAGGACTTTGGGGGACTAAATGGTAATGGAAAAACGTACAATAAAGATTAAATTAAAAAAAAAAACCCACGAGGATGAAAACTATCTGTCACCACTGTAAATCCAAGCCTAGCACAGTTCTCGGCACACAGCTGGTGCTCAGTCATTATTTGCTGAATAAATTAATGTTTTTTTGGTACATTTTCAATTGGGTGGACTGCTCAAAGTCAGAAATCAGGCTGGATTTGCTGGGATGACAAACTTAAACTGTGTCAATAAAAACATTAAAAGTATGTTTAATAAATACATTAAAACTTAAACTGTGTCAATAAAAACATTAAAAGTATGTTTAATAAATACACTATAAATTAATAAATACATAATACAAAAGCACAGAAATGAAGTCAAGTCTTCAAAATTTAACTGAAGGTCGATGTGCCAAGTGTAAGCTACGGCTGGTGTTTTTGTGGCCCTATTGTCACAAAACCGTTTCTCTCTCACAGGACTCTGCTTGCCAGCCACTTCCCATTAGTCCACCTCTGGTGGCCGGGCCCCGGGAAAATGGCGCACAGTGCGGCACAGCAAGTGGAAGGTGGACCCTATGGGCGCATAGGCAGGGTTTGAACCGTGAACCTGACTCGCAGCCATCAGCTGCTTCCAGAGTCGCCTCCTCTAATCTATCATAATTTTTTTCATGGCAGTTGCGTCTCCATGTCATCGCTGCGTTCTGCATTGAGAAATTAACAACTGGGTATGTTTCCCTGCCCCGGAGATGGATGGGCATTCATCAATATCCTTCTCAAGTGTCTTCTGCTTGACAAGTTGGGCTTTACAGAAGTCAACTGCAAACCACTTAGCACGACCTCACCCTCACACTCTACGAATGTCCCTGATCATAAAACCAGAACGTCAGTGCTGTGGCCATTTAAAAAAAAAAAGCATCAAAAAACCCTCCCATGCATACAAAATGGGAGGCTGCTCTGCCAGCGCTTCCCGCAGTCTGAGTGGGGTCCCTCCGCGCACGGGGCTGCGCTGTACTGGGTTTAATACACTAGGTCTGCGACACCATTAATTTTGCGTGTTCCTCTCCCCTCCCCCATCCCGTGCTTCCTTTCATTTCCTCCTCATAAATATGAAGAACGTATTCCCAATCCTTGTTGAGCAAATGATTCATGCCAAAAGCCCAATATGCACTGACTCAGGGTATTTATATTGCCTCTGGTAGCCAGTATTTGCTAGTATACTGTAATTATTTTTGACAACCTTGCATTTAAGGTAGCCACAGATAACCAACTTAATATTCAAATGTTCATAAATCCTTCTGTTTAATACCCTCCCTACCTAATCTATGTACATTATTATTACAGGTAATGCAGAAAGTACAGGGCGTGAAAAGCGCAATTAATCTCGATCCTTCCCCAGGAAGCAATGTCACTCCAAAGCCAGGTTTCTGTATTAATAGCATTATTGGGAGAAAGAAATTTAGGTTCCAAAGGAGTCTCCCAAAACTCCTACATTGGGAGTCTCAAGTCACCTAATTAAGAATCTGTCCAGTCTTGAGATCCCACATCCCTCCTTTGCAGCTGTAAAAAATTATGCTATGCAAAGTCTTGGCTCTGACAGCAGGGCCAGCACAGACCGGCTGCGACAGATTAAAATATGCCTCATTCCTGCCCGCCGCTCCTGGCCCAGCAAGCGGGCCCGCCGCCCCCTGCAATGGATCCCTTTGGATGTCGCTACAGGACACATTCAACCTTTCTCTGAAAACAAAATGCACCTATTTCCTATATTGCTTCGAAAGAGAGGCAGCAGTTTCTCACGCTGCCCCAGTCCCCATGTTACAGCCCTGGCCACAGCCGCTGCCACCCGGTCCTCGTGGAGGACGACACACAAAGGAGGTGCGCAACGAGCGTCTCTCTAGGGTTCAACAGATGTTGACTAAATCGATGCATTTTCTATAATATGTTTACCTAGGACACCCACAATTAACAAGCTCCAATGACTCCTCTGTCATTTTTTAGACTTGTCACTGTCTCCAACACCGAGCAATTGGGGACTCTTCTGGCCTAGAGTACCAATAACCCACAGCCTTCGGGGGAAATGCAACAAAAACAGAAATCAAACATGACCAGAGAGATCACGGCTGTCCTGGGAGGCCACAGCTTCGGGCTGAAGCCGCCTCAGCCAGGACGGGCAGAGCCTGAGCAGAGGTCGGTGCCGCCGCCACAAAACCGTGGTGCAGGGCGAGCTCGTGCACACGGGCCGCCAAGCCCTGGGAGCTTGTCCACACAGCCCCAAGCAGCAGCGGATGCACTGACCTGCACAGAGGGGACAGAAGCTAAAAACATAAGTAGTTCCAAAAAAGGGTTCAGGTAAACGCCCGGGACCAAGGCCCAGGGAGTGCGCTGTGTGAGCGTGGACACGGGAGGGAAGGTGGGGCGATGGGGGGCTACCCCAACTCAAGAGCCCCGTGTCTGTGAGGGCAGCCCGACCTCCAGACCTGCCGCCGGTGGCTGCTCAGGCTGCCCAAAGGGCCCCAGGGACCCGCTCAGCCTCATCACAGGCGCGGCTGCCGCCTTCCGGCCTGTCCATAGGATGAAAGAGGTTTCCCGTGCTTCGCCCCAGGACTGCCCCCACCCTACGAGAAACCCTGCGCTTTACGACGAGCACGCGTTACTCTCGTAATGAGAGGGGAAATTAAAGCGCTGACTTCTCCCCCAGTCCTGAATATGATATAAATAATTTTCCTACAAAAGACTTACCGATACGCACAGGAGTGGCAGGTGGGAGAGAGTGACAGCAGAGAACTGTGTGACTGTCTACATCCAGCAAACACAGAAGGGACAGGCGAGGACCCCGTGACAGGACCAAGGGGCCGTGGTGGGGGGATGGTGATGGAAAGGCCATTTCTTTTCCCTTTCAAGCTTCTGAATGAAGATGTTTAAAGTTGTTGGGTTTTTTTTTTTTTAATTTTAAACCATGTACACATATTACTGTTATAATAAAATTTATAAAAATAGATTAATAAAAATGTTTCAAAAAAACTGCATCAGAAAGAGACGGTAACATTTAGGACCCCCCCCCCCAAAATGACACCCCTGAAAATGAAAGTCTGACTGCTCCCTATTGGGGGCTAGGAAGGGCAGCTGACACGGAGAAGCCCCAAGACGCCCTGATGTCAGGAAGGGCGCTCATTCCTCAGGAGACTGTCCCGGGGCGGGAGGGGCACACGTGCCAGGCGGCTGGCGCAGGCCCCGCACAAAGCGGACATTCAGGGACGCTATTTCCCCTTTTGTCAAGCCACCCATTCAAACACTATTGGAAAAGCTTGCGTAGATATCTTCAAAAATTTCCTGATTTATGGGCCGAGGATGAAAAACAGCACACTAACAGAAATCTCCATTTGGTGGATGACTACCCGCAGAAACAGCGAGACTCTCTGTCACAGAGACTCAGGGAGAAAGAGTCATTTGGAAACAGGGCTGGGTCTGTGGAGAGGGCGACCGTGTAGCACCTTTCTGGCTCTGCCTCCATTTGTGGGTCGGCTTTAAATCTAGCTTCACTGGAAAGTTCTCACGTCCACACTCCCCGTGATTTGTTACTTGGAGGCAAGGTGGGCAAACAAGAGCTGTGAGAGAAATTTCCTAGTTTCCTTCCGAGAACGCATTTTAATGGAATTCACGGTACACCTGGGTACAGGGTTAATAATACTGTTAATAAATGAAGCACAGCACTAGCTGCTGATTCTACCCAGTTCACTAAAACCACAGATAAATTAACATGGCAATGAAAATAAACCACAACAAAAACATGAGGACATTTCAAACAGGAATGCAGGTGGCTTGTGCTCGCTCAGCAAAAGGAAAAGCACTACTGGACTTACATTTTCTTTGGAAAAGGATCTTGTGAAACACAGGTATCTGGTAACCTTGGATTTAAATAAGCCGTCTTTCCAGAGGTCAGCATCCACACCATCTGCCGTCTGCGCAACCTACACCAGAGAGACAGAGAAGGACCGCAGGTAAGGCAGGATGGAACCGAAGGCGTGTGCGAGGGCTTCTTCCTACCTGTGCCAATTAACACCGGCCCGAACTCTCATGGCATCTCATTAGTTCATTTCACTAGGCCCGGGGAAGAGATTTTCCAAAAGGGGAAAAGGGAGAGTGTGAAAAATACAACTTCTAAAAATATGGTCCCCGGGGAAGCCCTTGATTAAAGACACCCTGACAAAAATGGTTCTAATGAGAAAAGAGCAACTTTTGTTGTAATGGACCAAGGAGGGATTGGAGAAGTCAGCACATTAAGTTGCTCATTACCACTTACTCGGGGGATGGGAGGGGGGCAGGAAAAAGTCCAACGGGGTGTGAAATGCCACCTGAGAGGGGCGCCGCCCGGGGGAGACTGACTGGGCCCCCTGCCGCAGGACCCCGGGCCAGCCAGGGTACGCCCGTCCGTGGGGGTCTACTGGGGACCGGGGGCAGGTGTCAGGAAAATTCGCTCCTCACCATGTCTTCTTGGCACAAGCTCTGCGAGGGGTATTCAAGGTCAGAAACTGTATCATCATTGAAAAATAAGGACGATCCAGTTCCTAGTGTACAGTCTCACTAGGAAGCCAATTTCTCATGTCCAGATGTAGACACTTCCCTCTAAGGAGAGTTCAAGGATGAAGACAGCCTTGACTTGGGCCTTACAGGGTCTGTGTGCTGGACTGCGGGGCGGGGGATTGGTGTGAGGGCCCACGGTTGTGGGAAAGAGATTACGACGAGACGGGAAGCGGACAGCGGACAAGGCTGGATGAGGCAGTGCCCCTGCCGATTCTTCCACACTGCTCTCTGGGGGGACTGTCAGGGCTCGGTCTGCTGTCGCTCCAGCCACCTAACATGACAGCGTCCCCAGCATCTCGCCGGAGGATTCATCAGCCCCCAGCACCGCAGCAGGCACCCGAGGGGGCCACTGGGAAGGCTCAGGGAGCCCGTCCCCTGTGGGATGCACCTGGAGTCTCCCTGCTTGCCCTGTGAGAAGCAGATTCCGGGATACAGTCCTGGATCCGACCACCTCCCTGCCATGCTGACAAACTGCTGAAAGCCTCTCCATTCTTTACCCCCCCAAAACTGCCCGAGCCAGCCCCATCCCGTGAGCATGCTCACAGAGCACGCCGGTGGCCCCTGTCACATACACAGGCTGGGGCACGCGGGGGCAGGGCGGCTCCGCCGGGACATTCCCAGGCCCCCACGGCCACGTTCTCTGAGGCCGCCTCAGAGAAGCCCACAGGCCATGAGGTAAGAGAAAAATGCTTTTCTTGTCCCAAACCCAGCAACTGTAAATTAGCAAATGCTACAAAGGGAGAAAAAAGGTCCTTCTGCTAAATATGCAAATATGTTTGACCTGAAATATGAAGGAGGAATGGCATGGAGATAATTTGAGGAACTGGTTGCTCCAAGTATGTCGTCCCCACAGAAAAAAAAACGTGATGGCACAGGGCGAGGCCTCATCAGCCCTTTTTCCCATAATGGTCACGCATAAAGTTTCTTGAAAAACACGACATTCGAGGCAGCGACCCCAACTCTCCACCACCAAGGGTCCCTTTCATTTCTTTTCTCCCTTGGGTCCTCTGTTTTAAAAGATATTTTGCTTCCCAAACTCTACTTTTATTGTACTTCCTCAATTCTAGGATGTAGTCATTTGGGAATTACCCCTGGATTTAATAAACACCGCTTTAGGAAAAAAAGAAATAGTATCATATCGAAATGTACAGACCTCTTTTAAGGTGCATCCCAATTTCAGAACCACTAAAATGTGAAAATAAAAAATGTAGAGGAACAAAGAAATAAGGAAAATAAGGACACCTATGTGGCTTCTCTATAACAAATACATTACTTTTAATACATTTTTTAAAAAGTCTATGGAACACTCGATGTGCAGAATCACAGGCCGGGACCTCAGAGGAGAGAAAGCTGTGCCTACCCTCCCACGGGAGGCAGGTTCTCCCGCGCATGTGGCGAGTCCACGGAGGGTGGTATGCACCCTACATCAAGGCGATTGCTTCCAGGGTTGGAAAATGATGATTCCCGCCTCGCACCACTGCTAGAATTTTTCTCTTCTTTTCCTGGGTGAGAAGACACCTTGGCATGTTAAGGAGGCCGGTGTAGGTCCGTTGCGGGCAGCGGCCGGCCCTCCCTCCGAGGCCCCTTCTCCCTCCCGGGGGGTGGCCATCTCCGCCCCGAGCTGAGGAGCACTGTACATGGACACCCAAGCCAGAGGTCCAGCCTTGCTCTGAGTCCACAACTCATCTGCGCTCGAGTAAAACGTGTGATGCCCCCCAGGCCCAGCCAAGGGAAGGCAAGGAAGGAGGGGTGAGAAGGAGGGAGGGAGGGAGAGTATGTCTCTGTGTGGGAGGGGTCTGGGCAGAAGGCAGAGACACCTGAAGCCTGGGCCGCCTGAGCTGGACCCACGCAGGGGCCACGGTTCCATGAGCAGGGGCCGGAGTGAGAGGGCCTGGGCCTGTCTCGCGGGGAGCAGTCGGGAAGGGGCCTCGGTGTCAGGAGGCTGGGCACTCCCAGCCTTGCCTCCCCTGCAGCGATCCAACCTACCAAGAAACTTCTTTCCAATCCAGTCACATAAAGGTGCTTACTAACCCTAAATTCTTCCTGTCCCAAGTTAGAGGAGCTAAGGTGAGCTAACGACCTACAAGGTAAGCTATGGGGGAGGCAGGTATCGGCATGGGGCACCTCTGCAAAAGTTCACATCTAAACTGACCCCGTGACCTCGGCGGCCAGTCTCTGACTCCTGAGATGGGAAGTGCGTGTGTGTCTGTAGGGAAGCGCGGCCCCTCCCGCGCACTGAGGGGTTAGAGGAGCCCGTGAGCTGAGCGTGCGAGGCGCCTGCCACAGTGCTCACCAAGCGCTCGCCCACAAAGCTGGCGCTAATAGATCCAAACTAAAAATGGGGACAAACATCGATCCAAACAATGAAAGTGATGTCATGCCACACCGGAATTCGAAAAACCCTGAACTGTCCCATCAGAACTCAGCTCTCACCTCGGGTCCTCTGGGGTGCCCTCCCCATCTCGGGGGGTAGGTCTTCCAACACAAATGACATACTTGTGCGATCAGCATTTACTGGCCCCTCCTACGCACAAGGACGCCTACGCGGATCGCCTTTTATCCTCTGCACTAGGCGGAGTGCCTGGTACATATGGGCCCAGGGTTTGTCGAAGGAATGACTGAACAAATTAGCCATTCGGTCAGGAGCAAAGTGTGAAAAGCCACAGACCCTGTCAGTGACCCAAGTAAGGGAAGAATTTTTTTTTTAATGGAATTTCCCAGATTTACTGTCTGGCACTTACATCTTTCAACAATCAGGCCACTTTTCTTTTTGGTTCCCTTGTGTGTGCCCTGCCTTGTTCCCCAAATGACTAGAGTATCATCAATGATGCCGCTGACTGTAGTGCGTCCACAGTGTCTGTTATAGAGTCTTACACATGCACGGATACTCACACACACAAACACGTTCACACACAGAGACACATATTCTCACAAACACAGATACACGCACCCACCTCTGCATATCCACATGCACACATACACACTTTCTCTTACACGCACACACACACTCACACTGATTAACACCCCCACCCCTGTCTCGTTCTAGCAGCTGCCTGGGTATAGGCGCTGCCTCTGAGGAGGTCTAGGTTGAACACATGGGTCTCTCTCTCTCCTCTGCTAAAGCGACAACCAAGTGGAGAAAGTACGAACCCGCTAAAACGAGAAGCAAGAGAGGAGCACAACGCTAGGGAGATGCCAACCACAGTTTGCGGGGTGGAAAGTGGAAGGAACGGACTGGGCAGGGTGGAGGGGTTGGCATCTAAGGGTCTGAGGGGACCTCACAAAGCTCCAGCGCCTGGAGCCACCAGGCAGCAGTGGGGATGAGGGGGGAGGGCGCGAAGGTGCCGGGTGTGCGTTTAGGGATGAAATAGGTCAGTAAACAAAGTGGTTGTTAAACTCCCAGATCCCTACCCTCATTTCGGATGCACTTGCTGCAGAAATGAATCCAGTAAGATGCAGGACTCCAAAACACAGCCAGGCGGATGAGGAAGGAGGTGAGGAGGGAGTGAGACTCCAGAGCGGAAACAGGGGGGTTAACAATGCACGCCGAACGGCGGGTCCCCTCCCCTGCCACCACCAGGCTCACCTCGGCAGGCGGTGGTACCCCCTCCACTCTGGATAATGAAGGATTCATCCCCCGGGAAACCAAGGAGTGCCAGCGAGTAGACCGTCACACGCAGACTCTGGGGGTCTCCTGTCACAGAAGCTCGTCCCTGCAGCATCCCCTGTGGTCCCCCACCCCACCCCCACCCCCACGCCCAGAGCTCCCACACGAGGAGCTAGCACCTCGCTCTTAAATATAAACTGACAACGAAGAATCACCAGGCATTGAGGGGAAGTCAGGTGGCACAGGTAATATGAGGAAACAATGAAAGCTGAGGAACAAACAACAAAATCTATAATTA
Organism: Pteronotus mesoamericanus; assembly: GCF_021234165.1. Classification (NCBI taxonomy): domain Eukaryota; kingdom Metazoa; phylum Chordata; class Mammalia; order Chiroptera; family Mormoopidae; genus Pteronotus; species Pteronotus mesoamericanus. The sequence goes on from NW_026555258.1 coordinate 7,352,926, forward strand.
ACATCCTCTGAGGGATGAGGGAACATATGGCGTCCACAAAACCAGAGTGGAATATTGTGAAAATGCTCTTAAAAGGAACAATTTAAGACTATAAAGAGCCTAGAAATAAAAAAGTTATAGGTAAAATTTTAAAATTCAAGAATAAAATAGTGGAAGAGAAAATTGAGGAATTCTTCCAGAAAGTAAAATACAAAGATGAGATAAACTATAGGATCAATACAACATCCAACTAATGACATTTCTGGAAAGAGAAATTAAAAAAATGAGAGAGAGCTGAGCCTCCATATTAAAGGGATCCTGAATGTTCTACCCCACTAAACCAAGAAGACCCATCCCAAAGCAAAAAAACAGAGAATCCTACCAAACTGGGGATTTAAAAAACCACCATTAACACTTCTAGAGAGAAATAACAGGTCACACACAAAGAAAATAACAGGTCGCAGACAATGCGGTACCTTATGTGCCCGGAACCTAATTATTTTATAACTGGGAGTTTATACCTTTTGACTCTATATAACTTTTATAATAAGGAAAACAACCATTTAAAAGGCTCCGTTTGATGGGGTGAGAAATAAAGATTTGCTTGAGAAACACTTTGTAAATCAGCTGTCCCACGGAGCCACCTGGGCGGGGGCTGTGCGGTTAACCCTTCGCTCAGCGGCAGGCTCCTCCATGTCAGACTCCAGCGCTGTCTGCCCAAAGGGAAGCTCCTGAAAGATGTCACCGCTAACCACCAGATTCGTCAACCTGTTCACACCCCGGTGTTTTAAGACAGCCCGCCCACAATCCAAACATGTATTTGGCAGACAGAAAGCAATCAAAGGGGCCAGGAAACTCTGCAGACATTCCAAAGGAAATACCTGGCTGGCACTATGAGCAAGAATGAAGTTCAAAGGGCCCTGGACGCGTTAGATCATGCACTGTGGAGACGAACACTTGGCTCAGGTCAGACAGTGACTCTTCATCAGAGCAGTGCAGATGCAGCCAGGAGGCCGGGCGCCGAAGTCACCAGCCTCTAGGTCGCCACCAGGAGGTCTGCCCAACATGCTTTCTAAAAACTACAAAGTGAAAAGAGCTATTCAACTCATCTGGTGCCAAGGTGAAGAACTCTAGGCTGTTTTCTTTCTGTTCTGATTTCATTTGCATCCTCTCCTTTTGTATCCTGAATGGAGAGCTCAAGGCAGCCACAGGACTTCAGCTGCAAATGTCTAATAATTTTTAGCAAAAGAAATGCGTACCGCATACGCGGCTCTGTCCCTGAGACTGCTGCCTCTCCCTCAGCCCCGGGCTGCTCCCTCCGCCCCCATCGCAGAGCAGAGGGGCACAACCAGCCACCCCTCTTCTGCCTCCGTGGTGCTGTGCCACGCCGGCTGGCCCTCTAGCTCTCCCTCCTCAAACTAACCTTTCCTGTACCTGCTGGCGATCCCCTGCCTCCCTGCTTTCGCTCCTGTTCCCTCTCAGGCCTCACCACGTGGAAGCCTCTCATCACTCGGACCTGCTGAAAGAACCCTGATCCTGCACAGCCTCCCTGATGGCATCAGCCAGAAGCACACTCTCTCCTTCCAGAACCTTCCCTCTCCTCTGGCTTCTCGCATCAAACCTTCTCTAATATGGACAAAAACATGTCACTCTTTTGTAATACAAGTTTTAGTTTTGAAAAAATCAGGTAGTAGAGACCTTAAAAAAAAAAAAAAAAAAGAGCGGGGCCTTCAAATACTTGCAAATGTGTACAAGGAAGGGAGTTGCCAGAGAAATCATAGGACCCCTCAGTTAAATGAGAATTTCAGATAATCAATGAATGCTTTTTCAAATTTAAGAAATTTCAAACTTTTTGGATTTAAGTGGGCATCCTGTATTTTCATTTGCTAAATCTGGCCCGAACACAAAGGATGTCCTAGGCTTTGTTGAGTGAAAAACTGGAACCGAAGTGGAAGCCGGGCAGCAGGAGCGTGGTTGTGCGGCGCCCCCAGCGCCCTGTGGACCCCATGGCGGGAGCCCGGACACGCTCACCCGGGAGGAGCTAAGTAACATGTGCGTCAGGCAGTAAAAATGAGCAAGAGTTTACAGCATGATCTAGTGGACATTAAAAGCACCAGTTATGATTTATTTCTATGTCATTTACATATACAAATATGGGGGAAAAGAAAGGCAAAAGAGCAAACCAATGACAGCGGTTACTAGAAATTAGGGGTGTGGCCAAAAGGAACTTGAGCTTTGGTTGTATTATTTGGTTTTTTAAAACAAGAAGGTTTTTGTATTCCTTACTTGATTAAAAGTAAATACAACTTTTTGCAAAAAGAAAAAAACAAGTCTAGAAGGATAGCTCTGAACTGTGTGGGATCCGAGAAAAGGAAAGGTAATATTTTCACTCCTTAGTTGCTTTAATTCTATATGATTTGAAAATGAGCTTTCACAATTTTAAAATGTCATGAAGATATTTGAAATTAAATCTTACAAGGCAGGGTTCACCAATCCTCCCCACCACAGGTCCTGGGAGTAAGAGAGAATGTCATTATGGGAGACAAGTCTGATGAGCAGAGAAGAGAGAGGCGGGTGCGTGAGGCTGGTGCCTCCTGATCGCCTCCTGTCTGCTAACCATGCCCAGCGTTCCAGGGGCCTTTCCTGGCTGGACCCTGACGGTGACCCGTGCCTCCTAGCACCCAGTACCTACTCTCCTGGGCCAGGGAAGCAGGAGGAGGCAGCAGGTGAAAACATGGGCTTCGATATCGGAAAGATGTGAATTCAAATCCTGACTTCACCACTCAGTAGCTCTGTGACCTTGGCTGAGCAACTCCATCTCTCTGAGCTTCACCTCTACCTTTGTAAGTGGAGGCGATGGGTTCTATCTCCTACAGGTGTAGTAATAACAAAAGGAGACATTGCAAATAAAGTGCCTTGCCCTGCTGCACCCGGTACACGGTTATTGCTTGATAGACGGTAAATACTGGTGCTGGCGTTCTATCAAAGCACTGCCTCCCTCCCACTCCTGTGGGCAGGCTGGCCTGGCTTTAAACAGAGACCTCTCCCTGCGTGTGCTGCCATCACTAGGGTGCAGTTCACCTCTACACGCCACAAGTTGTTACTTTTCTTTCGGCAAACATTTACTAAGCACTCCTGGTACGGGAGAAACAGGCACCGTGCCCTCCAGCACAGTCAGGCAGGAGTGCACCGTGGCCCCTCCCTCAGAGGGAGGCCAGCAGGCACGGGGAATCGCACAGGGGCAGGGGAGCAGGGCAGAGGCGGGACACCTGGGTTTGACCTCAGCTCATCCACACCTGTTGTGTGACCTCAAGAAGCACCCTGCGGCTTCGTTTTCTTATTAGGAAAATAAGACTATAAATGGTAATTTCGCAGGGTCACTGTGTGAAGTAAATACTGTGTATAGCGCAGCTGGCATGGGGACAGACAGATGCAGCATGGATAGCCTGTGTTACTGGGAGTGCAAGGCAGAGTGGCATCAGTGCTACAAGGAATAGACGAGAAGAGTAGGAAAGCACATCAGGGTGCAAGACGGGGCTAGGGGAGGGCAGCAAGAGGAGATTCAAGGGTAGTGAGCAGAGGAAGGGGCAGGCAGGCCCCCTCACAGGCAGGATCAGAACAGCACTGGCAGGGGAGTGGGCTGGCTGAGCTGTGGCCAGTGAAGCGGGAGGGAAGGGCCAGGGGCAGAGGCGGGCGGAGCAGGGTGGGGTGGGAGGCAGGACTAGCCCTGGTAGAAGAGGGGGCATCTCTGCGAGACTGGGAGCAGGGGGAGGAATGCTGAGTGATACGATGCTAAAGGAGACCCCTGGACCTGAGAGCGGAGGGCTGGAGCCTCTTGGAAGAGGCTGTGCAGGACTAGGATGGTGAGGGCTGAGCTGGGGAGGTAGCAGAGGCAGGAAAGGATGACACAAACATGATGCAAAGGTAGAACCATGAAACTGCCTGCAGGGGTGGGAGGGAGGGCAGAGTGGGCAGAGGAGCCCCAGGGCGATCCAGGCCTCGGACTGGCAGGGACAGTTCAGGGGCAGCTGTGGGTTGGGGGACTGGGTGAGGGTGGTAAGGCAACAGAAGACAGCAGAGTTCTGGAGTATTCAGGTTGAGTGTAAGACAGCCACGATATGTGGGCTTGTCCACCAGGCAGGGGGAAGCGTGGGCATATGAAGAGCAGAAGTCTGAGCACTGGTCCTCTGGGGAGGGTGGCCGCTCCCCTCGCATGTGTCTGGGACCCCAGCTGGAGGAGAGCCCAGCGAAAGGCTGGGACAGACCCCGGGGGCGTGCTCGGTGCGGGGGGGGGTGTGTGGCTACCACAGAAGGGGAGCAAGAAAGAACGAGGTAGAAAACAGGTAAAAACCACATTTGAGGCATAAGAGAAATCATATTTAAGAAAGAAGGCCTACAGAAGAATATTAGATGACCTAAGAAGTTACTGCAATAAATACAGTTAAAAAAATACCATGTAATTAATGCTAAACATGTTATGAAACAGTACATGCAACAGAATCCCATTATTGCTAGAACACACACACACACACACAACTAAAACCAAAGGATATATGTATATCACAATGTTATCAGCATTTTTTCTCCAAGTGGTGAGATTAAGTCACTTTTATTTTCTTTTTTGTACTTTTCTGTATCTTCCAAATTGTCCACAAAGATCATGTGCTAGTCCTGTATTCAGAAAATGAATACATTAAGGAAGGAAGAAGGCGGTCAACAGCACCCAAAGCTGAGGTGAGGTCAAGAAGCAGAACTAGAAAAAACCACTGAGCTGGACAGAAACTAAGGGGTGAGAGAAAATACTGAGACAGGATGGCAAGTGGAAACAGCCATGGGCCAGAAGGGCTCGCAAAGGCAGTGCCGGAGGGGCGGGAAGGCGGTGGCAGTGGCTTGTTTTTAGGAACAGAGAGGACGTGGGCAGGTCTGTGTGGAAAGGGGTAGAGGAGGACAGAATGAATGGGATTTACACAAGAAGGGATTTAGAGGCAATGATGAGGCAGAAAGAAGTGGAAATGAGAACTCACCTGGAGGATTAACACTGGGAAGAAAGAGATGGGCCCAAAAGGGCCCCCCCCTTGCCACCTCTCTCCTCATTCTCTCAGGGATTACACAGGATATTCACAGTGCCCGGCGCCTGGCACAGGACCTGCAGATCTGTGAGTGCCGCCCCTCTTCCTCTGCTCCACCCAGGAGGGTGGCCTGCGCAAAGGAGCCTGCCAATTGACCCAGGACGGGGGGCGTGATGCTCGCTAACAACAACGGCACAGGTCTGGCCGATTCTGGAGACCCCCCACTCTGAGACTCTAAGATAGAAAGTGCCTTCTTAACAGCAAGGAAGTTTTTCTATGAAACCAAATCACTTGACCTCAAGGCAGGCCCACTCACAAGCCACAACTTCTGAGTGCAATTCAATAAGACTATGAAAACAAACAGGGTCTAAGATAAGAAGGTAACATCTTTGATAAATGGCATTGTTCTGCCTTCCAGCATCCTTGCAGGGTATGGTTAAGGAGATAGTAAAATCTCGCAACCCTGGGATTAGCAGAAAATCCAGTGACCCTCCCTGGCTTCTGCAGCCTTGAGGAAGGACACGGGCCTGTGCACTGGCCCAGGCTCCCCACCCACGTTGCCGGCCCCACCTCTGCCCAGGCAGACCGCCCACCTGGAGCAGTGGGACAGGTTCTGGCTGGAGCAGAGCCAAGCTGCTCAGACCCCCGGGCCAGGCTCTGAGCTCCCGGCTGGCTGGCTCTAACAAAGGGCCCCTGAAAGAGGCCCAGCAAGACAAGAAGGACGGGAAGAGTTAAAGTGATGGGATTTAAGAGGAGACGTGTTGAACTTGTGAGCTCATGAGTCACGCTCAATGACAGGAGCAAGAAAGCAAAGGAGATGAACTGGCACTTGTGACTAAGTCACCCTTCCTAGTCACTCCATTACTCAGCTCTCAAACCACACTGCCAGCTATAATTGCATTTCAATTCATGTTTAACACAAACATAACTTAGTTGGATGTTAGCATCCGATATCCCAGACACAGAAAGGCAAAACAGAAAGGAGCCAGCTAATTTAATTCAATAAACGCTCTTCGCCTGCCCGGTGGTGGACATGCGCTCCCAGGCACTGAGCTGGGGGCTGGGGGTGCAGCTCTGTGTGTGTGTCTCTGGAGGTGACAGAGACACACACATGCTGACAACCACAGTTAAAGAGTGGTCAGAGCTGCAACAGAGGAAAGTAAACACACCATCAAAAGACAAAGAGCTAGAGCCCCATGCCACAGGGAGATGAATGGTGAGCATGCACAAAGGCACAGAGGCAGGAATGGGCACGGCACATCTGAGCGACTGTATGGAGTTCAAGGGGATGCGACGAGGCCTAGAAGGTAGGGAAGGGCTAATCAAAATAGGTCTTAGGTTCCAGGGAAGTCCATCCATTTGATAAACGCCTCCTGAGTGCTAGTTGCTGAATATCCAGTAGTAAATAAAACAATGAATTTGCCTTTGCACCTAAAAACAAGGTGAGTAATCTGATCTTTCAGACAGTTTCCGAGGCTGGAATGGAGTTGGGGAGATGCCCTGGGGACAGTTCCATTGGCTGTAACAAAGGAGAGCAGGGAATAGTTATTGGGTATTTCCTTAGTCAACAGATCAATCCCTTCTTAAGCTCCTTCGCTCTCATTCCACCCTCTCTGCAATCACAGTGGAATCTGCAATCATGTATTTTCTATCACGTTAACCTTACAAACCTGTCAACCTAAACCATGATCAAAAGGGTCATGGAATAGCCAAGAAACTGGGCGTGGACAGTCTGAATTAGGAACAATAAAAGAATTCGATGAGGATGTTTGACATAAGAAAAAATATGTTTCAAAAATTAGCTTTCCTCTATACAAACTGAGAGAAGCTTCCTATCTTTTTCAAAGCTTTCAGACAGTTTGCAGAATGTGGGAATTACTAGTTCCTCAACAATTTTAGAGAATGCTACATTAAAACAATTTGGGCCTGGTACTTTTGTTAGAAATAATTCTCTAATGACTTCTCCAATTTCTTCCTTGATACAGGTTTGTTATTGGAGTTCTTCTTAAGTAGCAGTAGCAATGATCTAACTCATCAAGGTTTTCAATTTTAGTTGCATACAGGAGCTTTTCATCATATTCTCTAAGTTTCCAATCTCCTTGTACTCTTACTTTCCTTTCCTTAATCTAAATTCTGCTTATATTTCTTTTTACTATCGCATTTGCCAAAAAGTTTATCTATTATGCTTCATACAAAGAACCAATTCTCAATCAACAACTTTCTCTCCTTTACTCTTCTGATTTCTCATTCTGACTTTATTATTTCTTTCCATGTATTTTTCTAGCTATTTTAGCTATGGGAAAATATTAATTGGTCTAACACACATGTAATTAGAGTCTCAGAAAAAGAAGAGATTAAAGAGAACCGTTTTAACGATGCCCCCAAATTTTCCAACTGCAACAACAGTAGAATATCCATTCTTTGCAGGGGTTCGTGGATCATTTACCAAGAGAGATCACAGTCTAGGCTGGGGCTGATACTGCAGCCCAAGTCCAGCCTGTAGCCTGTTTGCGTATAGCCTATAAATGACAAATAGTTTCTATGGGATAAAAAATAAATAAATAAGCAACAGAGAACACATGTGGCCCACAAAGCTTAAAATATTAACTATCTGGACCTTTACAGGAAAAGTTTGCTGACTGCTATTCTAAACCATAAACTTAATTTGTTCTCTGATGACATGGAATTAAATAAGATGTTAATAACAGAGCTATATCTAGAAAACCCCCAATATATGGAAGTGAGACAATACACATCTAAATAACCCATGAGTCAAAGAACTCAAAGGGGAAATTAAATAGTAATATAAATGGAATTCAAATTAATAGCAAAATTTTAGGGATGCAGCTAATGCAGAGTTTAGAGGGAAATTCATAGCATTAAATATTCTTAGAAATGAAGAGATTTCTTAGAAATGAAGAGATCAATAACCCAAGCTTCCACCTTGAAAAAACTAGAACATCAAACCCAAAGTAAACAGAAGAAAGGAAATAATAAAGAGAAAACATAAAATTAATAAAGAAAATCAAATGCTGGTTCTTTGTCAAGATGAATAAAATTAATAAAAGCCTAGGTAGCCCGAAGAGGAAAAAAGAGAGATAACACCAATGATCATTACTAGGAATGAATAAGAGGACATCCTACAGGATATCCGAGAGATATTAAAAAGATAAGAAAATATTATGAACAACTTTATGCCCAGGCACTGGAAAACTTAAATGGGAAAATTCCTTGACAGATACAAATTACCAAAGCTCATTCAAGAATATATAATTTGAATAGCACTGTATCTATGTAAAAACTTGAACTGTTGTTAAAAACTTACCCAAGTCCAGGCCCAGATAGCTTCACCCGCAAATTTTACAAACATTTAAAGGAAAATAATACCAATTCTATATTAAATATTCCAGAAAACAAATGATTTGGGAAGGACCACTTCCCAAATCATTACATGAGGCCATCATTAACCTAATACCAAAACCAGACAAAGACATTGTAAGAAAAGAAAACCACAAATCAATCAAAATTTCTCATGAACATATCATAAAATGTCTTGGCAAAACCTTAGCAAATCGAATCTAACAATAAATTATAAGGCAATGTATTATGTCTGTGTGGGGTTTCTCCCAGAAATCCAAGTTTGGTCAACATCAAAAATCAGTCAGTATATTTCATCATATTAAAAGACTAAAAAGGAAAAGTGATATGATTATTCCAGTAGGTATAGATAAAGCATTTGACAAAATTCAACACCCATATACGATGAAAAACAAAAAACGAAAACAAAACCCTCTCTGGAAGCTTACCTCCTTAGCTTATTAAATAGTATCTAGGAAAAATAAACCAGAAAACTACAGCCAACACTACATTTAAGCGGTGAGACGATGAGCACTTTCCCCCGAGATCTGGAGCAAGGCAGAGACATCTGCTCTCCCCAGTGCAGCATAACGGCGCGCTGGGTGTTCCGGTCGGTGCCACAGGACAAGAAAAAGAAAAGGGCGCATAGACTGGACAGGAGGAGGTAAAACTGAATGCCACTTACAATAGTGTCAAAAATAGGCAATGCTTAAGGCTAGATCTGGCCAAAGATCTGCATGACCTATACACTGAAAACCAAAAAAAGACTGATGAGAAAAACTGAAGAGGACTTAAATAAATGAAGGGCTATGACATGTTATTTGGAAATAATTTAAGATTCAGAGGTAAGTTACAAAAATGACATAAAAAATTCCTGTGCACTACCCTTTAGCCAGATTCCCTAACATGTTAGTGTTTTAGCACATTTGCTTTTTCTCTCTCTCTTTCTCCCTCTAAGGAATATATATATAGTCATACATTTATTTTTATGCTATATTCTTCACACATATCAAGAGGCACATGATATCTATTTGTCTCGTTACTGGTAATGTCAACCAGTAACTTGCTTAAGGTGGGAGGTGTTTGGTTCCCCACTTTTATACTTTGCAACTAATAAGTATTTTGTGAGAGACACTTGGAGACTATGTAAATATACTACTTCTCATAAAATTCTCACTTAGTTCTTTTGACATTTAGATGTACCTTTTCAGACCAAGAAGAAATCAACAGGTGTGACTATATAAAAACTTCATAAGATGAACAATAATCAACAAACTTTGATACTATAAACAAAGTTGAAAGACAACGATAGACTGAGAGAAAAATACTTGTATACAACAGTCAAAGAATAAACAGAATAAAGGGAATCCTCCAAATCAGTAAGAAAAAGCCAACCAAATGAGTCAACTCTAAAAACAGAAAATTAATAGAAAAAAATACAAAAGGCCAATAAACATGAAAAGATGCTCGACCTCACTGCCAATAACAACTGCAAATTTACAGTGTGCCCCTAGTTTGGAAAAATAAAAATAAGAAGACCGATGCAAAGAGTGACAGTAAGAATGAGGGTAAATAGGAACTTTTCTGTATCATTTACTGGAGGTATATATACAGTGGTAAAGGATTTTTGAAAAGCTATTGGCAGTAACCACTAAAACTTAAAATGTACACACCATTTCACCATCTGCTCACACCCAAAGATGTGTGTATAGGCATACTTATCACAGCATTGCTCTTCAAAAACCAAAGAAAAAATTAAATTTCTATTAGCAGGGCAGTGGCTAACAAGTTACAGTGGAAAAACAGCCATTAAAAAAGAATGAGGTTGATATGGAAAGATTTCCTGCATACAGCGTTTGGGAAAAGAGAAAAAAAGGAATATCATGTAGAGCACATTTATTAATAATAACAATAATCATATAATAATAGCGACATGGCTCAAGGTATTGCAAGTTACCGTTTCAAGCACTTTGTGAACAGCAGCTCATTTCATCCCCCCCACAATGTTATGAGGAAAGTTCTGTGAATAGCCCCCACTTTAGAGACAAAGAAGCTGATGCTCTAATAGGAGGTAAAGCACCTTCACCAAAGTCACACAGCTTGTAAGCGGCAGAGCCAAGGTATGAACCGAGGTAAGAGGGTTCCCACATCTCTGCTTTTGATCACTACGCCACACGGACTCTCTCTGTACACATATACAAAGGTATTTGCAAAATCACAGAAAGGGGATTGGAAGGATATAGACCAAACTGTTAAAAATAGTTACCTGTTACTAAAACAAAACCTTACTTCACAAATAATCAACTAATTAATGAATAGAGCTGACTGCTGGATCCCTGGAGGTCTGACTACTTGAAGAACAAGAAGAGATTCTGCCTTCTGGTCTCATCTCCCTTACCTGCAGGTCTCTCACAGGCTCTCTGTCCCCTTTAGTGATCTCGGTCTCTCAATAATACAGCTTACCCCTCACAATTCTCAGCTCCAGCCACATCTCCTCTTCCTCATACGCATCATTCTGCATGCAAACAGTCTCTTAATACTATAAATGTGGGCCACAAAAATTGAGAAAGGTGACCTGAAGCATCTGAGTCTTAGAGACATTAAGGAGTAGCTGGCAAGTATTTTAGAAGCATGCGGTAGCATATTTCTTGCCTATATACATAAGGCTGAAACATAAATATTTAGGAAATATTTCTGACAGGCTTACAGATAAATAGATTCTCTTGTTAACCCTGAGTTAACATAAAACAAGCCAGGGCATCTACTCGTAGGAATATGGCATAAGATATGGCATACTTTTTCCTAGTCCTTCCACTGAAAATAACAAAAAATCCTGGACATTATATGAAAGAAACATAAGTAGACTCTGAAAGGTAAGAGAAGAAGGCAGGCAGCTGGCACCCAAGGAACAACAATGTGTTGAGTTCTGTGGCTTCTTTCCTACCCACATATCCCAGGCCTGGAGCTAACAAAGTCAGCAACTGAGAAACAGCACCAGACACAGACCAATAAAAGGCCCTAATAAAAGTCTGCTTTCTCTATGATAACAGCTCATTTAGCCAATAACAATAAGGTCCATGCCAACCAAACACCATAAAAACTGTAATAATACTGTGGCCCCACCCCCATCCATGCCAGTAAAACCAGAGCAGAGGGACGAGTATCCCACCTCACAAGGCTGAAAAAAGGCAGCCCAACACCTCTGACAAGATGGTGTCAGGGAAGGCCAACCGGAGAGCCAGGCCGTTCACCCCCACCCGGCAGTTATGAGGCTTCCCTCCCTCTGCCCCTTCCTCTCTCCAGGGGCGTGACAGGGGAGAAACCTCATGGAAAGCTAGGACTTTCACCATGCTATCTAACAAGGCCACCTCCCCAACCCTGTGATGTCAGCAGGGTCCACAAGGGGGGCTGTAATGAGGCATTTCTGCCACGGAGTCGGGAGTCAGAACTCCCATCACCACCCAGTAGTAACAAGGAGCCCCATCTTCTTGGGTGTCACCAGAAGCCAAGTGGGGAAACTGAACTTCTACTCCTACTTGGCAGTGAAGAGATGGTTTTCCTGCCGGAGCAATGTCAGAAGATCCTGCTAAAATAAAATGTTTAAATAAGATCCAGAGACTCATAATACAATAGGTACCCACAATTCCCAGGTTCCAATCAAAACCCACTCATCAGAGAAAAGCACCAAGAAACAGAGAGGTCACCAACTGAATAGAAAGAAGACCATCTACAGAGCCAAGGTCAGGATGACAGAGATGTTAGAATTATCGGGGGGGTGGGGGCGGGAAGACGACAAAGCTTTACAGCAGCCGCCACGAAAATGCTTCCCTGAGCAATTATGAACATGCTTGAAACACAACAAAGTCTCAACACATAGAAAGGCTCAGCAAATAAACAGAAAATATAAAGAAGAACCAAATTGAAATTTTAGAAATGAAAAATACAGTAACTGAAATAAACTTAATGGATGGACTCGGCAGCAGAATGGAAAAGAGAGAAGAAAGAATCAGTGAACTGGGATATGGAATGGAAATGACCTAATGTGAACGACAGAGAGAAAATAGACTGAACAAAAAATGAACAGAGCCTCAGGGAACTGTGGACTATAACAAAAGATCTAAGACTCCTTTCATCAGAGTTCCAGGAGAGGAGGAACAGGGTGAGGCTGAAAAGTACCTGAAGAAATAATGGCTCAAAAGTCCCTAAATTTAACAACAGATATAAATCTACTAAGTCAAGAAGGTAAGCAAACCTCAGACTTGATAAATCCAAATAAATCCACACCAGGACACATCATAATCAAACTCCTGAAAAAAGAGGACAAAGAAAAATTTTTGAAGAATTGAGAATGGAGCAACACTTCACTCATAGGGAACAACAATTCGAATGATGGCGGATTTCTCATTAGAAATCACACTGGCCAGAAGGAAATAACACAACATTTTTCAAGTGCGAAAAGAACTGTCAGCCCAGAATCCTATATTCAGTGAAATATCCTTCAGAAATGAACAGGAAATAAAGACATTCTCAGACAGAGGAAAACTAGGAGAATTTGTCACCAGCAGACATACTCAAAAAGAACTGCTAAGAAGTTCTCCAAACAAGAAAGAAATGATTTTAAAAAAAAAAGGCACTTTGAAACATCAGGAAGGCAGAAAAAACCTGTTATATAAAAATAGGAGTAAATAGACTTCTCCTTTTGAATTTTCTAAATTATGTTTTGCGGTAGAAGCAAAAATTATAATACTGACATGGAAATATTTAAGACAATTATATTATAAATGCGGGAGGGTAAAGGGACATAAAAGAGTGAGGGCTCTACACTTCACTTTAACCAGTAAAATGAGGTTACCAGAAACACACATGTGTGCCCACGCCCACACAACATAATACCTAAAACAACCACTAAAAATGCTACACAAAGAAATATACTAAAAAAACACTTAGACTTAAAAAGCCAAAATGAAATCCTAGCAAATCTTCAGGTAACCCACAGGGAGACCAGAAAAAGAATATAGGAAAAAAAACAATTAAAAAAAAATCACAGAATAAACAAAATAAATAATAAAATGGCATATTTAAATCTCAAAATATCAATAATTACATTAAATATAAATGATCTAAGTACAATAATTAGAAAATACAGATTTGCAAAGTAGATTTAAAAACATGATCTAACTATGTGCTGTGTACAAGAAACTTATTTCCAGTATGATGGTATAAACAGTTGAAAGCAAAAGTGTGGAAAAAGACACATCATGAAAACATTAACCCAAAGGAAGCAGGTGTAGCTATACTGATACCGGATAAAACAGACTTCAGAGCTAAGATAATTATAAGACAAAAAGTGACATTAAATAATGATAAAATGGTCAATACACCAAAAAGACATAGCAATTCTAAGTGTGTACGGACCAGACAACAGTGCTGAAAAACATTTGAAGCAAAAACTGATAACCTGAAAGAAACAAAAGTTAATTCCAAAATTACTGTTGGAAACATCACCATGCTAAAACTGATAGAATAACTAAACAGAAAATCAGCAAGGATACAGAAGAACACAGCAACACTAGCAACCAAGGGGATCTAATCTATATTTTTTAAAAATCCCACTCAATAACAGCTGAGTACACAGTCTTTCAAGCGACCATGGAACATATGCCAAAACAGGCCATTTCATGGACTATAAAACAAACCTCAACAAATTTTTAAAAATTGAAATCATATAGAGTGTGTTTTCCAATCACAATGGAATCAAACTGGAAAACAATAACAGAAAGATTGCTGGAAAATCTCTAAATGCTTAGAAACTAAACCCAATTCTAAATAACCCATGGCTCAAAGAAGCCTAAAGAAAAATTAAAAATACATTACACAGAATGAAGATGAAGATAAAACATTAAAACTTGTGGGGTATAGCAAAAGTAATGCTAACAAAGATATTTACAGTACTAAATGTATACATTAGAAATGAGGGAAAGTCTCAAATCAATAATCTAAGATCCTACCTCAATAAACCAGAAAAAGAGCAAAATAAACCCAAAACCAGCAGAAGGAAGTAAATAATAAAGGTAAAACAGAAATCAATGAAATGAAAGCAGAAAAACCAAAAAAAAAAAAAAAATCAATGAAACAAATGGTTAATAAAACTGAGAAATTTCTAGAAAGACTGAGAAAGAAAAAAAGAGAGAAGACACAAATGATCAGTGTCAGAAGCAGAGAATATTATAGACTATGCAGACATCAAAGGAATAATAAGGGAATGCTACAAATAATTCTACACATAAATTTGGAACTTTTAGTCCAACCCTTTCCTTGAGTTCAAAGGAGGGAAGAGGCCTGGTGTTTAAACCAACTACCAATGACCAATCATTTAATCAACCACGCCTATGTAACGAAGCCTCCTAAAACCCCCAAATGGATGGCGTTTGGAGAGCTTCCAGGGTGGAGATCTAGGGACAGTGGCATGCTGGGACAGAGACCTGGCAGCTCTGTGCCCTTTCCACACACTTTGCCCTGAGCATGTCTTCCATCTGGCTGTTTCTGAGTTATATTCTTTTATAATAAACCAGTGATAAAGTAAGTAAAAGGCTTCTGTGAGTTCTATGGGCCACTCAAATTAATCAAACCTGAGAAGGGGGTCTTCGGAATTCCTGATCTATAGCCAGTCAATCAGAAGCACAGGTGACAAGTTGTCATCTGAAGTGGGATGGCGGTCGTTTTATGGGTCTGAGCCTTTAATCTGTGGAATCTGATGCTGTCTCCAGAGAGACGGTATCAGAATTGTTGAACTGTAATACGTCTGCAATGTGTTGGTGGGGGAGCCGCTGCCATATTGGAATTGGGTCAAGTACCCCTTTTAAATATGAATTACCATCTAAATGCAGCAAAATTTTTTTATAGCTATAGACAAGATTATTCTAAAATTTATATGGAAAGACACACATGAACCTGGGTAGCTAAAATAACTTCTATGAAGAAGAAAAAAGTGGGAGGTACCATTCTACCCAATTTCAAGCCTTATTGTGTAGCGGCAGTAATCAACACCGGGCGGTGATGGCAGAAGGCTAGACACACAGAATGGAACTGAGCAGAGAGCCACCCAAACGTGCCCAATTGATTTTTTATAATGGTTCAAAAGCGATTCAGAAGGAAGGATTGCCTTTTCAATAAATGGTACTGAGCAGCTGTTCATCCATGGGGGAGAAGAGAACCCTGACCTAAGTTCACACCTTATATAAAACTAAATCAAAATGTACCAGACTCCAATGTTAAATGTAAAAACTATCAAACTTGTAAAAAAAAAAAAAAACGGGAGAGAATTTTCAGGATCTAGGAGCAGAATTAGATATGACACCAAAAACATGACTGATAAATGGAGAAATTGACAATTGGACTTCACGAAAATTTTAAACTTTGGCTCTGTAAAGGACCCTGTTAAGATATAAAGACACATACAGACTAGGAAAAAAAAAATTGCAAATCACAAAATCAACGAAACACTCATACCTAAATACACAAAAAAATTAAAACTCAACAGTAAAAAAACAAAAAATTCAATTAGAAAATGAGTAAGACATGATGCGACATTTTATTGAAGATATAGAGATGGCAAATGAGCACATGAAGAGATGTTAAACATCATTAGCCACTCGAGTAATACAAATTAAAACCAAATGAGTTATCACTGTGCATCTACCAGAATGGCTAAAACAAAAATGCTGACAATAACAAATGCTGCAAAGGATGTGGAGAAACTGGATCATTCATACATTACTGGTGGAAACACAAAATTTTATAGCCACACAGGGAAGTAGTTGGACATTTTCATTAAAAAACTACACATGCATCTACCATATGACCAGCAATTGTACTCCTGGACATCTATCCCTGGGGGAATGAAAACTCAGGTTAACACGAAAACCTGTTCATGAGTACTGATAGCAGCTTTATTCATGACAGCACCAAATGAAACCACCAAGATGTCCTTCAGTGGGTACGTGGTTAAACACATCGTGGTACAGGCTTATCACTGAACACTGATCAGCAATAAAAAGGAACAAACTATTGATATTCGCCAGATGAATCTCCAGAGAACAATGCTGAGTTTCTGAAAAAAACCAGTCCCAAAAGGTTACATGCTGTATATATGATTCCATTTCTATAACATTTCTGAAATGACAAAATTATAGAAATGGAGAACAAATTAGTTGTTGTCAGCGGTTAAAAAGGAGTGAGGTAATCCCTGGAGACAGTAAAAATCTCTCCTATGAGCACTTTTGAATATAAAGCCACCAACTCTGAGTCTCTATCTCCATTCGCCTCCTTGCGTTGGGCTCCTTCCGAGGGGGACAGTCTCTCGCGGCCCTAAACCGCCCCAGGGCCAGGTGTCTGACTGCTGGAGACCACCGCCACAGCCCACCACCAACATTAATTAAACCGGGTAGCCCCAAGTCGGCTCCCCTGCCTCACCTGCAGAATCCACGGCACAGGCTCCCGCCCGCTCTCCCCAGTCCCCGCCGCCTCCCGCCCAACCCCAGAGCGCCCCCGCGCGGCCCTGCCTGGAGTGGGGTGCCCCGCCCCTGGCATCCCTGACGGCAAACTATCTTTTCAGTGGCAGTTGTGTCCTGACCTGCCGGCCTCGCCATACCTCAATAAAAATAAAATCCCACGTGCTTTTAAAACCAGAAATGCTTCCGGGATCAGACGAGATCAGGTGCGTTCAGGGTGATGTGTCCAGAGACAGAACCGAAGGGGTATAGGATAGAGGGTGGGAGATGCAGGCGGGTGGGTGGGGCAGGGAAAGGTGGAGGCTGGAAAATGGAGACAACTGTACTTGAACAATAAAAAATACATACATACATACGTACATGAAAATAAAAACAGAAATGCTCCGTATCGTCACTGTGTGTCCATACCTAAGCTGTGATATTGTACTAGAGTTTGCAAGTTGATACACTGGGGGGCAATGGGTGAAAAAGTAAACAGGTTCTCTCCATATTACTTCCTAAAACTCCCTGTGAGTTCTACAGTGATCTCAAAATAGAAAATTTTACTGAAAAAAGAAATGAAAGGAAAATTACAGCAGGTCCCTCACCTTTTCCATGAATCCAACCAACTGAGGCTTCATTGTTAGAAGCTTTTCTCAATAATGAACAGGAAGTTTCAGTGAACAGGAGGAAATACCAGAAGGCTGCATTGTTCCCCAGAGGTGCTCTCCACTTCCCAAACGAACCAACTACGGAGTAAGTCGTTATGGCAGTCTTTGCGTTGAAACCCAAATTCCTGGTTGGCAGGGGAGGAAAGCCAAGCAGGAGGCAACTTGAGCCGCTCTTCCTGATCGAATCGCCGCAGCGACAGCCAGCGTTTGCCTCCCGCCTGCCTCCTGGGTGCCAGGTCCCGTGCTAAGCCCAAGTGGCCCGCGGGCACCCTCTCTGGGGCACTCCGCGCTCGAGGTCGGGGCTCTGCTGGCAAAGAGGGGCGGGCAGGGAGAAGCAAGACTTACACAAAGGCTGGTCATAAAACTGCTTTCTGTGTTTTCAAGTAAATCTCAGTTTAATGTATTTTCTAACAAAACTAAAGGGAAGAACACCTGGTACCTTTTATCAAAACAAGCTCCCCTTCTGAAAATAAACCAGTGTGTGAGGCCGGAGTTAGTCTGCGGTTATTTCTGAACTGGGAGGCGGCCCTGGACAGCAGAGCTGGGAGGAGAGGTAGAGGCAGAGCTTTGGGAGGCGCTGGGCTGCCCTTGTCCTCTGGCCATGAGGGTGGTCTCCCTGCCCTGCTCACCCCCTCCCCCAACTTCCTGGAGATCCAAGTGACAGCTGTGATCATATGATTTTGCCCCCCATTTTCCATTTGTTATCTACTCTATTTTTAAAAATAAGACCTCGTTTCCATCTTTGCATGCTTTTCATGTGATCTTTAAAATATGTTGATCATTATTTAAAAATACCAGCTTGCTTGAATCTACATATAGGTGTGTGGTTTTTTTTTTTTCTTTTACTACTTTGGTGGGTAAAATCTAGGACCTCACTTGCAGGTTTAGGATTTTAAAGATATCCCTCTCTGTGTCCTCTGGCCCAGAGAGGGGCAATCTCTCCTGGTACCCCCGGAGCCTTCCCCTGCGACAGTTCAAGCATTTGAAACTTCCAATTATTTAGAAACCCCCAAATACATTTAGGGCCTATATAAATGATTCAGGTCCAACAGTCTTTAAGAAACATCCTGTGTCTAATCAGTTTCAGGAATAAACAGGAGTGTTGAGAGACAGGGAGAGGAGGGCCAAGAGAGAGTAGGAAGGAAGAAATGAGAGAGGACACCCCCCCGGGGTGACTGGTCCCCGTGCGCCAGAAGCTCAGGCAGCGGTCAGAGGTCATTGGGAGCCGAGCTGGCTTCCCAGCGCGCAGCTACAGGAAGGAGAGCTAAACAAACACGACTTCCTGGCTTCTCTGTGGCCTCCGATGCTGAGTTGCCTGCCACCTCAGGGGCTTTGCTTCATCAGTCCAGCCGCTCCCTCCCATATAGTCAGCCTCCCGCCCCCCCCCCCCGCCACTGGCTCCTTCCCATCAGCCACTAAACACGCTCAACGCTTTCCACCTTTAAACAAAGGAAAAAGGACCTGTGATCCCATGTCATCTTCTAGATACCACTCCCCTCGCTCCTCTCTCTTCAAAGGCCACCTGCACGGCCTCCCATCGTCACCCCCATGTCTACTGGGCTCTTCAAGTCCACTCCGATCTTGCCTCTGAGCCCACAACGAGTTCACAGCCACCTCCACCTTTCAGTCTCATTTCACTTACCCTTTAGGCGACTTGAAACATAAAGGACCATCCCTTCTTCTAGAAATACTCTTTCCTTCAGTTTCTTAGTAATTTTCCACCTACCTCTCTGGACGCTTGGCCCTGGTCCCTTCTGAGTGCCTTCTTCACGCCCATCCTTAGTCAGTGATATTCCAGGGGACTCTGACATGGAGTCTGACGTGACACCTCGTCTCGCCCGGTTCTACACCTTCTCCCTGGACCATGTCAGTCTTACCATGGTCCCTGCCATGTGAGGACGATACCCAGACCTCTCCCTAGACCTCTGACCTAGGGCCGCTTGATATCTTCACCTAGACATCTCACAAACACCTCACACTGGGCATGTCAAAACTGAGCCAACTGCGCTGTCCCACCCCCACCCACCCGGTTGCCTGTGATCCTGTCTCGACTGGAATATCTTAGACGCTGCAACATCCAGAGTGACTTGGAAATCACAGGGTAATTCTGTGCAGAGGGGTTTTAGAACAACTGCCTCTGTGGCATTACGAATCACTGACAAGTCACCATCCACATGTGACAAAAGAGCAGGTACTACCTTCAGCGAACACTAGGCATCTATGGCAGTCATTATACCAAGTACTGTGGTGTCACAGGGGTGCATGAGACCCATCCACCTGTCGGGAGGGCGTACTGCCACCAGCCACGCCAAGGCCGGAGACTGTGGCCGGGAAACAGAAAGGGGCGGCCGTTTCAGAGAGGACCGCAGACATCGGGACCATAAACGGAGAAGTTTCGCCAATGATCCTCAGCCCCTGGCCTAAGACGCTGCCCCTGACCTGGAGAGAAGTCACAAAATTAAATTTTTACAAACAGACACGTGGCATCTTTTACTTTGAGCAGCAACAGGGCCTCTGCTCACTTGGAAGGGGCTGCGCTGGCCAGAATCAGCCGTCCACCTGGTGCCTTCCTCTCGGGGCTGTGCATAGTGCTCACTGTGCCTGTGCAGGTGGACGGATCACTCCTACAGCGGCTGCAGCAGGGAGGGGTCTCGCCACCGTCCGAGCGCGGCATCCTCGGCCACGGCAGCCCGGGCTGAGCACCTCTGCGGCCGAGCCGCCATGGAACTCCTTCCATTTCAGTTTGGTGATGACTCCAGATAAAAGAACCGGGGAGTTCTTCTCCCCACCTCACCCCCCATCGCCCTTGAGCTCAGGGGCGGACCCCTGGGGAACCAGATTCTTATCTAGGAGAGCCCAGCGGTCAGTACGATGAGACGTCTCCAGCTCCCTCCCCGGAAGGGCTTCGGAGGGGGCCCGGCCTCGCTCCATCCCGGCGCAAAGGCTGGGTAATTGCCAGGCTGACCCCTGCAGCCTCTTGCCCTGCTCACCTTTCGCTATAATGCACAGCACGGCATAATCATGAAATGTGCTTATTAATTTTACTCATTTGACACTGCGCTCTTCTGCCCTGAGCGAGACGTTAGGAGAAAATGATAGGGATAGATTCTGCTCCTGTCAGACCTGCCAAGACTTTCGGGAAACCAGGCTATCAAAGGCCATCTGCCGCCCACTAGCCAAGCATTCGAGATGACCCCAACGGAACAAGCCGAAGTAAAAGACACAGATCCAAAAGCGCACAGCACAAAGACGTGAGGCCCAGGCCTGGTGTGTGCCCCCCGCAAGAGCCCCCCAGGCCAGCAACGCAAGGGCCAGTCCTCGCAGAGACGGGGAGCGCGGTGCGCCCCGCCCCGTGCACAGGCAGTGCCGCTTTGTATCCAATTCGTCAAAAGGCACTTTGGCCTCTCAAATCGGTAACACTTTTATTAGCTTCCCCAAGAGTTTTATGGCACAAAGCCATACCTAATGATTCTATTTTATAGCAAGTTATACATTCAAGCAGTACTTTGAAGTCAGGCAGCAGGTAAGACTCAAATCTTTGTCAAAAAAGATTCCCTCGTTCTTTCACTTTTAAAATGTTTATAAGCTTTCAAACAGTTGGGAAACTGACGTGCAGCATTTTAACAGGCCTCTCCCTCCTCCGGCGGGACCCACGCTGGCTGACCTGATACACCGGGCACTTCTCTCAACCGGGGGCTGGGTTTGCCCACACCACCCCCTCAGCCTGGGGACATTTGGCAACTTCTGGACATATTTTTTTGGTTGTCCAACTTAGGCGGTTGGTGCCATTGGCATCTAGTAGGTAGAGGCCGGGGATGCTGCTAAACACCCTGTGACCACAGGAGAGCCCCATAGCACACGATTATCTGTTTATCGGACCCAAAACGTCAGTAGTGCCAAGGCTGAGAAGCACTGCCCTGGGGCTCCTTCTGGGCCAGGCCTTGCACCGCCGCCCCCCCCCCCACCCCCACCCCCACCCCCCACCACACCCAGGACACCAAACACTAATCCAGTCGCCCTGGCAGGTTCTCGGAGCTGGCTACTAGGGCTCTCATTCTTCTATGCCTGTGTATTCTTGGTGCACGCTTGCAATGAACAAGAATAAAACACGGCCATAAACAAAATGAGGACAGTGGAAACAAGACCACTGCAGAATCTCCAAACATTGTACTAAACCCTCCTCATGTCACTCTGCTTTTTTTTTTAAACTCCACCCAAATCGGAATTTATCTACTGAAACGAGGTAAGCAACTGCGGCCATGAGTCGCCCTGAACACCACAGAGGTTTGCGGAGGAGCGAGGCAGGGGCCCTGCTAAGCTGTGGCAGTGCGGCCGGTCAGAGCACTGGGCTTGGGGGGGTCCGGCGCTGACTCCCCACCCCCAGGGGCGGGGAGGGGCTTCCCAGAGCTTAGGTTCTCCTCATCAGCAAAGTAGAGATAAAGCTATTTGCCCTCCCAGCGTGATCGTGAGAGCTAAATAAGTTCCTGGGTAGGAAACGGCTATGTGAACTGTAAAGAGCTGTGCAGCTGCATAGCAATACATTTATCACATTTATACACATGGGATAATCGGTGACAAACACTAAGGGTCTCTCAGACTCCTGAATCCTTCTCATGAAATGTCACAACTGGAAGTGACTGGAAATCACCTAACCCAACTCCCGAATTTTACAGAAGGTGACAATGAGCATCGCAGGGGTCCAACACCTGGGCCCTGGGCACAGCCCCGACGGGCTCAGGTCTCCCATCTCCCAGTCCAGGACACGCCCCACGCCTGCCCAACCGGGGTCTTTCCTTCCCTGCTTAAGTTCCTAGAGGGAAGAAGCATATCTTACACACAAGGTTCAGAGGGTCTTGAACACAGGAAGTAAATATCTGTGGAATCCGTGAACAAAGGTACAAAGCAGTACCCTGACTTACTACATCATAGCCTGTCGGGGCTCGGTTCCGAGAAGCCACCACCCCCACTCCCGTGATGGGGTCCATTGACGTCTCTGGCAAGGCTTCCGAAAGGTCTTTGACTTCAGGCATGGTGGATTGGTCCTGGTTCCGAAAAGGAAAAAGAAAGCACAAAATTCAAACTGAGCATTTAACGTGAACAATGCAAAGTGTCAAACAGATAGAACCAGACTCTCGGCGAATACCCTGAGCTCAGCTCCATGTGCCTGAACTGGCTAAGGGAGCCCTGACCTCACTTGACTCTCCTCAGATCGAGATTTCAAACCACGGCTGGCCCTCAGGTGTCTCGAGTCAGCTTTGAATGCTGAGCTAACACAGTTCATGAGGGCTTGTCCCTTCTCTGGGTAGGTCATTTTAACTCAAGCCCAAAGCAATCATTCTCAAATCTCCCATCCAGCTGCCCGACTTCTGCACAGATACCTGTCGCTCCTCTGAGGGTAAATTAGACGTGGCTAAGCCTAACCCGCCTTGCGATTCTCTCCCTGATGCTATTTCCTTATGGGGGGTGAGGGGCGACTTCCAAACCCATGGTCTCCATCACAACCAAGGCTGGACTGCTTGGCAGGCAGAGCTCTGCGACAAGCACAGGGAAGAACGCCTTCCGGACACGGAGACGAGGAGACGGTGTTCTGCCCGGGCTCCGAGGCTTTAAGCAAGTAAGGTGTCACATCACCAACAGTTGCAGGGGCGCCGGGAGAACTAAGAGTCATGTGAAGAAGGGGCCTGGAGACCCAACAAAACGCAGATGAGGCTCGGGGGGGGGCTGTCTGGGGCAAACAGATCCGCTGTCACTGACTAGAAAAGTGGTAGGCACCCCGTCCCCTGTTCCACTCCCCCACCCCCAAGCCAAGAGAATTGGCAGGTCCCTTCGTTGTGTTTAATCTCACAGGTCGTGGGCATTTACTCAAAGCTAAACACGAACAATGACCATAATTCTTGCTGGGCACTTTGGGAGAAGGGGCGGGAAACAGAATTATTATTCTGCTGCTCACGGCCTCTTGATGTGACCAGAGGAGACAAGCAGTATATAGAGAGCACTGGGTCTGGGCGGCTCGAGTGGCAGCGCACCAGAAAGCAAATAAAGGTAACACCTTATGTAAATGGCTTTTGGTACTTTTAAAAGGACAAGCCTTGGAAAGGAGCAAGTTAAATTCCACCTCCTTCTGCAGCAATTAAATTCCACAGGCTGTAGGTCTGCCAGATCTCTCAAGGCTGGTTACTGCTTCTAAAGCCAACCAAACACCCTGCCTAACTGGGCAGGCAAGGCGAACAGTCTTAGTTCTCAGCCCAGAATCAGAAAACGCAGAGGCTATTAAAAATGACGGTGCCTCCTAAACAGGAACAGCCAAAACGCTACATGCAAGTCACCCGTGTAATCAGCATTCCCTGGACCCCACCAAAGGCTCCAGAAACAGACTTAATGCAATGGAGCCAAGACTCCAAATCAGGCGCTTCTTAGCCTGACAGCAGCCGCTCTCTCTGCACCTGTTTATGACAAAAGCCAAAGTAAGTGTTGCCTTACTTAATTCTGCTGAAAATAAGCTTCTGGAAGCCCAGGGCAGTGCCCAGGATACCACGTTGCATCACTGCATCATCTCCTATTTCAAATTATTTCATTTACCAAGTAGGTGTATCTGCCTAAAGCACTGGGTTTAGTGCTTCTTGCACACAGTGGGCATAAAGGAAACATTTAACGAATGAACACCCATGAACACCCATGCCCACACCCAATAAAGAAGGTTTAGAATTAAATATCAGCACCCACCCAATCCAAAGCAAACACTGATCAAAAAGTATCTTTACTAGGAAAATCTTCTTGGTAACATAACAATAACAATGCTGCAGTTTGCAAAATATGGGTACCTGCTGTTGGTTACCAAAATGCTTTGCAATTAACAACTCATTAACAGAATGTATGAATTCTGCCCGAGCTGAAATATCATGCTGTGAATTTAATAAAGAACATGCGAGGTAAGTTTTTTTTTTCTTTTATTAAGACAGCACTGCCTCTACTATCTAAGAGAGAGGGAGGGGGAGGTAAGCGTGGAAATAACTAAGAAATATTTTATTTGCTGATAGATTCACGTCCTTGGGTTACAATATCCTCCACGAGGCACTGATGACAATGGCTCTCTTTTGCTCTCAAGCACGCTCTCAAGTGCAGTAGGAGAAATTTGCTCTGAAAGCAAGGATGTTGCTCCCAGAATGCACCAGACAAGCAGCCCAGCAGCAGGTTCCAAGATGGCTGCAGGCTGCTTCCAGCCCAGGCAGACAAAGGACTGGCGGCCTGTACCCTCACACGCTCGCATCGCGGCCCAGCCTGCAGGCTGGGAGGATGCTCTGAGCAGAGCAGTACACAGAGCATCTCGCATGCCTTCTTCTTTCCTTTCCCCCCAGTTGCTGTACCCTGGGGATCAAGGCAGCCTTTGTGAAATACAGACAAATGACTCCTCGCTGCACGGGGCTGAGGCCAGCGCGGCGGTGGAGGAAGCACCACCACCAGCAAAGGAAGCTTTTAATGAGAAACGCCCAAGATATCCATGGCAGAGGCAATCGCTCAAAGCAGCTTGCCCTGAATTACATATTTTCTGACTGCAAATTACTTTTAACAGCGTCTCTACCGTCAGTTCAATTGACCTTCCTAACAAAAGGCCATTTATTAACTAGCACTCCACGTTTCCCGGGCTGTGCGGAGCCTCGAGCCAGGAGGGATGGCACCGCCTCCGAGTGCTCAGCTGCCCAGGGTCACAGGCCAGCCTCTGCAAGGGGGAGAAGAGGCCATTAACGCTGGCCTGCAGAGCAAGTCTGCCGGGGAGGGGAGAAGAGCGGGGCCAGGGTGTTTAAAACCAACATTAACCTGTCTGGCGAGAGGGGATGCTGGTCTAAAACATGAAATTCCAAGGCCTACTTGCAACAACTCCTGGTTTCACCCTCAGCCGCTCCGCACCAGCATCCACCTCTATCTCAAAACTCTGACTCTGCACAAACACACTAACACACCTCTGAGGCATTGGTACAGAGCTTTACAATTCTCAAAAAGCTTTCTCAGGCGCTAGACGGTGTGCCTCCGTTGGTAGGGGCACCATCCTGTAGACCAAAAGGTCGCGCATTCAATTCCTGGTCAGGGCACATACCCAGGGTTGTGGGTTTGTTCCCCGGGCAGCATGCGTAAAAGAAAGCAACCAACTGATGTTTCTTTCTAACACTGATGTTGCTCTCTCTCACTCTCCCCCTTCCTCTGTCTCTAAAAAGCAATGGGAAAAAAATGTCCTCTGGTGAAGATTAAAAAAAAAAATTTTTTTTTAAAGCTTTCTCAGGCTCTGTCTCAATCAACGCTCACACTAACCTGGGTGGTGCCTGGGTTGTATTATCCCTATGTTAGAGGGGGAAAAAAAATACCGAGTCCTGGAGTTCTCAGACACCATGCAGCTGGCAGACAAATAGGACCTCTGGTCCTCCTTCCCCAGTCTGGCCTGCTTCCCACGACACTGTGCAGAGACAGGCCAACATCCCATCCGATATCCGATTGAGAGAGCAGTCTCAACACTAATTATGTTTAAAATGCCAAAGCTTTTCTTTCTCTCGCCATAGCCCAATAAGTTAAGCAAGGGGAAGAAAAGTACAGAAAGATAAAAGTAACATGGGATTAATTTCCCTCACACCTCCGTTTCAAGATTCAACATTTCCCTCATAAATAATTTACAACAATAAAAATGAGCTAAGGCCATGTTTGTGTAGGACGGAGGTAAATTTAGGCCTAATGAGGGAGAGCCGAGCACTGCACGGGAGGGAACAGGTTGATGCATGGCGCGTGTGAGCCCATCGACAGCACACAGGGGCTCCATTACCAACGGCACGTCGTCACCGGGCCAACCAGGAGGGGCGAGCGGTTTGCAAAACTTCTACCACAGTCACCGTCGCTGCGCCTCTATAGTGAAAACCAGAAGTTGACCCGGTATTTTAGATGACAAGATAACAGATGTTGAGATTACTCAGAACCATAGGGTGGGGCCGACTGAAACTAAGTGGGTTCTCAGCAAATGCCAGGTAAGGAATGAAGGTGGTGGCAGCTCCTGGGAGTCTGTCTGCTCTTGGGTGTGGGGAGGGTGCAGTGACCTTGAGCTTGTTCTCCTAATTGAACCTCGGAGGTCGTCTGGTCCCAATTCCCATCTCAATCTCTAGCCCCAGTGCCCGGCAGCTTCTGCTAGATCATTTGCAGGTCTGGGGGCTGCAGAGCCTGGCTATGGTCAGCTGTTTCTGTGTGCGCCCTGGGGGGATTCCTTTACAAGGTGGGAGTTGTGTGCGTGCACATGAGCGCTTGCACATGCGTGTGACTGTGCGTGCAATTTGGGGCAAGGTGTATTTTCCCAGTCAGCAGGATTGTTCCCATGTTACGATGGATGGATGCTATGCGACCACGCCGGGTGGAAGAAAGCCGCTTCCTGCTTCTGCCTGCACTGCTGCAGTGCCTGGGGGCGGCCCCAGCTCCCAGCACTGCGGCACCTGGCCCACGCTGTCATCCCAGGTTCACGGAGACATGAACTTTAACTATAAAGCCCCTTCATATAGAGAGCACACTGCTCCCTTGTAGCTGATCAAAGAATTACTACAACAGTTTGCTTAATCCCTAAAAGTCAGCAGTGCTGGGCTTAACTGATGCTGAGCATTGTTTCAGAATCAAAGGCGTGCCTCCCGGCCCCAGTCTGGGAGAAAACTAAGCTACTGTATCACAGTTGAAAACTCAGGGGAACTTTGATATCATCTCTGTTTAATTTCCCCAGCCCCGTGAGCCTGGGGTTTATCTCATTTTATCAACTCCTATACTGAAATCAAAACCCAACTAACAGAGCTCAGACCTCTCTCCACTGAGGCCCCTTCAGCAGGGGTGAGGTGCAGGCTGATGAGTTTAAAGATGGGGGGGAAGCAACAACTGTAGGGGGTTGGGGGGTGCCGCCTTCAAAGGAGGCACAGCAGGAACCCCAACTCAACGCGGCCCCCCTGCCGGCTAGAAGCCAGCACTGCCCACCAGGGCTGAAGGAATGACTCTCACACAACTTTTAAGCAAAGTAATTTCAAAGTATTGGGGGAGGGGCTGGTGAAACTGGGCTGCTGTCATTGAAATGACAAAAGCAGTGGGTTAATTAAATCCCCACAGAAGGATGAAATTGCCATCAGCTTGTTTAAAATCCAAAGTCAGAGCACGAAAGACATAAAGTGTCTGCACTCAGCTCCCAGTTTGCAAGGCTGGGGAGAAGCAGTGGATAAATATCTCACTCTCTGGGGGGACTGGCTGAAGAGCAGGGTCTCCACTGAGAATGGCCGTCCCCTGGTATAAGATGCTGCCGTGGCTAACAGCCCGGCTTCTTTCTCGGTGGTGGCGGAGGTCTTCCGGAATCCATGCCCTACCCTGATGCCCCATGATTATTGGCACCTTTCTGCCAACAAAACTTAAAAAGCAGGGGACAGAAGGCCACTGTCCCATCCCCACAGGAGGGGGCCCGTAGCCAGGCCCCACCAACGCACACTACAGCCCAAGAGACACACACGCCGGGCCACCCCCCGCGCCGCCGAGACCTACCTCCTCAGGAGACCGAGAGCTGAGGCCAGGGGCCGTGCAGCACCCAGGCGGACGGCTGGCCGGCTCTCGGGGGACAGTGCGCAGGCTGAGAGGCATCACTGTGGACCTCAGGATAGCATCCTGGCGCCTCCTGCACTTTGGTCTGGACCACTTATCTAGTGACCAGCCGGGGGCCAAATCACTCTGTCCAATGCTGTTGAGCGTGGACCAGTGGCAATAGGCCATGGGCTACCGGGATGGCTGCTAAGATAGTGAGAAACGAAAGCAAATATTTTTCCAAGCATACCTAGATGACAAAGAATTTTCCAGCTCAGGAGCTAACAATGGCAAACACTTCCTTTTCCCCAGTAAAGGTCTGTTGCTTCTAACAGAAGAATCTGGTGCATAAACGCATCCACTCCATCTGATCTATGATTACATTTATATTAACCATTAAATTACCAAATGAATTTCCCATAAACCATGTGAGGCGGGCCTAGGGTTCAGGCTGCTGAAGCCCGGTAAAGTGCAATGCTAGATCCCGGAATTCGCTCTCCAAAAATAAATCCAGGATCAAGTTCCGCAGCACTGCAACCGCCCAAGTCCTGCCCCTCGCAAGCCTGACTCTGCAAAACCAGGGCTCCCGGCATTCTCCAGGACATGGGGGGGCCCTGCACCCACGTGCCCGCAATTACTGTCAACAAGGGTCATCCCTGCCCACTCCCTTCAGGTCTTGGTGCCATACTGTCCCCTGGAGAGAAGGAAGAAGGACGACCCCAACAGAAGGCAGATGCCCTACAAATGAAACCATCCCAGGAGGCCCCAAGAGCAATGCTTTCTTGATGTTCAGTGACAGAGATGAGCCACACCCTTGCCCTAAGAGCCACAGTGTCTGCAGAGAAAAAAAAAATGCCAATGTCATCTCAACACTGGACAAAGGGGCCCCCTGGCCAGACTCGCCAGAGACTTCCAGAACACCTCCACAGCCCAGAGTTTCCTCCCGAGACTCAGGTGTGTATCTAGTGTCTCTCATCACCAGCACATCCCATTAACACCTCAAAAGGGGGCTGACCTTGCCATCCTCCTTCTGAAGCATCTCCCACATTCCCAGGGCCTAACAGGGCCTGGCACAGAGCGGTCAGTCCACAAACACTCAGGGAGAGCCTCTGTGCTAGGCATGGAGGGAGGCTATGCACCAGTGAGGATGTAAAATCCAAGGCTCCGGAGCAGGAGCTCCCAAACTCCAGCAGGAACGAGAGTCATCTGGAGAGCTGGTTAAAACAGAGATTCTTGAACCCACCCCCAGAGACGCTGATTCAATGGGTCTAGGATGGAGCCTGAGAGGCTGCATTTCTAACAAGCTCCGGTGAGGCTCCAACAGCTGGTCCGCAGTGCAGACTTTGACTACAAGGCAGCCGTTACTCATTAGATGTTTGATGACTGACTGAGTGAGCGAGCAAATGAACGGAAAGAACCTGAAGGTGATCCTCCATGAGGGACAGCCTCAGAATAAGTCCCCCAGTCTCCTCTCCCTGTCTGCAGCACAGGTCACCTAGTTCCTTCCCTATGACACTCACCCCACCCTCCCAGATCTGGGTCACGTCTTCCATTCTCTCCAAAACTTCCTCAACGGCCCAGCCAGGCAGGGAGGTGCTGTCCCTGAGAATCCTGACTTTGTCTGAGGACACGGTCTGACTACATACATGTGCACACACAGCCTTACCTTTCGGGTCAGAGCACACTTTCCCTAGAAGGACATAAGTTACCCAAAGGTGGTATGTCTGCCAGTGCCTGGTTCCCAGGGGCACTCAATAAAGGACTATCAATAGATGGGTGGAAGGATGAATGCATGAAGCTCCTGTCATCCTCTCAAAATTGCCCATGTTTCATTGGATCAGGGAGGGCCCGTAACGCAGCCCCGCCGAGGACAAGCAGCACAGCTGGGTGGCGCTCTGCAGAGGAGCGGAGGCAGCCCGCAGCACTCGGGCAGAGTGCTGGGTGGGCCCCGGGGCCTGCAGGTGGACAGGGCCGGCAGGGGCCGCGCGGCTCTCGGGCTGGCTGCACAGAAGCCTCGCCTGAGGAGGTGAGGAGTCCATACGAACCATAGCTGCCCATTCCAACCCCCGGGTTCCGATTTAACTGGCCTCGGGCTGAGACGGGAAAGTGCTACCGTGCAGGATGATGCATAACAAACAGGACACGGCCACCACTCGTGGAACTCAGAGGCTAGAGGAAATATCCCGAAAGTAAAGGACTACAAATGAGGGGACTCTTCCTTCTGCTGGTGAGTCACTGAGACTGAGCGAAGAGCTGCCCCTGGAGCTGGCCTCCCTGAAAGACGGGGGTGCAGAGCAGAGCAGGGAGGGTGGCGCTGGCGGAAGACATGGCATCAACGGCGGTGTGCACAGCGCGGACGGTGGGGAGAACTGCAAGGAGCAGAGGGGCTCTGAGACAAGCTTGTGAAATGTTTAAACACAAGCAAATCACCAAAAGAGTCGCACTTCTCTGCTCTTTCTAAGGTCTAAGCAAGGACATAGGTCTACAGGAAGGGGTGCCCCACTGGTCGGAGGGGAGAGGGATTCCCACATCTTCCGTTCACAGTTCCTCTCCTGTAACCGAATGCTTCTCAAACGAACGCCACTTCCCGCAGACCCCAGGGGGACTCCTTGGGCCATCGGCTCAGCGCGGGGTTGGGGGGACGGTAAGTCAGAGGAAAGGCAAGCCTGCAGCCTGCAGGCATCGGAGTCCGAGGGACCCGAGCCCGAGTGCCAGCCCTGACACTGACTACAGCTGCGTGACCGGAATGGGGCCTACGTTTCCGCCCCTGTAACACTGGGATAAGACAGAACGCTGTTCTCTCTAAAGGGTTATAATGTATCTAAAGAACTTGTTGAACCTGCTTCAAAAGCCATAATCCACAGAGTGAAAAAGACAACCTACGGCATGGGAGAAAGTATTTGCAAAGGATAGGCAGTATCTGAGAAGGGATTAAAACCCAGATGTACTAAGAACTCCTATAACTCAACAACAAAAGAAACTGAAATGATTCAACGAAAAAAATGGGCAAAGGACTTGACCAAACATTTCTCCAAAGATGACATACAAATGGCCAACCAGCACATGAAAGAAAGGACGTCATTAGGGAGATGCAACCTGAGACCACAGCGAGATGACAACTCATCCCCTTCACGATGGCTACTATCCAAAAACGAAAAGTAAGTGTTGGCAAGGATGTGGGCACAGTGGAACCCTGGGACCCGCTTGGTGAAAATGAAAATGCAGCCATTATGGAAACCAGGATGGTGATTCCTCAAAAAACTTAAAATAGAATTTCTATATGATCTGGCAATTACACTGGGTACATATCCGAACGAACTGCAAACTGTGTCTCGAAGACATATTTGTACACCCACGTTCACAGTGGCATTATTCACAATAGCCAAAAGGTGGAAGCAACCCAAGTGTCCATAAATGAATGGATAAGCAAAGTGCGGCACATCCATACAATGGAGTATTATTCGGTCTTAAAAAGGAAGGAAATCCTGGCACATAATTCAGTATGAAACACCCTTAAGACATTATGTAAGGTGAAATAAACCAGTCACGAAAGGTCAAGTACTGCATGATTGCACTTACATGAGGTACCCAGAGCAGTCGAATTCATAGAGAGGAAAAGTAGAATGGTAGTTGCCAGGGACTGGGGGAGGAGAAAGCAAGAGTTATTTAAACAGCACAGAGTTTCAGTTTCTTGAGACGACAAAGCCCTGCAGATGAGCTGCACAACATGAGTGCACTGAAAGCCACTGCTCTGTACAGTTAAAAAAGACGAAAATGGTAAATTTTATGGTATGCGTATTTTACAACTGTTTTTTTTAAAAAGCATCTACCGTGGTGGTTCTCATATTTCAATAAGCATCCGTACAATCCAAGATTTGTTTTAAACGTGCAGATTTGGGGCCCTTTCCTCAGATATTCTGGGTTTGAGGTCCTGGCATCTGCATTTTCAGAAACATCCTGGGGATGTTTGACTCACTGAGTACATATTCATTTCTATGTCTCTCCTACAGGATCAGGGGATATTCTTTTGAACACTTTGCTTTGCTGATTAAGTATCCATTTTTTAAAAATCTGCGTGCGCGCATGCATGCGTGTGTGTGTATGTGTGTGTGTAGAGCAACCTCATGTTGTTGACTCTAGCCACAGGCTCAACTAGATGGCCATCTAGTCCTCAGGGAAGTATGAGCTACAAAGCTCCAATATGGAGGTCCTGGGCTCCAGACCCACGGGCCTCTCACATTTCAGCCTGGACAAGCTCTGCATCTCGCCAGAAGTGTGTCAAGTAAACCAAACACATGCCCATAGGATGTCCCCAGCAAGGAGGTGATGTCAAGCGCACCCCGCAGTGCCTCCGCCTCCCAAGCAGCTAGGGAGAGGAGACCCCACACAGGCAACCCCATCGCAGACAGCGCAGACGATGCAGGGAAACCGCCATTCCCAAGGGCAGCCCAGCAAGCCGAAGACCTGGGAGAGCCAGGGAGGGCCTCTGAGTGAGCAAGAACAGCCTGGGGGAGAGGCGGCTTTGCTCAGGGAACCCGGGCCTCCCCTCCCACAACCTAACAAGCAAAGGAGACTGCTCACCCAACCGCAGCCCACTAAGTACAGTGTTCTCAGCCCACCACATCCAGCCATGTAGTCATTTGTTATCTTCATCATCATAATAGCACCTTTGACATTTCCCATGGTGACTCCAACGCCATCATTACTTTCCAGTGTGGCAAGGATGTCGCTCTTTAGGCATGAGGCGTGGAGCACTTCTGACCTGCTAGGGCAGGGGGGCCCAGGGCACCTGGATTCGGATGCCCCCAGAAGCAGATCTGCTGTGAAACTGACAGAGATTAACTTTCAGCCCCCACCCCACCCCTTCCAAGGCCCTGAGAAGGGATCCAGGAATGTGTTTGAACATTCAGTCTTGTGAAATGTACTAAAGTAAGATACTCTCATATTTCTTTTTCTTACAGCCACTCCACCACACACATATTGTCTAAATAGCAGGCCCACAAAACTGGGGCCTGTCCCTGAATCCCACTTAAACTTAGTGAGGACCCCATCATCCACGATGTCACACGTATTCACATACACTAGCTCATTCAGCCTTACAGGGTACGATTTATCCTTAAGCCACTTTGACGAATAAGGAAATAGGGATTCAGAAAGTTTCCATGAGGTTCTATGACTTGTGTAGGGTGATCTGAGTTCCAGGAGGTAGATTGGGACTCAAATCCAAGCCCCTAAATTCAAGCCTCTAAATTTTTACTCTAGCATCCCTTCCTAGTTACCCCGGAGAAGAGTTAAATAATAACCACAAACAGAAAAGCACTCTATAAAAAGGAAAAAAGGAAGCTCCTCTTCTGATTAATCAGTTAACAAACCCTTCATAATAACCAGTCACTTTTACTGACCAATTTGCCCTGTGGCAGGCACGGAACTAAGCACTTCTCTTGCAATATTTCATTTAATTCTCACCATAATTCTCTGAGATAGAGATTCCCATTAGCCTCAC
Source organism: Pteronotus mesoamericanus (assembly GCF_021234165.1). NCBI lineage: Eukaryota > Metazoa > Chordata > Mammalia > Chiroptera > Mormoopidae > Pteronotus > Pteronotus mesoamericanus. The sequence goes on from NW_026555258.1 coordinate 7,386,566, forward strand.
TCTACAGGTGAGGCACCTGAGGCTCAGAAAAGTTCATCGATTTGCCTGAGAACACACAGGGAGTAGGAAATCCAAGGCTTAAGATGAGGGCTAATTCTAGAACCCTTGTGTTTAATACACCACGGTGCACTATTCCAGCTGTAGTGGGGAAAGCCCACCAGCCGGATGGCGGCGGGGCAGGGAAAATGCCTTCAGCACAGATCAGGAGTGTGGCCAAAAATGCTGGAAGGAAGGACTGAACACTGTGCATTGCAGAAGATGATTCTAGGTTCAAATGAACCAGCGATTGCCATGTCTACTGCTTCCCATGGGCCTGGGTGCCGGGCCCCAGCAGATGCCCTCTCTCCGGGGCCCCATCTAAATACTCTGTGTATGGCACAGTAATATCCCCAAGTACCCTGCACAACTTTCAGAGAGCAAGAAAGGTGTCACCCATCTCCTGTAACTAACCTTCCGAGTGCACTGAGTTTTTCAGTTAGTCTAGGCATCCACGGAGCTGATCTCCTAACTTTTCTAAGGCTTTTCTGGTGCAGCTGATAAGATTTTCCTGCCCCGTTAAAATGAGATGAGATCCAGCCAGCTGTCGAGACGTGTACAATGAGATTATATTGAGGAGGAACCACCAGAGACAAAGGCCGCTAAAGAGGCATGGCCTGCTGTCTGCTTTTGTGGCAGAAATCTGAGGGGGCGCTGCTTGGGTGGGGGCAGGGAGCAGAGAGGGGGCAACAGGCATTTGCCTTTTGCCCTGGTGTGGCCTTCCTCTGCGCCTTGCTGAAAAGGCAGCCGAAGAGCAGGGAACAGAAGACTCACATTTTTAATGGTGAGAAAGGCTGATAATTTAGGAAGAGTTACGTGTTGGTAACAAAGAGGACAAAGATGCTCATGGGTCTGCCTGGGCCTGTCTCTGGGGTTCTGATGTCCCCTGGCGCTAGGCCACAGCTCTTGTCCCAATCCCTACCCTTGAGCCTCACTTGAGCTGGAGTCCCTGTGGGGTGCTCATCAACACACCCACCATCCTTCCAGGATGAGTATCCTGGGTCTCAGGTGCCCAGGCCAGGTGCCTCATCTTGCAGACAGGTGCCCTAGCTACTGGGTTTCCTCTCAGCTGCGCCCGGGTCACAGATGAGGCCACACCCCAGAGGATGCCCGAGGCTCAGGTGCACTCTGGGCTGCACCCACGTGATTACGGAGAGCTGGACCCCAGGCCAAGCCGGTCAAACGTCTGTCCAAAGTCTATGCCCAGGCGGCCTGGGCACAGGTGAGCCGCCTCACCTCTCACACAGGCGGAGGGGGCTCTCTGCGGGCCCTCACCTGTCCCGGCCCTGGGGGCGCTGCTTGCACTCGGGTCCCCGAGCTCCGTACCTCCTGCCCGCTGCAAGGCCAAGCTGGGATGGGAAGCCGCGGCGCGCAGGGCCGGGCAGAGGCCGTTGGGCCTGTCCCCGCCGCGGGCCGGGCACGGAGCCCGCAGGCCTCAGAGCGCTCGGCTCCGCCCGTCCGCCCGCCCCTCGGCCCGGGGCCTGAGCCCGCCCGCCCGCCCGCCCGCCGGGGCAGCAGGGCCGGCCCGGCCGAGCCTCCGCGGCGCCCGGCCCGCACGGCCTCACTTAACTGTTCCCCGCTGGGGCGGCGGCGGCTGCGGCGGCTGCGGCGGCGGCGGGTCCCGGCTCCGTCTCACGCAGAAGCAGCTTCTCATCGCCCGGGCGGCGCGGGAGGGGCCGGGCCCGGGGCCCAGGCGGCGGGGCCGGCGCCGCAGCTCGAGCGCGAGCCTCACCGGGAGCGGCGGCGGCGGCGGGGGCGGGGCGCGGCCTGGCGGCGGCGGCGACAACAGCAGCGGCGCTCCCGACGCGGGCCGGGCTCCGGGCCTCCTGGCTCTGGCGCTGGCTCCGGGGGTGGCAGCCGGCGCCCCAGGCTGGCTCGGGCGGGAGGATGGAGCGGGAACCCTGGGACCCCCGGCGTCCGGAGCCCGCGCCGCCGCCGCCTAACCCTAACCTGCCTCCCCCGCCAACCCCGGCCTCACCCACGGCCGCGCCGCCAACCCGGGCCTCAGGGAGCCTGCAGGCAGCCCCAGTGCAGCCTCAGACCCCCGGGAGCCCCGGGCCTTTTGGAGCCTGGGACACCAGTATCCCCTCCCCCAAGTTGGTCTCTTCCAGGGACCAGCAGCCCACTCAGTTCCCCTAGGCCTCACTGCATCCTTGACCAGTCATAGCGCACTGCCTCAGATGCCTAGAAGCCCCCAGGCCTCTTGGAGCCTTGGCTAACCGTTACACACGCCTACACACGCCTCTTGCAGGGACACTGGCCGACCCAGCCCTTCTAGGCTTTCCTGAAGCCCAGGCCAATTCTTCTGCTCATCTCACTCCAGTTCAGGGGGCCCCACTGCCCCACTTAACCCAACACAAGCTTAGTCAGACCCCAAACCCACTGTTAGTCCCAGGCCTCTCAAACTGACCCCAATCTCCTAGCAAATTCCCATTTCCCCATATGCTGCGCCACAGAGGTCTCGAGCGAAAATTATGGGGCCCACCCCAGGGAAGCAGCTAGAGGGAGAGGTTTAAGCAGAGATGCTACCCTACAGCACTCAGGGAAAGGCACACGCCAAACATGTGCTGCACAGCCCCAGCAAGGCACCCCCGAGCAGGGGCCAGCATTCTGTTTGAAAGGATTCTGGTCAGAAGGCTGGAGCATTTGGAGCTGAGAACCATGCAGGAGTGATGTGCATCAATTTGCTAATGCATCAAGTCTCATTTTCACACATTCTAGGCATTTCCAAAATAGCTGTCTGATCCTTAAAAAAAAAAAAAAAAAAAAAAAAAAAAGGGTGCCAAGCAGAACTGGCTGCTGAAGAAAAGGTCCTGTGGGAAAGCTGTGCAAGTGTGTCCATTCCAAGTACATGTGTCACCCAAATGCCGCTGGTTCAGAAGGTCTCACAGGCAAGTCCCAGCAAACCATTCAGGACAGACGTCTGCTATGTTATTTAAACTGTTATAAAGGGGAGGGGGGAGAAAAAGACAAGAAGTTTTTAATTTCACTTCCCTAGTTTAGCCTAACCAGAGACCAAAACCCAACAGAGATAACACCAAAAAGAGAAGTGCAGGTCAATACAGAACACTAGTTCCCTGAGAGTTTAACATATGTTATCTGCAGTCAAGTGATTTGAGAAACTGCTCCATGCCATTTATTATCTCCCTTTTGGAGAATCACGGTAAGTACTAATATATTAAGGTCTATGTGAAGTCCAGGAGTAAAGAAACCTGTTTAACCTGGCATTTCTCAAACTCATCTGAACCAGGACCAGAAGTTTACCAATTAATCTTCAATATGTAAATCACTGCTATAGACCAACCCACTTAAGTATATTGTTGTTGTAAAACTACTACATAAAATTTTAGCAATTTAAATCCAGATTGCTGTAAAGCAAATCAAAACCCACCATAATCAAGCAAGATTCATTTCAAAAGTACAAGGATCATTCAACATTAGGGAATCTGTAAATTCATCACTTTGTTAGAGGAAAATAAATCACAGGATCTTATCAACAATATAGATGCTTTAAAAGAATTTAATAAACTTCAGCTACTTATAAAATTTTAAAAACCTCTTACTGAACTAGGAAGAAAATTTAAACATCTGAGCATGACAAAGTTTATCAAAAGCCATCAACAAACTTTCTAATGGCAAAACACTAAAGTTATTCTCATTTAAGCAAAAAACAAAACAATGACGTCTGCTATAATTGCTAAAAACTGAAGCCAATGTAATAAAATAAGAAAAATAAATAAGAAATAAAAATATTGGAAAAGAAGAGACAACTTTGTCGTTATTTGTTCATGACTTAAGCACCTACCTAAAAATAAAAACTGAGGAGAATTCACTAAAAATTTTAGAGGTTCCAGTAAAGGTAACCATTAAAGCCAGTTATAAGGTAAACATCAAAATCAATGGTTTTCTTAAATGCAAAGGGGAAAATCTTCTTGTCCATATAGAAGGACTTCCATTAGAATAAGACCCTTGGCCTCTCTTGGGTGTGGATACATGGAACAGACCGACAGGTGTCTGGGGTGCAAGAGGACTGGATGAAAGGAGGTGAGGGGATTAGTCAAAGGACATGCATGCCTGACCCACAGACACAGACAACAAGGCGGTGACGGCGTGAGGGAACGGGGAGCAAGGGATGGGTGGGGATGGGCAAAGGTAGGGAATGGGGACGACCATAATAGTGAAACAATAAAAATAAAGTTAAAAAAGAAGACTCTGGGTCTCTCTCCACTGTTGGCGGGGGAGGGGGGATGAGTGACTTGTCTGGTTAGTGACTTTGGGAGAAGGAAGTGGATAAGAATAGATGCTTCAGAGTTCTGTTTTTGGCGTTGGCTGATGGCAGGGAGCAAATATTTTCAGGTGCTCTCCACTGCGTGGTAAATAAACCTGTTTCTGGGGCACAGAGATATTATTGCCCAGTACTGCCTGCTGCTGTAGAGGTAAATCTATCCAATTCAAGGGGAAATACGGGAAGCCCACTTGTTGATACAGCTACGTTTTCTAGACAACTTTATTAGCAATAAAAGAAGTATTTTTATTTCTTACATCTCTTTCCTATATCTATGCCTCATTTTCTTCCAAACTAAGAAGAGGGAGCAAGGTATTACTTATAGGAGCCCCTAAATAAACCATTAAATACCAGTAATTTCCATTTAGAAAGTGTATTTTTTAAAAATTTACATTCACATTAGCAATGAATACAATAAAATACCTTGGCATAAACTTAAACTTTTCTGTGGCAAGGCACACAGAAAGAAATTTAAAAATCTTACATAAGGACATACAAGAGGTTCTTAATCAATGGAAAAGCTTAACAGATCCCTGGGCAGGAAGTCTCAATATTGCAAAAACATCATATCTCCCCAACTCAATTTATAAATTGAGTGTAATCAAAACCAAAGAACAAACATGGCTGGGGGGTGCAATACTATGGAATGTGACAAAGTTATTTTAAAACTTATCTTGATAAATAAATATAGGAAAACAATCCAGGAAATTTTTGAAATTGAATAATTATATTAATATTATTATGATGAGATTACAATAATAATGATGAATATAAAATATGTGAGCTTTACATTATATTTTAATATCTGTTACAGCAGTATTGTGTGTAGGAATACAGACTTCTATCATATATTAAATTCCCTGTTTATAAATGCTTTGTTTTTATCCACTGATCTATTTGTATATTCTTTTTTAAAAGATTTTACTTATCTACTTATTTGTTTTTTAGAGAGAGCGGAAGGGAGGAAGAAAAAGAGGGAGAGACATATTAATGTGACAAGGAAACACCAACCGGCTGTCCCTCGCACACGCCCCAACCAGGACCTGGCCTGTAACCTAGGCATGTGCCCTCACAGGGAATCGAGCCAGTGACCCTTTGGGTCACAGGCTGGCGTTCAACCCGCTGAGCCACACCAGCCAGGGCATATTTGTGTACTCTTAACACCCCACTCCAAACTATATTCTCTTGCCTAGACCCCTTCAATTTCTTTACTAGTCTCCTGGCTTAGTCTCTGTCGAAACGATCGAAAACAGCAACCAGAATAATCATGAAAAAATAATAAAACGCAACAAGTCACTCACTTGCTTAAAGCCCTCCAATGACTCTCCATAAAATAAAATAAAATTCAAATGCTTCAACATGACCTCCAAGATCTCGTGTCATCTGGACGTCGCCACCCCGCCCTCATCTCAGCTGCTCTAGCCCCAGCAGCTTCCTCTGAGATCTTTAAATATCAAAGCTTTTTCCTTCCTGGGGATTTTGCCTATAGCGCTCCTCTTCTCCATCCTTACAGCGCCTGGATCCCCTCATCCTTAAACTCTTCGGCCTCAATGTCACCTCCTTGGAAGCCATCACTGGTCATCTGTCTAAGTAGGTCCCTGATGTTTTCATACCACAATTCATTTCCTGCTTATCACTCATCACAATGTGTAACTCCCTACTATTTGTTCATCTGTTCAACCATCAGTCTCTCCACCAGACTAAAAGCTCCAAGGTGTCTGTTCATCAAGCATAAATGTGCAACACATACTAGCCCCTCAGTAAACATTTGCTTAATAGATAGATGTGTCAACACTTAATATGTGCATACCCTTTGCCCATGTCTAATAATTATCCAAAGTAAACAATCAGGCAAGTGCACACAGATGTATGTTCAAGGATAATTATTTCAGCATTGCTGATAATGAGAAAATATTGGATATATCCTAAATGTCTAGCAGTAGAAGATGGAGTCATTTAAAAAAAAAAAAAAAAAGGCTGTACTGGCATAGAAATAAAAAGCAGGCTATAGAATAGAATGTATTTATTCTACCAACTTGTTGATTTTATATTTAATTGTGATTTTCTGTATATATTAATATATGCATAAAATACTTGGGAAAATGTATACCAACATTAACAGTTTAATAGTAGCTATATCTGGAGGGAGGGTAGAGACTTTTTTAAGTCCTCACCAGAGGACATGCTTATTGATTTCAGAGAGAGGGGAAAGGAAGGGAGGGGGGAGGGAGAGAGAGAAATATCGATGCAAGAGAGAAACATCGATCACTTGTCTCTCGCAGAAGCCCAGACCAATGACTGACCCCACAAACCAGGCACGTGCCCTGACTGGGAATCAAACCTGTGGCACGTCAGTTTATGGGCTGATGCTCCAACCAACTGAAAGTCTCCAACCAAAAACCTCTATCCACACCAGCCAAGGTGAAGGTAGATACTTTTATCTTCTATTTCAGCATATCTGTATCTACCTTTTAACATATCTTAGAAATTTCTACGTAAATAACAGAATATGCAATAGCAGTGGCTTGAACAATAGACACTGATTTTATAGGCCAGTGGTCATCTATCTCAGTCTTCTTGTTACAGGAGAATGAAGGCATTAAGAACACCTGTCCTTCCATCCTTTGCTGACATCCTCAGATGGTTCTCTTTTATGCTTCTGTTTGTTGCCTTGTGGGATGAGTGACTCCTCCAGCTTCAGAGTCATGGCCTCCTCTTCTATGACAGGGGAGGGGGTGGGAGCAAAGTCTTTCCCAGAAACTCCCCAGCACACCTGTGAAGATCCCATGCACAAGAAGTGGGTAACATGGAACTCCTAGCTGCAAGGGAGGCTAGGAAATTGGCTTTGTCAATTATGGTCACCTCCTGAGGTTGGCCACACTGTCAGGCAAAAAAAAAAAAAAAAAAAAAAAAAAAATCACCATTCCCTTGGAAAATAATGTTGAGGTTCCTCAAAAAATTAGAAATAAAACTATCCTTCTTCTTCTGGGTATGTATCTGAAGGAAATTAAAGCAGGATATCAAAGAGATATCTGCACTCCCACGTTCACTGAAGCATTATTTACAATAGCCAAGACATGGAAACAACCTAGTGTCTGTTGACAGATGAAAGGATAGAGAAAATGTAGGGTGTAGATACAACAGAATATTATTCAGCCATAAAAAGTAAAGGAATTCCTGCCATTTGTTACAACATGCATGAACCTTGAGGACGTTATGCTAAGAGAAATAAGCCAGACAAAGAAAGACAAATACTACACAAGCTCACTTGTATGTGGAACCTAAAGAAACCAAACTCACAGAAACAGAGAGTAGACTGGGGGTTGCCAGGGGTGGAGGTGGTCGGAGCGTGGGGAAATGGGGGAAGGTAGTCAAAGGGTCTGAACTTCCTGTTATAAGATGAATAGGCAGGGATCTAATGTATAGCACGGTGACTATAGTTAATAATCCTGTATTGTATACATGAAAGTTGCTAAGGGAGTAGATCTTAAAAGCTGTCGCCACAAAAAAATTAAAAAATGTAACTAGGTTAGGCGACGGATGTGTTATCTTATTGTGGTAATCACTTCACAACAGTGTAATATTAAATCATTATGTTGTATACCCTAAACTCACACAATATTATGTGTCAATTACATCTCAATAAAGCTGAAAAAAAGAAAAAATAAAATAAATCATTGTTTCCATATTAGGGAAGAATGCAGTTAAGATTTATTTTTTAAAAATTTAAATAATGAACATACATAACCTTTATAATCAGGAAAAAAATGTATGTGTATTTCAGACACGATGAGATTCCAGAGGGTGTTCAATACCACAACAGTACTTGTTCTGAAAAAAGCGGGTCCGTGTGGCCAACAGTTTGGAGAGCCCGTCCTTGCTGCTTACCGGGCCTCGCCCACGCCAGCTGAGGGCCACCTTGGGCCGCTTCCTGAGCCTGAGATCTCCACTGCTCACTCTGGCCTCTCTGGCCCTCCATTCAGGGCCCTCTCGGTTAATAAATACATCCTTACTCCCAGGGCTGTGTTCTGGTATTGATCTGTGGGAACCAGAACGGATTGATTCTGCCTTGAGAGAGCGGGGAGGGTAAAATTTCATCAGTTGTCAGCCTTGCTGGCAGAGCAGAACTTTTCCCTGGTCTGAAGCCTTCCTGATCCGATCTGTGCTCTCAGATTGAACCCAGATGCGTGTAGGAGCGGGAGGCAAGTAGGTGGGATTAACATGTTTGTGGGGCAGGTGTATAAATGTGGCTGGCTCTTTTTCACAAGCGTTTGACTGGAAGGATGTGAAAAATAAACACAGAATAACCACAAACAGTGCTGTTGAAACTAAGAAACCATAACCACGTGCAGAATTGCTTTTCTTACAAGGAGGCGCCACATAATGACAGACCCAGGGTGTAATTCTTTCCATACCCTCCCTAATCAAGGGGGGCTTGACCCAGGGAGCTGGCACAAAGGAGGCAAGGAAGACATACATCCTTACATCCACTGCAGCATTATTTATAATAGCCAAGATATGGGAGCAGCCTAAGTGTCCATCAACAGAAGAATGGATAGAAAAGACGTGGTGCATCTATACTACGGACTATGACTCAGCCATAAAACGAACGAAATCTTGCCATCGGCAACAACACGGGTGGACCTAGAAGGCATTGTGCTGAGTGAAATAAGTCAGACAGAGGAAGACAAATGCCATATGATTTCACTTATGTGTGGAATCTAAAAAATGAAATAAACAAACAAGCAGAAATAGAAACAGACTCATAGATACAGAGAATAGCTTGATGGTCACCAGATGAGAGGGGGTTGGGGGATGGGTGGAAAAGGTCAAGGGATTAAAAAGTACAGATTAGTAGTCACAGAAATAGTCAGAGGGCTAGGAAGTACAGCACAGAGAATATAGTCCATAATACTGTAATAACTATGTATGGTGTCAGGTACTAGATTTATAGGGGTGACCACTCAGTAAGTTATATAATGTCTAATCGCTGGGTTGTACACCTGAAACTAATATAATCTTGTGTATCAACTGTAATTAAAATATAAATTCTTTTTTTAAAAAAGAACGCATCAAAGAAAAGCTGCTTCTTTTTCTTTTCTTTTTTCTTGTATTGTTGACGCTGTTCCAGATGTCCCCCCTATCCCCGGCTTTGACTCCCTCTACCCAGCCCTCACCCCGCCCCGCAACCTCACCCCTGGCCTTCACCACATCGTCGTCTGAGTCCACGGGCTCTGCACATGTCATCCCTCTCCTTCCCGCTATTAGCTCCATGAGGGCGGGCACCCTAGAAGTCTTGTCTCCAGGGCACACTAGGTACTCGAAAAACATTTCTTGAATGAGTAACGTCAGTTCTCAATGTTAGTTGTTAAAAATCATGATAACTTCCACGCACAGGGCATTTCCTCCCTGCCAGGCACCAGACTAGACCCTCCTGCAGAATTTAGTTCACTCAGCGCTGACGTCACCCCTGTGAAACAGGATGGTGGCCCCCATGTTATTACAGTTATGGAAACTGAGGCTTCCTAAGTCACCCTGGTGATTTAGGGTCGGAGGCATCAAACTCCAAAGTGACGGCTTGTAACTTTGCTATACCACAGTTTGGGGCAGGATTTCCGTAGTCCGGGAAAGCCCTCCGATGGGCGGAGCCACGGCAGTCGGCGCAGGCTGCGCTCCTCCAATCCCTTACTGGGATCCAGGCCAGGCTCCTGGGTTGAGAGAGATGAACAGAGCCAGTTTTTCCCCGAGATGCTCCCCGTCTGGAGAGGATTCAGAGGTTGTTGGTCCACAATCTTCGGTCGTCAGGAACGGAAATGCACTCCAACGAGGGCAAGCACAAAGGGATTGGCGGGAGAAGCGGGGCTTCTCAGCCGAGCAGTCGCAGGGCAGGAAAATTGCAGGGCTTTTCCAGGGCCACACGCCCTCCTGTTACTCCCGCCCCCTGTGTCTGCCTCGGTTCTCTGAGCTTTCTCACGGACCGCTTCGTTCTCCTCCTCCCCGTTCACAATCTAACCTCAGGGAGAGACTCTGATATACCCAGTAATGGTCAGGTGTACACTGGACCCAGTAAACTGCCATTCAGGGCAAGTTCACTCCGCGCCCCCGCCCACATGCCAGGCATTGTCATTAGCCAATATTTTCTCCTAACCCGTATCTTGCCTTCTTATTCTCTTGATACGTGGATTTTTTTATTGTGAAATCTGAAAACGCAAAGCCAAGCAGTTCGCCCTTTGTTTTGGCTGGTTGTTTGTTTTTTGGTTTTGCTTCCTATCATTTCTACCCTGAGGTGCTAAGCCTCAGGAAAGAAGCCTTAAAGAGGGAAGCGGCTCAGGTTGAGGTGCCAGAAGGAACGGCCAGGGAGAAAACACGTTGGGTAATCTTTCAAAATATTTATGAGTGGCACAGGTATTATAATATGGTGTGAAGTAATCTGTCCAGGGGTATTAATGAATAGAGTCAAACTGCTGTTGTAATGGTGAAAATAGAAATAGTCACTCTTCCAGTAAGACGCTACCGAGTAAAAGGATGGATATGCTGGACCTTGAAAAGAGAAGCGGCACAGGAGGAACGGTGTGCAGATACGAGGAGGGCGAGAGGCTTGCTCGAGTCGCTGCAAAGGGTACACGCCTGGGAGGGAAACAAGCGAGATGAAGTGGTGCGCGAGGCCAGCTGGAAGCATCTGGTGTCCCAGGATAAGGGCCTTTGGGAGCCACATCCTACATATTCTCATCCCACTCCAGCCCCCAGCCCCCTGCAAAATGGTTTTAATCAACAAAACAAACAAGCAAGATAAATACAACCAGCAACATTGAAAGAAAAAACACACTGACAGTAACAAGAGGGAAGGAGGACGGGGGAAACAGGGATAAGAAGGGGAAAGGTCAAATCAAGGAACTTGCATTAAGGACCCATGGACAAAGCCAATGCGGGGAAGGATTGAGGGTGGGAGGTGGGGGTGGGTGGGGCAGGGGACAGTGGCGGTGGGAGAATGGAGACTAATGTATTTGAACAATAAAAAAGAAAAAAAATACCAGCCATGTACTGATGACTCCCAGATTTATGCCTCTAGCCTGGATTATCCCTGAACTCCAGACGTGTATAACCAATAGCCTACCTGCCGTGCCCTTGGCTGCCTGGTGGACGTCTCCAGTGTAGCACAGCTGGCGCTCAGCCCCCGAGCATCTCTTCCAAGCCCACTCCCCCCTTGGTCTTCTCCATCTCATCTATCGGAAACGCGTTCTTTCCGGCTGCTCAGCCAAACACCTGGATACCATCTTTGCCTCCTCTTTTTCTCTTACACGTTGTATCAAATCTGTCAGCCTCAAGGCCCAGGACAGTTAAGGGAGGCACCTCTGTGGGTGCCAAGGCTATTTGGATCTGTGGGAGAAGGCAGAGCACGTTCCGCTGGAAGGACCCATACAGGTTGGCCAGGCAGGACATGGTGGGGTTGGGGCACAGGAAGGAGGTGCTCCAGGTAGAAAGGACAAGCACAAAGGGTACACAAATAGAAGGAGGTCTTGTGCCGAGATGACAGGGAGGTCAGTGTGACTGGGGGAGGAGGGGGGAGTGAAGTAAAAGGAGAAGCAGGTGGCATCCGGCCAGCTCCAGCAGGTCCCGACCAGGGTTCTCTAGGTGTCCCCAGCTCACCCTGCTGGCCCCTCCCGAGCCTGTCATTGATCACCAAGGCATGTGCCTGCCCCTCCTGCATTCATCCAGACTCCTGACCTTTGCCCATTTGGCTGCCTTTGGCTCACGGCCTCCTGGCTCCTAAACTCTATGTTTGGCTCTGGGCCTCGGCTGCTATGGTTCATCCAGTCCTGTAGCCTCCAAGTACCAGCTCACGGACCTGTGCTGGTCAGCGAGGCAAAAAATGCAAATGGGCAATTGAGAAAAATAAGGGCAATGTGGCATTATAAAAGCAGAACTGCATTCCCAACTGCCTGATACATCACAAGAAAATGGCTGGACATATTGAATATGCGTGGAATGTCTGGAATGCTCTGGCTTAAAATTGAAGCTACATGAAGAGCACAAAATTCGCTTCAGGGGTCCTGCAGGGAAAGACACCTCAAACAGGTAAGCAGTTATTACAATAAGAGGCTTACACGGCTACCAGTCGAAAGGGGCAGTATGTGAACATTAACATATCATAGTAAAAGAAGACAAGCAGTGATTTCAAGTGTGCCTCCCAAATTGAAAGTTTTGGGGGTGTTCTCTGAATGAAAAATGGTAATTTGCCTTAAGCAGCTTCTTACACAGGCTACTCCAAATAGGTCCGCAGTGGGTCATGGCATCGACTCACTTATTCAATGATGATGAAAAGGTTCTCATGGGTAAGTCCAGGAAGCCAACCAATGTATAGCATCTGTGTATACCTGGCTAATGTGTTCATGCACGTGTCTGGTGTGTGCATGTCTGTGTGTGTGTATGATCTGTTTAAAGCTGACGACCATCCTGTCTGTGACAGGAATGTTCTTTGTTACACAATTATTTCCTTCTAGCTTATAAATATTAAGATTTCCTTTATTTTATGAAATGATGACAGTGTGGACTTCTGAGACAAAATAGCTCTTTGTTAATTTCCCAACTATTCTTGGAATTTACCAATCCATGATCCCGAAGTCTGGGAATCAGGGCCTCCTTGATAAAACATTTGGTTCTAAACTCTGGACTCCAGCTTTGACCTGAGCTTCCCTCCAGGATATGACACTCAGCTGTTCTCTTTCCAAGAAGTAAAATTTGCATCGCATTTAAAGCCACAAGTGACACATTCAAAAGGGAAGGCCTTGGGTTACAATTTCTGACCCTAGTCAAAGCTAAGACTTTGGTTGCTGTCATGATTCACATTTTTCACACAGTAATAAGAGTGCCAATTTGAAATATAAATCAGATTCTATTACTATCTGTGGTAGAGAATGCTGGGGCTCACCAATGTATCCATGTCCTCGTATTTCCCAGCTGTCCCTGTGGTTAGCTTGATCATGTTCTGGCCAATGGGCTGTGAGCAGAGTGATTTGTATAACTTCAAGTCTAAGGTGGATAAATATCTGGTGTGCCTTCCCCATTCTTTCCTCTCCTTCTACCTGTCCTTAGCAAGATGACATCAGGGTGACCTTGAAGGTACAAGATGATGGAGCTGCAAGACAGAGGCCGGCTGAGTTCCTGAGTTGTTATTTACAGGAAAAAATCCAGACACTCAGTAGACTGTGACAGAGAGAGAAATAAACTTCTATTGTGGAAAGCTACCAAGATTTGAGAGCGAATTTGTTACTGCAGCACAGCCTATCCTATTCTGACTGACAAATACCTTTGCTAAAATACCTATCAGTGCCTTCCCATGGCCTGCAGAGAAAGATCCGTAATCTTTCCCTTGGCCTACAAAGCCCTCCCTGTTGTGCCCTGCCTACCCCTTGGTGTTCCCCTCTTGTCACCTGCTCCCATGTTCACTCTGCTCTAGGTACACCAGCCACACAAGTGTGCCCCCCACACCACACTCATTCCCACAGCGGGGCGTTTCCTCCAGAAAGTCTTCTGCCCGCAATATTCTGCTGCCATGTCTTACTCCCTCTTGAAATTCATCTCAACTTAACTGCCCCAGAGAAGTCTTCCTTCATCACCCAGGCTGGAAAGCCTCCATTTGTCACGCTGCCTCATCATGTTTCATTTTCATCCTGGCATTTATCACTACCTGGCATTTCTCTTTTTTTATTTAATTGTTTGTTTGTTTCCTATCTAGCCTGCCTTGTTTATCACTGAATCTCGGGTGCCCAGAGAAGAGCGTGGGGCACGAGCCTGGGGCTCGATAGATACATGTTTGTTGACTGAGGGGGTGAGTGAATAGATGGTGGGGCGCTGTCTCCTCTGTCTGTCCCGAGAGTTAACTGTGCCTAGGGAGCAATCGGGCAGTGCTCCTGTTACCTACTGCATCCCCAGACAGTGACTTACAATAAAAACAGTCGTTTACTTTGCTCATGAATCTGGGGGTTGAGTGGGTTCTGCTAGACAGTTCTCACATGGGGTATCTCATAAGGGTACTCAGACGGTGACTGGGGCCTGGGTCATTCTAAACACCTCTTCACTCACATACCTGGCTTCCTGGGCTAGGAAGGCTCAACTCCCTGGGGTTTATTCTACTGATCGGCTGTGTGACTTTAGGCAAGTTACTTAATCTCTCTGGGCCCCAGATCTTTTTATGCAAAATAGGATCAGAAATGGCAACACCTATCATTTATTGGACACCTATTTTGTTCTAGGCATCATATGTGCTAAACTCTTTGTGCATCTATCTCACATAATCCTTATATAGCAACTTATTGTGTAGATGTTCCTATTTTACTGAGGTTCCTTCATTTATAGTTTAAGTGCCTTGCTTAAAGGTATATAATAGCTAACCATGCCAGAAAATTTTAGTTAATGTGGTACAGTAAGCAAATATGGGAAATCCCCTCTCCTACTCTATACACATTAAAATACTAGATAAAATATAACCCCAAGATGTAAATGCATAGCAGTGCTCAAAGCCAAGAAAGAGGATGCCCCAAGAAGCGCACAAACAGGGAACTCGACGGTGGGAAGGGGAGCAGGATCTGAGGTTGAGGGGCTCCCTGGGCCGGGGGAGCAGGGGCGCTGTGGATGCAATGGGCTGGAACTGAGCTATGTGCACAAAGCCAGGGGCCTCAGGGAAGGGCTTGCTAAGAGAAAGAGGCACCATGACAACTCAGCCCAGGGCTCTCCTGCCACGAGTTCCCATGAGCAGCCAGAGGCCTCAAAACCTTTAGTAGAGCTGGCACATGCAAATGACATGGCTAAATCAGCATTGGGGCCAGGGTTCAGCCTCGTCACGTGATCCCCTGCCTGTGTGCTGACTATCAGGCAACTTCAATAAACCATCTCTAGACACGTTTTTCGTTGGTATCTACTCTAAAAGTCGGTTGGAGCTGACAGAAGATGAAGAAGAAAAACGAAACCTCGGAAAGTAAACATAGCACTTGTAAATCATTGAAGGGTTATTAGAGTTGGAAAATACTTCTTATCAAAACTTGTAGATTGTGAGCCAAAGCCATGGTTACTGGGGGACTTTTACCTTCAAAGACATCTGTGGAGGAAGAATCAGGCTGCAAATAAGGCTACATAGCAGGACTTAGGCAAGAAAACAGAAAGTACCAATGTGGGAAAAGGAAAGGGAAAAAGGAGCCAGTCA
Source organism: Pteronotus mesoamericanus (assembly GCF_021234165.1). NCBI lineage: Eukaryota > Metazoa > Chordata > Mammalia > Chiroptera > Mormoopidae > Pteronotus > Pteronotus mesoamericanus. Next base: position 7,402,087 of record NW_026555258.1, read on the forward strand.
CAAAAGACATTTCCAGATTGTGATGGGTCCAGGAAGACATGTCATGGCGATTAGAAAGTATCATCCTTACAAATAGACAAGGACAGAAATTCTACTTATCAAAACTCATGGGGGGAAATTCTGCCCGCTGGTTTGCGAAAGAGACCAAAAGGCTTGCCATCCGCCCAGGCTGTGAGTGGAAAATAAAACAGGAGCCCAGGGCTGCACTGTGCTCTAGGGTAAAGCCTGCAGCCATGGGGACTGATCTTGGGAAACTCATGAACAACCTCATCCAGGATCAGAGATGGATGATGGGATCCCCTGGGGAGACAAGCTTCAAACCTCTCCTTAGATACAACCCAGGGCACGTGGGCTCCCCGGGGAAACAAGCGCTGCTTAGTGTGAGTTTTGGGGCAACAATTACAAAGCACTCAAGGAAATAAGCCACCCGGTAGGTACATCCAAGGGGCCATTTGTACCCCAGGACCTGGAGATAAAAGAACAACCTGAAAGATCTGTGCATTTCAACCTGTTCAATGAAATAAAAGGAGGAATGAGACATAAAGCAAAGAGTGTAAGAAGAAGGGGCAAGCTAAAAGAATAGATCCAAGCAATCAGCCCCATTTATTACAGGACCAGTAGGTGTGGTGTGGAGAGTAAGGGTTAGCGGCCGCCCTTCAGGGTATTTGCTACAGCCTGAATATAGACTCTACCTCCAAGCACAAGGACTATTTTATCATTTCATTTGTTCATTCATTCATTCATTCATTTTTTTTTTTTTTTTTTTTAACCACACACCATCCCAAGAACGCTGAGAGCAGTTAGGCAGACCTGAGTTCAAATCCTAGCTGCTAGAGCCTTGACCAAGGCCCTGTGTCTGCCTGGGTCTCAAATTTTCTCAACTCTTAGCTGGAGATAATAATGACCTTGCAAGCAGGTAGGGAGGAATAAAGAAAATGCATGTAAAGCACAGACACCATCGTGGGAGCTGGGTGTGTGAGAGTCATGACCACCCCGCTGTGCCAGGGTTCAGGGTGCAGATTTGTTTCAGCTGGAAGGAAGTGGGTGGAGACTGAGAAAAAGCTCAGAATAGGAGGGACCTGCTGTTTGCTCAGATGCGGCTGAGACAAAGTGGCCTTCCGGATGAGGCCACTTCCCAGGCCCTGCTGCTTCCTCCTTTCCCTGCTCCCATGGTGGGTTCTGCTCAGTCCCATTGTTTTGCTTCTGTATCTGGTTTTGTGACAGTTTTAAAGACATCGACATGCCACAGAATGCACACTGGAGCCAGCCCAGCCTCAGATGCTGTCCTCTCGCCGTCATCGCCAGCATATGTTTAACCCGCTGTTCTCTCGCTTTTGTAAACACGCTGTCTTCATTCAAACCTCAAATTAACATGATCCTTCCCCTCTCCTTTCAAATCCTGCCTTCTAGTTGCATGCCTGGTCAGATTTCAGATTTACAGACACACACAAACACACACACACACACGCACGCACACACACACACGCTCGCAGAGACCAGAGGGTGAGCAGATCCCACTCCTCTGCGCCCGCCGTCTCCTAGGCCTGCGATGTCCTGGATGATAGGCCGACTGAGACACACTCGCAGCCCAGCTGGGTTGACACAGAACACAGGTCTCATAAATGCGGGCACACCAAGCCCCAGGAGCCCCAGTGTCACTCACAAGGAAAAAGTCCCCAAAGGTCAGGCCCTCAGAAGAACAGATACACAGACATGGAAACACAGCCCTGTGATCATGTGGTCACAGGGACCCACAGAACAGCCATGCACTCACAGACACTGGGCTGAACTGTGTCCCCCATAAACCCACGTATTGAAATGCTAACCCTCCTCCCCCGCCCAGGCCTTCAGAATGTAACCGTATTTGGAAATCAGGCCTTCAAAGGGGAAATTAAGGTCATATGGGTGGGCCCTAATCCAATATGATTGCTGTCCTTATAGGAAGAGATTAGGACACAGACACACACAGCAGGGCGGCCCTGTGAGGACACAGGGAGAAGACGGCCATCGACATGCTAAGGGCAGAGGCCTCAGAAGAAACCAACTCTGCCAACACCTTGGCTCAGACTTTTAGCCTCCAGAACTGTGAGAAAACACACTTCGGCTGTTTAAGCCGCCAGCCTACAGCACTCTGCACGGCAGCCCTAGCGGATTCATACAGGCCTGGAGACCAAGGGACACAAGCCACTGCCTGGTTCACAGCCTTGCGCAGAGCCCCCGGTCAGCACACCCACGTGCTCAGGCCCGAAGCCCGTGGCCGGCTGGGACCCCCGCTCCCCACAGCCCCTTCCTCCACACGGGCACTCAGATGTGTCTGGTCTTCCAGCAGGAGGAGAAGGCACCCGGGGACTTCCTTGATTGGGCAGTGAAATTGTGGAAAATGCTCTAACAATAACGGCTCACAAGTATGGCGTCCCAGTGGTAGGTCACAAGGACTGTCCCAAACATTTGGCGGGCATCAATTCAACTAGCCTTCCCAACAACCTGTTGAGGTAGGTACTGCTGGCAAAATCGCCATTCCAGAGATGGGAAAACCAGGGCACAGAGAGGTCAAGTAATTTGTCTGAGATCACACAGCGAGCAAAAGCACAGCTGATACTTGAATCAAGGCAGCCTGGCTCAAGCTTCGCTCTGAACCTCGGAGCAATCTGCCGGCAGGATCAGAGACAGGGCCAAATTACAGAAGAGGTCAAATGCTTGGTCGAGAAGAAAATGGGCCAAAATACTTTCCCCAGGGCACAGAATTTCCTTGAGTAAAATCCGGTACTCAGGGCTGGCAATATAATTTGCAGGGCCCAGTGCAAAATGAAAACATAGGTCCCTTGTTCAAAAAGCAGGAAAAAGGTGCAATAAAAAATATTATAATATAAAGTTTTTCCTTTCTTCAGTGGTTTCCTTCTCAACTTATCATAATCCTTTTTATTTGCTATTTAATGCCACACTAAGTAAAGAAATAATACAATTTTAAATTATTGGCATGAATTTTACTTTATATTTTGCAATGTCAGTTTTAAATGCAAATATAAGAGCATTTAACTCGTACGCAGACTCGCCAAAAAACACACATATTTTGTAGCTCATAGACACGTACTTCAGAACAGTAAGAATGCTGCATAAAACTAACTCAACTGTGTTTATTTCACTTTCTGATCCATGCACATTCTCTGGCCACTGCCACCTGCAGCTTTTTGATGGGCAAGAAGGGCCAAGAGGGAAAGGAACTATGGCTGCTCTAGCTTTTCCTGTCCTCCTATACCACGGTTTTCAACTTTGAGTGGCTGGCTAATGCCGGGAAGTAACACGAACAAGCAAGGACACGACGGTTGCTTGGTAGCCCGGGTTTCCTAGAACACCATTGACTTCTATGTTCCAAGCAAATTCTTATTTGAAGGGAACGTGTGGCCCCTTGGGGCTGCGGGCGTCCCACTGAGCTGTAGAAATAACACACTTACCTTCTAATTGCTTTGAGTGTCACTGGATTCCTAGGCATTGGGGTGCTCTGGAATTCTGTGCCCATGGGGCACTGCAAACACAGTCCGCCCCTGGGGAGGCAAGGGACAGCGGACTGGCACGCTGCGCCTGTCTCCTCTGCTCCTGTGCACACTTCGTCAACCCATTGAACTTAACCTACAAAACACAAGTTCGAAGGTATAACTATTTACACAAATATGGAATCACCTGTACACTTAAAACTAACACAATGTTATATGTCAATGATACCTCAACTTCAAAAAAAATAAAATTATTAAGAATTTTTAAATGACAACAGCAAAGTGCTCAAGCAAGCTCACAGCTCTCCCGAGTGTGCGTGTGACGGCACAGTCACCTGCCTGCGACGCCGGCCGCGCCTGCCCTGGCCATGTGTCTGCGCCCATGACAGCCTTGACTCCCAGCCTCTTCTCCCTTGGACCTGGCTGCTCCTTCTCAGAAAGGCTGTGGCCGCCTCCCAGGACTCCCTCCGGGAAGCTGCCAGGTGCTTCCCAGACACGGTCTAGCTCTGTGCCCTGTGACAGAGATCGCTTAGTGTCTGGAAGCCCATGCCTTCAGCCGACCTCATTCCACATGCTGGAATCACAAGGACATGTTCTTTACCCATTTCGAGGAGAGTTGAGTGACTCTTAGTCTTCTTCTGAGACAGACTCCCCTGTGATCCGATCACCGCAAGTACCATCTCTAATCCCCAGAGCTTTACCGGCAGCCCAGACCTTGCTTCTGAGTTCCAGACGTGTTCATCCCAGGCGTCTGCAGGATGTTTCTGTCTGAATGTCCACAGTCTTTTCAGGCCTGGAGTTACTCTCGCATCGCCTGTCCCAAACCTGTTCCCCCTCTCAGTGCCTGGGGTCACTGTCCTTCTGAAACCAGGGAGCCGTATCCCCCATAGCCCACCTCCGGAAGACCTGCCGTACCTACTCCAGGGCGCTCCCTCCCATGGCACGTCCCTGCCGCTGCCTAGGCACAGAGCCCCCTCATCCTCGCCTCACCCAACCCCTCCTCCTCACCTCCCTGAAACGTGAAATCCGCCACGGATTTCGTCGTGTACCCTGCTCAGAATCTCAGAGCCAGAGCTGCCTGTTGCTTCTGGATGAAATCTGTGCTCCTTGGCCCTGAGTAACCACGCACATTTTCCTCCTGGAAAAAATAACATCCCGGGGACTAAAAATAGGGTGGGCATTTGGACATGGGGTATGGGGAGGGATTCCTCTGCTCTCCAGGACGCAGACATGGGAAGCGGGGAATAGAGGGTGGGTGTGGACTCAGAGGACAGTCAAAGTTGGAAACCTCTCATACGCTGACAGAAGGAGGCCACCTTGTGAAAAAATGGCTTGGTGCAGGGAGGTGGGGGAGGTGCTATGAGGAGGAGGGAGGAGGGCTGAGATGCTTCCTAAAACAGCCGTGTAAAGAGGAGCTGGAGATGCCTGGCTGAGAGAGGCAGCGATGGCCAGGTGAGCACCAGTTTCCTCTTTCTAAGCACACAGCTGGACTACATTTCCCAGCCTCCCTTGCAGTTAGGTGGGGCCATTTGACTACACTTTGTCTAGCAGTCTGTGCAGTATGGCTGCTTCTTGGCGTGGCCCCTAAAAATCTCCTGCGGAATCCTCCAGGCTCTCTTGTGTTTCCCACTCACCAGCCAAATGCAGAAGACGGCAAGAAACCACAGGAGGATAGAACTACAGCAATAGAAGGGGGCAAGGCCCCTGAGTGACTATGGGGAACAGACCTCCGCCCCCGACCCCATGCAAATTGAATCGTGACATAAGAGAGAAACAAACTCTTGTGCTAAGGCACTGAGACACTGGTGGTGGTAGGTAGAGTTGTTAGCTTATCCTAATGCACAGCTTTTGCCCGCCCGGCGCCTGAAGAAGGATTGCCCCTCAGCGGTGCTGATGTGTGTGCTCCCCGGTCCCCAAGGTTTGTTAGTGGGGAGGGGATCCATAAGCCAGACAGGCTGTTTTTCTCTTTATAAATAATTCATTTCTAATTGTGCGAGCAGTCCCTAAATACCTTTTCCTTTCCTCTGGAAAAAAAAAACCCAACAAACAAACAGAAATAATAACAATAAAGCTACATCCTCTGGACTCCTTTCCACTATCCCTCTTATCTACCACTTCCTACAACCATCACCACCACAGAAGGGCCTTTCCAGAAGCCTCACAGGTCACTACTCTTATTCCCCCTTTAACCATCTTAATATTTTTTAGACATTTATATCTATAAAATTTTAAAAATAATTCTGTATGTTTTTGTTCCTCTGCATTTATTCATAAAAGTGTCCTGCTTTATGTATTTTTGCCACTTGTTCTATTCATGCAACCATATTTCTTCATGTTATGCCATGGATTTACCTTATTCCTTTAAACAGTTGCACAGCACTGCACAGTACGGCTATGCTATGGTTTGTGTAGCTAATCCCCTATTGACGGGCATTTAGGTTTTCTCCATTTTACACAAGCCTCCTTGTGCACATGCACCAATATTTTCTCTAGGGGAGGTATAGAAAGTGGGATGTTGTCCTTCAAAGTGGTTGTGCCAATTTGCATTGTCACCAGCAGTATGCAAGAGTCCCTATTTCCACACACCATCACTAACATTTAATATCAAACTTTAATTTTTTTGTGTGTCCCAATCTGATGAGTGACATATAGTTCATGGTAGTTTAATGTTCTATTTCTTTGATTACTAGTGAAACTGAACATTCTTCAAGTTTATTGGCCATTTGAATTTCCTTTTCCATAAATCGACAGATTTTATTATTTGCTGAGTGTTCTATTGGGCCATTTGTCTTTTTCTTATTGATTTGTTAGAATTCTTTATATATTCTGGATGCTAATCCCTTATCTGTTATATAAATTGCAAATATTTTCTCCCAGGCTATTGCTTGTTTTTAGCTTGTTTATGGTGTCTGCTGTCATTTAGAAGTTTTACATTTTAGTATAGTGAGATCTATCAATTGTTTCTTTTATGCTGCTTGCTTTTGGCCAGTCTGTTGTCAGCTTGATACCCTGACACGGGGAAACCGGCAGCCAGGAACGTGGGTCCTCTCTCTGCTGGACAGATTAGATTTTCCGATCCTCTCCCTGAGACTACAGTGACTTCAATGGACATCTGCTGAGGAGCTCAGATTTAACTTGGGGTTGGGGGCGGGGGAAGGGGGAAGACTTAAGGAGCAGGTGCTGTGAAAAGAGCAGAAAGACACTCTTTCTTCTATGGGGAAATGTTAAAAGGTGGTTTGATTTGATACCGTCCATGCTGGTTAAGCCAGATGTATGGCTTCTAGGCCAAGTTCTTTATGATCTGGCTCCTCCTTTCCACTTTCACTGTCAACTCCTCGCCTTCATATAACCTTCGCTCCAGTTACGTTGAATTCTTAACCAAATCAAAATCATACTTTCTGCCTCCAAATCTTTGAGTCTGACTCTTTGACTTTCAAGAAACAGGAAAAAAAAAAAAATCATGGCACTTATTCTGAGTCAGGCTCTGTGCTAAGCTATTTGTATAGCATCTTATCAGTCAGGATAAGCCAAGCTACGTTGCAATAACAAATGATTTCAAAATTCCAGGGGTTTACAACTGCCAGAGTCTATTTCTTACTCATGCTACCTGTCAAGAGCAGAAGGCACAATGGCTCTGGCTCGGCAGCATTTTTTTCTTTCTCCTAGGACACAGGCTTCTAGAGCATCTTCTGTCTGGAACATTGCTGGTTGTATCATCCTTTCCCCAAGAAAGAGAGTGGCAAAGCACATACTAGCTCTTAAGAGTTTCTGCCTAGAGCTATATGGTTCATGCCCTCATACTTCATTGGCCAAAGTAAGTCACGTGGCCAAGACCTCAAAGGGCTGGGGGTGTTAGTGACCAATGAAATACTCTACCAGTCTACCTTTCTGGTCGCCACATGTTCAATTCCCTCTATTGCCTACATGTAGAACCTGTTCACTTCTAAGCAAGCAACCCAAGTCCTATCCAGTCCCTGTACACCAGGAGGTCTCATGGCACCTCTTTCTGGAAGCCTCTCCTGATTGTCCCTTGTTGAAGTGGCCTCTCTTAACCGTTCTCCAGCTCTTAGGATCTGAGCATGGTTTGCCTTGTGCTGTGTCTGAGGGTTATACCAGATTCATCTCTGCATCTTCATTTGTACACTTGTTCGTTCCTTCCTTCTTTCATTCGCTGAATAGTTATTGAGTGCCAGGCCCTGTGCAAGGCACAAGGGAGACATTCAAATAGAGTCTCTGCTTTCACAGAGTTTATTGTCCAGGGGGGAAGACAGACATTAAACAGATAATGACACCACTAATTATTTAATTACAATGGTTAGAAACGTTATGAAGAAGTCCGGGGGGATATGAGCATTTATAACAGGGGACCTGACTCTGGAGAATGGGGACGGCGCCTCGGAGAAAGCCGTGTTTTAGCTGAGTTCTGGAAGGGTAGGTAGAAACTGGCCAGAGCCGGGCAGGGTTGGGGGTGGGGGGAAAGGGAGAGATTTCAAGGCAGAGGAAACAGCTGGAGCAAGGCCCTGAGGCTAGAAGAAGGTGGTGAACTAAGCCAGGCCAGGGGGGCAGGGGAAGGAGGCCAGCGCATGCCTGGCACTGCTGTTTGGACGGATCTCCCTGCTGCCTCCCTGCTGCCAGCCCAGCCCGAGGCTCCTGGCCTTGGTTGCAGGGGCTGAAGCAAGGGGTTGTGGGCATTTTGTCTCTGGCAGACCGGGGACTGGAAGAGACTGCTATTCTCTGGCCACAGCCCATGCTCCTGGGTCAGGAGGAGGGAGGGAGCAGAGGACGTGCACAGCGCACTTTTTATATATGTGGGGCCATAATATTTAAGTGTCTTGGCTGTAAGCCTGCGACTAGGTCCCCCGACAGCCCAGCCTTGCTCCACACGCTCTAACAGCTGTCTGTAAAACCCGTTTATGGTGCCTCCATAAATTTCCCAGCTGCTGCAAACACAGGGCTGGGGACAAAGAGTCTCGGGGAGGGAGGTGAGGGAGAGCTGCAGCTTCAGCGTCTCTGCTGGCTCGTCCTCTGGGCCCCGGCTTGCCCCCTGCCCACCGGGGCTGCCTTACCCTAAATTCTTTTATTGAAGCTGATCTTAACATCGACCCCGTGGGGCCTGGCTGGGCAATCCAGCTCAGCACAGACGCAGGCACTTTCAAGATTGCAGCAAAAGGTACAGTAAATCAGAATTAAGTGTCATGATAGTGATTTGAACTGACACTGTTTTCACCTTGTCCATTTACTGGGAAATATATAACAGGAATAGATTGAGCCTGTCATATTGGACCTGAAAAATACAGCTGTTAGGGTAGGAGAGGCAGCTGGCACCAAGGCAGTCCCAGTGGATAGTGGGGTATGGGGAGGGCTCGTTTTCAACGTCCCATTGGGGTGGAAGCTTGTCGGGGAACACTGAGCACCAGATGACACGAGGACCCTGTGGCCGGCTCCATTGCCCTGATGATCCAAAGTGCCAAGACTACAGGGCCTTTTAAAAAAATCTTTCTATGAAGTATAACACAGATACAGAAAAGTACACAAATCGTAAACGTATCACTTGGTTTATTGTCACTAACTGAATACACCAGTGTGCCCAACACCCAGATCAAGAAACCAAACAGAGCCCCCAGATGGTCCCCAGTGCCTCCTGCCAACCTCTTCTCTCTCTCCCCCCACAAGGTGACCATTGTTCTGATGTCTTCGACTCTGGATTGATTTTGTGCATGGCATTTTAATGAGGGCATTTTGAAGTTCCCACCTTATTTTTGGACCACCCCCCACCCGCACCAAGAAAACAGGAAGCTCTCGCTTTTAAAATAATGTATAAAGAATATGAGCAACAGATACCCCTCCTCTCTTCTCCAGAATGTCCAATGGAATTTTGACCCCAATTCAGAGGCAGGGTAGGGGAGGAGGGGGAAAGAATCCGGGATGGGTAGGAGGTGGTGGTGTGCGGCAGGAGTCAAAGCCGAGGCAGCTGAAAGGGGGAGGGGTGAAGTTTGGGATGAGGTGGGATTAGAAGCGGGTGGAGGGTCAGGGAGGAGCTAAGGCTCGGAGAGGGAAGAAATTTCAGGATTGGAGTGGGGCTCAGGAATGGGGAACAAGGACTGGAGATGGTTCACGGAAGAACTGAGGGTCAGGCTCAGGGCACATTCAGAAACGGGGTGGAGCCATGTGGAAGGGGTTCAGGGAGGGGGAGCGTGGGAAGGTCTGACGGGCCCAAACTTTAGGATCTAAGAAGCTGAAGCCCTGGGGCCAAACCACTAGCAAAATGTAGAGAAAGGACAAGCTCTCCGCAGCCAGGACTGAGGTTGCTTCCCTCCACATCCTTCCAGCCCCTGGCAGCCCTGGGCCTAGAGTGGCTCTGCCTCCCTGCCCCCTGCCCTTCCCGCCTGGAGCTTCCCACCCACCCAGTCCTGACTGGTTCCAGAGCAGGTTGGTGGCTACAGCACCAACAGCAGGTGACCTCTAGTATTACTCCTACAGCCTGAGCTCTGGCTCTGGCTGGGCTCTGATTTGGCCACCACCCTCTGCCTCACCTTCCCTACTGGACGGTGAACTCTGCCCTAAAGCCACCCTACTTGGTTAGATGCTTGAATCCCTGGCCCATCTCATGCCAGCTCCCATCCCCCAAAGTTACAACTGCTCCCTGAGCTTTTGATTGCTGGCTGGCAACCTCCTCTAACCCTATCATTCTGGTACTGTGACCTGATGCTATGTCTCCGATTGTTGAAGGACACACTCAGGAGGCAATACTCCTCTCGGGTGTGGGGAGCTGTCCTTACTGAACTCCACCTTGAGGCCGGTCCACCTGCCACCCGGCCTGGTGCCATACAGCTCAGATCATGAAGGCTGCATCCTTCGCACAGGAGACCCCTGCTTCCTCCCACACTCGTCCCCTGGCCCCGTCTTCTGACATGGCTGCACAGCAGGGACATTCTTTGCTCTGGCTCTGGCTTTCAATGCTTTGACCTTCAGCCCTGGGTTCTTTCCACCTTTGGCCACCTCAAGGGGACTTGTCCTCAAGAGCCCCTACTTGGGAGTGACTGATTTCTCCCTGCATAAGGCAAGACACTTCCCCTCCTCTAGGAAAGAAATTCCTTGAGCGCCCTGTCCCCAACCATTCTCAATGAGGCAACAAAGTCACCTTGTTTGATGTCAGTTCCCCAAGAGAATGCAAACTCCATGGGACCCAGCTCGTGTATTCCCCCAAACTCTCTCAGTGCCTGGCATAGAGACGCCACTTTACAGAGACCAGTGGGCTGATTGGATGATACTGGCTGAAAGCACAGGTTTGAAGGTAGGGAAATCTGGAGCTGAATCCTGACACCTCTAGAGTATCATTTAACTGCCATAGGCCTCACTTGTCTCACCTGTAAAATAGGTTTGTACCTTCTTATTCCACGAGGCACTGTGAGGATTGAAAGCAATTATAAATGTCCATGTTGGCGCCGTGCCTGGCTCATGGTAAGCACTCAGCAAATGGCATTGGTTATTATTTCTCTTTTTCTTGTACTACAACAACAACCACAGGTATTTCCATTTCTGGAATCACTTGATTCCAGCATCCTCCACAGCCTCTGAGGGCCGCCGTTGCCTTAGGCAGGTATTTGCCCATAGCCTTGGACTACACGCTTAAATGGGCTACGGGCTCACCGGGGCTTCCAAGTCAAGGCAACATGTTCGCAGACCCTGCCCCTTCCCTCTGATCCCCAAGGGCCCTGACCTCAGCGGCAGGGCTGGAGAAGGCCTGTCCCTCCCTTCCCAGAGCCCTCTGTCCCCATCTCTGATAGGCAGTCCAGGGCCAGCCCTGGGGATCAGCATGACTAGGGGAACCAGGGCCTGGGACCTGCCAGGAGAGGCCGAGGCCGCAGTTCCGCTGGCGAAGGGCCTTTATCGACCTCCTTCTGCGAGCTCCTGCTGCATCACTCACAGACCTGGGACGGGAGCCCATTCATCTGGGGCCCGGAACGCGAAGCGGCTGGGATTTCTCATTCTGGGGCGACACGGAGTTCACATCAGGAAATATTAGTCTGATGAGTTCCCTGCGAGTGGAAGGACCGTCAGGCATTAATCACGGGCCGAGGGGGAGGCAGCGCCGGGCCCTTGGTCCAACTCCCCAGGGTCTCATCCTTTCTGGGAACTTCAGAACCTCGCTGGGCCTGGAGACAAGGATGAAAATTTCCCTTGAGGCACCTCAGGCTGCTCCCTCTCTGAGGTCTTTCTGCCTGGGGCCAGAGCCCTTTGTGAGGAGCCGGGCAGGTGGCTTCCCTTCCTGGGCCTCAGTTTTCTTGTCTGTGAAATGGGATGGGAAGTCCTTCCGAAAAGGAGATCAGGTAGTCCAGCTGCCCAAGTCGGTGCCCTGCCTACCACAGCCCTCGCCCACCTCGGCCCTCCGCGGCGCTGGCCCTTGTTCACAGCTGTGTCACACGGTCCCTGAACAAACTGTGTCCTCTCCAGCCTCTAGGCTGGAACACAGGGCTGGGGCCCTTTGGGGACCTGCCCCTCCTCTTCCTGAGTCCAGCGGAGCGTGTCCCCCAAGGGCTCAGACAAACAGGAGGCTGCTGAGAGGCTGGCCACAGAGGTTTCCTCGGGGTCTGCCAGCTGGATGACTGAGGGAACAGGGGCGTCCAGCCCCCTGAAGACTTCACGCACTCAGACTGGAGTCCTATGCAGACAGGGGGGTGCGCTGCACCAGCTATTGGGTTCTGGGGCTGGTCTGCTCCGCGGTGTCTGGCACTGAGTGTGCCTTGGACATTCCAAGCCCCAGCCGAGCCCAGCAGGGGGCCAGGTGCCCCCTCAGACCCTCCCCTGGTAGCCAGAGCCCTCTCCAGGCCCAGCCGTTGCTCTGGCTGTTTGTGGGCAGAGTGTTAGCCATTTTGTTACAAATTGCTGAGGACCATTACCCTCTGACCCCTGTCCCACAGGGTCATCCCCTCCTGGCTAGGTGGCTAGACACCTCAGGAGCCCTGGGACTCTCCCTGCTGTCCTCATCTCCCTAGTGCGTGACTATGCGAGGCCACTGCCTTGGCATTCAGGCGCCACCCTGGGCAGGCAGGGTGACCACAGAGGTGAGTGCGGCCAGAGCACAGGGTGCCAGCCAGGCGTGTTTTACAGCTCTGCCCAGACAGCTAATGGCCTCTGTGACATTGCCACTCCAGACGGTGGCCTTGGAGCAGTCATAAATCAGGGGGTGCCTGCCCAGGGGAGGGGAGCATTGCGGGGGATGGGGGGTTGGGGCCCTCCTGGCCAAGGGGTGCAGAGTGGCCCCGCAGTGCCCACCCGAGCCAGGCTTAGCAAGGAGTGGGAAGGCTAAGTCAGGCAAAGGCAGAGTGTGTGCATGCACGCACGCACGCGTGCTGAGTGTGGCAGGTGGTCGTTCATGTCCTGATGCTTGAATGTCTGTGTGTGTGTGTGTGTGTGTGTGTGTGTGTGTGAGTGAGAGAGAGAGAGAGAGAGACTGCATGAAAACGTGTGTGTCCGTGTACATCAGTGTGTCCATGTTTGAATGTATATGGATTAGTGGATGTATGTCTAAAGGGAAGTGTGGATTGTTGTGTGAGTGTATCTATCTTTATATGTCCTGTATGAGTGTGTGTGTGTGTCAATGATAGGAACCATAATTATATGACTGTTCCTGGATGTTCCTATGTGACTTTGTCTTTCTGCATGTATGTCATGAGCATTTGTGTGCATTCCTCTGTGTGAGGATGCATTTGGGTGTGCAAACACATATATGCATATGTGTGTGTATCAGTGAAAATCCGCCTTATTTTATTCAGTAAGTGTTTATGGCTTACCTACTATGCATGAGGCTTTGTTCTCAGTGCTAAGGATACAGTGTTGCACAGACCAAGCCACTGCTTTGAGCAGCTGTGTTCCAGCAGAAAAGACAGAAAACAAACTAGGACTACGAAAATCAAGTTGGGTCAAGGACAGACTAGGTGAGAATGGGGAAGTGGCTTAAGTAAGAGGGGGCAGAGAGGGCTTCTTGAGGGTGAATGATAAGACAAAGGAATCTATGTGTAAATCTGGGATGACTGTTCATGTGGTGGGCATGGCCTGTGTTAAGAGCTGAGGCGGGAGCAGAGCGAAGGGGCAAGCGGCAAGAGTGGAGGGCAGGGAGGGTAAGGCTTTGGAAGGCCTTGGAGACCTTGGTAAGGAATTGAGATTTTTAAAAATCCTCACCTGAAGATATATTCATAGATTTTTAGAGAGAGAGGAAGGGAGAGAGAGAGAGAATCATCAATGTGAGAGACAGAAACGCTGACTGGTTGCCTACCATATGCACCCCAACTGGGAATTGAACCCACAACTTAGATATGAGCCCTTACCAGGGATCCAACCTGCAGCCTTTTGGTGTACAGCAGTGGTCCCCACCCTTTTTGGCACCAGGGACCGGTTTTTTGGAAGACAATTTTTCCACAGATGGTTGGGGGCAGGCGGTACAGGAGGCAGAGCCTGAGCAGTAACGTGAGTGAAGCTTCACCGGCTGGCCTGCCCCTAGCCTCCTGCCGTGCAGCCCTGTTCCTAACAGACCACGGACCGGTACTGGTCCACGGCCCGGGGGTTGGGGACCCCTGGGGTACAGGATGATGCTCCACCAACTGAGCCACCCGGCCAGGGCACAGGACATATTTTGAATGTAGCCCTGACAGGGGTTGTCTTTGGATTGAATGTGGGATTGAAGAGAGAGAAGAGTCAGGATGAACTTCCGGACTGGGGGCTTGGTCATCTTGTTAAATAGTGGTGCCATTTATAAAGATGGGAAAGACCGAAGCAAGAGCCCACTGAAGAAGGGACAATCGAGCCATGCGTGCTGGTGGACCTGTCCCGCGTGAGATGCCCGTACAGGTGGAGTTGTTGGACAGGCATCTTAGTCATGAACCTGTAGCTCTTGACCATGTTTAGAAGTGGAGATGGGAATTCATATCCCATCATATATGCATGCATATATAGGTGGCCCTGGGACAGATGGCATCATCCACAGAGGAAATCAGCTTCTGTAGTTTTAAAATCTTTTTTCTTTAAAAAATGGCTTTAATTTTTCCATTCTGTGGTACCTATATACTTAAAAAGATTTTTTTTTAAAAACAGAAGTGTATAAAAAATGAATCAACGATTCCCAAAACCTAACCATTCCCATTTTGAGGATCACTCCTCAAACACTTTGTTATTCTGCTTTCACACATCTGTTTATACATAAATGGAGCCGGTTGTACGTGCTTTTTATGGACACTTTTAAAACAGTTTTCAAATGCCTTTTTCGTCTTACCCCCTTTTCCATCTCTGCAGTCCTTCCCTAATATTCCGACCGCTGATGTTAAAATTTGGTTTGAATCCTTCCATACTCTTTCATTTGCCCACATAGGGGGTCTGTCCAGAAAGTATCCAGCCATGTCCTATGAAAAATAGAGACGTTTCTTAAAGAAGCTATAAGAACAAGAAACATTGTACATGGGACAATGATGCCTCAGTCCCCTTCAACATTATGACCTTCTTGAGGAAACCTGGTTCATTGGTAGCCATTTAAATCAAGTCATCAGCAATTGCAACATGGTGTCCCTTCTCCTCTGGTAGCAGAAGCCACAAAATGAATTTTGCCACAACACATTTCATGCCAAGATCCTGCATCAAAATCTCAGACGCAGTAGTTTCTGGAATCCCCAGATCAGCTTCTAGTTCGCGCACTGTCAGTCGCCGATCTTTGCTGATTGCAGCCCCTGCACGTTCAACATCCTCAGGTGCTCTGCTTGTTGCGGGCCTTCCAGAATGCGGGTCACTTCCGACAGATTCTTGACCATCTTTGAAGCATTTGCCCCACATTTTTATTCGTGCTGCACTCGTCGCATCATTCCCAAAACCTTCTGAATCATCCAAATAGTTTCTGCGGAGGAACGTTCAAGCTTAACGCAAAATTTTATTGCTCTACTCAGTCATTTTGACTGTGATGGCCACCCAGTACACATGCTTAATTAATGGTGACTACCTCCCCCACTGACTAGTACAGTGAAGTTGTCATTGTTCACATAGGCACATTCCAGTCCACTCTCCTTGGAGCCATATGTTTGTTGGCCATTTGGGTTTACTCTTCTTTGAGCCTATTTATATCCTGGGTACATTTTTCTGTTAGATGCTTTGTCTCTTCCTTAACAATTTGTAAGAGCTAGGAATTAACCCTTTATCTCCTTGGCTGCCAGGTTATACCGATGCTGTACAAACTGTTCTCGTTATATTAAAAATGGCTGGACTTTTTCCAGACAGACCATTTTCAATATAAATATAAATATAAATAGTATAAATGGCTTGCAAGTCATTGTCCAAATGGATATTACATATATTTAATTTTTCAATTAATATGATTGTGGAAACCCTTGCAAGTGAATCTCTTCTTTTTAAGGGCTACATCTTGTTCCATGGCATAAATGGGCCATGACTTGAACACTGCCCTATTCACGGACTCTTTCTAGTTCTTTGGACACTACAAATATTTCTGCACTGAACACCTTTATAAATTCCACATTTGAGTGCTTCTGTTTACTTCTATGGGACAAATTCTTACTAGTGAGATTGTTAGGTTGAAAAAAATGTATATTTGAATTTTTAAAGGATTTTTTCCATACTGCTTTCCAAAAAAGCAGTATCCATTCTCTATTTCACCAGTTACATATGAAAATATACTTTCCTTTTCACCCCATCAGGAGTAGGTGTTAACATTCTTTTGAATTTCTGCCAACCTGATGGGCAACGGTTTACTTCAATTTGCATTTCCCTGAGTACTAGGAGGTTGAGCCATATGTTTATTGGCCATTTGGGTTTACTCTTCTTTGAGCCTATTCATATCCTGGGGACATTTTTCTATTAGATGCTTTGTCTCTTCCTTAACAATTTGTAAGAGCTAGGAATTAACCCTTTATCTGTCACATGCTTGGCAAATATAT
This sequence comes from Pteronotus mesoamericanus, assembly GCF_021234165.1. NCBI lineage: Eukaryota > Metazoa > Chordata > Mammalia > Chiroptera > Mormoopidae > Pteronotus > Pteronotus mesoamericanus. Next base: position 7,418,513 of record NW_026555258.1, read on the forward strand.
TTTCACAACTTAGTGTTGGTCTTTTAACTTTGTTTATGGGAAGCTCTAGCCATCGAAAAAGTTTAAATTTTGTGTCATCAGAAAATTCCACCTCCAATGACAGAAAACCCGATAAAAGGCGCTCTCCCCAGCATATAACAATGATAAACTCTGGACTAGGTATTTAAAAGGCTATGTAAAGGTACAGAAAGTAATAAAAACGAGGCAGAAATGGGAGAGATTGACACTTGGAAGAAGGCAACAATATTGAATGAGCTTCTCATTTTCACGTCTCTGTGCCTCAAAGCAGGCCCAGGGCAGTACTGCAAGAGTCAGCTAAAATTTAGACAGTGATCTGCATTCTTACATGTAGAGGAACCAGAGGGAAATTTGGGGACTTCCATGGCAGTTGGAAAATGAAGGAGGAAATACCAGAGAGGAGAAATCCACAGAGGGGGTGTTCCAAATCCTGCTGATAAACTTCACCCAAACCTTGGGGATTTTTCTGAACTAGGAATTCAGTGGGAAAACTCTGAGAAGCCTAACAGTGCCTCCTGAACAGAGATTTGAGCTATGCCTAGCACAGGGAAGACCAAATTCAGAGTCTGAGTTCAACCAAGTTAACCGCTTGATACAATTTTAAAAATCAACAATCTTCTAGAGGAGCATAACAGCATCCAGAAGTCTCTACAACTTATCATTGACAGTATCCAGGATACAATCCCAGATTACTAGACATCTGAAGAAATGGAACAATGTGATCCATATTCAAGAAAAAAAGCAAAAAATAAACAATTTTAAAAAAGAAAAAAGGCAATCATTAAGACCAACCTCAAGCAACCCAGATCTTGGAACTAAGAAGCAAGCATTTTAAAGCAGCTAATATAACTTTCAAAGCCATGAAGGAAAATATGCTAGTAATGAATGATTGAACAAAAAAAAAACTCAGCAAAGAAATGGACTATAAAAATAAGCAAATGGAAATTCTAGAACCAGTATAATATAAAATAAAAAGTTAAGTGGATGAGATTGCATTTTATGTAGTTAAAAAGTGATTTTTTTTTTTCTGATAGACTCTAGGTTTCCTATCACAGGTAAAAATGCCCCCTCTAATCCCTGTAGTCTACATATATTCACCCAAAATTTCTTCTAAGGTTTTTATATTTTATTTTTGCATTTAAATTTTATTAATCCATTGGGATCTATTTCTTATGGGCTGTGAGGTGACACTCCAACTTCACTGTCTTACAAATAGATAAGGTGCTTTTTCTAGTATTATTTGTTAAGTTGCCCTTTTTTTCTTACTGAGGTGAAATATTTATTAGGTATTGAATTATCATATATACTGAGATATATTTTTAGGCTCTTTATTCTGTTCCAAAGTTTTCTGTCAATTCAACAATCCTATTCCGACACTATATTGCTGGACTCTAGTGGCATTATAGTCTATTTTAATATCTATCAGGAAAGATCTACTCCTTTAAACATTTTCTGGCCATTCTCAGGGACTTACTTTTCCACAGAAACTTTATGATCATTTCATCTAATTAAAATGGTACTAAAATTGGGATTACATAAAATTTATACATTAGTGTTAGAAAAATGGACATTTTTATATGAAGATTTTCCATCCACCTGCATCCTTAGTTAATTGTCAACCTCTGTTTCAATTAAGGGCAAATTTTTATTCCAGGATAAAGATTAATGACTTAAAATACTATTTTTTAAAAAAAGATAGTCAAGTTCAAGATTGTAAACCAGCAGGTGCACTTCATACGCCTGCTCTCCATCCTTCCACTTTGTCTAGTGATACGCTCAGGTATCTCAGCCTGGTCCCTGGCCTCCTCATTCCAACTTTTGGTGGCTCTGTTATGGCCTTCTTTATGTTTTGAATTTGGCTCAGTTCAAGCTAAGGTCTCCTTCATCCCATTTCTTTCTACCCCTAATAAAACTACTTTTATATTCCTAAAAAAATTTTCCATCAAAAAATATGGTACATATTTTCACTTTTTCATGTTATGCTTTAAGTTTTTAAATAAGTTTTCATAATTTAATGAGCTAGGGAAATTGATAAGAGACTTTATTTTGTACATTTCTGTGTTATTTGAATAATAACGAACACATATTTTGATATAACTTAAAATAATTCTTTCAATCAAAGGAATACACAGGTGAAGCTAATTAGTTGTTTCATGATATTTCATCACATGATCAATGGTGTCTGTATGTCTAAAGGATTCAGTTTTTAAAACTCGGCCCGGGTCTCCTGTCCATTGCTGCCTCTACACATGCTCGTTGACACCAGATGGATAGCGGGCCCGGCCACGGGGTCCAGCGACGGGGGAAAGACCGAGCTGCCCCCGAGGAGCGCCCAGTCTGCTAATGAACGCTGGGACCCACTGGTCTGCTGGCGGCCAGCCACTTGGCCTCACTCGGCCAAAGAGCCCAGAGTCCCTTCCAAAGCCCTGCAGGATGGCAGTGTTTGCCCCTTTTGCAGCCATGGACCCACAGACCCATGCCATTCCTAGGAGACCCAGCGTCTCCAGATTCCCCTCCAGCGGAGAGGGTTCTGGACGAGGGGCTGCTTGATGACAAGACCCAAATCCTTAGTCTTGGCTGAACTCCTTGGACAGTCGCAGTGAGGTGAGGAAGGCCTGGCCCTGATTCCTCCTAGAGGGCCCACCCCCAGGACCGACCCCCGCCAGCCCCACCCCATGTTCCCTCTCCACCATCCACACTGCCTGACCTCTGACCTCCAAGGGCTGGCAATGTCACAGGGCCCCATGTGAATTTCCTAATGCTGCCCTGAAAAATGGCCACAGACTCATTGGCTCAGTCAATACCAATCTGTTATCCTACAGCTCTGGAGGTCAGCAGTCTGAAACAGATCTCACTGGGCTAAAACCCAGGTGCGGGCGGTCCCTTCTGGAGGCTGCCAGGGAGAGTCCTTTCCTTGCCCTTTTCAGCGTCTACAAGTTGCCAGCGTTCCTAGGCTCAGCGCCCTTTCCGTCCTCAGTGCCAACACCACGTCACTCTGTCCTCTGTTTCTGCTGTCATACCTCTTCTGACTCCCCGTTTTCCTCTTTCTTTTTTAAAAAAGATGTTATTTATAAACAAAAGATGTGTACTTATAAAAAGAGGGGAAGGGAGGGAGAAAGACATCTCAGGCATGTGCCCTGACCAGGAATTGAACCAGCGACCTTTCTCTTTGTGGGACAACGCCCAACCAAGTAATCCACAGCAGTCAGGCCTGTTTCCCTCTTTTCCTTATGGCTGTTGTGGTTACAGTGAGCCCAGCCCTCGTCTCAAGATTGTTAGCCTGACCACGTCTGCGACATCCCTCTGCCACATGAGGTAACATATTCAAAGGTCCTGGAAATTAAAATGTAGATATCTTTGGGGGATCATTATTTTGCTGGCTTGTGTGCTCAGGGTGGGGCTGCCTTAGCGGCACTGGGACTGAATGACATTGCAGAGCCTCTTCCCCAGGTGACAGTCACCAGTCCAAGAACAGAACACTCCCTTAAGACAGCTCGCTGACCAGAGCAGCAACAAAGAGGTGTACACAGAGACAGACACGTGCAGGCGCAACAGAGTGGGTTAACCTTGGGCGATGGTTCAGGACCGAGCCTCAGGTGCTATTATTAAAAGCCTGCGAGTCTGTAAGTTCAAGGGTATATGAATGTAAACGTGCATATACAGTGTGCACATGCAGTTATGGGTGTGTACACCCATGTAGGAATTGCAGTTGTGAGAGCATTCATGTGTGTGCATGAATGAATGTCAAGGTGAGTGTATGAGTGTGAACACTTATTAAAGAATGAACAGAGACCCGTTTACCGTTCAAGGGCATGAACATAATTGATCTCAGGGGAAATGGCTCTTTGTTTTGAATAGTACGTCGTTGGCCCTCTTGTGTGTTGTTAGTGGCCTGGCCAGGCCTGGATTGCAAGGGATGGAAGAAAGATGGAGCTGACTCTCTCAGCACGAGCTCTGAGAACAGCCCAGGAGGCGGGGGGCGGGGGGGGCGGGACTGTGGTGTGCAAGGGACGCAGAGACGAGACAAAAGGAGGTGGTAGGAAAGGCCAGCAGCAGGGAGAGGACCCCAGCAGGGAATGGGGCAGGAACTTCACGGAAGGTCACGGCCAGGGCAACATTGCCTGTGGTGGTTAGAGCAGACACACTGCTAGGAATGGTGGTGTCAGCTACTGAGTTTTAATTTGCTTCCTGTTGTGTAGAGCTGTCCCTACTGTCCCCAAATCTTCTTTGGGAAGAATAACAGGGCATGAGTGGGTGTGAACAGCAGAAATTGGAATTTAGAACCACTGCTAGGGGCTGGAGACAGCAGTGAGGGCAGCTCCAGTGCAAATCAACCCTGGAGAGTCTGCCTGGAAACCCATGGAGATTTTGGGGGATCTTCCACAGCACATGGGATGGGAGCTTGAACTGTCTGGTTTTAATATAAAGGGAGAGGTACTCCTTGGGTATTTGGGCTATAACATGCCTATGAAGGACATTGTGACTATGAATATGGTTACAGCTGTGCTCTCTGGAACTATGTGCTGGGTGTACCTAACATGAGACTTTGGGTCAACCTTACACCATCAATTACGTCTTTTCTGTGGTGCATTCCATTCTCCCAGTGCAACTGGGTCCCTCTCCCCAGGAGATCACATGTGCACAGACAGCTTTAGTTGCTACCTATCGCTGGGTGGTTGATCTGAGCTTGCAGCTGTGTTTACAACTGGGTACTAACCTCTTCTCTTCCACGTCACCCAAGTTCCTTGTACTCAACATGTGCCCAGCTGAACTCACTGCTTTCTCCTAATGACCTAGCTCTTGGCCTGGATTCTGAGTAGATCGCTCCACTCAAATATACAGGCACGAAATTAAGTATCATTGCTGGATCCCTGTCTTCGTCACCATCCGTTTATCGAACTTCCACCTCTTTCAGCTATTATTTACAGTGTCTCTGATCCCTTCCAACGATATGCCTCCATTCCTGTTGCTTGATTTCTGTATCTTAGACATTAACTCAATTCCTGCTTGATAGGTGAGGGTTTAGCTTGTAGAAAACACTATTTAAATACTGTTCATTAGAGAGCAAAGTAGTGTATTATGTTTATATTTTCCTTTTTGAATACCATTTCCTCCCTGGAATTTTCACCTGATCCTTTCCTCCTGGGCTGTCTGCCACTGTCCTATTTTCATTCGTTTCTAGCCCATCCAGTTGTGTCTTATCACATTCTCCCTTCCCAGGACACCCCGTCTCCCACGTGGACTGGCTTCTCCTGAGAGCTGTTGCATTGCTTCTTTGGGGCAGTTTCTCTCTGCTGTTTTTTTTGGGCTGCCTCAAGTTTTCTTGGCCACGATGTTCTCCTGTTTCTTGGTTTATTATTTTGCTGGAGCACATTCTCAGGTAATTTCCTTTAAAAGGGCTGTATTGGAGGTAAATTTTCTGAGACAATCTTTCTTCTGACCTTCCGTGGATCAATAGTTTGGCTGGGCATATAAATTGTAGTCGAAAATCATTTCTCTCAAAATTTTGATGCTGTTGAAAAGATTGCATCTATTGTTGCTAGGAGACATTTGATACCATTCTGGTACTCAGTCCTTTCTGGGTAACGTATTTTCTTTTCTTTTTTGAGGCTTTTAATAGCACTCTCTGTTTGTGGGGTCCTGACATTTCATGACACTGAAGGTGGATCTTTATGTCTCCATTGTTGCTGAGCCCTCTGCGGGTCTGTCTATTCTCAAGGCGCACATCCTCCAGCTGCAGGAAACTTTCTTCTATTATTTCTTTGTTAATTCTTTCCTTCACCCCCTTTTAAGTTATTTTTTTCTGTAACTACCATTTGTCAACTATTGAAACCCTGAAACAAATTCTTTATTTTCTTTTCTGATATTGTCTGCCTCTTTACCTTGATATTTCATTCCAGGAGATTTCCTTGAAATTTGTCTTTCCATTCTAGTGAATTTTTCATTTGAGCAATTCATTGTTTAATTTCTGAGTGCTTTCTTACTCTTATTTTTCTGTGCCTTCTCTGAGTAGGCGTGGGGTTGGGAGGGAGAGGAGTAGGTGGCTTCATCTGCCATCTTTTGAGCAATCCCCTTGCTTTAAGCCCCCTGTGTCCCTCCCGCCCTCCTTTGCATGAGGCATTTTCGAGACGACGTCTCTCCCAGCTTCTGTGGGAGCAAATCCTCCTGCAATGGGGACCCCTCGGACTACGGACTCTGTGGGGGCTGCAGAGCCCTCCGGGCAGCTGCTCGGCACCTCCCTCCCATCCACTTTCCGGCTCCCAGGAACTCAGTGGAAGGTTTTGGCCCACACAGCTCTTCTCCTGGTTGTGCTCATCCCTATCAGTATATATCCTGTTTCTTCCTTTCCATTCACTTTGGCGGCATCTTGGGGGGAAAAAGAGGAAAGTACACCTTGAAATGAGTCATCTTCAAACAAAGGTCCAGGCTGATATGTGTGAAATGCAGAACAGGCCACATCGCTGCCTTTTGACCCCCCACTCCTGTCCCCACTGCTGTTGAAAGCCCTTGAGTGGCTTCCGCCGCTCCCTGACATGGCCTGCAGGGCTCTGCTGGGCGTCTGCCTCCCGTTCACCTGACCTGTGTCGGCCACATTGGCCTCTTTCTCCTTCTGCTTCTTGACTTCTTACTGAAGTATAACATACACAGAGAAAAATGCCCCTAAGTTCACAGTTCAAGGAATTCCAGCACACTGAAAGCACTGTGCAACCAGCACCCTGAACATGAAACAAAATATCACAGACTCCAGAAGTCACCTTCATGCCCCTTCTTTTCACTGTTTCCCAAAGGTGACCATTCTTCTGACTTCTAACACACATGGGTTAGTTTTGCTTGTTTTTGTACTTAATACTGATGGGATTATCCATGCTTACACTTTTGTTCTATCTGCCTTCCCTCATAAATGTATCTTTGAGATTCATCCATGTTAAATATAGCTTTTTTGAATAGTGCCCCAATGCATGACTATATCACAACTTACCTATTTTGATGAATTTGCCCATCCTACTTCTTATAGACATTTGGGTAGTTTGGGGTTTTTTACTATTATGGGTAGTGCCACTCTGAATATTCGAGTCCACGTCTTCGGTAGACAGTGTGGTACCCTTGCTGGGTCACTGGGGATGGGTGCAGTCAGCTTTGTGACAGGCAGTTTGGGGAGGTACCAATATACATCCCACCGGCAGCATTCAAGAGTTCCTGTTCTCCACATCCTCTTCAATGTTTTGAAGATGTTTTCTCTTCTTATTTTTAGCTGTACTGGTGGGTGGTAGTGGTATCTTGTCATTTTCATTTTCATTTCTCTGATGGCTCATGAAGTCTAGTACCTTGTCATATGTTTCCTGGCCTTCTCAATACCTTTTGTGACGTGTCTGCTAAAGTCTTCCTCCCTTTTGAAAGAGTAATCGAATCGCCTGTCTTTCTCCTGTTCATTTGTAGGCATTTTTTTTAACACTCTGGACCCAGGCTCTTGAGACACATGATTGTGAGCCTCTCCTCCCACTCCTTTCCTTGGCTTTTCACTCTCTTGCTGGTATCTTTTAGGGACAGAATTCCTTGACTTCGATGTGTTCAATGTATGAGTTTTTCCTTATATAGTTCGCTGTTTTTAAGACATATTTACCTACTCCATGGTCACAAGACAGCTCTCCTATATTTTCCTCTAAAAACTGTATTGTTTTGCCTTTCACATTTTGCTCTGTAACCATGTAGAATTATTTTCGTGTATGATGTGACATAGGAGTAGACACATTTTTTTCGTAGGGATATCCAACTGACCCAGCCCCATTTATTGAAAAGACCACCCCTTTCCCCCTGGACTACCGGGTTGCCTTTGTCATAAATACAGTAATAGTACATGTGTGGATCTGTTTCCAGACCCTGCCCCCTGCTCCATTGCTCAATTTATTTATCCGTGCACCAATACCACGCTGCCTTAATTACTGCAGCTTTAAAAAACACCTTGGCATCCAAGGTCATTTCCCTTCTTCCAGCTTGCTTTGGCTGTTCTTGAGCATGGGCCTCCTTTTAGATGCATGTATTTGCTATGTCCCCTCCCAACCCCAGGGCCTTAGCACATGTCCCGTCTGCTGAAACACCCTTCCCTGCTCTCACCACCAGATTAGCTCTTACTCTTCAGCTCACACCTCAGTTGTCACTTCCTCAGAGAAGCTCTCCCTGAACTCCCAGACCAGGTCAAATGCCCCACAGAAGCCCCCACGATGCCACCTCATTCTGCCGTGTAACGCTGCTCACGATCTAAGTTTACTTTTGTTCCCGTGGTTGCTTAATCGATGTTTAATCCTTTCCTCGTCTGCTGAGCTCCACAAGGAAGGGGACAACATCTGCTTTATTTATCAATATATTCCCAGGGCTTAGCACAACCAGTCACTTAATCAAAATTGTTGAATAAAGGAAGGAAGGATTCCTTGGTTAACAGCAGTCTGAGTGTTTGCGTTCACGTGTGTCTTTGTGCGCATGTGTACAGCAAAACTTTTTGGTGTGTTTGGCGTGGGAGCAAAAAATAGGGGCCCCACTTAGGAGCAGCAGATCGGGCTGATGGGCCCCTCATCTCCTCTCTGGGGCTCCTCGCTCCTCCATCTTTCCTCCCCACCCTGCAGGGTCCGGCTCTCCCAGCAGCCTCCCCTCCTTTCTCAGTGGCTGGAGGAAGACGCTGGTCTCCAGCTGCCTTTGCTCGGCTGCCCTTGTGCAGTTGTCTGCCAGTTGTGCACGCCGATTACTATGAATGCCACCATCTGGTACGCCACGTGGACATCATAATCTTTTCTTAATTACATTAGCAGCGCAATCAGTTACTGCATTACAAGGCCGGCGATGAGCTTTTAAATCTTGGTGGAAATCATAAATAATTGCACTAAGTACCAGGCGCCAGATGTGTGTGCCAACTCTGGTTGCACTAGATAAATAGTAACCTTACAAGAGTGTTAGACAGCAGGCAGTCCGGCCGGCCACCAGGCCACACCACACCTGGGGCCCTGCTGCAGGAGAGCCCCCACCGAGTGCGCACCTGAGAGAGGCGGGGAGGGACTCCGAGGAGCCCTGTGAGCGAGTGGGTGCCAGGGAGAGAGAGGGCCTCTCAGAGCTGGGGGCAGAGAGGGGGTAGGAGGAATGTGGAGAAAGACAAAGGGAAGAATGAGGTGGGTGGATGTGAAGGGGGAGGCAGAGAACGGGAGAGGAGAAGGTGGGAGGAAAGGAGTACAGAACAGGGCAGAGAGAACAGGGGCCCAAAGAGGGAGACGCACAGTGAGATGGAGACAGGGAAACGCAGAGGAAGGCGGAGACCAGAGAGAGTGCCAGGACAGAGAAAGGCCGGGTGTGAGGAAAACGTCCCACATGTGTTGTGAGTGTGGCAAGGCTGATCAAACAAAGGGAAGGCCTTGTTTCTTCTGACCTTTTATTCCTGGCCGGCAGCTGGGAGGGCTCCCAGGGACCAGCTCAGCAGACACACAGTCAGAGGGTGGATGAGGCCGTGGCCAGGCCCAAATGGCCTAACGGGATGCCCAGGGCTCTGGGAAGGAAGCGCTCCTCCTTGCTTCTTCTTTCTGAAAACCTTCTGAGTCTGAGAGGGAGGAGGTAGGACACAGAAGAACCAGAGGAAGCAGCTCCAGTTTGAGCAGAGGGGGCCCCTGGAGGCCCTTTAAGCAATTAGAAGGCCCAGGATTGGGGAGGGTGACTTTTAAGTTGAGACATGGATGATAAGGCACAGTTAGCCAGGCAAAGAGCAGGCGAAGGAAGGGAAGAGTGCTCCAGGAGATGAGAGAACAGCATGTGCGAAGGCCCAGCGGCAGGATGAAACACAGCACACTTAAGAATCAGAGAGAGCGAGCAGATGTGGCTCAAGCAAAGAAAACAACAGAGAAAGGTGTGGAACTTTACGTGTTTATTTCTACTCACTCTTGAAATCTCATCAAAATGAATTTTAATGGAATGTAGGGATGTATAAATCCACAGGATAAAGGGAACAGGAGGAGAGACAAAGCAGAGAAATGTTATTAACTAAATTTTGGAAGCTAGAAAGATGGTGGTCATTGACTTGCAGAGCAGAGGAAGCTAAAACCTGAGCCTGGAGGGAGAGAAGCCAGAGGGGAGGGAGCCAGTTCGCCCCAGGGAGCTGGGAAAGGCTCGGGGCTGGCAGTCTGGGTACTTGTGAAGGGGCTGCAGGGAGAACACAAGACAACAGGTTAGAGTCTCATGCAGCCAGGGCATCAGCCACCTTCCATCACAGCTGAAGACAAGAAGTTTACCCTCTGAGAGGCTGACTGGGGAGGCTCTGGGCTTGGGGCATTAGCCAAGGAAAGAGTGAGGCGCAGACGAGAACTGAGAGGAGAATAAATGAAAGAACTAAGGGGTGGGACATCCTCCTACATAGCTCACAGGATGCTGACCGTTGGGTCTATCTCTGTCCTCCTCTCCCTCAAGGTCAGGAGATTACAGAATTCTTTTCTAGGGAAAACTGGTGGCACCAGCGAAGAGTTCAGCAGAGACCACGTAAGGCCCTCCGGGGAAACAGCCAGGACCTGCCTAGCCACCCTTGGGTGAGCCCCGCTCTGGAGCACAGTCTCCAGTCAGCTCTTTACGTCATTTTAAATATGAATATCCGCCCATCGTCACCAGATATGGGTGGAAAAATTTAAAATGAGAGACAGAGACCAAAGATTTAGGGAAAGAGGAAAAGGCAGCTAGGAGGAAAGAGAGACAGTGCAGGGGGTAGGGGAACATTTATATAAACACCTATAAATAATATCCTCTGAATGCTAAGAAAAGGCCTTGAAGCCATAAAATAAGATTGAAATTCTCTCTGTGTGTCTTTCAAGGGAATGTTGAGAGAACATGAAAGGATTGGAAGATAGAATCAGGATAACCCAGAAGTTAGATTAAAACAATAAAAAGAATATTTTAAAATAGGGAATAAAATAAAGAGAAAATTAGAGCATCACATCAGTCCAGGAGGTCTAACATCCAAATATCCGGAGATCAAGGAAGAGAGAAGAAATAAAATCAATTCAGGAAGTCTAGAATGATGCTAATAGGTGTTCTTAAAAAAGAGAACATTACTGAAGAAATAATACAAGAAAATTCCCATAATTAAAGGACATGAATTTGCAGATTGAAAGCAAACAACCCAGCCCAATAGAAAAGGATCCTCAAGTAGTCATATTATCGGGCCATTTTAGAACACCAAAAATAAAAAGAGATCCTAGCAACTTTCAGAAAGGAAGAAAGTTGTATACAACGAACTGGGCACCAGAATAGTACTAAACTTTCCAATAGCAACCCTGGAAGCCAGAAAACACGAAGCAAAGATTTAGAAAGTATAAGGGAAAATAATTTCCAACCAAGAATTCTGAATCGCTCCTAGTCACCAATGAACTGTGAAAGAAGAATAAATACATTTTCAGACATCCAGATTAAAAACAATACATATGTTAGCTCCTCTGCATTTCTTCTTGGGGTGCTACCAGGAGACATGCTACAGCTAAATGAAGGAGAAAACCAGGAAAGAGAAAGGCACGGGGTACAGGAAATGAGACCCAACAGAAAGGTCAAAGGACAGCCTGAGACGATGGGAAGTGTGTCAGGATGCAAGCTGTGCACCAGGCGGGCCTTGAGAAAAAGCGCCCTGGATTACGGCAGGAATACGGAAGGCCACGGGAGGGCTGTATCCACGGAAGGAAAACACAGTGACAGGTTACCTTTGGAGTCTGACCATATTGGAAGGAGTTTTTAGAATTCGTTGGCAAGTTTGAGGTTGAAGTGGTGAGAGTCAGAGAAACTAAGCAAATGAAAAAAAAAAAAAAAAGCAAAGCAACTGCTAGCTCTGGGAAAAACAAAAGTTGTACAAAAAAAGAATGTATTAACAGTATACTACATGGCTCAGCTGTGGCCAATATTTACATAGCCCTCATTATATACATATTGAATATTCAACTAGCAAATATTGTGATGTAACCATGTTGGAAGGATGCGAAGGAAAGTATGTTTAGTGTGATGCAAAGAACCAAATCCTCATCTCTCTTACTAGAAAGCCAATATATAGCTCTTCCAAAAGGTGGAACTAGCAGCATAGAAAGTTGTTTTGAAATACCATACAAAGCTAAATAGCAGAAGAGATGAAAGATTTTTCATGGGAGGTGGAAACGAAGGATGAAGCACGGACCGCTGTTTTTTATGATAAGCCTTATGCTGCTATTTGACTCTTTTCAAACACATATACACACTTTGATATAAATTTTACAATATAGTTAAAAAAATAAAAAGGAAATCAGGAAGCGGTTTGAAATGAGGCCAACAAGATGAGCAGTTCCCAGACCCGGCAGGGCCACGTGGACCACCTTCAACAGGTGGAACTTCTCCCAAGAGCAATGTGAAGCCACAGAAGGATTTTCTCAGCAAGGGAGTGGCAACGTCAGACCTATTTTCCTAACATAAGACTTTGTTTCCAGAGGTAATGTTCAGGGCTGGCCTTCTTCCCGAATTACACAGGACTCAAGTAGAGAGAGCTGGTTTGCTCTCAGGTCAGCCCCCCAATCTGGGGCCCTCCTGCCTTGCAAGTTCCACAAGGACACACGATTCTGCAGGCCAGGTGCAGATCCACGGGGGGTTCCACAGCAAATGGAAAATAGAGGACGCAAAGCCGACCCCTGCTTAGCCCCATTGCTCACTGAAGCTCAGTCACAAAGCTGCCCTTGCCTCTGGAGGAGGCGTCACGTGGTGTCAACTCGCGAACACAGTAGAACAGATTTCCTGCTGAACGAGTTGGCTGGGAACACGGAATTATTTTCGTAGCTGTTGTCATGCCGGTATACTTCACTCATCTTTCATCAGACAAAAGCACTGCACACGGAGGTATTTCACATGTATCTTTTCATGGAGTTTTGAAAGTTAGGGGCTAATGCACAACATAGTCCTACAAATATTTTGGTCCTCTTTGGTGACCGGATCTCGGATTTGTTTGTTCCTGTACTCCAGGTCGTCTTGTTTTCTCTTTAAGGGGAACTATTTTAAATCCCGGAAAGTGTCAGACATTGACTCTACTTCCACTGAGCCAGGACACTCAGTGGCTGGGCCTGGTCTGAGACCCAGTGTGTAAGCAGCATTTGGACAGTCACTGCTACCAGGAGGCCCATGTCAAGGGGGGGGGGGGAGATGGGGGGGCACGGCGAGAAGATTCCATGTGGTTTTTAAATTTTTGAAAAGTGCATAAGACCCCTAAATCTTGGCAAAAAATCATACCCCATGCAATGCCAACCCCCATAGTGCTCATTAACCCATAAAGCTATTTGTCTAAAAACTAGTTTTTTTAAAAAATATGCATGGATGTTACATATAAAAAACAGCCACCTATGATATATTATATAGTTTTTTTATTCCCCATGTTCAAGTGCTACTTTATAATTCAGCCAACCAGAGCCTAAGAGGCAGGCTGCCTGTACCCTCCCAGGTTTGTACACAGAATTAAATATGCTCTTAGACAATCAGCGCTCTCCTGTGCTACCTGGATGCACCACATTCTGCAAAGAACGTGGTCTGCTCCATTCCCTCTATTCTTTCTGCCATTTATTTTTAGCAGCAGTGGGAATATGGACATGAAACATGGAATCTTGGGTCTGCCACTTTTTAGCTTTGTGGCCATGGGTAGGTTGTTATAGTCTTTCTGGGCCTCAATTTCCTCATCTGAGAAAATGAGGACAATAATAAATCATTACTCATGTGCTTGCTGCGAGATTTTAAAATATGCATAGGATAAACTGCTGGGAAAATTGGAAGAAAAACAAACCCTTCTAAAACAATCTATCGCTTTCACGTGCTTCTGTCCAGGCTGACCTTGCCTGTTCTAAAGGAGACAGTTTTTTTTTGGGGGGGGGGGTTGTTTTGTTTTTAATTCATTCAGACTGGCCTGGGTTTGAATCCCATCTGTGCCGTTGACTCTCCTGGGAGAACCGCTTTGAGTCCCCTTTTCTAGATGATAGCGTGAAGAGACTTCACTCTGAACCTCCTGCCTCCTTCTTTTAAGGACCCTTGAGATCACATTTAGGGCCCCCCCCCCCAGAATAATCTAATCCAATAGGGTTGCCATAGGGGTTCAAAAAGGTGGATCATATACTGCTTTGGGCTCCATGCTTGGTACATAGTTAGTACTTAAGAACCGTGCTGAGAGAAAACCGTCCTTCTGGTGCGTCCTTCTGTGAGGAGGGGGCTCCATGGGCCTAACGCCGCAGCATCTCTGCCCGCTGGCCCAGTTTTTCCTGGAGAAGGGGGTGATGTGCTGGGCAGGTGAGTGCGAGATGAGGAACTGCGCGTGCGCAGTTCTGTCCCGTCCCTTCCTCCCTCCCTTCTCCAAGCCTTCTCCATAGGAAGCACCCATTCTGGTCGTCATCCCCAAGCCTCAAACGTGCAGGGGCAGGCTGTATGCTCAGGGGGAAAAGGCTGCCACTGGGTGAGTAGGTCAGCTCGTTCGGGGTGGGCTACCGTCTGACACACTGGACCTAGCAGCTAGTACACCAGAAGCAAAATGGGAGGAGCAAGTGAATACTCCAGGATGGAGGCTCCTGGTGGGGCCAGGCGTAGGGCTCTCTGCGCTGACAAGCTGCTGCCTCTATAGGCACGGGCCTCGGCACACCCAGGCCGGAGGCAGGGCGTGCTGCCGCTCGCCCTGCGCAGGACTGTGGCCGCTTCGGCGTGGGCCGCAGGGCTCTCCAGGGGCCCGCAGGAGGGGCCTCCGCACACGAGCGGAGCAGAGGGGATGCTTTGATTAGAAGGGAAAGAACGTGCATTTATCCATATATAGTCTGCACTTGTTTCTCAGGCTGTTATGACAAATTACCACCAATTTAGTAGCTGAAGACAACACAAATGTTTTGGGGTCCGAAGTCCAAGATGGGGTTCATTGGGCCAAAATCAAGGTGTTGGGAGGGTCATGCTCCCCTAGAGTCTCTAGGGAGAATCTGCGTCCTTCCCTTTTCCAGCTTCTAAGAGCCGCCTGTGTTCCTCGGCTTGTGAGCCCGTCCTCCCTCTTCAAATCCAGCCACCGAGCGTCCTCCAATCTCTCTTCTCTCTCTGCTTCTGTTGTTACTTCGGTTTTTCTTCACTCTGAACCTCCTGCCTCCTTCTTTTAAGGACTCTTGTGATCGCATCTAGGCCCCCGCCCCGGAATAATCTAGTCTAATCTCCCCATCTCAAGACCCTTCCCTTTAACATACCTGCCGTGTCCCTTTTACCATGGAAGGTAACGCGGTCACAGGCTCCGCAGACTAAGACATGGACGTCTCAGGGAGCCGTCATGTAGCCTACCCCACGGACCTTAGACAGTAAGGGGGAGGAACAACGGCTCTTTGTTTACTCTTCTTCTTTTTCTTTTTTAAGATTTCATTCATTTATTATTATTATTTTTTTTAGAGAGAGGGGAAGGAGAAAGAGAGGGAGAGAAACGTGAATGTGTGGTTGCCTCCTGCGCACCCTCCACTGGGGACTTGGCCTGCAACCCAGGCCCCTGCCCTGACTGAGAATCAAACTGGCGACCCCTGGGTTTGCAGGCGGGCACTCAGTCCACTGAGCCACAGCAGCCAGTGCTGTTTACTCTTTTTTAATAATATTTATACTGCCCCCAAGTTCCACGCATGCTACACAGTGTACACATATGAGAATTCACCTTTATCCAGTTAGTACGAAGCTCGGGTAAGCTGCCAAAATTCCACTCCCTCCTGTGTGGTCTTATGGTATATGCAGGGCCACAGGAAGCTGTGTGTTTATCTGGCTTCCCCGTAGGTGCTCACACATCACCCACCCCACCCTGTGGCTTACAGTTGGCTCTGGAACAATCACAGCCTTGAATTTTAGAGAGCCAAATCACACCCTTGCTCTCAGAAGAACAGCATATTTTATCAATATACAGATAAAAAGGAAAAGGCATCTGCTATAAAGAGATGTGCTATTTTCTTAGGGTCACAGAGAAACAATTCAGGACAATTACTGCCAACCCAAAACCCACAGAAGAAGTTAACGAAGCCCGTCCTTGGAGGACTCTGTCTCTCAGAACTAGGTTGTCCAGAAAATCAAGGTACACAGAGAAAAGTACGCCGCAGACTCTGAGGTTAGGAGCAGTGGGAGAAAAGAGGTAGTTAAAGCAGCCCCCCTAACCTAGAAGAACAGGAAGATTGAGCCCTTGGGACCAGACTTGGTGGATATGAAAGCAAATGTGATCTTGAAGGCAGAACAAACTGTTATGAAAGGGAAAAGCAGATAAGACACAGCACTAGAGAAGGGGGCACCTCTTAGCCATTACGATACCAGAAAGAGTGATCAAGGAAATTTACCAGAGGAGGACAAGCAATATCTCAGAAACAAGATTAGAATGATTCTCCCCAAGGGAACTGTATCCCAGAAACTACCGGGAGATGGACTCTTACACACATCCAGGATTTCATTGGAGCAACTGGGAACTCTCCCCTTACACACTGGGCATCTAAGCCAAGGAGTCACAGAGAATCCTGAAATTTGAGAGGGAAGAGGAAGAAGATAAACACGAAATACAAAAAACATTACGAGGTGAGTGACAAGGTGACGGAACCACTGTAGCTGCAGATCATGTTATTCCTTAGCCACCCAAGAAAGTGGCCGGAAAAATCTAAGGAACTGGGAGTCTCTAAGGCAGCAGTCCACAGTCCTGGCTACATATTAGAATCCTGTGGGGAAACTTTTCAACATAGTGATGTTTGAGCACCACGCCAGATCAAACAAATGAGTCAGCACCTGACCCCTGCTCTTGCGTAGGGGTCCTCAAACTTGAGTGGACACAGATTCCCCCGGGGGAGCCTGAGAAAACACTGATTTCAGGGCCCCACCCGCAAAGTTTCTGATCAATAGGGTTGGGGTGGTGCTTGAGATTTCTGAATTGCTAAGCAATTCCCAGGTGATGCCGACACTCTTGCCCAGGAACCCCACTTTGAGAACTGCTTTTCTTAAGGGAAGGCACTGCAAAGATAAGACAGATGCTCTGGCGTCCAGGCAGGACAACAACAGATGGAGGCAAGCCTAGCATAGATGCTGGTGGGTGGAGGACCTCCGCTGGCCAGGACGGTCCAATTGAGGAGGCAAAGATGGGGCAAGACTCATTTGCCCAACAGATGCGTTTAGCACAACCATAACTTTCTGATTTCATTCACTCTCTCTCTGGGAGCCACCCCAAGATAAAACCAGTGCCACCTGAAAAGAGAAAGAGAACACACAGGGGTATGAAACTGCAGGGACACAGGCCACAATTGCAGGAGAGAAAGTAAAAAGTCTCCTTTGAAGTCCAAGTGAGGTCTGTGTCCTCCTGAAAAGCACCCGGTCAAGGTCTTGATCCTCCCCCGGGGCCCCGTGGAACAGGTTACAGGTGCATCAATCACAGCTTCTGTTCAGGCATCCGCTGAGGGCAACTTTTCAGCAAAAGCAAGGCGTGGTGATGGAGAAGAAGGCTTCTTAGACCTCTGGTTGTCACGCTTTGCTGCCTATTAGAATTACCTGGGTCCACAACCCACACCAAGGGAATCAGAATTTCTGGGGGTAGTACCCAGGCATCCATATATCAGAAAATTCCCCAGGGAATCCCAAAGTGCAGCCAAGTTTAAGGATGGAACCTTACTGCTCAGAGCGTGGCCCATGAACCAGCAGCGTGGATACAAGGTGGGACCTGACGAGAAAGAGAACCTCAGGGCTTACCCCAGACCCACTGGATTAAAATCTGCTTTGTATTGGTGTCGCTAGGCATTGCGATACACAAAGATATCTGAGAAGCACCGCTCTAGAAGACGGGATGCCGAGGCCTGCGCAGTTCCAAAGAAGAGGCACTGGCAGCAGGAGGCGGGGCACAGCCCAGAGGACACCTGCTCCCAGGCTGCGTAGTGAGAGAGCGCGCGTGCTCAGTCCATCACAGGCGTCCCAGGAGCACGAGGCTCCCCGGAACAACGCTGCAGCAAAGAAGGCGACTTCGGACGACATTCACCAAAATGTTAACAGTGGCCACCTTTGGGGAGAGGGATAGCGAAGCAGGAAACCTGAGTTTTTTGTTCTCTGGTTTTCTGTACAGTTTGAATTTCCTAAGTTGAATATGTGTGCATGTGTGTGTGTGTGTGTGTGTGTGTGTGTGGGTTTTAGTGTGTTTGGGAATTGGTAAAGATTATGCTGATGGTGGGATTATGGGATATTCTTTAACATTTTCTTTATTAAAAAATCTAATAAATGGTATTTTTAAAAAGCAATATACAAAGCAAAAGCTATTAGAAATACCAAGATGAATTTGGCAAAATCACAATCTTAATAGGATACCTTAATATTATTGCATCGTTTTGTCTTTGTCAAATCAAGTAGGCAAAAAGAAATAAAAATATGGAAGATATGAATAACTTCATTAATAAGGCTATTTACTAGGTCTATTTCAGAATGTATAATCTGCATACATAGAATGCATAATCTTAGCACATTCCACGTAGCATTTTTTAAAAATGAAACATTTTTCTAGCCCACAAAGGTAATGTTAATTCCTTGCAAAAGGCAGGAAATTTAAGCCACATGAGGGCAGAGAACAGGCCTGTCTTGTTACCATCGATCCCTAGTGCCCATGGCCGATGCCGCAAAGTGGGTGCCCGGGACATAGTTATCATTGGAAGAAGCCTATCTTTTCTCACTTAAATGCAATAAAATTAAAAAATGTATAACAAAAGTTTGAACAAATAAAAAGCTCAAAGCATTTGGAAAAGAAATTTCCCATCAAACAACCTTTAAAGTCGATATAATATCAATTGCAACTTGATAGGATTTTTCATGGAATTTTACGAGCTGATTCTAAAATTAATATGGAAGAGCAGATGTACATGAATCAACCAGATAAATATTAAATATAATCTGTTTTTTCATTCAACAAGATTCATAAGCTTATAAAATTATAGAAATCAAAATGGTGTGATTTTAGTGCAGGAAAAGACAATTTAATTAATATATAGTTCAACTGAGTAGAGAGTTCAGATATCTCCTGTCCATTGATTTATTAATCTAAACAAGATACAGTATCAATAGCATGAGGAAATTACATACCATTCAATAAATGATATTGGGACAATTGTCTCCCATTTAGAAACTATAAAATTAGGTCCTTACCTCATGCTATTCATGAGGAAAAACTTCCACTGGATTAAAGTCCTAAAAGCAAAACACAAAATAACCATGTTAGAAGAAATATAGGAGACTGTATTATCACCTCGAGGAATGAACAGTTTCTTAGATAAAGCACAGAAATCAAAAGCCATAAATGCAAAATTTAACAAATTTGACTACATTATAAGCCATAACTGCAGTGTGACAAATGACACCACAAAAGTTTCTGAAAAATGACAAACATGTTAAAAATATTCACCATCTACTTAAGAGATAAAGGATTAGGATCAAGAATGAATAAAGAATTCATACAAGTCAATAAGGAAACATAAACAATCTAACAGAAAGTGAACAAAGGATATGAATAGGCCGTTCACAAAAAATAAAATACAAATGGTCTGTAATCATATTTTAAAAGATGTTTATTTCATTAGTAATCAGGGAACTAATTGCGAAGGAAAAGAGAGATACTACATCTTACTCATTAGTTTAACATTTTTTCAAGTTTGACTAATAACAAGCATTGGCAGGATGGGGTAACAGATTCATACATTATGAGAGGAAATATAAAATGTGTGTGAAATGTACATAAAATGACATGTCTGCTTTGGAGGGCATTTGGACAGGACCACAGTGGAAAAATGCCCACTCTATAAGATGACAATTCCACGTCTTCACTTCCACCTTGGAGAAACACTGGCAAATGTTCCTAAGGCAGCCTGCGCACGCTGCCGACTGCAGCGTTCCCTAACAGCAAAACCCGGAAATAATCTAAGTGCCCACCACATAGAATGTGGCTGAATCAACTTATTAAATCCATACTATGCAATACACTGAAATAGTTAAAATGAATCAGTTTGATGTATAGATATTGACAGGAAAAGATGCTTACTATTGACTGAAAAAAGAAAGGTGCAGAGCAGTATATATGATATGATGCTTCACATGCTAAAAAATCCACAGCCAGACCTCCCAGCCCAGGGTTCCAGCACCAGGAAGATAAGTTCCCATAACTTCTCGCTGTAAAAACCAGTGGGGGTTGGAGAGGCAGAAAAAACTGCGGTTTCTCAAGAGTCTCCTCTTAAAGGTCCCACAACAGAATTAGGACTCACACAGCCCCCTGTGGGATTCAGCACCAGGGCAACAGCAGAAAGGGCCCTAGTGGGATACGAGGAGAAACTGAAGTGACTGCCAACAGGGCAAGTGCCAGGAAACAGCTTCTTCCTGGGCAAAACCCCAGAGGCCAAGCAGCAACGCTGCCCCTCTCCCAGGCCTCCCCCACACAGAGCCACAAGAGCGGGGATATGGATTGCTCTGCTCTGGCAATTATCTAAGAGTCTGCCCCATACAACTTACAGTTGTGCTTTTCTACAATAGGAGACGCTACTAAGGGAGTCCAAGCTGCTCTACCTAATACGCAGAAACAAACACAGGGAGGCTGCCAAAATACGGACACAAAGAAATATGGCCCAAACAAAAGAACAGAACAAAATCCCAGAAAAAGAACTAGACAAAGTGGAGAAACGCAGCCTATCAGATGCATAACATCAGAGTTCAAAACAGTGGTTATCAGGATGCTCAAGGAATTCATCGGGTACTTCAATAGCATAAAAACGACCCAGACAGAAATGAAGGTTACATTAAGTAAAATAAAGGAAAATCTATAGGGAAACAACAGTGGAGTGGATGAAGCTGAGAATTAAATCAACAATTTGGAACATAAGAAAGACAAAATCATTCAATCAGAACAGCAAGAAGAAAAAAATTTTAAAAAGTGAAGATAGGCTAAGGAGCCTCTGGGACGTCTTTAAATGTACCAACATCCAAATCATAGGGGTGCCAGAAGGATAAGAGGGAGAACAAGAAACTGAAAACTTATTTGAAAAAATAATGAAAGAAAACTTCCCTAATTTGGTGAAGGAAATAAACATTCAAGTCCAGGAAGAACAGGGAGTCCCAAACAAGATGGACTCAAACAGGACCACATCAAGACACATCATAATTAAAACGTCAAAGATTAAAGATAAAGAGAGAATCTTAAAAGCAGCAAGAGAAAAACAAATAGTTACCTACAAAGGAGTTCCCATAAGACTGTCAGCTGATTTCTCAAAAGAAAATTTGCAGGCAAGAAGGGACTGGCAAGAGGTATTCAAAGTGATGAAAAGCAAGGCCCTACAACCTAGATTACTTTATCCAGCAAAGCTATCATTTAGAATGGAAGGGCAGATAAAGTGCTTCCCAGACAAGGTAAAGCCAAAGGAGTTCATCATCACCAAGCCATTATTATACAAAATATTAAAGGGAATTATTTAAGGAAAAGAAGACCAAAACTATGAACATTAAAATAGAAACAAATTCACAACTATCAACAACTGAATCTAAAAAAAAAACCCCAACAAACTAAGCAAACAAGCAGAAGAGGAACAGAATCATGGATATGGAGATCATTTGGAAGGTTATCAGCTGGGAGGGGGAAGGGGAAGAATGAAGGAAAAGGTGTGGGGATTAAGAAGTACAAATTGGTAGGCCCAAAATGGACAGGGAAATGTTAAGAACAGTATAGGAAATGGAGCAGTCAAATAACTTACATGCACAACCCATGGACATTAACTAAGCGGGGATTGCTGGAGGGAATGGCAGTATTGGATGGAAGGGGGCAAAACGGGGAAAATTGGGACAACTGTTAATAGCATAATCAATAAAATATATTTTAAAGAATCCACAGCAAACAAACTAAAGTAAGTTCATGTACACAAATGCTTAAAAAATCTGGAGTGTCATTCAACAAGGCCAACTGAGATCATGTGTGACCCCTTAGGCTATCACCTAGAATCTTCCTAGAAATCCTATATAAAATATTCCACATTTTCAAAATACAGACTCTCTCTCTCTCTCACACACACACACACACACACACACACAAATACTTACAAATGAAAATGCTCAAACGGAAGAAATAAAGAGAGATATTTTCAAAAGCCATAGCTACAGGTGTACAAACTGAAGTTTAACCTCGAGGTAAAGAGACCAGATATTGAAAGGAATTAATTTGCAGAGCATTTAAAACAATGTGGGATTAAATGTCTAGATAAGAATAACATGGACGTTGTGGGAGGGAGTGGCTATCAGATCTCTGAGCAGTCTGGGATAAAGGTATGGATATTGATTACCTCAGACTTTGGTAATTCAAGCATGCATTTAAAAAACTTAAGTGTGCCTTCTGAAAGCAGAGAAATAGATGTTAAATCATTAAATAGACTCCAAACACCTGGGAGAGAGAAAAGGCGGGAAGGGAATAAAGAAATCTGATCAAAGAGAGGAAGAAAATGAGGTGGAAAAGAATAAAGAAAGAAAATCATGGCAAACAGAAAGCACAAAATAAGATTGCAGACATACAAGGTCTGTCCAGAAGGTATCCAGCCATGTAATATGAAAAATAGAGACATTTATTGAAGAAGATACAAGAAACATTGTACACAGGACAATGACACTTCAGTCCCCTTCAAAGCAGAAAGCTTGGGACCTCACACAGTTCTCCCAATCGCCATCAGCCGCCCTGTCGTACATTCCGGAATCTCATCAACGGTCTGAAATCTCTTCCCTTTCAAAGGTGATTTTAGTTTTTGGAAAAGCCAGAAGTCACAGGGTACCAAACCTGGGCTGTAGGGGGACTGAGTCACCTGCATGATTTGATGCTTTGTCAAAATACTCTGCACAAGACATGATGTGTCAGCAGGCATGTTGTTGTGATGAAGCTGCCAATCACCAGCTGCCCATAGCTGCGGCCTTCTGAACCATCCGAATAGTTTCCACAGAGTAATGTTCAAGCTTAACGCAAAATTTGATGCACATATATTGCTCTGCTCACTCAGTCATTTTGAATGTGATGGCCACACAGTACACATGCTCCCTCAACAGAGTCTACTGCCCCCACTGACTAGTACAGTGAAGTCATCATTGTTCACACATGTGCATTCCAGTCCACTCTTCTTGGCTGCCAGGTTACATCGATGTTGTGCAAATCATTCTTGTTATATTAACAATGGCTGGAATTTTTCTGGACAGACCCCATATTCAAAATAAGTATAAGTGGACTAACTCTACCAGTTAAAAGACAAAGATGCTTAGATTAGAAGTGAGGAGGGGGAAGCAAACCGCTATACACAGAGTAAGATTGTCTCAGAAAGACTGAAAATAAAAAACTAGAGTATGTTATGTCATTGAAGTTTAATCAAAAAATAATTTAAAAGCTGGTATAGCTATATTAAGATCTGGCAAAATAGATTTTGAGCAAAAGCATTAATAAAGAGTGATGTTGCATAATAATAAGAAATAAGTAACCAGGAAGATGCAAAAATCCTAAACTTGTATGCACTAAAAATAAAAGTACCATATTCTGAAAACATATGAAGAGCAATACTGAAAGAAGAAAGTACTCTAAGAAGGTGGAAAAATCAATGAGCATCCAATTCTAGTAGTTAAAAAAATAGAAACTAAACTCAAAGGACAATAATAAAAATGAGAACAAAGAAGATAACAGAAATCTATTAAATATGAGACAAATTAACAGTAGAGAAGATTTTTAAAAACCTTAAAATGGTTTTTCACAAACCTCCAGCATGGTTTATCAAGAAAAAGAAAAAAGCTCAAATAAACAAAACTAAAAATGAAAAGGGAGCAGGAACAAAACTTCCAATATAATAAATCATAGGAAGATACTACAAAGAATGAAAAACAAATTAGAAATTTAAACAATTTCATAGATAAGTAAAATTTATAAAACTGATCCAAGATGAAAGGATAAACCTGAACAGACCTTTAACCATTAATAAAATTATATCAGTAGTTTAGGCTCTACCCACAAAATAAAACCAAACAAATTATGAGGCACAGATAATTTTATAGGTGAGAGTTATTGAAACTTCAAGGAATAGCAAATCTTTATTATTTATAACATATTCTCATGAATCAAAAAAGGGAACATTCCTCAACACGTATGATGAAGCTGGTGCAACCTTAGGACCAAACTAGACCAGAAGGCGACAAGGCCTTCACGCTATGCGACAGTCTTCCTTATGGGCCAAGATGCCTAGAATCCTAAATAAAATATTAAATTGAGTAGTGAGTGAAAAGTGGACAATTCCTTACAAGTAGTAATTATTTGAGGAATGCACAGATAATGTAGCATCTCAGTATATTAATGTAATCATCCTAGGAATATATTAGAAGAGAAGAACCCTATTATGAGCTCCACAAATGTGAGAAAAAGCATGTGATAAAACTGACCTCTGAACTATGAGAAGTTATCTAGGGGACAGAGAGACTGTCCCTGGTCTCAGAAGGGATATGTGTTGGTCAAAGAGTACAGACTTCCAGCTGTAAATGAATAGGTTCTGGCGTCTAGTGTATAGCATGGTGACTATACACTATACATTGTATTGTATACTTCAAAGTTGCTAAGAGAGTATGTCAGGTAATATCAGATTTTAAAAAGACAGGAACAGTATGCTACTATTCATGTAAGCCTGAAGTGCATAAAAGAATTCTAGGTATTGTTTGTGGGTATATACTTACATTGGAAGCCTGTGGGAATGATACTGAACAACTCAGGAGAGCGGTGTCCACTAGTGGCGGAAGGAGGGTGGGAATAGGAGTGGGGCTGGGGGAGAAGACCCCGAAACTCCGACGATGGTAAAATTGTTACCAGTTGTAGCATTTTCTATATTTTTTGTATGTTCTGAATATGTCAAAAGTATGATTTTTTAAAGAAAATTCATTGGCTTAATATCCTCAAAACATTCACCTTTTCATATGTCCATGAAAGATGATATGATTTTTCTATTTGGGAAATGCCAGATAATTAACTGAAAAAATATTCAAAATTAATAAGAAACAGTGGATATCCCTAGGGGTAGAATTATCAAGGTACTTTCGCTTTCAAATCTTTTAAGTTGTTTGAATTTTGAAATGATGAACATGTATTACTTTTATATTCAGAAAGCACTAATGATATTTTCATTTTGAAAATTAAATAAAATGGAGGGGTAGAAAGTCAAAAAACTAATAAAGTTCAGTAAGGTAGCAGCTAATAAAATAAATGTGGCCGTGATAAAAACTTATAAAGCAATATTGGAATAAGAATACAATTCAAAAAAGCAACCCAAATTATTAAACAACCAAAAAAATGTGCAGACATATGAAAAGAACCGTAAAACTTCACATAAAAGGAGAGTTGAATAAATGAGAAACGTACAGGAATGGGAAGGGTTGATATTTTGCAGATGTTTATTCTCCTCAAGGCCTGCGTGCATGCACACCCCAGAAATGAACTCGCTCTAATTATTCTATCTTTATAAACCAGTGCTTTATACTTAATGACAATTAATGAATATACTTCCATATCACTGAATATTTCACAGCAGAAGTTCTTAATCTGAACCACATGGACTCCTTGGGAGTCTAGGGGATCCTTAAACTCACTGAAATTAAATGCAAACTTTTCTGGCCCTGGCTGGTGAGGCTCAGTTGGCTGGACCATTGTCCAGTAACTGAAAGGTTGTGGGTTCAATTCCTGGTCAGGGCACATACCTAGGTTGTGAGTTCAATCCCTGGCCCAAGCTCGGGTGAGGATTAAAAAAAAACACTACTTTTCTGCATGCGTGCATTTTTCTGGAACAGGATCCATAGCTTTTAAGAGATCCCCAAGTGCCCATTCTAAAGAAAGACTAAGAACCCCTATAATTGATCTTTTCTTTTTCTTTTCTTGTAACAGCTTTACTGGATGTAATTCACATACCATACACTTCATCCATTTAAAATGTACAATTAGTATCTTCCCGTATATTTTCAAAGTTGGCCAACTGTGACCACAATCAACTTTAGAACGTTTCATCACCCCCAAAAGAAGTTCATATTGTTTGGTTATAACTTCCCAAACAGCCATCACTCCCAGACCTCAGCAATAACTCACGTTCTTTCTGTCTCTATAGATTTGCCTTTTCCGGACCTTGCATATGAATAAAACCATACAATATGTGGTCCATTGTGACTGGCTTCTTTCCCTTAGCACAGTGTGATCAAGGTCCATCCGCACTGTAGCATGTCCTGGTATTTCCTTTTTGTGGCTGAATAATATTCTGTTTTTCTTTATTCATTTATCAGTTGATGGACATTTGGGTTGTTTCCACTATGTGACTATTATGAACGCTTTGATCATTTGTGTACATTTTTGTGTGAGCTTATTACATGATCAACAACTCTCAACCATTTGTTTAGATTTGCATTTTGAAAACTTCTTTCATTCCCAACCCCATAAGGAAAAAACTTTAATTAATTAAAATAATAAAATAAATTCGTTTTATTTTATTATTTAAATTAATCGGAATTATTTTAATTATTAAATTATTATATCACTTCATGTTATAATGAATCAATTTGTTTAAATAACCAATTAAACGATTAAGTTTAATTTGTTTTGTAACAAAAGAAATTAAAAACTAAAGAATAAAACTTATTCCTTAGAGTTGAGCATTGGCAGGCCACAGAGCATTGTAATATCTAAGATATCTTCCTCCCAAGAAACGGTCTTGCCCTCCTGGGGGCTGTTACGGCCACTGAGAGAGAATGTTTGCTTTAGAGCATCAGCGCATTTTCCACCGTGGTGCGTTGTTGTTCTTACTACCATTCACTTTTTAGGAATAGTTCATGTGTGAGAAAACAAGGCTCCTTATGATAAGTTGCAAATAACTCCCCCAGTTTGTAGTTTCTTGGGATTTAGCTTCTGATGATTTTTTAAAAAGTAGCTGAATTTATCAATCTTTTAATGGCTTCTGGGTTTTGGTCATACTTAGATAGGCCTTTGCCATTCCAACATTATGAAAACATTGTTCTGTGGCTCATGGTTTCATTTTTCGTGTTTCAGTCTCTGTCCCAACTGAAATGTATTTTGGTGTAAGGTGCAAACTAGTGTGGACAAGAAAGGGGCCACATGCTAAACCTGGCAGGAGGCAGTGTGGCAGGCCTCCCAAGCTTGCAGAGATGGCTGCACGTAAAACTTCCTAACTAAAAGAGTCCTGGCAGGTAGTCCCATGCGAGACCTATAGCTTCCCTGACAAAGGTCAGTCGTTACTTGAAGTGAGCCTGTCTATGCCTTTTTGCATCTAAAAGAACACACCTTTGGAATGCCACAGTAATCCCTTTTTTCCAGACCCCTCAGGGCACAGCCTCCCACCAAAGTGCAGGCCATGGAACCCCGCATTGCAATGTTGTTCCCCCAGTACCGTCTCTGTGTGCTGGAATTGTTCATTGTTAACCATCCTGTATGTGCCAACAAGGGTTTCTCTATTTTTCCTTTTTATCGAATCCCAGAGATTTCTCCACTTTGCCATCTCCTACCCTCTTCACCTCCTACCTATGGATTTCACGTAACCCTCCTTAGATCTCCTCCTTTGATTCTGTGTAAAAGAAGCCACAAAACTGCCATTCTCTGGAGCATTTTCTCAATCTGTTGGGATTTTGCTTCCCTGCAATTGTCATCAGTTTGACTCAAACTCATAAAAATTCTAAGTCTGATATTTCTCATGTCCACATTAGGGAGTGAATTGTTTTTCTGTCACAGGTGACTTTCCAATGATCTCAAGAACATATTATTGCATGATCAGCCTCTCCTGCGCTGGTGTGAAATGCCATTTCTATCATATACTAAACAGCTGGGCATATTCGGGTCTCACCCTGAACGTTTAGTCTGCACCACTGGTCTGCGCGCACTGTCACCGCACTGTTCCACCTACTGTAGTCTCACACCATGTGCTATTGTTTTATGTCCTGTGTCCTCCCCATTTCTTGACATTTAAACACCTGGGTGTCCTAGTTGGGTTGTTAATTTCTATCTGAACTTTAGAATCATCTGGTTTCATTAAATAATACTGTTGGCATTTTGGTGAGATCCTATTACTTTGTAAACTAATTTAAAAAAAACTGCCATCTTTATTTTGAGTCTTCTGCCCTAGAACAGGAAATAACTTTACATTTTCAAAGTTGTCATTTGTGGTCCTCAGTATTTCAAAATTTAATTTATACAATTATCATACATTTCTTATTTTGATAAAATACTGAGTATGTATGTATGTATATATACCTATATACACGCATTCTTGATACTTCCTTTAATTTTGTACCCAACCACATTATTGAGCTATCTTATTTTAATAATGGTTTTTCAGTGGAATCTCTAGGGCTTTACAGCTATACAATTATATCATCTCATCTATATCAATGGCAAATAAAGATAATTTAATGTCCCACTTTCTTATTTTCATACCTCTAATATATTTCTTTAATTACATTGGTTATTTCTTCCAGAACAATGCTAAATAATAGTCCAATAATGATATCGGACATTTTTGTTTTATCTTGGCTTTAATGGGAATGCTTTTAGTGTTTTTCCCATTAAGGATAATGCTGGCTTATGGGTTAAGATGAATCTACTTTATATGTTAAAGAAATAACTATCTCTTCCTATTTTATTAAATGTTTTAAAAATTAAGACTAGATATTGAATTTTGTCAAATGGCTTTTCAGTGTTTATGAAGATGATCTTATGATCTTTCTCCTTAGACCTATTAACATGATAAATTATATTAATAGATATTTTCCCAACATTTTATTATAAAATTTTTCAAATATACCAAAGTTGAAATAATGTTACACCGAACAAGCATGTATATACCACCTACATTCTATCATTAACAACTGCTATCTTGCTTTGTCACATAACAGGTCATAGGTTTTAAAGATTTTAATTGATTCTATTTTAAAATATTGAACCATTATTGTATGACTTTATACTGGTATCCTGGTATATTAGTTTTGTTTTTAAGCAAATTTGGACTGTGTGTCAATATTCATAAATGTATGTACATGTGATGTGTATGTATACTTGTGTGTCTTTGTTTGCTTCAAAAAAACAATTTAAACAGTTAAGAAAATATTAGGCACAAAAAATTTTAGTAGCACTGAAATTATCTGTCCCTCAAAAACTGGTAGAATTTCCCTGTAAAACTGTTTGGGATGGGTTACTTTTCAAGAAATTCAGTACATCTCTAAGGGCATTTTCTATTATTTCCTCTCTGGTAATTTGTCTGTTTATTATTTCTTTCTCTTCTGGAGTCAGTTTTGATAAATTATTTTTTCCTAAAAGCAGTATCAATTTCTTCTAGTTGTCAAATATATTTGCATAAAGTTGAGCAAGGTGCATTTTACAATACTTTTAATTGCCTCTATATTTAGTTTCCAATTGTCATGATTATTTTGTGTATTTTTACTTTCTCATGTTTTGAGTAGTTTACCAAACTACTGATACACTCTTATTTCCCCTGCCAAGAACCAGCATCTGGAGTCAGCAGTGCTCTTTTTCTCCCCCTCTTTTCTAATTCATGAGTGTCTGCTTTCCCCTTTATGATTCCTTCCTTCTGGTTTTTGAAGTTTTATTCTTCCTAATTTCTTGGGTTAAACATGATGCATTTTGTTCATTTGTACTTATTAATATATATAGAAAAGCTATGAATTTTCCTCTGATCACTATTCTATCTCTATCTCATATGTCTAACATTTAGGATTTTTGTTATCATTCTTTTGAAAATACTTTGCAGTTTGGGGTTTGATTTCTAACTTAAGAATTGTTTGCCAGTTCTAAACTTTATAGTCAGAGTTTTTTTGGGGTTTTTTTTTTGCATTTTGGTATTGTTATCAATTTTTAGCTTTACTGTGTTGTGATCAGAGAACATTGTCTCACTATTCCCACCTTTGTTTTCTTTCTGAATTAATACACGGTCAATTTTGTGAACCAACAGGAGCACTTAGAAGGCCTGTGGCAGCACCATTTTTGATGGTTAGTCAGTGTGGTTATATATTAGACTTAACACATTCATTATATTTTTAGGTGTTTTATATTATTACTTTTTAATGTATGCCATAACCTTAGGTGAGTTCAAGCCTCCTGCCACTAATTCGTCTCAATTTGTTTTTTCTCGTAGCTCCTGTTGCTAAGTGCACAGATATGCATAACTGTGTTTTCATTATGAACTGCAGTATTTGACATAAACTGTTCGCCTTTGTCTTTTTTATGGCTGAGAATATCATTGAATTACAATTATTTAGTTACATTATATTGCAAGGTATTAAGGTTTTCCTAATTTTTCTTTAATGTGAAGGAAGTCCTATTAATTTGAAAAGTGAAACAGTATTTCATTACCATTTTGATTTGCATGTCTCAGTGTTGAGATTTTTTGATCATTTGAATTTATCTATTAATGAATTATTAATGTTTCTAATAGCTAAAAACTGCAGATAACCTAGGTGTTCAACAATAGGTTAGGCTTATAATTGTCAATATATTAATAGAATGAAGTAATATTTATTGTACTTTACATACATTATATCATTTTATTCCTATAACAGTCCTATAAGGTCATTATTACCACTCTGAATTGATTCTAAGATTAAATTTTTATATATCGACATACCTAAAATTGATCACTTATGTGTCATAGTTTAATTGGCAATGGTTTTTTTCTTTCTCAGTGGCTAAAAAGGTAATTCTTACAATTGATGGCATGTTAGCTTTAATGGAATGTGTTATTTCCCGTTTCAGAGATGATGGTACTGAAGCTCCAGGATGTTAAGTAACTTGCCCAAGGTGAGCCAATTTAAAACACTGGGAGGCATGTAGATCAAAATGTCCAAATGGTTCTCTCCAGGTAGGAGGATTATAATTCTTTTTTTCCCTTTTGTTCACCTGTGTTTTCTTCAATATGTACAATATAATTTTTATAAAAATAAAAAGTGGAATTGCTTTAAAAATGGAAAAAAGATAGCCAGTTCACCCTGTTCATCAAAATAAATCCTAAATAGGTTAAAGAATTCAATATAGAAAATGAGAGGGCTCCAGCCCGAGTGAGACTGTGGAAAACAGTGTCGTTTTTTACATTAACACAAAACAATTTCTGAAAATCAAAAGAGCAGCAAAAGAAAAAAAAAACATAGACAGTCTCTTCAACAAAACTTGGTGATGAGGACTCTCCATCACCCCAGCGCACGGGCAGATGTGGCTGAAGTACGAAGTAACAGAACGCACAGGACGGACGGCAGCTGGGAATCTGGAGCGCCAGGCATTGAAAGCGGACTACTGAGGGCTGCAGAACCCGCAAATCTCCAAAATATTTGCATACCCCAGAGGAGAGTACTCCATCCTGGGTGGGCTCTGGGCAAGCAGATATAAGAACCACTGTCAAACCAGGATGTGTCCCCCCAAAACTCTAGGTTGTGGCTGGGCACAGAAAGGCGGTGCAGAGGAGTAGATGCTCCAGAGCTCTGAGGCCTCAAGGATTTCAGAGATATTCGGAAAAGACTCACTTTGGGATGTTAAACCCTGAGAAAACTGCTAGAAGCAGAAAACAAACTGAAAGAGGAGGAACACTGAGGATGGGGGGAGTGAGAGAAAAGGTTCAGGTAATAGGGAGGAGGTAGGTGAGAGGAGGCGGATTTTGCTGTCCTATAACAGCAAAATGCAAAGTCTAAGGCAGAGCAGCCTAATGGAAATAGGCCCTGAGCCATGAATGTTGGCCATGTATGTCATTTTATATTTTTTAGTAGCCATGTTCAAAAAGTAAATGAAAACATGTGAAATTAATTTATTAATATATTTTATTTAATATGATTACATTATTTCAACTTGTAATCAATATACATTAATGAACTATCATACTTTTTTCATACTAAGTTTTTGAAATCTGGTGTGTATTTAACATCTCAACTCAGATTGCACATATTTCAAGTGCACCATAGCCACATGGTGGCTACTGTATTGGACAGTGAAAGTCTAAAGATTAAGAGCAAGACCCATGGGACAATAGGAAACCCAGGGATGGAGGCAGTAAGACTTGATTCAGGCTTAGTTCTGAGAAGCGAGAAAAGAGTTACACAGAGAAACCACCATCTGAATGTTTCATAGCAACAACAGAAAATATAGGGAAAGCCACCTGGCCCATTTCTACCGCTTCCACAGCAATCTTCTCCAAAGGGTCGAGAAAAAAAATCTTTTTTTTTTTTAAATTCAAGAAATGAAGAGAAATACAATATAAATCCAAACAAAGGTTTTTACAAGGGGAAAAAAGATGAAAGTAAATGAAATATTATTCTGGTGGACAAAGAGAACATACGTGGACACAAAACTAAATGAGTTGGAAGCAATTAATAAAATGTGAGAAGCTGTGAAAGAATAGAACATATAAGAAATCAAAGCACTTGGAATGAAATGGCTGGAATTCAGGAGAATTTTAAACAGTCTGATAGAATTGGAAAACAGAGAGAGAAAAAACAATTCAGGAATAAAGATTAAATTAGAAGGAACACAAGGGTGAGTAATACCTTGATTGGAATGGTAAGGAAAATAGACTATATAGATCAGAGAAGTGAAGAAAATCAAGAAGAAATAAAGAGATAAAAAGGACTTGACAGAAAGTGATAGATATAGAAGTTAGGTGAAGGAAATCCAACATATGTATAATTGAAGGTCCTAAAGAATAAAGCCTAAATACTGAAACGGAATACTTAAAATCTGAATTAAAATTATATCGTGATATATAAGATTTGAATCAAAAATTGAAAGGGCACACTCCCATGAGAATTAACCCAGAATGGTCAACACTGACACTTAGCTTAGTGATATTATTTAAAGATAAAATACAAATCCTTCAGGCATTCAGGTTATGTCTAACTTCTAAGAAAAACAAATTCGGGATGACATCAAGATTCTAGACAGCAACATTTTATCTTTTAAAAATGAAGCAACATTTTAAAGATACTTAAGGGGGCAAATGGGCCAAAGATTTTATATCCAGGCAAAATCTAACCAACCAACCAGTTACGAACATGTAAGATACCATGGATTGTGGGTCCACCAGAATTATGTGCTCCTAGGTTGTCACAAACAGCAGGGCACTGTGGCACACATACACACTGTGTTCATCTCCTCTGCTAATGCACATGCTCTCTGGTCCCACCGGACTTGACTTATAAAACACAAGTTCAAAGACAAACATTAAGAATCTCAAGACTGCAAAAGCAGAGCATTAAGCCAAATGTGGGCTCCTTTGGACTGCAGGGTCCTGGTGGTGCCTGATATCTGGTAAGGCCCGATCCCTTCCAACTTGTCTCCCTGCTCTGCCCTCTCTTCCCACAACCCATTCTCCATACTAGAGTCAGTGGTATTCCTCAAACACATTACTAACCACGCCCAGCTCCTGCTTACACTGCTTTCCATCGCTCTCTTTGCACTCAGGAGAATAATCATGGTCTCTCAGATGACTTACTTGGAACAGCCCACCTTTCTCCTCTCTCATTCCACCCTTCACACACTGGCCAGACCAAACCCAAGCATCCCGTGCCCAAAACTGGATCCCAGTCCTGCATGTCATCTCCCAAATGGCTCCTCCTCTGTTTTTCCTGTCTCAGGAACCAGCGCTTCTGTCTCATCCTTGTCCCCTCTTCTCCCTCAATGTCCCACCTCCAGTCAATCTCCTCTATCTTCATGAAGCACCTCTGGACCCTTTTCTTGTCAGTGTCCTCGACATTCTTGTCCATTTGTCCTTCCTTTTCCCCTGACTCTTGGCCTTCCACCCTAGAAGCAACCTTATCCCTTCTTGCTCAAAACCAGCAAGGAATCCTTCGCGGGAGATTGCCACAGCTGCCAAGACAGGTGCCCCTGAGAAATCAGGGTCTCCAGCCTCACACAGGCCCACAGTTCCTCCCTGTGTCTTTCTAGGACAGCTCAGGCAAGCTTCCCTACCTACAATCACCATCTCCCTAGAAATTCACAATTAAGAGATCACTACAGTGTCCCACATGCTTGCAAACTTTGACAGCTATCATTTACGTAGCATTTGCCATAAGCAGGCATGTTCTGTGGTGGTCTTTGCATGAGCTAATACCATGATAGAAATGAAAAAACTGAGGCTCAGAGAGGTACAGTAACTTGCTCAAGAGCAAACAGCTAGTGAGGAGTACAGCAGGGATTCAAACCCAGGTAGACAGGCTCCAGGGCCTCTGATTTTTACCACCTATAACGTGGTACTTTGAAATTGAGGAAGTGTTTTGAGTAAATGATAATAGTAACAGTACTTGTCAAAAGTATGGAAAGAGCTGAGAATAATAGTGAAAAATTTATGGCATCAAATATATTTATTTATCAAGAAATAAGAAAATGAAAAATAGCAAAACAACACAAACTGGATAAGGAAAGCAATAATAAAGACATTAATCAATTAAATAGTGAAGAATAAGAGTAGAGGAAATTAACAAAACCAAAAGTTTGTTCTAGGAAAAAAATCTAAAATGGGAAGTTAATACCAAAAAACTATTATGAAGAGCTAGATGTTAACAAACTTAAGAACCTATATGAACTGCTTAAACATACAGGAAAATATAAAAATGTCAAAATGTTTGCAAGAGGAAGTAAACTTGACCAGACATATAAATAACCTTGAACAGTCAAATAAATAGACAAGTATTAAAGACTTCTTTTTTCCTTTCCCTCTATCCCCCCAAATGCTTAGACCCAGATGGCTTTAGATGATGCTGAAATGAATTCTACTAAACTTCCAAGGAGCAGTTATTCTCTAATTATTCAAGTTGTTCTAGAAAAATTTTTAAAAATAGCTAATTTTGTGGGGCTAAAATATCCTGCCTCCAAAAACAGATAGGAACTACACAGAAAAGGAAAAATGAGATAACATCACAAAAGCAACAAAAATTAAATGGTATCTGAGATTTAAACCAAGAACATATAAACTAAACCTCTAAAAACTAAATTTTAAAAGTTAAATAATTGACAGCTCTTAGATAGAATGACTTAACATTATAACCACGTCAGCTCTCCCCAGATCAATTCATACATTCACAGTAATTCCAATTATAAGTACAGATACATGCATATATATGTGTATTTTCTTTAAAAAAAGAAACTTGGCAAATTTGTTCTAAAAATTATATGGAGTAATGGAAATAAACTCAAAATAAAAAAAGGAATGAAGTGGGAAGACTTTCCCTACTGAATAGTAAGACTTACTATAAAGCCATAGTAAAAAAAAAAAAAAAAAACCAAAACCAAAAACCAAAAACAAAACCCTGTAGCAATGGAACAAAATGGAAAAGTCAAATACCCACCTATGTATATGTGGGAACTTAACAGGGATAAAGGAAGTGCACAGCAAATCAATGGGAAAACAATGAATTGTTTTGCACACAGTACTGAAAACTGGCTCAGTCTACTAAGAAAACTATCACTGGGTCCCTGTTTAGCCTCATGTAAAGGGGCACTGTAGGTGAATTAAAGATCTCAATGTAAATGTTAAAAATCATAAGGTTAATAAAAACAAAAATGGAAAGATTATCTTTGGGCTTAGGGAAAGGCAAGGAGGCTTGCTCATTTAACAAAACTTTAAAAGCCCAAACTATAATGCACAAATTTATGAATTTGATTACCTCAAAAATAAGAAGTCATGTTTAATTTTAAAAAAAGGGGGGGCCAATTAAGAGCCAGATGATACGACTGAGATTTCTTTCAAAGTCTAAAAATGACAAGGGGTTAACATCTAGAATATACAAGGAACTCTGTAAAGCAACAAGAAGAGGACATCAACTCCAATAGAAAAATGGGCAAATGATATGACAGGCAATTTACAGAAAAGGAAACCCCAAAAGCTAATAAGCACGTGAAGTGATGCTCAAACTCATTAGTCGTCACAGAAATGCAAATTAAAGCAGGATCACCCTTTACGCCTTTAGACAGGCAAAGACTAGAATGCTGGGTAATACCAATTAATGGTAGAAAATGAGGAAGGGAGGCTCCCTCACACCTGGCCAATGGGAGTGCAAATCGGTAAAGCCTTTCTGGAGAGCAATCACAAGCTACTTATGCAAATTAAGCACACATGCACCCTAGGACTGAAAGAAATTCTAACATGTGCACAATGTGAAATCTACAAGGATGTGTGTGGCAGGTTTGTTGGAGGAGGAGAGATAATAGCAATCTGGTGGCCTTCACTATTATTATGAAGCAAAGGATCATCCTATGTACAGATAACACGAACAGATCTTAAAAACACAGTGACAATCGAAAAAAAATAAGAGAATGGCAATGTTATACAATGCCATTTATGTAAATTATAAATACACGCACACTCTCTGGTGTGTGTGGGTCTTCCCAGAACCTCCAGCAAACTGGCCACATTTTGCTTGTGGAATCAGCATGATGCTGTTGATGTAATAGATGAACATGATTTTTTTTGTGCAGTCTGGAAGTTGTCCAGATCTCCTTGGACTATTTTATGACAGAGGCCGAGAGAGTTAATATAGCCCTCAGGCAAAACTACAAACAACTACGGTTATTCTGTTTCAGTTCCTCTTTTCTGATCAAAAGGGAAAAGAATGAGTCCACACCAAATCCATAGCCACACACCGCGTACCTGAGGTTACTAAGCCAGTCTAGGGATGATACCACACCCCCCATAGCAGCTGCGATCAGGACCACAGTGGCTGACAGGCAGAATGGGGTTCTTCTGGGGCAGGGGCTGCCTCCAGAGGAGGGCAGCTCCTCTTTTCAGCCTGGTGGGAGGGAAGAGAGTACCTGCAGGCACAGGTCCTACAGCCAAGATGTTTGGTGGCTGTGAGTTGAGGGAGAAGGCATCTGATGGCTTTTTTGACGTGTGTGAAGAAAAACACCTTTTACCTTTGTCAGTATCTGGGGAGAATTTTCCCAAGTAATTAACTATCACTTGAAGCTGCCATTTTTGAAGGCAACCCCACATTCCATTCCATGGAAGCGCCCAATCCATTTGGCTAATCCCCTGCTGTAGGCATGTGGGTGCCCCCGTGCCGCTAGCTCAGCCCCTACCCATGGAGGCCCACGACTTTCAGCACCTCCTTCTCCACGAAATTCTGGATGAATGGGTCCTTCCTGCCCGGGGGCCCTGCTTCCATGAACTCCTTGGGCACAGCCCTGCCTGTGTGAACCACACCTCCACCCACCCACCCAACATGAACTCTCTGGCAGGGGGCTGGCCTCCCTAGCACAGTCCCTCCACAGATACGCACATACAGGCAGACACGCACGCAGGCTCTTCTGAAAGACAAAAATGTTCCCCGTAAACACATACAAAAGCACACAGGCCCATTGGAGCCCACAGTGCATCCCAAAACACATGCAGACATGTGCAGACATACTTATACACACTAACATACATGCATGCTCACATATACCACTTGCACATACACACATGCCCACATGTGCATACCTCTTAAACACATGCTTAGACTTTCAGACCCAGGCCTAAGAACCTCTGTTCTGAGACACACTGCAGCATATGCACATACATAGTACTCACACCTGTACGTATACACCCACACACACATGTAGCACACACATGCTATTCCAGTATCTTCTGCTACCAGCAAACCACCCAGACCTGGTGGCTTGAAGCCACAGCCACATGCTCATGGATTCTGTGGGGACCGCTCGTCTCTGCTCCACCACAGCCAGGGCCTCAAATGACTGAGGGTGTCGTCACTCAAGCGTCTGACGCCTGGGCTGGGGTGACGTGAATGGCTGGGTGCTCGTCAGCCATCTCTCTCTCTCCCCTCGGGGTCTTGGGGCCTCTCTAGCACAGTGGCCTGGGAGTAGTGGGCTCTTAAACGGCAGCTCGGGACTCCACGAGTGA
The DNA here is from genome assembly GCF_021234165.1 of Pteronotus mesoamericanus. Classification (NCBI taxonomy): domain Eukaryota; kingdom Metazoa; phylum Chordata; class Mammalia; order Chiroptera; family Mormoopidae; genus Pteronotus; species Pteronotus mesoamericanus. The sequence goes on from NW_026555258.1 coordinate 7,456,453, forward strand.
GTGTCCCGTGAACAAGGTGACAGAGCATCACATCCATCATAGTCACTTAGTCGAAGCAGTCACAAGTCCACCCAGACTCCAGGGGTGGAAGACTCAGACCCGCCTCTTGATGGGAGAAATGTGAAGGAATTAACAGTCATATTTACAACGGTCACACACATACAATATACACCTATAAACATACACACGTACATATGCACACACTTAGGCCTTGTCCTCAGAGCCTCATTTAAGAGCCAACTTAGATCAACACATGTGCATATGAACACATATGTAATAAAAGATATTTTCAGACAAGTACGCCCATCGCCACACCTCAGCACACCTGTGCGCGCACACACATGCCCTCGGCCGCCGGCCCTGCCCTGGAGTGCCTTCTCCGACACCTGCAGCCCCACCTGCAGGCTGCTGCCCCGTGCGAAGCTGAGCTGGGGGCCAGGATGGGCTGCAGTGGCTTGGCCAGTACAGGGCAGGCCTTCTCTCCTCACCACCCTTCCCTTGTGGCAGGGGCCTGGCAAGAAGAAAAACAAATAACCTTGCAGTGTTTAAATAAGCAAAGTTTTGTGCAAAGCAGAGGTTAATGTACTTTATTGTTCAATGTCATGTTTATAGTGGATTGGTGGAGGGAAAAATGTGATTAATTGCCCCGAAGCCCACGGATCTACAATTATTTGGTTGTTGTGAACAAATAAAGGACTACAGTATTCATCATATTCAAATGAGGCAGCAGAATAAATGATGGGGGGCCGGGCAGGAACAAAACCGAGGCGTGTTCCCGCACAATTGGAAGGCGACTGGCGCCTTGTCAACCAGACGCAGGGTGGTGGCGGGAGCGGAACCCGTTTGTCTCTGTACCGCCGGCAAGGGCTGGGCTGACCCTGCAGGTGCCAGCGTTAATTCATGTCACACTTCGCGCTCCATCCTTCGTGGTATGAAAACCAGGCGCCAATTTCGTAATAAAGACTTGTTTCCGAGGAGGCCCCGTTTGGGGCGGGGGCACAGATCTTCATTAGAGCCCCCTTCCTGGGCCGCGCTTGTTACAGAGCACAGGTACTGGCTAACTGTGTCCGATCATTCATCATGATTTTGCCCTCCACTTTGTCACAGCGTGGGGATTTAAGGAAGATAGATGGTACAAGATGTTGTCTCCTCCACAGACGCTTTCTGCTCTGGTAAGTGTGTCCGATGCAGAATTATTTTGCCACTTTATTATTTCCTAGTGAGTGTTTGTCAGAGCTTCGCCTCTTGGAAGGAGCGAGTTGTTTCCTGTCACTCAGGGATGTCGCGGGAGCTGTGATGCTTGGCTGGGCTCGCCAGCCAGCTGGAACCCGGGCAGGGTCCCCAGGCAGGGCTGCGGGAGGTCCTGGGAGTCTGGGCCACAGGGCGAATGTCAAATCCAACAGAAATGGGAGGGGGAGGCAGGGTTTGGGAGAAGGCGGGGAATGGAAGCTTTGGACAAGCTGGGTTGGGGGAGGTAAGGGGGCATTTTTCAGGATCTGGCCTGGCTGCAGGCCAGCCTGCTGGATGGGGAGCCGATTGAACCAGTGTCCAAAGGGCTGTAAGAGCTTGGCCTTGAGCTGAGCCAGCTGGAGAGGGTGTGAGCAAGGCTTGGGCCCTGTGGGGCTGCTGATGGCCTTCAGGCAGCGTGGCCAATGCTGGTGCCTCTTGCCGGCACCAGATGAGCTTCCTGCCCTGATCAGGACGGCCAAGAGGCCATAGGATGGACAGCAGGGATGCCAGGTAGGTGAAGATCACATGAGGCTAAAGATGGGAATGAGTTCAGCTTGAAGCCCAAAGTGCAGCCCAGAGCCCCAGGAACTTGGGAACAGGGGGCACTTCATTTGGTTGAGCCACAGGGGAGTGGGCGACGGGACCCTAAGGTGAACCTGGTCCCAGGGAGAACTGGGGTATCCAGGAGCACCGGCCTGGCCTGTGGGCCTTCCTCACTTGAGTTTGCTCTGCAAGGCTCTCTCCACTGGCCCCATCCTCCAAGGTGCCGGCTTCCCACGGCCACCGCTGGCCGGGCCAGTGACTCTCAGCTGCCCCAGGCTCTCGGGCACACAGGAGAGAAATTTCCTTTTTCTTTGCTTTCCCTCTCAGTCTAGGCTGCTTGGAGTCCAAAAGGAACCCTCCTTGGAAGTTCAGGGGAAACTTACAGGGAGCAATTCAGGAGGAGCCCAAACAGAGGTGCCTGGGAGTCAGGGACCTTGGTGAGGGCGCCCTGCCTTTCTCTGGTTCCAAGATGCCCCTGCCAGAGTCCACCTTGCCAGCTGCCCGTGTCCCCCCTAAGTCTCCTCAGAGGCAGAATGATGTCAGAAAACAATCACAGTTTTGGAACCACACAGATAGGCCTAGGTTCAAAGCACTGACCAGTTACAATGCTTCTCCATCTGTAAATAAGGACGATGAGGTGACATTTTCTGGGGAGGCCTGTGGCTCCTGGCATGTTGTAGGTGTCTCACGAACGCAGATGTCCCCTCCCTGCCCCCTTTCTTTGGTTCCTGGCTGCTGGGGGTCCCTGACAGGTTTCGTGGGCCTGGATGGCTGTAGTGGGTGATCCCTGCGGCCCCCGGCTTCCTGGCAGCACCCAGAGGGTCTGCAGCAGTGACAGGCTGCCTGAAACGGTGGCTGCCTTCCCGCCTCACACACTCCCCCGCCTCCCCTTTGTGGACAGCCCCACAGGGAACTACCAGTTCGCCGCTAATCCCCAGCCGTCGCCCCGTCGGCCTGCTGGACCCTGGGACACAGTCCCTGCCCTTAAGCAGCTGGAAGACTGGGGTGGGGTGGGGGGGCTTAGAAATGTGAGCAGATTTTTACTCCAACACACGTCACCACCAGGGGCCTTGCAGGCCGAAAGTCCAACGTGGGACTTGCCCAGGTTGGGCATTCGCTTACGGAGCCCCTACTTCCAGCTGGATTCAGTGCTAGCACTTTCCCCAGAGTTCCTCGTTGAGTCCGCAGCAACACTAGGCAGGAGAAGCCGCTCTCACCCCAACTTTGTAGCTGAGAAAACTGAGCCTGCAAATGCTCGAGATCTCGCGATAATCAGTAGAGGAGCAGGGAGGGATTTGAACTCCCGAGGCTCCTGAAGCCTGAGGACTAGATGATTGACTCGTCTACGGAGCGGCTGCGACTGACACCAGGTGCATCCAATCAGAATTCAGCCCCGCCCCCCCTCAGGTTTTTCCACTCTCTTCATTTCTGGAGGCAGCTTAAACGCCCGCTCTTTATTCTGGCTGGGGTTTCCATGTGGAAACCCCAAATCCACTATTCTGTGCAGTATTATGTTTTAAGTAAATTTTCTTTTTTTGTCTGTTAGTTAATTTGAATTTTTTTGTGGCTTGTCTCCCATTCATTACTTTCTCCCTTCACTCATTCCTGTGTTCACTCAGCAAATACTAGGGCTGGACTACGTGCAGAGATATGAAACCAGCAGGTGGTAAGAGCCAGTGAAACGGACTGGAAGGGCCCCAGCCGGGCGCCCTGAAGGTGGTGGCAGAGCCCCCTGAGAGATACCTTGTGAGGCGGTAGATCTTGGGAAAACCAAGGGAGCACGGCGCTCAACCGGTCCGCGGAGGGGAGGGAAGGGCACCATTCGCCGCCACCAAGAGGCCTCGGAGGAGCCGCCCCTGGGCCCTGCCCTCCAGTCCCCCGCGTTGCCCAGGGTTGGGCCGCATCCACTCTCTGCGGGACTGTGGTCTCAGCCTCCAGACCCTCCTCACCCCTTTCTTTCTATTCTGCAGCCAGAGTGATTTTGCTTAAAGGCAAATCTAATAATGTCACTTCCTGTTCAAAAACCTCATTGGCTCCTACTTTAAAAACCTAAATCTTGAACTTGGCATTCAGGACCTTAAATAACCTAGCGCCAACCTACCCATTGTCACCACTGACAAGCTTGATCTTAACCTGTCACTTAAATTTTTTCTCTACCTGTGTTTCCTCACCTGGAAAATGGGGATTATAATCGTGCCTACTATGGCAGACTGCATTTTTCAACGGTTTAAACCACAATGTATATCCCAGCTCAGAAGGTCTTCTTACAAGAACCACTGACTTTTCCCAGGGGATGGTGGGAACATTGTTCCCTCCCCTTGCACTTGAGTGGACCTCTGTCACCACCTTAACAGATAAGGCAAAGGGGAAGACACATGACTCCCAAGTCTCGGTCATAAAAATGCCACATGCTTCCATCTCATTCTCTTGGGATACTCAGCTTCGGAATCCTGCAGCCATGCTGTGAGGAAGCCAAGCAGCTGCGTGGATGTTCTGGTTGACAGGGCACCAGCTGGCCAGCCCTGTGTGTGAGCCGCCCTCAGAGCCACCTGCCCCAGCCAATGTCGTGTGGAGCCTAGAGGGTCTGACCCTGCCAAGCCCTGGGATGGCTATAAATGCAGCCCAACACAAAATCGTAAACGTATTTAAAATATTATGAGATTTTCTTTGTGATTACATGTTGCAATGTATTTAATGTGTGGCCCAAGACAACTCTTCTTCTCTCTGTGTGGCCTAAAGACACCAAAAGGTTGAGCACCCCTGCCCTAGAGCAAAATAAATAATTGCTGTTTTAAACCACTAGATTTTCGGGCAGCTTGTTATGCGGCAAAAAGTTACTGAAACATACTATCACAGGGTTGCTGTGGGACAAGTAAGTGTGTTAGTTTGCTGGCTGCTACAACAAAATACCACAGACTGCGTGGCTTGAACAACAGAAATTTGTTATCTCACAATTCCGGAAGCTAGAAGTCTGCGATCAAGGTGTCAATGGGGTAGGTTCCGCCTGAGATCTCCCTCCTCACTTCTAGAGTGCCAGTCCTCTCTGGTGACCTTCCTAACCTCCTCTTCTCCTAAGGATACCAGTCCTCCCAGGTTAGGGTCCAGCCTAGGGACCCCATTTTAACCTATTGCCCCTTTAAGACCCTATATCATATGTCAATTACATCTCTATAAAATTGGAGGGTAGACCCATCTCCAAATACAGTTACACTCTAAGGCACGTCGGGTTCGAGCTTGAGCATATGACTATGCGGGGAATACAGGTGAGCCTGTAACAATAGGTGACTGTATACGAGATACTTAGAACAGGACCCTGCCCAGAGTAAACACTCAATAAATGGTAGCTGTGCTATTATTCCACTTGCTATACCACCAGCACAACCACCATCACCTGTGCGGTCACACCGCCTGCCTCCATCCACGGCGACAGCTCTGGATCCCCAGGCCTTTCCTTGGGCTGTCTCCTCGCCTGCTCTCCACGCACCCACATTCTCCCCATCTTAGGAGGCCCAGTCCCTCCTGCGCCCCTGCCCAGGAGCCTCCCTGATCCCTGCTCTCCTTCCTTCGTGGTCCTACAGCTCGTTTGGGGGGCTGAGTAGCAATTATTCTGGCTTGCTGGGTGTGAGAAGCTTTGGCTTTTTGAGCTGTGCCTTTGTTTTCCAACATAGAAATAGAGTTTTTAAACATTAAAATAACTGGTTATAAAAATAAGTTGTGCTCAGTATATAAAATTCAGATAGTACAGAAAGGTTTAAAGAAGAAAGTAAAAATCACCTAGAATTAATGACTTTGAACATTCTGGTTTATATTTTTCTGGAACGGGGTGTGTGTGTGTGTGTGTGTGTGTGTGTATTTTTTTCGTGATCCCAGGACATCACTGATTGTAGGATGCACCATTGATTTAATGACATAGTTTATAAGGATAAAAGAACTACTGCATTAAACATATATGAGTATATTAATTGAAATACACATCCTTATTTCAGAAATTTAAGATGTGAAAAACATGTACATCTTAGAATCAAGAAAGTGTAAGTATACATCTATGTTTTTCAAAACGGGAATCTCTATGAATACTATTTTATGGCCTACTTTTCAAACATCTGAGCATCAAAGCTCAGCCATCTTTCTGCACCAATAAATTAATACCCACACCATCTATTTTAATGGCTGCATAGTATTCCATTAAATTGATATATGACAAGACATTTATTTCTCACTAAAGGGCATGAATTTTTGATTGCCATTCTGATACAAAGACATTTATAAACCCTCGTTCTTATTTTCCTTAAGATAAATTCCTCCCATCAGCACAGCCTGGTGGGAGTTAACGCTCTTTGCCCAGGAGTTGGCTGACGGGAGCCCCATGCTCTCCCCCAGGACAGGAACCAGTGCGGAATGACCTGTGGGCCCTCCAGCTTGGGGTCTTGTCACTGAGCCTGGTGCATGGTGGGGCTTCGGGAATAGCTGACGCATGTCAATTGGTAATGGCCAGGCCCTCCTCAGTGGACGGCACAGGATCACAGCAGCTGTCTCCAGCTGCCACACAATGTGGCCCCAATTCTCCAAGACCGTGTCTGGTTTCCCTGGGAAGTGGCCAGAATGGTAGCCACGTTCATCTAGACAGAAAAAACAAAACCCTCAAGTTAGGAGGGCAAGACCTGAGTGGTGTCCCTCCCCAATCTGTTCCCCACTGGCCAGGCCTTCCAGGCCCGCAGCCTGTGCACCATGCCCCTGCAGCCACATGGTGGCAGTGTTGGCACCTACTGGGCTCCGGAGGAGCAGAAGCCTCAGCCTGGCTTCTGCAAGATGCCCTCAGAGGCCATGTCTTCACGTGTGCCCACTGTGTGCACAAAGGGTGTATGTGCAGGATGGGCTGCGAGTATGCACTTGTGTCAACATGTGTGGGCACTTGTGTGTGGGATAAAATGTCTGGGGGCGGCAGTTCTGCATGGACAGGTATGAATGTGCATTATTAGTATTTCTGTATATGAGTGTGTTTGTGTGTCCCTGTTTATAGATACATCTTTGTGTCTCTTGCCCTGTATGGATGTGTGTGTGTATGTGTGTGTGTGTGATCTTTGTACACAACAGGGTATATGTCTGAGTTTGTGTGATGTCTTTCTGCCTCTCTGCTCTTCTGTTTTTCAGTGTGTCTGTCTTTGCTTTGTGACTGTGTTGATCCAAGGGTGTGATTCCCACTGGGCCTCTGGGTGCAGTTAGGAGAGAGCCAATAGTTGAGGGGTGTATATGAGCCTGTTGGGGGATGCCAGGATACACCTCTGAGACTCAGTCTCCCCCTTCTCTGGCCCCTGCCCCCACCCGCCACCTCCAAGGACAGCTGCCCTAATTCTAACCCCTCAGCCCCCAGCCTCAGGTCCCCCCAGTTGGGCACCCCTGGCAAGCGCCCCGTCCCTCCCCCTGCCCTTACAGCCTTCTCTCTGATGATTCCTCCACCAGAGGGCTCAAGTCACCCCCCGACACCATTACCCTGATGGAACCGGGTCCCCTTCCCGGCACCCTGTCTCTAGCAGCCTCCAGCTGGCCTCCAGCCAGGCAGGATGAGGTCCTGCCACAGTGCCCCTCCCTGGGGAAGCTGTACCCCTTCTCGGGCCCTGGGTAAGTCCTAACAGAGCAGACCTCAGGGCACGGCATGTCTCCGCCATCAGACTGGAGGTGCCTGTAGATGGGGCTCTGCCTCTCCCCTCTGACTTCACCTGCCTCTGATTCTACTGCCCAGACCTGGAGAGAATGTGGGCACCCTGGTTCCTTCTCCGGGCCCTACCTCCTGCCCTGTGCATGCATTTCACAACGTGGGTGCCAGCTCCCTCCCAGTCCTCCCCTCCCCCTGTCAGGCAAAGACCCAGAGTGCCACGTCTGGACACGTCTGGCCACCCTTCCCCCGTGGTTATTAATAATTGGGTATTAGGCGAGAGGCGACTATTGATTCCGGCGCAGGCGGCTCCGGGTTGGGGTAATTTATGGAAACACTGGCGTCCCCGGTGATAAATAATGAGGTGATCGCAGAGACAGGTCACTAGTGAGTGGCCTCCAGCCCGCTGCCCTGTCCACTAACACACAGGCTCATAAATGGAGGGAGAGGGAGAGAGGGAGAGAGACCTGGGCCGGCGCTGAAGACAAAGGACATGCTGGTGAGAGGCATCGGCAAAACAGGGGAGGCAGGACCAGGCGGCAGAGGGGGCCACGCGGTGGGCCTGCGGGGAACGGGGTGGGAACTTACAGAGAGGACAGAATGACAGACAAGGACAGAGACACAGCGAGAGACAGGGCAGAAGGAGAAGGCGGATGTGAGGACAGAGAGGCAGGCAGTGAGAGAGGGAAAAGGCACAAAGCCAGAGAGACTGAGACATCAGACTGGGTATGGCAGCGGCAGCGGTGGAAGACGCAGGGGCAGAGACTGTGGTATTAAGGCCAGTGTGCTAAGTCCCTACTGTGAGCCAGTTCAGCTCTTCTCTGAGTTCTCTTCTCAGCGTCCTGGCAGCTCTGAGCTGTGATTCAGGGCGTGGACTTTCGAGTCGGCCTGCGTGCGTTCAAATCCCAGCTCTACCCTGACCCCAGCTGCATGGCCTCAGGGGAAGGTCCTGTCGCTCCTGGTCCCTGACCTGGAACATGGAGCCCACATGACACCTATGCCAATGGTATCTGAGAGGATTGCCCAGGTGCAGGGACTGGTGTCTTCACCGGCCTTTGTGACATAGGTGTGGGCTACTGTTGGTCCTGGCCTAGTCAATGTCACACAGTTCCATCCGATCTGATGCTCTCCCTTTTGATAGCGTGTCTAGTGCACCACAAAAGAACCAGGAAACATGAGAGGAGATCTGACCGGGCAGCTTCAGGGACACTCCCTGCAAGCAGTAGGGTTGGATTTGGGCCTTGAGATGGACTTGGAAGGAAAGGTATTCCAGGTGGCTGGCATGGTTTATGTGAAAGCTTCAGAAATTTCCAGGTTGGAGGAATTCTTAAAGGCATAGTGCGTCCACTAATACCTGGATTCCCTCTATATCTACACCACTGTCACCCAGCTTTAACTTGGCCACCTCCACTGATGGGGAGCTCATTACCACACTTGCAGAACTCAGACTTGAGAAGGTCCTTCCTAAAAATCAACCTCACATGCTGCCTCCATTCTCCCCACCCCTTCACCGACTCCAGTTCAGGCCTGCGGAGCTTCACAGTCAGCAACGGGGAGCTATTCACAGCACCCCGCCCCCTCCCACTTTCTGATAACCAGGCACAACCCCTCTCAGCTGCTCCAAATATCCCTCCTACGTTGGCCAGCCAGCCCTGTTCCAGTGCTGGCTTTTCTCCTGGGCAGCTCCGGCCAGGCAGGAGGCCTCCCAGGGCAGAGCCAGGGACCGGCCATGACCTGAGAAGGGCAGATGGGGCCAGACTGTCTCCTTCCCCTAGATATGCAGTGTCAGGCTGCTCCCCAGAGCCCTGAAGTTCTTGGCAAGGTGCCCCAGAGTCCTCTCCCCATCCGCCTCTTCTGTGGTTTGTTTCATGCAGTCAAAAGCATGAAAACCCCTAGTCTGCAGGCTGGCGAGGCTGCCACCCCAAGGCCAGGCAGCTTAGAGCAGTGGGCACTAACACACTGTGTTCTGGGTTTGGGTCCTGGTCCTGCCACCCATTGGCCAAATGACCTTGCGCAGTCCTTTGACCTGCTGGAGGCCCAGTTTCCTCCACAATAATGGAGCCTGTGTGTACCAGGGGCTAAACAACAGAGGAAAACCTGCCTTAGTAGTCACGGCTGTTATTACCATCCTCCCCGCCACCAAGCCTCCCCCATGCACACCGGGTAGCTTGGGACGCTCCGCTTTAAGTCATTTCCAGATATAAGAGCTCCCATGGGTCCCTAGTTCATGTCTTGATGTGACTGAGCTCGTCTCTCTTTGCCCTGGTTCCAGGGTCAGCCCTGTGGGACCAGCAAAGCTACCTCTCCTTCGTGCACACGGCCCTGAACAGAGAGATGAGCAGAATTGACCCTGCGGGCCACTCCCCTGGGGACCCCCTGTGGACAGAAGCTGCCATAGTGGTAGTTATCCCCGTGGCTCTTCGTCCACCCCACGTTCCCCACCGTCACCCTCTCCCCGGAATCGGGATGCCTTCTCTCAGCCTCACTTCTCTGACCTCGTGGGCCAGCCGTCCTGTGGACAAAAGCACGGGATGCCCAGATGAGGCCTTTTCCTAACAAACACATCCCTCTCCTGGGCTCACACAGAACATGGCTCTACGTTTCATTCTAGGATCTTAACTGAGGTACTGAAACTCATAAAATACTACTGCTAGTACCGATAATGGCAGTTAATCTCCCCCCCATTTTATAGATGAGGAAGCTCAGAAAGTTTACATAACTTGCTCCAAGAAATGCAGTTTGTTGGTCTGTATTCTCCTAATTCCCTCTTCTTCTGCCTTAAAAAGATTATATCCGAGGGACGTGGCTGAGGACAGGTGACTGGGCCAGCATGTGCACGTGTGTGTGTCGGGGGCCTGGGTGTGGCGGGAACAACAGGGGCGGGCAAAAGTAGGTTTACAGTCGTTTGTATGGAAAATAATACAATAATTAATAATAATACAAGACTAAACTCTGTGTTTTGCATACTCACAACTGTAAACCTACGTCTGCCCCAACTAGTGTGTTTAGAATAAAAGCTGAGGACCAGTCGTTAGGTGGGGAGGGCACTGGACGCCAGGCTCTGGAGCCCGGGTTTTCTGGCGTGGGCAGTGGAGAGCCCTGGAAGCCTTCTGAGGCTGGCAGAGTACCTGCCAGTGGCGGTAAGATGAATGGGGTGGGGGAGAGTAGGAGCAGGAAGGCCTGTGGAGGGTCTGGGTGTGGGGCAGTGGGAGCAGCGGCGAGGCCGGGAAAGTTTGAGAGCCCGCCCAGAGGCAGGACTGGCTGAGTTTCAGTGGACTGGACGGGGCTGGGTGCAGGAGAACCCCGCGTGGTGCCGCCATTCCTAAAGAGGAAGCGGTCTGCCCGGGCATAAAGGCCGAGGGGTGGGTGGGCCATTCGGTGCTGGCTCTGTAGAGTTGGCCTGGGAGACATCATGTCTAGGGGGACCTTAGGAGACGCCAGTAGGGCCGGCTCAGCATTGCCTGAACGCCCCGTGGCGAGGCGAGGCGGGGCCTCTGTGGCTGCCTCCCAACGCAGCAGCTGGGAAGGCTGGAAGCTCCTCAGGGCAGAGATCTGCGTCTCCACCCAGCCCGGAGCCCTGGGGCTCAGCTCAGAGCCTGACGCCAGGTGGGTTCAGTCCACTGGGGAAGCGAGGTGGGTCCAGTGATGGAGCTGAGGAAGCTGGGCAGAGCAGCTGGAGGAGGGAGACCTTTAGCCAACGGTGTGACGGGGGTGGGGCCTCCTGGATTAGGTACCCCAAGACCATCCGTGGGGGCCTCTGGGGGAGTGGAGGGGATGGACCAGAAGAAGGCTGTGGTTTCAAGGGGAAGCGATGGGAACAGACATTGATTAGGCACCCACTGTGTGCTTTTAATATCCAAGCGTTCCTTGCAAGTCGTTAGATGTGAATGTAGCCTGGGATTGCGTTGACCCACGAGTGATTAGAGCCGGGATTGAAGCCCAGGTCTCTAAGGAAGACAAATCTGCAGCTGGAAGAAAAGTAGCGAGGCACTTGGACCCTCTACCCTGGGCCTCAGTCTCCCCCAGGGCTCCGTCCTTTCTGCTCCTGGGGGAGCCCTCTTGTCTCCAGGGCTCCCCCTGGCTTCTGCTCAACAAGCTCTCCAGGCTTGTCCCTTGTCTTCTCTAGACTCTTGGACAGCAAGAGACAGTCCCAAGGCCACGTGGCTGGTGGCAGAAGCAGGGTTGACACCAGACGCGCGTGCCTCTGAGAGGCTCCCCCTTGTCCTGAGGGCTGCAGCCGGGACTCAACAACACGCTATTCCCAACTGTGAGGGCTCCGCCAACAGCTCAGCCCTTTGCACCTCAAGCCACTCGCTCCCAAAGACAACGGTTTGGGGTCTGCCGCCCCCTTTCCCATGCCCAGGAGCCCCTTGCAGCAGGAACAGGGTCACAGCCATCTCCGTGTCCCCCTGCGCAGGGCCTGGCACAGAGAAGGAACCCAGTCACCTTGTGCTGAACGAACAGACCAAGGGTGGTGGAGACGGATGGGTCCCCTCCAGCCCCCTGGGAGGGGGCGGCGCCCAGTCCCCGCTGCAGGCCTGAGGGTGGAGGGGGGGCTTTGTTCCCGACCTCCAACCACAGGGAGAATAAAAGTTTGTGAAATATTAGTTTAATAAGACATGCGACTACTATTAAGGATCCGAGCGGTCCTTATTTATTATTCATGCGGCCGTGTGATTTAGGGGCAAGCGAGTCCGTGGAGGCTCCAGCTCTGGCCGCCTCCTCGCTTCCCTGCCAGCCCCTCCCCTGTGCTCCTCCTCGCTCACCTCACGCCCCCCTACCCCCACCAACCCATTGCATGCACTGCGCAGGCGCAGGCGCACCCTCCCGCCCCTGCGAGGCGTGGGGAGGGCTGCAACCACCACTCCTAGGGGCCCTGGTAACCCTTTCATTACATTCGATTCCCTGTAACACAGCAGGATGGGCCCAGGCTGCCCAAGCCTGGCGAGCAGAAACCTCTCCCCAGCTGTGCAGAAACCCTCTTTCACTCCATCCTTCTTTCTCTCTTGCCTCATCTCTTTTCTCGGTGGGAGACCTCCGAGGGACAGGCAAGTGGGAGGTGGCCCAGTCAGTGGACACATGGGGAGAGTCAGGAGAGAAATGGGCTCCAGCACTTACTTGTGCCCCAACTTGCTGGGTGACCTTAGGCTGGTCCTTTGCTTTCTCTGGGTCTCAGGGATCCCTCTGAAACTAGAGGTCGGAGTGAATCGTCTGAAACTTTCCCAGCTTTTTGGGGGGAGGAAAGGATTGCATACCATGAGAAGCCCAGATCTTAAGTGTGCGACCCTTGGCTATTGGCTAATGTATACGTCTGTGAAATCGCCATCCCAAACAAGACACAGAACACTTGCAAGGACAAGACACAGGATGTATCATCCTGTGACATTTTTCTCTTGCTCCTTTGCAGTCAGCTTCCTCCCCCGAGTCCCAAAGGCAACCACTGTTGTGATTTCTTTGGCGACAAATTAGTTTTAGTCGCTTTGGACTTCATATCCATGAGATCATATGGTGTGTACTCTTGTGATATGTATCAGTGTTTTGTGTCTTTTTATTCCTGAACAACACTCCACTGTACGACTGTACCATAGTTTGCTGATCCATTTTCCTGTTGATGATCACTGTATCCAATGCATGGTTATTATGAAAAACAGCTTCCATGAACATTTGTATATAATTTATGTGTGTGTGTGTGTGTGTGTGTGTGTGTGTGTGGAAACACACTTTATTTCTCTTGGGTAAATACTTAGAAGGGTAATTGCTAAGTAGACTAAGTGTTTGTTAACCTTTTTAAGTAACTTTTAAACTGCTTTCCAAAAGGTTGTATTATTTTACACTCTCACCAGCAAAGTTAGTTTTCTGGTTGCCCCCTGTCCTTGCCAACATTTGATATTGTCAATTTAAAAAATTTCCTCCATTCTGTTAGGTGTGGTGGTACCTCATTGTGGTTTTAACTTACATTTTCTTATGACTAATTCTATTGATTAGCTTTTCATGTGGTTATTGGCCATTTGTATATTTCCTTTTGTGAAGTGTCTAAGTATTTTGCTCAATTTTAGATTATCTCTTTATTTTTTATTTGTAGGCCATATTTATATATTAAGAATACAAGTCCTCTGCTAGATATATGTTACTATTTTCTCCAAATCTGCCTTGCTCATTTATTTTCATAACAATGTCCCTCAATAAGGTTTTAATTTTGACAATGTCCAATTTGTCAACTTTTTCTTTTATAGTTCATGTCTTTGGGTGTTCTCTAATACATTTTTGACTATGCTAAAGTTGTGAATGTATTTCTCCTATGTTTCTTGTATATCTGTTGTTTTTATGATCTATCTTTAAGTAATCTTTGTGTGTGGTGTGAGGTAGGGGTCGAGGGATTCCGCCCCCCCCCCCATAAATTTGTCCAGTTGCTCCAGCATTATTTGTTGAAAAGACTTTTTCTGTTTATATTGAATATCCTTGTTGCCTTTGTCAAAAATATTATCAATTGACTCTATGTGTGTGGGTCTGTTCTAGACTCTGTCTGGTTCTGCTGATCCATCTGATTTACCCTTATGGCAGATCTCACTGTCTTAATTACTATACCTTTATAGTAAGTTTTAAAATCAGGTAGAGTAACTTCTCCAACTTTATTTTCCTTTTATGAGATTGTTTTGACTATTGTGGGTTCTTTGCTTTTCCATAAGTATTTTAGAATCCATTTGTCAACTTCTACTGGCAATCCTGTTGGGATTTTGAAAAGGATCTCAGTTTTTCTGTAAGTCACTTTGAAAGGGGCCTTAGAAAGCTACCTGGTTCTGTGTGCCACCTTGCCAGTTTGGCCCAAGCTCCAGGTGTGGCCCTCTGAAAATCCCTGTCCCCAAGCAGGCATTCTCAACTGCCTTCTTTGGCAACATAATTTTCTGAAAGATTAGCATTCTAACTAGGACACTGTCCTTCATTATGCACCCAGCCCAGAGGGTGAAAGCTGGGGTGTCCAAGGAACCCCAAACCCAGACGATAGCCTGGGCTCAGAGCCCCATCTTCTCTTGGGAGCAAAGAAGCAAGAGATTGCCTGGCCCATGGCGGCAGCTTTGGGTGAAATTTAAACCCCATACATCACTAAGATATTTAAGGTTAAAATGTTACCATGACTGGGATCTGCTTCAACATAACCAAGGGGGCAGGGCGTGAATGATAATATAGATGAAACCAAATTGGTCATGAGTTAATAATTGTTGAAACTGGCTGATAGCTACAGAGTGTTCATTATACTTTGCAATTCTGAATGTTTGAATTTTTTATTGTAAAAAAAATTTAAATATACTCTCTCCATTGAAGCAACCCCCTCCCCCATCACGTTCCCCAAGCCAGGGCCTGGACCCTGCTGCTCTCTGGCTAATGACAACCCCTTTGCCATCTGCAGCGTCCCCAGTGGCTGCTCCGCGCCCCCGCGGCCTGTGCCTCACGCAGCAGATGCTGCCCGGGTGGGAGTGTGACCTGGCTGTGCAGTTGGCCGTATCCGGGCATCTCCTGATGTGGTGTTGGCAGGTGGGTTTCCACATCACCTCAAATGAGTTTTAAGATGATTGAGCCACAACAGCTGCCACTCACAACCCAAAGCACAGCCCCAGGCCAGCCCCAGGCAGCGACAGCCGGGGCGGCAGGAGCGGAGTGAGCAGGGAGAGCGTTGCTGGGGATGACGGGAGAGAAGTGGGCCGGGAGGGCATGGTGAGCAGACCTCGTGGGGCTTTAGGCCACGGCAAACTCTGGCCTCTACTGGAAGCGAGGTGAGACCCCCTGGAGGAGCCATTAGCTGATCTGTGCTTGGAAAGGGGGCTTCTGGCTGCTGCGTGGAGAAGCGCCAGAAAGAAGGGGTGGAAGCAGAGGCCGGTGAGGAGGCTGCTGCGGTATCCACGTGAGAGAGGACAGGGGCTTGCACCAGGGTGTGGCAGTGAAGGCCGTCGAAGGTGGTCTGGTTGGGGACGCATCTTGAAAGCGCAGATCCCGGTTTCCTTATGGACTGGATGTGGGTTGAGAGAGGAAGGGAAGCATCAGAAATGATTCAAAGGGCCCTGGTCTGAGCCACTGGTAAAATGGGGTTGTTACGTGTCATTTGGGGAGATGAGGAGGAGTGGGTTTAGGGAGGCTAGTTGGCACTGTGGTTGCAGACGTGCTCGGTTTGCTGTTCTGATACGCAGTTGTGTGGCTGCAGAGCGCACGGTTAGATCCTTGCGCCTGGAGGCGGGGCATCGGGCCTGGAGAATGCATCCCGCTTGAAGGGATTTAAGACACAAAGGTGTACCACTGAGGGTTCAGTGTCCCCAGCTGTCTGAAGGCTGAGCACACAAATGTTTTAGGGTGAGTAGAAGAGGAATCAGTGAAGGAGACCAAGAAGGAGGCCAGGGAGGTGGGAGAACCAGGAGCGTCTTGTAAGTCGTGTGAAGACAGGGTTAGCAGGGGGAGGGAGGCAAGGCCACTCGTCACATTCTAGGGAGGGCCTTGAACAGACTGAGAATGGGTCTTGGACTGGGTGACATGGAGGCCACAGGTGACCCTCACAAAGTGGCTTTGGGGACATGGCGGAGTGAGAGCCTGGCAAGAGCAGGGGCGAGAGAGGATGTTGGACTCCTCGCCTGCTCCCTCAGAAGTTACTTCACTTTTTTACCATGTTCCCCAGCCTCCTCCCTTCACGCATTCTCAGGAGTCCATCTGGTGCACAGTGAGTGGAAAGAACAGCGCCTTGGGCCGGAGCACCCCCACCCCGAGCTTGCATCTAACAAGCCGGCCCAACCTCCTGCATTCCCATGCTCTGCCTTCGTGCCTCCAGCCTCAGAAGCCGGTTCTCCACCTGCCAGAGGGGCGGCTCCCCTGTGATCCAGAACTATTCCATCTCACCTGCCCAGAGACGTCACTCCACCAATAACCCTCACTTTCTGGTGTCGCTGTTCACCCTGCCCACTCACTGGCATGTCCCATCATTAAATATAATGCTCAAGTCGGCACCCTCTTAAATGATTTTTCTTGAACACATTTTCCTTTCCATCCAAGCTCTGGATCCTTTCTCTGCCAGTTTTCTTAAAATCGTCTACCTAGATCCCCTCGTGGGCTCACCACCCAGTCAGGACGCATGGGGGATGGCGGCAGCGGTGGCAGGGGCTGCCTCTAAACCCGTTCTCCCAAAGTGGCACCTTTTCAGACATGAGATGCACAGAAAAGGTGGCAGAGGGTCATATCCTTCCACTGTGGATCCTGGCGCCCTACTGCGTCCTTCACCCACTGCAGGCTGGCTTTGTCAGCCATCTCTTCGTTGAAGCCGTCTAAGAAGATGCCTCATTGGTCCTTCCTGCATCCCCTTGGGGAACGGCCAGGGGTATGGGCCTGGGGAAGACGGGGGAGGGTTTTTGCCCAGGATGCTCCAACAGAGGCCAGGAGCCCTCCACAGTCACAGCCAACACCCGCCTGGGTCTGGCTGGACTAGGTTAAAAAAAGGCACAGGTCAAGGTTAGAGGTTCAGAAAAAAGGCTGTTGTGGGGACAAGGAAAGTGGAGGCCTTGTCCACGGTGCTGGCTGCGTGGACAGGGCCGACGTCCAGGTTTAACTTACACGCACACAGGACTGACAGTTCGCACCAAAGAAAGAAGCCAAGTACCATCGCGGGGGCCCAGGTTCAGGGATCCAGAACCAAGACCTATCCCTTAGCCCCAGAGCCCCCTTCCCAAATGTGTGCGGAGGAGTCAGCTGGAGTGGGACGTCCAGTGCCCTGGCCCCCAGGGCCCACACACACCAACGGGGGGGCTTCTTCCCCTGCTCAGCCTCCTCCCCTTCCCTGGAGGAGGCTGGGGCTGCAAACACCATCACTGCACCCCCCCTTCAGAGTCAGGAGAGGGGAGCTGAATATTCAGCGTCTGGGGAGACAATAAAAGTCCCAGGAAGAACCTGGCTAAGGCAATTACCTCTGCATAAATGCATATATTATTCATCCGTGGCTTTGAATATATAAATAATACTGATACAATTTGCATGCGTTAAAAGGAGATGTAATTACCCGCTGATGCCTGTGAGCGCCTGGTACCCACCGGCCACATCCTGGGCCTGCTGCCCTGCCCCCAGTAGCCCACCTTTGCCCTTTCTGGAGGCAGAATATCTCACACACGGGTTTTCTGTAAGGAAACCAATCTTTGACGTCCTTGGGGCTTTGGTGGGAGTCTGTCTTTCTCATGAACCTATGGGTTACTGTGGTTACCCGACTTTATCCTTAAAACTTTGGGCTTTTTTTAACATGATTACTATATTGCTACATCACATTTTTAGTTACAAAAATAATGCCCATTTATTGTCCAAAATTAGGAAAATACACAAAAGTTTGAAAAATAAAACTCTTTATCCCACTGCCCCAGCATGAGCACAGTCCATATTTGTATTTTACTTCCTGCCAGTCTTATTTTTCTGTACACAGATAACCTTTCTTTACAAACTTAGGATCATATTATACATAATGTTTTATAACCTGTTTTTATCTTTTACAATATGTCATGAACAGATGAAGAAATATAAAAGGAGAATAAATATGAAAAGATGCTCAACCTCACTAGTAATTAAGGAAAATACAAACCACAATAAGAGTGAGATAGATTTTTCACCTGTCACATTGTTAAAGATTTAAAATAATGACAGTACCCACTCCTGGTGTACACACGTAGAAACAGGCTCTCCCAAACAACTGCTGCTGGGAGGAGTGTAAATTGGAATACTCTTTTGGAAGGATAATTTAGCAACATGTGTCAGACGGCTTAAAAGTACACATGCCTTTGGCCTCTGAAAATCCACTCCTTAGAATTTAAATAATCATACAATCATACATTATAACAATGTGAATTATAGTATTTTATCATAACTAAAAATTAGAAACAACTTTAATAGTTCAGTGCTTGGAATTAGTGTAATAAGTTATGGTCTATCTACATAGCAAGAGTCCCGTGCAGCCAATTACAATGGAAACAGATACACACACACACACACACACACTGACACCCAATACAATTAGGGGTAAAAAGGTGTCCCTCGAAATATTATGCTGGGACTTCACAGCTAAATGTAGTAGGTTGAAAAATGTTTGTTTTTACTTCTGTGTCCTTCTGAAACCTCACTAAAAGACATGAAAATGACATAAACCCGTGAGCACAAAGTGAATGTGAAAGGGGATGAGGGATGTCAATGCATTTTGGGGAAGGAAATGAGGATGAGGAGTTAGGAAATCCAGAAGAGACAAACATCAAGAGCCAGCAGAGGGGATGTAAACAATGGGCTCCCCAAAGCACAGCACAGCACCCCAGAAAGATGCAGAGCCTGGGGGCATCGGCTCTCAAGGAAGCAAGGAAGACAGGGCTGGAGCAGGAGGACTTGTTCAGTCACTCATGGGACATCAACAAGGCTAGGTTTTGGCTTTCATGGAGGCTCCATTCTAGTTGGGGAGGTAGGCTTGTGAAACAGAGGACAGCAGGTAGAGCTCAGGAGAAAAGTGGGAGAGGAAAAGGGATAGGAGGTACTGCATGGGGGGTGATTTTAGAGAGAGTGGGGAGGAAGGTCTCCCTGAGAAGGGTACAGGTGAGTAGAGGCTAATAGGCAGAAAGGACAAGAGTGATTCAGAAAGCTGAGGAAAGAACAGTCCATCAGAGGGAAGACACAGCAAATGCAAAGGCCCTGAGGCTGGACTGTATCAGGAGCAGTTGGGGAAGGAAGCCAGTGTGGAGGAGGCAGCGGGGAGATGAGGTCAGTGGTCCTGGGTGTGTACAGATGGTATCTAAAGCAGTGAGAGCGGATGCAACCACCAAGAAAATGGGTGTGGATAGACAAGAAACCTAAGGATGGAGCTGAGTGTGGCAACACTTAGAGGTGGGGGAGAAGTGGAGGAATCAGCAAAGGGCCTGGGCAGGGGCCATCAAAGAGGTAGGATAGAGACCAGGGGAGTGTGCTATCCTGGAGTTTAAGACAGTGTCTCAAGTCAGAGAGAGTGACCAGTTGTGGCTTATGCTGCTGAGATGCCAAATAACATAAGGTATGAGAATTGGGGGCTAGCAACATGGCAGTTGTCAATGAACCTTAGAGAGTCATTTCAGTGGAACGGTCAAGGTGGGGACCAGATCAGAGTGAGTTCAAGAGGGTACAACAAGGGAGAAATTGGAGCACGAGTTCAGACCAGCCCTGCCCAACACCAACAGAATGCAAGCTACGTATGACACTTTAAAATTCTTAGTAACCACATTTAAAAAAAAGGAAAAGAAACAGGCGAGATTAATTATAGTAATAGATTTTTCTGTAACCCAATACATACGAAATATTATCACTTCCAAATGTAACTGATTTAAAAATTATTAATGAGATATTTTGTGGTCTTTGTCATACCAACTCTTTGAAATCTGGTGTGTATTTTACCTTCACATCTCTGGCTGGCTGGCTACATTCCAAGCGTTCAATAGCCATATGTAGGCAATGACTGCCATATTGGATGGAAAACAATTCTTTCAATGAGTTTTGGTATAAATAGAAGAGAGAAATGAGATCAGAAGCTGAGAGAGGGAGTGGAAGTGAGGTTTTTTGTTGTTGCCACTGTTGTTTTAAGTGACAGAAATAAAGAATGTTTGTATGTTGATGGATTTAGTTGAGAGTCTGTGGAAGGAGCTGTCAGATCTCCCACCCCCTCCTTGGTCTATTTTTCTAACCCACATACCAGATGCCCCTCTCCTACCCAGCAGGAGACAAGGCATTTCTTCTATGGACAAGCCAGAAAGGCTCAGACCCAGGGAACCTGGTTAAGAGGAAGGCGAGGGACCCCATATTGAAAACAGGATGAAACCAAAGACAGCATGCTAAATGGTGAGCCCCTCATCCCCAACTTTAGGCCCTGCCCCTTCTGCCACTTACCCCCTAAAGACCCAACAGCCAGGAGACTGCCCCCAAAAACAGGGATCCCCAATTCGCAGGTACCAGTCTGTGGCCTGTTAGGAACCAGACCGCACAGCAGGAAGTGAGTGGTGGGCGAGAGAGTGAGCCTGTCCCTGGTGCCAAAAAGGTTGAGGACTGTTGCCCAAGAAGAAATGGGAGGATTATTGAATCTCTGTTTTGGTTTAGGTTTTTTGTTGTTGTTGTTGTTGTTGTTTGAGAAATATAAGGTCCTAGAGAAGACTTACAGTTACAAACGTTTGGGAGTCCCCAGTGAAATGACCACAGTCCCGCCTGGTCACTTCTGGTGAAACCACCAGTTGACAGGCTCCACCATGCACGCAGGGCTTCTAAACTGATTTTTAAAGCCCATAATCTCAAATATGAAAGAAAATTAAAAAGGCTCATCAAACATCACCTTCTGGTATGCAATATTGCAGACAGCCCTCAACTATTGGAATTAAAACACGGTGACAGAAATTTAAAAATTAATAGAAAGGTTCAAAGATAAAATTGAAGAAATCTCCCACTTAGGTGCTCCTCACCCCAAAGGAGCAGAAATGAAAAAAAAAAAAAAAAGAGGGGAAAAAAGATTTAAATCTCCAAGGACCAGTTGAGGAAATTAACATCTCACAAATAGCAGCTCTGAAAAAGGAGAATAGAGCACACGGTAGGGAGGAAACTGGACGAAACGATAGAAGACAAGTTCCAGAACTTAAGGACACAAGTCTCCAAACTGAAAGCCCAGTGAAGATCCAGAGCATTGAGTGAAAAAGTCCTTCCATAAAGCCCATTGCTGTGGAATTTCAGAGCCCCAGCTGGTTAGCCCCACCCCCAATAAACCCTAGAAGCTTCCGTAGACAGAAATAAATAGACCACATGCAAAGAATGGCATCCAAGTTCTCAACAGTTACAGCAAAACCAGAAGGCAACAGAGCGAATGTCATCATAGCCCAAGTCGTAACCAATTGTGAGGAAGGAATAAAACATACTCAGAAAAGTCTCAAAAAATGCTCTTTCCATATGCAATTTCCAGGGTGTTATTGAAAGATGGGTCCTATAAAATGGAGTAAAGGAGGAAGAAGGAAGCCTCAGGGTCTAGACACAAGAGAGAGGCGAAGGGACCGTGGCTGTACAACAGGCCAGAGAACAGGCCTTCCAGGACAAAGCACGGCTGAACACCTGATGTGTTCAGCCATGCGGAAAGGGCTATTCAGGTCATACAAATATTTTTGAATAGCCATAGTGACATAAAAATCTAAGTGAGTAAAAAAAAAAAAGAAAGAAAGAAAGAAATGCCAGCAGCTATCAACTCCAAGTTGCATAAGAAAGGACTATAAATACCGTACACTACCTGGCTCAGCAGTGAAGAAAATACGGACCCTGAGACCCTAAGCAGAGAACCCAGCAGGACCCACCCAGACTTCTAACCTAGAAAACTGTGAGCTAATAAAATGGGTGATGCTTTTGGCCACTAAGTTTAAGGTGTTTGTTCCACAGCAAGAGAAAAACAAAACAGCTTACAACAAACAGCATGTGTTTGGTTCATGCATATTCAGGGGCTGCTGGGTGGTTCTAGTTTTAGCTGGGCTCCCTCGATTGGCACGGGTCAGCTGTGCATCGGGTAGGCAGCGCTGCAGATCTGCAGGCTAACGTTGGATGGTCTGGGCTGAGAGGACCTGGTCCTGCCTCACGGAGTCTCTCGGCCCCCGGGAAGCTAGCCCGTGTGTGCTCACAGGAGGTGGGCCTGGGCTCTGAGAACGGTGGGAGCTACTGGCTCACCATTGCTTCTGCCGCCTTATGTTGGACAACGCAACTCGAAAGGCCAGCCCAGGTTCAAGGTGTAGGGAACAGACTTGCCCTCTTGATAGAACTTCCTGCAAGGTCACATTGCAGTGGGCATAGGTGCAGGGAGGAAGGACAAACCGGGGCCACCATCCATGTCCCTCACTTTCTCACCCCTGAACCACCCCTGCTTTGAATCTCAGGTAGTCACACGAGTCTACTCTCTGCTCCCGATCGCTGCTGCAACGTAACTGTTGCCACATCGCTCTGCGTTTCCCAATGAGTTTAGTTCCTGGATTGCTGGCACTTACTCTTTATGGTTCCAATGTGACCCAAGATGATCCTTTCAACATCTTGGGCTTTCGGTGTCCAAGCTTTTTTCCTCCAATCATCTCCTTTGCCCTGCCTCCGCCACTCTACACTATGGTCATATTCCAGATTTTTTCATTACTGGTAGCGTCTCCATAATGCCC
Organism: Pteronotus mesoamericanus; assembly: GCF_021234165.1. Lineage (NCBI taxonomy): Eukaryota > Metazoa > Chordata > Mammalia > Chiroptera > Mormoopidae > Pteronotus > Pteronotus mesoamericanus. Next base: position 7,479,058 of record NW_026555258.1, read on the forward strand.
ATCTTATGCACCTCACTCTCTGAACATCATCTCTGTCTCTCCAGCCAATTCCTTCTGTCCATTCGCCCCATAGAGACTTGTAGTCATTGATGCTACATTTTCACAGGCTATACCTGCTTTCCTTCTGACTCAGCTGCAAATTCACAGCCAATCATTAAATCTCCCCTTGTCTCCACCCTATCATCCTTCTTACATTAGGACACACATGTGGCAAAAGCCACAATCCAAGTTAAACCCAGTTCCTTCCCTGTTTCCAATCAACCCAGCATGACTTGAGAAAAAAGCACAACCCTGATCGCTGCCCTCACTTTCATGCTGTGACCAGGAGTCTCAGTGGGCCTTGGCAAGGCCCAGCAGTCGTCCTGTATTTCCTCAGGCCACTCCTTCTCCCATCTCCTAGCCGCTTTCAAACTTCCTCCTCTTTCTTCACCCTTCAAACACCTCCTCTGCCACCCCTACTCTCTCAGAACCCACCACCACATCCATCCACCCATCAGTACATGCACTGTCTACCTCTGCTTCTTCCCCTTTGCACCAAACCAACCCTCCAACCCTCTACTGCAGCATTAGATTCTACCTTCTTGCTGCTCAGCGGCAGACACTGCCCTGCTCTCTCCCGCATCACCAAATTTCCCTCCCAGTGGATTATTCCCCCGTCCTACTTCTGACATTTCTCCCATCCTGTAAAAAACAACTTTTGATTTTATTTTCCCCTCCCTATGACTCAACTCCCTCTTGAAGCAACATCCTCAGAAGTATTATCTGTACCATTCTCTCCACTTGTCTTCTGTTCTCTGATAAACCCACCATTCCTTGGAAATCACTCACATCCAAGCCACCAGTGAGAGCCATGATGCTAATTCTGGGGGTCAGTTCTTGGTCCTCACTTTCCCTGGCCTCTCTGCAGCATTTGGCATAGTTGCTCATCCTCTTGGAAACATGTCCTTCCCTTGGACTCCTGGTTGTCCTCCCAGCTGACAGCTGCTCACCTTTTACTGAGACATCCTGCTGACCTGCGGCTCTGTGCCCCCGATCCCGTTCCCCTAGTCTGTTCTACTCGTACAACCAGGATGATCTTCCCAGGCCCAGATCTCATTTCTATAGATCGTGATGAGAGCAGACTTTGTTAAACCAGTGACTGGTGCAAATATTATCACCTTATTTTTGTGCCATCACGTGAACAAGGTTAGGGAGAGCTGAGCTAGAAAATTTCTTAAGGTATTTTTTCAGAATGAGCCCGGGGTAGAGACTTTCCAGGTCTTTCCTTATCTGTGGAAGTACATCAGCTGCTTTTGCACTGGACAACACAGACATAAAATTCTTATGCCAAAACGTTGTTTTGCATCATTGTTGTATTTAGTGTCTTGGATAAATCTGGATATCCTGAACCCTCTGTAATTCTTTCTTTAAAGGAAATTCTTAATGAAGAACTACAACCCCCCGAATGGACCTCTTGTCCCCTCTCCCACTGTTCTTTCTGGCTCAGTGTCCTTAAGTGCCTCCCAAGCCCACATGGGTGGCACCAAGCAGCAATTTTCCGCTGGAACCTACACATCAGGGAGGCCTTGATTCAGGAATGGGAGAATGATGTATATGCTGGGGCAGGGTGGGCAGAAGGCATCCTTGCATTGGCTACTGGAAGTCTTGTCCATGGGCTGGCAGATTGTTGAACCAAAGCCCTGGTACCAAGCACTGTTGAAATTTGCCTGTGTGTGTGTGTGTGTGTGTGTCTTGGGATGGAAGAGACCATAAGGTACATCTATTCATAGAAAGTCCTTTGGCTTATTTTACAAACTGGTAGGGTTCCTATTATGTTCTAGGCACTCCCAAATCCATCTCATCATTTTATCCAAAACAATATGACAGGTGAGTGCTAATCTTATCCCATTTTATAGGTAAGGACAGTGAAACTCAGAGAGGCTATAACAAAAATGTTTCCAATGTTACCCAGGCTAGTGAATGACAGAGCTGAGAGTCAAGGGCAAGTGCATAGAGCTAAATGCCCCACCTCTCTCTCTCACCCCCTCCTCAAGCCACATAACATAAAATTAGCCATTTAAAAGTATAGAGTTCAGTGGCATTTAGTACCTTCACAATGTTATCTAAACATACCTGTATCTAGTTCCCAAACATTTTCATGACCCTGAAATAAAACTCCATGCCCATTACGCAGTCACTCCGCACTCCCTCTCAGCCACGCTGGAAACTCCGTCGTTGCTGGTGGCCCTGCCGTCCCTGCAGTAAGGGAATGGTGAGCCCTGCCCCCCCACCAGCCTCAGGACCTTCCCCGGCCCCCCCCCAGCAGCCTCGCCCCAGGGGTCACCTCACCAGTGGGGAAGAAGAAACCCTGCCCCAGGCCAGTCCTGCTCCCTGCAACCTGGGACCCTTCCCCGGTGCTCTGTCCTAACTGCTAGTTGCCTGCCTCAGTTTCCTACCCAAGCCCAGGCTCTTTCACGCAAGGTCAGAAGTCGTGCTCCCATGGAGCCCAGGCCCCCTGCTCTTGCTGCCGTGTCCCCGAGGCCGTGCAGCCTGGAGCACAGAGGTACTTTTTCCAGTTCTGGTTCCCACCCCTCCCTTCCTGACCTGTGACCCTGCATTCTGCACAGCTCACCTGGGGCTTCTGCTGTCTGGGGGGCAGTTCTCAGCCCCACCACACCCTCCTGTTGCCCAGAGCTCCTCAGGGTCAGCGGCTCTGAGTAGTCACTGAGCCTTGTGCCTGGGCCTAGCACAGGAGCCGGAAGAAATCTGGTTGAAGTCCATCTTCCTGAACATGCACACTTGGCAGAAATCCACATGTCCCTTCAGAACCCTTGTCTCCACAGAGAGAAGCTCCTGGAGCCGAAACATCTTCAGTCTGACCTCGCTGCAGCCAGAGAGAAGCCCAGTCTGACCAGCCCCCAGACAGGGCACCTGCTCATGTCTGCATTGGGTCCACATTAATGGCCACATAGCAGCCTGAAATTAATGAAGGGGAGACCTGAAGACCTCTCCCATTAGCTGGCCTGGATGGTGGTCTGGCTGACCGACATCTCTTTGCCCTTCCTGTCCCACTGTCCCAGCTGAGTCAGCCCGGTCTGGAGCCCTGTGTGTGTACGGTCAGCCATAATCCCATCAACAAGACTGCAGGGAACGGAGAGGCGCGCCTGCCCAGGACTTCCGAGGCTTGGATCGCCAGTGCCTGGCACGTGGTAAGCCCTCAAGAAATGCCAGCGGGTATCAGCGATGCTGCTGCGTGTGACATGGGAGGTAAATAAGGGTGGGGCCTGCTGGGCTCGCTGGGTGGGCTGGCTCAGCCTGTCTTCAGCTGCAGCACCTTGTGCACTTCTTCTGACATCTCTCCTTCCCTCTGTAGCGCATCCATGCTTTTCAGAGTTGAAAAGGCGAAAATGATATGATGTGTGCAAGATGCCTGGTGCACAGTAAATGCTATAAATGCCAACTGCATTTATTTAGAGTACACTGGTATTGCAGGCATTGTTTATTTTTATTATTAATTATAGAACTGTGTACACACAGAGTAGGAGTGTCTACATACACATATCTACAGGTTTAGGTTCCTATAGCCCAAGCTCATATCTAGGTCCACTCGCCCTCCCTGCCCCCCCAGGTCACCAGCCCATCGCTGAGCAGCTCCTTAGGGCTCGGGGTCCATCAGGGGAGATGCTGCCTGCATCTAGCAAGGTCAGTGTATGTCCCCATGTGCCTGTGTCTTAGTGTAAGCCAATCGGTGCACGGCTGTGGGTGCTTGTCTGTAGTGAAGTCTACATGGGTCTACTCTGCCTGTGAGTGTGTCCCTGTGGGTGTTAGTCTGCTTGAGCTGACACAAAATTTCACACACTGAGTGTCCTAAACAATCCATTTGCTTTCTCGCAATTCTGGAGGCCAGAAGTCCGTGATCTAGGAGCTGGACAATTCAGTCTCTGGTGGGAACTCTCTTCCCGACATGTAGATGACCACCTTCTCACTGTGGCCTGACGTGGCCTTCCCTCTGCACCTTTGGTGTCTCGTCCTCTTCTTATAAGAGCAGCAGTCCTATGAGATTAGGGCTCTACCCTTGTGACCTCATTTAACCTTATTATCTCCCTAAAGGTCCTATCTTCAAATACAATTGACCCTTGATCAACATGGTTTGAATTGCATGAATCCACTTATAGAAGGATTTTTTTTTCAATAAATACCTGTACTCTTTTTGATATACGGTTGGAAGTCTGCAGATACAGTTTAGCCACATTGGGGGTTCAGATTTTACATATGAATTTGTAAGGAAGAGGGCACAATTCAGTGCATAGCAATGCGGGACTCGTGTGTATATGCGCACGCGCGTGTGCACACTCATGCTCATGAGAATGTACATGTGTCTGTCCTGCATTAATGCCCATGTGTCTGTCTGCACATGCACTTGTGTGTTTCTTCATGCAGCTGGGTTGGGGGGTGGGGGTGAGGAGCCACACCTGCCAATCACCCCCTCCTACCTGAGGCCGGGGCACCAACGGAATCAAGCGTGGGCTCCTCTCTGCCGATCAAGATCTATAAATAAAGTTGTCTCCCTGGCATGTTCCACACCACATGCGGCTCTTTAATAAAATTGGCTGAGATTTGTGGATAAGCCTGAAGCAAAGTCAATGCTCGGTGTCAATCCCACGCTAAGAGGGGCCTTCAGGGGTCAAGCTGCTTCCTGTATATGATTCCATATCAAAGATATGTCAGCCGGGTGCTAACCAGCTCCTGGCGTGTGGGAGCCACGGAGCTCTGACCAGGTCCACACTCGGCTCCTGGGCTGGGTGCCAGCGTGGCCCGTGGGGAGGCAGGGAGGGGCACAGCCAGAGCCACTTCTCCCTGGGACTCAGCTCCTCCTCAGAGGTTTTGGGACTAACTCCGTCTTCCCTGTCTGAGCAGAGGAAGGGGGGCGGGCAAGAGCTTCTTCCCAGATCTCTTCCAAACCTCCATATTTCAGATCTTGAAGAGCATGTTTTAAGGGGTGCAGCCAGTGTCTTCCCGGGTCTCTGCTATTCCGCAGAGGCTGCAAAGAGCCTCTTCCCAAAGCCACATGCACGGCCTTCCAAGAGCAGCGAGGGGTCACCTGGCGCCCCTCCCCGCCCCGCCCCCGCCCCCGCCCGGCTCCCAGACAATGGCTGGGGTGCGTCGGGGTTCCTGTCCTCTCCCTGTCACTCAGGGAGGAAGAACATCTCATAGGCATGCTGGCCACACTCGGTGAGGCAGAAAGAGGGGAAATCAAAAGAAGTTTGGTTTAATTAAGTATCAGGAAAGATTTATGCAACTTCCTCTCCTTGTCATGAATATTAATGAGGGCACCAGCAGCCGCTCTGGCAGCAGCCACTGGCCCCCTAGCCGGCTGGGGAGAGCTGAGGAGGACAGCGCTGGAGGTGAGGATGGAGCAGATGCCCCCCCACCAGGGCTCCTATCCGGGGCAGATGGTGGGTTGAGTCCCCTGCCAGGCACTTGACCGCTTGGCCAGGAGGTCCAGGAAAGGGAGCTGGCCCCATTCTGGCCCCCTGGTCAGGCTGGGGTTTGGAGTGGGGCTCTCCCCAGACAGCCTTGCCTTTCCCCTCTTGTGGTTGATCAGCTCCAGCCACCAAGAAGGCATGAGTGTGACAGCAAGTGACAGGGTAAGAGTGTTTGGGGACCAAGGGGCAGCATTCCAGAGTCAGGGGGTCTGGGTGTGGAGTGGGGGGCAGTGTGTATAAGTGTGAAAATTGCTGAGAGTGAGAACGTGAAATGAGGACCCCAGTGAATGAGCTGCATGGGGCGGGGGCGGGCACAGGGAGCCGGAAGGGAGGGGGAGCCAGCAGGCTGTGATACAAGCACAGCCCCGAGGAGGGCAACTGTTAGTCGGAGAACCAGAACCCACAGAGGCTGAGTGTATGCAATGGGCTCACACAGTCACGGAGGCTGACAAGTCCAAGATCTGCAGCGGACAAACTGGGGGCCCAGGAGAGCCGATGCCGTGGCTCCAGCCCACAAGGAGGCAGGCCGAAGAGCTGATGTTTCGGTCTATATCTGAAGGTGAGGAAAACTGATGTCCCAGCTCAAGTCAGGCAGGAGTTGCCCCTTACTTGTGAGAGAGTTGGCCTTTTTTATTTTCTAGTCAGACCTTCAACTGATTGGATGAGGCCCACCCGCACTGGGAGAGCAATCTGCTTTACTCAGTCTACCGATGCAAATGTTAGTCTCATCCAAAACACTCTAGCAGACATGCCCAGCATGTTTGACCAGCCATCAGGGCACCCCATGGCCCAGTCAAGTGGACATAAAATGAACCATCACAACAACCTTGGCTCAATTCAGCAGGGGGCCCCTGGGGACAGCTAGGCCACACCTGCTGTCCTAATCAGAGCAAGACCAGTGGAACATTTACCCCAACCCCCAGCACCCTTGGTCACTGGTTAAAGTGCTTGGGCTCTGTGCGCAAAGCCAGGCAGGGGCGGCTGTCGGGAGTGGATGCTCTGGGAGCCGGTGCACAGGGTAGTGATAAAGGAACCCGAGCAAGTCTGCTCGGTTTGGCCTTGTCCCTGGGTGGGGATCAGAGTGGCTCAGAGGAATCAAGAATTAGGCTGGGAGGAACGAGAACTACAGCTCCATTTTACTCATTTGACAGATGTTGACAAGCACCTGCTGCAAGCAAGACATGAATTCTGAGCCCCCTCTGTGGCCGTGCCCTGTGCGCGCTCCGGGGACATGACCTTGGGAACGCCCAGCAACTTGCAGACAGAACTACTGTTGTTACTGCTGCTACAGAAGAGCAGAGAGGCTTCCACACATGGTCGGGGGCTCGGACTAGAACCCAGGTCTGCGTGGCTCTGCAGCCTGATCTCCTAGGCGGGGGCTGCACCTCGGCCCCCTTGGCTGAGGACCCTGTTTTCGGGGACCTCTGTATCTGGCAAGCCTCTCTCTAGGTCTGCTGGGAAAACCCAGCCTCCAGTCCCCTTCCCCTGAGGGCAGGGAGCTGGGGTGTTAGACGGAGTTTAGGACACAGCCACCAACACACTGAGTCCCCCACCCTGGGCCAAACCAGTGCCTTCCCTTCTGCCACCCCCAAGGCCAGTCAAGCCCAGACGGAAGTTTCTCTCGTGATGCCAAAGTCACAGGAGACTGATAATAATTACTCTCACATCTGTGAGGGCTCCCTACACACCAAACACACTAAATGCATCCTTTCCCTTCACTTTCAGAACAAGTTTTCAAAGGGAGATAATAATCACCCCCATGAGTGATGAGAAAGTCAAGGCTCAGAGACGGTGTGTGACTTGCCCAGGGTCACACAGACATGGCTGGTGGATCCAACTAGAACTCCAGGGTCTGTGCTGCCACATTTCTACACTGAAGCCCTAGATTGAAGGGCGGTCCCTGACCAGCATCAGCAGAGAACACATTAGACATTCTCATGTCCATCCCAGACCTCCCATGTCCGAACTCAAAGGACCTGGGGTGGGGAGTGGGGGAGGGGATATGTGTGTGGTGAGTCCAGTGCCCACTCGAGTTTGAGAAGCACCGACCCAGGTTAAGCTAAGACACCTGCCGGGCAAGGCCACCCAGACTCACCCCGGAAACACGCATGGCCCCTGGCCCAGGGGAGGGCTGCTGTCTCGGGGTCCTGCCCTTCCCTGAGCTGAGGGGTGGCAGGAAGGGAGCTGCCCTGCACCCTCCACCAGAGGGTGTCTTCTCCCAAGGTTTATTTCCCAGCTGCCAGCCACCCCCGTTCCCACTCAGCTTCTCTGCTGGCTGCTCTCCTGCCTACGTCCATATTCGTGGTTTCTTTCTGAACAAGGAAAGAGCTCTGCCTCCTGTCTTCCTTTCTTCTCAACAGCCAGAGACAGCAGTGGCCTCATTTCTGGGTCTCCGGACCCAGGCTTCACCCTGGACTCAGGACAACCCTCACAGCTCCCCCTGACTCCCCTGGTCAGCTGTGTCCCATGCGCGGGGGACTCTGTCGGTGGCCTTCCTCGTGCCAGTCCCAGGGCCAGTGGGGGTCCGGACTCTAAGTTCCCAGGTCCTGCCCCCCCCAGCCTCTCCCCAGCATCAAACATCAGCTAATGTCCCTGGGCACCTCTCTGTGTCCATTAGCTCTGCTATGTGGCAAAAAATCCCAAATCTTAGTGACTTAAAGCAACCACCCTTTGTCACTGGACACTCATCCACAGGCGGGCCGGGCTGGTCTAGGTTGGGTTCCCGACTGCATCCCAGACAACACTGCAGGCGCGCTGGGGGCCGACCCAGAGGGGGCCTCAGTCACATGGCTGGTACAGCTGGCTGGCAGGAGCGGTCCGTAGTGACTGGGTGTCCAGGAGGCTGGCCTGGGCTTTCCTTACAGTCGTGGCATGGCTCCAAGAGGGGACACAGGAGAGGGCGAAGCCTCTTAAGGCCTAGGAGAGGAACTGGCCTGGTTTGGTTTCCCCTGCGTTCCCACCCGGATTCCAAGAGCGGGCAAGCTGAGCCGCCTCCTGACGGAGGGGCTGCCCTGGCAGAGGGCACAGGGCACAGGGCGTGGCAATAGCACAGGGTGATAACTAGAACTTGAGGCATTTTTGCAATCTCGTTAAACCTCACCTTTTAAATCTTTCAACTTTCTGGACCCCACTCTGGCCTGAGAACTTCACCCACAAGATACCATTCCAACAGAGTAACCAATACTCTGGCCTTGACCGTCACCTTTCCCCCATCACTGCATTAGAAGCTTCCCTTCTCTCTTCAGCCTCGCCCCACTGCTGGCTCCCCATCGCTGCTCCACCTCAGGGGACATCTCGGAGCTGCCATGGGGACCATGGGGCGGGGCAGGGGATTGGTAAATACTCACCCAGGTCTAGAGCTGGGCTTGGCTGGGACAGCAAGGCTGGTCTCTCTTCCCTGCATCCACAGTCTACAATGTTTAGGCAACCCCCCTAGTGCCAGACCCACTTGGTATTTGGATCTGGGGTGGGTGAGAGACTCCTGCCAAGTCACCTGCTGAATGTGCCCCTGCTTCGCCTTGCCAGAGACTCTCAGGTGCGCACCTGATGCCTACTCTTCCCAGTGCGCCCGGGGGCAGGGGGCAGGCAGCCCTGAACCTGCCCCTGGGAAGCAAGGGGGCCAGGCTGTGCTGGGCGAACACCAAGCCGCTGGAGAGTGCCCACAAGCCTGTCAGGCCCAACAAACGCAAAGACAAAACGTTGGCAAATTTCAAGGCAGCAGAAGCAGAGCAGGGTCTCCTTAGCTGTAGATTCAAGAAGTACTTGCCATGGCTGTGTGTCTCTCCCTTCTGGAATATTTTTGGAGTGGCGGGGAGGGGAGAGAACCCACAGATAAATGGGGACTTTTTCCTGATGTACCTACTGTATACTTAAAATTTGGGGGGCGGATTTGTAATTTAATTGGTAAGTAATGAAATATTTTTTACAACATTGTTTTGTATTAAACGTGTGTATGTTTAAATAGATAACTGAAATAGAATGCCAAATGTGCATAGTCTGTTAGAAACAGCTAATAAATATTCTATTGCTTGCAATAGACCACTTTAGGCTGTGCCCCTACATCTTTCGGGAATACTTTCTATCTTCTGTACTTGAGGGCCACTGAGATGGAAAGTCTAATCCATACGCCTAGTGTTTCCTTAGAGTCAGGCGGACCTGGCCCAAGGCCCCGCTCGCCTCCCCGAACCTCATTGTTTTCATCCATTACATGAAGTACTTTCCTTTCCTTTCCTTTCAAATCATAAAACTACAAAGCGAGTTCACGACGGGGCTGTGTGTCAGTCCCCTTTGTCTCTTTTGTGCCGATCACAGTGCCAGGCACATAGCAAATGCTCAACCAATAGCTGTTGAATAAAATCAAGTTGACTTTTGGCTATTTATGTAAAACAAATTCCTAGAAGTGAAATTTCTAGGTCAAAGGGAATGAACTTTCTTTAAAAAATAATCTTTATAGCAGTTTTAGGTTCACAGCAAAATTGAGAGGAAGGGACAGAGATTTCCCGCATACCCCTGAGCCCACACATTACTGACACCCCCACCAGGGAGGTGTGTTCGTTATCGCTGATGAGCCTACGCTGACACGTCATAACACCCAAAGTCCATGGTTTACATTAGGGCGTTAGGGGTAACTCTTGGGCATAAGCATTCTGTAGGTTTGCACAAATGTGTAATGGCATGTAGCCATCATTATAGTATTATACAAAGTATTTTCACTGCCCGAAAAAGTCTCTGTGTTCTGCCTACTTATCCATCCCCCCAGTTGCACCCCCTGGCAACCACTGATCATTTTACTGTCTCTATAAGTTTTGTCTTTTCCAGAATGTCAAATAGTTGGAATCATATGGTGTGTAGCCTTTTCTAATCTGCTTCTTTCACTTAGAAATATGTATTTAATTTTCTTCCATGTCTTTCCATGGCTTCCTACCTCACTTATTTTTAGTGTTGAGTAATATTCCGTTACCTGGATGCACTGCATTTATTTACCCTCTCACCTACAGAAGGCCATCTTGTTGCTTCCAGGATTTAGCAGACAGACTGGGAATAAAGCTGCTGTAAACATCTGCGTGCAAGTTTTTGTGTGGACATAAGTTTTCAGGCCCTTTGGGTAAATACCAAGGACTGTGATTGCTGGATCATATGGTAAGAGTACATTTAATTTTATGAGAAAATTCCAAATTGCCTTCCCTGGCAGTTAATGAGAGATCCTGTTGCTCCACATCCTTGTCAGCACTTGGTGTTGTCAGTGTTCTGGATTTTGGCCATTCCAGTAGGAGTTTCATGGATCCTCACTGTTGTTTTAACTTGCAGTTCCCTGATGATGTATGAAGTGGAGCAGCTATGTACATTTTTAAGTTTGAAGGTTTTTGCCAAATTATTCCCCATAGATATCATGCATTTACATGTTTTCTCACAAGAGCTTGATGTTTGACAATGACTAGATGAAAAAGGATATTTTGCCATGGATTTCGTCTTTGTTATGATGAGTTGGATTAAGCAGCTTTTCATTTGAATTTGTCTTTTTAGGAAACTGCCTCTTGAAGCCCTTTGCCCTTCATCCTTTCAGCAAATCATTGAGTTTTTAAAACTTATTTGTAGGCATTCTTTATATTAAATGAACTAGTCATGTATTAATCTATATGTTACAGATACTTCTCCTAGCATGTTTTCTTCTCATGTTATTTTTTTGTACATAAATTTTTTCTTTAACAATCTTTTTTTAATGATTTCTGTGTTTTGTGTCTTATTTAAGAAACTCTCTTGTAGTGAGATTATTATTTTTAACCTCTATTTTATAATATATTTTATGTTTTTCAACTGTTTATATTTAAATGTTTGAGTTACATGGACTTTATTCTGATGTAAGAAGGTAGGGATCCAAGTTAACGTTTTTCCAGACATTTGCCCAGTTGTTCCAATACCATTTATTAAATAACCCATTCTTTCCCTTTGATAAGAAATGTAGCCTGTATCATATGTTAAATCCTCATTTCTTACTGGATAAATTTCCAGGTTCACTGTTTGATCACTTAGCCAGTTTTTCTATTCTTGCACCATGACTGGTTATTACTGTGTCCTAACAGCAAGTAAAAAAGCTGAATACACTAAAAAATCAACAGCTTTCCTGGATCTGTAAGAGGTGAGGATCCAGTAAGAGAGGGAGAGGGGGAGGGACTGATGAGAACACAGGGAGTCACAGCTGCCAGAACAGACATGGGAGTAAAATCACCACAGGAACCAGTGCCTGGAAGGAAAACACGGATTGTAATTGACAAAGTGCCTAAGGCTCCATGTGGACAAGACTGAGACTCAGAAACTCCAGGGAGATCCAGCCATGGGGGTCCCCCATATTTTTGTCAACTCTAGGAGGAAAAAAAAACCCTCATGCTTCCAGCAGGGGAAGGAGAAAAGGAACCGTATTTTGAAATATACCAGAGTACTCTGATTTTCTTAGCAAGACTTGCTCTTGGGGGAAACTGAGTTAAACAGAACTTGGCTGGTCTAGGGGAGGGGGAATACCCACTGAAGTCCACTCTAGCCACCCTGTCCCATCTAAGCAGAGGGGAAAAAATTGAGAAACACCATGAAGTTCACAGTCCAGAGGCAAAAGCTCAGTAAAAGAGTGAGACCAAATCACAGGACTACAGACCACATCCCCTCCCCTACACCTCACCCCCACACTAAGAAAGACCTGTTTATGGCAGTTTATTTTACTCAGCACCTCCTGTCCGGTTATCAAGAAAACAAAAAAGTAAAAGCAGAAAACACAATTTGAATTGGACAAGGCAAGAATGTTGGGATTATCAGACCAGGAATTTAAAACAAATATGATCCTTATACTAAGAGCCTTAATGGAGAAGATCAACAGTCACGCAACAACAATGGACAGTGTAAGCAGGGGAATGGAAACCCTCAGGAAGAATAAAAGAAAATGCTAGATATCAAACACACTGTAACAGAAATGAAAAATGCTTTCATAGGATTATCAGGAGACTTGATATAGCTGAGGAAAGAATCTCTGAGCTCAAGAACATATCAACAGAAATCTTCAAAACTGAAAAGCAAAGAGAACAAAGATTGAAAAAAAAAACAAAAGAATATCCATGGAATGTGAGTCAACTACAAAAGATACAACATGCACATAATGGAAATACCAGGGGGAAAAGAGAGAGAGAGAAAAAAATACTTGAAAAAATAATGACTGAGACTTCCCCCAAATTAATGTCAGGCACTGAACCACAGATCCAGGAAGCTCAGAGAACACTAACTGTGATAAATGCTAAAAAAAAAATTATACCTTGGTATATCATTGTCAAACTACAGAAAATAAAAAATAAAAAGATCCTGAAAGGAGCCAGAGAAATAAAACAGCCTACATAGAGGGCAACAAAGGTAAGAATTACATCTGACTTCTCAGACACCATGCCAACAAGAAGATAATGCAGTGAAATATCTAATGTATTAAGAGGGAAAAAAATCACCAGCATAGAATTTCATATCCTGTTAAATTATCCTTTAAAATTGAAGGAGAAATGAAGAGTTTCTCAGGCAACCAAAAATGGAATTTGTTGCAGTGACTTGTCTTGCAAGAAATGTTAAAGGAAGTTATTTAGAAAAAAGGAAAATAAAATATGCCAGCAAAGGTGGGAAGAACAGCTGTCTAGTGCATCAGTCAGCTATTGCCACAATAATGCTACCTAACATATCACCTCCAAACTGCAACCATTCACTCTTGCTTACACGTCGGTAGGCCACCTGGGCATTGAGAAATCTTATCTTGACTTGGCTGGTCTTGGGCCTAAGCTGCAGCATCCACGGGTGGTCTATGTGTCTCTCACCTTTTGGACCAGTAGACTAATTGGGGTGTTTTTCTCATGGTGATGGCAGAATGGCAAGCATATTCCAAACCTCTGTTGCTAAAACATCTGCTTACATTCCATTGGCCAAAGTAAATCACATGAATATACCCAATGCCAAGGGTCAGGACATACACTCTGTGCACTATGAACACATGACAAAGGTGTGGTTGTCTGATTGTACTACAGAGGAGTAAAGATTCGGGTCCATAATTCAATCTCATTCAATTTGCCTTCCCTATTTCATGTTTATGGACCTGGTGGACGCTAAAGCCAACACTGAGGAGAGTTACCACAAAAAAATGATGTTATAGATGAACCTATTTTATGAGTTTAGATGTGAAAATACTTTAAAGTTAGTAAACTAAAATCAACAATGACATCTGTCACAACCAAGTATGATTTATCCCAAAATTTTAAGGATTACTTAAATGTAAGTAACCCAATAAAATAATACATACTATTAGAAGGATGAATAAAAAAATGGAGAGAATCTGAATTGATGTAGGAAAAGGCATAGAATAAAACGTGACACTCTTAGTAATTTTTATAACTCTTCAAAAACCAGGGATAGGAGACTATTCATTAGCATAATAAAGAATACTTGCATTAAAACAACAATAGGATTGTACTTATGGGGACACATTAGACACATTCCCTGTAAGGTCAACAGCACACGAGCACGACTACTTCCATTTCTATTCAACATTTTTCTGCTCAATGCAATAACATACATAAGCAGAGATAATGGTTTAACTATTAGAAAGGAAAATATGAGATCATCATTATTTACAGATGATATAATTACATATACCTAGAAAATATAAAAGTATCAACTGAAAAACTCTTAGGATAAATAGTCAAATATAAAATAAATATTTGAAAATCAATAATTTTTCTATATACTAGCAATAACCAGTTACAAGATATAATAGAAAATAGATTCTATTTACAATAGCCATAAAAACATAAAATTTTAGCGGGAACCATAAAAAGGCTTGTGCAGAAATTGTATGTGAAGAATGCTATTGCCCTTCATTCAGAGATATAGAGGATTAGAACAGATAAAAAGGGATATACCACGCTCAAGAATGGAAAGATGAAATGTTGTCAACAAAATTACTTTATAGGTTTAATACAGTTCCTTCCAAAAGACAAAATGGGCCGGACCAAGTTGATACAGTAATTCTAGGGTTTATCAGGAAGAAAAAAGTCTTTGAATATAGATAAGAGATTTTGAAGGAAAAAGAAGAGGTAACGAGGGGGCACTGGCCCCATCCGAATGCACACTTATTGCGCAGTAGTGCAACGACTTAAAAAGAGTGTTGTTATTACAGTATGTGACAGGTGCCTCAGCAGAACATGATAAACCACTTGGAAACAGACTTTAGTGATAAGACCTTACATATAAGATGTTGCATTAGCACGTAAGTTCCATTGACATATAAGATAAGTTGCATTTGGTTGCATGTAACAGACACCTGATCCTGGGTGTTTAGCCACTGCCTGAGAGCAGTGCTTTGCTTATGAAACAAGCTGGCCAGAGGCGGACGAGTTTGAGGGTGATGCAGTTACGTCCAGAGCAGGGCTTCCCCCTTCCTCCTCCACCGCACTTGGTGCGTGTCTTCCATCCTGAGGTTGCAAAATGGCTGCTCTGTCTTGAAACATCCTACCCATATTATAGACACAATGAAGAAGGAAGAAAGGAGGGAGAAAAAGGGGAGCCAAAGAGAGAGACAAAGGAGAGAGGAAAATATTTTATTTTATTTTATTTCAATTATTTATTTATTTTTCTTTTTTTTCCAGATTTTATTTTTAGAGAGAGGGGAAGGGAGAGAGAAAAAGAGGGAGAGAAATGGATGTGCGAGAGAGACATCGATCAGTTGCTCTTGCATGACTCCTACTGGGGACCTGGCCTGCAACCCAGGCATGTGCCCTGACTGGGAATCGAACCGGTGACCTTTAGGTTCACAGGCCAGCACTCAATCCACTGAGCCACACTAGGCAGGGCTTAGTTATTTCATTTTTTCAATTACAGTTTGCATTAAATACTATTTTGCATTAGTTTCAGGTATATAGGATAACAGACAAACATTAATATAGGTTGCAAAGTGTCCCCCGCACAACTCAAGTGCCCACATGACAACATAGACAGTCACCACAACCTTGTTGACTATGTTCCCTATGCTTTACCTTACATCTCTGCCCCTACTTTGTAACTACCCATTAGTATTTTTAAATCCCATCGCCTTTTGTTACCCTGACCCCCACCTCCCCTCTGCTCTGGCCTCCATCAGGCTGTTCTCTGTATCTATGAGTCTGTTTCTACTGGGTTTGTTTGTTTCTTTCGCTCTTTAGATTTCACATACACATGTAAGTGATATCATATTGAGAGAAATAATTCTTTAAAAAAAAAAAGCTAGCACAATACTTTCCCAAACAAAATTAAGATTCTGTTGGTAAGGAAGATTAACCCTTACAGGTAAGCAGCAATGGATGCCACAGAAAACATCCCAATCATTGTGAGGTGGAAGGGTAGAAGGAGAAACTATTTGACTAAGGAGGTTAAAGAATTGTCTAATATGTTTTCATAAAAATTAAAAAACCCTCAAGTTAAATTTTTACTTTATACTGATTACCCCTATAATCTCCATAGCATTTATAGAATTAAAAATAAGATAGGAAAAATCTAGAAGAATGCACATGCAAAAAAGAGTATATTTTACTTGATTGAAAGGAAAAGGACTTTTCAGTCTTATAAGCTAAGAAATCACTATCAAAGAAACATTGATAAATTTCACTAGAGTCAAATAATTCAGTTACGTAAGTTAGAAGCCCATTAACAAAATTAAAAGGCAAACAACAAACTAAAGAAAGAATTAGGAAGGGTTACTATTCTTATTATATATTATGATATGTATTCAATATCAATAAGGGAAAAATTAAGACCCCAAGAAAAAAATGGTGGGCAAGGACCTGAGCCAGTAATTCATGAAAGACAGGACCGTTCATGAAATCATATGAAACACTGTGCTATTTTGAATCATTTTTACAGAATATTTTTTAAAGTAAAAATGTAAATCAGAATTGCAGAAAACTTGGAAAATGCACAACAGTATGGAGATGAAAACAAAAATCACAGCCAAGAGATGATAGCTTTTTGGTATGTATCTTTGCATTCTGGGTTTTCCTCCTCGTGAATGCCTTCTAACGAGTTCATTTTTCTCTATTGTCTTTCTTTTTGCTTATCTTTCTCTTTCTGACACATTGCACTTCTGTCGATCTTCCCCCTGGCGGGGCACATGCCCCTTAAAACTGGCCTTCCATGGGGAAGGGCAAGGGGAGTGTTGGGTGTTGAGTAAGCAACTAGCAGGGTCCCTACGGGAAGCTCAATATGGCTCTCGCCTTCCTGCAGAGGAGGCTACAAAAGGTAGAGGAGCCTGTGTCGTTTGATAGGCACTTCCTGCCCTGACCACACAACTTAGTTGGAACCTAGCACTTTATGGTTTCCCTTTTACAGTTTTCATTCATTATGAATGGTAAATAGTAAAAGTAAAACCCTTGAGAGTTTCATTCCTACTGCATGTATCCATACACAGGTGAGACCGATAATAATTAAGTTTTGTGCCAAACACAAAATTCAACCACCTAATAGCACTCGAAAGTGAATAGTTTCAGCTTCCCCCCACCCCCACTATGGCTAGTTAATTGTCCCAACACCACTTGTTGAATAATTTTTCAACTATTTGGGTCCATTTCAGACTAATCTGTTCCATTACTTTGTGTGTCTATTTACGCATCAGTACCAAACTGCTTTAATACTGTAGATTTATGCATTTTTAATATCTGGTAAGGTAAATATATCGGTTACACATTGCTGTGTAATAAACAGGCCAAAACCTAATGGCTTCAAACACCATCTTATTTGTTCTTGATATTAAAATGAACAGGTATATTTTGCTGAACAGACTCTGCAATTAATCTTTACCCTACTCCCAAACAACACAAAGACCTTAAAACATCTTAACGCAGATAACCCCTCCTGGGTTACATGCTACCTGTGTTCAGCATTCCCTTCTATCCTTTTGGAATCCTCCCAAACTGGATATTTTTCTTTTACTGTTTTATTTAATAAGTGTTTACTTAGATATACCTGTATGTTCACCATTTTCTTTACTCATCATTTCTATCTACATCTCAAACTTTCCTTTAGGGTCATTTGTCTTCTTTTTCGGAGAGAACATTTTAGAGAGCCCTTTAGTAAGAGACTTAACATGAAGTCCCTGGGCTTTTGTTTGCTTTAAAATGTCTTTGATAATATGTCTTCAAATATTCTCTCTCCCTCCATTCCCGCTATTATCTCCTTCTGGTATTCTGAATCAATGTGTTTTAGGTTTGATTTATGATGTGAAGGTCGATCAGCGTTCAGGTATTGTCAGCCTGGTCACCCATGAGTGAGTGCCCACCCGCGGGGATTGGACCCGTGGGCTGGCTTTGTGCCGGAGGCCTGAGGTGCATCTCAGGGTTTCGCATTCGGTCTGCGAATCTCAGGCCCAGTCCTCAGGCCTCCTCTGCGCTGGTCTGAGGCGGCCTAGGGGACCGGGTCTGAGGCAGAGAGGCCGCAGTTCCCCACCTCCCATGTCAGCGGGACTGCAGCGGGGTGTGCGCCAGGGGCAGGCGCCAGCAGGAGCGGGGAGGGCTGCAAGGGGTGGCTCCCCTCCCCCTAGGATGTGTCTCCATTATCAGCTTCCTCTTTTCCCTGACTTGAGCTGGACCACCATGCCCCCTGGCCCCAGCCTCCTCTGGGGACCTCTGCCTTTGGTCTCTGGCATCACACCTCGTCCCTTTTGTCCCTCCCATGGTGGCGACTTCTTGCTATTGCCAATGGCTGGGTGGCCTCCTTGTGTGCCGTTTAGCTTCTCGGCTCTTCTCTCGCAGCTGCAATCCCTGTATTAAATTCCCTCTGGTTGACACATCCAGAGTGATTTCATTTTAATTCCTGGACCTTAAGAAGCATCATACTGAGGTTTTTGTTTTTTGTTGGGTTTTTTTTTTCTTTCAGTACTTTCTCTGTGCTCCAGAAGAATTTTAAAGCACTGATATTATCTGGCCTGAGCTTTGAATGAACTCACCTTTGAAATTGTCTGGACCTCAAATTTTTGAAGTGGGACACTGGAAGTGTCTTCCACAGTTGTTGATCGATATAAATTTTAGGTTATTTTTGGAGCAGAAAAATAGATTAACTATCAGATCCTCCTTTAAAAGCTATACTACACAGATACTATCTTTTTAAGGTAGACAATAAAAAATAGAGTGGGGTTTTCTTTGTTTGTTTGTTTGTTTGTCTTTAACAGTAGACTTGCCTGCCTCCAGATTTGGCTCGAACCCCAAGGATCTTTCTGAGTGACCAGAGGGATTGTCTGAAGATTAGAAACTGGCATTAAAGACTCACACAAACAATCATGGTTTGACTAAGCTAAGGGACAATAGCCTGTGGACTCTAAGAGGTGAGTTGTGTTAGCATTAAGACAAAGTGAGTAGGAGAAAGTTCTCTTAACCTGAAAGATACTTGACCTCTCCTTTCTCAAACATTTCCTTTCACACTTTCAACTGCTAAACGTTATTTCTCCAGTTCCAGGAGTAACTGTTAAGAGAATCATTGCTACTTCTCACTTCACATTTTTATGCACCTAAACCACCATGATCACTTTGACCAGTACACCATCTCCTTTTATGTCATGAATTTATTCATGAATTCATTAAACATTTACTGAGCAAAGGCAGCGCCAAGCAATGTTGTAGACCCTGGGGCCGCGGTGGCAATGCCACAGACCCCATCCCTGCCTTCATGGAATCTGTGATCTCACGGGGAAGAGACAACTTGACCCGGTTCCCTGCAAGCCAGAATGCTGGGTGCTGGGCTGCGGGAGCTGGTCAAGGAAGACTTCTGTAAGAAAGTGACATCTATGTAACTTAAGGATGAGTGGGAGCTGACCAGGCTGCGTTATGTGTATGAAGGTTATTTCAAGGAGAAGAAAAGAATGGGGTGGGGTGGGGGTTATTTGGAACCCTGGTTTTCTCTCTGCTTGCCCTCTTTATTAAAAACATTTTTTTTAATGAAAAACATCTTCAGTGAAATAGACCAGGAAAGAAGGGAGGGAGAGAAGAGAGCTAAAGAAAGACAGACAGATGAAGGAAGGGAGGAGGCAGGAGGACAGAGGAGAACAAGAGAGAAACGGAGAGAGGAACTCGGACCACCACTGCCCTCCCTCCTGCGGCTGACACAGTCCTTGCCTCAGCGTTAACTGCTTGTCTTTGGCCAAGCGACTAGACTTCTCTGAGCCTTGACTTCCTCCTCCTCCTAAGAGGTTTGTTGAGCCTGCCCCCGCGGGGCTACCACGAGCAAGGAGCAAGTGCAAGTTTGTGCACTTGCCTTATAGCTGAGAATGGATCACCTCCGCGTACAGGCATATTTTTTTTTACAGCTATTTACATCTGTTAACCCGATTTCCATGACGGACTACTTGGGAACTGCAGCCAGAGAGTTAGTGACCTAAGGCTCCCCGAGGCCAGAAATGCAGGGACCCGGGCCCAAGGTGTAGAGACCCCAGCCCCGGGCTCCCTGTTCGCCCCACCCCACCCCACCCCCAGCATTCACAGGCTCTCCCCACTCCTGTATATGAATGAGGTGATCTTTCAGCTGCCCTTTGTCTTGGAAAAAAATTAATTCTCATTTGCATTACCTCGTCTAAATGTCACCCACCGATATTTTGTTAGACATTAGTGGCGCTGGCAGGGAGGGCCGCGGGGTAATTGTGTTCTGCCTGGTGCTGGGATTTACATAATTTCAGACAGCAATTAAAGAATCCTGGGGAATTTTTTTTCTCTCTTCCAACCTCTCCTACAAAGAAAGTGTTCGTTTACATTAAGCGCTCAGCTCCTCGCTGTTCATTTGCATAAAATTAAAGGTTTTTGTGTTCCTGAACAGCAGGGTAACATTTAAAATTCCGTTTTAAAAAGCTCACCTTACAATAATAAAATGTTAATATCATTTCATAGGCAATGCAAGGTTGCCAGATGCCTTTCACTGCCAACTTGTATCCACTGCTAACTGGCTTTCCCCTTCTCCTGCTCCGCCATCTCCCTTCCCTCCTCGCTCAGTCTTTGTCCAGCACAATCCTTTCCCAAGCCTCCCCCTCTGCCTCACCCCGCCATCTCCTTGATCGCTCTTTTTTCTCTTTCCCCGCTTTTTCTTTTTCTGAACAGAATTCACGTGTTCTCCACAGTCACCAGCTGGAGGCCATGAAGCAAAGTCAAGTTTTCCATTATTCAAGTGATCACCCCGTGAATCACGAGTCCAAACTCACTGCCAGGTTCTCAGGAGCTCCTGGGTCTGCCCTGATCTCCAAGCCACCAGCTGCCCAGCCCCGCATCCCAAGCGCCCTGGACTCCCTGAAGCCAGGGTCAGCCCTGGTGACTCTCCCCTCCGCTGTGAAGCCCGGCACTGCTGTCATCACCGTGGATGTTTGTGACGCCTCATCAAGGTCAGACCTTAGCCATTGCTCTAGCACCCCGGTGTGGCCCGGGCTCCAAGCGCTCCTTCAGCTCATTCATTAGTTCCTTTGTCCTCTCTCCATGTCCAGCGGCACTGAGATGGTCTTGTGAGAAGACGCTGACAGCAATGACTCCTGCCCAGACCCCTGTCACCTCTCATTGCCCAGTCCGTGGCAGAGTCTTGGCCACGAGACAGGTTTCCCGACTGTGCCCTCAGAACAAGCCTCCCCTTGGCTCTGTGGGATCCAAGCTGGAAGGGAAAGGCACCTGGCAACCTCGCGCTGCCTCTGGACTCCCTCAGTCTGTGAGACACAGCTTAAGACACTCAAAACTCCAAGGGGAAAGACAAGGGGGCATCCCTGATTCTTCCTCCCTCTGTGCACCCAAGAACATGGCGTCCATGTTGTTCACCGGGAGTGGCAATGGCTTCACCTCACTTACCAATTGTCCCATCCCAGCTGGCACTGGTCTCCAGGCACAGACAAAAGGCATAGACAAAGGGCTTTGGCCAGAAATAGGAAGGGAGAACCAATTTTCTCACACAGAGAAAAGATTACTAGCTGGAGGGGAGAGAAGAGAAAGGGACAGAGATTTGAGGGGCTAGAGTGGAAGGGGATGGACCTCACCGATGATGACGAGAAAAAGGAAGCCCAACAAGAAGCAGCTGTGTGGGGTGAGGGGAGGTCCCCACCCTCCATGCATTATGCCAAAGGAGGCAAGAGTGGAAGAAAAACCATAGCAAGATGAAAGTTTTCCCTCACCCACCTTAGCCCATGGATTGAGAACTCAGGGTCAGGAATGATGCTAAGTTACAGAAAAATGGCCAGTTTTGTTTGTTAGTTAGTTTGTTTGTTTGTTTTTACTGCACAATACAGTTTTAGAACTGATATTCATACTCCCAAAAAAAGTGATTTTTTAGTGAATTATCATTAAAAAGATAATTTTTAATGTGATAGAAGCTTTAAGGGATGAGGAATCATTAGTTAAGCAGAGGGTGGGTGCAGTCGTTCCAGCAGAGGGATCAGTGTGTGCAAAGCTTTTAAGGAGGGGAGAAGTGCAGTTTGCTGAGACCTGAAAGATGGCTGGCCATAGGAAGCACAGAAAACAAGGAAAGAAGCACACAAAGAAACAAGAAACCATGGCCCATGGACAGGGGGAAAGCAATTAGTAGAAACTGCCTCTCTGGAAACCCAGATATTCAAACAAAGGCTTCCAATGAGCTATTTTGGCTGAGACCAAAGAGCTTAAGGATACCATATATAAAGAAGTAAAAGTAAACTATGAGAATGATGTCTTACCAAATAGAGAGTACTGATAAAAATGTAGAAGTTATAAAAAAAAATAGAAAAGTACAATAACTACAATTTTAAAAGTTACCAGATGGGATCAATAGCAGATTTGATCAAAAGAAATAATCACTAAAAAAAGCCCTGGCTGGTGTGGCTCAGTGAATTGAGTGCTGGTCTATGAACCAAAGGGTCACCGGTTTGATTCCCAGTCAGGGCAGAGGCCTGGGTTGCAGGCCAGGTACCCAGGAGGGGGTGCAGAAGAGGCAATCTCACATCACATTGATGTTTCTCCCCCTCTCTTTCTCTCTACCTTCCCCTCTGTCTAAAAATAAAATGCAGCATACACTCAAAAAAAGAAAGAAAGAATCAGCAAATTTGAAAACAGGTCAATTGAGATTATTCAGTCTGAAAAAGAGAAAGAAAAAAAGGTGAAGCTAAATAATCAGAGCAGAATATCATTAGACCCATCAACAAACACATGTTGGAAATCAAGAAGGAGAGGAGAGAGAGAAAGGGGCAGAGAGAATATTTAAAGAAATTAATAGCCAAAAACTTCCCATATTTGATGGAAAACATGAATTTACACACTCAAGAAGCTCAGAGAACTTCCATTTGTCTAAACCCAAAGATAGACACACAGACACACATTATTATCAAACTGCAGAAATACAAAAACCAAGAAAGAATCCTGAAAGCAGCCAGAGAGAAGTGACTGGTTACACACAAGGGCTAATCAGTAATATGAACAGCCAATTTCTCAGCAGGAACCATGGAAGTCAGGAGGCAGTGGAATGAAATATTTAAAGGTCTGAGAGGAAAAAAATTGTCAGCCAAGAATTCTATATTTTGCAAAACTGTTTCAAAAATGAAGGAGAAATTAAGAACACCAAAGGTGTTCAATGAAGGAAAGAAGAGTCCCTTCAACAAATGGTACTTGGACAACTGCAAAGGAATGAAATTGGACCCCTATTTCACACTATATATAAAAATTAATTCAAAATAGGTTAAAGATTAAATGTACAAGCTAAAACTCTTAGGAGAAAACATAGATGTAAATGTAAACATTCCTGACTTAATAAATTATGCAGTGGCTTCTTAAATATGATACCAAAAGCACAAGAGAAAAAAGATACATAACTTGAACTTCATCAAAACTAAAAATTTTTGTGTATCAAAGGACATTACCAAGAAAGTAAAAAAATCCCCACAGAACTAGAGAAAATGTTTGCAAGTAATCTGAAAAAGTTTAGTATGCAGAATATATTATGACCTCTCACAACTCAACAACAGAAAAATAAATAATACAATTAAAAAATAGGCACAGGACTTGAATAAATGTTTTTCCAAAGAAGATAAACAAATGGCCAATAAACCCAGGAAAAGGTACTCAACACTGATTGTCATTAGGGAAATAAAAACCATAATCACATGAGATACCACTTCACACTCACTCAGATGGCTATAATAATAATTTTTTAATGGAAAATCACAAGTATTGGCAAGGATGTGGAGTAATTAGAATTCTAATGCATTGCCAGTGGGAATGTATCACAGTACCACTGCTGTGAAAAACAGTTTGGAAGTGCCTCAAAAACCACAGTTACCATATGACCCAGCAATTTCACTTGTAGATACATACTAAAGAGAATTAAAAACGTGTTTATACATAAACTTATACAAATGCCCATAGTAGCAATATTTATAATAGCCAAAAAGTGGAAACTACCCAACTATCCATTAACTGATGAGTGGATGAATGAATTGTGGTATATCCATACAATAGAATGTTATTCAGCCATAAAAAGAAATGAAGTTCTGATACATTCTACAACACAGAGGAACCTCAAAAACATTATGCTAACTATAAGAACCCAGAACCAAAAGGCCACATAGTACATGATTCCACTTATAGGAAATATCCAGAATAAGTCAATCTATAGAGACAGAAAATAGAAGACTGGTTGCTGGGATCGAGGAAGAAGGGGAGTAGGGAGAAACTGCTTACTGGATACAGGCTTTCCTTTTAGGGTGATGGAAACATTCCAGAATTAGATAGCGGTGATGGCTGTACAACACTGTGAATATACTAAAAATCCTCTTAATTTTACACATTAAAATTGTTTATACCATTTAGAGAGAGAGCACGCGCACAATGATATGATAAAATAAAAGAGGCAAAATAAAAATAAATCAGAATAAAGGGTATATAGGCATTTTTGTACTATTCTCACAATTTTCTATAATTATGAAATTATGTTTTAAAATAAAGTCTTAACATGATTTAAAAAATTTATAACTCAGCAAATAAAGCGCCCATCAGGAGGAGCCTGGCACCTGGGAGACACATGCGGCTCAGTGACTCTGGGCCAAAAGAAAGCCGAGTGAAAATGACAAGAGAAGATGGGGTAGGTGAGGTGGGAGGAGCTGGGTGAGCCCCGCCTGGGTGCGCCTCTGGGAAGTGGGTGCCCTGACACACACCCTGGAGCTTGTGGGAGGACTCAGAGACAGACAGCAGGTGCAGCGCGAGGCCCAGCACCCGGCATGTGGTTAAGACCCCAATAAATAATCATAGTTATTATGGCAGGTGTATAGTACTTAAGGTCTCACTTAACATCATCAATAGGTTCTGAAACTTTAAGCAAAACAATGTATAATAAACCAAGTTTATCACAGGCTAATTGATATAAACAAAAATTACATTCCCATAATATCTCACCCACATATGGAAACAACGGGATTTGAGGACCTGCTATATAGCATTTAGACACACTCAGCACTATTCTAAGTATTTTACAAGTTGTAGTTCATTGAATCCTCCCAAAAAACAACCTGAGGCACGGAGAGGTTAGCAACTTTCTCAAGGTCACAGAGCTTATTATACATGCTGGAGCCAGGATTTGAGCCCCGGTGGGGTAGTTCAGGAGGCTTCTGCATAATGTCCCAAAGCTTCCCCAAGTGACTGCACATCCCTGGTGGTGCTCAGTTTTCTTGTTTTGACATTGTCGCTTCATAGTCAGAATTGCGTTCAGCTAGTGTCCCGAGCCCCTCAGATCTCCCACTTCAGAACCCCGCGCTGTAGTCTCCGAGCTCTCCTGTGTCGGTGCAGAGGGGACAGCCCGCAGCAGGTGAACTGGAACGTCAGGTCTCCGCAGAGACGGAGCTTGCAGTGGGCAGAGGAGCATGCGCCCCTCTGAACTGGGAATGTGGAGACCAGGGGCAGCCGTGGATGCCCCAGCACTGGCCAGGGGCAGCCTGCCTGGGCGGCCGAAGGGCTGGGGTGAGGGGCATGGCTGGGCTGGGCGGGGGGCTACCGTCAGAATCTTGTGTTGCCCCAAAATCCATATGTTAAAACCTCTCCCCAAAGCAAACGGCATTAGGAGGTGGGGCCTTTAGGGTGATTGGGTCAGGAGGGCTGCGCTCTCAGGAATGGGATTAGCCCCTTATAAAAGCAGCCTGACAAAGCCCTCTTGTCCCTCCACCATGTGAGGACACAAGGAGTTGGTGTCTGCAACCTGGAATGGAGCTGTCGCCAGAACCCCACCATGCTGGCACCCTGATCTTGAACTTCCAGCCTCCAGGACTATGGGCAATATGTTTCTGCCTTTGATGAGTCACGCGGTCCGTGGTGGTTTGGCACAGCAGCCTGAGTGGACTGAGGCAGCGGGGAGCCCACGTTGCGCTTGGCTGGCTGTGAGGTCAAAGGGTGACGTAAGCTGAACCCTGATGATGCCTCAGAAACATCAGTTACCTTTTCTGAGCATTCACTCAGTGCCCGGCCCCATGACAAGGGCTTTGCCTCCATCACCCTATTTAATCTCTTAACAACCCTTAGGTGTAGGTATTCTCGTGCCCATTTTGCAACTGAGAAAACAGGCTCCGGGAGGTACCTGGCTTCCTCAGGGTCACCGGGTGCACAAGATGCTGAGTGGGACCCCCAGACTCCTGCCTTCTCCCACCTCCGCTGCCCGGTTCAGCACGGATCCAACACATGCCTTGTTGATTCACTAACCAGAGCTGACAAACTGTTTGACGGGAGGTCATTCAGGGCGGCAGACCTCCTGGCTTCAGCCCCAGCTCTCCCCTTGAGGTCCCCATGGAGGTTGGTGGGGCCTGACCGCGACACACAAGCCAGGGGACACTGCAGAAACGGCCACCTCTCCCTGGCACGGCTGGCAGAATGGCGGGGCGGGGCCTCTTTGCCCCTCCGTGGAGGGCAAGGCTGCGCTCCGGTGCTCATCGCGCTCACAGCTCACAGCCGTGGGGCTGGCCGGGCCGGCCCCGCATCGGCTCCCTCCGCGCAGGCTCCTGGTGGCTCGTCATGCTCTCTGGCTCAGAACAAACGAGCCCCTCATTAGCCCCGTTAAGCATCCCTTTTAGCCGTGTGGTTCTGGGGAGCAAGGGTGCGCTTAAAATGTACAGGGTTTATTACATTTGCAGAAATAACACTTATGTAGACAAAAGAGGTGACAATCTAGGAGGGAACTTGAAGGCACAGGGACGGCGGTCGGCAGCCCTGCCCCCTCGGCCCCTCCCAGCCCCGGCAAGCCTGCCCCGCGACCCCCCCGCGCCCCCGCCCAAGCTGCTGGCTGGGACGGGGCCTCTCAGGAATGTGCTGCCCACTCTCCCTCCTAACTGTCCCTGACTTTGCCGGCCTCTCCCCTGAAGTCTGGACTCTGAGGGGTCAGTCGTGCCAGCCAAAGCCAAGGTCAAGGGCCTCTATAGCCCCAGTAGGTGTCAACTATATTCCTCCAGGTGGAACATTCAGCCTGCAGGGTGCTGGACACCCCCAGGCCCCACTTTCAGCCATATTGGCTAGTTCTCGGGCTTAGTACCTGCCTGCAAGACCTGCCAACAGTGTGTGGGGTCAGGCTAACATCTTTCCCCTCTAAGGTGGGTGGCTAAGGGTATGACACTTTCTCTTCCTTCAAACACAGCCCAGGCATCCCAGTGCTGAAATCTAATTTTCTAATGTTTTCACTGCTCCTCTTCCAAGTAGCCTCCATCTACCGCGCAGCAGCCCCAACCTGGCAGCCACGGAATCCTTCCCGGCCCTCCCCAGCCAGACTCCAGAACTGGAACTAGATGCCACATTCACTGGAGGTCGCGTTTCACAAGAGCCTGGCCCAAACTGGCTCCTCCAAAAGAGCTCCCAGTGGCCAAAGCTGGAAAAATCTGAGCAACAAAGAAGTATTGGATTACAACCCAAAGTATAAAATGAATATCCATGAGCCCATTATAGTACAAATAAATGACTGAGTTAATACATGAATGGGAGAGAAGAGACAAATCTCCTGGGCAGGAGAATTCCAAATAATTTATGTAGCCACCCGGCCCTCTAGAAGGCGGAGCACAGCCCCCACCCTGTAGCTCTGGGCCCTGCAGGGCGACTTCCTTCCCCAGAGGACAGTGTGCAAAGGGGGAGGAGAGTAACCTTACAGCGGAGACACCTGACAGCACACCTCTGCCAGGGGGTCAAGGTCAACATCAGCAGTGATCAGCCACGTGGATAGCATGTGGCCTCGATAGGGTGTGATGCAAGTGGCACTTTACCTCTGTGGCTTTCCTCCTAAAACATGAGCCCAGACATTCTATATAAAATATGGGACCAGTGTCCCTCAAAACTGTCAGGATCATCAAAACCCAGTCAAGTCTGAGCAACCGTTACAGCCAAGAAGAGCCTATGGAAATGTGATGACTAAATATAACATGGGATCCTGGCTGGGACCCTGGAACAGGAAAAGGACAAACCAAGGAAATCAGAGTACAGCATGGAGTTTAGGTAATAATTATGGATCAATATTGGTCCATTAATTGTGACAAATGTACCATATTAAAATGCTACTAACAGGGAAAGCTGGCTATGGGTATATGGGGACTCTCTGTACTCTATCAGTTTTTCTGTGAGTCTAAGACTATTCTAAAATAGCGCACTTATTAAGAACATGATTGGCTCCCGGGTCCCCTGTGAGCTCGCTCCTCTCTGCTCCGTCGCATACCCCTGGCTCCCACTCACGTGAACTCTCCTCCAACACCCTCCCTGCCAGTTTGCAGAGCCCTCTGCCCATCCTCCGCGAACTTCCGGGTTTGGCTCTGCCCGTAGCTCATGCCTTCCTGGCCCCCCTCCTCTCTAGAGTCAGCTGCGGCCCCAAGCGCCCCCAGTTCTCCTGCTGCTGTTCTGGGCATCACTCCGGTGTGTCCTCTCCTGGCCGCCATGCTACGGCCATCCCGAGCCCCACAGGGCTCCCCCGGCCCCTCTTCCCCCACCCTCTCCCTGTGAGGCAGTCCCCACCCGGAGGCTGCATCGAGGTCTGCCTCTCCGGCACAGGTGGCTTCGTGGTGACTCAGAGCTGTGTGTCCATCTCCTCATTCTGAGGCAGCTCCATATGGAGGTCGGCTGTTCATCTCATCAACTGTCCAAAACTGATGAGTTAATCCTCCTTGAAGCCCGTGCTTTCCCCTCTGTCCTCCACCTCGGTGAGTGGCTCACTGTCCACCTGGGGGTCTGAGGCTGAGTCCTGCACGTGGCCCTGGGCTCTTCCCACCACTCACCTGTGACATCCCATCTGCTCCTGCATCCTTGAAAGCTGGCTCCTTACCGCTCAGGGGCTTCCTCCAGCCCTGCGCCACTGTCCTGCTGTTGCCACCTCCATCCTTTGCCTGCAAGTCCACTCCAGCTTTTTCCATTTAATGTATTCTCTACACAGCAGCCAGGGTGGTGACTGCAGATGGCCCATCCGGCCCTGCATCTGTCTGCCTGCAATGCCGGCGGATCTCAAGTGCCTCGGCTTGCCCCCCACGGCCCTCCACTCTCTCCTCTGTCTCATCTTCACCTGCTGCCTCTACCTTGACACCATCTCCACTCCCACACGACTGGCCAGTTGTCACTTGCCCGTGCTGTTCCCTCAATCTGGAATGTTCTCTCATACCGGATGGCCATTCAGGACTGAGAAGAGGGGGCAGTTCCTCCAGGAACCTTCTCTTGCCTGCTGGCTGGCATGGCGCCTGCTCTGTCCCCAGAGCACCGTGCCCTTCCCCCACTAGAGAGCCTATCCCATCCTCTGCTCACAGCCCGTGTCACCTCCCCCTTGTCGCCTCACAGCCTGTGAGCCCTGCAATGTGAAGGCTGCACCCCAGGCATCCCCACCCTTCTAGGGCTCCCTGGAGGTGCTCAGTAAAAGCTGTGATAATGCAAACATATATTGAGCACCTACTATATGCCAGCCACAATGCCGTGCACTTACAGGTATTCTCTCACATCTATCTTTCACAATAAAAAGTGAAGGTAGGCACTTTTATTTTTGCTCTTTTACCAAAGAGAAAACTGAGGCACAGACAACGTAAGCAACTTGCTTAAGGTCACAAAGTAGAAGTCATGGAGCTGAAAGAGGAACCAAAGTTCTGATTCCATCAGTTGTCCTTTTAACCACATTTTAATTTTGTTTCCTGTTCCCTTGTCAGCTTTCCAATTTAGTGACTCATGCCAACAGATATCATCCATAACATTACTTTATGGGTCCATGGTATTCCATCATATTGATACAACATAATTTGCTTAACCAATCCTGTTATTAGTATATGTCCAATGGTCTGACTTTATTTTTTCAAATGGTTAACCAATTATCCCAGCACTATTTATTAAGTAATTCATGTTTTTTTTTTCCTACTGATTTGAAATGCCACTTTTATCATATAGTGATTACATATACTTAATTTCTTATGTTGGCTCATTTGTTTTGAGTCATTATACCTTCACAATGCATTTCATCCATCCATCCATCCATCCACTCATTCATTCATTTATTCATCCACTCACTCACTTATTCAACAAACATGTATTGAGTATGTCTATGGGCCAGATGCTGTTCTACAAACTGCAAATCAACTGTGGACAATGGAGCAGTGAGCAAAATCACCCTCCCGGTACTTGCATTTTAATATCTGACCTTGGAAGTGGCTCCCACCTCGATCAATTTCATTTATTAAGATGTTCTTAGGTGTTCTTGCCTATTTATAACTCCCAATGAACTGATGTTGGCAAGTAAGAAAATGCATTTGGGATTTAATTGGCACTGAATTAAATGTATGGATTAATCTTAATGGAATTGACAATTTTTAATCTTCTTTTCCATGAACACAGCAGGCGTTTACACATAGTCAATTCTTATTTTTATGTTAAGTTTAGTCTCACACATTTATTGCTAAGATTGTTGCTAAGTATTTTATATTTTTGTTGCCATTGTGGATGTCATCTTTTTTTCCGTCATATATTCTAGATGATTAATGTTGGTACATAGGAAAAGTATTGATTTGTGAATATTTCTTTTAAGTCAGCATCTTACTGAATTCCCTGATTAATTGTAATAGGTTCTAGTGGAGTTTTTGGATTTCCTAGGTAAATAAGCATATAATATGTGAAAAACAATTTTTGCCCCTTTCTCTCTTGTAGTTTTACCACATATTTGTTTTTCTTTTATTTTCCTGTTGCATTGACTGGTGCAAGATTTCCATGGGGTGTTGGTAAACATTTAACAACTAACTCTCTAGAGAAAATAACCCTGATTTGTAGCATTTTCCAGTTGCCATGGTATAAGTACTTTCACCATGGCTAATTCCAAGCTACAACATGATGTCGCTGGACTTGCTGGGAAGAGGTGCAAACCTTTGCTCTCATGAGCCAGTGTGAGCCAGCTCTAGCCCCTCACTGAGTAGAACACTAGACCCATGAGATGATCTGTGGGGGAGGAAACACCCTGGTCAAAAATAACATCAAAAGTGTTGCCCATATAAATATGTATCTACTTCCACCAGGTTACAATGTACATGAGCACATTAAGCTCTGAGAAATCCTGTAACACAGTTTCCATTTATTGGACCAATACAAATTTTGGGGAATACAGAATAGCCAAATCCTAGTTTGTAGCATTTGTCAGTTTCCATGGCGTAAATACTTCCCCCCATGGCCAACGACACAATGGCACTGGGCAGGTTGCTGAGAAATGCACACCTCTCTAGATGCCATTTGTGGTCCCCAACCACAGGTGGCTTCCCACCGTTGCCTAGCAATCCTTCCTTTGTTTCCCTAGTCAGCTCTCTCCTATTCTCTCATTTCCCCAACTTTCTCTGCTGTCCTCAAACCACCTGCACCCTTCCTCCCCCAAGCTGGCGATGTCTCAGCTTCCTCCCACAGGACCAACTTGCTCATCCCCATCAGCATGCACCGTTACCGCCTTCCCCCCTGGACGATGGAGGGGCCTGGGGCTTCCTCCCAGAGAAACGAATGCCAGGCCACTACCAGTGTTCTGGCCTCTGGCCCCTTCCACATCTGGGGTCCACAACCACCGACCCCCCCCCCCCCGCATTCCTTCCTTCTCTACTGGAGCTCTCTCATCTGCACTTAAACAAGCTCCAGCCTCGACAATCCTAAAAACAGGCAGTCCAGAACAATTCCTCACCTTCTACCCTCTCTATCGTGCCACCGGACCTCACGGACAATACTCCCCAGGAGCTGTCTGCTCTGCTCCATCTTTTCTCCCACTGATTTCTCGACCCTCTGCAACCTGGCTTCTTGTCCCAGCTCTTTACAGAAATGACTGCCATCGGGATCTCCAGTGATGCTGTGGCTAAATCTAGTAGACGCATCTTTGCCCTTGATCGTCCTGACTTTGCAGCCGCCCTGCCTCTGCTCACAGCTGCCTCCTCTTTGAACCATTCCCCAAGCTCTAAGGACTCTGGGCTCTTGGACATCCTCCCATGTCTCGTACAGCTCAGGCTCCTGCACCAGGTCCTCTCCTGGCCCCTGGGATGTCCCTTAGGGCTCCTCCTGGCCTCCCTTTCCCATTGACCCACACTCTTCCCTCCTTGGTGTCGGCCATCATCTCTACGCTCCAGACCCCCATGTCTCTCCAAGCCCAGGCCAGATGTTTGAAAAAGGCACTCCGTGGACCTCAGGGGAGAAATGATTGTGATAATAGTGGTCACAAGGACACTGGAACAGTCAGCCAACATATAGAGCAATGAGATTATGGTTCAGGAACAAGGGCAGGGCTCCTTGGCTCCCATATCATGTGGCCTGGCCTCCAGCCAAAGACTGGGGATTGGTGGAAAGAGATCCTTTCAGGTGTGAGCCAAGGACAACATTCAATTGTACTCCGTCTCACCACCTAGGGAACCGTCCTCAATCTCACTGCTGCACGTGGGCCCCATCACATCATAGGGTCCTAATGGGGTTGTTCTCTTTCCTCCTACATCAGTGACAGCAACCAAGAGGAGGAGGAGGAGCCATGGGGTCGGCGTGGTGGCCAAAGCTGCCCATCAGCCAACCATGCGTGGCAGCTGTGCCCCGGGCCTGCCCCCACAGCCTGCCACTGGCTCCCAAGGACACAGGTGTGGATGCGGGTGGACACTCTGCTCAAACTCCCTCCTGCGCCGGCTTTGATACAGATCCTGTTGGGGGACGTGGGGCCCCAGCATTTCCCCTGGGCGGTGACTCAGAGACCAAAGGGGGATTCATTTCCTGTCACTGTGGACATCCCCCAAAACTAACTGCTGTCCTTGAATTAGTTACCTAACCCCTTGGAATCTCCATTTTCTACCCTGTGAAGTGGGAATACGAATTTTAGTGCCTACAGGCCATTTGCAGGCATCTGTGCTGTTGCGCAGAGAGAGGCTCCCTGCTCAGTGCCTGACGGGCCGGGAGAACGCAGGACACGGCAGTGGCTTCCACTCCTGTGGATGCTGCCCTCGAAGCCCCGAGAGAGGTGGCCCAGGACAGACAGATAGACAGACAGGCCCGCGAGTGCCCACAGGCCTGGGTGCCCCATTCAGGCCGCCCGCTCCTGTCTGACTGGTGGGGGGAGGGGGACAGCCCCCTCCCGGGCAGTGTGGGAACTCTGCGCCCCCTTTCCTCTGTCACCGAGGCCTATATTAGGAACTTCAAGTGTCAGTGCAGACGCGTTAACTGCTGATGTGCGGGTGAAAGGCAGGTGGAGCGCAGGTGTTGGAGGGAGGAGAGGAGTCGGGAGGTAGAAAAAAGCAAGGAGGAGGCAGAAAGAGAGCAGAGAGAGCGAACAGCAACATTAAATTAATTAGGATTTGCAGCAGAAGGGAGCAGGAAGCCCGAGGAATGCGAAGATCTGCCACCGGGATATCAGTGAGCAGACTGGGAGGTTAGGGGCTCAGGGGCAGCCTGACTCCCCGAGGGTCAGGAAGGCACTGCCACAAGCCCAGGACTTCCACACGCTGCAAAGAGCCCCACTTGGAGGGTGTGCAGAGTTGGCAAAGGAGCCCCGGAGAGCAGACTGTCTGTGAAGGCGGCTGTCAAAGCAAGGCACTGTTGCTAAGGGAACCGCCTGGGAAGAGACTTGTGAAGATGAAGTCACCCCACCTCCACAGCCCGCGGGAGTGGGAGGGGGCTCAGTGCTTCATCCAGGTCTGCTCTGCAGCCTCCCCAGCCAGCCTCCTGTCCCTGGGAGCAGAGAACCCGTGTCCTCTGATCGCACCCAGTCGGGCTGCTCATTCGCAAGACGGGGTCATGTGGGTGACAGTTACAAACAGCGATGGCCAAAGAAAACTTGGAGAAAGTGTCCTGAAGCAAAGGAGCTCGGAAGGGGACAGTGACCCGTGCCCGTCCAGGAGCCCTCTGGAGACAAAGGAGTTCCAGGACCCCAGGCCATAACCCTGCAGGGAGGGATTTGTGACTTTGCAAGAGGGTCACAGTGACTCCTAGAGCATTTTAAATTAAATTGGGATGAGCAGGTAAATGGGGGGGGAGCCAGCGCAGGTGTGCACGGACTCTTGGAAGCCTAGGTTTGGAACTAGCACCGCATCTTTCCCATCACTTTCTATTGCCCAGAGAAAGTCCTGGGCCAGCGCAGATTCGAGGGGTGGAACTAGACCCTGCTCTGGGACACAAGACGAGGTGAAGGACCATGGTCACTCCTGCAACCAGCCTACCACAGTGGTGATTGAGAACACGGGTCGGACTCAAATTCTGATTCACAAACCATTCGGCGGGTGGCCGTGCATAAGTTTCTTTCCTTCTCTGAGTCTCTGCTTCCTCATTTAAATAGTGGTCAAAGCAATCTGTCCTCGCCCAAGAGTTCTGTGACAATTCAGAGAAACCATGCACTGGAAGTGCCTGGCATGGTGCCTGGGACTGGTGGCGCCAGCAAACGTGGCTCCCTCCCTTCATCCCCCGGAAAGGGGTCCTGTGGATGGGGGTCTCATGGCTTCCTGCTGTGCAGAAAAAGGCTGTCGCACCAGCTGGGGGTCTGTTCCACTCCCCCCTGCCCCTCCCTGGTTCCTCCTGCCCCCTCACGAGCCCTCCCGCTGTGAACTCACAGTACCCCGGGTCTTAAGGATAGTTAAGTAGCAAACTATGTGTTCATAATAAAATTTGCCTGCTTCTCACAGACATCCAATTTGCTTACCATCCAAAGAGAAGAATTGGGTGCCTGCTTCCGAAATTGCTTTAATCTCTGCCACAGAACGCTTCTGGCAGGGTTTTTCAACTGGAAAATGGGAAATGAGTTAGAAACAATGGAGGAATGTGAATAATCTCACTTAAGATGTTTGATCTTGAGATGAGATGAAGTCGAAAGCGATTTCCCGGTTCACAGTGGGCAGGAGGGGGGAAGGCTGGGGGTCGTGGGTCATCCAAGCCTGACAGGGCCCCAGATCCAGCGAGGAGAAGGGCCCTCCCGTCCACCTGCCCCAGAGCACACCCTCTGTTCCCTGAAAACTCTGGCAAACTACTTACTGGATGGGAGACAACACTATCACCTCAAAGGTAAGCATGACCCAAGTCCTTTGGTTTCTCCATACACACAGGTCTTATGTTAATGGTTGACCTCATGAGCCCATGTCTTTACTTAACAGATGTTTGCAGCAGACCTACTATGTGCCATGGCCTGTCCCAGTCA
This sequence comes from Pteronotus mesoamericanus, assembly GCF_021234165.1. Lineage (NCBI taxonomy): Eukaryota > Metazoa > Chordata > Mammalia > Chiroptera > Mormoopidae > Pteronotus > Pteronotus mesoamericanus. Next base: position 7,514,139 of record NW_026555258.1, read on the forward strand.
ATGGACCTCCAGACTTAAAGAAAACCCATTCCCTTTCCTCAAGGAACTCATGAGAGTCAGCCAAGGCCAGGACAGAGAGTCAGGAGCTAATGTTCAGGGAGACTACTTCACGAAGGTGTGGGCTAAAGACACTGCGTACATGAACTTACTGCATCTTACAGAACCCATGAGTTGGGGATTCTTGTGTCCCCTTTCCAGAAGGAAAAGTGGCTGAGACATGAGTATCTGACTCCTCCAAGGATGGGACCCAGACATACCTGCAGTCTGTGCCCTTTGCCTGGGGCAATATTCTGCCCAGGCAGGTGGCAGGGGCAGGGGCAGGGCAGGTGGCAGGGACAGGGGCAGGGCAGGAAGGTGCAAAAAGGGGGAGCTCAGGGCACCATGAAAAGATGCAGGCAGCCCGGGCCTTTGAGGAGGTAGATTCCGAGCAGCAGGGAGGACCTGTTGCCCCTGGCCAAGCTTAATGCAGACGAGTTGCCTGGCCTTCGATCTGGGAGGGGACCCGCTCTCAGAGCCAAGCGAGGTGGGGTGAGGGGACACACTGACACTGACACAGACACCTAGACAGACACATACATTTATAGGTACACATACACAACACGCACCGCCCAAACAAAGGTGCCTAGATGCGTCCGCACCTGCCCCTGTTCACAGGCAGTCTAACACTGAAAGCTCCTTGGGGACAGGGACTTCTTCAGTCTTGCTCACCACCCTGTCCCCAGCACAGTTTCTAGCTCATAGTGGGGCTCCTATACAGAATGATGAAGTTGACCTCAATTCCCACGTGTGTGTGCACACACGACATATTGATGTGTGATTTGTGTGTGTAGCGGTAATGCCAGGGGGAGGGATGGTGTCAGGTCTCTGCAGCCCCCAGTAGGGTGACATCATTGAAGGTGGGACCTGGAGGGTGGGCTGGGCCCGGGGTGGGGTGGTGGTGGCTCATGGCTCTGTCACTGCTCCTCTCCCCTGGCTTGGCTTAGGGACCCAGCCCACCCACAGGTCTCTTTGTCCAGCCTTCCTGCCCTCGAGGCTACAGAGTGACCCCCCCCCCAAATAACATCTTCCACCAGAGCCAGGCCTCTTGGGGGTTTGGGTGGGGGTTTAATGCATTATTGATTTCCCCAAGAAGGGAAAGTGCTGCAGCCATGGGTCCAGGTAGCTTATTTTGTGCGTCGATGACATTCAGGTACTAGTGAAAAATTATACCAATTATTAAATCAGCCATTATTACTTCAAAGTGCAATCAGTTGTCACAGCAGAGAGAGCTTGCACGGCGCGTTATTAGTCGGGCTGTGTGCACGGGGAAAGTGCTGAGAAGGGAGACTTTAACCAAAGGGCAAATGCATGAAATTTACTTAGAAATAGCGATTTATCACCCCTGGGTTTCCTACCGCTCAAAATCCAGGCAGACACTTCACTGGCAGGAGACAGGCTCCACGCCGCCCCTGCCTCCTGCAGCTCCCACCCTGACAGGAAATGAAAAATTGAGAAGTCGTTGTAACAGCTTAAAGATGCATTATCCCTTTTGATGTGCAATTTGAGCTTCATATCCAAAGGCAGATGAAATCACAGGCACCCAGGCCAGGCAGAGCAGAGAGAACCACCTTTCTGAGTTTGGGGAGGGGGAGGGGGGGAGGGCACCTGGTTGTGTTGTCCGACCTCCCACTTGGGGGGTTGCAAGTACAGCCAGGACTGGAGTCAAAGAGAGAGAGATCCCAGGCTGCAGTGGGAGGGGCGGAAGGAAGAGAGAGACGTTGAGTGAAGAGAGAGAGACATAAGGAGACAGACACAGAGAGAAAGAGACACAACAGAGAGTAAACGGGAAAGAGCAAGAAGTAAAAAGAAACAAAACCGAGGTGAGGGGCCAGACTCATAGAGTGAGAGGAAAGAGATGGACAGACAGAAAACGACCAACAGGCACCAAGTGTGGGCGATAGCGGCTCACCCCAGCGGGTGTGACCCCAGATCAAGAGTCACCATGGCTGAAGGTAGAGTGAAACCCTTACCCCCTTTCCCCCACGGCTGGGTGACCCTGAGCACGTGCCGGCCTCTCTCTGAGCCCCTTTCCTTATTTGGCACATGGGCTCACAGAGGAGCGAGGAGAGCTGGGATCCTGTGCAGGCAGCATGGCCTGTCCTGGCATCTGGGAGCTCCGACCAAGCTCCGAGTGCCCGGTCGCAGGAGGCCACAGCTTGCAGGGCCCCCGAGAGAAGGCCCTGTGCTTCTGTTCATCAGACACCAGCCGCTGATGACTTTAGACGCAGTCACCCACCGGCCTGCTCCATGGCCTTACAGCCAAGCCTGCTGCCTGAGGCTACGGGATGACAGGGCCCACAGGAGAGCAGCGGGGGCGGGGGGGGGGGTGACGCCTCCGCCACCCTACTTCGCGCACACACCTGCAGAGCTGGGGCGCAGGGCAGAGGGAACCCGGCCTGGGTCTGACAGACCTGGGCAGCCCCGCCTCAACGCTAACTCCCGGAGGATGAAGGTTTTTATTCATCTTGCCTGTCACTCAAATATTTGTTGAATGAATAAATCATTTGCCGCCCTCCAGCTGAGTGACCTTGGGCAAGGTACTTCACCTCTCTACCCTTCGCTTTATCGTTAGCAGAAGAGTTCCTGCTTCATGGACCATTGTGCAGCGTGGACAAGATAAGGCAGGTGCAGTCATCCGACCAGCAAGAAAGAAATGAGAGTGGCTATTTTTTATTATTATCAATAGGAAGAAAAAAAGGAGAGAAGGATATAGGTTAAGTGCAGTGATCTCTAGATGATGGGATTAAGAAAGATTTCTATTTTATTTCATTGTTTATTTGTGAAGTCCAATTTAGCTTTATAATCAGAAAAAAAAGTAATAAATTATAATAAATTTGTTTTCAAATAAATAGGAAATGACATCATAAGGTTCTCGGAGAGAGCGAGCATGCGTGCCCAGGGGCTCAGGGCTGTCCTGAAGGCCAGCAACACATGTGGGGCCCCCAAGGTCCCTGCCCCCACACCCCCCAGCAGGTAGGGGAGTGTCCCCTGGCACGTGTGCCAACGAAGTTCACCTGTTCCTTCCAAGCAGGCCCACAAAGCCCCTGAAGCTGAGCGTGAGGCTCTTCCTAGGTACGCTGACCCCATCATGTGGCCCTCTGATGTCACGGGTCCCTTTGCTGCCTTCCCAGGAGGCTGGAAGCTCACTGCCAAAAGACATGCCTTGCCCACAGCCACCTTGCCTGTGCCGTGCCAACTCTCCTGGTTCTTCCAATCCACATGGACTCTGACAGCAACCGCAGGGGGCGGTAGTTTCTCTCCCATTTTAGAGGTGAGAACGGAGGCCAAGAGTGGGGACGTGATTTGTCCAAGCGCATCAGGGGTGAGGCAGGGTGCATCCAGCCTGTCCGACTCCTGGCCTGTGCCCTCTCCATGACACCGTCATGCAGCTAACAGATGGCGAGGAGAAGGCAGGATTAATCAACTCTTCTATCGATTCCATCCCCTCCATCGAGGAGATTGATCTTCCCATTAGCAAGGGGCAGGCAAGAGGGGGCTGGAGGCCCAGCCCAGCAGCACAGCAAACACTGCCCCGTCTGAGCACAGGCCACTACCCTAGGTGAGAGTGGCCAAGGCCTTCAACCAGCAGACTGCGTGGCACCTCGGAGGGGTCTTGTGACTGGTAAGGGATAAAGGAGGGCTCTGTAGGTCACCCTGGTCATGACGGGCCACAGCTCCCGTCCCTCCATCTCTTCGGTCATCTAAGTTTTTATGCATTCCTACCCCATGCCAAGCACCGTGCAAGATGCTGGGGCCCCAGGGGGGATTTCAGCATACCCGCAGGCCTGTCGAGGAGGGGGGAAACAGGTTGCAATTTATCCTGCTTTTCACATTTTTATAAGTGAACTGGACACCCTGCAAGGGACTGGCAGGTCACTGAGCTGATGAGCTAAGCCCCAGGCCACAAAATAATCTGGATTTTAAATCCTACTGGAAGTTGGTTCTTCTCCTCTCAGATGACTCATGAGCCTTTATTATGATTCCCCCCTTAGAATGGAAGCTTGTTGAGGGTAAAGACCATGGCTGTGTTTCTCCCCACTGTTCATCCAGCACTTGACATGGTGCCTTGCACATGCCTGGGGCTCAGTAACTGTTTAGTGGATGGGTGGATGGATGGAGGATGGGTGGAGGATGGATAGACAGATAGACTAATGAGGTGTTTATACCTCAGAGAGGCCCCTGGCCTCACATCTGAAAGAGTTTAAGAGCTTCCATACATTTATTTCTGCAGCATGGATTTCCCCTTTGGATTTGCTCACCTCGGGCGAAGGGAGCTCACTTCCTAGTCTGGCAGACCATCCCATGGCTGCATGGCTTGCTGGTGCCAAGCAGACATTGAGGAGCTGCCTCCCACCATGAAGTTTAACCCTTTGAGAAATAAGTTAAATCATATAATTAAAGGCAGTGACTCTTCTCATCCATGAACAAAGTATCCTACAGCCTCTATCTGTTTTCATTATTCAGAGTACGTTCGTATCTAGATGGTTCTGAGCTTACTCAGAATTATCAAGGTATTTCTTTTAAGTGAGACACGCTGAAGAGGAAATCCTGGGTAAATTCCCACTAAACCAGAAATGACCAGGACTATCACCTCCTTTGTTTCAGACTCTAGGTACCTATTAATATAGCCCGAGATCTGAGCTCAAAGTGTCTAACATATGTGGAAGTGCTTTGTACTGCGTCTGGCACAGTGTTACATAAGATTGTGCTGGAAGTTTCAGGAACTACTCAGACATATTCACAGCCAAATAGTACTCAAAGCCAAAGCACGCATGTAATAAATGGATGGCTGGAGGAGGAATTCGTGTCGCAGAAACAACCATTAACGAAGTAAAAGAGATCAAATGAGGTGGTGATGTGGGGATCCCCAGTCATGCTGTGCTGCTAGGGTGGGACCGCTCTCCTTTCAGGGCCTGTCACACTTTGGGTACATACTGGGTGTGACTTCCTCTTAACCACCTGGATCTTCGTCCCATGAAGCAAGTCACAGGCTCATCCCAGCGCTGTCCCCCTCAAGTTGTTAACGGAGGGCTTCGGTTCAAAGGGCCCTCACGTTTTTAGGGCACCTACTGCAGGCTCAGAATCGAGCTCAGTGCTTCACCAACAACATCTCTTGCTAAATTTCATCTCAGTGGTTGAGAGCAATTTGGTTTTTTTTATTCGTGAGTGTTCACTGAGCACCCACTGTGTGCCAGGCCATGTGCAAAAGACAAGGAGATGACTGAGCAGAACAGCCGCAGCTCCTACCCTCCCCAAAAGCTCCCACAGCTGAAGCGGGTGCGGGAGGAGAGGGATGCCTTTGCTAGTCTGTGTCCAGGAAGTTCATGTCCCAACTCGGGTGAGGGGAGTGGGGTGCTCATTCTCAGAGGCATGCAAGAGGGCAATGAGCACTTAGGAGTGAGAGTCTCACCCTGAGCAGGTGGCTAAGTTGGTTGGAGCATTGTTCCGCACACCAAAATATTGCAGGTTTGATCCCTGGTCGGGAGTGAACAGGAAGCAACTGATGGGTATTTCTCCCTCACATCGATATTACTCTCTCTCTCACCCCGCCCAAAATCAATAAACATCTCCTTGGGTGAGGATTGAAAAAAGACTGAAAGTATGAGTGTCTCCTTCAATTAAGCACCTTCAGCGCCTCACTGTCTCACCCTGGCCCCAGCTCTGGGCCATGGGGTTCTGTCCGGGGAGGAAGAGCCGTATGAGCTGGGGGTGCCCATTGGGCTGTAGGGCCAAGTGGGGAAGGGCAGGCTGGGGGAGGGGCAGCCCAGGGAGGCAGTGAGGTGGGGAAGGGGGTGATCACTCGTACATTAAACAGGTACAAGTCACTCAGTCATTCAGCAGCATAAACTGCTACCACTCCTCCTAACAAAGGTCTCACTGTGCCTTGCCAGGAGGGGGTGGTTTCTCATGGGCTCCCTAGCACTGGGGCTTGAGATCCTCCCCCTACCTCCCAGCCCAAGAACAGACAGCTGGAACCCTCCCTTCATCCTGTCGGTGGCTGCAGAGGGCGGCCCAGAGCAGGCAATGGCTGGCGGTGGGAATGAGAAGGGCAGGCTGGCTCCAGGCACAGAGGCGATGCCCCCCAAGGCACCTGGGGCCGGGGCAGGGGCTCCCAATTACAACCTCAATCAGGCCTCGGAAGGCTGCGCCGTGGAAATGAGAGCCAGAGCCAGCGATTGCCTCTGGCACATGGAAAACTCCAGATCTATAACTTCCTGGAACTTAATTAGCTGCTAACTTCAAAGATGCATTGGGGCTTGTGTAATAGTCCCTGCGCCGCTCAAGGACTGCAAAACCTGGGAGAAAAATGGGGCCATCTGGCTTGGAAATGGAATGAGACAAAAGGCTTTCAACTCGGGGCTCCCTTCAACTGAGACCTGAGAAAAAGGATCATCATTACGATACCTCCCTTTTATGGAGTGTTTACTGGGGGCCGAGCGTTCTGCTAAGTGCTTTACATTCAGGCTTTGTAATGTTCACGTATTTCTGTGATGTGGGCATTATCGTCAGAAATGACAAGTGGCAGCCCAGAGGGCACAGCCACAGACATCTGTCTGACTGCAGAGTCCCAGGTCCTCCCCACTGTCCCTGCTGTATAGTCACTGCCCTGGAACCTCAGTGAGCTCCTGTCCCGCATGCCTTCCTGGGAGAGGGTGGGTCTGGGGAACCAAGGCTTGGAGACAGCCTCTGGCCCCTTCCCCTGAACCCTCACCCAGCCTGGGCCACAGAGGGTGGCAACCAGACAGACACCTGGTCCCTCCTGGGGCCTCCATCACAGGGCATATTCTAGCTAGCATAAGTTCTGCTTGACGCTATAACAAATCAGCTTCCAAACCTTGGTAGCTTCACACAATAGAGGTTTCTTTCCCACTTGGGCAAAGGGGTAAAAAGTCCATGAGCATGGAGAGGGCTCCGTTCTGCTCCATAACATCACTCAGAGACCCAGGCATCTTGCATCTGTGGCTCTGCTTCCCCTAGGGCCTCAGAGTTCTCTGTGGGATCCACACTTAAAGGTGTTCCTCACATCAAGATAACCCTCCCTTCTAGGTATACCTCATATCCAGGTGTACCTTACACCCACCCATATTCTATTGGCCAGACCCAGTCACATGGCCATGTCTTTGCAAGGGAAACTGAGAAAATAGGAGGAAAGGAAAACAAAGACTGTCTCATCCATTCCACCTGTTTGTTTCGTCATTAAAAAGGTGATGAGTTCTGCAGTCAGCTGGGTACCAAGCAGTCTTTAGATAGAGCCGTGGGTTAAACAAACCACAGCCTTGTCCCTGTAGAGTTTGGAGTCCAAAGGGAAAGAGAAGCATAATATCACAGCAATGATGTTTATTTATCCTTACTAAAACTGTACTAAGTGTTACTAAACAGGGCATCAGGCAATGTACATCACTGGAGCCTGAGGAACACTGAGAAATCCAGGAGGGCTTCCCTGAAGAAGTGACTTTTATGCTGAGTCCTGAAGGGTGAAGTCTAGAGAGTTTTTGCCCCTAGAAGCAGCTCTAAACCAACAAGGGAGGCATAGAAACCCACACTCTCCTGCCCTTCAGTTGGGATGGCTCTGAGGCAGGTGGGTTCTACAATGTCTCCTGAAACTCCACAGCAGTTTCCCACAATGGAAGCCTGCTTGATGACTCACCCCTTGCTGGCTCCCTTCCCTCTTCCTTTCCCTTCTCTCTCCTCCCCTCCCCTCTCCTCTCCTCCTTCCCTTCTCCTCCCCTCCCCACCTTCCCTTCCCCTTCTCTTACCTCCCCTACCTTCCCCTCCCCTCTTTCCCTTCCCGTTCCCTTCATTCCCCTTCCTTCCCTCCCCCTTCTCTTCCCTCCCCTACCTTTCCCTCCCCTCCTTCCCTTCCCCTTCCCTTCTTTCGCCTCCATTTCCCTTCCCTCCCCTTCCTTCCCCTCCTCTCCCTTCCTTCCCTTCCCCCTCCTCTCCCCTCCCCTCCCCTCCCCTCCCCTCCCCTCCCCTCCCCTCCCCTCCCCTCTCCTTCCCTTCCCTTCCCTTCCCTTCCCTCTCTCTCTTCCTGGTGTTCCAAATGGACCACTTGCTCTGAGATCTGTCTCACAAGCTCTGCTGGAGGGACCAAAACCAAAACAACAGGTTTACTCCTAGCAGCTTATACGGCTGGTGAGCTGTCTTCTTGGTGGTTCTCTGATGGGAGGGTGATGTGGGGCCAGTGGTTAATACCAGGCAAGGTGAGCCTTCCAGGTCCCCTGCAAATCAACGAGGTGGCACACAGCTTGTGTAAAAGGACAGATCTGCCCCGTGTCAGTTCACCCCGTCTCCCTCTCTGGGCCCAGAGTGTGGGGTCTGGACCTCTCTGTAAAGGCACATCTGTCGTGCAGAGCAGCCGCGATGCTCCCTCCCCGCCACCCACCGAGGACTGGCTCTAAGTTGGCTTTCTCATAATCGGCGCTCAGATGGAAGAAAAGCGGCTGTCGCTGAAGCCACGTCAATCTGAGCCGTAAAAGGTTTGGGCAAAAACATATTTTATTGTTCTTGCTGTCAGAAACATAAAGATTTAAGGGGCATGTGACTCGGTAATTGCTGTGGACTTTTTTTCCCCTTGACAATAAACATAAAACTTAAAACTGTATTAAAATCATTTGACAATTTTTATGCTCAAAGAGCCCAGAATGAATAATGGTGTTTTTTTTTTTTTTTGCATCTAAAATGCACTCTCTCGTCAACCTATAAAACTGTCAGAAATAAATTCATCAAAAGCAGATTATATAATTAAAAGTCACTATTTGTGTCTCTGCCCGGTTGGGATTGGAGTTGTTCCATTCTCTCTCTCTGTCTCTCTCTCTCTGTCTCTCTCTCCTTTTTAAATTTAAAACAAATTTATTTAAGTTGTAGATGATGGGAAACTTGAGCTCAGCTGCTTTGTCCAAGGGAGATGATAAACTGAGAGCTCCGTGGGACAAACGGAGAGTTTCTGCTGCAGCCAGCGGCCCCCCAATCTTCCTCTCAGGGGGTGGCATGAGCCCGCCCAGCCAGCAAAGCTTCGGGGTGAGCATGAGAGGGACACACCCCACACTAGGACACGTTCCTTGTCCTGAACCATCAGCACAGAAGGGAGGGTGTGGCAGAGACTCCCATGGACACCCACCCGCCACCTCCCCTGTCTCCTTCTGCACCTGCACACCCGAGAATCGCCCTCCCAGCCCTCATTCTGCCCTGTGGGCTGTGAGCGTCAGGGGTGTGTGTCCCTTCCACGCTCAAGTATTTAAGTGCTGGTTTAAAACCCTCCAGCACTTTCTGACCCTCCACCATGACTGTGGAGGGACACGTGTTCCCAAAGGCACAGGGACGGGAGGGTGAGCTTCCAGCAGCCTGGACCCTGAGTCCCCCCATGGAGGACATTGCCAAGGAGGGTCACTAGACCAGCAAACTTCCTGTGATAAGCCAATGAGACCTGGAGGTCAGTTTGTTACCTCAGCATAATGAAGCCTGTCCTGACCTTTTTAAAATGTAGGCTTTACTGTTGTTATTCAGCTAAGGTGAGGTCAATAGGTCAGGGGATGGTTATGGGTGAAAAGGCAGTGTGTTATATTCACAGACCCTCAGAGGAGGAGGTAAGCCACCCAGGAGCGGCCCGTGGGGAGGCACCAGGGTGGGTCAGGAAGCAGAGGAAGTAAGGGCGAGATAGACAAGGGTCCTTCCTGTGGTCTCCAGGGAAGGAACGTGTGAGGCAGGTAAGCTGGCTTAGGAATGGCCTGTCTGAGTAATTGCTGCAGGCTCTAGGGCACAGGGGCCGTCCCTAGCTGTCTGGGGACCGCCCTAGGGTGCTCAAGGCAGGTGGATAGTAGCCCAGAGTGTCAGAGCCCCACACTGGAGGTGCTTGGAGTGGTGGGCTCTCTGTGGGTTGATTTGTATTTGAAAGATGCACTCTCAGGTGCGTCAACTCTCTCTAAGAATGAGCTAACCCTCAGCAGGGCAGTCGGGGAGGGGGTCTTAAGACATCAAAGCACCAGGAGGAAGAAAGAGCTAAAGGAGGGATGGGGAAGGAGGGAAGTTCAAGTGCGTAATGCTCTCTGAGCCTTTACTGTGTGCCAGGGACTTCGCTTTCACCACCCCATCAAACAGAGAATCTCAGCCCCACTCCACAAAGGAGAGCACCGCGGCTCAGGGACGCTCCGCAGCTTGTCCAACACGACACAGTCATCATAGTCATCTGGGTCCAAAGCATGTCCTCGGAAGGCAAAATATCCAGGCTTCTTGGGGGGAATGGAATATTCTGCTTCAACTGAGACAGACAAGGTGGGGCATGGGGACTTGTTCTTAATTTAGGGCAGAAAAGACAAGTGACTGGAGGGGACCCTCTCTGACTTCAGGAGGTCCCAGGCTCAGGTCCCAGGTTCCTTCCCCTGCAAGGATGTAAGCCTCTCTTGTCACACTGAAGAAGAATCCTTCTATTTTTATTTTGCCAAGAGAGGTTTTTCTATGAAATGGATGCTGAATGTTATCAAATGCCTTTTTATCACCCCTGGTTTTTTTCCCCCTTTTGGCCTATTAATATGATGAATTATATTAATAGAGTTCCTAAAATAGAACTGCCCTTGCTTTCCAATAATATGCCCTACCTGGTCATTGTGGAATATTCATTTAATAAATTGCTGGGTTCAATTTGCTAATATTTTATTTAAGATGTTTGCATCTATATTTGTAAATGAGATTAGCCTGCAGCCTCCCGCTTTGTGCTGCTGTCCTTTGTCAGGTTTATATAGCTTTGGAAATGAGTTGGAAGGGCTTCTGGTTCTAGAAATGCTGTGGAGCAGACATCCCCCAAATCTTCCTGCCATAAACACCAAGAAATGCTCAGCACCGTGTAACATATACTTGGGCTTACAGAAACGTAGAGGAAATTTCCAGGAGCAAGAAGTAAAGTGGGCACCGAAAACCAGAGGGTAAACCCACGAGCTGTGGCCAAGGGAAGGGGAGAGAGGAAAGTGATGCTCTCACAAGAGCCAGAGACAAGGCTGGGGGTCTGGGTTGGGAGAGAAGCTGGCTGCGCTCTCAGTGAGGGTGGACTTGCAAAAAAAAATCTCCCCACTGGCACAGGCAGGGAAAAGAGAGAATAAAGAGGATGAGAGAAATAGCACTGATGAAGAAAATGGTTGATAATTATCCAGAATTTATCTGAAATATTCAAAACTTACCAGTGAGCGACTGAAAAGATACTTAACATCACTGATCATTAGGGAATGCAAATCAAAATTACAAAGAGATACCAACTCACACCCATAAGAGAGCTACTAGCAAAAAAATAAAAAATAAAAACAACAACAAAGTAACACGCACTGGCAAGGATGTGAAGAAATTGGAACTTTGTGTCCTGTCGGTGGGGATGTAAAATAGTACAGCCAATATGAAAAACAGTATGCAATTCCTCAAAAAATTAAAAATGGAATTACCATCTGATCCAGCAATTCCACTTCTATGTACCGTATATATCCAAAAGAACTGAAAACAGGATCTCAGAGATATTTGCACACCCCTGTTCAATGCAACATAAAGCCAAGAGGTGAAAGCAAACCAAATGTTCACTGAGAGATGAAATAAAACAGCAAAATGGGGTATAAGCATACAATGGAATATTATTCAGCCTTTAAAAGGAAGGAAATCCTGGCACATGCTACAACATGGGTAAACCTAGAGGACATTATGCTCCGTGAAATATGCCAGTTACAAAAAGACAAATACTGTATGATTCCACTTACACGAGGTACCTAGAGTAGAGCAGTCAAATCCATAGAGACAGAAGGCAGTACGGTGGTTGCCAAGGGCTGCAGGGAAAAGGAAATGGGAGCAGGATAAAAAATTTATGGGGATGGTGGTGGGTATGGCTGCCCAACAATGTGAATGTACTTAATGCCACTGAACTGTACCCTTGAAAATGCTTAAGATAGTGAATTTTATGTTACATGTAATTTATCACAATTCTTAAAAATAATTTTAAAAATTTTAAATATTTACAACTTAAGAAGTCTAATATGTCATGAGAAGAATAATTCAAAATGAATCCATGTCCTGGCACACCATAATGAAATTATCAGACACCAAAGCCAAAGAAAAGAACTTTAAAAATAATCAGAGAGAAAATGATCGTGCCTTCCAGTCAAGATGGCGGCATAAGTAAACGCAGCTTGCCTCCTTGCACAACCACATCAAAATTACAACTAAAATATAGAACAACCATCACTCAGGACCATCAGAAATCAAGTTGAGTGGAAGTCTGACAACTTTGGAATTAAAAAACCACATCCAGACTGGCAGGAGGGGTGGAAATGTGGAACAAGTTGGTCCCACATCCAGGTGTGGTGGATAAAAATTCAGGAGGGATATCTTGGGAGCAAGGAGTCCCAGCCCCACACCAGGCTGCCAAGCCCAGGGTTCCAGTGTCAGGAAGATAAGTCCTCATAACTTCTGGCTGCAAAAACTAGCAGGGATTGAGTCCATGGAATAAACTTCTGGAGTACCAAACAGTTCCCCTTAAAGAACCCACATATGAACTTATTCAAACTCACTCCCTCTGAGCTCTGGCACTGGGGTAGCAGCTTGAAAGGCACCAGTAGCATATGTGGAGGAACTAAATAGTCTAGCATCAAGGAGAGAGCTGGGGGACATTTTTCTTCCTGGCAGAAAGGCGGGCAGAGGCCATTGTGTTTTTTCTGAACCTCCTCACCCGACAGAGCCACAGAGCTGGCAGGCAGGTGCCACATGTGATACTCCATAAATCCGGCTAACACTGGTTGCCCTGCCTGGAGATCCCCTGAGGCTCTGTACCACCCAACTTATGGGCCCACCCAAGTTGTTAATAGTGACTTTTCCATATGAATGGCTGGTCTTGGCTCATGCTTCACAACTTCCTAAATCCTCTCAAACAAGCAACAGCTGGCCATGGTGAGCCCCTAGACCCTCCATATCTCTTGTTAAGTGGCTCCAGGCCTGGCACTAGCAGAAATCAGCTTATGTTTACAGCTTGGTTTCTCCTGGGAACCTCCAAGCCCAGCAGAAGTAGGAGCTATATGCAGATTGCTTTATGGCCCAGGCAGGGTCATCCCAGGCAAAACACAGGTGGGGGCTGACCTTGGCCTATACCACCTGGGTAATCCCAGAGCCTGCACACCCAGTGGGCAGCTACGGACCAACTGGAGCACCACCGCCATGTCCCTGCAGAGCTGATCCTCCACAGAGTGTGGAGGTTGGTGGTCAGAGGTCACAGCCAGTCCTTGCAGCTGACTGGCCTGGATAAATTCCCCCAATTGACATGCCAACAGCAATCAAAGCTCAACTACAAGAGGAGGGTGTACTGAGCCCACATGAAGGGCACACCTTGAGCACCCAGCTTGGGTGATAGTAGAGGCTGTGCCACTGGACCCTATAGGATACCTACTACATTAGGCCACATTACCAAGACAGGAAATCAGAGCAGCTCTACATAATACATAGAAAAAAACATAGGATGGCTATCAAAATGAGGAGACAAAGAAACATGGCCTGAATGAAGGAACAGATCAAAACTCCAGAGAAAAAGCTAAACGATATGGAGATAAGTAATCTCTCAGATGCAGGGTTCAAAACATTGGTTATAAGGATGCTCAAGGAATTTAGTGAGGCCCTCAGTAGCATAAAAAAGACCCTGTCAGAAACAAAGGATACACTAATTGAAATAAGGAAAAAATTACAGGGAAAGAGCAGTAGTGTGCATGAAGCCAAGAGTCAAATCAATGATTTGGAACATAAAGAAGCAAAAATCAACTGACAAAACAAGAAAAAAAGAAGAATCAAAAAAATGAGGACAGTATAAGCAGCCTCTGGGACAACTTCAAGAGGTCCAACATCCACGTCACAGGGGTGCCAGAAGGAGAAGAGAAAGAGCAAGAAATTGTAAATCTATTTGAAAAAATAATAAAAGATATCTTCCCTAATTTGGCGAAGGAAATAGACATGCAAGTTCAGGAAGCAGAGTCCCAAACAAGATGGATGCAAAGAGGCCCCCTCCAAAACCCATCATAATTAAAATGCTAAAGGTTAAAGATAAAGAGGGAATCTTAAAAGCTGTAAGAGAAAAGCAGATAGTTACCTACAGGGGAGTTCCCATGAGATTACAAACTGATTTCTCAAAAGAATCTTTGTAGTCTAGAAGGGATTGGCAAGAGATATTCAAAGTCATGAAAAGCAGGGGCCTACAACCAAGATTGCTCTACCCAGAAAAGCTGTCATTTAGAATCAAAGGGCAGATAAAGAGTTTCCTAGGCAAGAAAAAAATTAAAGGAGTGCATCATCACCAAACCATTATTACATGAAATGTTAAAGGGACTTATTTAAGAAAAAGAAAATCAAAACTACGAACAATAAAATGGCAATAAATACATATCTATCAACAATTGAATCTAAGGGGAAGGGTCAAATCAAGGAACATGTATAAAAGACCATGGACAAAGCCAAAGTGGGAAAGGATTGAAGGGGGAAGTTGGGGGTGGTTGGGGCAGGGGGAAGTGGAAAATAAAAGAAAAACAATTGAATCTAAAAAACAAAGCAAATGAGAACAGAGACAGAATCATGGATATGGAGAGTGTTTTGATGGTTGCCAGATGGGAGAGGGTGGGGAAATGGGTGAAGAGGTGAGGGGATTAAGAAGTACAGATAGGTAGTCACAGAATAGTCATGGGGATGTAAGTACAATACAGGAAATGGAGCAGCCAAAGAACTTATACGCGTGACCCATGGACGTGAACAATGGTGGCGGGATTGCCTGAGGGAGTGGAGGGTGCTGGGTGGAGGTGGGCAAAGGGGGAAAAGTGTGACAATTGCAATAGAATAATGAATAAAATATAATTAAAAAAATAATAATTGTATAGGAAAGAAAAAAAATCACCAATAGAGGATGAAAATTAGACTGAAAGCAGATTTCTGGCAACAATAAAAGCCATAGACAATGCAATAATATTTTCAAAGTGATGAGAGGAAAGTAACAGTCAGCTTACAATCCTGTACATAGCTAAACAATCACTCAAAAGTAAGGGAGAAGTAAATGTAATTCTCAGATGCTTCTCAAAGAGCTACTAGAGGATGTATTTCAAGTAGAGTGAAATTGAACCCAGAAGGAAAGAGTAAGATGCAAGAGCAATGGTGAGCAAAGAAATGTTTAAACATTGGTAAATCTGAACAAGCTTTGGGCTGGATAGACCAATAATAATGATGAATTTAAAAGGTATTAAAAAAAGAAAGAACTGAAATACTGTACAAGTATAACATGAATCCTAGAGGGTATATTACAAGTTAAAATGTTTAAGGTTTGGAAAGAGGTGGATGATTATTATTGATTAGACTCAATATTTCATAAGTCAAATATTAAGGTTAACAAGTTAAAGGTAAGTTTCTAATGTATACCATCTTCCAATAAAAAGAATGAGGGCTTCTTGGAGAAATGGCTGATTCTAGGATGGGGGAGGGAATATACTAAATGAACCTGGAGTATCTTGTAGTGCCAGAAAGTAAAAAAGTGCCCCCCCACACACATACATGCACGCACACAATGACAGCAATATTTCAAATGTAGGCAGGGAACAACTGAGTATGTTCCCAATGGACAAGGTGGAAGATTATACCCAAAATATAAAATAAATACCTATGAATACACATTTATATAAATATATTATTGAATTAGTAAATAAATGGGAGAAGATAGACAAATCTCCCATGCAGTAGGATTTGAAGTAGTTTACGTGGATACTCTGCCCTCAGAAAGCTGGAGGGTAACCCCGCCTCTTTCTGTGGCTGCACAGAGCGAATTCTTTCACACCTTGAATCTCTTCCAGAGAGTAAACAGAGTATGGAAAGGGGGAAAACAGGCAATGTTACAGAGAAGTCAGACAAACACCACCTGAGCCAGGGATCAAGGTCAATATCAACAGAGATAAGTCATGCTGGTATCTCTAACATGATATGTGAAAATGGCATGTTAACTCTGTGATTTTCTTCTCCACAATTCATAACCCCAGTCCAATTACAAGAAAAAAAAAACCCCAGAGACATCCCTACTGAAGGATATTCTACAAAATAACTGACCAGTACTCCTCAAAGCTGTCATCCAAAACTCTGAGAAACGATCCAGCCAGGAGGAGCCCAAGGAGACCTAAATGGGATGTGGTATCTTGTATGGGGTCCTGTGACAGAAAAAGACTGTCAGGTAAAACCTAAGGAAATATGATTACAACATACACGTTAGATAATAACAATGGATCCGTGTTGCTTCATTCATTGTAACAAATGAACCACACTAATGCAGTATGTTAATAGCAGGGAGAACAGAGGGTGGCGTATATGAGAATCTCTGTTCTATTTCACAATTTTCCTGTAAACCTAAAACTATTCTAAAATTTACATTAATTTTTAAAAAGTTAAAAGTAACCACAATAAGGCTAAAAATAGAATGGAGAGGGAAGAAAGGAAGTATAAATTCTACCAATGCAAGAGAAGAGAGGAAAATAAGCAAATAAAAAGTATGGTAAGCCCTGGCAAGGGAGTTCAGTTGGTTAGAGCATTGTCCCAATACACCAAGGTTGTGGGTTCAATCTCTGGTCAAGGCACATACAAAAATCAAACCAATGAATGAATAAGTAAGCGGAACAACAAATAGGTGTTTCTCTCTTCCCCTCTGTCTCTCTCTCTAAAATCAATAAATTTAAAAAAAAATTTTAAGTGTGGTAAAAAGGAAAGTACAAAATAAAATAAATTTATTAAGTATAGTCCTATTGGCAGCTTAAAATAAATGCAAATAGGCTAAACTTCATCCAGTTAAAAATCAGATTTCTGATTAAATTTTAAAAATCAAAATCAAGTTATTTGTGAATAATAAAAATAGAAAGTAAAGAGATAAAAAAATTATACTAAGCAAATATTCACCAAATAAAAGTTGGGATGGCTATATTAATATCAGGGGGGGAAAAACAGACTCTAAGGCAAAAACCATGATTAGGAAAAAAAAGATGTCAACAGTACATAACAACAAAAGGAACACCTCCCCTGTAATATACACTTAATAATTATGTTATATTATTATGCATGTACCTAACACCATAATATATAAAGCAAAAATATAATAAATTATTTTTACAATTGACAAGTCCACTATCATTGTGGAAAATTTTAAACATAATCAGTAATTTATAGATAAAGTAGACAAAAATTTTGTGAGGCGATAAAGCATTTGAACAAGACAATTGATGTGTTTGAGATAATGAAAAACGTAGAACCTTGTAACAAACAATTACAGAAAACCTAGTCTTTTCAAGGATGTAGGTAACATTTGCAAAAATGACTGATATCAGATCATGAAACAAATCTCAAGAAATTCCAAAGAGTTGCTAGCATATGAATCACCTTTTTTTACCACAATGCAAAAAAAAAATTAAAATTCATAAAAAGATAAGAAATGACAGCATAGTTGTAAATAACATATGGATCAAAAAAGAATAATTATGGATAAGTCAAATAAGACATATCAAAACTTGTGGGCACAGATAAACCTTGGAGGGCAAGGCTTAAGTTTACATTACACAACAAGTGAGAAGGAAAATTAATAGAAGCAAAGCACCCAACTCAAGAATTAGAAAAGTAATAAAAAAGTGACCAAAAAGAGAAAAATGAAGGAAATAATAAAGAGCAGAAATATTAAATTTAAAACCAATGATAAAAATCAATAAAACCAAAGCTAGTTAAGAAAAAGAGAAGGCCCAAATAAATGATATTAGAAATTAACAAAGAAAACAATGATTTTTAAAATCACAAAAGAATGTTTTAAACAACTTCATGCCAATAACATTGAAAACCTAGTCCAAAACAGCCAATTTCCTGGAAAATGTAACTGTCTCAAGAAGAATCAGAAACTCTAAAGAGATCTATAATCATTAAAGAGTAAACTATCAATGTAAAATTTAGCCCCTCCTCCACCAGGACCAGCACTCAATGAACAGATAATCACAGTTGTACTAGTTCACCGGAGAAACAGAACCAATGGGAGACATACATCTATCTCTAATATAGATCTATGTTGTAAATATAAAACTAACTAATAAATAAAGAGATTATAAAAATTGACTCACGTGATTATGAAAGCTGACAATACCCAGAAGCTGAGGTCCACAGGCTGGAGCTCAAGGAAAGCAGACGGTATAATTGCAGTCCAAAGCTGGCAGGCTTCAGATCTGGAAAAAGCCAATATGTGAATTTGAGACCAAAGGCAGAAGAAAAACCAATGTCCCAGCTCAAGGCAGGCAGACAGGCATCCCTGCTTACTCAGGGGAGGGGCAGACTTTTTTGTTCCACTCAGACCCCCCTGCTGATTGGACGAGGCCCACCCACATTAGCCAGAGCAATCTGCTTTACTCAGCTCACCAACTCCAACGTTATCCAGAACACCCCACGGACACACCCAGGGCAATGTCTAGCCAACTATCGGGGTACCCTGTGGCCCAGTCAAGCTGACACATAAAGTTAACCATCACGCCAGTCTTACATAAACTATGTCCAAGAACAGTACTGTTTCCCAACTCTTTCTAGGAATTTGGTAGTATTTTAATTAAAAAAAAATGACAGTGTGATAAAGGAAAATAGGCCTTCATCTCATGAACATGGATGAACAAAAATCCTGAATGACATACTCACAGACAAAATCCAGCATTGTACAAAAAATGGCAAAGTTGGATTTAAACTCGTAATTTATTTTGAGGAAATCTATGTATTTCATTACATTAACAAATTAACAGAGAAAAACCATAAAGTAATTTCAATGTATCTATTAAAAATCATTTGAAAAAGTTCAATACCCGTTCACGAAGTTTTCGTTCGCTATTTCTGGGTTCCGCCGTCTGAGGGGAGGAAGAAGGGTGAGATGCTGAGGCACAAGGGTCACGGGGACACCAGTGCTCCGCCCCGAGCCGCCCGCAGTTCTAAGGCTGGCGGTCCAGCTCCAGGCTGGCGGGGGTGCCCCCTCCCTCCCTGTCTGGCCTCCCAGCAGCACTGCCGGCTGGCCCTAGGGGCTGAGTCTGGTGCTTCCAGAAACTGCCCCTGCTCCTGCCCCTCGCCCAGCTCATCTCCGGGCTCTGCCTCTCTGTGCTCAGGTAGGTTACGGAGTTCTGATGGGTCCCTTATGCTTACGGAGGCCTCCTAGCCTGGTGGCTAAGAACATGGACTCAGGAGGTAGATGGGCCTGGCTTTGAGTTCCAGTTCAGCCGCTTATTAGCTATGTAACCATGAGCAAGGGTCAGACTCTCTGGGCCTTCGCTTCCTCTTGTGCAAAACGTGGTCATTGATAGTGCCTCTTCCCTGTGCTGTGATGGGGTTCACTGTGAGAGGCCTGGGGCTTTCTTGGCCCGGGGCCGGCCCACAGTGGATGCAACATCAGTAGAAGTTCTAGTGACTCTGCGGATGGGTGCATCCCACTGAGGGCCAGCGCTTCCCCAGGCAGGTCCCTCCAAGATTGCTAGAAACTCCTCCCATTTCTAATACATCAGTGTCACTCTCCCCTGTGTTCCTGGTGGTCTGTGTCCCCTGTGCGTCCCTCCTGCTCTATCTCCAGGGTAGTTGCAGAGAAAATGGCAGGAGCAGGAGGGGAGCAGTTAGACAGAAAGGCCAGGTCCCCTCTCGTTCCCCAGCATGACTGTCCACACCCCTTTCTGCTCGTTCGGGCCCCTCTCCCCGTCTACCTCAAGTACTGGGGGCCTCCCAGGTTTGAGACCACACAGTTTACGCGAAACAGAGCACCCCTCTTGCAGCCCTGGCCCTACAGTACCCCACCAGCTGGGCCCTCCCTGCCCTCCTTCCTTCCATCCCAGCCAAGCCAGGGACTGGCGAGGATTCATGGTTGGTCATTAGGATTTGGTTTCCCTGAGCAGGAAGGTATTTTGAAGAGAGGCTGGGCAAAGGGCTGATGGGCCAAGACTCATCCACCACCTTCTCTGGGTAGAAAGAGCTTGAAGGCAAGAGACACAGGGGCAGAGATGAGAGCCTGAGAAAGTCACCCAGAAGAAAAACCACAACCAATCATCCAACCATCAGTATTTGCTGAATGCACACCATGAGCCAAGCACACGAATTCCATTTATTTATCCTCAGAACAATCCAGCCCTGGCTTCTGTGGCTCAGTGGGCTGAGCGCCGGACTGCAAATTGAAAGGTCACAGGTTCAATTCCTAGTCAAGGGCACATACCTACTTTGTGGGCCAGGCCCCCAGTTGGGGACATGCCAGGGGCAGGCAATTGATGTACACAATGATGTTTCTCTCCCTCTTTCTCCCTCCCTTCCCCTCTCTCTAAAAAGTAACTAAAACCTTTTTTAAAAAAAAAAAAAAAAAAAAGAATGATCCAGTGAGGACCTTTATTATATTATACCCATTATACAGATGAAGGACCGGAGCCTCAGAGAAGTGCCTTGTCCGGCGTCACACAGCCAGCCAGTGGCTGATCAGGGGCTCGCTCTCTCTCACTTGGGTCAGATTCCCAGGCCATGCACATAACGACTACCCCAGACCGACTCCCACTCTAATCACAAAACCTTGGCCAAATCTGTTTCTCACATTTGCCCCAACCATCAGTGGGGCATTGAGAGAGGTCCAAGTCCCCAAAGAGAATGTGGGTGCCCATCACCCCCAGCCCATTGCCAACACCTCCAGCTCCCCCTCTCCCTCCAAAGCCAAAGCTGGAATTTGGGGGGCAGCCAGGCCAGGACCATGGGACCCTCTTCCAGCTACTTCTGCTGCAGGCACAGTTGCACGGGCAACGTTTCTTGGGGCTGGAGTGCACGGGCAGGGGGCAGGGCTGGGGGGTGATGGGGGGCTGTCCGATAGCATCTGACTTGGCTTTTAATTATTGGGAAATGGTTGTTGATTTACACAGCAGTATTTATCCAGCAAATTGCTAATTAATGCACTGAAAAATGCCAAGTGGTATCAAATATTTGCTTTTATTTGTAGTACCAAAATATTTTTATTTTTGGTAAGGAGCAGAAGCGATGAGAAGGTACTGAAGTGTTTAAACAGGGTGTGTAAAGTTTAAGCTGAATATTAAACAGGGAGAAAGGCCGGGCTTTGTGGCTGGGGCTCTGGGGGCTCAGAGGCAGCCAAGAGCCGTGCGCCCCAAACCTCCGAGCATGCAGCCCTTGGGATGCAGAGGGCGCCAGCTGGCCACCGACAGGGACTTCTGAGTGACCAGGACCATCCTGACTCCGTCCCTCTACACCCCACCCCTCCTCAGCATCATGCACCTCCATCGTCTCCCGTCCCTGTCACGCCGCCGCCGCTCTCTCCATCACCGTCCACTCAGTCGCTACACCTTATGCACCGAGTACACACACTGTGTGTTCGACATTATTCTGCTGCTCATGGAGTTTGCATTGGATTTTGACATCCAGCGAGCAAGGAAATAAGTAAATGAATAAGAACCTTTCAGAGGGTGGTAAGTACTAACAAGAAAACAGATCCAGGAAGCAGTAGGGAGTGGTTACTCTAGATTGGTTGGCCAGGGTGGGTCTTTGTCAGGGGAATAAAATGGCATTTTAGCTGAATGACACAGAGGAACCAGCCACATTAAGGTACAGGACAGGCCTTTCCAGGCAGCATGAACAGAAAGAGCAGAGGCCCTGACACAGGATGGGGCCTGAGGCTGGGGAAGCAGCATGCAGGGAGGGTGGCAGGCGGTGGGGGAGGGGGGGAGGGGGTAAGAAATGACACTGGCCGCAAGGGGGCGCCCATCCCCCACCCCCAGTGAAGAAGGAGTAGGGTGTTTATTCTCTTCTCACTGAGATACCGGCAGGAGCTCGAGTCTGATAGGTTCTGGGTCACTTTAGAAAAGCCACCTCGGGTGGAGAAGTGGAGATGGGGGACGGCGCGGGGGAGGGCCAAGTGTGGAAGCAGCAAGGGCAGGGCCGCTTGCTGTGACTCCTTGAGCTGCGGGGTACCCGTGAGTCAGAGGCAGCGCCAGACCGGGGCAGGACGTAGAGATGCAGAGAGGATTCAGGGTGTGCTTGTAGGCTGGGCGCACAGTCTCACTCCTGGATTGGCTATGGGTGGGTTAGGTGCCAGGAAAAGTGGCCTCATGGCCTTGCGACCACCCCTACAGCTCCTTCATAGCCACTGTTGCCCCCAAACACAACAGCTACTGCCTACTGAGGATTTTCACAGGGTGTTTGTTATGAACTGGTCTGTCTCAAAATAATCAGCGATGCCACCCGCGGGGCATTACTATGCCTTCAGAGACTTGCCGCGCCTTGCCATCCGCTGAAAAGCCTGACTGTGGAGCCGGAAATGGCCATCAGTCACTCACTCATCAAGAGCACTGATTGGGGCTTCCCCGGGGCCAAGGCAGCGGCCGGGGCGGGGCGGGAAGCTGGGCCGCAGGGGGACCTGTGCCGCCTCCCTGCAGCAGGGGCACCTGCCTCCTCCCGTCCTTCCCTTCGGTTAGGAGGTTAGGAATAGCGCGGGCGCCGGAACGCCTGACCCTGTCACACCTCTGTGAGAAGGGCATCCCTGTGCCAGTCTACAGAGGAGTACATGGGTCCAATCCCCTCACCAACTAGAACTGTCTTTCTGATGACGTCCTTCCTCAGTCCCACAGGGTCTGGCCCCTGCCCCGCCTCCCACCACGCTCCCTTCTCCTGGAGCTGAGCCTGCGGAGCACTAACTCCAGGACCTTGCCTGGAACTTTCTTCTCCGCTCCATCCTGCCTTGCCCCACTGCGCCTTCTCCCGGCCAGCTCCAGCCCCTCCTCCGGGTCTCAGCTCAGTGTCCCTCCCCGTGGGGTCTGTCTCACTGCAGACACCAGCTCAGCACAACCCCCTTCTTTGTGGCACTCATTGGTGATTGTAATAACCCCCGGGCACTCGGTGCTGGGTTACTACATTCACAATACCCCGGAGGGTTGGGAAGTTTCACCTCTGCCCCCTTGGCATTGTGAGGCACATTTGCTTTTTTTGGGGGGGTGGGGGTGCGGTCCTAAAGGAAGAAAAGAAGCCTGCATCATGGCTTCCTTTTTTCTTCTGTTAACCAAATGTCCCCCGAGGCACCCTGGACCAGTTACAATCCACTGCCCGCCCCGCAGCCAGACCCTTGGGCCGAGGGGGGAGAATGTGGGCATTTTGAAGTTCGGAGCTTTGGCCTGGCGGGTGCCGGATGTCTGGTAAGGCCTGGATGCCCAAGTTCTCTAAAAGCCACGTGACAAGGGGCCTCCTAAAACAAAGGGCAGAGGTAAGAGGCCATAAGTTCTCCTGACTCTGGGTTCTCTCCCGTTCTTCCTTTGTCAGAAGGAAGAGATAAGTTGCTATGGTTTGGGGGGGGGGGTAATATTGTAATACATGCCTGTCTTCATTGCCCCATGCCCTTGGACCAGCAGAATGGACAGGATGTGGTAGTCGCACAATGGACTAGTACACAGCCATGAAAACCAACTGCCCACACACGCCGCCATGTGAATCAAGCACACAGGCATCATACAATGCCATAGAAGCCAGACACAAAAGAGCACAGGCTGGATGACCCGCTTTGGACAAAGTTCAAGAAAGGCACGGCTAACATGTGTGAAAGCCAGGAGAGGGGCGGGGGACTGGTCGGAGGGAACCGTCTGGGCGCTGCAGACAGTCCGCCACTTCACGGGGATCACGTGGGTGTTCACCGAGCCATACCTTTCAAGTCTGCGCTTTTCTAGAAGTTTTACCTCAATTAAAAAAAATACATTTTTTAAATTTAGGGTGAGTTGACAAAGCACTTGACTCCAGCCTGAGGAAAATCTAACCGAAGTGAAGCAGGAATTCATAGACCTTAAAGAATTGGTGAAAACATTGATCAGCAGTCCCTCCTAAGAGGTCGTGCCTAGGAGACTATGTCATCTTGAGTGTTTTGCTAACTCTTTATATTAAAAACAGAGGAGCAATAGTAGATAAAGGGATTATGCTAATACATATTTCAGATTTTTACAATATTTAATCATCCAAACACAAGTAAAATAGATTTTACTCTTGATTTCTATTTACTGAAAAAAATATTATTAAAACAAAAAGGGAAACTATCTCCCTGAACATGTTATTATCCTCATGGATAATAACTTGCTCCAGGCAAATATTTTCCTTAGTCATCCTAGCTCTATATAATTTTATTGTATATGTATTTTTTTTATTTTTATATAATTTGGCATATTGTCTCTTTAAAATCAGGATTCTGAAAGTCTAATAAATACTCAAGTCCATTCTCTGCTAGATTTTTTTCAGTATTTGGTCCTTTTCTAAATTGAATATTTCATGCAGCTGCCGTTGTTTTGATATGAAGTATAAGGTGTATTTAAATTACAAATTATCATTTCAAGTTGGTGATCAGTTTTTTCAATAGCATTTACTAAATAATCCATCACTCAATGTTTTAGGGTGGCTTATTTATCACATTTAATTTTCCCATGTGATCTCTCCTATTCCTAGGCATTCTATTCTAATCCATTAAAATCTATTTCTCTTTTTCCATCAATATTCTCACTGTTCTAATTATTGCTACTTTATATGTTTTAATATTCAGCAAGGCTATCTATCAATGCTCTCCCTGTTCAGAACATTTCTTGATATTCTGACCAGTGTCTTTTTCCAGATAAATTTGAGAAACATTTCAGCAAGTTGCTTTTGCAGGATTGTTTGTTATTGCATTAAATCTGCAAATTAGCATGGAGGTGTCTTGACATTTTTACAATATTCGGTCTTCCCATGCAGAAACATAGTATGCCTCTCCATTTATTCTGCTCTTCTTTTATTTCACCAATAAAATTTTGTGGTTGCCTTTATATAGGTCACATGCATTTCTCATTAAGTTTATTCCTAAGTATTTTTCCACTGCTTCTGGGAACGACACATTTTTTCCAGTTTGTAGCTAGAACACAGGAGAGCACAGACTGGGTCAAACTGGCCTCATCTCCGGCCACTTTATTAAGTGGTTGTTTGTACGCATTTGAGTTGCTTCCTTTAGATTTGTGATCCGAAATCACACTGACAGTGAGTACTGCCTGCCATGTGGGCACACATGGGGCTCCAAGCCTGGCATCTGACAGGCCCGCCCACTGAGCCACAGCCTGACCCCCGCTGGGGCTGCCAGGAGCCCCAAGCCCTTGTCCAAGGCCCTCTCTGTCTATCAGTGACCTGCCCTCTCTCTCCCAGAAGCCAGCAGAGATCTCCCCTCACCTTTAATGGATGCCCCATGGACCTGACCTGCTGCCGCCGTATTAGTCAAGGCCATAGTTACCAAGTATCCATGATGTAGTTGGCCCCTTGGTCAAGCCTTTTACATAATTGCGCACTTTTTTATTTTTAAAATCTCAGAAGGGTACATGGGATTCACCAGAGATGTTAGGGACTTGCTGAGATCACACAGCTATGAAGGGGCAGGTCTGGGATTCAAACCTGTGTTCCTTCTCCTCTGCCCCGTGCTTCCCCCAGGTGCTCCCAGAGACTCCTGCCCCACCCATCAGATGGCCTGGAGTACTGATGCCTTGCCTGCCTGAGCTCCCTGGGGTTCTCCCTGTCACTCTGGGCATCGTGAGGCAACTCCCAGGAGCCCAGACAGTTCTGTCGCCTCAGCCAAGACCTGCCTGCTCCAGAAGGAGGCCCTGTACGCCCCTCACCCAAGTCCCTTGTGTTAGGGGGGTTTGGTGACCACACAACAACATTCCCTGTTAAAGAATGTGATCATTACAGGCACCCAAGTCTCTGTCTCCCTTGAGCAAACGTTCTACCTGAATGGCTATCATATCAAAGGGCAGTTCGAGTATTAGTATTAGTAATAACGTCAGCAGCCAAAATTTACTTAACTCTTACCATGGACCAGACACTGTGTTCAATGCATTGCATGTATGGAGTTAGAAACTATGGTATCCACTTTACAGATGAGGAAACTGAGGCTCAGAGAGGTAAAGATATTCATCCAAGGACATTCAGCTCGTAAGTGGCAAGATCAAAATTTGACACTTGAAATCTTACTCAGAAGCCTCTTCCCTGTGTTCAAATGCTTTATTCTTGCACCTGGGATTTCCTATGTTGTTCAGACAGATGTTGTTATACAGCGATGGCACCACAAGTTACATTGTCTCCAGCACGCAGCAGCAGGGGTGGGGGGTGGTTCTGTAAAATGCAGAGGTCCAGGTCCCTGAGGACTCAGGCAGCCCAGAGCCTGTGTTTTTAGTGAGTCCCTCCCCAGGTCTGACTGTCTCCCAGGTTTGAGAAGGACCATTCCAAAGAAGAGTCCCTTTGCCACCAAATGACAGAGGACATTGGCTTATGTTGTAACGAATCCTACCACTAACAAATATTTGTACAAAAGAAGCAAATGGCAAGTGGGGAGGAATTTCTCAACAAAGATGCCAAATCCTAGTCACTGTTCAGAAAGCATGAAGTATCTGGACACATAGAGTTAAAACAAACTGATAAGAAAAATGCCACCTCCTCAGGGATTTGCTGACGAAACTGCACCAAGGCCAAGGACCTGAATAGGTCCCTGACCCAGAAGGCAAAACCATTAGTAAATCAGAGCATGGGAAAACATTCAACTTCGTCAATGACTTTTTTAAAGATAATACAACAAGATGCCTTTTCAGGTTGCCAAACGATGACACAAACATTTTAAACTTCACCAACTGGTAAGAAGCAAGGCCTTTGGAATTAGACCTGCCTGGGTTTGATACCAACCTCCTGCACCCCTCAGATGTGTGGCCTTGGGTGTGACCTTCAGAGTCCCAGTCTCCTCATCTAGCATGTGAAGGCTCCAGAGGCAATGACCTTGCAGTGTCATTGCAGTAACTGAGACCGTGAACGAGACATGCACAGCAGGGCCATGGCCAGAGTAGGCACTTGAACATGAGCAGCCATCACGTGGCACTAAACTGTGGCAAATCTTCCGGGCAGGCACTGCCTGCCTTTTGCTAGCAATACAGATGAAGGACTCGCACTCAGGAGCCAGGGCCCAGGACCCCCACAGTTTCATATCAGGCCAGCCCCAGCCACCCACAGTCCTTCCCCCCTGGGCCCCCACCCATCTGTCCCCGTACCTGCCTCTCCCTGGCTCCCGTTCCTGGCCCCAGGCACATCCTCCAAAACAGGGCTCTTAAACCTGAACAGGAAAGCTGACTCCCCTCAAATGAAATCCAGCCTTTCCCCCCACTTGGAATGAGTATTAGCAACACCCATGACTTTGTCACCAGCAGAAATCGCAGATGTTTTCACATCACGTGACAGTTGCTGCATAGTTCTCAGAATATTCTTTATGCTTATCACCACCTTGAAATCATGATGGTTATTAGATGCGCCACCAGATCTTGCTACTTAATGCGTGACTAAAGAAGCACAGGTGTTGCTATATTACAAATTTTTATATCTTGATAATTATATTTTAATACATTGGTTTCCTTTGTAATCATGCATATGTTATGTTATGCATTGGGAAGGGACCTGCAGGCTTCTCCAGGCTGCCAAAGGGTCTGCAGCGCAAAAAGGGTTCAAAGCCCCTGCCAGAGAATCTCTGCAGTGGGTTGCATCATTCTTTCCATTTTGCAGATGAGAAAACCGAGCTTGGAGAGGTCAGGTCACTTGTCCAAGGGCACCCAGCTAATGAATGATGAAGCATCAATTTGACCTTGGCATTTTTGGCAGCCAGTGCCTAACCCCTGCCCCACCTGCTTCCCCTGCAGCCTTATGCTGGGGGCTAAGGACACAGATAAGGCTCAGACATGACCCCTGTACCCCAGGAGGGCCCAGAGCAATGGGGAGACAGACCCTCTGTAACCCTAGCGTAGGATTGTAAGCCTTTCCCCTTACAGGCTACAGCCGGTGTCCTGGTCTGATTCCTCTTCGGGGAGTGGGGTGCCCGGAGTGATCCAAGGCTGGGTGCAGTGAACTCAAGAGCTCAGTTGGGGTGTACTGACTTTGGTGGCTGACAGGAGGAGCAGATGGGGACAAGTCCCCAAAAGCACGTCCAAGAGAGTCCCAGGAGTCTAGCCAGAAAAGAGAAGGCTGTGTCCAGGCTGGAGGATGGAGGGACCAGGGAGAGAGTGGGGATGACAAGCCCGTAGCCCAGCACCTGTTAGCCATTCACATGGAATGAGGGGTTCAGGAAATGCCTGTCAAGTGAATTAATTAATTAACTAATTAATTAATTAGTGAACCAGTAGGTTCAGGCTGGGTTGGTCAGGGGTGTCCTGTGGGAGCAGAGTGGTGACCACCCCCAGCCCATCATTAAATCTCTGTTGTGTTCCTCCTGGCAGGGCCTGGCTTCACTCTCGCAAAAAAGTTGCTTTTCTTGCCCTCAGAAAGCCCGACCCCTGGAGACCTTCCCTGGGGCCGTAAGAAGCCAGCCCTGGGGGAGTGAAACCCCTCAGGTTGGGGTGACAAGGGTGAGGGAAGAAATGTGAGCCCCTGGCACCCCAAGGGCTGACTTGCCCCCAACATAACACCCCTCCTGTGAGAGTCAGTCTTCAGGGTCCGGGCTCCAGGCTGCACCCCAAGTCCCCGTTATCAGCGCATTCACCCCACGGATACGTGCTGGCGCCAGCTGCTTGTCAGAGGATGTCCTAGCACAGGGCACACGGTAGTGAACAAAAGAGACGTGGTCTCGTTCCCATGGCTGGGGGCCTGGGCAAGAGGGTGGGAGCAGAGATACAGGAACAAATGAAGGAAGAAAAGAGCCTTTTAGTTGGTGATAAGTTCTGAGGGGTCAGTTCACTCAAGGTGGGGACACAGGGTAATCCCCACACTACCATTCTTTTCTCTGTTGCAAGGTGCATGGTTCTGCAAAACATTTAAATCACACCTGAGGCCCTTTCTCCCCACGTCTGCGGAGATGAATCACATTAAATTCATCACCTTTCGCTAATGCAAACGACCATTCTCTGCCTGGATAATCTTCACCGAGAAGGAAATCAAACTCGATAACCAGGTCAGACCCAAAAAAGGAAAGACCTTGAATTGCACTGTTCTTAAAAGCACTTAAAAGGAATTGAATTAGAACTGAGACCAAAAAAAAAAAAAAAGAAAGAAAGGCCCCTGAATTCAACTCCCACTGACACCAAGTTAGAAAAATAGCTGAAGGAAAAGGATGTAGCCTGTCAATCAAGCTATGATCGTTTTATTTTTTTTAAAAAAATGAGAAGCCTTTTGTTTTAAGAGGAGCAGGCTGGTAATTTGGAGACGTGGAGGCAGCATCAGAGCAAGGAGCTTTCATTTTTCCAGACAGAAAGGGTTTGGCGGCTGATAGAGGAGTTGAGGGTTGCATAATGAGATGCCCCTCCACTGAGGTTCCCATTCCTAAGGAGGAGAGGGGATCGCGGCCGTCTGGCTGATTGATAGGAATCCAGGTAGGGCACGCCGAGCCAGGTATGTACAATCTCTCCTTTGTTGATCATCAAAGTCGGCCGAACGAGACCCCATCTTTCCTTCCTGATTCCTGTGTACCAATTTGAGGAGCTCAGATGAAATGTGTTACATTACACCAGCACCAATAAGTCACACTATCTATGTTGTGACACGCCGAATATTACTAATTGTCAATCACAAACCACAAGTCTTGTCAAGACGCTCCCTTCTCGACGGGCTGGTTCAAACCTGAAGTGATTTTTAATCAAGTGTTAATACTGCAGCATCTGTCAGTGGACGGTGGGTATCAGGCAATCAGGGAAAGGGAACGTATGACAGGGCAAATGGTAATGTTTTCATCTTCCGTTCTTCCCAATTGTCGGTGGGATTTCCGTCAGCCTGCAAAGTGCGTTGACATTATTGCAGGTGAACTTCACCGTGGATGAGGGGAAGGTGGCTGGAAGGGCTTCCCTGGATGGGGTGCCCTGCCCTGCCAGAGAGGGTCTCCCTGCTCTTCCGGAGGCCCAGGGGGAGAGAAAAGCTTGGGGTCTGGGGCAGGGGAGCCCCCACCACCGGAAGCACACCTGGATATTCAGAGAGGTGGTGCTTGTTCCCGTGGGTGGAGGGGTGGGTGCAGTCTGAGGGAGGCAGCTAATGGGAACTCTTCATATACCCCTCCCCCATGGGGTACGCACACCCCACCACCTCATCCGGGAGACACACACCCCAGTGCCCAGCACGGGCTGGATCACAGAGCTTCGGCATGAACAAGAACTGGCCAGAGCTCTGATTTGCTTTTCCTTTTTGTCAACGTCTTCCCTGCCTTGGCTCAGGCTCAGGGCTTTTCTCCTGGGTCGAAGGCATCCCTGTCTCTTGCCACTTCCCTCTGGTCCGTGCGCTACCCGGGTGGCTGGAGTCATTTTCCCAAAGCCAGCTCAACACCCTTCCAGGCTCCCTGGTGCCTGGAAGATCAACACAAACTCCTGGCCGGGTGCCCCATCTAAACACCTCCTGGGGCCGAGGGAAGGCAAGCGAGGTGATGGACCTGCAGCGCCCGGATGTGAGTCCCTTCCCTGACCATCCAGAGGAACACTGTTTCCATGCCGAGGTGAATGCGTTCCTTTCCCTATCTTGTCAATAGACAGTGAGGCCCTGTCATCGCCGTGTGTCCTGACCCAGCCCCGGTCCAGTTCCAAGATCTGATCCCACATCTTCTTGAAGAAAACTGCGTGGAACTTGCACTTGAATCTGGGGTATTTCTGAATCATTTTGATTTTTGCCCTCCTTTCCCAGAGACTTATCACTCCAGAATCTGAGGCTGATCCACCCCCAGCCTCATTTTATTAAAAAACAAACCAGTATATTGGTTGAAAGACGGCGAAGGGACTAGACAAAGAATATATATGCATTACCCATGGACACGAACAATAGTGTGGGAATTGACTGTGGGGAAGGGGTTCTGTGGGGAGCAGGGCAAAAGATGAAAATTGGGACAACTGTAATAGCATAAAAAATTCAGAAATTTTAAAAATTAAAATTAAAAAAGTCAGTGTATTATCTATCGAACCCTATGTAACAAGAGACTTCAAAAATTAGCAACTTAAGCAGTAAACATTGGTTGTCTCTCAGCTCTGGAAGGCCAGGCTGGGCTGGGCCAGACTGGGCCGGGCTGGGCGGTCCTGGCTCAGGGTCGGCCCATTGGCCAGGGCTGCTGTCAGCCGGAGGCTCGGCTGCCTCTGGGCTCACACACTCGTGTACTTGTCAGCCTCAGATCCTCAGCCGTGGGTCTGTGCGTAAGCTGTCTGAACGCCCTTGTGCCAGGGAAGCTGGTTTCTCCCAGAGCAAGTGATAAGATTGGAAAAAACCAAGATGGAAGCCACAGCCTTTTATCACTTAATCTTGGAAGCAACAGACCATCACTTCTACTGTATCCTATTGGTCACACAGACTGGTCCAGCAGGGGAGGCACTATACAGGGGAGTGAACACCAGGAGGCGGAGTGCACCGGGGGCATCTTGGAGGCTGGCTACCATACCCAGCTTGATCCTCATATCTGCCTCCGAGGGATGCCTGATATCTGCAAAATTCAGTACCTACAGCCATGAAAGGAAGACATTGGCGCCATTTGGAAAATAAGGCCAAAGGAGTGAAAAGCCCTGAGAACAGGGAGGCCTGAAATCCAGGTCCAGCACACGAGAATGCTTCTCACTCAGCACATAGCCTGGGACAAGTCACAGCCCTTGCCAGGCTCCATGGCCCATGTGGACAGTGAGGATCAACTAGGTGATGCTGAGATGCTGTGGTCCAGTGAGTCTCAGCTCTAGGATGATGTTCCCCAAAGCCTTAAAGGTGCTCTGGGTGAGGGCAATATCATTAGAAGACCAGCTTCTTCCCACAGGGGAGTGTTTTGCAGGGATTGGCACCACCTGGTCTGGCCTGGTGGCCCCCCCCATCACTTTGTTTTGGAGCCCCAGGACTAGAGTGTCGACAGCACATGACCTGCTGAGCAGGGACCGGAGAGGTAAACGAAGGATCCTGGGTGCTGGGAAAGAGAGCAGAAAGCCATTCCTACTTGTCTGCTCAGATCTCTTCCCTGAGGGTCTGCCCCTCTGAGCCCTGGCCTGAACTGTGCAGGGGTCCCCAGGAGGGGGTCTGGGGAAAGCCTCGCCTTCAGGGCCACTGCCACCTTGTCTGTTGGGTCAGATCATGTACCTGAGTATCCTCCTTGGCAGCCCAACTGCCACTGTCTGGCGGTGCTCCAACCCCTGCCCTGCCAGGGCCCTCCCCGGGTGCTCAGAAGAGACAGAGGGACAAAGAGGGAGAGTCCAGGGAGAGCCCATCATGTCTCCACAGGCTCTGGCCACCCCAGCTGGTTTCCTGTGCACACAGATGCAAAAACCCACGAGCACATGTGGACACAGACACTCATGCACAGCACACTCCTGCCTGCCCACCCCCAGACCCACTCGGGATGCCCTCCCTGCTCCAGGTAGTCGGAGTGCATGAGAAGCACTGAGTCACTGCATGGGCAGAAGAAGCGCAAGCTTAGAGGTCTTACTGAAGCAGAGCTACTTTAAAATAAGGAGGAAAAATGAAAGAATTTTTAATAAAGGTAAATAAATTTGCCATCACAAAGAAAATCCAAGTTTGGTTGGACTTCTTACACTAGACCTAGAGTTTAACATTGTTTCTGTTTTGAATCTTACATGCACCCTCCCTGCACCCTTATTGGTGCTCAGGGCCTCTCTAAGTCCTAGTCAAGTCTGAAGGGTGGGGCCCCAGCTGGCTGCCCTCTCCAGCGTCCAAGCCCCAGCTGCCCTGGCTCAGCCAGGGGCACTCTGTCTGCAGAATGGGCTCACGCTGTGCCGCCAGCGTTCCTCCCTCCACCGCGGTCTTTCCACCTGAAGGTGCAGCTGCCACCTCTGGAAAGAGTGCAAATGGATTTATTACACTCAGATGCAATTTTGCCGCCTGACCTTGGAGGTGACCCATCATCACTTACTAAGTTGAACCCAGACACCTCATTCTTCTGCTTGTTGGAATGAACCCTAATGGCCTTGAGTCCCATTGGGTGAGTTGGGGGAGGGGAGTCATTAAAGCTCAGAGCCCTCCCAGGCACAGATGGAGGCAAATCAATAAGACTCACCTGGTTGGGAGGGGCGCTGAACAAAAGGCCCCAGCTATGTTCTCAGGGTCCTCTGTCTGAGTCTGTTACCATTGTCACTGGGGTGGTCCCTCTTTTAAGGCCCTCCAGCCCCCACTGCAGAACTAAGCCAGGCTGGCTTCTCTGAAGAGACTTGAAGACATAATGACTGAGAAATAAAGTCAGGTTGCAAAGGGCCTGAAAAAAAATCAAGTTTCTGAAGATTTGTTTTCTGATTTTAAACCAAACCCATCAGCTACAGCAGGGTCCTCTTCCTCCTCCCTGTCCCCTAGGGCCAGCCATCTGCTGAATAACATGTCCTCCAGGACAAGCCCTTGCACACTGAGGGTTCATCCTCTCAGACCCAGGGAGGTCTGTGTCCTCTGTTCCAGCCTGAGGACCTGGACAGCCCTGAGCCCTCGCTCATCAGCTCCCTAGCTCCACTCTGCTTGGTGCTGGCTATTAGGTATTGCTCAGGCCAGTGCCTCCCACATCCAAGGAAGCTGTGCTGGTTGGTTCTTTTTGGTTAGAAGTAGCAGAAACACACCCAGATAAGCTTGGGAAAAGGAAGATACAGTTTTAGGACCCAGGGATGTCTCCTAGAACCCAAGAGTTCCAGGAAGATCCGGAACTGGGACCTGGGGTTTCTCTGCCTCCTGGCTTGACTTCTACCCTTCCCATACCTGCACACCAGCCATCTTGCCTCTCCAGGTCAAATGGGAAGAGAAGGCAGCCTCACGGTTCTTGAGTGTCCACATTGTAAATCCAGCTATCCGCTAACACTATTCGATCTTCCCTTAGTCCAATTCTGGATTCATAGAGGGAAGACTGACATGCTGAGCTGAGATCTAATCAGCTATGGCCAAAGGGTAGGACCAAATAGCATAAATATTGCTCTAGGGACACAGGAAGCAGGTCTCAGAGAAGAGTGACCACTGCAATCTGAACAAAAGTCTCTGCTGACATTGGCCCAGCCAGGACAGAGCCCAGGCTACTGTGCTGTTACCCCCCCGCCCCAAGACCGCCTCACACCTACAGGGAGAGAAACACACTTATGGGAGTAGGAAGATTATTTCTTGTGAGCTCTGAATATGTTGCCACCTTGGGACACAGGGTTGCCACCTTAGGACACAGGGTCACCACCCCTACTATTCACAGGGGAGAATGGGGCTGCAAGAAATATCAGAAATACTATCACAAAGGTCCAAGCTGGAGGGAGCTTTAAAAAGTCATATGGGTGATGCCAGAGAAGTGTGACTTGTCCAAGATCACAGAAAGAGTAAGTGGCTAAGGTAAAACTAGGACTTGCCTTCTGTCCAAAGAGATGAGCTTCCCCAGCAAGAAGGATTCTCTGCAACAGTGAGCTCAGAGGATTTGTCAGAGACCAGCAAGGATTGCCGGAGGCAAACTAAGGGTCATGCATCTCTGTTGATGGAAATATGTGAAGACATTTTCAACTTCTTTCGAGGGAATTTAGCAGGAAACAGGATGTTCCTGAGCCTTGATCCCATGATAAGCCCTGTCTCGCCCCTGTTAGCCATGCAGCAAAAGGAGGGATCACACACACACACACATGCACACGCGTTGATCTCGTTGATAAGCCCGCTGAGGTTGCAAGCACCCTCTGCATAATACAGCTGGGAGAGAAAACTTGGCCTTCTCCTCTGAACTGAGCACCCATGAAAAAGTGAGGATAACTCTCTGGATTCAGAGAAATCAGTCGGATCCCAAAGAGTCAGTCACTTCCAAAGCAAAGCAGAGCTTCAAAATAGATGTAAAGTCCTGGGAGAGCGCCCAGCCTTCTTCAGTGCAATGGCTTGCGCCGGGAGCTGCCCAGAGTGCTGACAGGGCTGGGGCTTTCTCTAACCAGGCCCGGAGCCTCTCTCAGTATCCTCCCTGAAATTTGCCCTGTGAGATGGACCAGAGGGCTCTTAGTGGAGCAGTAACCCCACAGAGTATTGGATGGTAGAGACATGGGCACAGGTTGCCCCCCGACCAGGCTCTGGGCCAACAGGAGCCACTCACTTCTGACTCCTTCCAGGCTTCCTCTCAGAACCTTCCCCAACCTCACCCGAACAATGTCGTGAATTTTTCCTCCTTGATGAACTTCAAAGTCTTTTAATGACTCTTCATAAAGGAACAGTGGGGCCAAAAGTTGAGCAAAGGAGATGATTAAAGTACCTTATTAAAAGCAGCCTTGTAGAATTCTCCACATGAAAGCAAGCGCCATTATGAGGGCTTATCCTTATAAATGACGCTTCGCTTTTGCGAACATGCTGAAACCTGATTAGAGTGACAAGCACTGACTGATACTGCAAACCTGTTAATAACATGAAAATTAGAAGAGGCTCATGCAAAGAAGGGAGATTAATTTAGCCCGAGTACATCTCGCGCAAATTGCAAAGTTGTGAATATGTTCTCAGATAATGAGCCTTCCCAGTCATCAGCTCACTTGTCATTTTCTGTAATTAATGTTAAGGAAGACGCCTTCCTGATGGTTCGTATTACTCATATACCAAGAAAATTTCTTCAGAGAAATAATTTACATTTATTATCATCGGTCTGTTTGTGTGGTTTATTTCGCGCCGGAGTAATTTATTGCAGGACCGTTTGCCATGCCTTGATTAGTCGCTCGTCGGGACGGGATGTAATTTTTTTTGCTTGATGGCGAAGTCTAAAACTTGACAGTGGTGTAACACTCCCCCTTGTCTTCGGGTGCGTTTTTTTCACTTAAATAAACTTTGGGGCTGAGGGCCCCGGGGCTGAGATGAGGCCTTGGCGCACAGCATGCCTGTTTCAGCGAGCGACAGGGAATCCAGTGCTGGGATCCTCAAGAAGGTTCTAGGCCACCTGCCCCATGTAAGGCCCTGGCTGGAGCTTGAATTCAGGAGTTGATTTCTCTCTTTTTTCATTCCACTCCTGTTCAGGATGAAGGAGGTTTGCTCTTGACTCTCAAGGGTACACTGGCCTGGCTGTTTCTCTTGCCCCCGCCCCTGGCCACCTTCTACTGAGGATGTCTGTGTACTTGCTTTTTGCCCCACACCTGGTTGTAGATTTCTTTCAAGTGGTCAATTGTAAGAAGAAATGCTACAGATGAAGTTTTGCTTCCATGGACAGGCAAATCTTTAATCCCACCTCAAAATTCATTCCTGAGCAGTATAGCACCCATAAACTCACCCACCCCACTCCTGCCCCTTTTTCAGGTGCCACCAAGACCCAGAACCCTCAGAGAATGGGGTGATATGGCAGAGTAAGAGACCCTTATAGAACAGCTCTGAATCCATCTTGACATGACACCTCAAGCCACCATTTGCTCCAGACTTACCCTCTATGCACTCCAAGTCCACAGGCAGCCAGGCTGCTGGGGCCGTGGCTCTCTGGGACAGCTCATTTCCCTGTTCTCTCTGTCTGGCTTCCATTGAGCATAAATGAAATGGCCCTCAAGTGTGCTTAGAGTACACCATGCAGTGTGCTGAGCTCTTCAGTCACATCGGCTCATTGCATCTTTACAACTGTGGGAGGTAGGTGTTACTGAGACTTTCCTACATGGGAAGAACATGAGGTTGAGGAAGGTAAGCAATTTGCTAAAGAGCTCAGAGTTAATGCAGAGAACAGCAGTCATCACCGTCATCATTGCACTAACAGCCACTGTGTGCTGAAGTGCCAGGTCACATGTTTGGCTCAGTCTCCTAGGATACAGGTACAATTGCAATTCCCATTGTACTGATGAGAAAATTGAGACTCAGAGTTTAACTCTCTTGCCCAAGGTCTTACAGCCAGTAAGTAGAGGAGCTGGGTCTGACATGCTCTAAAGCCCACATACATGCCCACTCTACTCCATTGCCTCTCCAGGAACACGTTAACCCAGCCCTCTCACTGAGAGCCCACCGGAGCCTTTGGGCCTTCTTTTTGCCCCCTCCCCCCAATCACCTCATTTCCTTCCCCAGGTCTGAGCTGAAGCATCCTGCCAATCTCCCCAGCAGGGGTGGCCTGGCAGTGAGATGCACAAACAGAGGCAGTTAGCGTGAGTTACTGACCCCTGCACTGCAAATGAGGCGAACGATACAGATCAGGGTTCGCAGACAGAGATAATGATTTTTTTTTATTGGACGTCTTCATCCCAAACCGGTGGCGTGGCGCTGGGTCGGCCAGCAGCGCACCGCTGGTGTCGGTTAATGATAATCTATATTTATAAAACGATAGTCCATCAAAGTGGAATGAATATTTTAGAAGCTGCGGACAAATCAAATTGTCTTTGTCAAATGGGTGCGTGCTCGGGCGCTGAGCGTGTTTTATGGCTCTTTCTGGGGTGAGAAGCAAAGAAGCAAAGGGTTCTTCTCCCCAGCTGGAGCGCGTGCGCTGCCTTCCTCATTGTGGCTGGGAGAGGAGGGCTGTGTTTCCACTATTTTAAAAAACCCAATGAGCTGTGGAGATTGACATTAGCGCCAGAGAATTGTACTTTGTTTGATGAAGTTAACAAATAACGTATGAAACGACATATGTGGTGTCTTTGTGGGAAGGAGTCCATTTATATTTGGAGAAATAAATTAGTTCCTTTGGAAGTCTGGGTAGGAAAGGAGGGGAGGAGAGAGGAGATGGGCGGGAGGCCCTCGACTTGAGGAAGGAGATGGAGCAGGTGGGGGGAGGGGTGAAAGGAGGTGCATGTGCCTTGGGCCTGGACCCCACCTCCAGGGCAAACAGAGCCAGGGAGGCAGAACCCCTTTCCCCAGAGTTAAGAACCCCTGCCCTGTCACAAAACCAGCTGGGCAAGTCACGTCATCTTTCTGAGCCTCAATTTCCCCACTTGTAGAATGGGGAAAATAGTATTTCCTCCATGGGCCATGTGAGGATCCAATGGCTGCTGCCTGATTAAAGCCCCTCGTGGTCACCAGCATATGGCTGGAGCTTAAAAGCCTGTGAATCCCCTTCCTTGCCCACATGGGTCCATGCGGCAGGAAGTCAGACCCCAGCCTGCTGACATCTGAGGTCTGACCTTCGCCTACTCAGGACAATATTTACAGAAGTAATAGCTACCATTTACTGAGGGGGTTTTCAAGTGCCAGGTGCTGTACTAAGCACTTTACACACATTATTTAATCTCCTTAACACTCTGTATCAAATGCTGTCCAATAAAATATAACATGAGCCACATACATAATTTCTAAAAGGTAAAAATGGATGAAATTATTTTTAACAATGTTTTATTTCACCCAATAACACAAAATATCGCTTCAATGTGTAATCTATATTAAAAATGTTGATGAGGTGTACGACATTCTTTCTTCATGTAAGTGTGTGCATTTTTCACCTGCCGGACATCTCAAGTTAGGACTCGCCCCACATCTACTGCTCTACGGCCTCATGAGGCTGGTGGCTGCTGTGCTTGACAGAGAAGATATAGACCACTTCCACCATTATAGAAAGCTCTATTTCGAACTTTAGAAATTAGATACAATTATTATCCCCATTTTTAGATGTGGCAAGAAACTGAGTGAGGTCCAGGGTTGCCCCGCTGGTCAGTGGCAGAGACAGGAAACTGGGTCTGTCTGTCACCAAAGCCCACATTCTTCTTAGCTATGGGGTCTCCAGAAACCCCGACCTTTGTCTGTGTCCCCTAGAGCAGAAAGGGACAGCTGGAGATAAGATGACCCAGTCCTGGAAGAGAGACCCAAGGAACAGAGGGAGTGGAATAAGCTTGAAAGTAGAAAGTCAAACAAGTACTGGGGTCCATGGGAAGAAAGTTGAGGGTAACTGGAAACTGGACCTTGGCCTGAAAAGTGGACACAACCATTGGAATGTCCATTATGACAAACACTCTTAATTAATACCTAACCCTTACTTTGTTGTCTCCATTGAAAATGTGGTTAAACATAATTATTTCCTTTAAACTCACTCATTCCATCAATACAGTTGCCTCTGCAGCCCAGCACTGCCTGCTTCTACAATGATTAGACCAGAAGTGCAGGTAGAGACCTTAACCTGCGTCCAGATCACATTCTGAGCTTTAGGCCTGGGAGGCTGAGTGATGAGGGAGACCTCAGACTAGGCCTGTAGCTCCCAGCTGTTGGGCAGAGTTCCTTCCTTTTGCTCCAGTGCACGCCCCTGGATGCCCCTCTTACTGATCTGCCTGGTTCCTGCTCATAGTCACCTGAGAGGCATATTCACCCACTCTTGACCATAACCATTTGGCTGGGGATTTCTGGATACCCAGACCCTCTGAAGGTCCCTGGTTCTTACCAATTGCCCCATCTAGACTCCAAGGCACCTGCATTTCATGACCCCTGAACTTCCCACCTGCCAGAGCTTGTGGCTTCCATGGCTGACCACATTCACTACCCACCACCCATTGCCTTAGTCTGAGAAGTCCCCACCAAGTGCAAGCACGCACACGCACACACCACAGACGCACAGAGTTAGAACTCAAACTTTTTGCTCCATCCCTGGAGCAGTGTGGTCTAGTGGTTATGAATATGGCTGATGGTATGAATAGACCTGGTTCAAATCCCAGCTCATTTTTTTAAAAAATTTCCTGTGGTACCCTCACAAATTGCTTACCTTTCTAAGTCTCTGTTTCCCTATTTGCATGCTGAATGTGGTAAGGACAAAATGCACAGCCAGCGCTCGGCAAAGTGCCTGGCATAGAGCCAGCACTGAATAAATATTAGCCATTCGCACAAGAACCCCTGGCTCCTGATTCAGTGTGGAGTGTTTGGACATCGAAAAGGGTTATTAGAAAATGTCTCGGCAGAGCAGTGTCCACCCAGCACAGGACCTGGAATGGGTGGGTGGTCAGTCAAGGAAGGAATGAATGAAGGTCCTTGGAAATGTAAAAAGCACTTTCACAAGAAACCTGAAGCAGGATTGGGTAGCCCAGGCCACTGGAGTGTTGCTGCAGGTTGATAGCCAAAGGGCCAGGGGGTATTTATTTGTCCAGCGTCTAAATTTTTCAAAGCTTTAACTCGAGTTTACTAAAGACGATTTCAAATTTCCATTTTTGTCATAGACTGCTACTGTACAAAATTACACTAGAGAAAATATAAATGGCCCCATCTACCATTACCCAGCTTCGACAATTCTCAACTCATGAACAATCTTATTTCAGCTGTAACTTCCACTCCTGACTCCTAGGTAAGTTTGAATCTAATATCAGCCATCTTATCAACTCATTTGTTATTTCAGTTGTATGTCTACAAGATTTTTTTAAGTGGCCACATATCATTATCACACCTAAAAAATTAATAATTTGCTATGATACCATCCAGTTAAGTTTTATATTTACCAGATTATCTGATACATTTTTTTGAAGTTCATTTGAATTAAAATCCAGTGAGGTCCATATATTGCAACTGATGGACATGTCTCTTTGGTCTGTCTAAATCTATGGCTTCTGCTCTGTTCTTTAGTTTCCTTTGCAATGTTTTGGTGAAGACACCAGGCCATTTGTCCTATGGAATGCTTCACTCGTCTGCACATTGCTGCGTGCGTCCCATGGTGTCCTTCAGCCTGTGTCTCCATCCTCTGTGTTGCAGTAAGTTGGTAGTTAATCTAGAGCGCGATCAGATTTTATTTGACTTTATTGGCCGCACTAGTTTATAAGTGGTGTTGCATACTTCAACAAGAGATGCATAATGTCTGGCTATCTTTTTTTTTTCTTGGAAATATTTGCAACTATTGACTAGGTCCATTATTTCATTAGAGGTTGCAAAATAGTGATATTCTAATTTATAAGGCCTTCTTCACCTATCAGCTGGGTAACTTCTTTAAAGAGAAATTTCCCTTCATCCATTAACTGGTTACTTGATGTAACATTCATGTTAATGGCAAGATGAATACTTGATTCTTTTCATTTATTTACCAATTTTCATGTTTGCTTCTGACTTCTGATACGATCTTAGGAGTCTTTGATATTCCTTTGCAAGATAGTCCAGGCTCCTCTTGTACATTTTCTACCCTAGACCTGGAATTGACCATTTCTCCAAGAATTAATAATTTTTCCTGGTTTCTTTTAGGGGAAAATGCTAGTCAGAGACCATAATCTGAGTAGCAGCGGTGCTCATTGCTACTGAGTTGTCAACATTTTTAGTGCTTTTCAGTGGGAAGAAATAGGGAATGTGTTTTTTCTTTTAAAAATATTCTAGATAATAGACATAATAAATTGATACTACTTCAGTTTCAAATTTAGGTCTGCAAGGTTTTTATTTAACTTCATAGATTTTATATCTGTATATACTTTCTCCCATACAAAACCTCCTAACCCTCAATGATGCCAACCTACTTCCTCATTGACTTTATTTTACTATATACACATGAATGGCAGTACCAACACTTCAACAATATGATTACTGAAACTAACTTTAATACAAAAGTGTACAGCCATATTCTTGATTTTAAAAGTCACCTGAGATAGTTTCTCTTACTGGGATTATATTGATTATGCCACCAACTGGACACATATTTATATTCACCTGTCTCGTTTCACTCCCAATTTTTTAAAATTGTGCTTTTATACCTATGTAAAATATTTATGTTTCCAAAATAAAATCTACTAAACAAAGAATACGCAAAGCAGTTTAGTTCTATCTCTGTCCCCTCCCATCCCCTATAAGTTTATCTCTAAGAAGCAAATGCTAATATCCTTTACTTCATAGATGAGGAAAAATGAGACTCTGATAGGTTGTTACATGCCTAAGGTCACACAGCTAGTAGGAGAAAAAACTAGGGTTGGAACCTGGGTTTCCAGAAACCTTCAGAAGACAGGATTATATCTATCTTATTCTCTATTGCATTTCCAGCACCTATTAGTACCAAAACAATTGGTGAATCAATACATGAGAGATGATTACTTTTCTATTGTAAATGATTTCACAAACGGTTTCGGGGCCCATGGGAAGAAGTCAGGAAAGGTGGCTTTGATTGGCACCATCAGTTCATGGAAGGCAGCAGTTCTCAACCATCACCTGGAAGGCGGCCTCTGAGTCCAGGGATGGAACAGACTTTCCTCTAGGGACATGGAATTAGAGTCTCACTCTGATCACATTTTGTAGTAAGTGGCTTCTAACTTTGAAACCTCTTTTGGCTGATCAGGTAGCTAGGTTTGCCTCACAGCCTTTCATACCTGAATAGGTGGGTGAAAAGCTGGCTGTCCCAGAAATACCCAGGAGAGTAATAACTTTCAAAAGGGACACTGGGTGTCTTTCCCTCCTCTGTGCTCACTGCTCAGTGAGCACTTGGCCTGCAGTCCTGTAGCTGCCCCAGGTGACCTGCCGTTCTCACTCCGTGGGCCCATTGGTTTTCCCGGGTATTCCCTTGGCCAGTATACATCCTGTCCAAAACTGTTCACTGAGCAAGTGGTGAGCTGGCCAGCATTTAAAGCCAGGTATAACTAATCCCAAAGCCTGTGAAAGCCACTGCTCTTTGTCACCGTGTCCTTCCTAAAGGACAAGAGCCCTGTGAGCTTGTCTCAATGGGGTTTTTCCAAAAGGATCATAAATCACATTTGGGATATCATATTCCTGCTACTGCCCAAATAATCTCCTGGAGACCCCCTTCCCTGGGCATCTCTCACTCAGACCCCCTGCCGGGAGCAGGCAGAGGGCTCGGGAGGTGGGGAGGAGGGGAGTGGCCAGGCTCTGTTCCCCTTGCTCACCATCTCTGGGGTGAAGACCAGCCCTTGTGAAGAGCTGACATGCTCCAAGCATCCCGTGGCTCTGTGGACGCCCTCAAATTCAGAGCAGGTCAGTAATTCACACAGACTGCTGCCTCTTCATTGCCACCTCGCCCCTCTTCCAAACCACACCCACCGGCAAGGATCCGGGCAGCGTGGTGCAAGTGGACAAAACAGTGCCACGCAGACCAGTCCCATACCTGGGCCTCCTGGTGGGTGGTTTCAGCTTCCTTTCCTCATCTATTAAATGGGGATAAAGGGAACTTCCTGGCATGATTAATGGAAGAGTTAAGAGATGCCGCCAATATCCTAGGAGCCACCAGAGGACAGACGTGGCCCCTTCAACATAAACTCCCAGTTAGATTGGCACCATTGCCCACCTGCCACTGCAGGGACCCCCACCCCAGCCCCCACGCACACCCACACATCGGAGAAATAAAGAAGATGCATGTAGCACTTCCTGTGTGCCAGCCACTCCCTGAGCACTTTGTGAATAGTAACGAATTTAATTCTCACAGCAGACCCTGGAGGTAGGTGCTATTAACAGCCCCCCTGTGCCGAAGAAGAAATGAGATGCTGAGGGGTGAGATAACTTGTCCAAGGCCAGAGAGCTGGGAAGTGGTGGGGCCAGGGATGGAAGCAGGCTGGCTGGTCTCAAAGTCCACAGTCCTGGCCAGTAGACTTGCCTGCTTCAAGAGTGTCCCCGACCCGAGGGGTGTCTCTCAGGTGGAGAGCCAGTCCTCTTCGGATTTCAACCCCCTCGCCTCCCCTGCACAAGGGTGGTGTCCACCACAGGTCTCCTCTGATGCCCACTTGTCCACAGCCCCTCAGTAAGGTCCCTGCTTGAGGGCATCCTCTGATGTGGCAGCCGCCAGAGCCTTCGGGACTCAGGCGGGGCCAGGGAGGGGCTCCCACGCAGTGGGTACTCAATCTGTGGAAGCCACTCTCTTGTTGTTCTTGAAATCCCCAAAAGGGCCTCGTGAGGCTCAGAACTGGGATTTGAACCTAAAGTACCTGGCCTCAAGTTCCTGGCCTCAAGTTCAGGCCTTGCCCCAGAGTGGACACAATGGGAGGCCTTCCCTTCTACCCTGACACTGGGTGACAGGGCCCCTTGCCTAATGCTGTTGCCAAGTCCTTCCCTCTGTGAGCATGTGGGGGAGCCCATCCCCTCACCCCTTTGAACCTGGGTTAGTCTGTGACAGTTTTGGCCAACAGGATCTGGCAGAAGTGACACCCGACCCGCTCCAGGCCCAGCCTTTAAGAGGACCGGCCGTTTCTGGTGGAAAGCTTGGAAAACATGCTCAGGGGAAGCCGGCACCATGGGGGAAGGTCAATTATATTCCCTGAGGACACCCAAAGAGAGAAAGAAAGCAATGCCCGCCTGACTTACTGCCTCAGCCATCCCAACTCAGGTGACCAATGTGTC
Source organism: Pteronotus mesoamericanus (assembly GCF_021234165.1). NCBI lineage: Eukaryota > Metazoa > Chordata > Mammalia > Chiroptera > Mormoopidae > Pteronotus > Pteronotus mesoamericanus. Next base: position 7,558,293 of record NW_026555258.1, read on the forward strand.
AATAAAGCCACCACTGGGAGAGAATCAAGATGGCGGAGGAGTGAGTGGAAGTCACACTGACCTCCTCCTAGGACCAACCTGGAATTACAACTAAATTGTGGAGAAATCACCTGGAACAAACAACTGAACAATAGCGAGAGAGGAGCCTTGTAACCTCGGAGACAGAAGAATTGGCTTTAGCACAATCTAACTGGTAAGGAGTGCGGTACAGACCTGAGAAGGCGGGCAGGGCACCCGCAGGCGGGGCTCCCACAGGTGGCAGCACCAGAAGGATATTGAAATGGACAGTGGGATCCCCCCCAAGAAGATCTAAACGGGGTCTAAACCAAAAGTGGGGATCTCTAGCCCACAGCACCAAAAGGTACACAGAAAACAGCCAGCTGCGAAAAGCGGCAGGGTTGCTCCCTGCCAGAGACAGGCAACTGGAGACGCAAAGAACTGTTTAAAGGGCCAAGCATAAATTTTTATTTGCAGTCACTTACCCTGGTCTCCAGTAAAGGCAGGGGAGAGTGGCCTAGAGACACCTGAGGAAAGACTGGGGAAGGAGACTTTGGGGAGAAAAGTGAGAGTAGCCAGTGGGATCTCAGTGCTGATTCATCCCCCATGCAGCAGAGGCCATCTTGCTCAGGCGGAGACCACTCCCCCAGAGCGTCACCAGCGTCTACGGACCCAATAGCCCCACCCCCAGGTGAGATTCCACCCCCTCCAACCCTGTGCTGTCTAAGCTGCCTGCTGAGTGCAGAGTGGCAGCCACAGATAGAAGATCCCTGGCTAAAGGGGGCGCAGAGTCGTTTGGAGACGCTTGAGGAGAGACTGGGGATGGAGGCTTTGGGGAGAGAATGGAGAGAGTAGCCAGCGGGATCCCAGTGTGGACTCCTCCCCCATACGGCAACAGCATGAGTGGACCCAGTAATCCCGCCCCCGGGAGGGACTCCGCCGCCCCCCCCCCCTCGCTGAGCTGTCTAAGGCGGCCTGCTGAGTGCAGAGTGAATAGATTAACAGCTGAAGGGGACAGCCACAAACAATAGATTCCTGGAAGTCTCAAACAGACTGTCTAAGGTCAGACAGGGTCAACATCTGATATCAGCAGAGGCAGATCCAGAAAGTTAAAAGAGCAGTCTCCAACCATAGAGGTTCATACCACAAAGTCAGGAGATCAAGACAGATCAACTTAAGAATCAGAAGCAAAAGAGAAGACTCTCACAAATAATAGGAAGACAAATATGCCCCGCTCGAAGGGAAAGGAGAAATCCCCAGAAAGAGAACTAAATGAAATAAAAGCAAGTAAACTATCAGATATTGAGTTCCAAATAACAGTTCTAAGGAAGCTCAATGAGCTCAGTGAGCTCAGAGAGAATTACCAAAAACTACAGGGAAACAATGAGGAACTTACTGCAAACTATATCGACATGAAAAAGGACATAAAAACTATCAATAAGAGACAAAAGGAAATGAAGAACACAATTTCTGAATTGAAGAACATAGGAGAAGGAATCAAAAGCAGCCTAGATGAAGCTGAGGACCGAATCAGTGAGCTGGAGGACAAGGTAGAAAAAAGCTCCCAGAAAGAGCAAGAAAATGAAAAAAGACTCAAAGAGAATGAAGAAGCATTTAGGGAAATGCAGGACAACCTGAAATGTAATAATTTCCGTATAATAGGGATACGAGAAGAGGGGATGAGGAAGGGATAGAGAACCTGTTTGAAAAAGTAATGATGGAAAACTTCCCTAATTGAAGGAGAGAAAAAGTCACACAAGTCCAGGAAGCACAGGGGGTCCCATTCAAGAGGAACCCAGTGAGGCCCACTCCAAGACATATCATCATTAAAATGGCAAATATCAAAGACAAACAGAGAATCCTAAAGCAAGCAAGAGAGAAAGAGGTAGTAACATATAAGGGAGTCCCAGTACAGCTAGCAGCTGACTTCTCAGCAGAAACACTGCAAGCCAGAAGGGACTGGCAAGAAATATTCCAAGTAATGAAAAGGAAAGGTCTGCAACCAAGACTGCTCTACCCAGCAAGGCTCTCAATTAAAATGGAAAGCGAAATAAGGAATTTCCCAAACAAAAGAAGACTAAAAGACTACACCTCCACCAAACCAGCACTGCAAAATATGCTAAAAGGACTGCTTTAAGAGGAAGAAAAAGTTTCTATGAATACCCAGTTCCTTTCAGAGTTGCCAATACTTGATATTACCAATATTTTTAATACTCATTAATCTGATTGTGACAATGATGTTATTTTAATTGTTCCTTTACTATTTGTTGAAACTAAACCTGTTTTAGTATATTTCTTGCCTATTTCTATTATTAAAAAAAAAAAGCTTTAAATGACTTTTCGGTTTTCTTTACCCATTTATTGATTAAAGATTTGTAGAACTTTTTTCCCTAAAAAAAAAAAAACCTATTAACCATGTTCAGATGTGTTGCAAATACTTTCTATTCTATTCCTTGTCCTTTAACTTTTTTATATGTATATTACTATATAGTTAAATGTTTAATATAGTCATATTGTCAATATTTATAACTTCTGGGTTTGAATATTTTACTTCAGGTCATGAAAAATATTAGTTCTATTTTCTTCTAAAACTCCTTAGATTTTACATATTGATTTTTAATTCACCTGAATATTTCTTGTATAATATGTGAAATAGGGCTCTATATTTGTTTTATTTCAAGTAATAGTGGTCCATGCACCTTATTTGTTGAATAAGCCTTAGTTTACCCATTGATTTCAAATATCAACTTAATCATATATTATATTGTTAGACAGATATATATATTTATCTCTAGAATGCTCATTATATTTCATTGATTTACTTGATCATTTCTGTGCTGATGTCATGTTGGTTTAATTGCTGAGATTTTATAATGGTTTTAAATTTTTTAAATATTTTATAATTAACTTTGACATTTAAAAAAATAAAATCAATCTGCATTTAAGAAAGAAAGAAGGAGAGAGAAAGAGGGAACTCCTACCTTTTGCAACAACACGGATGGAACTGGAGAATATTAAGTTAAGTGAAATAAGCCAGTTGGTGAAAGACAAATACCATATGATCTCACCTATAAATGGACTCTATTCAACAAAATAAACTAACGAACAAAATAAACCACAGGCACGAAAACATGGAGCAGACTGAAAGTGACCAGAGGGGATGGGGAAGGAAGACAACAGTGGAAAGAAGGGGAAGGGACTCGACAAAGAACATGTATGAATGCCCCATGGACATGGACAACAGAGTGGGAATTGCCTGTGGGAGTGGGGGGGGTGAGGGTGGGATGGGTGGAGTGGGGTAAAGGGGTAAAAATTGAGACAACAGTAATAGAATAAACATGATGTATAAATAAAAAATAAATTTAAAAATCTGTTTACATACATCAATCAATAAATAAAAAGCCACCACCATGGACGTTGCAGCCCCTATCGATGCCATTCAGAGAAGACCCGAGGCCTCAGGCGTGTGGCCTCCCTTGAGCCATTCCAGCTGATCGAGCTGCCCCAGCTGGTCCCCAGACAATTGGACCAGAGGAGGCCCATATCCTCTGTGCCCTGCCTGACCTGCTGGCGTCTACCTGAGGTCCCCACCTATGGGATCATGAACATTAAAAAAATAAATAAATAAAACAGTAGCCTTACACCACCATGTTGGAGGTCATTGGTTGTGTTGCACAAAGTGGCCAGAAGGGTAGGGAAGGGGCGTGACCAGCCAGCCGCTGGATGCTGGGGGCCCTGGGAAGCAGTCACCAGGCGCTGTAGACTTGGGTGCGGGCAGGGAGCCGGAGCTCGGTGGTGGGAGGGGAGGGGCTGTACCAAGGAGGTGAGATCGTTGCCCCTGGGTTTCGTTCCCGCACCACAGCAAGGGCTCCCCCAGGGAGGGGCCAGCAGGACCTAATTGCTCAAAGTGTCAACCCCCCTCTGCAGGTTCTCCCAGGGAAAGTCTCCACTTTGTGGCTTCTACTCTCCTGAGGACAGAATTGAGAAGGCCCGTCGGCTAAGGGAGCCTGATGTACGCCCCACAGTGCTGGTGTGGGTGGCACCTTAGCTCACTTCCCCAGGGTCCCTGCAACCCCCAGCATCCCCCAGACAAATGCTCAGCCTCTCAGACTCTGAGGGGGCTACTTCTCCTTCACATCCACGCTTCCTCAGGACCCACGTTGTGGGGGACGGGGGTTCACATACCCTGGTCCAGGCATAGGACCCCTTCCCCTGCCATGTGACACTCCCCAGGAAGAGAGACAGAGATTCAAGGAGCCAGAGACAGAGAGAGAACCTGATCAAGATAAGGATGTAGGATCACAGACAGACAGACAGTGAAAATGAGATATAGAGAGAGGAAGAGAAAGAGAAAAAAACAAACAAGCCAGAGAAAGAGAGAGACAGAGAGGACAGAAAGAGAGGGCAGAAGCAGAAAAACAAATGAAAGCAGTGAGATAAAATCGTAGGGAGGTGGAAGCCACGAGGACCAGGTGGGGGAGCGGCTCTATGACCCCGGGCACGGGGTTTACCCTCCCCGCTCTGCCCCCACTGTCTGTTGTTCACACCACCCCGCCCTCCCCTCAGCTCCCCTTGGCTTGTCCCAGCTCCATCTGCACAGTTGATCCCAGGCTGCCCAGGGGGGACGCAGCAGGGCCCAAACCACCTAGTGTGTGCTTGTCACCCAGCACACAGGTCCGAGCCCCTCGAACCCCTCCTCCCCAAGCAAAGCTGTTGTTCCCACCTCTGCTCCTCTACTCCACAAGGGCCAATCTCAGGACAGGGTCCAGTCCCATCTGTCACCCAATCCTGTGGGCCGGGAGAGAGAGAGTCATAGCAGCTGCAGGGCCAGCGTGGGGTTCAGATCTGGGGTCAGAAGGGCCCAGAAAGCCACTGAAGCAGAATCTCAGCCCCTCCCTCCCTCCAGTCTGATCCCCCCTCCCCCTCTCTCCAGCGGAAGGAGGTGTAAAACCGAGAGGGTCCCCCTGAGCAGGCTCCATAACTCAGGCAGCCAGTGGAGGCCGATATTTAAGTCGCAGCTTACTTTGCTTTGTGTGAGGGAATTTATTAGCCTACCACATAAATGTTTTATTCATTAGGCTGCGTAAATAATGCATGCCTGTTTCCATGGAGACTTAACCCTTCTGCTTCCAGAGCCCTGGCCTGCCCTGGCCTCCCCACCTTTGTATTATCCGGCCACTCCCCTGGTCCTGAAACTGCACAACAATAAGACCACCTGCAAAACTCAACAATAATCATATTGTTATTGTTATCTATCACTCACTATGCCCTCTTGGAGCCAGACGCTGCCCAGCTCTTTACCCCTCCATGGAGTCACTGCCACGTCTCCCTCGTGTTACAGATGGGAAGACAGAAGCTCAGGATGAAGGAGACCCTTGTCCAGGGTCACACAGGGGCAGGTATGGAGCCAGGATGTACACCAGGTCTGACTGACACCAAAAAGCCCAGCTGTATAGACTCTAGTCCGCTCTTTCCTGCTCAGCTCAGGTCCCCCTGGAACGTACGGAGTGGCAGTTCAGAGGCCCCTGGCAGGCAGGAATTGTTCCCCGCTCAGGCTTGCTCTGCCACACTGGGCGAACTCTAAGCCTGCAGAATTCCAGCCCTGCCCCGCCCCACCCCCAGGCTGAAGTTAGGAGGATCAGCCAGGTGAACCCCTGGGAACCAGTTGCATAAACCACAGGACTTGTCCAAGGTCACACAGCAAATCCCAGCAGAGCAGGCCCTAGAACCCAGGTTCTCGCCTCCTGCTCTGAGCTGCCTCTTCTGGAACCTTCTGAGGTCCAAAGGTGACAGTGCTTGCCCCTCACGTTACAGAGAGAAACTTGGAGGCACTGAGGGTAAGGGGTTGGCACAGGGTCGCCAGCAAATTGGCAAGGAGAATGTTCTGGGAGGCCCGGGCAGGCCCCTTGTTCCTCCCAGTCACATCTCACTGCTCTGCTCAGTGAGCGCGGTCGCGCCCCAGCCACCTCTGCCACCACAGCTGCTCGTTAGGCAGCTCCCACGGGTGCCCGCGTGGCCCCACGGTGATGACAGTGCATGGAGGCCACCACAGCTCCCACAACCGTCATCCTGGGCCCCTGGCCCCCTCCATCAGCTTTCTCAGTCTTTGAAAGCAGCAAAACCAGACGTGGGCCCAGAGCTGCCTGTGGAAATGACTGACACGCTGTTGTCTGCCAATCATACCCTTTGATGCTGCTGCCCTGGGTTTTCTCCCACCCAGACGGGGGCCCGAAGGTCGCACTGGCACCCTGAGGATGACGTGAGAGCCTGGGAATAAGGCCGGAACTGCCAAAAGGCAGCTTACCCTGAGGGTGGCCATCCCCCTGCCCTTCCTGTTCCACCCTCCACCGCTGCCCTGGTGCCTCCCAGAGGGCGGAGCGTGGGCCCCTCGTGGGCAGTAAAGCCAACTTCATTGTCCAGGCGAGGGCGAAGGGGGTTGTAATGTTTTTCACTGTCTTCACACCTGCTCAGGTCAAGAAGAAAGCCTGAGGCCGCCTTGCAGAACACCTCTCACCTTTGGCCTTTGCACAGAGGTCGCCGGTGCCAGGCTGGAGCCCTCTGCAGGCCGCTGGGCCGGCTGCCATGCAACACTCCTGTTGCATTCCATTACATTTATCTTTATAGTTGCCTCCATTTAAAGCAAGTGATGCTGGTTTTCCGCTTAATAACAATAATGGCAATAGTATAGCGAAGACATACATAACACAGAAAGAAGGTCTGACATTGTCCTGAGCTTTGCTTATTTTAACTCATCTAATCCTCAGGAAACCCGATGGCGTAGCGTCACTGTTATCCCTGATGAAGAAATAAGGAAACTGAGGCACAGAGTGGTTAGTGTTATCCCCAAGCCACACAGCTGCTAAGTTCCCCTGGCCAGACTTCAAGTCTGTATCTCCCACAGTGAGGTATGTTTTCCTCTTAAAATAAAGTTTTGTAAAAGAAAAAGGTTAATTTGTAATATGTGCTAAGAAAATAATCATACGGAGAGCACACAGATGTGCCAAAAACCACAAAGGCCATAAAAGGCAGTACTGCCTCGGTCTGCATATAACGTGGTCCCCCCATCAATACGCACCCCACAACCCCAGGCCTGGGGCCAACGAGAACAAGGCCTGGGACTCTGTTCTCTCACAGGGGGGCGGGGGCAGGTCAGCCCTCCCCAATCCCACCTGCAGAGGGTGAGGAGAGCCAGGCCGGACAGGCGCCGTCTCCAGGGCCCCCTCAGCTCACCAGCCAGGGCCCTGTCATCGTCCCCACCTGCACATGGGTGACGCTCCTGTGGGCTAAGAACCTCCAGCCCTCCCTCCTCTGCCCGCAGGCAGGAGTCAGACCGGAAGCCTGGCCGCCAGGCTCCACCCCTTTGCACAGAACCCCCTCGCTGCATGGCTCAGGTCATCCAGAGGTGGCGCCTGCTGAGTCCTAGCTACAGCGGTGGCAGCAGCCCACATGCCCCGGACTCCTCCCTTATTCCAGCCAATGAATTCCCATTCGTGCTTAGCCCCCTCGAAGTGGACCAGGGCTCTAACACCCGCAAAGGAAAGAATAAAGGTTTTCCTCCAACCCCTGACTGGGAGTCAGCTCAGTGGATTCTGCACTTGAGTTTAGTACGAGACTCGGTGTCCCCAGGGGAGAGCCTGAGGCCAGATGCATGTGTCAGTGCTGGGTCTACAGTGATGGGAGTCAGGCATTTAGGGTGCAAAACATAAGGGGGCGCTCAGCCTCTGGTGCTGGCGGTGACCTTGCATGTGACACTCAATGCTTCCCCACATTTTACCCTAAGTGCCTCTCTCCCCTCAGCCTAGACCCAGGCCTGCTACGGGGACACGTGTCCCCAGCATCATCCTGCTGCCTCATTCCTTGGGCACGTGACCACAGAGCATCATGTCACCCGATTGTGCCCACCTGTAAACTGTGACTCCCAGACCGCAACGGCAGCGGGCACCAGTGAGTCACTGCACAGGTGTGAGCCCATTTCCCTGGCAAGCCCCCTCCACCACCCCCACAAGCACACTGGTAACTCACGGCCCCTGGGAGTGGGGCCAGGTACATGAGACCCCCCACAGCACTCCTCTGCGCCCCCCCGGCCAGGTTTGCGGCCCTGCCAAGAGATGGCCTCCCCGATGCCAACAGGGTTGTGAGTCCTCCTGGGACCAGGTGACCCCTGCGCCCCGCTGCACCCCTCAGTGAACTGAAGCCACGCAGCACGTGGGCTCGTTCAGGAAACAGCATCTCTCTCTGGGCCCATAGTAGCTCAGCCAATGGGCCAAGTCACCAGCATCCCAGGTGGAAATGGCCTGGATACCCTCTCTCCACGGCTCAGATGTGAGCCCATGGTGCGAAGAGGTGACAGGTGTGTTACTGTCCCTCACCCTCAAGCTATTCACACCAACCTCTTCCTTCCCGTCAAGGCCACCGGTGCAGACCCTGGTGCTCCAGACACACCCAGGCCACCCAGTCCCCTCCCCAACGAGCAGACACGTTGTTGTGACAAAGCGGCCAATCATCAGTTGCCCAAAGCTGCAGCCTTCGGAATCATCCAAATAGTTTCCACAGAGAAATGTTCAAGCTTCCTGCTAAATTTGATGCAGATTCATTGCTGTACTTGCTCAGTCATTTTGAATGCGACAGCCACACAGTACACATGCTCACTCAATAGCATCTACCACCCCTACTGACCAGTACAGTGAAGCCATCATCGTTCACACATGCGCATTCCAGTCCACTCTTCTTGGCTGCCAGGTTACGTCGATGTCCCACAACCGTTCTCATTATTAACAATGGCTGCACTTTTTCCAGACAGGCCTCATACACACACACGCACGCGCGCGCGCGCACACACACACGTATACACACACGTATACACACACACACACACAAACACACACACACACTAAGCAGTTATAATTGTTTAACAGTAGTTTCTGAAGTGGTTGTTTGATCAGTGTCTTAACCCCACAAGGATAATCCCCTATACCAGGTGCAATTCCAGGCACACAGTAGGCCTACAGGAAATATTTGATGAATGAATCAGTGAGCTACTGCCCATGAGACCTTGGTCCTAGGAACAATCTCTTAATTACTGTACCCCAAAGTCATCCCAGGAGACACCACCAGAAGTACTCGGGCTGGGGTCTTTGGTGAGACCATCACCTCTATGTGACAATTTTTTCAAGCCAGAAGTCACAGCTGCATCCCAGCCCTGTGGCTCATAGCTATGACCATTCCTCTGGAATGGAAAGCAGGCCTTAGTGCTGAGATGGTTCTTGGGATAATGGCCACTCCCTTGCATTCCTGACCCAGGCCGTTTGTGGGCCTAACCTCTGCCTCCCAAGGTGTCCAGTTTGCCCCCTTGTACTTGCCTCCCAATTTCCTCCCCATGACCACAATGCCTTTTCCCTCAGCAGGACATTGCCAGGGCCTCAGGGACCCTCTGAGAAGGTGCTATGAGTCAAGCTATGTCCTTCAAATAGACACACTGAAGTGTTAACACCTGGTACTTGTGAATGTGGCATAATTTGGAAATAGAGCCTTTGAAGATATAATCTAGCTAAAATGAGTCATTCTGGATTAGGGTGGGCCCTTAATCCAATTTCACCCAAGTCCTTATAAGAAGAGGAGAGACAAATGCCACGTGATGACAGAGGCAGAGATTGGAGTGATGCGACTGTAAGCTCAAGGGTGTCAGGGATCTCCAGCCACCGCCAGAAGCTGGGGGAGGCGAGGAAGGGCCTTCCTTTGGGGCCTCCCGGGGCCCAGCCAGGCTGATGCCTCGATCCCCGACGTCTAGCCTCCAGAGCTGTGTGAAAATACATTTCTAATGTTTTAATCCACCAAAATTTGTGGTACTTTGTTACAACAGCCCCAGGACACTAATGCAGAAAGTTTCCTGTCCCTGTGGGTCACAGGCCAGAAGCTGCTGTGGATAAAGGCTTTGTCTTTTGCTAAAAGTTGGGGTACAAGCCCCTCTCAACCAGCGAATGGCGGGGTGCTGTGAGGTCTGAAATGTGAGGATGTGCAGCAGTGGGTGTCTGCGATGGGGAGTTGCTCAGGCAGCAGGTCCTCACAGCGCATCAGGGAAAAGGCTGAAGCCAGCATGTCTGAGGGCTGTGACATGCCATGAGCCTGTCTTTCCAAAGACCTCACCATCTAGAAGGGACACCAGCCTCTGTCCTCCCCACCACTCCCCCCAACCCATAGCCTGTTTGCTCAGCATCTCACAGAAGACTTCAGTCCTTGGGCCAAGCTACCAGCTACACAAAGCAGAAAAATCCACAGGAAATGGTTTTTTTGGGGAATGAAAGGGGCACAACTTAAGCTTCGGACAAAAGGACCAAGTCCAATAACATCAGCTACACCTACTGAGTGCCTTTTAATTTGCAGCCGCTCACAGGCAGCACTGCGTCCCTCCTCTGTCGGACCTATATTATCATCCTTGCTTTATAGGAGCAAACCACAGCTCAGGAGAAGTTGGCTCGAGTTCCTGTCTAGCTGATCATGATGAAACCAAAATTCAAGGCTAGGATTTTCTGACTCAAGCCCATCCTGTGGCCCTGATTCCTCCAGGGATGAAGACACCCAGGGGTGCTTTGGCCTTGGACACACAAAGAACAGAGGAGATGCTCATGAAGACACATGGGTTGATACAGGTCAGTCACTTGGGACAAGGGGTTGACCTCAGCACCGTGCTCAGCAGGGCATGGCATGGACCGGAAGTGGGGGTGTCTGCTATGCCAGCCCCTGTTGGTGCTGGCCTCCCACAGCCCCCAGCCGGGGCTCCATTCTACCCAGGCCAAAGCCAACATGTGCCCAGCCCAGTGGCAGCCCCCAAGACTTTCACACCTAGGGTGGTGCCAGGAAGCCCTCTCTTCTCCATGGATCTCATGCCCCACCTCAGTCCTGGGTATGCCCACGAGCTTCACCTGGAAGCCTCCAGGCCTGACCCTCATTGACACTCCAGTTTGCCACAGGCCAGTCTTCGGGGGTCTCAGGCTGACAGCTGCCCAGTTCTCCATAGCCCAGTCACTCCGGTCTATGCCTGAGGCCACCCCACTCCTGGAGGCTGCACAGGCCACTTCGGTCTTTGCATACTGTCGATGAACTTGACTAGCAGACAGCTCCAGAGGTGTCTCTCCAGGTTACACCCCCTTACTCTAAAAATTGCCTTTTCAGGAATGGGCCTGGTGACCATGTTCAAGAGAAAACATTATATAGTAGAGAGGCGCACACATGTTGTGATCAGACTGCTGGGTTCATAGTCCAACTCAGCCACACTCTCATTGCGTGACTGCGGGTGTGTCAAACTCTCTGTGCCTCATCTACAGAGTGAGGTCAATGATATTACAGCACCCACTTCATAGGAATGTTGTGTGAATTAAACAGCTAAAGTACTTAAAACAGTGCAGAGTAAGGGCTCAGTATATGTTGGCTGTTATCACCAGCATAATTATTGTCATCCTCGTCAGTATTATTTTTACAAAGTGGCTCTAGCCATAGAGGAGTGGGCCAGAGACGAACATCTGACCTGGCCTGGGCCAGTCAGGTTCTCAGTCCCTGAACGTGGAATCTATGCCCAGGACAGAGAGGCTCAGAGAAGCCTAGGCCTGGCCCGGTGACGAGGCTCAGGAGACAGTCCTGTTTGTCCACAGGCACAGAAAGGCAGGGAGGGCCGAGCGCAGGGAGGAGAATGAAACAGTGAGCAGAGGCCAGAGTCATTCAGCTGAGAGGCTGTCTGGCTCCGGATGGAGGGAGATGGTGGGTGAGGCTGCCTGGACCCCCTGGCTCTCTGACCCAGCCTGGGCTGCTGTCTGTCCTTGAAAAACAATCCCCTTTGAGCTCAAGTCATATAGAATGGATGTGGTTACTTGAATCCAAAAGGATAGACTCATCCCAGTCCTACAGAGCAAACAGGGGAGGGTGGCTGATGCTGGGAAAGACCCTGAGTCCTACAGGGGTGGCCGTGTGTGCACGCCTGCATGTCCTGTTTACAGGGAAATGGGCCCTGGCATATCATCCACCCTCCCTGGTTGATTTTGCTGTTGAATGAAGGTCCACAGTGTCCTGAAGATGGCATGGGGAACATCTCCCTCCTGACCTGGAGGGCACAGCTGAAAGGCCAGCAACCTGTCACACCCAGCCTAGCTTGGGAAGGTCCTATGACATCTCCAGAGAGCCCTAGTCCTCACTCAGCCACTGGCTGGCTGTGTGACCTAAGACAGATTACTTTTCACCCCGCAAGCCCAAGGGTCTCACGCTCATTGTGAACAGTGTACGCTCTGCCTGCCCCTCTCACAAAGGGGACTCTGGGAGAGGACAAGGGACTACATTCTCTCAGCTCAGGTGGGGACCATGCCTCATGGATGGGGGCAGAGATGACAGGTCACCCCTCCCTCTGCCCCATAGAATCATCTTTCATACACTGCTGGCTGCCCCAAGGCCCACTGCCCTCAGCCAAGGAGCCCCAAGCTCACCCTGCAGAGGAACCAGCAGAACCTGTGGACCTTTGCATCCTGAGGACTGGGGTAGGGACCCCTCTCCTGTATGTCTTCATCCCTGAGGATCACCAAGTGACACCAGGAAGGCTCCTACAGGCCAGGCAGGGCCCAGCAGACAGAAACAAGGCTAGCCTTGGTCTCAGATCATGGTGGTGAGGTTCTGTGTTTGGGTAAACTGAGTCTCAACCATCTCACCCAGAGCCAATGGCCATGCTGGGAACTTCTCTTTGGGGAGAGGGGTCTGCATGTGAATGTATGTCCATGTCTGACTCCCCTCCCTCTCCTCTCACACCTCTGACTACAGTCACCAAGGACCTCCACGTGGCCATCAACATTAATCAATTCCTATCTGATTTTTTGCAACATTTCTTTTTACCAACCACTTACCAGTTCTTGAAACACTCCTTCCCAGATCCCTAAGACAACACACTTTCCTACACCCCCTCCTCCCCGGCCATTCTTTCTCTGACTCCTCCTGGGAATTTCCCAATCGCTGGCTGTCCTCCAGGTATTGTCCTTGGGACTCTCCTCTCTCCATCCATTCCCTGGCTTCTCCCTCAGCCAAGGATGCCCAGCTCCCTCCAGCCCAAACCTTCTCTGGGGCTGCAGACCCAGGAGCCCAGCAGCTTCCTCCACAGTTTCCTGGGGTGTCCAGAGGCCCCCCAAACCCAATGAACTAACCCTAAACTCTTCCCTCCCACTAAGGAAGGGCCATCTGTTCCCTATCTCAGAGAACTATGTCCTCCAGCCTCTAGTCACTTTGGCAATAAATGCCCACAATACCTCAGCCTCTGTGCTGCACACACAACCCACCAGCTAGTCCCAGTCCTTCTGCCTTTAGAGCATCTTCCTGGTCTGCCCTTCCCCTGTGCCAGTGCCTCAGCTCAGGTTCATAGTATTTATTGTTCACTTGGGCCTTCTTATTAGATGTAGATGTTTAATATATCTTTTAAAATAAATTAACCTAGTTTAAAGTCTGAAATACAAGAGCTAGGACATACCTGACCTGACTCAGGAATAGCTCAGACTGTAAACTAGAACCCAAATCGAGCCCAGAGCTCAGAAACTGGAGCTGAGGTCAAGAGTCGGGAGCAAAATTCTCTCCCAGAACATAGGGTTGAAGCCTGGCACCCTGCACCCTGCTCATTTTCAGTCTAAAGAATCACATATGGCTCAACCCCTCCCACCGAGATCCCTTATTGTATTTTTCTCAAAGAAAAACAAGTGTCGATGGGGAGAGGGTTAACAGTTGATTCTATTTTTTCTGAGTGATTTTATCACTGTCGTTAGAACATTCATTGAAGTAAGTGAGGAATCCATCACAGGCTGACAGCAGTGTGCAGACTAATGGCTGTTAGATGGTAATAATTTTTAATATGATTTTTATTTCACTTAATTTCATATGTGCTTGACAAAAGGTCCCCAGTCACTGGGGAGCAGTGCGGAGCTGGGAATATGCTCACAGGAAGGTCTATTAAGCCAGGTGCTGGAAGCATTTCAAAGAAACAACTTTGCCATCCAAGGGGAGAGTTGTGAACTTGGTCAGGTAGAGGGAGCTGGTATCTGGCACGGTGTCATCACACCCCCAGGCACTGGCATATCAACACCCCATGATACCATGAGTCAGAGAGACAGACAGTTAAATGATGGGCATGCCCACACATGTGCACACAAACATGCCAAGGCATGTGAACATAGATATATCCTATCTAATGAGCAGAGACACTATTGCACCCAATGAGTCACTGCAAGTTTTCACAAATACACAAATAGGTATAGATTACACACATAAACATGCACATTGCAAGACGGAGATGGGAGAGGGGGGGAGAATGAATGAGAGAACTGGCTCCTTGGGTAAGACTGCATAATACCAAGGAACAAGGCTCTCTCTCCCTCTCTCTCTTTCTTTCTCTCTCTCTCTCTCTCTCTCTCTCTCACACACACACACACACCCCCCACATACAGGATCACATAGAGATAATGCATAGATTTAGCCCCATACAGAGTCACACCCCACACACATAAAAACAATCACATACAAAGTGTCTCTCACAGTCACCAAATTAGCCATACACACCCAACTGGGTTTGTTCTGCAGCCTGTAACTGGATCATAAAGTTTATTGCAGTTTTCTAAAAATTGTGTGGGTTTTTTTCAAACATTTTTTAAATCCTCACCTGAGGACATGCTTAGTGGAGAAGGGAGGGAGAGAGAGGGAAACATCCATGAGATGTTGCCTCTCATACACACCCCAACCAGGGACCAATCCCCCAACCCAGCATGTGCTCTGACAGGGAATCGAACCTGTGACGTTTTCATTTTCAGAATGACACTCCAACCAACTAAGGCACACTGGCCAGGGATAAAATTGTTTTTAACTATTAATAGAAGTTGTGGGAAGATGAACACTTGGGCCCAAAGGCAACATCCAGAGGTGGCCATGGGGATGGGGGAGAGGAGAACCCTATTCTCTGCAGCCTCAGCTCCTGGATTCCAGGAGCTCCTGGCAGAAAACAAGGGCAAGATGGCACAGTAATTAACAGCTAAAGATGCAACCCAATCTGAGTGCAGCCCAGGTCTGAAGTGCCCTGGGATGAGGTGGGCATGGTCTCAAGGGGCATCAGGTGCCATCCCATATGTATGTCAGATTAGATTCCCAGGGCCAGGCAGGATTCTGGAAGCTCCAATGAGGGGGTCCCAGTCACAGGAAGCCAGGCTGTTCCTGGGGCTTTCTCCCACATCATCAAGGACTTGAACCAGAAGAGGGGGCTCAGCCCAGGAACTGTTCAATGAGAAGATGGAGGAAGGAAGAAAAGCTACAGCTTTTAGCCCTACACTGGCCTATCCACTAGATCCCAGACGCAGGGCAGAAAACAGATCATAAACCCTCTGGGAAGGTAAAGAAAGCTCCCACTGGCATACCTTGCCAACTCTCATTTGCTCCAAAACAAGGCATAGAGGAAGCTGAAAACTGCTGACAGGGCCTCCCCTCTCTTTGGCTCCCCCTCTAGGGGAAGAGGAGAGGCTCCCCCACCTCCATCCCCCACCCCATAATCTGCTGTGGCAAGGTGTTGCACAGTCCTGGCCACAAACCTGCTCAGGGGGCCTCTTGCTAATGAACTGTCAACACCCTCTTCTCTCATTTTGACTCTGAGAGGTGCTAAGAGAGAAGATTCTAGAGTCAGGCTGCCTGAGTTTAAACCTCACCTCCCCCCACCCACTAGCTTTGTGAACTAAGGCAAGTGATTTAACTGGGCCATGCCTCTGTTTCCTCATCTGTAGAACTTTAATAATAAGTCCCTACCTCGTAAGTAATTGTAAGGATTAAGTGAAAGAGTCTGATGCTCAGAAAATAGTACCAACTGTTATTATTTTCTTCCAGTTTCTCCTAGAAATGGTGGGCGTTGGCTTTTCCCACGTTCTCTTAGCATGTGGGGGAATTCTTTGAAGGCTGGGGCAGTTATCTCATGATGCCACGTTTCCTCCGGACATTCTCCCATCCTGCCCGGCTTGGGGTACCTGGTGCATGCAGGATTGAAGGGGGAGTCCTAAGCCACCTTACTGAGGTCAACTGCTGTCTGATCTGGGTCCTCTTAAAGAGAGGGGAGGGGGGATTTCAGACATTCTCTGGTCCCTGAGTAGCTGCACTTCCAAGGTGAGAAGCTGGCCTGACTGCTATCAGCACCACGGACAGCGGCAGGACTCCCGTAAGGGTTCTCACCGGGGCTTTCCTCTGTTTCCCGATACCACACGCTCGCCTCTTCCACACTAACCAGGAGGACACTTATATGGAGACTGCGAGTACAGGAAAATGAGAGTTATTGATTCATGGGAAATCCTGGATATGAAGAAATCCTTTTACAGAGGAGACTGTAGCGAGGTTCAAAGGCTGCCCTGCCTGTTTGTCCTGGGGCATCTCCAAGCTCCCTTTCCCTGGATTGGTCATCCCAGGACGGGATCCACAATGGACTGAGACATGGTCCAAAGAGAAAGTCATTACCCCACATTTATTGATCACAGATTGTGTGCCAGGGCCTGTGCTAAGCCCTTTACATATATTATACCAGTTAAGTGTCCAACAAGCCAATGAGGTAGGTGCTATTATCTCCATTTTGCAGAAGAAAATCCTGACACTAGAGAAGGTGTTGGCTCACCCAAGTTCACACAGCCGGAGGTGGAGGAGCAGGATTCACACACACACATCCAGACCATAAACCCAGGCAATTCTGTCTACCTTGGTGATTTATGTGTCCATCTCTGGTGCCCACACAAGACAAAGAACAGACTCTCAATGAACATCTGTATAATGTATGAGCTGCTCCAAAGGCACTGCCCTGGCTTCTTCATTGCTTTGCATCCCAGCGGGGAGATCTGGCTTACCTTCAAAGTTATTTCTTCAGACACCGAGATGCACCCACATGTTTCTACAGGCAGAGCCCCTCCTCCCTACAGCCCCCTGGAGCCTGAGGTGAGCCTCCATTGCCACCGAGCAGGACTCAACCATCTCAGGCTTCCCTGGATCAAAGACTGAAGGTCCTGAGATATGGCTTCCTACATCCTGGAGCAGCGGGAGCCGGGACCCCTACTCTTCCACTGGAGCTCCCGTGGAATGTAGTAAGTGTCCCATAAATGGCCATGATCATTATTCCTGTGGAACATCAAGGTTTTCTCCATATTGGCAACTGCAGGGGATGGATTTAAACTAGTTTTCAAGGTGAAGGCAGATCTGTGAGGGGGATGTGGCCCATAATAGTACTTGTGACTCACAGAGTGAGAAAAGTCCTCCACCTCACATTGTCTGAGCTCAGAAATCATCCCAGAGACCCGGGACCCAGAGATTCATATGTGGGTCATAATCCATCTCAATATAAGATGAACCTTTCCAGAACCATGTGTGTCAAACTTTTACAGAGGCAGGTCAAATTCTAACCTCAAAGAGCAAAGTAAATAAGAGACAAGATCTATATCAATGACAAACAACAGTTACAAATTACTGTTAATTTAGTACCTACTAATAGTCCAGCACTATGCTAAGCACAAGATATACAAGGTTAACCAGACAGGGTCCTTGCCCTTAGCAACCCCAGTGACTGGCAGAAAAAACTACAAGTCAATGGGCATCTTATGCCAGACAAGCCTTTGTCAAAGATGACTGAAGGGGAAAAGGACTGGGGCTCTCTCCCTGGGCTGTGTTGGCTCAGCAAGCCCTGTCCCCTTGGCAGCCTCACCTAGACCCCACAGGGACCCACTCATCCACTGTCCCAGCCCCAGACAGCACAGCCAGGTAGGAGCAGTAAGCTCCAGTGGTGGTTAAAGGCACAGATTCAGAAAGTAGACTGCTTTTATTCAAATCCTAGTTCTTACACTTACTACAGGTGTGCCTTTGTGCAAGTTAGTGATCTCTCTAGGCCCCAACATTCTCAGCTATAAAAGGGAATAACAAAATCCGATCCATCTCTGTGGCTGCTGTATGGTTGAAAGGAGTGAGTGATTACAAAGAGCTTAGGACAGGGCTTGCTGCATAACAAAGACTGTAGAAGGACTGGTTGGCAGCCCAGTGCACAAACAAGCCAGGGAGAGGCTGGCACCCACTGGGGACCCAGCACACGGGACTCAGTCAGACACAGCTCCTGCCTTTGAGTTCTGCTCCACCCAGGCTCACCCAGAGCACCAAAGGCAGGGCCTGATCAGAGCTTTGCCTTCATCTCCAGGGCCACACAGCACCCTGGGGCCTCTTCCCCCAACCTCCTGTGCATGAGCTGGCTTAGCTACCTTAATTGGACACTTACTTTGCCAAGCACATGGCATACACTGTGCCACTCCAAGTCCTCACACCCTTCTCAGGAGGGTACTAGTATGATATCCATTTTCCAAAAGAGGATACTAAGGCACGAGAGTTCGAAACCCAGGCAGGCGACCCGAGAGCCCAAACTCTGAACCATTAAGCTACACATACCACCTTCAGCCACAAAGCATGGGCGGCGGCCCTTCCACATTAAATCTCCCAATGCCCCCTCTCCCTCTTGGAGCTTCCTCAACCCCCACTGAGCTGCTGAGTGGAACACAGCCTCCCTGGTCCCTCCGCCCCCTGCCCCATGGCCTTGCTCACTTCCAGCTTATGCTGCTGACACTTACAGGGTCCCAGATGGGAGTTACAAAGGGACAAGTTGGGTATCCTAGACCATGGCTCCCAAATCCCCCTCAAGATTGGCCCTGGACACCTACTTCTGTTGTTATTGAGGGGACAACACCTAAAACCTCCTCTATCTGTCAGATTGACCCCCTCCTCCAGGGAGGGGTTTTTAGAACAGAGCCACACCCTTGACTCCAGGGATGTCTGTACTGGAAGTCCTCACAGAGCTATTCCCCAGGGGTGCTGCTTCATACATGTCTTAGTTCTGGCCATTCATAGCTATTCCTCCTTCTCTGGATGGGGACAATGTCACCCAGACAGGAGTGAGTGCCGCATCCCACCCTGGCTTAAATCCACCTTCAACAACTGGGCACATAGCATGACCCTCTGTGCTGTGCCAACCACTGCCACCCAATACACACACACACCTGGCTTTTGATGCCAACAGAGCTGGATTCAAATCCTAGCTCCGCCACTGTATGGACCTGATACACGTCCCTCCGGCCCTCGGCTCTCCCACCTATCCATGGAGGAGGGAGCTCCAGCTCTCCGAGACCATCCTGACCTAGCACATTCTGTCTATGAGAGAGACCTGAGCCCCGTAACAGCGCCTCCCCTGACCCTGGCACCGAGGGCAGCTGCAGCAGCTGGCGGAGCAGGAGAGCGAGCAGCCCGGGGTCTGCTGCAGGAGCCCACGGCTTCATCACGTCCTCCTCTTCACATCTGGTTTTCTTTCCCGAGTCCACTAAGAGGCGGTGTATTTTGGGGGTTAAAAGTAAGGAGTTTTGGAATCAGACAGAGCTGGGTTCAAAACTCAGCTCTGCATCCCACTGTCCAATCACCTAATCTCATTGAGTCTCAGCCTTCTCAATTATAAAATGGGGTGAACATGTTCCTGCTGGGCACCTTTAGGGATTAGCCAAGATCACCAATGGGAAGGGTCTGACCTCTATGTTCCTGGGGGTAAACGGTGAGAAGAGTCATGAGCTCAGAGAGCCCTCACCAGGATCCCACCCCACAGGGCTGTTCATGACTCAGCAGGGGCCCCCAGTCCTGTCCGGCCAGAACACTGTGGCCCGGGGACCCACTTAGGAAGGCCATTCCAGGAAAGTTTAATAGTAGAGTTACCATATGACCCAGAAATTCCACACCTAGCTGAGCCAAGAGAATCGAAAACACGTGTGTACTTGGACACATTCCAATACAAACACTTGTACACAAATGTTCACTATAGCCTTATTCACTGTAGCCAAAAAGTGGGAGCAACCCAAATGTGTACCGACTAATGAACGGATAAACAAAATGTGACATATTCATACAGTGGAATATTATTCAGCAATAAAAGGGAATGAAGTACTAACATGTGCTACAACATGGAATGTCAAAAGCAGCACACTAAGTAAAGGAGCCCAGACACAAAAGGCCACACGTACGAGTCCACTCACATGAACTGTCCAGACCAGGTAAATCCATGGAGATGAGACAGGAAGCCAATTAGTGGTCACCAGGGGCTAAAGAGTGGGGGGTAACAAGCGGGATGGTGAGTTTGTTCTGGAATTAGGTAATGATCATAGTTTTACAACTGTGTGACTATACTAAAACTGAATGTATACTTTAAAAAGGTAAATTTTATGGTATTTAAGTGAGGCATGGCATTTAAAAAAAAAAAAAAAAAAGACTTTGTGACCTGGCTGGATTGCTCCATTGGCTCGAGCCTCGTCCTGTACACCGAAAGATTGCAGGTTTGGTCCCTGGTCGGTGCGCGTGTGGGAGGCAACCAATCAATGTCAGTCAGCCTGTCTGTCTGTCTGTCTGTCTCTCCTTCCTTCCCCTTTCTCCCTTCCTTCTTTCTTTCCCTCCTTTCTTTCTTCCTTCCTTCCTTTCTCTCTAAAATCAATAAACATACCCTCCAGTGAGGATTGTTTAAAAAGCCTTTGTTTGATGGGAGTCTGAGCACCAGTCGGTGCCCTGAAATTCCTCCTCGCAGACACAGGGAGCCCTCCAATGGCCCTGGGCCTCAGAGGACGGCGGCCACAGGCCCTGGCCTCTGCTGAGGGCCAGGTGCAGGGCTGGCCCTGGACGGGCACCTGCTGACACAGCACCAACATCGTTAAGGGTGGGGCCCGAAAGTCCAGCAGAGCCACACTGAAATCCGAGCTCCGCCACTCACCGTCCCTGACCGCAGGCACACAGTTCAAGTCTGAGTGTGAGTCTCTGCATCTGTAAAATGGGTGAAAACATCACCTATTTCACAGAATTGTTGTAAAAATTAAATAAGACCATCAGGTAACTGCTTGGCATCATGCTGGGCACATGGTAAATGCTAAATATATGTGGGCCACCGCTGAGCTCTCCACTAACACTTACCAACATCCCTAATGGGCAAAAAAGATTGTCCCCATTTTACAGATGTTGCCTGTGCACCCTCTGAAGTTCAGGAATGCGGGGATGCATTGCTGGGGGCTGAGGGGGAGGGAGCTGAGGCTGGGGGGCCACTGGGGAGGCTGCTGTGGACAAGCCAGTGAGAGATGCCGGTGGCCTGGCCAGGGCAGTGGTAGGAGGAATGGAGAGAGCAGATGTGAGAAGCACTTGGAGAGCATGACAGGCCTGGTGGCTTCCTGCTGGGGGTAAAGGAGAAGGACTCAGCAAGGATGACTGGCCACTCCCAGGTTCTGGCTTAGTGACCAGACGGGGAGTGGTGCTGGCTGGTCCCTGTGTTCAGGGACACTAGGGGAAGAAGAGCCTGGAAAAGCACAGGTCACGGGGGAGCTCAGGGCTGTAGGCAGAGATGTAGGAATCGCTCTGATGCAGGAGGGACAGAGGGATGGAGGGATGCAGTGATGCAGGAGAGGGAGGTGGGTGGAGGGAGGGATGGAGGGAGGGATGGAGGGATAGATGGAGGGATGGATGGAGGGATGCTGTGATGCAGGGGAGAAGCAGCTGGATGGAGGGTCAGATGGAGGGATGCTGTGATGCAGGGGAGAAGCGGCTGGATGGAGGGTCAGATGGAGGGATGCTGTGATGCAGGGGAGAAGCGGCTGGATGGAGGGTCAGATGGAGGGATGCTGTGGTACAGGGGAGAGGCGGCTGGATGGAGGGTCAGATGGAGGGATGCTGTGATGCAGGGGAGAAGCAGCTTGATGGAGGGTCAGATGGAGGGATGCTGTGGTACAAGGGAGAGGCGGCTGGATGGAGGGTCAGATGGAGGGATGCTGTGGTACAGGGGAGAGGCGGCTGGATGGAGGGTCAGATGGAGGGATGCTGTGATGCAGGGGAGAAGCAGCTTGATGGAGGGTCAGATGGAGGGATGCTGTGGTACAAGGGAGAGGCGGCTGGATGGAGGGTCAGATGGAGGGATGCTGTGGTACAGGGGAGAGGCGGCTGGATGGAGGGTCAGATGGAGGGATGCTGTGATGCAGGGGAGAAGCAGCTTGATGGAGGGTCAGATGGAGGGATGCTGTGGTACAGGGGAGAGGCGGCTGGATGGAGGGTCAGATGGAGGGATGCTGTGATGCAGGGGAGAAGCAGCTTGATGGAGGGTCAGATGGAGGGATGCTGTGGTACAAGGGAGAGGCGGCTGGATGGAGGGTCAGATGGAGGGATGCTGTGGTACAGGGGAGAGGCGGCTGGATGGAGGGTCAGATGGAGGGATGCTGTGATGCAGGGGAGAAGCAGCTTGATGGAGGGTCAGATGGAGGGATGCTGTGGTACAAGGGAGAGGCGGCTGGATGGAGGGTCAGATGGAGGGATGCTGTGGTGCAGAAGGGAGGAGCTCCTGCAGGAAGCGTTAGGAGAGGGCAATGTGAAGGGCTGGAGAACTGGCCCCAGGGGACAGCCACAGTTAAAAAGCTAAAAGAGGAAGAGAGACTCTAAGGAGCAAGAAAGACACAGTGAGGGAGAATGGAGCCCCATCTGGGGAACCACGGCATCATGGAAGGTACAAAAGGTCACAAAGAGAAGGGAGCCCAGCGGTGCCCCAGGAGCTGAGAGGGGGAGGACGTGTGTCTATAACAGAACCGACCTTGTCTCGAGGGGGCAACTGGATCTGCTGGGTGGCGGAGGGGAGATTGAGGGCGGTGAGCCAGGAGCTGCGTAAGTGAAGAAAACTGTGATGGTGGAAGCCAGGCTAGGTGGTCCAGGGAGGGGCTGGGCTTTGTTTTCAAGATAGGGAAGCCCGCAGGAAAGATGCTAAGAGAGCACTGGAGGGCAAAAGGGAGTAGTTTCTGGTCAGCACCCACAGAGACCTCATCGACCTTTTGGGCAGGTAGCCCCTTGCACCTGGAGACCACAGGGTGCTCTTTCCATCCGTCCATCCCTCTGTCACAGCCCTGGTCACCTGGGATGGCTGTCCCTCTCTCTCTCGGTAGAACATGAGTGACTCGGGATCCTCTGATGTATTTCTGCTGCCCCGGGGCCTGGTATAGAGGGAAGGACAGAGCCGGGCAGGCAGTCTAGCAAGAAGTCAGACAGACACACAGACCAGTTGTCTGAGATGCATCCTGAGATGCATCCTGACAGCCAGGCAGACCAACAGGCTGACAAGCAGCTGGAAAAATGGCCACAGGGACAGGCAGGCAAGGCCACCGAGATGTCTCCCCTCCCCCCATGAGAGCCCCCCACCCCCGCAGCCCACACAGCCAGGCCTGGAGCACAGATTTATCTCCAAATGCTGCCACCATCCTGCTATTGGATTTCTAATCACAGACTCCAATGTTCACGGGATAAATATACTAACAAACTAATTGTTTGTTAGCTCTGAGGTTGGAGCAATCAACACGTCCAACATGAGATATGGGCCCCTCACTCGCCGGAGTGCAGGCCATCCCGAGGCCTGGGGCCTGGCGCCGTGGGCACCAGCCAGGCCCCGTGTGGCACCCAGACTGACGTCGGAGGGGGGTGGGTGGGCAGGAGGACACAGAGTGTGCTGGCACGTAGCGTCGCTGCCCCTGCCTGCGTCTCATCAGTGGCAGACATAAACTAACTCGGTTCCAGGGGACCCCAGAGGAGCAGCAGGAACTGTTTGGTAGAGAATTATAGCTGTGGGTGAAATTAGATGTACTCTGAGCCCCAAGGCTGAGAGAAATAAAAAGCATTTTAAATGGAGTGTAGAATTCATATTCCTCAGTCACCTTCCAATAAATAAATCTTGTACCATTTTTTTCTGTAAACAGTGGTTACACTCAGCTTCTATTGTCTCCACATTCCATATGCCAATTGGCCAGAAGTGGCGGGGCCGCGCCGTGGTGGAACGGAAGAAGCCAGGGCGCGCCTGAGGACCAGGGTTTGGGGGGGACTGGAACCGTGAAGGCTGCGCTGGAGGTGCCCCCAGTGTTTAGGAAACACCAGGAGTGGCCCCCAGGTTGGAGCTCAGCCCTGGCCACCCATCAAGAATCCCCAAGGCAAGAGGGCTGAGAGGAAACTCCCAACCCCCAGGGTTTGAGAGCCAGGGCGGGGGGCCAGGGCTTGAGGCCCACGGAGCGCAGGGTTGCTCCGGCCGGAACCCCAGCCCCCAGCGCAATGAAGGATCCCACTGGAGCTGGGAGCTGAGGTCGGGGGTGGAGGAGCCCGCAGGCCTGGCTGTGGCAGTTTCCATTGTTTCTGATCTTTTTAAAAGCTTTTGCCTTCCAGGTGCAAAAATGATACCTCCTCATGGCCAAAGATGTGGGAAACAGAAAATCACAAAGAAGAAAAATATGACCTGCAATCTGATCACCCTGAAAAAAAAATCACTGTTAATATTTTGGTATTTTTCCTTCTAGACATTCTTCAGTGTATCTAAGCACATGAATAAATGTTGTCCTCCAGAGAAATCATCTTTCCATTTATTAAGTGCCCAACATGTACCAGGTACTAGTCCAGGCATTTTGAATATATTAGCTCCGATGCTTCCAATAATCCTACAAAAACAATTGTATTGAATATTAATGCTAACCTGGGCCACGAGAAACAATACTGGTTCACATTTATTTGGCACTTACTGTGTCCCTGGTGCACTCTGCTGAGCACACACCTGCTGGTTTTGTGGAATCCCCTCCACAACCCTGGGGGGCCGCCCTTGTTATCCTTCACCCAGGGGCGGGAACTTGTCCGAGGCCCCAGGGAGAACAAGGGGCAGAGCCAGGATGCAAGCTCAAGTTTGTCTGACTCAGGGTGTGTGCTGTTGGTCAAACCTCACCACTGGCCCCAAAGCCAGACTGCAGTGGGTACCCCCAGGGACCCCGCCCTCTAGTCCAGTTTCTCTCACGCCCACACCGGCCATCCTTCTCGGAGCTGCAGAAGCTGCCCATGTCCCGTGGACTGAGACTGAGGTTTCCGCAGCTACCCTGCCCCTGCCCTTCCTTGTGAACAGAGTGGCAGCAGAGAGAACTGGCCAAGAGTGTGGGTTTGGGCTTAGACAGACATGGCATCAGTTCCAGCTTAGCCTAAGCTGTGAGTCCTTGGCGGCGTCACTGCCCCTCTCTGGCCTCAGTTGGAAAGTGGAGATAATAAGAATACTCACCCCACAGGGTTACCGTGAAAGCCAGGGGGCCACTATGTGGCCCTTAGCAGAGTAGCTGGCATGTGCTCAGGGTTCCCAAACCAAAGTGTCAACTACCTTTCAGATTAAGAAGAAGACACCAAAAAAAATTTTAAAGAAACAGAAAGAAAGAGAAAGAGAGAGAGAAAAGGAGAGGGGGAGAGAGAAATTTGGGGGAGAAAAGGGGGGAGAAAGGAAGGAAGGAAAGAAGGAAGGGAGGGAGGGATGGAGGGAGGGAGAGAAAAGAAAACCAGGACAAGAAGAACAGGGCGCAGGGACACACCCTGGCTGCCCCCCCCCCCCAACTCCTGCTTTCTCCTCCTTTGCTCCACTTAACTGGCCGACAGGCACCCATTACACAGAATGCCAGGGAGCCGTGATTGCAACTCAGGGGCTGACTCCTGAAAAACAAGGACAAGAAAAGGAGAAGCTGGCCCCTTCGCAGAGATTGTCAGCCCAAAAAGTATGACACTTTCCTGTTTGCCCCTGGGGTTAGTCCTCCCATTCCCCCATGACACTCTCGTCCCCACCAAAGGAGTCAATGGAGGTAGAAATGTTAGTTGGGCGATGCTCATTGGTGTCATCTTAGAATGAAAAGATTCACCATCCAAGCAGAGTCAGGGGAAGCAAGGAAGGCTTTGGACCCAGCTTTGCCCCAACTGCCTAACATCCGGGGTCCCGCAGTGGCAGATTGGGCAGTGGCAGCCTAGGACATCTTCCTGGGGAAGGAGGGCAACAGGAGGTCCTAGAGAGAGGGACAGGAAAAGGGGACAGGTCTGGATGGGAAGAAAGACCACGGACTGCAGCCTTGGCTCAGGAGCCGTAGGATCAAGTCCCGGGTCACTTTCTGACTCCTGCGGACTCTCAGTTGGCCCGCCCCCTCCCTGAACCTCAGCTTCCCCACTCTGCAAAACAGACATGAAGACACACCATTGAAACTAGGGTTGTCCCAGTGGGAATGAATGACACACAACGAACGAATGGATGAGTGAGGGACCAGTGAGCAGCTCCGCCCTGAGCCACAGCAGCCGCTGACTGGGGTGGCCAGGACTCCTTTCTTCCCAAGGCCCTTGGTCATTTATTTTTGGTTAATTAAATGGTAAGATTTTCATGCCTGATTATTTACTGCCAGCCAGCTTCATTACCAGCTCCCCCGTAAATCACAGTGGGGGAGCCTGGCTCCGGCTCCGCGCCTGCACATGCATCCCGGGCTGAGGCCCCTGTCCCCTACCAGAGCTGGCCTTTAGGGGGCCACAGGAGAGATGGGAGTTGTGACATTTCCTGTCCCAGAAATCTGCACAAAGACTTCTCTGACTCCTGGCCCCCAAACTCTGCACCATCTAGACCCACTGCATCCCCTACCACAGAGTCTCAGAAAGGCTTCTCAGTGCCAGTAGCAATATGCCAGGAAGAGTCAGCCTCATTAGGTCGTCATGAGCACCTACTGTGTGCCAGGCCCTTCACAGGCCTGAGCTCACTGCAGTGATTAGGCCCACTCTTTAAGAGGAGGCACAGAAGATTAGAACCCAGGTCAGGCTCCGGGGTTCCTGCCCTAATTCCCCTGCCTCAGAGAGGAAGAGACACAGGCGTGGGGGTCAGATGGACCCCGAGTCAAATTCAGCTCCACTGGCTACTAGCTGTAGATAGGAAAGCAAGCGCCTTCACTGCCCTGGGCCTCAGTTTCCTCAGTTGTCAGATGGGGACGGTACCCACCTGGGGACAGTGGGAGCTCTGGAAGTGCCAAATACAGGAGGACCCCAAGGGGCAAAGGTCCCATGGTGTCCCTCTGCTGCAGCCTTTGCACCAGCCAGAGGAAAAACAGAAGGGGATGGGACAAGCCGCTCAAGGCAACAAAGGGAGCCAGCTCCCCCATCTGACCGTGACCCCTGGAGGCAGACAGGGACCAGCACCCAGGCCAAAGTGCCACTCGGACCCACAGCACCCAGCCTGACAGAATGAGTGCTTGGTTCCTAGCATGAGGGTGACTGAATGAATAAGTGATTGATGAATCCCTAAACACATGAATGAATGGATGAATAAATGGACACTCAAATGACTGAACAAATAGGAAGTGAATGGACAGAGGAACCAACAAGTCATTGCATGAATGAACGAACGAACAATTGGATGAACAAATGAATGGAAAAATAGGAGAAAAATTGATTCAATAAACAAAGCAGTGATAGAATGGAAGAGAAAGAAAGGGAGGGAGAGAAGGGTAGAGGAAGGGAAGGGAGAAGGAAGGAGGAGAGAAGAGGGAAAGAAGAGAGGGCAGACCCGTACAGAGCAGCTCCCCAAAGGCGAGGATGTCCTGTCTCCCTGAGCCCCAGCCCCTCGACCAAAAGCCCGTGGGACCCCCACTGTGGCACCCCCGGCAGGTCCGGAGCTCAGGGTGCCCCTCTCTGGCAGGCCTGAAAGCTGGGCTGGGGGTGGGGGACAGGTGGGCTCCGCCAAGCCCTGGGCCTAGTCTTTAACTATTACATTAAGTGTCTGCTTTGCCATTCACGATAGGATAGCGTTTTACCCCTGAGATATTTGATTTTATTACCTTCCAGGGAGAGGGCCAAGCAAGTGTTCTTATTGATTTGCACATTAAATATATTAGTAATAAAACAACATCTCCGTAAACCAATTGTAAAATCAATATTAATTGGTACCAAAATATCACAAGTAGCTGAATGACAATTAAGAAAGGGGGCAAGTGGTGCCTGAGGGCACAGGGGGCGGGGTCCCCGCAGGGAGAGTGGCTGGGGGAGACTTCACTGCCGGGCAGACCTGGGGTCCCCTCTCTGAGCCTCAGTCTCCTCATCTGCTAAATGGGGATAATCATGTTGACAGCCAACGTTTGGCAGGGACAAAATGAGGTCATGTGTACACAGTGCCTGGCAGTAGCAGGTGCCCCCAAAATATTCTCTTTCTTCCTTTGTCTTAGTCCCTACTGTGGGCGGAGGGGAAGCCACCCCCACCACAGTGAGAAAGGGAGGGTATTACTGCAACAGGGAAGGGGGGCCTGGGCTGGGGAGACAGTAGAAATAGAGGCAGGAGCTCTGTGGGGGGGCTTGGGAGGGCTTCTGGGGGACTTGAAACTAAGATGGGAAGGTCGGGAGAGGAGCGGAGGGAGGGGCTCAGTGGGGTGAAGGAAGGCGAGGGCCACAGTGCCCTTGTTATTGCTCAAATAAGACAAAGCAGGTCAATCGAGGAGACTTGGGGGTTCCTGCAGGGGTTGAGCTGGGGAGCTGTTGTGAGTGTTTGGGGGTGAGCGGGGGATCCTGGGCCTCAGGCTGGACCAGGCGCTTTCAGCGACTTCTGCCGGCCAGGTAGCCTCAGCCGGATTGGAGCACAGTGACCGGAGGGCTGGGGAGGACCCGCTCGGCCCTGCCTGTCAGGGCCAAATTCAGGTGCACCAGCCAACTTCCCTGGACCTGGAAGAGACCGTCTCCTGGGTCGCCATGGAGTCGCCACGACAGCCACTGAGAAGCCAGTGTCTCCGGCCCCACCCCACACCACTCACGGCCCCCAGTTCTCCCAACGTGCTGGGGTGTCCCCTGGAGGCATTTCACACAAGCTTCAAGGACCAGTCCCCTGGGCTCCTGAGCCTGTGTTCATGGGGGTATTTTTTGCTTGGTTGCTAAACATCCTCAGTAACGATGGTATTTGCTCCTCACAACAGCCCTGCGAGGAAGCTTCGACTTTCAGGTCCATTTCACAGATGAGGAAATGGAGGGTCTGAGAGAGGCACGCACCGGGGCACTGCCAGCCTGTGGGGGCTGCGGTTCCAGCTGGATCTGTCTAGCTCCAGAGCCCGTGCTCCCCTCTGGCTCCTGGTCCCTGCAGGGCTGCTGCTGCAGAGGTGGTTGCCTCAGGCATTTAGCCACCAACACAGAACTCTGGCCCTGCCGCAGGGTCCAGACGGGGCGCAGTTGCCACACCCTCCAGCACTGCCAGCTACTGTGCTTCCCGCGCCCCGTGGGCGTTCAGTGTCCTCAGCTCTTCAGAGACATCATAATGACGACACAAATGTTAACAACAGTTTCATATGATGTGTTGATGAAGGGCCCTGTGCTCTGCTAAGAGCTTCACCTGTGTTTTCTAACTTGATAGGCTGCAGAGCACAGGGGAGAAGTGTTCAGTTTCTTGACAAAACCTCTTCGGTTTCAATCTCAGCTTTGCCACTATTGGTATATTTGTCAGCTGTGGCCATAGAAATGCTGCATAACAAAATACTTCCAGCCACTTATAGCAATAAACCTGTGTTGTCACATTCATGGGTCTGCAGGTTGCCTATGGATGAGCTGATCTAGGCAGAGCTGGGTTAAGGGACTCTGCTTCACACTGAAGGTCAGGTCCAAGTTAGCTCCATGGGTCGCTTCTCACTCCGGGACCAGCGGCTACACAGGGCATGCTCCCATGAAAATGGCAGAACAAGAGCCAAGTGAAACCCTACAGCGCATGCAAGGCCACTGCTCACGTGATGCGGCCGAGTCTCATGGCCAAGCTCAACATCAAGGGGGTGGGGACGTACACTCCATCCACGGTGGGAGTGGGATGAAGATTTGCTGACCAAGTATCCAGACTGTCACAGTGACCTCGGACCTGTTTGCTCATCTGTAAAATGGGATATCACACAGTTTCTGTGTGGCTCCATGAAGGTCATGTGCATAGAGCCTTAGCACATTACCTCCTACATAACAGGCGCTCAAAACAGGGCAGCTGTTAGTATCATCAGCTGTAGTGTTAGTAACAGTCACCCCATATTTGAAGCCAATGATGGTGCTACCCCTTCCCCTAGTCTGGATGCTCCCATCTACCTTCTTCCCCAGGGGCCTTGGGAAGTCACCTGCGCCATGCCCCTGTCCTGAGCCAGATTTCACTGCTGACACAGCCTGACTCTCAACCCATGGAACAAGGGCCCAGGTGGCTGTGAAGCTTGTAATTGCCCAGGTTGCCCAGGTGCCGAGCCAATAGTGGAGGGTTTGGTCTGAGTGCAGGACATCCCAGGGCCTGAGTCTTAGCCTCCCCAAAGCCCTATGATCCTGCGAGTCCTGGTTCTCTGACCCCAGAGTGTCGGCAGCCTCGCGGGATGGAGGGAGCTGGCCTCCTGGGTCCCCATGTCATTGGGCCATTTACTGGCTGGCTGACTGACAGTAGGTCACAACACAATGTCCATGCCCAAAGTTCACCCCAGAAGACCCCTGAGGGCCCTTGTCTGACCTGCTGGGACTGTACCGGGCTAGGCCCATTTCAGTCCCCCCAGTACCGGCTCTTCCCCTCACGGCTCTTAGCACAGCCGTGACTCCATGGTTTTTGGACACGTGTTCAAATTTTGCTTCCCTGATCAGAAGACAGGGACTGGGTTCTAGCTCATCACTGCTGGATCCCCATGCCCAGCCCAGTGCCTGGCACACAGTGGGACCCTAACCAACATGTTGCCTCTGGGCACGAACCTCGTTGCCCATCCTTCGTCAGGCTGCATTTGCTTACAAGGAACACAACCCATGGAGTGAAATAAGGAAAGGTCATGGTGGGGGAAGGGCATTGGCAGAGCCCAGGCAGCGGTGGGACAGGCAGCAGGACCACGTGAGGGAGAAAGGCCTGATGGGAAGGGCATGGCACCAGAGACCAGCCAGCTGCCTGCCTTCTCTCGGCGTTTCCACTTCATTTGCCCCTCTCTGCACACCTGGCCTGGCTTTGACCCCACACTTCACAGACCCAGGAGAGGCCAGCCAGGGACTGTGACTCAAATGCATATTCCCAACTCCCGGGAAAGCGATGCTGGTTGGCTCCAGGGCGAACGGTCAGGTGCGTCCAGTCCACCCCTGCCAGCGCTGCACTCAGGTACGAAGGGACAGATCTCAAAGGGGGCGAGCTTAATCCTTCTTCACAGAGGAGGAGCCTGAAGCTGAGGGAGGGAGTGTCACCTTCTGGGATTAACAATACCACCTCCTGGAGTGGCTGTGAGTGTCAAATGCTAGATAATAATTCTTATTACTGTCACAGAAGCCACCTTGCCCTGAGCTTGCGCTGGGCCAGGGACTGTGCCGGGCCCATTCCCTGTATGATCTGATTGCATCCTCAGAATAACCCTTTAGGTTTGGTGCCTTGATCATTGCCATTTTCCAGAAGAGCGTACTGGAGAACAGAGAGGGCAAGTGACTTGTTCAGGGTCACACAGGGCTCAGATTCCCAAGGGGCTCTCTCTGCCTTTACAAGCTGCGTTTTCCACCCCACTCTGCTGCCTCTTTGCTAAGGGAGCCTGTGAGGTTGTAGCTGACCCTGGGAGAGGGCAGAGGAGAAAGCACTGTGCAAACACCGAGGAAAGGGCCATGTTTGTTGCAGTTTGCTGAGCACTTGCATCATCACATAGGCATGAAATAGCCCCTGTGGGGCTCCCCCAGGATGTAGGCATTACACTCTTCTGCTCCCCCAGTTTCTCTGTGGCTCCGCTCCCAGTGTCTGCCTTTCCAGAAGGGTCTGGGTAGAAACCACACTCCAGAGGTACCTGTTTCTTAAAGCAATACAATCATTTCCCCCGGGATCAGCGAATCGCTCCTCGCCCCCCAGCATCCC